>NC_135335.1:66779341-69279341 GCF_023851605.1 Tamandua tetradactyla | reverse complement strand
CTTTCCAATTTAGATGCATATTATTTCATTTTCTTGCCTGACCACTCTGGCTAGAAATTCCAGTACACTGTTGAGTAACAGTGGTGACAGTAGACACCTGTCTTGTTCTAAATATTGGAGGAAAAGTTTTCAGTCTTTCACCATTGAGTATGATATTAACAATGGGTTTTTCATATACACCCTTTATCACGTTGAGGACATTTCCTTCTAGTCCTATTTTTTTTTTTTTGAGGTTGAGATGAACATCTTTATCAAAGATATTACCACAAGTTTGACAAATATTTCAAAACAGATTTGCAAATGCTTCCTTTTTCAACTGGCAACACTTTGAAAAGACAATTTGATAAGACAATGCAACTTGAATTAACACTTCAAAAGCCTTACATTTTTGACCACATAACTTATGTTCCCATATGATAAAATAAGTGATAGTTTAGATCAAAGTCAACAGATAAATTTCATGAAATGAAAGTTTGTGCTATTTGGTGAATTACGTATGGCATGGGTAAATATGTCTGCTCTTTTTTAGGTTTCTGGCACCCAGGATGAAAAAAAAACTTTAAATATACATTTCATTTAGGTAATAGTTTATTTGCTTATCTCTTGTCAAAAAAACTCTATAGCATTATATAAATAGGTTACTTACATGTTTAATTTTATAATTTTGCCCCAAAATTAAAACTATAGATTTGTTTCATTTTCATAATATATCTATTTTGCCCAACATTAATAAAGCTGACAAACTTTTGAAATGGAAGTGCTTTTGTCTCCCACAATAGAAGTAGAAATTTTACAGAATAGCAACAATAACAACTGCAGTAATACTCATCAGTTGTTTAACCTGAGCATTGGATACTAAGACTAGCAGCTTTTTTTCCTCTTCAGGCATGCTCACATCCCACACGATCTCTGCAAACAAACATAGTTGGAGCACATGCTTCAGACACGGGTGGGCCATAGTATAATTTTCATTGCTGTAATCAAATGGGAAGCAATGTATGTAATGATTAATCACTTTGTATGCAATTACCAAACACCTTAAGGCAACCATTTCAATGGGGGTTTAACTTGTAGGGCAGATTTACTGTAGTTGATCAAATCAGCCTGTATATATATATATATATATATATATATATATGTGTGTATGGATATCTGTGTACATATATATATACTTTTGATTTCTTAACCCTCCAAAACAATGTTTTAAATTTTTTGTATTTTGTGGGAATTTCTAAATATCCTATCATTTAAGGCAAACAGCTTACATTAAGAAAGGTCAGAAAATAGGCTTATGTTTATCCAAAAACATTTCACTTCTTTTTTCACAACTTTGAAGTAGGGAGACTAAGTACCCAATATCTAAAAAAAAATTCTAATGACAAACTCAATTTTTTGAGGAAAAAATGATTTGAAGTATAGAGACTGGATCTACAATATCTAGTTTAAAAAAATCATTTCTTATCAATGAGCACAAAAAGTCTTAAGTGGAAAAAAGGACCAGGGGAAAAAAAAAAAAAAAAAAAACCCCGCCAGCTTCCAAAATTCAAGGAAGCAAATAAAGTGGGGAACAAAAAAGGATTCAAGTTTCCTTATACTGAAACTTTCAACAGGCAAAGTTTCATCTTTTTAGACTCTTAGAGCAACTCATTTGGAATTTTAAATAAATAAGCTTAAGTTTTTTCACATCTTCTAGTCTCAGCAGAATTCTAGGGCCATGACATTGCTTGCTGTGGTCAAAGTTACCTTTTGATGTGAGCCAATTTGCTATGAAAATACACACATCTATATTTTTCTTCATGGTAATTGAGACTAGATAGCTTGATTTTCTGATATTCTTGTAAAACTTCTTCAAGAGTATTCTGATGTCCTTTTGAGCTCAGAAAAAGGCATTGCTGTTGCATAACCAGTTTGATAAATCTTCTAGCTACTGTCTCCATCCTGACATGCAAAACCTAGTACTCATCATACTCAGCATTGATATATTCCTTGTAATTCTAGCCTTGCCCATAGGTGTCAATAGTAATATATTTTATCAAATAATTTGGAGTTCAATTGTTGAGGAAGGTTCCAGGAAGACAGTACAACTCTAATTCTTTCATTGGAATTCTGGCTAGAGTTACTTTGTTTGGTAGTTTCCTTGTCTCTTTTAAGGTTCTCCTTTTCTTTGATAGTCTCAATGTGAAGCTTTTATATTTGGTTCTTTGCCCTGTGTTTTTTAGATATCTTTTGGACTTTTTGAATGGTTTTCTTGTACAGGCTTTGGACACTTCAATAGAACGGAACCAGAGGATAAGATTTCTAGGAATGTCCTAGAAGTATATTTGTCTTGATGGTCCTCATAGATAACTATCATTTTGACTAAAACTGTCAAAAGATAGGTCTTGAGACCCCCAGTCTTCTGGAGTGCTAGGGGATTGGAGTTAGAATTTACAGTTTGAGGAGGGTTTGCAATGGGCAGGTGGGTTGAAGGCAACAGTGGAAGGGTAGGGATGGCAGCAGCTGCAGGGGGCAGTGGGAGACCAGCAGCAGAATTTTCACTGGTCAATTCAAATGAGAAGTTAATGTTAGTTGTACTCTGTCAGGTGAGCTGTTCATTCTTTTTATTCATTCAAGGATCAGTGAAATATGAATCCAAAAGAAGGAGAAGATGCAGTGTTTCTACTAAAACATAGGAGAGATTCTTAACGGCTGGTGCCAGCAGCATTCTAAGATGGATTTTGTTTTCTAGAGACCACTGACTCCAATGACCATCTATTTCACTGTCTCTTTGAGCCTTTTGAAAAACATAAGCCTTTGAGTTATATGAGAGGTCCTTGGGATTCAGTCTGGCTACCTGTTTGCAGAATTGCTCTGAGGAATTCTTATCTTTTTGATTGACACCATCTTTCTGCAGTCAAGCAGACAACTCAGGTTTCTTATAGGTCCGTCCTTATATGGCCACTAAGAAACACTGCTGTCCTTATATGGACACTCTGTCTTATAAGAACACTCTGTCCTTTTATGGCCAATAAGAAACACTGCTGTGCTTGCAGAGTTCATGGTAGTTGAGCTTCTACTTGCAAGTACTGCATCTGAAACAGCTTGAGATGTTTTCCAGATTTGCATTCTTTTCCCTATATATGGCTCTCCATGTGTGGTAACTTTTGTGTGATGGTTGCAAGATTCCTCTTCTGCCTGGTCATTCTTTCTCGTGTCATCTGATATGCATTGTTGACTGCACAAACTGTAATTTCATCTTGTAAAAATCCCAGGCAACTAGGCTGGGAGTATCCAGAATTGAAGAATGTTTGCTGGATACCATCAAAGCTGCCTTGAGGATTGGCCTTTACACACATTTGAAAAATGGAAGTTATGTATGTCATTGGAGGTCTCATTTTTGGGAATTTTGACAAGGCTTGGAGCCCTTGGAACTGAATTGAAGGTCAAAAAGAAATTAAATGCCTGTGCTCTTGAGTGCCCAGATTGCCATCTCAGTGAGCTTCACATGCAGTTTTGTGAGATTTTCCTGCCTGAGTTTTCCACACAACAGTCTGCAGCACTGCTACTCCTTCTGTTTGATGAATTGACCCATTTATTAACATATAGTGTCCTTCTTTGGCTTCTCTAGGAGATTTTGATTTGCAGTCTGCTTTGTCCAACACTCAGATCTTATTTGGTTGCTATTTGCATGGATTATCCTTTTCCATACTCTCACTTTTAACCTATCTGTGTCTTTGGTACTAAGGTAAGTCATCTCTTCTATACAACAAATAGTTAGATCATGCTTTTCAATTCATTCTGCCAATCTGTGTTTTGTCATTCAGGAGTCTAATTCATTAATATTCAGTGTTATTAGTGCAATTGCTGCCATTTTGTCCTTTGATTTTTTTATGTCAAATTTTTGTCTCCATTTTCCTTTCCCTCTCTTTTTTATTAATTAAAGAAAAAAACAGAAATGAACACAACATTTAGAAATCATTCCATTCTACATATGCAATCAGTAATTCTTAACATCATCACATAGATGCATGATCATCGTTTCTTAGTACATTTGCATCGATTTAGGAAAAGAACTAGCAAAACAACAGAAAAAGATAAAGAATGTTAATATAGATAAAAAATAAAAATAATAATAATAGTAAAAAAAAGACACAAACAAACAAACAGACAAACAAAAAAAAAACCTAGGGCTCAGATGCAGCTTCATTCAGTGTTTTAACATGATTACTTTACAGTTAGGTATCATTGTGCTGTCCATTTTTGAGTTTTTGCATCTAGTCCTGTTGCACAGTCTGTATCCCTTCAACTCTAATTACCCATTATCTTACCCTGTTTCTAATTCGTGCTGGTCTCTGTTACCAATGACATATTCCAAGTTTATTCTCGAATGTCGGTTCACATCAGTGGGACCATACAGTATTTGTCCTTTAGTTTTTGGCTAGTCTCACTCAGCATAATGTTCTCTAGGTCCATCCATGTTATTGCATGCTTCATAAGTTTATTCTGTCTTAGCTGCATAATATTCCATCGTATGTATATACCACAGTTGTTTAGACACTTGTCTGTTGATGGACATTTTGGCTGTTTCCATCTCTTTGCAATTATAATAACGCTGCTATAAACATTGGTGTGCAAATGTCCGTTTGTGTCTTTGCCCTTAAGTCCTTTGAGCAGATACCTAGCAATGGTATTGCTGGGTCGTATGGCAATTCTATATTCAGTTTTTGAGGAACCGCCAAACTGCCTTCCACAGTGGTTGCACCATTTGACATTCCCACCAACAGTGGATAAGTGTGCCTCTTTCTCCGCATCCTCTCCAGCACTTGTCATTTTCTGTTTTGTTGATGATGGCCATTCTGGTGGGTGTGAGATGATATCTCATTGTGGTTTTGATTTGCATTTCTCTAATGGCCAGGGACATTGAGCATCTCTTCATGTGCCTTTTGGCCATTTGTATTTCCTCTTCTGAGAGGTGTCTGTTCAAGTCTTTTTCCCATTTTGTAATTGGGTTGGCTGTCTTTTTGTTGTTGAGTTGGACAATCTCTTTATAAATTCTGAATACTAGACCTTTACCTGATGTGTCGTTTCCAAATATTGTCTCCCATTGTGTAGGCTGCCTTTCTACTTTCTTTATGAAGTTCTTTGATGCACAGAAGTGTTTAATTTTGAGGAGCTCCCATTTATTTATTTATTTCTTCAATGCTCTTGCTTTAGGTTTAAGGTCCATAAAACCGCCTCCAATTGTAAGTTTCATAAGATATCTCCCTACATTTTGCTCTAACTGTTTTATGGTCTTAGACCTAATGTTTAGATCTTTGATCCATTTTGAATTAACTTTTGTATAGGGTGTGACATACGGGTCTTCTTTCATTCTTTTGCATATGGATATCCAGTTCTCTAGGCACCATTTATTGAAGAGACTGTTCTGTCCCAGGTGAGTTGGCTTGACTGCCTTATCAAAGATCAAACGTCCATAAATGAGAGGGTCTATATCTGAGCACTCTATTCGATTCCATTGGTCGATATATCCATCTTTATGCCAATACCATGCTGTTTTGACCACTGTGGCTTCATAATACGCCTTAAAGTCCAGCAGCTTGAGACCTCCAGCTTCGTTTTTTTTCCTCAAGATACTTTTAGCAATTCGGGGCACCCTGCCCTTCCAGATAAATTTGCTTATTGGTTTTTCTATTTCTGAAAAGTAAGTTGTTGGGATTTTGATTGGTATTGCATTGAATCTGTAAATCAATTTAGGTAGAATTGACATCTTAACTATATTTAGTCTTCCAATCTATGAACATGCTATGCCCTTCCATCTATTTAGGTCTTCTGTGATTTCTTTTAGCAGTTTTTTGTAGTTTTCTTTATATAGGTTTTTAGTCTCTTTAGTTAAATTTATTCCTAGGTATTTTATTCTTTTAGTTGCAATTGTAAATGGGATTCGTTTCTTGATTTCCCCCTCAGCTTGTTCATTACTGGTGTATAGAAATGCTACAGATTTTTGAATGTTGATCTTGTAACCTGCTACTTTGCTGTACTCATTTATTAGCTCTAGTAGTTTTGTTGTGGATTTTTCTGGGTTTTCGACGTATAGTATCATATCGTCTGCAAACAGTGATAGTTTTACTTCTTCCTTTCCAATTTTGATGCCTTGTATTTCTGTTTCTTGTCTAATTGCTCTGGCTAGAACCTCCAACACGATGTTGAATAATAGTGGTGATAATGGACATCCTTGTCTTGTTCCTGCTCTTAGGGGGAAAGTTTTCAATTTTTCCCCATTGAGGATGATATTAGCTGTGGGTTTTTCATATATTCCCTCTATCATTTTAAGGAAGTTCCCTTGCATTCCTTTCTTTTGAAATGTTTTCAACAGGAAAGGATGTTGAATCTTGTCAACTGCCTTCTCTGCATCAATTGAGATGATCATGTGATTTTTCTGCTTTGATTTGTTGATATGGTGTATTACATTAATTGATTTTCTTATATTGAACCATCCTTGCATACCTGGGATGAATCCTACTTGGTCATGATGTATAATTCTTTTAATGTGTTGTTGGATTCGATTTGCTAGAATTTTGTTGAGGATTTTTGCATCTATATTCATTAGAGAGATTGGCCTGTAGTTTTTTTTTTTTTTTTTTTTTTTTTTTTTGTAATATCTTTGCCTGGTTTTGGTATGAGGGTGATGTTGGCTTCATAGAATGAATTAGGTAGCTTTCCCTCCACTTCGATTTTTTTGAAGAGTTTGAGGAGAGTTGGTACTAATTCTTTCTGGAATGTTTGATAAAATTCACATGTGAACCCGTCTGTTCCTGGACTTTTCTTTTTAGGAAGCTTTTGAATGACTGATTCAATTTCTTTACTTGTGATTGGTTTGCTGAGGTCATCTATTTCTTCTTGAGTCAAAGTTGGTTGTTCATGTCTTTCCAGGAACCCGTCCATTTCAACTAAATTGTTGTGTTTATTAGCATAAAGTTGTTCATAGTATCCTGTTTTTACCTCCTTTATTTCTGTGAGGTCATTGGTTATGTCTCCTCTTCCATTTCTGATCTTATTTATTTGCATCCTCTCTCTTCTTCTTTTTGTCAATCTTGCTAAGGGCCCATCAATCTTATTGATTTTCTCATAGTACCAACTTCTGGTCTTATTGATTTTCTCTATTGTTTTCATGTTTCCAATTTCATTTATTTCTGCTCTAATCTTTGTTATTTCTTTCCTTTTGCTTGCTTTGGGATTAGTTTGCTGTTCTTTCTCCAGTTCTTCCAAGTTGACAGTTAATTCCCGAATTTTTGCCTTTTCTTCTTTTCTGATATAGGCATTTAGGGCAATAAATTTCCCTCTTAGCACTCCCTTTGCTGTGTCCCATAGGTTTTGATATGTTGTGTTTTCATTTTCATTCACCTCGAGGTATTTACTAATTTCTCTTGCAATTTCTTCTTTGACCCACTCATTGTTTAAGAGTGTGTTGTTGAGCCTCCACGTATTTGTGAATTTTCTGGCACTCCATCTATTATTGATTTCCAACTTCATTCCTTTATGATCCGAGAAAGTGTTGTGTATGATTTCAATCTTTTTAAATTTTTTAAGACTTTCTTTGTGACCCAGCATATGGTCTATCTTTGAGAATGATCCATGAGCACTTGAGAAAAAGGTGCATCCTGCTGTTGTGGGATGTAATGTCCTATAAATGTCTGTTAAGTCTAGCTCATTTATAGTAATATTCAGATTTTCTATTTCTTTATTGATCCTCTGTCTAGATGTTCTGTCCATTGATGAGAGTGGGGAATTGAAGTCTCCAACTATTATGGTATATGTGTCTATTTCCCTTTTCAGTGTTTGCAGTGTATTCCTCATGTATTTTGGGGCATTCTGGTTCGGTGCATAAATATTTATGATTGTTATGTCTTCTTGTTTAATTGTTCCTTTTATTATTAGATAGTGTCCTTCTTTGTCTCTTTCAACTGTTTTACATTTGAAGTCTAATTTGTTGGATATTAGTATAGCTACTCTTGCTCTTTTCTGGTTGTTATTTGCATGAAATATCTATTCCCAACCTTTCACTTTCAACCTATGTTTATCTTTGGGTCTAAGATGTGTTTCCTGTATACAGCATATAGAAGGATCCTGTTTTTTAATCCATTCTGCCAGTCTATGTCTTTTGATTGGGGAATTCAGTCCATTAACATTTAGTGTTATTACTGTTTGGATAATATTTTCCTCTACCATTTTGCCTTTTGTATTGTATATATCATATCTGAATTTCCTTCTTTCTACACTCTTCTCCATACCTCTTTCTTCTGTCTTTTCGTATCTGACTCTAGTGGTCCCTTTAGTATTTCTTGCAGAGCTGGTCTCTTGGTCACAAATTCTCTCAGTGACTTTTTGTCTGAGAATGTTTTAATTTCTCCCTCATTTTTGAAGGACAGTTTTGCTGGATATAGGAGTCTTGGTTGGCAGTTTTTCTCTTTAAGTAATTTAAATATATCATCCCACTGTCTTCTAGCTTCCATGGTTTCTGCTGAGAAATCTACACATAGTCCTATTGGGTTTCCCTTGTATGTGATGGATTGTTTTTCTCTTGCTGCTTTCAAGATCCTCTCTTTCTCTTTGACCTCTGACATTCTAACTAGTAAGTGTCTTGGAGAACACCTATTTGGGTCTAATCTCTTTGGGGTGCGCTGCACTTCTTGGATCTGTAATTTTAGGTCTTTCATAAGAGTTGGGAAATTTTCAGTGATAATTTCTTCCATTAGTTTTTCTCCTCGTTTTCCCTTCTCTTCTCCTTCTGGGACACCCACAACACGTATATTTGAGTGCTTCCTATTGTCATTCAGTTCCCTGATCCCCTGTTCAAATTTTTCCATTCTTTTCCCTATAGTTTCTGTTTCTTTTTGGAATTCAGATGTTCCATCCTCCAATTCACTAATTCTAGCTTCTGTCTCTTTAAATCTACCATTGTAGGTATCCATTGTTTTTTCCAGCTTTTCTACTTTGTCCTTCACTCCCATAAGTTCTGTAATTTGTTTTTTCAGTTTTTCTATTTCTTCTTTTTGTTCAGCCCATGTCTTCTTCATGTCCTCCCTCAATTTATCGATTTGGTTTTTGAAGAGGTTTTCCATTTCTGTTCGTATATTCAGCATTAGTTGTCTCAACTCCTGTATCTCATTTGAACTATTGGTTTGTTCCTTTGACTGGGCCATATTTTCAATTTTCTGAGCATGATACGTCATCTTCTGCTAGCGTCTGGGCATTTAATCAGATTTCCCTGGGTGTAAAACCCCGCAGGTTGAAAGATTTTTCTGTGAAATCTCTGGGCTCTGTTTTTCTTATCCTGCCCAGTAGGTGGTGCTCGTGGTGCTCATCTGTCTGCTGGTCCCACCAGTAAAAGATGCTGTGGCCCCTTTAACTTTGGAAAACTCTCACTGTGGGGGGGTTGCCAGCTGAAGCGGCTTGGGGGAGTGCCAATCCAAATCTCCCAGCCGGCCCAGGGTTCCCCGCGTGGGGAGGGTCGCCGGCCTCCACAGCTTGGGGGAACGTCTGTCCAAATTTGCCAGCTGGCCCGGGGCGCCAAGCGTGGCGGTGGGCACTAGCCACCGCAGCTTGGGGAAGTGTCTATCCACCATTCCCAGTCGGACCGGGAAGCCACGTGTTTAGAAGTGACCCCGGTCGCCGTTCTCCGCGGATTGAGGATCTCCGATCCAATTCTCCCAGTTTGTCCGGGGGGCCGCGCGTGGGGCGGGGGGCGCCAGCCACCACGGCTTGAGGGGACCACCTGTCCAATTCTCCCAGCTGGCCCGGGAAGGAGGGAGGGAGGGACTCCGGCCGCCTGCCGCCCCGGCCCAGGGAAGCCCGCGCCCCTCGGCGATATCACCGGAGCGGGTTCTCCCAGCCAGTCAGCCATTCCAGAATGGGGTATGCTGTCTTCTTGGTCTCTGTTGTGGCTCCAGGAGCTGTTCTGAATCATTTCTACTTCTCTAGTAGCTGTTCTGGAGGAGGAACTAAGACCCGTGCATCTTACTAAGCCGCCATCTTCTCCAGAAGTCCCTTTCCCTCTCTTTTGATTATTTTATTGTTTCTCTTGCAACCTTATTTTCTACACAGTTGATCTTTTGTGATGGATCTGACTGATCACTTTCTCATTTCTGTTTCTGTACATTCTTAAAAGATTTTCTTTGTGATTATTCTGGGCAATATATTACACAATGTACATCTATAACCTACTAATTTGGAAAAACACCAACTTAGTTCCAATAGCATATACATCTCTGCTCCTATATTCTTCCTTTCCCCCACTTTGTGTTGTTTTTATCCCACATTACCTTTAATATTTTGTGTGCCCATCATCAGAAAATATGACCTTTTTCTAGTCAATTGTATATTTGTCTCTTATAGAAATTAAAGAGTAGAGTCATATATTGACCAAACAGTATTATTGGGTTTTGCATTTACCCTTTTACTTACCTTTACAGGAGATCCTTGTTTCTTCATACTACTTCAAGCCATGCTCTATCTTTTCCTTTTAATCTGAAGAACTCCCTTTTGTACTTCTTGAGGCCAGGTCTTTTGTTGATGAACTTTCTCAGTTTCTGTTTATCTGTGAATTTTTTTAACTTTCCCTCATTTTTGAAAGACAAAGCCAGGTAAAAATTTCAGGGCTGGCAGCTTTTCTCTTTCAGTACCTTAAATATCTCATACCACAGCCTTATTGCTTCCATGGTTTCTGATGAGAAATGAGCAGTTACTCTTGCGGATCCCTTGTAAGTGACAAATCAATTTTCTCTTTGTCCTTTAAGAATCCTCTCTTTATCTTTGACATTTGACATGCTTATTAGTATGGACTCAGAGTATGTCTATAATGGTTTATTCTATTTTCAGTACATGGTGCTTCCTGGACATGTATAATTTATCTTTCATAAGAGTTGGGAAATTTTCCTCCATTATTTCCTCAAATGTCCTTTCTTTCTCTTTTCCTTTCTCTCAGACACCCATGATGCATATGTTTGTATGCTTCATGCTATCATTCAAGTCCTGGATACATTGCTCAAGTTTTCTCTTCTTTTCCCTGTTCTTCTGACTGTATGATTTTAATTGTCCTGTCATCAAAGTTCACTGATTCATTCTGCTGCCTGTTTAAATCTATTATTGTATGACTGTAATGTATTTTTAATCTCCATTATTGTGCCTTTCTTCCCATAATTTCTGTTGTTTCTCTTTAAACATATAAACTCTTCTTTCTGCTCCCTCATAGTCTTCTCAGTGTTCTTTAGCTCTATATCCATGTTTTCCTTCACCTCAAATTATTTTAGGAGGTTTGTTTCAACTTCTTTAATTAGTTGTTATAAATTCTGTCTCTCGTCCAAAGTTTTAATTTGCTCCCTTGATTAAGCCATATTTTTCAGTTTTTAAATATGGCTATAATTTTTTTGCTGATTATTTTGATTTGTCAACTCTGATGGTCAGTTTCTCCCTCTTGTTTTGTTAATGGTTGAGGCTTTTGTTGATTGACTTTGTCTTAAGGCTCTTCTTTGATGCATGATCCAACTTATTCTGGATCTTTAGGGTAGCCCATGTTTACTTGTTCAGATTTTGTCAGTTCATGTGCATGCTGGATATGCGGTATGATTTTTAGATTGTTCTTTTTGGCTGCAATTGTTTCATCTCCAGGAGAGTGTCCTTTCCTCTGCATTTTCTACCCAGCTCTTGTGATTTAAATCCTCTCCCTCACTCTTTTTCTCCTTTTCATTATACTTTTCAGTTCTGAAACCCATCCAGTCTTACAACAGTTCAGCCCACCCCACCCATTTTATGTCAAGAGACTTTTCTGCCTCCAGTTTCTTCCTTGTGCAGTTATCTTGCTCAAATGAGCCAAGTAGGGTGAATCCAAAAAGGTCTGTTTTGTGCTTAGGTGGATCAGCAAACCGACTGGATTGAGTGAGAGCACCTCTTGCCAATAGTTCTGCTGGGGTTTCTCTATTGGTGAGAACACATTTGTATTTGACAATCCTCAGCCTTTTGTGTTCCACCTTGGGTCTCTGTAGACTTGGGTCCCTGTGCTGGCCTATGTTTAGGGTTCTCATTTGTTATGGTGAGTGGTTCCATGGTGAGCATTTATGACAGGATAGACTTGGGCATTGCTGCCTCTCCATGTGACTCCCAAGCTATGGAAGATCAACTGACAGGGAGAGGTCTGTATTGGCAGGTCCAGGATACAAATTTCCGACTTGATTTTGGTCTCTGTTTTCCTTTTTCTTCAATTTAGCCATTATGGGGTCCTTTTTCATTCTCTACCATACTCCAGAGATCCAAACCACAAGTTTCATCCTTTTATTGGGGGATTCTGAAAAGGAGACTTTTCCCAAAAGATATCTCATATTGCCATATCGATGATATCATTCTCCAAGCCATGTTTTAAAAGACTTACCTTCATTAACTTATCTCATCTTTATATCTAAACAATGAGTTAGCCTTGTCTGACAGATGAGGCCTAAATAATGAGGTAAAACATCCAAGGTCATATGATCAGGTAATTACAGAGACAGGATTTAAGCCAGGTATTCTGGCTGCAGAAAAATGGTCTACTCTTAACTTCTACTTTGTGTGTGTGTGTGTGTGTGTGTGTGTGTGCGTGTGTGTATGTGTACATATATACACTTTACATATATACATATATTTCAAACAAAACTGAGGCATAAAATCTGGATTACAAACTAGTAATAATGGTAAATGGGGCATAGAACTACAAGTACAAGTATAGACTGTGTGCTTAAGGTGTATAAAGATGACAGAACACAGAAAGATGTTATACTGTTTACTGGAGGGTAAGGTGTAAGGATAAGTATTTTTTGACCTGGTTTATTTTTTGAAAAGAAGACACCTAAAGATAAATCTCAGAAAAAGAACAGAAAACACCAAATTAAACTTTTAGAACAACACTGTTCATTATGTATTACAATAAGCACCTACATATATTGCCTTATTCAATTCATTGAATACACACATTCGTCAAATTACAGAGCAAATAAGTGGCAGCATCACAAGTCAAATCCATATTCCTTTGCTTTCAGAGCCCACATTCTTGCCACTATGTCACACCAGAGGAACCAAAGAGAAAAGCTACTAGCGAGTGCTAACATAAATTATGTATTTACTGTTTTGTACATAAAAGTGGAGATAGAAATACTAGTATCCAAAGAAGTTAGGAAACTTCAATTATTTTTTTTTTCTGAAACTGAAAGATACCGAGAATCAAGGTCTAGTGATATGCTGAAACGATAAGTGGTATATAAGAAAATACTAACTAAGTAATAGTAGAAATAAAAAAAAAAATGACTCTTTTAAATTAGTAAATAATTCATAATTACATATTTCAGATTTGTATGATTTATAGTCATATATAATTATATCATGATAAAGAAAATAGATATCTAGAAGAAAAGTAAATGAGGAAATCTCAATGTGAGTTGTATAAGTGACTAATAAGAAATGGCTCATGACACTTTTGTTGTACTTGAAGCTGTCATATATTTGGCAAGGTTTGTTTTGTTTACAAACTATTTTTAAACAATTTGGATAGCAGCTGTATCATCTTCAGTTTTAGTCTAATTGGGAAGAGAATATCTTTCCAGGAAAGAACACCAGAAAAATCAGGTCAGATGTGTGTTTTTAGTTTAATTTAGTCTTTTTTTCTTAAAATATTTTTATCATTTTATTGTTATCATTATTGTTATTAGTACCAAGGACAACAGTTTAAGTTTTCCATTTTTTGGAGATGTTATTTTTGTGGCGAGCACAACTTGGGTAGTAGGACATAGAAGTTTCTAGCCTATTTAGAGATAATAATTTGAAGTAATTAGTATTCTAAATTTTCTCCATCTGGGTACATAGGTGCATTTGATCTCAGATTTTTGTACTTTTTTGTGCAACAATGCTCTCACTCTTCAAAGTAGAGTGATTTAGACCATTATCAAACAGATCTTTGTATCTGTATGATTTATTAAAAAATGGAAAATATGATTTTCTTAGCAACTCCTTTGCTTGTCTTCTAATACTTGATTATGTAATTTCTATCAGATTTTAGCTATTCTTGGTGGTTTTAAAGCTTATGTCAGTGCTTCTACTTTCCCTCTATATTGAAATTTGCACACACAAAAATCTTTTAGAAATACAACAGAAATCCTCATTTGAATATCCAACCCTATCAACTTAGCTGCCTTAAATTTTTCAGTTTGTTTAGTCCTGTGAAATATAATTTGAAAATCAGTCATCAAACACAGCAGTCTTCAAAGAGGTGAATAGTCAACTTGCAGCATTTCTAATGTATACTGCTTTGAATAAGGACTATTTTTATCTTAACATGCTCTTTTTATCTGAATACTCAACATAGCTAAATAAAACAGTTTAAAGTGTTTTAGCTTCTAAATTAATTGACATTCATTTCCATTGATATCTATATACTTAAAATACGAATTTTTAGTATTGATGATTTGGGAACCAGGTAATGTTAGACTTTTGGTGGGCCCATAATGAGGAGTGTTTTGTGAGAATTAGGGAAAGTTTAAGAGGTCTTGCATAAAGATCATACTGTATTGCTTCTCTTGGCTCTGACTTGGAAGATCTTTGCTTAATGTAAAAATAAATACAAAAGGAAAGGAAATGTTCATTCACTCTATTTTAATTTCCATTGTACAAAGAGTTTTTCTTCTCCACTTGTTGGCTGATGCTTGTCAATGAAGTGCAATGCAAGCAGTTCACTTTAATCCCTTTGTTGCTGCTTTCTTATGTTTGTAATGTATGAATTAGATAAAGTCCTCTCTAGTGCTTTCTAGCCTTAATTTCTGTGGCTGTGTAGGGTTTTGTTTTCTTTTTATTGAGAGAAAATCTCTGAATAATATAACACACACTGGGTATTTCTCAATGATAAATGATCTGAGACCAAGCAAATATCATTTTGTCCATGGATTAACATAGGTTGCTAATGGATCTTCCCATGTCTTCTCTGACCCCTGGAGTCTATTCTCAGCACTGAAGCCCATGAGATCATTTTAAAATATAAATTCATTCAGGCCACTCTCCTGAGAAACCCCTGAACAGATTTCCTTCGCACTTAGGGTAAAAGACCACATCTCATTCCCACACTCTTCCCTGAACGTGCCCTCCAGCCCTACTGGCTTCCTTAACTTAAGTTCTCTTAAATTGGTCTGCATCTCCCGCCTTAGGATTTATTTACTTCACTCCATTCATCATACCAAAGTAAAATGTCACTTTTTCAGGGAAGCCATTCCTGAATTCCAGGAATAGAATAGGAGTCCCTGTTGTGTTTCTTCAATGCATCTTGTGTATGTGTGTGTGTGTGTGTGATTGTGTGTGTATTTAGAGCAGATCATAGTTGGTAAATATACACTGAGTGGATGATTGTTTGAGTGATGTCTTTTTGCTGTAACTGGGCTAGAAACTCAATGAGGGCAGTAACATTTCTTTCTGCTAATAATGTTATGCCTAGTACCAATCAAAATTACTGACCGAAAGTAGTTGCTCATAAAAAATATTTCTTAATGAATCTTGCATATGTGATGTCACTAAATGTTGGGTTCTTTATATTTGCATATGGATTTGTAAAGAATGTATTTGGGGGGGCTTCAATTCTGTAATACTTTTAAATGTATCATTCCTGAATTCCGCTATTATATACTATTTCACGTGTTCCTATTAAAAGCTATGTATTTTCCCAAAGAATGGAAGATGTCAGAAATTGCTTAGACTTTTAGTAAGGGTTGATCAGTTAATACCATCAAAATGATGACATATTGGGAAGAAAATTGTTCCAGTTGTGGAGTATGGGATATTAGAGCAGGTGTTAGTAATGTTACATAATCAGATATAAACTAGATGATATTCTTGTTTGGCATCTTCAACCTTAAGTGGCATTAGCACTTATTATAGTTTTCCAGTCTGCTATGACAAATACAACACAATGGCTTCACAAACAATAAGACATTTGAGGCTCATGGTTTTAGAGGCCAGGAGTTCAAAATCATAATGCAAGCAAGGTCATGCATCTTTCCAAGTTCTATAGTGTACTGGTGCTGGCTTATTGCAATCCTCGGGGTTCCTTGACTTGCATCATTGCCTCCCCATCACATGATGATCTCTCTCCTTGTTTCTTTTCTGCCAATTTCAGTTGACTTCCAGCTTCTGCCTTCTCCTCCTGCATCTGAATTTCCTTTCTTAATAAGGCCTCCAGATATTTGAATTAAGGCCCCTCCTGATTCAGCTGGGCCACACCTAAGTAGGATCTTAGAAGACCTGTCTAGACAGACTTTTAGGAGTGCTTCCAAAACTTGTGATTGGACTGCCTAATTTTACTATCAAGAAATTTAACATACTCTTCAATACTTACATATTTTGTAATAATAAATTAAACATATTTGCTGCTGTACTGATGTATTATGCACAGCTTAAAATACCCATCTTTTAGAAATGTTAAAAGGAAAGATTGAAATAAATATAAATTTATGTTCTAATATCCTCTGCATTGCTTACTGCAATTCAGAATACTGCCTGTGAAATTACTTTGATTTAACCTTTTTAAAGGACCAGATGTTCTCATTCCCAATAGAGTCATGGAATGAAACACAGTGGAGTAGAAAATCCTCTGTCACATCAGCCCACATCAGCCACTTTTCTCTCTCAATTGATTTCTGAATTTTCCACCTCTGTTTTCATTGGGCTCCTAGAAAATCCTTCTGGTGTAGCCACTCCAATTTTTCTCCATTAAGGTGACTGATACATGCTCAGATTATTCCATAGAGGTTTTATTTTTTATGTGTTCGACATAGTCCATAGAAGAGTTAACTTTTCTCTGTAGTTGTAAGTCTGGAATGGTGGATGAAGGCATGCCTAAAATAAATTTATGTATTATTTTAAATAATTTATTCTAATGAAGGAGGGTCTTGTTGAATGGTAGCACATGATGTAAACCTAGGATTATTTAGATGTTAAGACCTAATATAAATTTGGGGGTCAGCAAGCACTTTAAAATTACAGCCCTCTCATTGGATGTCTTCTCTGTTAGACCATGGAGGATTAGCCGGTTGTGAAAATTAAGAAAGTCCAGGGGAATTAAATATTCTCTTAATGATTGATTTTTCCTTGAGAACATGTTAAATTTCGAAGCATCTGGGGGTTGTGTGAAAATATTCTTTAACCCACTTCTTATCAGCAGTCCTAATTTAAAACCTATGCCAGCCTCCACCTGCTCTATGAAGTGCATCAAACACTGTCTTCACAGGACCGAGGCTGACAAGTACTCCTGTTTGGAAAAATATATTCTGACCTTGTTACTGTGGAGATTGGTAGCATGAAAAGAAGGAAATCTATTGACGGTCAAAATTTTTCCTGACAAGGAAAAATGTTATATGCTGTTATCTATGTATAAATGCCTGAGTAGTTCAGATCCTTCTTTTTGTGTTGTTATCTATGGCAAAACTGGGTGAATGAGATTGGGAGGCATCTGAGTTCTCTTGACCACTAAGGAACTTATACTCCCTGCTCTAGAAAGCAAGATTAATCTTCTTCTATTGCAGAAAATCCCACTATATTTTGCAGTCTCATATTGCAGGGTTTATTTTTAAAAATCCTCAAACTGCGAATATTAAAAAAAAAAAAAATTCTTCACTGTATTGATGGTAAAGTTCAATTGTTGACAATTATTTGATTTTATCAACTCTGTTTAATGCTGTTTTCTAGCTAAACCCAGTTATTGCATAACACATTTTAATCCATTTACCCTAAATTAAGATATTTTAACATAAAAGATATTTCATTGAAAATATATTCCAGCTTCCCTCTTTACTATTTGCCAACACAAGTCATTTATTTATAGGAGGAAATGTTGAGACTTGAGCACACTTATCCTTCCCTTATCACCTTGAAATTTTTATTTTCTGTATCTTCTTGAGGAAAAATCTGTTAGAAATAACTCAAGTTATTGATCATTTTATTAGGCCTTTAACTTTAGGAATTCTCTTCCTCTCTTCCAGTTGCTCATATCAAATAGCTTGGAGCCATACTTAAAACTTCCAGTTTGATGAAATACATATCCAATTCATCCCAAATCTGGCAATACCTCTCCACCCACCTTTTTCCGTTGAGCTGAGCCATACTTTCATTCAATTGATTAATACATTATGGTAGTTTGAAACTGTTATGTATCTCAGAAAATCTATACTCTTTTAATCTTAATCCAATCTTGTGGGCACAGGCCCATTGTGGGGTGGGGCCTTTTGATGAGATTACTTCCATGGAGTTGTGGCCCTGTCCATTCTAGGTGAGTCTTGATTAGTTTACTGGACTCCTAAATGGTGTTCAAGGAGAAAGAAAGAACTCAGAGCCGATACAGGGAGCAGACGCTTGCGCATGGATGTTTTGGAGATGCAGAAGGAAAACTCCCCTGACAGAAGCCAAAAGGACCCACAGGAGCTGAATCATTTTGAAACCAACCCAGAAGGGCTAGCAGATATCACCATTGCCTTCCCATGTGACATGGGATCCCAGATGCTTCCTTTCCTTGGAGAAGTTATCCTTCTTGTTGATGTCTTAATTTGGACATTTTCATGGCTGTCAAATTCTAACAGTACCTTAATAAACCCCCTTTATAAAAACCAATCTATTTCTGGAACACTGGATTCTGACAACTTTAGCAAACTGAAGCCATTACCCTCCTAACTGTCCATGCTTTTCCCTCTTCTTGCTCCCCTAATATCTGATATTAACCAAGAGGTCATAATGATTTCATTTAAATTTCACTCAGAACTTGTAAACTCCCTGTTCAAAATCAGCCAATTATCTCTCAGGGAAAAATATCAAAATACTTTCTATGGTCCATAAAGCTCAACATGACTGTCCCCCAACTCTCACCACTTTATTTCTGACTTCATCTTTTATTACTCTCAGACCTGGCTCACTCAGCTCAAGACACACTAGTCTCTCCATTCTTCTTTTGAAATCTCAAGTTGCGTTGCCTGCAGGTCTTGATGCATGGTATTCCCTTTCCTGAAATGCCTTTTTCCCTTATCTAAATGGCCTCTTCACCAGCAAATATCCATTAAAAAAGCATCCATAATATCTAAAACATAATGTTCATGAACAATTTCTGTCATCCTTCAACACTTTAATTTCATTTCATATGTATCATTGCATCATATTTTATGCATTAATTATTATTAAACTTTATTTTTTATCTTTCTCACCAAAATATGAGGTTGAATTATTTGGGTCTGACTGCTGTAGTCTTTCAATAGTGCCTGGCATGATGTAGGGACTCCAAAAATACATGTTGAATGAATGACACCTTGTTACTCACAGTTTTAATTCCTACGTTCTTAAAATTGTCTTGAGAGTCAAACACATGGGCAGGTAGCCCCCTTTTATCTTGATATTTTATGAATTTGTCTTATTCTTGATGAGTTGGGTATATGTGTGCATTCTTGCTACTGAGGAGGTTTAGATAAGAATTGTCTTATTTATAAATGACATGGAATAATTATCAAGAATTGGACAACTTGCCTCATTAAATAGCTAACTTGTGTAAAATAAGATTATCAGTAAGCTCTTCTGGAACCAACATCCTCGTTTTCTGATATCAGTCACTAAACATTTCCTTGAATTTTCTTTTATGATGCTTTGTAGCAGCATCAGCTACCTAAGGAAATGTATTTCATCCAGTTATAGAAGAGTCTATCTGGATCGTGGCACCCCACTGCCACTTTCTAATTTAATAATTCAAACCCCTCACAAATTGTCTCTTTTTCAGAAGTGTGTCCTGCTGTTGCTTAAACTAAAAGATTCTACCAAAAAAAAAGTTATTTGGCACTGATTCTATTCACTGTAAAATTACTGTTGAGAATCTTTGCATTGTATTATGCAATAGTGTCCAGGTTATGGAGACTCAACACATAAAGCTTTTTTATTGTATCAAATTTCTCCTGTACAACCGGTCTTTTTTTTTTTTACTATGGACACTGACTCATGAACTGGATTCCATGTCTTTTATTACACAGTCTGCAATAAAAAGGAAAAGACTTGGTCCTTTTCTAGGAAAGCTTTCAGCTTTCTGTAAAGGTTGAGTTAATGCTTTGGAGTGAACTTGCTGAATTCAAAGCCATCTCTACCACCTGCTAGTAATATGACTTTAGCTAGTGACACAGCTTTTCAATGTATCAGTTACCTTATCTTAAATGAGAATAGTTCTTCTCTCAGAAGGAAGTTAAGATTAGGAATGGAAACCCATAAAAACGTTTAAAATCATACATAAAAATAGAAGTGAGGCAGGGAGAAACTATATCACTCTTTATGATGTGTTTTGTATATTACATTTTAAATGTATCAACATACCAGTATTCTATTTTTATGTTGCCTTAATTTCTTCATTTACTTATTTTAAAATAATTCATTATGCAAATTGTATTAGGTATTTAAAAACTTTTTAATTCCTTCCTGATAAAAGATGCACTAAATCCTTTCTAGTAAAATACTAAGGAGAGATGAATGTACATGAAGGAATAGATAAAATAGAAAAAATCAGTCTAGCCCTCTGGATATCTATACAGATATAGTACATAGTACTTATATAATTAATTACAATTATATAGACATTTAGGTATTATCATCTATATTGAAAAATACTGATTTATGCATTTATATTAACAACTCAAAAAGTTATTTTATATATTTATCTCACTGGAAGAAAAAAATGATTGTCTAAAGAGCAGAGTGATTCTTTTTCAAACCAGGAAAGAATTACTATATTTTCTGTTGTAACTTAGGTACAAAATATTTTTACTGAAGTTTTAAGTGCAGTAAAGATGCCATAATACCATTAAATAATAATATCTCATATATATATTATAAATTATAAATGAGTCTACCGATAACATGTTAGACTGCAGTAGATTTATAATCAGAGAAACTGCTTTAGGATAATTTACTAACATCATGATATATTACAGAAATTTAATGGGAATATTGGGAATTGAATAATGTTATAATGCATTATAGAAATTTGTTAACAGTGTATTTACTTCTGTCAATTGAGATTATAAACACAGAAGATGATTCATTGTGAATCTCAATGAACATATACGACTGAAGTATTTGGTGATTTTCCAATTCTTACTTTACCTTATAATCTTTGTGTAGTTGGTCACTGTCTGAAAAGTGTTCGAAAATTATTTTCTTTTCTTTACCCATTATCTATTGAGTTCACATCTTTTTTGTAACCCCTAACTCTTTTCTGTCTATTCCTGTCCTGATTATATAAGCAGAATTTAAAACTCTACCCAGAGACCTCAAAGTCTATGCTACTAGAATTTTATAAAACACCTTGCTGTTATTAAGCCTATTCTTATTGTCCTATGATGATTATACAGTAGGCCCAAAAACATTTTTTAGATATTTTTTATTGTAAAATATAACATAGACATTTTAATACATGCATATGCCATTTGGGAATCCTAATGATAGAGAAAAGTTTCTCCTTATTTAACACCTTTAAATTAGTGGACATCTAAAATATAATAGTTGTATTTTCTAAATTAAAACTGTCAAAAATTTATTAAGTATAATCACATACAAACATATGCAAGGTTCAACTTCAGTTTGGGATATTTCACAGACTAATTATGAATGAGATTCAATATGAGACTGAACTGAGAGCCTTCAAGTTAGTACGCTGGCTCAATATCACCGATTATAGGATCTTCAAAATTTATGTATGTATGCATATATACTACATAATTAGTTAATATAGTTGTGATAGACACAGTTAAGCAAACCCCCTTTATTTTTCTTTGTTTTTGTAATCATTCTCTTCAAAGGGATGTGCTGCAACTGGTAGAAATAGTAAAAAAATGTAAAACACGGTAAGATTAGGAAACATGGAAAACAAGATAGAATGAATAAGATGATATATGAAAGGTAATTTGATTATTCTTACTGCTTTAAGTTAAGCATAATTATATAGTATCGTGGAGACCCAGGGCCCAGCGCTCCCCCCCCCCCCATTGAGAATGAGTTACTGCACATAGCCCCCTGCAATGATGAGGACAGAAGTTATAGGTCATCAGAACTCCTCGGGGTAAGAATGCACAGATGGCATCATAAACAAAGTATTAAAATTTGTCACACTTGATTACTACTAATAACAAACCTTCAGAGCCCTGTGACAGGAGATCCTGTGGAAACTTCTCACACCCTGCAGAATGTCTCTGTCCTAAACCCTTATAAGCTGTCCCTTGCATTCCCTGCCCTTTTGTGGAGAACTGATTTGCATTTTCCAGATGGCCACCAGTGAGAAGGATCTTCTGTTTGTAATTCCCAATAAAATCCATGCCTACCTCTCTACCTAGAGTGTTCTTTGGTCTTGGGGCTGCACCAACCTGAACTCGTCAATGGTTGGGTTGGAACAAGTATAAATCATGTTTAGATCCATAATCTATTTTCCTTGTTACTGAATTATGTTTCATCACACTTAAATATTACCATCATGTCTAGCTGTAAAATATGAATATCCCTTAGCATCCTTTCTTATCTTCTCTATTGGGAAACCAAATCAAAACCCACCAATCCCACAAACACCAGTATTTACTTGTGGTGCAGGATTGAGAGATGCTATTGCTTTCCTGGCATGGACTCATAAGACATTAACTCACCTTTGAGGCTCAATCTTCTGCAAGGAAAATGGGAAAGTACTTGATAGTAATTTCTGTGTGTTTATGATGCAAAATAAGCTATTTGGGCTAGATAAGGGAATAAATAAGGGGGCGTGAAGTGCTTTCTTAACTTGACAATCTCCAGCGAAAAATTCATTTAAGTAAAAGGTTAAAAATGGTAAATGTTGGCCCTAAGGCAATTGGTATTTGCTGTGACTCCGTGTCTATAAATTGTCCACGCTGCACTTTAACATTTAATAAGCATTCACTAAATATATATTTACTGAGGGTCTAAGTGACAATTAACAGCAGTAGATGGAAAAGATCCAAAGATCCTAAAGTAGTAAGTATGTACATTAATGAAGTTATTAAGTGAAAACATTGCCTCTCAGTTTACCCACATTCATTCTTACATCTCATTCTTAAATATAATTTAATTAAACCAAGTGACAAAAAAACCATGTTCTGCCAAAAGCTAATGCCTCCAACCATGTTCTGAATAACATTTCCACATCAGTACTAACTTTGTAAGGTAGAGATTTAGGATTCAGGGCTCGTCTCACTGTGTTTGGCTGAGGGGTGTATCTGAGGTCTCTAAGAGGAGAAACTGAAGCAGAGAATTTCCCGAATTGAGATGATGAGGTGACATAGGGTAAGCCAAAAAAAAAAAAATTACAGAGGAATGGAGGACAAATCACAGGTGAATCAAAACAGACTAGGAAAGCCAGATAGAAGACCTGGGGGAGATATTCTGAATCTAAGAATTTGCCTTATGGGAAAATAAATAAAATAAATACTGTGTATATAGATGGATGTCTTGACAAACTGCTTCTATGACTTAGTATCATGAGAAACCAAAGCTTGAGGTTTTGATGGGTTTGTCTTGTCTTATATGTTTAATTACTTCTTCTTTCTGAAAACTACACTTAAATTTTTTTCTCACATCTTTCAGAAACTATTCCCTCACAATGTATAAAAATAAAACAAAACAAATTCTACCTCTTTTACTTTTCATTTTCTTTCTAGGTTTTGCCTTTCTGTATAGTCAAATGAATTTCTTTTAGTCTCCAACCTTTTGAAATATTGCTTCTGCTTCCACTGCTTTGCTGAAATGATTTTCTCCTGATGCTGTAATATCCTCTATATTGTCAAATTCAGTGCACGGTTTTGGCTCTCATTCTTCTTAAATTTGTCATAGTCTTTCTATACTTAACTGTCCATCTGAAATCTCAAGACCAATCCTGATTCACCCTAACTGTCTCCCTTCTTTCTTTCTTTCTTTTCTTTTTTTTTTTTTGGTTTCTCAGTCTGTTTCTTTAGTCTTCTTTTCTGGTGTTGATCTTTCTGAGAAATATTATCCATTCCTATGTGATAAGCTATCACCTTTTTGCTGAAGGCCCTCAGTCTGATATTTATAACCCAGAAATTTCCCCTGGATTCAAATTCTTTGCTCCATTATTTACCAATTGACTTCAAACTTTGCATACTCCAAACTGAGTCTCCTTTCAAGAATACACCTTATCTTATGGTACATTTGTTAAATTCATGACAAGAATAAATATCTCTATCTTCTTCATGCCTCCTGCCATAGGAGTATAGGTTAGTACCTTGTTTTCTTTTCCTAATCTATTGCTTTGTCTTCTTAATTAGAACTTTGCTTCCAATCTTTCCCTTCTAGTTCATCCTTTAGATGCCTAAAACTGGAATCTTAACACGTCACCTTCTTGGTTGAAATTTCTCAGTGCCAAACAGAGTTCCCATAGCAACACAGAATCATGTCCAATTTCATAGGATGATATTCAACGAAACACAGCTTTCAACTAAGTCTACACGTACAGCTCATATCTCATAACTCTTGCATATGCTGGTGGTTTTGACCATCCTGAACTATTTATATGCCAAAGCAGCCAGCTTCCTCCTGCTGCCATGCCTCTGAACATGTTTTCTTTGCCTAGATCAACTTTCAATCAACCATTGTTCACTAAATTAACTCCCCAAACTGGCATGCTTGTCAAGATGCAGCTCAAATATCACCTTCTCAGTAATTATTCTAATTCCTCTAGGTTTGATGAGATGAGTTGTTTTGATTTTGGAACCTGCATTATTGCAATTAATCCTGTGAGCTACATGAAGACAGAGCCCAGGCCTTTTGTGACCCCAGCATTAAGCCCAGATCCACATCTTGAGCCGTTATTTAAGTACTTGCCAAATAAATATTGCCATCGCTGATCGTCCCCACCTCTGATCTTCAAGCATACATCTAGCCACAGGCTATGTAAGCACTAGTGACACATTTCTATTTCTGTTTCAGAACAAGCATGATTTATTGGATATTGAGTCTGTGTGTTGAGCAATGATTCTCAGATATTAGAATCACCTGGAGATCTTGTTAAGCACAGCTTCCTTGGGACCATCCTTAGAGGTTCTGATTCAGTAGTTTGGGGTGGGGCTTAAGGATTTGCATTTCCAACATCCTCACAGGTACTGCTGTTGTTGTTATTACCAGGATAGCAAGTTGAGAACCAATGCCGTAAAGTACAGTGTAGGAGGAAAGAATAGGTTACTCCCCACCGCCTTTGGGGAGCAGTCAGAATATCTCAAATCCTTTGTGCAATTAACATGCATTATTTTTAATCATCTTTCAAATTCTATAATTATATTTGTTTAGCCCAATATTATAATAGTTATAGTAGTGATATTAGCAATAGGGGTACATGATGCAGATTTGAAAACAGAAGCATCTATCTTTTTATTCCTTTCTCTAGGCTTCTCTTTACCCATTTCTTATCGATGCACTGCAGTTTTTTTTTCTTTCATGTTGTTTTGTATTTTCAAATGTGTGATAAAACCATATTGGTTTTTGTTTGATTTATAATGTCTTCTAAAAATTTATCTAAGAACCTGTCTTTTACAAATTATTTTTCTTCCATGCTCTCATTTGGTATCGCTACAAACCTATAGATTTAACAAACTAGATATACCAATTTGACAAATGAAGAAACTGGGAATCATAGAGACAAGGATCATGATTGTGGTCTCATGGTTAGAAAGTTCCAGATTAAGTACTATATTCATGTTCTGTCACCTAATGTAGTGGGCTTTCCAGCACAGAGAGCATGGCTCCTGACGAGGACTCCATAGAGAGCAACGTGGACACCTGCCTCTGCTCACACCGCCACCCTATACTTGCAGAATAGGTCACTTTACCCCAAAGGCTAGCATGTCAACTAGAGGGCTATGGAAAGTGGAAACACAAGTTAGTGAAGTGACAGTACAGTGTAGCTGTACAGTATAGAGCTTTCAGAGTTAAGACTTCTAAGCTCAGGCTTCAGATCTAACACTGATGACTACCTGTCATTGGGGAAGTGAGTTACCATCTAGGGCTTGTAATTATTGTTTCTAAATGCAAATTAGGTTTCTGTGACTATCAAATGAGTTTCTATACATATATTGGATCCTAGCTTTAGTGCAGAATAAAATTAGCCAAAACTGGGTAAATATTAGTGAGAAAAAAGCTAATCAATTGGACCCATGATTGAATGGCACTGATGGTTAGAATACTGAGAAAATTTGATATGAGAAGATTGTACCCAAGAAATTAGAATTTAAGGGATGATTGTGATTTCTGAATCATTATATAGCTATTCCTTTTTGCTTTCTGGTATATTGGAAGAGACAGAAAGAAATACCTAAAATCCCTAAATTGTAATCCAGCTGCCTTGATCTCTGATAATGATTGTATAGCCTTTATCTTCTTCCCCTGTGACTCTAAGAACCTTGTGACTAACCTTCATTTGTACCCATGTATCCAGTTGTTCAACTTTAGAGTCTTGTAATCACTAATGATAGATCCTAATGTTTATTGTCGAAGAGTCTTGGGTCAGTCCAGGATTAACCCACCCAAGTCCAAAGTTATTGTGATAACCAAAGTCGGATCTAACCAAAATGGATCTGCCTGACACGGACAGTAGCTGAGACTTTAACCTACGAGTGACCTTACCTCATATAATACTAAAAATCATGCCCATCATCAAATTAAGGCCTCCCTTTTCTTACACATGCTCTGTGACTAAGGATATAATCAATCTGTGCATGCTCAATAATTACATCATTTGGGACCACTGTGTTCACTACCCTAAACGCTGCCCATCTTTTTCTCTAATAAAATTATCAGAATTATGGCAGTTCGGGGAGACAGATTTTGGGTTGATAGGCCATCCGCTCTCCTACTATGCACCCAGAAATAAACTTTTTCTCTCTTTGAAACCCCAGTGTCTCAGGAATTGGTCATTGAGAACATCAGGCAAAAATATCCACTGCCTTTGTTTGTAACAATGTATTGTGATCATTCTTACCATATGGCTAAAAATACCATCATAAATAAATAAAAATGTCCAAGTAAATATTAAAACATTTAATAAATTTAGAAAAATTAAAATTTAGATTGAGATATATGAAGACTCATTCTTTTAAAATGTTTCTTAATTGTAATATCAGATATTTAATATCTAATATTTTAATATCTATTATAATATTTAATATATTTGATATCTGGTATTTTTAAATCTATTATACTATTTAATATCTGATGTATTAATATCTAAAATATCAGAGTTCTACAAGCTTCTGTTTTGTTGAAAGATGATCTATACTATTTAGTTGTAAGTGTGATGGGATATACCATCTATGTATTAATGCATCTATATATCTACCTCTAGAACTTTTAAGTCTCTCCTTCAATACATACATGCACACATGTGGATACACACACACACAGTAATTTTGTTAAGGCTCTAATTAAAACTAATTTGCTCCCACAAAAAGGATCCATTAAGGTAAAAATAAATATGCTTCCCCTTTCCCCCACTTTTGTTTTGTTTGTTAAAATCTTCTTTCCCTGAGAGCCAAAACAATTATTTTGCTGTTATGACTTACCAACTTCGGAGTTGTGGAATGAGAAATACTAGAACTAACAAGAATAGCATAAGGTCTGATCAGTACACATGCAAAAAAGTCTAATGCCCATTTTCTATATCACTGGTCACATTTTTTAACTCTGAAATCAGAAGGGAAAGTCTTGTTTTTCATAAGGAGTTTGATTCCAACTAAATCTTCTTCACCAAATTTTAACCTGTACATTTGCTTTCAGAGAAACACTCAAATCCTTTTAAATTATTTCTATTAGTATTAAAGATTTCAGTGGTCTGAGAACACTCAATGCAAGAGATTCTGCTTCTGAACTGGTAACAGTGATTCTTTTTATACAGCAAGGTATGTTCTTATAGGAACACAGCATTTATGCCATCATTTTCTATGCAGATTGCATGACATCTGATCTACATTAACAGGAAGAAAAACAAAGTCTCCCAAATTATCTGCCATATATTTTGCTGAATGTTAACAGCAGGTTCAGATCTGTTTCATTTCTGACCTTGTGAAATGCTTTCTTGCTTATGCAACGCTTTATAACATCAAATACAAACTGCTACGAGGGTTGCAGTTGCTTGCACAAGGATAAATCTGAGAAAGCCAATCTTGTTCAGGTCAGTCCCACCAGTATCGTTCTTCTTCTCTTCTTCCATGCTATGAGAAATGTATGGCATATTTCATCATATTTTAAATGTGATACGAGGAAGTCATAATGTTGATTTTTTCATGTGAATGCTTCTTTATCTATAGTGTTAAGCAACATTTATTCAGGCTAATGTTTCCAATCAGATTTACAGAATATTGTTTATTTTGTTGTTTTCTTCTTGTCATAATCCAATGTGTGTATATGTGTATAGTAATGTATTATTTGAGCTTAAAATCTGGGTTTCAAATACTGTAAATTACAGCATAATTCTAAGACTGTAAGCTTTTAATATTTGTGTACCGGGTGGGGTATCTGTTACAGTTACAGGAGAAAATTTTTAGTATTCTAATAAAAACAGAAAAGTTTGAGGTTGTCTTTGGAACTTATAATAACCGTGTGTATCACTGTGGTTATCACAAAATTTCACATACACATCCATATCAAAGGATATATGTATATATATATATAACGTGTGTATATATCATCAAATAATATATATATGTGTTTGTTCCACTTAAGATAAATACATTCCATTGAAAATTCAATGAGCATCCTGTTATTTCATTGCTAATAAGGACTACATTTTTGCCCAATTTTCTTTTTAGAAAAGTTCTTTTAGAGTTCTTGTGCATGTGAATGATTTTCACTGTGATCAAATCACCATCCTTGGCACACAATATCCACAATGCTGTTCAGGGAATACAAAAGGACTCCTTAACGTTTTCAATGAGCTGGATCATAAACTTGTTCACCAAAGATTGAGTCAGGAAATATAGAAATATTGTGGAAGCTGGTTTGCTGAGTCACTTCACACCCTGGGGTCCCAGAGCAGTCACCAGTGTTTAAATGAAAATGGAGCAGATCAGACAATTATGTTAACACAAGGCACATTTGGAAAAGGTTAATGCACCCATGAATTTGAAAAGTTTTTCAATCAGAAATCCCTAGGAAAATAAGTATATGTATTTCACTAACATAAAATACATCCAAAGAGCAAGGTATAATTTATAGAACTATCAATTTTCTCACTTTTTTCTCACTTAAATCTCATATGTTCTTTTTTGCAATTGAATATAAAGTCAGAGTGCTACTATTAATGCATTTTTTTGTAAAAGAAATCAATAATTTCTATTTAGCGAAAGTATACAATAGTTATCATTTAGTGACAACTAAAAATAGCATTTGAACACTATATATCTTATTAAATACCACTACTGCTATATGTGAAAAATTACCTAAACAAACGATGAACTTATCTGCATTAACATTATGATTTTCATCTATCAGATACTTGCCTTGCTAACAATAGTGGAGACATCATCTCAAACACTATCTTTGTAGTATTATTGAAAATTTGTATACTTGCTTATAATTGCTTTTTGACATTTGTCTTTGATTATAAGACTTTGGGCTCCCTGAGTCCAGAGAAGATATATAATTAATATTTGTATTTCTAACATTAAATATCTGCTGTACACAGGTGATAATTGATTAAATAAATACAAATTTCAAAAAAATACTAACAAGTGGAGAATAAAATACATTAATGCAATTTTATATAACTTTATTTAAAAATGATAAAAATATTTTTGTTCTTCTAAGATCCCATTATTAATTGGTCATATGTATGAATATTTTAGTGAGAGCAATGGTTATACTTTTTTAATTTTCTTCTTAATTTAAGAATCTCATTTTAAAATGTGACACAGTGTTCTGAAGTCCCTGAATCTGAAGTTAGATTTGTTTTCATAATGGGTTTGATACTATAATATTCAAAACAAAAGCTCATATATGCAGATTCAAAGAAAAACATTCACATTTTTATTTACTTTTCAGTTTTGCCCAATACTTATAAAACATTTTGTTGAAATTCCAGTAGCTAATTTCCTTCTTCCTCAATGACATTCTGTCTTTTCATGAATACTAATAGAAACTAATTCCATTCTTATATATAAAAAAGAATACATTCAAAATCCACAAAATCCAATTTAAAAATTATTTCTGAGATGTCAAATGGACAAATTATTTCAGCAAGATATGCTAATGATAATAAGGAAAATTATACATTTTCTAGTTGTTTTCCCCACTGCATAAATTTCTTTCTAAAGCAAGTACTTTCTCATTCATTGATCTTTTTCTTGAAAGCCCAGGCCCTATATGCCATTTTTTTTTAACAACTAAATACTAACAGTATCACAGAAGAAAGTAACAGCAAACTGTAACACATCTTTAATTTTTTTAATTAAATTTATACTAAATTTTTTAATTAAATTTATACTTTAATTAAATTTATGCCTAAAAGTAGGCAACTAATAAGTGTAATGTAGTGTTGGTGAATATACCACAATCTTTGTCTAGTCTACTATTTAAGGAGGGCTATTTCCAGTCTGAGGCTTTTCTGAGTGCAGTAAACACATTTGCACATGTCTTTTGGTGAATATATATAAGCATTTATTTATTAGCATATCAAAAAGTTTTTTCTTTACCCAAAATTGAAACTTATAAAAATAAACATCATATAAGAAAATTTGGTTAAAATATACTCAATTTATCTGAATCTGTAGAAAATTCCCATAGAGATAAGTTAGTGTAATATCTATGTCTTCAAATATTCAACTCTTTTTAATGCATTTTTTCAAAAATATTTACTGTCAAAGGATGCATTTTTGTTTTCTTTTTCTTGTTGTTATACGGCTTTTCATAGATATTTCTGAAACTAATTAAACTGCAACAGAAAACTTTTTTTCTCAATTAGTATGACAAAAATCCTTTACTTCTCAAGGAAGAAATCTAACAGAGGTTTATAAACATCAATCAATAATTTTAGAATAATTTTGTACAATACTAGATTTAGTGTTTTCACGTGAACTATCACAAACCAATTTTAGAAGTTCATCTCTCTGTTCTTTTAAATGCCTTCCTACCAACAACGACTTTGTATTCCTGCTTCTAATAACTCAAAGGAAATATATGCTTGTAGTGTGGTTAGTTATCAATAATGCTGGAGGAAAATCTTCATTTAGAGTGTTATGATTTAATATTTATTGGTTGATGTACTGGTTTGAAAATGTTGTGTATTCCAGAAAAGTCATGTCATTTAATCCTGATTCAGTATTGTATGGTGGAAACTTTTGAGTAGATTGTTTCCATGGATACTGAGTCACTCAATTGCGGCTGTGACATTTTGATTAGAGGGAAATGTGACTGCCCATTCAAGGTGGGTCTTGGTCAGTTTACAGGAACACTTTAAAATGGGAAATATTTTGGTGAAAATGCAATTGCCTCAAAGCTGGCATAGACACAGATATCTGGAGATTCTTAGAGTGCTGGCAGAGACAGCAGGCACCTACACACAGATGTTTGGAGATGAAGAGTCCAGCAGACTCGCCATGTGCTGTCTCATGAGATGCTAAGCAAACTAGAACCCAGAGTTATGTCTGACAGGAGCTAGGGGAAGGCCTACAGATACTTAGAAAGGAAACAACTGGTATCAGAAGCTAAAAGCAAAAGTACTGGGAACAAGGCCCAGCAGATGCCAGCCATGTCTCTTTCCATGTGACAGACATTGGCCTTTCTTGAGTTAAGGTATCTTTCTTTGGCTACCTTAGCTTGGACATTTTATATGGCCTTAGAACTGTAGACTTGTAACAATAATTTCCTTTTATAAAAGTGAACTCAGGGCAGTATGATGGTGGCTCAGTGGCATAATTCTTACCTGCCATGGCCAAGACCCAGGTAGCTGAATTCCTGGAATTCCTGGTGTCTGCCCATGCCAAAAAAAAACAAACAAACAAGTGAACCCATTTCAGTTATATTACATTTCCAGCAGCAGCAGCATTAACAAGCTAAAAGAGTTGAGTTCATATCAGCTATAAAAATATTATCATTGTTTTATTTTGCAATGTGGCCAATGAAGAGTTTAAACAAGCCAAAAAGAATGTCACTTTCCAATTTTTCATCTTTTATTTTCTTTAATAAATATAATTTTCCATCCACATTCATTTTCAGGAAACGTATAAACCACTGGTCCATTTTTGAGAGTTAATCTAGATAAAATGGATCACATTATATTAGTATCTGTTTAATGAAAATATGTAAACTTCAATGTATAGTAGTCATTGAAATCAAATAAAACTGAAAATTTATTCAACACCATGAGACTCCTACTCTTAGGAAACTCAACTACCAGTTATTATATCTGATACGTCATGATGCAGCATACAAATTGAATGAAAAAAGCAGTATTCTTCTGTTTATTTCATGTCATTCAAGTTTGATTATTTCATTATTTTTAAGTAAAATTTAAGTGTAATTAGTAGCTCTTTTATTTTCGTCTTGTATCTCAATAAGTCATCTTACCTGTGATCTGTGGACAACTGGTCTCCAAATCAGGGGAAAAAAAAGTACTCATTTTTTTTATAGGCATATTTATCCATTTAGGAATGATATATGTTCTTATTATAAATATATTTTATATAATACAAAAATATAAATAAAACTAAGATAAAATAAAATTGAAATGTAAGTTATAACATTTTATTCCTCCAGCCAGTGGATGGTCTTGAACATGCTCAGCTTCCATGTCCCATGTTCTGAAGAACTGTTTTAATTTCCAAGGATGCAAAAGCACATACCATGAAATGGGTCACGTTAAACAATGGGAATTCATTTGTCCACATTTTTGAGGCCAGAAAAATATCCAAATCAAGGCATCATCAAGGCAATGCCTTCTCCCCAATGGCTATGGCGTCCTGGGGCTGGTTGCTGGCAATCCTTAGTTCCCCTGCCACATATCAAGGCACATAGTGGCATCTTCTGGTCTTCCTTTTCTTCCAGCTTCTTGGCTTTCTCTCTTTCTATCATGATTCATTCTACTTTTAAAGGATAACAGTAATAGAATTAAGACCCATCCTGATTGGGCTAGGCCACACAAACCTTAAACTGAAGTTACTTAATCAAAAGATCCTACTTACAATGTGTTCATACCCATGGGAATGGAACAAATTGAATAACTTTTTTCGGGGATACAGATAGTTTCAACCCACTATAAGGATGAATTTTGTTGAATCAAAAAACACTCTAGAAAACATGGGTATCCATGATCATTAAGTGTACTGATTTGGCTGGAGTATCTGAAGACAAGATAAATTCTCCTCATCTCATATTACCAAGTTTAATCTTCAGAAAATTGATTTCTCTAGAGAAAGAGTATAATTGAAGTTTTCCAGGTTGCAGTTGCTATTGCTGTACATTAATTATGATGAAGTCCACAAACTATAATTAATATGTGCAGTGACTACCACTAGAAATCCAAATGAACACACAAAGTGTGCTCTCTCTATGAGAAGTGATGGCTATGATAGAAGTATTTGGACAAAATGTAGGATTACCTTTGCATTGAAATAATTTCTAATCCAAATGAACTCACAAGCCTGAAATAAAGTATATCATGAATCTTGCTTGTTTTTATGTATTGAGTTTTTCAAGTAACCCATAAAATTAGATTGCAGTACAATATTATAAGCCATGTATTATTCCTGAGAATTAATTCTGTGCACTATGACTATGAATCAGAATACTGCTTACTGGCCCCATTTGCAACGTTTGACATTTTGAATTCTTACATGCTCTGTGAGGTTCTATAATGATTATTCATAATTGTAATCAGAAGGGAGTTAGTTAACAATATCATTGAGCGAACTCCCTCATTATCTTAGCATAGTGTCTGAGAAAGGTGGGTCATACTGGTTCGTGTCTGGTACTTAGCAATGCAGATACAGGACCAAAATTATTTTTGCCTATGCATTATAAATTGATTGGTCTTAGGGAAGTGATGGATATAACTCCCAAGAACAATAAACCCTAACTCAAAGGTCCATCCTTCCATTTTCAGATAGAAAAATTGCTCTCACAAGAACCGTGATATGCATGTTGATTAATGTTTTCTGTCCTTTGGAAAATCTTTATGAAAAGCCAAAATTATAATCATAATGATTTTAATGGACTTAGAACACGGGACATCCATTGAATAATCTTCATGGATAATGCCATTAAAGAGTGCTTGTCTGCTGTAACTGTCAAATGGAATGTACACCCTCAGGATAGAGCATTACTTCTCCTCAGGAGTGTTGTGGAAATATGTTTCCCTTCTCTTTCTCTCCTTAATGTCTTTATATTTTCCTTTTGCTCAGGCTATATTCATTGGTAAACTTAATTTTTTCAGATATACTAACATTACCAAAGTTATACCAGTGTCTCCCAAACTGTGCTCCTTGGACTAGCGTTTAGGGAGTTGACAATAAGCAAGGCAAAAAAAAAGTTAAGGAACTTTTCTTCTCTTTCTGCTCGGGCGATAGTTTTCAGCAGGAGTGAAATACAGATTATGTAAAATGTTCTTTCTTGCATCTAGCCAGAGAGGTTTTCATTACATTAATATGTTTAATTATATTATCTAATTTTTATAGTTTACTTTTTGTGTTCATGAGGCAAATTCCATTTGGTCATGACCTATTACCAATGTTATAGATTGTTGGATTTAAATTAATTATAGTTTGTTTGGAACATTTGAATCTGTTATCCCAGGTTTTGTTCATTTTAGTTTCTTCCTTCTGTGATCTTCTCTATCTTTGTCTGAATTACATTTTTTTATAAAAGATTTTAGTAATAGGATTAAGACACATCCTGAACAAGGTAGATCATATCTAACTGAAGTAGCCTCAGGATTACAATGTATTTACAATGGATTACAATGGCTTTACACCAGCATGCATGAATTCAATTAAGAGCATGTTTTTCTGGAGTACATATAACTTCAGACCATCACACCAACCCACCTCTGAAGCTGCCCCCATTATAGTTAGAGCAGTCATTTTTTTAGTCCTTCACTTACTAGACCTCTCTCATTTTTTTTCCTTTTCATTTCTTTCTTTCTTCTTTTTTTTTTAATCTACTTTTGCTGAGAGATGTCTACTTTTAGAACTCCTTCTTCCTCTTAGGCTGTCTTTCTTCAGTCTCCAATGACAACTTACTTTCCTCTATGCATAACTTAATTATCGCTGCTCCTCAGAATCCTATTCTTTATATATAAAACCTATATATAGGAACCTGGGTCTCCTGATATATATATATGTCATGGAAAGTATACTTCCTTTATTTTCCCCCTTATTTTATTTTGAATTAATGTCAAAAGAGTTGGAAAATAAAGCACCAAAGAGCTATAAACCATTCAAGTAAATTCACCTTCCTCACTCCCTCTCTACCTCTCTCTCTCTCATTTGAAAGCAAATGGCAGATATCATGACACTTTACCCCTAAATAACTCAGCATAAATCTTACAAGAATGACAACATTCTCCTTCATAGCTACAATGCCAGTATCCCAAGACAATTAATAATAATTCTACATAATCTAATATACAAATTTTCTCACTTGTGAACAAAATATTACATAGTTTTTATTGTTACTGTTTTTATGATTCAATACCCAAAGTTCATATTTTGCATTGAGTTGATTTGTGTCTTCATTCTCCTTTAACATAGTAAAGTACCCCTTGGATTTGTCTTACCTTTCTTTTTGTTTATAGATTATTTTTATCATTGATTTCTTGAAGTTCACATATTACTTTATCTAATGTCCCACCTTTTGGATATATCTGAGTGGTTCCTCATTATTAAATTCAAGTATTTAATTTAAGCAAATAGTTTTTGGCAGGAATATCTCATAGGTGACTTGAACTCCTTACTGTATGCTATGATGTTTCCCCACTAATTAATATAACTCACTAATATGAGTTATATTAATCTTCAATGATGTACAATTTCCTTAAACCGTCACCACAATTACAACCTTAGTTAAATCTATATGCTGAAGACTCACAGATCAATATCTACAATCCAGACTTCTGAGCTGCAGATCTACATATCCAATAGACTTCAACAAAACCATCTGACTTAAAACTCAGTCTTCCCAATAATGAACATAGTGTCCTTATTGTTCAACTCCCAAGGATGTCCCTTTCTTTTTCTATCCTTCATTATTAATGAGATCATTCCTTACTTAGTCACACAAAACCAAAATCTAAATTATAGTGAATTAAATCTCCCAACGCAATTCTTCCTTCTTTAATTTGTCTAATACTGCATGTTTTACCTCTAAATATTGATCAAATTCGTCTTCCTCTTTTCCTTTCCACTGTATTAATTTTTTCTGCATTGTGTGAATAGTCTATCTGGTTTCCACATCTTCACTTCTCATCACATCAAATTTGAATCATTACCAAAGGGTCATCTATAGACTATAGAGCTTCTCATGTTAGTCACCTGAATAAAACATTCTCTGGTCTTTTGTTGTCAATAACTGAGAGCTATATATTTGTTCTGCTGGTCACTCATGACCATCTTTTGTGGTATAAGAATAAAATACTGTAATTTATCTCTATAACATTTTTCTTTTAAATTTGTATTACTTGTAATGCAGAAATATATTAGATTTTCATGCTCCTTTTTTCTTTTTTTTTTTTTTTCTCATGGGTAGGCACCAGAAATTGAACCCGGGTCTCCGGCATAGCAGGTGAGAACTGTGCCTGCTGAGCCACCATGGCCTGCCCTCCTTTTTTCCTTTTTTTGGATACAAATATTTCAAAAAAAAAATTTAGGCCGCACTCTTCTTTTCCAGCTAGATTAAGTCCATATTCTTAATTTCCTGTAATCTCAGTATTACTTTCTGATGCAGACTGCCTAATTTCCTCAGACATTCTTAAATAAACTAGGTATTTTAATTCTAAATATTTCTTCTGTCAAATTGATATCATATATGTTAAGTAAGTACAAAACTGCTCACCTCTTCTTTAGTAGATAATTTTACTAGGGCTACTTAAATTTTCTTTCCATAAATGGATAGTCACTGCTGCTATCATTCATGGAGAAAAAAGTATTTTTCTTGTATTTCCTTGGATCATTTTAACTTTGTTTTTGGGAATATCATTTGATTAATGATCAAAAGAAAAATTTTTCTTTGTGGAGAAATATTAGCTCTATTTGGGGACATGGGTAGAGAATAAAGCATAAGTATTACGGATAGGAAAATAAAATTATTTAATTACAATGTTAAATATAGCCTAATTATAAATGACTGATTTTGCATTTTCTTAGATAAATTTCATGTAGAGATAACAATTACCTGTCTTAGATTGAGCTAGTTGTATTCTAATCCTATCTCAATTCCCAATAGTCTTCTCTTTGAGCAGTCCCCAAGTATATCTTAATAGCATTCTTCTTTTCTTCAAAGCTTTCCTTTTATCACCAGCAAATTACTGGGAAAGCTAGACATTCCAATAGATTTGTCAACCAGTGAAACAGAGAATTAAGACTTTGTCTGACGAAAATCTCAGCTCATATCCCCAGTGAACATACAAATTTATTCCAAACTGTCATTGAAACACTCATTATTTGTCACTCTGAAGCCATGCTTTTAATATAAAATATTTTCAAATAAAAAAAATAGATCTTATGTTATTGGGTAGAATTGTAAAGCATAAATTGTTTATTAAATAATGAATTGGATCCCTCAGAAAATACTTGGTAGGTAGTAAGTGAATAAAATTTTATAGGTATTTTGTTTCTATGTCTCTGTTTTGATATGTACTATGACCAAGCAAAATATGCTTATTAAGAATTGCTAATTTTAAAAGAAATAATGGAGATCAAAATTTTCATTCAATAGTTAACATAATAAAGGACAGTGACAATTTTGCTGTAACAATGAAGCATATACTAATAAAATAAGTATTGTTATATCTAACTTGTATCTGCATTTCTCTTTAAAGGTATATCACTCATAAATTAAAATGATTTGCTGAAAAGGTTGCATAATATTTGCATTAATATTTACACTTTTTAATCTTTGAGAAAATTTCAAAGAACTTTTTTATTAAGACCCTTTAAAGGACTAAACATGCAAACTAATAGTTTTAAGGACATCATTATCATCACTCAAAACATTCACTATTTTCTCAAGCATTAACAATTTGGTTATGCATTTAAGGCAAGCCTTACAATGAATGTAATTAGCATTAACTCTTTTAAATAGTTAAAATAGTATATTACATTAATAATTACATTGTAATGTAAAACTGTTACATTAAGTCAAAGACATAAGACATTGTTTTAATTGGTTGTATTCCAGGATTTTTTTTCATTGCTGTATTCCAATTTTAAGTATGAATTTATATTTAAAAAGTAATAGGTTTTAATTAGCACCTCTGAAATTATATTGAAGAATGATTGATTCCACATAATACTATATATTTTTATATTAGGTAAAGCAAATTAAAAGAACCATGACCCTTTCCTCAGGCTGTAATAAACAAGAAAAGAACCCAATGAACATAATAAAGTACCAGTATATGAACATGGAGATGTATATTTTTTGATCCCATAGAAACATGAAAAGTAACCAGAAAACAATTTACTAACATTTGTAGGTAGAAAAACAGAGATTTTTCAAATCCTACTAGTATATTTATAAAATAACTAAAGAAGTGAAAGGGAATCTAGAATATATTCATGTTTTAGGGGCACTTGTAACTTTGGAATTATCATAGGTTTAAAGAACAGGGAAAATTTTCACAAAGAACATTGTGAACTGATGTTGTGAACTTATGTCATTTTCTTTGAATTATGCAATTTTAAAACATTATTTCATTTTTGTCTTCATTTTTAAAGAATTTTGCCTTTACAGATTTTAGAAATTCAATAAAAGAGGACAGCTACCGGTGATGCTTTTCATCCAAAGAGAAGATAGAATCAGTACAGTATTCTCTATTTTGAAGTAAAGACAGGCCATTCTAGATATGGAGACCAATGGGCCACTACACCCAACAATAACGTGATTATTTCTATGGCATCTACATTCATAGCAAGAGAACTGCCAGTGTATCATGTGTAATATCATTGGGTTTTGTGTCTATAGAACATAAATATTCATTATTTAACTATATAATTTATTCTTTTTTATTCCTTCAAATCAAAAGTTTAATAAATGCATATTTATGAATACTTAAAGCAAATGTAGAGACTAAAGAACAACAGTGAACTGATAATTCATTTATTTACAGTCAGCTAAATCACTCTAGATTCTTCTCTCTGACCCCACTCTTGTCCCTCTCCCACTGAGTAATTAGTAAGCTGAACTTTGTGTCAATAAGTCCTTTGCTTTTCCTTATAGGTTTGCAAAATTTGTATCTGGAATACATATTTTGAAATTTTTATAAATGAAGTGATATAGTATATATTTCATTTTTAACATTTGTCCTGAGATTATTAAAGTTCATGTGTGTGGCTATAATTCATTCATTTTTACTGCCCTATGCTTACATTGTATGACCCTGGCGCATATAGTTTTTAATGATTTTCAATAGATGGACATTTGGGGGATTTCCACCCCATAAACTTCCTTTTTCCTCTTGGTAGATTTATATAAGACCCTCTGAAATGAATGCTAATGGTGAATTTTCTAAATAACACCAAATTCTTTTCCAATGTCTAAGTACAGATTTTCACACCCATTAGCACCCATTAACAGTGTATAATTAGGCCATCTTTGCTAACTTAATAATGTCACAGTTTTTATTTGTATGTATATGTTGGGTGTCAAATTACCTTTTCCAATTATAACTATTGGTTAGCATCTTTCATATTTTTATGTAATAGTTGTTTCCTCTTTCACAAAATGCCTCTTCAATATTTTTGGCCTTTTTTTTTTTTTTTTAGATTGGAATGCATTTTCGGGATTAATGATTTGGAGATATTTTCTAAGTTGTTTTTTTTTTTTACTGGTATTTAATGTCTACTAATTCCTTAAAACTAAATCTATTGTAAATATTATCTTGTATTGCTCTTAATAGTGACTTTCATTAAGCGAATTTTTATATTTAAATTATAACTTATCTATGTATTTCTTTACATTTTTTTGGGTTTTTATGATATACATAAAACTTTTCCTAATCCAAAAATGTAAATATGTTCTCCTATATTGTTTTATGAACATTTTTCTTTCAAAGTTAGTTCTTTAATCCACCTAGACTTGTTCTTTCTATTGTACAATATAAGATCCTTTTTTTTCCATATATAGTTGCCAGTTATCCAAGTAATATTATTGAAACATCTGTCTCATTTTGCTAATAACACATATCCACACATATTCTCTTGGCTCTCTATTCTGCTTCACAGGTCTACTTGCCTTTCCTAATATAGGCACTATATCAAAATAATTCTCATGCTTTTATTGCCTGGGAAAATAAATTCTTCCCACGTTATTATGTTTACTCAGGTCATTTTGACTATATTTTAATCTTTGCAGCCATTTATACTCCAAATGTGGCTTGTCGAATTCCAAAAAAACTTAATTTGGAATTGTATTGAAGCTGTCGAACTTTGGGGGAAAATATGATCATTGCAATATTCAATGATCTTCACAGATGGGAAAATAAATACAAAATTTAGTATATAGGGATATATAAGTTTTAACCTATTTCTTTCTTGTGAATGTAAATGGAAATTTTTGTCATTACTTTGTAAGCTATTATTATTATGTTTTAACTTAGATGAATTTTTCCCTAAAATCAACATTTTATTATATTAATGCAGTGGCTCAACAACTTATTTTTGGTTGATATGTGTCCTATATTTAACATTTCTTCAGCCTTGTGTTTGAGATGAGTCTCTTCTATGCAGTTAATTACATTTTTCAACCAATTTAATATTTTTTCCCATTGAGATAAATCATAATTTTTATTTATTTTGTTACAATTAAAAATATACAACATGATGTTCAATTTAACAACAGCAAAATACTGCTAATACCATGAACTTGAACATGTTTGTTGTAAATTCTCAGAGGATATTTTCTTTTTTCTCTCTCTCTCTTCCAGTTAGTGCCCTGGTATAAGAAGGAGTTGGTATATTTCTAGTTAAAACTTATCCTGATAGTATCACCTTCCAGTTCCAGGGTTTGTTTTTGTATTTGTGAGATGTTTGTTTGATAGTTCACTTCATTGCTTGTTTCTTTATTGTTTGGCATCTCCTAATTTGTCTTCCTCCCATGATAAGGCCCTTGTTTTTTTATTTTTATTTTATTTATTTTTTTATCTCAGAAACTTGATCCCAGTAAGTTTTGAGTCTAGGAGATAGCAACTGCCTTCTCTATTCCTACTTCAGTCATCTCCTATTCTAGGTATTGCATAACTTAGTACCAACTCCTGGATGCATTTCATAGTTTATTGTACTTTTTCATCTTATGTTTCAGTTGTTTTCTGTGGCAATCTATTCATCCTTCTATCTAGACAAGGAATCTTTCTTTCTGTATAGTCTCACATTTGCATATTAATGGTGCATATGAATAATGGAGCTACTATTGTATTTTTTGTGTTAAAACCATAAAAAATTCCTTTTGTAACTTTTACGATAAAAAATCAACTATGGATAATTAGAGTATTCTACTTGAAGAAAAATATATTTGAGGAATTTATTTTTTTAACTTTATTGTGTTTCATTTCACATTAAATGTTTTAATGATAAAAATTGCAAAGAGGCCATTCCTAAGTTTGAAAAGAAAAGAGTCCATATCTGCTTGCAAATTAAACCATTGTTTTTTTATATGACATAAACAGCATATTTATTTTGATAAATTTTTATATAATATGAAAAATATTCTTACCTATAAACTCAAAGATTTGCCATCATTTTAAATATTAACTTCAAACTACTTACTTTGACTCAGCTTTTCATTCAAAAAATAATAAAACTATTTAATTATAAAAACACTCCTGTTTGGTTTTATTCTACCACTGAAGCAGGTTTCTACAGCCAAAATATTGAAAGAACATGCCCAACTAGAATTATTTCCAACTACCTAAGTGATATCAAATTTCCACCTAGGAGGAAAATACAGTTTATTCTTCTATATTTCTAAATATTCACTGTACTTCCAATCACTCTCACCTTTCAGAGATGAACTTACCCATTTCATGTTTTTACTGTATATCAAAACCATATTCATAACTATGTTCTTTTCATCTCCAATATTTCCTCTGTGAAGGGATCAAACTGTCTTTCAATTACCATGAGGTAATATCACAATCACAGTTGTTTACATCACCAATTATGCCATCAGAAAAGTCTTTTAAGAATTCACATACGTTAACACTTAGTGGAAAGTACAAGTTTTCCAAATTTTAAATTTTTGCTTGGAAACTTGAATTTTTATCATTGACAACATCATTTGTTTCCCTTGAAGTGACGGTCTCCCCTTGTATATTTTCAAGGAAATGTCTACCAAAGCCCAAGTCTGAGTATTTACCATATGTCTGACAGTATGTCAAGTAAAAATGGTGTTCTGAAAAATGCTAGTTTAGCTCGTAGCTAAAACTGCATATATTCTTCTCCTGGAAATGACCATTGAACTTCATAAAAGGCAAATATGCTTCTTCCTATTTCTTCACAAAGATCTATACTTGAGTCAATAATTTGTCATGTATTTTTCTTCATCAAGGAAAACATGGCATTTATTTTTTTCTGTGAGCATGTGGTATTGAAAACTACAGTAAGTCTTAGTATGGTTTGGGGGCCTTCCTTGAATTGTTCTAAGGGATGAGCATTTTTACCCATCATTGTATTGAACCATCAGTGCCCCTGTACATACAACAAGTATAATATTTAATTATATGAAAGTGATGATACAGTATTTAATTATTATGAAAATAGTTTTGACCTCAAAAGCCTCCTGACAGGGTCTCATGGACCTGCAGGGACCCAAGAATCAATTTCAAAAATTGCTGCCTACTGCAATTCCCTATAGAACATTCTGAGTATTTTAGGTTTTATGCAAATATTTGGCATGAGAGAACAACAGAAAAGCTGGCATTTTAATAAATAATACTATGTATAACATAATGACCACATTTGGGCTCTTAGTTATTATGTCCCTTCCAACATTGTTAAACACATAGAAAGGGACTGGCCTAGTTACTGTTCTGCCAGCCCTTTGTGCCAGGGCTACTACATCATTGTCATTTAAGAGCATAATTAGCACATCTCATTAGCTAATGAAGATAATGACCATTAAAATTCTTTCCCAATTTATGGTTTCCTCTTTATCACAGTTTAACAACAATGTCCTTTCAGGGTAATAACAGAACTGGCTTACAAATGACCCTTATGCTAATGAATGAACAGCACCTTGTATTAAGGAGCAAAGGATTATTTATTCATTGCACTCCTAATTATATTTTGTAGTGTGGTTGTTTTGCTGATGACTTTCCAATGTGATGAAGTAACAGTGTTCTGTGAAAGTACAAAGCCAAACCCCACATAGTATAATTATTTTTTTTAACAATTCTTATTTACGGAGTGCTTAGAGTCAATTTCTACATTCCAAGTGTTAAAGTAAAGGAACAATTATAATGATCAATGTAAATAGACTATAAAATAATTTCATAAGTAATCCTAGTTTTAACTTGCAAAAGCTCTATTTGTTCAAACTTGGTTTTGTGTTTGTAAAAATGTCTATTCTAAAAATGTTTAGTACATCTTTAAGAAATTCTGAAATAATAAAAAAGAATAGTTCTAATGATAATTATTAACATTCCCAAAAGGAAAATGTACCAGGGAAAGACCTTTAGATTACCAAAATAGAATGTTTACATTTAACTACATAAGGAAAAATTTGAATTGGGAAATGATTGATTATTAATATCACTTTAGGATAGGTGCACTCATTTTTAATTACCATGTGACAAATTACAACGAACTGAGGGCTTAAAATAACATCCACTTGTTATCTCAGTTCCTGTGGCTCTGGAGTCCAGAACCGGGTCAGCAGGCACTCACAAAGAGGAGTAAGTTATTGGCCAGGCATCTCATCTCCTCTGATGCTCAGGATCTCCACCCAAGTTCATTCAGTTTGTTAGGATAATTTAGTTACCTGTGGTTTAGGACTGAGAGCCCCTTCTTCTTGTCTAGTCAGACAGGCATCTACCTCAATTTCTAGGTGGTGCCCTCAGATCCTAAAACAAAAACAAACCCGAAAATGTGCCAGTTTACATCTTCAAAGGCAGCAGAAGAATCAAATGCCTGCTATTAAGGAGTCCATATGATATAATAAAATTGCAGCACTGACCACGCATTATATTCATAGGCTCTGTGTGTGTGTGTGTGTGTGTGTGTGTGTGTACATGTTGTATAAGCATACATGCAAACAATCTTATCCACTAGCCACTTACATCCTCAGACTTCAATCCTTTGATTTCTTTATTTCATGGACTTACTACAATTTCTTAATTTTAAGGCTTTATAAATTGAGTGTTTTATCTCCATCCTCCATGTCTAATGAAGTACATGATCATACAGGTACTTTGTTTCCAGAATGTTTCATTGTCTCCTTGTCATTCCCATCGCCACCACCCCAATAGTATCCTTATAACTCCTATTATAACAGTGAATATATAATGGGCCATCTTGAGCCTTCCCTCTTTCTCCTTCATATACAAACCATGCATTGTCTTTCCATTGTTATTTATAGATCCCTGGTCATTCCCTTCATCAAAATCTTTTGAGACTGAAGTAGATTTTTTGGGCAGGCTCAGACATATAAGCAACCATATAGAATTTTCACACATTATTCTTACATATATCTAGACACTAAAAAGCTATGTTTCAATCTAGATAATAAAGGATTAAAAGAATCTTTCATAACCAATAATCTGAAATTAGTACTCTGGCGTTAAAATTGCTTGGGTGGTCAAGAGTCTCATCACTACTTTTCCAATATTACTTCTCACTGTTCTTTTCTATGATATTTCATACATTTTCCCTGTGATATTTGGAAGCATTTTCTTCCTCCTCAGAAAAGTTATGTGGATGAGGACACAAAACTGCAATCTTCATATGAAGGTGCTTACTATTTGTCATAAATACTTCCTCACATTCTTAAAGTTTTCACACACATAATTTTATTGGTCACATATAACAATTTTGGATATTTTGCATTATTTTCCAATTCACTTTTTCCCAATTCATTTTTATTATAAAACATTCTCAGATCAATATTTATATAGATAAAACTTTCCTTGGAATTCAGATTATTTCTGTGGAATTCCACGATTGATTGTCACCCAAACATAACTTAATGTTTTACATTTTTAAGTGTGTTCATGACTCAAGAGCTTAATGCTATTCCCTGACATAAATAATTATATTATTTTAGCCCAGTCAAGAAAAATGTCAATGTCAAACAACCAGGACTCACCAAAACAGAAAAATAACTTAAATTGAGGGTGTGCATAACTCAGATTCCAAAGCAATTGGGTCTGACTTCAGAATCTTTTCATCATATGTGCAGTAAGTGGTGGGGTTTGTGATCACTAATGCCGGTGGAGTTACCTGGGGAGAAGGGTAAAATAGGGATTTATGTGCAGATGATAAATAGTCAGTACTGTGTATAAAAGCATGTGGGAGGAAAGAGAAGAAAAAAGCAGAATTGAAAAGAGCAGGAAGTTGATTTCTGAGTTGTTCGCAAAAACACATCTCAACAGACTACGTGTGGTATTCTTAAAATGATACAAACATTTAGAGAAGTCCCTAGTTAAAACAAGAAGGCCAGGCCATTATACACTGACAGCAATGAGCCTGTGAACATGAGTTACCCTGCAATTGGGACTAATCTTGAGGGAGGAGATTACTTCAACTGAAATCTTCAAATACAGTAATTACAATAATACAGCAATTTTTACTGGGAAATTCTAATTCTTATATCCTGAACTCTCACTTCAAATTGACCTGGTTCTTTAAAAATACAATTAAAAAGTTACATCAAAGGATTCTGATATCCTTTTATTATACCACCACATATTTTCTTGTTATTTTGGACAACATGTAGATGCTTTAGTTTTTCTGAATATATAATAAGACTGTAATTTGCACAGTGAATCGAAATGAAATGGAATACAACATAATATGAATAGCTTTGAGACAGCGGCCTATAAAACAAGTGAAAGCAGTGTTTTATATGTCTCTGTATATTTTTTATGATATGTTCTTTATATAGTTAGGAGTTTACTTTTTAATTATCCCACATGTTCAGAAGTACGAATGAGTACTTGTTGATATTGTCTCTAAGATAATGGTTGCATTTAAAATATTAGGCAAGCTGAAATTGAGAAAAGATAGTGTGATTTAAAGTGACGTGTATGTTTCTTAATAAAGGGGAATATTTTAAATTCTTTTCCCAAAGTGTTTAATTGGATTGTTCCATTCCCATTTGAATAAATATACTTAACATAGAAAATGGAATTATTCATTGGTGGTATCTCCTGACTGGCAGAGTTGTTTTCCATATGCTAGGAATAATTATGAATTTCTTCCCTTTTACCAGATTTTAAAGATTTAAAATAGGAGATAGTGTAATGACTATCAGTACTGTACCTTGAGCCTTGCACAACTCAGAGGGACCTGGCTTTTGGGCTAACAATGAAGCAGGGATAAAATGATCTGCCATATCTTTTTTGTCTCATTTCCAAAGGGCTTATTGTATCCTTAGGAGAAAATATTATCTATACCTAAATGTGTGTCGGTGCTCACATAAGAGTTTTCCTCCAGTAGAATAGTTAGCCCAATTCTTACAATTACTCCTAAGGAGCTCTCGTCTCTCCCCACCCCAAATCACACATGCTTGAGTTGCAGGGGCCACACACCAGGCACCATTAAAGAGCAACCTGCGTTCTTAATGACAGGATACCTAAACACTGAACTAGTACCTGAAATTAAACATGGAAATCGGTCACAAAGAGTTCTGTTTACCCCTTATTTAATGGAAGGTCATATTGAAAAGATCAAAGTTCCAAAAAAACCATATTAAAACACTGGTATTTGTAAGAAGCCTGAGGCTTCAGAACAGTATTTGTTCTAAAGGGATCTAATGATCTCAGATTTTGCTCCTTCTATCTCTCTATTTCTCTACCTCTCCATCCATCTCTCTCTCTTTCTCTATTTGTATCTCTCCCTCCATCCTTCTGTCCTTACCTATGTATGTTCTATTTGTGGATGGACACACACACGCACACACACACACATCCAATCTACTATAAGTTTATTTTTTCTTCGCAGTACTTTCAGGACACCCCACCACATTTTCCTGGTTTTCATATCTCCTGACTGCTCCTTCTTAAAGGACTTAGTCTTTAACCTTTTTTGCTGTCTACATTGAAATATTGGGTTATATTTTCCAGACTCGTTCATATATGACTAAAGACACCCAAATGTTTTTCTTTAGCCCCTTTTTTTTTTCTCCTGGATCCCAAATTCATCTTTCTTAACTTTTCTATTTGAATGAATGCTACTTCTTAAACCCATTCTGCCTTTATTTTTCTTCATAGCACTGTGGTCATCTCAGATGTAGCATGTATTTATTTATTTAAGTATATATTTTTATTTTCCCCACTCCTCCCACCTCCAGAATATAAGCACCTCAAGGGCAGGGCTTTTATCCGTTGTGTTCACTGCTCTATCCTCGTGTGAATAATAGTGTTTTTCACATAGTAGGCACTCAGTAAATAGTTGCTGAATGAATGATCTGCCCCTGTTGTCATACTTAAAATTTAAGGTATCTGTTTGGCATTTATGGACACCATTTTCATCAATTTTTGGAAATAGAATTAATATATTAAATCACATTGTTACCCAAGGGTAAGTAAAGCTGACTTTGGCATAGACAGTAAGAAATTCAATCATTATGTTTTTGCTTTTTAGCTTCAGAAAAGCCTTCATCACCATCTGAAAATACATAACCATCTTTTATTTGCCTTGTGTTAATATTTTTAAGTATTCAAAATAAATATTTTCTTCTTTTCAAAATCAGTGCTTCAGTCCAACTGCAAATATGTTATATGTGTCATAAAATATGAACCAATTGTAAAAATTTTCTCAAATATGTCATTGTTAAAATACCAGCACAAGAGATTTCCTACTGACTTAGAATACCCCTTTATTATAAATATTATATTTTAGTTTTTGTTTAACTTTGTTTCTGACATTTCTAGTCCTAGTCTGATCTGCTATTCATCTTGAGTTGGTTTCAAAGTGTTTTAATTATTAACTTAATAATGCTTGTTGATATTATTAATTTCTAATATAGCTATCATTTTAATATTATTTAAAATTACTAATATATTATATTTTGTGTAGACTACACATTAGGCATAATGCTAAGTGCTTACATGGATTATAACATGTAAATGAATAGCCAAGGCTCTACAAAAAATTTATTTGTTATAATCAGTTGAGGTATTAGCAGTTAGAAGATCATAACTAAATTGCCGAAGATCACACAAATAACAGGTGATGGCCTAAGATTCTAACTGGTGTTTTTCTCTCAAAAGGCCATACCCTTTAAAAATAAACCTTTCATCTCAAGCCCTTCAATATTTTCCCTCTCCAATAAATGTATTTGCTGTACAGCCCCAGTTATGCTTTCAGTGGTTGAATCCTTGAGTGGTATGGAGAAATTTAAGGAATTTTTTTTTTTTTTTTTTTTTACATGGGCAGGCATCAGGAATCGAACCCGGGTCCTTTGGCATGGCAGGCGAGCATTCTTGCCTGCTGAGCCACTGTGGCCCACCCGGTATGGAGAAATTTAAAACTTAATAACTATATTTAATTTTACTTAAAAATGTGCATAGATTTAAATGATAGAGAAGTTGAGAGATTTTTTCTCATGTTTTTTGCTTTTTTCCCTTTTTGTTTATTTATCCCCTTCAGAACTCAACTGCGGTGATATTTAAGAAGAAAATACATCTTCAAGCATTCATGAAGTGAGTTAAAAGGTAATTCTTTCTGTGTAATTTTTGTCATATTAAAATGTTATAGAACTGCCAAGCTTATTGCCATACAGTTTCACTTAAAAACTCTTTTAAAATTATATTGAGCTACTTAGAAATTTGGTGTAGAATTTTCTTCTGTTACATATATGCTTTAAAAACCCTCTTCAAAAAAATCACTTAGCCCATTATTTTCTCTAAGAAAGTTTTAAACTCTTTCTCATAGTTGCACTTACCAATCATAGAACCAGCAGAGATGCATTGATATTATGCTTTTATAGGTATTTCTAAATTTTATTAAAAAAATAAAGTTCAAGAGAAATGGACTTGAGCGAAATCAATTTCATTTCATGAAAAAGCTGTATTTCTAAACTAAAATGTTTAAAGATTAGTTATAAAATCTGTTTCTTGGAATTGTACACTCCAAATATACTTATATAAATAAATATTTTATCATTTAAGTAATTTTTCCCTACATATATTACTCTTTACTAATGAATACAGAGGTTAACTGCTTTGTAAATTATCTTTAAAGGGCAGACTCTTGAAGTATGCAAGATTCTGGATATTAATCATTATTTAACCATGTGAAATTGTTTATTAAGCTTTATTAAAACAAAAACACTTGTCTTCGAACAATAATTATAGTGTATGTGGCTATTGAAAAAGTTAATAATTAATAGTAGATAAAAATATACCTTCTACCATTTTAGCCAGTGATTAAAGACATTTAATCCAAAATTGCCTGTGTTATAAACAAAATCTTGGGTACTTAAATTTCTCATCAAAAGATGAACTATAAGAAAATAAGCCCTGAGATAAAAACAATTATTTTAAATTTTTGAATGAATCATACATATTCTATGTAATAGCTTGACTTTTTAGGTAAGTTTATATATATATTAAATTCTTCTCATTTATATAAGTGGTAAGGAAATGCTGATGTTTCACTTTATTTTGTAATGTGTTGCTATTTTTTAAAGTCAGTTCTAAATACATACCTGCTCTTCTGTAAATAAAATTAGATGAAGAAAACAAACAAAAATACTAAACAAATGGTGTGGGGGTCAACTCATTACACAGTTTTTGCGTGTGCGACCCTCTGACCTCAAGCCCATCACCCACGTGTCCCCCAAATCACCCTCAGGAACCTCCATCTTCCATTCTGTTAGATTCAAAACTTATTCATGTTGTAAACAATTACTCTTTTGAAAATGTCTTTTAGGATGTATAAATATATAGAATTAAATGCAAACAGGTATAGAATCTGTGTCATGAAAGATTTTGTTGCATACATGATTTAAGTATCATGATAATAAATCATTTCATTACACATAAGAAAGACTTTATCTATCATTCTGATTGTACTTCACCATTGGCAGTAAAACTCTATTTTGTGAGAAAATTTGTAGGGGTATTCATGTCCCTGAATGTGAATTAAAAATATATAACTTTTAAAATTAGAATATTAATTCATAATTTTAATATTTAATAATTTATTATGTTTAAATCTTACAGTGCTGTCCTTTACAGCTTTCAGGAATTGTGAACAGAGTTATATTTATACTGAATGATTTGCTCTGCATGATGGAGCTAACTTCTGTAGCCAGACTTGAGTAATTTTATATTAGAGTAGGTAGAACACTGCAAACTTTGTTATCTTATGAGGTAAAGTTTAGTTACACTTTTAATATTAGCCTGAATTTCTCATGGGCAATAGGTGATATGTTTCAGTTTGCTAAAGCTGCTGGAATTCAATATACTAGAAATGGATCGGTTTTTACAAAGGAAATTTATTAAATTACAAAGTTTACAGTTTAAGACTGTTAAAAAAATGTCCAAATTAAGGCATCTACAAGAGGTAACCTTCAATCAAGAAATGCAGATCACATCCAGAGATTTTCTGTCAGCTGAGAAGGCAGGTGGCTGACATCTCCTGGTTCTTTGCTCTGGGTTGTGTTTCTTTCAATTTCTGATTCCAGTGGCTTTCCATGTCCAAGCATCTGCTTTTTGTGTTGGCTCTTTTAAGAACTTCTGTAAACCAAGACCTTCCTTGAACAGGCGGGATCATATTCCATGGAAATAATCTAATCAAAATCCCTACCCAACAATTCTTCTGCCATAAAATTGAATTAACAGAACATGGCTTTTCTGGGCTAGATAACAGTTTCATCCCAACACAGTGATATATACATAGGGAGCTATTTAACGTAAAGGGAAGACGGTTTATGACACTGTCATCTAGTAAATTTAATCTAAAGACATTTTTCAGACTCCAAAATTGTTGCAATTTATTTATAAATATCTGAACAAGATAAAAATGCACAGAAATTGCATAATGCATGTTTCCTTCATGAAGTTATTTAATTTTTAGCACTCTTTTTGTTGTGAAAATATGAGTAGTAATGTATCTACCTTATAGAGTTGATATTAGACAAAAATAAAAGATCATCTATGTATTGTTCCTACTCCACAGGTTTTTTGTTTGTTTTTTGTTTGTTTGTTTCTATGTGCTGTTCTTAGACCAACAGATATTCCTCATATTGTTACATAAAGTAACCAAGTAAATTGTGTAACTTGTTGCATACCAATAGCTCCTAATGTAATTCTGTAGTCATGAATATTTATTAAGTACATCTTCTAAGTTGTTGGTGTTCACAAATTCATTCAATCCTCACAATAGCCCTATGACATAGCCATGCTTATTACTTCCCAGAACTGTGGATAAAATGGAAATGACATGATTTTGATCTGACATTAAACAATTTTTTCTTAAATCAACTAACACACCAAAGCAGAATATAATTATACTTATTGCAACATTTGCTTATACTTTTCTTCCTGAAATACAGAGGAGTAATACTTATCATCAAATGATACAAAACAATCACCATAAGGTTGCTGACTACAAAAGGTCACCTGAGATTGAGTTCCGTTGCCTACGCTTGCTTTGAAATAGTAAAAACTCTGATTTTTAATTAGAGTAGCTGATATATATTCCGATTTATAATGAAGTAGTTCTTGAAAGGGACATCAGGAACTTCTCAATTAGTCAGAATGTTGGTCTTCAATATGCTCATTGCTTCTGCTACCTCTTGTTCAAAGGCTACGGTACATGGCAAGGCAAGTCACACAGTTTGTGCTGTGACCCTGCAATGAATACTTTTCTCTTGTCATGCAGCTCAGGCAGATTTATAAGTACTTCATATTCTCTGGGGGACGGAATCAAGCTGACTGTTTATGAGAGAGAATATGATCATGTACTTTCAAGTTTCCTGTGCATTTATTGATGAACGACATTCATGTTGCTTCAAGTCAAACATTTATCCCTTTTCCCTTATTCAACAGTGTCAGCTTCTTGAAACATGTCCCAGTGAAGAAATAGCCCTGCTCCAGCCTGCTTAAAATCTATCACATTGCATATTTCAAATCCCACCAAAATCTTCAACACCTTTAAAAAAACTTCATAAAAACATGCCCTTAAATTTAATCATCACACACTTCATGCACAATTTCCACAAATTAAAGGAAAATATTTAGCATGTATTTCTAGGTAGATAATTATTATATTTTCTTGGAGGTTTGAAAATTATAAAAATTAATTATCTATTATTAAAAACATGTGTGATTCTTTATATGTGCCTTTTTTATCTAAATCTGAATGTTCTCATAATTTCCTCATTTCTCGATCCTCAATCACCCTCCATTTTAATTAAAATTCTTCTTCCCTTTTCCTGTTATTAATTACCTACAAACATATCTTATTGAGAAGTCACCGTACCTGAATGTGACTTCAAATCACTAGAAGTTCCGTTTTCCTCAGAACTATATCTTTCACAAAGTGGCTTCTTCTCTAGCCTATCTTCCCAATTCACCAGGATATTGAAAAGCATGTCCCTACCTTATTGGAGTTTATATCCAGTTCTCTCCCTTCCCTTACCCTCTCCATCCTCCAGTATAGAGCACATTCCTTGGCATAAGGTAGAGAAGTGAATTCAAGGAGAAAAATTAAGAAAGAGGTAACAAAATATACCTCTTCAAATACAGACAGGAGTGTCAGAGGGTAGAAGTGGGGTAGAGACAGGAGAGCATCTATCTCAACTCTTGAGGCATTAGCATGACTCAACAGTAACTTAGTGGAGAACTGAATTCTCAGGTTGGATAGCTGGGAAGGAATTGACTGTGAAAAAATGAACTATCATTGACATGGCTTTAGTGGGTGAGGAGATGAGGAGAAAAACAGAAGGAAGAAGATAACTGAAAAAGCAACAAAATTGGCGTCAGTAATGGGGTATCCAGTGTAGGTGCCAGTGCTTTAGCAGTGGGACAGTTCTTAATTTTTAGTGCTTATTTTTATGATTATGATTGTGCCATTTTCATAGTAGAAACCTGAGCTTGGACTGGAGAGGACTTTGAAAAATAACTATCACAATTGAAAAAAATCTATATTAAAGGCAAGGTCCACTTTATGATTGATGACTTTGAAATATCTATTTCTGTCACTTCTGGGATTGATTTAAGCTATTTCTAGGTTGGCTCACCTTAGAAGCTTCACGTGGGCATGTCACTGTCAGCTTCTCAGGGCTCTCAAGTAAAAATTCTTCAGCTTCTCTGAAGATATTCTTAGGAATTTCTGACAACCACTGCATAATATTTTTTAAGTGGCAGTCTCGTGTCTCTCTATAAAATGCTAATTAATCTTCTAACAGCCCTATGAAGTACTTGCTATTGGTAAATGTATACACGATGACTCAGAGAGTTTAAGTTGTCCAAACTAAGTAATGGAACTGATATTTAATCCCAGGCAGTCTCTAGAATCTGTCCTTAACCACTATGCTATGCTCTCTGTATGAAAAAAAAAAAAGGTTGAGTTTTCATCTTTATATGCTTTCAATGCCAATGAAGAACTTTATATAATTGTGGGGACTAGTTTAGTGAAAGTGATTTGGGATTAAGAATCTGTGTTTGGTTGAATCCATGCATTTCTCATTAGTATTTTCGAATCCAGTGACCATGAGTTGTCTATGTTACTGTGTAAAACCTTTGTTTTCTTCTCTCTAAAATAAGATAATAATAACATAATGAACGAGCCACCTCTCAGATGGATTTTGCAAGTAACCAGTTGATAAAATGCACTCAAATGTCTTGGAAAATGCCGGAACATAAAAAAAAAAAATTGTATCACTTGGAATGATGGATCATACAAGCAGTCAAAAGGGAGTTATTAAAACATTAAAGAAATAATAAATGTGTGTGTGTGTGTCCCCATCATTTGGAATGACTGCCATATCAAAAACTATAAGAAGTGATTGACAAGCAGTATTTCCTTTTACCTTCCTCCAAACCTCTGAGGCAGGAATATAATCATCAATTTAAAAAGGAAATACTGGAAGCTAAGAAAAGAACAGTAACTCTCTTAAAGGGATAGAGCTAAGAAGTGACAAAGGAGAAATGTGCACCCAGTTTTCTAATTCTAGCATCCATGTTCTTTTTCCTACATCCAACTCCCTGTTGGGTATGGAGAGAATTTCAACCTTGAGGCCTGGAGACCTCCTTTTATTCTCTTACCATAATCATAACATTCAGCCTTATAAATGCTAAGATAAGTAGAATATCAGCCAAGCCCTGGGATTTTAACTCACTCTGCATGACTTCCTTCATTATAAAAAATTTGCACAAAGGTCAGTTATCTTCATTTTATACATATAAAATTTTGGACACCTACTCTGAGCCAGTTAATATACTATTAGCATGCAAAAATCTAATTTTGTATCCGGAAAATCCAATTAAGCAGGTATTGTCTCCATTTTACTGATAAGAAAACTAAACGTGAATTGATTGTGGATTATTCTGGCACCAACAGTGCTCTTAAACCTCAGGAATACGGAGGTGTATTTGATTTTATTCACCCACACATGCACTATGGTTGTCGCGATCTGGTAATGAGAGCTCTTGCTTCTTTCTAATTATTGATTCAAACGAACACCTTAGGATTTTTACTTTCAGTCTTTTTTTCAAGACAAAATACTAGAGTAGAACTTCTTTTTCAAATCCCTTCAAAGAATGTGCAAAATTTCGTTTCCATATGCAGTTTTCTACAGAGTTTTCATCCCTTTCATAAAATTCCCAATGGAGTCTGTGACTAAAAAAGTTTTAAGTACATAAAAACAGCAAAGGGTTAGAGAAAATGATACTGAAATATGTGTCATTTGGGGAAAAAAAGCTGTTTGTAAATGGTTTCCTAATAACAATAAACAATAACGGATATACACAAATAACAGTCACCTGAATACATTTTGCATCACCTGAGTGAATTTTTTTATAAGACAGGTTATGGGAGCATATACGGATTCTACACCTGTCTTTTGACTTAATTGCTGAGTGTTTAATTTAATATTTTATAGAATTATCACAACACAAAAAATGAGTAGTAACCATGTGTTTTTTGACTTTCCACCCTATTTAACACCCTTTACAAAACTATGGATGCTGTTTTTCATAACTCCATATATTGCTGCTCCACAGCCCCCAAATTTCGATAATCATTCTCCCATTAACGATTAGCCATAATCCCTCTTTCTTTTATTCCAAACCCCTCCACAATTAAAACAAAGAAAACAATTACAGCATCTCAACATCAAGCTGTCCTTTCTTTCTTACAAACTTGTCCTCTGCAAGTCAAAAATGGTGATAGCATTATTTCAGTTATCAATGCATTAGTTAGCTATCTGTTACTCCATTCTGAAAACATATGCTATCATGCAGTTGAGAGTCAGAGCTTCTAAGATGATCTGTAAGGAATGACACCAAATATTGAAGATTCCTCTGTAACAGAAGTTTCTTGTCTTTATTTATTTTTATTGCAGATGATATGTTTATGTGTGTTTTGTTTGCTAAGGCTGCCAGACCGCAATATACCAGAAACAGGTTGGCTTTTACAATGCGGATCTATTACCTTACAAATTGCAATTCTTAGGAAAATGTCCAACTCAAAGCATCAACAAGACAATACCTGGACTTTGAAGACAGGTTGCTAGCATCTGAGACACCTCTGTCACATGAGAAGGCATATGACTGGTGTCCGCTGATCCTTTCTTTACTCCTGGGTTTCACTGATTTCAGCTTCTGGTTCCAGTGGCTTCCTCTCTGAGCTTCTGTGGGTCTTCTCTTAGCTTCTTCAGGTGTTTATCTAGATTTCATCTCTTGGCTTCTCTGGGGCTTCTCTGAGCTCTCTGAGCTTTTTCTTTATATCCTTTACCCTCTTATAAAGAAGTCCAGTAAGGGATAAAGACCCATTTTGAATGGATGGGTCACATTTCAGTAGAAATAACCTAATCAAAAGGTCCCACCCACAGTAGGTCTACACCCACAGGAGTGGATTAAAAGAACATGGCCGAACCAAGGAATACAATGACTGAGAAGTACAATGTTGAACAGTGATATATTTATGTGATGGAATGTGGGCCAGCTACAAAAAGAAGGGATGATGAGGGGCAGAAAACTAACTGAATAAAACTTGGGACAATGGTCTGTGCAAAAAAAAGGGCAGAATCAGACAAGCAAATATGCTAAGATCCCTCTCAAAAAATACTTATAATGAAATGAAAGCCTGGATTGTGGACCGTTATAGCAGCCACATTTGGTCTGAAGTTGTGGATGCATTTCTGGATTCTGAAACACTGAGCTATATGTATATCAGCTGGTATTTCCCTGGGAGTCTGAGTAGCTCTGTGACACCTGGGCGCCAGAATGGAGTGTGACAGACTTGAAAGTCGGCATAGCCATATATAATAGCCATTGAAATGACTGAGAAAGAGATCAGGCCTCAATTAGAGTTTAAAAGGAAGCCACTCTGGCTGGGTCTAAGATAAATTAGAATGCAGGGTAAAGGTGATAGTACATGTACTCTAGGCCTTCAGCTGCTGTATATAATCAAAGGCAGAGAGGTTTATTATGTCTAGAATTTAAATTTCCTGTAATTCATAGCCTGGATCAGTCTCTCTGGATAGCTCATTTAGTCACTCCAGATTCCTGGGGTCCAGAATGACAACGAGGCCTTGTAATTCTCTATGGCTCGGTATACCAGGATACATTTCAGACTATGGAGGGCTGATAATTAAAAAGTATTGGTGCAGTCCCTTGAGGATCTAGATGGGGAAAAAGAAATGTATATATTTATTTCACATATATATTTATGTATGAAACTATTAAACTCTCCCAACTGGGAAACCATGAATACTCTCTCAACCAGTAGGGACTCCCAAGAAGAGTCCGAGCCCTGGATTTAGAGGCTTGCTCTTATGAAACTGATTTCTGTAGAGGAGAAGCTAAGACTTCCTATAATGAGGCCTAAGAGTTGCTTCCAGGAAGCCTCTTTGTTGCTCACATGTGGCCTCTCTCTCTCAGCCTAACTCTGCAAGGAAAATCAATGCCCTCCCCTCTACATGGTACAAGCCATTTAGAGGTGGAAATCTCCCTGACAATGTGAGGCATGACTCCCAGGGATGAGTCTGGTCCTGACACCATGGGATTAACAATTCCTTTCTGGAAAAAAGGGGAAAAAGAAATATAATAAAGTAAGGCATCAGTGGCCAAGAGAGCCCAAATGGAGTCCCAGAGGTAGTTCTGGAGGCTGCTTTTATGCAAGGATCAGTTAGATAGTACTAATTGCCATGGTTTGTTAAACCCGAATCAACATCATTCCTATTGACTTTTAAGAACAGGTAGGGTTTGAACAGAGGCTCTATAAAGGTTTCATGCACTAGATTTGCCTTACTGGAACATATAATTCCTATAGGGTTCTTAGGTCTGATCATTCCTGAAACCAAGAGGGACCAACCTCTCCAAGATCATCAATTAATTACATTCCCTATCTTTTAGTGTGGACATCCCTCCTCAACATGAAAAATTCAGAACAGGCATTCCTCAAAGATCCCTATAGATTGGGAAAAGGATTAAAGGAGAATGGGGAGGTATAACAGATAAAGTGGGATTTAAAAAATGAGTTTGGCTGCTGAATCACTATATTAATATTCCTTCTAGCCTCCAGTATTTTGGAGCATCTAGAAGGAAAATTCTAAGATGATGGAATGGTAGCCTATGAAAAACTCTGGGATCTGTTCTGTAAATACTTATTGAAGTGTGCTTTGAAAAGTATTGCTTTTTCTTTTCTTTTCTTTGTATGTATATATTATACAATAAAAACTTTTCTTTAAGAAGAAAAAAACATGACTTTTTCTGGAGTACATAACAGGTTCAAGCAATCACAATGTGTTTGTTTATGCATGATGTGAGAGGGAGATGGCAGGTTTAATTAGGGGCCCAAGGTATCTCAAATCAATTTCAAACCTCGTGCAATTTTGAGCAATTATAAAGTCAGGCTCTGTTCTGGAAACTGCAAATATAGGTTTGTTATCTTGCTGAGTGTTCTCAATAGTCTGATGTGGTTGATATTAACATACCCGTTTTTCAGACAATAAATTATTAAATAACTTGATCTAGATCAAGTGGAAATTCACACTCAGCTTTTCTGGCTATAATTTAAGAACTTTCTCTTATGTCACAAGATATAAAAAATCTGTTTGGTGTCTTTTGTCACCTCCTCCATTGTTGTGTTTTCCATTTTATTTCAGAAGAATAAATTGTTTTCGTCCACATTCGTTCTAAGATTCAAATCCAGCCATATTTATTGGGATATAAAAGTGCTTTAGAATCTCTTTTGATACAGTTTCACTTGTTTTAAACTGGAATACACTACATCACAATGCCATCTATTCGACATTATTGCAAAAATAGTGTATCCAGATTGTTTTGTAGGAAGGCAAAATAAGGTTTGGAACTGAGTCTAGTGTGAGTACAGGTTTTATTTATGAAGCATGCTTTGCAAGGACAAGAAAAGCCATTCTACAGAGCTGAAGACATATCTACTAACAAATGGCCATTTAGTTCTGATTTAATGCAACTCCTGGGCACCACTAAATCACCTAGAGAGATACGAAGCCAAGACATAAGATCTTTAAGTTTTCAGGTTTCTTGTCAACTGTTGCTCTTTGCAGTTGAATTCAGACATTAAATCTGTTGTTGAAAGGCCAAATAACTTTTGTTTTATGTTTTATTTTTAAACCTGTTTCTCTTTCTTTTTTGGGGGGGACTCAATTCAGGAGGAGGTTTATTGACAGGTTGTTATCTTTATCACTAGGATATGATTTTTAAAACTTGGGTGCAAAGAAAAAAGCAATTTAAGTGATAAAATTTATTTGATAATAAAATATTACCTTATAAAAACAATGTACAACCCAAAGAAATTAAATTTTCTTATTCTAGAAGTTTTAAAGTTCATAAAATATCAAAAATATATACATACATTTATATGTATGCAAAAATATATACATTTGCTGCTATTTATCATAAGTAACTACTTTCATTCTTAACTACTTAACTACTTTCATTCCCACCCAGTTCAAGCTGTAAAATTCGGTCAATTTCTTACACTTAAGTGATTTATTGAATCTTCTTTAACCTGTCAGAAATTCACATTTCCTGATAATTATGAAAGTGAGCAATGCATTTGAATACCTCTTGGTTGTTCTTTCCCATTGTTCAAATTATAAGATCAGTTGATCTTATGAACATTCCAGGAAACAGGCATTAAGTGTGAGATAACAAGCCTATCGGTATTCATTACCATATGGGCAATACTTTTTGAACGAAAAAAATGCATGGTTTATGCCCTTGTTTCATTGTTTTGGTTGGCATTTTGTTTCTTAAAACTCCTTTAAAATAGTAGTTTACATTAACAAAATGAAATTTCAAACAAGATTCAGTCATTCTCAATAGAAGTTATTAGCTATTTTGTACGTGGTTATTGATGGCAAATTATATATTTTTTCAATTATATCTTAAAATTGTAATATTTAGACTATCATCATAGAAAATATCTAAATTCTGTAAAATGCTCAGTTTTTCAATCATTAATCACAGATTTTCAACTAAATAATGTCAAAAAATCTTCAACTGGGGGTCCAATGGTGCAGGCATTGCTGGAATGTAGCTTTTTTGACCCTTATTAGCTGTGTCACCTTGAGTAATTAATGTAACCTGTCTGAGCCTCTGACTCATTATTTGATAATTAGGAGTGGGACTCTTGTGGAGGTTCCTAAGTGCCAAACTTCACACTGGGGTCTTTCTATGATAAAGATTCCCAGCTCTAACTTACAGTGATATAACTAAATTACTGAGTTTATTATAATTCTATATAAATTCTTTCTAAGAGCTCTAATTTATTTAGAGATTTTTAAATGTCCATTCCCTTATCTTACAAGTTTAAGAGAGCATTATAATAAAATTTAGTTTTTGGACTCAGTGAACATTCTCTTTGGACAGGGTAAATGTAAAATTATATTTTGGAAGTAAATACTTTCCTATGTAGATGAGTTATAAAATGATGAAGTATGATAATTTTTAAGTGTAATAATGGAATCATACTTGTCATTATGTAAGAAAATGATTATTTTTAAAGTTTTATGCTAAATTATTTAAAGGAAAATTCTTGATATCTAGGATTCGCTATAAATTATTTGAGCAAAATATGTAGATGAAGCAAGTATAACAAAAGATTAATGCTTTTTCAGTCTGGATTATGGGTTTATTGTGATGGTGTAATTGTATTTTGCTCTCCACTTTTAGGTGCAGTGGGAATTTTTTATTCAAAATGCTTTATAAAGCAAGCATGACTTCAATGAAATAGTAACAATTGTTACAATATCCTCATTTAGAGAAATAACAGATCAGTAATTCTTTGGTAATCATTTCATTTAAATATATTTTTCTACTCAATGAAACCTACAATCAAGGAAAAAATAAACTGAGCCAAACTTCCTCTTTCATTTTTGAAATATGTTTTTAATCCCTTCACAATTTGAACTTCACTCAACTGAAACTTCATAGAAGAAAACTGTTGCTTCCAACTTTGCCTCTGTCTATTCTAAGTATCCTTGGCTAATGATGTAGCTTTCATTGCCTCAACTTCTTTCTGCCTAATTATCCAGAAAAATAAACAAAAACGGATTTAGCTAACAAATATTTAAGGAGAGTTTAAGCAGTGCCTCTAACTAAGCAGGAATTACGCATTTTGAAAAATGTAAATAAGTTGCTAGGGCAACAGAGATGTTTATGTTTGGAGAAGTACAACTCCATTCCCATCTCTAAAGCTACTCTCAGCCAGTTAACACAAGCAGATACACACACATGCATACACATCCTGGTAGGCATTTAGTTAGGCTTCTCATCTTCTTCTAGGGTGAAATGCCAAGAACATATGCTTAAATGTAGCCTTTGTTATCCCAGAGACCTGAAATCTGGGTCCAAATCCCAGATCTGACACTTATTAGCTATTAAAAAGTAAGAAAATTATGCTGGGATTTTATCATCTACAATAAAAATGTCTGTTTGGAAAAGTTAATTAACTTAATAATGCAATGCCAGAAACAGAAAGTTCTCACTAGAGTTCTTTCTTTAACATTTTATTATCATTTTTTACTGAAAGGAGGGGCACAATTGTAATAACCTCTGTTTTCCCTGATTTCCAAACTGAGTATAAATAAAATGTTTAAAAATTGTTCTAATTTGATTGGTCATTTATTTAAAAGGGGGAAAAGAGGAAAAAATACATATGCCTATGCCCATTCTCAATAAAATATATAATTATGCTCATTATCTCCAATCTTTCTGCTTTGTTGATGTTTTTGTACATACATTAAACTTTCTCATAATATTTTTCTGCTCTTACAGTCCCATGTGATAGATTTCTGTTGTGTGTTTTTTTGTTGTTGTTGTTTTGTTTTGTTTTTCTCCCTAAACAAGCAGCACAGAATACAAGTCAGATCTTGGGAATAAAACATTATGTTCCTGAGCCTTTAATAGATAATATATCCTCAGTTTCCCTGGGTAGGACCTCTAGAAATGGAAGCCAAGATAGATTTAATGAGGTTTACAGATGTTAAAATGTATCCAAGTTTTTTTTTTTTTTTTTAAGGGATAACTAGAGACCATTGTTAGCATTTTGCTTTAGAACTCATCACATTTTAAACTGTGTCTGAACTTGCAAAACATATTAAAATATTTCTACATAATATTCAAGCAATCAGTTTAAATATATATGTGAAAGAAGAAAATGAAATTATATTATTGATTAATATTTAGAGTTAGTAATCTAACAAGTCCACCCAATAACTACATTTAAAAACCTAAGTGTGGAGAGACCTACTCTAGTCACGCCTTGTGAGTGTTAAATGGAACCACCTTAATTCCCCCACCTCCCTCTCTCCACCTCCTGACCCCCAAATCTCCATCCTCGCAAAGACCTGGGGAGTGCCCTTCGCCATTCCTGGCCCAGAGTGGCCCCTTTCCTTGGGGGAGTGGCAGGTGGCTCTAGAATAATGAGTTGGGCCTTTAGGGTGCGGTGGGAATGGGGTGGGCGGGAAGGGGCGCTCTTGGGAAAAGAGCGAAAGTGGAGCATCTGCTCAGCTCGTGGAGAGCAGACAGCTGCAGGCCGGCAGGAAGAAGGAGATCCCCACGGAGCTCCAGCCGCACATCGGCCTGGAGGAGAGGGAGCTGTGGCTGCGCTTCAGGGACCTCACCCAGGAACTGATCCTCACCAAGAACTGCCTGAGGATATTCCCAATGCTGAAGGAATATGAACCCCATCGCCACGTATTCCTTCCTCCTGGACTTCGCGACTATGGACAACCACCTTTGGAAGTGTGCGGACCCCGAGTGAGTGCCTGGGGCAAGCCGGAGCTGCAGGCTCACAGGGGCATCTACATCCACCCAAACTCCCAACTTCAGGGCTCACTGGAGGCAGGCACTGACCTTCTTCAGCAAAGTCAAACTCGCCTGCAAGTTCAAGGGTGAGATCATGTTGAACTCCTTACATGAACCCCAAGTTTACGTAGTGAGGATTGGGGGTCTGCAGTGGATGATCACCAGCCGTTGCTTTCCCCAGACCCTAAAATAAGTTATCATCAGATTTGTTCTGTCCATTAACATCTTACTTTTTAGCTACGGCAACTGCCACAAAGCAGTCTTGAAAATTAATCTGAAACAGCAAGGAAGGGAATTAAGTGTGTGCTTTTTAGTTTGCCAAAGTAGGACAAGTGGAGTCTATAAATTCTGGTGTGCCAAAGTCATCTATATGCTGTATCATCGTGGTGAATGCTTACCGAAACCAAGAGATCATAGGTCTTAAGATTAAATGTATTCCATTTGCAAAAGGCGGCCGCCAAGACGTGCCTAAAGAGCCTGGAAACAACCAGCAAGCTGGATATTACCGGTTGGGGGAAGGGGTGTGTGTGGCTTATTCCTAGCACCAGTCCGCTCTGTCCACCTACCAGCAGACTCTCAAATTGGAGGTCCCTTCCCACTCTCCTCCCCTCATGTGAAAGATGCCCCGCCTTGAGGAATCACCCCACCCCAGCCCATGTACTCCTGGGAACAACTCTCCAACTTCATCTGGCAACTCATCTGCCTGTGTATCCATGCTCCAATCTCATGACAACTGGTCGACCCTCGGAGCCCCTGCCCATAGGAGAGGGCTCCCCATGAGTCATAACCCGGGCCCACCCACTGCCTGTACCCCAGCCTGTTGACATCGGAGTAACGACACCATCACACCTGGCTCCCAGACACCAGGTGAGTCTGCTGGGCTGGGAGTCTCTTCTTTAGGGGTGCCACTGCTCAGTTATGCACCCCTCGCCCGCACAGTCTCGGCTTCCTCCTCTTCAGGTGGCTGTGTGAAGGGAGCTGGATGGCCACAGGCATTCCTGACAGATAGGATGCCTCTACAAAAGCCCCCTTATAGTCTCATGGATGCGCATGGCGCTTGGCCCTTTTCTTCAAATATGCGCAAATGCACTCTTTTGTTTCTTTTCTTTTCTTTTTTTTTGCTGTGGCAACCAAATGTTGATTTGATTTAATTCATCTAGTAAGGTACAAAATGGCAGTCTCCTGGGCCAAGAGAAGCAAATAAAGCCTTTTAACTTTATCTTCAATAGGAGGAAGAAAACATTCTATTTATCAAATGCAACAGAACAAAAACAACCCATCACCACCTATTTGCACATCAACAGCAAAAGCAATTTAGTTCTGAGTAGTTTATATGCTATAGGTGCATTTAAATTTGAGAACTATATATCGGGCCTAATTCACCATGATTCATAATAATATAAATTGTTTGCTGGGGTTCAGAAATTTAATTTCTGTGTCATACAGCATATAGATGACTTTGACACACCAGAATTTATGAATTCCGCTTGTCCTACTTTAGCAAACTAAAAAGCACACATTTAATTCCCTTCCTTGTTGTTTTGGAGTAGTTTTCAAGACTGTTTTGTGGCAGTTGCCATAGCTAGAAGTGGGCTGTTAATGGACAGAACAAATCTGATGACAACTTATTTTAGCTGAAATGAAAATCTGTTCTGTCTACTAGAAAGTATGTCACATTGAGCAGATGTAGTTATTTTCTTGTATTTTAATCCTAGAACTGTTCATACTTTTCTTCTGACAAAGTAGCCAAAGACAATCAGCAGAATGCATTTTCTGCAAAAGAAAGGCAATATGAAAAAAAAAACTATGTGTGAAGCACTCTACAATGTGATACAGATAATTCTTATATGCACAATGCTTTTTTGCATATAACCTACACCCGTATGTATTGCATCAATTGATTCTTATACATAATGTGAATCAAAAATAATGATAAAATCCATTTATCTCATTGTCAACTAAATTATTTTAAATTTTAAGTTGGTTGTTACCTTTTTTTTTTAGTTTTTGTGGTAAGAGGAAAGCAAAAACAGTATCCTGATAATCTAACACATTCAATTCACACATGAGTACACACTATTGCTTTTTCAGTAGCATCAGCAATCATATTATTCTTGTCCTTTTTTCTCTTTGTGCTACAATATGGACTTAAAATATTAAAATATTGGCTCTTTAGATACATATTATTTTGTCTTTTCTGTTTAGGCTAATTCACAACATATATTCTTCTTTCACAAAACCCATATTCTCTTCAATTTATTTTTTCTTTAACGTATCTTTTCTCAGTATCACGTGTGCATCATTATAACCATACCTCAGGATTTCCTAGACATCCTTTGGCATGGATATAAATTTATTTTCTCCCTCGGGTAAATAATGAGTGGAATGATTGCATTTTGTGGTAGGTATATGTTTAACTGTTGTGCAAAGCGGTTGTATCATTTTATGTCCTCACTAGCAGGATTTGAGAGTTCAAGTTTCTCCACATACTTGCCAACATGTCATGGTTCCATTTCATGTTTCCCTAATGAGTTATGACATTGAGTGTTTTCTCATGTGCTTATTTGTCATCCATATATCCTCTTCAGTGCAATGTCTGTTTAAAATTCTTGCCAAATTTTAATTGGGCTGTTTTCTTATGGAGTTTTGAGAGCTCTATATGTATTCTGGATATGAGTTTTTATGTGAAAAATGATTCACAAAGTATTTCTCCCAGTTTGCCATCTTTACATTCTCTCAACCATGTCTTTCAAAGAGAAGTTTGTAACTTTGATGAAGTCAAAATGTTACATGCATACAAACACACTCACTCTCACACACATATATCAATTGATCATACTTTAGATGTCTTATCTTATAAATTTCTTTGTCTTATACAAAATCGCAAATATTTTTCTATGTTCTGCTCCAAAAGGTTTAAAATTGTAGATTTTGCAATTAGGTCTATTTTTTAACTTTGAGTTAATTTTTGTATATGGTATAAAATATAGATCTATCTTTTAATATTTCATTTTGTGCTCATTTGTTCTAGGACCAATTGTTGCAGACTAACCTTTCTTCCAGAGAATTCCTTTGACATCTTTTTTTATTTAATTGTATGGTCCTTTCTCTGAGCTTTCTTGTTTCACTGATCAATGCCACCATCACATTGTATTGTTTACTGTATCTTTATAAGTTCTGAAAACAGGTAGTGTTAATTTTCTAATCTCTTTCTTCTCCAATATTGTTTTGGCTCTTCTAGGTCATTTGAAATTGCCTGTGAATTTTAGATTTAGTTTGTCAGTTTCTATGAGAAAGTTTATTGGAATTTTGATTGGTCTTCCATTGAATCTTCACTTCAATTTGGGGAAAATTGACATGTTAAAAATATTTTATTCTGATCCATGAGAAGGATATTTCTCTCATTTTATTTAGGTTGTCCTTAATTTATCTTACAAATATATTAGTTTTTTCTGTACATGTATTTCTCAGCTTTAGCTAGATTTATGCTTATTCTATATTTTTTCTGTTGTAAGTGGTAATATTTTTTAAAATATTGATGATCTTATTGATATTATATAAATGCAGTTAATTTTATTTGTATATCAATCTTATATTCTGCATACTTTCTAAACCCATTCATTAGTTGTGGTAAGTTTTTCAAGTTTTCATCATATTTTTACATGATCAATTCATCTGTGAAAATAGTAAACATTTACTTCTTCCTTTTCAGTATACTTGAGTTCTATTATTTTCCTTCCCATTTCCCTGGCAAGAATGTCCTGTACAACACTGTAGAGATTGCTGAGATGATATCCTTGTCTTATTGCTGATTTTAGGGAAAAGGAAAACACAGGTCTTTCACTATTAAGTATGATATTGACTGTTGGCTTTTTGTAGATGACCTTTATCAGTTTGTGAAAGATCTCTTTTATTCCTAATGTTCTGAGAATTGTTATTTGGAATGAATGCTCAATTATGTAAACTCTTTTCCTGAATCTATTGAAACATATGATTGGTATTTTTAAATTTCTTAATATAGTGAATGAGTTTGTTTGGTTGATTTCCCATGTTAAACCTAACTTTCATTCCTGAAATAAACCCTATTGGTCAGAATATAGTATCCTTTCCTGCCTTTGTTTCACTAACATTTTATTTAGAAGTTTTGTTTCTATGTTCATGAGGAATATTGGTCTGTAGCTTTCCTTCTTTATCAATGTCTGCATCTGGTTTTTTGTAATGCTGTAACGTTGGCCTCATATAATGAAATGGGCTGTAATCCCTCCTATTCAAATTGGTAGAAGAGTTTGTGGAGAAATGGTATGATTCCTTCTTCAAAACTTTAGAAAATTTACTAAGGAAACCATCTGATTCAAACTACAAATTCAATTTCATAGACAGACACTAGGCTATTCAGTTTCTCAGTTTCTCCTTGTGTGAGGTTGGGTACTTTGTGTGGTTAATGGAATTTGTCCATATAATCTAAGTAGTCAAATTTACTGACATAAAACTTCACAATTTTTCTTAAATATATATTTTTTAATAATGTACTAATAATCACCTCTCTCGCTCCTAATATTGGTAACTTGGGATTTTTCTCTTTTTCTCTCTAAATGTATATCTGAAGAAAGTATTTATTTTGCTTTCATCTTGAGAAATATTTTGGTGGAGTATGGAATTCTTGACTTGGGCATAAATCTTTCTCTCAGTGCTTTAAAGATCTTATTCCTCTGTTTTGTTGCTGGAATAGTTTATGACAACACGTCTATTGCCATCTTTATCTTTTGTTTCTTGGTATATAATGTACCTATTTTACCTGACTGCTTTTAATATGTTCCTTTTAGCATGAGTTTTGTGATAGTTGGCTATTCTACATCTGCCACCCCCTGCCCCCAGAAAAGCATCCTGGTAACTCTCTCAAGGTTAGTTTTTTTCATGTTTCTTGGGCTTGGAGTATATCGAGATTTTTGGATCTGTTTTTTTTTTTTTATAATTTTGACTATCTGCCTTTTTTAACTTCAGACATTTGCTCTCTTCCCTCCTGTGTCATTTGCAGACTCCAATTACACATTTATTAAGTTGCTTTAACTTGTCCTACAGTTCACTGATGCTCTGTGTGTTGTGGTTTACTTTTAATCTTAAATTTCAGTTTCCTTTCTGTTTTTCATTTGGAATAGTATTTTTTGCTGTTTTCTAGTTCACCAATCTTTTCTTTACAATCTCTTCTCTGCCAATAACCCTATATAATCTTTTTTTTATTTTTGGCATGGACAAGTATTGGGAATCAAACCCAGGTCTCCAGCATCGCAGGTGAGAATTCTGCCACTGAGCCACTGTCACACCACCCTATACAATTAATTTCTATCTCTAAAATTATAATTTTCATCTCTAGAATTTAAATGTGGGTCTTTTTTTAATATATATTCCATATGTTTTATTATCCTTATTTTATTGTCTTTGTTTGCTAATTCTAGTATTTGTGATAGCTATTGTGATGGTTAAGTTCATGTGTCTACTTGACCAGATAATGTGGCCAATTGTCTTGTCAAGCAAGCACTGGCCTCTTACTGCAAGGGCATTTTGTGGACTTAACTCATCAGTAAATTGATTGCATTTATGGCTGACTGCATCTACAATCACCTAAGGGTAGTTTCTTCAGCAATAAGAAACATTTAATCTAATCAGTTGATGGCTTTAAAAGAAAAAGTGATGACATCAGCAGTCAGAAGAGAGAATTTTTATCTCTACTTCAGCTAGACAGCTTCTCCTGGGAAATTTGTTGAGAACTTTTATCACAGTCCAGAATTCACAGCCTGCCCTACAGAATTTAAACTCATATATCTCCACAGTTGCATGAGGCAATTTTATAAAATCTCATAATATTTATAGATATATCCTTGAGGTTATGTTTCCCTAGAGAACCCTGACTAATATAGTTCTGGTACAATGAGTGGTCCTTGATAAACAGAGTCTTAAAAATGGCATTTCTGAATTGGTTCTGGGGGTTTTGCAATTGGCTTTTGTATTATTGTATTATTTTTTCAATGCTGCCAGAATGCAATATACCAGAAATGGAATGCCTTTTATAAAGGGAATCTATTAGGTTGCAAGTTTATAGTTCTAAGCCCATAAGAATGTCCAGACTAAGGCATCCAGATAAAGATACTTTGACTTAAGAAGGGTTGATGTTTGTCACAAGGGAAGGCATACGGCAGGCATCTGATGGTCCTTGTTCCTGGTTCCATTGCTTCCAGCTTCTTATGCCAGTGGTTTCCTCTCTAAGCAACTGTGGGTCTTCACTTAGCTTTTTTGAACTCTGGGTTCTGCCTTGCTTACCATTTCATGGGAAGCTACATGGCAACAGCTGCTGGGCTCCTAAACAATACTGGAAACATGCAGGGCAAACTCCATCAGATTTCAAAGTCTCAGAGTCACTTATCCTAGAGGCTTTAAAAAGTGGCAGTCCTCCACTTTACAAGGGTCTACAAGACACCCTTGCTATCTGAAAATGCTGGTGTGAGGGTTGCAAGGATGGATTTTTAGGGAGGGCCACTTTTTTTCTTGGCTCCATTGTCTCCAAAAATCAGGGCACTGCCATCTCTGGGGCACAAGCCCAATCCATCTAGAACAATGAGGCAATACCCAGACTCCCTGCAATCCCTGTATCATGCATTCCACACTCTCCAAAGTCTGGCAATACTCTTCCTAAGCAATGAAGTGGAAGGTCTGATCTCTTCTTCTAGGACAAACTCACCCTCTCCACATGTATGGGTGGGTCTGTTCTCCTGGCCCCAAATTTCCTGGCTCCAGACCTTTGCTTCCATGATTCTGCCTCTGAAGCAATGTTCCCTTCAATTTGTCCCTTTTCTGTCCCTTTTCATCCAGACTGTCAGTGGTTCAGTTTATACAGTTCTCACAAGAAACTTGTCAGTTTTCCATGCAGTATACATGGATTACACCCATCAGATAATAGGACTTCCCCCAAATCCGTTCTGTATAACTTCACCTCTAATCCTGGCTTTTTCTGAAATGGCCAATTGATTTGGTTAAATCTTCACATGGGGCACTATCCTCTGGAATCCTACTCCATAGGAGCCCAGAATTTTCCAAACCATCAACTTATGTTTTCTTTGTAACCAAAAGTTTAGTTTTCAAGCTTTAAGGAGCAGCCAACCTGTATTTTGCAAATTTGGTTTGGAAATTTCTTCTGCTAAACATCCAAGTTCATCACTGCCAAGCTCTGCTTTCCATCCAATGTTAGCACTTTTGTCAAATTCTCTGCCACTTTAAAACCAGGGTTGCTTTCCTTCTACTTTGCAGTAATACATGAATTATTTCTAAGTCCTTACCAGTAGTACCTTTAGAGTCCATATGTCCAACAGCAGTCTCTCCAAAGAAATTCAGGACTTTTTTATCAAGTATATAACAATTCTTCTAAAATATTCCTTTTACCCATTTAAAAAGCTGTTCCCACATGTTTGGCATTTGCAAACTGCAGTATCCTACTTTTCCGGTAACAAAATCTGACATGACTTTTCTGGGGTGCATACCAGCTTCAAACTGGCACACTTCTCCACTCTGTTAGGATTCAAAGGTACTAATGACTCTACTTTCAATAATTAAGATGGCACTGATAGACAATGGTGTGAGTTGACAATAGAGACAAGAAAAATATCACCACTGGGTATAGTTTCTCAAATGCCAATAAGAGGCAAAGCTCTGGAGGAGAGTGTTTTTGACACCTTACAAGAATTTTGTGGAGTTAAAATATATAAAAATGTTGGTTGGTTGTTCCTAAATATGCTTGATAGAGAAAGGGATGAGCTAAAGGCTTCAAATTTGTAATTTAAGCACCACAGGAAAGATGTAAAGTTTCAATACGTGCCCTGAAAGAAAACCATATTTCCTGTAGCTGAAGGTTTGAGACCTCTGAAAATCAGACCTAGAATCTCATTGTAAAAGTGGCAGAATTACAAGGTAGACTAAAATCCCAACTTTTCAGGGTATCTTCTGTTAAGGTGAAGGCATTTATTGGAATGGAATGGAATTCTGAAAATTGAAATGTGTGCACATGTCTGATAATGGTGGCAGTAAGAACATTGAAACCCTAGATTATGCTGAGTCCTTGCCAGATTAACCTGTAACTGTCTGCCCTGAGGAAACAACCACTTAAACTCCAGTCTGCACTGAAGAATCTGTCATCCAGCATCCACCTGAAGAGATTAACCTTACAGTGTCTGATAAACCTGTAACCAACTCCGTTGAGGAAACAATTCTCACTCCTTTGTCTGGACAGATTAGTTTTGTTTCACCAGATGAAACTGCAAGGGAATGCCCTGAGGCAATTTACTTGAAAGATACTTCTAATTCTTCTCATGAGCCTCCCCAACCACCCCTCTTTTTTTTACAAGAACTATAACTAGACTTGAAAAGAGTCCCAAAAGAGTGAGATAAACTGTATGCCAAAAGAACTGCATGACTTTTTCAACTTTTATAGACAGAAATCAGGGTAATTAGTGTGGGGATGGATATTAAGTGTGTGGGATAATGGTGGTACAAATGTAAAGTTGAATCAGACTGAATTTATTGGTATGAGCCAACTAAACAGAGATTCTAGGTTCAAGGTTGTAGCTTGAAGAGCTAGAAAGAGCATTAATAGTTTATTTGGGTGATTGGCTGAATCATGGACCAAAAGCTGGCCAACATTACTTGAAGTGAATATTCAAGAACTGCCATTGCATTGATGATATCATGTTGATTGGACTAATTTGCAAGAAGTCATACTACTCTAGATTTACTGGTAAGGCATTTGGTATCAGAGGATATAAGATAAATCCAACAAAAATTCAGGGACCTTCTACCTCAGTGAAATTTCTAGGCATCCATTGATGTGGGGCATTTTGAGGTAGCCCTTCTAAGGTGAAGGATATGCTATTGCATCTGGTCCCTCCTATGACCAAAAGAGAGTCACAATGCCTAGTGGGTCTCCTTGGATTTTGGAGACAATATATTCCTCATTTGGGAGTGCTACTCCAGCCCATTTACAGAGTGACCAGAAAAATCGCAATTTTTGAGTAGGCACAGGAAGATGGCAGATTCACTTTTGTAATTTACTTATCAAAAAGATTTTCATAAAAGAAAAAAAATATTAATACCAAGATGTAGAAGAACTCCAGATCGGAATAAAATAAAACACAAATCTGATCCTAATTTTATATTGTGAAACTACAGAAGTCAAAAGACAAAAAGAAATTCCTTAAAATGAACAGCAGAGACAGATTACATAAAAATGATAAATTTATCCTCAAACACAAGCAAAAAAAGACAATAGCATATATGTTTACAGCGCTAATGAAAAAGATCAGTCAATGTAGAATTTCTACTTATCTAAACTATCCTGTAGTTTAGAGGGAAATGAATACAATTTGGAAGAAAGAGTCTTCCTGTGACATTATCTCTAAGAAAAAATGAAAGTCTAAAAGAGAAGTAAAGAGATACAAGATACAAAGTGGCTCAAACTCATAATCCTATCAGTAAGCACTTATTGTAAGAAACTATTGTCTATCCATCTATCTGTCATAAAAACACTAATATACTGTAAATATATATCACTATATATAATAAATAATATAAAATATAAATGTTAAAATATTGTATATATATTTGTAGCTGGGAAAACTAAAAAAATAAAATATTAGGTAATAATAACATGAGGGATAAGGTAGCTAGTTATTATGATTTGAGGTCAAATGTCTAGTTCCTTAGAGGGAAGACAGCGATATTGATTAATTACCAGTGTTTCATAATCAAATGGATTACCTGTTCTTTATTTTTTATTACGATTGACATCTACAAGTCACATACGCGATTCTATTGAAGTGATTGATGGTTATTTAACAATTGCATACATGTAAAATATGGCTTTCCTAATCCAAATTACAGTTTTGTTTCACAAAGACAGAATTACATAGTATGAGCGTCTAATATTCCTGCACAGTCATTTGTTTTCCTTAGAGTGTTTTCCTTTGATTCATGTAGCACATGTAGTTGCAGACCACTCTAAAACTATTACAAAAATAATATAAAAGAATTTCAAAATAAACATTGTATTTTTAGTATTTCATCCTCTTAAAAATATTTGTCCTCATATCCCTGTAAAATGTATCAATGCAACATGTCTTTACTTCAGTATAGTTCATATAAACAGGTCAGAAAGCAAATAAACATCCAAATTGGCAGGGTTACTATTACACAGGGAAGAAAAGGATTATAGTGGTAAGAAAAATGGGGCCAGAATTTTAAAAAATGGCTCAGACCATAGTCAACTTTAAAAAAAAAAATTGTGTGCACATTGTAGTCTAAATATCCCTTTAATAATATTTTGATAAAACCCAAGAACTGTAATTTAGCATCAGACAGTGGTTTTAATTTAATCATTCTTTTTCTACAAATCTAAATGTATTATACTTATGTTTATTTTAAATAAGTAAGTTTAGCTTATACTCTCTTCAAGAACCCATCGCCTGAGGATTTAAGATCATAAAGTAATGAAACATATAGATCATTTGTGACAGTAAGAAAAATTCTCGAATTAAATCTCAAACTGCCTTCTTCTGCCCTAGTCTGCAAGCAAAAAACATTTATAGAGCCTTTATTCATTAAAGAGTGAGACAATGAGATAGAGTTAGAAAGAGAGAGAGAGCAAGAGTGAGAGAGAGAGAGAGAGAGAGAAAGAGAATCTCTCTTTAGGATAGTGAAGATTTTTTTCTTGTATTAATGTTTGTGAAATCATACTCTTAGAAGAATTTGTGTTTATTATGCTAGCATATTATTAATTTTACTCTTTACATTCTAGTGCTCATTCTTTTAATAATAAGAAATCTATTGGCAGCTTACCAATTATTATATTTTAAACATTATAATTCTTAAAGCAATAAAATACATTCAAATTATGATATTGGAAGTATGATATTGTCCTAATCTGAAATTAAAAACAAGAAAGCTAAAATGGTTTCATTTATTTATCAATAAGCATTAATATGGATATCAGAACAAATCTTTCTGTTACCATCCATCTACTTAATCCTTGAAAACTATTTAATACCTCTAGGCCATATTTTGAAATTTGTAAAATAAGATGATTAAGTTATTCCTATGCTATCTTGAATGCATTTTTTGAGTGCTTCATGAATTTCAACCATTCAATTATATCTATGGGAGAATAAACCTAGTGAAATCCAATTTTATTTTTATTTTGCAAAAAGTACACAGGTTAAACTTTTAAAACGTATTCCCAATTTAGGCTGCAAATTTTGCATGCAAAATGTCTATAAGACAGTTTTCAAAAACTGACTGCAATGGCCATGGATAAATGTAACTCATTTCATGACTTCCAATGCCAGGAGCAACCTGAGGACAAATTCCAGTCACTTCTTGGTCTCTGTGTTACTGAACTCTCATAAAGTTGATCAACAGAAAAAAAAATACTCTTCATGTATAAAGAATCATTTCACACATGTGGCTTTATTTAAACACCCATAATTTTATATTTCCTTTGCCCCATCTTTGTATAATTTTTATTACATTTGTATCATCAAGATACTTTCCCAGCAATGCTTTAGGTACCGTGACTGATTGTTTCCCTCCTCATTTTTTTCTAAGAGAAATGAGATGCAATTTGGAAACTTTCTGTACTGGTTTGAAACTGTTTCATACCCCAGAAAAGCTATTTTCTTCTAATTCATCCTTGTGTGTGCAAACCTACTGTGAGTAGGACCTTTTGATTAGATGTTTCCATGGAGATGTGACCCACACAATTCAAGGTGGGTATTTCTCCTCTTTACTTGAGTCCATTGTGAGTGGATAAAAAGACAGTAAAAGCTGTGAGAGTCCACAAATTTTTAGAGAGAGAAAAGAAGCACCCAGAGATATTTTGGAGAGAAACTATACAGAGCCCAGAATGAGAGACAGAAAAACGCCCCAGCGATGATAAGGGTAGACCCACAGGACATAGAGAGCTCGGAGAAATGTCCTGGAGGAGCAAGCATGGACCCATAGAAGCTTAGAGAGAAAGCCACTTGATTCAGAAGCTAAAAGCAATGGAACCCAAGAGAGAAGGGCCAGCAGATGTTGCCACATGCCTTCACATGTAACAGAGGACCCCCAGATGCCATCAGCCTTTCTTCAGTGAAGATATCCTCTTGGTGATTTTCATGGCCTTAAAATTGTAACTTGTGACTTCCGGAGAAGATGGCAGCTTAGTAAGGTGCGTGCATCTTAGTTCCTCCTCCAGAACAACTACTAAATAACTATAATCAGTACAGAACAGTTCCCAGAGCCACGACAGAGACCAGACACACAGTGTACCCCAGTCTGGAACGGCTGGACAGGCTACAAGACTCTGCTGCAGTGAGGTCCCCGAGCAGTGCGCGCTTCGCTGGGCCGTGGCGGCTGGCGGATGGCCCCCCTCCCTCCCTCCTTCCTGGTCCGGCTGAGAGACTCAGATCGGCGGTTCCCCAAGCCACGGCAGCTGGCGACCAGAGCCCCTCCCACACACGTGGCTTCCCGGAGGGAAAGGAAAGAGTCTCCAACAGTAGTAGAGACTGAGTCCAACCTAACACCAATAGTGGCATTAATGAACAACTTCTGACTACTAAAAATAGGCCCTTAGCTCAGGCAAAACAGATCAAGGCGGAAGTTGTCTATTGGGCTAACTGAAAAAGAGGAAAGGGGGCAAAACAGAGCCTTCTGTGGCTGTTTCTGTGGAGACTTGCTTGCCTCTGGGCTCAGCGATGGGATTACACCAGTTGCAACTGCCCCGAACGCAGAGGCGGGCTGCTTTCAGGGCTCTCTACCACCTGAACCTTCCCCGGGAGGGGTGAAACGCAACTCAGGTGGAATCCCTCTCTCAAGGAATTCAGATTCCAGGACTTCACAATTTGATGTCATTAAAACCAACCTACAAACTTTCCTCTGTCTCCACCACACACCCAGCAGTGAGAGTCTTCCAAAGTTAAAGGAGCCACAACATCTTTTGCTGGTGGGACCCGCAGACAGACAAGCACCACATACTGGGCAGGATAAGAAAAACAGAGCACAGAGATTCACAGGAAAGTCTTTCAACCTGCTGGGTCCCACACTCAGGGAAATCTGATTAAATGCCCAGATGCCAGCAAAAAATAACAAATCACACCAGGAAAATTGAAGATATGGCCCAGTCAAAGGAACAAACCAACAGCTCAAATGAGATACAGGAGCTGAGACAATTAATTCTGAATATACAAACAGAAATGGTAAACCTCTTCAAAAAAAAAATCAATAAATTGAGGGAGGACATGAAGAAGGCATGGGATGAACAAAAAGAAGAAATGGAAAGTCTGAAAAAACAAATCACAGAATTTATGGGAATGAAAGATACAGTAGAAGAGATGAAAAAAACAATGGAAACATACAATGGTAGATTTCAAGAGACAGAGGTTAGAATTAGTGAACTGGAGGATGGAACATCTGAAATCCAAAAAGAAGCAGAAACTATAGGGAAAAGAATGGAAAAATTTGAGCAGGGGCTCAGGGAATTGAATGATAATATGAAGCACACAAATATATGTGTTGTGGGTATCCCAGAAGGAGAAGAGAAGGGAAAATGAGGAGAAAAACTAATGGAAGAAATTATCACTGAAAATATCCCAACTCTTATGAAAGACCTAAAATTACAGATCCAAGAAGTGCAGCGCACCCCAAAGAGAATAGATCCAAATAGGCATTCTCCAAGGCACTTACTAGTTAGAATGTCAGAAGTCAAAGAGAAAGAGAGGATCTTGAAAGCAACAAGAGAAAAACAATCCGTCACATACAAGGGAAACCCAGCAAGACTGTGTGTAGATTTCTCAGCAGAAACCATGGAAGCTAGAAGACAGTGGGATGATATATTTAAATTACTAAAAGAGAAAAACTGCCAACCAAGACTTCTATATCCAGAAAAATTGTCCTTCAAAAATGACGGAGAAATTAAAACGTTTTCAGACAAAAAGTCACTGAGAGAATTTGTGACCAAGAGACCAGCTCTGCAAGAAATACTAAAGGGACCACTAGAGTCAGATACGAAAAGACAGAAGAGAGAGGTATGGAGAAGAGTGTAGAAAGAAGGAAAATCAGATATGATATATATAATACAAAAGGCAAAATAGTAGAGGAAAGTATTGCCCAAACAGTAATAACACTAAATGTTAATGGACTGAATTCCCCAATCAAAAGACATAGACTGGCAGAATGGATTAAAAAACAGGATCCTTCTATATGCTGTCTACAGGAAACACATCTCAGACCCAAAAATAAACATAGGTTGAAAGTGAAAGGTTGGAAAAAGATATTTCATGCAAATAACAACCAGAAAAGAGCAAGAGTAGCTATACTAATATCCAACAAATTAGACTTCAAATGTAAAACAGTTAAAAGAGACAAAGAAGGATACTATCCACTAATAAAAGGAACAATTATATAAGAAGACATAACAATCATAAATATTTACGCACCGAATCAGAATGCCCCAAAATATGTGAGGCATACACTGCAATTACTGTAAAGGGAAATAGACACATCTACCATAATAGTTGGAGACTTCAATTCCCCACTCTCATCAATGGACAGAACATCTAGACAGAGGATCAATAAAGAAACAGAGAATTTGAATATTACAATAAATGAGCTAGACTTAACAGACATTTATAGGACATTACACCCCACAACAGCAGGATACACCTTTTTCTCAAGTGCTCATGGATCATTCTCAAAGATAGACCATATGCTGGGTCACAAAGCAAGTCTCAACAAATTTAAAACCATTGAAATCATACACAACACTTTCTCAGATCATAAAGGAATGAAGTTGGGAATCAATAATAGATGGATTGCCAGAAAATTCACAAATACGTGGAGGCTCAACAACACACTCTTAAACAACGAGTGGGTCAAGGAAGAAATTACAAGAGAAATTAGTAAATATCTCGAGATGAATGAAAATGAAAACACAATATATCAAAACCTATGGGACGTAGCAAAGGCAGTGCTAAGAGGGAAATTTATTGCCATAAATGCCTATATCAGAAAAGAAGAAAAGGCAAAAATTCGGGAATTAACTGTCCACTTGGAAGAACTGGAGAAAGAACAGGAAACTAACCCCAAAGCAAGCAAAATGAAAGAAATAACAAAAATTAGAGCAGAAATTAATGAAATTGAGAACATGAAAACAATAGAGAAAATCAAACCAGAAGTTGGTTCTATGAGAAAATCAACAAGATTGTCAACCCTTAGCAAGGTTGACAAAAAGAAGAAGAGAGAGGACACAAATAAATAAGATCAGAAATGAAAGAGGAGACATAATTACTGACCTCACAGAAATAAAGGAGGTAATAACAGGATACTATGAACAACTTTATGCTAATAAATACAACAATGTACATGAAATGGACAAGTTCCTAGAAGGGCATGAACAACCAACTTTGACTCAAGAAGAAATAGATGACCTCAACAAACCAATCACTAGTAAAGAAATTGAATCAGTCACTCAAAAGCTTCCCAAAAAAGAAAAGAACAGGACCAGACGGCTTCACATGTGAATTCTACCAAACATTCCAGAAAGAATTAGTACCAACTCTGCTCAAACTCTTCAAAAAAATCGAAGTGGAGGGAAAACTGCCTAATTCATTCTATGAAGCCAACATCACCCTCATTCCAAAACCAGGCAAAGATATTACAAAAAAAGAAAACTACAGACCAATCTCTCTAATGAATATAGATGCAAAAATCCTCAACAAAATTCTAGCAAATTGAATCCAGCAACACATTAAAAGAATTATACATCATGACCAAGTAGGATTCATCCGAGGTATGCAAGGATGGTTCAACATAAGAAAATCAATTAATGTAATACACCATATCAACAAATCAAAGCAGAAAAATCACATGATCATCTCAATTGATGCAGAGAAGGCATTTGACAAGATTCAACATCCTTTCCTGTTGAAAACACTTCAAAGGATAGAAATACAAGGGAACTTCCTTAAAATGATAGAGGAAATATATGAAAAACCCACAGCTAATATCGTCCTCAATGAGGAAAAATTGAAAACTTTTCCCCTAAGATCAGGAACAAGACAAGGATGTCCATTATCACCATTATTATTCAACATCATGTTGGAGGTTCTAGCCAGAGCAATTAGACAAGAAACAGAAATACAAGGCATCAAAATTGGAAAGGAAGAAGTAAAACTATCACTGTTTGCAGATGATATGATACTATACGTCGAAAACCCGGAAAAATCCACAACAAAACTACTAGAGCTAATAAAGGAGTACAGCAAAGTAGCAGGTTACAAGATCAACATTCAAAAATCTGTAGTGTTTCTATACACTAGCAATGAACAAACTGAAGTGGAAATCAAGACACGAATTCCATTTACAATTGCAACTAAAAGAATAAAATACTTAGGAATAAATTTAACTAAAGAGACAAAAGACCTATACAAAGAAAACTACAAAAAACTGTTAAAAGAAATCACAGAAGACCTAAATAGATGGAAGGGCATACTGTGTTCATGGATTGGAAGACTAAATATAGTTAAGATGTCAATTCTACCTAAATTGATTTACAGATTCAATGCAATACCAATCAAAATCCCAACAACTTATTTTTCAGACATAGAAAAACCAATAAGCAAATTTATCTGGAAGGGCATGGTGCCCCGAATTGCTAAATGTATCTTGAGGAAAAAAAACAAAGCTGGAGGTCTCACCTGTCAGATTTTAAGGCATATTATGAAGCCACAGTGGTCAAAACAGCATGATACTGGCACAAAGATAAATATATCGACCAATGGAATCGAATAGAGTGCTCAGATATAGACCCTCTCATCTATGGACATTTGATCTTTGATAAGGCAGTCAAGCCAACTCACCTGGGACAGAACAGTCTCTTCAATAAATGGTGCCTAGAGAACTGGATATCCATATGCAAAGAATGAAAGAGGACCCGTATCTCACACCCTATACAAAAGTTAACTCAAAATGGATCAAAGATCTAAACATTAGGTCTAAGACCATAAAACAATTAGAGGAAAATGTAGGGAGATATCTTATGAATCTTACAATTGGAGGCGGTTTTATGGACCTTAAACCTAAAGCAAGAGAACTGAAGAAAGAAAGAAAGAAATGGGAGCTCCTCAAAATTAAACACTTTTGTGCATCAAGGAACTTCATCAAGAAAGTAGAAAGACAGCCTACACAATGGGAGACAATATTTGGAAATGACATATCAGATAAAGGTCTAGTATCCAGAATTTATAAAGAGACTGTTCAACTCAACAACAAAAAGACAGCCAACCCAATCACAAAATGGGAAAAAGACTTGAACAGACACCTCTCAGAAAAGGAAATACAAATGGCCAAAAGGCACATGAAGAGATGCTCAATGTCCCTGGCCATTAGAGAAATGCAAATCAAAACCACAATAAGATATCATCTCACACCCACCAGAATGGCCATCATCAACAAAACATAAAATGACAAGTGCTGGAGAGGATGTGGAGAAAGAGGCACACTTATCCACTGTTGGTGGGAATGTCAAATGGTGCAACCACTGTGGAAGGCAGTTTGATGGTTCCTCAAAAAGCTGAATATAGAATTGCCATACGACCCAGCAATACCATTGCTAGGTATCTACTCAAAGGACTTAAGGGCAAAGACACAAATGGACATTTGCACACCAATGTTTATAGCAGCATTTTTTACAATTGCAAAGAGATGGAAACAGCCAAAATGTCCATCAACAGACGAGTGGCTAAACAAACTGTGGTATATACATACGATGGAATATTATGCATCTTTAAGACAGAATAAACTTATAAAGCATGTAATAACATGGATGGACCTAGAGAACATTATGCTGAGTGAGACTAGCCAAAAACTAAAGGACAAATACTGTATAGTCCCACTGATGTGAACCGACATTAGAGAATAAACTTGGAATATGTCACTGGTAACAGAGACCATCAGGAGTTAGAAATAGGGTAAGATAATGGGTAATTGGAGCTGAAGAGATACAGAGTGTGCAACAGGACTGAATACAAAAACTCAAAAATGGACAGCACAATACTACCTAATGTAATGTAATTAGGTTAAAACACTGAATGAAGCTGCATCTGAGCTATAGTTTTTGTTTTGTTTTTTATATATTTTTTATTTTTATTTTTTTCTCTATTTTATCATTTTATTTATTTTTCTGTTGTCTTGCTATTTCTTTTTCTAAATCGATGAAAATGTACTAAGAAATGATGAACATACATCTTTGTGATGATATTAAGAATCACTGATTGCATATGTAGAATGGAATGATTTCTAAATGTTGTGTTAGTTAATTTTTTTAATAAATAAAAAAAAATTGTAACTTGTAAGTTAATAAATCCCCATTGAAAAATCCAAACCATTTCTGTTATTTTGCATTCTGGCAGCATTTAGCAAACCAAAACACCTTCCCTCCATGTAGAGTCCATTTCAACAGTGTGTGTAATAGAAAATAAGACAACACATTCTGGAAGATTTGGAATGATTAAAGTCACTTTTTGAAACTGAATAAACTAGCAGACTAGCTGGAACAAAGATAAAATATCTCCTCACAAGTAAAATAATATATATTTATGTATATCTTTCATTCCATGCACAATTTAAATGAAAACATATGTGTGACCTGTGAGCATATAAAGAAAGATCTAGCAACTATTAATAGATTACTGTTCTTAACAGAATGAGCATCAGTCAGCAGTGGAGAACTAGTCTATGTATCTATCTGTCTATGTATACATATTTGTTTTGTATGCTGTATGGGAGAGTCACATTTCATTATTTCTTCCATGTGAGCATCCAATTATTGCAGCACCATTTGTTGAATTTTTGTTTGTTTGAGTTTTGTTTGTTTTGCTTGTTTGTTTTTGGGAAATGCTTGGACCGGAAATTGAACCCGGGTCTCCCGAATGGCAGCGAAAATTCTATCACTGAACTACCATTGCACACCCTTAGTTTTTATATTTTTAAGCAAAAAATTTAGGCAGAACTAAATATTAAGATAAGGAAGCTTGTATTCTTTAAGCTCTGGGGTAGAGATCTCAAATCATTTTTCAGTCTGGGTCTCAAAGGAATAAGAGAAATTTGATTATAAAAATATATTTTGAAATATTACCAGCATTTTCCAGTCACAGAGTGTGAACATTTCCATTTCTCTCGGTCCTACAGGAACTTAGTGGATGTTGAAGGAACATATCCTAGTGTAATGATTCTCTCTGTGTGACACACTGGTTCACAAGGGGCTTTCTGTTATGCACACAGTTATTAGAAGATTCATACATGGTAACTATTATTCTGAATGAATGGAAAATCATGCAGCTCAAATCATAAGGTCCTCAGCTTCTAATTAATTAGGGAAACTCACCAGTTCTATTTCACATTCCTGAAATATATAATAGACATAAATGATCTTCCAAAGATAAAAGAAAAACAGATGATTATAGCCAAAATGCCTGGAAACCAACCAAACTCCATCCTCATTCAGAGCTAAGTAATGCAAATAATATACCTAAATGTGTTAGATTCTACAGAAAATAAATAATGGAAATAACATTGTAATCATATTATTAATTTACACTGCTCCTCTCAAAACAGAACCTGGGATACTATGTGAGGAACAAATAGAAATTATACCAATCTGGGCTCTTTGCCCAGAAATACAACCACGCAAAAATATACATAACTAAAGGAGAAAAAAATAATCTAGTCCAAGGAAATGACACTTGAAGAGGGGAAAAAAATACAGCAATGTTCTACTGAATTTAAAAAGGAAAATGGTGTAATTGAAGCAGCCAGTAAACCTGATAGAAGGCATTTTTGTATCAGTAAGAGATAAGGTTACTAAATAGAAAAATAAGAGTTTCCATGCTGAAAATAAACTAAAAAAAAAAAAAAAAAAACTATTTATTGGTCAAAATAAGTTTTTTTGTTCAAAAAAGTATCAAAAAGTGAATGAGAATCCCTGATTTCTGGTCTCACCTTCTAGATGAAATAGAACCTAGTCTATTATATGGAAAAGCTTGAGAAGCAGCTCTTCCCAGAGCTCTAGTCAATACATGTCCTGAGAGTTGTGGGACTTTTTTGTGCCTGAATTCAATCAGTAAGACTGAACATGCCCTTGCCTGGGCGAGGCATGTGTGAAATTCACAGCATGATAACAAGACCTTTTGCTGACTTAGGTGAATAACATATGATTCTCAAGTCTGAGCAAACTTTGTAATCAACAATATGATTTTATATACTTCTACATAAAATTAAATTTCAGGATCTTGATAGTCTCTTAATGTAGTCAAGTAATTTATTCTATCCCTTCTTCTCATTGATATCTCTATATGGCACAGACAATGAAGTAGCAAAGGCATCTCTACCTGGAAAGAAGAATAGTGATCGACTCATCAATCTCTCCTTGGAATCCAACATACATGTGAACCTACCTAACTTATGCCTCTGTAAGCACATTCACTACAGGAGACTGTTACTCTACAGCTAATGAGAAAGTCTCTAGTCTATTCTGCTATGATGAGAAAAAAGAATATCGAAGGCTACCAAAGGCGTTAAACCCACTCCTGATGACACAGTCTTTCTCTTGCATTTTTGGAGACCAAAAGTCTAGCCAAAAGAAGTGTTCAGGGAGAAGGATATGGGTTGTGTGACATTTTGATGCCTGGGGACAGAATTATCTGAAGATGAGTTCAAAAAATACTTAATAAATGACTAGAAGGCAGCAGCAAAACCAGGTAAAATCACTACAAAAGTAGTGATACAAAGAGAGCTTTACAGGTAAAAGGATCACATCAACATTGTCAAATATTGTACAAAATTAACATAGACGTGCTTCAGTGGGCACTGGATGTAGCATTAATAAATCATTTGATTTGACAATCTTAGGAAAGCATTGCCAGCAGAAAGCTGGGGATGTTAAATGAGACTGCAATGGGTTAAGGAGCAAACAGGAAATGACTGAGTAATGATAGATTACTCTAGTAATCACTGTTTCTGTGGAGGAAAAAAGGGAAAGCACTGTGGTGAAATGTGGAGCTAAGGCTGTTTGTGTTTGTTTGTACATTAAGCAGAAGGGATCTGGATATGTTTAAACACTTAAAAGGAAAAGCCTAGCAGAGGAAACATTGATGTTAGAAAAGATGAAATAAATATTTGTTAAGGTTCCTGAGATGGGAATGAAGGAAATATAGGTAGAATGATCATTTAGGAAAAGGTTATAGGGTTGAGGAAATGAAGACAGTCAAATTGGTGTAAATCAGAAAAGGGCTGATTCTTGAACCCTAGTGAATCCAAATGTCTTTATAAAATAGGAAATGCCATCATTTGCTGGTCAAATGTTAGGACATGCTGGAGGAGGGTCTTTGTGGAAAAATAGAAGCACGGTGAAATAAAACCAAAGATTAACTAAAGAGGAGGCTGACCAGGAAATAGAGGATTTAAACATGGTTTTGGAATCCCATTTGAGATTGGAAACCAGAGACTTGTAAATGAATCCTGCCTGTGACTTGGGGTGCTTTGTACAGACCACATTAGAAAGTTCAAGTATACGAGCTGGGTCAAGGGAATGTTGATCACATTAAGGGTTGGGGAAGGAAAAGACAAAACTGGACCAGGCTGTTGATTATATTAGCAAGAGTGGGGCTGAATTTAAGTACAGGATTGGCTTTACATGAGAAAAAAGATGAAGATGTGAGGAGCTAGAATATATGGTATAATTATGATAGATACAGAGATAGATATAGATATGATTGACTCAGAGAGCTATTGTACTGGGAGGAGTTGAATGAGAAAATGAGGCTTAGAGAATTGCTTTTGTCCATCCAGTGATTTGAATACAATAGTTAAAGCTCCTAGGGGAAGTTAAGGAAGAATCCTGAAGAGCAGTTGAAGGATAGAGGAGGACCATTTGGAAACACCAAGTTTTAAAGTGCCAGGTAGATAAAGTAAGAAGTAAATGTATATAGAACAGTTTCAGTGTTACTGAGGGCAAAAGCCAAAAGTAGTTAAAGAGCAAATGAGAAGTTAAATTATTTCTTGTAGAGAAAAGGAAAGATAGAGAGTGGGAGTTGGAAAGGGTGCAGAATGGAAAGATTATTTAAGGGAATGGATAGTCTCAGGCTCCAGGTAGATCATCATAGTGGAGGTGACAGGGGAATAGTTAGAAGAGAGATAATAAAATGATGGGACAAAATCAAAGGGAAGAAGTAGCATTTAAAGGAGGAGGTGTGTTCTTCCAACATGATCTCAAAGGAGTTGGAAAAATTTCCTCCATTTCTTTAAACAGTACACACCTCTTATTATCTCTACTGAACTTTTGGGGCTTTATAACATATTTTTGTATGGTATCACTTGCATTGCTTTCTTTAACCTTCTGTATATACATAACTTATTTCTCTTTTCTAATTGTGGGAAGCATCTCAGGATGCATGAATGATTTTTTAATGTACAAAGTATCTAATATAGTGCCTTCACATAAATTAATAATATGTCGGGATTAGTTTGGTCCATAGAATCAAAAATAAATATTAAACATGCATATTTGTTGAATACCTTTTGATCTATATGCTTTAAGTATGAAAATTCAAATAATTGGTTTAAGAAATCAAAAATATATAAACACTATGTTAGTTTCTTATTGAAATAGCCACCTCAGGTCCAATATGTACTTTAGAATAAATTATGTGAAATTTCTGCTTTCTGCTTACCATCTTTAGAAAGCAAAAAAAAAAAAAAAAAATCTACTTTTTTTTTTAGGGTGTCTATTTCTTAGAGATTTGCTATTACCTTTGTTTTTAAAATGAGAATTTTCCTTAATATGACAAGAATGACAATAATCTCACTGTTGAAAACCTTCCATCAAGTCTCTCGAGGATTAAATGTTCTAATGGCACGATATCTGTGGCAGAATATATCCATATAGAAGTGATTCATTTCAACAAACAATATATTAGTAAAGTTAGCATATTTTGCATTTGCTTTAAATTATAGTCATCTAATACTTTGTAGGCAAAACTGCTTCTCTACCGCTCAACATCACAGGCAACTCCAGTGACCCTTATACCAGCTTCACAATTCTCAAGGAAAGTAGCAGGCATGAGCATGACACTCCAAATCTGATTTTTTTCATGACAGTTATGATAAATTCCAACTGCTGTTTTATACACTTTAACTTTATTTGTGTGCATGAATACTAAAAATATTCTTTTAAGGTTCAGATTTTTGCTTTCTGAAAGCTGATGTATATGTGTGAGTGCATAAGTGGATCTTGCTTTTATCCTTACCATTTGCCTTTAGTCGCCTTTCCAGACAAATTTCATATGCAAATGCTTACGATGCCAGAGAAGTAGCATAATTGGGAAAACAGTTCAAGTTAGCTCAGTACAGAGGAGTCTGCACCTTCATTTTCTCCCTTCATGTCCTGCAAAAATGTTCTGTTATAGCATGGCTCATGCCCTGTCATATTTTGTATAGATCCCATAGCCTTCCATTCACATACAATTTTATGAAACTTTCTTTTTGCTAATAAAGACTCACTTTCAAATATTCCCTAGTCACTCCAGCCCAACATAAAATTTCTATCTTACAACCAATTCAAAGTCCCATCTCTCTCCACCACTCCAGCTGCGGCTTAACTCAGATATCAGGAGTCTAAAATAGTGTCTAGTCTATAATTTTTTTCTCCTCATCTGTTTGCTGCTTCTGGGTGCTCCAGAATCTATTTGGAGGGTAGTGCTTGGAGGAAGGAGAATGTTACATACAGGAAAACAAGTGTGTGTTTCTTTTGTTTGTTTGTTTTTTTCACTTAGCTGTAGGAGTCTCTCAGTTCCGTTTGCAGTTTTCTCCTGGCACAGCATCTGGACTGTCTCAGTTTGTGGGAATATTCTCCAGCTGCAGTCTTCATATCTACTTTCCCCAGGACATGGATAATACATTTCCTGAGTCCATCATGACTCCTCATCTTCTGCCTCCTGCAATCTATCCTCCAGTCTCCTGTAGCTGGGTTCCGCTTGCCTTGTTAGAGCTCCTTCAAGGGGGTTCATGTCATGCCACCTTCTACTGCATCCGTGTGGCCCATAGGACCCTCACTCTTTCTTTCCACATATAATCTAGGAAACACAGACTGTCCTGTAGCTTCTGTTTCTTTACTGCTCAACACTGCAGGCAACTCCAGTGAACCTCATACACCCTCACAATTCTCAAGGAAATGGGCAGGCATGACCATGAGACTCCAAATTTATGCCACTTTTCCTCACCTCTACTCTTCAAGCCTTTCTCAGCATTTTGTGTGGTGAACCTCTGAATTTCCACAGCTCAGCAAATTTTATTTTGTCCATGGTGCTGGTACTACCAGCTTATAGTTGATATATTATATAAATGCTATCCCTTTTATCTATAATTGTCCTGAGATAGAGAGCTGATTGTTCCCTCATTTGTCCATTCACTCAGCGAATATTTATTAAGATCTTAATGTATTCAAGGCATTTTTGTAGGCATGGGAATAGAGCAGTGAACCAAACAAAATCAATATTTTTCTCCTGCAGTTGAAGTTATCTTCTAGTTGGGGGCAGGGGGAGTGCCAGTTTGAAAGGATTATGTACCCTAGAAAATCCATGTTTTAATCCTGATCCATCTTGGGGAGGCAAAATCCAATATTGTAGGTTGAAGTTTGATTAGATTATCTTCACAGAGATGTAATGTGCACAATTGTGGGTATCAACATTTGATTAGAGGGAGATGTCATTCCACCAACTCCATGTGGGTCTTGAGTATCTTACTGGAATCCTTTAAAAGGGGAAGCATTTTGGAGAAAGGTTAAGAATCATGAGAACCACAAGAGCCCATGAAGCTAGAGACCTTTGGAGATAAAGAAGGAAAATGCCTCTGGGAGAGCTTCATGAAACAATAAGTCTGGAGAGAAAGTTAGAAGTTGTTGCCATGTTCACTATGTGCCTTTCCAGCTGAGAGAGAAATCCTGAACTCCATCGGTCTTTCTTGAGTGAAGGTAACCTCTTGTTGTCACCTCAATTTAGACATTTTTATAGACTTGCTTTAATTTGGACATTTTCACGGCTTTGGAACTATAAACTTTCTACTTGATAAATTCCCCTTTTAAAAAGCCGTTCTGTTTCTGGTACATCACATTCTGGCAGCTAGCCAACTAGAATAGTGGGGAAGACAAAAAAAAATATGCAGGATGACATGGCCAGTGTTATGAAGGAGAAATAATATAGGATAGAAAGCAGACAGTGATCTTGGGAGGCATATTATAATAGGATTCTCAGGGAAGAATTCACTGATGAGGTAACCTTTGAAGAACAATCTGAAGGAAGTGAGGGAAGGAATCATGCGGAGGATTAAAGCGCATTTCTTCTGAATACAGGGACATATTTCAGTAACAGCTAGAAGGAAATTGTAGGAGCTGAGGGTGGGGAGATGGAGGAGAGTGAATGTATGTTTATACACTAGAGTGATTATTTGTGATTGCTTGACACAAGAGAATACTCAAGATCATTGTCATTTTCCTAGAGAATGCTATATAATCATGTCAAAGCAAACTCTTGCAAATTAGGGGGGAAAAAAAACAACTTACATTGGAAAATGTTTGGTGAGCTTTTGTATCATAATTTGAAGCATTTATCAAATCAGTAAAAAGAAAAACACTATTTGTTTTTTAATTAAAAATAATGTACTGGGTGCGGGCCATGGTGGCTCAGCAGGCAAGAATGCTTACCTGTCATGCCGGAGGACCCAGGTTCGATTCCCAGTGCCTGCCCATGTAAAAAAAATGTATTTTATTATGCCAGCAAACTTTTAACCGAAATGCATATGAATAGAATAGATGTAGCATAAAATAGAAAATCAACATAAGTGATAGCCAATCTAGTAAAAATTGTTTTTTTCAATAAATAAGAGCTTGAAATAAAAATAGAAAATGAAATCCAGAATTCTACCTGTCTAATTCCATGCTGTCTTAGTGGTGCACACTCATATGACCATTGACAACATACACATATTCTGAAGTTGTATTTAAAATAAAAAATATGTAAAAATAGAATGGATTTTCATATAGAGACTTCCCTTTTCCAAAATAATTAAATTATTCTGAATACAACAGCCTTTCACAATTACTTGAACAAGGAGTATTACCTGCTCTATTGCAAAATAGCCATAGGGTTTTCTATCAGGGAATATATGAGCCCAGTAAATACCTATGATTGCTTGATTATTAAATACTTGGCCTATATTTCTGAGAAACAAGAATAAGGTAACTATCTGCCAAAGTAATTTTATATGTTCAAAATAGGAACTATATTTCAGAGAATCTGTTAAGTCGTAAGAACCTGATTAGAAGATGACTCAATTTATCTACTGTGACAATGAAGCTTCTGTCATTTGAAAACAGAAGCAGATACTGAAAATGTGCATTGTTTCATAACGACTTAATAGAAAAGGAGAAGCAATCCTTTCTCAGAAATTGTGATATCTATCATTCAAATAAAAAGTTTGTTAACTCCATAACTTTCTCCTCCAGAAGTCACAAGAGAGAAGGGTTTGTAGTAAAATGCAATGTATTATCCTTTATTACATATCCACTAAACAAATTTTATTAAAAGTTAATTTTATATTAGATGAATTACTATGTTAACCAGAATAAATGTAGGGAAAAAGTTTTACCATTATTATTATTTTATTTTGATAAAAGTAGAAGGCTTTTATGTGATATTCCATTCATTTTCTCATATTTTTTAATATGTGAGGTACAAAAGACAGTTCTTTTAAAAAAAAAACGTCAAACTTGATAGTAAATGACTGCAAGAAGGTCAGATGGAAAGAGGCATTAGAAAAATGCACACTTCTAGTTACCTCCGAATCACTTCATTAAAGGAATAGAAATAAAATTATATATATTATTATTTATTATATATATAATTTTATTTCTATTCCTTTAATGAAGTGATTATTAAATACTTGACCTATATTATTAATTATTAATTATTAAATACTTGACCTATATTATTAAATACTTGACCTATATATTTCAAAACAAAACTGGCAGTTACATAGTTGAGAAGCAAAGTGTTGAAGGAACTATGGCAATAGTCCTTGGAAACTGAAATAGGTAATTAAATCACAATTCTAGCATAGGTAGCATTTTGCAACCCCTCTCCCTTCATCCCCTGCATCACCATCACTAGGCTAAAAAATAACTAAAATCAGAGTGTAGCTAATCTTTGAAGTCTTTGTTCGAGAAACCACATTGTTTAGGAGTCCTTGCCAGGGAGCCCCACCACTTGGATGAAAATCTGAGCTTTACCATGTTACCATGCACAGCATGCATCGCCTGGACAAGTGGACAATTACAGTTTTCATAGCAGAGAGTATTGAGAGGATTAAGGATTAAATGAGTTTATGCAGACATCGCAATAGCATGTAATCTACTCGACTCCCTTTGTGAAGTTTAATTAGATATTTTGTATAAACCAAGGGTTGCAGTGAAACTTCTATTTACAAATTCACTAGCCTTCTCTGCATCTCCATCCTTTCGATCTTCGCATCAGCATTTCTTGGTCTGGATGGTGTGGCACAGAACCCTGGTGATTTATATTTCCTGTGTTCTATGGACTCCCCTGTGATAAGGGCCAGTACCAATTCCTCCAAAGGCACCAGTTCACTAAAGTCAGGGTCACTTTCTCCCAGGTATATAGAAGTTACTGGTGAAGGGGGCTCTTCCTGGGCATGGAGGGTTAAAAAAAGGGGGGGATTTCAGAATTAGGGATTGCTGTGATAAAGAAGTAGAACTGAAGTTGGCTGGCACAGAGAAGGAGGACTACTTCAACTGTAAACTGTAGCTTAAGTTCCTTAAATGACAGAAATGAGATGAAAATGCTAGAAGGTATTTTGGGGTAAGTTTGTAAAAGAAAACTGCCATTTGTTGTTTTTGTTGTCACTATTATAGTTTGCCCTATGTTTTTTTTTTTTTAACCTTATTTAATAAAGAGTTAAAGATTTAAAAAAGACATTTTAACTAAATAACTCACATACAACCACATCAGCAAGATTTTCAAGAATATACTTATAGTTCATGAATATTCTTATTCATGTGCTATTCAGATATTTGTCCAATGATTTCAGACTGTCAAGACAAGCAGAGGGAAAATTTGTTAGGAGAGGAAGGTAACTCTAAGAGAAAAGTATCAAAAATTTTCTCAATATCATAATAAATGCCTACATTTGGATAGTCCTTTAATCATGAAAAAGAGAAAAATAACGTAGAAGTTTTTCTATATTTAATGAAGGTGAAACAATTCCTTAAATGCTACCCTGAGTTCTGTGAGGGTAGCTGTTTATCCTCAGGCCTCTCTCTTTATTGTGGGAGACTGATTTAGGCTGTCTCCCTAATTGCTCTTGGAATCATCAAGAATAGATATTTTGTTTATTTTCTTTTAGATTTTACATATATTTTAATGCATAAAATATGATATTAAAATGCAAGAAAAGAATGTGAATAAACTTGTAATTATTAAATCTACCTATTACTAATGTAGGTTTGTGTTTTGAAGTTGACCCAGGGTTATGGGTTGAACTGTGTCTACCATAATGATATCTCCATGTACTAATACCCAATCCCATGAAAGATACCCTATTTTGAAGTATGATTTTTATAGATGTTACTAGTTAAGATAAAGACAAATTGGATTGGGGTGGATCCTTATCAAATATGACTGATGTCCTTCTAAGAAGAGGAATTTTGGACACAGATGTACAGAGCAAGAAAGGATATGGCCCTGTTGCAGAGGCAGAGGTTGACTTATCCTGCAAGCCAAAGAATACCAAGGATTTTGAGGAAGCCACACAAGAACCTTAAGGACCTAAGGGGAAGCATGACCCTGCTAACACCTGCTAGATTTTGAACATCTAGCTTCCAGAACTCAGAAAATGAAGTTCTGTTGCTTTATGCCGCCAAATTCATAATACTTTTTTATAGAAGCCTCAGCAAACTAAGATACACAGGAATCAATTGGATCAAATAAAAATTCATATTAAACTAGAAAATGCCATTTCCATAGTGTTTCTTCAAAAATAGAGAAAAAATTTAAAGGAGAGGTTAGCTACTTTGATGCCATTGTAGCATACATATATTTGGAGTTTTGAGAATAATCTGACAGAAGAAAATAAGCAAGATATTGAGGAGAGTACAAACACAGAAAGTTTCTACTTCCTTGATTCAGATCATTAACTGAAAATAAGAAAATGAGCAGTAAATATTTGGATGACTTATTTAGTAAGCTGCTATATGTTCTGCACGTATGAGAGGACAAACACGTACAGAGCTCCATGCTTTAATTTAATTAATATGTCAGGGATACCCAAACTGTTTGGTTCATGGCAGAATTAGTATTTTATTATTTTTTTCCACAGCATTTCTAGGCCAAATACAAATTAGTTCTGTTCATTAAAAATGAGATGTAAACAACTAGTAGACTATAGGGATTCTAACAAATGTTCAAAATTTAAAACATCCTGGGGTACCCCCAATCCCATGAGTTCACTGTGATGCACCAGGGTATATGGAGCTGGAGAACTGCAAGTACAATTTACTTCTAGAAGCATATCCAGATAGATGAATGCAATGGCCTCTTTGTTCCACTTTGCGGATCTGAATATTTACCTCCTCATGCATTTTTATACCCAATGATCAGACAAATATGTTCGCATCATGCTTTTCCTTTGTAGCAGACACAATAATGGCTCCCCAGTGCTTCTGTTATCCCTTCCACTGGATTGCCCCTAACCTGCCTGAATGTGTTCCCAAAGCTGGCTTTTACGTACCTTACCTCCAGTCAGGCTGCCGTCCTACTTGTCCCTCAAGCACTCTTTCATTATTATCTGCAACTTTCCTCCCTAGAGCGTGATTCTCTATCTGTCCTTCTTAGTCACATAATAGCAAGTCTAACATCAAGGTCAAGTTCTCACTTAATCTGGAGATCTTATTTGCCTAAGCTCTTCTACTATCTACTGTCTGTATGAGGAAAAAATTAGCTTTAGTGTCTTTTGTTACTATATGCTAAATGTTCCTAATTATTAATAGTTTCAAGAAGTTATTTTGCATTTATCATATTAAAGGATAAATATGGCCCTATGCATGTACAAAATTCTAAATAAATTTTGAATTGATAATTTTTTTTTTTAATCTTTGCATTCAGTATACCTACGTATAAGCAAACCGGTTTTGGAGTTCATTATGATAAGGAAACAATGGAAATAAATTCCATTTGAAATGAAAAGACTTATTTATAGTTTGAGACCCTGATAACCAGATCTGATTTCCTTTCTGATTTTGAATACCACAAAAAGGAATAATAATCACCTGCATCTGTTTAACACTTAAAATTTACAAAGCACTTTCAATGACATTTCATGGGGTTCTGAGTATTACATAACAAGCCATCTAAAGCAAGAATTATAATTTCCTTTTGGCATCTGAGCAAAGATTCTTGGTACCATTTTAATATCCAGATACATGAATTCAAGATGCTAGTTCTTTGTAAACTCACACAGATTGTAAGTACAAGAGCCAGGAGTGAAATGCTGATTGCTGAGTCATAGGTGTGTGGTCTCGCCATGATGCCACAAAGTCTGACGTTTCCAAAAGATAGATTCTACTTCCCTGATTCACATCATTAAGTGAAAATAAGCAGTAAATATTTGGATGACTTGTTTACTAAACTGCATTCTATATGTTCTGAATGTCTGGGGAAATTTTCTGATTTAGTGAAATGTTTGTCATCATATTTATAAGGTAGTCACTGTTTCTTTAGAACCAATAAATAAGTTATCTGATGCTACAACTCTAGAGCTGTTTTTATTTCTCTAATCTTGGATTTCAATAGCCAGCTAGGTTGTTCTCTATTACACAATTATCTTACATGTAATATATATTGCTCTCTAAACAGTCATACAGATTTTTGGCTTTAATAGTTGCCAGAAATAAATGTTATGGCAAAATTTCAGGACTTGGCAACTGAAGCAGCAAGATTAGTTAGATGCCTAGGACAAAATCAGGGTCACTGACACTGTGAGTGGTATTTGTGCAAGGAAACTTCCCGATTCTTCCAGCCATAATTGCTGGAGGCTGAATTATTATATCTAGTGTATTTGTTTAAGAAGGCTCAGCTCCATGCAAGTATTTTTTATAACACAGTATTTAAGCCAATAAAAAAATGTACTTTTTCCTAGAAAGATAATCATTTTCCTTGATATATTTTCCTCTATTGTCTAGAATGTTTTATTCATAGATTGCATCTTCTAGAAATAAGAAGGCTATGCAATTCAAAGGAACTTGAATTAAGGAAGGGGAGTTGAATCATCTGCATTATCATTTTTACTTCATGCTCTCTCCTCCTCAAATATCACACACTTAAAACATGCAAAAAGTGGTGCTTCTTAGCACTACTGTGGCTTCATCAAATACATATTGCAAAACTTCAGATTCCTCCACAATTTCTGTAACTCAGAAGAGTTTGTGACTAAGGCAGCTATGAATAGAGTAAGCAAGTAATGATGCTTCAGGTCCATGAAATAATGTAAGAATTAAGCTACCCATGTACACATTCTTAGCAAGGGCTCAGTACATATTTTAACTGGAAACTGTCTTGTAGAAATATTGTTACTGTTCAAATTCTCTTTCATGTGAATTGAAACATGTAAAAAATTGAACACCAAATCCTCATTAAGTGGTATATTGCTATTATCAAGTACACAAAAAATCTGATTTAAATTAAGTATCTTCCCCAGAGATTAAAAGATTGACCCAATTTTCCAGGACTACAAATTTAATGTTCATCGAGAGACTGAACAATGTAATATATCTAAGGACATAGTATACTAGGTTAGTCTGCTTTCATTTAAATTCTCCACCTGCCAAGCATTGGCTGTGTGATCTTGAACAATAATATGACATCTCTGTGCCTTTGTTGCTTGTTTGTAAAATAGGGATAGGGACAGACGCAGTCTGATAGTTCTTTGTGATGATTAAAGGAGTCAATATATGTTAGTCATTCTTTGTTAATAAATGTTATTGCCTAGAATAGAAAGCAATATAACTCTTACCTATTGTGAATATATATTCTGAGGCCTATCAAAATAATGCTGTTTTACGGCATGCCACAAAAGAAAATAAAAACAAAAACAACCAAATCGAACACTAGGAACAACACCTTTCTTGTCAGTCTCTCACTTCATATGCAAACAGATGTACAGCCTTGTCTAACTCATTGACTTAGAAAATGAACAGATGTATACGTCTTCGAGGAAGGATGCTAAATTTCATGCTATTCCATAATAGTTAAAGTGTATATTATATAATGTTTTAACACATCTCTGTTCAAGTTTCAACCGCCTCTTGATTTTGTTAAATTATTGAAAATTTGGAATCATCTGTGTTTTACAGGTTCAAAAATCTACAAGCATTCCTTTAAGTGGTTCTGTGAGAGTGATTTGATATTTATGAAGGTCCAATGATAAATTATAAATTAAATATCAAAGGATGCTACCTATATATAGATCCCTTACGAATATGTCCTATTTAACTTGACAAATTAGCTAGAATGTACATATTTGCAATTTTACTCCATCAGAATTACAGTTTTACTTCTTCATTCTTAATTTTCTGGAGGAAACAAATCTCTTAATGATATATAGTTATTTACGGATTAACATATGTCAACTATTTTAATAAACTCAAACATATTCAAGGAGTTCATCTATGCAGTCATTTGGCCAAGAAATGGGCCATCATTTGTAATTTTATATAATTATTTTGCTTTCACTGATTTTATATAATAAACTCTGCTCTCAGGTGATATAGATAATTTTCTAAGATTTTTTTAGGCAATAGAATGCTAAAAAAAGCTGTAGTAAATTCTTCTGCAATGAAGCTGAGAAGAAGAAAAGTTCATTATCAATATTAGCCAGGTACAGACATCAAAGAAACCTAATATAAATAAATATTGACAACAGAATTTAATTTAGACATTACATACATTTGTCTGTTCAAATTACTAAAATACCATTTTATAATATCAGTAAACAATGAATAATTCCAAGTAACTGCATCTTCTGGATCACTGAATGCTAGTCCTTTCATGAAATACAATTCTCAGTATAGAATGATAATCATATACACATAAAATCCACTGCTTCTGAATAAAATATAGATGTCTGTACACTTTGGTTATTACTTATTTTAGACTTTCCTTTCAACTTTGCAGTTTTATCTCTGTATTTTCCCTCATACAATATAGTAGTTTAAAACCCACAACTATTTAATTTACTAACCAGGCCAAGCACAGACTTTGTAAACAGCCTGATAAAAATAGAAAGTTGAAACTGAATGTGACAATTTTAACTAGGGATGACAAACCTTGAGGGAAAAAATTAAATCAGGTTTAAAGTTATGGTGATGAAATGCAAATCTGGAATTGCCTTTTGGTCTCTTAAGAGAACGAATCCATGTAGAGGTGACTAAGGAGGAAGGAAAATTACCTCCTAGCAACCCAGAACAGCTGAATCAAGTCTGGTATTCAGAAAGGTGTTAATTTAAGTGTTGCAGAAAATTTGCCTTTGCACCTAGATGGTCAAGGGGCAAAACCACTCTCTGTTTTGTTTTGTTTTGTTTTGTTTTGCAACTTTGCTTCAAAAGTTGCAGAATGTTATAAATACTGTACAAGTGGAAAATCTTCTAAAATGTAAATGGTAATAAGTTATGTCCAGAGCATTTGCTCACTTATTCACCCCAGTCTTCATCCCACTAGCTTCATGATTCCTTCATCTTACACCTTTATGCCAGCCAGAGAACTTGTCGCTTTGGCCAAGTGATCCATCACCAACTTTAGATCCCCACATATAATCCCAATAAATACCACACAATGGATTGGCCTAGTAACAGGGTTTCATTGTCTCATGCTTTCAGAGGCTAGAAATCCAAAATCAAGGTATTGGCCAGGCTTACCTTCTCCCCAGAGTCTATAGCCTTCTGGTGTTGGCTTGCTGCTCTTTGAAGCTAGTTGGCTTGTATTCTTACCTCGTGTGACATGGCAATCCCTCTCTCCTTCTGTTTGCTCCTTATGTCTGCTGACTTCTGGCTTCCGGCTCCTTTCTGACTTGCTGCACCTGAATTTCTTCTGCTTAAAAAGGACACTAGTAGGGAATCGGGTCCACCCTGCTTTAGTTGGGCCAAATCTTAACTGAAAATAATATCTTCAAAAGGTCCAATTTATATATGGATTCAGGCGCACAAGAATGCGGATTGAAATTAAGAGCATGTCCTCAGAGGGTTACAGAATTTGATCTACCACAACTATGTGGCCCCTAGGACTTTCCAGGGTATTCAGTGTTTACTGAGTAGCAGGCTCATTATTTTAACCATTTGTTACTCAAACATGACCTACAGCACAATTCAAGACAGATATAGCAGTCTCTGATGCAAAAAATATGTATATTGTACGGCTAAAAATATAGCTGAAGGAGAAGCAGGGTTACTTGATGAATGGTCTTGGACATAATGCCAAAATGGTTTGACACTACCCAAGTGCCAGTGGTTACTCATTTTTGAACATGAGTAGATGAACTTCAGAATGTATTAACCAAGCCTGTGTATTATAATATCCCCCAGTCTATCTTTATTTTTATCTGTGATTAATTAGTAACTTTATAAATCAATAAAAATATTAACTTATTCAATGAAAACATTTTAGTACTTATGATTTCCTTTAAATTTGCAAAATTAGAAGGATACAATAAAATGTGAACTATCTCTGCCATAGATGTAAGAGAAATATGGGTTAAAAATGCAAAAGTAATAAGCATAACGATAGACATATGGTATTATGGAAGTAGAACGAATCCTGAAACTTACTCTTTTGCTGGTACATTTCTGTTAGCTCTCAAAGGATTAGTATAGAGGCAGGCCAAAAATAGGGGAAGGGAATTTTAGAAAGCGTGCCAGTATGCTTAGAGCATGCAGCCGCAGGGTGACAGTGGCAGATGTGACTAGTGGTCAAAGACAGGTCATTCCGTATTAAGGTTTAAATGTATGCTGTGAGTTAAGAGTCAAAAGCAATTATGGCTTTATTGAATTTTTTTCATTTTTATTTAGAAATATAAATATGAAAGCACATGTGATATATTGTTCTCAAGTGAAGGGAATGCCGTGGGTGGGAAATCTCCAGTTAGAGAACTGATGCAATCTAGTGATTGATCAGAAATTATGTGGTTAAGGGAGTGACCAGGAGAATTAAGGAACGGGGAATACTTAATAGTTGCCATACAGGTATAGTTGATGGGACCTAGCTGATGTAGTTTGAGGGAGGCAGAATGGAGGATGATTTTGAGGCTGTGGCACTGTTGGGGTATCAGCTGGGATTTAGTCAGGAAAGCAGAAAACATACTATGTATATCAAATTAATGGAAATTAAGGCTGTCCATTTGTTACCCAGAGGTTAGTAGGCTGCAAATGTCAAAAGAATACACTGAAATAACTCAAAATTAATAACTGTAGGAAACAGCTTTCATTTCATGGGTTGAGGGTACAGAAGAATTTGTACCCTAGAATTTTGCAGACAAACATTACAAGATTTGTGTTCATTTTTGGGAAGGCAAAGATCAGTATCACTTGTACCTGACCCTCTGAGGAGAACCTGTTCTGAGGGTTATTGTTCCCTCTTTAGGGAGCTCAACGAAGTGACCCAGAAAGAAGAAAGCTGGTGATTAGTGTCAACTATCTGCTGCTGCTGGGGTGATGCTAGGAGGGACTTGCAAAGAGGAATCTCCTTCTCCCCATCTGCCAGGTTGTGCTTGGTTCAGACCTGTTAACAAGGAAATGAGGGGATGGAAGGTTCTGAGGAGGGCTTTTAATAAATCATATGCCAGATTCCAGCCATCCTCCACTGCTTCCATTTGGCCAAACCTAGTAGGAAGTCAGAAGATAAGGGAGTCTGAGAAATTCAGTGAGCAGAGCCCCAGGCCCAACAACAAAAAACAGTGATTCTCTAATCTTGAAGTTGAGAAAAAAATAAATAAATAACTTGTCACAGGTAGTAATTAAACTTGGAAATTAAAGGGAAAAAAAAGCATTGAAGATCAGAAGTTCAATCTTGGACATGGCTGATATGAAGTTAAAGGATATGCTTTATGTTGGACTTAGAGGCAGACTTTATTTATTTTATGTTATTTATAACCCAAATTAATTCCATCTATTACTAGTTTTTTTTTTTTTTTTTATTTTAGTTCAATAAATTAGCCTCTCTATGCCTTTGTTTTCTCATGTGTAATATGGGTATAATAATGGTATCTTCCTCATAATATTGTTGTTGAATATCTTCCACCTTAAAAGACTATAGATGTCACAAGAGTGGAGATAGATCCATAAAGAGCATGCAGATGATTAACAGGACACATTGTCCACGAGCATTTAAATTGCTAGAAAAGAGGAAGTTATTATTAAATATCAAGAGGTCTAGAAGGAGATTATATTAAGGTCACCAAAGAAGAATTATACTTTAAGAGGATGAGGGAGATCATTAAGTGCCAATGGAAAAAAAAAAAAAAGTGAGATGACAATTGAAAACAGATCAACAGACTTGAAATTAAGTAATTATTCGATATATTCTTCTAAAGCTGCTTAGGTGATATAGAGATGAAGTCTTCTGCAATGGGGTTTATAAATGCCAACAGTGAGAGATTAATTAAAAGACTGTCATCCTTCAGGACTAAAGATAAAAACACCAGTGAAAGTAAGCCACTGAAGATGCAGGAAGGAAGTCAAGTGGAGCACTCACTGAAAGGAGGTTGCAGGAAACGTGACCAAGAACTCAAAAAAGATTAACTCTCCAAAATTGGAAGTATATATTTTTCACAGATATCAAGACATGTTTATCCTAGAAAGGAGAGTTATTGAGACTATTTTTGCCAACGTGAGAAGAACAGAGAAAGAAAATGGCTGCAGTAGTCTGGTTTATAAATTGATTTTGTCTTGCTTCAGACCTGTTTGCAAGGAAATGAGGTGATGGAAGGTTCTGAGGAGGGCTTTGTAATGAATCAGTGAAAACTGGATTTAAATGTGAGCCTCGCTATTTACTGCTTGCCTAATTTTGAATAGGCTATTTAGCTTTCTATGCCAGATAAAAGGGAGCAATGATCACTTCTTCATATGAGGATACAATACATGATACTGCTCTTAACAGATAGAAGGGGCTTCATTTTGAAAATGATGAAGAAAATGGTGATGATGATAAAATTAATGATGATTAAGAAATGGAAATGTTCAACTTTGGTGCCATTGTGTAGGAAATACAGACACAGAATGAAACTGATTCGAATAAGCAATTGGGAGTATCAGTGGAATGAAGAAATTTCTATGCTGAGAATCATTCTCTATCATTTATTTGACTGGTAATGTTTGGATCAGATGCTGCAGTCCTTTTTTTAAACTTTTTTTGTACACTGTGTGGTGGGGGTCACATTTCATTCTTTTTCCATATGCTATCCCCTTATTGCAGTACCATTTGTTGAATTTTTTTTTGGGGGGGGGAGGTGGTAAGTGCATGGGCCAGGAATCAAACCCGTTCTCCTGCATGACAGGAGAGAATTCTGCCATTGACCTACCCTTGCACCCCCGATGCTACAATAATGAACAATAATGGATCTCGACAGCTTCAAATACGGGTTTCTTGATTTATTACAACACTAGAATTTCAGAATTCTGTTTGGCCAAAGATAACTATTACATAATTAAAATGAGGCTTTTATAACATATTGTGTAGGTTGAAAAACCTTTAAGTATTAAAATACATGCCTAATAGATATGATAAATTATTATACTCAATGCTAAATATTATGAATATGTGTCAGTTACTTTAACTTGTTATGATTTTTAGCAATGCATTCTTACTTTAATGCAATGTGTCTATATGGCTCACGAAACATTAATCCTTGGCTTATCTATTTTCTCTAGCTAGTTGGCAGGTTTTAGGACATACATCCCATGTTCAACACAATTAAGTTTCTATCTTGTAATTCTAGTCTGTACTGATACATTTCAACAAGCTTTGGAAAAATAAGCTTGTTTTCATTCAGCACATTTACCAAATTTTCATTTTGGGGAACAATCCCTAATATCTGAAGCCATATATATTTTATACAAGCTGTTCATAAAACAATGCTTATGGTTACTATTTTAAGGTTAACATGAAAAAGTACAATACTCTCAAGCTTCAACTGTTCACACCTTTGATTGCACACATTTAAAAATTTATTGTAACAAATTATACTACTTTGGCAAAATAGTTTGAACTTGAGGAAGATGATAATACTTTTTCCTATATTGCTTGAGTATCACATAGGAGCCTGACATGCATTTGGTAACTACATGAAAGAAATGTGTTTTCCCTTTTCCTTCCTTCCTCATTTTGCACAAGGAATAGAGTAATGATCATGGAATTTGTAACCAGGGTACAGTAACCTTTCATAACTTACATAAGTAGTCTTGGGAAAATTGTACCTAAGCCCCATTTGTCTTATCTGAAAATGGAAAAATGTATAGTCCATTCAGATATTGTCTAAGCACTAAGTAAGCTAAATGTACACAGGGCGGTGTGATGGTGGCTCAATGGTAGAATTCTTGCCTGCCATGCCAGAGACCTGGGTTCACTTCCTGGTGCCTAACCATGCAAAAAAGAAAAAGAAAAAAAAAAAGTATACATACTGCTAAGCACTTTGCCTGGTCCAATGATATTACAGTTTCAATGTATATGACTTAATTTATTTTCCACTCTTATTTTCTGTTTTTCCTCCTACTATCCTTTTTCTCCTTTAATTACTTCATTCATTCTTTCCTTCAGCAAATATCCATTGCATGCCAGCTTTATATGAGAAAAACAGATGAAATTGCTTCTTCCATGGAACTTGGGAGCTAGTGTGAGTCAGATAGGAACAGAACACACACACAGACACAATCAAGATGGTTCAGCCAATGAAGAAATAAAGGTGTGTTAGCTATAGAAGGATGGTAGTCATAGCTCTACATAACATGAAGTACAAGAGAAATCCCTTCAGATTTAGTAAGAGTTAGCAGAGATTTTAAGGGAGCAAAGGAGTGAGCTCTGAAGATGTCCTCACATAGGACAGCAAATGCAAAGGTCATCAGACAAGAATGTGGCTGTTTAAGGACACGCAGTGTCCCAGTGGGCTGACATGAAATGATCAAGTGGGGAGGTGCTATGAGATAAAGGTCAAACAGCCAGCAAATAGAAAAGTCATGTAGGACTTTGTAGTCATAGCACAAATTTAGGATTTTAATCTGAGCAAATGAGGAAGGATTGGGATGCTTTGAGGAAAGAGCATCATAATATGACTTGTTTTTCAAAAGGACCTTTGTGACTTTTATGCTGCAAATAAACATGAATTGGGGCAAGGGTGGAAGCAGACTGATATTTTAAGAAGCCGCTGCCAAAGTGCAGGTCAAGTATCATGATTTGTGGAAAAGGGTGTGGGCAATGATATGGTAAAAGGTGATCTGATTCGGTAGCTGTTCTGAAGATAGAGCTGACAAAGTTTTCTATTGAATTGGATGTGGCATATGAGATGAAGAGAGGAATCAAGAACAACTCCGAGGTTTTTGACCTAATTCATGACTAGAGTTGCTTGTTTCCAAGAGTTTTTGAGTACCCATTGGGAAATCCACCTGAGTGAGAAATATAAAAAACATCCCAACCGTGGAGAAAAGTATGAGTAGTTGTCATTTTAACTAGCTAAATCAGTGGACTTCAAGTTTAAAAAAAATTAGATGGTACTGCAGGTGATCTTGAAGTTTAAAAGTCTAATTCTTTGCTTCAGGCAAACAAAACATATCTTAATAAAGCAACTGAGGATGAGAAAGACTAAGTGAATTATACAAGGCCTTACACCTAGTTGAGAAAGTGGAAGAACCCCTGATCTAGTAGTGCTTTTCTGTCCCTTTATCTAATTTATCACACTGCTTTTCTGATACTGTGATTTTCAAAGAGAATTTACTTCCCTGATTACCTTCAACAATAGGAAAGGGAAAATTGAAAATATCTTCATTAGATCAAGTGATTATTAAGTCATAAAAGTGCTCAAGATGTTCTGTATATTTAACTTCTATCGACTCTAGCATAATCACACTGACATGTGAGTTGCTCAGAGAATTACAGAGAGCTGCACATATAACCTTAAACTCATTTTCATTATTTATTATCACAGAGGCAATGATATGCAGAGGCAGAATGTCAGTTTTAGATGACTTAAGCTTGTGTTAGATGAAAGATATTTATTTGGATTGTTGAAACAGATACAAAAAAGTAAAACAAAACAGAAGAGAAGACTTACAGACCTGCATTATATGATGAAGATACAATTTCATTTGATTTAACCATTCACATCAGGGGACTCTCTTAAAGAATAGCATTGATGTTAATCTGGATATAGATTGAGAATCAAATACTGACAAGCACTCTCCTTCCTTGTTTTACATTGGTTGTCAGTGCCTATCTATTGAGATGCCTTCATCAAATCATTCCATAATACTGGAAAAAAATTCCCATTTAGTTTTGATCACTCATGTTCCTAGATGAATCTTTGGTCAAGTAATAACTGCTTAAGGGGTGGGCCACATTGGCTCAGTGGGCAGGGTTCTCGCCTGTTATGCCAGAGACCCAACTACTTTAAAAAGTCAACAACTCAAAACCATTTTTCATCATTGCATATCAGTGTCCTGGGTTTCTATTACCATTTATTCCCAAGGGTTTAAGAGGAACTGACATTTTCAAATGACATATTTAGAATTTAGTGCATATCATTTCATGCGCCTTTTTCATGGGTTGATTCATTTAACAAGCATTGATATTGTAAATTTTGAAGAAGGTTTATTAAAATCAATATTAACTAAAGTTAACATTTATCCAGTCAGGTATGAATCATCCAGTTTAAAAATCATTTGCTCATTTGTTGGCAAGAAGATTCAGACAGTGAGTAATTGAGGTAAAAAGAAAATTATAGCGTGAATGAATCTCTGTAAAACATGCTAAGTGACATATCTGAGGTAGGTAAAGGCTTTCAAAAACAAAGGTAAGGAAACAGCTACTCATGTCGGAGGATGTTGCAATGTCAGCAAAAGCTGAAGTCTCTTCTTTGGTTCCATTATTGTTGTGTCCTTTGTTCATTTTTTTTTTCCATTTTCCATTTCATTCCTTCTCTATTTCAAGCAAATCTTTCCCTAGGACTAGCATGAGATGAGATGGTAAAGCAAAGCTAAAAAGTTATCGATTTATTAAAATTATAGTTAGAACAGCTAAATTTTCCATTCCAGCTATCCTTTAAAATCTAAGTAGCCTTGTATTCTGCCAAATCTTTGATATTCATTGCATAAAATAATTGTGAAACTTCTGAGAGAATTCAAACCATGATTTTGTATATGTATCTATCAGGCTATTTGGACTTTTGAAAGGAAAGTAATAATAAAAAATATGTAATAACAACCAACAGTGCTTGGTGTATGACAGACACTATTCTATGCATTTTATTTGTAGTACTTGCTTTAATCCTCACAACAAATAAGATAGCACTATTATTCTCATTTTACAAATGATGAAACTAATCTCCAGAGAGTTGGGGTAACTTGCCCAGTGTCACAAAGCTTGAAAGAAAAAAGTCAGGATTAATTTTAGGAAGTCTGGTTCTATAGATTCCACTGTTCACTCTACACTGTGTCCATAATTAGCATTTCTGCATTCTTAAGAGTGAAGTTGAAGTGATAAAAACATGCAAATTATTCAGACTTTACAAAAAAAATAGTGTTTTCTTGGTTTCTGTATTAACCCTTTGGATGAAGTCATTTTTATCAGAAGGAGTTGAGGGTCCCTTTTAAAAGTCCATTCTTTTCCCTTCTAGATTAAAAGGATTTTCAAAGGCAGATTTATAAAAGGAAATAACCCATGCACATTTCTGTGTTCTCACAAATTGACAGGTCTGGCAGCAATTTATACTGGCTTGTTTAAGGACCCTTATGTGAAAGTGCAATTTGAGACAGAGTCAGAAAAGAATAGACTTTGAAAGCTGGCAAACAAAGATGCAGATTATGGCTCTGAAAATTACTGTGTGGCTTTACACAGGACCCTTAAACTCTCTGAGTCTCAATTTCTTCAACTCTTCAGGCCTTAATGCCTACCTTGTAGTATTGGTTATTTGGAGGACTATTCTGGAGAAACACATGTTGCATTGACCAAAGTTTGCCCTGGATAACTGATAGTATTGTCAATAGAAAATCAATATCCTTTTTTTATTATTTCTAATATTGTTAGTTTAAGTCATACAAAACTACCACTTACATATGTCAAAAACTATCAGTTGTAGATTACTGTGCAACAAACCCCACTAAAATGTTGTGGCTCAAAACATGAATGATTTGATATTTCTTATGACTCTATACTCTGGATGATTCTTCTCCCCACAGTGTTAACAACTTCACTTTTGTGTGGCTGCATTCATTGCCAATTTAACAGATTGCTTGCTTCTCCTGCACATAGCGTCTTACTCTATGTATATAGAGTCTCATCCTAAAGGCCCTTCCATGTGATTCCCTCTATTCCCAGCAGAATATCCTGAAACTTCCTACAACCTGGCAGCTGGATGCCAAGAAAGGCTCTTTCAAGAAGACAAGGTCCAATAGCAAATGATTATAAAGTTTCTGTTGGCTTCCTGCTTATTGATGTCTCTCATTAGCTAAAGTAAGTCACAGAGAAAAGTCCAAGACAATGTAGGAGAGGATGACCCAAGACATGATATTAGGAAGTACTGTCCATCAGGGGCCATCAATGTAACAACAGTCTAGCACACAGCTGAATACTATTGATTTCATAGGATTTGATCCATGTAGTCTGGAGAAACTCCCTGAAATGACCACCTAGGCAAAGAGGGCCTATACACCCTTGGGAAATTTCAGATGTACCAGTAGAAGTGCTCTCCTCTCCACTCACTCTGATATCTGTTATTCAAGGACCAATGATCCATGAATAGAAGAGCAGAGGTTCCACCTAACTGAAGTAGGCCAAGAAAGAACTGTGGGAATGCTGCTCGCTTCATCTAAACACACTGTTGTCTAATCATTTTCCCAGTGTAATGGGATGAATCCCTGGTCTGCTCTTATCCACTTCATGCCATTTTCCATCTCCATGCACAATAGCAACTGGCTTCAGATGACACTTTTCTCCAATAGCCAGCACCTGTGTTTATTCTTATGGAGGCTGCTCGCACACTACCAGAACCAACCCAGATGGCCCTTATTCAAGGAAAACTGGAACACTTTGTCATTCCTACCTTTAACCAATGAGGAAGGAGCATAAGGACAAACATATTTTCTGATTAGTAGAACTCTGAGATATGGTTTACTTCGTCTGCAAAGCTCCTCTACCAGATTGAACCAGATTTGCACTTGGTGGAAATTTGCAAATTCCTTGATCTCCTTTCATTGGTCAAGGTCATTTCATTCATTTCCTCCACCACTTTTACCATTCTGGGCATTCTTTCTAATAAATAATTTTGAATAGGAGTCCTTGTCTTGGGTCTATCTCTGGAGATCCAAACATAAGACAAGAGGGGATGGCAGCACAAAATCTAGATAGCTCTTGCTTTTCAATTTGCACATTTATATACAGCATTTAAAACAAATGTAAAAACAAAACCAAATCCTTTCTAATTTACTTGATTTTAAAATTAGCACAAATACGTACTGGTTTATTTTTCTTTCATCTGAGGGACTCTCTCTGGCACTTGGCATAATATATCTGGATGTCACCTAACTTTAGAGAGGTTATTCAATATTTCCCAGTTGCAGTTTCCTCAACTGTTAAAATGAATTAGTAACACCTGTCAAATCCTTGTTAGAACTAGCACAAATTCCTGGAAGGTTCTTGACACCATGTGTTTAGTAAATTTAGACTGATGCCATTGCTGTTGTTAGTATTATTATTACTTCATTAATATACTTGTTGAAGCTCAACTTACATGTGAGTACATGTATTAAGTAACTCTTTGCAATGGCCTACAACTTACCCTGCCATACATTTTTCGCATAGCTATTAGTTTCTCTAAGTTTAAGTCATTCTCTCTGCCTTTCGGAGCAGAAATCTACTGGGTCTTATTTGTTCTTTCTCTTTTGAGTAACTGTCAGCTCCCCTCCCCACCTTGAAAGACAAAATTAGTGTGGCTCTGTTCACAAGCAGAGTCATTCCATTGCAAGAATATCTGAATTATTGTCAGAAGACTCAGGTTTAAATTGTGCTTTTACCACTTACTTTATTCTGCAGTGCCTCTATTTTCTCATCTTTTAAGGATGAAAATATCTAGTCTGCCCACTCCCTAGTTATTTTGTGTGACTCAAGTCTATGTGGAAATGCTCCTGGAGCTGCAAATTATGATGCAGGGGAAGCTATTATTATTGTCAGCACACCCAGGCTGTTCTTACACATTTTCCACCACTATTTCACCACCTGGTGTGTGAGAAAAGTAGAACACTTGCTTCTGTAGAAATTAAAAAAAAAAAAAAACCAGAGAGAGAGAGAGAAACTCTGTTTACACTAATTACTGAAGAAAGGTTGCTCTCCCACCTGCTCTAGATATTTTATAAAGTTTTGTTCTTCATAATTAGAACTTATAAAAGGAACTATTTAGAATATCTTTAATAAGCTAACGAAGGAGGAGAAAATGTTGGAAATGCAGAAGATTGGTGAGACTAGCCACTGAGTTTGAGAATTGACCACATGGAATGCACCAAGATTTTCAATTTAACAATCGGTTCTAAAATGGTTTCAGATCGGAAAGAACTGAGTAAGAACCGCCTGAAAGGAGGCAAACAATTTTCTAGCAATCACACCTTTTCCCTGGGACAGGAGGTTCCATCATACCAGTTCCCTTTCTGTTTCTCCTTTGACCTATTAATATATCTACTGTATTATTTTCTCTCTAGGAAAATCAAGAGTTGATATTAACAGAATTCTGAAACTGTTACAACTATATTTTTTATTCCTTATTAAAGAAATAAAATCATAGAGCAGAACAGCCTCAGATCAATTAAATTATTTGGTGCTTCTCATGAGTTCGATATGATAAATCATACAAGTCTTTTCATTTTGTTTTGTGCTTTCAAAAGATTTATTTATTAAAATAAGAAAGACACAGAAATCCAAAATTCGTAAAAGTGAAATAGCCAAATGAGCCTTTTCTCCTAAAAGGAATTACTTGGAAAGGCTTTTATTATGATAACAGAGGAAATACAGTATTTGTTTGCTTTTAACATAAATTGCTATTTTTCTAGGGCATGGCAAACATCTTTCAAATTAACTACCAGCAACTCTTAGCCTGAAAAAATAATTTGTTTCTAAAAAGTTAGAGAAAACCTAAGTTTTAGCTAGCAGAGATATGGTCCTTCAAAACTAAAGAACTTTCCAAGTCACCATCTTAAACACTAATGAAGAACAATTGGAAGTCACATCTATATTGCAAAAATATATAAAGCATAAATTGTATTTAGATACAGATAAATCCCTCAACTGCAGTGGCTTAGCACAGTTGTTCCATCCTGGAAGAATTCAGTGAGGTTGTCAGGAAGACTTTGCTTTATGGAATCATTCAGGAATCCATGTTGAGCTTCTCCAGTATTCTTGCTCTACTATTTTGTATCAGAAACCTTTGAGGTCAGCCTTACATTGTTTCGGTGGCAAGGCAGAGAAGGAGAAAATGAGAAAGGGAGCGGATAAAGCACACTATCTCTTAAACTGCCCAGAATGAAAGCGAAACATATCTGCTTATGTCCCAGTGGTCAGAAATAGCCACAAAGTCTACATGGATGCTAGAAAGTAGAGTTTAGTTCTAAGCCCAAGAATAAAGCTGTGGAGTAAATAGCCAATCTTTACAACATGGATAAACCAGTTGGGGAAGTTTGCAGGCTCAAGTTTAGCCATAGGAGTTAACAGCTCATTGATGATAATTGGCCTATGACAAAAATCTCAAATAGAAGGCAAAGTGCAATGATATTGTTCACATTACAAAGCTATGTTTGGCACTTACCTTTAGAATAAGAGGCAGCAGAAGGTTGATGGTTAGGGACTTAAGGTAATAACTTGTAGTTTCAGACCAATGAGATTGTGACTGAAGCACTTGAGCTTGAACTGGTTACTTATGTCTCTTTCCTCCTTCTCCTTCTGTTCCTCCTCTGTCTTCCTCTTCCTCCTCATCCTCCTCTTCTAACTCAGCACCATCCCAAATCTTTCTCTTCTCCCTAGACTTCTTATTAATATCATTATTATACATAATAGAATTGAAATATATACATAGACAACCAATCCATCCTTATATATCTTGAAGAGATGGCATTTAGGCTATTTGGTCACAAATTTATCTTTCTGTCTGATAGTTATACAGGCAGATTTTTCACTATTTTTCTAAGGTTTCATAGTCATAGTTGGTTTGTTTTTTTTTTTTTTTTTTTTTTTATTAACGGAAAGAAAAAAAAGAAATTAACACAACATTTAGAAATCATACCATTCTACATATGTACTCAGTAATTCTTAACATCATCACATAGATGCATGATCATTGTTTCTTAGTACATTTGCATCAGTTCAGAGGAACTAGCAACACAACAGAAAAAGATATAAAATGTTAATATAAAGAAAAGAAATAAAAGTAGTAGTAATAGTAAAAAACAACAACAACAAACAAACCAACAAGCAAACAAAAACAAAAAAAAACCCTATAGCTCAGATGCAGCTTCATTCAGTATTTTAACATGATTACTTTACAATTAGGTATTATTGTGCTGTCCATTTTTGAGTTTTTGTATCTAGTCCTGTTGCACAATCTGTATCCCTTCAGCTTCAATTACCCATTGTCTTACCCTGTTTCTAACTCCTGCTGAACTCTGTTACCAATGACATATTTCAAGTTTATTCTCGAATGTCCGTTCACAACAGTGGGACCATACAGTATTTGTCCTTTAGTTTTTGGCTGGATTCACTCAGCATAATATTCTCTAGGTCCATCCATGTTATTACATGGTTCACAAGTTTATCTTGTCTTAAAGCTGCATAATATTCCATCGTATGTATATACCACAGTTTGTTTAGCCACTCTTCTGTTGATGGAGATTTTGGCTGTTTCCATCTCTTTGCAATTGTAAATAACGCTGCTATAAACATTGGTGTGCAAATGTCCGTTTGTGTCTTTGCCCTTAAGTCCTTTGAGTAGATACCTAGCAATGGTATTGCTGGGTCGTATGGCAATTCTATATTCAGCTTTTTGAGGAACCGCCAAACTGCCTTCCACAGTGGTTGCACCCTTTGACATTCCCACCAACAGTGAATAAGTGTGCCTCTTTCTCCGCATCCTCTCCAGCACTTGTCGTTTTCTGTTTTGTTGATAATGGCCATTCTGGTGGGTGTGAGATGATATCTCATTGTGGTTTTGATTTGCATTTCTCTAATGGCCAGGGACATTGAGCATCTCTTCATGTGCCTCTTGGCCATCCGTATTTCTTCTTCTGGTAGGTGTCTGTTTAAGTCTTTTTCCCATTTTGTAATTGGGTTGGCTGTCTTTTTGTTGTTGAGTTGAATAATCTCTTTATAAATTCTGGATACTAGACCCTTATCTGATATGTCATTTCCAAATATTGTCTCCCATTGTGTAGGCTGTCTTTCTACTTTCTTGATGAAGTTCTCTGATGCACAAAAGTGTTTAATTTTGAGAAGCTCCCATTTATTTATTTCCTTCTTCAGTGTTCTTGCTTTAGGTTTAAGGTCCATAAAACCACCTCCAGTTGTAAGATCCATAAGATATCTCCCAACATTTTCCTCTAACTGTTTTATGGTCTTAGACCTAATGTTTAGATCTTTGATCCATTTTGAGTTAACTTTTGTATAGGGTGTGAGAGATGGGTCTTCTTTCATTCTTTTGCATATGGATATCCAGTTCTCTAGGCACCATTTATTGAAGAGACTGTTCTGTCCCAGGTGAGTTGGCTTGACTGCCTTATCAAAGATCAAATGTCCATAGATGAGAGGGTCTATATCTGAGCACTCTATTCGATTCCATTGGTCGATATATCTATCTTTATGCCAATACCATGCTGTTTTGACCACTGTGGCTTCATAATATGCCTTAAAGTCAGGCAGCGCGAGACCTCCAGCTTCGTTTTTTTTCCTCAAGATGTTTTTAGCAATTCGGGGTACCCTGCCCTTCCAGATAAATTTGCTTATTGGTTTTTCTATTTCTGAAAAATATGTTGTTGGGATTTTGATTGGTATTGCATTGAATCTGTAAATCAATTTAGGTAGGATTGACATCTTAACTATATTTAGTCTTCCAATCCATGAACACGGTACGCCCTTCCATCTATTTAGGTCTTCTGTGATTTCTTTTAACAGTTTTTTGTAGTTTTCTTTATATAGGTTTTTTGTCTCTTTGGTTAAATTTATTCCTAGGTATTTTATTCTTTTAGTTGCGATTGTAAATGGGATTCGTTTCTTGATTTCTACCTCAGCTTGTTCATTACTAGTGTATAGAAAAGCTACAGATTTTTGAATGTTGATCTTGTAGCCTGCTACTTTGCTGTACTCATTTATTAGCTCTAGTAATTTTGTTGTGGATTTTTCTGGGTTTTCTACATATAGTATCATATCGTCTGCAAACAGTGATAGTTTTACTTCTTCCTTTCCAATTTTGATGCCTTGTATTTCTTTTTCTTGCCTAATTGCTCTGGCTAGAACTTCCAACACAATGTTGAATAATAGTGGTGATAGTGGACATCCTTGTCTTGTTCCTGATCTTAGGGGGAAAGTTTTCAATTTTTCCCCATTGAGGATGATATTAGCTGTGGGTTTTTCATATATTCCCTCTATCATTTTAAGGAAGTTCCCTTGTATTCCTATCTTTTGAAGTGTTTTCAGCAGGAAAGGATGTTGAATCTTGTCAAATGCCTTCTCTGCATCAATTGAGATGATCATGTGATTTTTCTGCTTTGATTTGTTGATATGGTGTATTACATTAATTGATTTTCTTATGTTGAACCATCCTTGCATACCTGGGATGAATCCTACTTGGTCATGATGTATAATTCTTTTAATGTGTTGTTGGATACGATTTGCTAGAATTTTATTGAGGATTTTTGCATCTGTATTCATTAGAGAAATTGGTCTGTAGTTTTCTTTTTTTGTAATATCTTTGCCTGGTTTTGGTATGAGGGTGATGTTGGCTTCATAGAATGAATTAGTTAGTTTCCCTCCACTTCGATTATGTTGAAGAGTTTGAGGAGCGTAGGTACTAATTCTTTCTGGAATGTTTGATAGAATTCACATGTGAAGCCGTCTGGTCCTGGACTTTTCTTTTTAGGGAGGTTTTGAATAACTAATTCAATCTCTTTACTTGTGATTGGTTTGTTGAGGTCGTCTATTTCTTCTTGAGTCAAAGTTGGTTGTTCCTGTCTTTCCAGGAACCTGTCCATTTCTTCTAAATTGTTGTATTTATTAGCGTAAAGTTGTTCATAGTATCCTGTTATTACCTCCTTTATTTCTGTGAGGTCAGTAGTTATGTCTCCTCTTTCATTTCTAATCTTATTTATTTGCATCCTCTCTCTTCTTCTTTTTGTCAATCTTGCTAAGGGCCCATCAATCTTGTTGATTTTCTCATAGAACCAACTTCTGGTCTTATTGATTTTCTCTATTGTTTTCATGTTTTCAATTTCATTTATTTCTGCTCTAATCTTTGTTATTTCTTTCCTTTTGCTTGCTTTGGGATTAGTTTGCTGTTCTTTCTCCAGTTCTTCCAAGTGGACAGTTAATTCCTGCATTTTTGCCTTTTCTTCTTTTCTGATAAAGGCATTTAGGGCAATAAATTTCCCTCTTAGCACTGCCTTTGCTGCGTCCCATAAGTTTTGATATGTTGTGTCTTCATTTTCATTTGCCTCTAGGTATTTACTAATTTCTCTTGCAATTTCTTCTTTGACCCACTTGTTGTTTAAGAGTGTGTTGTTGAGCCTCCATGTATTTATGAATTTTCTGGCACTCCGCCTATTATTGATTTCCAACTTCATTCCTTTATGATCCGAGAAAGTGTTGTGTATGATTTCAATCTTTTTAAATTTGTTAAGACTTGCTTTGTGACCCAGCATATGGTCTATCTTTGAGAATGAGCCATGAGCACTTGAAAAAAAGGTGTATCCTGCTGTTGTGGGATGTAATGTCCTATAAATGTCTGTTAAGTCAAGTTCATTTATAGTAGTATTCAGGTTCTCTATTTCTTTATTGATCCTCTGTGTAGATGTTCTGTCCATTGATGAGAGTGGTGAATTGAAGTCTCCAACTATTATGGTATATGTGTCTATTTCCCTTTTCAGTGTTTGCAGTGTATTCCTCACGTATTTTGGGGCATTCTGGTTCGGTGCGTAAATATTTATGATTGTTATGTCTTCTTGTTTAATTGTTCCTTTTATTAGTATATAGTGTCCTTCTTTGTCTCTTTTAACTGCTTTACATTTGAAGTCTAATTTGTTGGATATCAGTATAGCCACTCCTGCTCTTTTCTGGTTGTTGTTTGCATGAAATATCGTTTCCCAACCTTTCACTTTCAACCTATATTTATCTTTGGGTCTAAGATGTGTTTCCTGTAGACAGCATATAGAAGGATCCTGTTTTTTAATCCATTCTGCCAGTCTATGTCTTTTAATTGGGGAATTCAGTCCATTGACATTTAGAGTTATTACTGTTTGGATAATATTTTCCTCTACCATTTTGCCTTTTGTATTATATATATCATATCTGTCTTTCCTTCTTTCTACACTTTTCTCCATGTCTCTCTCTTCTGTCTTTTTGTATCTGACTCTAGTGCTTCCTTTAGTATTACTTGCAAAGCTGGTCTCTTGGTCACAAATTCTCTTAGTGACTTTTTGTCTGAGAATGTTTTAATTTCTCCCTCATTTTTGAAGGACAATTTTGCTGGATATAGGAGTCTTGGCTGGCAGTTTTTCTCTTTTAGTAACTTAAATATATCATCCCACTGTCTTCTAGCTTCCATGGTTTCTGCTGAGAAATCTACACATAGTCTTATTGGGTTTCCCTTGTATGTGACGGACTGTTTTTCTCTCACTGCCTTCAAGAGCCTCTCTTTCTCTTTGACCTCTGACATTCTAACTAGTAAGTGTCTTGGGGAACGCCTATTTGTGTCTAATCTCTTTGGGGTGCGCTGCACTTCTTGGATCTGTAATTTTAGGTCTTTCATAAGAGTTGGGAAATTTTCAGTGATAATTTCTTCCATTAGTTTTTCTCCTCCTTTTCCCTTCTCTTCTCCTTCTGGGATACCCCCTACACGTATATTTGTACGTTTCACATTGTCCTTGAGTTCCCTGATACCTTGTTCAAATTTTTCCATTCTTTTCCGGATAGTTTCTGTTTCTTTTTGGAGTTCAGATGTTTCATCCTCCAAATCACTAATTCTATCTTCTGTTTCTTTAAATCTGTCATTGTAGGTATCCATTGTTTTTTCCATCTTTTCTACTTTATCTTTCACTTCCATAAGTTCTGTGATTTGTTTTTTCAGTTTTTCTATTTCTTCTTTATGTTCAGCCCATGTCTTCTTCATGTCCTCCCTCAATTTATCGATTTCGTTTTTGAAGAGGTTTTCCATTTCTGTTCGTATATTCAGCATTAGTTGTTTCAGCTCCTGTATCTCATTTGAACTATTGGTTTCTTCGTTTGACTGGGCCATATGTTCAATTTTCTGAGCGTGATCCGTTATCTTCTGCTGGCGTCTGGGCATTTAGTCAGATTTCCCCGGGTGTTCGACCCCACAGGTTGAAAGATTTTTCTGCGCAGTCTCTCGGTTCTGTTCTTTCTATCCTGCCCAGTAGGTGGTGCACGTGGCACACGCCTGTCTGTGGGTTCCACCAGCGAAAGTTGCTGTGGGTCCCTCAACTCTGGAAAACTCTCGCCGTAGGGGAGGTTCGGCAACCGAAGCATCTTGGAAGAATGCCAGCCGGCCCGGGGTTCCAAACGCGGGGAGGGTCGCCGGCTGTCGCAGCACAGGAGAGCGTCCGGCCAAATTAGCTAGTCGGCCCGGGGCACCAAGCGTGGCGGGAGGGCGCCAGCTGTCGCAGCCCGGGAGAGTGCACTGTTCCCAGCCGACGGGGGAGTCACGTGTTTGGAAGGGATCCCCTGGTCACTGTTCTCCGCAGTCTGGGGATTTCCGACCCAACTATCTCAGTTGTTCCGGGGGGCCTCGTGTGGTGGGGGCACCAGCCGCCGCGGCCTAAGGGGACCGCCTGTCCAATTCTACCAGCTGGCCTGGGAAGGTGGAAGGGAGGGACTCCGGTCGCTTGCTGTCCCACCCAGGAAAGCCCGTGCCCCTTGGTGATCTCACCGGAGCTGGTTCTCCCAGATAGTCAGCCGTTCCAGGATGGGGTACGCTGTCCCTTTAATCTCCCTCGTGGCTCCGGGAGCTGCTCTGTATTATCTCCACTCCCCCAGTAGTTGTTCTGGAGGAGGAAAGGTGAGGGCGGCAAGGCTGTCAAGGCTGGTGGCGGAGGAGCACGGTGAAGGCGGGGGAAGAGGGCACCGTGTTGGTTGGAGAGCAGCCGGAGCAGGAGGGGGAGGAGGGGGGGTAGGGAGGTCGGGCGGCTCGGCTGCTGCGGGGCGCGTGCGCCGCGCGGCGGGCCGGCGGAGAAAGAGAGGGGGTAGGGAGGTCGGGCGGCTCGGCTGCTGCGGGGCGCGTGCGCCGCGCGGCGGGCCGGCGGAGAAAGAGAGGGGGTAGGGAGGTCGGGCGGCTCGGCTGCTGCGGGGCGCGTGCGCCGCGCGGCGGGCCGGCGGAGAAAGAGAGGGGGTAGGGAGGTCGGGCGGCTCGGCTGCTGCGGGGCGCGTGCGCCGCGCGGCGGGCCGGCGGAGAAAGAGAGGGGGTAGGGAGGTCGGGCGGCTCGGCTGCTGCGGGGCGCGTGCGCCGCGCGGCGGGCCGGCGGAGAAAGAGAGGGGGTAGGGAGGTCGGGCGGCTCGGCTGCTGCGGGGCGCGTGCGCCGCGCGGCGGGCCGGCGGAGAAAGAGAGGGGGTAGGGAGGTCGGGCGGCTCGGCTGCTGCGGGGCGCGTGCGCCGCGCGGCGGGCCGGCGGAGAAAGAGAGGGGGTAGGGAGGTCGGGCGGCTCGGCTGCTGCGGGGCGCGTGCGCCTCGCGGCGGGCCGGCGGAGAAAGAGGTCATAGTTGGTTTGTTTTTTAATAGAAAGAGCCCAGTCTTTGTTTTAAATGTGAAGCTTGTTCACTGCAAAAAATAAACCAAGAAAAAACAATTAAAATATTATAAAAGCATAATAAAAGTGTGAATATCATGTCTCCAATCTAATCATTCAGAGATTATTATTTTGGCAAACAAACATTTATATTTTTATCATATGTTTGTTGTTAAAATGGGACATTTTGTGTATTTTATAATCAGATTCTGTTTTTTCATAGAAATATATATGGTTGACATATTTCTAGGTCAATGAATATCTATCCATGTATTTATACCTGCTGTATAGTATTCCACTGTAATCAAGTCTTTAAAGAAACATGTTTTACTATATTAACATTCATTTGACTTAATGGAGTGAATCATCTAACTGGTTCTAGTATTAAATGCCTAATTTGTGTTAGCGGTATATGGGTTTATTTTCTCCACTGAGTTTAAAGCACCTATGGTAGCACATAAAATAGTGCCCAGTATATAGTATTTACTGAAGAATTTGTATTTCACTGTATTCAGGGCCTCTCTTTGGTTTACAAACATCTGGTCTCAGGCTAAAAATAGAGAAGGAACTTGTATAGGATTTCTTACTATAATAATCTCATCTGCAGAGCCTTAAATGAGCAATTGTGTTATACTTTATTAAAATTAAAATACTATTTTAATAAATTATTCTGTGATGGTAGCATTGACCATGGCATATTTTGTTCGTTGAATTCCACTCATAAGAAGAAAAAGTGCAAGTTGGTCTACAAAATCAAGTAGTAGAACAAGTAGGAAAAAACCTACAACAAAACAAGGCCATAAGAGATCTTCATAAGAACTGACATTCAGATGGGTTTGTTTAAACACCACAGCTACAAGATACATTGGCTATTCACATTTATATGAGAAAAAGCAATGTAACAGCCCTGAGAAGTAAATAACCAAAAACCATCTTTGTTTGCACACCAGGAAAGCTCCATAGGAAATCCTGAAGCAGCGGTGGAAAATGGGGGTTTTGGGGTTGGTGGGATTTGAAGTCTTCAATACTTAGGTGAGTTCAGGGGAATATAAGAAGGTCAGTAAGTCCAAGTACTCTAGGTGTCTGGGCATAGATACCTTCTAGACTAATAAACCAGAGCACCGTTCCCAGTCCAAGCCTGGGAAGAGAATCCGAATGGCCTGCACAGGATGATGGCCAAAGAACAGAGAAGATTCAGATAAAAGGACTAAGATCTCAGGAAACAGAATCCTATTGTTTTGATCTTGGTGAAAACAGATACAGATCTTTAGAATAGTGAAATTAGAAAAGACATACAGGTCCATTTCCTTTACTTTGAAGTACATGAAAATTTGTTTCACTTAAAGATGAGCCACTGAAAGAGACTCCATGTATTTTGATATATCTGATAATAAAATAGATTTTTTAAAATGGATTGTTTCTCTTTCCTACTTTAAACAATTATAAAAAGAACAAGAGAATAAGGAACAGATCAATCTCCTGCAATAAAGAAAGTATCAGAAAAATATCCTATGCAACAAATGAAAAATATACCCTGTTTCAAAATGAGACAAAAAAATAAAGAAAATGATACTATAAACCTTCGTAAAGATGAAAATCAGAAAAATGCAATCAAACAAATTCCAAAAGTTAACATTCAAGGACACTTTTTTGAAATAAACAACAACAAAAGTTGTTGAAACCGTATAATAAAAGAGCATGTCGAATTCCTTGAACAAACAAGAATTGACAGCATTAAGTCATATTTTAATAACATATTTGGACTTTTTTTTAATTAATTAACAGAAAAAAAGAAATTAACCCAACATATTTGGACTTTGAAGTAAAAAGAAAAAAAGTCTTTAGGGATATCCAGGAAAGAATATGTGAATTTTTCTGGATTACCATTCAAACTAAGAAAATGTTGAACTAACAAACAAACAAAAATATGTTTGTTGCAATCAAAAATATTATGTCAACATGACTGGATATGTGATAATATGAAATAAAGGATTTATTATATTGGGAGGATAGGGCTATAATATGAATCGTTTTTGAAAAGGAGACCCAGCCATTTAGAAATGCCTGATGAAATATTCACACACATATTACTATGATATCTGTGACATGCACCTCACACTCATCTGGTCTGAGGGTAAGGAGTGAGCAGGTGAATAGAAAAACAAGATTGTTCACAAGTTTAAAATTATGGAAGCTGGTTAGTGGGTACATGGGAGTTCAGTATGCTCTTTTCTCTTCTTCCACCTATTTTGATACATCTGTTAAACGTATTTTGAAAAACAGAATGTTTCTCTTTCCTACTTTAAACCATAGCTTTCCATTATGCTCCACTTTGATCTATCATTCTTAGTATAATAAATTTTATTTTCCCAAATCTTAGTTTTGTTCAATTTCAGTTTTGTTTTCAAAACTCAATTCAGTTTTGTTCTCAAAAGATTTTAGCCACTGTACCCAAATTACTTCCCATAAAACAAATGAGCATTTCCTCTAAATTCAAGCTATTTAAATGGATAAAAATATTCTCAAACTGAAACAGTAAATGTGACTTCATAACCCCCTAGTGAAAAATGTGTATCAGTTTTAAGTGATTATATACTCTAGGCATAGACACCCAGAAATAAAATTTCTACCCGGGGGCCCAGTTCTGTGATTACAGTTATTCATAATAATGAATCATCTTTCTTCAGGCTAAAAGTGTTTCTTGTCCTCACCAATCTGACCTACACACTCTCTTCAGTTATATTTTAAAATGCAAATCTGACATGTCACCTCCCCTGGTGGAAACCCTGCTGTGGTTTCCTATTTTTCTTGTTATAAAGATAGTGATATTTTGGGTGGGCCACGTGGCTCAGCAGGCAGAGTTCTCATCTGCCATGATGGAGACCCGGGTTGGTTTCCTGATGCCTAACTATGCAAAAAAAAAAAAAAGATAGTGCTATTTCAACTACATTTTCTTTCCCTTTCAGACTTTTTCAGCCTCATCTCACCCACCCTCCTTTCCCCTTCAATTAATTTCAACCGAAGTCTGGGTGGCTCTGCCTTCTTTGCATTTCAGTCTTCAAAATCTGTGATTTCTGTCTGGAGTGGTGCCTAAACTGCCCCGCCCCCACCCCGTGTTTTAACCTAATTAATTCCTACACTGGAATAATGATCCAATTTCACTTCCTAGGACAATGGCTCCTGATATGTGTTTTGCAACTTTTTGAGGTATTCATTCATAAAACCCTGACACTTTGGTTTAGAGCAATTATTAAAGTTTATTTTATATATTTATATGCTTACTTATTAGTTTTCAAGAGCTGTTATGACAGATACCACACAATGTGTTGGCTTAAACAGGAACTGGTTGTCTCACAGTTTTGGATTCTGGAAGTCCAATGTCATTATCTCAACAGACCTGCTTTCTCCCAGACTCTGTTGTGTTCTTGTGCTGGCTTGCCACAATTCTCAGGGTTCCTTGGCTTACATCTATGCCTTTGTCACATGCTTCTCCTGGTTTAAGTTCTCCTGCACAGTCATCTTTTTCTGTCTAGATTTCCTCTCCTTGTGAAGACTTCAGCCATACAAACCGAGACTCACCCTGATTCAGTTTGACCTCATATAATTAGGATCTTTAAAGATCCTGCTCACAAATGAGTCCACACTTAGTTATAAATAATAACATTTTCAAACATCTTATTTACCAATTGGCTCATATCCATAGGAACAAGTATTAAAACTCAACCATGGCTATTTTGGGGGACATAACTCAATCCCCCAGAATCTTCCCTCTGAATTTCCCTCCCAAAACATGTTCTTCTCATATGCAAAATACATCCACCTCCCCCCACCCCAAAATTCCTAAAGACTTTCAGTAACAACTTTAAGTTCAAAGTCTTATCAAAATCACTTATGAGTGTAATTCATCCTGAGGCAAAAGACTGCTCTACCTGGGGACCTGTAAAACTTAGAAGGCAGTGTAAATGCTGCCACAATACAATGGTGCAATAAGTATGTGCTATACATTCCCATTCCACAAGGAGAAACTGAAAGGAAAAAGGGACCACAGGTTCCAATCATGTCTGACACACAGCAGGGCAAATGCCATTAAATACCAAAGTCTGAGGGCCATCTATGGATTAATGTTTGTCCTGTGGATCTTTCGGAGTAGCAGCACCACCATTTAAAAGTGCTGGGGAAGCATCCACACTCTTCCAAATACTGGGACATAAACTCTACCCTCTCTAAACACAAAGGGGGTAGCCAAGCTCTCCCAAAACTCTAGGCCCCACACCCTCTGGGCACCAAGGCAGGGGCCATGTGCTCTCCAAAGGTTAGGGTGGGCCTCCTCTTTCCAAATGTCGACGCTCACGGAAATCTCTTATACCTAGACCTCTACTGACATGGATCTGCCCTTGAAGTCATTTCCCCTTCACTTCATCCCATTTCTCTCTCTTTTTCAGCCCAGGCCCACAGGGTATCTGCTCATACTAAATTCTCAAAAACACCTGTTGATTTTTGATGCAATTCAAGCGGCTCCAATCCACCACACAGAAGGGTCTTCCACATATCCTTCTTGGATAATTGCCTTTCCACCCTTAACTTCCTCTGAAATGACTGGCTGAATCCATGTGTCATATACATCAACTCATTAGCAAAGAACTATTCAGTCACAAGCTCTGAGAACGCTGGGAACTCACTTTCTAGAAACTCAGGGAGGATCCTAATGGGGCTGCTGTTTTTTGTTTTGTTTTTTTTTTGCCTTTTAAAAAAAAAAAGTTGAGATGTCTCATTAAGTGAGATGATAAATAAAACTCATTTCAAAGTTTATTTTCCTAAGCTCCAGGACACTGTAACTCAGTTCATTTAGTTAGCAGAAGCACAGGTACACTGTTCAGTCAATGTTTATGCAAAGTGAACCAAGTTATACAGTTTTGGAAGATAACCATTTATCAGCTTTGGTTCAGTTCCTAACAAAGCCACCATATACCCTTTCATCCCCAAACTTGTGCCTCCTCCCATTTAAGATGCACCATCACAGTTTAATGTGAAGTTGACCAGAAAGGTGATATACTGTTGATTTTCTACTTCACAAAGCACGTACGATTTCTAGGAGAGAGAGAGAGTGTTTCATCGATTACAGGGGAAGTATATGACTGTATTCTGTCCCTGCCAGGATTATTAATTCTTTTTTTTATTATGGTTTCTAAGACAGAGTGCCAATATATATATATTTTTTTACATCATTCACATTTTGATTTAATGCGGTTCTTGTAAGAGGAGAAAGAAGGTCACAGATTGTAGCAACAGGAAACCAGCAGCTAAGTTGGTGTAAGAAGCAGAAAAGATGCAGGATTTAGAGTGCTTGGATCTGTCTCATGCTAGTTACCTAACTTCACTTGGAACAATTACTCTCGTAGACTTCTGGTTTCTCATTTGGACAATGAAAACAATTAGAATCGAACTTTTAATTCATGGGAGTTCTTGTAAGCATAGAAGGATCCAATCTCTGTGGACAGATATTGTATCTTTACCTGCTTATTTCCATTTTTCAGACTATCATTTGTCAGAAGTACAAAAAGGAAATATACTTCTACCGTAGGGCTGCTTCTGACCCTAGTCTAAGAGCATGCTATCTGTAGAAACTGTAATTTTTCTAAATCATAAAATACTATTTTCTTTTTGAGAACAGTTCAGTCCTTGGTTTATCCCTTTCCTCTCTCATTTTACTATAAGCAGCAAGGAGAAAGCAAACTGTACCTTCTATACTTTGCTTAGAATTTTCCTCAGCTAAAACACAAAGTTCATCACCTACAGACTTTGCTTTTCATCCAACCTCACAATATATTTCACCATTTTCTCTGCCACTTTTCAAAAAGGGATAGCTCCCCTCCAGTTTCCAAAAACACATTTATCTTTTCCTTCTCAGGCCTTATAAGAAGTACCTTTAGCATCCATATTTATAACAGCATTCTATTCATGCATATATATATTCCCTAACACAGTAGACATTTTCTCTCTAGCTGTCTTCAAAGTAATCTAAGCTTTTCTATCAAGTACCACAAAATTCTTCCATTGCCTAGTCAATTTGAAAGTCATTTCCATATTTTGAAATATTTGCAATAGCAATATCCTCCTTTCCATAATACAAAACTGTCTTTAAAAGGGTATTTTTAGAAAGCAGAATTGGCAGGATATATTGAAAGGGAATGAATCATGCCACTATAGAGGGTGACGAGTCCAGATTTCCCAGGGGACGCTGGTGGACTGCTGGAAACCTTCTATGACTTCCTGTTTTTCTTGCTATAAAATTCACCTGTATTTTCAATTCAGACCTCTTCAGCCTTATCTCACCTTTTGCCCCCTCAATAAGTGTCGACTATGACATTGGATCACTGTTCCTCCTTTACCATACAAGGCCTTCAGAGTCTGATACCTCTATGGGGGATGGTCCCCAGCCACTCCTGATGCTTACACACAGTTAATTTCATATACCAGGATCAGAATATAGGTCTTTTGGGGTTTGTTAAAGCTGCCAGAATGCAATATATGAGAAATGGTATGACTTCTTTAAAGGGAATGTATTGAGTTGCAAGTTTATAGTTCTAAAGCCAGAAAAATATCCAAACTAAGGTATCTAGGAAAAGATGCCTTGACACAAGGAAGGCCAATGTCTGTCACATGGGAAGGCACATGGCTACTATTTGCTGGTCCTTGTTCCTGGTTCCATTGCTTCCAGGTTCTGATAGCAGCGGCTTCCTCTCTAAGTATTTATGAGACTTCATTTTAACTCCTCCAGGACACATCTCTAGGTTCTGACTTACTTCGCATCTCATGGGAATGCACATGGTGATGTCTTCTGGGCTCTTCCCATGTCTAGGTATCTCCCCTGTCAGCACTCCAAGCACCTCCAAACATTTGAAGCAACTGTTCTCCAAGCGTCTGCATCTGAGGTTTCTCCAAAATATTTCCCCTTTTAAAGGATTCTAGTAAACTCCACCTTGAATGGGTGTAGTCACATCTCCATCTAATCAAAAGGTCACACCCACAATTGGGTGTGTTATATCTCCATATAAGTAACCAAAAAAGATCACACACACACCTGGGTGTTTCACATCTCTTTGGAAACAATCCAGTCAAAGTTTCCCACTCTAAACAGTAGGTCTAGCCACATAAGATTGGATCATGATCAAAACATGACTTTTCTGGGATACATAATAGTTTCAAACCAGTACAATGTTCAAGACCGCTTCTTGGGACAATGGCTTCTGTTTTAGTAGGTAAGCTGCCAGAATGCAATATAACAGAAATGGAATGATTTTTTAAAAGGAGAATTTATCAAGTTGCAAGTTTCCAGTTCTAAGGCCATGGAAATGTCCAAATTAAGGCAAGACTATGAAAATATCCAAATTAAGGCATCTGGGAAACATACCTTGGTTCAAGAAGGCCAATGATGTTCAGGGTTTCTCTCTCAGCTGGAAAGGCACATGGTGTCATCTGCTAGCTTCTCTCCTTATTTCATAAGGCTTCTTCAACTGCTTCCTCAGGTCTCTGTCCATTTTGTTGGCTCTGTTGTTTCTACTGACTCTCTTGGTTCTATAGGTCCAAGGCTTTTTTTTTTTTCATTATGATTCCCTCTTAAAAGGCTCGAGTAACCAACCCCATCTTAAATGGGTAGAGACACACCTCCATGGAACCATCTAATCAAAAGTCACCAACCATAATTGGGTGGGTCACATCTCCATGGAAACAATCAAAAAGCTCCCACCCAGCAATATTGATTGAGGATTAAAGAACATGACTATTAGGGGTACGCAACAACTTCTGGGGATTCTTTTGTAATTTCTTTGATGTAAACATTCATAATACCCTGTAATTTTCAAAGTTTGCTATTGCATATTTATATAACTGCTTATAATTTATGAATATATATTTAAAGCACTAGAAAATAAGCTCCATGAGGGCAGGAGCAATGGGTGCTTTGCAATTCAATAGTTTCTCACTTCTTTAATTTTTTTTTTTTTTTTTTTAACATGGACAGGCACCGGGAATCGAACCCGGGTCTTCTGGCATGGCAGGCAAGATTCTTGCCTGCTGAGCCTCCGTGGCCCGCCTTCTCACTTCTTTAGACAGTGGTTTACATGTTCTTGTTGCATTTAGTGTCTTGTCAGGTAATGAATATACCTTTAAGAAAAAAGCCAGTGATCATCCTCCTTTGTATTTTTTTAACTTACTGCTTTCAAATACTAATTTTTCTCTTAAACATTTCTCCTAGGATGTAGTGGCAAGTTAAGCTGAATTTATTGACTGAGTTCAAGAGAAAACCACTGTGGCCTCATACGTAACTCCTAAAATTTTGTCATTTAAACTAAATGTATCCCAAGACTCTCTAGAAACACAGTTTCAAAAAAAGCATTTTAAAATTGCCGGCTGCCAAAAACCACAGCAGATTTCTAAACGGAAAAATGTAAAAACAATTGTGGAAGCAATCGAGAATAATGAAACAATGATAGAGGAATTGGAAAAAAGCAAGCATTAAGGAATGTGTATTGTTAATGCAGCCTTACATGCTGGTAGTAAAAATCTTAAACTTCTGTGTGTATATGCTCAGAGAAGGGAGAGATAAACACTGCTGTTAACGTGACATCTTAATTTACTTTAGATTAAACGATGTGATTAATCTTAATAGTCATGGTATGATAATAATCAATTGTTATTAAACATTTCAATTCTCCTAGGTAAAGAAAAATCTAACTGAAGTGTAAATATTTGGATAACTATCAGTATTTCTATTTTTTTATCAAGTCAAACAATTTGAACTGCTGGCTTGATAATAAATATTTTCCACCAAACTCATTGCTGTGCTAGAATATCTAAAATAATACCTATTTTATTAAATGAAAATAATACCTTCCCAGAAAGGGGGGAAATTATGCAATAGTGTTGTGACCTCTGGTTTCAGAGGCTTTCTCTCTCAGCCCCTGTGGGTTCTTTCTTTGTATCTCAAGGGCATTTCTGTCTCTCTCTCTCTAAATCCTTAAATTGCTTTCATCTCTCTGCTCTCTGTACCTGTGTCTCTGGGTTTTCTGCCTTTATTCTTTTCATAAAGGACTTCAGTAAAATGGTCAAGACCTACCTTGAATTGAGTAGGGCACATGTCCATGGACTTAATCTACTCAGAAACCCCCCCGCAATGGGTCTTCACCCATGAGAATGGATTGAAAGAAGAGAGTCTTTTCTGGGGTATAGAACAAATTCAAACCTGCCCAATGGATTAATGCTCTCAAAAAATTTTAGTTAATTTACTATTTTATATCAAGTAGAGAGAGGAACCATCAAGCAAATGTACCATCTTTAAGGGTTGAATAAAACAATTCATTCACCTAGGGAGGAAAAAGGGTAATGGTGAAAAATATGACCAAAGAAATAAACCATATAGGGTATGAGGTAGCCATTTCATTTTTTACCTTGGTATCTTTATTAACCAAGAAGGATTTTCTGCATCATGATCAAAAGCATAAAAGACATATATTTTCCATTTAGTTTGATAATGATAAGAATTTATGTAAAATTTTTTTAAAAGAATACAACCTCTATTTTTCTGGCTCAATTAAAGCAAGCAAAAGAAACAAAAACAAAGCTAATCTAAATAAAATAAACACATGCCCAAAACAAAATAATAACAACCCCAAAGAAACATTCTGATATGTTTTTGTCTCGAGAAATATCTAGGTTGATAAGGCATTTTAATTAATTTGCTTATATATTTTAATTTAACTTGCTTCCTTTGTTGGAATTGACTTATGACACTTTCATTATACATAACTTAATCTATAGTTAAACCAGTTTTTTCTTTTCATTCTTTCATGGATAATTATTAGGTAATTCTAAATAAACAATAGAACTATTTAAAAATTTAACTTTTTGTTATAGATTTGGCATCTCTATATCTATATAGATCATAACTATTAAAATATAATTTTATACATGTAAATTTATTTAACACACAGAAGGTTAATTTAAGAGTTTAATTTGACCAAAACATAGCTGATTATAAAATGAAATGTGTCAATATATAATCAAAAGTTTGCTAAACTATAGTACCCAAAACATTAATATCTAAAAGACTCACTGTTTAATACATGGATTAAAATAAATGAAAGTTAATTTTATTGCATATGACTTTGGTCTTATAAACTACACATTAACAAATTACTGGACACAGCAGCAGAGTTTTAAAAATTCTGTTCTGTAATTCTTTTGGATATGGAAAGTAGTGTCCCTTTCAGATTTCATTATTTATATATTTTTTTCATCTCCAACTTAAAAAGTAAATAAATCTGGAATTCTGTGTTTTCCCAACATATTATTGAGTTTGTGATTTTAAATACTTGTGTAATATTTAATATCAGAGATGATTACTTTTGGAATGTGTGAAGTGATAAGGCCAAACAAGCTTTGAGAAGTACCAAGAGCTAAATTAACTCCAAATATTCAAAGTGGGTAACTTAGAATGGCTCCAATGAAACCTCTTTGCTTTAATGGTTGAAAGTACAAATTATCCCCAAGTTTGGATCTCAAAAACAACCATTATTATTATTGCTACCCAAGGAAATACTTCTTTGAAACAAAACTGAATATATTTTAACGAAAAATTTTGTGGCACTCCACAGAATACAATAGGAATTAATGTTTTCTTTTTTGGTTTTAAAATCTTTTGTCTTTACTTAAGGATTTTCAAAGATCTGTGCACCTTTCAATTTTATTTAATTGTTGACTCATTTTAAATTATATGGAATGTTCTTCCACTGTACCAGTGGAGCACCACTATATTTTGCAGGATAATTCTGTTTTTTGCATGGTCTATTGCTTTAAATTAGATCCCAAGGCTTGGGGTATTATTTCTGCAGATGTTTGATCAAGCACATTGAATTCATTCAATGACATAAGCCTCTCACAAATGGATGCAACATTTTATGTGAAGACATAATTATAGATTTGAGAATTTTGTAACTTCTCAATGATGATTAATTTTTCCATTTCATATTAATTTACAAATAGACATTAATTCCCTTGTTTGGTTCATTTTAAGCCTGGCTTGAGTCATGTTTATAATTAGCTGTACATTAATGTATGCTACACTTTGGCAAGTTGAACCAATACTGACTAGCGCAGCCAAGACAAATTGCTGTAATCACTATAAGTGAGCAAGATGCATTTTTGGTCGCTAATTTTGGAAGTCACATTATTCATTGATTAGCATCTTTAAAAAATGATATCTTTAATGTTTATCTGTTATGATAAACATGCTTGCTTGTTGAAGCAATTGTGGTATCATTATCTTAAAACAGCGTACAGGGAATCTCATCAGTTAGTCAAAATTAATAGAAAAGTTTTATGAAATATCTATAGACTTTATTTAGGAAAACTACATATGATTTATACATATATACATATATATAACATTTATAACCTAAGAAAGAAGTTTTCATTTTTAGTGGTTTTAAAATTTCTCTATAAGAAATATTAAAATCATTTATGATACAGAAATAAAATACCTAATGCATTTTTTCCTCAAGCAATTCATGACTAAAAATTTTGAAACATTAAGCATTTCAACAAATGATAAGTCATTTATTATTCACTCACTCATTCATATGTTCAAAATGTACTTATGGGGCAGTGCGATGGTGGCTTAGTATCAGAATTCTTGCCTGTCATGACCGAGACCCGGGTTGGGTTCCAGGTGTCTGCCCATGCAAAAAAAAAAAGAAAGAAAAAAGAAAGTATATATACTTATGTATTCTTTGCTAGGTGACTGCTGTTCATCACTCTATAATCTCATCCCACATTTTTTTTTTTTTTTTTTTTTTTTTTTTTTAAGAGAGAGGGAGGAAGGGAAGGAAAGAAGAAAGGGAAACATCTTGTTTTATTATATTTTGTTTGTTTGTTCGTTTTTTACATGGGCTGGGGCCGGGAATCGAACCGGGGTCCTCCAGCATAGCAGGCAAGCACTCTTGCCCGCTGAGCCACCGCGGCCCGCCACATTTTTTAACCCAGCTCTGTGGCCCATGAACTGATCTGTAAGGACTACTGCTTTGCTCTGGCTTTTCCATGGATTGAGCCAATTGTCACCCTGGCAGGACATGACAGGGAGAGAGAAGAGCGAGGTCAGAATGTTTCTACCTGCCCTTTAGCTTTACATGGGTGCTACAGCATTACAGTCAATATCAAAAATACTCTTCAGGAATAATAAAATGCATATATAATAGATACGCATTTCTATATGCATACATTTTGCAAATATATTTTTCCCTCAAAAAACCAGCAAACTTTTTTGAATGAAAGAATGAGGTGGTGTGGTTCATTAACATTCTAGTGCTTTCCTGCCCAGCTGGGCTAAATGAAGAGGGACTCTGAGGGCAGAGTACACGTGGCCCAGGGAAAACTGAAGGTAAAACGTCTCAGTTATCATTTTTACATTGGTTGCATAATTGAATAAATAACAAATATTGTTGATATATTAATAATATAAAATACATAAACAGAATATGATATTCTTGTTGAAAAAGGAATATTTAAAGAAGCCCTATTACCTTTCCATTGTTATTTTCACATTATTATTTGAGGCTTTTAAATAAATTATTATTATCTAATTCATAAAAAGTTGATTAGAACATACATTTTGGATTAAAAACATGTTAAACCATTTAAACCTGGGCACAATTAGACTCCTTTAAACATTGTTTTCATATAAAAATTCACAGTTTCTCTTTTCTGACATATTCCTTAATTATTCAGTTTCTTTAACATGAGCTTTAGGTACAAATATTAATTCAAATTCCTTGAAAACAAGTCTAACTATACACATTATCATTTTTATCATGATTCTATGAGATAAACTAAATTCTATGGAATTAAAATTACAGTATTACAAAGACAGCAACATGACATAAAATATTATATGCATGGTATATTGTGATAATGAAATGTTAAGTACATTATGTTTTGGTGCAATTTTTGTTTTCCTCCTTGCACTAATTTGAATTAGGTTCATATCTCTCAAGCTTTCTCTTTCTCTGTCTGTCTCTCTCACTCTTGCACACACACACACAGAAATACTTCCAAATATATGTGTGAAGGATATTCTAGAAATTTCAAGAAAGTGAACATAATAACATAATCATAGCTAGAGAGAGTGATGAACCATTAAACTCAAAATTTTTAGGATAGATTTCTGTAATAAGAGCTGTTGGAGCAACTGAAGTCAAAAAAGGTTATTTTTAAGGACTATATCTTCTCTCCTGAAAATTCATTATAATAATGAATCTTCACATTATAGACTATAATATTCAAATGAATATTTTTCACTACCCTTTAAACATCCAAGAATACTAAATTTTCAAGATGATATTTGCTGTTTTCATTGTTAATAAAGCAAGATGATATTTGCTAAGTTTTCACTGTTGTTCAAGGTAAATGTATATAATAATTGAAGATAATACCTTTTAGTCATTTACTTATCCTCAGGGTAGAACACATTATCAGGTAGTAGTATGTGTTTAATTAAATTCCTGTGTTAACTATTGATACATACATTACATACTAAAAATAAATACAATTGTCATTAAGGAGAAAACAGGTACTCCCGAGTTAGGAAATGCATTTACCGTAGTCACATTTCCCCAGAACAAATAATAGAAGATGCTTCTTTTCAAAAATTTCTACTATGCTTTCCATTTTCATTGACCTTTAATTTTGCTAAGACAATTTCTCCTTGGTCAACACGCTTCTCTAGCTTGGATTTAATTTGCATGTCAAAAACTCTGTTCCTTAAATTCCTGTGGTTGAAATGATATAAAAGCAGTTATGTTATGAACAAACTTGTTATATTTCCTCTTCCTTTATCTTCTCAGTGTGTACGAAATAAGGAGGGAAAATGGCTGCTACAATCGAAAGAATGGAACTAATGAAATTTGAGTTCATAAATTTAACAAATGAGAAAGCTTATGAAGAATGATATTCTTATCTTTTAGTTCAATTTAAAAGAAACCTTTTTCTATAGAAATAGTTGAATGATTTGGACTATCTTTTTGTGATAATTGCATTCAATATTATCAAGAAGTCACATCTATTAATGATATCTAGGCATTTTCTCTGTACTCTATAATACGCCACAATAATTATACTATTTCCAAGCTAATTCAGTCAAATCTAAATACTATATATTTTATCTGACATAATATAGGACTAATGCCAGAAGATGAAAAATCCTTCACTTAAGTAATTATTTAAGAAACACTGGCTGGTTTAGATGTAGATTTTGGAAATTAGGCCCTTTACAATTAGGAAAACATCCATCCTATATTGGGAAGGATTACTGGTGTTGTCTTCCCATTAGAATGTCTTTGTAAGGTAAAAACCGTGGTCCTCTATAAGTAGCAGAGGGATTTCAACTGTTAAAATCCAACCAGTGTTTAAATCTTGTCTCCACCACTAAATAACTCTGTTGCTCTTTATAAATTCCTTATCTGGACTCAGTGTGGAAAAACATACAGATTACTTTGTTAGGTCTCTGATTATTATGTGTGAATCTCTTAGTTCAACAAATAGTAACTTTCATCGCAGCAGCATTAAGTGCACTGTGCACACTAGCTTGTGATAAATACTAGAAATGAATTAGTCATTGTCAACACCTCACATTTATGTAACTCCCATGTACTTTATATATTAAATCACAAAACTCCATATTAAAAATGCAATATCACAAAATTTCAGAGTTCTCTCTGTAAAAATAATGTATTTTGAATTTATCACAAGGGCTTTTTATATTTGCACAGAAATAAAACAGCAGAGTAAAACTTTAATTACTGTTTTCAAGATTTTTTTTCTACTTTACAAGTTTTGGCCTTCATATATTCATGTCATGCTTTTTGCTCAATATGAGCTTCCTCTACCTGAATGATTGCCAACCAACTGGCAGCTTAATGCCACATTTACTGTTAAAAGGCCCAACAAGATGGTAATCTAGAGACATCCACTGGATTGGATATATATATATATATATATATATATATACACACACACATAGTGATCTTTACAAGAATCAGTACAGTGAAGGAGAAAAGCAGAATTGAAATTTCTTTAACAGTTCATGAACAAAAATATTGGACCCTCTAGGAGAATTGACCTGTTTCCCTCAGCAAGTCAGAAGACTAAGAACATGGGATGATGGTGTTTCCAGATTAATTTAGGAATGCCTAGAGTGCACAATGACGGTGATTAAATGTACAAATATAACAATGTCTTTATATGAGGAAGAGCAAATGAATGTCAACATTGCAAGGGGTTGAAAATGGATGGTATACAAGAAAAGGTACACTCAATGCAAACTAGGGTGTATAGTAGACAGTAATATTATAATATTATAATATACTTCCACTGAATGTAACAAAGGCATTATGCCAAAACTAGACGTCGACAAGGGGGAGGGGTATGGGAAATATCTCCATATAAGGCCTGTCTATTTACTTAGGTTGGATTGTATGATGTGCAAATAAAATTGTTTAAAAATGAACAAAGAGAAACAAGTGCTAGAGAAAATGTAGAGAAAGAGATGTAGCTATTCACTGTTGGTAGGGAAGTGGTGAGGTGCAGCCCCCCCCGGAGGACAGTATGGTGGTTCCGCAGGATGCTAGGGGTGGGGTTGCCATATGATCCTGCAACCCCATTGCTAGGTATATACCTGGAGAAAATGAGAGAGGTGACAGGAATGGGCATTTGCACACAGGCATTTATGGTGTTAGTGTTCACAATTTACAATGGATGGTGGGGTAAGGGTATAAGGACTTAAGGAATGGGAGGGGGGACTGTGTTGTTTACATACAAGGGACTACCAGTGGTGGCAAGAAGGAATGAAGTTGTGAGGCATACAACTAGGTGAATGAAACTTAAGGACAGTATGTTGAAAAAATGTCAGAAACAAAAAGACAAATATTATCATGCCTTACTCGTATGGATTAACTATAATATACAAAATCAGAAACCGAAGTCGAGAGTATGAGTTATCAGGTTGTGCACTATTGTAAAGGAGCCTGGATTGTAAACTCTTAACAGCTGTCACATAGATTTAGGAGTTGTAACTGATATTTCTAAATTCTGAGATCCTGAGCTATTTGTGTAAAATGCTGTCAATTGCTGAAACTTTGGATATTTATGTGACACTGAGACTCAGGGTTAGAGCACTGGAGCTATGAAAGTCAGCATTACCCAATTCAGCAACTGTTAAAAATGCTAAAAAAGCATCAGACTTCATCTAGAGATATGAATGAAGTGGATCTGGATAGGACTAAAGTAAATCGGAACACTGGGTAAAGGATGATATGGCCCATATTTTCAAACTTCAACGTCTATGCGAGACCAAAAGGAGAGATGTTTATTTGATGCAAAGTTTAAATTTTGGATAGTACATTACCTTATTTAGCTTGGATGGTCAGTTTACTTGAACATCATAATTACATGGAATTTTGCTGGTTTGTAAAGGTTGGTGTGACACCCTGATATATTTCAGAGTAATTTGGGCAGAGAAAAAAAATGCATTTGCAAAGTTCTCTTGAGACTGGGGAGAAGAGAGGAAATATTCAACTTCCCATCTCAGGAATTTCTGATATTCTCACAAGCAGTGGGGATAACAAATTCAATAAGCTGAGCCTTCAAACGTAGGGCTTGTGCCTATGAAGCTTATTCCTGCAAAGGAGAACTACAGATCATGATGCCTACAAGTCACCTATAGACAACCTATTTTGTTGCTCAGATGTGGCCTCTCTCTCTCTCTCTCTAAGGCAATTTGGCAGGTGACCTCACTGCCCAACCCCCTACATGGGACATGATTCCCAGGGGTGTAAATTTCCCTGGTAATGTGGGACCTGACTCCTGGGGATAAGCCAGGCAGGACTTGGCATCATGGGAATGAGAAAGGCTTTTTGACCAATAGAAGGAAGAGAGAAAAAGACAAAATAAAGTTTCAGCGGCTGAGAGATTTCAAATGGGGTCAAAAGGTTATCCTGGAGGTTATTCTTATGCCTTATATAGATACTCATTTATAGTTTATGGTGTATTGGAGTGGCTGGAGAGAAGTACTTGAAACTGTTGAATTGTGTTCCAGTAGCCTTGATTCTTGGAGAAGACCCTATATCTCTATAGCTATTGCAATGTGACTGTGATTGTGAAAACCCTGTGTCTGATGTACCTTTTATCCAGGGTATGGACAGATGAATTAAAAAAAAAAAAAAGATTGAAAAATAAATAAATAATAGAGGGAAATAAAAAGCAAAGTTTAGGTGGATTGAAAAAACATGGGTCAATGAAAGGGGGGGTAAGGGGTGTGGGATGTATGAGTTCTTTTTTTCCTTTTTATTTCTTTTTCTGGAGTGGTACAAATGTTATAAAAATGATCATGGTGAAGAATACACGCCTATGTGATGATATAGTGATTCACTGTATAATTTGATTGGACTGTGTGTGGATATTTCTCAAATAAATATATTTTCAAAAAAGGTAATTAAGGAACATAAGATATGCAAATGTTAACACTGATTTCATACAGATTCAAATAAATTATACTAATTTTTGTGGCAGTGGAAGAAATTTGAACATAAATATGATGTTAGGTGATACCAAGGAATTAATTTTACATTGTTTGACATGGCAAGAGCATTGCAGTTGCACTGCAAAAAAGATTTTATATTTTTTAAAGATTGTTTTTGAAATGCATAGGGATAAAGTGATATGATATTATGGATGTTCTTCAAAATGTGCGGATAGATGAACAAATATGATTTCATAATTATTGAATTTAATAAAGGTTTAGAGAGAAATCATGCTCTTTGTTTTTATATTTGTTTAAAATTGCAATGAATTTAATATTGAAACTTTTTTAAAAGAATTAAAGTTGTCTTCTATTTCTATCACAATGCTGGACAATATATTTCATGACTATCTTCCTACAGAAAAGACTGAAAACACAGAAAATATTAAAAAGAGAAAAACAACTTTATGATTGCATCAATAAGCCAGAGAGAAAATGGGAATCATGAGGCCAAAACTACTTTAAAGCAAGAAAAAAAGTAGTAAAAGGAATTTTACTGGAACCAGTTTCTTATCCTGGGGGCATTATAAAACCTGAGAAAATTGAGTATTGGTTTTTATGTAGTTATGGGACTGGCTCAAAGGGTGAAGACTTAGAGTGGAACTACTAAATACAGTTGGGATTCCAAATGGCCCTACCCTTTTGTTTAAGAATATACTACATTATAAGGATATTTTCTAATGTTATGCTCCATAAAGAAAAATTATTGGCTGCCAAATGAGGAGCTAGGTGGAAAGAAATAAATCTGCATTGATATTAATAATGCCTAGCCATCTCTCAATTCTGAATTCAGTCCCTGTGAGTCATCAAAAAAATGTTTTAAAGTTATGATTATAGTCCCATAATAGTGCTTCCCAGACTTTAGTGAAAGTAAATGTTAATCTCACTGTATGAACCCTGCCTCAAAGAATTTCCAAGGAGAACAGTCCATGAAAATGAATTCACAGTCAAAAATCACAAAACACACAAAGAAAGAAGAAAACATGAATGGCATACAATAAGCAACAGATCATCAAATCAGACAAAATTGTCTTAAACTGAATTAAAAACAATAAATTTGAACTTAGTATTTGTATCATTTATATAGAGTCAAATAGTGATTAATAAAGTAAAATAAAGGACTTTGAGAGGCTGTTTAAAATGGTTGCCCCCAATAAGTCATGCTTCTCAGTATTGAGCCTTTGTTTACTCTTCTCCCAACTTGACTCCAGTTTTGGCTATTTTTCCTACCATTGTCAATGGGAAATTTGCAGGTATAGTGAAAACAGATATTTAATAAGCACTTGAACATCGGAAATTGTTTAGGTTTGCTAAAACTACCAGATTACAATATACCAGAAATGGTTTGGCTTTTATTATGGGGATTTACTTGCTTACAGATTTGCAGTTCAAAGGCATAAAAATGTCCAAATTTAGACGTCTATAGGACAATACCTTCTCAGAAGAAAGGCCTCCAGCATCTCTCACATGGGAAGACACAAAGCCATCATCTGCTCGTTCTCCTTTCCCAGGTTTTGTTGCTTTCAGCTTCTGACTTCAGAATGGCATCCTCTCTAAGCTTCTGTGGAGGTGTCCTTGTCTCTCAGCTTCTCTGGGCTTTTTTCTTTTTTTTATTCACTCAGAACGGACTCCAGTAAAAGGACTAAAGCCCATTGTGACAGTTTGAATCTCTTGTGCACCCCATAAAAGCCATGTTCTTTAAATCCTCAATCAATATTGTTGGGTGGTATCTTTTTTATTGTTTCCATGGAGATATAACCCACCCAATTGTGGGTATTAACTTTTGATTAGATGATTACCATGGAGATGTGTCTCTACCCATTCAAGTTGGTATTGCTTACTATAACCCATTAATGGGAACCGTTTTGGAAAAAGAGCCACCAGAACCAACAGAGCCGACGCAGCCAGAGACCTTTGGAGATGAAGAAGGAAAATGTCCCTGGGGGAGCTTCATGAAACAAGAAGCTTGGAGAGAAAGGTAGCAGACGTCACCATGTGCCCTCCCAGCTGAGAGAGAAAGCCTGAACTCCATTGGCCTTTCTTAAGTGAAGGTAACCTCTTATTGGTGCTTTAATTTGGGCATTTTCACAACCTCAGAGCTGTAAACTTGCAACTTAATAAATTCCCCTTTTTAAAAGCCATTCTATTTCTGATATCTCGTATTCCGGCAGCTTGCAAACTAGAACACCCACTCTGAGTGGAGTGGGTCACATCTTGAGTAGAATCACATAACCAAAATGTCCAATCCACAATAGGTCTGTACCCACAAGAATGGATTAAAATAGCATGGTCCTTTTGGAGTACATAACTGCACCAAACTGCCACAGAAATTATTTGTTTGGAATGTCCCCTTTTGAATAGACTTCTGAATCATGAGAGGTAACATAGAATAAAAGCTATGTAGTATGAGACATCATCTTGGATATTCTGGCACCAGCCAAGCATCCCTTCTATGTAGACTTTCCTTCCATTCCCATTATGTAATTCATGGATCTACCTTCTTTCTTAAGATGTGATACATTTTTGTTTTGTTGTTTGTCTAGTGAAGGGGACAAAAGGAACAAGTTATTTTTCACATGGTATTTGAAAAATATATATCTGTGTTCATATGGAAGATTTTATGTTGGAAAAAGCCTCATAAATTTGTAAAAACAAGACATTGTCTTGGTGTACTAATAGAAAAGTCAATAATTGAAAGTTTTGCAGCTATCTCCACCTAGCTCCATCATTTCCCTTGTTTCCTAAGAAAGCCACAGTGGTCCAATCAATATTCATGCTGATTTCATTTGGGTAGAATGCCTCTTCTTGTAGTCTTTGAAGTTAGGACTCAGTTTCAGAAAGATACTGTGCTGGTTTGAAAGGAAGTATGCACCCTAAGAAAAGCCATGTTTTAATATAAATCCCATTTCATAAAGGTAGAATAATCTCTATTCAATACTGTATGTTTGAAACTGTAATGAGATTATCTCCCTGGATGATATGATTTAGTCAAGAGTGGTTGTTAAACTGGATTAGGGGATGACATGTCTCCACTCATTTGAGTGGGTCTTGATTAGTTTCTGAAGTCCTATAAAAGGAGAATGAGAGATTCAGAGAGATTCAGAGGGAGCAGAACAATGTAGCCATGAGATGCAGAGAGTCCACGAGCCAGCAGCCTTTGGAGATGAAGAAGGAAAACACCTCCCGAGGAGCTTCATGAAACAGGAAGCCAGGAGAGAAAGCTAGCAGATGACGCTGTGTTTGCCATGTGCCCTTCCAGCTGAGAGAGAAGCCCTGACTGTGTTTGCCTTGTGCCTTCTCACTTGAGAGAGAAACCCTGAACTTCATCGGCTTTCTTGAATCAAGGTATCTTTCCCTGGATACCTTTGATTGGACAGTTCTATAGATTTGTTTTAATTGGGACATTTTCTCGTTCTTAGAACTTTAAACTAGCAACTTATTAAATTCCCCCTTTTAAAAGCCATTCTGTTTCTGGTATATTGCATTCTGGCAGCTAGCAAACTAGAACAGATACTCTGCCACATCTTTTATAATCACCATCTAAATGCCGCCTCAATAGTCTGACCTCAATAGTTGAACAGGTCAGAGTGTATTACTCATATTTACGGTCAACTGACTCCACACGGGCAGAAAAAATATGCAAAAAGTGTGCCAAATTTTTTTTTAATGTACAGAGGAATTCTTTCCATTGATTAGAATTATATTTTCTAATCAATAGATCTTTCAGGTGGATGGGACTATTGACATGCCCCACTTACTTTTTCCGATGTTTCTCCTGACTCCTAAATGAGTAGTGATTTTTAACCCAGGTTTTCATTCTCACCAGGCAATTTCTCATCTTATTTGTAGAAAATCTATTGTCTTTGGACTTTTATCAATTCCTTAAGGGTTTCAAGCTTTTCAATCCTCAAGCATCTCTTATATTCCTGATTTAGTCTTTTTAGTCTTTAGTGTGTATTAACGTTCACTTTGTTCCATCCAGTTACATGATTCAATAGCAAATAATAAACCAGTGGTAGATGCAGGAAGGAGATAGAGGAAAGAGAAAACATCCGCTAATAACTTTAAGGAAATAAAAAGTTTTACATCATCAAAATTTATTTCCTATGAGCAAATTTTCCATAAAAGATCTTCCTGACACTTAATCTGCTTGGCATTATGATGTCACAAGCTACTCTGTCTCCTGCTATCTGACCTTTGTTCAGTCCTGAGCCATAGAAAAAGGAAAGGCATGCAATGTTGTTGTAAGAATTGATGAAATAAAAAAACAATAGCCATAAGATTAAGTTAGCATTTTTTGCTATAGAATTCAAAGTATGGATTAACTAATCTGCATTGCAAAATTCATAAAGGGGAATTAGCATAGAGGGTTTCTAAAACTCATTGATTTGCTAAACATTTTTTCAATGAAAATTTTATGGTATTGTTTCCAAAAAAAACATTATTGGGGAAAACTCACTGTTTTTATTCACTCTGATTTTATTGTTATAATTTTACACTATTATAAAAAGATTAGGATCATTTTATTCTTCTGCCCTGACCTCATTCTTAAAATGTAGACTGTTAGATGTAATGCTAGAATTCCTTATTATCATTCCTATTTCATCCATGCTAGGCTTCTCTTTTATATACTGTATAATTTTAAAATTTTACAATGTCAAAGTTAAATATAGACATACACAATCCTACATGAATTCAAGACATATAAATGATAAGTCAGCACAATCCTCCTTTTAGAAATCAATTCTTCCATGTACAAGTTCTATTAAAATTATATAAGACTTTGTATTTTATATAACTGGTTTTAACCACATCATATATTCAGCATTACCAAAGCAAATGATCCGAGTTATGAAATAACCTCACTCAGTAGAAACAGACATTTAAATCATGTTCATCATCACTGGATTCTACATAGTCCATTCATATTCCATTGGACATTATGAAACTGTAAAACTTAATTACTTAAATTCTTTAATGCAAAGATTCCATTCTCCACATTCTTTTTTCCAGTGAATAGCAGTGTGTAAAAGTTGGATTTATTGGCATTTTAAATTTCTACAGTCATGTTTTTCCCCATGCTCTATCCCAAACTTAAGTTTTATTCTTTGTTGATTTAAGGGGCTATATTTGATTCAATGTGTTTTATAATATCTGTGATGAGAAATGAAAAGAAAATGGAAAGTTAGCTTACTGGCATTTTAATGAGAAAAGGTCAGGCTTTCACTAATAGACAAAATCAAAAGCTTATTAATGTATGGATGTATGCATACACATACTCAAATATAGATCAACTTAACCTAACCTTACATTTAGAAGATAAAATGGAAAGTAAACCCTCTTTTGCATAAATTGTATTTTAGAAACCTGACATATTTTACAAACACAGGAGAGAAAACTAGTTATCATTAAAGTTATCATTTTAGACATTTAGACTTTTCCATTAAGAACAAGGGTAGACCTTAAAGGCATGGTAGCACTTGATTAAAAATTCAAAAGAAGTGAACTTGCCAGCCAAGTGGGATCTGTGTAAGAAATATCCTATGCAGTAGAAACAAAAATGCAAAGTCTCAAAAAATTGGGAGCATGCTATTTGTTTATGGACTTGCAAGGAGACCAGGAAGAGTGGTTAAGAATGAGCAATGGATAATGGGGTAACACAGCATGAAATCAAAGAGATGATGAGGCCACTCCATGGGAGGCAAAAGAGATCATAGTCAAGAGGATGGCTTTAATTTGACTGAAAAAGGAAGCAGTTAGGGGTGGGTGTTCAGCAAGGGTGTAACTTGGTTGGATTCACATTTGAATGAGATCATTCTGAAAGATATATTAAGAAGACATTAGAGGAGGACCAGAGCAGGGTGGTAAGAAATATAAGTGACTAGAAGAATCAATTACAGATGACATCTTCAAGGCAGAGTCAAAAAAAACTGCAAATAGATTAAATGTACTATAGTTTTTGGTTTATTTAGTTTCTAAAAGCAATTTAAAGGAGAATAGGGAAATAAGTGAGATGCAGCTTGAGGGGAGCCTATCACATTCTTGAATAAGAAGAAAGAGGGAAAATGAATTCTTCATATCCCTCTCAGGTGACTGTGATAAATGTCAAATATGAATAGAATGGTCTTGCATGTTGATAAAATTTGATCTTTTACTTTTTTTTTTTTTTTTTTTTTTTTTTAGAAATGCCAGTGCTAAAATTCTGGCAGAGTATTAAAATAGAAAAGGTAGGCAAGCTCTTCAAGGATGTAGAAGGAAAAGAAATTACATCTGAAGATAAGGTTTTGGCAATTGTCCATATTCATAAGTGAGGCAAAATTTTTGAGCAGTTGTTAATTACCATTTTCTAGGCACCAGGGTTATAGCTGTGGCATAATTTTATTCTTGGCCTGGTGGCTTAGTCTCTTTCTCTCCCTCCCTCGCCATTTTGGCACGTCTGGTTCTTCTAAGCCTCTGAATTACAAGCCTCACCAGCGACTAGTGATGATGCAGCCTTGTCTCTCTAACCCTATTGGCCTTCTCCTTAGTCCTCCACCTACCCAACATCCTCTGCTACGGGTACACTCAGGAACAGCATCTCTATGGTCACAGTCACTCATCCGTCCTCCCTGTGTGATTGGCTACCCTCCCCTGGAGGCCACGCCCTAACTCCGCCTCTCCTCAAACTGTATATAATCCAGGGCTCGTCAAGCCTGGTGGTTTTTAGCTTCTGGCGGCCCTGACATAAGCGTCTATCAACAATAAAGCTACCTCGCTTCATGCCTTAATTGACTCGGCCTCCAGTCCTTTAGACCCGCATTGAGGTCTCCTGCGCACGCCCCTTGGACCCAGACCCCCGGCTCGAGCCCCTTTTCTGCGTGCGGCAGCGTCATCTAGCAAGCAGTGAGAAGCTGAGGAGTAGAGGGTCCCCGATAGTTTAGTGGTTGGGCCAAAACCGCATATAGCCATTAACAGTAGAGAGAAACTTAACACTTTCCAAGGTTAAGAGAGATCTAAGAACAATGTTGTCATCATTGGTAACTGCACTGGGTCTGTTTTTGGAACACAGAGGAAGAGATAGAAAGGTAATGACAGCCTCTATTTTTGTGTATTTCAGGATTCTTAGCAGACAGCTGTGTGCGTGCATGTGTTTAAAGCAGCACAGGGTAATAGAAAAAAATCTCAACTTTTATTATGTTATCATTATTTGATTTTCTTTTGCTTCTATGGTATGCATATCAGTGAGGGTTTCATGCACATAATAGAAAATAAACTGTTAAATTTAGTGGCCGATGAAGAGAACTAGGTGCTTACACGATTATTGCAAACACTGGAGAAGACAGAATCAAGGCTGACCTGTAGGGACACACTCTAAACTGCACTGCAGAATTTTTCTGCAAGGGATCTGCTACTTCTGAACCATGCAGACAGTAGAGAATCTGGAAATGCTGATTCACAACTGTCAAGACCGCTGGCTCAAAGATCACTCTTTTCTGTCTATAGTCTAGAATCAGGAATCTCAGATAGAGTTCTTAGCTCTAGAACTATGATAAACTTCCTAAGGTTATTATTTATACATTAGTACACCTAGAGTCCTGCCTTTCTTTCTCCTTAACTCAGTTTTGAATTTAGAATTCAGGTTAATTATTCCGATAGGCAAAAATACCCAGAATCCAAGTTGCAAGAGTGTTGTCCAAAACCCTAGGTGCAAAATGTTCTGAAAATATGGCTTTGCAGTATGAGGACATGTTTGGTGGATGAAATACACTTTCACATGCCGACCTGTTATACCTACCTGCTAATTAGGAAAATCATACAATCAGCTATGAAAGAAAATGCACTCCTGATTAGTAGTTGATTGATAGGAATTTCTGGTAGATGACCCCAGGTAAATTGATATCTGGAGGATAGTGAACAAATTACAGGCAGGTTTATTAGCGAATATGTTCCTAATATTTCTATTGAATATTCTCTTGAGAAGAAGCAATAGGTTAGGATACTCTTCTCTGTGAGAAGAATATCTGGGGAATTCATATCACTATGTTGATTTCTTCCTACTGTTCATCTTCAAGAGAATGCCTTCTTATTAAAATATGTTCTCGTGTTAAATCATAAGACAAAGTGTTGCATTAAACAAATCCAGATGAATAAATCACCACTGTATTTTCGATTGATCTCCAAGAACATGTTATATCTCCTCAGTAATGTTTATGGTATTTTAAAAATAAATAATATGAATGAATATGCCTTTCATTATAAATGAAATTAAAACTACTGCTCCAAAATTAATAGAGCATATATTCCAATTTTGCTTTTATATTTCCCTCCATCATTGTCCTCCCTCCTGGAGGAGATATTTTCAGGCTTTGAAATTTAAATAGCAGGCAGCTTATGAATGGTCTCCAGAGTTTCTGTGGATTATGTGATATAGCATGAAATATTTACTTCAACTTTATTTTCTAGGGAGAGCTCAACAACTTTGGTCAGATCATAATTTGACATCCACAATCCCCAAATACTTAAGAACCACTGAGATGTATATAAATCATCCAAAAAATGTTTCACCTCTTCTTTGCGATAATAGCTCGTCTTCATGCAACTGTTGGCTCTATTAAAGTCAGTTAAAAGGAAACAACTTTTCTCTATGCAAAATTAATTAGCCCTTGGAGAACCACAACTGTGTATGATATTGGCCTCACAAACAGCATTCTCCAACTGAGTTAACAGGGGCAGCATGATGATTTCAATCCAGTGCTAATTTATTCAGAGCCATCTTGTATTTATTAAGTACATTTTTACATTTAATTTAATTTTCTTAAGAATTTCACTAGAGTAAGATTTTTTTCAGAAACTCAGAATTAGCCCTTAGTGGGGAGATAACTGCTTTTCTTCTTTTAACAAGGTTTTTATTTTTAGTGGGAATTGAGATTGAGGTAATGGATTATAAGGATTAACCAGCTACCAATGCAATACTCACTCTGAAGTTATAAGAGAGAAATTTAATCTTTAAATCTACAAGGAAAGTGCTCAGAACTCTAAGCAATTTACTTTCTTTCTGATATTAGACTGTGTAAACAAATGTGCAATATAATAAAGACAATAAATGGGGTTCAACGAATGCCAACATAAGAATGGAATGCCTTAAAGGAATTTCCCTGTTTATAGTGTCTTAATTTGCCCATGAACCTAATACATGTCTGTCACTTTGAAGAGTCCTTAACTTTAACATTTTTTCAATTCTAATCTCTTATTTAACTCCTTGTCCCAGATGCTCAGTAAGGGTAAATGCAATTTAATTACCAAAGTATATGTTGTGAATTCAAGGCTATTAATGAAGCTGCTAATTGCCGATATGTATAGAAAACTTCCAACAATTGATATTAGTTGCCTCGAGAGGCCTTATATTTCCACCAATAGTGAAACTGAGATCATTACCATTATTGGTTTATAGATATTAATAAGTTAAATTAAAGAATTATATTTTCCTCTGTACATCTGTGAATTATTAAAAGTATGTGGAAATGCCAATCGTAATTGAGGTTTTTGAAGAATACCTGTTGCCTTTGTAGGCAAAGTGGAGTCATCAAATAAATCAAATCAACATGTAAGGAAAAAATGTATAAAATCACACCCCCACCAGAATTAAAAGCACAACCTGTTTATAATCTGATGGCAATACCCTTTCTTCACTCAATACAACTATTTCAAATTGGTTATAACTCAGGTTAAGCAACCAAACTGCAAAGCTTAAAGCATGAATTTAGATTGTCAAGATTGCAGTCTTATAAGAATGGCTGCTATTAAACAAACAGGAAAAAAATAATTAAAAAAAAGATTATAATCTTAGAGTTGGATGTTTGCTAGTTATATACCAGGAAGTTTTCTACCATATTATTAATTTCATTGTTGGTGAGGAATGAAATGGTGTAGGAGGAATATGACATGCATATATTTGTTTTTGACAAACTGAACTTGAGGAACTGAATTGTCTATTGATGCAATGTCCAATAAACGTATAAACCACAGGGGTGCAAGGATAGTTCAGTGGTAGAATTATTGCCTGCCAGATGGGAGACCCAGGCTGGATTCCTGGTTCATGCATTCCCTAAAAAACAAGCAAGCAAAACAAACAAGGAAAAACCAAACAGACAAAAATTCAACAAATGGTGCTGCAATAACGGGATATTCACATGAAAAAATAGTGAACTGTGACCCTGCCATACAGCATACAAAAAAAAATTATAAGTCATAAAACAAACCACATATGTGTTATTATTATTTTTGTAAACTGTGTGGTGGGATCGCATTTCATTGTTTTTCTATGTGAGTACCCCGTTATTGCAGCACTATCTGTTGAATTTTTGTTTGCTTGCTCGTTTCAGTTTGTTCGCTTTTTGGGTAGTGTATGGGCCAGAAATCAAACCTGGGTTTCCCACATGGCAGGCGACAATTCTACCACTGAACTACTCTTGCATACCCCACATACGTCTTTTTTGTTTGTTTGTTTCTGGCATAGGCAAGCACCAGGAATCGAACCTAGGTCTCTAGCATGGCAGGCGAGTTCTGCCTGCCACTGAGCCACCGTTGTACCACCCACCACATATGTATTTTTAAATCTTCTAGGAACCATGTTAAAAGAGCCATGAAGAGGGCAGGCCATGGTGGCTCAGCAGGTAAGAATGCTTGCCTGGCATGCCAGAGGACCCGGGTTTGATTCCCAGTGCCTGCCCATGTCAAAAAAAAAAAAAAAAAAAAAAAAAATCCGTGAAAAAAATTGTGGAATTAATTTTAAGGTTTTATTTAACAAAATAAATGTAAAATTTGCTCATGTCAATATGTTGTCAATTTAAAATTATTAATGAAGTATTTTATATTCTTTTATACATTCTAAGCCATTAAAAGTCTGTATTCTACCCTTATAAAACATCTCAATTGAGACTAATCATATTTTGAATACTCAATAGTCATATATCATTTTGGATAGTGTCCAGTTGTATATATGTAGATCTGGAGCTTACAGGAAAAATCTGGGATGGCTATAACACTGACAAATATCAACATAAAGACAAAAATTTCATCCATGTATATATAGGATATTGTCTTAGATTCCTAGGGCTGCCTTTTACAACAAAAGGAATTTATTGTCTCATGGTTCTGGAGGCTAGAATTCTGAATCAAGGTTTTGGCAGGGCCATGAAGTCTGTAGGAGTATGGTGGAGGCTTCCTTGCAATCCATGGCTTTCTTTGGATTCTGGCAAACTCAGTCTCTGCATCAACCACGACTTTCTCCTTGGTCTGTCTGTGTTCAAATTTTTGTCCACTTTTAAGGACACCAGCGATATTGGATCAGGGGTCGCCTGACCACTTCGGCTTATCTTAACTAGTGATATCTTCGGAGATCTTATTTTCAAAATGGGTCAAATTCAGAAGAGCAGAGTTAATACTTGAACCTATCTTTTGGGGGATGAAGTTCAGTCTATAATATGTATCAACTAGGAAAATGGGATAGAACCAGTTAAGAAGGTTCTCAAAGAAATATTTTTAAGAAAGATCATCATTTCATGGTAGAATGGCAGAGAAGGTGTGTAGTGGTTTGGAGCTAATATGTACCACAGAGAAACATCCATTCCTGTGGGTATGAACTCATTGTAAGTAAGACCTTTTGATGAGGTTATTTCAGGTAAGATGTGTCTTAGTCCAATTACTGGAGTCCTTATAAGCAGAATGAAACTCAGATACACAGAGAGAAAGTAATGAGAGCAAGATGCTGAAGGTCAGCAGAACCCAGAAGAGAAGAGAGAGGCCAGGAGAGGCTGCTATGGACATTTCCATGTGACAGAGGAACTCAGGACTAAGGATCACTGGCAAATAGCTCCAGACACCAGTCTTCAAAAGGAAGACATCACCTTTATTACACATTGATCTGACTTTCTCTTAGCCTCAAAAATGTAAGCTAATAAATTCCCATTGTTTTCACCAATCCGGTGTATGTAATTTGCTTGAGAAATTGAGGAAACTAAAACAGGGTGGTAACAAACTGAGAATAAACTGATAAAAAAAGAAGTAAAACCAGGAGAATAGAGTCAAGCTAAGTATTATGTGTTTGAACAAGTTCAACTGTAGTTTCAATGCTGCTGAAAATCAAATAACATAAAGTGAAATATAAGGCCATTGAATTTAGTAATATGGACAATACAGGTTCCTTCATCAAGAACTGTATTTATATAGTAATAAGTATAGAAATTTATATAGTAAAAATATATAAAAAATTATATAGTAATTATAAAGTAATGTCATCAAAAAGATGCATCAGTAAAGGAGAGCTAGTGGTATTTTTTTTTTTGAAATTTCAATGTAACAAATATCTTGAAGTGTTTATGAAGTAAAGGTACAGAATAGATAACTGTTATGAGTTATGAGGAAATGAATATGAGGAAAAATGTTTTATTGTTCTGTGATTTTCCTGGTTGCATTTGTACTGAGATGTATATGAGTGTGTTCAGATACAATGGGTAGTATCTATTAGCAAAGAAGTTTGAAGGTATGGGATGACAATTAATTTCATAAGTTTGTTTTGTTGAGGAAGGGGATGAGCAAATTTTGCTTTCTTTATTGAAATTGGTGAAAACTAAGAGAATGAATGAAAATATGAGTGTATTTAGGTTTGGAAACAGCAAAATGAGAACTTTCCCAGTTGATGGCTTCTATTTTCTCTGTGGAGTAGGAGATGTTTGTTTATTTAAGATGAGAAGATAATTATAGGAATGGTATGGGTATTAAAGAGGTCAGAGAAAGTTTGAAATTATTATTGCAAAGGATGGGCTCTTCAGATTTTATTTGGAGAGAAGTAGAAAATAATAAATTCATAGTGTCACCAATCTGAATCATTGCATGATTAGTTTTTGGCTATTTTGGTTGGGCCAAATAAACCACAAAATGAAGCAAAGGAACAAAATATTATACAAAAAAATTGTAATGTCAAAATGATTTTTTGTTGCATCAATGAACCATAAGAACTTAGATGAAAAGTGAGGAGCAAAAAGAGAGAAAAGAAAGTTCAGTATTTTAAGTGAGTAAATGAATAAAGGCAAGGTAGAAGAGTAAGAATCCCAATGAGCTAAACAGATGACTGAATAGATTATTTAAACTCCCAGGCTCATAGATTATGTGCAGAAAATTAAATTAATGACTTAGTGATTTTGGACAAAAAATGACTTCTACTCCCAGACATAGGTAATGAAGTGAGTGTCAAGGATACACAAAGTGAAATATTCAAAGAAATCTGGGTTCAAGATGTTGGTTAAGTTATCAATCATGATAAAAACAATTATGCTGAGGAGTAAAATTGTAATGAAATATAAACTCTTTAGGAAATAAACTAGAAATCAAAGAAGTAGGAGAGAATGAAGGTGATGGTTAGGTGGTATGACTCTCAAAAGAAGCATGGCTGTTTCTTTACCTATTGCATCATCATTCATTTGCTTATTGATTTACTTATAAGAACTGTAGAATGGTAATGGCCTGAAAGTAACAGTGACCAATGGGGATTTTGTATCCTCTTGGTTTTGAGGTACAAGAGGTAAGATATTTTAGAATCCATCGCTAGAGAAGATTAGAGAGAAATGCTGACTTTAGATGTGAGTCAGGACTCATTTGAAGCCAGACAATGGAAGGAACCCTGTGAGAAGAAAATGAGGTTCTAGGGAATGTGATTACTTGCCAATATTTCTTAGTGTAGATTTACTACTGCTGGGAATTTGCTACCCAAGCAGGGGCCAGATTACTAAGCACCTTTTCAAGTAAGGATTGCCCCGAGATAAAATTCTTATATATAGAATGTGATTGAAAGTAAGATGTCCCTTTCCAGGTCTACCTTTGAACAACACATCCCCTATGCTTTCTCCTCTGTCCTGTTTTCATTTCTGGCTGTCTGGCTGGAATGAAAATGCCATCCAAGAATGAATCCATGTATTTGAGGTGAGATAGTTTTGTCATAATGTGTTCTTGAATCACTGGAAGAGGGCTCCCCCACTAATCTAATCACTTACCCAGTGCTATTACATAAGCAACAAATGAACATCAATTGTATTGAAGCCATTATAAGACTGAGAGTTAATTTTTCTACAACTAGCCTATGATACATAATACAATGGTGTTTGTTGTTTGTCTGGTTGGTTCGTTGGCTGATTGAAATAAAGACTCAATTCTAGAGGGTTTTAGGGAGGAAAGGAAGACCAGGTCAGAAACAAGAGGTTATAGAATATTAAAGTAATTAGTTCCAAGAAGGCTACTTTGCCTGGGGACCGATCTTCTACTTTGTGCACTGACTGATGAAGATGATGATGAGAGGCATAGTTAAATATAGAAGCTTTGTTACTTTTAGTTTAGCTGATAGGGGACAGTGTGCTTCTAAAATTAGTGTGGTCTGAGCATGAACAACCAGTCAGAACCAAGCCTCTGAACTCAGCTTGTTACTTCAAGGATGTTGTTGGTCTCAGCTGCTACAATTCATTAAATATTTATAATTTAATAGTTTACAATTTAAAATCAGAATATACTTACTTCTCCACTTGTTATAAGGAAACTTTTTTTTTTCTGGCTTTTAAAAGGGGGAATTTATTAAGTTGCAAATTTATAGTTCTAGGCTGTGAAAATGTCCCGATTAAAGCAAGTCTATTGAAATGTCCCAATTAAGGCACCAACAAGTGGTTACCTTCACTCAGCAAGGCCGATGGAGTTCAGGGTTTTGCTTTCAACTGGAAAGGCACATGGTAGACATGGCATATTTGCTAGCTTTCTCTCCAGACTTCTTGTTTAATGAAGCTCCCTCAGGGGTGTTTTCCTTCTTCATCTTCAAAAGTCTCTGGCTCTGCTGGCTCTCCTGGATCTGTGGATCTCTCCAAGATGGTTCCCTCTTTATTTTATTTTATTTTATTTATTAATAAAGTAAATTATTAATACCAATTAATACAATACCAATTAATACATACCAATATGCAAACACAAACATTTGTACCATATGATCATTCCATTCTACATATATAATCAGTAACTCACAATACCATCATATAGATGTATATTTATCATGATTATTTCTTAGAACACTTGTAATAAAGATAATATTTTTAATTAATATGAGGCATACTCATTTTCTTAAACAAGAGAAAGTAGAAAGGAAAAAACAAATAAACAAAAAACCTGTCTTTTTAAAATAATAGTTAAGCACATGCACACACATACACACATGCAACTCCTCAAATACACTCTTTTTTGGCTTCTTTAATCTGAACTAATTTATCTCCTAAAATAGTTGGGAGATGACTATTTATCCCAATAATGTTAACTGTAAAACCCATAATACCTCCTTTGCACATATTATATAGGTGGTTAAGCAATTCACACTGAAAAGAAATGTGATTGCCTTCTAATTGTTTCTTGTTAGCCTATTGTGACAACAACAAAAACAAATGGATATTCTCATTATAACTTCTTTATGTCACATTTATTTAGTGTAAAATCCTACTTTTGCCATTGATCCAAACTAGGAAGGAAATTCAAAAATAACAGACAAAAATATTTTCTATTCTAGAGCTAAATACATAGCTGCAATGATCATGAAGTTCTGTCATCAGATCATGAAGGAAAGAAAAAGAACACAAACAAAAGAATTTTTCTCAAAATATGTTTTTCATCTATTTTAAAATTTACATACTTTTATCATTGTGTCTGGAATGTTTTCAACTCTGGGCCATTGCAATATAGATTGGGTTAAAAATCAAGCAAATAACAGATTAATGGGTTTGCTATTTTTTATTCACTCTTTTTCCACATTTTATTGCCTTTTTATAAATGTTTTTCTTATTTTTTAACATTTTATTGTGAAATATAGCATATATACAGAAAAATAATAAATTTCAAAGTACAATTTAAAAACATAGAGCAAATTTCAAAGCGTGATAAAGATTACAGTTCCACAATTTCAGGTATTTCTTTCTAGGTGTTCTAATATGCTAGAGACTAACAAAAAATATCAATATAGTGATTCAGTAGTTACAATCATTTGTTAAATTCTGTCTTCTGTGTTACAATTCCTCCTGATTTAATCCTTCTCCCAATCTTTAGAGACATTTGAGCGATACCCATTCTAACATTTTTCATGTTGAAAAGGGGTGTTGGCAATATGGGTAGAGTGATGCAACTAGCTGATGTTCTTGGAGAGACTGGTATCTTTGAGTTTCAGGACTTATCTGGTGTAGGAACTATGTGGAAGTTTTAAGTTTCTGAAAAACAAACATTGTGAGTGAAACTTTTATAGAGCCTCAGATAGAGCCCTGGGTTTTCTTTAGGGTCTCCAGGAATACTGTTGGTTGGGGCTTGGCATACCATGGCAATTAGCAATATCTAGCTGAAGCTTGCATAAGAGTAAGCTCCAGAATAGCCTCTTAACTCGATATGAAACCTCTTAGCCACTGAAACCCTATTTTGTTATATTTCTTTTCCCCACTTTTGGTCAGTAGGCATTGTCGAGCTCATGATTTCAGGGTCAGGCTGATTCCTAGATGTCATGTCCCATGTAGATGGAAAGGTAATGAATTTACTTGCAGAGTTGGGCTTAGAGAGAGAGGCCACATCTGAGCAACAAAGGAGGTTCTCTGGAAGTGACTTTTAAGCATAATTTGTGGTAGGCTTACCTTCCCTGTTGCAGAAATAAGTTTAATAAGAGCAAGCCTCAAGATCAAGGGCATGGCTTATTAATGTGGTAGTCCCAAATGTTAGAGAGAGTATCAGGGGTTTCCCAGGTAGGAAAATTTCATAGTTCCATAATTTTTTTCTCCAGCTTGCCAATACTTTTAAATTATCTGCCCAACATACCCTGCAATATATCAAAGTATCATCAGCTATACAGAATTACAATATCTCATTCCCAGTTCTAGGCTCTATATTTTCAGGTTGTTTAAATACACTGGCCAGACAGGTTAAGTTAGATTTTGTGCTACAGAAAATTTAAGTTTTGGACAAAATAAACCACTCCTCCTTAGGTCTCATACAGTAGGTCAAGTTCTAAAATAGAGACAATGTCATCCCCTACCCTGTACTCTGATTTTCTTCATCCCAGCAAGATCAGTATCATTCTTATCTCTAATTGGAAACAAATCTCTTTTTTTGACTTCTTTAACAGTTACTGTAAGGAGCAATACTGACTTTCAGAGCTGCAGAATTCCAACTCTGTATCTCAGGTATCACATTGGATACCCAAAGTTCCAGGATAATACCAGGTTATACCCATAGTTTCTCTTCTTTTTAATAGTACAGTCTAATGATACTTATGGCTGAGCTGAAGCACATAAAATGCAGTCAGTTTATTTCTGCTTAATAATCTTTGCAATGCCTTGTTGTAAACATTGCTTATATTTGCTTGTAAAAATTCCAAGCAGAAAATAAGCAATCTTTGCAATGCCAAATCCCTAAGTACTCTTCCTCTGGATCAACCTTATTAAATATACATGTACAAATTAAACCAAACAATAAGAATTTGTAAACATAATGCAATAATTTATGTCTTTTAAAATTGAAAATGAGTGAAGGAATAATCCATGTAGCAATTTTTCCAAAGTCATGCTTTTCATTAATTTGAGATATTTTAAACTTTATTACAAGTGTCATGTTGAGTGTTGTGCCTCTTAAAAGCAAGTCCCATAAAAACAGGTGAGAACTTTTACAAATAAATAAAATTAAATGATTGATTGATTAAGTAAAGCAGTAGCTTTTAATTTCATTCACTGCTCCAAAAGCTCAAAAACAGTTGTAGTAAATCTGTAAGTAAAATGAAGGAATACCTGAGATATAGAAATGAGTTTCCAGCTACATCAAAATTCTGAAAAGTCATTGCCTTGAATTATACCATTTTCAAAAATAACATTATCACTTGCTCAAAAAATTATGTAAAAGCAAAATTCTTTATAATTATAGTATTTTAGTTAATATATACTTATTAACTGAAAGTTTAGTAGCTTACCTTTTCATTTCTACCATGTACTGAAACTTGCTAATATGGCACTTTCTACTTTTAGCGTGAATAAGTAAGTTATGATAAGTTGAAGTAAAATATACATTTTTGCTGTAGGCATTCATTCATTTATCTTTCAACAAAATTTTTATTAAATAGTTTTGATAGGCCAAGTCCTGGAGATAATGTAATTGTTGGAAGAAGCCTTTATCTTTCTGGAGCTTTACAGTAGCTAAACAATAAACAAATGGGCAAATAAGCAATGTGATATAAATCAGTATAAATTCCCCATGGGATAAGTGTTACAGTGATAATAAAACAGGGTAAGTAAATAGAGGGTGACACGGTATGTGCCTGGTGGTGAGAAGGACTAGGTGAGGGCTGCTATTTTAAGTAGGGAATTCAGGAAAAAGGCTTTATTTGGCAACATTTAATCATGGTGAGAAGGAGCCAGTTATATGAAGATCTCCAGTATTCCACATGGAGCAATTTACTAAATGCTCTGAAAGGCAAAAATAAAGCCTACTTGAGGGATAGAAAAAGGTAAGTATGTTTGGGAGAAAATGGTCAGAAAGAAGGATTCAGAGGATACGATGTATCCTGTATGCTTCATCAGGTCATTGCAAGGATTTGAGATTTTGTTCATAGGAGAAAAGGAAGCCAGGGTTTTAAGTATTGGGTGGTATAAATTAATTAGTTTTAAATATTAACATATCTCCCTAGGAGCCATATGGAGAATGGGTCTGTAGGGAGGGTAGGGCAAGAGTGAAAATGTAGAGAGTCCAATTAAAAAGTAGAAATAAGCAGTGTTTGTTAGTAAAAAAAAAGAAGAAGAAGAATTTAAAAGGAGATGTTACAGTGAATGGTGCAAATGAAAGACATTGAAGTTTTGTACTAGGGTGTTATCTGTGGAGTTTTAGTAAAATTTAGACTATTACATTTTATGCATATGGTTGTGGATTATATACAGCCTGTGAATGAAAGGGGGAAATCAAGGATTAATCCTATGTTGAGGTCTGAGCAACAGAGTGAATACTAATTCTGTTAACTGAGATTCAGAAGACTCAGAGTGGGCTGCTTTATATTTGGAAGAGGAGATCAAAATTTCTTTTTCACACTTAGTGAATTTCAAAAGTGTATTAGAAATCCAAATGCAGATGTTAAAAGTAACATAAGATACACCTTTATGGAATGTAGAAAAGGAGCCAGAAATGGAGATAGAGGTTTAGAATTATCCTCTCGTACTTGGTATTTAAAGCCAGACATAACTACTAGACCAAGAGTTAATGGAGGACCTATGAGACAGCCCTGGGTAAGAAAGAGGGGAGACAGCAAAGAGCACTGCGGTTGGACCGTGGGCAACACTCCAAGAAGGAGGAAGTGGCCAAAAAGAGGATTAAGAAAGATCCATTGGGTATCACAAGACAGAAAACATTGGTGCTTTTGAGAGGAGAGTTTTCTAAGAAGTCAAGAACAATGCCTAAATGGAGATGGCCGGAATATAAAAAGTTGGCTTGGAAACAAACAGGGTGATAATAGTCAAGTGTTTGATCGTATCAGTTTAATCCATGTACAGACTGAAAAGCAAATGAAGTGTACCCAATTCTATTAGATCCCTTACATTAGGTTGTATCTGGGAAGTTGTGCATGATTTTTTATTTTTTTTTATTAATTAACAGAAAAAAAAAAAGAAATTAACCCAACATTTAGAAATCATACCATTCTACATATGCAATCAGTAATTCTTAACATCATCACATAGATGCATGATCATCGTTTCTTAGTACATTTGCATCGGTTTAGAAGAACTAGCGACACACCAGACAAAGATATAGAATGTTAATATAGAGAAAAGAAATAAAAGTAATAATAATAGTAAAAAAAAGACAAAAAAACAAAAACAAACAAACAAACAAACAAAACCTATAGCTCAGATGCACTTCATTCAGTATTTTAACATGATTACTTTACATTTAGGTATTATTGTGCTGTCCATTTTTGAGTTTTTGTATCTAGTCCTGTTGCACAGTCTGTATCCCTTCAGCTTCAATTACCCATTGTCTTACCCTGTTTCTAACTCCTGCTGAACTCTGTTACCAATGACATATTTCAAGTTTATTCTCGAATGTCCGTTCACATCAGTGGGACCATACAGTATTTGTCCTTTAGTTTTTGGCTGGACTCACTCAGCATAATATTCTCTAGGTCCATCCATGTTATTACATGTGCATGATTTTTAAAAGAAGCATACCTAACATGAATTTACTTTCTTGTAGCTTCTCACTTTCTCCACAAAAATAGGTAGAGAAAATACACTGGAGATTTATAAAGTCAGTTGCTTTACCATATGATTTATTAACATAACTTTTTTATTTTTTAGAAATAGATTTAAATGCCAGAACTTATTTTTCTTATGGTCTCTATGGATAACAAGTTAGTGTGTTCATGTTCAAATTAACCGAGTTAAAATGGGCAGTAGAAACTGATCCATCAAAATGTGGAAAATTGAAGTGTAAGGCTCATCGGTGTGACTGTGACATAGAAAAGAAATAGACAAAATAAAATGCAAGAAATATTCAGATAACTATATCAAATTCTGGGTAATTTACAGTTCCTCTGTAAATTGATATTCCTATTACAATAAAACTAGGCAGTTGTTTGAGGGATTGAAGTAATGTACTATTGAACAAAATTAATATTGAAAATACCATAGAGTAAGAAATAAATTCTAAATGATGTTGTCTACTGATATTAAATGAAATCAAATCAAACACATAAACAGTATTCCCATCACCCCCACAAATTATCTTATCAATTGCACAATGTTAGTTAAATTTAGGCCTAGTAATGAAATAGAGGGGAAAGGGGAGGTCTTGGAGAACCCAAAGCTATCTTTAATACTGAAAGCAAATCAAACAAAATAAAGAAGAAAATACAGCTTAAAAATCAGTGCTCTTCAGATATAATACCCTTTTTCATGAAGGAAAAAATAAACCAATAGATTACAACATTGCTAGAAGAATTTACCATATAGAGTAATTTCAGCAATTGCATCTACTATAGACAAAGAAGCTCCTGACTCTGATGAGTATACACACAAAAAAAATTCAAGCAAAATAATGTGAATAATCTGTTTTTACCTACAGTTCTGAGGAATTCATATTTTCACATGTAAAAGATACATCTTTATTGAAAAGGAATAGTCTAATTAAATTTCATTAGAATACTTCATGAATTTATAACCATATCAGATGCATGAAAATAACCTAAAATTAAGAATTAAATTTAATTATTAAATGAGGATGTATAGATTTCAGGGTGTTTTTTCTAAATTATTGAAGAAAAGCAATTTTTTAAAATGTGCTTCTCTGTATGGCATTTAATGTTTCAGAATATTCAATAAAAGGATATGTCAAGAATTTAGGCCTTCATATTAATAATATTTTGAACTGTTTTACAGAATTTTTATATTGCAACTGACTACAATATAGGTACCTTTCAAAAAGTATTCGAATTTGTCCTAAGATAGTTGGGTTTTAATGAACATGAGCTTCAGGAAAAGTTTGTTCTCATTTTTTTCTGAACTCTTTCTTGAACATAAAATATGACATTCAAAAGGAGCAGCAAGTTGGCAACACCCACGAGATTAAGGATAAAATTTTTATATTAGTATATTTTAAGTTAGTTTTCTAGGATTAGATCTTATAATAGATAAATGATCCTCAAATTCTAGCTGAATTATCTTACCTACTTATGTTAAGACTCCAAATTATATGCTTTCTAAACTGAGAGATACCTCGAAAGAGAAGGCTTGTGTCTACTTATTTATTTACAGGTTTTCTGCTTATTTATTACTATCTGTTTCTTCCATATGAAATGTGTAATTACCCATATAAAATTATTCAGAATTTAATTTTCACATTTTGCTGTCATTAGTATTAATAATTGGCTGTCTAATAATTCTCCCCTTCATTGACTTTGATGACATTTGATGATTTTGATTAAACTATCTTTACATTCTTTCTAAATTTCCTCATATCCTCTTTATACATCTCAGAAATTGTCTCTTTTATATTTCCTATCTCATTCTCAGCTGTGTCATGTTACCATATAATTTGTACCCAAATTTGCTACAGTTGTACAATAAATCTCAACTCACAGTCTGATCTTCAAACTTCCATAAACTAATGGCTGGTTGGATCCTTGCCATGGGATAGCTTCAAACCAATCCGTCACACTAAATCCATCGGTCAAACTAAAGATCCATGCAAAAAATTTTCCCCCTAACCTCACGTTTACTCTTGGTGCCACCAGAGCCAAATTTTAGAGTCAGCCTCCATCTATCTGCTCCAAAATTTATGTTTTCAAAGCTGGTTGATTCTTCTTCATATTTTATCACAAAACAAAACCTCACTTACACAACCATGAATATGTTGCCATTATAGGTGCCAAATACTTAGGCCATTATAATATTCTCCTTACTTATTTCTCTTTTTGTGGCATAGTCCCACCTCAATTCTTCCTAGTATCAATACCAAGTCAATGTATTCAAATTTTAGTTTCTGATATGTCAAGTTATCTGTTGGTTAAATGGATCCAAGTTCCTGTTTTCATGAAACACAAATTCTAGTTGGATGACAGGGGCATAAAAATAAATGTAATAAATGGTAAAACAGAAACATGCATACTTAGGTAATGAACATAGGCAATTCAAAAGTCCTTCCTGGGGATTCAGGGTAAATTGCATGGTGGAGCTGGAAATGGAAGGTGAGTGGGAGTTCAGCTGGTGGATAAGTACATTCAAAGTACAAAAAAGTCAAATGAAAATTCACTGTGACCTCAAAGTACATAGATATTTAGTGAACAGCAAGTGGTCCTCAATGCTTGAGTAAAACAGGGATTGAATTCAGAAAGACTCAAATGTATCTGAGACATTGATCGACACGTAAGCATACAATGAGGCCTAAAATCAAGAAAGTGAATTTAATATTTCCCAAGGTATGACTTCCTATTTCAGCTTTGACATGTGAAATGTATGGAAGCCTCCCTCCTCATTTCCAAGAAAAAGCTGAACAAACTGAAAATTAATGAATTTTCTCAGAACCATCGGAAAACTGAGGTCACAAAACACTACCATCCTGAAATCTAGAGAGAAAGGCAAATCCAGAGGGCACAGATAAGATATGTTTACTTGGTATAGAAATCACTGGAGCCATAAACTGCTGGAAAAATTAAATGGCAAATGTGTCAAACTGCTAGAGGCTTAGTATAGAATAGCATGAGAGTGAGAGATATGCGGGGCCACAAATGCAGGGATTGTCCCCATACTTGACCTCCAGGAATTTCATCATGTTCTTGTGTGGAAGCTCAGGAAAAACAAATCAACAACAAGGACCCAAACACCCTTGTGCTTCTGGCAAGAGAGGGGAAGAGCATTCATTGTGAAATATACTCCGAACATTATACAGAACAAAAGCCTAATATTTTGTCTAAAAGACTTTACTGGAGCCTTATTCAATCAGAGGGAAGGGTATAACTGCCACTAAATCCCTACAAAACCTTCTTGACTGACCTAAGAAGAAGGAAAATAAATATAGTCAATAGGAGTCAAGGCTATAAGGAAACAGATGGCAAAAGCTGTGGCCATTGAAGGGAGAGGAGAAAAATGAGAAAAAGCAATCATGCCACTGGAGAATCCCTTGTGAAGGACACAGGTCTGCTAAAGGATTTACAGTTAATTAGAAGATTATAGAACACACCCTCTTCCCAACACTTAACTTCCACAGCAATATGGCTCAAAATGCGATTACAGGTGAAAGACCTGCAACACACAGATTCTCTGAGGAGGATTCTTTAGGCAAGCAAAATGCCAAGAAGAGACAAAAAACAAGGGACATAAGAGAGATTTTAAAGTTCTGGCAGCTGTAATTACAACAAACATTAATGTAACCCAGCTGTTAGCCAGAGTAACATAAAATAAAAACTGAGTGCCTATTTGCCTCAGGTCCTGGTCCGAATACAATATGTCCAATTTTCAACAAAATATAATAAGCCCTGCCAAAAGACAGGATAAAGACAAATCAACCATAAGAACCACCTACAAATAGAACACATATTGGAATTATCAGATAGGGAATTTAAAATAACAATGATAAGTATGTTAAGGTTTCTAGTGAAAAAAGTGGACAGTGGTTGAACACAGATGAGTAATATAAATAGAGAGATGGATACTCTAAGAGTAAATCAAAACAAAATGTGACAATGCAACTCAGGTTCATGATACTTTCTTTACCTGGTGGAGTAAAACTCAACCCTTTATTCCTGAATGTTTTGAGCCCCTAGTAGTCCTCCCTGGCTTGGGTTGTTAAAATTTTCCATTGACTTTAGTCAGAGGGCAGGGTAGTAGTAAGCATTCCAGGCATACTCTTCTTTACTTCCATCAGGTAGTAACAATCCAATTTCCCCTTCATAATCAGGATCAGTCACCCCAGCAAATATCGTAATTCTGTTCATTGTCTGTCAACTCAGAGTCATGAAAAGCCAAAAGTAGCCAAATGGAAGTCTTAATTTCCAGTACAGGAGAGCAACTGTTGAATATCCTAGTGGAAACACTTCTCTTTTTGGAACTAAGACATCTAGACCAGCAGAGTTTAAAGATTGTGGGAGCAGGAAAAACATTTATTCTAGAGGGTCACTAGGCACAATATTGAGTGGTGCCTTTCTCATTTCCACCTTTTGATTATTGGACCCATGAATTTTGGCTATAGGAGAAACAGCACCATAGATAAGACATTGATTTAGAGAATATACAGCCGCCTTCAGAACATTCCTCCAACCATGTAAGTCACTGTCACCCAGTTAGCACTGTAATTGGATAAATGCCAAAATGCAAATAGGCTTATCACATCCAAACTGCAAAAGAACTCAAGACAAAGAATAAATATTTATAGAAGCTTAGGGGTTAGGGGAGGCATCAAACACATTTGAGAAGTCAATCAATATAATCCACAACCAGAAACAGATTAAAGAAGAAAACTCATATGAATCATATCACTTGACATGGAAAAGAATATGACAAAATCCAACACCCATTCATGATAAAATAAAATCTCTGCAAACTAAGAATAAAGGGGAACTTCATCTACTTAATTAAAAAAATCTACCAAAAAACCCTACATATAACATCATATTTAATAGTGAGAGATTAGATATTTCCTTCCTAAAACATAAAAAGACAAGGATAAACTCTTTCACCATTTCTTCTCAACATTGAATGGTATATACTAGCTATAAAATAAAAAACAAATCAATAAAAATAAAACTCTCTTTCTTTGCAGATTACATGCCTTTCTATGTAGAACACTCAGCAAAAATTATCTCATGAAGCTAGTAAGTGAATATAGTAAAATAGGATACCAGGTCTAAACACAAAAGCCAATTACTTTTCTGTATATTACTTTTCTATATACCAGTAATGGAAAATTTGACTTTGAATTACAAAAACAATTCTAATTACAATAGTGCCATAAGTTAAATACTTAGTTAAAAAGCAAACAAAGTTGGAGGACTCTATCTAAATTCAAGATTTACTGTAAGCTACAGAGATCAAAACAATACATTGGTAAAAGAATGTATACATATATCGATGCAACATAACAGGCAGAAAGAATAGTACCACGCAAATGTAGTCAACTGCCTTTTGCCAAGAGACATAAATACAATCTAAAAGATACTTTTTCAAAAATTTGGGCTTGAATAATGGACATCTTTATGGGAAAACAATAAAAAAAGAATCTAGAAACAGAATTTACACCTTACATGGAATGAATTACCGACTTAAATGTAAAATATAAAACAGTAAGACCTAGAGAAGAAAACACAGGAGAAAATAAATGTGAACTTGAATTTGGTGCTGAGTTTTACATACAGCACCAAGAATACAACCCATTGAAGAAAATTTGATAAGCTGACTTCATTCAAATGATAAACTTCTGCTTTGTGAAAGCAAACCAAAGATTGAGGGAAAATATGTGAAAAACAAGTAATAAAGGCCTTTATCTAAAATATACACAGAAATCTTAAAATTCAACAAAATCCTATTTGCTCATTTTGTGCTCAGGACAAATAGCACAGTTTTTAAAAAGTGAAAAAGATCCAAACAGACACCTCAACCAAAAATATTTACAATATTAAAAGCAAATGTAGGGCCACAGTGGCTCAGCAGGCAGAGTTTTCGCCTGCCTGTCAGAGACCTGGGTTCTTTTCCTGGTACCCGTCCATGCAAAATAAAAAGCAAATGTAGAGTTGCTAAACATCATCTCTCATTAAGGAAATGGAAATTTGCAAATTATAACAACAGGATAGCAGTGCACACTTATTTATATGACTACAATTTTTTTTAAAATTAAAAAAATCTGACCATACCAATTGCTGGTAAGGATTCAGAGCAGTAGGAATTCTTTCTCATTGCTGGTATAAAAAAAAAAAAAAGCCATCATTTTTGAAGTCAGTTTGGTAGTTCTTTACAAGGCTAAACATAATCTTCCCAGAAAATCCACCAATGATTCTTCTAGATGGTATCGCAATTGATTAGACAAGTTATGTCCACATAAAACCTGCATGGGAACATTTAGAGCAGCTTTATTCATAACTGACAAAAATTGTAAGCAAACAAAAATATTTTACAGTAGGTCAATGTATAAACAGACTTTAGTACAACTGTACAGTAGAATAGTATTCACTGGTAAAAAAGAATGAGCTATCAAGTAAAGCAAAGCTGAATCTTAAACACAAATTGCTAAGTGAGTGAAGCCAATCTGAAAAGCCTACATGCTAGGTGATTCGATTTATATGACGTTCTAGAAAACATATAAACTATAAACTATAGAGGTGAGAAACAGTGGTTGCCCAGGGTTAAAAGTTGGGTGGTATTCAATAGATGCAGCACAAGGGATTATATATGGTGTTGAAACCCATTTGTATGACATTGTAACAATGAATACATGGTACTTTCCATTTGTTAGATGCCATTAAAATGTATAGCACAAGTAATGTTTAGTATCTGAGACTTTAAATATATATATTTATTTATGTGGTTGAAGAATCTCAAGATAGACAGAATTCAGAGTATTCTAAAAGAATCTACCTTTATTACCAATATATGAAAAAAGCTTCTCTGAAGGGAGGGAAAGGTTCTGAACTAAATGATGTTGGAAATGAGTGAATTATATAATACTAATGTAAAAAAAAAATACTGCACATAAGAAGTGGAAAACAATTGATGAAGTTTCCCCTCCCCCCATGGACTTTAGGTTAACAATTCTGATCCTGCTAGATGTGGAATTCAGGAATTGAAAAGTTAAGTAAATAAATGCCAGATGGTGGGATCTAGGTTTATCTCTATTGGAATGACAAATTGCTCACAGGCACGCAAAAAGGAAAGGTTAGCATGATTCATGTGGTAATGGAATAGATCTGGAGATATCAGTAATAATTCATACTTAACTTGATATAGTTATAGATGGTTGAATTTAAACATCAATAGATATGTTTATAGATATGTTCAGTATATGTATATGGCTAGTTATATGTGTTTATTATATGTGTATATATATTACATAATTAACTTGTATATGCACATGCATTTTATTGCTGTCAGTTGAGTAAGCCTAGAAGCAATGACAACCCATTAACAATTAGTACACTTAGCACCCAGATCTGCTTCCTAATACCATTCTCCAAAAAATGGAGTATGGGATCCTTGGAGAAATGACTGCTTCTAGAACAGGGCCAGGAAATCTACAAGATGGCATTTCAGCATCTTGTAGTACCAAAGGTAAGGAAGTGCTCATAAAAACAGATATACTTCAGAAAATGGTGGAGGTACATTAGAAACTCAGGAGCCAACTGAGCAAGAATCCAATAGTGAAATCTGAAACAATTTGAGGAATAAAATTAATAAAGTAGTTTTGGATTATAACTTAATTTTGAAATGAATATTCATGAGTCCATAGTGACATGAATGAATGAGTAAATAAATAAATACAGTAGAGTTAGATAAATCTCCTGTGCTCAAATAAGTCCAAATAATGCATGTAGTTATTCTGCTCTCAATGAGGCCAAGCATAATTCCCCACTATTTAAGTGTGGATTGCACATAGTAATTTCCTTACAAAGAGTTCATCCAAATTTCTTAAAGTTCAACGTTAGATTATTCTTCCTAAAAGTCTGATTGTGGGATTGCCCACTCAAAAATGTTCAGTGGTTTGGAATTATCAAGTTAAATAGTAGTCCTCCACATCCTACCTTTTATGGCTTGCATCCAAGTATTTTCATATAGATGTCCCTAATTCCCCCAAAGCTATTACTTGTATTTTCCAAATACACCCAATAAATGGTATGCACTTTCCACTAAATCAATTTCTCAGTAACTTTTCTACCAAGACTAGCTCTTCATTTACCACCATTTCTCAAGACTTATCTAAGATATAGTTTCTCCTTTGAGCCTTTCCTGATCTATCCAAAACAATTACATTCTTTATCTAGTATATGTTGTAATGGCCCTTTAGAATCCTTCAAAGTTTTATCATGTTCTACCATGACCAAATTTTTAGTAGTTTCTATCATTAAAAGTCAAAATCTTATGCTGCAGTAATAAATAAATCCCAACATCACAGTGATTTTTATCACCAGAAGTCTCTTTTTTTCCCACTATTATTATATCCCCTTCATGGTGAAAGGTTTAGGAGGAGAAAGGGTGAGAAAGAAGGAAGGTAGACTGGGAAATTTAAAGTAGGCGGGTTTATTTCTACGCTCCCAGGCAGAGCTCAACGGATCCAAGTTGGAGAGAGGTGAGTCTGCGCCTGGGTGATGGCGTGGGCGATTTTAAGCAAGCGGGTCAGGTGACGTCCGGAAAGGGCGGTTCTCCAGAACTCAGGTGTCCGGAAGGGGCAGTTCCAGAAGTCATGCCATCTGGAAGGGGCGGTTTCAGAAGTCACGTTGGCAGGGGCGACACAGCCTCTGCAGCTATAGTTGCAGTGCCCTTCCCGGTTCCCCGGACGGGACCTAACATGGGTCATCTATCACTCAACTCATCTGGAACTGAGTTTGAAGGTGCAGTGCGTAATGGGATCATCCAGGTCTTATGAAGATGGAGAGGAAAGCGTGGGGCAGCATGATGAGTCTTCAAGCTTTTGCTCTTCAGAATCCTGTTGTCATGCCCACTCACATTTCTTTGCTCCAAGCAACTTATATGGTCAAGCCTTTATAAAACCTTGCATAATATCTCTGGGCATACAATGTATCATTTCCTTATTAATTTTACTTAACTTGGATAGTATAGACTTATTAATGCATATGTTCCAGCTATAAATAATAGAATGTAACTTGAGTTTAAAAGCGGTATGTGGTATTTTCTTTTCTTCTTTTTTTTTTTCCGATCATGTAACCCAAGTACAGAAATTAACCAGACCTCAGAAAGAAATTAGAAAGAGAAAACACAAATTACCATGGATTTTGGTGACTAAATAACAGAAATTTATTCTCAGAGTTCTGGATGCCGGGAGTCCAAAGCCAGTATCATTAGGTCAAAATCAAGGTGTCAGCATGGCTGTTTTCCTTCCAAAGGCTCTAGGAAAAGACTCTTCCAGTTTCTGGTTTCTCCAGAATTCTTTTGCTTGTGGCTACATCACGCCAATCTATGAACTCTGTGTTTTCCAATCTCTCACCACTCCATCCACATTTTTCTTTCTCCTGCATGAGCCTCAACTCTCCTTCTGCCTTCCTCTTAGAAGAATACACATGGATTGTATTTAGAGTCCAACTGGATAATTCAGGATAATTTCCTCATCTCAAAATTCTTGACTTAATTGTATCACAAGTGCAATTTTGTTTTGCCATATGTGCTGGTTTGAAGCTGTTATGTACCCCAGAAAAGGCCATATACTTTTAGTCTATTCCTGTGAGTACAGACCTGTTATGGGTGGGACTTTTAGTTGGGTTATTTCAATTTTAGGTGTGGCCCATTCCATTCAAGGTGAGACTTAATTCTTAATAAGGAGAGAAAAGCTGAGAGAGCTCAGAGAGAGAAAAAAAAGAAATACCTAGAGAAGCTAAAGAAAGGACCCACAGAAGCCCAGAGAGGAGGCCTCTGGAACCAGAAGCTGAAGGCAAGGAGACCCAGGAGTGAAGGACAAGCACATGCTGGCCATGTGTCCTACTATCTGACAATGATACCCTGGATGTCTGCAGCCTTTCTTCAGAGAAGATATCATCCTGTTATGCTTTAATTAGGACATTTTCAAAATTGCTTTAGAACTGTACATTTGTAGACTAATAAATTCCTATTGTAAAAGCCAATCCATTTCTGGTATGTTGCTTTCTGGCAGCTTTAGCAAACCTAAACGCAATAGAAGCTAACACTCACAAGTTTCATGGATCCAGATATGGATAACCTTTGGGGAGCCATTTTCAATCTACCACATTTGGTCACTCTTTTTTTATTTATGATTGACCTACCTTTCTTTCCCTCTTGCTCCCTGTCCATCTATCTCTCTCTGTATCTTTCCCCTTCATTCTCATAATGGAGTAAGCCAGAACAATAGGCATTTTCATGTTACAAGTTTCAAACCACATGCAAGGACTTCCTGAATCCCTCTGAATCCCAAATGTATAGAAGGTTAGAATTGAGGCTCTTTTGTCTTAGTATTTCTCAAGTGCCCCTTCTAGGTCAAATCAACCAGAATCAGATGTTTGGTTTCAAACCTAACTACTGGATCCCTTCCTTTACCAACTATCAATTATGAAAGAAAACTAATGGCTGAAACTGGGCAAGAACACTGAGTTTCTTGTACATTTGCAGTGAATGTAAAAGCCTGAGGAAACTGTATTTCCATGTCCAATGACTTTAAAATAGGCCAAACATTTATTTTCTAGGACTTCATATTTTCTTTAGATTTTTTAGCACAGTGAATTGATGTAAAAGTAGTCACTTAGAAAGCTTAATAATACTATTTCTGATGAATCACACCCTACAAGCCCACATTTTGCTAATTAAGAGTTTGCAAGTTGATAAGCTGACAAATTCAGCTGTTCCTGAAAGGTAGGGCATTTTGATTTGTATCAGAGGTAGAGAAATGCATGGGTAATGAATTGCTCCATCATGAGTTGCAGATTCCCTGATTCATCAGTATATGATGGTGTATAAATTGATTTATACAAGGAGACATGTCAGAACACCATGACACTATAAAAATAAGCTCAGTGGTAGCCCAAATGAGGTTGGTTTAATACCATAGAATTTTAACTATCACAGAAAGATCATATTTTAAACATCCACCATATTTATCTCTTTTCTAAGAGAAGAATCCCTTTGTAGTTCAGATGTTTTAGCCAGATTTCCTTAAAACAACAGCACCATATCTTTGTGTGCTGTTTTCAAAGAACTTTCCCTCCTATTATCTTTTTTAATACATTTTTTCAAAGCTTTGTAAGATGAATAGGGCATTTTACCATTACAGATGAGGGAAATTGAGGATCAGAAAGATGCAAAAGCTATTTAGTGATAGATGGTGCTAAAATAAGACTTTTCTGGTATCACCTTGTTATAATTGAAGAGGTGCAGATATGTACTTCTAAGAAAGCATAGTGAGGAGACTAGAGTAAAACCTATCCTGGCCTAGAAGCAGACTGGTGTGGATTATGTAAATCAAGGGGGAAGCGAGGCCCCTCCCTCCTCCCCCCAGGACAGGGCCATGGCCATAAATCATTTTTAAGAGAGATTAGCAAAGTAGATCTGATCTGGGCCACAGGCAGTGGGCAAGTACAGGAAAAGAGCCCCTTACTAAGAAGTTGCGGCATCAAGAGAGTAGTAAGAGTCTCCAGAGTTGAGGGAAAGTGAAGGTGTTCAATTGAAATGACCTTGTAAGGTGAACAAAGTCACTGTGCCATGAGAAGGCCTTGCCTCAACAATAAAGAAATGCCTGATCTTGTAGATTTAAAAAATTCTACACATAGCATATATGTTCAAGCAACACTATTCCTCACTTAAACTATGATATGGACATTTTAAATGAAAACGTTATGTAATGAATTGCAGTATAAGAAGCATAATATGAAACATTTGTTTGCAGAGAGTTAAAAGAAAAGACTGATTACTTTTTTCCCCTGGTCTGAAACACTAATTTTGTGTGTGTGTGTATGTTGGGAGAGGGGGATTATTGTTTATTTTGTATATTATCTTTATTTCCATATTCACAAGACATTGATTTCCCTGAAACCTCCCCAAATACAATACAATTAATAGATAATAGGCTACAAATCATCTTCTCCTTTGGTAATCCAGCCTCTACTCGTTTTTTTTTTATGTTGAAAACTCCAGAAACCCATTTAAATATGAATGCTAGGCATCTGATATTTATCCAGGGACCACTGCAAATATAATTCCCTCTCGAGTATTTATTTTAAACTAATCTAAAACAACTTTTTCCTCTCTGGAAACCACCACATGTCAGAGTGAGATACCAGATGTTGCTGTGTAAATATAGTTATCAACCAAGCTCTTCTGTTTCAAAGAAATCCTTGTTTTTCTATAAATTCAACACGTATTTATTGAGCAGTTTCTATCTGGAAGGTAATTTTTTTTTTTTTTTTTGGCATACTCAGCACACGAAAGCTACATGAATCCCTTCCTTCAAAGAGCTTGTATTCTAGCATACTGTCACCAAAACACAACTTGAGTTAGCACTTATTTATTAACAGAAGAACCTTTCAATGCACAGCTTTGTAGATTTGGCAGTGGTGGTAGGGGTCGGTGTGTGTGTGCACGCCTGTGTGGCTGGGGGTGGGTAATGTTAATCATTTGGGGAGAGTAAAATGTTCATCTGGATGCCAAGAGGTCAGGGATTTAGGAATTTTCCTGATTTGTATCTCTTTTAATCCTCACAGCATTTGTAATTTCTCAGTGAAGAAACTGTAGTTCAGATGATCACACAACTTGTATTGGATATAGCTGAGTTAGAATTCCTTGCTTTCTTACTTTAAGTCTGGTTCCCTTAGATATAAACACATCCTATGTCTGCCCATAGCAGATTTTCTTAAAACACAAAAAATGCATCTCATACTTGAAGTTGGGATTTTACTTATCTATATCAATTTTTAAAATTCTGTTCTTTATGGGGCAAGTAACAAAAAAAATAAATATTCCAATGCTCCCACCCTGAAATAGAAATTCTTCTTATTATTAATGACTGAACTCTCCATGCTTCCTTTCCCTCTGGTATCTATCACATCAGTAGAACCTGGAGGTTTCTTCCCAGCAACACTTTGAATAGCCTCTCGGAAAGATATATCCCTTTTGTTTTCTATCATTACATATGTTTAATTTTTAAATATATATCTTTGTCTTGCTGTCATTCATTATATTAAAGTCATTTTCTCTTAAGAGTAATCACAAATAGAACATTAAAGATACTGAAGGAAATAAGTATCTCCTATTTGTGCAAGATTAGAGAATTGCCTTGATATTTTCACAAGGCTTAAGTGCTTGTAAAAGGTTCTAACATTTGCATTTGAGACTCAAAGTATGAGATATTATCTGATAAACTTCACTGGAATCATCTAAAACAGTGGTAACATAGTAAAGATGAATCCCTCATAGGAATTGATTTGGTGAAAGCCATTGTAAATTCAGATATTTAAATGATAATTTATTATTAAACAAATAGTATTTCAACATTAGTGTTCACATAGACAAACTATGCGGATCAAATGAAAGAAAAGTGGTTTCTTAAACTTTCAAAGGCATACATCTAATCACGCAGTTTTAATGAGCAGAGTGTAGGTGTCATACTCTGCTGTTGGCAAAGCTGCATGTTTATGCATAATGTTCCCCGAAACTATAAAGCCAGGAACATGTAGAGCAGGCTTGCTTTGAGATTCTTATACAATATGGAGAATACAATAACGTATTTTACTCTTTCTACTCTTGATTTTTTCTAATAAAATACCTTTCTCTACATGCTTCATTGTGAGAAAGGCAAGGATAAATGAAATCACTTATAAATTTTCGGCAGATGATGAAGTTATTATCATAACCACGGATTCCACATTCAGCTTAGATTTAAAGATTATAAAATGTGCAGTTTGCAACATGTTAGTATTGATCTAAGCAAAATATATTTTGAACCATCATTTTAATTTTTTTTGTTCAATTCTTGAGCCAATTTCACTTTCTAGAACATTCTGCAGGAGCCTGCTAACAGAAGCAGCCTCTCTATTCAGTGTGAACTTTTCAATGATTCTGTTTTCTGTATGATCATCGGAATTTTCCTCCCTTAGCCAGGGACCTGCTGAGATGTGTATTTAAATGCAGCCCTGCGGTATGAGTTTCATGTAGCAGGAAGAGTAAACTGCAGCTTTTTTGTGCTGTCTTTTCATCTAGGATGCTGATTGCAAGCTAACTGTTAATAATTTCCATCTGGTTGTGTCTTGCACCTGCTTAGCTCCTCCATTCTCATCTTTCCATTTGAACAGGAAAGTTTTGTTGCTTCTTACAAGAGCAATTTGTATCTACTGTAAAAATACATACAGTAACAAACATCATGGACTCCTAGTTTTCAACAAAAGCAAACTTTAGCTAAAAAGGAGCCTGTATTTTTAACTAGAAAACAAATAAGAAGAGCATCTCCAAGTTAAATCTATTGATTTAATTTTTTCTAAATCATCAGTGACTTAGAAACTCTTGAAAGGGTGCTAAAATAACTTACAAATTATGACAAGTTTTATTTAACTTTCTTGCAAATAAGTGACTTTGGATTAAAGAAATAACTGAGAGCATAACAAAACATCCAGCAAATAAATGATGTTTCCTTCTTACATACACAGTGTGTTTGGTATAGATAAAACAGAAGATCCCTACTCAGCTTATGTTTTACCCTCAATTGGGTGGTGTGATTGTGGAAAAGTATTTCCTAATTTTCCTTCATGCAGACTGCTGCCATTCAGACAAAACTTGTGATGATAAGTTAACTGCATGGTTGTTTGATAGGCAGTGACACCCAACAATAGTCTACATTTGTCACATATTATATGGAAGCACAAATTTGGCATATGAATGGCTCGTCAGCAGGACAATTGATATAGAAGCTAAATTCTGACCATTTGATCATTGAAAGTTGGAATCTAAGGGAAATACATTTAATTTCTATTGACAGGTTTACTTGATTTACTTGGTTTTAATTGGCTAGATCTAATGTGTCCATTTTTTAAGAACAACTAAGGATTCATTAAAGTCATCCAACAATTATCTCTGATATGAAATAATCAGAATAAACATAGCTTCTATTTGAGTAGAACTTAGTGTGCTGCAGCATTCATTTAAACACTTCGAAAGAAATAGCTTAGATACTATCTCATTTAGATAATCTTGAAATGCAGATTCCTTCTCTTTCTTTTATTTTTTCCTTGCGGGGGAAGGGCACTAAAACAGGCGATGTAAATTTGGATTGAATATGTCATGGCTTCACTAGCTTCTAGTCATGTGACCTCTTAGATTACTTACATTACCCTTTGCCACATTTTATAAATCTGTAAAATGGAAATAATAATAGGTCTTGTTGGGGATTAAATCATAGACTCCATAAAAGACACGTTCAAGTCTGAATCTGCATTCCTATGGATGTGGACCATTTGTAAAAAGGACTTTTGAAGATGTTACTATCAGTTGAGATATGAGCTTATTTGTGAATAGGTTCTTTGAAGATCCTATGTAAATGAGGCCAAATTGAATTGGGCTGGGCTTGAATCCGTTTGGCTGAAGGCCTTTCAAAGAGAGGAAAGTGGATGCAATCAATCAGAAGAAGCCAGAAACAGCCAGTGAGGAGAGAAGGCCACCACGTGGTAGAGGACCACAACAGCTAGAATAATACGTGCTCCAGGAGAAAGCGTAACCTTGCCAACATCTTCATTTTGGACGTATAGCCTCCAAACTGTGAGTTTAAACCAACCCATTGTGTGATATTTGTCATAGCAGCTCTGGCAAACTAAGACACTTATTTTACAATATCCCTGTCATTAAGTGATTTAGTCCTTATAGTTGGCTAAGAACAAAGCTTGGCAAGTACTAAGAGCATTAGTCATTGCAGCTCTCATCATAATCATTGCTTTGGTATGTGTTGATGTTGTAATTATCCTTTATCTCTAACTTAGTACAACTAAGTTTCTTTTCTTCTGTCACCTTGTTATACTTCATGTTATACCTATAGCCTAGTATGTAGCAGAAGCACTGTTGATAATTTTTTGTCTTTCTCCATTTCATGAGTTTTTACAATGGAGAAAACAGATATATCCATTCACTTTTAAAATATTGAGAGCTCCTGCTGTATGTCCATCAGTTTAAGTGAACTGAATGTGTTTAGTATATCAATTTAAAATGCCATCTATTTTATGTGTAATGTGAGTTAGCCACCTGTTTAAGTTGCATTGTAATAGTGAGTGTGGTGACAAAATACAGGAGATTTGTTTATATTTTTAAATGCTTTCCATATGAAATATATTGTTTAATATACATTTTAAATATAGTACTACAATTAGATGCTGTCATTATACTATGGTAGCAAAAAAAATTAATCAAAAATACCAGATATTTGCTACATGTGTAATTCCATGGTAAATACTCCATTTTCTCATATTATGTGAGCTTCTACTTCTCCCCTCCTCCTGTTTTATCTCCTAGCTTATTATGTGGTAGAATAGCAGTTGTTAAGTAAATGTTTACCAAATAAATTAATGTGCACAAAGGTAAATTCTTTAGTTTATTGTAAATTAAACTAAGTCAATAGGCGATTTATATTAAAATATTTTGCTCTAGAAAGTTCAGTATATATTACTCTATGCTTTGTCATTATTGAATATTTTCTCTCTTATTTCATACCCATTCATTTATCCATTCATTCACTCAAGTTAGATTTATGGAACATTTCTCTGAAAAGTTTAAGTTTCCTTCACTCAAGTAAGAGAGGCAGGAAACAAATACCTAGACTATGATCAGTTCAAAAACATTTGGAGTTAATAAGTACTGGAGCCCTATATTCTGTGGCTGAGTGAAAGGACAATACATGGGAAAATTTTAACAGATTTGGAGATGTTGAAACACGACCCAGCTTTATATAAAGGAGTTATCTTGGTGTTTGAAGCAGGAGGAAGTAGAACAAGGAACAAAGATCTGCCCCAGATTTTGTTCTGGAGAGAAGAACTAGAAGCAAAAAAGAAGAAATTTCAGCAAAGGAAATACGTTCCTAAATTAAATCAGTCCAACAATAGACCCATTGCTGTAGGTTTCCATGGACCCTGCCAGAAAATCTTCAGGAACACAGATAGGAATCCAAGTGTCAGAGTGCTCCAGAAAGGAAGAGGATAAATTAGAACACCTTCCAAATTCTAAGGCATTATGATTCCGTAATATAGAGCACAGCTGTGTGAAAGTCACTTATGGAATATCTTAACGCCCTTTACAGATGATGTTTTGATTAAATTATTCAATATATATATATATATATATTCCATATTTAGTATCCAAAAGATACTAATAATTTCCAGATGGGACACATATGATTTGGGTATGTGTACTAAATTCAAAGGTGGTACAATGAAGGGAATAGTAAATTTTGCCTGAGATATTAAAGATGTATTTTCTGTTGCTATTGAAGGTTGTGTAGCATTGGTCACATGAGAAATGTTCTCTCAAGGTGAACACCTATTTAAAGATAGAGAAGTTAGGCGCAGCACTCTGTTTTGCACTTGATATTTTTAAACTGTGCCGTAGGCGATGTGATTTACCAATTGTGTTAATCGTGGTTCTCTATAGAAACAGAATCAACCGGAGAGATCTGTAAATATGAGATTTAGAAAGGTAACTCACACAATGGTGGGAATGGAAGAGTCTAAAATCCATAGGGCAGGCTGTGAAACTGGCACTTCTGATGAAGACACTGGACCAACTCCACACAGAGGCTTGCTGGCTGAAGAAGCAAAGAAAAAGTCTCTCTTCCTCCTGAGCAGCCTTCAACTGATTATATTGTCTCGTTGTGGGAGACAAGCCTTAGTTGATCACAGACATAATCAGCCACAGATAGAATCAACTGACTAATGATTTAATACACCAGCCTTCCGGTTCATCAACCAGCCGCAACATATCCTTGCAGCAATGGTCAGACCAGTGTTTGTCTGAACAAACAGCTTGGCGTAATCATTTGGCCAAGTTGACACCAGAACCTAAAGATCACACCACTTGAAATTGTAAGAGATAAGTCTAGAGAGATCAACAGGGCCTTGAATGACATGCCAAATTGTATCATATCCTAAAGCTGAAGAGAGTCGGTAAAGGTTTCTAAGTAGAGTTAAAAGTATATCCTTTTAACAGGTATATTGACTCACAGCAAATACTTTAAAACAGTGAGATCCAGTGTTTAAAAAATAATCTGCCAATAATAATTGCTTCTCTTTATACTTCATCATACATACTAGTAAAGTCCGTTGAAAAATAGTAGCTATGACTTGACACTTTTATAGTATTCAATGTGCATCCTTCTGTTCATAATTTTTAAATGTTAGCTCTTAAAATCAATCTGAATACCATTAAATAATTCCTTTAGTCTCAACAATTTTTTTCTACAATGTTACAATTGAAAAAAAAGTTTGCGAAAGATTCCTAAAATGACATTTTTAAATGTAATATAATTTTCCAAATTACTGACATATCAACTTATGCTAATGACATTCATTTTTTCCCATAATTCTTCTAAATAAGTCAATTCTTTCTGGGATTTATTTATATAAAAGTATTAAGTAGGGTTATAGAGGAATTAGCAGCAATGCTATTAATATACTCCCCACCCTCTATGTCCTTACATTTTGACATGAGAGTGGGTGAATTTATTTTCCTTCACTTATTATAATAGCAATTTAAAAAGCTAAAGCAGAAAAAAAAAGCAGTGATTGCTTCAGTTTTTCATCGAATAAATAGCTATACCTGTGTCTTAAATATCATCAGCTTTAATCCAAAAATACTTCAATATTTTATGAAATGCCCTAAAATTGCTATTAATGTATATTACAGAGCATAACCAGTAGTTAATCAAAATAAATTAGAAATATATCAAAATTCTTAATATTCCATCTTATAATTGCATTCATTGCATTTCTAAAATATCTCCTATTTTAATTTGCATTCACTTCTTCTAAATCAACATGTTTTGATCTTTTGGTAAATGTTGTTTATAACCTGAAGGTGATTATAAAACTAAACCGTACTTATTACTTAATAGGTCTTCAATTTAGAATCAGTGTACTCGATTTATCTCCACTAGAACTAAACAAATACAGTATTATAAAGGTCAGATTTGACTGGCACAAGTAAACAAGTAATCTTAATAAAATCTCATTAGGAGGAAGCATATGTTCCGCCTTCAGCTTTTGAATGAGGCTTCTTTTCAGAAATAATTGAAGAAAAATTCATTATATTTCATTTTTCTTGGCATGCCTTGATAATCAATGCAAAATAATTTGTTTAGAATGAGGTCAACTCAGATTACTTTTTTCTCCCTTGATACATAGTATGTGCATATATTTCCATACTTTTAATTTGCAATAATGTTTGGAAAGATTATAAACTGACGATGCTGGAGGTAGATAAAAGTATAAGAGAGTTGTAAGTTATGCTTAAGAGCTATGGTTATAAATTTAAATGTGGGACATATTTAATTAAATGATAAAGTTGAAGAGGAATCAAACATCCCTCAACAGTAACATACTAAATAACCAGCATCAAAAAACAAGCAAACAAAAACACATTTTACTTTAACAAAAGATAAAATATAATTCCAATAAACTTCAGGCATGTTTAAAAGGATTTATTTTCAGATACAAGTTTAAAAGGTTAAGGCATATTTTTCCTTTTCTTATGTTTATAAATAGATTCACAGCGTAGTGGTTTAAAACTGTATGTACCCGAGGAAATCATGTTCTTAAAGCTAATCCTTTCCTGTGGGTGTGAAACTATTGTAAGTAATATTTTTTGATGAAGTTACCACAGTTAAGGCATGGCACAGGATGGGTCTTTATCCTCTTACTGGAGTCCTTTTTAAGAGAATGAAATTGAAAGAGAAGGTCACAGAAGCCAGAAGCTGAAATCAGTGAAAGGAAGAGAAGGGAGAGAACAACAGACACTGCCTCGAGCCTTTCCATGTGGCACAGGAGCTGAGGGTTGCCAGTGGCTGGTCTTCTGGAGAAAGCATTGCCTTGATGCCTTGATTTCCACATTCTTACAGCCTCAAATTGTATGCTAATAAATTCTCATTGTTAAAAGCCAACCTATTTCATGGTATCTGCTTTTTCATGGTACCAGGAAACTAAACACACCGGCATAACTTTCCTTTCTGGAAATGATGCTGATTTCCCTGCCAAACATGTGTTTCATATCTACTACTTAAAGAGAACTTATTTCCTCAAATTCCCGCTACCAACTGCAGCCTACATTGGACTGTAGACTTAATCACCTTACCCTTTTCTTTCACTCATTATATCAGGAGGTATGTGCATCTTCCATTCTGCCACTCCCATTTGCTAATTGTCAGGCAAACATTAATTTCATGTGATATTAGGAAATTTAGAAAGATAACATTGAAATTGGTTCATTTTGCTCTTAGCAAAATCAAAATGTTTCCCCATCCTTTTTGTTTTATCATGATTCCATTTAAAATTAGCAGTTTAATTGTGGTATAATCAGTACAAACTTGAAATTTCTGAAGGAATGGAATAGGCAAGTTGAAAGCACTGGATATTCTCACTGCAGCACATAATCCCCACAGGTTACTGAAAGTAAGTCTACAGTAATCACTGAGGCAGGACCCATCATTTTCTCTTGTAGGGAAGATGCGAAACTCTTCAATGGAGTCAAGGTTGGGAAAGGGTGGATAGAATGGGGATGGGGTCTCTCCCATTGGTCTTCCAGGCTTGTGAAACCCAGCTCTAGTCCTTCCTGAAGGAATCTAAAAGGAAATAAGCTGTACTTGGTGAAGATATTTACAAGATGGCCCTACTTTATTCAGCAGCATGACTTTTCTCTTTCCTGGACCAAACACAGGAGTCAATAGAGGTTCATCTGAATTCAGATAAGGATTTAATATGTACTCATGAATACATTGTATTATATATGGATGATCCTTTGTCTTCCAGACTCAGTATCTCCAATACACCTCATGTCCCTTCACTTCTCAGACTCTTTTACCTGTTTATACTAGGAACTCTACCCCTTTGACAATATGTGAGATAGTCAAGCCCCTTTCCTATGCTATAAATCCATCCCGCAACAAAATGCCAACGGTTATTTCATGTTCTTAGTTTCCAAGTTCTAATGAGTTGGGAGGGGATCCTGGTTCTCTATATGTAAAGAAGGATGGAGAGCAAAGTGTCATGGTAACTTCTTTGATACCATTTCTCTTTCCCACTGATGACTATGGTCACCTCCTGAATTTCCTAAGGGAAAGAAGGTGCAGCCTGCCATCTGAAATATGAATTTGTTGAACTATTTACAGTCCACCCTCACATGAGAAATCATGTTTAACCAATTAACCTATGTAGCCAATTAACATGATTTTTTACCATTACTCTAAAATAATTATTCAACTTTCTTAAGACAAAGCCATGGTATCACTTAAATTTTTATCTTCCTCAAATAATAATGGTTTCCTGCTGTTTTTGGAACTTCATTAGGCTTCCAGAACATAATTCATTCTTGCATTTAATTCCCCTGTTAATACATGTGAAAACTATGGCAGTCCACCACTGAAAACAGATGCTAGTTATTCATCTCGTAAATGCACCAATATTGTGAGTTATAATTCAGTTTTTCCTGAAATACATTTAAAAAATTATATTACAATTTACTAAAATGAAGACTTTTTAAAAATATAATTAGCATTTAGAAACACTTGTGCTCACAAAATTTTAATAAAAAAATTCATTAGAAAGATTCCCAACTACACTTGAGCTTAGTGTTTGAACAAAATTTCAAATTGTGCAAAAATAATATTTGCAGTGCCTGCTCCAAAATTCAGTGTGAAATTCTCCCCCAAGCAAAATTTTATTTTATCAATTTCAGCCGAAAACAAACTGTTCTTGTATGCATATGTGTGTAGGGAGAGAGAATATGAATAACGGGTATTATGAAATAGGACTATAGTATTTTTTAATATTAACTACTAACAATATAATTAACATATACTTATTTACAAATTTACTATACTTGTACTTGTGAGTAAAGCAATATTTATGTTTCACATATTTGATTAATTGACATGACAATATACAGCCATTTCAATGAATAGTATCATGCCTTAAGAGAAAATATAGTTAGATCAAAATTATAGCAAATAAATTTAAGGGAGCAATGTTCACACATTTATTAAAAGTCAAGTATACATTTAATATAATAGATTTCCTTAAGAAAGAACATCTGTGTATGGGGACAATGCATATCTGAAACTTGTTTGTCACAAAAACCCAGTATTTGTTATCAACTATGTGTGCCACTCCATTTAATCATCTCATGCTTTAAAGTAACAACTTAATCACAGAAGACAGAGAAACAGAATCCTGTCTTATGAATCTGTTAATTATTCATAATGGCTCCATGTTTTTTAAAACCAAAGAAAACTCTATAATTCAGGCTCAGATATTCGATGGCTACTTCTACACTCCTGGTAATTGTCTTACAGTTTTTACAATGTGAAATGTAAAGCTTCTAGAAAAGTGGCTGTCACTCTTAGCAGGTGTATTATTAGTTAGATAACTGTTCGTCAACTATTGAAATCAAATCCCTAATTGCCTGTGGCTTATTCTATTTTAAAATGTACTCTGTGCTCACCTTGGAGGCTGGTGTACATCCCCTTGCTCTCTAAGATAGCTCTTAGAGAGACTCAGGAATCCAGGTTTCTTCCATTTGTAACTTCCTACATGTTGGACCCCTTCACTTGCAGCTCACTTTCAGCATTTTAGATGGAGGACAGCATATGCAAAATGATTCTAAGGATGAGGCTTAGAAGAATTTTACATATGGTCTGTCTACATTTCTTTGGTCATAATTGTATTATGGCCCCATCTAACTGCAAAGTGAACTTGGAAATGCAATGTCTCTGTTCTTGAGGGGAAAAGTAATCTAGATTAGCAAACACCTACCTAGTTTCATCCAGATAAAAGGAAAAAAAAAAGTGTTGGATGAATTTCCCAAGTCTGTTTTCAAACGAATAACCTATGCATTGAGTAGAGGGTCCTCCAAACCTTTGACTTACGGCAGAAAGAACACTTATAAGGAAAAAGGAAAACATTAAGTATAATATAAAGGTAAGTAATTGGTTCTTTTGCTAGTGCCATGCCTTAAGAGAAAACATAGTAGGTCAAAATTATAGCAAATACATTTTTTAATTTACTAAAGAAAAAAATAAATATACAGGCTAATATAATGAAAGAGAAAATTCAGTTATATAAAATATAATTGTATGGAAATTTCCTTTACTTCTTGATAATTAACTATTTTCCTTGAATTTGAGTATTTGGAAGCCATGACCAAAAAGAAAAAGGTTAAAAAAAGAAGACTGACTTTGTCAGATATTTAGTTGATAAATTAATGAAAATAAGACTTTTTTATCCTTAATTATGAGACATCAAAGTGCTGGTGGGGGGGACCTAGGAAACAAATTTGCATACAAATTAGGTCCTTCTTCCAAAGAACATTTTTTAAAAATATATTTTGCTATGCTGTGTAAATACATAGATTTAATTAGGGAAGACTACAAATTTATTATCAATATTACAGATCCTCTATTATTTTTCTTTAGTCTACCAGTGCCTGGAGAGTAAAGCTGATATACCAATTAGCTAAAATAATTTGTCTTAGATTTTGCATTCCAAAAATAAATCCCTAAGGGTCATTGAAGTATCTCTTGGAAAAAAATAATCAGTATTTTCAAAAATGCACCTAAAAATGATATAATCACAGAAGTAAAAGCTGAACAGCTAAAAGCATCTTTTAAAGTTGAAGGTCTCATTTGCAACTAGTATAGCTATAGATGATCCAAGGTTAATAAAATAAGATAGGCAAAACTGATTTTCATGCATCATGTATTTCGCTAGATAAGTAGGGATCCATGGAAGAAAAAGCTTAGGAGTTCTCAGTGTTTTGATCACATTCTGTACTAGGAAATATATCATTTCCTTTGTGTTTTTGAAACATTTAAAATTTGTCAATGACCTCTAGCCCTTTCTTCCAAAATCATCTAGATGGTTGTTCCAGATGGAGAAAGACTCAAGGTTTAGAGATAACATACATGCTTTTTCTAATGCTCTCTCTTCTTCTCTCCCTCTTTCTCTCCTTCCCACGTCTGTGTTTCTTCAGAATGATTCCTTCTTAACTGTCTACATTATATGACAATATCAAGGAACAATACTCAAATGTTATTTCCCATTCAAACACAAGTGTGTAGTCCGTAGTTTCAAACAACTTTACCTACTTTGAATTTCTAAATGGTTAGAAAACCATTTAACCAAAAGTCTTTTCTCTTTTTACTCTAAAGAAATGTTTTTATCATTCAAATACATCTTTGAAGTTAACAAAGAGAAAAGCAGCAGGAAATTATCAAGTTTTTTAAGAAAACAATCTTTTGTTGTTATGAAAACCGAATAAAGCAAAACAGAAATTGAGCTGCCTCCTAAAGTATTGCACCTTAATAGGAAAGAGACTCCAAAGAACTGCAGATCTGAGACTTCAAAAACAGGTACATGAGCTTAGTTAGGTAGGACCTGTCCTAAGAGGGTCTGCAGGAAATCTGCCTGTTAACCTGATATTGAACGCTCTGCCTGCTGCTTTGGGCCATAGAGTATTGGCATTTAACCTTTACTCTGTCGTTTTAGATGTGAAGTCTTTTCAATTTAGTTCTTTTTTGTACTTTAGTCCTTGTTTGCTATTGTGCCACAGCTGAAACTTGTCTTTTCCCTCTTCAAGTTGCAAATAAAGAAATGCTCTTTGCAGCTCATGGTGACTATAGTTTTCCCCAGGGAAAGTGTTTTCTCATCTGAAACATTTAGTCAAAAGATGTCTACCTCTAAGTACACTCCTGAATTCTTATGTTTTGCTTTTAGGTTCAGTCTCCCAATTTCTGTTCTTATTCTAATTATAAGAACTAGATCTTTCTCTACTTGGGCCCTTATAGATTCCAACGATGTATTTTGAGCACATTTATAGGTGTAAAATTCTGTAAAAATCAACTAGGGATAGAGTAATAAGCAAGTAAAAGCAGTTTCTTGACCTAACAAAGCTAATGGTCTATGGAAACAGATGGGAGATTAAATAAGCCTTTATCACTATCAACTACAACTTAATACATGCCAGCCACTATTGTAAGCAATTTATATTTTATATATCATTTATTGTTCATTACCTACATCTGAGAAAATTGTTAATTCCTTTTATAGATGAGGAGACTGAGGTATAGAGAGTAGTATATGTTTCAGTGTGTTTCCTGAGATTGCTCTAGTGTCATGGAACCCTGGCAGTCTGAATCCACTGACCATAGAAACCTATAAAAATGTCTAAAAACTTCAATCACTTCTTAGGGCTTCTGACTTTAGCTGCGAATATTGCAGCCACTGAATTCAATTTAATTCTGACTCTATTTACTACCTTGATTTAGGCTAGGCTCGGAGGGCAAGGGAAATTCCCTACAAAGATTGCCTTCCAGGCACCAACCACAGGTCTGGGGACCCACGGCACCTGCGCTTCTGGCCAGCTGGTTACAAATTTGGGGCTTCCCAATACGCCTTTGGGTGTGCAAATTTGCTAGAACCATTCCTGGAACTCATTATATTATAGAAAACAAGTAGGAATATGCCAGATCCTTAGATTTCTCTGTGGACCAGCCACAGATGGGAAGCTTCAGCACCCATAGGATTGAAAAGACAAGAGAAGGGCAGAGTATCGTGAAAGTCCCAGGCCACAGAGGTGGGACTGGTGACAAGACTTTCAGTGAGAGAAGAACTTGCGGAACCACAGCAAGGCAAGAGAATGACAGCTACTAGCCCAACCTCTCCTCCTCCTCCTGCTTCCATATTTCCTGATAGAACCCCCCATAAGCCTGCTCAACTGGAGCCAGAGAGGCACAATGAAGCCCATAGGTGTCCGCCTTCTGGGGCACTGAACAGAACAGAAAAGGCAGAAGAACAGAACAAAATACAACTAGCTATCTCCTACACAATAGACATTATTCAACACACGCAAGGCGCAGTAGGAATACAAGCCAGATCAAAATCTGCTATCGAAGAACTTATGTCAGGTGAGGAGACATATAGAGCATGGAACATGTGAGGCAGAGATAAATAATGAGGAAATTCAATAAGGCCCTGAAAGGTCTAGGAAGTCTGTATGTGTGTGCATGTGTGTGTGTGAGTGTGTTTAAAGGGGAACTGGGGTTTTAGATGGAGTAGGCAGGCAAGGTTCACTGAGAAGCTGCCATTAAATTAAAGGGCTGCAAGTAGTGAGGGTGTTAGCCATTTAGAAACAGGGGAGGGGGCACCCCAGGCTTCGGGGCAGAACTCCTAATAGCTCTGGGTGGAGGGGCACTGGGCGCTGCTGTGATGAAGGAGACGTGGGGCAGGAAGCAGTCAGAAAAGCAACAGTGACCCAGATCACGTGAGGACCTTTAGGACTTCCTAAAAATGTTGTTCATTTACTCTTAGGGAGATGAGAATTCATTATAGTGTTTTGAGCAGCTTTATACTTTAACAGAACACAGTTGGAAACGCACTGAGACCCTGTTGTTCCTTTATTTTACAATGTTTGCAAACATCTTACAAATGTGCACAAATGTGTACAAATATCCAAGCCCAGAGATGCCAAGAGGCATCCCGACAAAGCTAGTGACAGGGCAGGGTTAACACCCATGTTTCCTGACTTGCATATCCTTTCTGTGCCATATCTTCATTACATCATTCAGAGGACTTTGCTTATAGCAGTTGCTCAATAGAGGTGATTTCTAATAATTGCTGTTTCAAGCAGTTGATGTGATTTTTCATACTTTGTGAAGTTCACTGGAAGAATAATTTAAAATATATCTATATATCTATATCATCTCTATCTCTGTCTTTATCTATTTTTCTATCTATACAAATACATACACCTATATTTGTGTGCATACATGTCTATAAAACACACACATATATGTGTGTATATATTACATATATGCAATGTGTACATCTATATACAGGACACAATATATGCACATATTTATTAATTAAAACTATACTGTATATGTGTATACACATATATACATATATATGCATGCATTTATATATACAATATAGTGTTAATGATATATATTAAATATGCATTATTTATTATATATAAATATGTTTAAATATAAATATATACTTTAAAAATAACCATGCCCAGGTTCCATCTAAAACCGAGTGAGTCTTAGGGTCTGAGAGTGGGCTCTGAGCATTAATATTATCTTAAAGTGACCCAAATGATTCTAATTTGTCTCCAGTAATGAGAACCACTCGTCTGAGACAGGCAATAAGATAAGAAGTAAGGGAAAGCATCTGAGGCTTGAGAAACCAATATAGACATAACTCCATAAAACTTTGTTTTCAGTCTAAAGCAATGTTAAATCTTAAACATTTTCTAATTTTTTTCTTTCTTTTGGCTCACAGTACATAATTCCCACAATATATTCTATCTTAAAGTACGTTCCTTTTACATAAATATCTCAGCTGAAGGTGCAACCAGTCATCTGCCTGCTATTTATTTATTTTTTTTGTGACACTTTTCAAAATGCAATCACAAATGTTGATTTTATAAATCCTTTTGGACAGTCTGATTTACTTTTTGAGAGGATATTTATAAGTGCTTCAAACAAGTTGTCAGTCTTCAGAGAGCACTGCAATCAACTATTGCAAAAATAGAAAAGACGGGGAAAGATAGGCATGTTTCAGTACATTGCTTAAAAACCAACAATTTGATAAGGAACATTACAAAGCACTCTTGTCTATATTGAATGGTCACATGACAGAGAAACAGCATCAGATTTGTTTTAAAAGCATTTTCTAATGCAATGAGTTCCTGGTTTTGTTTTGGAGAACTATGAATCCAAAACTCGTAACTAAGAACCAATGAACTAATACCGTTGTAAGGAGAACTTAATTTACCTCTTCTTGTTTATCTAATCACAGTTGGTTTAGAATTTAACCTTTCTTTTCTGTTAAATTAAACAATGTTGACCTCTTTGACTGTTCACAAAATTCCCCCCCATCTTCCTCTCCATCTCTTTTGCCCATTTCTGCACATCGAGAACCTGGTGTCTGCAGAGATCAAAGATGAATGTACATGAGTGGCTAATCAAGAGAAATGTCCTCAGGTCCCAGCACTGAGCAGTTACTAATGACACAAAACTACCTATGTGAGTCTGACACAATACTAAATTGTGTCTTCTCTGGACCTTATACCTTCAGCTCAGGTCATCTTCATCCAACCCCTGCCAGACACTACATTTCCCATTGCACATCACCAGCAATGAAAGAGCCCACTGATTTTTGCACAGTCTCTTGACGTAGGGGCAAGAAGGCAAGGTCACGGGAACCACAGCATGGAAGGAGACAGAACACATGATTCATGTTTAAGTAATTGCCACAAGTATGGTCCTCACAACCCAAATCTTCCAAATCGATTGTGGACATACACACATACATGCACATGTGCACAATAACAAATGACATCAATATAATCTCATTGCAGTTCTTAGGTTTATCCAATTCTTTCACTCTTAAAGTGATGCAAAACTTTTGGCAACCAGCTGAAGGGGAATGCAGCTGTTTTGTTTTCTAATCTAGCCCTTCTTTTATAAAACAGATTCATTGGCTATCATTGATCTTCATTTGTGTTTCAAACTGGCAATAGCTATATGATTTGGTCTGATTTGGGCACTAGCACACAAAATGAAGAGATTTCTCAGTCTTCTTTCAATGATTAAAATTCTCCACTTATCATAGTTATTATCACCTGTATTTCCATAGCTTCAGTTAATGATGTTCCTGTTTTAATGCTTTATGGATTCTGGCGTAGTGAAATTTAGTAGTTTTTCGCATGCACTCATTTATCAGGACTGCCTGTGGCATATACTGGGATATACTAGCATTCTTCTTCTTTTTCCTTAGTTAATCTATTGTTTTAGTGGAAAGTTTATAAATTGCCATGAGGTTTACTGAAAAAAAGAATATCTTATATCTTTTCCCTTACCCAGAATCATTGTCTGTGAGTTCTTCCTGAGCCACCCTGTCAACCACTCTTATTGGTTACAGTAGTCTGGAATTTTTTCTTCAATAATATTAATCCAATTTCATATTATAGGAGAAAAAGTCTCAGATTTATAGCAATAATCATAAACATAGGATTAAAATATGCATTCATGCTCTAAATGAGAGATTACAACTAAACAGTGATTAGTTCTAAAATTATTAAAATGTAAAGTAAAATTCATACTAACAAGTATATAAACAATTAACAACAGACAGATACATGTCATCTGTTCTCCCCTTAGTGCAAACATTACTGGCAGTGTGAGGAATCATGAAGCACAAAGTACCTTTGGAAGCTGGAGAGTGAATTCCAAGGTGGGGTAGAAACAGGATCTGAAATTTGAGGCTGGACATATGGAGAACACACTCAGCTTCGAGCTAATTAGATACCATGAAATTATGTTCTGGTATAAACACTCAAATCAAACTCATCATGCAACACAGGAATGATTTTCACCTGAATTGATACACCTAATGATAAAAAATATAAACTGCTAAAGGGAAAATATTTTTAAACTTAAGTATTAATAGTTGTACATAGTACTATTAGATTCAGTTGTCAACTTGGCCACGTGAGCATACCTAGTTTTGTTGCTGCAGACATAAGCCAATGGTACCTGAACCTCATCAGTTGCTAATTCCATTTGCAGTCGGCTAGGAGGCGTGTCTGCTGCAATGAGTGACGTTTGACTTAATTGGCTGGTGCTTAAATGAGAGAGAGCAATGTAGCCCAGCCTAAGCAGGTCGGTATTCCTCATCTCAGCACTTGCAGCTCAGTTCAGGCCTTTGGAGATGCAGAAAGGAGTCACCCCGGGGAAAGTTGTCGGAACCAAGGAGCCTGGAGAGAAGACCAGCAGAGACCATCCTGTACCCTCCACGTAAGAAAGAGCCTCAGTGGAAAGTTAGCTGCCTTTCCTCTGAAGAACTAACAAAATAAATCCCCTTTTATTAAAAGCCAATCTGTCTCTGGTGTGTTGCATTCTGGCAACTAGCAAACTAGAATATACATGTTTATAAAAAGGAAATTAAAATTTAAATGCCATATCTAGGTAACTCTAAATTGAATATAGGTTTTTATGACAGAGATTTATTGTGATTGGAGCTCAATATATGTTTCTATTTGGGAAAAATTCTTAAAAACCTGTCCCAGGCAAGGTAATAATTCCTAAAATAGCAATTAGGTATATTAAACAAAGGTTACAAGAACAAGCACATTTTCAAAATCTTACGCCATTCATTGCATTAATGAAGTAGGAGTTTTTTTTCCCCATTCTCCATACTTTTAGTATATAATTAGTAAGATTTCGTTTTCTTGCAACATATTGGAAAATAGTACTCAAGAGTCCCCGTTTTCTTCCAGGAATGAAAATAATTTTCAAAAATTAGAGGAAAATAAAATTCTTTATTTCATCAGAAAGTCTTGTCTAACAGATATATTCAATCAGAATTAACTTTTCTCTTTTAATTTTTATGAGGACTTCCCCATTATTGAACTTATAGTAATTATTATTTTAATAGGAATTAATGAACAAAATTAAATGGTACTCTATGGGTCATGATTTTCCCTAATATTGGAAAATGTTTTGAAGCAAGATTAATAATTCCAAAGGGATATATCTAGGATTCATGTGGCTAGAAAGACATAGTTGATGATAATTTCTTTCTGAAAATAAAATTAATTTTGAAGAGAAATACCTCCTTCCCAGTAGTTATTAAGCCCTCATAAAATTTCATGAGTGAGAAGTAGATCATTGTCTTTATTTTAAGTGATATCAAATGACTATAGCAACAAGCACAGAACTGCCAAAACGTTCAGTCACCTAATTCAGTCTTTGTTAAACTGACACAGGCATTGAAATGACTAAATGTAGTAATCCGTGCTTTAGAGAACCATGACTGCTAATATCCACAAACGCTCAACCCATGATTATGTCCTCTCTTAGGAAGAAAACTGGAAATCAGTGGAAAAATTGCATTTTGTGTAGTTGAGATCATGTTTATTCACAGAGAGTTTTGTTTTCCTTGTAGGCTGCCAGACATCTGGATTGAGATGGAAAATCTTAATAAAATATCAACATCTTTCCAAGTGTCTAAATGTTTGATTGCATTTTATGTTTCACTCTAAATATTTGATGAAATTTAGTTTTAGCTACAAAATATATATTCTGTTGCTCTATTATCTTTGAAGTTATTTCTCGAGCATTGCAGTTAGGAATGTTTTGTTTGGAAAGAGAGAAGAGAATATATGATAGAATTTTAGAACTGGAAGAGATTAAAATATTGTTGACCAACTTCAACGCTCGTGATGAAAGTTTTAAGACTGAAAATGATCATTTTCATATATATCTGTGGCCAAGTAAAATAAGATTTCTGTACTATACAATAAAGGTCCTTTATTCTCCGCTCAATAAAACAACCCTAAACATAAAAAACATAAAATTAAAATCATGATCCTCATTACTGTGTAACATATGCTTTGAGGTTCTATTGATTTTCGTGAGAAAATAAATTAGTGTGCAATAAACACATTTGAAAATAGATAAAGTAATTTATTTTTGGCGATGATACAATTTATCATAGATATCCAACTAAAACCCTTTTGGAAATTTATTAAAATTTGATATGTTAGATAAACTTTAAATATGTAAAAATCAATCTTTATTCTAATTATAGTTACTTATAAATGGAAATGGGAAAGAAATTCTGTTCACTAAAGAAAAAAAAAAGAAATACAAAAGTTGCCAAAGAACCTACATAAGGAAATCATACATTCTAATGGAGGGCGGGCCATGGTGGCTCAGCAGGCAGAGTTCTCACCTGCTATGCTGGAGATCTAGGTTCGATTCCCAGTGCCTGCCCATGCCAAAAAAAAAAACTAAAAATCTAATGGAAAGACATAAATCTAGGTCTGAATAAATGAGAAATGACTTTACAAAATCATGTACTACAAAGCAAACCATCATGAAAGTCTATTTTCTCAAATTCCATATGCAAATTAAATATATTTTCCATAAAATTGAAGCAATTTCTGTGTTCAGATAACATAATTTTAAATATATGTTGAAGAATAAATACCTGAAAAAGAAGAGTGAATATCAGTGGTATTGTCTTATTAAATATCAGAAAATACTATGGATCCTTCTGATTCAAATTGGAAGAAGAGCAAATGAATAAATCAGTAAAACAAAATAGAAGATCCAAAAATGGATTACAGTATATCAAACTGAATATAAGACATAAGTAAGGTTTTGATTCAGTGAGAAAAGAATGAATTGTTTAATGGAATTGTGAAATGGGCTCTAAGCCCAGAAGAAGTTTAATGACTTACATATAAAAATTAAAACAAAAATGTAAGAAAATTTAGGAGAAGCAGATCATGGCAGGTAAATTTTGAAAAATTAAGAGTGTTACCTGAATATCTTTAAGAAAAAATTAACACATTTGTAAATATTTAAAATATTTTATAGTCAAATATAATATTGAAAAATTAATATTGTGATTCAGATGGGAAAATATTTGGCATAACTGATAAATGTCTGTTATTTATGCTACACAGAGTTCTACCATTTCTTAATTTAAAGTGCATTTTCAGCAACATATTGTTAATTTTATTTTTAGCTATTCTGGAAAATTTTGTCTTTAATTAATGAATTTACCTAAAATCTCTGAAATTTTGGTTTGTATCATTTATTGTATGAATTGTCCCATTAAAAAAAAATTATTATGTAACTCTTCCCTCTTCTATTTTGACTTTTTCAAACAAATCATATTTCCTCTTCTATTATTATTATTGTCATTTTAGCTATAGATATTTTTTCAGTAAAAGGTAGGGGTTTTTTAGTAGTTAAACTGAAGATTACATTATGCATAATTGACTACTGTTAATGTAAATACCATTCTCAAGACAATGTTAATATCTTACAATTCATATCTAGTTAATGAATGTTATCTATTTTAATTTTCTAAATATTTTAAACCCCATAAGACATTATTATGTTGATAATTTTGTACACTTAAATTTTTTCTATATTTTGCACAAGATTAAATTCCTTTTCATTTCTTTCTGCACATCTATATTTAATTCTGGCATACTTTTTCTTTGGCCCAAGAGTTCTCTTTATGGTTTCTTCAGAATATGACTTCTGTTTTTCTATAAAACATCTATATTTCACCACCACACTTAAATTATATGTGTGCTGGGTATGAAAGTATGGATTGGCAGTTGCCTTCTTTCAATAATTTAAAGATATTTTTGGTCTTCTATCATTTTAGTTAAGGAAATAACTTAGCCTGTTACTGTACCTTTGCAGTTATATTAATTTTCTGGTTATTTTAATATGTAAGCATTGTTGGTCATGACTGGCCTAAGAGTGATATTTTTTTAGTATTGTGCTTAGAGTTTCAACTGCATATTAAAGGTATAGCTTGATATTTTAATGTCTTTCAACAGTTTCATGGATTCTTATCTATTTTTCTCTTCAAATACTGCTTCCTTTCAATATTTCCTTATCTTTTGGGATCTAATGTAAAATATGTTAGACATCTTTTACAAATCTCAGATGTCTCTATCCCTCTCAAATGTTCTCTTTTTACAATTTCTGCTCTTATTTTTCAGCCTGCATGTTTTCTATTTTCCAATTCGTTATTCCTCCCTTCTGTTATATACAGTCTTTCATTAAATAGTCAGTTTAGTCCTTAATTTATATTATTTCATATTTTCAGCTCTTAACTTCCCCTGTGGTTCTTTTTTGCAGACTATAGTTCTATGGTAAAATTCTACATCTTGACAATAATTGCATCACATGTAATTTTCATGTGTTATTTTAAACTCTATGGCCAATAGACTTCAATATCTGAGTTATCTGTGGATATGATGAACTTATTGTCTCATTATTTTCTTGATCCTACTTTTATATACGCCTGGAATTTTTTTTATCCCGGAAGCTAGCCATTGTTTGTGAAAAAAAATTTAATGACCATGAGTGATTCTACCTGTGGTGTTTGGAACTGTATGTACCCCAGAATAATATATTCTTAAAGTTGATCCATTCCTGTGGGTATGAACCTATTGTAAGTAGGACCTTCTGATGAAGTTAGATCAGTGAAGGCATGACCCACCTCCATCAGGATGGATCTTAATCCTATTACAGGAGAAGGAAATTCAGACAAAGAGAGAGCAAGCCACATGAAGTATAAAGCTGTAACAGAACCCACAAAGAGGGAAGAAACCACGTGCTTTCCTATGTGATAGAGGGACCAAGGATCACCAACCGCCAGCCCCAGGGTGCCACAGATTTGGGGGAGATAACATTGCCTTGATGATGTCTTGATTTGGATACTTCACTAACCTCAGAACTGTAAGCAAGTAAGTCTTTGTCGTTTAAGCCAAGCCATTTCATGGTATTTGCTTGAGCAATGAAGGCAATTAAACATTACCTTCTTCTAATGAAGGGTTATGCTTTCCTGTCCTGGACAGCTAAACTAAAGGTAGATCACTTTAATCTAATCAAGGACTGAGGTGATTCCAGGCTGAATTATAGTTCAACAATACTTAGCTTATATGCAATTCATCTTGCATCTAGGCTATCACTTTCTTAATTAGGGGCATTGGATATTTAATAAGGTCCCTCTTCCTTAGACAGTACTGAATTTTGTTTCCTTGGCACTGTGAATCTGTTGAAAACACCACTTTGCTTTTCACTGGTTTCTTCTTAGCTTCTTAAGACCTTTGTGTGCATACCTGAAGAATTTGGTAAATGCCTCCAGGGAACGAAGCACCTTTCTTGCCCAAACCTTGACTTCATAAATCCTAGATGTTTCGGCTACCCTGAATTCCAACTTTCATTTCTCTTGCCCTGCAAAATTATAACGGCTCCATTGGGTTTTCTGCCTCTTGGCTCCTGCCCTCGGCTGGGATCCCTAGACTCATGATCCACACCAGAATTGGTAAATTTCCTGAGGATTAAAGCAACCCAGATGGTGTGCTGATCTGCCCCTTGATTCTTGACTCCCTAGGTGGTTCTCTGATGCTTTCCATCAGATTTTTTTCTTTTTTTTTCTGAATTTTTACTTGTTTTTCACTTATTATTTTTATAATTTAGGTAAGAAATTATCAAGGTACCAAACAACCAATTCATGAGTGTTTAATTTTCAGTATTTTCTATAGAAAATCTAGGAGTTTAATTAGCATCACCAACATATATAGTTTAACATAATGTCAATTATGTTTTAGTGACATCTAAACCAAGGAATTTCAGACTACAATCGTTTACATGTAATGAAATTTTAAGAATTCAATATGGCTATATTATTTACATGATCAAGTAACTAGAGACGACAAAAAAGAGTATAATTTCAAATCAGTAGTGAAGAAATAAAATTTGAAATCAGTTTTAAAAATAATTAGTAGTTTTACAAATAAAGATGGCTATTATAATGTAAAAAAATAATTAGTAGTGAATTTCATTTAAGGATTTTCTCTCAATGAATATAATTTTAACTGAACTCATTTATAATTTATTATTTGTGAGCATGTTACACTAATCATTTTTCTGTTTCATTTCAATAAATTTCATTTATTTTCTTCATGTGCTTGGGTTCTTAGATACACAAAATGCAATGCTGTGCATTGTGAAGGTTCATAAAATAAATCAGATTTAAACCTTATTTGCTGTAATATGTTAACCTAAATTGGAAGCATATATATACCAAATGCAATACTGTGCCTTGTGACGGTTCATAAAATAAATCAGATTTAAACTTCATTTGTTGTAATATGGTAACAAAAAATTGGAAGCATACATTGTAAGTGATTTGAGGTAAGATATTTCATTAGAGAGGAATGGTCCATGGAAGAGACCATAGTTGTAGTGGGCCTTAAAAGATATACACCAAATTTTCCATGATAATTCAAGTTTTAATAACAATCATCAGAGGGAAAAATTTACTATCAATAATGGTGTTCAAATACGTGAATCATTTTATTAATTGTTCAAATGTTTAAAAATACATTTAGAAATATAATAGCAGACTATTACAAAATTCAGATGTTTTTCTCTTTAATCCATTTATATAATTTCACAACTTCAGCTAAGATGTTGTAATTCTTTCTTCTTCATTTATTCTTCAAGACTAATGCTTTATATTCAATTTTTCCAGTTCAATGAAATAAATTCCAAAGTTCTGTTAATGTGGAAAACAAAATTGCATGTTCAGGGGAATTATTAGCTTTTCCCCTATAGTTGATAGACTATATTACATTGGGTAGCATCATCTCAAGTCAAAAGCTACAATTCACAGGCAGGTGGTCCAAGTTTTTCACCTACCTGAACATTGCCTGATACTTTGTCATGTCTTCTGTAGAAATCATTCCATGGTATTTTACACTTATGCAGCACCTTGCACTGGAAGAAAAATGTGATCACCTTAATGATGAAATCCCTTGACAGTATTCCTATCAAGGAGGTTAGCAGAAAGATTCAAATTCCTCCTTTGCATATGGATTCAAAATTACGTGGTGAGACAGTTAAACAGAGCCTCCCGAAGTGGCCATACACTTTTCCCAAATGGAGGGCACTTCACCTACAGCGATGCTTAACCTGGAGGTCCTTTGCTTAATGGCACCATTGTAATGTGGTGGTTGATGGTTATTATTAATGAAACACTGTAATTTTTAATTGTAAGTGTCATCATCACTCCATTTACAAAAATGTAAAATACTATACCAGTATTGGATGTATACAAATTTGTAAAATAATTTATATATGGTAATTTATTAGCATAGAGACCTACCTGACTGCACTAAATGGGTAAAGAGATTACTGATGCTCTAAGAGTTCAAGTGAATTAATAATTATAAACTACTTCTGCATTCACCTTATCATTGCTGAATTGTTGAAGTTCATGAATGTCTGTCAGTTTTGTATTTTAGAATTTTTTCCATGCCACAGCTATTTGCACTATACAAGCTTCTTTTTGGAATAATTTCCCCTAAACAATTCCAATTACACAAGTGTTTCAACTGACAGTTACTTATGGGATAACAATTTTACTATTTTCTATAATTCACCAAAATTCTTTGCATCTACTCTCCAAAGGCAATTCATTTAACAATGCAAATGCAGTTTTATCCTGGTATCTAAATGAGGTCCACTTTCCTGTGTCTTTATTATTAACTTATTATTTCCTGTTTTCACTTATAAACTTTTTCAAATTATCACATAAGGATTGTATTTAATTTAAATAACAGTATATGTTAAACCATTATCAAGCATCAAATAAAAACCATTATTCAGCATCAAATAAAAAGCAGTGAGGCTATCAAGTTCACTTGTAGAATATAGTAATAAAACATTGAAAAAAAATCTTTAATGGTTCTCAGGAAACTGTTCCAATATCATGATGAAACTAGCAGCAGGTAATGCAGCAAACATAAGCTAATTTTTACAATGAAATGTAGATAACATACAGTATTTCAAAGGCAAGAACATTTTATTAGCCCAAGTTCTAAATATCCATCCAAGAATATTTAGCTGGTCTGTCCTAAAAAAAAGTGTTATAAAAGAAATAAAAATCCATAAAAGTGTTATAAAAGAAATAAATGTCCATAAAATAAGATGATGTCAGAAATAAAGCATAATTTCTTTATATAACTTTTTCTAAAATTTTGATAACTTTATATAAGAACGAAATTGAAATGAGAAACCCTGGAATTTTTATTTTAACTGTTTTTCTATGCTAACAGCCCTCATCCCAATTGTTAGCATTGAAGTATTCCACCTCTAATACAGAAGGCAATTAGTACAACTTAGTAAATTAATATTCTGGGTGCTTGTTTTGTGTATCTTCAAATCACTAAGAAAAATATTTAAGTGCATTCATTTTAACTATAAACATAGGGATTGCATTGGGTCAAAAGTGCACCTGTCTGAATTTTCCAATTTCTCCCAGAATAACTAAAGAATTTTATCACTTGTCATTTTGACTACTGATTTGATTTAAAACAATGGAAATGAGGATGGCTGCAGCAGCAAAAGAGGAGCACCAGAATTGGAGAATCCCAGTTCAAGTTCAAAATGCACAGGCATCCTTGCTTTCATAACCTCACTGAAGCAGTCATGTCTAGTATCATTGGACCTGTTTTACAGATTGAGGGAACTAAAGTTTAAAGGAAATGGAAGATCCTTGATTCAAAACCATGCTTTCAGAATTGAAAACCAAGGATAGTCCATAAACTCATGTACACAATCTCAAAAGGAGATAAACTTGAAATGAAAAAAAAAGTCTCAACTGAGAATCCCAACTCTATGCATTCAGATCAGCCACAAGAGACTGAAATTCTCTTGGGAATAAGTCTTAATACCACAACCCTCAAACCGCAGTGTGTAGGAAATGCAAAAATATCTCAGGTGTTACCATCCTGCAGCAGGTGTAGAAAGGAATATTCTAAACTGAGTATGCCTTTAAAGATGTAACTGCTACTGCAATTTTTTTTTTTCCTAAGTAGACACACACTTCGGTAGTGTCTGGAAGGGAAAAAGAGCAGAAGTTGGAAAAATTCACCAGGAAGTTTATCTTTGGGTTTTGTGCAGAATTTCACCTACAGAAAGTCAGAAGTGGAAAGAGCGTAGCAAGCTGCAGATGCAGTGAGTTAGGAACATCACAGACATTCAAAACCTAAAGCAATGGCTCAAATATTGCCAATGCCCAATAAAAGTTTTTAGTAAAATAATTTGCCTTAATAAGCAGCTAACATTTTGGGGAAGGGAGAGACAAGGTCTAGAGTCAAAGTTTGCTTTAGTAAGAATATTCCTGAAACGGGCGCAGAAATAGTCATCTGTAGTTTAAATGTCGCACTTGCTGCTAATTAGACCAATACTACCTTAATTGTATAAAATTGTGCATCCATTTTGCCTCTCACTCTTAGCTTGTGGGACAACATTATCTTGCTTTTGCTCAAGTTACTTCTTCACCTTGGAGTTGCCAGTTATGGTCTCTACCCGGTATAATCACAAAAATATATCTAGAGTCAAATTAAAAGCCACTTACTTTAATCTAACCAGTTGAGATATTTCCTTAAGTTAAATCAAACAGTATTTTGTTTCCATCTCCATTTGGATACTATAAACTTTTATGATCAAAAATCAACTTAAAAGGTAACTGCAATATCTTAAAGATTCTGAAGGCAACTTACTCACCATGATAACAGACTTCACAGTATCTGCACATTGTTTGCAACATATCAGAGACTTACTTTTCTTTCGGACCATGATGACACTTTTTAACACTGAATATAGTTAAAACCTTTTCTCCTCTAACGTCTTGTAAAGGAGATGGGATTTTATTTAAATAAACTGCTTATTTTTGTTGGAAGAAGAAAGATTCAGGAAAGTCTACAAAGTCAATGCAAATATTCTATTTAGGATCATATTTTAATTTCCAGTAAAATAAAAAAAAACTGCTGGTAAGTTTGTTTTTAGCACACATTCAGTATTATTTAATCACTCAATAATAGTGTTCTCTAACCACATCTCCAAAATTTGATGTTTCAAAAATAAATATTGTAGCTCAATCACATTTTTCCCAAAGATCTTTATAATGTATCCAAAAATCTTGCATGCCCAGTCTCTGCCATATATATATATTTGGCATGGACAGGTTCCGGGAATCGAACCCTGGTCGCCGGCATGGCAGGTGAGAATTCTGCCACTGAACCACTGTTGCCCACCCTCCCCTACATTTTATCTTATAAGACCACCAGAAAATCCAGCAATATGAGTTGGGTTTTTTTCAAGCTTTCTTTATTCAAAAGCTAAGTGTGATACTGAGTCATAATAAATCTAAACTCAGTATTGGATTTCGAGACTCCTTTTAGACTTCCCCTTCAAAAGGGAAGGAAGAGTAGTGAGTCATTTGGGACTGGGGTTTAAAACAATGCACCAGCTACCAGCAATGTGATCATGAGCAATTTAACTCACTATTTGAATTTCCTTTGTTCATGCATAAATTTGGTATAAGTCTATTCGTCAGAGTGATTTCAGCTACTAACTATAGAAAGGTCAACTGAAAAAGGCATTAATGATAAGGGACTTTATTAAGTCATGTAAGAGAGAGTCCAGGGATGCCTCCCATTCTCCTGTCTGCTTGCTCTTCCATATGCTGACACTGCCCACAGGCTGCCTTCCCTTATGGACGCAGTTGCCTGCCAGAAGTCTCCAAGACAGCATGCTCCCCTAATCTTGTCAAGCAGGAAAGGAAGAACTGGCATTCTAATGTAAATACTATGGGGTTTGTGATAGGAATTGGCTCATGTGACTGCAGTGAATGGCAAATCCAAAGTCGACAGGCCAGGCCACAAGCTGGGAACTCTAATGAAGCTTCAGTGAATTCCCCTATGAGAAGCTGACAGGCTGAAGCACATAGAGAATTTTTCTTTCTGACTGCTGAAAGTTTTTTGGTGTTGGATTGGATGAGAACTCTCTCATAGCTGAAGGCAAGCTCCTTTGTTGATTATAGATATAATCATGCATCTACATGTAGATTACATAGATGTAATCAACTGGCTGATTTAATCCATGAATGCTAGCAACAATCAGGCCAGAGCTTGCTTGACCGAATAATTAGATACCATTACCGAGTTCAACCATCCCACTTTGTTTAGGTAATTTATGCCATGGCTTTTACTTTATTAGCTGTTTTATAATTATAATCTACTTATTGCTGATGTGTGATTTATGCTTTTACAAAGCAAAGCAAGGACTAACCAAATCCTAAGTAAAGAGAAAAAACAGTCAAAATAAAGGACCAAAAAAATTTGAAAAATGACTTAAGGAGTCCCGTAGTATAATGTCCCACAATAAATGCTTATGCAACTTGCAAATATTAAAAGTGACATATAGAGAGCTAGCCTTGAATAAAAATAGTATCCTAGAAGCAATACGTGTTTCACTTGTTAAAAATTAAACACTATATTTGAAGTATCACATCCAAAAATTCACGATAATACCTGTTTCATAAATAAGTCATAAAAATTATGAAGTATTATTTGGTGATTTGAAAACAGATAAAACATAACTTTATATTGGGTGTATATATATATATGTGTGTGTGTGTATGTGTGTGTGTGTGTGTGTGTGTGTGTGTGTGTGTGTGTGTGTGTATATATATATATATACCACAAATTTATTGCCTTTTGTTGAACTTAAGTCTATCAGAAGGCTAATTTTCAAAATTACTGCATGTTTGTGTGGGTTCAGTATAAAAAGAGTTACTGATATTCCTTGGTCTTAGCAAAACATATTGCCATGTGGATGGGCCACCAGTTGATGGATTCAAATATCATGTTCTCTACAATGATCTTTGAATCATTTTACTATAACTACAACTAATTCTTCCAGGACAAACTTTGATATTGATGGTATTCAACTGCTTGAGAACTACCGCCCAAACCTCAATTTCCGGATCAAAGTAAAACTATATGATACCAACTAGGTTGGTAGTTGGTTAAGAAACAAATCATTGTAGGTTGTAGGTTAAGAAACAAATCATATATCTATGTTAAGAAAAAATATGTAAATATATTTAATATTTCAATTATGAAATCATTTAATCAGTAAATGTTTACTATTTCATAGCAAGCACAGTGTTTGGTACTGGTGATTCAAATAAAAACTTTTACTTAAGAAATTCATAGTCCAGTAGGAGATAATGGCATATAAAGAAATATTTTAAATGCAGTGTGAGCAATACAATATTAGGGTAATGAATGTGATGGAGTCCTAATAAAGGTGAGGAGTCATCAAATTTCCTTGAATTGATTCAGGGGGTTCACAATTGTGGGTACTGGCAATGAATGATATTGTTTCTGATGAGTTTGCATATAATTCATTTATACAAAAATAGCAATTTTTTACTGTCTTTATTTTTTTGAGTATTCCTTCACTTCTACCCACCTCCCTCTCCCCTTCCTATCCCTCCTTCTCTTTCTTATGGTTTTTCTTTTCCTTTTTATACAACCTACAATACAATGTATAGCCTAGTTCAAAAAAAATAGTTCTGATACATTGATAATTTTAGGCCAAAATGTGTAGGTAATGATTATAAGAAAACTTGCTATTTATTTCTTTTAACATTTTAACTTTCTTGATAACCTATTATGTATTCTCTGCACTCTTGTTGCTTCTGAGCAGTGCCTTCACAGCATTTGAGAATATGTTGGTATTCCAGCCGTGTAACTGAATTGACTCTATTTGTATAACACCACAGCAATGTTAGTGCTCTGTTCCTAATGAGTTATCTCATTGAAAATTCTGTGCAGTACCACTAAATTATGGCTTTGCATTTAATCACAAAATGATTTGATTATTTAATGAAGAAAGATTTTAAATGCACTTTCAACTTTGCTACTTTGAGGAAGTTCAAAGGAATAAAGAGAATATAATAAATGATCTAAAGGTCAAATAAAGATAAGAAATGAAAGCCATGATGTAAGGGATAATTTGAATATATATATATATTATATATATATATATATAATATATATTATATATACATATATATAATATATATATAATATATATTATATATACATATATATACATCCACACATATTCATATAACATTTATAAACACAAATATATATAAATATATACACACATATAAATATATACTTATGATATCTTGGATATACATATAACTACTTGTTGGACACGATCATTACATGAGGTCAGACTTAAACATTTTTCTAATCTACTGGTTTGCTTTTCAACTGATAAGCCTCTTTCACAGCATATGCTCTTCAGATGTTGATATCTCAACTCCACAGTAGGCAGCATTTTGACACTAGAAACTGCTAAATATTCAGGTCAATATGGCCACTCTGTTCTCCTTGATTTTTATTTTAATCATTGGCTCACTTACCTCTTTAAAGAAGCAAATGAAACTGAATGAGCAAATTTGGTAAATGACGAGGTCAATCCTTCCAGTCCTTCAAAATTTGACAAAGTAGAAGGAAGTAGAAATTTTTAAATTCCTTACAACTAAGAAAATGTAAACAATTATATAAAATGTTATATTTTAGTAACAGAGAATAAAACTTCAACCTAAGCAGAATGCCCCTTTAGATTGTAGAAACACTCAACATCCCATTTAAAAAAATAATTGAATTCAAAATCTCTGTTACTAGGTAACTGTAAGAGAGAACAGCATAGTGGATTTTTTTTAAAATAAAATCTTCAAGTATTTAAAATCCATTTATTCAAATATCTAAAAATCATGAATGTGGTGATAAAATATGAAATTTTTGAATGAATGAAAAGAGTATAGTACTTTTGCATTTTCCCAGAACTTGTGTAAACAAGATTTCACTTTTTCCACAGTGAAAAGGCTACTTTTATCTTTTTTTGTCTTGATTTTTTTAAAGACAATTTCTTCCCACCAACAAATAGCCACATAAACTACATTCAGAAGAAAAGGTTTATTGTTGCACTGTTTTCAATGTACTTTCTCATGTTTGGAGTTGTATTTTTGGTATTTCACAGCTAATAAATCAAAACCTTGAGGGACTGCTGCCATCCCAGCCCAGGCAAATGACTTGGTGTGCCCTGAAGTTCATGAAAGGGGTATATTCTCCTAAGCACTATATTGGCAGTTTGCTGTGTCATCAATCTTGTTCAGCAGAACAGCATGACAATTTGTCTGGACAACACTATATAAAGGATAACAAAAGGTTTTGTTAGGTTATGAAGTTTTTCTGACAAGTGCAATATGCCAAGGTTTATGTAAGTGTGAAATAAACCTCGTACTCAAAAATTGCTTAGTAAAGTTGTCTTCTACTGATGTTCTATAGAGCAATTTCAAAGCCTAAAGTTCGTATGCTCTAAATTTCAGAGATACAACCTAAGATATAACAGTTGTCTACACAACCTTCTATATAAGAAACTCTAACATTTTTTTTTAATGGAGTAGAGGCTGCAAATGTGAGTTACTATCAACCTCAGTGTCAAGGGCACAGGACAGTGATTCCGTTATATACCTAGCACATTCTGAACCAGTTAGAATTTGATGTAATTGTCACTCTTAACCATTAAACGCTCTTAACTCTCAAAAATTTTTACAACAATGTAGAGCTCTTTTTTATTATTATTGATTAGGAGAATCACATTGAAAAGCTGTCAATCCATATATTCTATTATTTTATTTAATCATGGGCAGGCACTGGGAATTAAACCCGGGTCTCCGACATTGCAGGTGAGGAATGATTTTTTTTTTACATATATTCTATTCTTTTTAACAACATATTTGCTATGCTCATAAAGGAAAAACATGCCAATTATCATAACATAAATTTAAATGATTTTTAAAAAGGCCTGAGATACCATCACCCTATATTTTTAAACATATACAAATATATATATAAGTATATATATATATATATATATAAGTATATATACATACATACATACTTAACATTCTATATTTAAAAAGCCTCTTTCAGAAAGTATATGGAAGACAGAAATATTAAAGTGGCAGATTTGGAAAGATACATTGGGAAATCACTCACTCATTCATGAATAGCTGAAGAAGCCTAAAGTTATATACATGTTTTATCAATACTTGCTTTCTTTAAATTAATGAGAATACTTAGTCTTTGATCTCAGAATTTGGTCCTTTTCATTTCTTTTGAAATCTAGTTAATCATACTGGTTTATTTCAAGGTCTAATAATATATTTTATTATAAAAGAGGCAATTACAGAAATAACAAAGTTGTTATTTCACTATGAGGCTTATATTAGTTTTGTTTTACATTTTGCCATTTCAATTATTTGGTGAAGATGAAAACAAACACACAACAATTTAAAAATCCTTGATGTAGCTTTTTTTTCTTGTATTCTTTGATTGGAACATCTCAAAATCAGCAGGTCTATTACCTGGTACATCTAATAAATTCCCATTGAAAAATATTGAACATCCTTTAAGAAGACATCTATACAATTAGAAATGTATATATTATATAATACTCGGAAATGTATGGCAAAATCATCAAGTACATACATATTTTGAATTTTCTGTAACAGATTGACTTCTGATTACTCGTAGGGAAAATGGTGAGGGAAAGACTTGGGTTTGAGATTTTTTTTTGAAATATTCAATTATTTCTGTTTCTGAAAATGTCATAAGATAAAAAAATTAACAGAAAATAAAAAAGTAGGTTTTCCTATAGTGATCTCAACTTAATCACCAGTACATGAAAATGTTACACTAGAAAGATCCCAGATCTTGAATACAGGAACAGGACAGGGTTCTACATTGAGAGTCCCACACTGGATCTTGACCAAATCACTTAGCTTCTCCTTCATCTGAAAAGTAAAAGATTGAAGGAGGTAGATTTTATTGTTCTTTAGTTTTCAATTTTCTTTCCTGACCTAAAAACTTAAGTCCACTCTTTTGGGCATACTCTATCATTATGTAGCAGCTCTGCTCTTTAAGGTTTAACATCATTTCCATCCAAGGTGATCCAAAGACTGGAGGAATTAATGTGAAATTTTTGTTTTGGCCTACAGAAAATTTATGATCAAAACAAGCTAATTGAGGTAAAAACTCAGTTGTTGTGCTCTGTCGACAGATTATCAAAAATGATTTTCTTCTTCAATCTGTTCCCCACCATTCAATTTCCCACTCCAGGGGAAACAACTCTATACAGGTTTGTGATCCTCTGTATAAGCAAGTGAAAATCAAAGTCACAATATTGGCTCACCAATAATGAAAATAATTACAGATGCCAGTTGTATTAGTTAGGGTTCTCTAGAGAACCTGAATCAACAGGGAACACCAGCAAATATAAAATTTATAAAAGTGTCTCACATGACCATGTGAATGCAGAATCCAAAATCTGCATGGCAGGCTGTGAAGCCGACAATTCTGATGGAGGGTTTGGACGAACTCCACAGGAGAGGCTCACCAGCGAGACAGGAAGAGAGCCTGTCACTTCTGAATTCTTATTAAAAGACTTTCCATGATCAAATTAAGCATCGCTCATTGCAGAAGACACTCCCCTTTGACTGATTATAAATGAAATCAGCTGTGGATGCATCTGATATAATCATGATTTAATTCTATGAAATGTCCTCATCGCAACAGACAGGCCAGCACTTGCTCAACCAGACAAATAGGTACCACCACTTGGTCAAGTTGACACATGAACCTGACCATGACACCAGTATAGTTACATTTCCTTCTTTCTTTCCTCAAGAGTAGCAGATTAATACAATCAATATATACTAAAATAGACATTTTCTGAGGAATAACAGACATGCATAATAAGTATACCCTGATGTTTTAACGATGAAGTAGCTGTAAATTTCACAATACTTTACTGTAGAATTCAACATAAAGATGATAAATTAGCGAACTTGTGGATGCAAAAACATTGCATTAAAAGCTCTTTAAGCATCCTCCTGTGGTGGTGTGTATTGCCTACTCTAATTATAGGGTCATTCATTCATATTTCTACTGAATTTTGAAAGCGCAAATATAGCCAACATGAATTAGCCAAAGAGAAATAAAAGAGCCTGCATTTTTATTGGTAATTATTTCTCACATGTCTCTCTTGCCATTAAAAATCTATTCTAAATGCAAATGTGTTATTTTGTAACTTAATTTGGAATGTTACTTCCTTATTTGACTTACTTATTTCCAGGAGTATTTAGACATTATATTCAGCTATTTTGTCTCAGAAGCCCAACACAATTACTTGCAAATCTATTCACAAGACATTATTTTCAAAGAGTAATCATTAGTGGGTCAACAATCAGTTTAAAATCTATATTGGAATTATAGTACTACTTTAACAAATTTCATGAATTGTAACAAATTTTCAACATCCATGTAAGTATTGGTGGTGGGGTGGTGAATGTAAATCCTGTATTCTATACATGATTATTCTATAAACCCATAACTTCTCTAATAAAAATAAATAAATAAAACTATATTCTGTATAAATGCCCTGGTCTCTTAACAAAAAAAAAGAAACAAGTAAAAACACTCAAAGTTAAATACAAGAGATACAATATATGATAATTGTGTATACATAATAACTGAGATATTATAGACAACAGAGACATTCAAAATGGGGACTTCATATCCTCAGCTGTGCATACATGAGTAATCACCATTACTACTATCACTGTTGTTAAATTATATTTCATTCATGCCTTGAAATTAAGGCCTAATTAAAAGACTATAGTATTTGAGACAGGGTTTATTTGTGGTGCCATTTTTGATTTTTTAAAGGCAAACAGCCCAGTTGTCAACAGCCATTCCAGAAAATAGATCTTTGAAAATGATGGTCCCAACTAAGATGAGGAAATGGGTTTTCCATGAGATGCTAGCTCTACAATATGTAGGGTAAAGATTGCCTAGGCATCCAATGACTTTCAGAATAAATATCCTTTCAGTATGCATCATAGATGAGCCTGAAAGCTTTGAGATGAGTGGGTTCCTGAATATTATTTCTTTCTCATCATCTTTTACTTTTTTCTCATCCTTTTCTTGTTGTGCTCTAGTTTTTCCTTCCTTCTTATTTTTCTGTTTGCCTCAGACACTGTATAACATATAGCTGGTTTCTCCAGTGAAATTCTAGTAATGTTTTCTCTACTAATAATTAGCTTTCACTGGCCTTTTCTGGCTTCTCCCTGATTACAGCATTCTCTCCCCTATTCTGAACATTTTTCATTCTTATCTTTGAAGAAGGAAAACAAATAAATATTAAATTACTAATCACAATTCCACTGGACTAACACTACCTTAAGCAAATTTCCTTTATTCAGTAAATAAAATTGTTGGCTCAAAATGCAATGAAACTTTTCATAAAATTGTTGGCTCAAAATGCAATGAAACTTTTCACTGCGAATACCTTGAATTATCCTGATGGTGAATTGTTTTCACAATAGAGTTGAGCATATTGTTGATATGCATAACAGAGCAGGTTATTACATCCTCTACTCTCAGTAGAAAGAATGAAAAGAAGGCAAAAGCAAAAGAAAGAGAGAGTAGAAATTATTTCAAGTGAAACAAGTAAGAAACATCAGATCGGATCACAAAATAGTTTGCAACTAGCCAAATTTAAAAATTCAGTTCTTCGCCTAAAATTATATCCCCCAAATTTCAGATGGCTGTGATTGTGAAGTCTTGGATTCTGGGATAGATTTTTTTAAAAGACTCAACCGACTTGTGAAGTCTTTGATTCTGGGATAGATTTTTTAAAAGACTCAACCGACACTTCAAAAAGTGAAAAGAGGCAAGTTGTACACCAAAAATGCACATGCGCTGAAACAGGACTGTATGCATTTGATAGTGTTGGAATCAACAGAAATAACTCTATAGCTTCTGAGTATGTGATATCTGCTCTTGTTACCTCCGAGAAGTACCTCGGTGTGGTGGTGGTGAAAAGAAATTCATCAGTTTTGCAGGTGGCTTTCAGAAATCAACTTTAATAAGCAAGGACAAGCATCAACAAGTCAGCACCCTTTCAGGTGGGCTCATCCAGAGCTGGCTGGTCCCTTCCTCTCAGTTACACCCTCTCTACTGTTGCGGTTGTGCATGGTGAGCCTGCTTAAGCTGAGCTGGCCTTATGTCTCATTCATTCCCTAGTCTTTGTTTTTCATTATGTATTATACCTATTGCATTTTTCCTACATGTATACTGCACATGCTCTCCTCTGCTCCTCCTTGCTTCCCATTGTGGTAACTTATTCATCTTGATACTTGACCGAACTATGCCGCCCGGTGGTTTGGCTTATTTCCTGTACCCTCTTTGCTTGTTCTTTCAGAACGTTCTACCTCCAGTCACAACCCAAACCCCACTGTTTTCACTTTGACATCCACCTCCACCCCTCCCTACCTATTTTCTACCTAACACTCTCATCTAAAAAGTGCTTAATTAAAAGAATAATTTTTCTAGCTCTTCTCAACTTTCTAAAGCATTCCGAAGTTGGTAATTAATGATTCTAATGTTTTTCAGTATACTTCAAAAATGAGAAAAGTTTTTAAAATATATGGTTAAGAAGTAATAATTCAATTCTGTCACCCCATATTAATAAAAATATAAACATTATCTCCTGATCCATCATCTGTAAAAAGAGCAGCTAGCTGATTTCTAATGTTCTTTTAGCCACAACAGTCTACAGCTACATGAAAATATATTATAGGCTTTCTGTCATTTCATGGCAAATTTTATTTCAGTCAAAATATTAAATGAAATTAAAATTATAATATTCTAGATTAGTTTGCCAAAGTTAGCCATTTAAAAGAAAAAATGATACCATTTAAATTTTTTAAATTATTTTGAATGCTATGTAGTTGCAGATCTTTCAAAGACCATTGAGGACTGTTAAGCCTGAAAGCTTTGAGATTAGCATAAAGGTAATAAAAAATTAATAGCCTTATGGATGCAAAAACATTGCATTAAAAACTCTTTAAATGTCTTCATGCGGTGGTGTACTGCCTATTCTACCTTCAGAGTAGAACTTCTGGGGATTTATTTTGGCTAAAGATCATTGATTTGTACTGAAACGTGGGTGTTTTCTTTGTGCTTTTCACTTCAGTAGTATATAATCTCTCCCTATTTTAGTTACTCAGCTGCTAAACAAATACCATATAATGGAGTTGTCTTAAATATTGGAAATTTATTGGCTCATGTTTTTATGGCTGGTAGAAGTCCAAAATTGAGGTGGCCACAAGGTGATGCTTTCTGCATAAGAACTGCCATGTCCTGGGGCTGGCTGCACACCATCTTTGGTCTTTGGTTTCTCTGACACATGGCAGGGCACATGGCAGCCTCTTTTCCTTCCTCTTCAGGGTTCTATCAATTCCCAACTTCTGGCTGCAACCTTAGCTTTTTTCTGTTTCCAATTTCCTTTGCTTACAAGAACTCCGGCTATGCTGGATTAAGCCCATCCGCATTCAGTTTGGGCAGGTCTTAACTATCAGCATCTTCAAAGGTCCTTTCTACAAATGGTTTCACACTCACAGAACAGGGGTTGGGACCTGAACCTGCCTTTTGTGTAGGACAAGATTCAACCCCTAACAATTCCCTTTTCTGGACACTTCTCAGACACTTGCGTTCTAGTGAAGTCCATTTCAGTTGTCACTGCAACTAAAGTAGAGACTCGAGGAGAGTTTCAAAGGTGTTATTAACCTTACACTATGTTAAAATTTCCCTGCAAGTTACCTCTCACTGTTCCCTCAATGTAATTGAATTTATTCAGGTAGCTTTAATTCCAAGTACATAGTAGAGTGGAATAATCCTCTTTTAATTGGGCAAAAGACACACAGGAGGAAAAATCCATAGAGTATTCATTTAATGTGACCAAGAAGGTTTCCTTTCAAAAGTAATTCTGTAAGGTCCATGCCTCCACCAAGCCTTCAGATCCTGTGTAGTTTTCCCTGAGGACCACACTATTGCTTCAGGGTCCTCCCAACCCCTACTTCATATTAAGATCAGATAAGGTAATCATTGTGGTTTAAAAAAAAAATACAAACAAATTTGTGGAAATCTAATGTTGCTTATCAAAATATCTCAATTAGTTTTGTTAAAAATAAGAAGTTAAATAAGAAGATATATTAACCAGCAGTTTATCTAAGGAATCTCTCACCAAAGATGTGGGCCTCCCATTTCGGAAATGACTTCTCTTTAGCTTAAAATAGGGAGGAATATACCTAAATTCCAAGAGAGGGTAGAACGCATACCTTGGATAGTTAGAAGTATGTTTTGCAAGACAGCGTGTGGTATCTAAAACACTGCTGTTTAGGAGAGAAAAAGATTTCAAGAAAATGTATGGCAGGTGTATGCAATTTTAAAAAGCCCTCTTACAACACTCAGATTTTCAAAATTAATTAATTATAGGGATGTATATCAGATTCTATTCTCTTATAGGGTTAATATTGGTTAATAGCTTTTGGCTCTCAGATTTCTAATTTAATATTGTAGTTGTAGTTTATGTTGTAGTTTTTTGCAGTGTATGTGATTGTTAAGAGTTAAAGGAAAATAGCAATTCAATTATACAGCTATTGATTCAGATTTAAAGAATCTGGGTTCTAAATTAATAACTTTGGGATTTGTTTAAATTTCTTGTGACTGCAACAGCATGCACTAAACAACATGATGACTAAAAAATAAAAAAAAAGGAGGTAGATCACTCTGATGAGTTATAGCAAGATAGCTCATACTATTTTAGCATATTTTCCTTTTTAATTTTAGGGGTTTTGTAGCACTTGCAGCCAATCTAAGGATCTGTGATATTATTTTAGTGTCAATAGAGAAATATAACTCAAGTGCATGAACCTTAATCTTCCAGATCTGAAATTATGATTGGTCCGTAAATTTCTTTATTCTTTCTTAATGAGCAAATATTATCTGATATCTTCAGATTGATAAGGTAACTTGCACCTTAATTTCAAATCACAATTTCATTTGGAAAGTATTTATATAACCTCAAGAAATTACGGCACCTTCATTTCCTTGAAGAATCAGGCTGAATGTATCCATTAAACTTGTTCATAAGAGAGTTTAGAAAATGGGAGAAATGATGTCGTTCATAATATTCCATGAGCTGGCAAGCGATGTATTTACTAGTAATACTGATGTTTTAACTGCTAGGACAAGAATCGATTAAATAATTTACTGTTTACTGGATCAGAATTGTTATTATTATATGCCTTTGCTATATCTTTTCTAAAATATTAAAATTAGATTAGTAAAGAGTTAATTATGAAATTAAAGTATAATGATAAATTAGTAAACAGTTTATTGCTTACTGTTTACATATTCTCTGCAAACTGTTCAAGCTCCTGATCAAGAATATTGATGGAACAGGACTCAGATACCCATCACCAGAAAGTTAGAACAGTCTTTTACTTTTTCCTCTCCTTTACATCAATTTGAACAATGATAACACCTTGCTAAAACTCTATCCATGTGTTTAGCACTCATTCTAACAATTTTATTTTCACTGATATCAGTCTGGTTAAAATTCAGATGCAGTCTTCGTATGTAGTCAACAATAGCTTCTTTAATGCCAAATGCAATAGTCTTGCTAATTTTCCTCTAACTGACCATTGCGATGTTCTTAAAATATCCCTTTACCTGAACTACCAGAGTGCCATTTGATTTTCTTATATTAACACTCCTCAGTTTATTTTCTGAACCGATACATTTCAAAGTTCTGTCTTTAACCATTTTCTTTTCCTAGACACATTCTCTGAGTGATCTCATTCACTCCCATGGCTTGCACTACCATATATATTTGAGGACCGCCAATATTTTATCTCTATTTTACCTCGCCTACAAGAATGCAAATCAATAATTCTGAACATCTGCTTTTCAGATCTTTATATTCTCCTTGCATCAAACATAGCTCAAAATGTCACTCATATACTTCTCCATAGCTGTTCTGGCTCTTATATTGGTTTTCTTGGTGAAGGGTTTAATACTTTGGCCGTCATCAAGCTGAAAAAGAATCTTTCTCCAACTTACTTCCCCAGGCTTATCTTCTGCTACTTCTTTTATTATGGGCCTTTCACTGTAGAAACAGAATTTGGTTTGAGGTTAGCATTTACATCATTGGGCAAATATTTTATTTAGCAGATACTGTATGTGCTACATAATTCCAGACTTCTGAAATACATTAGGTAACAAGACATACTAATTCTCTTCTCTAATAGATCTTAATTTCTAGAGTGGGTGGTGGCAAAAGAGTTAACAAGCAAACATTGAAATATACATGTAATTTCAGATGCCAAAAGCTAGGAAGATAATGAACAGGATAATGGGATAGACATAAAAGGTAAAAGGATAGTCATATAGACTGACCAAGACTCTTTCTGAGGAAGTAGCACTTGAAATGAAATCTCAGGTATAAGAAGAATACCCATTTGAAGAGCTTCATAGAAACACATCACAGATTAAAGACAGACCATGTATAGGGGCCGTCAGGTGGAATCAAGTAAGCATACTTTGGCATGTTTAGATAATGGAAGCAAAGTTTCCTATTACCAATGAGGAGATGATTATTTTATATCACCTACATCAGTAAAATTTTTAAATAAATACTCTGCACCAGTATGACTGGAAGAAAAACTCCCTTTCTTTCCTGCTTCACTAGTTCAGAAGCCTCCATTTACTAAGTTATAGGTAAGGAACATATGAGGAATAAATGATTTATCTAATGTGTTGATTCAAACTTAGTTGGAGAGATACAACTATATCAGCAAACTTGATTTTTTTTTCTAATTATTATGTTTTACAGCCAAGATACCAATCAAGTCAATGAATTTCTAGTCAGTTACTAGGAAACAAAATTAATCATTTCACAGTCTAGGTAATTTAATTGTTTTAATGACATGCTCAATGAAAATTTTGTTGATTTAGGAGACAATTCAGTAATTAACAATCTGATCAGCAAGTCAAATAGATTTTTTCAATACTATTTTATATTTGAAAATGGCTATTTGGATATTTTTAGCATTCTTTATAGTAGTTTTAATTTTAATTGGAGATATTATACATATTTTATAAAAAATAGTACAGCTGACACCCAAGTACTACTTCTCAGAAAGATCTATTAGTTTTCTTCCATATTTCCTTTAAGCTTCTCTCTTGCAAAAAGAAATGTTATAGATGTAAAGCCAAAACCATCCCTTCATCTATTGTGCACCATTTTACTGTCCTTTTTCCTTGGAAGTTATCCTGAAGTTAGTATTTATAATTTCTGGGTATATTTTTAATCATTTACCACAAATATTGTAACCAAAGGCAACATGTAGTAGTATTTCATTGTTCATTTCCTTGGTCTTAGCCTTTTTCCCATATAGTCTTTTGTGTTTTTCTGCTGGAAAATCTGTACTCTGTTGTATATATCCCATAAAGCTTGCACTAAATCTTCGTAGAAAATTTGCTTTTAAGATCAATACCTCCCAAAACAACATTTTTTAAAGATAATTGCTTCAATGTCATAGCAATTTTTCTTTCTTACCTTAATTTAATCATTAATTTTTTTCAAATGAAGAGAGGTAAGAATTTAGCATGGAGTCCACTTTGAAAGGATTCGTGGGAGAAGGGACTTACAGAATAAAGTAATTGTAGCAGATAAACAGAGGAGAGGGACATAAAAGCTGTTTTATGGAGCCTCAAGTTAGCTTTATTTTCTTGGGTCCCAAATACTGACAGAATGAGCAAACCAACAGAAAAATTAAAACATCAATAAAAGAGGGAAAAATGCTAGTTATGCTTAAAGCCTATATTTCATTTCTTATTTCTTTGGAAACAAAATTCATAAAATGTATGAAGACCCACATAATGATGAAATATGTGAATATTCATCATTTATGAGCAACCTTTCTTTAATTTATAGTTGGGCTAAAATTAATTAGCCCTAATCACTGGAAGATTTTCATTTAATTAAAACCAATTAATGGTCTGAGTAGCTACCCAATAGTACATTGTGAGTCTGAATATGTAATTAGTTTGAGATTGAAAATAAGTGGATAGTATTAATACATTAACTACTTCATTTAGATTAGGATTCGCAGTGATTAGCTAAATTTTACAATAAAGGCCACAGGGCCACAGATTGGTATGTTTCTAATATATTATGCCATGTGGATGATTTTCGAGAACTGTTTTTGATGGTGAGATTTTTCACTTTTCTTTTTTGTTATTGTTATTAGTGATGCTTGAAAAAACACACACCACACAGGTGAATACTGCAAATATTAAATGACTATCTGGGGAAGTCCAAAGTACTTGAAAAGCATCTAGTATGAATTCAGTATGTTAGTTATCATGTTGCTTCATTTTTGTTTAAGGAAATAAAAGTTCAAAATCCTATTGATATGTCATTAAAACTAGGAAAACTTCCGAAAATATTATTAAAATTACATCCAAATTCATTTCATTTTTAGAATGGCCTATGTGGATGTTTTAATTTCCTAGTTGCAAAAGTAAATAACATGTGTTAGGTTGACTTAAACAGTGAGCATTTATTGGTTTACAGTTCTGAGCCTAGGAGAAGCTCAAAAGCCAGGCATCATCAAGATAATACTTTCTTACTGAAGACTTACATTCTGGAGTTGACTTGCAGCTCCTTGGTCTTTTGTTTTCCTCCCACATTGCAATGCACATGATTCCCTCTCCTGGCCTCTCCCTTTTCTTCTGGATTCCACACACCTCAGCTTCTCCTGAGAAGCTGCTCCTTTTTCTCTTTTTGTAACCTCCCCTAGAAGGCCTTCAATAATAGGATTAAGGCCCCTCCTGATTCTTCTGGACCACAATTGAACTGAAGTCACCTTATCAAAAGGTCCCATCAACAAGAGTTTATATCCACAGTAATGGATTAAATTTAAGATATGCTTTTTGGAGGGGGTACATACCTCTAAGTCACCACAGATGGTATAACCTTTTATTAAAAGACCAAATTTATTTTGAGGATGTGAGAGTGTATAATAGCTTTTCCTATTTGTCTGTTAATATTGTCATATTTCCTGACCATGTAAAAACAGACACAATTTTATTGAGCATCTCAAATATTCCCTTTACCCCATGTTCCAAGGCATCTATTTACTTATATTTTGCCATTGTTCCTCTTAAATAAAGAATGAAATGGAAATATATTATCATATTTTGGTCACAACATATTGCTGAAAAAATACAATTAGATATTTCATATGACACTTTCATTGCCTAGACAAATATATTCCTGTATTATATGTACACAGTGAATTTCACCAATCACCTTAACGGTAGTCCTTTGAAAATTTCCTTGATTGGGTGGATATGTTAACTTTAGGTGTGTCTCACCTCATACTGATAACAGCAGTTGGGATTCAGAGGCATGAGTGATGTCATGGATAGGGACAGGTGTCAACTTGGCCAAGTTGTGGTACCTGTTTATCTGATTGGGCAAGCGCTGGCCTGTCTGTTGCAATGAGGACATTTCATAGGATTAGGTCATGATCACGTCAGCTACATCCAGAGCTGATTCCATTTGGAATCAGCCAAAGGGGAGTGTCTTCTGCAATTAGTGATGCTAAATGTAATCATGAGAAGCCTTTTAAGGAGGACTCAGAGGAGACAGGTTCCATTCCTGCTTTGGCTGGTGAGCCTCTCCTGTGGAGTTCATCCAGGCCATCCATCGGAGTCATCGGCTTCACAGCCTGCCCTGTGGATTTTGGACTCTGCGTTCCTATGGTCATGTGAGACACTTTCATAAATTTTATATTTGCAAGTGTTCCCTGTTGATTCTGTTTCTCTAGAGAACCCTAACTAATACATCTTGGTACCAGGAGTGGTTCTTAAGGAACAGAATCTTAAAAATGGGTTTTTATGAATGATTTTCTACTCTGACTGGACTCAGAGACACTAAGGACTCTGACTCTCATAATCAGAATGACACTCCCAATCCATGGAGTGAGTTGGCAAAAGAGATATTCAAAATATCATCATTCGATTCTCCTAATGCTTCACTTATACGAAGCCAGACTCTGGGGGACAATGTTTTTGACACCTTTACAGAGTTTTGTACAAATAAGAATTATAGAGATGTTGGTTGGTTGTTGTTAGATACACTGTCTACATTAAAGGGTGAAAGGGATGGGCTTAAGGCTTCAAATGAGAAGCTTAAGTGCCGTCTGAAAGATGTAGACGTTTCTATGAGTATCCTGAAGGAAAATCTTATTTCCTGTAGCCGTAGACTTGAGATCTCTGAAAATCAGACTCAGAATCTTATTGTAAGAGTAGCAACTTTACAACATAAACTGAAATCTCAGTCTTGCATGGTGTCTGTCGTTAAAGTGGGGGCATTGATTGGAAAGGAGTGGGATCCTGAAAAATGGGATGGTGACATATGGATTGATAATGATGTTGGGGGTGAGGTTGAAACCCTAGACCATGCTGAGCCTTCTCCAGATAACCCTATAATAGTCTGCCCTGAGGACATAGCTGCCCCACCTCCAGCCTGCCTTGAGGAATTGGTCACCCAACCTCCTCCTGAAGGGATTAGCCCTAGAGTTATTAATCCTGTTTCACCAGATGAAACTGCAAATGAAAGCCCTGAAGCAAATGGCTTGGAAGATATTTCTAATTCTTTTCATGACCCACCCCCACCACCCCTCATTTCTTCTGGACCTATAACTAGACTAAAGTCCCAACAGGCCCCTAAAGGTGAGGTACAAAGTATCACCCATGAGGAGGTACATTATACTCCAAAAGAACTGTGTGAGTTTTCCCATTTATATAGACAGAAATCAGGGGAATATGTGTGGCAATGGATTTTAAGAGTGTGGGATAATGGTGGGAGGAATATAAGACTGGATCAGGCTGAATTTATTGATATGGGCCCACTAAGCAGAGATTCTGCATTCAATGTTCTAGTTTGAGTGGTTAGAAAAGGTGTTAACAGCTTGTTTGGGTGGGTGGTTGAAACATGGATCAAAAGGTAGCCAACATTACCTGAGGTTGAAATGCCAGAACTGCCCTGGTATAATGTAGATGAGGGGATCCAGAGGCTTAGAGAGATTGGAATGTTAGAGTGGATTTATCATGCAAAGCCTGCTATTACACTCCAGGAATGTCCAGAGGATGCACCTTTTACCAGAACAGTGAGAAATAAGTTTGTGGGACTAGCACCATCATCCCTCAAGAGCTCTGTGGTTGCACTTCTCTGTAGGTCAGATATTACTGTAGGAACTGCTGTCACTGAGCTGGAATCCTTAAACACAATGGGATGACAGGATCCTGAGTTGACAGAAGCCAGGTGGCAGCACTTAATCACCAAAGACAGGGTAGACGCGGCTATTATAATAGACAACAAACTCAAAGGAGGCATCAAAATTATATGACACACAGAGATTTGTGGCATTGGCTAGTAAATCATGGGGTGCCTAGAAATACAATAGAAGGGCAGTCTACTAAATTCTTGTTGGAGCTGTATAAACAAAAGAGTTCTAGGTCAAGGGAACAGAAGTCTAACTTGAATTACAAAAACACAGAGTCACGGCCCCTTAATCAATTTCCAGACTTGAAACAGTTTACAGACCCTGAGCCCCTTGAATGAAGGGGAGGCCAGGTCCCTATGGGGGAGAACCCTGTTACACTGCCACAAATTTATACTGTTAACCTTCCTCTAAGTCTTCCCCAAGGAGACCGACGGCCTTTTACCAGGGTAACTGTGCATTGGGGAAAAGGAAATGATCAGATATTTTGGGGATTATTAGACACTGGTTCAGAAGTGACATTAATTCCAGGGGACCCAAAATGTCACTCTGGACCACCAGTCAGAGTGGGGGCTTATGGAGGCCAGGTGATCAATGGAGTTTTAGCTCAGGTCCATCTCACAGTGGGTCCAGTGGGCCCCCAGACCGATCCTGTAGTTATTTCCCCAGATCCGGAATGTGTAATTGGCATAGACATACTGAGCAACTGGCAGAATCCCCACGCTGGTTCTCTAACTCATGCAGTAAGGGCTATTATGGTGGGAAAGGCCAAGTGGAAGCCACTAGAACTGCCCCTACCAAGAAAAATAGTAAATCAGAAGCAATACCATATTCCTGGAGGGATTGCAGAGATTACTGCCACTCTTAAGGACTTGAAAGATGCAGGGGTGGTGATTCCCACCACATCCCCGTTCAACTCTCCTATTTGGCCTGTGCAGAAAACAGATGGGTCTTGGAGAATGACAGTGGATTATCATAAACTCAGCCAGGTGGTAACTCCAATTGCAGCTGCTGTTCCAGATGTAGCATCATTGCTTGAGCAAATCAATATATCCCCTGGTACCTGGTATGCAGCTATTGATCTGGCAAATGCTTTTTTCTCAATAGCTATTAGTAAGGATTTGTTTTCAGCTGGCAAGGTCAGCAATATACTTTCACTGTCCTACCTCAGGGGTATATCAACTCTCCAGCCCTATGTCATAATCTTGTTCGCAGAGACCTTGATCGTTTCTGCCTCCCACAAGACATCACACTGGTCCATTATATTGATGATGTCATGTTGATTGGACCTAGTGAGCAAGAAGTAGCAACTACTCTAGATTTACTGGTAAGGCATTTGCGTGTCAGAGGATGGGAGATAAATCCAACAAAAATACAGGGGCCTTCCACCTCAGTAAAATTTCTAGGTGTCTAATGGTGTGGGGCATGTTGAGATATCCCTTCTAAGGTGAAAGATAAATTGCTGCATCTGGCCACTCCCACAACCAAAAAAGAGGCACAACGCCTAGTTGGTCTTTTTGGATTTTGGTGACAACATATTCCTCATTTGGGTGTGCTACTCCGGCCCATTTATTGAGTGACCAGAAAAGCTGCTAATTTTGAGTGGGGACCTGAACAAGAGGAGGCTCTGTGACAGGTCCAGGCTGCTGTGCAAGCTGCTCTGCCGCTTGGGCCATATGATCTAGCAGATCCAATGGTGCTGGAAGTGTCAGTGGCAAATAGAGATGCTGTCTGGAGCCTTTGGCAAGCCCCTATAGGAGAATCACAATGCAGACCCTTAGGATTTTGGAGCAAAGCCTTACCATCTGCTGCAGATAACTACTCTCCTTTAGATAAACAGCTTTTGGCCTGCTACTGGGCCTTAGTAGAGACTGAACACTTAACCATGGGCCACCAAGTTACCAGGAGACCTGAGTTGCCTATCATGAGTTGGGTGTTGTCTGACCCACCAAGCCATAAAGTTGGGCGTGCACAGCAGCACTCTATTGTAAAGTGGAAATGGTATATACGAGATAGAGCCAGAGCAGGTCCTGAAGGTACAAGTATGTTACATGAAGATGTGGCACAAATGCCCATGATTTCCACTCCTGCTGCCACATTACCTTCTCTTTCCCAGACCAGAGCTACGGCCTCTTGGGCAGTTCCTTACAGTGAATTGACTGAGGAAGAGAAAACTCGGGCCTGGTTTAAAGATGGTTCAGCACGATATGTAGGTACCACCCGAAAGTGGACAGCTGCAGCATTACAACCCCTTTTTGGGGTGTCTTGAACAACAGTGGTGAGGGGAAATCCTCCCAGTGGGCAGAACTTCGAGCAGTGTACCTGATTGTTCATTTTGCTTGGAAGAAAAACTGGCCAGAGGTGCGTTTGTATACTGACTCATGGGCTGTTGCTAATGGTTTGGCTGGATGGTCAGGGACTTGGAAAGACCATAATTGGAAAATTGGTGACAAAGAGGTCTGGGGAAGAAGTATGTGGATAGACCTTTCTGAGTGGGCTAAAAACATGAAGATATTTGTGTCCCATGTGAATGCACACCAGAGGGTGACATCAGCAGAGGAAGATTTTAATAATCAAGCGGATAAGATGACCCGTTCTGTGGATACCAGTCAGCCTCTTTCCCCATCAACTCCTGTCATTGCCCAATGGGCTCATGAAGAAAGTGGTCATGGTGGTAGGGATGGAGGTTATGCATGGGCTCAGCAACATGGACTTCCACTCACCAAGACTGACCTGGCTACAGCCACTGCTGAGTGCCCAATCTGCCAGCAGTAGAGACCCACACTCAGCCCCTGATATGGCACCATTCCCCTAGGTGACCAGCCAGCTACATGGTGGCAGGTTGATTACATTGGACCACTCCCTTCATGGAAGGGGCAGCAATTTGTTCTAACTGGAATAGACACATACTCTGGATATGGGTTTCCTTTCCCTGCACGCAATTCTTCTGCCAAAACTACCATCCATGGGCTTACAGAATGCCTTATCCATCGTCATGGTATTCCACATAACATTGCTTCAGATGAAGGAACACACTTCACAGCAAATGAAGTGCGGGAATGGGCACATGCTGTCATGGAATTCTCTGGCCTTACCATGTTCCCCATCATCCAGAAGCAGCTGGATTGATAGAATGGTGGAATGGCTTTTTGAAAACTCAATTACGGTGCCAACGAGGTGGCAAAAACTTGAAAGGCTGGGGTAATGTTCTCCAGGAAGCTGTGTATGCTCTGAATCAGCGTCTGCTGTATGGTGCTGTTTCTCCCATAGCCAGGATCCATGGGTCCAGGAACCAAGGGGTGGAAATGGGTGTGGTGCCACTCACTATTACCCCTTGTGATCCACTAGGAAAATTTTTGCTTCCTGTCCCTGCTACCCTGAGTTCTGCTGGTCTACAGGTTTCAGTTCCAAAATGGGGTGTGCTTCCTCCAGAAGAAACAACAGTGATACCACTGAACTGGAAGTTAAGATTGCCACCTGGTCACTTTGGGCTACTTATGCCTCTGGATCAACACACCTAGAAGGGGATTACATTATTGTCTGGGGTAATTGACCCTGACTATCAGAAGGAAGTAGGACTGCAACTACATAATGGAGGTAAAGAAGAGTTTTCTTGGAGTATAGGAGATCCCCTGGGGTGTCTATTAGTATATACCATGCCCTGCGATTAAAATCAATGGAAAACTGCAACAACACAATCCAGGCAGAACTACTAATGGCTCTGAAACTTCAAGAATGAAGGTTTGGGTCACCTCACCAAGCAAAGAACCACGGCCAGCTGAAGTGCTTGCTGAGGGGAAAGGGAACATGGAAAGGGTAGTGGAAGAAGGTAATGATAAATATGAACTTCGACCACGTGATCAGTTACAGAAACGAGGACTGTAATGCTGTTTTGTTCATGTTATACTATTTAAGTTATAAGATATCAAGTTTAAGAATGAATGTTGTCCAAGGATTTGCACCCTATTCTGGAGAGATTTAATATGTTTCCAGTTATATGCAGGACAGTTGAGTATTGTCAGGTAAAAGAAAAAAATGTGTGCTTATTTGTTTTCATTTGGAAATTAAGTATGGTCTAAGGTGATATATATATATATAGGTGCCAAGTTGACAAGGGGTGGACTGTCATGGTTAGCGACATGTGTCAACTTGGCCAAGTTGTGGTACCTGTTTATCTGATTGGGCAAGCGCTGGCCTGTCTGTTGCAATGAGGACATTTCATAGGATTAGGTCATGATCACGTCAGCTACATCCACAGCTGATTTCATGTATAATCAGCCAAAGTCTTCTACAATTAGTGATGCTAAATGTAATCATCGGAAGCCTTTTAAGGAGGACTTAGAGGAGACAGGTTCCATTCCTGCTTTGGCTGGTCAGCCTCTCCTGTGGAGTTCATCCAGACCCTCCATCGGAGTCATCGGGCTTCACAGCCTGCCCTGTGGATTTTGGACTCTGCGTTCCTAAGGTCACGTGAGACACTTTCATAAATTTTATATTTGCAAGTGTTCCCTGTTGATTCTGTTTCTCTAGAGAACCCTAACTAATACAAGTGATAACTCAAAATTGTGCAAAGTAGCAAATAAATTGAAAATCACATATCAAGAACATTTTATTGATGCAATTAGACAATTAAGGTTTAATATTTTCAGGTATCTAGGTCAAAAGTTAACAAATGTTACTGAAAATCATAATCACTGGGGAGAATGGTAATAAATAGTTATAGATATGGATACACAAATGCAGGTATAGGTATAGATAAATACAAAGCTAGAGATATATGGATATAGATATATTCCTCCAGTCATGTCCCAAACCCCCTGTGTTAGAAACTGAAGAAGCAGGAATCTTGCAGCTTTGCATTTTCAAAACTCTGTCCATGTGCTTCAGATTTAAGATATTCAGAGAAATGTATAATAACTCCTGATTCAAGTAAAATTATGATGTATGCTCTGACTTGGCCTTGCAGACTTTATTTTGTGATGATCCAAATTTTGTTTCTTGATCTATCCTGGAATAATTTGAATAACTGCTTTTTTGGTAGTAATCATCATAATGTTTACATTTTTATAAAACAACTATGAACCTACTTTGAAAATAGAATCAGTAAAACAGATTCATTTTTAAAAGTCTCCTGTAGTCAATTCTATGCAGTTATTTGAACGATTTTTGACAATAATTAAATTCATGTTATGCACTATGAGAATTACTTTTGTAATATTAAATATCCTGATTTATAGTCACAAGAAAATATTATAAAATTAGGAAAAATTCATAATATCTTTTCTCTTTTTCATATGATAAAACTAGAGCTGTCTAAACTAATATACAAGGTATTCTGTTAATTGAAAATTAATCATTTATTCTTGGGGAATTATCAGAAAATTGTTTTTAAGTTATATAATTGAATTATTTGTAAAATTATCTTTGATTTTGCTCTTAAAATTCTAGGCCAAATAAATGTTATCCAAAATAATACCCTTAGAACGGGAAACTTTCATAAATGTGATCCCCTAATAAAATCTCAATTAAAATGTAATTATATATGTTCTGTCTACTAAAATTCTCAAGAAAAATATTTCCTAGCTTGATTTAAAATTAATAGTTAAACAAATGCAAAATCACCTTAAAATTTAAGGAGCATCAAAACAAAGAATGTCCTCCAGTATTCTGATTTGAAGTCATATACTTGTAGAAAGACAGCCTGTTAAGCTAACTTGGCACTTCAGTGTAACTAGGACAATAAATTATATCATTTTCTTGATTATACTCAGATGGTTGAAGTAAAGCACTGTGATTTGATCAAGATCACAGTGCTTTACTTCAACCATCTTGATTTGATCAAGATCACAGTGCAGCAACATGGATTCAATGTGGTGGCACCAACTAGCTCACATAATTAATCTGGAAGCCCAGATTCAAAAACTTTCAGGGACAAATTTACTTATAAGAACTGACAAAAGCAAAAATGTTACATGAGATCATAATTACTACAAGTGATAGAATCAATTAATGCATACCAAATCTAGTTATACAAATACACAATATAGAAAGCAATAGTTTTAGATATTGTGAGGGAATAGTTATATGCTATTACACCTTGTATTTGTGGAGGTCTTCATGATTTATAAAAAATTTCAATAGGAATTACCTCCATTCATCATTACAACTACCCAAAGAAGTAAGCTGAGCAGATACAGTGTCTTCATTTATCAAAGGCTCTGACAAAATCTGAACATCAGAGTTTTAATTGCATTGTTCAGAACTACATACATGGTGGTGAGCAATCTGGTCAACCAAAAGTCAAGTTCTCTAGTTAAGTGCTATTTGGATTCTAAGTATCTAAAAAGTTAAACAATGGAATAGAAAATTCAAAAATAAAAGTAAAGTAAATTATTGTAAACCCAAAGATAAAATAATAAAGGATTTGAAAAGCAAATAAAATTTATTTTTTAATCCTAATAAGTGAAATTGAGGTGTTGACACACATTGTTCCATGGAGAAACAAAAGCTTGGCATCCAAAACAACAGCCCATGATTAAGAACGAGAAATACAAGAATCAAGATAGATAGCAGTGACGAGCCATTTTATTTGTCAATTTTTCTTGATAAAGTCAATTTGTCTTTTGCTCTTCAGTTCTTCTTGTATATGAAATGGGAAAAAATGTCATCAGGCTTTTATATTACGTTCTAAATCAAGTAGCTAACTTTCAACCACGGTGTTTTCAATTTATGGAGTTCAGAAATTATTTGTCACTGCCAGTTTACTGATAGTGTGGTTTCTGAGACATTAGAGAAAGTTTTCATGTTGGAATATAGTAGTTGTTTTTACAATAATGCATTAAAGATAGGTAAGTTGTAAGTATATTATACTAGATTATTATTTTGCCATATAAAACACAATAAATTACATTGTAAGATAAGAAGTAACCTTCAAAATCTCATGCATATCTAAAATATGCTTTTTAAATATACTACTCGAGCTTTATTTTGCACAGATTTTCATTAGTTAGTAATCCAATTCTGAACAGAGTTTTCATTTTGGAACAAATAATTTGGCATGACAATAAGTAATTAGGCATTTCAGAAAAGCCATTTTTTGTATTTGACTTAATGTACTCTTACATTTAAGATACTATGTATAAATTCTTGAATTTCAGTTTACCAAAGTAGGATAGCTTCTATTCAACAGCATAAATTTGGTTTTCTTGACAAAATTTTCAAACCTTTTATAACTTTCATGTTCAAAGTTGTTGATAGCCTTAACTTCCTCACCGTTTTGTTCATGACCTAAATAAACAAGTTTGATTACACGTGGTGACAGAGCTTTACTTTAATGTTAATACATGATCTAGCATTCAAGATCAAATACCCTTTAAATGTGCCTTATGAAAATGCGGTTTATTTTTCAATAGAAAAACAAAAACAAAAACAAAAAACCCAAACAACAGGACCTTTTGGCTTAGAGTTAGAAAATTATTAGTTTATTTATTTAGAAACAGCACTATCTTTTAAATTGGCAGCAGCATACCAGAAAGCCAGCTGGCCTGTTTTTGTAAACACAGCCATGTTCTTTCATTTACAATTCTCTATGCCTGTTTACATACTTCAATGGCAGAGTTGAGAGTAGTTGCTACAGACATGATATGGCTGTCAAAGACTAAATTATTTGCTATTTAGCCTTTTATGGAAAAAAGTTTGCTAACCCTTTTTCTAGAGCTTGCTCGATAAAACTGGTCTTAAGTGTAGAGCTCTTGGAGAGCAAAGTTCAGTGGCCATCTAAAATGGAACAAAATGAGATAATGTGTACAAGAAATACACAAATGTTCATTTAGAATATAATCCACAAAATCAAATCAGCAGAGGATCCTTTTTTAAAAGAAATATTTAATATTTTAAAGAGCTCAGTTTTACAAGAAAAACATTTAAATAGTACATACTTATTTTTGCCCTTATACTGACCATTTTACAAACTGACAAAAATACAGGAAATGGTTAAGAAACTAAATGGAAAACATAATATTGGAAATTTTCTTCAGCTTTCCACTTTAATGGTTGAAGATACCGCACAGACTTGTGCAATGTCATCATATTCATACACTGTCTTTAAGAATGTGTCTGTCAGTCTTAAGGTGGAAACACATTGCAGCCCCTGTACTGAAGACAGTAGAGTAAGAGTAAGGCAGAGAAAGGAACTCGGATGTAGCTTTTTCAGCTGTCTTCCTGAAATTCCACACTAGTGGAAGGAATTGGTATTGCACATTTCCAAAACAAGATCCATGGTCTTTTCACAGCAGTTTGTTATTTTACAGGTAATATAAAAAGGTTCTTCTAGGTTTATGGTATCTGGAATTGCCTCTCTCAAAGACAACTTAACATGCCCATAACCTGGAGCCGTTCTTTGAAGTTGGCTAGTCTGTAAGCTTCCCCTTTCACCTAGATTTGTTTTTCGCACTACATCAAATTTTCTAGCTATGAATACTCCCTTAAAGATGCCTCATTTTTCTGCAAACTCCTTCTTGGGCTCTAGGCAGTATAAATACAGGTAAATATCCATCGGCAGCAAATATGCTCTTCACCCAAAATGTAGACACACATTCTCCAGCTTGGTTAACAGAATTTGGTTCTGCTATGTTGCACAGTATAGATGGAGAAATCTCCAATGAAACCTTCTCCATAAACATGGGTGAGATTGTGATATTCTGAATCCAGGTTTTAAGAAATACTTCTTCAGTCTGCATTGTAAAATTTAGTTTCCACATCCAGTAGTCTGAGACTCTGAAATTTGAAGAATTTTCTAAAACATTTTTGTCCTCCACTTGGAGTTGTATAGCTCACCACAAACACCAAACTTCTCTGAAGACTAGTAACCAAGAACTTGGGATTCTCTGTTAGATGACAAGGCACAGGGCAATATCTGTTGGTCCTTCTTTTCCAGGTTTCATTGCTTCAGCTTCTAGTTTCTCTGTCTATGGTTTTTATTCTAAACTTCTCTGGGTGTTTCTCCCTTTTACTTCTCTTAATATCATCTCTTAGCTTCTGTATGTGTTTTATTCTCTTACAAAGGACTTTAGAATGAGGATTAAAACCCACCTTGAATCAACTTATGCTTTTAATTCATTGAAAATACATCTGTGTGCTGACACTAAGCTTAATGCCATAAGTAGTCGTACCTATGGGAGTGTGAATTTGGTTATGGAAATAGGCACATGTACAGTTAATATTTATTCAGTTCTTACACTGGATTAGCAAGTTTGTGGGATATACAGGGGAAATATATGTGGCATATTGATGAATAAAGATATTTAAGAGGTAGTCTGGATCTTGGTGATGAGAAAGGGAAATTTAGTCTCCTGTTTAGTGTGTATCCCCAGCAGAGTGCCTGGAATTCAGAATTAATCAATATAATTGAATTATTTGAAAGATGTACAGATTGAATTGTGTCCCCCCCCAAAAAAATAATTTATTCACATCCAAACCCCCAGTTGCGTTGGATGCAAACTTATTTGAAAGAACTTTGGAAACAGGAAAAGAGAGATAGAGATGGCCATGTGACAGGGGCAGAGATTGAGTTATGCCACCACAAAACAAGGTCTACTAGGGATTGCCAACCAGCCATCAGGAGCAGAAGAGAGGCATGGAATAAATTATCCCCTTTAAGAGGAAGCCTGGCCCTGCTGACACCTTGATTTCAGACTTCTACCTTTCAGAACTGTGAGACAAGAAATTAAGTCATGTAAGCCAATAAGTCTGTGGTATTTTGTTACAGCAGATCTGGAAAACTAATACAAAATATGTTTATATATGAAAGCAACAGGCAGAGTGACTTTTCAACTACCTGTAAGATATTAGACAAGACATTAAAATGACTGAATCTTAGGTTTTTCACTAGCAAAATGTTTTATTGGTCAAAACTCACTGTGGTTCGATCAAGAGTTTGTCCTTCTTGGAAGATAAAATTAGCATTCTGGTCCCTTTTGTGTTTCTAGAACTATATGCTTTATAAGTACATGGAAATCCAGAGAGCGAATGCTTATTTCTTGTGAGCCTGTTTATAATCTTTCAGCACTGCAGGAAATTCTTGCCATGCAGGCTTTATAGGATTATTTTATCAATTAAATAAAAAAATATTTGTAGAATCATTATAAAAAGGTGAAAACTATTAATAAAAAGTGAAATACTGCTGCTTCTGATTTTATTTTTATTTGTATACTGAGATATAATATTTTTCAGGTTTTATTTTTGCAATGATACTGAGAATAATATTTCTTTCTGTTATAATTTTGTGAATGTTTTATGAAAAATTCATCCCTGAAATTTATAAGCTGATTCAACCATACCTTATTCATGAAAAGTTCTCATAAAAAAAAAAAAAAAAAAAAAAAAATAGTACTTCCCGGACCCTGCACTTCCCCCCACCAAAAAAAAAAAATCCTTTAGAAAACTAGTACTTCTAATAGCTCCTGATAATAACGCCAAAACATTTTCTGTTTGAAAAGTGTTGATCAAAGATAAAATATTTTTATTTCTATGAGAAGTAGATTGGATTAACATCAATGTGCTTTATACTATAAGATTTAAATTTAGAATAACTTTTAAATGAAGAATAATTTAATAACTTGGGAACATTTAAAAGTCATGCATTGTGATAGCCTGAGGTGGTTGATCTGAACATTTTATCCCAATATCAATATATTTTAAAATATATTGAATATTTAGAATATAAGACATTTCTTTATGCATTAAAACTTTTTAAGGAAACAGAGGATCAGTGTCAACCTTCTTTTTGACTTAATTTTGATAATTATTTCCAAATCAGTAAAAGCTCATTTGGTTATTGGAAAACAATCAATACTTTCTCCATTAGTTTACAATCTAGAAACACAGAGAAATTGTCTAATCTGTTGATTATTATACATAGTAAAATACCTTCATTAACCAAACAGCATCTGTGCCATCTCTTTGGATTTTTGGCGAGGCACCACTCTGGACACTCCTGTATTTGTATTGGGTAGCAATTGACAGGATGTTTCCAGGTCGAATTTCCTGTTCAAGCGTTAGCTCCACCCTTTAGGAGCTGCAGGATGTTGGGCAATTTACCTAAGCCCTGTGGACCTTGGTTTCCTTATTTGTAAAACAGGGAAAAACAAAACAGGCCTTCAGCAACTGGGTGCTGCGAAGATCAATGAACATAAATAATACACTTAGAAAAATAAGGTGCATGCAATGACATTAGTACTATGGGTGTGTTGGTGATTATTTTGTTTGTTGACCACTTCAAGGCCTAAATCCAGAAATGAGCACTCAGTTGCTTTTCTGATACACACATGAAACTAAAGTCGAAGCAGAGACAGCATGCTAATTTTTAACAAGACTTTATTGGACAACCAAATAAGTATTTACTAAAGCAATGCTGAGACTAATTTCCCTTCTTTACAAGATGGTGGTAGATTAGTCATGTTTCCATGGTACTGCATACTGATCACTTATCACTGATCACTTTTACTATCACTTATCATTTGATTTTAAATAAATGTTATTATATATTCTTTTTAATAATTTAAAATAATATAAAAGAAATAACTGTCATTTCTTCTCCCCAATTGTGAAGACTGCTAATGTTTGGTAATATACTTCCAATGTTTTGCTGTATGTAAATTCAAATACATAAATGAGTTTGTTTTAGAAATGCTATCTTTAAATCTAATTAATCATGAATCTAAAATTGAACAAATAAGCAGCCAAGGCTATTACCTGTATATGGCATATAGAGCAGTTGCTTGCATGTATAATTTTGTCAACTATTGAATGAACACTTCAAAAGTTTGAATTCAAGGTGGTACCAAATTAAATTATTTACCTCAAGAAAATTTTAATGATATGTATATATATCTGAAATTTTCTGATTTTTATTTTAACAACTCATTATGGGACTCTTTCCATGTAACTTAAGGCACGGAATTAAGAAAGAAATATAGGTACATTTCCTTAAAATTCCAGTGTAAATTTCTTCCCTATAACACTTAACATTTCATGACAAACAAAAGATTATTCAAATTAAACTGATCATATATCAGGATATTTCCCAAAATTTTGTGCATGCATGCGAAAGCCAAATACATTTTTTCATAAGTTTTGAATCTCTGATAAACATGAATTGATTTTCTATGTTTTTCTCCTGCACTGTGTTAAAAATAACTTTTAGGGAAAAAAATAACTGCACTGTGAGCAAAAATAACTTTAGGGAAAAAAATCATTTCTGCTGCTCATGTTCAAAAGGATGTTTCTTTAAAGCATGGTTATATCTTCTTTCAGAGTCATATATATATTTTAATTGAGTGATGAATAATACTTGGGTTGACTTTACTTACATAGAACTGAGCAAAGATAGTAGAATGCATTTCTTTACTAAGTGAGATTAAGTAGAATACCGCAATGTCTTTTTCTCTGTACTAAAGAGGATAATTTCATTTCAGAAATAACCTTATTGCATGTTTTAAAACTTTTGCTTCTCTACAGCTGCAGAGTGTGCTTCTCTATATTAAGTTCATAGTTCTACCATGCAGATTTCATAAATTTTCAAAATTTCAGAATTAAATGAAGAATTTAAGAGCACAAGCTGATAAGATTGTGTAACTAAAAATTTATGGGTTTTAATACCAACTATTATCTTTATTCATGCTATGCTAACTGTGATTTTCAGGCTGTTGATATGAGCCATAATAACTTACCAATTTCCAGTTGGGCATAGTTCATTATAGTTACAACTGTGGCAGTCCTTTTATGGTACATTGGTGAAAATAAAGTTGAGTTGATGATCTTGTAGACTGGAGTTCACAATGTCATATTTTAAAATTAATATAATGTTGGCATACTTATCAAAACTTGGAAGACAAACATTAAAATTAATAGTGTTTATTTTTCTGTGATCTGCTTTCCATTCCCTTGTAATCAATTTTTTTTAGGGGGGGTGCATTTTCTGGAAATCAAACCTGGGTCTCCTGCATGGAAGATGAGCATTCTAACCACTGAACTTACTGTGCCCCCCTTTGTAATCAATTCTTCATGACCATATTTTCATCTATTTCTTTAGAGAACATTTCAGTTCAAACTACAAACATTTGACTAGCCTAGGGAACTTAAACACAATAATATAGAATGCAGTAGCATTGAGGGGAAAATATTATGTCTACCTTCAATAGTTATAGACCTAAATCAAAAGTTGCATTATGTAAAATTCAATAATAGTTCTTCCCAGATTTATCTTCTTCATTATGAAGCTGTTAGATAATATTTAAAATTAAAGAGAGGGTTTGTCAGAGTGGTGCTTATGAAATAACCATGCTACTCAATCATCTTGAAGTTTGTAATTCCATTAGTAGAAGAGTTAGGCACAGCCAGTGTGCACATTTTCCTATTTCCTTTCAGTTATGCTTTTAAAATAGTAACTGGGTGAACACAACCATGATGACTTGTGTGTATTTATGTATTCATTTGCTTATTTGTGAGAGTGAAAAAAAATTTCCAGTAGAATTCTAGAATGCCATTCAGTATTCAGATTCATTAGGGACATAAAGTTCTAAACCTCTGACATTTGAATGATAGCTAAGGCAGGTGCATCACAAAAAAAAGCTAGGAGAAACCAGCACTATGGCCAATTAAAAAAAATCTAATTTGGTAAGGCTTTGTTAAACAATAAAACTTTCCTTTCCTTTTACTTTTTTCTTTATCTTTACATATACATATGTACAGAATATTAAGGAAAAGTAATTGCATGTGACAAATGCCATTTTTAAAAATAAAATTAATTAGGAAGCTGTCTTGGTCTGAAGCTGTATGTTCTTAAATCTAATCCATACCTGTGGGTGTAAACTCATATTAGGTAGGACGTTTTGATGAAACTACTTCAGTTAAGATGTGACTCACCTCATTCCGGATGGGACTTAATCCTTGTACTAGAATGCTGCATAAATAGAATAAAAACAAGGAGGGAAGCCACAGAAGAAACTGAAAGCAGATGTGAACATATGCCATGTGTCAGAGGAGCCAAGAGTCACTTGTCTTCAGGAAGAAAGCATTGCTTTGACTTTCCCTTGATTTGGACATCTTCTTGGCCTCAGATTGTAAGCTAATAAATTCCCATTATTTAAGTCAATCATTCCATGGTGTCTGCTTCAAGCAACCTATGAAACTAAAAGAGAAGCTAAATTTCATAAGGGCAATCTTTGTTCACTACTCTCACCCCCATACCTAGAACAATGCCTGGTACATATTGGAATGTCAAAAGATATCTGTTACGTGAGTGAGTAATAAATGAAGAAATATATGTTAATAAATAGGGTATATATTGGCTCTCACATGAATTAATAATTTTGGTGGGGGGATAAAAAGGATGTCTGTCTAAATTATAGACTAGAATGTTAATGTGGATTATTCTTAATAGAAAATTGAAAACCTATAAAAAGAAAAGAGATTGAGACTGTTATGTTTCCAAAGGTTGATATAAATTAAAAGTGAATACTCTCTTCTCCGCTTTATTTCTTGAGATTTTTGTGGATCAAGTATTCATGATAGGGACTGATAAAAGATGTTGCTTGCATTTCCTAGACTGCTCAGAGATACCAGAAGGCACATGGAAGCCTCTGCTGGCCTCTCTTTTCTCTTCTGGGTTTAGTTGCTTTCAGCTTCTTAATCCCGTGGCTCACTGTTTCTTTTTCTCTTTCCCTCTGTTTTCATTACTTTTATATAACACTCCAGTAATAGGATTATGTCTCATCCTTAATGAGGTGGGTCACACCTTAACTGAGGTAGTCTCATCTAAAAGTCCTACTTACAATGGGTTTACACCTACAGGAATGGGTTAGTTTTAAGACATGCTTTTCAGGTTTTCACACAGCTTCAAAGAGATATATTCATAAGTTATATTTTAATTCACATGATGCACAAATATTTTCATTGCTTTTATTACATGACAGATACTATGTGAACACTGGGGATACAGCAATTATTGCCACAAATTGTCCTTATCCTTATAAAGTTAACATTCTAGTACAGAGGATGTTATTTATTTATGGATGATATCTTTGATCTACACAAAGAAACAAGGAGTCAGCTGTAGTACTAGCTTATTTTTTTGAGAATATGGGACTCAGCTCCCTTTTTAATTCCTGATTTGTTTCAGCAATTCTGGGCAGAGGATATTCTTTTAACTCTCTTCAAAGGATAAAGGATGAATGAAGAATACTTGATATTTGTATTTAGAATCTGATGCAATATTTACTTAGACAAAATGAGCTGGAACCAGAAGAAAAGATAAAATGAAAATAAAAGCAATAAAATGAAAACTTAGATTAGATGTACAGAGGGTTCATTTGTTAAGAAACAATTAGTCTATTCCTGCACGTAGAAAAGCATTTTCATAAATTCAGAACATACAAGAACCTTTTAAACTCTAAATTTAGAAATAAACTGAAGTCTTCAAGGAACAAGCCCTATTTAATACAGGCAAAGAGCCAGTTCCTTTCTTCTACAGATAGCAGTGGCTATTGCTCATAATGAACTTGGAAGCAGGTGCTTTTACATGCCTGTCATTAGTATAAAGGCCCTTCCATTTCAGGTGAGGTGATAAAAATGAAAGTTTAAACATTCATTCCAATACCTTCAGATTCCATCAAAGAGGGAAACCATATGTTAACACAGTAGGGGATGGTTGCGCTGAGTTCTCTAAGTTCATGTCATCTATTTCTGCCAGTCATGGCAACTACACACCTGAAATAGCCACAGTGGAAATAAAGCAGGCTTTCCTGATCACCATTTGTTGGGTTGGTTTATTTAGTTATTTGATAAATGCATTTTTAGCCTCACTCTCTGAGCATGGGTACACAATAGAAATACTTATAGCAACTAAGACTGGCCACGTGTTTCCCCGTTGTGGGCAGTTTCCAAGCATGCTTGCAGAAACTCTCTCTCTTTCACTAGCCTGTTGACAAAGAACACACTTTCTAGATGTCTTTTCTACTTGGTTCGTCCTTATAAACAGAATCCATGATAAGATTAATATAATCCAATTGAAAACGAATAGGGTTAATTTTTCTTATTTTAGAAATGAATATATGAAAATATAGAATTAAGTTTGTAGAGCAGCCAAGCTTGAGCATGAGGCTATTTCACAAGAGAAGAATGTTTTATGCACACAAAACCATGAACAGACCCCGAGAGGGATTTTATATTTCCTATTGATAATAAGTCACCAATAGGTCTTACATAGTCTAAAATTATTCTCACCCACCTTTTATATTAATTGGCTATGTTAAATAAATCATAACTTTGGAAGGTTACAGAGAAAAATAGAGGAAATTTTTATCTGTGTTGGCTATATTTCATATAATTTCAGATGAGGGTGCTGCATTTGGGGATCTTTTGAGACAGAGGTGTTATTAGATCAGCCCATTGCCAGGGCTGCTTTACTTGCATCTCAGAGACACAGTCCTGTTCAGTGGTCCCACAAAGACATAGCCTTTGATAGTCAGGTTTGCACCACCTGGCTGCTCCACCCAGCTACAGTTGATTTGACTGAGCTCAGTATGCAACACAAAGCAGTGAATATGTAGAATTATTGACAATATATGATAAAACCAGGAATTATCAACCTTTTTTTTCCCAAATGAGCCCTTTAAATTGAGAAATTGAGAGATACTCAGCTATTAGTAAATGTTATATATAAGAGGGTGAATGGTCAGAGATAGTTCATGAAGACATATGAGCAATCCCGAGCTGTAAGTGTGTTCAGGTTAAGAAACACAGAAACTGTGAGCAGAAGCTATTAGGTACAAGAGAAATAAACAGTAGAAGGCAAGGAAGTTCAATTGATATTGTGAGGAGAACCTAAGCATGAAAATATATGAACTCCTAATGATGAAGTTCTTGACAAAGAATCCAGTTTCCTTGGACCGAAAGGATCTTCAAGTTTTGACTCTGTGAGACATGCATGGCCTTACTATTGATCTTAATATTTTGAGTAGGAAAAAAAAAAAAAGAAAAATGATAAGATAGACAAAAGAAAAACATTATCATATGGTAAATGCCACATGCATGTTATTTTGTGTTGAGATGTGAATTCTTTATCTAATTTAATTATTGAGACAATTCTTTTATTCTTCCATTTAGCTCATAATTTAAGCTCTATTTCATGACCCATTTGTTGAGCCTCTTTTATATGCCAGGTACTTGGGCATGTGACATCCAACCCTTAGAGAGTAGATACATTTAAGGAGGGTGATAGACAGTAAAAATAAGCATATTAAACAAATTATATAATACGCACCTCAGTTCCAATTCCCCAGGAAATGGCCCATAATGAATAAATTCATCTTCAGGAGATTTATTGAAGTGTTCCCTCAGAATCAACACCCCTGTGGGGAGAAAGGAAGTAGAATTGGGCAGGGTGAGAAGTTGAATTTTACTACAGTCATAATAAAGCATCCCACAGTAACTCTGGGGCTGGAGCATTCCATCAGTATAGACACAATGGGCCTAGCTTTTATTTCCAACCTCTAGCAATAACCACCTAAAGAATGTGGGCTACCTCCAAGGGGAAAAACTGGAGAATGAACTTGGACAAGGAAATTCTGTATGGCTGAAAACATTTTCCTCAAAGTCACTCAGCAGAGAGCCATTGCCAATCCAAATCCAAACATCTGGGGGAATGTGTCCCCCGGGGAGGTCTTGGGTACTGAGCCACACCAAGTAGGTTGTATCATGATAAATGTTAGGAAACTAACACACTAAAATATGTTTTAATATAATAAGAGTTATGAAAAAAATAGAATTGAGTAAGGGAGATCCAGACAATTGGGAAGCAACTTCGAATTTAAGTAAATAATAGGGTAGGCCTCATTGGAAACTGATGTCAAAGAAAAGCTTGAATGAGAAGAGAGAGATGATGGAAAGTTAGGTGGAAAAAGTTTCAGAAAGAAGAAGCAGTAGAGCAAAGATAAACCTGGCATGACCAAGGAAGAGAAGGAAGCCAATTTTATTGGACCAGAGTACATCAATGATTGAGCATTAGGAGATGAGGTAAGACAGGAAATTGGAGACCCATTCATTTGGGACTTTGTAAGCTATCATATGTGATGAGAAAACTTTTTTCTTGGAGTAGGGGTACATGCTATACCTAAGTAATACACTGAAATAATAGGCACTATCAGTTTATTTTGGAAGTTACAAAGCAAAAGATATTCCTAGCTTCATGTATTGATCAGATTTATAGCTGTTGTATAGGATTTTGATATCAATAACTGCTTCCCTTATCACCTGAAGGATTAATTTTGTCAAGGCTCTGGAATTAGAAGAATAAGTATGAGACTCAGTTCATGAGGGCAGAGACCCATGTTGCCATTTTTATTTAGTATATCTTTTTTCCGGCCTCAATGAATTTCATTTCATTTGGACTGGTAAACAAAAACTATTGGCTTCATCCAAGCTGTGTTCTACTGATAGCATCCTTTTTTCTTTTCTTTTTTTTTTTTTTTATGGGCAGTCACTGGGAATCAAGCCTGGGTCTCTGGCATGGCAGGAGAGAACTCTGCCTGCTGAGCCACCATGGACTGCCCTGATAGCATCCTTTTTGCAATATGATTTGGAACCTGAATCTTCCCCACCTTGGCACCTACAGGGTGTAAATTATTTGCAAAGTGGGTCTTAAAGAAATAACATTGTTTCAGCCCCTGAGACACCTCATGTGTCATCTTTTGTTGCTATCCTGAGATACCATTTTGTCAGATTTCCAGACAACTTTGAAGTTAAGCAAACCCATTTTCACTTTTTATCCCTGTAGACTTCATTCATTGATCCAAATGAAAGTCCAAGCATAACACTCTGCCTTTCTCTCAGAGATTTGAGAATCATCCTTTGGATGAAGTTTCTTCATAATTTAATCTATCTTGACCCTTAGAACCAGTATTTTTACATATATTAAGCAGAAGCCTTTCCATTGTTAAAACTTACTTATCTACCTTAAACTCCAGGAGGAAGAGTTAATTGGGGCCATGACAAATCAGAATATGCAAACAATGGTATTTGGTAACTCTCTTCAGTCCTTTTACTTGTTTTCACTTGGTGTTATACTGGTGTTTCTTACTGTACACAAGCTCTATTATAAGCATCAATCATGTCCATATTTTCTACTCCCCTTGTCATGGTTAGGTTCATGTGTCAACTTGGCCAGGTGGTGGTACCCATTTGTCTGCTTGGGCAAGTGCTGACCTGTCTTTTGCTATGAGGACATTTCATAGAATTAAATCATGATCACGTTGGCTACATCCATAGCTGATTTCATTTGTAATCAGCCAAGGAGAATGTTCTAGTTTGCTAGCTGCCGGAATGCAATATACCAGGAACCAAAGGGCTTTTAAAAGGGAGAATTTAATAAGTTGTAAGTTTACAGTTCTAAGACTGGGAAAATGTCCCAATTAAAACAAGTCTATAGAAACGTCCAATCAAATGTATGCAGGGAAAGATACCTTGGTTCAAGAAGGCCAATGAAGTTCAGGGTCTCTCTCATCTGAGAAGGCACAGGGTGAACACAGTCATCGATTCTCCCTTAGCTGGAAGGGCATATGGCAAGCACAGTGTCATCTGCTAGCTTTCTCTTCTGGCTTTCATGAAGCTCCCTGGGAGGCATCTTCCTTTTTCATCTCCAAAGCGCTGGCTGATGGACTCTCTGCTTCATGGTGCTGCAACATTCTCTCCTCTCTCTGAATCTCTTCCATTCTCCCAAATGTTTCCTGTTTGATAGGACTCCAGAAACTTATCATGTGGAGACATGTCATCACCTAGGTCAACAACCACTCTTGATTAAATCACATCTCCAAGGAGATGATCTTCAGACATACAGTATTGAATAGAAGTTATTCTGCCTTTACAAAATGGGATTTAGATTAAAACATGGCTTTTCTAGGGGCTATACATCCTTTCAAACCAGCACAGGGAGGGTCTTCTTTAAGGAGTGATGCTAAATCTAATCACTGGAAGCCTTATAAGGTGGATTCAGAAGAGACAGGCTCTCTTCCTGCTTCAGCCGGTGAGCCTCTCTTGTGGAGTTCATCCAGACCCTCCATCAGAATTGTCAACTTCACAGCCTGCCCTGTGGATTTTGGACTCTGCATTCCCACAGTTACATGTGGCATTTTTTAAATTTTATATTTGAGAGAGTTTCCTGTTGATTCTGTTTCTCTAGAGAATCCTAATACAACTTGGTACAGAGAGTGGTTCTTAAGAAAAAGAATCTTAAAATTGGATTTTTTATGAATGGTTTTCTAAACTGACTGGACTCAAAGGCACTAAGGACTCTGATTCCCATAATCAGAATGACATTGCCAATCCAAGGAGTAAGTTGGCAAAAGGGATAGTCAAAACATTACCATTTGATTCTTCTAGTGCTTCACTTGAATGAAGCCAGGCTCTGGGCGATAATGTTTTTGACACTTTTACGGAGTTTTGAAGAAATAGTAAGTAAAGAGGTGTTGGTTGGTTGTTGTTAGATATACTGTATACATTAATGCATGAAAGGGAGAACAAGAAGCTTAAGCGCCATCTGACAGATATAGATATTTCTGTGAATATCTTGAAGGAAAATCTTATTTCCTGTAGCCATAGACTTGAGATCTCTGAAAATCAGACTCAGAATCTTATTGTTAGAGTAGCAACTTTATAACATAAACTGAAATCTCAATCTTGCATGGTGTCTGCCATTAAATTGAGGGCATTGATTGGAAAGGAGTGAGACCCTGAAAAATGGGGTGGCAACATATGGATTGATAATGATGTTGGTGGAGAGGTTGAAACCCAATGTCATGCTGAGTCTTCTTTAGATAATCCTGTAATTTTCTGCCCTGAGGGCATAGCTGCCCCACCTCTGTTTTGCTTTGAGGAGTTGACCACCCGACCTCCACCTGAAGGGATTAGCCCTAGAGTGATTAATTCTATTTCACCAGATGAAACTGCAAATGAAGGCCCTGAAACAAATGACTAGGAAGACACTTCAATTCTTTTAATGACCCACCCCCACTACCCCTCATTTCTTCCAGACCTATAACTAGACTAAAATCCCAACAAGTCCCTAAAGGTGAGGTGCAAAGTATCATACATGAGGAGGTGCATTATACTGCAAAAAAACTATGTGAGTTTTCCAATTTATAAAGACCAAAATCAGGGGAACATGTGTGGCAATGTATTTTAAGGGTGTGGGATAATTGTGGGAGGAATATAAGGCTGGATCAGGCTGAATTTAGTGAAATGGACCCACTAAGCAGAGATTCTGCATTTAATGTTATAGCTCGAGGGGTTGGAAAAGTCATTAAACTTCGATGTTAATCCAAATGTTCGTGTTTGGATGGTTGGCTGAAACATGAATCAAAAGGTGGCTGACATTACCTGAGGTTGAAATGCCAGAACTGCCCTGGTATAATGTAAATGAGGAGATCCAGAGGCTTGGAGAGATTGGAATGTTATAGCGGATTTATCATGCAAAGTCTGTTCTTATACCCCAGGAATGTCTAGAGGATGTATCTTTTACCAGAACAGTGAGAAATAAATTTGTTAGAACAGCGCCATCATTCCTGAAGAACTCTGTAATTGCACTTCTCTGTAGGTCAGATATTACTGTGGAAACTGCTGTCACTGAGCTGGAACCCTTAAATACAATGGGGATGACCTGATTCCAAGTTGGCAGAAGCCAGGTGTCAGCACTTAATCACCAGAGACAGGGTAGACGTGGTTATTGAAATAGACAGAAAACTCAAAGCAAGAATCGCAATAATCTGACTCACAGAGATTTGTGGCATTGGCTAGTAAATCATGGGGTACCTAGAAATACAATAAATTGACAGTTTATTAAATTCTTGTTTGAGGTATATAATCAAAAGAGTTCTAGGTCAAGTGAACAGAAGTCTAACTTGAATTACAAAAAGACAGAGTCATGGCCCCTTAATCAATTTCCAGACTTGACACAGTTTATAGACCCAGAGCCCCTTGAATGAAAGGGAGGCCAGGTCCCTTTGTGGGAGAACCCTGTTACACTTCCACAAATTTATACTGTTAACCTTCCTCTAAGTCTTCCCCAAGGAGACCAATGGCCTTTTACCAGGGTAACTGTGCATTGGGGAAAAGGAGATGATCAGATATTTCAGGGACTATTAGACACTGGTTCAGAAGTGACATTAATTCCAGGGAACTGAAAACATCACTCTGGTCCACCAGTCAGAGGGGGGCTTATAGAGGTCAGGTGATCAATGGAGTTTTAGCTCAGGTCTATCTCACAGTGGGTCCAGTGGTGCCCTGGACTCATTCTGTAGTTATTTCCCAGTTCTAGAATGCATAATTGGAATAGACATACTGAGCAACAGGCAGAATCCCCATATTGCCTCTAACTTGTGGTGGGAAAAGCCAAGTGGAAGCCACTAGAACTGCTCCTACCTAACAAAATAGTAAATCAGAAGCAATACACGATTTCTGGAGAGATTGCAGAGGTTACTGCCACTCTTAAGGACTTGAAGGATGCAGGGGTGATAATTCCCACCATATCCCCATTCAACTCTCCTATCTGCCCTGTACAGAAAACAGATGGGTCTTAGAGGATGACAGTGGATTATTGATTAAGCTCAACCAGGTGGTAACTCCAATTGCAGCTGTTGTTCCAGATATGATATCATTGCTTGAGCAAATCAATACATCCCCTGGTACCTGGTATGCAGCTATTGATCTGACAAATTCTTTTTCCTCAACAGCTGCTAAAAAAGAACCAATAGAAACAGTTTGCTTTCAGCTGGCAAGGTCAGCAATATATTTTCACTGTCTTATCTCAGGGGAATATCAACTTTCCAGCCCTATGTCATAATCTTGTCCACAGGAACCTTGAACATTTCTCCATCCCACAAGACATCACACTGGTCCATTATATTGATGATGTCATGTTGACTAGAACTAGTAAGCAAGAAGTAGCAACTACTCTCGACTTACTGGTAAGGCATTTGTGTGTCAGAGGAGGGGAGATAAATCTAACAAAAATACAGGGACCTTCCACTGCAGTGAAATTTCCAGGTATCCAGTGGTGTGGGGCATGTCAAGATATCCCTTCTAAGAGGAAAGAGAAGTTGCTTCATCTGACCCCTCCTATGACCAAAAAAGAGGCACAGCACCTAGTTGGTCTCTTTGGATTTTGGCGACAACATATTCCTCATTTGGGTGTGCTACTCTGGCCCATTCATCGAATAACCAGAAAAGCTTCTAATTTTGATGGGGACCTGGAGGCTCTCTGACAGGTCCAGGCTGCTGTACAAGCTGCTCTGCCACTTGGACCATATCATATGATCCAGTAGATCCAATGGTGCTGGAAGTGTCAGTGGCACATAGAGATGCTGTCTGGAGCCTTTGGCAGGCCCCTATCGGAGAATCACAATGCAGACATTTAGGATTTTTGATCAAGGCCTTGCCATCTGCTGCAGATAACTACTCTCCTTTTGAGAAACAGCTTTTGGCCTACTACTGGGCCTTAGTAGAGGCCGAATGCTTAACCTTGGGTCACCAAGTTTCCATGAGACCTGAGTTGCCTATCATGAGCTGGGTGTTCTCTAGCCCACCAAGCCATACAGTTGGGTGTGTACAGCAGCATTCTATAGTAAATTGGAAATGGTACATACGAGATAGGGCCAGAGAAGGTCCTGAAGGCACAGGTAAGTTACATGAAGAAGTGGCCCAAATGCCCATGGCCTCTACTCCTGCCACATTACCTTCTCTTTCCCAGACCAGAACTATGGCCTCTTGGGGAGTTCCTTACAGTGCATTGACTGAGGAAGAGAAAATTCAGGCCTGGTTTACAGATGGTTCAGCAGGTACCACCCAAAAATTGACAGCTACAACACTACAACTCCTTTCTGGGGTGTCCTTGAACAACAGTAGTGAGAGGAAATCCTCCGAGTGGGCAGAACTTTGAGCAGTGCACCTGGTTGTTCATTTTACTTGGAAGGAGAACTGGCCAGAGGTGCGTTTGTGTACTGACTCATAGGCTGTTGCTAATGGTTTGGCTGGATGGTCAGGGGCTTGGAAAGACCATAATTGGAAAATTGGTGACAAAGAGATCTGGGGAAGAAGTATGTGAGTAGACCTTTCTGAGTGGGCTAAGAACATGAACATATTTGTGTCCCATGTGAATATGCACCAGAGGGTGACTTCAGCAGAGGACGGTTTTAATAATCAAGAGGATTAGATGACCCGTTCTGTGGATACCAGTCAGCCTCTTTCCCCAGCAACTCCTGTCATTGCCCAATGGGCTCATGAACAAAGTGGTCATGGTGGTAGGGATGGAGGTTATGCATGGGCTCAGCAACATGGACTTCCACTCACCAAGACTGACCTGGCTACAGCCACTGCTGAGTGCCCAATCTGCCAGCAGTAGAGACCCACACTCAGCCCCTGATATGGCACCATTCCCCTAGGTGACCAGCCAGCTACATGGTGGCAGGTTGATTACATTGGACCACTCCCTTCATGGAAGGGGCAGCAATTTGTTCTAACTGGAATAGACACATACTCTGGATATGGGTTTCCTTTCCCTGCACGCAATTCTTCTGCCAAAACTACCATCCATGGGCTTACAGAATGCCTTATCCATCGTCATGGTATTCCACATAACATTGCTTCAGATGAAGGAACACACTTCACAGCAAATGAAGTGCGGGAATGGGCACATGCTGTCATGGAATTCTCTGGCCTTACCATGTTCCCCATCATCCAGAAGCAGCTGGATTGATAGAATGGTGGAATGGCTTTTTGAAAACTCAATTACGGTGCCAACGAGGTGGCAAAAACTTGAAAGGCTGGGGTAATGTTCTCCAGGAAGCTGTGTATGCTCTGAATCAGCGTCTGCTGTATGGTGCTGTTTCTCCCATAGCCAGGATCCATGGGTCCAGGAACCAAGGGGTGGAAATGGGTGTGGTGCCACTCACTATTACCCCTTGTGATCCACTAGGAAAATTTTTGCTTCCTGTCCCTGCTACCCTGAGTTCTGCTGGTCTACAGGTTTCAGTTCCAAAATGGGGTGTGCTTCCTCCAGAAGAAACAACAGTGATACCACTGAACTGGAAGTTAAGATTGCCACCTGGTCACTTTGGGCTACTTATGCCTCTGGATCAACACACCTAGAAGGGGATTACATTATTGTCTGGGGTAATTGACCCTGACTATCAGAAGGAAGTAGGACTGCAACTACATAATGGAGGTAAAGAAGAGTTTTCTTGGAGTATAGGAGATCCCCTGGGGTGTCTATTAGTATATACCATGCCCTGCGATTAAAATCAATGGAAAACTGCAACAACACAATCCAGGCAGAACTACTAATGGCTCTGAAACTTCAAGAATGAAGGTTTGGGTCACCTCACCAAGCAAAGAACCACGGCCAGCTGAAGTGCTTGCTGAGGGGAAAGGGAACATGGAAAGGGTAGTGGAAGAAGGTAATGATAAATATGAACTTCGACCACGTGATCAGTTACAGAAACGAGGACTGTAATGCTGTTTTGTTCATGTTATACTATTTAAGTTATAAGATATCAAGTTTAAGAATGAATGTTGTCCAAGGATTTGCACCCTATTCTGGAGAGATTTAATATGTTTCCAGTTATATGCAGGACAGTTGAGTATTGTCAGGTAAAAGAAAAAAATGTGTGCTTATTTGTTTTCATTTGGAAATTAAGTATGGTCTAAGGTGATATATATATATATAGGTGCCAAGTTGACAAGGGGTGGACTGTCATGGTTAGCGACATGTGTCAACTTGGCCAAGTTGTGGTACCTGTTTATCTGATTGGGCAAGCGCTGGCCTGTCTGTTGCAATGAGGACATTTCATAGGATTAGGTCATGATCACGTCAGCTACATCCACAGCTGATTTCATGTATAATCAGCCAAAGTCTTCTACAATTAGTGATGCTAAATGTAATCATCGGAAGCCTTTTAAGGAGGACTTAGAGGAGACAGGTTCCATTCCTGCTTTGGCTGGTCAGCCTCTCCTGTGGAGTTCATCCAGACCCTCCATCGGAGTCATCGGGCTTCACAGCCTGCCCTGTGGATTTTGGACTCTGCGTTCCTAAGGTCACGTGAGACACTTTCATAAATTTTATATTTGCAAGTGTTCCCTGTTGATTCTGTTTCTCTAGAGAACCCTAACTAATACAAGTGATAACTCAAAATTGTGCAAAGTAGCAAATAAATTGAAAATCACATATCAAGAACATTTTATTGATGCAATTAGACAATTAAGGTTTAATATTTTCAGGTATCTAGGTCAAAAGTTAACAAATGTTACTGAAAATCATAATCACTGGGGAGAATGGTAATAAATAGTTATAGATATGGATACACAAATGCAGGTATAGGTATAGATAAATACAAAGCTAGAGATATATGGATATAGATATATTCCTCCAGTCATGTCCCAAACCCCCTGTGTTAGAAACTGAAGAAGCAGGAATCTTGCAGCTTTGCATTTTCAAAACTCTGTCCATGTGCTTCAGATTTAAGATATTCAGAGAAATGTATAATAACTCCTGATTCAAGTAAAATTATGATGTATGCTCTGACTTGGCCTTGCAGACTTTATTTTGTGATGATCCAAATTTTGTTTCTTGATCTATCCTGGAATAATTTGAATAACTGCTTTTTTGGTAGTAATCATCATAATGTTTACATTTTTATAAAACAACTATGAACCTACTTTGAAAATAGAATCAGTAAAACAGATTCATTTTTAAAAGTCTCCTGTAGTCAATTCTATGCAGTTATTTGAACGATTTTTGACAATAATTAAATTCATGTTATGCACTATGAGAATTACTTTTGTAATATTAAATATCCTGATTTATAGTCACAAGAAAATATTATAAAATTAGGAAAAATTCATAATATCTTTTCTCTTTTTCATATGATAAAACTAGAGCTGTCTAAACTAATATACAAGGTATTCTGTTAATTGAAAATTAATCATTTATTCTTGGGGAATTATCAGAAAATTGTTTTTAAGTTATATAATTGAATTATTTGTAAAATTATCTTTGATTTTGCTCTTAAAATTCTAGGCCAAATAAATGTTATCCAAAATAATACCCTTAGAACGGGAAACTTTCATAAATGTGATCCCCTAATAAAATCTCAATTAAAATGTAATTATATATGTTCTGTCTACTAAAATTCTCAAGAAAAATATTTCCTAGCTTGATTTAAAATTAATAGTTAAACAAATGCAAAATCACCTTAAAATTTAAGGAGCATCAAAACAAAGAATGTCCTCCAGTATTCTGATTTGAAGTCATATACTTGTAGAAAGACAGCCTGTTAAGCTAACTTGGCACTTCAGTGTAACTAGGACAATAAATTATATCATTTTCTTGATTATACTCAGATGGTTGAAGTAAAGCACTGTGATTTGATCAAGATCACAGTGCTTTACTTCAACCATCTTGATTTGATCAAGATCACAGTGCAGCAACATGGATTCAATGTGGTGGCACCAACTAGCTCACATAATTAATCTGGAAGCCCAGATTCAAAAACTTTCAGGGACAAATTTACTTATAAGAACTGACAAAAGCAAAAATGTTACATGAGATCATAATTACTACAAGTGATAGAATCAATTAATGCATACCAAATCTAGTTATACAAATACACAATATAGAAAGCAATAGTTTTAGATATTGTGAGGGAATAGTTATATGCTATTACACCTTGTATTTGTGGAGGTCTTCATGATTTATAAAAAATTTCAATAGGAATTACCTCCATTCATCATTACAACTACCCAAAGAAGTAAGCTGAGCAGATACAGTGTCTTCATTTATCAAAGGCTCTGACAAAATCTGAACATCAGAGTTTTAATTGCATTGTTCAGAACTACATACATGGTGGTGAGCAATCTGGTCAACCAAAAGTCAAGTTCTCTAGTTAAGTGCTATTTGGATTCTAAGTATCTAAAAAGTTAAACAATGGAATAGAAAATTCAAAAATAAAAGTAAAGTAAATTATTGTAAACCCAAAGATAAAATAATAAAGGATTTGAAAAGCAAATAAAATTTATTTTTTAATCCTAATAAGTGAAATTGAGGTGTTGACACACATTGTTCCATGGAGAAACAAAAGCTTGGCATCCAAAACAACAGCCCATGATTAAGAACGAGAAATACAAGAATCAAGATAGATAGCAGTGACGAGCCATTTTATTTGTCAATTTTTCTTGATAAAGTCAATTTGTCTTTTGCTCTTCAGTTCTTCTTGTATATGAAATGGGAAAAAATGTCATCAGGCTTTTATATTACGTTCTAAATCAAGTAGCTAACTTTCAACCACGGTGTTTTCAATTTATGGAGTTCAGAAATTATTTGTCACTGCCAGTTTACTGATAGTGTGGTTTCTGAGACATTAGAGAAAGTTTTCATGTTGGAATATAGTAGTTGTTTTTACAATAATGCATTAAAGATAGGTAAGTTGTAAGTATATTATACTAGATTATTATTTTGCCATATAAAACACAATAAATTACATTGTAAGATAAGAAGTAACCTTCAAAATCTCATGCATATCTAAAATATGCTTTTTAAATATACTACTCGAGCTTTATTTTGCACAGATTTTCATTAGTTAGTAATCCAATTCTGAACAGAGTTTTCATTTTGGAACAAATAATTTGGCATGACAATAAGTAATTAGGCATTTCAGAAAAGCCATTTTTTGTATTTGACTTAATGTACTCTTACATTTAAGATACTATGTATAAATTCTTGAATTTCAGTTTACCAAAGTAGGATAGCTTCTATTCAACAGCATAAATTTGGTTTTCTTGACAAAATTTTCAAACCTTTTATAACTTTCATGTTCAAAGTTGTTGATAGCCTTAACTTCCTCACCGTTTTGTTCATGACCTAAATAAACAAGTTTGATTACACGTGGTGACAGAGCTTTACTTTAATGTTAATACATGATCTAGCATTCAAGATCAAATACCCTTTAAATGTGCCTTATGAAAATGCGGTTTATTTTTCAATAGAAAAACAAAAACAAAAACAAAAAACCCAAACAACAGGACCTTTTGGCTTAGAGTTAGAAAATTATTAGTTTATTTATTTAGAAACAGCACTATCTTTTAAATTGGCAGCAGCATACCAGAAAGCCAGCTGGCCTGTTTTTGTAAACACAGCCATGTTCTTTCATTTACAATTCTCTATGCCTGTTTACATACTTCAATGGCAGAGTTGAGAGTAGTTGCTACAGACATGATATGGCTGTCAAAGACTAAATTATTTGCTATTTAGCCTTTTATGGAAAAAAGTTTGCTAACCCTTTTTCTAGAGCTTGCTCGATAAAACTGGTCTTAAGTGTAGAGCTCTTGGAGAGCAAAGTTCAGTGGCCATCTAAAATGGAACAAAATGAGATAATGTGTACAAGAAATACACAAATGTTCATTTAGAATATAATCCACAAAATCAAATCAGCAGAGGATCCTTTTTTAAAAGAAATATTTAATATTTTAAAGAGCTCAGTTTTACAAGAAAAACATTTAAATAGTACATACTTATTTTTGCCCTTATACTGACCATTTTACAAACTGACAAAAATACAGGAAATGGTTAAGAAACTAAATGGAAAACATAATATTGGAAATTTTCTTCAGCTTTCCACTTTAATGGTTGAAGATACCGCACAGACTTGTGCAATGTCATCATATTCATACACTGTCTTTAAGAATGTGTCTGTCAGTCTTAAGGTGGAAACACATTGCAGCCCCTGTACTGAAGACAGTAGAGTAAGAGTAAGGCAGAGAAAGGAACTCGGATGTAGCTTTTTCAGCTGTCTTCCTGAAATTCCACACTAGTGGAAGGAATTGGTATTGCACATTTCCAAAACAAGATCCATGGTCTTTTCACAGCAGTTTGTTATTTTACAGGTAATATAAAAAGGTTCTTCTAGGTTTATGGTATCTGGAATTGCCTCTCTCAAAGACAACTTAACATGCCCATAACCTGGAGCCGTTCTTTGAAGTTGGCTAGTCTGTAAGCTTCCCCTTTCACCTAGATTTGTTTTTCGCACTACATCAAATTTTCTAGCTATGAATACTCCCTTAAAGATGCCTCATTTTTCTGCAAACTCCTTCTTGGGCTCTAGGCAGTATAAATACAGGTAAATATCCATCGGCAGCAAATATGCTCTTCACCCAAAATGTAGACACACATTCTCCAGCTTGGTTAACAGAATTTGGTTCTGCTATGTTGCACAGTATAGATGGAGAAATCTCCAATGAAACCTTCTCCATAAACATGGGTGAGATTGTGATATTCTGAATCCAGGTTTTAAGAAATACTTCTTCAGTCTGCATTGTAAAATTTAGTTTCCACATCCAGTAGTCTGAGACTCTGAAATTTGAAGAATTTTCTAAAACATTTTTGTCCTCCACTTGGAGTTGTATAGCTCACCACAAACACCAAACTTCTCTGAAGACTAGTAACCAAGAACTTGGGATTCTCTGTTAGATGACAAGGCACAGGGCAATATCTGTTGGTCCTTCTTTTCCAGGTTTCATTGCTTCAGCTTCTAGTTTCTCTGTCTATGGTTTTTATTCTAAACTTCTCTGGGTGTTTCTCCCTTTTACTTCTCTTAATATCATCTCTTAGCTTCTGTATGTGTTTTATTCTCTTACAAAGGACTTTAGAATGAGGATTAAAACCCACCTTGAATCAACTTATGCTTTTAATTCATTGAAAATACATCTGTGTGCTGACACTAAGCTTAATGCCATAAGTAGTCGTACCTATGGGAGTGTGAATTTGGTTATGGAAATAGGCACATGTACAGTTAATATTTATTCAGTTCTTACACTGGATTAGCAAGTTTGTGGGATATACAGGGGAAATATATGTGGCATATTGATGAATAAAGATATTTAAGAGGTAGTCTGGATCTTGGTGATGAGAAAGGGAAATTTAGTCTCCTGTTTAGTGTGTATCCCCAGCAGAGTGCCTGGAATTCAGAATTAATCAATATAATTGAATTATTTGAAAGATGTACAGATTGAATTGTGTCCCCCCCAAAAAAAATAATTTATTCACATCCAAACCCCCAGTTGCGTTGGATGCAAACTTATTTGAAAGGAACTTTGGAAACAGGAAAAGAGAGATAGAGATGGCCATGTGACAGGGGCAGAGATTGAGTTATGCCACCACAAAACAAGGTCTACTAGGGATTGCCAACCAGCCATCAGGAGCAGAAGAGAGGCATGGAATAAATTATCCCCTTTAAGAGGAAGCCTGGCCCTGCTGACACCTTGATTTCAGACTTCTACCTTTCAGAACTGTGAGACAAGAAATTAAGTCATGTAAGCCAATAAGTCTGTGGTATTTTGTTACAGCAGATCTGGAAAACTAATACAAAATATGTTTATATATGAAAGCAACAGGCAGAGTGACTTTTCAACTACCTGTAAGATATTAGACAAGACATTAAAATGACTGAATCTTAGGTTTTTCACTAGCAAAATGTTTTATTGGTCAAAACTCACTGTGGTTCGATCAAGAGTTTGTCCTTCTTGGAAGATAAAATTAGCATTCTGGTCCCTTTTGTGTTTCTAGAACTATATGCTTTATAAGTACATGGAAATCCAGAGAGCGAATGCTTATTTCTTGTGAGCCTGTTTATAATCTTTCAGCACTGCAGGAAATTCTTGCCATGCAGGCTTTATAGGATTATTTTATCAATTAAATAAAAAAATATTTGTAGAATCATTATAAAAAGGTGAAAACTATTAATAAAAAGTGAAATACTGCTGCTTCTGATTTTATTTTTATTTGTATACTGAGATATAATATTTTTCAGGTTTTATTTTTGCAATGATACTGAGAATAATATTTCTTTCTGTTATAATTTTGTGAATGTTTTATGAAAAATTCATCCCTGAAATTTATAAGCTGATTCAACCATACCTTATTCATGAAAAGTTCTCATAAAAAAAAAAAAAAAAAAAAAAAAATAGTACTTCCCGGACCCTGCACTTCCCCCCACCAAAAAAAAAAAATCCTTTAGAAAACTAGTACTTCTAATAGCTCCTGATAATAACGCCAAAACATTTTCTGTTTGAAAAGTGTTGATCAAAGATAAAATATTTTTATTTCTATGAGAAGTAGATTGGATTAACATCAATGTGCTTTATACTATAAGATTTAAATTTAGAATAACTTTTAAATGAAGAATAATTTAATAACTTGGGAACATTTAAAAGTCATGCATTGTGATAGCCTGAGGTGGTTGATCTGAACATTTTATCCCAATATCAATATATTTTAAAATATATTGAATATTTAGAATATAAGACATTTCTTTATGCATTAAAACTTTTTAAGGAAACAGAGGATCAGTGTCAACCTTCTTTTTGACTTAATTTTGATAATTATTTCCAAATCAGTAAAAGCTCATTTGGTTATTGGAAAACAATCAATACTTTCTCCATTAGTTTACAATCTAGAAACACAGAGAAATTGTCTAATCTGTTGATTATTATACATAGTAAAATACCTTCATTAACCAAACAGCATCTGTGCCATCTCTTTGGATTTTTGGCGAGGCACCACTCTGGACACTCCTGTATTTGTATTGGGTAGCAATTGACAGGATGTTTCCAGGTCGAATTTCCTGTTCAAGCGTTAGCTCCACCCTTTAGGAGCTGCAGGATGTTGGGCAATTTACCTAAGCCCTGTGGACCTTGGTTTCCTTATTTGTAAAACAGGGAAAAACAAAACAGGCCTTCAGCAACTGGGTGCTGCGAAGATCAATGAACATAAATAATACACTTAGAAAAATAAGGTGCATGCAATGACATTAGTACTATGGGTGTGTTGGTGATTATTTTGTTTGTTGACCACTTCAAGGCCTAAATCCAGAAATGAGCACTCAGTTGCTTTTCTGATACACACATGAAACTAAAGTCGAAGCAGAGACAGCATGCTAATTTTTAACAAGACTTTATTGGACAACCAAATAAGTATTTACTAAAGCAATGCTGAGACTAATTTCCCTTCTTTACAAGATGGTGGTAGATTAGTCATGTTTCCATGGTACTGCATACTGATCACTTATCACTGATCACTTTTACTATCACTTATCATTTGATTTTAAATAAATGTTATTATATATTCTTTTTAATAATTTAAAATAATATAAAAGAAATAACTGTCATTTCTTCTCCCCAATTGTGAAGACTGCTAATGTTTGGTAATATACTTCCAATGTTTTGCTGTATGTAAATTCAAATACATAAATGAGTTTGTTTTAGAAATGCTATCTTTAAATCTAATTAATCATGAATCTAAAATTGAACAAATAAGCAGCCAAGGCTATTACCTGTATATGGCATATAGAGCAGTTGCTTGCATGTATAATTTTGTCAACTATTGAATGAACACTTCAAAAGTTTGAATTCAAGGTGGTACCAAATTAAATTATTTACCTCAAGAAAATTTTAATGATATGTATATATATCTGAAATTTTCTGATTTTTATTTTAACAACTCATTATGGGACTCTTTCCATGTAACTTAAGGCACGGAATTAAGAAAGAAATATAGGTACATTTCCTTAAAATTCCAGTGTAAATTTCTTCCCTATAACACTTAACATTTCATGACAAACAAAAGATTATTCAAATTAAACTGATCATATATCAGGATATTTCCCAAAATTTTGTGCATGCATGCGAAAGCCAAATACATTTTTTCATAAGTTTTGAATCTCTGATAAACATGAATTGATTTTCTATGTTTTTCTCCTGCACTGTGTTAAAAATAACTTTTAGGGAAAAAAATAACTGCACTGTGAGCAAAAATAACTTTAGGGAAAAAAATCATTTCTGCTGCTCATGTTCAAAAGGATGTTTCTTTAAAGCATGGTTATATCTTCTTTCAGAGTCATATATATATTTTAATTGAGTGATGAATAATACTTGGGTTGACTTTACTTACATAGAACTGAGCAAAGATAGTAGAATGCATTTCTTTACTAAGTGAGATTAAGTAGAATACCGCAATGTCTTTTTCTCTGTACTAAAGAGGATAATTTCATTTCAGAAATAACCTTATTGCATGTTTTAAAACTTTTGCTTCTCTACAGCTGCAGAGTGTGCTTCTCTATATTAAGTTCATAGTTCTACCATGCAGATTTCATAAATTTTCAAAATTTCAGAATTAAATGAAGAATTTAAGAGCACAAGCTGATAAGATTGTGTAACTAAAAATTTATGGGTTTAAATACCAACTATTATCTTTATTCATGCTATGCTAACTGTGATTTTCAGGCTGTTGATATGAGCCATAATAACTTACCAATTTCCAGTTGGGCATAGTTCATTATAGTTACAACTGTGGCAGTCCTTTTATGGTACATTGGTGAAAATAAAGTTGAGTTGATGATCTTGTAGACTGGAGTTCACAATGTCATATTTTAAAATTAATATAATGTTGGCATACTTATCAAAACTTGGAAGACAAACATTAAAATTAATAGTGTTTATTTTTCTGTGATCTGCTTTCCATTCCCTTGTAATCAATTTTTTTTAGGGGGGGTGCATTTTCTGGAAATCAAACCTGGGTCTCCTGCATGGAAGATGAGCATTCTAACCACTGAACTTACTGTGCCCCCCTTTGTAATCAATTCTTCATGACCATATTTTCATCTATTTCTTTAGAGAACATTTCAGTTCAAACTACAAACATTTGACTAGCCTAGGGAACTTAAACACAATAATATAGAATGCAGTAGCATTGAGGGGAAAATATTATGTCTACCTTCAATAGTTATAGACCTAAATCAAAAGTTGCATTATGTAAAATTCAATAATAGTTCTTCCCAGATTTATCTTCTTCATTATGAAGCTGTTAGATAATATTTAAAATTAAAGAGAGGGTTTGTCAGAGTGGTGCTTATGAAATAACCATGCTACTCAATCATCTTGAAGTTTGTAATTCCATTAGTAGAAGAGTTAGGCACAGCCAGTGTGCACATTTTCCTATTTCCTTTCAGTTATGCTTTTAAAATAGTAACTGGGTGAACACAACCATGATGACTTGTGTGTATTTATGTATTCATTTGCTTATTTGTGAGAGTGAAAAAAAATTTCCAGTAGAATTCTAGAATGCCATTCAGTATTCAGATTCATTAGGGACATAAAGTTCTAAACCTCTGACATTTGAATGATAGCTAAGGCAGGTGCATCACAAAAAAAAGCTAGGAGAAACCAGCACTATGGCCAATTAAAAAAAATCTAATTTGGTAAGGCTTTGTTAAACAATAAAACTTTCCTTTCCTTTTACTTTTTTCTTTATCTTTACATATACATATGTACAGAATATTAAGGAAAAGTAATTGCATGTGACAAATGCCATTTTTAAAAATAAAATTAATTAGGAAGCTGTCTTGGTCTGAAGCTGTATGTTCTTAAATCTAATCCATACCTGTGGGTGTAAACTCATATTAGGTAGGACGTTTTGATGAAACTACTTCAGTTAAGATGTGACTCACCTCATTCCGGATGGGACTTAATCCTTGTACTAGAATGCTGCATAAATAGAATAAAAACAAGGAGGGAAGCCACAGAAGAAACTGAAAGCAGATGTGAACATATGCCATGTGTCAGAGGAGCCAAGAGTCACTTGTCTTCAGGAAGAAAGCATTGCTTTGACTTTCCCTTGATTTGGACATCTTCTTGGCCTCAGATTGTAAGCTAATAAATTCCCATTATTTAAGTCAATCATTCCATGGTGTCTGCTTCAAGCAACCTATGAAACTAAAAGAGAAGCTAAATTTCATAAGGGCAATCTTTGTTCACTACTCTCACCCCCATACCTAGAACAATGCCTGGTACATATTGGAATGTCAAAAGATATCTGTTACGTGAGTGAGTAATAAATGAAGAAATATATGTTAATAAATAGGGTATATATTGGCTCTCACATGAATTAATAATTTTGGTGGGGGGATAAAAAGGATGTCTGTCTAAATTATAGACTAGAATGTTAATGTGGATTATTCTTAATAGAAAATTGAAAACCTATAAAAAGAAAAGAGATTGAGACTGTTATGTTTCCAAAGGTTGATATAAATTAAAAGTGAATACTCTCTTCTCCGCTTTATTTCTTGAGATTTTTGTGGATCAAGTATTCATGATAGGGACTGATAAAAGATGTTGCTTGCATTTCCTAGACTGCTCAGAGATACCAGAAGGCACATGGAAGCCTCTGCTGGCCTCTCTTTTCTCTTCTGGGTTTAGTTGCTTTCAGCTTCTTAATCCCGTGGCTCACTGTTTCTTTTTCTCTTTCCCTCTGTTTTCATTACTTTTATATAACACTCCAGTAATAGGATTATGTCTCATCCTTAATGAGGTGGGTCACACCTTAACTGAGGTAGTCTCATCTAAAAGTCCTACTTACAATGGGTTTACACCTACAGGAATGGGTTAGTTTTAAGACATGCTTTTCAGGTTTTCACACAGCTTCAAAGAGATATATTCATAAGTTATATTTTAATTCACATGATGCACAAATATTTTCATTGCTTTTATTACATGACAGATACTATGTGAACACTGGGGATACAGCAATTATTGCCACAAATTGTCCTTATCCTTATAAAGTTAACATTCTAGTACAGAGGATGTTATTTATTTATGGATGATATCTTTGATCTACACAAAGAAACAAGGAGTCAGCTGTAGTACTAGCTTATTTTTTTGAGAATATGGGACTCAGCTCCCTTTTTAATTCCTGATTTGTTTCAGCAATTCTGGGCAGAGGATATTCTTTTAACTCTCTTCAAAGGATAAAGGATGAATGAAGAATACTTGATATTTGTATTTAGAATCTGATGCAATATTTACTTAGACAAAATGAGCTGGAACCAGAAGAAAAGATAAAATGAAAATAAAAGCAATAAAATGAAAACTTAGATTAGATGTACAGAGGGTTCATTTGTTAAGAAACAATTAGTCTATTCCTGCACGTAGAAAAGCATTTTCATAAATTCAGAACATACAAGAACCTTTTAAACTCTAAATTTAGAAATAAACTGAAGTCTTCAAGGAACAAGCCCTATTTAATACAGGCAAAGAGCCAGTTCCTTTCTTCTACAGATAGCAGTGGCTATTGCTCATAATGAACTTGGAAGCAGGTGCTTTTACATGCCTGTCATTAGTATAAAGGCCCTTCCATTTCAGGTGAGGTGATAAAAATGAAAGTTTAAACATTCATTCCAATACCTTCAGATTCCATCAAAGAGGGAAACCATATGTTAACACAGTAGGGGATGGTTGCGCTGAGTTCTCTAAGTTCATGTCATCTATTTCTGCCAGTCATGGCAACTACACACCTGAAATAGCCACAGTGGAAATAAAGCAGGCTTTCCTGATCACCATTTGTTGGGTTGGTTTATTTAGTTATTTGATAAATGCATTTTTAGCCTCACTCTCTGAGCATGGGTACACAATAGAAATACTTATAGCAACTAAGACTGGCCACGTGTTTCCCCGTTGTGGGCAGTTTCCAAGCATGCTTGCAGAAACTCTCTCTCTTTCACTAGCCTGTTGACAAAGAACACACTTTCTAGATGTCTTTTCTACTTGGTTCGTCCTTATAAACAGAATCCATGATAAGATTAATATAATCCAATTGAAAACGAATAGGGTTAATTTTTCTTATTTTAGAAATGAATATATGAAAATATAGAATTAAGTTTGTAGAGCAGCCAAGCTTGAGCATGAGGCTATTTCACAAGAGAAGAATGTTTTATGCACACAAAACCATGAACAGACCCCGAGAGGGATTTTATATTTCCTATTGATAATAAGTCACCAATAGGTCTTACATAGTCTAAAATTATTCTCACCCACCTTTTATATTAATTGGCTATGTTAAATAAATCATAACTTTGGAAGGTTACAGAGAAAAATAGAGGAAATTTTTATCTGTGTTGGCTATATTTCATATAATTTCAGATGAGGGTGCTGCATTTGGGGATCTTTTGAGACAGAGGTGTTATTAGATCAGCCCATTGCCAGGGCTGCTTTACTTGCATCTCAGAGACACAGTCCTGTTCAGTGGTCCCACAAAGACATAGCCTTTGATAGTCAGGTTTGCACCACCTGGCTGCTCCACCCAGCTACAGTTGATTTGACTGAGCTCAGTATGCAACACAAAGCAGTGAATATGTAGAATTATTGACAATATATGATAAAACCAGGAATTATCAACCTTTTTTTTCCCAAATGAGCCCTTTAAATTGAGAAATTGAGAGATACTCAGCTATTAGTAAATGTTATATATAAGAGGGTGAATGGTCAGAGATAGTTCATGAAGACATATGAGCAATCCCGAGCTGTAAGTGTGTTCAGGTTAAGAAACACAGAAACTGTGAGCAGAAGCTATTAGGTACAAGAGAAATAAACAGTAGAAGGCAAGGAAGTTCAATTGATATTGTGAGGAGAACCTAAGCATGAAAATATATGAACTCCTAATGATGAAGTTCTTGACAAAGAATCCAGTTTCCTTGGACCGAAAGGATCTTCAAGTTTTGACTCTGTGAGACATGCATGGCCTTACTATTGATCTTAATATTTTGAGTAGGAAAAAAAAAAAAAGAAAAATGATAAGATAGACAAAAGAAAAACATTATCATATGGTAAATGCCACATGCATGTTATTTTGTGTTGAGATGTGAATTCTTTATCTAATTTAATTATTGAGACAATTCTTTTATTCTTCCATTTAGCTCATAATTTAAGCTCTATTTCATGACCCATTTGTTGAGCCTCTTTTATATGCCAGGTACTTGGGCATGTGACATCCAACCCTTAGAGAGTAGATACATTTAAGGAGGGTGATAGACAGTAAAAATAAGCATATTAAACAAATTATATAATACGCACCTCAGTTCCAATTCCCCAGGAAATGGCCCATAATGAATAAATTCATCTTCAGGAGATTTATTGAAGTGTTCCCTCAGAATCAACACCCCTGTGGGGAGAAAGGAAGTAGAATTGGGCAGGGTGAGAAGTTGAATTTTACTACAGTCATAATAAAGCATCCCACAGTAACTCTGGGGCTGGAGCATTCCATCAGTATAGACACAATGGGCCTAGCTTTTATTTCCAACCTCTAGCAATAACCACCTAAAGAATGTGGGCTACCTCCAAGGGGAAAAACTGGAGAATGAACTTGGACAAGGAAATTCTGTATGGCTGAAAACATTTTCCTCAAAGTCACTCAGCAGAGAGCCATTGCCAATCCAAATCCAAACATCTGGGGGAATGTGTCCCCCGGGGAGGTCTTGGGTACTGAGCCACACCAAGTAGGTTGTATCATGATAAATGTTAGGAAACTAACACACTAAAATATGTTTTAATATAATAAGAGTTATGAAAAAAATAGAATTGAGTAAGGGAGATCCAGACAATTGGGAAGCAACTTCGAATTTAAGTAAATAATAGGGTAGGCCTCATTGGAAACTGATGTCAAAGAAAAGCTTGAATGAGAAGAGAGAGATGATGGAAAGTTAGGTGGAAAAAGTTTCAGAAAGAAGAAGCAGTAGAGCAAAGATAAACCTGGCATGACCAAGGAAGAGAAGGAAGCCAATTTTATTGGACCAGAGTACATCAATGATTGAGCATTAGGAGATGAGGTAAGACAGGAAATTGGAGACCCATTCATTTGGGACTTTGTAAGCTATCATATGTGATGAGAAAACTTTTTTCTTGGAGTAGGGGTACATGCTATACCTAAGTAATACACTGAAATAATAGGCACTATCAGTTTATTTTGGAAGTTACAAAGCAAAAGATATTCCTAGCTTCATGTATTGATCAGATTTATAGCTGTTGTATAGGATTTTGATATCAATAACTGCTTCCCTTATCACCTGAAGGATTAATTTTGTCAAGGCTCTGGAATTAGAAGAATAAGTATGAGACTCAGTTCATGAGGGCAGAGACCCATGTTGCCATTTTTATTTAGTATATCTTTTTTCCGGCCTCAATGAATTTCATTTCATTTGGACTGGTAAACAAAAACTATTGGCTTCATCCAAGCTGTGTTCTACTGATAGCATCCTTTTTTCTTTTCTTTTTTTTTTTTTTTATGGGCAGTCACTGGGAATCAAGCCTGGGTCTCTGGCATGGCAGGAGAGAACTCTGCCTGCTGAGCCACCATGGACTGCCCTGATAGCATCCTTTTTGCAATATGATTTGGAACCTGAATCTTCCCCACCTTGGCACCTACAGGGTGTAAATTATTTGCAAAGTGGGTCTTAAAGAAATAACATTGTTTCAGCCCCTGAGACACCTCATGTGTCATCTTTTGTTGCTATCCTGAGATACCATTTTGTCAGATTTCCAGACAACTTTGAAGTTAAGCAAACCCATTTTCACTTTTTATCCCTGTAGACTTCATTCATTGATCCAAATGAAAGTCCAAGCATAACACTCTGCCTTTCTCTCAGAGATTTGAGAATCATCCTTTGGATGAAGTTTCTTCATAATTTAATCTATCTTGACCCTTAGAACCAGTATTTTTACATATATTAAGCAGAAGCCTTTCCATTGTTAAAACTTACTTATCTACCTTAAACTCCAGGAGGAAGAGTTAATTGGGGCCATGACAAATCAGAATATGCAAACAATGGTATTTGGTAACTCTCTTCAGTCCTTTTACTTGTTTTCACTTGGTGTTATACTGGTGTTTCTTACTGTACACAAGCTCTATTATAAGCATCAATCATGTCCATATTTTCTACTCCCCTTGTCATGGTTAGGTTCATGTGTCAACTTGGCCAGGTGGTGGTACCCATTTGTCTGCTTGGGCAAGTGCTGACCTGTCTTTTGCTATGAGGACATTTCATAGAATTAAATCATGATCACGTTGGCTACATCCATAGCTGATTTCATTTGTAATCAGCCAAGGAGAATGTTCTAGTTTGCTAGCTGCCGGAATGCAATATACCAGGAACCAAAGGGCTTTTAAAAGGGAGAATTTAATAAGTTGTAAGTTTACAGTTCTAAGACTGGGAAAATGTCCCAATTAAAACAAGTCTATAGAAACGTCCAATCAAATGTATGCAGGGAAAGATACCTTGGTTCAAGAAGGCCAATGAAGTTCAGGGTCTCTCTCATCTGAGAAGGCACAGGGTGAACACAGTCATCGATTCTCCCTTAGCTGGAAGGGCATATGGCAAGCACAGTGTCATCTGCTAGCTTTCTCTTCTGGCTTTCATGAAGCTCCCTGGGAGGCATCTTCCTTTTTCATCTCCAAAGCGCTGGCTGATGGACTCTCTGCTTCATGGTGCTGCAACATTCTCTCCTCTCTCTGAATCTCTTCCATTCTCCCAAATGTTTCCTGTTTGATAGGACTCCAGAAACTTATCATGTGGAGACATGTCATCACCTAGGTCAACAACCACTCTTGATTAAATCACATCTCCAAGGAGATGATCTTCAGACATACAGTATTGAATAGAAGTTATTCTGCCTTTACAAAATGGGATTTAGATTAAAACATGGCTTTTCTAGGGGCTATACATCCTTTCAAACCAGCACAGGGAGGGTCTTCTTTAAGGAGTGATGCTAAATCTAATCACTGGAAGCCTTATAAGGTGGATTCAGAAGAGACAGGCTCTCTTCCTGCTTCAGCCGGTGAGCCTCTCTTGTGGAGTTCATCCAGACCCTCCATCAGAATTGTCAACTTCACAGCCTGCCCTGTGGATTTTGGACTCTGCATTCCCACAGTTACATGTGGCATTTTTTAAATTTTATATTTGAGAGAGTTTCCTGTTGATTCTGTTTCTCTAGAGAATCCTAATACAACTTGGTACAGAGAGTGGTTCTTAAGAAAAAGAATCTTAAAATTGGATTTTTTATGAATGGTTTTCTAAACTGACTGGACTCAAAGGCACTAAGGACTCTGATTCCCATAATCAGAATGACATTGCCAATCCAAGGAGTAAGTTGGCAAAAGGGATAGTCAAAACATTACCATTTGATTCTTCTAGTGCTTCACTTGAATGAAGCCAGGCTCTGGGCGATAATGTTTTTGACACTTTTACGGAGTTTTGAAGAAATAGTAAGTAAAGAGGTGTTGGTTGGTTGTTGTTAGATATACTGTATACATTAATGCATGAAAGGGAGAACAAGAAGCTTAAGCGCCATCTGACAGATATAGATATTTCTGTGAATATCTTGAAGGAAAATCTTATTTCCTGTAGCCATAGACTTGAGATCTCTGAAAATCAGACTCAGAATCTTATTGTTAGAGTAGCAACTTTATAACATAAACTGAAATCTCAATCTTGCATGGTGTCTGCCATTAAATTGAGGGCATTGATTGGAAAGGAGTGAGACCCTGAAAAATGGGGTGGCAACATATGGATTGATAATGATGTTGGTGGAGAGGTTGAAACCCAATGTCATGCTGAGTCTTCTTTAGATAATCCTGTAATTTTCTGCCCTGAGGGCATAGCTGCCCCACCTCTGTTTTGCTTTGAGGAGTTGACCACCCGACCTCCACCTGAAGGGATTAGCCCTAGAGTGATTAATTCTATTTCACCAGATGAAACTGCAAATGAAGGCCCTGAAACAAATGACTAGGAAGACACTTCAATTCTTTTAATGACCCACCCCCACTACCCCTCATTTCTTCCAGACCTATAACTAGACTAAAATCCCAACAAGTCCCTAAAGGTGAGGTGCAAAGTATCATACATGAGGAGGTGCATTATACTGCAAAAAAACTATGTGAGTTTTCCAATTTATAAAGACCAAAATCAGGGGAACATGTGTGGCAATGTATTTTAAGGGTGTGGGATAATTGTGGGAGGAATATAAGGCTGGATCAGGCTGAATTTAGTGAAATGGACCCACTAAGCAGAGATTCTGCATTTAATGTTATAGCTCGAGGGGTTGGAAAAGTCATTAAACTTCGATGTTAATCCAAATGTTCGTGTTTGGATGGTTGGCTGAAACATGAATCAAAAGGTGGCTGACATTACCTGAGGTTGAAATGCCAGAACTGCCCTGGTATAATGTAAATGAGGAGATCCAGAGGCTTGGAGAGATTGGAATGTTATAGCGGATTTATCATGCAAAGTCTGTTCTTATACCCCAGGAATGTCTAGAGGATGTATCTTTTACCAGAACAGTGAGAAATAAATTTGTTAGAACAGCGCCATCATTCCTGAAGAACTCTGTAATTGCACTTCTCTGTAGGTCAGATATTACTGTGGAAACTGCTGTCACTGAGCTGGAACCCTTAAATACAATGGGGATGACCTGATTCCAAGTTGGCAGAAGCCAGGTGTCAGCACTTAATCACCAGAGACAGGGTAGACGTGGTTATTGAAATAGACAGAAAACTCAAAGCAAGAATCGCAATAATCTGACTCACAGAGATTTGTGGCATTGGCTAGTAAATCATGGGGTACCTAGAAATACAATAAATTGACAGTTTATTAAATTCTTGTTTGAGGTATATAATCAAAAGAGTTCTAGGTCAAGTGAACAGAAGTCTAACTTGAATTACAAAAAGACAGAGTCATGGCCCCTTAATCAATTTCCAGACTTGACACAGTTTATAGACCCAGAGCCCCTTGAATGAAAGGGAGGCCAGGTCCCTTTGTGGGAGAACCCTGTTACACTTCCACAAATTTATACTGTTAACCTTCCTCTAAGTCTTCCCCAAGGAGACCAATGGCCTTTTACCAGGGTAACTGTGCATTGGGGAAAAGGAGATGATCAGATATTTCAGGGACTATTAGACACTGGTTCAGAAGTGACATTAATTCCAGGGAACTGAAAACATCACTCTGGTCCACCAGTCAGAGGGGGGCTTATAGAGGTCAGGTGATCAATGGAGTTTTAGCTCAGGTCTATCTCACAGTGGGTCCAGTGGTGCCCTGGACTCATTCTGTAGTTATTTCCCAGTTCTAGAATGCATAATTGGAATAGACATACTGAGCAACAGGCAGAATCCCCATATTGCCTCTAACTTGTGGTGGGAAAAGCCAAGTGGAAGCCACTAGAACTGCTCCTACCTAACAAAATAGTAAATCAGAAGCAATACACGATTTCTGGAGAGATTGCAGAGGTTACTGCCACTCTTAAGGACTTGAAGGATGCAGGGGTGATAATTCCCACCATATCCCCATTCAACTCTCCTATCTGCCCTGTACAGAAAACAGATGGGTCTTAGAGGATGACAGTGGATTATTGATTAAGCTCAACCAGGTGGTAACTCCAATTGCAGCTGTTGTTCCAGATATGATATCATTGCTTGAGCAAATCAATACATCCCCTGGTACCTGGTATGCAGCTATTGATCTGACAAATTCTTTTTCCTCAACAGCTGCTAAAAAAGAACCAATAGAAACAGTTTGCTTTCAGCTGGCAAGGTCAGCAATATATTTTCACTGTCTTATCTCAGGGGAATATCAACTTTCCAGCCCTATGTCATAATCTTGTCCACAGGAACCTTGAACATTTCTCCATCCCACAAGACATCACACTGGTCCATTATATTGATGATGTCATGTTGACTAGAACTAGTAAGCAAGAAGTAGCAACTACTCTCGACTTACTGGTAAGGCATTTGTGTGTCAGAGGAGGGGAGATAAATCTAACAAAAATACAGGGACCTTCCACTGCAGTGAAATTTCCAGGTATCCAGTGGTGTGGGGCATGTCAAGATATCCCTTCTAAGAGGAAAGAGAAGTTGCTTCATCTGACCCCTCCTATGACCAAAAAAGAGGCACAGCACCTAGTTGGTCTCTTTGGATTTTGGCGACAACATATTCCTCATTTGGGTGTGCTACTCTGGCCCATTCATCGAATAACCAGAAAAGCTTCTAATTTTGATGGGGACCTGGAGGCTCTCTGACAGGTCCAGGCTGCTGTACAAGCTGCTCTGCCACTTGGACCATATCATATGATCCAGTAGATCCAATGGTGCTGGAAGTGTCAGTGGCACATAGAGATGCTGTCTGGAGCCTTTGGCAGGCCCCTATCGGAGAATCACAATGCAGACATTTAGGATTTTTGATCAAGGCCTTGCCATCTGCTGCAGATAACTACTCTCCTTTTGAGAAACAGCTTTTGGCCTACTACTGGGCCTTAGTAGAGGCCGAATGCTTAACCTTGGGTCACCAAGTTTCCATGAGACCTGAGTTGCCTATCATGAGCTGGGTGTTCTCTAGCCCACCAAGCCATACAGTTGGGTGTGTACAGCAGCATTCTATAGTAAATTGGAAATGGTACATACGAGATAGGGCCAGAGAAGGTCCTGAAGGCACAGGTAAGTTACATGAAGAAGTGGCCCAAATGCCCATGGCCTCTACTCCTGCCACATTACCTTCTCTTTCCCAGACCAGAACTATGGCCTCTTGGGGAGTTCCTTACAGTGCATTGACTGAGGAAGAGAAAATTCAGGCCTGGTTTACAGATGGTTCAGCAGGTACCACCCAAAAATTGACAGCTACAACACTACAACTCCTTTCTGGGGTGTCCTTGAACAACAGTAGTGAGAGGAAATCCTCCGAGTGGGCAGAACTTTGAGCAGTGCACCTGGTTGTTCATTTTACTTGGAAGGAGAACTGGCCAGAGGTGCGTTTGTGTACTGACTCATAGGCTGTTGCTAATGGTTTGGCTGGATGGTCAGGGGCTTGGAAAGACCATAATTGGAAAATTGGTGACAAAGAGATCTGGGGAAGAAGTATGTGAGTAGACCTTTCTGAGTGGGCTAAGAACATGAACATATTTGTGTCCCATGTGAATATGCACCAGAGGGTGACTTCAGCAGAGGACGGTTTTAATAATCAAGAGGATTAGATGACCCGTTCTGTGGATACCAGTCAGCCTCTTTCCCCAGCAACTCCTGTCATTGCCCAATGGGCTCATGAACAAAGTGGTCATGGTGGTAGGGATGGAGGTTATGCATGGGCTCAGCAACATGGACTTCCACTCACCAAGGCTGACTTGGCTAGAACCACTGCTGAGTGCTCAATCTGCCAGCAGCAAGACCCACACTGAGCTCCCTATATGGCACCATTCCCCGAGGTGACCAGCCAACTACATGGTGGCAGGTTGATTACATTGGACCACTCCCTTCATGGAAGGGGCAGCAATTTGTTCTAACTGGAATAGACACACACTCTGGATATGAGTTTGCTTTCCCTGTATGCAATGCTTCTGCCAAAACTACCATCTGTGGGCTTACAGAATGCCTTATCCATCATCATGGCATTCCACACAGCATTGTTTCTGATCAAGGGACATATTTCATAGCAAATGAAGTGCAGGAATGGGCACATGCTCATGGAATTCTCTGGCCTTACCACGTTCCCCATCATCCAGAAGTAGCTGGATTGATAGAATGGTGAAATGACCTTTTGAAAACTTGGTGCCAACTAGGTGGCAAAAACTTGAAAGGTTGGGGTAATGTTCTCCATGAAGCTGTGTATGCTCTGAATGAGCATCCATTGTATGGTGCTGTTTCTCCCATAGCCAAGACCTATGGGTCCTGGAACCAAGGGGTGGAAATGGGAGTGACACCACTCACTATTACCCCTAGTGATCCACTAGAAAAATGTTGCTTCCTTTCCCTGAGACCCTGAGCTCTGCTGGTCTACAGGTTTTAGTTCCAAAAGGGGGAGTGCTTCCACCAGGAGAAACAACAATGATCTCTTTGAACTGGAATCTAAGACTGCCATCTGGTCAATTTGGGCTACTCATGCCCCTGGATCAACAAACCAAGAAGGGGATGACATTACTGACTGGGGTGATTAACCCTGACTATCATGGGGAAATAAGACTGGAACTACCCAATGGAGGTAAAGAAGAGTTTTTTCTTGGAATATAGGAGATCCCCTAGGAGCCTTTTAATCACCATTCCTGTGATTAAAATCAATGGAAAACTGCAACTAGCCAATCCAGACAGGACTACCAATGGCTCTGAAACTTCAGGAATGAAAGTTTGGGTCAGCCCACCAGGGCAAAGAACCACAGCCAGTTGCAGTACTTGCTGAGAGCAAAGGGAGTATGGAATGGGTAGTGGAAGAAGCTCATGATAAATATGAGCTACGACCACGTGATCAGTTACAGAAACGAGTACTGTGATGCTGTTTTGTTCCTGTTGTACTATTTAAGTTGTAAGATATCAAGTTTAAGAATGAATATTACCCAAGGACTTGCACCCTATTCTGGAGAGAGTTACTGTGTTTCCAGGTATATGCAGGACAGTTGAGTATTGTTAGGTGAGAAAAAAATGTGTCTTTTATTGTTTTCTATTTTGAAATTAGGTATGGTTTAAGGTGATGAGTTCAGAGGCCAAGTTGACAAGGTGTGGACTGCCATGGTCATGTTCATGTGTCAACTTGGCCACCTGGTGGTAATTATTTGTCTGGTTGAGCAAGTGCTGGCCTGTCTTTTACTATGAGGACACTTCATAGAATCAAATCATGATCACATTGGCTACATCCACAGCTGATTCCATTTGGAATCAGACAAGGGGAGTGTGTTATTTACTGAGTGATGCTTAATCTAATCACTGGAAGCCTTTTAAGGAGGATTCAGAAGAGACAGACTCTCTTCCTGCTTCGGCTGGTGAGCCTCTCCTGTGGAGTTCATCTACAACCTCCATCAGAATCATCAGCTTCACAGCCTGCTCAACAGATTTTGGACTCTACGTTCCCACAGTTATGTGAGACACTTTTATAAATTTTACATTTATGGATATTTCTTGTTGATTGTATTTCTCTAGAGAACCCAAATATGCCCCTAATAAAGTAATTATTTCTAAATCTGTTTATTGCATCTCAATCTGTTCATCCAAACCTACTTATTTTGAAAATTCAAGCATATTTCCAGGTACTACTGAATAGATCTTCATCTAGATATCTCATAGGCATCTCAAGCTTTGCATCACCATTCCCCTCCCTCTAATCCTGGTCTGTCAATACCCTGTTTGTGTGACTTGCACAACTACACAGCCAAATATCTCAGTGACAAACTCCTGGTCCATTTCATTCACGAAGTCCTATCAAATACCTTCATTAATGAAGCATTAAACATCTTTTAGAAACTTTTAGTGAAGCCTTGAAATTCTGACCTTCCCTTAGTGATACTATCTTTATTTTAACATGATAGAATCATGCTGTGGATTGAACTGTGCTCAGACCAAAATTAAGCTATGTTGAAACCCTTTTTCTTCACCTCCTCAGAATGATATGTTATTTGGAAATAGGGTCCTTAGAGAGGTAAGTAGGCAAAGTCATACTGGTGTAGTCCAGGCTGTTAATCTGATATAATCAGTGTCCTTATAAGAAGAGAAAAGTTAGATATAGACAGAAAGTGAATGAGAGAGAGAGGGTGCGATGGACGGCTGACAAATGCCCAAAGCTAGACATGCCATGGAACAGACTCTTCCCTAACGTTTCAGAAAAAACATGATCATGCTGACTCCTTGAATTTGAACCTCTGGCCTCTGGATCTGAGACAATACATTTCTTTTGTCTTTTAAGCTACCCAGTTTGCGTGTTACAGCAGCTCCAGAAAACTAAGGCAAATCATAACTCAAGAAGGTTTCAAATTATCTAGAAAAATGTTTCAAAATGTTACAGTGATAGATATATGATGAAGGAAAATAGTACAGCAACTGATTCCACTATCATCACAATTAACACTGAGGGAATTAACATAGAATTAGATTTTTTAACCTTACTTTAGACAAGTTAGTAAAACCCCAACAAATGAATGAAAAGGTAGTTCTTATCTGGAATTCATGGCATGTCACAAAATCTTCTATTAAAAGCCTAATTTATGCCTTAAGCCACACAATTGGAAAGCAATTTTGTTTCCTAATGTAAGAGAAAATAATTTTCATCTTTCTGTAATGAATTGTTAACACACTTGCCACAATTAATATTAGAACACATTGAATATATTTTGATCGTATCTCTCTTTTCTGGAAAATAAGCAACATTTCATGAAGCCAAAGTGCATTTTTATTATAAAACTTCATTGCTCTCCTTGGACACAAGCTAAAATTACTAGGTCATTCTACAGTGCAAGAAAGTGATTTCTAGAGAGTAAAAAGCAAAACTTGGCCTTCTTGTGGTACTTCTACCAATAAATAAATAATAAATAAAAAGAAAGACAATTTCTGGAAGCTAAATGCCAGACTATGTCTTGACATTCATAGGTTAAAAATAAGACTGCTTGGTTAGAATCAGTGATTATTTTGCATTATTTTGGTTAATATGGGACTGTCATTATTCTGCTTCATTGATATTTGCTCATATTGTACTTAAATTGACTATGGCTAAGCATGAACTTCCTTAATGACCTTACAAGAAAAATATAATAATCTGATGCATCTTGCAGTTTTTTAAGTAATGTATGCACAAAATATTCTCTGCCTGTCAGAATTAAGCAACATTTTGGATTATAAGATATTCAGCTCATAAAAGTATATAAATGTGTGTTTAATGACTCATTTGAAGCACTAAATGTACACATTTACATTTTAAAACTATCATGGGAGCTACAACATTTGTGAACCAAGTTCTTATCCTCTTCTAATGATCATAGCTGTCCATACAGAATGCCAGGGCATGTGTCCATTTGTGAGATACTGCTACTAATACTATGTTTTTTTGCTTTGGTAGCCATGTTTGTCAAGTTAAAATTGCCATAGATACCATAGCTGTTTGGATTCAGCATGCTCACAAGAAAGAGAAATATGCAACAGAATAACAATTATGCATTTTCAGAAAATCTAAATATTTATGGTAAAGACAAAATGGAACAGAAACATTTATAAGGAAAAGATCTCCCCAACTCCACTTGGCCAGAAACAAAACCTCTAACAATATATGTTTTCTATCTTGGGATAGGGGAGATAGTTATAACATGAATATATACTGCTATTTCTTGATTAATTAACTTTAATCATTTTTTAGCTCCCCGCTTTGAAAACTGAGGATTTAGCCTGTGCCCCACTCATGCTTTTTCTCCATTTTAGTTTTAATAGTGGCCAGTACTTTATCTTTTGTCATTTAGGTTTCAACTTTAATTAATATTAAGTTCATTTTCTTATCCTTTCAGCTTCAAAAGTATCTTTTCACTTGCATCTTATCTAAGCATACTGGTCCTCAACTTTCTGTTTAATTTTCTTCATTGCTTGCTTTTCATAAGCTTGTAATCTATAGCTTTTCTTTTGACAATATCCAATTTGATATATTTCCATTATGTTCTGTCATCAGAATTAGATTTTGGATTGTAGAGTTATAGTTAAAATCCAATGAGTAGCACATGTATTGGTCTGGCTATGGGGATATCCCCATGGAGACAAAGAGTAGACCTGTGCATCTCAAAGGTGAGTGCTCTTAAGGTCAACATGAAATATGTTATCTTTTGTTGTTGTTTTACCAATCATCAGTTACTCTAAAATTTGCCATATTTTAGTGTCTCTTTTATATGGATCATTTATTCGTGGTTTTTCTTGGAGGATCTCAAGGCCTTTTTTTATACTGTGGAGACTCTAGAACAACTTCATGGTCATATGTTCTGCATACATAGATTCCAGGATATTCTTCAGAAACTCTCCTATCATGGTATGCTGGGACTGCCTTTTAGCTGAACATAACATTTTATTTTATTTTATTAATTATTAACCATCATCAGTTAGTGAACATGTGTTAGTGGATGATTATCAGCTTACAATACAGCTACATCAGAACAATAAGCAATACCATTTTCAGAAATGCTTTGAGTTTTTCACACTTTATCAGCAAATAAACCTTTTGAATCACATTTTGTTTAAACCAATAATAATGCTTTGCATTAAAACATACAGAAAATATTTTGTTGAAAACCAAGTTGCTTGCAAATCTTGTCTCATCAATATCTGTGTTATACTTGAAAGGATCAGGTAAAGAGAAAAAAGGAAACTAAATATATATATAGTTGTAATAAAGAACTGCCAGGAATATTAAAATGTCACCATTTATGTACAGATAGTTGCTAAGCATTTTCTGATAATAAATCAAAAGATTCATTTAACTTCTATAGAAGTTAAATGAAAATTTGTGATCCTAGATATCCCTTAAATTTAATAACCTATTGAAAATTTGGGGAATCTCTGTAGAAAGTGGATTCAATTAAGTTCAGATCCTGACTCTGAGGCTACATTACTTTCTGGAGGTACTTGGAAGAGTTACTTAAAAAATGTGCGTGAGATTCAGATTCCACTTCTGAAACAGGATATAAGGCTCCTGGCTTCTGGTTTATATTCAAGTGTAAATGTGTATAAATAGCCTAATAAAAGGCTGGATAAATAATAGGAGCTCAAAATTTATAACGAATCATATTATTAAATAAAGACGATGGTGTCTATCATTTTGCTATCATCACACCAAATCTCTTTCTTAAAAACTAAGAACATCATAAAGCAACATTCCTCAAACTGTTTTAATAATACACTGAATCATCTGTAAATACGTCAATTGTATCAGAAAACAAGGTGCTGATCGATTTGACCAAATCTTTTTTCAGGAAACACCGCACTGTTCAAAATGTTAAAGGCAATAAAAATTTACTTCTTTTTATTTTTATGATATGAAGATATTTCTGTCTATTTAAAAAAATATTAAGTAGGCATTGAATAAAACTTTGGATAAAAATTTCTCAAAATGATGAAACATTAAAGTTATTCATATTTCCTTTAAATAATAGTGAAAGTTACCTATTAAGTGTATATTCTAACTGCCACGGTGTTGAGAAATGCTTCATGGATGATGTATTTAAATCATTTAATTTTGAAGGGGACTCTGAAAATAATGCTTTGGGTTCGTTTTAGATAATTAGCATCCTAAACTGCATTTAATGATTTTTAAAGCTTAAAAAAATAATATGGTGCTGCAATTTGTTCAAAGACTATCAACGACTTAATAGAATAGTTAGGAGGCTGTTTATATCCAATTAAAACTATATGTGGAAATGGGACTTTTCACATCTGTAAGGTTGACAGTAAATATTTATTTTCTGAGTGATACTTGCTAATACTTTACTTCCTAATTGCTTTTCTGCATTGCATAGCAGACTCAGAACATTCTGAAGAGATTGTACTTTTCAAACTTTAACAATAGACTATCTAAAAGCAAGCATTTGTTCACTTGAGTGATACCGTTCTATGTTAAATTATTTTGAATTTGGGTTAATAAAACTGCAAACCTTTTTCCCACGTATTCCATTTAAATAAGAAATTTAAAAGCATAATATTCCTCTCATTTCGTTCATGGATTCCCTGTCTTTAACTTTAGTATTTTCTATTCTTGCTTTTAATAATGGAAATAATGTTAAGGTGCTGTAAAGTTCACAGAATAATTTCACATGCATTATTCATCGATTATCATTTTCTAGGTAAAAAAAAAACCAACAACAACAACATATTTCTAGTGAATTGTTTCCCTCATGAATTTTCATCAGAGAAATTCTACCTCAAAATCTATTAGCCTGCATGCATTCGTACAAAGGCCCTTTGCCATTTCTTTTGGTTCAGTTGTTGAGCTGTCCCAATCCTATCTAATCTCAATTTCATATTATTTTTGTCTCTTTTTGCTTTTTATTTTTGCCCTTATAGATTATTCCCATTATCATATAAACATGCTATCAAACTTATCATTTTTAAACTCTCCTTTGTTTATCTCATTCCAGCTACTGCTGCATCTTCGTGTTATCCCACCTTATTGCAAAATCTCTTGAGAGTCTCCCTTATATACATTTCAACTTCTCTGATTCCTTTTTGAATAAACACCAATCAAGTTTTCTTTCCCAGAAATCTTCCAGGTTTTTTTACAAAGCACTGCAAAATCCAACACTTAATTCTCCATCATAATTTTCTTTGACATATCAGCAGTATTTGACAAAGGTTTTGACATGCTCATCCTTGAAACTTTATTTATACTTTGCCCCGGGTTATTCTTTTCTCATTTCACAGGACGCTTTTGTCACTTTCCTTTTTGGATCTTTTTCAAAATCCAGCTTTTTAAATGGTTAACTTCCAAATACATCATAATATTTATCTATGACTTAAAGATCTCCACTGAACTACTGGTTCATGTGGGCCAATCTTCTTAGGAATCTCCATTTGTATGCAATTGTCTAAAATTTATATCCTTTTCACCACCTCCTTTGGGCTTGACTCTAATCAATAAATGCTGTAGATGACAACTCTAATCTTGCAATTATTCAAGGCAAAAAAGGTGATGTGATCCTGAATACCTCTTATTTCCTTCAACCCTCACATTAATCTATCAGCAATTTCCAGGGGATCTAACTTCATATTATTTCCAGAATCTGACTTTCTCTTACTACTTCCATAACTATCACCAAAGATCCAGGTACTGTACTCTACGTTGAACTTGTTTAATAACATCTTAATCTTTCTTCCTTTTCTTTCTGCTCCACTCAATGATCTGTTCTCCACACAATAACCATATTGATTCTTTTAAAATTTAAGTAAATGTACTTCTCTTCTGTACTGGATTGAAGCTGTTAAGTACCCCTGAAAAGCCATGTCCTTTTAATCCTAATCTAGTCTCGTGGGGGCAGGCTCATTGTGGGCGGGGTCTTTGTATTAGTTTATTTTCATGGAGTTGTGATCCACCTGTTCCAGATGGCTCTTAATTAGCTTCCTGGAGTCCTTTAAAAAGAGAACATGAAAACCAGATGACAGACGGTAGTGCTTGGAAACAGACAGAAGTTCTGAGAGGAGGCTACTAGAAGGAACCAGGACCTGAAAACAAAGAAACCCAGGAGCAAAGAGCTAGAAAATGTCACCATGCGTCTTCCCATGTGACAGAGAAATCCTCGACTCAATTGGCCTTTCTTGAGTAAAGTTATCCTCTTGTTGGTGCATTAATTTGACATTTTCATGGACTTAGAACCATAAATTTGTAACTTAATAAATCCCCTTTGTAAAAGCCAAACTATTTCTGGTATATTGCATTTCAGCAGTATTAGTAAACCAAAACACCTTCCGTGTTCAGAACCATCAAATGTCTTCCCATAGTACTCATAATCAAATAAAGTGTCCTTACAATGGACTAGAGACACAGCAATCTACATCCTGATATTCTGTACTCTCTCTCTCTCTGCCTAGTATTTCAACTCTAGCTATTCTGGCCTCCTCAAATTTGCTTGAATGCGGTCAAGGTGTCTCCCTCAGACTTTCACCTTTTCTAGTCCCTCTAGCTATATTGTTCTCTTTTTACAGTTTGCGGTTCAAATGTCCTCTCCTCAGCTAAGATGACCTTGACCACCCAATCTAAAATAGCATCATTCCCATGTAGCTCTGTCACTCTCAATTTCCTTACCCTTCTCTTCTACTCTTCATGTAATGGAGATATATATATATATATATATTCCTTTGATAAATACATATATATTACATAAATACTTATGCTTGTGCATATATAAATCTGAGTTTTGTACATCTCCCCTCACAAGGAAGTAAGCTCTCTGGGATGAGAGACTATCTCACTAAGTTTCTGTTGAATATTGAAAAAGTAGGAATGAATCGTAGTAGAGAAATGTGACTCACAGGTCACATGAGAAGTGTGGTTGGTAGTTGTAAATAGTGCAAAGCATTTTCAAATTTGAGGTTTTGAACATTCTTGAACTATCTATGGTACCGTGTTCAAAGGTATCTTTAGGTTGCCATAGGCAGAAAGTAATTTATTGTCCCTTCTAGAGAGATGTTATTTACTAAAAGGAGTCACTGTTATTATTAGAACAGATAAATTAAGATGCGCCTAATATGTATAAATCAATCTTCTAGATGAATATAAATACAGTGAAGTCTGGGTCATAAATAATCTGCAGTCATAAATACTTTGTGGTTCCTGTGTTTGCATGACCTTAACCATTCCGAAATAAAGAGCGACTACATTCCAGGTGAAGGAGCTGTGCCTTGGCCTCGCACACATCCTGGCCATCATTTCCCGTAGCTCCAATGGAATTTGGAATCTACAGAGTCATAAAGGGGAATCTGTGGCCCGTCCTGGGAATTATTTGCAGTTACATTTCTCATTTCTGTGCTCTTTCTCTCTGGTGAAGCCTACAAGTGGCAAATGGATAGACACTGATGTGGTATGACCTAAAGAGCTCTGAAAAGTCTATCAACCAAAAATTATTACTCCATGAACATCTAGGAACCATGCCTGAAAATGTCAGCATAAACATTATGACTCCTTTGAGTTTCAACAAAATGTTTCATGAAAGTACTCCCTAAAATATTTGTAAAGTCCTGTCACCTTACTCTGAATTAAGCAGCTGTTAAACACAATAGTTACAGCCCTGAACTCAGGAACAATATTGAAATGTGAGGATAAATGCAGGTATAGTAGGGTCTAGGGTAATTCAGATAGAAAAATCTGGGCAGTCTTCCCACTGTGATTTGGTCAACCACTGACTTTTTTGGTATGATGAATGACATGATTGGAAATATGCAATTAGAGAAGCAGTAATAAAATATAAAAATCATATTGGTTTAATATATGTTTTTCCTAAAATAGATTGTGTCTGCAGCATGTTTTTTAAAATAGAGGAGAAAATATCTAAAGAGTAGATGGGAGGCAGGGCAAGAAATAAAGGGAAGAAGGAAGAGGGGAGTAGATTATTCAGATGACTAATAGCAAATAGCATGGAGTGGGGAATCAGGTGACATGGTGAATTCCAGCTCTGCATTTTCTCTGCTTATGTGAATCTAGCTATATGATTGTATTAGTTACCTAGCTTTAAAATAGATACTATACAATACCTTGGCTTAATGATGGCAATTTATTGGCTTACGATTTCAGAAGCTAGAAGACTTGCCTCCCAGGGTCAGTACCTTCTGTATGGCCAGCAATCTTCAGGGTTCCTTGGCTTTTCCATCACAGACAATACACACGGTGGTGTCTTTTTTCTTACTCTTCTGGGGTCTACTGACTTCAAGTTTCTGGCTGCTCCTTGTGGCCTTTTTACTCAGTGTCCAGTTTCCTTTGCTTATAAGGAGTTCAGCAATACTGGATTAAGGACCACCATCATTCAGTTTGTGCATGCCTTAACTAATAACATCTCAAAAGACATATCTACAAAGGGTTTACTGCCAGAGGACCAGGGGTGGACACTGCACATGCCCTTTGTGGGAGAGATGCTTCAATTCCGCTCAACAATTTATCTTTTCTAAGACAGTTTCCTCTTCTCTTAGACAGAGATTATATTTCCTTCTCACAATTATTGCTATGTGGATAAATGATATAAAGCACTAATGATATAAAGAACATTGGTATTGGCAAGTGAAGGAGCTCACTGAACAGACGATGTCCTTATTCTCATCATTATTCATAAGTATTTTAGTTCCTTTAGCTATAAATGAGGATCATTTTACTTATGCTGAAGTATTAGTGGGTACTGATACTAGAACTGACTCAGATGACAAAACTGGACTCAGTTCAGTTTTGACTAGAACTGACTCAGATGACTAGAACTGACTCAGATGACTAGAACTGACTCAGATGACAAAAAAAAAATTGAATAATATTTACCATTATCAAATATTTAGTTTTGTGAATCTACTGCCCCCATAAATGTTAGACCACAATTTTCTGCTCAATACCTGAGATCAAGCAGCGAAGGATTACACTAAGCGTTGAGACTTTGCTCTATGACCTGTCTCCTTCCTCAACTCTAGAGAAGGATTTATAGGCTAAGTCAAAGGAGCTCTTAGACTTTGAAATGATTGATTGATTACCAGATTCCTGCTTTAAGTATTTAGCCAAACTCTCCATATTATTTATAATCTGACATCTCTTGAACTAACCAAGAACCAAGATAATTTTGAAACAAAATCCTTCTCTCATGTAGAGAGAGTGCACGATTTATCAGTTTAGAGCTGATATGTTGTGCCATGTTTCCCTTTATTAGCAACAGGTTTTACAAATTGGACAATGAAGATAGATGTTAGTGACCAAAAGTAGCTGTTTATATTCCAGCATCACTTCCATCCACCCAAAGGAGAAAGGTTTAAGAGGAGACATAATACCCTCTTTCTAAGGACATTTGTCAAGTACTGCACATACCATTGCCACCTAAAAAACATTGCATGAGTTTCTTCTTTTTTCTTTTTATTTCTTTTTCTGGAGTGCCACAAATGTTCTAAAAAATGATCATGGAGATGAATGTACAACTATGTGATGATACTGTGAGGCACTGATTGCACACTATGTACAGAATGTTTGTATGTTAAGAATGTAGGTGCTTGTATGTTGTTGTACCAATAAAAATTAAAACAACAATAACAAATTGTCCAGAAATTTTTCATGCGGCCGTACCCCAGTTGCAATGAAGGTCTGTCAATATAATCTTTATTTTTGGGTGTTATGTGTTCAGCTTAAAAGAGGAAAAAAGAGGCAGAAGGAAAATCGTTATAGGGAGGAGACAATTGGCAATTTGTGCTATATACTCTAACTTGGTTTTTAAGAAAATGAATCTGTTCAGGGAAATGGACTTTCCTTAATATAGCATGTGACAAGATTTGGTGAGTTCAACCACATTCTGAGCGTCTCAGAAAAAGGGAAATTTGATCCTATTTTACTTACTTTCTGTAAAAGTTATAAGAATGGACAAAATAGATTGCAAAGTATTACATTATAGTAATGGAGACATAGCTCTAACAGGAAATTTTCTCATAATTCATCCATGAGAACTTTCAATTGCACAAGCAATATAAATGTTTATAAACACCAAGGAGTTTTTTTTGTATTTTTAGAAAAGAAGATTTAATAAGTGAATGTAATACTTAAACGCTTCATTTCTCTTTGGCTAAATAATTTTCTCAATTCTGGTTATGTATCATTAGCATATGGAAATTAAATACATGGGTGAATAATGCATGATTAGGCCAGTAACACTTAAAATTTGTCTATAGGAAGTGAAAAAGATGTGTGTAGTTACTCATATATATTATAACTATTTAAAAATATGCATATATATAATACATTATGAGTGTATATATTGTATGTATACATAGTTTCCAAATATTTCTCTCATTGTACATGTTGTTCTTTCACCTTCATGATAAAGTTCTAGGAAGCCCAAAAGTTTTAAATTTTGATGAAATCCCATTTGTTTTTTCTTTTGTTGCTTGTGCTTTGGGCATGAAATCCTCAGAGCCACTGCCTGACATGAAGTCCTAAAGATAGTTCCATCTATTTTCTTCTAGGGATTTGGTAATTCTGGCTCTTATATTTTGGTTTTTCATCCCCTTTGAGTTGATTTCTGAATATGAAGTGAGGTATCCTTCATTCTTTTGTAAATAGAAATCCAATTCTCCCAGCTCCAATTGTTGAAGAAACTATTATTTCCCGATTAAGTCATCTTTGCACTCTTGTCAAAACTCAGTTGGCCAGAGTGGACAATGGCGGTTCAGTGGCAGAATTCTTGCCTGCCATGCCTGAGACTGAGGTTCAATACCTGGCACCTGCCCATGCCAAGACAAACAAACAAACAAGTTGACTGTAAATACGGACTAGGTTCATTTCTGAGCTCTCAATTTGATTCCATTCGTCTGTATGGCTGTCCTTGTGCTAGTATTATGCTGTTTTGAATACTGAGGCTTTGAAGATTGGAAAGAGTGAGTTGCTCCAGCTTTGTTTTTCTTCTTCAAGATGTCTTTGGCTATTTGTTGCCTCCAGCCTTTCCATATAAATTTGATAATTGACTTTTCCATTTCTGCTAGGAAGGTTGTTGGAATTTTGATTGCGATTGCGCTGAATCTGTAAATTGCTTTGGGTATATATTATATCTTAATATTTTGCTTTTGAATTGATTAATGCAGAATTCCCCTCCATTTATTTAGGTCTTCTTCAACTTCCTTTAGCAGTTTTTGTGGTTTTCTGTGTACAAGCCCTTTACATCCATAGTTAGATTTATTCCCAGATACTTGATTCTTTTAGTTGTTATTATAAATGGCATTTTTTTCTTAATATCTTCTTTTAATTGTTCATGATAGTGTACAAAAATACTATTGATTTGGGGGTATTGATCCTGTAACCTGCCACTTTTCTGAATTTGTTTATTAGCTTAACAAGTATTGTTGCGGATTTGTTATAATGTTTTTAAAAAAGTAAGTGAGACAGAAACTCGTGTAACAAAAATCACCTCATTAAAATAGAAATATTTGTAAAAATAATAAAATATTTATGTTAATTTATTTACTAACTCATGGTCATTATTATGCAGAGAGACTGATTCTATAATTCACTCCCTTCACTTGCTCCCTGACATTTGGCATCACTGATGGAACATATGTTTTCATTTGTGGAAGAGTAAGTATGGAATAACTTCAGGGAACAGACCAGGACCTGTCCCTCTTCTCTAAATGATGCTGCTGCTTTTTTTGGGATTTCTATAAGAATAAGTTTTAGGGAATTAATTAAAGGGCATTCATATCAGAACTAACCCTTTTTGATCTAACTTATTTTTTAAATAAGCTGGACCATAAAAAAGGAAAATCAGCTCTCTTTCTGTTTCATCTCCTCCTTTAAAACACTGCCACATGGCTGCCTGTTACTAGGTCTCAGAATTCGGGAGATTACCTTTTACAGAGTTCAACTGATTTATGAATAAAAGGACTTTTGAAGACTAGCCAAGGAACACAACTACCTATTTTATACTGTCCTTAACTTCTGAGTTCTGCATAAAGCATTTACAAATGGCCTCTTCAAATATTATAAGGAGAACACTGTGGACGTTCATGCACATTGTGTACTGTACAGAGACATGCCTTGCAGTAGAGGAGAACAATGGGAGAATTCAAGTTCCTGTTCTGCCTCCCAAGCTCTGTGTCCTGGAGTAGGACTGTGACAGCAGGAAGAGCAGCCATTGTGCAATTCCTCCAAATAATCACTTTTTTTTTGCAGTTTCCATAAAGGCACACAGGAAAAGAGAGTTAAATTATACTGGAGGCAGAAGGAATAGGAGCAAATGTCAAAGGGCATACAGACAATAGGAAACATCTCGGATATTAGGGAAAAAGGCAGTTACAGAGGACTTTTACATTTAGCAACGCCTGGAGACATTTTTGACTGTCCTGACGGAAAGACTGAGGAGACACTTCCTGCATCAGGTAAGTAGAGTCCAGGGATTCTGCTAAACGTCCTACTATGCACAGGATAGTCCTGCACACAAGGAAGTATCCAGTCCAAAATGCTAGTAGTGCTAACGTTGAAAAATTGTCCCTTAAATGAATACCTGCAGAGTTTAAAAAGAAGGTAGGGTGGGCCACAGTGGCTCAGCAGACAGAGTTCTCAGCTGCCATGCCAGAGACCCAGGTTTGATTCCCGGTGCCTGCCCAGGCAAAAAAATAATCAAATAATAATAATAAAATAAAAATAAGGTAAAATTTTTTTCAATTATAAATAATTAAAAATAAAAATAAGAAAACAATAGAAAAAAGTAAAATGTTAGAAAGAAATGAAGATTTGCTGAGTAGAGATTGACATCCAAATAAAATTCTGTTTGGTGGGTTATTTTTCATGATAATTAAGTATTTGTATTGATGCGATTCATGTTTTATCCTATTAAATAAAATGCCATATAATGATCTTTACAGCTGAAGAGAAAAAAAAAACTTTTTTTCTCAAAAATAATATATTTTATTATTTGGAAAAAGCATGCCATTTTCTACAATTGCTGTAGAAATAAGAAATCTAGATCCAAAGAAAATTTTCCCTTGATATTTTGATCTAATTATTATTTTTATAAAATTATTACAAAAAGTCTTTATTGAACTTCTAAAGATTAAAATATGGGTGTCAGATGATTCTACTCAGAGACTCTTCAGTCTCCATAATAGAGACAAAATAAATGTGAAAATAATTCGGTAGGAAATATATTTAGTTATTTTAGTTTGATTCCAAGTTCTGTTTTCCAATATTAAGAGGCTACCCCTTCTCCTGTATCATTTAACTTAAAAGCCAGTCTCTGCTGGAGGGAACATCATTTTGCTTTAGAGCAACCAAAATCCAGCTGACACTACTCAAAGCTTCATTTCTATATAAATGCAGATGTTATGTTCACATATGTGCCCTCCAGATATTTCTAAGTGCCTGTGCTTATAGCTCTCTAAAGTACAGCATTCCTTTTGCTGTTTTAAGAGCAAAGGTATATGGTATTACAGTTTTATAACCCACAGTTTTAAATGTTATCAAACATTTGCTACCAAAGATTATACTGATCATTTAGTTCTACATAACAGAATTATTATTCCATTTCTTTTAATCTGCATAATGCTATTTAATATAGTGTTAGAACTGCTGACTGATCAAAAATGATATGACAGTATTGTGCTAGCAGTTAAGAAACGTTTGCTGTTTAAATCAAAATAAGTTTCTCCAAATTTTTAAAAGTGCCTTTAGACAAGACAAGTTCATCACTGGAAATGTCTTAACATCATCTTCAGTGGAAAGTCTTAGACCTTTCCACGCAAGCACGGTCTATATTTTCATCACATCAACCAGACAGTTTAAGTATTTTTTTTTTTTCAGGAAAGGGAAGGAAAACCATATCCTAAAGTGTTTAGTCATTTTTCAAAAGCACATTTTATGTTGTTCAGTCATTAAATTAGAAAAGAGAAATGTGGTTTGAGGTAATTGGTGATTTGTAGGCTCAAGGCAAAGACATTTAAAATAAATTTTCCTAAACCTTGAGACTAATTCATAAATCTAGTTATCTTTCTTAGGTTTTAGAAAGTGATAAACGGAGGAAAAGAACTAACCTACACTGCACCAGAGTTTACTATTTTGTCATGAAGACGTATCACGTAGTGATGTTTCCATAATATAATATATTATCAATATATTAGGATGCTACAAAGCATGCTAGACATAAGGAAAAACATTTCAAGAGAATTGGGTCTCTTTGCATGGGAAAAGCATAGCCTGGAAAAGCTCAGCTTCTAGAATCATGTCTCTTGGTTTCAAATACCAACTTCCCCATTTAGTAGCTTATGATCATGCATATGCTCTTTAAGTTCCTGTATCTCACTTTTCTGATATTTTTTTAGAACAATATTACCTCTCTCGTAAGATAAATGAGATCATATAAATACAACACTAGTTCTTATGGCCTTTCTCATAGTAAATGTTGAATAATTCCTGAAAAATCTGTGAGTAATGTTAAACACAGATACGTACAAATGTAATTATATTATTTCATTGTTTGCAGGATCCTAAAAAATCAACTGGCACAGATTCTCAGAGAATACTGATTTCCCTTTATTAGTTCTCACAAATCATTGCCTAATTTTTTCATACCAGCTTTGCTAAGGAATTTATCACTCCATGAGGCAAAATATTTCATAACAATTTCATGAGATTCTATTTCGGTAACTTGAAAAGTCAAGAAATGTCCCTTTTAAATGAGCGATAAATGACGATCCCTGAATTTTTCGCTCATTGGCCAGAAGTAAAACCTGAAGATGACATTCATGTCTGGCCAGAAGTTTTTCTTTCTTATGAAAGTAAATATCTTAGTTATTTCTTTATAGCAATTTCAGAAGCACCATGCAATGTACTTACTCTCTGATTCATAGCTCTCTCACAGCACACTTTATAGAACAATGTATTTTAATTTTTCTCTTATAAATTCACGGTGTGAGCCTTTCATTTTCCTGCCTCTGGGGCTCCTCTATGTTTCCGGTTTATCATCTGTATAGCTCTTTTTCTCTTTTTTTTGGTTATATTTTGCTTTTGTTTTCTTGAGTCACATCTCATTTTCCATCTTGTTAAACTGACTACCTTTGGAAATGTTAAAAACATTGTACATATGCACATTTTTAGAGTTATTCAGAAACAAAATGGCATATGCCTTCCGGGCTCCACTCTAAGTCATTCAAAAGTATTGGTCAGGGATGCTATGGAGATAGAGACTTGATTCTTCCTCTTTTATTTCTTCCTCCTTTTTCCTTATCTTTTAATGGTATTATTATTTAATTTATTGAGGGTTTATTAGTGCCATTCCTTGCCAGGCTGAGAAATTCACCTACATTATCAAACTTAATTCTCAAAATCATTAGGCAACATAGTCAGAAATTTCTATTGTGAAAAGAAGAGTCTGTTGCATAAAGAAATTGCCTCTCTTCCCAACTTCAGATCGTCTGACACCAGAGGTTCACCCAGGGGGACAGCTATGGAGCAACATCCTTTAGAAATACACCTATTGCCAAAGGTTGGGTATCTAATTTATTGCACTTTCTTTCAGTATTTGTTTGCTATTATCATGATGATTTCATGAATGACTTTGTCAATTGCCTTAATGACTTTCTAATATACTGGCTTGAGGGTCAAATAACATTAACTATCTTTATCCCTGAAACTTCAACAAAAAATAACTACAAACACACATACACACACACACACATGCACATGCATAGATGCACTAACGGAGGAAACAATGGTCAACCTTCAAACATTTCCCTGCTATAAAATGAAAATAGCAACCATAAAAGCTGTCAATAATAGTTATTAAGGGTAATTAGAAAAGGCATTAGAATGATCTGCTTTTGGTACCCAGCTCTACCACCCTCAGAAAGCTACTTAATATCTCAGACCCACTTTTCTTTTATTTTCTTTCAAATCCAGTATAAACTCTACTTTGAAGTATTGTAATATCTGCAAGGCTCTTGACAGTTCAGACCTGGCTCATTGTCATTAAAATAAATAATACTAAAATTCAGCATATGATTGATTGCATGAACATACCAGGAGAGTATCTGTTAGCAAGACCACTCGATGCAGTGGTAACACACTCCTCAAATTTTAGTGGCTTAGACAACACAGCACCTGTTTGTGTTTGGCTACATTACATACTAATGGGGGTTGGTAGAGGATTCCACTCATTGTAGTCAGTGATGGACTCAAGATGACAGAAACATTCTTACCCAAAATTCTGAGACAGGGAAAAGAGAAGGAACTATGGCCGTTCATGCAATGGACTTTAAACTTCCATATGGAAGTGATTAGTGTCTTCACATTTCATTGGCAATGCAAAGCAACTGGCCCCACGTCTTACTAGAAAGTCCCTGAAAGGAAGAGTACAAGAACATTTCTTGAACAGTGATTCTTAAACACCGTAGGTTTAGAATACAAGTGCATTTTCAGAAAAAGAAGTCATCATGTGCAATTGTTTTAAATAAGCAAGGGGGGAAGGCATTAGAGTGGAATTTTTCAGTTTGCCTAAGAGAGAAGGATTCTCTCTTCATTTTGTAGACTGGAATGTAATTACTTGAAGGAAAATTAATTCCTGGCCCTCATGTTTTAATTTCATGGTGGAAAATCCAAAGCTCTGTCAATTTCTTATTTTCGTGTATAGTCACAATTCTTTCCCTCTACACGCTCCGTGTTCCCATCTACATATTTTTCTCATACACTTTGGAAATGATACCATACAGCTGCTTGTGTTGCCATGTCTTATTATAAATAATTCCTTTCGATTTCTGAGAATTATTTCATGCTTGTATGAGGTTGCTCTTCTTTTTTTATGGTGCCACTTCAGTATCAGAGGATTTAAAAAATAAATGTACATAGCAATTATGTGCATTTATATTGTACAGAACAGATTAGAATAACATCTAATCACCATAAAAAGTCTGGAAATACATAGGGAATAACTGAGGTTCCTTGATAAAAAGCAATGTCAATAAACAAAAGACAGCCTACATGGCTATATTTTTGTTGTGCAAGCATTATTAACTTTAATGGAATAGATTGGTCTGTGCATGAACTAAAAGTACCTATGTACATGTTTCTCTAATGGCATGACAATGTCTGACTGCCAATGAAAACAGACATATTGAAAAAGCTCTGTCTTGTTAACTTGGTATTTGGGTCCATCATTCCAATTTAAAGGATTTCATCTTTCAAATTTTACAGGTGAAAGGAGCACAATGGCCTCAGTAGGCATAAACAACAGTTGAATATAAGTGTGGGAGTCATAATCATTCAGAAGAGTGAAACGTTGAAACTATGGCTTCTGGACAGTCTGTTTCCTTCCTGGTGTGCCATCCATTCTATCTCATTGGACACTCTCAAATATCTTTTAGCAGTAGTCTGGATATTTTGAAACAGCTGAACCTACTGGCTTTGTCTCAGTCTGCTGGACATAGACAAGCTATCCTTTAGAACTTTCAATACTCTGATTTTTGTTTCAATACTCTGTCCCTGTCCACAGTATAAGGATATTTCAGATGGGAAAAAGGTTTTAGAGATTACCTAACTTAATCCCCATCACTTTGTAGGAGAGGAAACATTTTTGAAAAAGAGACAGGTACAGTTCCTTGTCACAATCAGAAAGCATTGTTAATTGCTTCCTCTTTTAAACCTCTTACTGAACATGAAGTGCATGAAAAATGAAGACGATTTTAGAGCTGCAGAAAAGTGCTAAGATCGTTCTTCAAGTTTCTTTGCAAGGAATATGCCAGGGATGAATGTCATCTGTGTTTCTCTCTCTCCTCCAAATTCTGAACCTTGGTGATGTCTACAAATTTAACTTTATTCAGTAGATCTGAGCATAGTGATATCACAAACTTAAAAGATAACCATAGGGAGATTTAGGGAACACTGGCTCTCTTACATGTTTACTATTTATGTGGTATGTCACCCTGGGCTAATTAATCTAACTCCCTTGTAATCATCCTAAAAGAAAGAGGTATTTTAACAGTTTAGTGGGCTTTAAATTTTGAAACTCATCACTACTTAAAAATTCTCTTGAAATGAGAGAAATCAACCTTTCAGAATAAGGAACAGCAACCAAGTTTTGTCTGCCCAACTAGTGTCAAGTTTAAAAGTGCATATTTTCTCCACAGGCACTCTTAACCTCTGACCCTAAATGAAACCTATGTTTCTGAAAATGTATAACTTCAAGCAATTCAGATCAATCCCACAAATGTCTAAGTCAGGGCCACAACTTGATTCCTTAATTCCTTGTCTACTGTTTCCACCTGCTGGGCTAACGTGGAGGTAAGCGATGACACACGTACGCAAACATGACATCACTTGCTTACTGAACTCACCTTAAGTTACCATGAGAATTTCCAGGTGCAAGGTGGTGATGGACACAATTAGCTTCTCCCTGAATTGCTCAGGAGATGTTTTATGGACATAAGTAGCATAAATTGCCTAATGATCATGGTTGCAATTACTGCTTTTTAATTGCAAAAGTAAGATACATTGTGACATTTTGCTCATTTTTGCAAAGTTTGGATTGATCTTTAAAATTTCTGTGAGGATCATCTTCTTCCGATTTGATATCATTTAATTTTCTCACCAAACCAGAACAATCTCTGTTACCAGGCCTTCACATTGGCCTTGAAGTGAGTATTTGTTCTTTCAGACACCAAAAGTTGCCTCCTGCAACTCCTCCTCTTTTTTTGCCTTCCACTTTATTTGTTTACTTAATTAGCATAAGTTATTAGTTTAGGCCATTTTATCTTGCTGGATTTCTTTCTAATTTTTATTTTCCTTTAATTAAATCCCCTATAGCTAAACCACACCTTGTTCACGTTTAGCTCCAATACCTTCAGACCTTTACTTACTGTGTCTGTTTGCTATTGTCCAGTAGTAAATTACCACAAACTTAGTTCCTTAAAACAATGCCAATTTATTCTACAGTTCTCAAGGTCAGAATCCAAAATGGGTTTCACTGTGGCTAAAATTAAGGTGCTGGACATTCTTGGACATTCAAGGAGAGACTCATTCTTTCACCTTTTTTCAGCTTCTAGAGGCCACCTGCAGTCCTTGGCTGCTGTACCCTTCGAAGCCAACAATCACATCATTCTGACTTCAGCTTCCATCATTATACCTTCTATGACTTTACTGCCTCCCCCTTCCCTCTTTTAAGGACGCTTTTGATTTATTGGGTGCACCCAGATAATCTAGTATAATGTCCATATCTTAAGATCCTTAACCACATCTGCAAAGCTCTTTTGTAATATATTCCCAGGTGTCATGAAATGGAACACAGGCATCTTTGGGAGGCCTTTATTATGCCTACCACACATGCCACTTCTTTGATCTCTGCTTTTTAGAAATTCCTCTTCTCTCTTTAAATGCCCAGTTGTATCCCTATATACTCTGTGTCTGAAATCTGTCTTGTTGCTGAAAATAGTCTCACTCTTCTGTGATTTCTGATACTACCTATTCTCTGGGTCATTCATTGGAATCTTATTGCCTTTGAAATTCACCTATGTATATCTAAACCCATTTCAATTCACTAATTTCATTAGGCAGTATATATACATTCTCTTTCCCTAAGGATCCAGGAGTGACTGTTTTCTAGAGATTAAGTTCCAAAATGAGAAAGGACTTCTATTCCAATTCAGTGTTGAGCAAAAACACTTCCACTTTGTAGACTGACAGGTTAGCCATGTCCTGTTTTTCATTCTGGCACTCAATATCTGTTACCAATACCTTCCCAAAGCCCTTCTTCTTCACCACAGATGCTGGGGAACTCTATTTGGTTTGCAAAAGATGAGCCTTGCTGTTTAAATTTCTGGTAGAAGGTGAAATTTTACTCTCGCTCTATTTTCTAGTCTCTTAAAAATGATGTATTTTTTTCTGTTTCCTTTATATTTCTTTGTCTAAATCGATGCAAATATTCTAAGAAATGATGAATATGCAACTATGTGATGATATTAAGAATACTTATTATATATGTAGAATGGAATGATATATTATTTTTTGTTTGTTTAAAAAAATGATGAATTGATGATTCATCTTGAAGTGCCCATTACTTCTGTGCAAAAGTAGTTGTGAATTGTAGAATTTAAAACATTTATTAACTGCCTCACATAATTAGACTAACATTATTTCTTTACAAATATGACATAGAAATTAGAGTCTCAAGAGTTGTTCTAGGTTTTTGTTGTTCTTAAAATACAAAAAACTTTGTACTGAACCTTGACTCCCTCCACTACCAGTGTCACTACCTGACTTTCCAGGTAAGGAAAATAGAAACAGGAGCAGAAGGATTAACAGGGGTGAAACTAAGGTCTCATTTTATGAGATGTAAGTAGGTAGTTAAGCAATTCCCTCATGCTCTCAGAAAATGCACGAGTTCATTGGGGAATTTACCTACCGCTTTAGATTTGTCAATCAGGTGTACTCACTCCCAAGAATGTGTGATGGCACCAGCCCCTTCTTAAGCTTGTTGATACTCAGACATTTTAAACCATTTATTTTCAGTCTTTCTTTTCTTCCCAGTAGAGTTTAAGGGATCCTGGGTCTTTCTGTTCATTATGTCATATTAATTCAACTGTAAATTTTCCTCTTAGAGGTTAAATTAAGTCCATCATAAACCAGAATATGTAAATATCAGAGTGGCTCATAGAGTTCCAGAGCTAGTTAGTCTCTCAGCATCCTTTGAACTAACTCAGGCAGTTCAGGTAGAGGTAGTAATAATATTATGGCTGAAGTCTCTTAATGACTTTCTTGGTTTCTGGTTGTTTAGAGAAAATAAAAGGAAATGTATATAAATACCCATGTCCTCTTCATCAAAGAAATGGATGAGGCCAGTGTCAGCTTTGAAATTTTCAATTCAAATAGCCAGTTCTTCCCACTGCAAACCAAAGTCCTACTGAAAGAATAAACATTCGTATGTTAGGTTAGCCCCATCATTTCACAATAACTTTGTAACCCTCTGATGGCTCCACTTTTCCATGTGTCTACATAAGTGAAAGTGGGACATAAAAGCCACTTCATTTTGGGTTGTCAAAAACATTCTGTGGCCCATCTCCTAATATTACATAAGTTTTACTGAATGTGAATAATTATCTCCATCTCTCCCACTAAACAGTCACATCTCTGTATGTCCTTATGTCCCTACACAATATCTGTTACTTAAATATTAGCACAACTTAATCTTCTTTTTTTCTGATCCAGGATCACTTATCTTATAATATAACATGGCTAATCATTGCATCTCATCTTTCATATAAAATAGAAATGATTTTCTGTTGACCTTGATACAATATTTACTGGTGCCTACTAGAAAAAAAAAAAAAAAAAAACACAAAACTATAAAAAATATACACCTTTGTATTAGTTAGGGTTCTCTAGAGAAACAGAATCAACAGGGAACACTCGCAAATATAAAATTTATAAAAGTGTCTCAGTGACCGCGGGAACGCAGAGTCCAAAATCCGCAGGGCAGACTGTGAAACTGACGACTCTGATGGAGGGTCTGTACGAACTCCACAGGAGAGGCTCACCAGCCAAAGCAGGAATGGAACCTGTCTCCTCTGAATCCTCCTTAAAAGGCTTCCCGTGATTAGATTAAGCATCATTGTAGAAGACACTCCCCTTTGGCTGGTTACAAGTGGAATCAGCTGTGGATGCAGCTCACATGATCATGATCTAATTCTATGAAATGTCCTCATTGCAACAGACAGGCCAGCACTTGCCCAACCAGACAAACAGGTACCACCACTTGGCCAAGTTGACACATGTCCCTGACCATGACAACCTGCTACGATCATGTTGCTGTTTTCAGATGCCTCATAACATTTCTGTCCACATAATTCTATGAGTACAGCCTTAGGGTAACCACTAGACATGGAAAATAGATTCTTTCCTCTATAAGTACGGCAAATATTGAAATGTGCTGCTCAGACCCATTTCGTGGTGTGTGGTTAGCTGACAGACTCCAGCAGTTGATAACTAAAAGGTCTGTTTCATCTTTGAAATTGAAGTCACACCCTTCTCTGATGGCCCTAAGTCAATGACAGTGCAAGGTAAAGTACAAGGACCTAGGCATTTCCATCTAATATGGAACTCCTTCAATGGTCAGTGGCCTGGAGCACCCCATTGTGTTGCAAAAGATTTTGACCCAAATCTTCAATGTGGCCCTTATTCCAGTGAAGGTATAGGAGGTCAGGGAATAAATGGAGTTCATACAGCAGAAAACAACCTTTAAAGAAACTCATGTCTTTAGTTCTAGGATCATACCTATTATTATAAAAAATAAAAATCTACCAGTGTATAAATAATAGAAAATAATATTAGCTTTTTGTTTGTTTATATTAATTTCATTGAAATGCTAGTATGCCAGACAATGCAGATGTCTTCTATTTGTTGTTGCTGTTGTTATTTGCTCATTTTAATTGTCTGCTTCTTAGTCCCAGTGATTAAAAATCACATAAAAGTAAAAGAAGAATATATAAATATTATCTCCGCTTGGAATTTTCAAACAGTTACAACACTGATATACTTTATACAATTCTCACTAGTGTCTTGTCTTTAAAATGTCATCATGATGCAGCATCATATTTGAGAACCTCTAGAAGTTCTTATGGCAGGTAGGATTCTAAGATCCCCCACCCCGAGATTTCTATCCTGTTAGTGTTTAGGTCCCACATAATTCTTTGGACTGTGAAGATGATGGATTTTCCTCCCACATGAGGTTGAATGATATGGCATGGTTGATGTTAAAATAGAAAAACAACCAAGGTGGGCCTGACCTGATCATCAGATGAGAACTTTAAATGTACAGAGTTTTCTTTGCCAGAGCCACGGAATAGAAAGTCGTAGATTTGAAGCAAGTGAAAGATAAAAAGCATTCTTAAGTGTTGAAGATGGTGGGTCGCATTTCAAGAAATGCAAGCAATTTTTAAGGGCAAAGAGTAGCCCCAGCTGGCAGAAAAAAGGACCTCAGTCTTAGAACTACATGGAACTAAATTTTGCCAACAACCGAAATGAGTTTGTAAGTGAGTTGTTACTTACAAGAGATTCCAGATGAAAACTGAACACCAGACATCTATATTACATGCCTTCGGTTCTTACTAATAGAACTATGTTGTTTTATGGCCCAAAATTAGCGATAACTTGATGCATAACAATAGAAATTAAGACGGTTACGTTCCTTCATACTTTGTAAGTTATACAGTTAGAAAACATGTTCTCCCTGAACACTCCAAATAATAAAACTTTAAGATTCATTATTCTGTTTCATGTAACAATAATTTTTAAAAAGCCATTGATCATTTTCCAATAAATAATAGCACAGCTAATCTCATAACCACAAGGACTCTTGTTTTAAGTAAATATCAAAGCAAACCTTCAATAATTATGTTGTAAACCTTAAAAATTGAGCATAAGTTAAATGAAAGACAAGACTTGCAAGTATAGGAATTTTTCTGGGAGGGTGGCCAAGTGTGTTCTATGTTCTAATGAGAATGATACAGAAAAAGATATATCATTGGAATTATAAAAGTGCATAGCTACCCAATTCATAAAAAGACATAACTACAACATCTCTGGCCCTGCTTCTTTAAGGTTGTGTTTTCACTGTGAGCATATCCCCTGCTTCGAACTGTAAAGAATTTCTTTGGACCAAGCAGTACTCACTTCCCATAAACATTACAGAATAGATGAGAGAGTCGATCTACACTGTGGTGCTGTGGGGTCATTCCATCATGCAATGACATTACTCCTTTCTTCTTATTGACTAGACATATAGAATTTGTCTACACATCTCTGGCTTTGTGACAACCTTGGGTATGGCAACTTCCTTGCTCAGGTAGATAATACTTTTCCAAAAACACCATTTCCAATTTTTATTATTCTCCTTTGCTGGTTTTTCATGGAACCATCTTTACACTTTCCACCCACATGTGGTATGATGTCCTGTGTACAGAGCAGAGCACTTTTGTGTTTTTCTTCCTTAGAGGACTACCTTATTTTTCAGGGTTGCGATAATAAACATCACAGACTGGTTGGCTTAAAGAACATTAGTTTATTATCTCACAGTATTGTCTCACAGGAGGTTAGAAGTCCAATATTATGTTTTTGGCAGGATAATGCATTCTCTGAAGTCAGTGGTACCCTGGTGGTGGCTTGCCAAACATCCAAAGCTCAAAGTCTGCATCCCTCACCTGACCATCTGTCCCTTTCTCTGACTGTCCAAGTTTCCTCAGTTTCTAAAGATTCCAGTTATGTCGGACCAAGGCCCATCTTGATTCAGTTTAGCTTCATCTCAACTAGGAGGATATTCGAAGGTCTTTATTTACAGTTGAGTTCACTCTACTGTACTTATGTTAGGAATCAAACAGTATCTTTGTGGGGTACATGCTTCAATCCACAAAAACAATGTACTTTATTAGTGGCAATTTAGGATTTGAATGTTATTGATGAAAGATTTGGGATTAAAATATGAAATTTAAAAATTAGATAGTTTAGGGTACTGTGTGAATAAAAGAAGCTTCAAGCTGGAAAATAAAGACATTTACATTTTGCTACATGATGGAAAACCAGAACCGCTATGCTTATAGTGCACGTAGATACACATAATAAATATGATTGAGTAGGTTTTATGTTTAATAAATATTGGCTAACTAAATGAAATTTCTAAACTTGATAGATATAAAATTTTGAAATCTCTCAAAAATTGTGTGGGAGAGATATTATTTCTCTTTTTTTCCACATTTTTGAGAACACTAAAGCTTAAAGATGGTAAATAATTCATCAATGGCCAAATTGGCAAAGCCATGATTTGAACCCACATCAGGTGTGCCTGCCGCAAAACCCCACACATTTTCTCATGCAGCAAACTTCTTTGTTCATTTCTTCTGTGATGAGAAGACAGTGTTGTATTACAGTATTTTTCCTCAAAGCAACCCAAGACCAGGCTGGCAAAATGAACTAACAACTATTTAATGAAGATATTTAAGAAAGAGTGGTGCATAAATATGTTTAATTTGTGAAAAGCATAGAGTAGAGAAAACAGTAATGTTTTAGAATATTTTTAAGTACTATTTGACTTCCTCTTATGTAGAAAGTGTTTCAAAAATAAGATTTGGGTTGGACATAGTAAAGGATGGAAATTATATTGAACATATTTCCAGGTAGAGGTTATTTGATGAGAAAAAGGACTATTGTAGATTGAGTTACAGACTCAGACAATAAAGATAGATCTTAATCTTAATGCTAGTCCTGTGGGTATGAACTCATTATAAATAGGACCTAAAGATGTTATTTTTAGGTAAAATGGGGCCCAGCTAAACCAGAGTGGGCCTTAAACCACATTACTGGAGGCTTTATAAAGAGAAGGAACTGGAAGTCAGAAGTTGACAGAACCTAAAAAAGAAAGGAAAAGACATTGCTTTGTGGTGGGAGACAGAGATGCAAACCAAAGAAACTCAAGGACTCCCAGCAAGGCACCATCTGAATGTCACAGGCTTTGAGGAGAAAGCATCACCTTGATAAGGACTGATTATGGATTCTCCTAGACTAAAAATGCCCAATATTTAAGATAATCCATTGTTTTGTATTTGTCTTAACAGACTAGAAAACTAAGACAAGGATCGAGTGAAAAATTAACAGTGGTAAGAGTATATGAAAAAAGTTGTGAATGAAAGGATTTGTTTGGTGGTGGCTTGAAAACAAGCATAGACCTTGTAATTTTGAATTGTTGCTCACGAATGGGAATGCCCATACTGATTAAAGAGAAATAAGACTGGGCACAAGAGAGCTGATTAAGAAGAAATTGTAGTAGTTTAACATGACCTGGGCCCTCTTCAGGTATTATTCTACTGTATGGAAAAGAAAATCATACTTGGGAAACACAAAACTGTCAGGTTTGAAGAAGGAATAAAATGAAATGCTGGTTTGACTTCATTTAATTAACCAAATTGATTTTTCACCCACTAGCTTGAAAGATATGATTCTGTTGTGTGTGTTCTGATTTAATATTCCCTAAATGGAAATATGACCACATAGGGATAAAAAGACTATGGAAAAGTGGGAACTATTCTGACATATTTATGATCTTCCTGTTTTCCTTAGGCTTCCCTGTGTATCTTTACTAAGTCAAAAATTCCACAAGTTAAGACGTAGGCCCTGCCCCATAGAATCCCATAGTCAAGTGGTAATGATAGACAAGTGTCTACTTGCAGTGTAATGAGATCTATTTAGAAAAGAGGGTATAATTTGCTATAGAATGAAGAAATATGTTCATTACTTCCTTAGAGTTTAAAGGAAGAATTACAAAACAAAGCCTTTTTGAGCTGGATCTTGTTAAATAAAAATAAAAAACAAAACAAAATAAAATAAAAACTGAGCAGAAAAGAAGTGGAATTCTCTTCCAGGCAGAGGGAATGGAATGTACAAAGATATGAAACACAAGATGACCCAAGAAAGGTTATTAGTTCAGAATCACTGGAATGAGATGGGGGTTTTATGAGAAATTACTGAGAAGTCAGAGTAGTAAAGACCATGCAAATCAAGTCACAATGCTTCCACAACCCCATTAGTTTATAAAACATTTGTGACTTTCAATTCACAAATTCACAGACTCATTTTGGAACCCATCCTGGAATAACTGCTCATAAATATGCTCCCCGGATTTATTCTCAACAGTGTGTCTGTGTTACACACTACTCAAGACAAAACCAACATTCACCCCCTTTTTCAAACACCTTCTGTGGCTCTCAACCACTTAACAGGTACAATCTAAACCCTTTAGCAGAGAGGATGAGAATTTTCTTCATCTGATTGTCCCCTCAAAATGCTAACACAAGAAAACAAAATATCAGTCATTCTCTAAGACTTACCATCCCCTAACATTTTAATTCTGTTACATACACTGCATCTTCTTATCTTTGCACAAGCGTGTAAATTCTGCTCTTCTTCATTCTTCTATTCCATGTTAACAAGCCAACCAGACCAACATTATGTATGTTTCAAGAACTTACAAAAACAAGTTTTTGTTTGAATGTTTTTTAATATTTTCCTCCCTCTGCCTCCCTTAAGCTCCCATGACTTATTTCAGGTTTTATGTGACATTTTACACATTATCACATGATCCCACTTCCCTTTCATGATGATTTATTTTGCTAGCTGCCTCCTCCAATACAGTTTCTACAGTTTGACTACTGGGAGCCATATCTTATTTCTTTGAATAAGGGCCTAGAAAAATTCAAAGCAAAAAGTTGACTTTAAAGAAAGGTTTTGAGCAAATAAACGGTTGTCTAAACAGAGAATAACATGGAAGCTTGGATTTCATCCCTGAGACAATGGTTAATTAAGACATTTTCACAGGTGAATAGTCATTTCATGGTCTGATTAGTTTTTTTATAGATATAATTTTGTTTTCAGTATGCAATGGAATTGTGTGTTTGTTCAACACTCACTCCAACTAGCATTCTTTCCTGGCTGGGAAACTAAAAGCTGCATTTTTCAGACTCCATTACACCAAGATTTCTTTCACCATTCAGTGCATTAACAGAGAGGCTGTGCAGAATTGAGTTGGTGATGGAGGAAGGCAGGACATTTGTTGTCTTGGATTAGGTCAGAGGCAAATTTACTCTGCTGCCAGTTACTTTGGCAATCATGTCTGAAGTAGGTCAGTCAGTGGCTCGGTTCTGTAGTATAAGCTTGGAAATTCTTCATGGAAGCTCAGTCTATAGTCTATCATTTTAGTTTATTGTTTTAGTGCTTTTAGAAATTGTGTGATCTATCTGTATACTTTAATAAAATGTTTTCATATCTAACAAGCTAGGATGGATCTCATTTTATATAAGCGAGAGCTCTGGACAGTGAACAAAATATGCAATGCAATGAAGGTTGTAGAGAAAGGAGACAGCGGGGACAGTTTTATTTGATATAAATGCCTTAGCAAATGCAAAGCTGAGGCCACTGGATATTGAAAATTAAAAATGGATTTGAGAGGCTGCTCTGAAGTGGGGATGGTATGATTTGAAAATTAGTTGAAAAGTTAAAGGAAGAAGTAAAAGAGGTTGTCAGATCTGAATGATGTCATCTATATAGAAAGAAATTCCAGGAGGAAGCAGATTTGGGGGGATAAAGATAGTATCTTTGGTTTGGTTTTCACCGTTAAAAAAGCAGAAACAAATTGAGAGAAATGTGTAGCAGATTTTACAGATTGATTTTTTTTAAAGGAAATTAGGATATTTCTACAGAAGTTGAAATTGATCCTTCATCTATCTGATGTAAACTTATAAATTACAAATATTATTATATTCCAAACACTATGAAAGTTTCTAAGAGGTAGTGATTTTTACACCTGAATATAAATACAAAAATTAGACTCAATTATGTATGCAAAATATTTTTTCTTTTCTAATTTCAAAATAGCCTTCTTCATTAATAAATTATAGAAAAAATATGAAACTTTGTTATAAACATTTGGAGTCCTTTGATTTTTCTTCTTCATTTTCATATTTGAACCCTTTATTTTTCTTCAGGATTTGCTTAAATTAAAGCATTTGCTTAAATGCTTGCCCAAATGGATAATTATTTTTTTACTTTATATATAAATACTTGAAGAGGGCCAGGTAGCTAATTGGTTCTTTATAGTAAAGAGGTTTATCTGGTCAAAATATATGCCACAAAATATGTGTTTGTAGCTGTCAAATGATTATAGTCAAATTTTGTGCCTTTATTTAAGAACTTGATTATTAAAAAAAAAAAGTATTCATAAAGTCCGGTTAAGAGCAAGAGGTATTATCATTATTATATACATTGGCAGGGAAATGGAATAAATTTTATAGGATTTTATGCAAGCAATGCAACTCATATTCCTTTCATAGGCAAATTAGCTCTCAAACCTTACCATCTACTTCCTTATTATTATTTTCATTGATTCATTTAACTAAAACCAGTACATGAAGGGCATACAGAATAACAACTGAAAAACAATATTCTCTTACTGAATATGAACTCAAGGGAGCAGTTGAAATCCATCTGAACCTTGGCTAAAAATTGTTTTGTGGTGTGTAAGTTATATAATGAAGGCTTTTGATGACATACAAGCCTGCCAGTGATTAATGGAAGCACACCTAAATAATAAGAATATAACCACAGATGCCTTGGGATTATTCCTTTGTCCATTATTCAATGTGTTGAACTACAAAAATCATTTGCCTTGGGATATCTCTAGGGTGATTATTTTCAGGGGTTAATAACCCCTTAATCACTTTGTTATTTAGCAAATCTTTATCAATTCTCTGTTCCTAACATCTTTTTATTGAAATAAAATGTGTATTTGTTTCCAAATGCCCATGCATAGTAGTTTGCTATTGCCAGGACTTTCATTTGAAGAAAATGCTTTTAATGACAGCTTGCCACCTTGTAAGGACTCCATGTTACCATATGTCACCAATTGACCCATCCCTCATTTAAGTAGTCATTCCTCTATCAATTTGGAGTAAAAATTTCTTAACTTTAGCTACACTTCAAATGATGCTATCATTCTTATTTTATTGTCCAGAGATAACCAGTACTATACTCACTCCTTGTTTAGTGATATTTTATTGCTGCTTGATATCATGAAAATATCTAAGCACCATTCATTTCCTCAAGTTGGCAATGTGGCATTCCTCGCCCAAACTTTGTTTTTGCATGATCGGAATGTTTCATTTATTCATTTTCATTCCGTGGAAAGAAAAAAAAAAAAAAAAACACTTGTAGTATTTCATCAATTGTATCTATAACCCTCTAGTACTGCTTTAGGAAGCCTATTCTATAAAAAATTCAACACACTACCCTTTTATGTTCTTAAAATTCCTCATACCCAAAATGTTATTCTTTGGAATACAAAATGTTTTACTTTGTTACCTGTATATAAATTCTGCATCAGACCTAATCAGAAGTAAAGCTCAGTAAGAAATGATTCTGTAAGTGGTAGTCCTTTCCATTTTTCTTCTACTCTGGGCAGCAAAATCTTATTTCTAAATGATAAGAAGTGGCTGTGGACCCTAAAAGCTTTATGTCTATTTCTGTGCAGATATCTGGATCTAACTTCACTTATAATTTTCCTTGCATCTCTAGACCTACCTAAGTCTCCCTCTGCACATATCATTGTTGCATGGGCCCCACAGGGCATCGGGTAAGTGCACAGGCTCTGGACGGGATTGGCCACTTGGGTGCACAGCTAGCTGGGGGATACTAGCAACTTACTTAATCTTACAGTGTCTTAGTTCCATGCATAAAAATATGATAGGAACACCTGCATTATCATTTTGTAACGTGGATTTAAAGTTAGACTAAAGTGCTTAGTAAGGTTCATGGCACATACTAAACATTTATAAATGTCACCTATTAGTTAAGTTGCTCTTGCTCTCCCTCTTATATTTTCTCTTTTTCTCCCACTCTCTCCTTTTCTTTCCCTTCATCTCTCCCTTCCTCCTCCTCTCTTTCTCTGTTTCTCAATCTCCCCTCTCTCACTTTCTCTCTCTCTCTCTCTCTCTCTCTCTCTCTCTCTCTCTCTCTCTCTGTTCTTATAATGAATACAAATGTCAAGACCTATTTGAGAATGTTAAACTCACACGGAGTATAGCAATCTACACATTTGTTCACTACATATATATTTTATAACAAACCCTAAGGGATACAGTACGGAGCCTAGTTCTGGTGACTAACAAGAGAAATGTTCACCTAGTTACTTCCTTTTTTTCTTATTCACCTTATTAGGTCTACCCGCAGTTTCCTACTTCTTACTTTAGGACTCAGATAACTAAGCCTTGGTCTTTGTTTATTTGTTTCCTCCCAACTACATTTCTTACACATGGCATTCCCACCAGTTTGTTTCTATAGAAAGAACTATCCCTCCCGACATGTTTTGCCAATGGCTGGCTTCTGTTGTGTCATCACCATTATCTCTCTAAATGTGATTTTAGTGAGTGATTTTAACATGTCATCTACTTAAAATGTATGTGATAAAGGATGGTTAGTTATTCAAATCCATAAGATAATTTTTATATTAAGTTGGTTTTCCTAATTTCATTTTTAAAAACTCAGTCTCCCTCAAACAATGAAAAATCACATTTTAATGATCTTGCATGTGATTTGTTGTAATATTACTCCAAAATTATCCATGACAATAGCATCTCTTTCCTTAATAACCAACAATAGCAAATTTGAAATTACTTTTTTTCCTAGAAGTGAAAACCTTCTTATAAACAAAAACAACAAAAAAGTACTTTTATTTTCTTCCCATATGAGCAACATGCATGTCTAAATTTAATATGAAACAGATTCCTGATTTGCCAAAGCCAACAGTTGAGAAAAATATTTCCTTAAACATCTGAGGTCTTCATTATGTATTTAATCCTTTAGGAGGATTTTTATATCCTAAAAAATTTTAAAAACTTACATACCTTTTCTTTCCCCAAGGAATTTTTAAAATGCATTTTTAAAATTCTTGACTTAATGTGGACAGTCTTCTTTTGATAAAGCCATTTACTTGAAAAGCAACCTGAAAAAGAGGAAGTCAAGCAAAGGGCAATATCATTAAGAATGTACATTTATTATAATACTCATAAATTATAAATTGTTGCTTATTTTATCTGTCAACAATTCTAATATGAATTGGAAACTACAAACATCTGGCCTTTGTGCCATGTTCTATCGAGGTAATCCTGCACTCCTACCTCAGTAGAGTTTACATATAAAGTAGAAGACTCAGCTCATGTCTAGAGCTTTACAAAGAGTTAAAAATAAAAATGCTTCTGTACATTCCCCCTGAAAAAATTTGCTAGATTTTCTACTATTCACTTAAAATTGAACATTGAAATCTGTCTGTCAAGACCTCTCTTCATGTTTTTTTTTGCCCTAACTATTCTTTCAATGGCTACAGATACATAAGGTTGAGTTTCTGTGCTGTAAGAATTGCTATTTTCAAAGACTATTGGCTGACAAGAAAGACTTAAGCATCCTTTGATTGCCATCCCATCAATGTTTATATCTCTCCTCAATTATCTCAATCCATCTCTTCAAGAAACCCAATCCTCTTGATTTAATCTTACCCCTCTGATCTGTTCTCTTGTCCTATTGAGTGAGGACGCCATTTATCTATAATTTCTTCCAGTCTCTTACCAACGTTAACTTAGTTCTTTATTCTCTTGACTTTTCACCACACCAATCAGGCAAAACCCTGATAATTATTATAAGTCAAATTACATACCATTTCTATGGGTCAGAATATAAAGTTATCTCCAGTGCATACTAGGCACTTAATGTCTGGTAACATTTCATGATTTCCCTATTCAACTTTTCCATTATCTAACTTTCTATCCAGTTCTCCAAAACAGCTGTTTAAAATTCTTAAATCTTCTACACTGTCACTTCTCCCTTACCCCAACCTATAACTCTGTCTCCTATTCCACTGAAAAGATGACATCATCAAAAAGGAACTTCTACTTCCACATTTATACTGATTTTTAACCCTCTCCATCTACTTTTCCTGTCTTAAGGATATGCCTTCCTTTTTTTGGTCTGTTGACTATTATCTTCTATGTTTTCAGGTATCTTCCCTCTGCTAACATTCCTAAACACATATTTAAAACTTTCCAATGATACTACATTGTCTTTAGAATAAAACTTGATCTTTAGAGTGATAACTGATATGTGGAGGCTTCTGATATAATTAAATGTGCAAAAGTAAAACTTATTTTTGTCTTTAATTAATTCCAGACCCCCATTTAACTTCATCGTAAATTTCGACATAATGTTAAACTTGTCTTGAGTCCAGCACCCTGATAGTACAATTTTGACTACCACACATGATTGCCATCTTATAATATCTGATGAATGTATGGAACACATACCTGCTCTGTTTTGAACTTATTTATCAAGTTCAGGGCACAGAGGAAATTTTTTTTTTTTTGCATGGGCAGGCACTGGGAATCGAACTTTGGTCTCAGGCATGGCAGGCAAGAACTTTGCTACTGAGCCACCATGGCCCGCCCACAGAGGAAATACTTGATCACCTTTTTAACATTCTGAAATCTATGGGAAAATTGACCAAAGGAAACTGATCTCCAGCCTGCAGTCACGCTTAGAAATTCGGTATCTCCATTTCAGAAACATGGAATGCAAATCTAGCCAACCCAAAGATTCCTAGAAATACCATCATATATCCAGTTTATTCCACCACCGCCCTACTTTATAAGGTTCTGTGCTTTTTCTGTTGGCCTTTTTTTTTTTTTTTTAATGTAGGCCAGATCCTTTCCAGTCATCTATCTTATCTCCAGTTCTATAGAAGCCCTCCCTCCACTCTAGGAGAATGACTGTGTCTTGGAGAATGAATGGGTGAATTGTACATGATATGCAGTTCTCAGCTGAGCATCAGAGATCAGACAAACATCTCTCCTGACCACATGATTACCTGTAAAGAAGTTCATATCATCAAGCACTTCTCCAGTTGGGAAGAAACAACATAACTCGATGTTGCCATGTCTCCAACTGCTTCTCCGGAGCTGTCTCTGAATGTTTACTAAAGCAAAGTTTCCAAATTTCCAGATTCACACCACTGTTTCCACTGCCCTTCCTCAATCCATAGCATGTTTAATCTTGTCTAGTGATGAGGAAAAACGACTCTGCTGGAAGATGGCTAAACCATTATTGGACTTCAACTACATATGCAACAATTTGTATCATTTAATGTCTGATGATACAACTAAAAACTTAGATCTAGTTTTTTGCTTTGGAAGATTCCTGGCTCTACATGTCTTCATTACATAAATACCTCCTACCCATCCTTCAAGTATCAGCATAGTACATTGTCTCTGGGAAGATTTTTCCCTTCTTCTCAGACTGGGTTCGATGTTATTTACAATTGAATTCTCATCATGACTTTATCCCATCATAGCAATACTTCACACGCTTTGTGCATTAAACCTCCACCTTCTGTTTATCTCTCTTTCCGATAGACTGTAGATGGCTTGCAAGCAGAAACTATGTGTTTTTCTTCCTTGTATCCTAAAAATATAGACAGTGCAGAACATGGAGACTTCTTTTGTAAATATTTTGAAAGGTAGCTGGATAGTCACTATTGGACTTACTTCACCTCATTGAGTTTGCAAGTGCAGTAGCACTATGTCTGTCTGGCATGTTTAGAGAACCCCTAATCTTATTCTCTATAAGTATCAGAGAAATGTTGTGAATATTCTGTCCTCGGCATTTTTGTATCCACAGTGGTATGCATTCTCTCAAATGGCACATTAAACAGTAGGGTATCTATTGACTTAAATAAGCAATCTAAAAATATTTTGGATCTCACCATAAACAACTTTCCTTGCTGTTAACAGCATTTGGGGAAAGTACATCAAAATACCCTTGGCTGCATAAAGCAAAGTGACATTCTATGCTTAGTTCTTAAAATATGGTTGTAATAATATAGTTACAAAGGAATGTTTTGGTTCCCTTAAGGGTTGGTATTTAAAAATAGTTTGTTAGGTGTGAATCTAAATATCCATATTTTATCCTGAGGCATGTTTGAAAAGCATAAGTCTAAATTGAGGGAATGATGAAACAGAAGCTTTAACTATTTTTTATTAGAATTGTTTCTATAAATAAAATTCATGCTCTCATTAGCCAATCGATATAAATATATAAATAAACATAATCAGATACTAAGAGGCATTAAAAGAGTCTTTCTCTTCCTTAATGCCTAGACAATAAAAATGTTCCATGGCATTCTAAAATTGGTTAGTTGTCAGTCTAATAATCAAGTCCTATATTCAAGCTATGCTGCAGATTTATCAGGGTCATAATCATCAATCCATAATATAGGCTGTCCTTTAGAGAAACAGAGAAGGGCCCAGCGAGAGAGAGAGAGAAACCAGCAGAAAAGAGGCTCAGTAAGTGGGGTCTCAGTGAGAAGGCTCCTCATGATATTTCATTCAGAAAGATTTTTTTTTTTGGTGGGGGGTGGGGTGCATGATCTGAGAATCGAACCCAGGTCTCTCACCTGGAAGGAGAAGTTTCTACCACTCAACCACCGAGCACACCATTCGGAAATATTTTTGATGTTTATTGCATGATTCTAAGTATTAAACTTTCACTGTCCCAGGCACATTTCAGTCCTTAACAAATAATTGACAAGGAATCATATTTGGCAATGATGGCCAAAGCAAGGATTTCCTTCTTCATTCTAAATGCCACTGGATTAAAGGAGGTTAATAAAGAGATCAGCAAGCATCGGATTTATATTTAAAAACTACTCTGATATAGTGAGTAGAATGGTTTGGACAGATAGCAGTGTATAGAAGGAGACTATATAGGAGAGTATTTCTGTAATTTAGGGCAGAGATGAGGGTAAATTGGACAAGAACAATGTCGATTGAGATGGAAGGTAGTGAATGGAGCTGAAACCCTACTCTGAAGCAAAATGATAGTGTCTGATAATGCACTAGATTGTCGGTGGTGAGTATAAGGGATGTGGAATGGATTAATAATTGTACCAGTCAAAGGAATAGTATATTCCATATTTGGAATATGGGAGTTCATTATTTGACTTCTAAAAATGATAGATTCATGGTGCCACTGAGATATGAAAGTACATATTCAAGGAGGCAGTTGAATAAGTCGATTCAGATATCAGAGGATATGTGTTGGCTAGAGCCACACCAGTCAGGTGTGTCTTATTCCAACAGACTGGAATAAGGGAGTTGTTGAAAACTTGGACTCTGACAAGATTGCTGCGGGCTGAGGAGTGTATAATGAAACAAAGGAGATAGTCATGAAAAATTCCAAGATTTAAGTGCATAGAAGAGCAGATCTGTAAAGAAGACAGAGAAGGAGCAACATGAGAGATAGGTATGAAAATAAAATGGTGCTTTGCATTACAACTTCAGAAAAGAGCGTCTTTTGTTTAAGATGGAAAGCACAATCAATGTCATTGGAAATTCAAGTAAGCTAGGGATTGGAAAAAATGGCCATAAAATAGAATACCATAGGAGCCTTTGTGAATGATTCACTTGGTTGAGTGATGAGGACAGAAGCCAAATAAGAATGGGTTAAAGAGATGGTTGAAAGTGAAAAATATAAAAAAAATTTAAAGTGTTTGCAACTTCCCAATATATTTTTTTTCTAGGAGAGGGTTATAGGCTGCTCCTTCATTTATTCATGTAAACACTTGAGGGCTCTATTCAGGCACCCCAGGAAAAGGATATGTATTATATGAGACCACTTGGATATTTAAAATTCAATATCAGCATAATTAATACAAATCGAGGTATGAAAACCAAACACAAAGAGAATAGCTCTCAACTTGACAAAATATAATCGTGATCTTATTATATTTATTGAATTTTAAAAATAAAGAATGTGTTTTTTAGAATGGAGTTTTAAAAACCTTGAGAATAAATAAATAGAAGAAAATATTAGTATTCAATAATTGGATAAATCAATAAAAGATTTACTTTGGCCACATATTACCTTAAACTGAAAAAGTGAAATAGGCTGTCTTATCTTTTAATGGTGTTGTTCAGTTCCCTGTATTCTTACTGTTCTCACAGAATTATCTTTTGATAATGATTTGACTTCCTTTTTAGCTTGTCAACAGAGACAGAATACACTCACGTGAGAACTTGTCACTTCATTTCTCTAGCAGTTAGAGTTCTCGATATACATTAACCCATTAACATTATGACTTTATACACCAGTATGGACTTGGCTAATTAGGAAGTTTAGTCTTAAGAAATGACTTGTTTTTAATTGACAATAAAATCATATTTCCGAATGTGCAGATTTTAGGGACAGATTTTAGAATTCTTCAAGGTGAAGCCCTTTCAGACAGCCCATGGGAGAAAACCTGGATTCATTTGATAACATATAATCTTCTGCACTAGCATCGTTCACTGGATGAGGATTTCTTATTTTCATTAGCAAGACTGTATCTCATATATCATAATAAGTACTTCTTGGTTGGATAACATTTATTTTCCCTAGCACCCAGCAAATTATTGGCTACTGAAAATAAAATAAAAATTTTAAGTGTTGTGTAATTTTATTGATGTGAATTTGAGCATACACGGGCATATTTTTCTTTGCAACAAGGCCTTGTATTTGGTATGCATTATCCATTCATTTATGGAATTCTCTTGTGCTGGAGAGTGAAACAAGGGTATCGTAAATATGGAATGTCCTTTCAAGATCTTGAACTTTAACTCATAGATATTAGCTAAACATGAAAAATGCTGTAGTGTGGTTGAACATAGTAGCAGATTTAACATTCATGTGAAACATGGTTGTGATGTATCCTAAAAGAACAGATTGCTTATAACATGCTCTGCGTGTGATGGGATATTAAAGACCTGCTTTCATATTTTTTCACTTCACATTTATAGATTTGTTTCTGCTGACAGACTAGTGGAAATGTAATAAAATGTTTGGTTTAATTAAAATGGAAACTAAAGTCTTGTTCTCTGAAATTAAATACAACCCATAAAAAATAGCAAACATGAGTGATGATGTATCTCAAAAGCATGTACTACTGTTTTCCTACGTGTGTGTGTATATATATATATATATATTTAATACACAAATTTAATGCACAAATTTAATTGCATTGTCCCCAAAGCAAACTGCATTGTCATTACCAAAACAAGTTTTATATGCAGAGACCACCCAAAGTTTAGAATATTAATCTGAAAAAATATTCTAGGCAACTGGCCTAGTGAGTTGATGAGATGCGCTATGTATTGGGAAATTCACAAAATATATGCCCATGCCAGGGATCAGCCAAATTTTTCTGTAAATGTTTTAGACTATGCTGGACACTATGGTCCCTGTCACAATTACTCAACTCTATCATTGTGACATGAAAACAACCACAGACAGACAAAATCAAATGGGTATATTTATATTCCAATCAATCTTTATGACCCTGAAATTTGAAATTCATATAATTTTCTTGTTTTGTTAAATACCCTAATTATTCTGATTTTTAAAAGACCTTTAAAAATGTAAAAAGAGGGTGCACAGGTAGTTCAGTGGTTAGAATGTCCGCCTTCCATGCAGGAGACCCGGGTTCGATTCCCGGACTATGCACCCCCCAAAAAAGTAAAAAGAACATTCTTACAACTCATGTTAAGCAAAAGTAGGTGGCAGGTCCAATTTGTCCCCAAAGACCATAGTTTATAGGCCCACTCACATACACCATCTCACACTTACTTTCACGAAGGTTTTACACTTCAAACTATTCAATAAACCTCTCTAACCTCGGCCCTGCCCACTCTTTGCCTTTTTCATCTTGCTGTAATCACAATCCTATTTTTTGCCTTCCATGACCACTTTCACTTTATTGTTTCTATAATTAAAGATTTTATGGATACTTATCCATATTTTTTCTGTTGATTTTTTTGTGATCACTTTTTGTTTGCTTTAAGTGTTTTCTCCTCTGGAATGTATTTTTTTCTTTTCTTTTTTTTTTTTTAACATGGGCAGGCACCGGGAATCGAACCCGGGTCCTCAGGCATGGCAGGCAAGCATTCTTACCTGCTGAGCCACCGTGGCCCACCCTGGAATGTATTTTTGGTATGTGTTAGCTCAAGATCAGGTACTGCACTTCTAACTATTCAATAAAAATCTCTGACCTTGACTCTGGCCACGCTACCTTTCTCATCCTGCTCTAAAGACACTGGTATTTTTTTTCCAAGAACGCTTTCACTTTGTTTCTATATTCAAATATTGTATCGATATTTACCCATATACATTTTTTTCCTCCTCATTTCTATGTGTCCACCTTTTGTTTGCTTTTAGTGCTTTCTCTTCTGCAATGTATTTTTGGTATGTGTCAGCTCAGGCTCAGGCTTTTAGTTTTTGTTCACAATAGTGAGCTATTTCACCCTCTATAATTAATTGAATAATCCACCTTTTCCTTTTCTAACTTGAAATAGTGCTTTGCTATAGAGCAAACCTTTATATCTTTTGGTGTGCATTGAATAATCTCTCTACTTATGCATAAGGTATACTTTAAAAAAATCACTTTCAAAATATATTTGAAATTTGTAGGTCAAGTCAACGTGACTTTTTCAAATTTGTGTTGGTACCTCTAGTGAGTCAATCTTGGAATGAAATTGATAACACATATGCTAAATTTAAAAATCAGCTCAAGTATTGGTTGTAGTTGTGTAAAGATTTTAGAATATTTACTCAAGAATTGGCATATTTAATTCTATCTAAAATATAGGATGTGTTTCTTTTAGGTCCTTTTAAAAATTCTGTAATATTCCCTTATAGATGTATTACATTTTTTACTGTTAAATTTCAGGTACATAATATTTTTTTTTTGCAATTTTGAAAAGGAAATTTGATACAATAATTTTATTTTATTAAAGATTTATCACATTTCATGAAGTCAATTTATTTATTCAATAGCTATGTCAAGCATTTATCAGCTAGGTACTATGTTTTGAAAAATGTCTAAACTGATGCTATTTTTTCAGTCATGGTAATGGCTAAGTTTCAGCCAATTATAATAGCTTAGGTTTAAAATTATAGAATACTGTGTATTAATTGGGGAAATTTTCAGAAATGTAGAAAGAGAAGATTTAAACGTAAACTCATATTCTACTAATACGAGCATCATCTCTTATTTGTTTCCACTTTAAATATTAAAGGGTTTTCAGGTTGCTATTATTATAGAAATTCTCATGGAATTCAACAGTTCAACATGTTTAAATAAAAAGAAAAATTCTTCCTCAAAGCATACCTCAAGACAGGAATTTCTGATTTTAATTCTTCTGGTAGTTGATATTATTGTAAACAGATCTCTTATACTCCTATATTTTAAATTTTTTTAGTCTTTTAACTCCCACTTTAAAGAAAAGGAATTTAACATTCTTAAACCACTTATCTCCTCTTGGATCTTTCTACTTTCCTCTTTTTATTTTCTTGTTGCGTCTTTCGTGACTTAAAAAAAAATAACAGCATGAATCTCTGTAAATTTTCCAAATCTATTTGCCATCTTTTGATGCTTTGTCTTTTGCAAAGATGAAATCTATGTGTTAATCCAAACTATCTTGTCTGTCCAATTCTATTACTCATATTATTATTGTTTATACTATGTTTTTGTGTTATATTTGTTCATCATAAAAGTTTCAGTGCTCTGTAAGGAAAAATAAAACAGTTCCAATACACATTTGACATCCTATTTCTTTGAAACTGCCTCTTACAGAACAATTCTCCAAGCATCAAAGTTTAATGCTCATTTGCCAAACATGTTTATTGTTAAGAATCAACTCATGGAAGGCTGTTAAATATATAGATTCCGAGCCATCTACACTGAGGAATCTAATTTAGATAGTCTAGGGAAGCCCAAGATTAGTTTTATAATCAGGTAAACGTGCTTCCAAGATTAGTTTTATAATCAGGTAAGCATGACCAAATGGTTTCTTTTTCGGGATCTATTCTGTAACAAGTATTTCCGGTATCAGTGACTTACTCCCTATTTCTTTCTTTCTAAATTCCTTCTCATTTACTTAGTACCTTCCCAAAACACTCAATAACAACAACAACAAACAGGTGGGTATTAAATGTCTGCAGTTTTTCATGGTCAAATATATTTATCTTACCATTATCTTTGATTGATAAGTATGGCAAGCCATGGAATGGCAGATTCAAACATCTGCTCAGATTATGTGCTGCTGTTTTCTGACATTTACTGCTGTTGGTGAGAAATCAACTGTCAGTGAGATTTTCATTCCTTAATTGATAATCTGCCTTTTTTTTTGGTTTTCCATCCAAAGACTTTATCTCTTTAAATCAGTTTTCTAAAATGTCACAGAAATTTTTACATATGGTTCTTTTCTCTTTTTTTTTTTGTCATTATTTACCTTTAAAATTTAGTGGGCTGTTTCAATTTAAGGATTTGGATTTTCCCCTAGCCACAGACAAATTTTATTATTTTTTTCACCCTTCAAATTTATTTATATTTTTTGTTTCTGTAATACTTCTCAATAAATTTTTGAATTTGGTATATCCATCAACATTCTGATTTCATACATTAATATAGGCCTGGTTAATTATACAGTTTGGTCTTAAGAAACTGACTTGTTCTTATTTGATAACAGAATCAAAGTTTTACTTATTCAGACATAAGGGAGCTTTTGATATCTAGACCTTCCTTTAATTTATGCTTGCATTAAAAAAGAAGACAGATGAGGGACCTGCTCAGTTGTCAAAATAACAAAGGTCTTATTCTGATATCACCATTTAAAGTGGTCACTCTCCTGCTTTGTGGGAATCAAAAAGTAACCAGCACGCTTTTACAGGAGTCCCAGTGAAAGATGTTGGTGGCTGGGGTCAGTGAAGATAATGAAAAGCAGTCCAGAAAGAATCAGAACACGTGTGTTCTTGCTAATGGATTAGAAAGAGGAGGTGAAGAAAAGTGAGTAATCCAGGACAATCCCTAGCAGATTTAAAGGAGAGCACAAGTGAAGTGGTTGGCTTTAGATAAGAGAAAACCTATCATTGTAACAAGGGAAAGGCTAAGCATATGAGTGTGATATATTATAGGCAAGTAGCTTACTAGGTTTTCTGACAAGAAGAAAAATAGTTATTTTGTGACTATTTATGTTTTATAAATGAAATTGATATAAGGTTATCCACTGATAGCGAGAGGAGACAAAGGTGTAGGTTGGAGAATAAACAAGAAGTTGAGACATGGACACCTTGGGAAAAAAGAGTTGACAAATATGGTACAGTTACTAGGAAAAGTAATGTGCCCCTTGGAGGTCTGTGTTTCAAATGTGAAGACAGACAGTTGGCAGAGTAGTGTGATGTTTTTCCAGGAACTTCAAACTGTAATTAAAAAATACTACCTGAAGGTGCATAATTGGATGTAACCATGGGTTACATAGGGTTGGAGTTTCCTAGGAAAATAAATGAAGGGTTGGGGAGATAATACATTTAAGTTGTTGTTAAGGAGGCAATTACTTTGGACTCAATGGTGAAGAACATGGGTAATTGAGTAGTTTAAAATCTGATGGAGGCAGCCCACTGTTGCTCAGTGGCAGAGTTCTTGCCTGCCATGCCACAGACTTGGGTTCAACTCCCGGTACCTGGCTATGCAAAAACAAAAACAAAAAATGATGGGGAGAATGGGGAATAGAGGCCAAAGAGGAGAGTTGAAATTGAAATTTAGATCATGTGTGACAGTGAATGGGCTACCTGGGTTGAATGTAAGGAAAATGTATTAGAGATGAGAAAATCAAGGAATTGAGAGTGTGGGATACTGGAGAGATCATGTTCCTAGATGTTAATGTCAAATCTTGGCATCACAGTAGAACAGAAATGGAAAGCCTTGTGTCAAAGTCTTCACTTACTTAGCAGAAGAGGCAGGGGGATATATAGAGAACAACGAGAAGTAGCTGCGAGAGATATTGTCAACTCCCAGGTCCTTCAAAGGAGCTGGGATTTTGAAAAAGGATAGGTAAAATGGTTTGGGAAGAGAAAATGACCAAATCTCCCATATTGCAACATCAAAGAGTGCAAAATATAGGAGAAGAAACTGCCACCCCTGGAAGGAGTTTTAGGAAAAAGATATCTTCAAGGGACAGAGTTGTTTCAGTTAAAGTAAGAAAGAGAGAAGAGTTTAGAAAGGAGATTGAATGTATTGCAAGATTTTCAGTGAGAACTCTGGAGACTACACAGTTTGCAGACCACTAAAAGATGGCTATGAGATACCTTTGCAGATTAGAATTGATACAATGTAGTGTGAGGCTGAGAGCCCAGATGCTGATGACCTAGAGACTTGGTCCTATGATGGGGGACTGAGGCATGGTGGAATTCGTCTAGAAAGACTCTCAAAGTTGGGTTGGGCAATTACTTTCTATGATGCTCCACAGTATCTAACTGAAATGTTTAAGTCTACAGGTCAATGGTGATAGAAGCCTGGAGAAGAGATGAAGGAGGCTTTCAGGGAACATGCTGCATCATTAAGAAGAAAGAATATAAAGATGTCCTGGAACTTGACCATCAGTTTAGGTCTGAAGGCAGTTTACTGATGTTCATTTAGTTTTCCAGTACAGTGCGGGAAGGGGGAAGCAGAAGTGGTTCCAACCGAATAGCATATTTAGTGGAAATATCTACTTTTCCTTTGCCCATTGCTGAATTTCCATTTATCAGTTACTAGCATAAATCTTGAAATTTATCTGAGGTTGTTTTGTTTAGAAGAGATATTTTTCTGCTATCATTGATTTCTGAACACCAAAACAATATTGATGATCTTAAAAACCTATTAATTAGAATATTATTGCATAAATATCAGATACAAATTTGCATCTTCCCACCCACAGTTTTTTTTTTTTTTAGTGCCCAAAATGTAAACTTTTCTACATTTAGAATTTTCAGGATATTAATTAATTTACTGTTAACTTATTGGTAATGCTGTATGGAGGCTTTAATACCATTTTCACAAATTTTAGCCAGACATTTTTAGTTCTAAATGATGTTTGTGTGTGTGTCTCCGTGTGTGTGTATGTGTGTATATGCATCCAGAGAATACTTGTTCTTGGTATGTGTGTTAGTTAGATTCAGTTGTCAACTTGGCCAGGTGAGCATACCTAGTCTTGTTGCTGCAGACATAAGCCAATGGTACATGAACTTCATCTGTTGCTAATTACATCTGCAGTCGGCTAGGAGGCATGTCTGCTTCAATGAGTGACGTTTGACTTAATTGGCTGGTGCTTAAATGAGAGATCGCAATGTAGCAAAGCTAAGCAGCTTGGCATTCCTCATCTCAGCACTCACAGCTCAGCCCAGGCCTTTGGAGATGCAGAAAGAAGTCACCCCGGGGAAAGTTGTTGGAACCCAGGGGCCTGGAGAGAAGACCAGCAGAGACCATCTTCTGCCTTCCACATAAGAAAGAACCTCAGTGGAAAGTTAGCTGCCTTTCCTCTAAAGAACCAACAAAATAAATCCCCTTTCATTAAAAGCCAATCCGTCTCTGGTGTGTTGCATTCCGGCAGCTAGCAAACTAGAACAGTATGTATTCAGTATACAAACCCTTCCTCAAAACATACAAATGCTTTAAGGCCAAGGAAAATTTCTGTCTTTCATCCATGACATAAAACAAACACACATGCACACATATTGTCACAGTCTGACGTTTATAAATGTTATAATTTTAATAGTGTTTTTATGGTCCTTGCAAAGTTTTATCACTTTATAAACATGGCAAAAACATTGCCCATATCCCCTAAAATGGTTTTCTTTTCGGTCTTAAGAACACTGCTCCTGGGCAGGCCATGGTGGCTCAGCAGGTAAGAATGCTTGCCTGCCATGCCCGAGGACCCGGGTTCGATTTCCGGTGCCTGCCCATATTAAAAAAAAAAAAAAAAAAAAAAAAAAAAGAACACTGCTTCTTACTGATTAAAAATAAAATCAGGTAAAATTTTGTGGGAACAGCACAATGATATTTCAAAATTCATTATCGAGCTGATAATGAATTGGCATATAAATGATGACCATTTAGAAGGAAACCGAACACTCAAGAGATGAAGTTTCTTCTTTTTGGTTGAGTTACTTTTCTGACACTTTTTCTGTTTCCCCTAATCAGTGTTGTCCTCCAGAGGCTCTGTGATTGGCAAACCAATCCTCTTTATCTCTGGCCTCTGCTTTTGTTCTCTGGAACTTTGAAAATCTGTATCTTTCCTGAACAGATTGTAGATGATGGCAGATACCTTTTTTTAGTTCTGCGTTTCACTTTTCAGACAAGCCGGTAACTGCAAAGCACAGGATGTCAACAAATGAACCATATTGCTATTGCCCCAAATCATAGAGGTTTTCTTTCTTTCTTCTCTTTTTTTTGTTAATGAATTCTCTTCTTTGTGCAGTCGTTTATAACTTAGGGACATTTAGAAAGATCCCATTTATACATATATACTTTGGGAAAACCATAATAGTAATTTGAGTTACTATGAGTTACATGTCTATGGTTATAACTGTTTTTATTGAGTGTTCACTGTGTGTTCTAGATCCTGCTCTAGGTGAATTAAATAAATTATTTCTGACAAGCCTATAATTACCCCAACTTTCCTTCTAAAAATATGCTGCTATACCATCAGAAGATGAGGAAATGGAGAGCCGGTTCTTATCAAATACAACCCAGAGAATATATGACAATGCCATGATTTGAACCCAGATTGGTTTCTCTCCAAAGATGAAGCATTTGTTTTCAGCTTCCCTTAAATAAAAAGAGTGGTAAGAGGACGACAAAGAACTTTATTGTTTACACAATATATTCGATTAAGTTCTAGGGGAAACTCAGAGTTGATCAAGTAAATGAGATCAATATTATTTCAGTTACAGAAGTTGGATCCCTGTCATGTGAAGCAAAATTTGAAACATACTAGTGACTGTGCTAGAAAGATTTTGGCGACCTTAGGAAGGAGAGATTCTTGCTTGAAGAATGTGGTGAGGAAACCATCTCCATCAGTAACAACTAGTTAGTAATGATGGGCAGAACATATGGTAACGGATGAGACATGTAAAACAGCCAGCTATAATATATGAAAATTGGCAGCTTGAGGAAACTTTAGATAGGCAAAAGAAGGGGGACTGAGCCCCTTTCTGACCTGCATATGCTTCCGTGTGAATGCAGTTTGCCGGTAAAAATGTAACACTACCTATACTTTAATGTTGCCACTCTGAAGGCCTACTGGTGAGCAGCACAATAAATTTAAAGCCTGAATTGTCATTGTTCTCATGAGCCTGTCATGTAATTCTTTGGCTACAGTGACAGAAAGAATCAGGCTTACACAACATAGGAGCCCTAAAGAAATATCATTTCTGCACAGCACACACAATTGGCTTGCAGTAAAAAGGGAAAAGAATAATAACATAAGGCATCCTGACACATAGGTAAATGAAATCTGTCTTGATTTAGCCCTTCCTCCCAGAGTCCCAAATTAACACTGACAATATGAAATCTATTTTGGAAACATTTTCTAGATAATGTTTCAGAGACCCTGTTCTTTTTTTAGCTTGTTCTGTTCTTTATGGGGTTGGTGGCCTCTATAAATTTTTCTTTGAGTTAAGATAATCAGGCTTTAGGTCATGATCCAAGTTTCCAGGCAGTAATATAACCTCCTTTGATATGTTGTATCTACCTTTTACTATTGTGCCCTCATGCACATTCATCTATATAGGCAGGGTAAGAGAAGGTGGTAGAGTTCATATTTCAATTTTTCGCTTTCAATAAAATCTTTAATTTCCTCTATGCATAATTATACCTGCTTACTACTTGGAAATCTTTCTACAAAGCAACCCTGAATAAGCAAGGAAATGGTAAAGCATAGTTAATCACATATTCTAAAATGAAGATCAAGCTTTTCATGCATTAAAATAAAGAGAAATTATGAGATTTCATTTGAGACTTTTGCATGCTGTGGAGTATGCAAATTTCTACTATACTGAGTCAATTTGATCTATTTTTAGTGAAAATTTTCCACAGTGACCAGATCTTATCATTGCATTTTTACATTTTTACTTTGCCAGACTTTGAGAAAAGTTCTGCTTACTTATCAGTAATATAAGGTTTCAAATTACTGTATCTTTTTATTGATCATATTAATTTAAGATTTAGTAGTGTTTTCTGGTCATCTTTTTTTTTTTTTTTCTTCTTAAGTCCTATCTCTACCCTCCCTATTTTTTCTGCCCCCTTCTCCCCTACCTTCCCTGATCCAAAATGTCACTTATTCTAACTCTATCATTTGATACTGTAGAAAATTTGTCTTGCTCATTAAGGGTTGACATAGTTTTTTTATTACTATTATCTGTAGATGATTCATAAAATTATTTCTCCCATCCAAATTGTTTCCAAAGCTGTAGTCTCATATCGCAACTGTGTCCTGGATACCTCTTCAAATGTCTAGGTAACACCTTGATATCAGAACATTCTAATCTGATCTATGTTCCTAAACTATACATAATTATTTTCCTTCTCTTTCTGTGGATGACAATGATATTTTTTCTGCCTTGAAAACTCTGATTCACTCTTAACTCCACTATGTTACAGTTCATTCTTACTCTAAATGTCTCCAATTTATGCACATTTCCCTTGTCTATTTTCATACCCAGTTAAAGGCATTCCGCGTATCTTTCTAGATAACAACCATAGGTTTCACTTTGTGTTTTCATCCTGCAACTCAACATGCAGAGTGATAACAAAACACTATGTATCGGGCTAATGTTTTACGATTCTGTATTAAAAGTCTTGGAAAATGTGGACCCCACAGGCCAACTTCATCACTCTATTGGGCCCCTGATTTGATTTCTTTGCTTCCATAACTAAATTGTAAAAAAGACTAAAATTCCCTTACTCCTCCTTACTCTCCATTGTGTGGTTTGGTAGCACTGGAATGACATATTTTAAGCACTGTTGATGCTTGCGAAGCATGCACCCTAATGCTGACTAATCAGCAGGAATCCATTAAAGAGGTGATGATAGAGATTATGGAGGATTAATTGAAGATAGAAGAATTTGGGGTAATACTCAATGGATGCTTTGAGGATTATCAGTATAAAGGGTTCAATTTGTTCGACTGGATTGGTGGCTGCAGTGAGTAAGGTTGGCTTCATATGCAAGTCATTTTTACTGTCTTACAGGGATCCACATAGAAAATCCCTGTCCTTGGTTTAGTGTTCTCCTGCTAACATCTTGAAATTCCTAATAATTTTTTTAACATGAGTTCCATGTTTTCATTTTACACTTTTTCCAATTTCTTTAATGAGCCCTCGTCGTGAGGGAATTAGAAACAATAAGGCTAATGCCCAGGATTTTGTTTGGCAATTGCTGAGAGGCTGTGTGAGTGTATGTTGTATGTGTGTGTGCGCGTGTATGCACACATGTGCTGTCCATGAGCTTCTGTTAGCCTGGGGAGAAGTAGGGGTGGGAGTGAATGATGATTTCCTCACCAGTGGGAAGACCTCTAAATAAGAAGCAGATTTAAGGTCTTAAGACTCTTTCTGTTTCTGTAGGGACTTTAATTATGCCTCACTTCTCTCTTGTTCCTGTAGCTTTAAAGCATTCATTTTTTTTTTTTTTTTTTCTAGCTATTCTTCAATGTTTTCTTTTTGGGGAAGGATAGGGTAGGGGAAGGCGTGGCTTAAACATATCACAGATTCTGAGGCTAGAAGCCCACAATTGAGGTGTCAGCAGGGCCATGCTTTCTATGAAGTGTGCAGCATTCTGGTGGTGACTGCTGATAATCCATAATTCAATCTCTGCCTCCATCATATGGCTTTCTATCTCCTTCTGTCTCCTACTCCTGCTGCTGTTTCAAACTTCCCTCTGCTTGTAAGAGCTCCTCTCATATTTCCCTTAATGCCGTTTTTTATTTTGTTGTTTATTTAATTAGAACAAATCTCTTCCATTCAAAAACATATCAATGGTCATTTAAAAGTTCTATCTGGAATTCCATTATGCCTTGATGTTATTTCTTAATTCTTTTCCCACTTTCCTGCAAAATCACTCTACATCGTTTGTTATTTTGTTTTGTTTTGATTTTCACCAGCAGTCTATCTTCTTTGACAACCAGTTCTTTTATTGATGCTGTCAATGCTACAAACGAAATGGAGATTAAAAATGGCCTCCAAATTGCCAAATTGCTGACTTAGAAATACACACACACAATCACACACACACACACACACACATCCCCAAATTTTATTCAAACTGACATTTTCTGAGCGTGAAACTAATACCCAGTCACTTGTTTATATCTAACAGGCCCCTAAAAGTCAATGTGGTTTCAAATTAATTTATCTGCCTTCTTCAAACTGATTTTCTACTGGCAGTGAATTCTATGACTATATAAACACTTTGGCCAGAATCAAGAAAACCTCTTTATTCTCCCTTAGTCATCTTATCCATTTTATTGTAAAATTGTAGTCATCCCTTTTTTATATGTTTTATAAAGGTTCCTTGATCCCATCCTTCCATTTCTTCTTTAACATAACTGACATAGTTCATGAACTCATAAAAAATATTTTAAATTACTTTGATAACCTCCAAACTGGTCCCCATGTATTTAGTTTGGCAACCCCTACTCGGTCACTTTGATTGCAATATGGAAATTTATTGATGAGATCAAATATCACCATGTCACTATCCTGCTTAATACCATTCATTCTTTCCCAAAGACTTAAATATAAAGTCCAAGCCCCTTAACAGGAATGTAATTTACCCATGGACATCTTGCCCCTAATTTACATTCTATATTTACATTTTACTTATCTGCATTATGCTTTTATACGAGATCTGATGAATTTCTTGTGACTTCCCCTCACATTCTCTGTTTCTCTTCCTGTCTTTTTTGGATAATTTTTCTTTATCATCTAATTCATCTCTTCCAGGATACTTGCCTTAAATATTCAAAATGAACCAAGGAATCCTCCTGTTCCTTGTAAGTCTATATTACAGTACCTTGTTATGATGAGATGTTTTTGTCTCGGTATCCATTAACACTATTAAGAACTTCTTGAGGTCTCAATCATACCTTATCCATCACTGCATTTTACACACCTTGTCCTTATAGAGAACTGCAATATATTGAAACAGATGCTAGTATAGAAAACTAAAAAATGTGCCTTCTATTGGTCCTCAATGAGTTTAGAGTGTATTCGTGCATAAGAATGTGTTAATTGACACATTACATTATACTGTACTGATTGTCTTAATGCAGCTATAAACAAATACAGAAGTGATTAACACTATCTGTGTTTGTCCAGAACTGATGTAGAACCAAAGTTACAGATGTAAATTTTCTATTTATTTCAATAATCTTCTCAAAAATACCTAAGTTTTATGCAATAAGTCTGCCATTGGGATATTAAGAGGATATCTAAATATTAAAAAATGTCTTGCAAATGCTGCACAATATATTCATAACAGTGTTTGTCCAGAATCTTTTGTGGAATGTTTTTAAAACTCAGTCTCTGAGGATTCTGATTCAGTAGGTCTCTGGCAAAATGAAATCATCTCCTATTTTAGACTTTTTTTGTTTGAAATATTTCTTCCATTCATCAATTTCTATTATGAACTTCCTCATTATTTAAACCCAGCCTCAAATTCTGCTTCCTCCAAGAGCCCTTTACCAACTTCACTCCCCTCACACCCATCTCAAAGAAGGGGCTATTGAAAGTTATTTACCAATTTTTAATATATGAAGGACAGAACTGAGAATTCATTGTATTGCATTGCAGTAAATGTTTACTTACCAGTTGGTTAACTTACAGCCCAAAAAATCTTCCTTACTTTTCTTTATATCCATTATGAATCCTAGAACAGTGCTTTCTACGTGTTCTGTAGGTGTTCTCTGATAAATCGATTATTTTCACGGGTATGCTTACATATATTAATATATGCATATGTGTATAAATGTGAATGCATAAAAGCTTTTAGACTAAGAATGAGAAGTATGAAAAATTATAAAAAATGCTGAGCTACATTTTCTAGCGTATCTACTAATTGAGCACTAAGTCAACTAAGTCCATTATATTACTAAATTAGCATCAGACGCTGGGAGAATGAATATGGATGGAAAATTATGAGAGGAAAATCAGAAAACAGTTAATAAAGATTCAGTAATTTCATAAGTAAAAACAGAGAGATACTAATTTCCGCTATTGGATAAGCAATTTGAGAAAAAAAAAAACTTTTCTTATTCAGATGCAATGAGGGACTGATTAATCTTTGACTCTTCTATATAGTTTTGGGGAACCAGGCAACACAGTATGAGTTTTAAAAAATATTCATATATATTGCTTGGTATTTCTAGTCTATCCAAGTACAAAAGTCAGAAATCTAGTCAAAGGTTTATAAAAAGAGATGTTCATAAAAGTATTATTTATAATATAGGAAAACTCAGAAACAACATGAATGTTCAGTGATGGGACAAGGGTTACATCAAATGTAGTACACAAATACTGTTGAATACAATGCCTATAATTTATTGAAAATGTTGTATAAGAATTTTTAATAACATAGCAGAATAGGATATTAAATTTTAAAGGGCAAGATAAAAGTACCATTTCTCAAATTGTCTTAAAAGAGGTTCTTAGGGAAAATAGCAATAAGTTTCAGCATTACTATGTACAACTGTCTTTGCTGGGATGGTCACAAATGCATATTAGCAAATTGAATAAAGTTCTGAAAAGATTGATCATTCAATTAACTAGAAGATTTGATTAATTGAATCATACCAAAATAACCTCATTTTTTGAAAACCCAGATGATCAGAAATTATTTTAAATGTTTGCCTCTTTTCTGGTATCACAAATATTGTATCCTGGGTGTAATATAATATTTACTTGATGGTCAAGAATTGTACTCAGCCTCAGGGTAATCTAAATGTCAATTTTCATTATATTTCACCAAAAAGGTAAATACAGATATGGGAAGTTGAACTCAGTGATTGCTGTCCCCAGGACATTCCATGGAAGCTATTTTTCTCTTTTAATGAAAAGCTTCCAGGTAAGAGTTTGTTTATTTCTGATTTGCCTCTTTCTGCTACAATTGGAGCACAGAAAGCAAATATGATTTATTTAATAAACAGTTACTGAGCACTTACAACTGGGATTCAACTAACCTTTATCCAAAGCTTTTTATATGCCATGGACCATGTTAGGCCCTTAACAGAGCATAAAATTTTTTAAGGCTTGCAACGGTTCTATCAACTGAGGGTTATTTCTCTGTTTACAAGTAAGGTAGCATGTTCAGAGTAAAAAACCTGGTTAAACAACTCTATGTTTAATATATTTAACATTAGTTCTCCTAACCCTAATCTATAGTTGTCTACATTTTTTCCAGCTGCATTTAGATCTATCCTGTACCAAGTGCAAATCCAGTAGCTTGCATTCAATTTGGAGAAAGATATGCACATCATATACTTTTATATAAGCAAGCTTATATAAACTTCATTATTTACGTAGTAGTTTTCTAAGCACTTCATATATTTTAACCTGTCTTATTTTCTAGCAACTCTCAAAAATAGGTAGTATAGACAAAGAGGAAAGGGAGCTCTGGTAGTGACATAACGTACCTAAGTTTGTTTGACTTCAGATTCCATTCTCTTAACAATTACACCACTCTGTCTCTAGCTAAAACACAAATTGTTTCACTCAAAAATATGTTGTTTTTTGCCTCAATAAAAGGAGGAGAAACTAGAAACACCTGTTGGAGCAAGATGCTTTCTCTGAGATGACCTTTGTTCTGATACTTGAAGGATGGATAAGGCAGGGAGGCGACATGGGAGAGAACAGAGTGAAGGAATATCAGGAGTGAGGGAGAGATGCTAGAAGTTAACATTGAGACCAAATGAATGCTAACAAAAATATAAGATAATGAAAAAGGACCACGACTACCTACAGTCTTTATCAAATGCAACATTCCAGGTGAAGTCTCAATATTTTAGAATTGAGAAAGAAGATATCACTGCCCTCATTATGATGCTTTGATTTTAATAGGGATGCCTAGATTTGCATTTATATTTGGTGATTGATCATATCATACAATTGATTTATTCTGAAGTAATTGCCAGCAAAAATCTCTTGTCTTATTCACAAAGTTTGATTCTAAGATATGTTTCCATTCCCCTATCAACTATTTTATTCTCATCCTTTTAGACCCAGCTATGAAATCTCTTCTGAGATAGATTTATCAATCGAGTTTTTAAAGATTCTTTAAAAAATTCAATTCTTCATTCAAATATATTGGTCTTTTATCATAGATCCATGTTTTATGGATCATTTTGGTTTTGGCATTAATAAAAACCATGATTGGGTTGGGTTTGAAGTCAGAGCTCTACCTTCCTCCTTCAGATGAGTGCATATTATTTCTAGACACTTGCATATGGTTACCTAACCATATTCTATACTAAATAATTGAACTGACCCTTCTCCATATGGGCCATAATGAAATCAAGAGAGTTATGTTGATGCCATATAGAAAAATTATCAATGTCAAATACATTTCCCTGATTTCCAGTCTAGCATGCTTGTCACACAGAAGAATGAGGTTATTCTGAAAAGACTAACTTGTGATGCAGATTCAGATGATCCCACCATTTCCTTTTCTTAGTGCTCTACTTGTTTCTTTAACAAATCACTTTATTACTTTGCTACATCTCACATTTACTATAGTGATTTCTAATTTATTGAATTCATATTCATTCAATTTTTAGAAGTTGGGGAAAGTTTGCTTGCCTGTATCTGACTGTAGGACTTGATTCTCATTGAATCCTTAAAGATTACTAAAAGCATTTCAGAGTTCATACATATTTTTAATTAGGGCATGTACTTCATGTGAGCTGTACTCAAATACTTAAAATCATTTAAAACTAGATTCCATCTTTTAGTATAGTTTCACTTATCTTCGAGCTCACTGCCTTCATTCTATGATTTATAATGCAACATTTAACTCTTTACAGAAATAAAATAAATATTCAATTAGAAATGGAGGTGTTTTACTACAATTATCAATACTATTACATTTGAATCACACAATCTTATTGGTTATTCAGTGTTTACAGGAACTAAACAAAACTAAAAATGAGAAAGTGTATTGATTCATCTAATTATTATTATGAGTAAGAAAGATACTGCTTTTTAAAAATATACATGTAGTTATCTTGGAATATTTTACTAGCTCTCCTTTCATTTTCCCTCATCAATATTTTCCCTGTGTTCTGTAATTATTAATCTGGATTGTGACAACAGAACAATTAAAGGTTGACTTTATGAGGTCATTGATAATACTATTAGAAATCACGTTTTTATCAGTTTTCTCTTTTATCTTCAACGAAATTATATAAACTTAGCATTTCCTACCCATACATAAAATTAAGAGCTACAAAGGAAATTGTGTATTGTTTCATAATTCCACCAACTGTGCTTTACATGAAAATCAGATCACTTATTTTATTGTTACTACTGTACTTGAATAATCTCAGTGAAAACATTGACCAATACACCATTTCTTTACAGTTTACTGCTGATTTGTAACAAGAATTATCCCCACAAGTTCTTTACATTTCTTCTTTATTTAGATTTGAAAACATTGTATAACATCCCGAAATTCCAGAGTAAAACTGAGCATGAGGTGATGTCTACAGAGACAATTTCCTGAGTCTGGCTCTCACAGGACGATCACAGTTTAGCATTACCATTTTATCTTTCCAGTTTCTGTAGTCTAGCCAGCATCAATTGTGTGTTGGATGCTTTTCTGTCACCAGCTAAAATGATTCTTATAACTCTCCCAAGGTAACTTAAGTGAGGACTCCGTATCGGAAATGCCCATGCTTTCAGTTTTAGAGATTAGCTCTGTAATAAATTCTGCTGACTGATGCATTGTCCAGTCTTTTGAAGTAATCTTTGACAAAAGTAGAAAATGGGCACCTTGCCCCATCACCTGGCTTTCCACAGGCCACTTGTTTTGTATTGGTTCACTTGCTTTCTTCTTTTTAAGCTGAAAATACAAGAGACGCACTAAGTGGTTGACAGGTTCACTTTTCTATGGCTAGGGAGAAGTTGGCCAGGTTTCAGAATGTGAAACTTCAGAAACCATTTAAATCCACTGTGCATTGCATCATTGGGTTTGTGGAGAATCTAGAGCCCTTAATTTAAGTGTGGTCTCATAGATACAAATCCTCCTTTGCTGAATGAATTCCTTTTCTAGAAATGGACCACATTTTTTGGTGATGCTGACAATTCCCCCTGCATGTCATCCCACTCAGGAGCAAGTGCCTGTTGACTTCGATTATGACTTCTTCACTGGATGTGCTTATTATGGTTTTAACCAGGGAAAACCACCAACGAAGGTTAGCAAAACACATTTTATTTTCCAGTGTGCCCCTTGGATGCTCATTGCTGGTGTCTCAGCAAACGCTTCAGTAGCAAGCTGGCAAACAAATATTTTATTTCATTCAACTGGAGGCAGCAAAATAAACAGAAGCATTAGGTTTCTCTAGAGGATGTCATAATGTGAAATTTTAAAAGTAAACTATATAACCTCTTACAGACTGAAAGTTCCTCTTTAATTCCCCTTTATTTTGCATGACTATTCATTTCCTTTTATATTCTCAGGGCTTCAACAACCCAGGAAGATTTAAGATAGAGTCTTTACATTCTCTCCTTCAATAACCAAAGATGAATAAGTATTTATATCTAGACACCAGGCCAGGAAAATCCTTCGTTTAAATAAAAAGCTGTATGAGTGAAGGGATACAAAAGCAGAGCATACCATTGACTCATTATTCTGATGATGTTTCTGTCCCATTTTTTCTCTGAGAGATGAGATTTTGGAGATTTTTAAATTCTAAGTTACTTTTAACATCTTCTTTATTTGCAAGTAAGCACTTAAAAGTTGAAAGTCATACACAATTAAAAATAATCCAATTTAAATGCTTCCTACATTGTTTCTGTTGGCTTGTTTAATCATAATCAACACCCCAAACCAAATTAAATCCCCCTACATTTCACATTACTCAACTAAATAAAGATAGTCAAATATGACTCAAAATGACTCAAAATGCTCCCCCTGTGATCCTTAAAAGTTCCCTCTGTATATTCTTTGAACTATCACTTACCTTATTTTATTGGCCTCTTGGACCTTTCTCAGGTCAAGAGAAGAGAAAAGAGAAGGATGGATAGAAATTAATCTTTATTAAAATTTTACCAAGGATTAGGCACAATTATACAGATTACCATTTAATCGTCACAGAGACCTCTGAAGTGAGGATTGCTATTTAGAATTTAAACAGAAGCTTCTGAGGTTCAGAGAAGTGAAAGAGTTTACTCTGTTTCTGGCACGGAGGAAAAGTTCAAGCTAGGATTTCAATCCTTGTCTTCTGGCCTGCTAGAAAACCTGGGCCGGCTAAAACGTTGCCTCTCTTAGGCTCTTAAGGTTAAGTCTTCTTTTTTTTTTTTTGCTTCATTTGAACCACCTGACCTGGCCACACAAAGTTTTGTCAACTAAGCAGAGCAAATAATCCCCAGCTACTGTGGTTTCAATGACTGAGGATCTCCTGTAGTTCTCAGTCTACCTGCCAGGGACTGTTGGAATAACCTTTCAATTTACAAAGACTCCTACACTTTTTTACTATTGGACTTTAAATGGAGATGCTTGATGTTCTCAATCTGTGAATGTGGGTGACTTCCTGTTGGGAGTAAGTGCTGACGTTAATTCAAGTGTTCACATCAATTTTGAGTTCAGCCAATCAGACCCCCTTAATTCCTGCCATCAAAAGCTGTGTGCGTTTTAAACTATTCTGGAGTAATATGGAGGTGAGAAGTTTGTGTGTGTGTAAGAGTTTTCCTGGCACAAGCAAAGGGGGTTGGAAAGGCACTGCAGTTCCTATTCATCTTTACAAATATAACGCTGACCTCCACAGGGAGATCTATCTAATATAAACCCTTCATGCCTTGAGTACTCTAGGGTAAGGCATTAAAGGGCATCACTCATGCTGCATCTCACGGCTACGACCGGACTATGGATCATTGATGAATGAGCCAGCGGTTGAATGTTTAGCAGGCTGTGACGACTTTGCACGGAAATATGAAAATTTATTACCAGCTTGCCACATCAGTGCCTGCCCTGCCTGCTTTCTCTCGTTCCCTCCCGTCGTGGACTCCCACTCCATCTGACAATCAAGCCCTTCTCGCTCCCCAGTTTCCTCTCCCCTGCAGTGAACTGATTGCTTTAAACTGTCACCGAGTCCTGGCCGTCCTTTCTCCAGAGCTGTGGGACTAAACATGAGGCCGTTGGACCAGGGTTTTACTTTTATTTATTTATTTGTATTCATTTGATTGCTTTGCTCATGACCTTGCTGAGGGGGCTAAAGGTTGTCGGTTCTCTGCGCTATAAAATCTGTGCGGCGACCAAAGTAGGGACGATGTGGGGTGGGGAGGGGGGAGGAGGTGAGGAGAAAGGAAGGAGGCAGAAGGGAAAAGGAGCGGACTGGAGAGCCAGAGAGAAGAGGAAGGAGGAGAGACAGAGAGAGGAGAAGATCAGGCAGACAGGCTCCGCCAGCCAATCAGAGGCGCGCTCCCGAGCTGCAGAAGCCCCAGCCTGGCTGCCCGAGGCTCGGAGGTGCGCGGAGCTGGAGTCTGGGGCTCTCCGAGGACCCCGGAGCAGCTGTGCCGTGAGCCCAGCGAAAGTCCCCTCTTTGCTTCTCGTAAATTAAGTTCCTTTCCACCAGTTAGGGCAAGCCAGCCAAGGTAAGGCTTAAATAAATGTCACTTCACTATGGAGTGACATTAATATATCTTTTTTTGTTTGTTTTTATGTTTTTTGTTTTTTTGTTTTTTTTCGTACAATGGGGCTGCTTACCTAGTGGTGAGTCAAAACAATATTTGGTGAAATCTTCCTCTAGGATTGGTTTCACAGGATCTGGTGCTAATGGGAAAGTTGTAGCCGATGCCTTAAGCCTGATTGCTAGTGTAATATTGTCTTTTCTTCTCCGGAGAGGTTGCATTAGAGCCTATGGAATGCGAGTCTGATAAGCCAGCTGGCTCTCTGTTTATGTTTCTCTGTGAATGTGTTGTTATCTGCCCTGCCCCTGAAGAAGTTGGAAGAATACTCTGCAAGGCGCATTTGAATAACGATGGCATCAAAATGAGCTCTCAGGTGTATCTATTTGTAAAAGTGAGGCAAAGCATTATCAGAATAAAAACAGGGACATTGAAATTGAAATCTCGACAGTGCATTTTAATTATTGCCTTTCCAGTATCCTCTAAAATTGCCCTGAAACTGCAGTAGAGCAAAGCTCATTTTCTATTTTCTTCCTTACGTTCTTTCTTTTTTTTTTCCACGAATCGCTTCCATAAATGCTTATTAAGGTTTAAGATGAAACTTTTATTTCTTTTAAAGGGCACTATAAATGATGCATGAAAAGAAATTAGATAGCCTCCTGCGACTAGCAACCCCCTTTCTTCAGTATCTGCTCTTGGGTTTGTTAACTCTGGTTCATTTCCTTTTCTTAACTTCCTGAATCTGATTTAAGTGTGGAGAGAGCCCTATTATTTCATCTTATTCCCATGCTTTTAAAACAAGGTAAAAATTATGCTTTATGCACATTTGCATGTCGTGCGTGTGTGTGCGTGTGTGTGTGTGCTGTATGTACAGATGTGGAACTGGGGAAACCTCTCATATGTAACAGGTGAAACAGAGAATTTTATTAGCAAGAGTTATTAAAATATTTTCGTCTTTGAGTGGCTGTTGTATTTAATGAACTTTCAGTTTAATAAAGAGTTAATCCTCTGCGTTTCCCCTGATGGAAAACAAGAGAAAATAAAATGAAAATGTTAGCTAAAATGATTATGGTCTTTGGATTGCTCAGGTGATGGCATCACTGCTTTGAGCAGAGAGACAGATCAAAGAAAGATTTTGTTATGCAGCTAAAAAACTAACTACGGGTTCTGACTGTGTTTTCAAACCTTTATTTCCCACTCTGGGATCACCCACAGATTTTACAAGGCAGGGGGCTTTACTTCTGCAGTAATTGTTCTCCCCTGTTTTATTGTACTTGTCTTATCAAAAAAAAATATTGAATTTTAAATCAAGAATTTGAGCTTCACACTAGATCTCATATGTACCTTGCTGGATGTGGAAGAAGGAGGGCAGGTTGATGTGATCCTAGGGGAAAATTAGCCCATAGACTAACCCTGGTCTGGTTTCCTTCAAGTCCCCTGTTAGTGCATTTTATTTCAGATTTCCTAACATATATTCACCTAATGTGTGTCACACTTAATAAGGTGTGGGTTTGGCAGATAAGCATTTTATAAACTATATATCTGATGCTTTTTGTTTGCTTTTTTGCAGAGGTAGCTAATTTAAGAGATAGAAAATAAAAATACAAAAAGAAACCAATAATCAAGTTTTACTTCTTCCTTTACTATTCTGTAGACACTGTAAGTAGAAAATGGGGATTTGCTATTTTAGGTGCAGGAGCAATGTCCAACTGAAGATAATTCCAATAGCAAAGAAGACAATAATAGTAGAAACAGAGTAAGTGACAAGTAACTGTAGCTGTAACTGTATCCTCTGTCTGTTCAATATAATTAGCTACAGCATTTGCAAGCATGGGCAATAACAACCAATGCCTGAATAAAATCTATACATTGTGCATTATGTCTCCTAATGAGTTACTTCAGACAGAAATAGTGGAATCAAGAGAATGAATGATTCATTATAACTTTATGAATTCTTAAGATGAAGGGAGCTGTATAGTGTAAACATAAAGTATTTATTCCATGGCTGATATAAATATCATTGTGGTTTGTATTGAGCTTTTGTGGTCTGCTGAACACATACCTGTGTTCCACCTGTTCTGCAATTGGCTTGGTAATGATATACCTTGTATATTTACATTTACAACCTGACTTAATAGTCATCTAGAATTGAAACATACATGTACACTGGAATGTATCTAAGCTAAAACATATTGTACTTATTGATGCGAAAAAAATGTATTTATCTGGAATCTATAATAATTGACACAAAGGTAGAGAAGCAGATTGAGTGATTAATGACATTGGATGGCCTTCCTTTGCATTTTCTAAGTAGAGGACTTTAAAGTCATTAGTTTTCTTAATTATATGTCTTCGTAGTTGCTTTATAAATGTCTACAGAATGATGTTCTAGGTAGGGAGTCTTAGCCTCAATGCTGTTGATAGTTTGAACTTGATAATACTTCATCATGGGGGGCTGTCCTATGTATTAGGGTTTAGCAGCATCCCTGGTCTCTATCTAATAGATGCCAGTAGCAGCATCACCAAGTTGTGGCAATGAAAAATATCTCTAGATATTTTTAAATGTACGTTGAGGTGAAAAAAACCATCCCCCTTCTCCCACCCAGAGCTACTGTTAAAGGCAAAAGCAAAGGATGTGTACAGAGAAGGGTAGTGAAGGTACTATTTGAATAGGCCACTGCTCATGTGTTTGGGTGCCCCAGTTATGGTCTCCCTTCTCTTGCTTTGATACTGTATTTCTACTTATAGGTATCACTAGGTCCCTGTCACAATACTGTGGGAGAGTTTATCAATCCTATTTTTCTCTATAAACTCAGAAGTTAGAGCTGTATCATCATATGATAACATTTTGAGGGCAAGACAGAATATAAATTGAAGAAGGACCAAGTAGATGTTAAGGCAGAAGACAATGTTGACTTCAATATTTTTTCAGATGATCCTTTAATATAAATACTAAGCCAATGACAGATCCTGCTTTTCTCTATTCTACAAATGCTTTCACCAAATTTTCTGGAGTGTGTACATGCGTGGGTGTTGGGGAAGGGATGCACTCTGGTAATTCTGTGCTGAAGATTGTTCTAAGTGTTCAAGACTCCATTCAGAGGCTGCAGAAGTAAGGGGAAAGCATTTTGATTTTAAAATCACAGTTGTCAGCCAGTGGTGATGTGTAGCACAATGGAAAAAAGCACTGAGCTTAATGATTTGAAGGCATAGTAGAATGTGGATCCTGCCAGGAATTACTCGAATTACTTGCTACTTTTATGGAGGCTTTTTTCCTCATCTGTAAAGGTGCTAAAAATTGGTTTGAGGACCAAATAATACCAGGTGTGAAATGGGTTGGAAGTTATAAATGTCTATACAAATGTTTGTAAAATTATTATGGATATGATGTCTTGGGGGTTTGTTCGAGAATTGCTTCAGCACCCTAAACTTTCCAGCTATTTTAGTATGGTTTAAAGTCATCTATAGCATAGTTCTATCTTTGAAAAATGTCTTAATGGATGAAAGAGACCATTACCAATTTGAAACGTGATTGAAAATTATGGATAGTTATAATCTCTTCATCTTATTTCCATTCTTCCCCATGTTATCGACTTACCTATTTTGTAAAAATACAGAAAAATAGAACATTGCTTGAAATTCACTGTTCAATAGTAAACTTTATTACTAACTTGGTGTATACTTTTACTGATTTTTTTTTTTTTTTGCATTGGCAAGCACCTGGTGTATATTTTTAAATGAATTTTTCTGTAAGTTAACCAATATTGATATCGATATATAATTATACAATTAAATATAGATTTAAAGTAAACGCGTAGTTGTATAGATGAGGTGCATACATTAAAATACATATACGTACACAAGCATATTTTTACATAATATTAATGCAATGTGATGATATACTCAATCAATATTACAGCTTGGACAGTCTTCCATGTGTATATATATCCATGTTTTTACAATTGCCTGATGCTTGAGTTTCCTTGGCTGCTCAAGCAAATATCATGCAATGGAATTCATTAGCTCAAAATTTTGACTCTAAGACAAATTCAAATCTAATCATGATCAAGGTCTTGCTTTCCTCCCAAAGACTGGCATTCTAGGGCTGGCAGCCAGTGATGCTTGGTCTTTATTCCTTGTCACATAGCAATACATATGGTGGTCTCTCCTGGCCTCTCCCTTCTCTTCCGTGTTTCACTGAACTTCAGCTTCTTGTTTCTGGGGTTTTTCCCTTTATTTATCTGAATTTCATTCTCTTTATAAAGCACTCCAATAATAGAATTAAAACCCATCCTGACTGAGTTGGGCTATACCTGAACTGAAGTAACCTAATCCAACATTCCTATTTACAATGTTTTCATGCCCTCAAGAATGGATTGAGTTCAAGAACACGATTTTTGAGGGGTCCATAGCTCCCAAACCATCACACTCAATAAACAAATATGTGCAGGCTTGATATTTAGGTCAGGTTTAGTGTCGTGAGTGCTTTCTACTCTCTTTAAGTCAGGGTATTTTTTAATTACTGGCTGTCTCTGCCATCTTGACTGTTAAAAATTTTTATTATCACATAGGATTGTACAGATATACTATTATCTTTTAACTAATCCCCTATTAAAATGCCCTTTTACAAGAGGGAAAAGAAGGCTCATACAAATTAAATAATTTAATATCTTCATCCCTGCTGATAGTGTTTTGATTTTTAAGCACTGTACTTGTTCCAAGAAGATATATCCAAGAAAATAAATGGACAGAGGGAAGGTTGTTAGAATATTCTTCACCAGGGACATGTAGGAATATGTAGAACAGATATGTTTTCTCTCATGTACTTTAATATGACTGAATGTTGCTTCTATGGCTACCAGAATGTTCTGATATGAAGACTTGTATATTGCTGGGCTGTATCAATTATAACCTGACAAGAAAACATAATTCCATCCTTAGAAGAATTTGAGTGAAATATTTGAATAAAACAAAGATAGCATTTATCTGAGCTCCTTGAGTTCCAGAACTAAATATTATTCAAGATTGCACTCACAGTGCATGGAGTAGGGTAGGTAAAAGTTGGCAAAATGAATCCAAACTTATTCAAATGTCTCTTCTGAACAGGAACTTAATTATTATTTCCTTTTCATTTTCTGTTTAAATGACCATAAGGACCCTCTAATAGGTATTTATTGTCACTATATTGAGGCCTTTAGGGTACTTGCATATGACTATGGGAAATCAAATTTGAGTGACAAGTTGCACTTGATCCAGTTACATTCAATCAGTCTATTTATACTTTAGTCAAAAGTATAAGCGAAAATACCTAAGTTATACAGTTTTGAATGGGCTATGAATAAAGGCAGGCTGCGATTTTAACCATCATATTATAAAGAATTTATTAAAACCAATAGTTACACAGGTGTAGTAAAACTAGTACTTCCATTTATTCCTGGTGAAAATGAAAATTAATATACTAGTTTTGCAATTTGCATTCCATTGTAAGAGACAGGAAAGAACAAATTCCTTTTTTTAAATGTGGCTCCCTACATATGTGCATTTCTATATCTATGATATAGGACATGTATATTGTAGGGAATTTTGTTCACAACATTTTTTTTTTTTTTTTTTGGACTGGGCAGTGGGGTGCATGAGATGGGAATTGAGCCTGGAGACCTGCATGGCAGGTGAGATTTCTGCCATTGAACTGCCCATGTACCCCAGGATAAATGTCTTTATATACAATTCTGGGAAGAAATCATTAGAACATAAACCCTAATATCCCAAATGAAAAAATTCCTTAAGAAGTTAAAATTCATTTTAGAAATTTAAATCAATCTGAATAACAGAATCATGGAATTTTATATAGTATATTAAAACTGGATGCGGAATCTTATGCACACTGTGATTTTTAAAAATGATTTATGATAATTCATTTAGTTGGGCAATACATTAAGATGAAAATGTATACTTTCTCCTAATTTTTCTATGTTTATATTATTTTTTAAATGTGAAATTAGTCATTCTTAACTGTAGTATGTGCTATACTTTTAATGAACAGTGACAGTTCAAATGAGAAATATATTTTGGCTGTATACTATTTTGCTGCTTTTATGGAGAACCCACTGATTGATTAGCCAATGGTTTGATTTAACTTAGCAATAGGTAAATACTATTAATAATAAGAATATAATGATTATAAAAATAATATTGTCGAGGTCAAAAGGTAAACCAATTCGAAAAGACTCCTCTTTTTATTCTTATTTTTGAAATTTTACTTTTAGAGAATTTGTTTTGTTTTTTAAAACAGAAAAAAAGACAAGTTAAATATTAAAGTTTACCTTAACACATTAAATTAAATTATGATTTTACAGGTATTCATTAAATGACAGAAATTGCATTCTTCGTGGGTAGAGAGATGGTAAGCAAAGCAAATAACTAATATTATATGGTACTTGTAGAAAATGATAATTATAAGGAGAAAAACCATTATAGCCATAAAAACTGCCACAGAGAAGGTAAACTTGAATGAAGGCTTGGAGGAGGGAGAGATATGAGCAATGCTGATGTCTGGGGAACCATACTCCAGGCACAGCAAAAAGCAAGAACAAAAGCCCTGGAGGATGAGCATGCTGGCTATTAGGGGAATACCAAGAAGACCAGTGTGAAGTGAAGTGACAAAAAAGGAGCGTCAGAGGAGACACTATTAAGGAGTACCAGAAACCAGATCATGGAGATAGCCTAGAGCTTAGTGTGAGGGCTTCAGATTTTCCTTAAGACAATTGAAACAGCATTAGATATTTCTGAATAAGGAAGTGGCATGATCTGATTTATGTAGTAACCAGACCTCGGGCTACTGTGTTGCAGCTAGACTGTGAAAAGGAGGAAGGACAGAAATGAGGAGTCCACTTAGAAATCCAATCCAGTAATTCTGGGGCTAGATGGTGAAATGGACCAGAGTAGCAGCAGTGGAGGTGGTGAAAGATGATGGGATTTTATGTCTATCTTGAAGATAAAGCTGAAGGGACTTGATAAATGATATAGACACGGTGGGGGAAAGAGAGTTTCCAACTGAATAAACTCAACCCCAAGACCAAAGAATAAGCCAGGCAGAAGATTGCGTATGAATTTTAGTTAGGGGCTAGCTAACAGAAGATAGTTCTTCCCCACGGCCGCCGGTTGAGAATTGAAAGTCAACAGTCAGCTCCAAAAGACAAGAGAGAGCAAAAGTGCCAAGAGGATGGCTTATAACACTGGCAGGGTATCGTGAGACTCAATTACAGGAAAGTTGATCGGGAAGGGGAGTTTTAAGTTCTTTGATCTTTGACACCTGCCCAGTCATGTAGGTTGCTGTGTAAGTGGGAATGTCACAGATACAGCAAAATACACAAGTCTGAAGTTCAGAAGTGAGGTCTGTGCCAGAGATATGTAACTAGGAGTCATTGCTCTTAGAATGTATTTATAGCCAGGATACTGAATGAGTGTCAAGAAGAAAGAGGAAAGACCCAAGGACCAGCTTTCCTGCAACACAACCTCTTTGGGTTGAGAAGATAAGGAAGAAAAAAGGACACTGAAAGGAGGAGATGGAGAGGGAGGAAGAAATACTGGTGAGCAAAGTCTTGGGGAAGCCAGGGGAAGATGGATTCCAAGGAGAAGAGTGTCTTAACTAGCATTTTTAAAATATTAAAATGGAAACTCCCAAATATATAAAACACAGTCACTATATACATTAAGAGTATTTTCATTTTAGGATATAAATGAGCCATTTCCTTATTTTTTTAAGGTTTGTCTTTGAAGGACCTTATTCAATATGGTCACTTACTATTCTCATTTATAATAATCATTTTAGATTCAGCATATTTCCACCATCTGTTTTCTGGTATTTCTTAACGGTGTTTCCTCTGATGCTCACTTTTTATCACTTCACTTCGTTTCACACTGGCCTTCAGAAGGATTCTTGATGTCATGGAAAAAATATTGCCACAGATTTATTGGCTTCATTATCTGTGGTTTTCATTCATTAAAGTCATTGTTGTCTTCTGATTTATGTGTTGCCTTTACCTGAAGTTTGATGTCACAATTATCATTTTACAGATATGGTTAATTTGCAACGTCAAATATGTCTCATTTACTGATAACTCTTTGAGAATTGTTCTCTGTCAACCCAAAACTACTCTAGAAATAATTATAAGAAAAGAAGAATAGATCAGATATGGAAAGTTTCCTCCAGCCAATATCCGATTAAGGCCCTCAGTGTTTTCACTTTGCCATGTTACTAGTGATTTATGCTCATCCCTGCGAGAGCTGGAGACATTATTAAGAACTGAGAAATAAATCTGCAGTTTAAGCTGCAAGTATGAGGTGACTATAAAGCTGGGAAACTGATATTTAAACAAATACACAAGATGACTGTATTAGGAAGATTATATCAATGGTGCTGACACCACTTAAAGCATTCTTTCAGATAACTATTCCAAAAGCCACACATGCACAGAACCTTTTAAAATAACACTCTGTTTCTTAGCCAAAAACGATAATATTCAGCTTGATTAGCTATCTCTTTATCATCCATTCTTCACTTGGAAAGTTTTATAATATCAGATCAATTAAGTGATGCAACTTTTGAAACTTGGTTTTGGGAGAGTCCTTATAACAGTATTTTGAACAAATTTAATAATGTGTAAGTGCTATGTGAAAACATGGAAGGCTAGTGCAGCAGGCAGGGAAATGCCCTCCAAAGATGTGCAATTCCTAATACCAGGCACTTGTGAATAGGTTAAATAACACGGCAAAGGGGAATTAAGGTTGCAGATAAAATTAATGTTGTTAATTAGCTGACCTTAAATAGGAGGATTAACCTGGATTATCCAGGTAGGCCCAATGTAATCACAGGAATCTTTAAAAGTAGAAGAGGGTGGCAAAGAGGGGGTCAGATGAGGTCATCTAAGGAAGACTCTGCCTGGTATTGCTTGGTTTGACAATGAGGAAGATGTTACACTGAGAAAAGCGTGCAGCCTCTAGAAGCTGTAAAAGGCAAGGAAATGGATTTTTCTCCTAGTGTTTCTGACTAGGAGCATAGCCCTGCAGGCATTTTGAGACCCGGGGCAGACCTCTGAACTAAAAACTGTTAAATAACAACTCTGTGTTTTTTCAAGCCACAAAGTTTTTGGTAATTCATTATAGCAGTAACAGGAAATGAGTACAACCAGTATACTAGAGAGTATTAAGTTCTGCCTTTTTATAAACAACACATCTTATGAATTTTCTTAGAAGGATGTACTAATTATACCACTAACCTGACATAATTATATCATTTAACATTAAATTGGTGCAAGCATCATGATATCAATCCTGAAGGCTGGCATCCTAAAAGAAAATATAGGCTGTAATCATTACTAATGAAAGAAAATAATTTATCCTACCCAATGCATATTTTCATTAATAATTATAATAAATTATAGATTATACTTAACATATTATTATAATATAATGTGATAAACATATTATACTGTTATTTTTTGGGGGTTTATTGAACATCTGGTTCCTGTGTACAAATACACTTCCATTACATAGATTATTCATTTATATAAATATACAAATAAATAACAAGGTCCAATGTACAACAAATAGTGAAATGAATCCATAGTCTTCTCACCTTTCACCCCCTTTGACTTTTGCAGCAAGTGAAATGTTCATTCAACTTTTGAAGTATACCACTAAAAGAAACACGAAGTTTGATAATGGTAGAGGGTGGTGCAACCTTGGCTCAGTGGCAAAATTCTCACCTGTCATGCCAGAGACCCGAGTTCAATTCCTGGTGCCTGCCTATGCAAAAAGAAAAAAAAAAAAGACTATAAGAAAATAACCAAATAAAACATCTTTTTTCTGGCTTAAAAAAAGTTTCATAATGGTAGAACATGCTTTAGTTTATAGACTTTAAAGATTATAACCAGATATAATAGACAAAGACAAACTAGAATGATAGTATCTGCATGCTTTTCTTTTTCATTTTTTAAGCAAGTGACCTTGAACTGTCACTTAACCTTCCCAAAACTTAAATGGGGGAAAAGTTAACCTTTTAACTTAACCTTTCCCAAGTTGAATGGCTTTTACTAATGTTTAATCATAACATTTATGAGAAAGTTTACAGAGAAAAAATAAGATAATAGAGTAAGGCAAATCATCTAATAACATTTGATTCATTACAGTTTTATTTCAATCTGAAATGTCATGCAAATATGGTTTACCTCTTCTGTTTAAAAACCCTTTTCAATATGTGGTTCTAACAGTGGTAATTTGAACTCCCCACCTGTAGGTGGTTCAATCCTGTCAAGACAAATAACCCAAATATGTAAAATGCACCATTCTTCCCTGATGTAGCTTGTTTCTGGTTTCAGTGGTACAAGAACAAATTCCAACTGAACTTTCATATTCTTTGTAATAACAAATGTCCAAGTGAGTCAGGGCTTTCAAGGGTGACTTCAGCTAAGTGCAGAGTCCAGGGAAGCTTAAACTTGCTGAGAATGCATTGGCACCTCATCTGCTTCTAAGGATTTGTCTAGGAATCCAGAGTCAGACATTGATTCCAAGTCACATGTCCATCCCTGACACTGGAACAAATACCATTTTATATTCTCTTTTTTGCTCTCTCATTTATTGTTTTTATGTGAATCCTTTAAATGATCAAGTGATAGAAATTTTAATTTGACTTATTCATTTTAATAAGTCAAATGATAAAAAAGTTTAATGACCTCCATTTTCTTTTATCAATCCCCGCTCAGCTGAAAGATGGAAAAAATGATCATTTGTTAACCTAGCTACACCTTTCTCATACACCTGTAGAATATACACATATACATATGTATATGTGTATATTCTTGTATATGTTCATTTATACATGCATGTACATTATATACATATAATTACGTACATTGCCCACATCTGTGAGATGGTAATATATATTCACATAGTTTCTTTCAATTTTCTTTTCCTTTTGTTTTAAATTAGGGCTGTGCTTTTATTCATATTGTGATAGTGCATATTTTTCTTAATATTTTATCACAGAAATCTCTATATGTCAGCATCTTAATGTAGGTCTTATATTCATCTCCTCTCATTTTCAACTCTGTTTCATTCTGTATGTTCTACCATATTTCATCTCTTTTGTGACGTTTGTCTTCTTCTTCCCACACTGTACGTGTTCCTCCTTCAGTTTTTCTGTTTTCAATTCTACATAAAATATTGACAATTCTTACTCTTATATTTCTAAGTATTTCTGTTTTCTCCCTTTGCCATTCTTGAATCCACCAGTCTTTCTTCTTTCCCTAATCTGCCCCAAATCCCCAATCATCTTCTTTCCCTAATGCCAATTCACCTTATATGACTCCTAAAGTAAAGGCTTGAGTATGGTAGCCATCTAATTCTTCCTTGGTAATGAAGACTAAATCCAAACTCCTTCTCTGAAATATTACGGATGACAATCATCATGCAGGTCATTCGTCAGGACAGCTTAAAGGTCATGAGTATTACTCAAATAATGTGCCAACTTTGTACTGGCAAGTACTCAATGACCACATCTTAGAATCAATGCATATGGCTTTTTTTTTGCAGACAATGTATTGTTTTCCCTCAACAATTATTTCCTTTAATTATGTAGATTGCCTATATCTGTGAGATGATGTTATTTAAAATGTCACCTGCAAAGTTATTGCATTGTCTTTGATAGCTGAACTCCATTATTTTTCTGGATTTTTTGAACATATCATTTAAAATACATTTAAAATACAATTTAAAATAGCTTGTTTTTAACAGAATTTGTGGTATTTTTATTAAGGAAAGTTTGCTTTGAACAATTTAGAACTCAACTGAGTAATTAAAAGCACGGAAAAAGGCCAATTATAATCGTAGGAGAATCAGTAGTACATGAATATCAAGGGCTTGGAAATTGCAGTGGCATGCATGGCCATTTCTGATGAGGTGCTCTCACCAACTTCAAACGCAACTCCATATATGATCCTGGAGATATGTAACAGTTATGAATAGTTTGCTGTTTCTCAGAGAAAATATTTCACTCCATTTCCAGTCTTGTGCTAAGGAGAATTTTATGTGTATGCAAAAAGGTATTTTTAACACTTAAATTTAGTATTAGCATCTTGGAAGTGCTGACTCTTCTGAGTGTAAAATTGAGGCTTTCAGAAAGAAGTAAACTAGGACACTCTGTCAGCATCCTGGGAATGATACCCACTATTTTACTAAGGGAAGTGCCAAACATGTAAAATGATGAACACATTAGCTCAATGAATAGGCTATATTGTTCTAACCAATAAACTCTACAAAAATAGTTTATTCTTAGCTAATACAAGTTTATGCCCTAGATTTATTAAGCAAAAAAAAAATACTGATTTTCTGAGAGAGATAAAATATTTAAAATAACAGTTTCTTCAAATCAATTGTTTTTAATTGTTATTGATCTCTCCACTGTCAATGCTTAACTCAAAGCCTGCTTTTCGTTGAAAATGCATTCACTCAGATGTTTATCGAAGTACACATTTTTCCTGCATACTCCACAATTTACTTTTCTGAACATTAATTTACATCCAATATCACTGTTTTCTCTGATATACTGCAAATCATTAAACAAAAACTTCACAGAAAATAGCATTCTTATGAAATGCAAAAGTAGCAAATTTTGGCCAAGAATGTTTCAATGGGCAAAAATGATATCACTGAATTTAATACAAAGTGTCTTTTTTCTATATGGTATGACATGGAGAGAGTACACCAAAAAATATTCACAGCAAGTATTTAATAAAAGTACATGCTTTAATCTCAAATTTTAGTTTAATTAACTTTACTGATTTATTTAATTTAAGAATTCATTTCCTTTCTTATAGGTTCAATAATAGCACCTCGAAAAAACTCAGAATTAATCAGTAAAAATACATTGTCTACATTTGGAATAATGAGACTTTGGGAGATATGCATAATGCTTAAATAAGTTATTTACTAAATAATAGATCACTAAAATTAGTAGTGTTACAGGTCTTGACCTAGTTTAGACAAATGCAAGGAAACTATGGGCATAAAGAGATGGAAGAATGTGTAAATAAAAATATAGTTAAGAAATTTTGGGATTATTCACATGGAGAACATTGGGGAAAACTCTTGAATTTTAGGATTAAACTCTTACCTATTGGGTTTGATAGGGGATCACTATTACCTTAATAAATGAATACATAAAATAATATGGGATCCATGCTGAAATTAGCAGTAGGCTTGTGTTCTAGATTGCTAGCTGCTGGAATGCGATATACCAGAAACGGAATAGCTTTTAAAGAGGGGAACTTAATAAGTTGCCAGTTTACAGTTCTAAGGTTGTGAAATTGTTCAGATTAACACAAGTCTATAGAAATGTCCAATATAAGGCATGCAAGGAAAGAGACCTTGGTTCAAGAAGGCCAATGCTGTTCAGGGTTTCTCTCTCAGCTGGAAGGGCACATGGTGAACATGGCCACAGTCTGTTAGCTTTCTCTCCTGGTTTCATGAAGTACCCCAGGGGTGTTCTTCTTCATTTCGAAAGGTCACTGGCTGGTGACCCTGTGATTCTATTAGTCTTGTGGCTCTGCTCGGCTCTCTATGGCTTTCTCGTGGCTCTAAAAAAAGGACTCTCTGCAAAATGTTTCCTCTTTTAAAGGATTAATGGGTGGAGTCCCAACTCCATGGAAGTTATCTGTTCAAAAGTTACCACCCACAACTTGGTGGGTCACATTTCCATAGGAACAAGCAAAATGCTCCAAGCCAGCAATATTGAATGAGAATTAAAGGACCTGACTTTTCTGGGGTCCACTACAGGTTCAAACTGACACAGCTTGTGAGTTGTGGTATGGTATGTTGAGACGAGTGGATAGAAGTGGAGAGTTAGGTGCCTTATGTCAACACGGAGAGCTTTCTCCTTGACAAGAAACTTTCCTTCTCTATTTCCTCCATTTTTATTTTTCTCTATTTACATCAATTAAAAATTTGCCAAAAGACCTCTGCTCTTCTGCTCCCCTAAAGGTCTACTAATTTACTCAGTAATGTCAGTTGAATCTCAAAGCCAAATACTAGGTTGACAGAGCAAATTTGTCTGTGCAGAGTCAACCAGGTTAAGCTGCAAGTCTTTTCTGGTACTTTAGAATATACTAATTCCTTTTCTATGTGAAATCTCCTTCGTGGCTTACTGCACTTGAGGTTGGACAGGTGTCACTAACTTCGTTTTGTACATGTGAACCAACGGCTTAGACATGCTTAGACTTGCCCGAAGTAGCACACTGAATAGTAGTCCAGCATCCAACCCCCTACACACACCTCTCTGGATCTCAGCTAGTGGTTTTGCCTCACAGTTCTATCATAAAACTTCTTTAAACAATGGCATAATTATCAACTATCTCTTATCACTTCCACCAATCTGAACATGAGCTAACATCTATCTTCTAATCTCTTGTCTCTGCTCAAACAATAATGAATGAAGATCATTGCCACTATCTACACCCATCCTGACTCTACCCCCTTCCCCAGTCCGCTGCATCATCAAATAACCTTCCCTAATAGAACATCCCCATAAGTGTGCTCTGGTGACCCCCATATTTATAAGACATTGCAGGAACCCATACCCATTTACTCTGCTGAAATTTAACATGGATTAGCTATCTCAGTAAATAATTCCCAAGCTAGAAAGTGCAGAGATTTCACAAACTAGAAAGCTCAGAGATTTCCTTTATGCCTTCCTCATCTTTATCCCTATAGTCCTATGCATTCTACTCCTAACACGTACCTAAAGAATTTTCACCACACTCCTTTACTGCCAACAACCACCCATTCACCTTGGTCCAAATCACTAAGATTTTTTTCTCTAGTCTGCTTGTGCCAACAAATGCACTCCTCAGAAAATTTACCACGTATCAGCCAAAATAAACTTCTTAACATGTAAATCAGTTTGAGTTCTTTCTCTCCCTAGAAAACCTTCAATGGATCCTGATTTTATACATAATAAAAAGCTAACTTCTTGTGATAAGATATAAAATCCTGCATGATCTCAGCTAGCCTCCCTCTTCAACTTGATCCCCACCTTCACTCAACAAGCTGATTATCCTTTCCCCTCCTTAAATGTGCTAAGCCTTCTACAGGACATTTAAATTTGCTAGGTCCTTCTCCCATATCTTTCTATGGCTACCACCAAGTCATCCTTAATATCTTAATCTCTTCCAGTTAAAACTAATACCTGCTTCCCTAAAGTAACTGTCATGTCAGCCTATGTTATTTTAATGTTCTTCAATGATACTGTTTCCTTATTAATATACTCATTTCTTTTTTCTCACCTCCCACTAGCATCTAAACACTCGTTCAGCTGGAGTCTCAGCTGTTTATTCATCTTTGGATCTCCAGTACATACACATTGTACCAATAGCAGATATTGGATGAAATATCCCATAATACATATTCAAGTTAAATACAAGGCAAACATTATATAATACATGTTCTGGTTTGCTAGCTGCCGGAATGCAACACACCAGAGATGGATTGGCTTTTAATAAAAGGGGATTTATTTTGTTGGTTCTTCAGAGGAAAGGCAGCTAACTTTCCACTGAGGTTCTTTCTTACGTGGAAGGCACAGGATGGTCTCTGCTGGTCTTCTCTCCAGGCCCCTGAAAGAATTCCCCGGGGTGATTTCTTTCTCCATCTCCAAGGGCCCGGGCTGAGCTGCAAGTGCTGAGATGAGGAATGCCAAGCTGCTAGACTGTGCTACATTGCGTTCTCTCATTTAAGCACAAGCCAATTAAGTTAAACGTCACTCATTGCAGCAGACACGCCTCCTAGCCAACTGCGGATGTAATTAGCAACAGATGAGATTCACCTACCATTGGCTCATGTCCACAGCAACAGAACTAGGTGCTTTCACCTGGCCAAGTTGACAACTGAATCTAACTACCACAATACATAAACAAAAATTGTAAAAATTCAGGCTTTTTTCTCAACATTTCGTCAAATTTAATTGTTCTTTCTCTTGCTTTGCCTGAGAGTATTGCATACATCATGCCCCTTTACCCCTAACAGTTCAGTGAATTTTCTAAGAGCAAGGATTTTTCTCTTGCACCACCACAGTATCAAATTTAGTAAATTTAACAGTGATCCGATATTTTCACCTAATTTATAGCCCGTATTCCTAATTTGTCAAAATTATCTTAATAGTGTCACTGAAGTTCCCCTCTACCAAAACTAGTAATGGATCCACACAGAATTAGGTATTGGATTTAAGTGTCATGTCTTTTTAAACTCCTTAGTTTGGAACAGTTCTTCAACTTTTTTTTTTTTTTTTTATCTTGCATGACATTGAAATTGTTGAAGGATACAGGCAAATTATTTTATTGAAAGTTTCTCAATTTTGATTTGTCTGATGTGCCTCATGATTAAATTCAGCTAATGTAGTCTTTGAAGTTAGGGAGTAGTCCACAAGACCACCCTCACTTCTGACACCCCTTCCAAGTTTCAGGGTCCCCAAGACCAACCATCTATTCAATAATTTGCTAGAAGGACTCACAGAACTCACTAAAAGCTGTTATGTTCATCGCTATGATTTTTAACAGCAAAAGGATATAGATTAAAATCATCCAAAGAAAGGGCATGGGGCAGGATCCAGAAGAGCTTCCAATTATCCTCTCTATATAAAGTCAATGACAGCATTAATTTTTCTTTGAGACAGAAAGAGTGACAATATGCATGGAGTATTGCAACCAGGAAACTCACCAAAGCCTTGGTATCCAGACAGAGCCTTTATTGGGACTGGTTATGTAAACATGGTCAACTGCTCACATGGCTCACCTCAGTCTCCCGGCACTCTAGAGATTGAAGGTAACCATGTGACCCCAAGACCCCACTCTCAATCACAGGTTTAGACTATCTGGTGTGGCCCAATGCCCCAGGTATTCGAAGACACTGTTATTGGGCAAGACAATCCTAGAGTTTATAGATGACCTCCTAGGAGTTGAGGGCAAAGGCTAGAACTCTTCTTGGAGGAGGTTTAATTCTTTACTGCAAATGTCCCCAACCAGAGTACTCTATAAATGATATTTTATCCTTTTGAGGATCGCACATATGGAAGTACATGTTGTATGCCGAACCCATTTTGTGATGTTAATTCTGAACACCCAGGCAATGTTGCGTCTGGTGTTCCACTATTTAGTTACCTTCTTTGCATTAAGCAAGCTGTGGAGAGACACTTCGAGAACGTGCAAATATCCTGCTCCTCATTCAATTTTCCTTCATAGATTTAGCATTTATTGATGATACTTGCCAAATCAATCTTTACTTCGATTATTGTGAAATGATCATTTTCCAACACCATTGTGGGTTGACGTTCTAATATAGGGAAGAGTACTCCTTTCTCCCTTTTTTCCTTATTACTTTCTATGTATTGTCCATTGATTGGACTCATAGATTCCTATTTTAATCTATAGATAAAATATTGAGGATTTTTAAAATTGAACTTTTAAAATTTTAATTAAAATATAGCATCCTTGGGTAATAGTGCACAATTCATACATGTAGAGCTAAATAACTATCATAAATGGAACATACTCAGGTCATCCCCACCTAGATTACCAGTTAGTTCCAGAAGCAACCTCTGTGCACCTTCATAGTCCCTCCCTCTCCCAAGATATATTCTCTTTATCCTGGTTTCTCATACTGTATATTATTTTGTCTCTTGTATTTTATATAAATAAAATCAAAAGTCTTATTCCATTGTGCTTAGTTTCTCAATATTACTTTTGTGGAAATCATCCATTTTGTTGAATGAATTCATTTTTATTAGGATGAGGGTTACAGTTAGGGTTAGGGTTCAGGTTATATTGTCTATTATAAATAATATAATTATGAACATTCTTGTACTTGACATTTGGAGACCTAAGTATGCATTTATATTGGGTATATACTGGAAATGGAATTGCTAGGTTATAGAGTACACGTATGTTCAGTTTTAATACATAGACAAACAGTTTTCCAAAGTGCTTGTTTTGTCTTATCATTATCATATGAGAAAAGTCCCTGGTATTGCCAACTTTTAATTTTTAGTGATTATTACAAGGATGTAGTAGTATCACATTATGTTTGTACCTAGGTTTATTTTTAACCTTTAAAACTATGGAAAAATTGAGGAATGAGGCAATGAGCACTCATGCACTGCAACTGGATTCATCAATTGCTTGCATTTGTTACTTTTACCGTTATTGATAGCTAGTCATCTAGATGTTTCTGAATAATAAAAGCAATTTTTACACATTAGTTTCACCCTTTTATAATTTGAAATTGAAAGGCTTTCTGAGTTTATAGACTTAGCCTTTTTTAACAGTCACTGAGCATTTTCTTGATTTACTTTAGCAGTTTGCAAGAAGGATGGTAGGATGCAACATAAATATAATGCCCTATGTGTATTTATTTCAGGTGCTAGAGAAGCAAATATGATTTGTAACTGGTGAGGATAACATATAAGTGAGAAAAACAGAGGCCGTGCTAAAATTAAACAAGTTCACTCATTCTGTTCATTATATTTAACTTGAATCAAGCTTGAGATGTCATTTGTAGATAATGTCATAATAGGGACAAAAGAATAGTATCACCTTCTCTTTGTGTCATTCTTCATTAATTAATACATGATCATTATTTACTCCAAAAAGCAAATGGTTTGCATATATATATATATATATATATATATATATATATACTCTTTCTGTTTTTGGTAATACTTATTCACTAATAGCACTTTGATAAGAGAATCTAAATAGTTTCACTATGCTTTCCTATAAAACTCTGGTAATATATGTTAAACTCTGCATAACTATGTACAAATGGAACCTTTGCTGTGGACGTTGGCATTTTTTCTTCCCTGGCTTGGGTTATATGTGATGTGTGTAATCCATCCCCACACCTTGGCTCTGGAATAAATGAGAAACTGCAAACAACTATTGTCAAATAGACATTTAGTAGCTACCTTATATGGGTAAATGTTGTTTAAGATATATGCTTGTAATTAAACCATTTTAGATATTTGTTGTATTTTATATTCTGATTATCGTAAATTTTATTTTATTTTTTTCCTGTAGACTTGCATTCAAACTGTAAATATGATTTGCTTTAACTTGATGTGTTATTTTTAAATCATCATGCCAACAAATTTGTCTTAGCATAAAATATAAAAATAATAAGAAGAAATAATCATGCTTCAGTATAGGGAAGGAATAAGGACTTATTGCATGCAGTTTAATAAGCTATTTTATTTCCTTGTTCATTAGTATCAACCCGTTTCCAATGCTACTGTCCTTAACTATTTGTTATGAAAAGTTGTCAGCACTGCCTGTATATGAGACAAGTTATTCTTCACCAAAACTGTAATTTGGACTGTTTTTAATGTTAATTAAAAATAGCCAAATTTGTTTTGAATGGCAGAACAAATGATTTTTAAAACTTGTTAATATGCATCTTACCTATTTCAACATGTTTTTTTTTTCACACCCTATTCAAGATTCCTTGTAATTATGTTGTTTGAATAAACTGACCATACAAGTTAAAGTAGATAATGCACTACTCAAAATATGAATTTTACACCAAATGAACATCTCTCCCTTCGATGTCACACAGAGTTGAAGTTTTAAAATATGGACCATATCATCCTTTACCCTGCATTCTGATTTACCTTAGTCCTCTGCAGATCAGCTTCATTCATATCTCTCCTCAAAGTCTGATCATTTTTCAACTTTTTTAACAGTTGCTGTATGGGATAATGCTGAGTTTCATACCTTCAGAGCTCTAACTCTAAGTCTCAGGTGTCACATAAACACCCGCAGTTTCAGGAAATGACCAGGTTATACACAAATAGCTCAGTATCTCAGGATTTACAACTAACAGGTACAACTCCTGAATACATGTGACTGCTGTAAGCGCTTACAGTCTAGGACTCTTTACCTGATAACCCATGCTCTCGACTTCAATTCTCCAAGTTAGTCCATATGAGTGAGGCATGACAATATTTGTCTTTTTGTTTCTGACATTTCATTCAACATGCTGCTGAATTATTATTAAAATAGCCAAATTTGTCTTGAATGGAAGAGCAAATGCTTTTTGAAACTCGTTAAGATGCATCTTTCCAATTTCAATATGATTTTTAAAATGTAGATAAATTTATTAAAAGTTAATTTTCAAAAAAAAATCCTTGTTAAGAATTCTAAAAATAAAAATAATAATACAGTTATGGACCATATTCCTAGGAGTCCAGGGAACTTAGCATTTTATTGTTTATTCAGTTCGGTCTTTTATGGTTGACATCATTCTATCTGGAATAACCTTTTCAGAAGGGAAAGTAGGACAGCATTACCTAAAAAACTTAACATGATGAGTTTGAGGGTTTTTCCTAATCAATTTACCTGTGTGTTTCATTTTAAAATTGTTTTTCATTTCATTTTGTTATTCAATGAAAAAAAAGTTATGTAAAAATTAAAAAAATCACTTAACACATATCTTGGAGCATGTTCCAGCCAGGCACAACCCCAAGACCAAATAACGCACCAGGCAGAATACTGCCAATGAGCTTTACTTAGGGTCTTATGAACAGGAGAAAATTCTACCCAGGGGGATGTGAAAGTCAGCACTGGCACAAAAACCAAAAGGGGCAAGTACCAAGGGCAGGGTGTGTGTGGAGGGGCTGCTTATAAGGTGCAGCAGAGTCTCCCAAGATATGGTTCCAATGAACTCTTGTGAAATGTGGTTACTAGTCAGCAGAATCCCATGAGAGTTGACTAGGGGAGGGGAGTTTTACATTTTTTGAACTTTCACATCCTTCCTGGTCATGTAGACTGTGTGCAGTGGGTTGCTCTCAAAATTGAGGAGGAGTGAGACCCAGTACCTGTGTCCTTACAGAACAAACAAGGGCATCTTGTATTATTTTTAAATCTAAACTCAAATATCCGAATACATCATATATTTCATTACCGCACTGCAAATATGTAGACTACTTGTCCACGAAAGTACCAGTAATTGTCTTTATGGAAAATTACCATTGTTTTATTTGTGTCTATTTTTTGTGTTTGTTTATGATGTATGCATATTACAATTTATTGTTATTCATTCATTAAATAATTGATTTGCTTCTTCTTGTCTTTATCATTTTTTGGTCGTATTCATTTTTGCCACCTTAGATCTGTAAGTGCTGTCTAATGCTCTTTTACAGATTCATCTGCTTATCTCTTTATATGTTCTCACTCCCTTGTTCAGCTCATCAGCTTTCATGGTTATCACATATAATTTTATGTCTCCATGTATCTAGAGCTGTCCTTTAACCTCTGAACTGGCCTTTTACTTCCAATAGTCAATAGCAACCCTTCGCCGGGTTATCCTGCCTTTTGCCTAGTGATACATTATACTCCCTGAATTTTTATATGATCATATTAGCTTAATAATGCAGTGGTTTAAACACCTTTTAGGGCATCCTCTTTTGTGATCTAAGACTATCAATGTTCTTTATACTAAATAAAAATAATACATTATACCTAGTTTCATTTTTCTGAATCCATATTGTATAAAGAGCATGAGCTTTAGAATTAGACAAATTATTTTGAAACTTAATGTTTATTTGTAACACCACAGGCAGGTTGTTTCATTTCTGTCATATGCTATGTACAATGACAACTTAAAAGATTAAAATGCTGTATTCTAGGTTGGTAGCACAGAGCACAGTGATAAGCATGAAGACGGCACGCAGTAAAACATAGGCCTTCATCCTTTCTATTCCAGCCATTTCAAATGCTGTTCCTGACATTTCTATTTATAACATTGGCAGTACCAAGATTTTTTCCTTAAGGTCATAATTCTAAATAATGTTCGATATTCTTTATGACATTTCCAATTGTATCAATTTTTTCCAATAGTGTATCTTTTAGGTAAACAATTCTTCTATATTACAGTGATAATCAGTGCATTCTGGGCTGTCAATATCCCTACTTGGCTTACAACATCTCTCAGTGCAGTTTCTGTTTCCTTTATTATTATTATTTTATCTTGTCTCTTTTTTTTTTACAACTTAAGTCTACTATAAACTTCTTGGGGAATAATATTTGATTACTAATTTCTCTTGTATGTTGGCCAGAACCTGTTCTACTAGAGAGTCTATTATGTTGATGGTATATATTTTAATTGATAGTTTGGCATAGAGCTTTTTTTTTTTCAGTAATGTTCACATTTAGATCTGATGAACATTCAATTATACATTTTTGATATCTGTTACTTAAAGTCACCTTTCTTAAAATGTGAGAAGATCCTGAAATGAATTTAAAGATGCCTTACCAAAATTAGCTAAATGAAGTGCTCTCCTTCATTCTTTGTTGTTGAGTATATGTGAGTAGGTCTGCATATAACTTTTAAGAATAATCACTTTCCATTTGTTAATGGAAAGGAAATCGTATCACAAAAGCCATACTTTTTTAGCTCATTTCAATCAGTACTATGTTCTACTAGAATCTCTTCATTATGAAAAGGAGAGGTTGTTTTATCTATTTCATAATATGGCAAATTTGCTATCATTTTTGAACTTTTGATAGATTTGCTAAATATATTTTCTGTGCTTTGAGTATAATATACAGGAAGAAATAGAAATTAACTTTTTAATATTCAACTGGAATATAAGATAATTTAGCTATCTCATGTAATATTAAAATGTTTTAAACTTTTCCTTTCTTATCCAGATGTATAAGCTCCTAGTCTTCTATTTTTTTTAACTATTAAAAAAATGAGAAGGCTAATTAACATATATGAAGCTATGACATGTATGTTAATTCCCTATGAAGAAAAACATTATTGGATATTTTATATTTGATCCCATCGTACTTGAGTTAACTCTGCTGAATTGTTGTCCACAAATAAGCATATGCTATGATTTAATGACCAATGACCTCCGGTGATGTACCCATTTCAGAAGTGATATTTCTGTTGTGTTTATTCCTTGCTTTTAAACAGATTCTCTTTTTATACGTAAATCAAGTTAGCGTGTGCAGATGTCACTTCAAATTCACAAAATTAAACTAACTCATTTACTTTCCTGAAAGTATATTCTTTTTTTGATGATAACCACATACCATCTGTTCAATATTTACTACAGGTTTTTGTCATTGTAGAAAAAGAAAACAAACTTGTGTGTTTCATTGTATCGTACGCACACCTTCTGTAACGCTTAAGTGTGGCTGAGACAGAGTCGTGTGTTCACTGACAAGGTGAAAAAACACAGCCCAAGATTTTATTCTCTTTCCAGGAGCGCTCTCGTCACAACAGAGTGAACACCTCCACCTCCCATGTGGGGAAAAGTATTCTCGAGGACAGTAAAACTGGTGCTAACCTGCCTAGACTTTGCACTCTCTCTCTCTCTAATTAGAGTGAAATAAACTAAGTCACTCCCTAATTCTAGCTCACGGATTTGCTTCAATAGTTTTTTGAGGTTTTTTTTTTTTTTTTTGCTAATTTGCAATGCTATTCATTTAATCTTCTCACTTAATTTTTTTTTTTGTATTTTCATAAGTATAATTCCTTGCCAGGTATTTCAAATGTAATAAAATTAGACATTATTTAATGGATCAAGGTTTTCTAAATAAATTGTGTTCACACACGATTTGGACATAGAGTTTCTCTTGCTTGTAGGAATTGTAGGGAAAAGTCCTGGAAAATCCGGCAGATCCATTATACTGATTTTCTTCCTTTAAATTCCCACATACATAGAGATGGTTATATGTGTTCACTTATGTGTACGTAGGACCTATTATGTATTGTAAATTCCCAGAGGACTAGAACTCTTCTATGGAATAGGAAAAGCACTGAGTTACATCATTAATTTTAATCTTACTCTACATAAAGTATTACATATCTCTTATTGAAAATAAGGGAGTAGAAAATTCATAAAGTACAAAACAAAGTCCCCATATATCCTTTGCACTCAAAAACAATCTCTGAATATTGTTGAATATTCTTCCAAGCATGTGAAAGTAGAATTCATTTTACCATTTTATGTGTTGTTTAAATATGGGTTTTGATTCTACTTTTGCACCACATAATAATGTATTCTGTATATATAGCACTAACTATTTCAGTGTGATATAATTTTAATGTCTTTAGACCTTGAACGTACATATCAAAATGCATTCAGCCAAACATTATAGTGGAGTCGTTAGTTTGTCTCTATTTCTGCTGCCACTATGGCAGTGATCATTTTACTGTTTTAGTGTATCTATGTAACTTGGATTATTTTCTTGACTCAATTCCTAAACTCCTGTATGTGGAATTCTCAGTACTTATGACTATTTTCTAGATTCTTACTACACAGTTCCATATTATACTTCAAAGATTCTAGTCAAGTCCTCTTCAACCTGTCTGCCTGACTAACCAACTTTGTTTACAGTCATGGAGTTCCCAGCTGACCGAATATATTTTATAAAGCAAAATAGGACATTTTCTTTTTAACCCTCTGATATGACAGTGTTTCAGTTCTCAACAGTTTCAGACCAATGTTATACCTCTCAAGTGAGAAGTCTCAGATTCATGTTTCATCTTCATCAACTACTCTACTACCATCACCTTCTAACAGTGTATTAGTTTTATGCCTTTGTTTTATTTCCCTGGCTGCTAAAAAAAATACCATACTATGAGTTGACTTAACAACAGCAGTTTTTGACCCAAGTTATCAGAGGTTATATGGCTTGACCTGGATCTTCTGGGTGATCAGCAATCTTTGAGTTTCTTTGGCTTTTCTGTCACCTGGAAATGCACATGGCAGTGTCTTCCCCTTTCTCTTCCATGTTCGTAGGACTTCCAGCATCTGGCTGCTTCTTTTCCTGTGTCCAATTTTGTTTGCTTAAAAGGATTTCAAACACATGTTATTTAGGCCCACCCACATTTGGTTTGCGCACACGTTAACCAGCAACGTCTTCGAGAGTCCTATTTACAAATGGGGTCACACCCATAGGACCAGAGGTTGAGACTTAAACGTAACTTTTATTGGTAACATGGTTCAATCCTCAACGACCTTTCAGTGAAAAGTTGGATTGGATGAAAACTGCCCCCAAATTTTCATCCTCTAAAGATTTTTAAGGAATACATAAAAGAAAATATTGAGAAAAATATTATTGATGTTCAAAAAACTCATTTTTAAAAACCTTCGTAAGTGGGAAGAATGCAGTCTCATGATTTTCTGAAAAGAAATGTGTGATCTCAGTGAAATTAATGGGAAATTAAATGTTGGTCTGCCTGTGTGGTCATGATGACGAAAACTTGTCACTTCTGTTTTTATTTTGCTTCTTAAACCTCTTAATAGCAGTACATTTTGGTCTTTGTTAAACTTGAAATCAGAAATAAATTTTTAAAATCTAATATCCAAGGAAATATGGTGTGCTCCTTTGCCATTGCATAGTATAGTATAGTCAGAAAAGATAAAGGACAATAAATGCAACACTGCTTTTCTTGTCTTGATACATTAGATGGGAAGTCATATAATTTTAAATGAATCATGTATAATGAATACTTTAAATAGTGTTTAATGTGACTTAAGTATTACAGAGGCTCAAGATTTTCCTGGACATATAGGCTAATGCTGTCTGACCTAAAATTTAATGCCAGACCGATATATGTCAAATAATCTGAAAAGAAATGAAACTTCTGATCTTTAATTGCATTTTCTAATTTATCTATAATTATAATATATATATATTGCCTGTCTATGTTACATTATATCTTCAAATTATCTTCTTCAATGTTCATTGGTAATAAATATGATTTGCAAAAATATGTTTTCATATTTCAAAATTAAAGTCTAGTACTAATATAAGATAGGAGAGACAAATGAAGGTAATAGCATGTTCCAGAAATAATTTTATAGGTAAACATTTATCATACTGTCGAGGAAACATCACAAATCAAGGTTAAGAAACAATTCCACAATAAATTATGGCAATATTGGTGAAATCAATTAAAGTTGTAACTTTCCAAATTAAAAAATAAAAGAAAATATATTGAAAATCGGTCACAAAAATTAAAATCATAGAAAACTGGAAGAAATTATAATAGAGCATTTATCGTACCTGTGGAAGGGAAGATCGATAAAGTTGATTGTTTAGAAACAACATGTACTGCAGAGGAATAATGGTTAGGCTCAAAAATTTTACACTATAAAAACTAAAACATGGGGTATAAAAACTAAGGAATAAAAAAATATTAAAAAGGCTAATAAAAATATACTATAAATAATAATTTTATTAGTATATAATTAGATTATAATATTTGTTATATTAATGAAAATTTGGTAAATCTCATGAGCTGTAATCATGACTGTACAATGATATTATTATATCAGGAATATATAGAATCATCAAAATAGTAAAAAAAAATTGGCCAAAGACAAAGCCAAGAATGAAGTTGCAGTGAATCCCAGCCTTACCCATTATTAAATGAATCTAAATTATGCCAAAGATAAGATATTTATCTCAGCTTAAATTTGAAACAAGAAGTTAGAAAAGTACAGTGAGTTGACATGGACACTCTCCTACATTCCCAGTGCCCTCACCACTTAAACCTTTTGGACAGAAATTTCAAAACTGGTTTTGAAACCTATAAGATGTATAAAACTCTTTTCATTTCTGGAAATCCATCTCTCAAACATTTATGTTTAAAGCACATGATTTATAATTACTAAGCATTAGAAATAATCTAAATGTTAAACAATATTTAACATTGTTTAAGAATGGTTATGAGATAAGGTGTTATAATCACATCACAAAATGGGTTTTCTTTTACAAAAAACATGGAAAAACATTAACAAGTAGGGAAATAATCATACCAATTTTAAATTCAGTATAATTGCATCTATATTTATAACATACATAAGAAAAATCTTATTTTGAATATTACCCCCATTTCTTTGTATTTTTAAATTTCCATTACTAAATATAAATTAATATATCTCCTAAGAGTTTATCTTTAATAAAATTTTAATGAAGATTTTAGTACTTGACAAACATGCACACATTCCACAATGTGCTAAAGGTGTGTGAGTATAAATTTATTTTCTCATTAGCAAAGTTCCCAACCCGTTACTATTCTTTAATTCTTGCAAGCATTCTCTGCTCAGATTCCTAATGAATTTTTCACCCTGTTGCATGGTGACAGAGACAAAATATTTATGCATTTGCATTGTGTGTATTCTGAAATATAGGTGTGAGGTTTCTTAAAGGAAATGCAATTTGTAAACTTGGAAAATGCATTTCAACATTGATTCCAGGAAAGTAGGAATAATCACTTTCTTTTATTTCTTCCTCTCTCCATATTTTTGTTCTGTTCTTCCCTCCTTCATCATGCTTCTGTTCCTTTTTGGTCTTCTCTTTTTTATTTTATTATTTTTTTATTTATTCAATTTTACTCATACCTTTCTCTTTTTCTCCTTCATGACCACTATATTAAACAAATGCTAGTGGTGGCACTTAACATATAGACCCTTTACAAATAATGTTGAGTGCATCAAACTAGGGCAGATTACTCAGTGGATTCAGGAAGAGGCCATAGGAGTCAGGATACCTAATGAAATGGTCAGCAGCATTACTGAGGGGCATGGGTCCAAATGAGAATACTGAGAAAGTGCTGCCGCACAAGACCATCCTGGACGCTTAAACACTTTCCATAAAGGATAACAACAGAATATGTTGCAGTTCAGAATATCACATGTGAGTTTAGGCCTCATATGTTATCTTCAAGGTCCTCAAACTTACACAAACTGGTTCCTCTTTACCCACAATTTAGACTTGAAAGGATGGGGTTCGTTTGCTTGGGCCTTCCTGGGGTCAGGCTAACAGGGTCTTAGCATGATATGGGGCCTGTTTTGCACATCCCTTTCCTCTTTCATAATTTTGGCTTTTGTATTTGTTAATTCAGTCAATATTATTTGGTGCCTGTTGAGTTCCTGACCTGTGCTAGCCTGTAGGGGCATTAGGGAAAGCATAAAGTCTTGACCCCTGGTCTCAGGTATCTTATACTGAAGCTTTGAAACTTGCTGATGCACATTTTGTTCTCTTGTGCTTCATTTCCAATGTGATAGAAGCCAGCCATTGACAAGGTACCAGGGAATTTTTATTCATATACATGATATATTTTAAAGTGATGCACATTTGTCATTAAATATCATGGTGCTATGCACATTTGTCATTAAATAACATGGCACTTCATAACCTTAATAAATATGATAAATATTGATGTAGGCTAGACAATCACATGCAGCCTTATCCTTAGACTGTTCGTGGGTGTTAATCCTTCTCAGAGATTTTCACACTTCAACTCTTCTTGTTTTCAGTCGTCATACATAATTCATAAAAGAATCCTGAGAGCAGAAAACTGTGAACTAAGAACACCTTAGCAAAATCCTAAGTAGCAAAGGTGGATTTAAATCTATCTGTTATATTTATAAAATAAAATTGATACATAACTATAATTAGATGTGCTACCCCTTTTAACTAGGTTCTATTTCTGTCCTATTAAGTGGGAGATTCTAGGGAAAAGCAATGTTTCTTCTTCAGTTTGGTGAAGTATTGTGAAATTCCTCTTTATTAAATTTCATGTGCTATAGAAATTGAGTCTCTCTGCCCCTTTTTGTTATCATTTTGTTGATGTCAGCATTCTGGGGAATCTTCATTTAATTTGACCAAGAGTCATTTCTTTACTTTCAGGGTGAGTTCAAACCTCTGGAAATTTATAGACAGATAAATAGATATTTTTTCTTTATGTTGTTAAGAAGAAAATTGTTTTAATAAAAGGAAAATGATTTATCTATAATTGTATATTTCAATATCTATATGATTTTTGCATAGCCTTTTGTAATTTAAAATTTAAAGTTTCCATTGCAGTGGGTTATGACTTAAGTGTTTCTCTGTAGATATTTGGGGAGAGTTATTTTAGTTATTGTTTATCACATGATTATAATAAGGATGACCATAAATAGAAATCACCAACTAGAATTCCAATAATCTTATATTTTATTTTTGATTAAAAGCATTTGTGAAATTTATTTGAGGACACATTGGCATTACATTTTGTATATTTGACAGGACTGCAAAGAAAGATTTTCTTTCTTTCCTTCCATCATTTTTTATAATTTTAAACTTATGCACGTTAGAGGACCATTTATTTACAGGTTTTAAGGACTTGTCTGAGAAAATAAAATCTGTAATTTTATTAAAGGGAAATTTTGTATTTCAATATGACCTTTGGATAACAGAAAAAGGACAAACACCTTTAATAATAATAATGACGCTTAAATTACCAATTGATGAAATTGATTGTTGTAAATCAGAGAAGAATAGAATAGGTGGCTCTTTCCCAACCAAGATTTATCCCTTCTCCCTTCTTTCTGTGCTTTTAGGGGTGCATTTAAGGATGGCAATGTGACTGACTGTCCTGGCCATAAGAAATTTTCCATATTTTATCTTTAAGTTTCTTCCCCTTCAGCCTAATGGATACTGACCGGAGCCAGGGAGAATGAAGGCACACATGGAAGAGAATAGCGATTCAGCCCCTAAATCCCAGCTGCCTGGAGCAGTGCAAATACCTTCAACCATTGACCTGAAACCAAGTTGGACTGTTCAGTTATTAAAGAGAGAAACAACAAATAAACAAACTTTTATTATATCCAGCTCAATAAGTTGGGGGCATCTTAAATATGGACACACACACACACATACACATACACATATGCATATAGATGTATGATTTTATTATTACAGGTATTACACTTTAAGGAAGTAGGTTATAATGTATACTAACCTCTAAATATTAAGCAGTGATTAAGTTCTGTTAAAAAAGGACTATGTATACCATTAACTATTTGATAAAAAGTTTAAGGGGAGAGTAATTTAACATCAAATGGTCTGTTAGTATCTGTAATTTGAAAGTCAATCAGAACTGAAGATACACAATCCCTAAACATTGTGGGATGCAGTTTCCTGTGCAGAAATTTATTGTAAGGGCCATTTTGAATTTAAATTAAAAAGTTAGTAAGCTAGGAGTATATTTAAACTAACTACTAATGACTTAATTATTATGATCTGCTTTTTGGCATAGCACATGTAATCAAAATGATATTGTTAGGCATCCCACAGATAAATTATTTAGAGAGTGGACAGAAAAAAAAAGGAAGTTGATCAAGTTCGTTTCATTGTATATATCAGGTTTTATTAATAGAAAAGTATGAGAGGAATTAGCTGAGTTTCATTCAATTTGATATCCAAATTAAAGGATTGGCTTTCAACTGAAGAAAAAAGGCTGCATTTCTAATTATATCTTTAATGTGTTCTCTTGAATACTATTAACTCTTTAGAAATAAATATCAACATAAAAGTTAATTTTTCCTTGCGAGTATGACCCAAGTCATTTATATAAAGGGATTACACATCTAGTTGTCAACTAATTGTAATGGAATTAGCATGTTGCTCTGAGATAGACACTTTTTAAATTTCAGAAATACCCATTCTTTAAAGCAGTGTATCCAGTTTTAAACCTGAAAGTTTATTTGTAAATTGAGTTTCTTATGATGGAACATTTCATAAAATCTTATTTTCCTGGATAGTATAAATCACTGTAAGCAAGTTTATTTGCTAGATAAAGGGTCCATTAACCTTTACACCTTACAGCTTGTCAGGTAGTTGTGGAGTCCTTAGTAGCTTTTTTGGTTTATTATTTTTCCCTTTCCTGCTTAAATTTTCTCTCCATGTATCTAATAGTTTAATTTTGATTTAGCTCTCAATATGTTCTATCAAATTCTTTTGCAACTTGGAATATCCATTGTGTGTTGCTATAAATGTTAGTGTTATTTCTCCTGTCTTTAGGCTAACCCTGCTATAAAATCATATTTAAAATTAGGAGTATTTCTTATCTGTTTCACCATTCCTTTAGCATATTGAAAATACTGTAAGGTCAATACAAGAAAATGTTACAATATATCCACACAATACAGCAAGGGAATTTTTTTTTTTTAATTTTTTTTTTTTTTTAAGCACAGTCACTGGGAATTGAACCCGGGTCTCCAGCATGGCAGGCAAGAACTCTGCCACTAGCCACCATGGCCTGCCCTGGACTGGAGAAAATTGTTTAAGCAATTATCTCACCACCTTCACTAAAATCCAAGTTGTTAAAAATATTCACTCTTTTGCATTTGTTTCTTTTGTTATGGAAATAATATAATGCTACAACGGATTCCTATATCTTGATTTTTTTACTATCATCTTTTGAAAGTGTGACGAAATGAGGAGCACCTTAACTTAATATCACCTAAAGCTTCTCTCCTCATTTTTTTGTTTGTTTGTTTGTTTGTTTGTTGGCATGGGGAGGCACCAGGAATCGAACTGTCACTGTGGCCTGCCCTTCTCTCCTCATTTTGCACTCACATTTTAAATGGAAAGAACTCACTTTTCTGAGCTTATTATTTTTTCTAATAGATGTTTCTTGTTTTGTGTTTTGTTTCGTATTTATCTGAATCTGGTCTTTATACAAAATAATGTGTCCCAAATGATTTTGAGTTGGATTGCAAAGTCTGAGAGTCATTTATGCTCAGGGCTTTAGAAAGCGGCCCTTTCCAAGGGCCTATGCAGTGCCCTTGCTCTCTCCAAACACTGGTGTGGAGTTTGCAACATTTAGGGACCTTGAAGAGACCACTTTTTCTCAACTCAAGTCCAAGGGTTGGGACTCACCTGAGTTCTCTGTCAACTACAGGACACACTCTCAACCCTTCCAAAACAATGGGTTGGCAACCAGGCTCTTCTCCACCCCCAGTTTATACACTCCACCCTCCCCAAGGCCTCAGGTGGCACAACCTTTGCTGAACAACGTAATGGAAGGCTCACCCTCTGCTCCTGAGGCAAACTCACCTTCTCCACGTCGATGTATTGGTCCATTCTCCTGGCCTGAGTTTTCTGGTTGCAGACCATAAATCCTTTCTAGAGAACTCAATCTATAATCCTGGCTTTTTCTGAAGTGGCTGGCTGCTTCCATGTTTGGTTAAATCCTCATGTGGGGCCCTATTCATTGGGGTCTCACATTTTGGAAGCCCAGAATTTTCCTGACCATCAGGAAAATTTGTACCCAAGAGTCCGATTTGCAACTTATCTCTTTTCTCTCTCATTTAACTAAAAGCTGCAGGGAGAAGCCAGACTGCCTTTTCCACATTTAGTTTGGAAATTTCCTCAGCTAAGTATTTTGGGTCATCGCCTTTAAATTCTAACGTCCATCTTAAGAGCAGTACACAAGTTGGACAGATTATTTGCCATTTTAAAAGAGGGTCACTTTTCTTCAAGTTTGCAATGACACATTCCTCATTTCTGTCTGAAGACTTGGCAGAAGTACCTCCAGTGTCCACATTCTACCAAAATTCTCTTTGAAGCATTCTAGGTCTTCTCTATCAAAATCCTCACAACTCTTCCAAAATCTTCCCCTTATCCATCCAGAAAGCTGTTCTAATATGTCTGGTATTTGCAAACTGAAGCAACACCCCACTTCTCTAGTAACAAATCTGTTGTAGTTTAGAAGCTGCCAGAATGCAATACACCAGAAACAGAATGGCTTTTTAAAAGGTTTGAATTTATTAAGTTGCAAGTTTACAGTTCTAAGGCTGTGAAAATGTACAAATTAAGGTACCAAAAAGAGGTTACCTTCACTCAAGAAAGGTCGATGAAGTTCAGGGTTTTTGTCTAAGTTGGGAGGGCATATGGTAACATCTGCTAGCTTTTTCTCCATGCTTCTTGTTTCATGAAGATCCCCCAGGGTCATTTTCCTTCTTCATCTCCAAAAGTCTCTGGCTGTGTGGGCTCTAAAGCTTTTCCCAACATGGTTTCCTCTTAAAGGACTCCAATAAGCAACTTCACCTTGAATGGGTGGAGACATGTCTCCATGGAAACCATCTTATCAATAGTTACCACCCACAATTGGGTGGGTCACATCTCCATGGAAACAGTTAAAAGGTCCCACCCAGCAGTATTGAATGAGAATTAAAGGACAAGGCTTTTCTGTGGTACATAATAGCTTCAAACCAGCACTAAATGTTTAATATAAATCTTTAACATTATATCTGCAGTTTCTGCACTTGTATAGGGCTGTCTCCCATATGTGAGACCAATTTTGCATACATTTAAATTTTACCTAATAAGACTTTTTCATTGTCTAAGTACAGATCAATATGTCAAGCTTTTCTCTCAATTTTCATATCACATATACCTTTTAATATTTTATGTCAAATATACTTTTTGGCACTTAAACCTGAATTTTTAATTCTTTTTAATCCACAGCATTAATGGAAACATCTATAAAACTAAAGAAAAAAATCAGTTACATATTACTACCAGCCTTTTCAGCTTTTGTTACTATTAAAGATATTTTGCTAATCAAAATCAGTATTGTCATACTAAGTGATCAGAAACAGTTCTTTGAAGAGTAATATATATTGCTCACATATATTAGTTTAGAATCAGAAATGACTCAAGTTCTAGACAGAAGAGGTATTTTTAGGGTATTTACTAAGTCCATCATAATATAATAGGGTCCAAAATGAACACAAAGCTGTGGTAGAATCAAGTTCTATGAAATCATTGTTTATAGTCTCCTAAAAACAGATATTTCAAATTGTATGTCCATGATTTTAACAGTTTTCATTTTAATATCCTCTTCAACTCTAAGATGTCTAGTTTCTAAGAAATAATTAAAACACCATTAACTTGCTTGATTAAATTATTTTTATAACCACCCCCATCCTAAACACCAAAATACCATTACCTACAGACCTAAATTCAAAGCAGTGAAACATCTCCATATTTTGACCAGAACTAAAGCTCCCATTCTGCTTTAGTGATAAGACAAAAAGCTATGCCAATTTGCCATCAAGCAATGTATTGATTTTCTGTGCCACTTTCTAGCCTGCAAAAATAGCCTAAACTGTTGAATCTCCCTCAGGAAATAAGTTGGCTATTGCCAAATTTAAAGATGAAGAGCCAAGAGGTTTCATTTTTCTGACATAAAATAATACATCTGATATTCATTAGTTATGACATATATTTATGTGTATAATTATTCATAAAACTCTAATATTTTTTATTTGAATAGAAGTTTTGCCTACTTATTTATGAACTATAATACAAATTTTCAAGTGTAATTAATGAACTAAAACAGTTCTATGAATTACTCATTGTTGCTATCCACTTCATCTAGACAATGTAATAGACCAGGGGAGAAATTATAAACAATACTAAAATTCGTTAATTCACTAATGAGCCTTTCTTTTTGTGGGTATTAAGCTCATTTATTCTTTGCTTTTAACATACTCAATATTGATTATTTGCTCAGACTTCATGAATTTTTGTTATATTTAACTACCCCATCATTCTAAATAATTTATTGGAAATTCCTAAAGAGTTTTTTTTTTTTTTTAATAATAGATATAGTGGGAGTTTAGTATCCAGCTGAGATTTCTATGTTCTATGAAAGTAAAGTTAATTGTGTATGTAATTCTGCCTTAGAACCCAACAATAAATATCTTTTTTAGCCCCCCAATTTTTTTTTATTAACGGAAAGAAAAATAAAATTAACACAGCATTTAGAGATCATACCACTCTACATATGCACTCAGTAATTCTTAACATCAATAGATGCAATTCAATTCAGATTGTAAAATTTCTATACTTTATTTTGTTTTAGAGCCTCTGGTTCCAAATAATTGGGCAACCTTATAATTACATTTCACTGTTTGAACTTATCTTCATTTGTCCATGTCAGAAAAATCTCCCCCAATTCTTCCCATTACAAGTAAATATATCATATGGTATCTGAATGTACATTGAACATTTTGAGTCAAGAAATTATGCTAACTTTGCTATGCAGCAGCCAGTTCTATGATTGCAAAAATGCTGACAACTTAAAAAGGCAGTGAAGTAAAATTTCACAAGCTATATTAGTAAAATGCCTTTATTTGGAAGTATATGAATATGTTTACCTATTATATACTAGAAAACGGAATAAATTATATGTTCTGCACTCAAAAGAAAAGTGTTATGAAGATAGCTGCATGAAGCAACTGTACCTTGTGTGCTTCTGCTTCTTATGCATCTTAAATGTCTGTTTGGCTGCAGATTGGTGGCAAAACAGTGGAGAAACAGAAAGGCATCTGTTAACCACAGGAAGTGTTGGGATAGGCACAGACCTGAAAGGTTGGATTATTAGGTTGCATTTCTGGTTCTTTTACAGTTTGAAACTGGAAAAGTATAATTTCAATGCTCATACAGGAGAGTAAGAATCCTTTCTGCAAGACTTGTTTATTTAATTTTTCAGTTCTAGATTTTCAGATTAGTCATGTGAGAGTTACTGAGTTGCTTTTTTTTTTTAATTTAAAATGTAACAGATTTGATGACTTTGAAAAGCTTCAGATTCCTAAATATTCATAACCATCTGGATACCTCTGAATGGTGAGAAGACAAAAAGCAAAGTAGGATGATAACAAACAACTCAAAACTTGCCTACCCCTGACCTATTATAGTTGGAGAACTGAGTATCCTAAAATACAAATGTGTATCCTTATGAAAAGGGTACAGATTTTCTTAATATGCTATAATTTTAATACTTTTAGAAGAAATATTTGTATTTAGCCCCAGAGCTGGTATAAACTATAAATTATGATACTGCAATTAACTTAGTTTTATGATTTCAACTTTCAATTTAACTCTATTTAGTCCTCTCTGCCACCACGTAAGCAAGCTCCAAATTGGATAGATTGTGTCCCAATATTTTGTAAGTCTTTGAGGATGATGTTAAAAGTAAAATAACCTCATTTCAAATAAGTACTGTCAATTACTAATATATTTTATAAAAAGGAAACAGAATAAATATTAGAGAAAATACAAAAACTGAAGTTTGTGGGATAAGAATCCTTCAAAGCATGCTGTAATTGTTCTAGGTATACAATGTCTACATTTAATATACTTGTAGAATGAAGTTTCCTAGACTGCAGATATACAAGGTTTCTTCTTCATTTATCTTTGTAGCCTTACGTGTCTCATCCAAAGAGAATAATACTTAGCTGATAAGTCATGACCCTCTGAGTATCACACTTGAAAGATGTCTTTAATCTTTCTATGTGAACTTTGAAATTCTTCTCAAAACGACTTAAGTCTACCACAGCCAATTGAATTGGAGGAGACACTGATATTGAAACCTAGTCACTCCAGATCAAATGAAATTCATTTGATGCTCAAGATCCTGAGTTAAGACCATTCATTCTTTTTTTTTTCTTTCTTTCTTTTTTTTTCTTTCACATGGGCAGGCATCGGGAATCAAACCCGGGTCCTCTGGCATGGCAGGCAAGCATTCTTGCCTGCTGAGCCACCATGGCCCGCCCAAGACCATTCATTCTTAAAATACTCAATCACTATAACTGAACCCAAATAATGGATAATCTAATCAAAGGGAGGGGATTTAGTTAGTTTATGGTGATTTTGTATAGGATGGGTTTAAAATAATTTTTCAATGGATTGAAAAACATTTGTTAAACAATTTTAAGCCTTATAGTAAAATTATTTTTCATTTTATATTTTTAATAGTCATGTTCAATATAAAAGAATATATTACACATCAACTATTTTTTATTTCAGTTATTATTTGGAGTATGGTTATTTTTTTTATGTTAAATGCATGGAATCATTTTTATATCAACTCTATTTTGTGTAACTGATAACTTAAATTCCAGATGGTGATCAGCAAAGATAACTGATAATCAGAAAAATATTGCCACAAAAATATTTTCACAATTACAGTTAATGTTTCATATTTCATGAAATAGAATATCTTGACATTTACTGATTTTAATATTATTAACCTGGATTTTTATTTCCACTTGTGACTGGAGCCAACAGAAAGACTAAACCTGACCACAGACTATGTAACCACATTTTATATATTAAGAAAAGTCTATATATTCTATTTTAGCAAATAATAACAATACTTTTATCTTAGTTTGTAGCAAAATTAGGGCAATGAATTAAACCGTGAAAAGAATAAGTTACCTATTTTTTAAATATTTCCCATACTTACTTCAGAAATGAAAGATGTTTCCTTTCTTATATTCTCTTTGGAAATTTGGGAGAATATTATTAAAGTTCAAAACCTACACATGATTTTCAAATGTACGTGACTGAATGGGGAGAGTGCAAATATAGCTTATATATTGTTAAGCATTTTAGAAGGAGAGTGAGATTTCACACATATATGTCTCTTTTTGAAAATTCATCTCAGGAGGTAAGTGGCAATGACCCCACATATGTCAAATATTTAGATGCATTTTTTGTCATGAAACCCTGAAAGATAAAAATGCACATACTTCAATATATGTTTTCTTATAAATACAAGACCTGATATAAAGTGAAATTGGTTTGAACCGGTGTCTTTTGGGAGCTATTAAACGCAGTCTTAGTGTTATTTCTTTTGTGTCAAAGGACTTTGATGATAATGGCTAATATAATCTTTGATTCCTTGCATGTAGCTTGTACTTAATTGTATGTCACCTATAACTTTTTTCGATTAAGAAGGAGGTCTGCCATTCAGTTATATGTAAACACAGAAAGCTTCAATGAATCCATTGTTTAAATATAGACATCAGAGTGAAAGAAGTCATAACCACTTCAATACAGATTAAATTTTCCAAAATCTGTTACTTTTCTTTAACTTGCTTCAGTTCTTGAGCAAACTTTGATCTTACTGGTTCATTTCCTTTATTTTTTGTGTGTTGAAATAATTATAGATTCACAGGCAGCTGAGAAAATATACAGAAAGGCATCATGCATTCTTTGCCCCTTCTCCCCTAGTGCTTTCATCTTGCGTAAATATACTACAAAATTAAAATATGGAAATCATCTAGCAATTCTAGCTATAGTTTAAAATAAAGTGCCAAACTTTTTTGAGTAGTTGGGCAATCTTAGTTTCCCTCCAGAAATGCATAAGTGATCTAGTTTCTCATTATCCTTGCAAGAATATTTTCCATGCTAGCCATTCTGATAGTGTAGTGATACTGCATTGCAGTTTTCATTTACATTCCCCAGTGTTCCTTAATGTTGAATATCTTTTTCAAATGCTTATTTGCTAACTACATATCTTCTTCGGTAAATGATCTCTTCAGGTATTTGTCCATTTTGTAATCATATTGCAAGTTTGCTTACTGATGAGTTTTGAAGGCTCTTCTTATATTCTAGGAAGCAAAATTCTGTTGGCTATATGGTTTGCAAATAATTTCTCACAGTCTGTAATTTGCCTTTTCAGCTTAACAGGGTCTTTTATGCAGAAATATATATATATATATCTATTGTGTTAAGGTCAAATAATTCAATTTTTCCTTTTATGGATGATGCTTTTGATACCAAATCTAAGAACCCTCCTTTATTAGCCTGGAGAATTTTCCTGTGTTGTTTTCTATAAATGCTGTTTTATGTTTTCTTTTATGTCTTTCATCTATTTTGAGACAATTTTCATATAAAGTGTGAGGTTTAGGCTTTTTATTTTCTTACCTTATTTTTCTGCATGGAACTTCCAATAGTATGTGAATAAGTGTGAAGGCTGTGAGTAGTGTGACAGTGGTTCAGGGGCAGAGTTCTCGCCTGCCATGCCGAAGTCCTGGGTTTGATTCCTAGGCCAGCCTATGCAAAAAAAGAAAAAAAAAAAAAAAAAAAGCACGAGAGTGAAGACTGTGAGCATTCTTGCCTTGCTCCTGATCTTAGGAGGAAAGCAGTCTGTCTTAGACCCTTAAGTATAATTTTAGCTGTAGTTCTTTTTAGATGCCGTTTATCAAGGAGAAGAACCCTCTAATTTTAGATTCCTGAACATTTTATAATGAAGGATTATTAGCTGTTGTCGAATGCTTTTTCTTCATCCATTGATATGATTATGTATTTTTCCTATAGTCTATGATATTCTGGATTAAATTGATTGATTTTTGAATACTTAACCAACCTTACATACCTTGAATTAAATCCAATTGGTTGTCATATATTCTTTTTATACGTTGCTAGATTCATTTTGTTAATACTGTGTTGAGGATTTTTGCATCTAAGTTCATGAGAGATATTGGTCTATAGTTTTGTTGTTTTGCTCTTTCATTGTACAGTTTCAGTATTGGGATAGAACAGACCTATAAAATATCTTCAAAAGTGTTCTATCTGGTTTTAAACACATCATGCACTTCTAAAAATGTATAAAAAATAGATATTTCAAATAAGAACTTACCTTCCCACTACATACATAATATTGTCAAAAAAAAAAAAGCTACAGACACATAACAATGGCTATTATCTGAGGTATCTCCTGAACATGATCATTTTGATCTCAAACCATTCTCTCTTCACTTTTCTCCACCACCAGTTCAGTTGTCAAGTACATGCAAATGGAATGCTTAGAGGTGCTTGAACAAATTCATATCCAAAGGTCATCTACAGAAGGCAAGCTTCCTAAAGAATTTCAACACAAAGTGTACAAAAATGCTAATTTTACTAACTCTGTCACACACAGGCAACCTCTTTAACATCTACAGACCAGATGTTGCAAAATTAAGCCTCCTCTGTCCACTATATACCTTATATATACAGCCAGAACATACAAAAAAGTTTGAACACATTAGCATATTACCTTTTGTGATTGCTTCCCTCCTACCTCTCTGAACCACTGACTGAGTATATAGATTACAGTAGGCTGCTGCTCACAGAGATGGTAGAATAATCCCATTTCCAAAAAACACTATGTCCTATGAATTTGAGCAAAATAATATTTACAAAGTAATATTGTACTACTTCTATTTTTAACATATATCAGGCACTTCTAGACATCTAGATAAACTAGATATTTCAAATAAGGACTTAGTTTATCTCCTATATACAGAGCAGTCTTGAATAAACTGCACACGTGTAACAGTAGTCAATCTGAAAATGACTTCCAAACATTAACATTCTGGTCTAGAACCCTTCTTTTTAATTCCTCCATGAATGCTGAGGGCTACAATGCTCAAAATTTCAGAAGACAATCTTTCCTAGCAATTTAAAAAAATGTGCAAAATGTATCCGTTTACTAACAATATTTTTGTCATACACTGGCAACCTCTTTCACCTGTGGAACACTAGATGTAAATTAGGACATGTTCATCCCTTGTATGCACTATATACACAGCGAAGTAAAACCTATGCACAAGCAGAGGGACAGTGGTTAATCTTGCCCCATTATAAACACAATGGCATAGAGCCTGTTGTACTTCTTTCTCCCTCCTTCCCCTAACAAGTACACAAAATGTGTACTACTTAGAGAGGTGGTTTGGTCCATTACCAAAAACCCCACAGTATTTCTTATGAATTTAAAAAAAAAATTGCAAAATGCGTTCTTTTACCATGTCTAAATGGTATAGACATGGTATTTTTTTTTTTTTTTTGTATACTGCAGGGCGGGGTCATATTTCATTATATTTCCATGTGAGTATCCCATTATTGCAGCACCATTGGATGAATTTTTGTTTGCTTGTTTGGTTTTCTTATTTGTTTTTCTTGTTTGTTTGTTTATGGGAAGTGCTTGGATCGGGAATAGAACTTAGGTCTCCCGCATGCAGGCGAGAATTCTACCACTTGCACCCCCTACTATGTCTACTTTTAACATATGTCAGGACGTCAGAACACCTAGGAAGAAGATATATTTCAAAAAGAACTTCACATTTTCCAACTATATATAAGGTAGTGAGGAATAAAATGCACACATAGAACAGTGGTTTTAATAGGGAAATATCGTCTAAATGACCAGTCTGGCATACAACCTTCTCTTCCTTTTCTTAGCCTTCTGCTCTTTTTTTTCCCCTAACCCACAAAACAAGGGTGGACATACGTTGCTCCTGGTGTCACTTCTAGAAGCAGTCTAAATTCCATTTCAAAGTCTGTTTCCTGATAACACTAAGCGTAGCTTTTAAACATTGATGGGAAATATTGTCTTTGGGAATGGAATTGTTAAGCCACCTCTGAACGTTGTTCTCCTGTACCTGGTCATTGGTTTGAGGGAGGTGGGAGGGAAGAAATGGCAAAAGGTGTTTTGCTAGTATGTACTAGAAAATTCCTGATCATCCATTGCCTTGTATGCTATGTGAATTCATTTAACTTTGCTGTATTGTATATGTTGTGGATGCACTTGCTATTATTTTGATGCAGATCTGACCGCGAGTTCTCTTAGATCCATTACATCTTTTGTACTCTGGTTTTATGTCTCGTTTTAAATTGGGCATTAAGGAAACTGCCAATATCTATGGAGGCCTGTTGCCATTTTAGTCCTTTATGAAATTTTTGTTCCCAAGAAAGGCAAGAATACATTTTTCCACCTGATTGAGTTGATATTATGTATTCTTGGTTACCACAATACTTACGGCTTTGGGAGTTAATTGGTAAATATCCATGAAAAAAGCATGATAGCTTCCAAGTGATCTCAACCACAAACGCAAAAAAATGTATGCTTAGTTGTGTGTATGTACATTAAAGACTTGGAAGGATATGTCAGACTGTAAATTGCTTGTAATTGTGGATGATTTTGTGCTATTTGCTTCTTGTGCTTTTCAGTTTTCTAGATTGAACAATTAAGTTAAAAATGTTGTTTTAAAAACCTTAAAAAAACTGTTCTCTGTTTTAACAGTTTTTGAAAAATATAATGCAAAAATACAGTTTGTTCATTTTTAAAGATTTGGTAACTTCTCTAGTGAAACAAACCATCTGGGCTTGGAGGTTTCTTTTTCAGAAGCATTTTAACTACAAGTTCAATTTATTTAATGGTTTTAGAACTACAGTTGTCTAGTTCATCTTAATTAAGTTTGGTAGTTTGTGGTTCTCGAGGTATTGGTCCATTTGTTCTAAATTGTCACATTCATGAGTATAAATATTTTATAATATTTCTTATTAAGTTTTTATGGCTGCAGCATCAATATTTCTGCTTTTTTTTTTTTTACTGATGTGAGCATGTGTGCCTTTTCTGTTTTATTTTTGTCAGTTTTGCAAATGAGTTTATTGATCTTTTTCACACCAGGGTTTTTGTTGTTCCTATTCTATTGCTTCCTGTTTTTGATTTCATTAATTTCTGCTCTTTATTACTTCCTTCCTTCTGCTTCTTTTGGTCTCATTTTGCTCTACATTTTTTTTCTAATTTTTTTTCAGATAGGACTGTAGATTATTGATTTGAGACCTTTTCTCTGTTCTAATATAGGCACTATAGTGACACAAATTTCCCCTCTCTCCATTGCTTTAGTTGTAATATATATATATATTTGATATATTGTTTTTTTCTTATTCACACATTTCTGTCCCTTTTATTTCTATTAAGAAATCCTTTTTTGGATTTTTTAGGAATATGTTGTAAGCGTGTGTGTGTTTTATTTTCTAGTATTTAAAGATTGTCCTGTTTTTTTTTTGTTGTTGTTGTTTTATTGGTTTCTAGTTTGATTCCATTATGGTCGGATAAGTTATATATTTTTTTATTTCAATTATTTTGAATTGTTCGGTTTTGTTTTATGACTCAGGGTACAGTCTTTCTTAGGGCATGCTCTGTGCACATTTGAAAAGAATATGCATCCTGCTGTTTTGGAGTAGAGAGTTGTATATATGACAATTAGATCATGTTGGTTAGCAGTGTTTTTTGTTTTATCCATATTTTTGCTACTTTCTCTAATCTATTAGTTGTATCAATTATTTGAGATTGAAGTGTTGAAGTCCCACATTGTAATATGGTTGTGTCTATTTCTTCTTTTAGTCCTATAAATTTTTGCTCATATGTTAGGAAGATTTGTGGCTTGGTGAATATTCATTTAGGATCCCTATGTCTTCTTGGGTGTGTGTGTGCATGTGTGTGTGTGTGTGTGTGTGTGTGTGCCATATTTTTACCATTATGTGACTTTGCCCTAAATAATTTTATTTGCTGTGAAGTCTGCTTTGTCCAATATTAACATAGCCACTCCAACTAGTTATAGTTAAATATTTCAGGATAATTTGACATCCTTTTACTTTCAACCTACGGATGTTTTTAAGTTTAAAGTAAGTTTCTGGTAGGAAGCCTATAGTTGGTTTTTGTGTGTCTCTGTGTATGTTTTAATCCATACATCCAAAATCTACTTTTAATTCACATATTTAGACTATTTAAATTGAAGATAATTATTGATATGTTAAGATTTAAGTCTGTCATTTTATTATTTGTTTTGCTTTATTCCTTCTCTGCCCCATCACTGTGATTCTCTTCTTTTGGCTTTCTGTGGTTTACTAGTACATTTTATAAAATTTCATTGTGATTTATTTACATTAGCTTAAGTTTATGTTTTTTGTAGTTTTCTGTGTGATCGCTCTTTGTATTACAATATGTATGTGTAACTTGTCACCATATATTAGTATCCAGTTTCTGTTTCGATCCCTTTACTCTTTTCAATTAAAAATATAATTATTTAAAAATATATATATATAATTATTTAAAATATTTCCCTTACCTTTGGCACCATATCACAGATAATGCTATTATTTTAATACAACAAACGTGTGCTTTTAAAAGCTCTTAAAGAGAAGAGTCTTTTCTGTTTACCCTTTTTTCAGCTGTTGCATTGTTCTTTCCTTTCTGAAGATCTAAGCCTTGTTTGGCTATTATTTCCTTTCTTTTTAGAGAGCTTCACTCTTCAATGGTAGGTCTCTGAATTGGATTAAATTGTGTACCCCAGTTTGGACATGATACTCTTCTTAGTCCACGTTATGGTGGGTGTGGCTCTATCATCTCCTCAGGATGTTACTTCAGTTAAAGTGTGGGCTTTTATTTGGATTACTAGAGTCCCTAACAGTGAAAGTCAGATGGTGAGAGGAACCATGGGACACAAATAGAAGCTGGAAGTCAATGAAACCTGGAGTGACAAAGAGAAGACATGATTATGTGCCTTACCATGTGACAGACAATGAAGGATTACCACAGCCAACCCCAGAACACCACACTTGAGGGAGAAAGTATTCATTTTGCTGAAACCTCAGTTTTGGAATTTCCTAACCTCAAAATCATGAGTCAGTAAATTCCCATTGTTTAAGCCAACCCACTGTATGATATTTATTTTAACATCTGTTTTAGTTTGCTAAAGCTCTAAAAATGCAACAAACCAGGAATGAGTTAGCTTTTAAAATGCAGATTTATTAACTTACAACTTTGGAGTTCTGAGGCCATGAAAATGTCCAAATCAAGACAACCAAAGGTGATGCTTTCTCCCCAAAGACCAACTACTGATGATTCTTAGCTCCTCTGCCACATGGCTTCTGCTGATACTTCTCTCTCATATTTCATCTTCTGGTTTTTCTCTCTCAGCTTTTATGGGGCTTTCTTTCTGAGCTTCTGTGTGTTTCTCTCTTTCAGCTTCTGTCTGTCTTAGCTTCTCTCTGTCTTTCATTCTCTTATAAATGACTAGAGCGAGAGGATTAAGACTCACTCTGAACGAGGTGGGCCACATCTCAACTTAAGATCCTACTTACCAAAAGTTCCTGCTTACAATGGGCCCACCCCCACAGGAATGGATTAAAGAGCATGATCTTTTGTGGGGTAAATACAACTTTAAACCGCCATAGTATCTAGAAATCTGAAACAGTAACTGATGACAAATTCTCTTGACTCTGAGAATGATTTTGTTTCCCTTTCATTTCTGAAAGCTAGTTTCATTGAACATTGAACCTACAGCTGACAGTACTTTAAGTAGTTGAAAAATGATGTCCCACTGCCTTCTGGTTTCCATGGTTTCAGATGAGGTATCCATTGACATTTCAATTGGCAGTCCCCTATATAAAATTGCTTTTAAGGTTTTCTTTGCCTTTATGTATTAGTGTTTTGTTTTTTTTTTTTTAATTTGGATATTTTGGCTTTATTCTATATAACCTTTGCTTAGCTCCCTGTATCTGTAGGTTTATATCTTTCACCATATTTGAATGTTTTCAGCCCTCTACTCTGCCATTGATCCCATCCAGCATTTCTTTGTTTCTTTTTCTCCCCATACTTTGTATTTTTTCAGTTATGTAATTTTTTGTATGCTGTTTGGTGTGGGTCACATTTCATTCTTTTTTCCATGTGACTATCCCATTATTGTAGCACCATTTGTTGATCTTTTGTGGGGGGAGGTTAGGGGAAGTGCATGGGCTGGGACTTGAACCTGGGTCTCCCACATGGCAGGTGAGAATTCTACCACTGAACTACCCTTTCACCCCCCTTGATTCCTTTTTATAACTTTTATTCCTTCATTGAGATTTTCAATTTTTTTCCTTTGTTTCAGGAGAAGTCTTAATGATTGCTGAAACAGTTTTATGATGCCCACTTTTAAATCCTTATCAAATAATTGCAGAATATTGCTGGTAGTTGTCTTTTCTCATCAAATCATGATGGTCTTTGTTCTTGGTAGGATGAATGACATTTTAGATGTATATATCATGCTAGTAGATTTTGGTCCTATTTATATCTTCTATTTTATAAACATTATTCCATATTAAGCATGTTCTGGCTTGCTATTGTGGAGTGGAGTGCCAGTGACAAATTAATTTTCAGAGCTTTTGCAGTACTTTTTTTTTTTTTTTTTTTTCTTTTTGCATGGACAGGTACCAGGAATCAAAACCAAGTCTCCGGCATGGCAGACAAGAATTCTGCCACTGAGCCACTGTCGCACCTCCCGCAGTGCTATTCTTGCCCACTTCATTTCATGGTACAGCTGGAGCTCCTGCTTGATTCCTCCTTGTGCTGCCTACAGCACCAAACAGCCTTTTCTGGGCCACCCTCTGCAGTGCAGAGGGGAGGTTAATGTGGAGGAAGCCCACTGGCTTGGTTCACATTCTCCTAGTGATAGCAGGGGGCTGGAAGTGGTAGGGCCTGTGTCCCCTTATGCCCTTGGGAGAGGGACTGGAGACATCAGGCTCTGCTGTTGCTGCGGGAGGATCAGCCTTTGGGTGCTCTGTGCATGCAGCAAGTTTTGGTGCTCCTCACTTACTATCTGTTGGGCTTCTACTTTCCAGGTCATTTTGCCAGAGAGAGAAATAGTTTTCTTATTTTTCTGTTGATAGTTGCAGGCTGCAGGCCTCTCGAATGCCCAATCCAGTATATTTGAGAAATAAAAAGAAAACCCAGGGAACTCACTGAGGTATTGTTCCCTGAGTCCCAAGACCCCTAGCCAGGTACTTTTCTCATTTCCATTTTTCAGAGTCCTTGTATGGTTGTCTGCTGAATTATTTCCAGGATATTTGATTGAGTTAGAGGGGAGGAGCAGGGAGGATGAATCTATGCTAGCTTGTTTGGACATGTGTAATACATTTTGAGCAAGTAGCCAAAACATATATGAATCCAGACTAATAAACATGCCAGCTTAATATACTGCTGTTAGTAGGGCAGATAGTTCATTTTCAACAAAGAAATTGAGTGGAATAGCTAAGGAAAAGAAAGATGAATCCAGAAATGGCAACTTTCTTCAAAAGGTGCAATGTATTCTCTAGGTGTGTAAAACTGGAGGGTATTTAGGCATCTTTGTTTTTATCTAAACTAATCACACTAAGCAATCACCATTAGAGGCATACTCTTAGAATTAGAACCCATGAATGTAGCACCTTAATTAATTTACATGCACACTTTAGGGACTCAGATTTTCCTGAGTTTTGTATGTCATCTATTAAGTACATAGTTCTTTTTTTAATCTACTACTAATTTAAAGTTCAGTAGACAGGTTTCCCCTTTTTTTCTATTTCTGGTCAAATAAGATATTAAAGGAAAAAAGACAATTGAACTTTGAGGTCAAAGCAGAGAAAACAAAGCTTGACAACAAATATTAATACCAATTGCATTGCTATTTAGGAGGTGCAATATAACCAGAACAATCATCTGGAGATTATAAGAAAATATTATCATAGAAAAAGATAAAGGAAAAGATGTCATACAGGTGCTTTCATACCCACCTCTCCAATTGTCTTTTCCTTTTTATATTATCTGTGGATGTCATTTCATTTCATTTTATTGGTTGAATTAGTTAACCTAGTTTTAATGATGTAATAGAATGTTTGAAGTCAGAATGAATAAATGTAACTGCTGCTTGTTAGTAATGGAAAATAAATATTGAAAAAAATGCCTGTATCTCATATCTTTAGGTTTTTTTTTTCTATAAGTTACCAAGTAAGAAAATATCCACAAAAAAATCATAGCATTGGTTGTTTTTATTTAAGAAAGAGGTTTAAATATTTGTTTTGCTAGATTTTTTGTATACAGATACAATTGCAGTTAGAACATCATAAGCTCTACAAGGTCAGGTGTCAAGGTATTAAAATGCTTTAAAAATTATTCACAGGAACAATTAGGTTTTGATTCTTTCAAAGATTCTTGGCCTATTATAAAATGTTTGTATGTTGGTGAAAGTGTGGGGTTACCTTGTTTATTTTCATTTTATCATTAGATCCTAAAATTTATGACTGATCAGAGCGCTGTTATTCACACATGACATTTAAATCACATCTCAGTTTAGAACTTGGAATAGCTTTTCATATCTTGACAAGACTGGTTATTTACAATCTGAGCAATATCTTGGGATTCATGTGTTTGGATTCATTCTATATCTCCTTGATATATTACATTTAGCTTCATGTTTCCTCTCAATTCACTTTGAGGACTGAATTACTTAGATTGATATGGTATAGTGGAATGAAAATGCCATTTGGATTCAAGAGACTGAATTTGAATTCTAACGTCACCACGTAGCAACTGAAAATACTTGGTAAATCTTTTGACTTCTCTTCTTCACATGTTTCTTACATGAAGAAAAAAAGGTATTATAGACATTTCTACCCTGTGTACCCCACAGTCGTGTGAGGATTCAGGTGCTATGACATGAAGTAAAAGCATTTTGTATGTTTTACAGAACCTTGCAATATTGTAGTATCATCATTGTTGCTAACTCTGTTTATAGTGAGCTCTCACTTAGCTTAATGAGGCATCATGGAACTATGATGTGCGAGGTCCCCCTAGACGCAAGTATGCCAGAGGACAACCTTATCATCCGTGACATGGGTTGCCAGTCTTCTGTCCAAGTCCTAGATTTGGGGTATGCTGGGAATCAAACCCTGTCAGTGGTGAGATGTCCAGTCCTCTCTGCTGTCCTTACTGCTTCATGCTGAGGGTCCAGGTACTTCACGCCATCTGCACACCTGTTAGTTCCATGCTTCTGCCTTGACCTCTGCTTTCTGCTCAGTCTCTGCTTGGACTTTTAGCCTGATGTCAAACCAAAGTCTCATCCCTTCATCTGTCTCCAGCAAGCCTCAAAGTAAGAATGATGACAGGTCAGAAGTAGGCAAGGATGGTGACGTGTGTCAGCTTTGTGAGATCCATTTGGGATGGGCTTAGCCTGCATGTTGACTGGTTTCAGGAAAATATCAATAAAATGGCAGATTGAAAGCCAGAAGTTAAGGATCAGAGTTACTCTTTAGAGGATTTGAGAATGAAGGGCAAGTTTGCCTTGGAAAATCTGAAAACTTTATGGAAATATAATCCCCCTGATAAAATGCAGAAAGATACTGTGCTTGTACATGAAACTAGGGCCAGAGATTCACTTCACTCTTCATTCTGCTACCAATGATGCAATGGCTGAAGTGATTCTGCTTAGTTTCAAGGCCAAAACTTTAAGCAGGTTAAGGCTGATTTAGAATACTCTGGGAAAGGATGAAAATTTGTTGAAGGGACAGTATATCTGCCTCAGATCTGTGTTGAAAGGAAAAGGCCTCACTGAGGTTGGCAAATTCTTCTTCCAAAATGGTTCTATCTCCTCCTAAAATTTTGGTACTGTTTGGATTTTGGAGTGCTACCCTTGGTGCAGAACTACTTAATTTTGATCCATGGTTTACTATGCTTTTGATGTTGAACCATTATTTAACTGCCTTCTATGTCTTATTTCCCATTTAAAGTCTACTTTCTTAATCACATCTTCATTCCTTGGATGTAAACAAAACTGCCAACTCTAGGCTGAAATGAAATTCTGGGATGGATTTGATTGAAGGGGCATGGAATAGTGCAACGAAATAAGCGTGCTCTGAAGATTGAGCATTGGTTCTAGTTTCAGTTTCTCAACTACTTTGATGTATGATTTATAGCAAATAAGTCAATGACTCAGCCTCTTTCCTGAACTGTGAAAGAAGTGTTAGGCAAGAGGGTTAAGAAAGTTCTTAAATATAATTTGGGACAGTTCAAAGTATATATTCTAATTACTAGCAATTACCGTCAGACTGCTAGTGTTCAAATGCTCTCTCAACCAACTGTTTGCTGTATGACTGTGGCCAAGTTATTTACACTCTTTAAACCTTCTATCACCTCACCTTCCTTCTTTAATATGCAGATATTCTATCAGACTGCATGTTAGGCATTGAAATAAACAAGAAATATGTAGTCCTTGAATTTTGAGGTTCTAATTTTACTGGGAAAAAATGTGCAAACTTCAAAATAATTACGGAATTTTGATTTAAATGTTATGAAGGAAATAAACAGATATATGTATCAAAGTACAGGTGAGGGGTTCCGTTTTAAGCAGAGTAGTTTAAGAAACAGGTTTTGAGAAGACAATATTGAAGTGTACCATATGCCAATAAGTGCAAGGTTCAGTAAGGTTATTGGTAGGTTGTAGGTACAGGAAAAAAAATCCATGTGAGTAAATCATAAATGATAAGGGACACATTTGGAGGTTTACACAGGAATCAGATTATGCAGAACTGTGTACACCAGATTAAAATTTTCTATTCATTCTTTTCCTAAGTGCTGGTAGTTTCAAAAGCTTGTGATAACATCTAATGCACATTTTTAAATTAGTGGTCTGGTCACTGTGTGTATATTTGTGGGGTGGGGAGTATCTGAGATTTGAAGCTCGGTTAGGAGAAAGTACAGTGATAAAGGACAAAGATGATGCTGTTTTAGCCTAGGAAGATGGCAGAAAAGCTGGAGACTTATTTAAGCTATATTTTATACTATTTAGCACCCATACTATTTGATGAAAAAATTTGTGCTATACTATTATCCTACCAAAATTTAACTGATATTTAATGTTGATTGGTAATCAAGTGAACAGGAGATTTTGTCTTCAAAAATAGCATTAAATAATATCCCTCGGTTACTTAGGGTTCCTTTTTTATTAGCAGAGAGGTTCAAACAAAGTTAAAGAAAAAGTACTAATTTCTATAGAAATAAACAGGAAAAGAAGTTAAGATTGTTAAATAAAGATGTGAATGATAGAAATTGTCAGCATTACTAGGAACTGATCTCGGGTCTCCTGCATGGCAGGTGAGAACTCTGCCACTGTGCCACCCTCGCACCACCCAGCATTTTTTACACACTCAATCACCCAAGACATATCAAAAATATAGGAACTAACGTATGTTTTTGCCTGTATAACTGGAAAAATTAATTAAAATAAAAGAAAGAATTACTAAATTTAATAAGCCTTATAGCATAAGAAGTTTAAATTAAATTAAGTCCCCTCTTATCTGTGTTGGGTTCTTTTCAGTCCAAAAAAAAATGGAAATTTTATGACGTTTCTTCAGAGTTTCAAATCTAACAAATCATAACGATCACTATTAATCCATTTAGTAACTTGAATTAAAGATTTGCATTACAATATAAAATTTTGTATCATGTCCCAAGGATAGAAAGAAAATATCGTAGGTCTATTCATTCCTTATGACACAAATCTAGCCTTCTGTTTTAATTTATAATTATCATACACACAGCTAAAAATATGTCTAGTAGAAAAAAATATCAAAAATTAAGCATCTACTTTTAGTATACTTAATGACAATTAAAAAAATAGTTTTTTCATCAATGATGCAGTAGTAAAATCAGCTTTGGAGTTAAAGTAAAAGGGTTACAACCTTGGAACATACAAAAATGTATTCAAATTAAACTACTAAAATGTAATAAAGTATTAGACTGACTTCACTAGTTGCTTGCACTTTTAAGAAAATAATAATTTTTAATTGAATTTCATAAGTGATAGAGAAGTTTACTTCATGAGACCATTTTATGTCATGCCACCAAATTGACAAAAGTGAAACAAACAAAACCACCAGAAAAACTTTGCTATCTGTTACTGGTGGATCTAAAATAGAGAAGAGGAAGTGTTAGTTTTTGGATTGCTACTGTAGAGCTCACTTTAAATAAATTTCACTGGTAAATGTTTTGCTCCTCATTCAAAAAAAATTTTTTTTTCAGCCATGAAAGTCTATTTAAATGAGCTTGCTTTTGTCTCAATGACCCTTTCTGTCTTTTAAAAATATATTCCTCTGATTGGTGCATAAGAGGAAGCCAATGCATTTTAATATCGAAACTTTAAAAAACTACAAATTGTGTTCAAATATGTTTAAGAATATTAAAAATCTGACCCATTATTTAAGCTCAGTAGTAGATTTTAAAAATGAAAGCATACCCTTATAAAGAGTATCTGGGTAACTTTAGAAGGCATATGTTAGGCAAGAATAGCTATTTATTTATTTTTCCTAAAGGTTTTTTAAAAGTACTTAGATAATGACTTCATGCCTTGACAGTGGTTTCAGAAACAACCAAAGTGTGACTTGAAGAGTCAGACATGAGGTACTGAATTTAATAGCTGGAAAATGCATACTAATAGAATGATATAAGGGAATGATCTTGAGATTCCCTACTTATCAATTTGATTGATTTTGATAATATTAATTTAATTTTTCTAAGTACAATGTGGTTTATAAAACTATGTATTTTATTGTGATATGAAGAGTAGTATGTAAGAATGTATATAACTACTGAGAGCTGCCATTTTCTGGTAAATGTTCATTCTAGGATATCTGATATCATATTAGTGATAACAACAACCATGTCAACACACAACCGTGCTTTCTCAGTCAGGATGGCTACAATCAATAGAATAAGAACAAAAGTGAACCATGATAATGGACTAGCTTTTCTATAAGCTAGTAGGATCACCAGCCCCTCAAATTTCTCTCCTTCTTTTGCTGTGGTTCTGGGATGTGTCTTGGAAAGACGATCATTGCATTTCCATGACTTCACTCGTTCTTAGCATTTGCTTCCCACATTGAGTTATTTTTAAGTAGTGGTTCATAAAAGTAGGGTCTTTTTATCCATTGTTTAAATATAAAAGCTGCTGGGATACTTTTGCTACTCAAGGACATAGTATTTCAAATACATATGTGTGTGTATATATATATAGACAGAGAGCGGAATAGAATAAAGTGGAATAGAATAGAAAACGTGCACAGCCCTAAGTGTGGAAAGGTATTGCTCGCTAATACTTTTCCTGAAGGTGTAAGTTGTGTGTGTCTGAATGTGCGTATGTCAAGTCTATGTGCATGTGTGTATGGTTGTATGTGTGTGTGTGTGTGTGTGTGTGTGTGTGTGTGTGTGTTGGCTTGCCATAAAAGATATATTTGCTGTCCCCAAATTGAACAATCCTCATGTGTATTTCTTTCCTCTGTTTTACTCTGAGTCTCTCTTTCCAAAGTTGGCATTCAACCTAGCCCTGTTCAGTCATTGTGCCTCACGCACGCCATGTCCTTGAGTAAATCTCATCTTCAGTGCTCATTCTAGCAGCACATCATGCTAATGTCCAGTTGGTAATGCCAGCTCTTATTACACACAGCAACACTGGTTGCTTAACCAAAGGAACAAATGAGCAACTGGAACAAGCCCTTTTCTGGAGCCATAATTACATTGTTATAATAGAACCTTCCAATGTCAATTATTCAAATTTCTACTCTTCAACACTGTAACCATGGAAATTTAGAATTTTGATGTATGAAATGATAATTTATTTCAACTTTGATATTTTAAACTAGTCAAGTAGGTAACCTTAAAATGTTTTAAAACATTCAGTTGCTTAAAAGACTTGCTCTAATAATATATTTGCAGTAATTAAATTTCATATTGGTATATATAATTGATTGGAAATAGCATAAATAACCCTACTCATTCTTACATTGTTATTATTTCCATATGAAAGTATATTTGAGGCTGAAAAATTACAATAATCATAGTATCTATATACAACTATATAAAACACTATTAAATATATATTCATTAATGACCTATGACATTTTATCTGACATAAATTTGTCAGTTTCTATATTTTGTTTTAATATATTTTAACATAAAAATAATTTTGTATTCATTTGCTGAGTAAATGAATTGAACATATAATTCTGAAGATTTCCACCTGAGAGTATAAAAGATAACTTTATTGCTATTTTATTTGTCTTCAAACAGTATTTAAAAATCTTGCAAATTTACCAAAAGGCAAACATTTCGTTATTCAGTAGCCTCTAAGTTTTGCTTTTTCTTGGGAAAAAAAATAAGATATCAGAGAAGCCAAATTGTAACCTAGTTGTTGTTTTCATTAAATTAATTATACTGAAAGCATTGTAGTTGCTATTTGACAGTTCTTTTTACAAAAGTCTAAGGTTCATGTATTGTTGATTGCTTTCAAACTTTTAAATACAAGTTATACATGTATAAAAACATAAAATTCAGGGTAGTTCAAGTTAAATACATTTCAGTATGAACATTCCCAGCATTTTTTTCAACATTTTGGCCAAATATTTAGCTAGAAAAACAAACCTCATTTATAATTTATTCTTTTAACAGTAAAAGAAATGCCCTTTAACTCTCACTTGGGAAGTGTTTGATGTTGAAAAACAAAGTTACAACAAAACAGTCTGTTACTCTATTTATACCTAAGGGGAAATTTTTAAAACTAACAAGGCAGCAAATGACTCAAAAACACATTTAAAACTGCATTTGAATCAACTGCTTGACACGGAGAGCAAAAGCAACTGTTTGATTTACTTAGAATAACAGAATTAGAATTTAAAGTGTCATAGGAACTTTAACACAATATGCCGTGTACCACTAAATACATATGGATTGTCTAACTATGAGTTTCAGTTATGTGATTGTGTAAAATTTCTCATAAGTGATTTACAGAAACTGGAAAATGACAGTCATTCTGATCATACTATTTAGAATAACACTGCTAACAGTTTTGGATTAACTGATGAAATGAACTCAATGAGAAGAAAATAGATTATTGCTACTCCTATAGCAACCACTGTTAAGAGAACATACAGGTAGAAATTTCTTGGCTGTCCTTAAAGTCTAGCTCAGTGTTTACAGGTGACAACTACATTGAGATTCTTCTTTTTCCTTAGTAAAAAATGCTCTCAAATAATTCCTATAGCCTAGTTTAATTAAGAATGTCCATGGAAAATATAGGGAAGCAGGCAAAAAGCAGGCAAGTCAGGGCATTTTAATCTGCATATTTCCAGGTAGGGAAAGTAAATAGGACGCCATCCTTGGGATGTCATAGACTGGTCACTGAGAGGTATGTCACCAATGAACTATGCAAGCCCTTTAAGAATTTTGGAGGGAGTTCCTTTCTGGAGGGTCTGGAAAAAGAGGAAGCAGGTAGCCAAAAGACACCTCTGGAATAAGAATTTATTTTCTTTTTATTCTACTTTTGATCTGAAAGTGATGTTTGAAGATAAGGACATAATTATTGACCAAGATAAAACATCATACTGAGTCTTTGAAAGCTCCTTAAGTATGCCAGTTAGAAAGGATTTATGTACCCTAGAAAACTCATGTTTTAATCCAAATCCCATTTAGTAAAGGCAGCTGTTTCTTCTAATCCCTGTTCAGTATTGTATGTTTGAAACTTTAATTAGATCATCTCCATGAAGATGTGACTCAATCAAGAGTGGTTGCTCAGCTTAATTAGGTGGAGACATGTCTCCACCCATTCTGGGTGTGTCTTGATTAGCTTACTGAAGTCCTATAAAAGAGGAAACATTTTGGAGAAAGCAGAATGATGCAGCCACAAGAAGCAGAGTCCACCAGCCAGCGACCTTTCGAGATGAAGGGAAACACCATCCAGGGAGCTTCATGAAACAGGAAGCCAGGCGAGAAAGTCGACAGATGATGCCATGTTCGCCATGTGCCATTCCAGATAAGAGAGAAACCCTGACCGTGTTCATCCTGTGCCTTCTCACTTGAGAGACAAACCCTGAACTTCATCAGCCTTCTTGAACCAAGGTATCTTTCCCTAGATGCCTTAGATTGGACATATCTATAGACTTGTTTTGATTGGAACATTTTTTAGCCTTAGAGCTGTAAACCAGCTACTTAGTAAATTCCCCTTCTTAAAAGCCATCCCGTTTCTTGTATATTGCATTCCAGCAGCTAGCAAACTGGACCATTAAGCATGAAAAAACTGTGCTAAATAAATTGAAGATGTTATTGATCCTGTTGCCCCCCCCCCCCACCTTTTTAATCTGGGAACTAGTCCTAGGCCTTAGACAAAAATACAAGAGGATACTCAAAGCCAGGCAATGTGCTGAAAAACCTAAATTGACCCACTGTGAGTAATCTATAGGTTTTAGACCCAATCTTTATCATTCTATGTGGGATTAAGAAGTATTAATAAGGGTGCATGGATGGTTCAGAAATGTTATGAGTGGCCACATAACATTTCTGAGTGAATCACCCAAGGTTATCCAGTCTCTTTACAACAATGCCTCATTTTCTTTTACAAAAATCCCTCCAGTGAATATGCTCTATGCATGTAAAGTTTCTTAGTCATTGTGAATTGAAAGTGAAAACAGATACAAAAAAATGTTTAAATGTTTCCTTTGGCATGCTGCAGACTTCACTGTTAACAGGAACTCTTTAGGGAAGCAGCCATCTAGGACTGACCTTCCCATGTCTGTTAGAAAGTGAAGACTTGTACATATATACCGAGCCCAATATTCTTTGTTGTTTGAAAGTCATCTTGCCATGTTTCCACCTCCATATCCTTATTTCTTAGCACATTACGAATACTTAATACATGCATACTAAATTGGAAGATATACCGTACACTAAATGCCCACCACCCAGAGTAGAATAAATAATTTCCATTCCTATTGAAAAAGCAGATGCCATGTTGATATGACAAAGGCATAAAAACACAGTTTAATTCTTAACCAGCACTGTGTAGTATTAGAATTACATTTTTTACCTCCCTTAGATTTTGCCTCCTATCCATAAACATAATTGCAACTTCTTAAATATTTAGAACCTTTTTATATCAGCTCTGCTATTTCAGAGTTACACATACTGTTTATTTTAAACCAAAATAATTGAGGTAAATATTATTTAAAATAGCACAGAGTGAAATAATTTTTAACTGTAGACTTGAAGAGATGAAAATAGCAATGTGATTTAGCTCATTTTTGGCTCAATATGCTAATAGACCACATTTTTCTATTAAAAATATGAGACTTTCAAAGTAAACAAACATAACAAAAATAAAATGCATGTAGACAACCAGAAAGGCACTTAAAACAAAATGAATGAAAAGATTAATAAAAACAAAGGAATATGTAAGATAGATTCAGATTTAAAATAATTAATGAATGGAAATATGATGTCAGTCAAAATGTGTTTTAGAAGTAGTAAACACTATCATTTTGGAGAGATAAAAGTTAAAGATTACAAAATAGACATAAAATTGTGATAGTGCTGTTATATCTTAAATGGATATAAACTTCTTGCAAACAAAGTAAATAAAATAAATACTTTTGTATTTGCAAGTATAAAACATAAATATAATGGAAATGTTCATATTCTTCTTTCAAAATCAGCCAAATCTATTAAGTAAAAAATTTAAATGAAGATATAGAGAAACTGAATAATAAGTTAAGGAGAAAACTTTTCATCCTAAGATTAAACTATATTCATGGAGCATTTATGGAAATAGATAACACACTAAGAAAATATTTTTAACATTTTCAAGGTGTAGTTTTTTTCCAGGATACTTTCTCTGTTCATCATTCAAAATGATTTGAAATAAATTTAAAATAATAACCAAAATGTCCATGTGTTACCAATTCTTACACAGATTCCGCTTACCCAATCCAGGGCATTTTAATTTATAGAATACTTGCATTCAAATTAATATTTATCCCCTAATAATATGCTTAGCTATTTTGAGTATATATTTAATTTACATATATAGCCTAATGCTAAACATCTCTGCTTATTCTGTATTTTGCAACTGCATATTATATTCTTCAGTTCTGTTTCTATACATGAACACCAATAGGGAAAATCCCCATTATTGAAATGCTAAGCTGAAACAAAAAGATTAAGTAACTAAATAAGCAAATGTATAAACACATTAGTTCATAAACATATATATTAGGGTAATTACTATGGCATGTTTTAAAGTTGAAAAAATTAAATAAACTGGGAATCATGTGGTTGTCCAATAATATACTAGAATAAATATGCATGCATCCATTCCCAGGAATATAATGCTTCTAATGAGGAGAATTTTAGATGTATACCTGTCTATTTGAAATGGACTTCTGTTCTATACAATCACATAGCAAAAATAAAATGTAGGGATTTTTATACAACAATGATGATGAAAATGACAATAGCAGCTAACCTTTATTCAAGCTCTATGCCATTCAGTGGTCCAAATGTTTTCCATGTATTGGCTATTTGAATTCTTAAAAATCTCTGAAGTCAGTAGAATTATCATTCCTTTTTTAGACAAACAAAAGTGAGAGTGAAGCAATTTGCTTATTAAAGGTAACAGCTTGTAAATGGAAGACCTCAATGGAAATCTGATTAACTCCAAATCCCAACCGTTTAACCTCTATGTTATAATGTCTCAAGCGTTTCACAAGTAAGAGAAGAAGTTGCTCAGTTCCACATTTACCCAACCTGCATTGCTGCCCCTCAGCTGGACGGCTTGACTGTAGGGAGAGAAAGATACACGCCTCAGCATCCCGTCCAGAAGGCCACCTCATTAAGTTTCTTCATCCTTCCTGTAACTATAATTTATTTAGGTCCTTTGTGTGAAAGTTATTATACTACATGCAGGAGGAATTATGAAGAAGGAGAAGATCAGCTCCTTCCCTCACGATACATATCACTTAGAATTAAATTGACACATTCTTCATGCTCTCCTAATGCAAAAGGAAACATTTCAATTGAGATATCAGTTAAGAACACATACTTCTTATTAAAAATTTAAACCATTTTAAAAAAAAATCTGCTGGAAAGCTACCCCTATCTCCTGTCTTTATGAATGGCATTATCCTCTGTTCAATCCTAAAAACGCTCTTACACAATGTGTTGTGTAGAGTCATAGGTGTATGCTCAAGGCAGTAGTGCCAGAGGGTAGCTGTAGCAGAAGAGGCCGTGTGCAGTGTGCACTACAATTGCGATGGCTATACGTGAAGGTTCTAGAGTCAAAGTGCCTGGCTTCAAAATTTACTCAACAACTTTCAAGCTTTGTAAACTTTTAGCTAGTTTCTTAGACACTCAAACTTTCTGTTTCTTCATGCATAAAATAATAGACATATTAACTTTATCATAGGGTTTTTACAAGGCTCAAATGAGATAAAATGTGCAAGTGAGTAGCAGAGTGCATGATGATGCTGATATTATTTGAGTATTTACTACCTGTCTTTTTTCTTAATGAATGTTCTGAAAAAATTTTTAAAACTAAAAGAAAATTATATTATTATTTTTTCTGTGTGTAGCGTGTTCGTGCAGGGTGATAATATTATTTTGAGAAACATATACATATAAAGTTTATGTTTTTCAATGCCATTCAAATTATTTAAAATATTCTTAGTATCACTACAGTATATCTCATTAATTCATGGTAATATATGTAGAGAGAAGGGAGAAATCTTATTGGCTATATATGTGTTTGTGTATACAACAATGTGCTGTTTCAAATACACTTGTCATCTCATTTGCATAATATAAAAGGAGCTATAAATGGTCAGGAACCATATATAAGCTATTTAAAATTTTTCAAATTCAAATGGCCTAAAACATACAGAAATTTTCTTAGTCAACTGCCAGGTAAGGTAAATGCAGTTCATATGACAACTGTGTGTGTGTGTGTGTGCATGCATGTATACATAGAAACATTTAGGAAAGGTGGAATAGGAGCTCATTGGATCCTCTTCTTTCCTAAAAGAGTGATGTTTGGCTCTAGAAATCTGAAGTGCATCAGAGAATAATGTATTAATGAGGACTAACCTCATTCTACCACTGTGAAGGATGCAAAAAATAGGCCAACACATTAAACTCTTCCCCAAACTAATGTTCCTGAAGTCACTCATTCATTCACTCATTGAGCACGTATTTATTTAGCACCTATTTGTGCCAGCCATTGTCCTAGGTACTGAGATTTAGCAGTGGGGAAAATAGTCTCTGCCTCATGGAATTCATATCTATGAAAATTAGATTTGGCTTAGGTTTACTGAGATGAAGAAGATGGCAACAAAATCAAGAGCAGTAAGTGGGATGAGGAGTATTAAGAATTCAGATCTGAAGGTGTAAATTTTAAGATGCCATTAGATATCCAAGAGATATGACATGTTCTAAGGCAAACATTTTAATTTTAGTTCAACTGATAGATCTAGACTGGGCATAAAAATTTGAGAGTCAACAAAAATATGTTTTTAATTTAAACTCATGAGGCTAGATGCTATCCCTTTCCCAGATGAGGAAAGGGAGTATAGAAAAATAGAGATGTCCAAAAACTGGCCCTTTTCAAAATTTTAAAGATCGGGGGTGGTACCAACAAAGGAGGCTGAGAGGAAGTGCCAGTAAGGTAGGAAAATAAAAAGCAAAACAAACAAAAAAAACATGAGTCTCTGTCTTGAAATCAAAAAAAGGAAAAAAGTTACAGGAAGAACAAGGGATCAACCATTTAAATGCTGTTTAAGAAGAATGAGACCAAGAACTTACCATTGGTTTAGCAATTTGAGTTTTGCCATCAGCAATTTGAGCGGAGTCATGATGAATAAATGCTGACTGAAATTGGTACAACACCCACTTAGAGGTGCTAATCATGAGTTTTTAAGAGAAACCAGTAAGCATGACTATGTAAATTGCTTTGTAGTCATTTTTACTTGTATAATTACAAGAACTGAATAGACAAATAGTTTATTTTAACCAATGTTACAGTTTAGTGAAATGCATTTAATTTCAGAGAAAAGAAAATTAAGCAAATGATTTCAGTATATATGTAAGGAAATACTTGTAATGACATGGGGTATAGAGGAAATTGAGAACCTAATGGATGTAAAGTGCAATGAAGAGATGGTTGGATCATTGGATTATATGTTCAAGAAAGAATAAAGGAGGATTGTTAAAATTGGTATAATAAAGCAAGTGAGCTACAAAGACAGGAGATGATGGAGGAGGAACAAGACTTGCCATGGAAAGTGGACTAGGATTGCAGTTATTAGTGGAATAATGTCTAGTGAATGCTTTTTGTAGACAGGTAATAAGGTTGGTTAGAGGCCAATGCCATTGAAGAAGGGAAAGCCAAACACTGAAAAGTCCAGCATATTGGAAAGGCCATCTTGGATTTATGATGGGATTGTTGTAGAGAAAAAGTGGCAAAAATTTGCAAAGAAAAAAAAATAATCAGGATCCATATTAATACACACTCTTTAATAAATACAGATTACCTTCAAATTATCTCTGTACATATGGATATGCAATATTTTTCTGAGCTGTGGAATTTACATGTTTTCAGCATTCAGAGCTTATGGGCTTAATGCTTTCTCAACTTTGATGTGCCCATCTCATGGATTCTCTGAGTCAGGAGGATCAAATATGAGATGTACCAGGTATCTTTATTGGCTCATAAACTAATATGCTCTAGCCCTTTTTTTAGTCCACATGATCAATTCCCAGTTAAAAAAAAAAATGGACTAGAAGACAGGAGAAAAAAGCTATGAAGTTGGAGTAGTCTTCTTTAAAGGGTAAGAGGGATGGCATAGGGCATCGGGAAGAATGAAACAGAAGGGAAAAACTCAAACTTCAGAAGGAGACAGGGAAATAGAGGTATGTATCTAGAGAGGTGAACACTCTGAAAGCCATTTAGAGAGGTACACTGGCGAAGAAATATGGATGCAAAGATTATATAAAAGTAGAATCATATAGAAAAGACTTAAAGATTTTTGAATGATAGCCTTGTATTTTACTCTGGTGTTAAATATGCATATTAGCCACATAACAATTTTCCCATTTGAAGGCATAAAAATCTTTCTCAATTTTAAGGCACTAGCTGCATGAACAAACTTTAATAAGTCAGCTCTTGTATCTGATCTGTAGCTGGATACTTCCAATGAATTTTAGGCTTCTACATTAATATACTACATCTCTGAGAGTTTAAAGAGTCAGTACCTACATTTAGAGCAGAAAACTTGGCATTCAGTAGTAACAGCAATAGTTCTAAGACCTAGCTCTTACTTTTAGTCATATTTATGTGAAAATATACATTCCAATATTAAAAATGGATTTAATAAAAAAAAAAAGAATGCTAATTTCAGCAAAAAATAAAAGTCAATTTTTGGGGTAAAAAAGAACATTTTTTCCATTTAAGAGCTGAAATACTGATAGAGTAAAAATTAGCTGTAAATATGTGTTAGCATTTTACTGAGTTGAAGTTATTTTGACAGATGAAATCACAACTGATATTAGATTGGAAAGACAAAATTACCATTGAAGAATCCTGTATATGAGCTAATAGTCAAAATTTTACCAATCAAATACGTGAAAGATTATGACATTCCTAAATAATTCTTATATATGACAAAATTAGTGATGCAATTTATTTAAATATTGTACCTCAAGTGAGTTGATTGGCATTGTACATTTAATACTGTCTGTGTACTTGAATATTTCAATGTTGAATATATAGTAAACCAAAATATGAATGTAGTTTATATTTAAATTATATCTGACAGTATGTAGTAAGTAGTAAATCTTTTGCACAGCTCCATTCTAATATTTATGAGGGTGTTATTTTAAATTAGGTTTCTGTTATTAAACTGCAGAAACATCTTAAGGGTATGGATTTTTTTTTGGTTTGATTACTTGCTTTATTTTTTATTTGTTTTACTTTGGAACCAATGACTGCCATGATCTCCTTTAAATATGATGTGCATCTTATGCAGTGCAGGCAAGACCCGGTTTATAAACCTTGATGGAGAGTTTATGATTGGCTTTCAAGCTGCCTGTATCTCTTGGCAGCATAGCAGGCCTCTTGTAATTGAGCTGCTCTGAACTCTTCTCACTTACTACTTTGTCCTTTTATTTCTCGTCTCACGCACAAGAATCCCTTAGACTTTATGGAGTTTTGCAGATATCAGCCACCTGATTAATATTTCTTTCTTGATTGATATGATTAGAACAGGGCATGCTACCATAGGAAATATAAGAAGGACTTCTTTATCATTGTTCATATTATCTACAGGATGACATGATTCTTATTTTTAATATTGGATACTTCCATCCCCAAATTATTGTCTTTCATTTTCACCTTATCCTTACTCCAGTTTTTAGTTCTGCTTCTGCAGTGTGTATGTGTCTGTGTGTTTCCCCTTTTCTAGTCCTACATTTAGCTTCTTAACTGAAACCAGAGAGAGTAATTTCATAACAGTTAAGAAAGTGCACTTCGTCACCAGATTCCCTGAGTTGGTATCTCAGCATTACTAATTATCAGTTGTGCGTGTATATGATTCTTGGCAAGTGGCTTAACCTGTCTGTGTTCTATTTTCCGCATACATATGTTGGTGATGATAGATACAGAATGTAATTCTTAAGGCTCTTTTGGGAACCACATAACTAATTTTTGCAAAGAGCTTGGAATAGTGCCCAGCATGTACTAAAACTTTTCTAGGTAGGTTAGCCTCCATTCTCATACTTTACTCTGCTACTCTCATTTGCATCTGAATCTTTTTTTCCTATTTGAGTTTCTACTTCAACCATCATTTCTTCATGTGAAAGGAACAGCCTAACCAGCACAGTGTCTGCCCACTAAATCATCATGCTTTCATTTTCAAAGAATCATTATAAATATATGAATCCTGAAAAGTGTAGGATATAATATGAAAATTCAACATATATTAATAAGTTTGACCAGTTCTACATAAACTAGAAAGTGTGCAAATGAAATGGAACAAAACTTAGACTGTGAAAAAGTGTGTATTTAGAGAACAAAACTTGGGCTGTGACAATTATTAAAGCTCTGACATACTAGGGTCATTCTTGATAGGTCCTTGTAAATCATAGCTTAAATATCAGGCCGATGATTCTCAAGTGCTGGATTTCGGAACCAAGAACAGTGAGGAGAACAATTCAAGATAGTCACTAGTCCACTAATTCCTTCATCTATTTATTCATTCAGTAAGTTGTAGTACATGCCTGTTTTAGGCCAGTGAGAAAATCAGATTTTGGAATACTTATGGAGACATAATATATATATGCACCCACATTAAAAATTGATTGGCAAAGCAATTTATAAATACACTCATATGCACGGTGGCCATAAAACCTCCTGTCTATTGTAGGCTGGGTCCGCAAAGACCAACCTCATTGCTACTGGTTGCCCTGGAATCTTTTTAGTCTAATGCTTCCTCCTTCTTGTTGCATGTTCCCATTTTTTTCCAGAAAAACTTTGGTGCCCACCTGGAGGTGTCAGTCTCTTTCCTAATCACTTTTATGCCTATATTGATAGTTCATATGAATCATGGAGCATTTATATGGCATTAATAGCTATGCCTGATGCCACATTAAGCCTAAATGATTAAATAACTTGATTAAAAGGCCTGTATTTTGAGTTGTCTAGTACCAACAAGAGGAAGAGATAGTGACTCTTAAGTATATTTGTCACAAATATACTGTCACAATATACTGTCACAAATGGACAGTTTTCTATTGGTCATAGGAAACACGAACAGAGTGTATTTCTGGTCCTCAAGGTTCACCTTGATTATGAAAAGTTAGAAAATGATTTTTTAATGGTATTGAAGGAACTCTTAAGTAATATCATGTGAGATCACTTCCACGATATAATTAAGAATGGAAAGCTATTGCATTAATGGCTGAAGCCTGAAAACAACAATAAAAGAAAAATGCTATGTCTCTTCTAACATGGTTTCTGGGATTGTTCCAGATTCTTTAGCTATAAAATGGTGTAGTAATAGTAGTAATAATAATAATAATAATAATAATAATAATAATAATAATAATAATAATAGTTCCTACTTAGAAAACTGTTGTAAGGATTAAACAAGGTAATGCATGTAAATCAGCTGTGCCTGACACTCAGTGAGCAATCAACACCTTTATTAACAGATCCTGAGGTTCAAGGCTAGCATTCAGCTGGCAGATGATTCATTGCAATACCAGCTTAGGTTCTTATCTTTGAAGACTGTTGTTGTGTCTCCCACCAGTGATCTGGTACTTTTTTTTTTTTTTTTTTTTTTTTTTTACTGTTCTCAGTCATTGTTGGTTTCTTTGTTTAAAAATGTCCTGTAGGGTGACAAACACATGAGGCTGCAGACAGAATTGTAGATGGAATTGGAATCTCAGGCATAAGCATGGTCATATTTCCCCAGTGTTATCTTAACGAGCAGGGAGCTAAGGTCTATGCCCTGAATAAGTTTGACCCCTTGGGGCAGAATGCTCAGCCTGTCCTGCTTGATTCTCCCCAGGGGACAAGGGTCATGAAAACCAAAACACCATAAAAAAATACTCCAGGTTGCTCATGAGCCAGCAACTGTGTCCTGTCCTCTGAAGGTCCCTCATATTTCATATCTGTTTGGATATACTACCCCATGGATATTTCGGTAACCAGCAATCCAGTCCAGGAGCCTTGAATCTCTGCTTACCACCCTTGCTCTTTGGAATCCAGTCTCATCATTTTGCCTTTGAATGTGCCTGTTTAAGGCATGTTCCGTAGTACTCCCTTAAATGGAACAAGTTTGAAACTTCTTTTTTTTTTCATATTGTGAATCACTACCAGATTATAAAAGACAAAATTATTATTTTTTAAATCCTATGGTTCACTATGTTGGGTATCACGATACTTCTGTAACTTCCACAACAACTTACAGCTTCAGACACCAACCACCAATACTACAGTAACTCAATCAATCCAATTCCAACTCTTACTACCTGCAGTTAAACCAGACTCCATAGGTTAAGGACAATCTTCTACAAGTTTGCCCTTTGACATCAGCTGCAGGAAAGTTTGGGGGCCACAGCATTTCTGACCAACTGGCTACAAATTTGGGGATTCTCACCAACCCCTTGGGTCCAACAATTCACCAGAATTACTCATAGAACACGTTGAAAACACTATACTTACAGTTATAATTTTATAATATTGAAAGTATACAAATAAGAAACCAAAAGAAGTGATGAATAGGATGAGTCTGGGCGGGTCTCAAATACAAGCCTCTGTGTCATCTCGACGTGGAGGCATAAGGTATCACCCTCCCAGTACAAAGATACATTTTCTCAAATGCAGAAGCCCTCTGGAGCTTTGAGCGTCCTGAGTTTATATGGGGTTTCATTGTGTGGACATGACTGACAGAATCCATGTCCATGTGACTGAGCTCCATCTGCACCCCTCTCCTCTCCCAGAGCTCCAGGAAGTGGTCCGACGTGGCCTGGGGTGACCTGTTTCAATGCTCCAACCTCCTAATCACATCCTGTTTTTTTTCTGGTGTGGCTATTTCCCACCCTAAGACTAGCGATGTGGCTAGATCTGCTCTGCAATTGTTAGGTGTGGTCTCCCTGGCCCACTTTGAAGAAATAAAAGACACTCCTAACACAAAAAATGTCAGAGACTCAGAGATTGCTTCTCCAAGAATGGGAGAGAAACAACAGCCAAATTTTTCATTAGACAGCACTCATGGAATTGTACATCTGAGTATAGTATATTCTACATTCTGATGGAACATTTAGGAAAATAGTTCATCTTCCCAATTGTAATGTATATGTGTTTGATGATTTCTAATGACATAGAAAAACTAAACCACCTTGACCATGTCTAACAGTCCCATTGTTTATTTTAAAAAAAAACCTCTATATTTCTTTTATATCATTCTTTCTGTGTGTCAGTCACTGTTCCAAGTGCTTATACACATTAATTCATGTACGTCAATAGATTCTAGTACTTCAACAAATAATGTATTGGTGAGCAGCCCAGTTAGTAGATTCCTATTCAATAATATTTGTTTAAAGCATTTAGGTACGATTGGATTCAGTTTTAGTACTTTTGGATATCAGCCATTGAAAGTCATGAGGGTCTTTGCAGATAATATGTAGATTCTTTTGTCCTTCTCACAAAGTTTGGGTACTGCTTGAGCCTCTCCAGGGCATTGAATCATGAAGCACAGGAGCTGCCATACTGTGTTTATAGGTGCTCTGCATGACCAAAGAGCAAGATTAGTAAATAAACAGATTTATCTTAAGTAAACACCAGTAAAATAGAATGGATTGAATAGACATCTCATTTAGGTTTAGTGACCACATTCTGTTTAGAAGCCCAGAATCATAATGAAGCAAAACTTAGAAAAGAAATACCATTACCTGGATCAATGTCAGAACAGAAACTCACAAGTTATTTTACAAGCTCAACAAACAAATGTGTACATAATATAAGATATTCAATAATCTAAAGATAAATTATGATCCATCTTCTCATTTTAGTCACCATATTAAATGCAGAATTTTTGCCTTAACAGGTAAAATTTTTGTAATAATTATCTTCCAACCCAACTTAGCCCTAAGACCAAAGAACACACCTGGTACGGAGTTACCATGAGTTAAATTAGGGACTTACAAACAGGAGTAGATTCTTCCCAAAGGTGGCTGGTTGGGAAATGGAAGTAAGTGTTCTATGCTAGAGAGAGAGAGAGAGAGAGAGAGAGGAAGAGGAAGGCTATAGCAGTGGCTTATAAAGGTTTAGGTCCACAGGGTATGACAATGGATTTCCAGCAGTGTCTTATGAGATTTGTGGCAGGGTCTCATGGGATTTGATTATGGGAGAGGAGTTTTAATGATGTTCTTTCCCCCCTGAAAGGTGCTGTGGACTTTTAATGTCCATGTAGACAGCTGTATGTAGTGACTTGTTCTCATAATGGATGGAGGGGGCCCAGACCCTGGATCCTTACAATCCACCCCCACCCAGAAGACTATATTATCCATAGGACATACAGTGCATCCACTGTCTGCATACACACTTCTGAGTATAAGAGGCACCGGACCACTAGGAGTCCCCCCCACAGAGATAATGACCTACAAAGTATAGTTGTAAATGAGATTCTTTTCCTGATTTTCTGATGTGCTGAATTTTGCCATGACAGCAGGGTTTTCCAGTCCAAGGCAGGCCCATGCCACCTGACAATGACAGTTCAGTGCATGCTCAGCATTGAGATTTATTTTGCATGTAGGTTACTACAGAAGTCTATTGCAGAAAGGAGTTTGCTATGACATTAAGAGTGAAAAGAATGACGTCTATGGGAAACTATGAGAGGCAAATCTTGTTGATCTAAAAGAATACAAGGTAAATTTCCATTAATAGACTGAAGTGTGATTGGGCAAGGGGTGCTATGAGGGAGTTTTGATACCTCACCTTTCCATCTTTCAATTGCAAGGAGCATTCTGGTCAAATCCTCAGTTAACCTTGGCATAATAAGTGTCTACAGAGTCATAAATATTGTGCCTTGAGGTATGAGTGGTTCCAGGTTGGTTACAAATACAACTTTTGACATTTTGCATATAAATGGTGCTCTAATATGTAAATTTTGGAAGGCTCCTATATCCCATGTGCTTAGGATTCCCAATCAGCATGACTGCATCAGCCAGTACCACAGCCAATTGACCTATTTTTCCCAACTTCTGATGCTTGAGGCACAGGCAAGAGTAAATTATTTCTACTACATCATGGCTGTAGCATTGCTCATCCTTTTACCTGAATTCACAGTGCCTGCATGGGACCTGCCATTACCAGTTCAACAGGACTGGGAGCAGCTGCTCAGGGCCATGAATTGAGAATCTGGTAGGACCAGATACAACAAGAATGTCCATTGCTGTAGAGATTGCTTGCCATCTTTTAATTGTTCTTTGAAAAGCCCATTCATCCTTTCAATTAATCCTGCTGTCTGTAAAACATCATTTCAGTAACCCAAGCTTGGATTTAAGATGAAGAGGTTCCCCATCACTGCCTACATGTGTGGAGACCCCAAAGAATACACTTAGATTTTCTAAGCTACATATTGTAGCTCTTTGGTTAATTGTCCCTACTGGGAAGATCAGCAACAGTCCAGTGGCCATAGCTACTGCTGTAAAGGCATATTTTGGACCTCCGGATAAAGGAAGGGACTCAGTGTAGTCTACTTGCCACCTGGTAACCAGAATATGCTTGCAGCTAATGTGACCAAGTTAATAAAGAACCTTCCCTGGGTGTCCCAGTGAAGGAGGGGCAGGCACCCACAAAATCCTTTAGCTGTTTTGTGGTGATGGGCGTCTGAAATTGCTGTGCCAGTCTCAACACAATTTTCACCCTCGGTATCCTATTTTCCTATGCAACTTTTCCACAGCCTTATGTGATGTTGCTCTATGCTATGAATTCTTTCTATCTGGTTCAATAGTACCAGATAAGGAATTAGTTTTATGGGCAGAGACATAAAACATGGGTACCTTCACTTGTGACAGGCAGTCCAGATGTCTTCCCACATTTCTTTTCCCCATAAGGACCACAGTCCTCTTGCTACCACAGGGACATCCACACTGTCAGGCCCAAGTACACTGCCCACTTGTCAGTACCAATAGTTAATTCATTTGCTGGTTAAGGGCTGGACAATGTACAGCCCTTAATTCAGCCCTTGGCTGCTTTGCATAATCCTCATTTCCCACCATATAGTTAGTGCCCATACCTGGTTGCATAGCTACTACTGTTCAGGTGGTTGGGTGAAAACGTGCTGATCCATCAGTATACCAGGCAGACTCAGACATACTGCTACAACCATCAATTGATCAATTGATGATGGCATAGAAACAGCCATCTTGGGAAGATCAGCAGGGAGGGACGAGCCTTGTCTTCCACTTAGGAAACTGGTCCTAAGATATCATGCATTTCTATGCTTACAGGCCTGTTATTAAAAATACTACATTGTAGCAGATAAGCTTCCCACTTGTTTAATGTGCTCAGTTGTGCACTGCATGAATGAGGCTTAGGAGCAGTATCCCCAATCTATCCCTGTATAAGGATGGCTGTTCTTAATTTCACAAGGCATTTCTGAGTTAGTCCTTCAACTGCAGTAAGGCATTATGCACAGAACACAGTTGTTTTCTTCAGGGGCTATATGATAGTTTGAAACATTTTTAGAGCTGAGACCAAAAGCCTATGGAAGCTCATTTTGCCTGTTCCCTTTATCACAATCCCCACTCAAAGCCAGTATCAGTACTGGCCATGTCTAATTTGAAAGGCACATCTGTTTCCACCCTCTGTAAAGCCTGAGCCGGTGTGATAGCCAGTTTGTCTTTTTCAAACACAGCAAAGGCAGTCTGCTGTGGAGCATTCCATTCCTTTTTTTTCCTTTTCTAATGAAGGCATACAGGGGTTTTAGAATCTGAGCTAAATGGCATATAAATGGTCTCCAATAACCCAGCAAAACAAGAAATGACATAAGTTGTTAGGAGTAAGTGGGGTGGGGCAATTTTGTACTTTATCAATAACAGCAGAAGGAATAATCTTAGTCTTACCCAATCAAACAATTCCCAAGAATTTGACACAGTATCCGGGCCCTTATAATTTGTCCCAATTTACGGCCCATCCTTGGCTCTTGAGGTGGGCCACTACAGTCTTAGAGGCAATTTCCAACTCTGCAAGGGAGTTGCTGGTTAACATAACATTAATATAATGAAAAAGAGTGACTTCTGCTGGAGATTCTATATTTGTAAGTGTTGGGCTACCAAACCATGGCAGATAGTGGGGCTATAAAGATATCCTTAGGGTAACACAGTGCATGCCCATTGTTATTCTTCCCACATGAAGGCAAATGTAGACTGGCTTGAAAGATCTAAAGTAATACTGAAAAAGGCATTAGCAAGATTCAACACAAAATGAAATTTGCCTAACTGGGCACTTAGGCCCTATAACCAAGTAGCTACGTTTGGTACAGCTACAAACAAAAGAGGAGTTACTCTGTTAAGTTCTTGCAATCAATAGTCATCTGCCAGGCACCCTAGGCATCACCAGGCTTCTTCACTGGCCAGACTAATTGAGTAAATGGGCAGTGAGTGGGTATTATAATGCCCATGCTTTCCAATTCTTTAAGGGTGGCTGTAATTTGTTGATGTCCCCTGGTAACTTATACTGCTGCCCCAGCACCATGCATCTGGAAGAGGGTAACTTTATCAGTGACCACTTGGCATGTCCTCTTTGTATGGTTTTGGCCACCCAGTACCAGAGACAGAATTCACCTACATTAGTTTGCAAAGTGATATTTTACAAAATATAAGTCTCCAGTATATATAATAGAATAGGCTATATGTACACTGTATACTTTTGAGGTAGTAACTAGCCAATCTGCATTAGTTGTTGTTGTGTGGCCTTAATACTTTGGCTCCTGTACCTGGTAATGGCTAAAGTCGATCTACCAGTTCAGGGCCATTTTCCATATATGAAGATGCAGTCCTCTCCAGTGTCCATGTGTGCCAAAACCCTATGCTTATCCGTAGAGGACCAAAAGACTGTTAACTCACTTTCCTCCCTGAGGGGGTCTGTGGACCTTCAATGGATGTCCCAGTCATGTAGGCAGCTGCATGCAGTGACTTGTTCATAATGGAGGAGGGGGCAGGACCTGACCTCTCACAACATAGTTTCGAAAAAATTGCATTTCTGCTTTAACGAAAGAGCTGGCCTGTGGTGGAATTCACAAAAAGTGATTTATTACTAAAATAATTTATATCAGAACAGTGTTTCTTTTTTATTGCTGCATTTTTAAATTTTATAAACACGTAATATTTCTTATATATGTATATTTCATGCTTTGTTTCATGATCATGTACCTTTAATGCTAAGTGAAATATTTTGCAATAATAATAACATTATTAATGTTTTTAATTGGTAAAAATTGGCTACAATTATATATTTAAATAGTCCCTGTATTGTATTGATTAGGAGGTCAATATCTGGAGTTGAAAACTTCCTGGGTTAAACTCAAGGCCCCACCATTTTGTGGTCTTTTGACTTTGACAAGCAATTAACTTAATCTCTACAGTGACTATGTCAAGAAAAATTATCCCACTGAGTATTGTGAGGAAGAAAAGAGATATTACATATAAACTCTTTAGTATACTACCTCATGGTTATATTTTGGAAATAAGTCTCTCATGTTTCTGCAAGTCTTCTGAGTAAAGGGCATTGACATCTTTTTCTGGACCATCTTTTCAAGGACATTTGTATAGCAAACCATCTTGGAAGGTAGAGATCATAGCCCCTCCAGGAAAGGGGATGCATTTGCTTCCTGACCAGTATAATATAGATCATACCCTAAGGAAGTGTTGCTGGATGCCACTTTTAAAAGACTGGAATTTTCTGAGCTTGAGCATTCTCAGAAGTAAGTTAACTGGACAAGCAGAGTGAATTAGTAGTTGCCTATATTTTAAAACTTGGTATAAAACACATTTAAGTGGACATTTTATTTTTATTTAAAATATTTAAAAATCATTTAAAATGTATTACAAATGAAATTAAAAGCAAAGATTTATTGATCTTATAAAGTTCCTCCAAGTTTCCATAGAATATATTTAAAAAGCCAAGTAGAGCACACGAGAAGCCTTGAAGTTGTATTCCTCCTGAGAGTTTTATTCTGAAAGCATTTAGATGGACCTTCTAGATCTTTTCAGTCGCTTCTACTCTTCTTTTATTCTCACCCAGCTTCCTTGATTTACGTTATTTCTCTACCTCCTGAAGCTATCCAACTTTTTAACATTGTATTAGATGATTCCTAATGTGCTGTTAAAGTTTAAAAAAAAATAAGAAGAAAGAAAAGGGAAAGGACAAATAGAAAATAGTACAGAGATTTTTTTATTTTTAAGAGAGTGAATATGAGGTTAAGAGGAGAGGGTAGATAAGGTCCTGGATTACTGATTTTGTGGAAATAATATATTATCACAGGAACATGCTTCTGAAAGCTTACCTTTCATATAATTGTTTATCTCATCATAAATACTAATAGTTTTTCACTGCTAGCAAGTCTTTACTATAAATTCATGGTTGAAAAACATTATATCTATAACTTTACACATGGGTTGAAGGATATATTCCATTGGATAAAATGTGAATGAGCAACAGCCATGCCCCCCCAAAAGTATTTGAGTTATTGTTGCTCTATAATGCACACCTCATTTGCCTGTTCAGCACATAGCATGACTCCTATAACTACAGTGTCTCACTGAGGGAGGGTAGAGCAACAGATCTGCAGCTACTACCTCATAAAAAGTGAAAAATAGCTTTAGGTAGTTGTCAGAATTTCTGCAGTCTCAATATAAATCTCTCACAACTAGCATTTTGAGAAGAATTGACATTTAATATTAATAAGAAATCAATTAAATAAAGTTTCTGATTTTTCAAAAGGTTTGTGTATTCTGGTTAAGGCTTCATGTGTAGTAGCATTTCATTTTGCATATTATCTGGCTTAGTTCCTTTACCTGTAATGAAATACATGGTAGTAAGAAACACGGGGAGGAGAGAGTATCTAGCTTGTCCATAACCACTCTATAAGGATGCATTCTTATATTTTCTTTAGACTGCAGAGTCTAAAATCACAGACCCTGCATTTTTTCTGCTATGTGTGTGACTCCAGTGATGCATTAAATAAAGGGAAAGCAATTCAACCCATACTTAAGTGGCAAAGATATTCAAGGGAAATTATTTATTCCAGATATTTATTGATGTGTAACAAACCACTCGATACTTATTGATATAAAGCAACAAACTTTATTTTGCGGCTCAGTTTCTGTGGATCATTAATTCAGGATGGGCGCAGAGGGTATGACCTATTCTGATCCATGATCTTTGAAGCTTCATGAGGGAATACTTGAAGCCTTGGGGCTCTTAACCAGCTGGCTGATCATGTGAAAGGTTTTCTTCACTCATAACTCTGGTGCATGGGTTGGGATGGCTTGAAAGCTGGGCCCAGCTGGGTCTGTCCTTCGGAGGACCTCTCCATGTTATGTGGGCTTCTTTCCAGCATGGCAGCCCCCGGATTCATAAGGTGGCTCAGGGCTTTGAGACTCTACTCAAAGAGCAGAGTAGTGCCATATTGTTTTACGACCTTGTTTGCATGTCATAGAGTCTCATTTTTGCTGTACCATATTCCTTAATGTAATCACAAGTTAGCCCAGATCCAACTAGAAGATACAGAAACATCACTTGGCTATTGAAGGCATGTCAAATGATTTGTATTAAAACTGCTACAGAAACTATATGAAATATTTTAAGAGGTAACTTACCAATGAGTGCCAAAATATAGCAATCTGGGGTTAAATCAGTTTTCTCCCCTTCCTTTCTCTCCAAAATTAGCTCACAATATGGGAGCATCTTGGGCATTTTAGATGATGTGATGACAAATATGCATAATCTTTCTTTTGCTCAATTCTTTTTGATGCTTTGATGATTATTCTTGCTTTCCTCAGGAGAATAATGGTAAAATAAATGTCTCAAAGGCTAGAAAAATTAAATACATAGAGTATAAACAAATTTCCAAGAATGAGATAGCAATTCCCTGTTAGAGAAGTAAGATCAAAAGTAAATTCACTAAAGCACATGGCATCTGGGTGATTTTACATTTTTCTGTCATAAACCAACAAGGATCTTGTTGTGAACAGACGGCGGGAGGAGATTTTGGTTGATTTTCATGTCAAAACACAGATCTGACAGGACCAAAGACCTGGTAGTAAGCTACATGAGAGCTTTTGATGTATTATATGACAGGCTTGAGCTCCTATAATAGCCACAAAATTCTTTAACTGATAAAAGCTTGATGCTTCTATATTTAGCAGTCGTGAACATTTCAATCATTTTTTCAATCATTTTTAAAAGCACCATTTTTAATAATTGCAACCATGTCACTATCCAACGTAAAGAAGTGTTAATACTGCTCCAGCTGACCGAGTGAAAAGGGAATATATATAAGCATGTATAGAATAAGGCATGGTTTAGTTTATATTCTTCCAATAAATTATTTCCATTGGCAGTTTATTTTGTTTTAGAGTGAGAAAATTCATTCCTCTGAATGATAAAATGCACTCTGCTTGAAAACTTGGATTAGTTCTGACAATTCACTGAGAGAAAAGTAGCTCATCTGTGAAAATGTGTTAGTTCAGCACTACACTCCATCTTCAAATTCTATCTACCTTTACACTTCTGGGACTGGCTGATATTGGTATTATCTTTCTCCATCATGAGAGCAACAGGGAAATGTGATAGACCTTCCCTCCAGCCCAGGAGTTTTCAGATATTTTGGTGAGAATCAAGTGTTATTAAGGGTCATAAATAACCTTTGTTTACGTAAATTATCTGTATTGAGTCTTTTTTTTGTATCAGAAATTAAAACTGAAGAATTTTGCATGACAATTTGCCCTTTTCATACTGTATGTATATACTTTATGTATATCAACATAGCTTTCAAAATTTTTTCTTTGCCAGTTTAATATATAAACCATATCACAGTTTTAATTTTGTTTTTCTAATTATGACTGTTTGCATGTCTCTTGATATTCTTTTGCAGTGAAATCTTTATTTATATTCTTTGCACATTTTTATATTGAGTTTAGAATGTTTTCCTTATTTTTCCAGGAGAACTGTATGTTACAAAGGTAATTAACTTGTCCATGATATGGATTGCAACAATTTTTCCAGTTTGTCTTTGAGCTTGACTTTATGTTTGTTGTTTTTGTCTTAATGTGGGTTTATGTTTTTAATTATATAGCTGTGTTTCTCAATCTTTCCCTTGGTGGCTTCCAGTTCATAATTATAATGGTCGTTTTTGACTTTGATTCGTAAAAATAATTTCCTACTGGTTCTTCAGGTACTTTTCTTTTCATGTCTGAATGTTTGGTCTCTTCAGAACTTATTTTTGTTTCATATTTGAGGTGATGATCTATTTGTACTTTTTCTGAAGTTAATCATTTGTCACAGCACCATTCTTTAAATGACTTATCTTTTTTCCATTCATTTGAAATGATAATTTTATCTTGTACTAAGCCCTCCTGTGGTGATCTACCTGCATGTGTGATGTGTGTATTTTATTTATTCTCTGACCTCTTAATTTTAGGTGAGAAAAGTAAGGCTGACATCTTATTTAATATGCATCACTTAATAAAGAAAAAATTGCATGAAAACAAACTGAACACATTGTGATTTGGTAGAGGTGCTAGTATGACAGCAACTGACACTGGCATCTAAGACCTGATCAATTTTCACTTGTTCACTACATTGTATCCAAAGAAGTGTCATCTCTTTCTAACATTGCTTATTCAAAATGGCTTAAATCAAAGGTTTAGTTTGTTTGCCAAATCTTGATACCTAAATTATTTAATGTAAAAATCAAAGGTAATATAGGGTTTTCCAAAGGATATTCTGAAATATAACTAAAGTTTCAGAGGTAGTAAATTTTAATTGTAGAGCTTTATTATGTTACTGAAAATGTTATTATACAGAAAAATAATATTTCCCAATGTTGTATCTTCAATTACTTTAAATGGGTTTTTGATAGATAAAACTAGTTAGGATCAGAAAGTAATCTAATGCAAAATTTGTGGTTTATTGGGCCTTATTATTCCTTTTTAATTAAAAAAAAATAACTATTCTAATGCAGAAGAAAAGGAAAGGGAATTAGCATATGTAGAATCACTTCACTATGCTTGGTGTTTCATGGGCCTATTTCTTCAAACTTTTTTCTTTGCTTTGCTTCCATTTGTATCTAGAAAAACATAACTGGAAAAACTCCATGCAAGTTGGTACCATGTAACCGTCTCCTTTTTTCTATCCATGCCTCCACTTGTTTGCTCAAAGTGGGATCAGATGTTCAATCACATGTTGAGAGCAGAAAGTAATATCTTTTCTTCCGTCAAACCACTTGACATCTGTAAAAATTTAAATATGATAACAGCTCCTCCACCAGAAAGAAAAAAACTTTGACTCTAACTTGATTTATACAGTGCTTTTGCGATCCCTTTATACTTTTTAAAGTCAGGGTCTAATTTTAATGGAATAGTCTCTGAAAAAAATAAACTTCTCATCCCATTTATTTAATTATAAGGATTTGTTCCTTCATCCACTTGAAATTTATTGCAACATATTTTTATGGAAGACATAGTGCAGCTATTAATGTATGATTTAACAAGAAAATATAAACTCTGCATTAATCTGGAGTTATGGGTCTTGAAAGATTAGGTAAAACAGTTGTCCACATCGTGATGGATTATGTTTACTGATTTACAGAGAAATTATTGTGGGATGTCATTGTCTGAAGTTTCCCAAAAATCTTATATAAGATAACAGGTTCTTATATGTGAAATAAATAATTACCTTGGTAACAGAGTGCAATAAATCTACTCAGTAAATGCTTCATCATTTTTTTTTTTTGAGATAAATATGGACTTGCGTTACACTGGAGAACCTCAACTTGCAACAGGAGCACTGTTATATTGGAGCTTAGTTTTTCTCTGAAGTTGTCCAATTGAAGGTCAGAGATTAGAATTGATACTGACATAGTTTGACAGAGTTATATCTGTGTCCTTATAAGCATATGCTTTCATGACTACATAAACATCTCTTTACCTAAAAGATGATTCCAGTACAATAAGACCCATATCATTTTACAGAGTTATATTTTGTACTTTCCTACAAAAAATACCAGTCCCTGAACACAAGCTTTGCCTTTCTTATCTTATCTTTTTCTTCCACATCTCACTTCTTTCCTTCAGTTACTCATGGATTAAAATACATTAGTATTTTCTCATCATAAACTTAATTCAAATTTATTGCATTGCATTGATGAGCTAAAATGAATAATAAAAATAGAAATTTGGACATGTTATGTAATGGATTAGTTTAGCATATGTTTTTAAAGTACTTATTTGCACACCAATCTTCTAGATATTGTGGAATCGCAACAATAAATAATGTAGTGCTCACATGCCAAAGAGCTTGCAATAATAATCCTTGCCTTAATATGATGTGTATTAATGTGCATTTTCATCCATTATCTCATGTTGACCCTTGAGAGGTAAGCTGAACAGATATTACTTACTATCTTTATATAGATGATGAAACTTTACCTCAGAGACATGAAATGCCATTTTTTCAGTCTTGGGACCATTAAGTGGGGAAGCAAGAATGCAAAACCAGACAATTTTATTACTAACCTAAAAGCCTTTTCTACTTTTCTACACTGCCCCAATCGGGAAACCGACCCCCATTCCCCACCCCCACCTGGTCACTTAAAGTAGTTTAAATCTTCAGGACCACGATTCTGAAGAACATGCAGAAATGATTTTAAAATTCTGACTGTCAGTAAAAATTTCAGAAATATAGAAGTATGAGAAGAAGCCCAGAATAATGTTGGAGGTGAAAGATACCCCAGTTTTAAAACACATTAAAAAATGAATCCAATCAGGAGAGGTCTTAATCCTGTTACTGGAAGCCTTATAGAAACAGCTCCAAAGAGAGAGAAGCCATGAAGAGCACCCAGAAGCTGGAAGTCAGAGGGACAGGAAGATAAAGAAGGCATGGTCATGTGTATTGCCATATGATGGAACAACCGGGACTGAGTATTGCCAGTATCGAGTGGTCCCCAGTACATCACAGGCTTTGGGGAGAAAGCAAGACCTTGCTGACACCTCAGTTTGGGACTTCTAGCCTCAAAAACATGAGCCAATAAATATTCAGCATTAAAACTAACTCATTTTTCAGTATTTATTTTAGCAGCTTGGAAACTAAAGTTAGTAAGCTGCTGCAGAGATGCAAGGTTTCTGAAGTATTAGATGTATGGTGTGGGAGAGAGAAATTAGAGCTGAGGATGCATCCAATGACGTTGGCCTGCTGAACTTGAAGGATTTAACAAGAAATAATCATAATATCATTACAGAAGTTTAAAGCAAGGTGAGGAGTAATCTGTGAAGTAAAAACAAGTACTTTAGTTACTTGTAAGCTTAAGGAAAGTAAAAAACAAAAATTCTGTAATAGATTAATTAGAGAATAGATGTTTAGTGAGTCCTTACTATAGGCTATATATATATGATAAAATTAAAAATATATTAAATAAAAAGATGAAAAAATATGTATTATTCTAAAGTTGAAAAAAACAATGCTCAAAGAACCTAGGAATTTTGAACAAGTTCACCTAGCTGGTCACTATTACCAACCCGTGTATAAATAATGAATAAGTTTTAGTAGTTATTTGTGATATGGTTCCTGAAGAAGACATCATTTATGTAGTTATGCTAACTGTCTTAAAAGAATTGAAATATTTTTCTAAGAAGAACAACAAAGAAAGGTAATCTTATTTTCCCTCTAAATTATGAGTGTTATAAAAATCAAGTCTAGGATACATATGAATAACGCTGTCCCAAACTGAAAGAGCCCAGGCTCCAGTGTGCCATAGTGAAAATTTTAAGTGCCCTATCAAGCGCTAAATGTCACTGTCAGGCTTTTGATCACAGAATATATGCATGAGAGTGCATTTGTATTATATATCTGAGACTCCTCCATCACTGATATTCAATGATTTGTATGTTCTCTAACTATAAGAATCGGGCATTTCGAAATTAACCTTTCCAAATTAAATAGAATTCAACTGAGTGCAGCCCTTATGAACAACCTTGAATCCCCTTCTGTCCTAACCGCTACTTGCCCAGCCTTCTAAGTGAATGGTCTAAGACTGAAACCGTCCATTCTCCCCTCCCACCACGCATTTCCTTTTGCCACTAGCAACCACTATCTGCTGGGTGAAGGGTTCTTATAGATAATTTTCCAGGAAACAACTGGTGGATAATAAAAACCAAAACTTCCAACTCAAATACAATAAATGTTTTTATATTTTTAAAAGATTGTAGGATTTATACTTTGACAGTTCTGGGATCAAAAAGGGCAAAAAATAAGAACAATGTTTTGGTACTTTAGGTTTAAAATGCTCAAACTTCATCAATAAAAGGAAAGAAAGCATCCGAAATGGATTATGTGTACAGACAAATAAAAGTAGGACAGCTCTGAGCCCTCAAACTTTGCAAGCAGAAGAAAGAATTGAAAGTGCTAACATAAGAGGAAAGCAGGGAAAAGAAAGACAGTTGAACTGGGAAAGACCATGGAAGATACAGTATTTTCTAAAGGAAATTAGTAAAAGAGTCTCTAAAAGGAACTAAGAAATCAAAGGAAGATTCTGGCAAAAATAACACTTTTTATATTTTCCTTAAATGGAAGAAGCATGTTTTATTGTAACATCAAAGTTCCTTCACTCCACCTATTTTTCTCCACTGACTATATGGTTCTAAGTGTTTTTCAATCTGATTTGAGCCGTATTTGTCATCTCTATGGTTCCCCATTAATGACTTTAAAATTTAGGCAGAAGCTCGCTATATGCAATATTATAGTGGTGGTTGACATACTAAGAAGTATATTTTGACAGGAGTGAAAAAGAATTAAATTGTCCAATATCATTTCCCATTACATTTCATTCGTATACAGGCAGGCATCTTTTTTCTTTCCATCTCTACAACCCCCCAGCCACTTGTTCATCCTCCAAATCTGCAAACTCCTGATCTATTTAAGGAGGAAGGGAAATATCTGTCAATGGTAGCATCAGTTCATTGTTCTAGAAAGGAACATATTTAATATATTATTTTAGATGCTTCTCTACCATTTCAGATTTCTGGTTTATGCCTGTCTCCTTTTCATCATAGCTCCAACTGCTATTTTTATAAAATGACCATCATATATGTATATAGAAAAATCTCTGAAGATCCTTTTCTTGGATGACAACACATGGACCTAATCTCCTAACATATTTTTGCACGACCTGAGATATCTCTGCTCTCAGGTCTTTCTTTGCTACCTTCATAGAAAAAGTTTTGTTTGTCCGTTGGTTGTTTTTTCTATAACAAAAGAGTCCTGTAAGATCCAAGGATATGGAAAATCAAGAATACTATAGACATCATAATTTTTCAGTATAAGTGTCCTTCTAACTCCACTTGTGAGTTTCTCTCTCTCTCTTATAATGAGGACCTCCTTTTCTAGTATAAAATATAAAAGTAGCTAATGCACACATGCAAAACATTAGTTTCTGCTTTAAAAAAATCAGTGCCTCTTTTCTATCATTTTTCTTGATTCCCTCTTTCTCTCCACTGTGATGGGTGAGACAGATTGATTTTCTTAAAATACCCATATTCTTCCTGCCACTTTCCTGACCAAATGATTCAAAGGCTCCTTGATATCTCTAGAAATGTCTAAAATCTGCTGAGAATCATCTCAGCCTCAGTGTCCAATCTTCCCTCTGAAGCACTCTCAGAGTCCAAGGTCTTCTCACTGTTATAATCTCTGCACTCCTCTGTTATTAGGAAGGAAGACGTTAACAATTTCAGCTTCCATCTTGCCTACTGTATCTTATTCCATACCACTACTTCTTCAGACTAAGCTAAAATCTTTCTGCCTTTATTCAGCTTTTCATCCTTCCTCTTATGCACACTTTACCTTTCCCATATTATGTTAGTTTGAATCATTTGCGCCAGAAATAAACATTCTTAATATGTATTCCTATGGTTGTGACACTTTTTGTAAATAGGATGTTTTAAAGGTGTTATATCTGAGTAAGTGTGGCCCAACTAAATGAGAGTGGGTCTTAAGCCAGATTAATAGAGGTTTTTCAAAGAGGACCCAGAAGTCACAGAAGTGAAAAGGGAGAAGACATGACCATGTGGCATAAAGCTGAGGACCCCCAAAGATTATCAGCAGCCAGCACCACACTCCATGACATTCTTTGGTGGGAAAGTAAACCTTACCAATATCTAGATGATGGACTTCTAGCATCAAAACCATGAGCTAACAGATTCCCATTTTTTAAGCCAAACCAATCTGTGATATCTGTGATAGCATTCCTGGCAACCTAAGCACATATCATCTACTGCCAATGACATCATAACAGAAAAACTTAGTAGCAAAATAATTCAACCATGCCTTCCTCATTTGCAAGTAGAATAAGTTTTGTGGGGTAAAAAAAAGGTGAGGCTTAAAACAGAGGAACTTAATAATCACTAAGCTTAGTGTCAATTGGAAAATTGTTTGATTTTGATCTATAACTTTTGCTATATTTTACTCTATTCTATGTTCATTCTACTCCATTCTGATATTTGGCCTCGTTGCCCCAATATATGTATTCTAAGTAAGGTGACCATGTCCACTGGGTCACTAAATCCATGGGCATTTTTTGCTTTCTATCTCTCTCAGCCTCTCAGAGCCTCAGACACTGATGCATTTGTCTTCCTTTTTCAAGAAAACTTCATGTGACTGATCTGCTGCTCCATCCTCAGTGGCTGCTGTGCTTCAATGACTTTGCTTTCACAAAGCTTTCAAATGTTATTAATCGTTCCTTAATATTTAGACAATTCTTGGCGCTCTTGTTTTCTCCTCACTGGGTGCTCTCTTCCTGAACACTCACACCTGGCTTTAATTATTATCTAGAATATTTGACTCCCAAATATTATCTCCAACTCAGCAGCCTCTGCTGATTTCCAGAGCTGTAAATCTAGCTGTTTAACTGACATCACCACTTCGAATCTCAAAGACAGCTCAAGTTCACTTGGTCGCACCCATGTGTATGATTACCACTCCCCATCCACCAGTGCGAATATAATATCACCCACTGTTTCCATTCTGTATGGTATCTGTTGCTAATGCAAATTATCCAAAAGTAACCCTTGGCAGCTCACTGCCTTACCTATATTCAGTCCACTTCTTCTATGGCTATTTCTCCTAACGATCTCTGGAGTCTGCTCTTTCTAGCTCCATCATCCAGACCCTATTTACACCAGCATCATATCTTATTTGGATTCATAACCTCCTCCTCAACTCTTGCTACAGAGAAAACAGAAGTGTTTCTAATAAAAATTCTAATCAAATAGTGGCACTCAGCTACCAAATACCTTTCCATGACTTTACACTGTTTTAGGATAAGAACATAATACAAAATTTGGCCTTTGAGACACTAGAGCTAGGATGCACTTAAAGTCTCCAACTTCTGTCATCAGAAGCTTGCTCCCTCTTCACCTCTTGCCTTGTCAGTGGCATCCACACTAGTCTTCTTTCAGCATTTTGGTTCTTGCAGGGATTTGGAGATGCTCTACCCTCTGCTTGGAATTTTCCTTATACCTCCCATATGTTCAATTAGTCAGAAACCACTTACCTTTCACACATTGGCTTAGATGTCATTTGTATATGGATGCCTTCTCCAGGCCAGAATAAATCCTTAATATGCTTTCACTGTACTTTTTCTTTGAAGGATTTGGAATATTTTATGATGGTAATTGTTTATGTGGTTATTTGGTTATTATATCTCTTCCTCCCACTCTCAGACTGTAAGATCCACAGCAGATCATTTTTGTCTATTTGGCTAGTATTCTACCTACAGTACCTAACACATTTATGGGCACTATGGCATATTTTTGAATGAATGATTATATGATGAAGACATGAACCTGAAGACATGATTGTATTCTTATTTGGATATTGTACAGTCATATATTCTCAATGTGATTATTTTTTCTCCTGGTCTTTTTCCCAAAGTGCCTATAATTTTTAACAAATATTTATATAAGTTAATAAATATTGATTAATTGGCTAGAAATATCTCTGACCATATCCATTTATGAATCCATAATAGGCAAATTTACACATAAGGGTGAGCAAATATATCCCCATAACATCAGTCATGATACAGAGCTTAATGGGGCACAGATTTCTGCTGCTTGTGTCCTAAAGGAACGTGTGCTTGTTTGCACTCTGGGGTAATCTAAACCAGCACAGAGTTGTTTTTATTTAGGTAGCTGAGACACTTTAGAAGAGTGATTGTGACATGGCTGACTAATTTGGGTTCCAGTTCACTAGGATATATTTCATAGCATGTTGTATTTCTTCCATAAATGTAAATAATACCAATTTGCAGGCAGCTCTTTTTACATTTCCCCATTATTACATCCCATATTGGCCACAGTTATTGAACAACATTGGAACTGATTTATTTCCTGAGATGCTAATAAACTCTGCAGGTTTTGAAGGTTAACTGATACATTAGCAGGAGAGAAAATCTATGCAGTCAAACCCTAAAGGATGTTTGCCACAGCAAGAATGAACTAGCTGTCACATCATAAGTCAGCCTATGCTCGTACATGAAAAAGGAATGGCATACTATCCAGCAAAATACATCCTGTGCTTTTAAGTATAGTAATTACCTTCCAAGGAAAAACAGATGAGTACATCAGGCATCCTCACACAATACTTATTTCATTTGGCCTACAGAGTCCATTATATTTTTCCTGGCCCATGAGATTCAGGGCTGGCAGTTGTATAGACTGATGTTAGTGGGAGAGGATACTCTTCTTTCTTCTGTAACAAAGACAAATTGAGCAAAGGCAAAATCAAGACATGTACCAAACACATTTATACTTTACTATTATTTCTTCAAACTTAAACTAAATGTTAGCACAAAATAACTACTGCAGAAAGATATGAATGTATTTTTTATCATTGCACCTACAGGAAAAATTTGACACTAGATTTGTAACTTAGTAATAGTTTTAAAAATAATATTCAGCAAAGGGTTCCTATATGGCAGAAATTTGAGAGAGCACTTTACATGCATTGTTCCATTTAAACCCCAGGACTTCATAGAGTTGTTTTTATTTAGGGGCTGAGATTCTTTAAAAACCGATTGTGGAATTGTTGACTAATTTGGTTTCCAGTTCACATGGATCTATGTCATGATATGTTGTATTTCCTCAATCAGTGTGGAAAACTCCAATTACTGTTCTCTACGACATTAGGATTCTATTTTAGAGTTAATAAAAATGATGCTTCTGAGGTTAGAAGGCATGATCCCAATAATTGAGCCACATGGCGCTACCGTGCAACTGAGGCGGGCAATGAATGCATATCCAACTGACCCCAAGGTCTCTGCTTTCACCACTGCACTGGCCTTGCTCTTAGCATAAATGGGCAACCTAATAACCAGATATTACTGTTTTTATTCCATTTGGGGTCTAGGAGACCTTCCCCAGCAGACTTCAATATAACTTTTTCTGTCAGCATTTAAGGCCGACAAAATATAAATTAATTTGCCAATGCAAATGATTGCCCTTCTGTCTTGGAAGAAATGGAAATCTCAGCTCAAATAGAAATAAAACACATAACTGCTGACAGTATGTTCTATCAAGAAGAGCTGTCTACAACCTGGAAAAGCATGAATAAATTCTGGAGCTTTTGTCTAACATTTCAATATCCTCTGACTCCAAGAAAGCAAAGTTCATGAAATTATACAAGTAGTTTTAGAAGAATAAAGTTTTGCTGTGGGCATTTTCAATGCCTTCATTTTCATTTGGAGTTTTCAATGCCTTATTTTTTTGTGACTCCTTATAGTAGAAAAATAATTTTAGGTTAACATTATGGAAGATGTTCAGGCCATAGGATGTTGTTTTTAAATTAAATAATGTTGCTAATTTCATAAAAAAGAAACATCATAACTGCGAATATTAGAACTCATTAAAATAAATCTCTGGAATATCTGAGCACCTGAGTTTCACTTTCCATTGAATAATTAATCATACTAGTTCCAATGACATTTTTTCCTTTTATATAAGTTATAAAAGTGGTCAGATATTTCAATAATTTTTTTAATGATAGAGAATGAGATTTCTGAAACTTTTTTTAAAATTCCTTACCAATAAAATTAGAAAACTTGTCTTTTGATGTTTTTAGGTTAATCTCAGAGAAGTAAGAGAAACAATAAAAGCAAATAACTTTTATTAGTTAGACATTTCTGATTAATTCTTCCTTATCCTCATTCAAAGATGCTAAAATATACATGTTAGTTGCCGAGAATACGATGTTGTTTCATTGTGAGTCAAAACTTGAAAGTATTGCCCTCAAATATTAAATGAATGGACAGTTGAAAATTATATTTGTATTAAGTCCAGAAAGTAATTACATCTTCAACCATAGTAAAAATGAACAAAGTCAGATATGATGATATCCTAATTCTATAAATCAATTCATTTTGTGAATATCCATTTCCTAATTTTTGTAGCGTGATGGGTTGTGTTTAAGAATCAAATAAAATTGTTGTAAATGGTAGATGAGAAAAAGTCAGTAAAACCTAGTTAACATCATGCTTTTCTTTAGCTTTATAAATCTATTAAATTTTTTGATACTGTGCTTTCAAAACATAAGTCAAAGTATATTGTGAATCTACAGAAGTAGGTTTAGTGAAAAGCATTTCCTAAACATGTATAATCGTGATTTTTTTAATGGGGAAAGTTTTCTGGAATTATAATTTTTAGGAACCTATTGCAGGAAACCTTGCCACAAAGACTAGCATGAAACAAGAATCTTTCTTTTGAATTCGCTGACAATTTTCAGTTCTTATCATGTTCTCTTTAGATTTCCAGTATGGTATGGTCGACAAAATATTATTTTATCATTATTTACCAAATGTTCACAATTTTGTTTTTAAATTGATCATTATTTACCTAGAAAGTGATATCTCATCATGTTTTAGTTACCAACCTCTGATATTTGGTAAATATGAATACCTGAGAGAGAGAGAGAGAGAGAGAGAGAGAGGAAGAAGAAAGAGGCAGATTTGGGTAGACAATAGTTGTATTATGACTAGATGTTGGCTGAACTTACTTATTATTACATTGGTCAAACCATGATATATTAATATTCCAAATTATTCCATCTTGAAAAACTGATTTTAGAATGACGTAATGTTGACTATCTTTTCGGTTTGATATTATTTCCATGCTTTTTTTACTTGGGGAATGAATTGGAATAGTTTTCTGAGAATATTTCTCAGAATTACATTAATTTGAATACTTCTTCAGAGCTAAACTGCACAAAGGCACAAAATCTCAGGTACCGTGGGTGAGTCACTTGGATAATAAAATTAGCAATAAAGAGAAGTCTAGGAAGAAATGTTGCAAAGGTATGGAACTTCTCACTGGTAATACTGTCCTAGTGTAGGTTAATGAGGTTGGGTTAATGAAAAGTATCTTTAATTGGTAAACTATTATATTACATATTTGAATATACATATATATATACACACACACGTATGTATATCCCTATAGTAGCAATTCAATATATTGCAATTTGTTATTAAATGTTTTTGTTTGAAACTTTAAACTTTTAAAATATAATTTTTGCAAAATATTGTATTTATAATATATTTTGCCTTATGGTTTGAAAGAATCCATGAATCAGGAAGTGCTTTTTAAAAATTATGAAAATTACATAATTAATGCATATATTATATTTATATTTATATATGAGAGAGAAAGAGACAGATTATCTGTAATATCAAAATGAGAGTCTGTAAGCAAAATGTATAAAAAACAAGTGTCTCGCTAAAGTTGGAAATGGAATCAGAGATGATACCAGCTAAAAAAATTTATCACATTTCATTAAGGAAGGACCAAGTTTATTGTAGCATTATGTTAATCTAGATCAGTGCTTATTATGCTCTAACTTGAGGTGGATCCCCAGCTTAATAAGGCCCTGGGGTGAATGCACCCACATTTGAAATTCCTGGGTAAATACTTAGATTACCTTTTGGTAATGCTACCACTATTCCCTCTGTCACTCTGAATAGATGGTAAATAGCCTTAGTTTTTTTATTGCTGCCTCAACAAAGAATGATGCAGAAAATGTCTGAGAACAATACTTCTTACAGTTCTATATAGGTCAGAAGTCCAACACGGATGTCATTGGGCTGAAATCCAAGTGTCGACAGGACTGGGTTCCTTTCTTCTGGGGGCTCCAGGGGAAGATCCGTTTCCTCACCTTTTTTCAGACCTTAGGGGCCTCCTGCATTCCTTGGCTAGAGACACCATTCCTCGTCTCTCTGACTCTTCACACCTCTCTCTTTAGTCATAGATTCGTCTATAGAGAAGTCCTTCAGTTTTAAGATTCATGTGACGAGATTGGGCCTATCTGGGTAATGCAGGACAATTCCCTCCATCACAGAGTCCTTGCCTTAAACATTGGGAAAGTCCCTTATGCAATGTAAGGTAATATAGTCACAGGTCCCTGAGAGTAGGACATGATCATCTTTAGGGGAAGGGGAGTTGTGATGATTCTGCCCAACATACTTTCCAAGATCTTAAACTAAAATGACCAACTATGACTCGAAGAGTTCCAAGAAGGTAATTCTACTATCACCAACACCAAATTTCATGAATATTTCTGTTCTGGGTTCTTCATTCTCTACCTATATAGTATACTTAACAGAACCACAAATGAAATCAAGCAACACATTTTGCTTTCAGAATTTCATTTGCTGTTGAAAACTCTTGGAAATTTCTTGTCCATGACATGTAGATTAGATTTACTAGTCCTATGAAATCCCCATTGTCATAAGATTTGTGCTGTTTCATGATTTGTAAAAATGATAAATACCGACATCTATCTTCATGCTTCAGATAATTCACTGATCATTCATAATGAATTATTTCTTCCACTATCTCTTGGAACAGTTAAATTGAGGTTTGATCTCTGAAATCACACATTATTGAGGAGCTTGTTCATGAGCAAATGAGAAAATATAATTTAGTTCCTATAGGAAAAATATTCTAGCTTCAGAAGGTAATTATCTAAAATAATACAAGTGGTATCTTTGAGTATGAATCATTTTATTACCTATACCAGGATATTTTCTCCATATGGGATTTACTTTTAATAATAACAATGGCAGAAAATGCTATATAATCTTACTTGGCAGTTTTCTCCTAGATTCTCTGTCAGTCTTCATTTTAGATAATTCACAAGTCCCAGTGATTTTAATCCAGTTATTTTATGGCATGAGACCTCAGTGACCATACTAAATTACCCTCACCTGACATTCTTCATGCTACAAAAAGTTTTTAAAGGTTAAAACCAAGTATATGTAGGTAAATAAATAAATTGTCATATTTTGTAGTTTGCCTATAGTTATTTTTTAATAATTCTTCTTTTTATGAAAGTAGTTAAGGAAAACATTTTTGCAATGGCTATTATAATAAATTACAAATGCATACATAATGTGTATTTATTATAAATTTAATGTAACTCTAAATGCACTACAATGCATTCATTACTCCATTTCCTGTCCAATATTTTAAAGGAAATATTTGAAAAAATAAAAAATTACAAGCTATTTCAAAGTTACAAACAGGTTGCGTTCTGCAAGTTTATTTTTAAGACATTTTTAGAATTTGGAACATATTTCACCATAAAGCCTGTGTGATGAATGTGGTTAGGATACAAAGCCAACCTCCAAGATTCTCCTTTAATCAAAATGTAATTAAAGTATAGCACTGGTATTATTAGAGAATCTGGTCATTATTTATCCACCTGCTTCTGTGGGAAACAGTTTCCAATTTCTAACTTGGAAATTGGAATACTTGGACTTCATCTTTCTCCTTCACATCTCCAATCATTAGCAGAGTTTTCTTGCCCTTCTCTAGCCCCCGGTTTAGAAACTGCCATTTCAATAATAAAATCAAGGACCTTTTTTAGTACAGAGAAACATCTCTCAGTGCGAAGCCGTTTGCACTTACACGACCTTCATAAATCATGTGGCTATCTCTCAGACTTGCTGTGAAGGTTGCATTCTCTTTGTTGTCATTTTTGTACATCTGCATTTTTCAAGAAAGCAAATCTACAACTGTCATCGTATTTTCAAAGAAATTAAAGATATGCCCCTCCACAGGCAATGTTAATATATGTTTTATAAATTTTGGGAAAAATATGTAAATTAGATTATAATCAGATTACCTCTATGAATATAAACATACCATAGAAATAATTATAAAGTACTTAAAAATCACAAATCTAACATTCATGCTTCAAATGAGAGAAGCAGACAGCAAACATGGTACTGATTTAGCTGAGCATATATAGCTGGCTAATAATACAGCTGGGTTAAATGCAAAGTAGTGATGTGATGTATATCTTACACCTTCAAGCACCTTTCCAGATTCCTCAAACTAGCAAATCCTGACAACTTGTGGGAATACATAGATTCCTTTATTTTCCTATTTAATATTGGATTATGTGCCATTATGTGAAATATTCTTATAGGATAGAAAGAATCATTGCATCATCCAGTTAAAAAAGAACCCAAGTATTATATTCCCAATTGTCTTATTCAGCAAAGTACAAAGGATACTTAGGAAGACTGCAATTCATTCCAAGGAACAGTCCATTTTGTTAGCATACACTTTGAAAGGAATCCCCTCCTGCCCTCTAAATTAATGGAAGAATGGACACATTCTTTTATTCCCTCTCAGGGAGCAGCAAAATCGCCTTCAGATACTTTAGTTGAGTTCTGTCCACACCTGCAAAATACTGCTCAGATAATTTAAATGTATAGTCCTTCAGAAAGGAACAAAACAACTCTTTTGCATTATTCAAGAAACTGACATGAGGGCCGAAGCTTCTGGTGACGTCTTTAAAGATTTTACTAAAGTGTCATTATTTTAGTGATTACTACCAAAACAGTTTTATATATTGGTCTATTTGTAATAGAAATACAACCTTTTCTTTACCCTCTGTTGTGGATTGAATCACGCCCCCAGTAAAAGGCCAACTCCTGGTCCTGTGGGTGTGAACCCATTTCGAAATAGAACCTATAAATATGGTGTAACTTACGGTGTGCCCCGACTGAGTGAGGGCACGCCTCAACCCAACATGGCTGAACTCCTTATAAGCAAAAGAAGTTGGACACAGACAGAAGAGGAATTTGTGGAGAGAGTCCAGAATCCAGAGGCCAGAAGTCAATGGAACCCAGAGGAGAAAGGAGAAGACGTTGCTATATGCTTTGGAGCATGATGGCAAAGCCAAGGAATTGCTGGCAGCCAACCCCAGAATGCCAGAGTCCTTAGGGAAAAAGCATTGCCTTGCTGACATCTCACTCTGGGGCTGCTCCTGGCCTCAAAACTGTGAGCCAGCAAATTGCTGTTGTTAAGTGAACTCATCACAGGGTATTTGTTTTAACAAATACGAAACTAAAGTACTCTCCCTTTCAAAACCACTTAGAAGCTATGAAGGAGCAAAACACTCTCTTCTAAGCATTGTTAAAGACAGAAAGAGAGAGAGAGTGCCATTCCTAGTTAAAGTTAATCACCTACTAATGAAAACTCTAACTTTCTGTATAAGAAATTATGGAGCTAAAACTGTCAGGAATTAGCACACTGCATTTTAATTTTCAAATAAAAAATGTGCCATGTTTTTTATAATGGGATTGTTTTATATTATGTCATCAGATTTACAGCTGTTTCTCAGCTTGTCTATTTTTTTTTTATAGATTTGAAAGGTATATTAAAATGCTCCAAGCCAAACCCCAGTTGAGAAAAGCTGCTGCATGGAGATACCAAGAAACAATTTCAATTAAATTCTCACTTTATTTCTTATATTGTGAATAATTTTACATAAAAATATTGAAAATAATACTTAATAAAATAATAATAATGGGAAAAGCAATGACATATACCATATATTGAATACTTTCTAAATGTCCACTTGCTTAGATACTTGATATGAGTTAAACATCAGAAGTACCCTGTGAAATACTGATATGTAAAGACCCAGTTTAGGGAATGGGAAATTATAGCTTTGAGAGATTAAATAACATGTGCAGGAGCAGCTGGGGAAGTTCTGTATTTTTTCCTACCTGTAATCATTTATCCAAACTTAGCCATTTCATAAAATAAACCTTTATTCCCATACAGTTTCCAAGGATCAGGAATGTGGGAGCAGCTTAGCTGGTGGTTCTTGCTAAGTGTCTCCTACAAAACTGCAGATAGCTTGGCCTGCAATCTTTTCAAAGCTCAATTGGGGCTGGAGACTTCCTGCTCATTCACTTAGCTGTTTGCATAATTTCGTTCCTCACTGGTTGTTGGATGAAAGTCCCCAATTCCTCACCACTTGGACTCTTCTATAGGAGAGTGAACAACATGGCAGCCGGTTTCACCCTGAAGGAGTGAAGCAAAAGGGAGGGAGGGAAGGAGACAGAGAGACCTTGTAACCTAATCTCAGAAGTGGCTTGCCATCAATGCTATCATATTCTGTTGATTAAAAGGAGCCACTAAATTCAGCCCACACTCAAAGGTTGGGGAACGAATGCCCACCATCTTGAAGGTTATAGGATCAGGAAAACTGATGCTACATTTTTAGAACACACTACTCTTACAGACTATTTCCATATATGTCAAGTTCAAAATACCACAGCTTTTCATTGAGAATTATGAACATGTTAAAATCGAACTCAAGAGGACCTTAATATTTTTATAAGGACAAAGTGAATTAACTCTGTGATGGTTTGATGTACATGTTTTGTTTGAAACAAGAAAAATAAGTAGGGCTATTTAAAACAATGATAAATGTGGTAAAGATTATTTAGAGCATCATAATGTTGTTATGAGGAAGAGGAATTAATTATTATTTAAGTAAAAATAATTTGCATGTTATTTATTTGGAAATTGATTAAGAGTCTGTAATATATACCTATAGTCTTTTATACTTTAAACATCGTATAACTTAAAAATAAAAACTAAACATTTATTCAGTGATTGGGTGATAGTGGACTGTTCTCATTTATTTCACAAAATACCATTATTGGTTTTTATTATGAGTCTAATATTTTATTTATAAAGTGCATTTAGTATTCCAAATTCTATCAAGGAATTTATTTTGAGTTTGTGTTTCATAAGTGTTTTTATGTCAATATTTATTTTTTAAATATTAAATATATTTCTAAGTCATATAACATAAAAGTTGATTTCTTATTTGTTCCAAACTCAGTGAGCAGCCCAGATCATGTGAAACTTGGAACTGTCCATATTGTACATTTAAGACTTTTTCTCAGAAGTTCATTTTGTTTTCAATGCAATTAATGGACAGATTTCAAATGTAAATGAGATAAATTGAAGGATAATTAGTTTGTTTTACATTAAGATGATGAAAGGTGTTTTAGAGTGAATAGGAATAATAATAAAGTAACCAAGTAAGAATGCATAATTATATATTTTCTTTATTGTAACTATTAAAATTTTTAGAATTTTAAAACAGTTTTTTCTTTGTCAAAGTGATCAAAAACATTTTAAAAGTATAGAGCTGGAAGTAAAATATCTACTTTTAAAAGTAGAATTTACTGTTTTATACTTAGAAACGTGAACACTGATGTATCAAACATGATTCCCCAAATTTTTCTAGCATATTGACAATAATGAAAATAGTAATAATATGAACTACAATATTTTGTAGTTTATAATAGTAAATAATATATTGTAGTTTTTACAAATTCAAGGTCAGATAATAATATATTCCCACATTAATATGTGAGAGTTTTATTTTCCCAATTTTATAAAGGAAAAAATTAGTTCTCACAGAGGTTAAATGCATTTCCTAAGGCACAAGATCTTAAGACCAGAGCCAGGAAATAAAACTGCTCTGCTTGATTCCAAAACTTGTTTTTGATTACTCCACTTGCTTGCATTATATTTTGGAAGGCACATTTTATACAAAGCCTTTATTGATATTTTTAAAAATTAATGTATTGCAGCAAGAGCAGGGAAAGGCAGATTTCTACCAAAAAAACATTATAGCTTGAAAATTTTGTTAGTAAATTAAAGTTTATTTTTACAACTTGGACTGCAGATATCAAAAAGAATAAAGCAAAAGTAATCATAATCACAACACTAATATATTACTACCATAAAAAATGTGTATATATCCATTCAGACTTGTTTTCATTCATCTAAACATTCTTATACTATACATAATATTTGAAACAAGCTATTTCACTTAGCAATGATTTGTCATCACTTTTTATCCTTTTAATAATTCATATACCACATAATTTTTATTGACTCCATGTTATGCCTTTGTAGAGATGCACCCATTTTTAATAAGTAGCCCTGGGGTGAATCTGCTTAAAGCTATGCTATGCTATGTATATGGACACAGCCTTGATGTTTCTCATAAAATGCATTCCCAAAATTGGAGTAGAGTCACCAGACATGGTTATTAACCAGCTAGAAAATATGATTTATTTAAACGATTTCTTCCACATGTAAATATAGGAAAATTACCTTGCATGACCTATATATTAAAAGAAAAGTAATACTGGAAAAAATTTCTGTAGGGAATAAATATGAAACAAATAAAAAGTTAAAACAAGTTGTTTAATGTGAAAATAAGAAAAAAGAATCAGCATTGATGAAAATAATTCCCAAGTCTACAAATTCAGGGCAATCTCTAATGGATATATTCTGTAACTAAAGCCTTTCTAAAAGGCTAAATAAATAAATAAAAATTACCATATATATGTATTTAATAGATGTGACATATGTAAAGAAAAGAGCACCAATCAAATTATAGCATAGGGAACTTCCAAGTGACGAAGCCACCCATTTTCTCACCCATGTTTCTTTATCTGCATTCAGATAAAGAAACAGTTCATCAAAATGCAAAATTATGCTTTGGTTCTTCCATTCGCTACCCACCTCCATCAAGGATAGCCACTTCCTGATTTCTAGTTCTGTAAATTTGTCTTAACACGCTTTAGACTTCATATAAATAGAATTAGATTCTATGTACTCTTTTTTTACATCTTCTTTCATTTCAACATTATTTTTGATTGTTTCATCCATGGTGGTGCATATAGATGTAATTACTCATTTTGATTGCTATTTAACATCGTGTTGTATGAATACAAGGCAATTTTATATAACCATTCAGTGAACATTTAGGTTGCTTCCAGTATGGGATTAGTCAAGAATGTTGCTGCTAGAAGCATAAATGTACATGTCTTTGGCTAAATGTATATACTCCTTTCTGTTGAATATATATGTGAGTGGAATTGTTATATTGTAGGGTATATGTATCTTTGACTTTATTAGATATTGCAAAACCTTTCTAAATTACTATCCAAATTCAAACTTATGGGCAGTGTATGGAAATTCTGAGTTGCCCACATCTTAGCTAACACTTGGTATTGTCTGTCTTTTTAAATGTTAACCTTTTTGTTAAGAATAAAGTGGTATAATACTGTGGTTCTTATTCATGTGGCCTTGATGGTTCATTAATTAATCACCTTTTCATATGTTTACTGGTCGTTTGCATGTGCCCTCTTATGAAGATATTCTGCTTAAGCCTTTTGCCTACTTCTTTTTGGGTTGTGCCTCTTAAAATTATTTTCATGAATTATTTATGTATGAACAATTTGCAGCATATCTGCATAGAAAATAGAGTCTTTTTGTGGTTGCCTTTTCATTCTTTTACTGATTTTTTTTAAAGAATTAAATTTCTTAATTTTATAAATTTTAATTTAGTATTCTTCATGATTAACGTGTCTTCTGTTGTTTTTTTAAATATTTTCACATAATCTATGGTCATGAAGATAGTTTCCTATTTTCTCTAATACTTCTTAGTAAAGTAATTATCACTTTTTTTTAATTTTAATTTTAATCTTAACATAATTATAAATTCACATTTAATTCTAAGATGCTACAGAGAGATGCCATGAACCCTTTAAATAGTTTTCCCAAATGGTAACATCTTACAAAACCATAACAGTATAATATCACAACCAGAAAATTGATATTGACATAATCCACTGATTTTATTCAGATTTTCCCAGTTAAAACATTTACTTATTTGTATGTTTTTATTTAGTTCTATGCAATTTTATCATGCATGCACTGTATTCGTTTCCTTTGTCTGGTACAGCAAATCACAACAAAATGAATGGCTTAATACAACAAATATTTATTCTGTCATCAAACTGAAGGGCAGAAGTCCAAATTTAATATCACAGGGCCAAAGTTAAAGTATCTACAGTGTCACATTCCCTCAAAGGGTGTAAGTGAGACTCTTGTCTTCGTCTTTACCGTCTCTACAGCCTGCCAACGTTCCTTGGCTTGTGGTTTCATTGCTTCAAACTCTGTCTCTTTTGCTACATTATTTCCTCCTCTTCTGTGTGTAAAATCTCCCTCTGCCTCTCTCTTATAAGGACACTTGTGAGGCCATCAATGCCCAAATCCCTGTCACCCCTTAGCTTGTACCTGAACTCTGGTAACTATTAATCTATTCTTTACCTCTCTAATTTTGTCATTTTAAGAATGGCATCTAAATGGAACCATAGAGTTTGTCATCTCTTGGTATTGGCCTTTTTCACTCTGAATAATCCCCTGGAAATTCATCCAAGTGTTCCGTATATTGGTAACTCATCCTCTCATCCTTCTTATTGCAGAGTATTATTCCATGATATGAATGTTAGTGCAGTTTAACCATTCACTCATTTAAGGGCATCTGAGCTGTTTTCAGCTTCGGGCTATAAAAAATAGCATGAATGAACAATAATTTGCAGTTGTGTGTGAACATATGTTTTTATATCTCTGGGATAAATGCCTAGGAGTGCAATTGCTAGGTCATTTGGGACTCTTTCACTTTTTAACTCTCAGGCTTCTCACTCTTGTGGTTTCAGCATGGTCAGGGTTTTAGAGTAGAGACAAATTTCAGTATGTCCAATGCTTTCTTCAGATAAAACTATACACCATTGTAAAAATTTATGATCTCATGCCAGTCAGATCAAGCTCACCATCTGTAGCTTCTTCTTCAGCAAGTCTAGGAGAAAACAGACTTTATTAGAGAGACAAATCAGTTTGCAAGACATTCCATAATACATCTAACCATTGCAGCTCAAATTCTTCTCAAGTAGAATCTCAGTTCTTTTCCCATATCCCCACTGCAGGAACAAACCCCTGCTGGATTTTTCCCACAAGTTCAGCAGACTTGCCTCCACTCCAAGGGTCAGCATAACATAGGCTCAAGCAGATATATGCACCACTTAGAATTATGTCTAAGTGAACATTTTGAGCAGAGGAAAATAGGTTATATTAATATGTGGACATTCACAAACTTCTGTCTTAGTTTGCCAGGCTCAGACTAAGACCACACAATGCATTGATTCAACACTGGGAATTTGTTAGCTCACAATTTTGAGGGTGGGAGAAGTCCTAAATCTAAATATGGGGAAGGCTTGTTTTTTTTCCCCCAAGACAATAGCATTTTGGTGTTGGCTGCAGGTAATCCTTGGGTTTTCTTGGCTTTCCTATCACATGGTGATTTCTTCTCCTTTATCACTTCTGGGACTTTTATGCCCTCTTTATAAAGACTCCAAGCCAGTTTAAAACCCACCCGGATTCCTTAAACTACACTTTAACTAAAAATAAGATCTTCAGGGGGTCCTATTTACAATGAGTTCACATGCACAGAATGCAGATTAAGGTTAAAAATAGGTCTAAAATGAGGTACATAATTTAGTATAATGCTGTTACCTTATGCCTCAAGGTTACAATAAGAAAAAAAGATACACAAGGAAATCATCAGGAAAGACAGAATTATCTATGAGATAATAAATCACCTATATGACTTTTCACTGCTTAAAGACCAATATCATTCTCTTGAGCGCTGATGAAACTCTTTAGGTGAGGGTGATAAATTACTCTTTGGTGTTCGCTAATATTGGATGAGGCAGAGAGAAGATAAAAAATGTTTGGGAATGAAATGTTAATAGCTTCCTGTTTGTCAAATGCCTCTACAAGCAGTTGTGGAGACAGGAATTCATTTAGAAAAAAATGCATGGCAAATCAACAAATTCAAATTCTTCAAGAGCTAACAATAAATATATAATTTTTAAATTTCTTCTAATAAGACAAAATATTTCCACAGAAAATGTAGAGAATTAATGAGTTAATGCCTAAGAACATGAAACTATTGTGCATTTAAATAATAATAAACTGGTGTTACAAATTTTGAAATACTTTCCTCCCACCTCCTTTTTTGGAAGGAGTCAGACCTTTATTTAATTCTGCTGATCTAATCCTTTCTTAATATATCTACTTATTATATTAGATAGACATATAAAGTATGCCTATTTAACTTACTAAATTGTCCTAAATTTCACAGGAAAACCTTTATTCATATGAAAATACCACTTTTATTAACATATTACATCTATAGGTTAAGTAGTTGCTATTTACTTTTGCGTATTTGCATACATTGAGATCTATCATCCTTTCCTTTCAAAAAAAGAGGTTTGATAAAAATAAAATTCATTAATTTGGAAATATCGATGAGTTTACTTCTAATGATTCCTAATTATTATGCTAATGTACTTTAGGACAATTAGACATTTGTAGACCTTGGCATTATTTTTTATAAAGATAAAATTTACAATCAGAATGAACTATTATAAGTTAAATATATATATTTTTTAAATGCAAGAACAAAGGACAAAAGGATCACAGTAATGCAAAACAAAGCTAAGGTTCATGGCACTTTACTTTTAAATTGCTTTAAAATCAGAAAGGCTTTTTTTTTCTGACCCTGATATTTAGAAGTACTTTCTAATACCTGATAATAAATTAAAGCAAGAAAACAAAGAAAGAAAAAGAGATTGTTTATGTGTTTTCATGGAAATCATTCCTCACCATGTGTCTATGATTGTGTCTGTATTTTTTACAATTTCTTGCACATCTTCTGCTTATGGCCTAGGTATAATTTTTAATGTCATCATTAGAATATATTAGTCTGTGTGACCCTAAATGTACTTTTGATTCTTTCTTTATAAACTCCTTCTGTGGAGCTCAGGAGTTCAGGAGTTTCTCTAGGATTAGTGTGTCTAGGAATAGCGTGTAGACATGCAAAGGTAGAGAAACATATTAGGGGAGGGATGTCCTCAATAGCATACTGAATCTGACATACTAGTTAATATAATTTGCATAAATATTTACATATTTACACAAAGATATTTTTGCTATTTTATTAGTTAGCCACTTCTACATAGCAAATTACTCTAAAACTCATGGTAAGAAAACAATAAACATTTAATACCTTCCATTGTTTTGCATGGCAAGAAATCAGGGGCAGCTTAACTGCATAGTTCTTGAACATTGTCTCTTATAATGTTGCTGTTAAGTATTTGCTGGAGCTATCATCATTTGAATTATTGGCTGGGCCTAGAAGATGTGCTTCCAGGATAGTTCACCCAAATGCTGCCAATGGTTGATGGGAAACCTCAGTTCCTTCCCATCTATGCTTCTGCTTGCATGTCCATCTGATATAGTATCCAGTTTTCCCAAGGGTGAGTAATTCAGGGAAAGAAAAGGCAGATGCCACCTTGAAAGTGGCACTCAGCATTTCCAGATTATCCTTGTGGGTGATGCAGATTAGATCCCCTCAATGTGGGAACGACTATATAGGTACATAATTACCAGGAGACAAGACTCTTGAGGGTCAGAGATCCCTGGAGACAATATCTTGGATGAAATACCTAATTCTAAAGTTGCAAACTTTGGACAATATAATTGATAATTATGGGTAATAACATCACTGTTTTTGTTTCCTGGCTGCTAAAGCAAATACCATGCAATGAATTGGTTCAAACAATAGAAATTTATTGGCTCATGGTTTTGAGGCTAGGAGAAGTAACAAAATTAAGGTATTGTCATGACGATGCTCTCTACTAGAAGGCTGTGGCATTCTGATGCTGGCTGCTGGAAGTGCTTGTTCATGGTTCCTATGTCTCACTGATTTCTCAATTCCTTTGACTTCTAGCTTCTGGCTGTTCCCTGTTTTTTTTTTTTTTTTTCTCTATATATCTGAATTTCATTCTGCTTATAAGGGACTCCATTAATAGGATTAAGACTCATATTGGTTGGTGTAGGCTATACCTTTCCTGAAGTAACCCCATCAAAAGATCCTATTTCTAAGTGATTCACACCCACAGGAATGGGTGAAGTTTAAGATCATGCTTATCTGGGGTACAAAGCTCCAAGCCACCACAATCACTAAGATTGTGCCCTGTGCAGATGCCTGTTTTCCACCCCTTCTCAACCTGAAAGGCTAAAATTAAATTTCACTAGTGTATCTTATTTTTTAATACACATAAAGTAATGCATACTAGATGACAGCAGCAATTTTCTTTACCCAAGATAAAGTAACATTAACTAATGAACTTTAAAATTGCTCTAGTTTTTCATGAACCCAAGCAAGTAGTATTCTAGCTCTGTGGTTACTGTAGCTAAGTCAGTTAATGTTGTCTAACTTTGTTTTGAGTATAATTAAATCCTAGCTATTCCTAATATTGACTTTTGTATCCAATTGGAAAATTAAATTCTGGTTTTCATTTTGCTTCCTCTTCCTCTCTGATAGCCACCCAATCGTTCATTTACCTTGCTACTCATGCTCATTTCCCACAAAATGCTAAGAATGGGAAGAGAATGAATGGAAAATTTAGCTAAAAGGTCAAGCAAATAAAATGTCAGCAGGACAGCACTCTTTACGAAATCTCATCTGTGGCAACTCTTCATTTTATCTTAGTTTTCTTTTACTAAGAATCTTTCTCTTAGACTTTGCTCCCAGGAAATGCTCTTAAAAATGAAATATGTCATTACTTTGTATTCTCTTGGTGAATATGTGAGTCAGTTAGAAAGCACATTTAAATATAACAAGGAGATCAGATCATCCCGGGCTGGAGCTTTTCATATGTTCAGAGCTGATGTTTCTATTATGAAAGCAAGGAATCTCAGCTTTGGGAGAAATTCAAAGATCACATAGATCTCGAACCAATATGACACTAGAAGCCTCTCTATTATCCTTCTGCCAAATATAATCCAGTTAAGGTTTGAGGGCATTTAATAACAGGAAACTCAATATTTCCTGAGGAAGCTTGAGCAGTTTGAGGGCTATCATGAGTTGTTTTTTAAGTTCTTCCATATACATGGGTCAAAAATTTATGATTTTACTTTCATTAATGTATATAACATATCATCTCTAATCTAGGCATTAAACAAGGTTTAAAATCTCTAGTGCCTGTAGTTTTTCATAAAGAGTCAGGATTCAGTATCCTGATGTTCATGGTTAAGTGACTTTAACTTCTACTTCAGCCCACCTCCATTTCTCTGCCACACTCACCAAGAATTGTCAAAGACATGAACTATTACTAATATTAGAAAGTGAAACTGTGAAATCAGTATGTATTTAACAGTGGAGATGCGCCACCATTTTAAAGAGCTACAACAGTTCCGCAGCTAGCTGATACAAGCACACTGAAGACTTTTCTAGAAAAACCCCAAAGTCTAACACACTCAATGCCATTTTAGAACTTCACAAGGAAGAAATAAGGTAAAGCAATGGGTCCTGCGTATTGTAGTCTCAGGAATGCTATCCACTGTTGTGGAAGTGCATGGGTAACTGGTTTTCCCTTAGTAGTAAAGTTTTTTTAACACATAGCTAATCTATATTTTCTGATTTCATATTCACTCAGAAATTAACTCAGATTTTTAAATTTGTTTTCTATATAGTTCCAACTATATGAAATGACTGTAATGGTTATTCTAGAAAAAAAGTGTTTCGGTCTATATGATATTATAAATATACATATTGCTGTTATGGAGTTATGCTCTCCTAAGTATATTAATGTTAGATGGTCTAATTTTCTGTGTCATCTTAAAATTATATTGTCTATCAGTAAGTAGTCGCTCTCTGAACTGGAAATTTATAAATTTGACAAGGTCATTGTGTGGTAGGCAGAAAATACCCCTACCCCCAAATGTCCATGTCCTCACCACTGGAACCTGTGAATATTTACTCTATAGGGCAATGATGATATTACAGATGTGATTAAGGTAAACTCTGAGGTGGGAAGACTATCCTGGATGATCTGGGTGTGCACAGTATGATCTCAAGGGACCTCACAAATGAGTGAGGCAGGAAGGTCCATCAGAGAGACGATCTGTGAGAACAGAAGCAGAGTTATATGGAGTAATATGTTTTAAAAATGGAGGAAGGCTCCAGGAGCCAGGAGCAATGGATGCCAGCAGCTTCTAGAAGCTGGAAAAGTCAAGGAAACAGATGCTCCCAGAGCCTCTTATGGAGGAAAGCAGCTCTGCCAGCACATTGATGTTAGTCTGTAAGACTTATTTTGGACTTCTGACCTCCCAAACTATGAGATGATAAATTTCTGTTAAGTCAGTAAATTGGTAGTAATTTATTAAGGCAGCAATAAAAGGAACTTATTGTAGTAATTCATCTTCTGAAGACCCTGAGAAGGCAGACAATTGACCTTTTCTTGTTATAAGTCCCATCTTGTATTGCAAGACTTTTTTTTTTTTTTTCCTTATTAAATGGCTATATGCATGTCTGATATCACATATCCTCTTCTGGCACAATGCAAAAGTTTAGATCCAGACTGTCGTATCACATTCTTTTTATGAGATTATGTTTTATGCATGCATCTTAAATAAAAATAGTCTTCTTGGTGGTAGCCACACTACCTATTAAAGCTTTCCAAATAAATACATATTGCTAGATTTTCTATTTCTACTTAGACAAAAGAATCTGATTTTAAAATCGGATGTCATTAAAACCTCCTAGAGAAATTCTAGGCATGGCAGTATCTTTATATTTGTTTTTAATTTGTTTTTGTTTAATATTTTTTATTAAGGAAGTTGTCGGTTTGCAGAAAATACCGAGTTCTCACATCCCCATCCCCATGATTAACACTTTGCATTGTTGTGATACGTTTCTTACAACTGATACATGAATATTATTGCAATTGTTCCATTAACTATAGTCACCAATGTAAACCATGGACTATGGTTGATAATAAGTGTGAATTCTTACACATATTTACATTCAAAATGGCATCAGTATTAGTTCAACTTTTTTGGAGAAAAAAAATAGAGAACATTTCCTGTGTTTTTTGAGGCCCAGTAATGATATCACAAGTAGAAATGAATACCTATGTGTGCCCCAAAACAACTACATGGACGTTTATGACCCTATTTGCAGCAACCCAGTGTGCATGAGCAGTAGGATTCATAAGTTAATTTTGATACACACGTCCAGTGCATTGCTATCAGCAATGAAAAGATCAAACTACCACTACACATTATGGCACAGATTAACTATGGATAATGTTGAATAGAAGAGGCCACACATAAAAGAAAATCAGCATTTTATTTAATTATGTCAAGTTAAAAAAGAAGCCAAGGTAATCTATAGAGTTAGAGGTTAAAGTTGACTTTTGCAGGGCACAAGGACAGTGGTGGCCACCTGAGAGGTATCATAGTACTGGTAATGTTCTAATTTCTGACTTGAGTGGTGACTAAATAAGTGCTTTCACTTGAGAAACATCAATGAAATATGCACTTCAAATTTGTACATCTTGTTATATATGTGGTCCATGTCAATGCAAAGTTGTTACAAAAAGAAATACCTTTTCAAAGTAGACACATGCCTACCCCAAGCTGAAATACTGAGAGGGAAGAAGCACAGCCATTTGAGGGAGCATACTAAGCTGGGAAGTAAAATTCAACTTGGTCCTGTGGAGGCTAGAACTGGATCAAAGGATCAAGGCTGGTCATTTCTATTGGAGGAAGAGTCCTTTCATAGAAGTATGTCAACCAAGCTGTTTGTTTTGGTGACTGTTCCTTTAAGAAGAGCTATGTGACTTGGGAAGAATTAATTGGGCTATCTTTTGCACTTGGTACCTCTGCGGGTGATGGAACTAAAATATTATAATACAATGATTCTCAAACATTTTACTATCATACAATCTTCTGCTCTAATCTTTGTTATTTCTTTCCTTTTGCTTGCTTTGGGGTTAGTTTGTTGTTCTTTCTCCAGTTCTTCCAAGTGGACAGTTAATTCCCGAATTTTTGCCCTTTCTTCTTTTTTGATATAGGCATTTAGGGCAATAAATTTCCCTCTTAGCACGGCCTTTGCTGCGTCCCATATGTTTTGATATGTTGTGTTTTCATTTTCATTTGCCTTGAGATATTTACTGATTTCTCTTGTAATTTCTTCCTTGACCCACTGGTTGTTTAAGAGTGTGTTGTTGAGCCTCCATGTATTTGTGAATTTCCTGGCACTCTGCCTGTTATTGATTTCCAACTTCATTCCTTTATGATCTGAGAAAGTGTTGTGTATGATTTCAATCTTTTTAAATTTGTTGAGAATTGCTTTGTGACCCAGCATATGGTCTATATTTGAGAATAAGCCATGAGCACTTGAGAAAAAGGTGTATCCTGCTGTTGTGGGGTGTAATGACCTATAAATGTCTGTTAAGTCTAGCTCATTTATTGTAATATTCAAATTCTCTGTTTCTTTATTGATCCTCTGTCTAGATGTTCTGTCCATTGATGAGAGTGGGGAATTGAAGTCTCTAACTATTATGGTAGATGTGTCTATTTCCCTTTTCAGTATTTGCAGTGTTTGCCTCACATATTTTGGGGCATTCTGGTTCGATGCATAAATATTTATGATTGTTATGTCTTCTTGCTGAATTGTTCCTTTTATTAGTACATAGTGTCCTTCTTTGTCTCTTTTAACTGTTTTACATTTGAAGTCTAACTTGTTGGATATTAGTATAGCTACCCCTGCTCTTTTCTGGTTGTTATTTGCATGAAATATCTTTTCCTAACCTTTCATTTCAACTTATGTTTATCTTTGGGTCTAAGATGTGTTTCCTCTAGACAGCATATAGAAGGATCCTGTTTTTTTAATCCATTCTGCCAGTCTATGTCTTTTGATTGAGGAGTGGACTTCAATTCATTAACATTTAGTGTTATTACTGTTTGGGTAGTACTTTACTCTACCATTTTGCCTTTTGTATTTTATATGTCATACCTAAATTTCCCTTCTTTCTACACTCTTCTCCGCACCTCTCTCTTCTGTCTTTTCATATCTGTCTCTAGTGCTCCCTTTAGTATTTCTTGCAGAGCTGGTCTCTTGGTCAAAAATTCTCTCAGTGGCTTTTTGTCTGAAAATGTTTTAATTTGTCCCTCATTTTTGAAGGATAATTTTGCTGGGTATAGAATTCTTGGTCGGCAGTTTTTCTCTTTTAGTAATTTAAATATATCATCCCACTGTCTTCTTGCCTCCATGGTTTCTGCTGAGAAATCTACACATAGTCTTATTGGGTTTCCCTTGTATGTGATGGATTGCTTTTCTCTTGCTGCTTTCAAGATCCTCTCTTTCTCTTTGACCTCTGACATTCTGACTAGTAAGTGTCTTGGAGAATGTCTATTTGGATCTATTTTCTTTGGGGTATGCTGCACTTCTTGGATCTGTAATTTTAGGTCTTTCATAAGAGTTGGGACATTTTCAGTGATAATTTCTTCCATTAGTTTTTCTCCTCCTTTTCCCTTCTCTTCTCCTTCCAGGACACCCACAACACGTATATTTGTGTGCTTCATATTATCATTCAATTCCCTGAGTCCCTGCTCATATTTTTCCATTCTTTTCCCTATAGTTTTTGTTTCTTTTTGGATTTCAGATGTTCCATCCTCCAGTTCACTAATCCTAACCTCTGTCTCTTGAAATCTACCATTGTAGGTTTCCATTGTTTTTTTCATCTCTTCTACTGTATCTTTCATTCCCATAAGTTCTGTGATTTGTTTTTTCAGACTTTCCATTTCTTCTTTTTGTTCATTCCTTGCCTTCTTCATGTCTTCCCTCAATTCATTAATTTCGTTTTTGATGAGATTTTCCATTTCTGTTCATATATTCTGAATTAATTGTTTCAGCTCCTGTATCTCATTTGAACTATTGGTTTGTTCCTGTGACAGGGCCATATCTTCAATTTTCCTGGTGTGATTTGTTATTTTTTGCTGGTGTCTAGACATTTATTTACCTTAATTAGTTTATTCTGGAGATTGCTTTCACTTATCTTACCTAGGGTTTTCTTGCTAGATGAGTTTGTTGTCTCTCTGTTCTTTGACCTTCAGTTCAGCTTTTTCTGGGCCTCTAGCTTAAGTTTTGTTTAACCAAGGATAATTTTTCAGTTCTCATTTTCTAGTTTCTCATCCTACTTGTAAGGTGCCTTTTCCCTCCCCACCTTAGGATTTTCCCGGACTAAACTGGCCTCCTATCAGGGGGAAGGAGTTACCTGTGTCAGTTTTCCTTAAGGGTGAGACCCAGCAGGTTGAAAGACTTTCCTATGAATTCTCTGGGCTCTGTTTTTCTTATCTTGCCCAGTATGTTGTGCTTGTCTGCCTGTGGGTCCCACCAGCAAAAGATGTTGTGGCTCCTTTAACTTTGGAAGGCTCTCCCTGCTGGAGGCGTGGTGGAGACAGAGGAGAGGTTGTAGGCTGGTTTTAATGGCTTCAAATTTCCAAGTCCTGGGGTCTGAATTCCTTGATGGAGGGATTCCACCTGAGTTGAGCTTCACCTCTGTTTAGTCCCCTTTCCTCTTTTTCGGTTAGCCCAATAAGCACCCTCTGCCTTGACCCATTTTGCCTGAGCTGGGGGCCTATTTTTAGTAGTCAGAATTTGTTTATTAATGCCACAATTGGTGTTTGGTTGGACTTAGTCCCTGCTACTGTTAGAGTGTCTTTCCTTTCCCTCCAGGAAGCCACCTGTGGGGGAGGGGCGCCGGGCGCCGGGCGCCGCGGCTTGCGAAACTCACTGTTCCAGAGACTCACAGCCGGTCCAGCTGGTCCAGACTGGGGTACACTGTGTGTCTGGTCACTGTCGTGGCTCTGGAAGCTGTTCTGTACTATTTCTGGTTATTTAGTAGTTGTTCCGGAGGGTGAACTAAAACGCACACAATTGCTAAGCCACCATCTTGGCCCCAGTGCATGGAATCTTCTCCCTATCATACAATCTTAACTGTACTGAAGATGCCAAAAAGCTTTTTGGAGTTTATGTAAATTATATCCATCAATATTTGCCCTATAAGGAATTGAGACTTTAAGGAAATATAAAAAATATTTATTTTAATTACAGTACATAAAACAAAATGAGATAATTGCATGATAATATAAGTAACTTTTTTAAATGAAGAATAACTATATTTTAAAAACAAAATATTAAGTAAGAAGATAAGCTTGTTTTAAAGTTTTTCCAAGTCTCTTTAAAGTCTGGCCTAATAGAAGGCAGCCTAATTCTCATATCTGTTTGTACTTTCAATTGTTTGCTATATCGCATGGCTTATGATTTCTAAAAAATGTGTACACTCAAGGCGGGGAATGAGAATGAAAAAGACAGATAATGGCCTAGGAACATTACAAAGAGAGTTTTGATTTCCCAGATCACTTGAAAAGGTCCCAAGGGATTCCCTCCAGCACCTTGAGATCTGCTGATCTAATGAAGGAAAGATAGCTCTGGAGCTAAATACACTTGAACTCAAATCTCAGTTCAATCAATTATGATGTTGCTATCTCTCATTTTCTTCATCTGTTCTGTGGGTCTATTAATGTCTCACAAAATTATTAGGAGATGATTTTTGAGATGACGTGAGATAACATACATGACACTAATAGAGCTTCTTTTTAACTGAAATCTTTCCTACACTTTAGCATTTCATACCACTTGACTTTACATGAATTAATTCACAAGAATATTAAGGTTAATTCCATATTGAGTTCCATTTTATTGTTGTGGAAACTGAGGCAAAATTATGGTTATTTTGATTAAGATATTAGATCTACTAATTGGGAAAATAGGATATAAACCCAGACATTCTAAAACAATAGCCCTTATTCTTAGCTACGATGTGCCATTTTTAGCAAATAAACAGTACACAAAAAATGCATTTTTAACTCCTTAATATAAGACCTACAGTATCATTCTTATTTAATCTTGATTTTGATTTTATACCTTTTTGCACCCTTATGAAATCACATCAGATTTACTGTCACTTCTTAGGAGTCATGCCATATACAAATCTGATTTGCTTGATAATAAATAATACTCTTACAGAATTTCAAATGAGTTGGGGGGCCATTCTAATTTAATGCTCACAACAATCCTCAAAAGTTCATGCTGTTTCATTATACATTTTATAGGTGAAGAAATGAAAGAAATGAAGACTAAGTCAATTATCCCCATCCAGAGAGGGAGTAAAAGACAGAGCTAAAGCATGAACTCAGGCTGGGTTCTAGTGCCAAAATCCACTGGCTTGACCACTAACTATACCTTCTAAATCTCCTTTGTCTATCTGTAATATGGTAAAGAGTGGAAAAAGGAGGCAGAAAGGTGGTATAAATTTATAGCTCCATTAGTGATACTCTATACTTTTATTTGAGCTACTATCATGTCCCAAAATGTCAGAGAGGCCCAGCAAAAAAAGGCATAATGTAATGTATAGATAATCTGTGATACCCATTGTAAATTATTCCCGTCCTCCAGTTTGCATTCGATGGTCACTTGAGTATTATTAAGGTTGAATCATGTTCAAGTCTTAATCTCTGGCCCTGTGGATATGAACTGATCTGTTTATAGGATCTTTGGAGATACTATTAAGATGAGGCCAAGCTGAATCCAAGATGATCAAAGTAAGTGTAGGCTCAGGAAATTTGGACACATAGTCTGCGGGAGTAGGAGACAGAAGGAGCCAAATCGCCATATGACAGGGGCAGAGATTGAGTTATGGATGGTGGTAAGCCAACACCAGACCCTACAGATTTCAGAGAAAGTATAGCCTGCCAAGACCTTAACTTTATACCTATAGCCTCCAAATCTCTGGGACAATATATTCCGGTTGCTTAAGCCAAGCATCCTTTAGTATTTGTTACTGAAGCCCTGACAAGTTAAGACAACTATAAATGATGTTATTCAATACTGTTGTTCTATATCTGGCTATATTGAGCAGGTTTGATTTTTTTCTGGTAAAAATTCATTATTACAAGAAAAGCAAACAATATGAGGGGTGAGAGAAAGAGAGCAGGGAGAGAGAGAGAGGTAGGGAGGGAAAGAGGAAGACCTGTTTATGGAAGAAGAAAAAAGAGGGAAATTCCTTACTGAAAGTTGCTAGGAGTAATCCTCTTTCTTCAATCACCAATAAAATGATACAAAAAACAAAGCAATGCTAAACACAGATGCTATCTTAAAAAAAAAAAAAAAGAACCACCACAAAGTGCCATAGTGTCTACAACAACCTGTTTAGAATATTTGTATTATTCTCGTCCCATATTTTATATTTATTCTTGTTATTTATATAATAAAAGTAATGATGTGCTATATAGCTACAACACTTTGAATACTTCATCCATGTTTTTTTGCTTTTATTATTTTGCATAACAAATCCTACTAGTAACAAACAAGATGATAGATTTTAAGTTAAAATAGTAAACTACCCTCAATGGGAAAATAATTACTATGTTATTTTTAATTTAACATTATTTAGTAATGTTTCCACATTTATAACTTCTCTAAGGACTGTTTAGTTCCTTGTTGCCATTTTGTTCCATTAATAGGTCTGAAATTTGCCTCTGAGGCTCAACTGCCAAAATCATCAAAGCCTCAGTGAAAACAATTTTGTTAACAGTCTTTTATAGCAGGAGATGATCTGAAGCAGACAACATTGCTGCAAAATTTATTTTCAGAATTTTTAGTAGAGGATAAGCTCCAACTGTAGCTATAATTTTAACTTTCCATTGACTGTCAGTTGGAAATATATAGAAAAAGACGTGCTATTCACAGAATTCTCCATAAAAGGTTTAAAGATTATTACATTTCAACATATTCAGCTGACAACCCATGCTTTATTGTGCATAAAAATAATCACACATTGAAAAGAAATAAACACTTTATGACCTATAAAACCCATAGAGCAAATTGTATTTCTCAAGGCATGTTTTAGAAAGTCAAAATGTAATTTAAATAAAGATGACATGAATACTAGCTTAATATTATATATTATGATGACACAGTATAAAACTAAGCAATAGAATTATTTTAATATTCTAAAGAGTAAACACATTTCTTTAGTAAACTCTCTAATCTGTGTTTGCATATTTATAAGTAGAGCTTTATTTTTACATTTAGACATAACATCTCAACTAAAATATAAAAATGGCCTTAAAAATAGAACATTTATATTCTACATATATAGAATATGTTTTTCAAATTCTAGCTCATATCACAATTCAAACCTTAATGTTCAAACTATAATATTTACATGTAAGATGTTACATTTAAAATATAAATTATGCAAATATGTATAAAATGCAAAATATAAAAAACTAATAAATTGTTAAAGACTGTTTTGTTTACTCATTTAATTAAATTCTGTAACACCAAAAAATGACTGATTCCAAAATAATGTATTTTTAAATGGTTGCTAGACATTTTTTCTCCATGTACACAAAGTAGGTATGTCTCACATTAGAAATATTAAAATAAATTCCTATTATATGTGTAAGAAGAAACACATATCTTTGAAAATATAAATATTGGACAAAGCAATTGTGATTACTTTTCTAAATCATTAAAATACAAGTGCAAAACATATTTTAGAAGTCTTATAAACTACAAATGCTGTAGAAAAATGAGGAAGTTGTAGTATAATAAATGATCAGTGGATATTCATTATCTGAGATGCTAAGTGCCCATGAGTTGATTTTGTTTTTCTTTTTTTTTTTTCTTGAGTTGATATTTAGAGTGCAAATTACTCATTAAAAATAAGAAAAAAGTTTCTTGGACACTTTACTCTGGTTGTGCAGAAATGCCTTCACAATTTGATTTCAATCATAGTTTCAAATAATTGTTTTAACCCCTTCCTCAAGTCCAATATTTCTAAACTAATATTTATAAGAATCATTTGAACACCTCATTTAAAATATATTCTCTAAAATTAATGCCTCCAAATTCCCATTTTGTAAGTCTGACTGAGAGCTCTGGAATCTGTATTTTGGTCCCTCTAACACTTGCTAAGCAAGGTGTATTTGACAGGTCATTTCTTGCAAAATTAAGGGTTTGACTACACTCAAAAACCCAAACACACATATTATTTTATAGATTAAATGCATTCATTAGAATGCCACTGGTATTATCAATTTGAAAGCCTTCTGGGCATGTAATATGATTATAGTTCTAAAAAGATAAAATGCATCCAATGATATCTTCATAACTGAAGATATAGTTAAATTTCACATTTCTCCCTTCTTTGCTGAGGAGGGTTTATATATGGTGAAACATATTTCATGATCATGCATATGTAACTTCTATTCTGATTTTTTCTAGGGCATTATTTCTAAGATGACAGAGATTACATATCAATGAAAAATTTCTTATGGCTTCTTTCCAAGTTTCACTATCTTCATTCATATCACAGTGAATATCATGATGCCATGCTGTCAATTCAATAATACTTCAGAGAATTTAGATACAAAACCATTTTTGAAGCTTAAGGGAAATGCATTTTAGTCTTTGTCTTTTCAGTATTTTAATTTCTATCTACACCATTTATATAAATAATTCAACCTGTTATTCTGGTTCACAAAATAGTTGGTATTTGCAAACCAAACAAAACATGTATGAATTTCTTTAGCTTATCCAATGCCTTGATTTAATTATCCTAAGAAAATTCAATTTCTTATGTAGCTTTTGAAATAAAAAAGGAACAAGAAAATTGGGTTTATATTTATGCTTGCATTTCATGATAAACCTATATTTAATACTGAATGCACATATACTATAATGCTGTTTACAATAGAGTGTGGGAAAGGATGGAATATTCCTATATGTAGAGTACTTTCTGGGTTAAGCAATGCATCATATATTCAAAGAACAACAAAGCATATGGAGTGTCTGTTCTAGTTTGCTAGCTGCCAGAATGCAATATACCAGAAACGGAATGACTTTTAAAAAGAGGAATTTAATAAGTTGCTAGTTTACAATTCTAAGGCCAAGAAAATGTCCCAATTAAAACAAGCTCATAAAAATGTCCAATTTAAGGCATCTGGGGAAAGATACCTTGGTTCAAGACGGCCAATGACGTTCAACGTTTCTCTCTCAGCTGGAAGGCTACAGGGCGAACATGGCAGGTTTTGCTGGATTTCTCATGGCTCTACCAAAAGTGGGACTCTCTCCAAAATGTTTCCTCTTTTAAAAGATTCCAGTAAGCAACTCCACCTTCAGTGGGTGGAGACACAGCTCCATGGAAATCATCTAATCAATAGTTACCACCCACAATTGGGTGGGTTATATCCTCATGGAAACAATCAAAATGCTCACACCCAGCAATACTGAATGAGGATCAAAGGGCATGGCTTTTTCAGGGTCCACCACAGATTCAGATGGGGACATTCCACCCTTTGGACCCCAAAAAGACATGCTCTTTCCAAATGCAAAATACGTTCATTCCATAACAATATCAGAAAACTTAAACCTTTCAGTAGCAATACAAGTGAAGTACCAAATTAGAGACAGTATAAAATCTCATCAAGTCAATTACAGGCATGGTCTGTCCTAAGGCAAAATTTGCTCCATTTGCTCTGGACCTTTGAAAACTCATAACAAATTATTTGCTGCCAATATACAAGGGAGGAACATTCATACAATGCATATACACATTTCTATAGGGAAGAAAAAAGACAGGGGTCACCTGACCCATACAGTTTCAAAAACCTTCAGGGCAAAATCCATTAGATTTCAAAGTCTGAGAGTCATTCATCCTCAGGGCTTTAGAAAGCGGCAGTCCCACCCTTTCCAAGGGCCTACACAGAGACCTGCCTCTCTCCGAGTTCAACCTTGGAGGACATTGGGGAGATCACCTTTTTCTTGGCTCCATCCTCTCCAAGCATTGGGGCTGCACCCAGGCTCTCTGCCATCTCCAGGGCACACACTCAACCCCTCCATGTGGTGGCAGCCAGGCTCTCCCCAAACCCCAAGGAATGTGCTTCACCCTCTCCAAGGCCTGAGGCGGCATGACTCTTCCACTGTAATGAGGTGGAAGGCCCATCCTTTGCCTTTGGGGCAAACTCACCCTCTTCATGGGCTTGGGTGGGTTCGCTCTCCTGGCCCGAGGCTTCTTGACTTCAGACCTCAGCCTCCATGGTTTTGCCTCTGAAGTTATTTTTCCTCCAATGTGTCCCTTCTCTGAACCCCTCAGTCCAGACTGGCAGCAGCTCTGTTTATACAGGACCCACAGCACTCTCATTGGCTTTCTATGCAGTAGCCTTGGATCATGCCCATCAGACATAAGGAGTTTCCACAAATCTTTCCTGGATAACTCCATGTCCAATCCTGACTTTCTCTGAAATGGCTGACTGGTTTCACATTTGGTTAAATCCTCACACAGGGCTCTATTCTCTGGGGTCTCCATTTCTGGAGGCCCAGAATTTTCCAGAACCTCAATTTCTGTTTTTTTTTTTACTCAAGAGTTCAGTTTTCAGCTTATCTCTCTCCTGTCACATTTCAATATAAGCTGTGAGGAGAAACCAGGCTGCCCTTTTGACATGTAATTTGGAGACCTCTTCTGCTAAATATCCAAGTTCATGGCTTTTAAAATCTGCCTTCCAGCCAAAGCCATTAGTCAACTTTGCCAGATTTTCTCCTATTTTAAAGCAAGGATCACCTTCCTTCCAGTCTGTAATGACACATATCTCATTTCTGTCTAAGACTTTATCATAAGTGTCTTTAGAGTCCACATTTCTACCAACAGTCTCTTCAAAGCATTCTAGGCCTTCTCAATCAGGCTTCTCACAACTCCTCCAGATTCTTCCCTTTATCCTTTTAAAAAGCCATTCCAACATGTTTGGTATTTGCATACTGCAGCAGCAGTACCCCGTACCCGGTACCAAAATCTGTTCTAGTTTGCTAGCTACCAGAATGCAATATACCAGAAATGGAATGACTTTTGAAAAGGGGAATTTAATAAGTTGCTAGTTTACAGTTCTAAGGCCGAGAAAATGTCCCAATTAAAACAATAGAAATGTCCAATTTAAGGCATCCGGGGAAAGATATCTAGGTTCAAGAAGGCCAACGATGTTCAACATTTCTCTCTCAGCTGGAAGGGCACATGGTGAACATGGCAGCATTTGCTGGCTTTCTCATGGCTCTACCAAAAAAGGGACTCTCTCCAAAATGTTTCCTCTTTTAAAGGACTCCAGTAAGCAATTCCACTTCAGTGGATGGAGACACAGCTCCATGGAAATCATCTAATCAAAAGTTACCACCCACAACTGGATGGGTCATATCCTCATGGAAATAATCAAAATGCTCCCACCTACCAATATTGAATGAGGATCAAAGGGCATGGCTTTTCTGGGGTCCACCACAGATTCAGACCGGGACAGTGTCAGTGTTACTTTTGAGTGTTCAGTTATTCTTGGAAAGATGAATAAAGTAATCCTGCAAGACCTATGTAAGCATCAGTGTACATATGACTTTCGAGTATACACACAAATGAAAGGAGATCAAACTTGGAAATAATCTACAATGATGATGTGTTGTTAAGTGTTTTAATATTTATATTAGAACATACCATCACCAAAAGTGAAATATCCAAAATGTATTATAAAATATGAAATATATGTCATGAATGAAAGTCAGGCCCAAATATCCCCCCAAATTAGTTATCTTCATCTACTCGCCACAGTATAATCCATAAAGGTAGTTACTTTCATTTACTTACCAGGATATAGTTCAACACAACTATCAAATCATATAGAATAAACATATATAAATCTTGATGAATCTCAGCGGTGAGGGAACCAGCTGAAAGTGATTCAAAGAGCACCTAAAGAATTGAGTATTTATCAGCATTTAAGAAAATGAATGTTCAGCTAGAATAATACTACTTGGTTAGACAGAAACCTGACTGATGTCCTTCAGGACAATAAAACCATAACCTTTCATGTTATCATTTCTGTCAGATAGAACCGTTTGCATTTGACCTGATCAAAAACAAAACAAAACTAATATATTGTGTTAACGTGTAACATTATAGAGTACTGGCCTTTAATCAATAGTAGATATCACATAAAACAAAGAGATGTTCTTCTTGATATTTAAATAATCTTTGGGCTTTCTTTTAAATTAGACATTGATAGGGCATGCTGTCCTCCTTTTGCTTTTTTTCCAAATTTTACATATTTTTTCTCAACTATATTTTGACTACTCTTTCCTTTCATACACATTCCTTATTTAATATTGCTGTCTAGTTTATGGCACTATTTAATAAGCTCTTTTGCCTCTTCTTTTGCCAGAATAAAACTTCCCTGGAGAGATGGAAGTAATTATGTGTGTGAAATCAAAGGGGTACCCTGCAGGGCCCCAGGCTTCACGCTAAGTAAGAGTAAATAGAAATTATTTGATATGTCAACAATTAGACAGAGTCAATAAGAATTTGGAGGTAAGATTAGCAATAGATAAGCCACTAAATAGGAAATATACCTTATGGAGTTAATGAAATATCTTTCTTTGGAAGGTTCTGAGATGTTTAGTGCTTCTCTGTGAACATACAAATGTTTCTAACCGATTCCTCATTCTAATTTTGGATATTTTGTATGTTGCATTAAAAATGCCTTCATGTTTTGAACAGATATAATTAAATGCTATTTATGTGCCCTTCAAAATGAGACACTTCAATAATTTACTGTACTCTCTTCTGCAGTGCTTCTGTCCAGAGCAATGATTACATCAAATTGATCTCTTGACATTTTTCAGAGCACTTCATTTTCAAAGTGGTTGGTCTTGTACACATGCATATTAACCAAAATATTCCAATTCAGAGGGGCTCTTCAAAACCCTGTCAAATACAACTATCTTTTTTCGATGCTTAATTCACCTGAAAGCTAAATCCTATAGATTTGATGGTTCTTTAGATGAGTGTAATTACTCTTCATTTAGGGCTTCTAAAAATGCTGCTTCTTGTTTAAAATTACTCAATTTGCATTCATCTCAGTATGTGTGGATGATATTTTTTTGTTTCAAAGTCGAATTCCAATGAAATCTAATTTAATATACCTAAATGCCTAATATAAGTAAGTTTCTGCTCTCGATGTGATCAACTTTATAACTTCTGAATTAAAGTATCTCTACCTTTCCTCTAAAAGAGTTCAGGCATCTGGTTTGTGGAACAGTTATAGAGTGGGAAAGAAAACAGACAGAAATAGGAATAGAGATTAAACCTGAACATGAAGATTTGTTTCATCATTTTCCTTATATAGGAGCCTTCCTCATTCTATGCTTTGGGAAAACAATATTTATACCAAATAAAAAGTATGAATTTATGGCCCCATCCATTTAATGCTCACCCCAAAAGTAATGTTTTAAGAATTGGCTTTCTGTAAAATGCATTTCTTTATTTACTTACTTATTTACATAATTATTTATTCATCTATTTAACTGGTAGGTTGTAATGAGGTTCCCAGGAAATGATTCAGTAAGCATCTTGGTTTACCAGGGTTCTTATGAAAAATGTCACAATCTGCTTGGTTTAAACAACAGGGATATTTGCCTTACAGCTTTGGAGATGAGAAGTAAAAAAATGGAGGTGTGGGTGGGCCATGCGCTCTGGTAGTGGTTTGCCTGCAATCAGCCTCTCTCTTCTTTGCAAGTCAATCTGCTTAATTTGGTTTCCTCTCTCCTCCTGTGGCTTCTACCCTTCCTGCTCAGTGGTCTGGATCGCAGCTTTAGGTTACCTCTCCTTAGAATGACTCCAGTCATATGGGTTTAAGGCCCACTCGATTTCAATTTGGCCTCATCGCAGTAGGATAGGTTGAGGATCTACTTACAAATGAGCGGGCACCCACAGGATGTGTTAGGACTGGAACATGTTTTGTGGGAGACATGATACAATCCCCAACATTAAGTCATGTTTAAAATATGTTTATTTGCCAGGAAGAGGCCGTAATGGAATTATTTCAAACAAGTTAAGCCTAAATGAAGACAATTCAACTATGTTTTAAAAGAAACAGCAATTCAAGCAAATAAAATATATTAGCTAATTATATGTGGTCTCCTTCTGATGGACACATATTCCATTTTCCTATAAAATTTCCAATGTTTTTGTCTTTCTAAATGCCTCCGCTAACGTTTACCTAACATTTGCTACAGCCATATCATTGCTCCAGCAATTATAGTGAGTGCTTTATCTCCGCCATGCTACTTATGTTCGTAAGTAGAGATGCAGATATTACACAAAATTTATTCAGCATTACGTGAGTAATAAATAGCAGGACTGAAATTTAAATAGTAATCTGGAACTTTTAGGCTCATGTTTTTTTCCACGTTTTCATTCCCTTTACAAAAAAGGAGTCTTGGTCAGTGTTTGCTGTATCAATTCCTACTCCTTAAACACTTGGGTTAAGAAAAGGAAGCACACGGTTGGAAGAAAAGTGTTTTTTAAGGAGTCACAAGTCTTCTTATTCACCTTAAAAATTAACACAACTCTTCACTTTACTTAGGGCATTCTTATCACCCTCTAACAATCTCTTGTTACAACATCACACTTTTTTCAAAATTATTTTCAGTTATGTCTGTTTAGATTAAAGTTTTAACTTTATTGAACCATTTAAGCTAATTTTAGTTAAAGAAAACCTGGACCTCAGCATTATTCACTGGACCCTGAGAGGAGCTTTAATACCATGTTCGAATATTTATTTCTATAAGTTTAATAAAAATGGGACTATATAAAATGGTAGACATTTGAATAATGAATTAATATAGAATTCATAGTAATAAGCAGAAGACACAGAATTATTTCTGTATCAAATTCCCTAGGACAATTATTATTATTTAAAAGTTAAGAAGTTTTGAAAATACTTCTAAGAATTAGTTTTATTGAATTACAATTTAAATTCTTTCTTTGTGCCATAAGAAAGATGATTTTCATAAAATTTCTTTCAGATATGAGACTACTTTTTATTGCTGATAGACAAAATAAACTCATTTTATTATATGAACTGTGCCTCCTACAGGTAACAGAATTGTAGTTTTTATTTTTTAGTGTGTCTGAGCCTTGTTTTTATTTGTTTTGTTTTGTTTTTAGTTTTACATGGATTAAAAGCATATCTGTTAGCCCTAAGGTAATTAACAGGGCCTGTCCTCAAACCTCTGTCCCTTAAGGCCAAAGCACTTATTCCTAATCCCATACATTCGGTCCCTTCATCTGACACTGGTGTGATAATCAGCATAATCCTATTTATTTGTTTTAGGTCTTATTTCTGAGCACTTGGTTTTCACAAGGAAAAGGCCCATATCAATTTTTAAAATTCCTATCACCACAAACATATGTACCTCACAAAATTCCAACTTTGCATATGTTAATAAATAAATGAAATTGTCTTAATAACTACATTTGTTTCTTTTGTGTGTGCAAGCTATGACGTATTAACTAGCTCACTGTTGATTTACATTATTGGGTGTAACAGTCTCCATTACTAGGGACAACTTGTGTTTAACTATTGCACAATTGTTCAAATAAAATTCCCAGAATTACAGTTGCTCAATCAAAGCATGTACCCATGTAACATTCTGAGGCATATGGCAGTACTGTCACCTAGCTTCCTCCACGCTTAGACACTGATTCTGACAAATGAGGGATCCTCTTTGGTCCATTATTCTATAAGGCTCCTAGCTCCACCCTATGAGGTATTTGTGTTTTTTCTTACATGGCTACATATGAAGTGACTCAGTTGCCCTCTGGAATTCCCCAGTGCTCACAACCTCCTTCATGTATGTGCAAGTCTCAGTATCCAAGTTTCAATTTCAAAATATCAAAAACTTTGAAATCTGGAATCATTGATTCTTTGCTAATAAGATTTCCTTAAATGAACAGTATGTTTCTGGTCTGTTCCATATGACAGCAAATTCACCGTTTATTACCTAGACAAAACCTAAACTGTCCTTAATTTTCTTATTAGTTGGCTTTGCACCCCTTTGTCTTTCTCAAATTAATAATGGCTACCTCATGGTGCTCTAGAACAAAATAATTGGGCGTGGAGGTACCATTGCTTTTTTCGTTTATGCACAAAGCATCATTTTGTTCAAAAGACAAGTCTTAGTGAGCTTTTGTATTTTCTTTACTCTTTTGGCAGCCATATTGCAATCAGCTTTTGGAAACTTCTAAACCCCTGAAAAGCTCTCTCTATTCATTTTGAATTCTACTTACTGCTGGAAAATACTCTTTGAGTTCATCTCACTCATTATAGCTTTTTGAAGGTGGGCATTAGTAGTCATCACACTACAACTGACTCTAACAAATTCTGCTAGAGCTAGAGTTTCAGTTGGTAAACTGCCTGTTTTCTGAATTCTGAAGATGATAATTTTACAAGAGTTTTGCTTCTTTATAACATGATGACAGAACCATTCTTCAAGGTACTAATACATTTTTAAGATAATAAATAGACTTTATTTTTAATATAGCTTTAGATATTCAGAATAACTGAGTACATAGATTCCCAAATACAGACTCATTTCCACTCCCCACCCCAGCACAGTTTCCACTATTACTATCTTACAGTGGTACAGAATATTTGTTAAAATTAATGAACTGATGTGGATATGTCATTATTAACTGGAACCCATAGTTTACACAAGGGTTCAGTCTTCATGCTCTACTGTTCTGCTGGTTTTGACAAATGTGTAATGGTATGAAGCCATCCCCCAAACTTCACAACCCCAGAATTCTCCTGTACTTTACCTAGTCATCCTTTGCTTCCCTCCCCCTGAATTTCTGGCAGTCACTGACCTTTTAATTTTCTACATGGTTTTGAATTTTCCAAAATGTCATATAGTTGGAATAATACAGTATGTAGGCTCTCAGATGTGCTTTGCTTCACATAACAATATGCACTTACATTTCTTCCATGAATTTCTGCAACTTGATAGATCATTTCTTTTAATTGCTGAGCAGCATTCCATTGTATGGTGACCACAGATTGTTTATCTACTCACCTGTTGGGGAACATTTAGGTTGCTTCCAGTTTTGGGTGATTCTGAAAAAGGCACTATAAATTTTCATGTGTAGACTTTTATGTGGAAATATGTTTTCAACTCAATTATATAATACAAAGGTCTTTTATCCAAAATATAAAGTGAACTTTTAAAATTCAGCAATGAGAAAAATAATCCAATTCAAAACTGGGCAAAGGATCCAAAAAGACTCCCACCAAAGTAAAAATAGTGATGGCAAACACACATATGAAAAGAGGCTCAAAGCCGTATATCATCTGAAAATCACAAATTTAATAACCTTAAAATATAAATCCACAAATATTATAATGGCTAAAACGCCCCCCAAAACTGACAATACCATATGCTGGTGAATATATAGAACACCATCAATGCTATTCATTGCTAGCAAGAATGAAAAATGGCAAAACTACTTTGGATGACAGATTGGCAGTGTGCCAGTTTGAAGCTATTATGTACCACAGAAAGACCTTGTTTTAATCCTGATCCAACCTTGTGGGGGCAGTGTTGCTTTTAATCCTGATTCAATATTCTATGGTGGAAGCTTTTGATTAGATGATCTCCACAGAGATGTGGCATGCTCAATTTTGAGTGTAACCTTTTGATTAGATCAAAATGTGACTCCATCCATTCTACCTGGGACTTGATTAGTTTACTGGGGCCCTTTAAGAGGGACTATTTTGGAAAAAGCTTGAGAGCCCCACACAGCCAAAGATCTTTGGAGATGAAAGAAAATGCCCCTGGGGAAGATGTTTGAAACTAGACGCCAGAAACCCCAGCAGATGCTAGCCACATGCCTTCCCTGCTGGCAGTGATGCTCTGGACCCATCTGCCTTTCTTGAAGCAAGGTATCTTATCTGGATACCTTAGTTTGGACATTTTTATAGCCTTAGATCTGTACCCTTGCAACTTAATAAATTCCATTTTTAAAAGCTGTTCTATTTCCAGTATATTGCATTCCAGCAGCTTTAACACACGAAATAGACAATTTCTCACAGAGGTAGACATAATCTTACCAGAGGATCCAGCAATCAGGCTTTTAGGTATTTAACAACTGACATAAAAACTTATTCCACTAATTTTGAAATTAGTTGAAGGAATACTCACAGCTCTAACAGACAAACTCCATGATCTTAGTAATTTAACATAACAGGTGTTTATTTCCTGCTCAAATAAAGTTTAGTTGGTAGGAGAAAGGATAATTGTTTTCCATAAAATAATTCAGAGATCCAAGATCCTTCGTCTTAGGTACTTTTTCTGTTCTGAAGTCTTCTTCATTTAGCCAGAGACAGGAGAAGAAGGAATGTAGGATCTCTGAGAGGTATTTTTTGGCCAGGACTGGAAATGGTTTTGATGACACTGTACCACATTCTTGTGGCCAGAACTCGGTGAAAATAGCCACACCTGCAATAAGGGAAGATGATGCAAATCATATATATATCCAAGAAAAGGAAGAGAAACATTTTCTAAAGAATGAACAGTTATTGGCCTAACTATGGAAAAGAGTAATGAATAATGTTTGGTTAATTTTAGCTGCCTTGTTGAGTTAAGATATATTCTCTATATGAAGAAAGATAAAAGTTCTTATATTTCCTTTTTTTCATTTTCCAAGAAATAAAATGAAGAATGGAAGTGAAATATCTTGAACTTAAATAGGGAAAATGTATCTTCATGAATTAATTTTTTCCCAATAGATGCAACTAAATGATCATTTAACTGTAAATTAAAAAAAAAACAAAAGCTTGATGTACAATTACCTATAGAACACCAATAGAAATTAAAGAAATGTTAAATATTTCCTTCTGCCCAGATTTAACAATTTCATGGATCCAATTATATTTTGATTACTTGTATTTCAAATATTTAAATTAGGTATGCAGGCTTCATGGAAAGAAAAAGCAGAATGTATTTCAAGTACAAAATTTGACTTTCCTAATTATGTAAGGAAAAGATGTAATGGATAGATGAAATAAGGTACTTCTCACTTAGGACCTGCTCCTCTTACTTGGGGAACCTCAAACCCTATTAGGTAAGTATCATTGATTCATTGAAGTATCGCCCATGGGGATTCAGAAAAGAATAAGCATACACCATCCATTCAGAGGATTATAATTGGATGCAATGGTTACCAAAAGGGAGTCCAGAGATGGGCAGAATCAGCATCACCTGTGAACTCATTAGACAAGCAAAGTCTCATGTTCTACCATGAATGCATTTTTAACAAACTGTTTATAACAAGCTCTCTAGGTGATTCTCATCCAAGCTAAAGTTTGAGTATCACTGGCCTGGTGAGATCCTTTAGGGGCAGTTGTGATATATAAGAAAATATATATCCCTATCATCCAAGCCCTTTTTCCAAACTACAGCAGTCTACTTAAAATGTATTAAAATTCAACTTCCATGCTTACTTTTCCTTGTACCTTCATTATGTCCTATTCATATTATAAAAATAAATATTCAGATAAATATGTTGCAGCAGAGAAAGTCTTATGGATATTTAAAAATCATACATATATTAAAATAATATAATAAAATTCAAATGAAACAAGCATTTTTCTAAAAGTTCTTAATTAGATTAAATCTGCCTATTTTTCCTGAAATGTACTAAATACAGTTTCTACCAAATTCTATAAAATATAGTTAATAAGGAATAAATCAAAAGTAAATATTGAGAAAATGGAAAGAAGAAAACAAGTCTGTTAACAATAATGATAAATATAGATTACATGATTGAGAATTAGATTTCACTCATCTTTCTTTGAGCTGAAATTGAAAAGAAAGCATAACTAGTTACATTGGGATTAGTAATATAAAAACATATGAGCTGTTTGTTGTATTTTCATAAAGACGTTGTGGGTTATATTATTAAGTACATGTAGATACCAAACTCAATAGCCTAAAGGGGCAGAAAGATACCTTAAATGAGCAATTAGGACTGGATGTGATAAAATAGATTTCTAGGCTCAGGGAGATTATTGCTATAAAAACAACATGCACCAAGAGACACTAGCTTGTCAGTTTTTCAAACATTACTGCTAACTAAGAGCCTAAACAAAATACTTCAATGTTTTTAAATAATTCATAGTTTTAAGATTTTGTTGGAGAAATGACATATTTCTGAGTGAAAGAGCATACATTTGGACCACTCACCAGTACAAATTCTGTACTACGTTGTATACTTTATGTGGATTTGTTGGTTAGCTGATGGCTGGGGGTAAGCAGCCCTACTGAGTCAGTCACACAGACACACAGCACAGGACTCAGAAGACAACCCTCAGGGGTGAGTGGAAGGCTTCTGCTTTATTGAGGAAGTGCACAGAATTATACAGGCTGGGAGCATGCAGGGACACATGTCTGGCTGGGATTGGTCACGGTTGTTGCTAGGGTGGAAGGCAGATTAGTGCTTTTGGCAGCCATTTTGTGCTGCCCTGCATCAACCACGGCAGCCATGTTGGCAAGAAATTATGACATCTCCATCATGGATTCAAGAGAAATCTGTTTCTAGCTTTTGCCTTGGAAAAAAAAAAAAATGTTTTCCCTATGTAGTGACACTATAAAACATGAAAATCATAATGCATTTGCTCTAGCTTAAGTGCCCAAATGCTTTAAGCCTCTGTCTTCAATTTTTAGTCATCTACCAGGATGGCCTATCTGTATTTCCAAAGTATAGGCCATTAATGGTTGCATTTTTATGTAAGTGTTCATATGCAAACTCCCATCTGCTCTATGCCTCCTTACTTTGATCTCTGCATTTTAATGGTATTATGTCATGTTTTATGGAATCTTTAACCCAAACCTTCCTCTTTCTTCTCAAATCTATAAATATATGTACAAATGCATTTTTATGTAGGCATCAAATAGAGAAGCTCCATTCATATTTTTATAGTTAGTTCAGATTTCTTAGCATCCCCATCAGTAGGTCTGCATTATCAGGCCAGACTCTACATTGACAAATGTCAAAGAGCTGCTTCTGTAGCTGTTACCTGTAAAACCAACATCTTACTGCTGAAGATGAAAACAAGTTGCAGCATCCAACAGGTATGCCAAGCTATCTTTGTCCATGAGATCTGTGTGGACATTCTTAGTATTCCCAAAGGAATCTGTCCCTCTACTGACGATATTTTCCCACCAATGCCAGTGCCTTAATTCCTTTTGTGGCTGGCATTAGTGATGTGTTGTCACCTATATAGGCCCTGGTATAGAATTTCAATGAGATATGTACGACAGGACAAAGATGGTAGTTTAAGGTAAGAAGAAAGTTTTCTTCTCTCTGAGCCATCTAAGTCAAGCTTCTTTGCAAATATAACTGCCTGGATTCCCAAGTCAAAGTCCTCTGGTAATTTTGCTCCTTGCATTCACACATGTGTGCCTTACCCCACAGTTTTGACAGGACACCATGATAATCAGATAATTAGAAGGAGCCATGTCCTGTAGCTAGAATGATCACTTCTTTCCAACAATTTCAGAATTTGTACTCACTTTAAGCCCCTGGACAGTACCCCTTCCCATGCACACATCATTTTAATTGTTTCTTCCTGAAACATTTATACTTTTGTGAAATAATGTCTTCATTCACATCTATGTCAGCCCCTCAGAGATGTCTTTATATCTTTGTTTCCCAGCATATCTATGGTAGATGACAGCCTAAGTATAGGAGCTGGGATTCTTGTCTCCAGGAAGTTGTTCTGGGCCTGAGTACTCAGGAGATAAGGGCATGTATTTGTTTTCTATTGCTATGTAATGGACTACAACAGTCTTAGCCAAACAACACCCATTTATTATCTCTTAATTTCTGTGGAAAAGGAGTCACTCACAGCTTTAACTGGGCCTCTGCTCAGGGTCTCACAAGGCTACAATTAAGTTGTCAACCTGGTTGCCTTCTCATCTGCATGCCTGACTGGGGAAGAATCTGCTTCCATGGTTTTTCAGGTTGTGTGCAGAATTCATTTTCTTCTGGCTATAGAAGTCACATGACTTGCTTCTTGAAGGCCTGTAGGAGAGCTGCTTTGACCTCATGAAGGTTCCCTGTCCTTCAATGGCTTTCGCCTGATAAAGTGAGACCCATCCAGGATAGTCTCCCTTTTGATTACCTCAAAGATATCTGATTAAGTCATCTTAATTAGAACTGAAAAATCACTTCACTTTTCTTAAAACCTGCTATAATCAAGGAACTGGCTCTTCTACTATGTTATTCATAAATTATTGGTGAGCTGTCACAGAATCTGCCTGCACTCAAGGGAAAGTGTTTGTATGTGGACATGACTCACTGGGTGGTCCTCTTAAGATCTGTCTATCACAAGGTCTTCCCAGATCTAGCTGGATGTATTTAAGGCAGATGATAACTTCACCTGCCATTAGGCTCTTAGTAGCAGGCTCATCATCAACTATAAAATATTTGTTATTTGAATTTGAATAGGACATTTAAACACATTCTTGTATAGGGATAGAATTGAATAAGTAAAGAATCAGATATAAAATCTAGGAAAATATTTATAAAACAAAGAGTTTCTATTATCTAAATGGATTTAGCTGATCAATTTCCAGTAAGAGGTAAGCTTTCTTAAACACCAGGTTCTAAAAGAAATATCTCAAATATTACTTTGTTGATAGGCATAATGAAAAGTGTTCTTAACCTTAACAATGCCCAAAGGCATTGCCTCTTGCTCAGCCTCTTAGTAAAGACAACGCATGCCTTATCATATTTCATTTCAACATAAACCCAATAAAGTCATTTTTATTATTACACAATTGAAGCTTGATGAGGTTACAACACACACACATGCACATTTAAAAATGTAGTATGTTCTAGGACCAAGTTTACAATCCAAGTTTCTCTCCTCTAGAGTCAACAAACACTCTACTTCATTTCGTTATGGTACACTGTCCTTAGAATGATGAAAAAGTAGATGTCATGAATAGATGTGTATAGACTCAAAAACAATATGACACTATTATTAATAATATGTTAATTATAAAATTATGATAAAAAGAAATTATAAAAGAGAGTAGTGCATGAATTGAACTACAGAACTGTTAAACTAAAAGATCTTTAGAACTAGCTTTTCATTCATTTTTTTCAATATTTATTGCATGTTGTTTCTATGCCAAATAGTGTTCTAAGTCCTGAGAATGCAAAGAAGAAAGATGCTATGCTTCTTACTAATGCCAAATTAAAAATGATAATTTAAGAGCTTGGAATTTGGAAGCACATGATCATAGGTTAGAATGATAACTCTTCCACCCACAAATTCTAGAGCATTTGGTTGGTTATTTGTCTTCTCTACATCTGTTTCTTTTTATTTAATATGAATGAAATATTAGTCACCATCTCATATAATATTATAATGATTAGAAGAGATAATACAGGGGAAGTGCTTATTGATATTCCAATGGCCTATTCATCAACATATGTCATCTCAAGAAAATAATAAAAATAGTAATAATAAGAATGATAATGATGATGAATTCAAGATGGACTGTCTGGCACTGTGTTATGGAAGCACAGAAAGGGAAGATGACTAAAAATCATAATGAAGGTCCACAGAGTTAAACTGACCACAGACATAGTTTGTGAGACTAAAAAAATTGCTATAGCTATGCGGAATGATAATGGACTGAATGCTTGTACTATATGATGTCCAGATTTCCACAGTCTAATTTCATATTGCTTAATTATTTTACTATATCTGCTTGTTCCTGTAAGTATTTTGAGTAATGGCCCTTAAAATAGAAGGGTTTAATGGTTTTTATTAGTGCCTAGAACTCTAGCATGAGGAAAACAGTAGCTTGCCCAAGGAAAGTTATGCTTCCAATTGAAGAAATGTTATTTTTTGCGAGTATCTGAGGAACTCTCAGAAACTTATAACACTGGCATACTCCAAAGCTGAGTTAATAGAATGTCATGTAGGTAATATCAAAATTGGTCACGGCCATCCAGGAGTGAAAATCTTCCTAGAGGTTTGAGAGATGACTCCCAAGGATGAGCCTGGCCCTGGCACCATGGGATCGACAATGCCATTCTGACCTAAAAGAGAAAAGAAGCATAACAAATAAGGTGACAGGGGCTGAGAGAGTTCAAATAGAATTGACATTGCTACCTATCATAACTTGCCAAACTCCAACCAAAACCATTCCTGCCAATCCTAAAGATCATCTAGGGCATTATATAAGATTCTACAAAGGTTCCATCACTAGGATAACTTTCCAAAATGCTACAATCTCCACATGTGTCCCCAGACCAGATAAATCCTGAAATGAAGAGGGGCCAGCCTCTCCAGAACATCAGCTAGTTCTGTCTCCTTACTTTATATTATCCACAGACCCTTCCAACTTGAAAAAGTTAGAACAGACACAGTCCAAATACCCCTAAAGAATGGGAGAAGGATCAAAGGTGATGGTGGAGTTATACAGAGAAGGTAGGGTTTAACAAATGAGTATGATTGCTGAATCATTATTTTGATATATTTTTTTAATCTCTAGTATCCTTTTTGGGGGGGGGGGGATGGAGGGTGGGGTACATGGTCCAGGAATTGAACCCGGGTCTCCTGCGTGGAAGGCAGGTATCATTCTAACCACTCAACTACCCGTGCACCCAGTCTCTAGTATCTTATAGCAGCTAGAAGTAAAAACCTAAAATTGAGGAACTGTAACCCATACCAAAATCGGAACTCTCTTCTATAGCTACTTGTTGTAATGTGCTTTGAAATTTATTGTTTTTTGTATATATGTTATTTTTCACAAAAAAAGAAAAAAAATGTGATTTGTGATGATAAATGCGCAGCTATATGATGATGGTGTGAACCATTGACTATGCACATTGGATGATCACATGGTATGTGAATATATAATAAATATCAATAAAAATAAATATATATTTTTAAAAAATGATCAAAGGAGAAGGAATTAATAGAGAAGAAAGGATTTAACAAATGAGTATGACTCCTGAATCATTATAAAGGTATTTCTTTTAGTCTCCAGTGTCTTGGAGCAACCAGAAGGAAAAACCTAAAATTATGGACCTGTAATCCATACCAAGCTCTGAAATCTGTTCTATAACTAATTGTTGTGCTGTGCTTTGAAATTTATTGTTTTTTTTGTATTTGTGTTATTTTTCACAAGAAATAATATATATATATATATTAACAATCAAATAACGGGCTGTATGGGAACTCTGCATTTTCTGAATGATTTTCCTGTAAACCTACAATTTCTCTAATAAAAATAAATAGATATTTGTTATGTTTAGAAGATAAAAAAATTTTTCATGGCTAAAATTCTTATTGTATCAGAAGGAGATATTAAGGTCAATCATAAAAATATAGTATGGTGAAAAAATTCAACTACTGATTTTACAATATCTAAATAAAGCTGTTTTTCACTCCAAAAATTTTATAGGCATAGTGCAAAAGATTGAATTTAGAGTAACAAAACTTATACTCCCATCGACAATTAATAATGTGTATTTGGGCAGTGAAAATCACCACTGTCTTTTTTGACAAGAACTGTATGAATATCAGCACTAATATCATAATGATTTTCCTTATGATAATGATATTATGAGAAATGAATCAAATTCATATTTTGGGCATGGTATATATTGGTTATCAAACAGGGCTATGAGTCAAGTTATCCCTCTTTCCTATTTAAGATTTCACATACTTTTATGGTTAAGTCTTTCTCTCTCTCTCTCTCTCTCTCTCTCTCTCTCTCTCTCTATATATATATATATATATATATATATATATATATATGTATATATTTGTGTTATTTGTAGTAATGTACTCATTTGGTTTATAAAATAACCCATACTAACCTAAAAACCTTTCTTTAGAACATAAAAAATTAAAGTTAGAACAATTTTATATGCCAATTGAACTATCAGAGTGACTTTACACGTGAAAAATTTGAAGTAAATGACTAACAATTAATATAATGCTATAATCGTAATACTGTTGCCTTACTTATTCTAGCAAGTCTTACAAGAACCAAGACAACTGTTTTGAAAAGTGATCAGAGATATGCCTCCTTAAAATATGAGGAGCTGGTATAATATAATTATTTAGACATGTGAATTTAAATGCGACTGCCCCTTAACAACATCAAAACCAGAAGCCCAGAAAATGATAAGATGGCATTATTATAATTAACAGCTTGAGCAATAATACTAAGGCCATACATTTAAATATAAATTACCTTTGTAGTTTACAAATCGATTATCTCATTTAATCCTTACAGCTTCCTTGAAGGACAGCAGGTTGTAAAGTCATTGAAAGTTTTATCATGACAATTTTGGATAATGTTATTATCATTAAAGTCATTGAAAATATACGTGATGCAAAGGGAAGTCAGTAGCTTGTTGGTATGGGGGAAAAATAACTCATTATATATTGTGCTTATAATCAAAAGATACCAATCATATTGATAGGATCATCCCCAAATATGTAATTATAAGGTACTCATAATTAGCCATTTGCTCTCCTGGATGTGTAGAATTAATTAAGTTGACTATTGTATTACGTATCGATTGGACTGATGAGCATACATGTGTTGGGTAGAGTACAAAGGAAAGGGAAAAATACCACAAACACATTTTGTGTTTTAATCATTTAGCTGAAGGTCAGCTCAAAATAATTTTTTGAAAACTTGTATAATGATTGCATTTAGTCCTTAAAATTAGGGTGACACTGCAGAATTTTAAAGTTTGTGCTCAACTGAGAAGTTAATTAATTCCCTGCTTATTTTCAAAATTAAGAAGGCATATCAGCATGCATATGGTGTATATCAATTTAAAAAATAAAATGGTACTCTAATGCTTTATTTTCTCCATAATGCTCTGTCATACCTTTCTTGGCCCTGATATTGTGGGCATATTTTATAATATCGTGACTACTTTCAATTACAAAATATTTTTTATTTTCTGTCCATCAAAATAGCATCAAACTTGAAATCAAATGAAATCCATTTCTGTCCTTCATCCCATCCTTGCCCCTCTCATTTCTCCTTCCCGCTCCCCTTCCACACTCTCCACCTTTGCAGCAGACACCAGCTGGAACCCTACTTCCTTGGAGTGGAGAATAGTGTGGCCTCTCTATGCCCTTTTCTGGTAACTATGACTTCAGTGACCGGGTCTTGAGGAGGAGCAGCCATGCAGTTAGGGGTCATTTTATGGCAATGAGTACATATTTATTTTGTGGGGTATCCCAAACTTTGTCATGGTCTAATGAGTGTCCATTGGAGGTCTCTGAGAATTTGGTGGTCACTATTCAGATGAAGCGTGTTGACTTCGTGGGATACAAAGGTACAGATTCAGCTTGAAATGACACCCTAATTTTTCTGTTTTTGTTTTAAACGGACGTATCATATGTAGCCAATATAACTGTAAAAAAATCGTTGTTTTTGCAATTTTTAAGTATATGTGTGTTATCCAGTTTCTATCTCTCAGAAGACCTGATTTATTACAGATTATTTAGTATTTCTCTGGGTGGTGAGTCTCTGCTTTGTGAAATACTAATCATGCTGTCTCCTTTAGTTCTCTCCAATTTGATCCGTACTCAGTTGAGCATAAATAAAGCCCATGAGCTGATCTACACAGAGATAGGATATGGTGATAGATTTATGGAAAGGTTAGAGGAAAATTTATGGATTATCATGTTTAGTGTTTTTTGTTCCTGGAACCATACTAATATTATTTATTAGTAATATGTATTATTAGTAATCAACGATATTATTTATTTTCCAGGAAATGTAATAATCCTCATATTTGTAATGTAATCAAAATAATATGGCATAGCTCAAAATGGTATTTAGATAAACTGAAAATTTACAATTGATAAATATGTTTGATATATGTAATTATATGTATATCACATTTAGTGTTTAGTATTCTAAGATAATTAGAGATCCATTCTAATTATATCACATAGATAGTTATGCCACTAATAAAATCAACAAGCATGCATCATTGAATAGCTGGCATCCCAAGGCTTTGCTTCACATAATTCTTTAAGGCACATATCAAACACCATTAGTTCCACAGAGTTTCCAGAAAGATGTAAAAAATTGGATGGCTAGATAGATGTTGATATAGATAGTGAGTCTTCTTCTTTGCGTGCTCCTTCACTTTTTTTTCGCATTATAAGCAAATGTTTACTTATACCTATACATGTAATTTTTTTCCTTTTTCTTTTCTTTTTCTTTTGTTTTTTCAGTTAGAGTTAGATTATAACTTAGAGTTAGCTCTAACAGAGTTAGATTATGCACTTCAGAAAATTCAGTTCCAGACCAAATAAACCTTTCTTCCATTGGTCTCAAAGACTATGTGTGATTCTAAAATATAGACACTGTCTTCCCTACCCCTATGTTCTGAAATTCTATTGTTTATCTGATCCAAGTCAATTCAATATAAACCTTGCATCAGATAAATTTCTGGTGGGGTAAGATTATGTAAAATCATTTAGTTCTTTCGACTGTTGTCACCTGTTACTACAAAATGAAAAGAACCATCAAACGGGACAAAAAGTGAAATAAAAAAACAATTTTCCCATAATATTCACTTCAATACTCTTCTAGGATTATTAAATATCAAATTACATTTTGGAAAAGGTTTTTTGGAGGGGGTGAATGATCTGAGAGTACACTTTTCATGTCCCAAGTCCATGCTTAGATGGCCTATTATATAGAATGACTATGTAATTTATTGTACAAACTAGACACCTTGAAGAATGGAAGGGGGAGCTAGTAATCATCATGTCAGGAAAACAGCGGTAAATCATGACTTCCCAGGGAAACCAGGATCAGGGCACCCTACTGAGAAATCCCACACCCAGAGCAGGTGGTTTTTTCCTTCACCTTTCCATGCTTAACTAATGCCAAGTAGATTCTCTAAACACCCGTGCTTTATTCTCTTCTTTGCACCTGGAATGCTCTGCTCTTTCTTTCTAATCTGACAAAATTTAATTGGGTGGCCTCCTTCTTCAGAATTCCTCTCCTAACCCCTCCCCCTCTTGTGTCCTTTGAAATTGGGTTAGGCTCCTTGCCTCTTTTCTGCTTTGAGACTGAATTGAGCAGTCACTAAATGCCTGCTGTGTTTTCCTTGGTGCTGGGTTTTGTAAGGATATGTTTCCTTCTTGACAGGATAATAATTTGATTATACTGATTATATATCCTTCATTCACAATCCCCATTCCAGGCTGATTGCTCTCAGAGTTTTATTATAGAAATGCCTCCAGGCATAGTTAGTTTTGCAGAGAGAAAATGTTTTATGTGCTTTAAGAGCACTGGGTTTTGTTTTTCCAAAGCAGTGGCATAGAACTCTGATACAAATTTTTTTGTCTTAAACAGTGAGAAATGATTTCCCACCAAGATGCCACTGGGTATAAAGAGAGATGAGTTCGATTAGTGGGATCTCAGAAAAACAACCCTCATGCCTTTTTTCACTTGAATGTGGTCCTTGAGACACAGTTGAATGATGTAGATACCTTTGGTGATCCAAACAAAAGCATATATAACTTAATCCATTTCTCAGATGGGGCCTGGGCAAATTATGAATTCTCACCATCATTAAATCCAACATGCCATGGTGGCAGTTATATATGTAGGATGGCATTGCATAACACAGCAGGAGGGTCGTAGTCAAACCCCCAAGTCTCCTGCAGCCCCGAAAACTGACAGATATCAACCAAATTTCCCATAGCCCTCAAAAGTTCAAAGAGGTAGCCAAGGAATGCCAGTGAACATTGGATGACCTTGAGGGAACTGAGGATCCTGTAAGGAGATAGGTTAGGGACAGACTGGGGATGTGGATTTCTCAGTGGGACCAAGGAGAAGTAGTTACCTTTGTCTAGGAAAGTGATACATGATTATCTGAGTACCTGACACTCAATACTCCCATGCCCCCCCAACTGTCATCTTGTGGTGGATGAAATACAGAAATTACTCTTTTAATTTGCATGGCATTATTTGCTGAGAGTGGACAACACTCAAGATTGAAGTTTCTTTCAATCTTGAAAGAATTTTTTTCTTTGTTGTTATAAAAAATGTAACGGAAGCTCCATTTTTTTTTTCCTTTTTGGTATATCTGGCTGTAAAATGTGACTATTAAGCAGCTTCTGAAATTGAGAGAAAAAAGGAGAAGCAGGCACTAACAGACACTATGTAGATGTAATTTGCCAGGATTTGTGTTTGGCATTTCACACGATACCTCGTTTGTCCTTCAAAACAACTCCTCTATTTAGAGTCTTATCCTGAGTTCCCATAAAAAGCTTGTCTTCATCCAAAGTCTTGCATGCACATCGTTTATTTTGTGAAGGGATCCAAAGAAATGCATGTAGGGAGCTGGGAAATATGAGTCAGGGGAGGAGAAAAAACCAAAGTTGTCTCTGGTCCTTGTGAGCAACTGGAGCTTGTTCAAGCTGGGCATTAGAGAGGTTGTGGAGAAAGTACTCCAGATTTGTGCCCCCGTGGGCCTGAAAAAGGGAACATTTGTCCACCAGTGCATATCCCTGATGAGTCATCAGTTCTGCACTCCTTTGTGCTTCTAAGTTTGCATCCATGTCCTATTGGCTAAATTGATTCCCACTATATTGCTTGCAAGAATGGCAGAAAATCCCAGAACAGAGGGTATATTTTAACACAGCTGGTTACCCCAGCAAAGACCTCGATGAAGTAGGGTAGAGGATGCGAGGTGGGGCACAGAAGTTGTCCCTTAAGTCTAGGATCAACTTTGTGGTTATGTGACTATAGCAGGTACAGAGGATCTCCTACTTGTTAGGACCTCATGTTGGGGGTTTCATGCTCTGTGGGCATGGTATTGAAATTCTTTTGCATTTAATTTTTCAATTTGTGTTTTGTAAGTGCAGTTGGATGCAACAGTGGAGCATGCACTGGGGCTTGAAGTATCAGCTGACGCATCTCCTTTTGCCTCCCTGCTTCTGCAGCATGCTTTGATGGTTCCCTAGGATATTGGTTGCCTTTCCCAGCCCTCGGAGCTATGAGCCCACCAACCAGGCCTTTCCCTCCCCTTCACAGTCCTGAAACCATGACTTTCTTCTGCTTGGGGCAGTGCTAGGTTGTATTGGTGGTGGAGGTGGAGACTACATTCTGCCACTGTCTTCTACCCCACTGGCCTGGACACAGGGAGGGTCAGGATTAGGCACACCTTGTATTGTCTTAGAAGAGAATAAAGAAGTGGCCACTCTCCCAAAAGTGGCTGCACCATGGAAAACTCTGCAGTAGACTCAGCGGGGGCCTCTGTGTACTCCACCCAGGTACAAGCTCATCTCAGAATGGAGGTTGCTATTACTTGGGATTCATCCATCTGCAATAGGTTGGGGCAGTGGTATCATGGGAAGTGATACTTCCCCACGGCTGGGGTCTGCATTTTCATTTTGTTCTGGACTCTGCAATTAAAAAGTAAATTTTGTATTCAGGGAACAGTGGTACTACTGGGTTGAAATGTGCTTCAAGTCACAAGTAGTATGTTGCAAGGATTCTAGCGCTGCTCTGTCTTGCTCTAAGGTTGTGTTCTACTCACACCACTCTGCCTGGGGTGCTAAAGCATATTCACCTATAGTCACCCTCTTAGTGCAGCCAGCAATGCATTAGTCTCATAAGGTTCATTGCCTGGAAGACAGTTAAACAGTGAGTCCAGGAACCAAATTGGAATATGGCCTCAAGACACATAACACAGGGCATAAAACAAGTTCTAATATGTTTTCATGGGTGAAGTCTCATTTTTTAATGCAATTTTATTGAGATATATTCACATACCATATACTCATCCAACGCATACAATCAGTGATTCACAGTATCATCATATAGTTGTGCATTCAGCATCACAATCGATTTTTGAACATTTTCATTACTCCATACACAACTACAATAAGAATAAAAATAAAAGTAAAAATAAAAAAGAATACCCAAAACATCCCATGCACCTTATCCCTCCATATTATTTATTTGTTTATTGTCTTTATTATCTTACTCATGTCTCTATAGGCTGGATAAAAGGAGTGTCAGTCACAAGGTTTCCACAATCACATGGTCAAACTGTAGAAGCTATGTTGCTATACAAGCATTTTCAAGGATCAAGGCCACAGAATTATACTTTGACAGTTTCAGGCATTTCCTGCTAGTTACTTCAAGACATCAAAAATTCAATGGGATATCTGTACAATGTATAAGAATAACCTCCAAAATGACCTTATTTGAAACTTCTCAGCTACTGAAACTTTATTTTGTTTCATTTCTTTTCCCCTTTTCGGTGAAGGAGGTTTTCTCAATCCTATGATGGCAGGGCCAGACTCATCCCCAGGAGTCATGTCCCAAGTTGCCAGGGAGATTTACAGACCTGGGAATCATGTCCATATAGGGGAGAGGGCAATGAGTTTACATGTGGAGTTGGCTTAGAGAGAGAGGCTACGTCTCACAACAAAAGAGGTTCTCTAGTGGTGATGCTTAGACCTAATTATAGATAGTTTTAGCTTATCCTTTGCAGGAATAAGTTTCATAAGGGTGAACACCAATTTAAATCAGTGGTCCTCAATGCTTGTGAGAATATCAGTTTTTCCCCAGGAGGGAGAGTTTAATATATCCAACTTTTCCTGCAGTTCTTCAAGGGGACTTTGCAAATATTTCTTTATCTTCTGCCCAGATTACTCTGGGGTATGTCAGAGTTTCACTCTAACTTGTAAAAACCAATAAGTTCTCACTCCCTATTCAAGGTTCTGTGTAATTATGCTGTTTGAATAAATTAACCATACAAGTTAAATTAGTGTGCTGCAGAAAATATAAATTTTACACCAAATAAGCATCTCTTCCTTTTGTCTCATACAGAAATGGAAGTTTTATACAGTCAATATCATCCTTTATCCTTTAGTCTAATTTACCTTAGTCCTAACCAGATCAGCTTCATTTATATCTCTAATTGAAGTCTGATCTCTTTGTCAGCTTTTTAACAATTTCTTTATTGGATAATGCTGACTCTCATAAATGCAGAACTTTAGCTCTAAGTCTCAGGTGCCACACAGATACCCAAAGTTCCAGAGAACAACCATGCTATGCACAAAGAGCTCAGCATCTCAGACTTTAGAAATAACAAAGTAACAACTCAGGAATAGATGTGACTGCAGTAAGAGCTTATAGTCTAGGGACCCTTACAATAGGCCTTTCCCTGATAACCTATGCTTTTGGATTCAATTCTCAAAATTTGCACATTGTGGTTAGTCCATATTAGTGAGGTATTTTAATGTCTATCTTTTCATTTCTGGATTATTTCACTCAACATACTGACCTCAAGGATCATTTAGCTATTTGCATGCCTTGCAAGTTCCATCCTTCTTGCAATCACTCCATAGTCTGTTGTATGTTACACCACAGTTTGCCTTTCTATTCATTAGTCTATGTACCTTTATGTCACCTCCATCCATTGCAGATCGTGAATGCCACTATCATAGACACCAATGTGCACAAGTGCATTCATGTCCCTGCTTTCAGTTCTTCCAAGTATATACCTAACAGTGGGGTTGCAGGATCATATGACAACCCTATACTTAGCCTCCTCTGGATCCACCCCACTGACCTCCAGAGGGACTGTACCATTCCTCTTCCTTACCAACAGGGAATAGGTACATCTCACTCCAGCACTTGCATCTTTCTGTTTAATTTTTACCAGTTTCATTCACACACCATGCAAGCCATCCTAAGTAAACAATCAACATTTCCTGGTATAGTCACATATGCATTCACCATCACAATCTATATGAGGACATTTCCATTTCTTCCACAAAGAAAGAAGATGAAAACGATGAGGAATAAAAAATAAAATGAAATAAAAAAGTGAAGCATCACCACCACCAAGAAACCCATACCCTTCCCTTATATCCCCCTTTTATTGACATTTAGCTTTGGTTGTACTTAATGGAAGCATATTACAGTATTACGGTTAACTATAGATTCTTGTTTGCTTTTATTGCATTTTTTCTGTATACCATCACATTTTCAACACTTTGCATTGTTGACATTCATTTGTTCTTCCTCATGTAAAAACTTTCTTACATTTGTATGCTCAATCCCCATCATTGTCCACTCTAGGTTTCACTAAGTTGTACAGTCCCATTATTTATCTTCTATTTTTCCTTCTGGTGTCATGCATGCCCCTAGCCTTACTTTTTCAACTGTACTCATACTTAGCTGTATTCAGTGCACTTTATAGTGGTGTGCTACCATCACATAGTATTGTGCTATCCATTTCTTTAATTACTTGTTTCAATTGCCTTGCCAAACATTGAATAGGTACATCTCATTTAAAGTGATAGTTTGGTCTATTGACTGGGCTACGTCTTCATTTTTCCTAGTGTAACTCCTAATTTTTGCCAGTGTTTAGGTGTCTGATTTCCTGGATTAGATTGTTCTGGAGGTCATTTCACTCTTCTACCTAATGTTTCCTTATTGTTTGGCTTTGTTATCTATCTGTTCTTTGCCATTCAGCTCAACTTATTCTAGACCTCTAGCATAGCATCTGTTCAACTGATCAACATTTTCCAACTCTTCTTTTTCTGGTTCTTGCCCTACCTATATGGCACCTTTTGTTGTGGACTATCTCCCCAGGTATGATCAACCCCAATCAGCTTTTCCCAGACAAGGCAAGTCAAGTCTCAGGAGACGGTCTAATCAGTATCAAGTTTCCTTAATGATGATACCCAGCAGATTGTCTGCTTTCCTATAGAGCTTCTAAAATACATGTTTTCTTAACCTGGCATAAGCAGTTGGTGCTTGTCAGCCTACAGCTCCCCACTGACATAAAATGATGCAGAGCCTCTAATTCTCAGCAGGCCCTCCCTGCCAGTGGTGTGGCTAAAACAGTGGCTGAGGGGGAATGTAAGCCTAAGCTGTTTCTGATTCCAGCCTTTGGGAATCTGAATTCTCGGAAGAAGGCGCAACATTTGAACTTGGCCGCACATCCCCTTCTCTTGGGGACAATATGGCCTTTAGGGAATTTTCTCCTTCACTTGTCTTGTTATTTGTTTCTCAGACTTATTCTATATATGCCCTTGCTTGCATAAGTGCAGATAATTCAAAATGCCTGATGCTTTTTCTAATAAGCTTCTGAGAATACTTTTAAAAAGAAAAAAGAGAGAAAAAAATATAACATACTTTTGAGTCAGTTCCCAGTCCCCATGTTTTGCCAGTCAAGAGCTGGATTTGGTACACAGCTCTATGTACCTCTATTTTTGGGACTCAGCCATTTTTCCAATATTCTGAGCTTGGCCAACTTCAGAAGCCTTGTTTTTTTTCTTGTTTGTTTGTTTTTTTTGTTTTCGTTTGTCAGCCCCTACTCCTTTATTGTGGGAGAGACCTCAGGGTTAATTTCTTGCTTGCTTTGGATTTATCTGTGCTCAGAACTTGTATTCAGCAGTCCAAATTTCTTAATTAAAACTGCAATTGGAACTTGGCTAATGTACCATCTCTTGCTCCTAGTAGAGAATGCTTCTTTTTTCCATGGGAAGTGTTTCCAATAGAGCCTAGCATGACAATGGGAGAGGGGTGCTAGCCTCTGCAATTTGGAAGTTTTACTTACAGTTTTCTGCTGAGATCTCAGCCTTTCCACCTGTTCCAGATTGGTGTACAATGTGTGTCCATTTGCAAATGACCCCAAACATTTGTTCTGGAGAGTTCCTGCCTATTGGTTAACTAATTTATAGGACTAACTAAATTCTACACCTCCCTATGCTGCTATCTTGTCCCATCTCCTCTCCATCTTGCCTGGCCTCCTCTTCAAATCCCTTTAAAAAAAAATTCTTCTAGACCATGTAGGTTTCACAGACAGATTAAAAACAAGCAAGGCTGTCTACCTTTAGGCCAGTGTCATTCTGCTTCGAAATCACCTCTGGCAAAAAGTACCATCATCCTCTGCCTCTGTTGAGATGGTGCACTGTTCTGTTTGGGTAATTTGGGGACCATATTCATGTATTTTTCACTATATTTTAATGTCATTTATTTACCTGCTTTGAGTTGGTATACACCACAGCTTTGGGGGAAATAAATAGTTAGGAATAATTAACACAGTTTCTCTGTTTTATGGGCATACAATGATAAATATGAGGCTTTTTTTTTTTCAGTTGGTAACAATAATGGTTTGATTTCATTGGGTCATTAAAAACAAGACCCAATTAAGTTTGAAAAGTTCATCCAAAATTACTCTACTTCCTCACAACATGGACTTTAACTTTTGTTTAATTTTCCTACACCTGAAAACTTGACATTTCTAATATAATACGTATTAGATAAAAACAACAACAACAACAACAACAAAACAACAAAGAACATTCTTTGTGTTTGTTATATGCCCTTATTTGTAGTGGTATTGGTACTACGTAGTCATCACTTGATGTATTAGTTTATTGATTTATTATTTGACATCACACAATCTGTAAAGGGGATCATGACTGGTCTAAATGTCTTACTTATTCCAGGGAATGCTTTTCATTTGGTATTATTTATGAATTGAATATGTGAAACCATGGAGAGTAATGAAAATAATTGCTGACTTGCTGCAAATTTTGTACTCTCAGCAACAAGGAAATCATGTGCCACTACTGTAGTGGGCTAAATACTATATCACTTAATATTTTACATAATTTGAAGTGTTTATATATTCCTGTTTTTTATATAAATCATTCATAGGAAAAATGATTTTATTCTTGAAATTGGGTCCCTTAAACTGAGCAAATAAAAATCTTTCTTATAGAGAATTTTATGTCCTTAATTCATTTATAAAATGTAGCATTGAGTCTAAACTCCTTAGGCTTACTTAAGGAACATTTATAGGTACTTGGTGAGATTGCCATATTAACAACTATTCTATTTTTGTTAAGATGCTTTAATTAAGCCATTCAGATGCCTCAATTTATGTACCAATTCTTATAATGAAGTAAATCATGATTTGGCATGCAGTATTATTCAAAAATCCTGATTTCCCAGTAGCTTGATTTGTCTGTCTTAATGAATGTCAACTATATATCAACATTTTACACTGAAGCAACTAAGACTCAGAGAAGTTAATTTGCAGGCCTAAGGCCCCATTGTTCAAAAGTGGGAGAATGATCCCATAAACTATAATCTTAAGCATTTTACTTCTATCATGCTTTCTAGGTGATATGATCAGTGGCATAATTAATTGTCTAAATGTTCTAATATGGGACTATTTATTTTACTAGTTTATGGAGAAATATTTTGTTTTGGTATTTCTGTACTGAACTTCGTATTCATCACTCCAACTTTGAACCAAAATAATTTAAAAATATCTATTCTTGGGAAAATGTACAATCTATCATCACTAGATTTTATAGTGCAAACTTAAACATATGCCCAAGTCTTGTTATATTTTGTTGTTGGAAGATTGCTTATGATTCTTCAGTATCATAGGTTAGGTACTCTTATCATCTCAGGTGTGTAAAGTTTTAGGAAAGTGCTTCTTAAAAATTTGTCAGTATCAGAATCACCTGTACAACTTGTTAAAACACATTTTCCTCACCCCGTTTCCACAGTTTCACTTGGTCTGGGAATTTGCATTTATCATCAGCTCCCAGTTGGAGCTGTTGCTGCTGGGTCTCTAGCAAAATTTCAGCCATGTTATTCTAAAACATGCACACTGACTCAAGTTATCTTTTATTACTTCTGAGGAATATCATGATTTCATTTAGAATGTTTATTGAAACAGAGTGAAACTTCAGGTAATTACTAAGAAAAGTCTTTTGCTGTGAGCATTTCTTTTGCTTTAAGCAAACACATTTCCCTTAAATAAAGGAAGAAATAACTGTGCTTTCCAACATTATCCCCCAAATCCTTCCTTTTGTCTAACAATCACCTTGAAAATATCTTAAATGAGTTATCAGTTTGCAAGAGATAAGGTTGTTTTTCTTTGTCCTTAGTCTGGTTTTCCGAATATAGCAACTTCCTAATCTACATAATTATTGATAAGCTCTTACTTGTTTTAGTGACATAAAATCAACATGCGATCCTATCTGCTGTAGCCAGAAAGGATGGTAATGATTAAACGATTACTGCTAGAGAACATATTGCTTTTTTGAGGACCAAGCACATCTGGGGCAGCACACTACCTCAAGTACCAGACGCTCCACTTGCTGTCATTTGTTCTGGTATTATTTACATAAATAATGTGTGGGTGAGCTGCAGGGTGGGGAGGTGTCAGACAATCCTGCTATTTCAAAATTTGTATATTTTGATAAATAAAGCATTTAAATGGTCTAAAATAGTGAAAAAAGGTAAAAGTAAAAATGTTTGCAAGAAAAAGTCTTCACTCCATCTGGTCCCAACCCACCCCCGCCAAAAGGGAATAGTGTACATTTCTCATATATTCTTTTGGAGATGCTTATGTATAAAGAAGTAAATGTAAATGCATAGTCTACTCCATTTGTAAGTCCTTACTAGCATCAATATATACACTATTTTTAAACTTGTTATTTGCTTTTAACATATATTGCAGAATATTTCCTCTCTATATAAAGAGGTTTCTAATACACAAACCTCTCATAATTCCTTTAGCCAGGCACCTGTTGATGAGCTGAAATGTCTGTTGAAACAGAACATTTATATTTTGCATGGTGTATAATATTTAAGTTTTTACATAAGTCATTTACTATGTATGTGATTAAATCTTATAAAAGAACAATTCTCATATGACATTTAAGGAATACACTGCCCACATATTATCCTTATTTTAAATTGTTCAGTGATGTAACTTAATCTGTTGGGCAAATTTCTAAAAGTAGAATTTATTAGTCAACAAACATAAGCTTCATAATTTTGGTGCAAATCAACAATATGTCCTCAAGGGAATTGACATAGTTTCCAGAAACATAAGCAATGTGTGAGAATGAACCCTTCTTGATTCAAAATTAGTCATCAAACGTTTGGAATTTGTAACAATCTGCTGGGTAAGAAATTGTATCTCAACATAGTTTTAATTTCCATGTCCCTTATTATGAGTGAAAGGATGGTTTCCTTCATATGTTTAAAAGCCATTTGTTTTTTACGTCTGTACTGCCTACTTACATACATTGCCCAATTTGAGGGAGGTGGTGTTTTTGATATGTAGGAACTTGTTTTTAACATTAAGAAGATTAGTAATTTATCTCCTTCATCAACATGTTCATAATATGTAGATATTTTCAGTTTATTAATTAGATTTAACAATCTTTTCTTTTATGATTTCATGGGTTAACAGGAAAGTAACATTTTGTACATTCATGGGGCCAGCACTACATTTGCCCAGATTAACCTGTTTAAACAATTCAAAATTCTCCCCTGCCAAGACAAATAGCTTTCAGTAATTCAGCCATGTATTTGTGATTCTGGGTACAGTCTTGAATGATCTGTTCTGCTGAACCATAAGGGGTCCAAGAAGTTTTTGCTGCAAAACTTCGCAGTTTTGCTGCAAAACCTTGTCCCATCGCAGACAAGGTTTTAAACCTGAGGTTGTCCTCTCATCTTCAGTAGTTTATTTTTGCTCAGATCTGTTTCTAATGACTCCACTTGCTTCTGAGATCTATTTCAGTGGTTGCTTGTCTCTGCTCCCTTTGGCACAGCATAAGAAAGACTACTTTTGTTCATTGTTATTGTTTTTGGAAGCCCTTATGTATATTTTGGAAGCCCAATATATTATATAGATTCTAAAGCTTATATATCTCTTATGTTTTGTGGAAGGAAGGGTATTGACGATCTTTTCCCTTGTTTTATTGTTGTACTCACTACTTTTCAATGAAATTCAGTAGGACATGAAGGGAATGCTGATATTCACATCCAATTTCAAACTAGAAATATCTGTGATAATTCTAAATTGTATTTTTGATGGTTTTTAAATCCACTATTTGGCATTATTGGAAAAGAGCACACATACTCTCTTTAGCCCAAATGGACTTACAGAGAACTATTGTTCAATTTCTCACTTAAAAAAAACAAATTATTGGATAAAGAATAGGGCATGGATTTTCACAAACATGAACATGGACACTTAGTGGGTTTTTCAGTGGGAAGATACAGAAAGGTGCCATTTGTGACCCTTCTAATCACCACCAAATCAAGAATAGCATAGCATTTCATGGCTTACACTATCTATGATGAACATACAAAGACTGAAATCTAAAACAGGTAATAGGAAATAGAGGATATAGAGGGAGAGCTTCAATATAGTGTTAATGTGAGCATGAGAGAGACGGATTTCACGAAATCACGATCTTCCTTATTTGAATGCTTACAGGTATATGCACATATGTACAACCACATGGTCACACTTGCAGCCAGATGCCTCACAGCTGTTAGATTGCTGCTCTCCCCAGAGAAAACAATGAGGATGATCATTGTTCAGTGATAATAATAATACTATCATTACTAATTGCATTTGAGAGATTGATTCAGACTAGACACTCTGAGAGATATGTAGTGTGATAAGTTCACTAATCATACTAAATAGTTGTTATTCTTCTCCATTATAGGATGAGAATTTGGAGTCTATAGAAATTTAAGTTACTTGCTTAGATAGCCCAGTTTTTTACTAATGAGAAGCAGTAGAGCCAAGAATCAAACTTGGATCTGTGTGACTTCAAGGCCTCTGTCCCTGGTTACTTCACATAGTCTCTCCAGGAAGGAGAAAGTGCGGATGAAAAATGATTATTACCCCTCTCTATTTTGATAATTCATGAAGTTAACATCATGTTGGTTGATATAGCATGTGCAATCCTTCTCCCCCATTTAACCACATCATATATGAACAAATGAATGATCTTAGTTATCTACCTATGCAAAACCATGGTGATAAAAAACATACTCCTGAAACAGACACCTTTTTAAAAAAATGTAGCAGCACAATTCTCTCTTATCAGCTAATAAACTAAGACTCTGGCTTTCTCTTGGGTTTGAACTTGCAAATTTTAAATTAATCTTTTGGACCAAGAAAGGACTGTCGTTCCCTGATTTGAAAGACTGTGTGTGTTTTTTAAGGATAAAGCATCTATATGCTCAGCAGTAAGATATTGATCGTGTTTTCTTACAATTGTGGGAGATAAGATAGTTAAAAATAACTATAGTGAGGTCTATAGAATATGTAAAATGCATTCATTGTTAAGGCAAAAAATGATATAGAATGCAAGTATAACATGACCCCATTTGTGAAAATGTTCAATTTAGCTGAATCAATTTAGCTTTCTTCATTTATCCTCTGTTTTTTGGTATCTCAGATATTCGGTTTATTTTAGGAATACATATGCATACTAATTTTTCTATATGCAAAGTAGAATTTGGAGTCATGGGAAGAAAAGGGATTTTTTACTTATCCTGTTGTATCACCTATTTTTATTTACTTTCAGTAGGCAATGTTATAATATAAGCAAATAATAAGATCATAATCATAATAAATGTTTAAAACAAAAATCTATACCTGGAGAATATGCTTTTATGCCTTTAGAAAAATGGATATAAAAGTTTTCTGAATAGTCCCAATAGAGATATATCAGCTGAAAAGCCTTCATTTTTATAGACAACAGTGCAGTGATTATGATAACAATGTAGCAAATATCCCTTGTAAAAAATATCAACAAGTTATCTAATATTTTTTTCATCCATTAAGATTCAACCAAATTATAATTTACAAGTTTAGTGAGAGTTAATTAGAATGTCCACAGGGACTTCATTACAACCAGGAGACTCTTTCTTATATTCAATCTTTCGAAAAATAATATAATGAAAATTTATTACCTACCTTATTTCTTAATTGCTAAAAGCTATGTAATTGCATAAACAGGATAATGCAATAATTGTGAATATGTACACAAAATTGCCAATAAAAGCTCAATGAGTTTTTTAGATAATCAAAGCAAAAGTTTTACTTTCTAAGTCCCCTACTTCAAAAAATTATATATTTAATATACACATAATTCTATTAAAATCTCAAAAGTTAGTAATTCCTTTGAAATATTAGGGTTGATTTTTTATTTTATGTGTATGAAAGATGATAGCAAATTTGGTGATGGATATCCTCTTCAATCTCTCAATTTCCTTTCTTTGAAATCTCCTTTCCATGTACACCAAATTAACATATTGAAAGAAAATCTCCCTGCCATTTAAAAAACCTACCTAGGTAGAAAGTTTTTTCTAGAGTTTATCCTAGTTTTCAAGGACAGAAGAATCAGGCTCATTAATTAAAAAGGTAAGCTCCTTATCTTATTGAAACTATAGGAAGACATTTGAATATGCATGACTTCGATTTTTCTTAGCTTGTAGAGTTCGAGATCATGGTAAATATGATTTAAAAATCACATTTATTCTAAACATTACATGCAATTGATTATCATAGTACATACATTTAATTTGTAATTTTAGGTTAACATACTAGATATAATAGTAATTTAAAAAAATTTCCTTATCTTTATCTTCAAATTTTGTGTATAGAAAACAAAGCAAAACAGGTTACATGCAATAAGAAAATTAGCATGATCCAAATACTGGAATAAGATATTCATATAACAAAAACCGATAGTGCCACTAACACGTCTCAAGTGCTTACTGTCAATCAGGAAGTATACTGAGTGCTTTATCTTCTTTTAGCTTGTATGATTCTAACTGCAATTTATGGGATAGTACTGCTATCATATACATTCAACATCCTAAGAACTGATGCTATGAGATATTAAATAACTTACATCTCAGGAGTCCACAGCGGAAGCAGAAGCATAATCATTTTGTTTAAATCAGAAGATGTGAATTGAAACAGAACCGGCTTCAGATCTCTCTCTCCTAATTTTAGTTCAATGCTGTGAATCTACTCCAGGATATAGGATACAGTATATATTTCTAAAATGCTTATTCCTGTACCTCACTATACAAATACATATTAACATAATTCAGTGCAGAGGGCAGGTTGATGGTGTTTGGATATGGTATAAATAAAGACATTGGTTTAATTGGTTGTCCACACCTATCCTACCTGAAATGCTTTGTTCTCCATGTTAACACATCGTACCTAACCCTCACTGCAACCACGCTGGACATTTCTTCGTTTTGTTTTGTTTTTCCTTTTTTTACTGGTTTCTGATCCTTAGAATCAGGGTGACTGAAGATAGAATGCCTCCCTACATGATCTTATAGTCCCATATCTTTAGCTTCTCTCTATATCCTGCCTACTCATCTTTATACCTTTTGCCCTGACCTCCCAACTGAGAACCAGAATAGTTATCTGCCTGCTCAGCATCTCCTTTCAGCTGCATCACACGTAGCACACTTACACTGTTTGAAGACAGAGCTCTATATTCTTGCACTGTTATCCGTCATCCTTTCTGACTCTTTATTCTTCTCTTTTTATTCCCTCTGCTATCACCTAATTCTTAGCTCCTATCATTTCTCATCTGCAGTTCTGCAAGCGCTTTCTAACCAGTGCCCCTAACCAAAACCCCTAAAACCCTCTTTGTCTCCCAAATTTCATTCTTCCCATAGAAGCTAGAGAATTCTTTCAAATCAGATTATGTTTTACCCTCCCTAAAACTCTACACTGTCTTCCAATTTCAGTTAGTGTAATATACAATGTCTTCACTGGCCTTTGTTGATCTGGCTCCTTCCTGTTTTTGATGTAATTTCTAACCCCTCATCAACCCCACTTGGCCCCCACTAATATCCTTGCTTATAATAAGCTAGCCCAGAACTCAGGGCATTTATGTTTGCTGTTTTCTACCTTGGAATGCTTTGGCTTCACTTCTTTACCTCTGGCTTCTCTCTTTGACTCAGGCCTCCCGTACCCAAATATCAGGCCCTTAAGGAAAGGCTTCCTTCTGGTCACTCATTTTGAAGTTCCCTAAAATTCACTAATCTTTAAAATACCCTGAAGATTTTCTGTTTTTGTTTTGTTTTGTTTTTCTGTCATAGTGCTTGCCATCTGAAAAATATTTGTATAATTGGTTTACATTTTTAATTAACTAGAATGTAACATAGAAGAAAAAATATTTTCTATTTAGTTAATCAGTAATCCCTCATGTAGTGGATTGAGTTATGCCCCCCAAAAGAGATATTTCAATGCTAACCCACAGACAGGTAGATGTAACTGCATTTGGAAATAGGGTGATTACAGCGATAATCAAGTTCATATGAGGTCATGCTGGGTTCGGGTGTGCCTCAAACCTACTGACTGATATGTTAATAATAGAAAGGACAGGGAGATTTGGGCAGATACATAGAGACATATAGGGAAGGAGGCCATGTGAGGGCATAAATTGGAGTGATGTAGATAAAAGCCAAGGGATAGCAAAGTTGCAGGGAGCTTTCAAGGTTACCCAGAACCTTCAGAGGGAGCATGACTCTGCTGAAGTCTTGATTTCAGACTTCTAATTTTCAGAACTGTGAGAGAATACCTTTCTGTTGTTTTAAGCCACCAAATATGTGGCAATTTGTTACAGCAGCCCTAGGAAACAAATACACAATTTTTAGAGCATGACTAGACCACAATAGATGCTCAATAAATCTTAGGAAAGTTGTGTATAAATGAGTTTAGTAAAATTAAATATCACAATACTAAGTGAAACCTTTGAAACCTACATGAAATGGTGTTCTCTTCATAAAACTGTCTTTTTTTTTCAGTTATGAAGGATGCTTTGTCTTATGTTAACACTATTCACACTTTTCACATATCCCTTGTGATGTTATTTTCCAATCCTCACAAGATTTCTGTGAAAATAAAATAATATAGAAAATGCGAAAAAAATTTCATATTGTAATGTGGAATACAGATTTTAGAAAAAATATGGAATTTTAGTTACATGTGCATGTTCTCTTTTCCTTATTGCAATCATTTTATGAGCTAAATTCTTTTTTATTTTCTCTTGCAATTCTTCATGAATACCAGTAGAGTAATTTGCATGTTGTAAAATTGAATAGATAACTGTTATTAAATATATAACAGAGAAGTAGCAAATAGGTATACAACACTGGATCAGCATTAGTTTAGTTTATATTGGCATTATTGAATTCTTGAGAAATGATGGAGGCTTATAAAAGTCAATTAGAAAGCCTCAGTTCCGGTTTGGACCACTGAAACTATTAATTGTAACTACTTATTTATTAGGTTAAGTACATGTTCATTAATAGATGATCCAGAAATTCATTCAAAGAATGTTTTATATGCCTCTAATTCAAGTATTTGAGCAACAAGTTGCATATCTCATTTTTAAGATACTCCCAGTCTAGTTTGAGAAAACAAAAACTGTGATAAAATTATATAGAACAAAATAAAACAATGTTTATGATAAGTTGTAGGTGCAAAGAGGAAGAACCTAACCCACATGGAGTGATGTGAATTGGAATTGGGCAAGACATAGAGGGGATAATATTGGTACTTGAACAAAACATATAAAATGCTCAGGGACTGAAGATGTGAGAGCAATTTCAGGAAAAAAAAGCATATCAAGGCATGTGAGCAAACATGATGTGTTCAAACTAGTACAATTGCTCAACACAGAGTATAGGGTTTCTTAGAGGTTGGTTTATGATGAAGGGTTTCGTTGGTCATGTTAAGAAGCTTAAATACAGGTAATAAAACTGATGAAGGATTGTCATTAGAAAATGAATATGATAAAATGTTTTACAAAATGTTGTAGGATAAAGAAGCAGTGAGAACCATTTAAGGGTGGAAACTGTCAAGCTGTGGAAGCACCAGGGAGCAGAACTATTTGATTTTCTCCACCATGGAGAAGGTATATTCTTAGGATTACAGTGGGAAAGTAGGCTTATACTGTGGTGTAAGAGTTGATTATATTGGCAAGAATATGATTGAAGTGGTGAAAGGTAAAACTTAGCATAATAGAAATGCAAAGTACGTTTGATCATCAGACCATTTGAATGTTATATTTGTATAATTGTTTTATCTGTTTTAGCTGTAAGTACATATATGTATATACTTATTTATACATACATATATATATAAACAACACAATGCAGTCCTCTTCCTGGCATTACTCTGTAGCTTTTCTTGGATAGTTATTGATAGCAAGATGTCTTTGGAAACTGCCAGAATTGGACACCCTGCCCCCAACTTTGAAGCCATAGCTGTTATGCCAGATGGTCAGTTCAAAGATATGAGTCTCTCTGACTGCAAAGGGAAATATGCTGTTTTGTTTTGTTTTTTGTTTTTTGTTTTACCCTCTTGACTAGCTTTGTGTGCCCCATAGAGATCATTACTTTCAATGGTAGGACAGAAAAATTTAAGAAACTCAACTGTCAAGTGATTGATGCTTCCATGGATTCTCACTTCTGCCATCTGGCGTGGCTAAACACACCCAAGAAACAAGGAGGGCTGGGACCTATGAAGATTCTCCTGGCATCTAACCCCAAGTGCACCACTGTTCAGGATTATGGGGTTTTAAAGGTGGATGAAGGCATCTCATTCAGGAATCTCTTCATTATTGATGATAAGGGGATCCTTCAGCAAATCAGTGTAATCACTTCCATGTGGTCATTCCGTGGATGAGACTCTGAGACTAGTCCATCCCTTCCAGTTCACTGACAAACATGGGGAAATGTGCCCAGCTGACTGGAAGCCTAGCTGTGATACCATCAAGCTTGTCATCCAGAAGAGCAAAGACTATTTCTCCAAGCAAAATGAGTGCTGGGCCATTTTAGTGCCAGGCTGCAGTAGGCAGCCACCATAACAAAACCTCTTTTGTACTTTCTTCATGCTTGAAACACAAAATCTTAGACTCAGCTGAGATGTGGTGTGAGACATGGATAGACCTATCCTGCAGGGGCTGTGGGGAGGCCAGCCTTTTTTTCCTTAGTGTGAATGATCTGAGCTGTGCTGTGGTTGAAGGCCAGGTGATGGGTATCATGTACCAGTAGTGGGGCATCAGCCCATGGATCTTCTGTAGTTTTTATTAAACTTGAAATGAGAAAAACAACAACAACAACCCAATGCCTTTTTCTCTTTGAAAACTTACTCAAAATTCAGAAGTGCAATCTTTCAAAGTTTAGTTTACTGTTATGGCTCCTATGGAGTTACATTGTCTAAGAATATTTTAGATATATACTATATAAATGGAATTGGACCATATTTGTCATTTTGTTTCTGCCTTCTTTCCCTCCACATAATGCTTTGAAAGTTCATCCTTGTTGTGGCATAGATCAGAACTTCATTGCTTTCTATAGAATAATATCCCATTTTTCATATATACCATATTTTGTTTATCCATCCACCTGTCAATGGTCACTGGGGTTGTTTCCACTTTTGGCTGTTGTGAATCATGCTGCTATGAACATGGTTTACACCAATCTGCATGGTGAGTCCCTGTTTTTACTTTCTTGTGGTATATACCTAGAAGTAGAATTGTTGAGTCATAGGTTATTTTATATTTAGGCTTCTGTAAAACCATCAAATCATTTTCCACAGTGGCTGTACCATTTTACAATCCCACCAACAGTGTACTAGGGTTCCAATTTCTCCACAATCTTGACAACACTTGTTATTTTCCATTTTGTTAATAATAGCCATCCTAGTGATTTTAAAGTAGTATCTTATTTTAGATTTGATTTCCAATGCCCTTTTGACCAATTGTGTTGAACATTTTTTCATGTGCTCATTGGCCATTTATATAACTTCTTTGGAGATATATCTATTCAAGTTTTTTGTACATTTTTAATTGATTTCTTTGTCTTGTTCAGCTGTAGCATTTCTATACATTCTGGATATTAAATTCTTATCAGATGTATTATTTGTAACTGTCTTCTGCCATTCCATAGTTTGTTTTTTTTTTCCACTTTCTTGACAACGTACTTTGATGCACATAAGTTTTAACTTTGAAGATGCCCATTTTATCTGTTGTTTCTTATATTGTTGTTCTTTTGGTGTAATAGCTAAGAAATTATTGCCAAATCAGAGGTCATGAAGATCTTCCTCTTATTCCAAGAACTGTTATTCTAAGAGTTGATGGTGTTAGCTCTTATGTTTAGGTCCTTGATCCATTCTGAGTTCATTTTTTATATAGTATGAGGCAGGAGTCCAACTTTGTTCTTTTGCATGTGAATATTCAATTTTACCAGCACATTTTTTTAAGATAGTTGTCTTTCCCCATTTAATGTCCTTACCACCTGTTCTAGTTTGCTAGCTGCCAGAATGCAATATATCAGAAGCAGAATGGCTTTTAAAAAGAAGAATTTAATGAGTTGCTAGTTTACAGTTCTAAGGCTGAGGAAATGACCCAATTAGAGCAAATCTATAGAAATGTCCAAATGAAGATTTCCAAAAAGTCTGGTTCAAGAAGGCCAATGAAGTTCAGGGTTTCTCTCTCAAGTGAGAAAGCACATGGTGAATACAGTCAGAGTTTTTCTCTCATCTGGAAAGGCAAATGCTGAACATGGCGTCATCTGCTAGCTTCTTCTCCTGGCTTCCTGTTTCATGAAGCTCCTTGGGAGGTGTTTTCCTTCTTCATCTCCAAAGGTCACTGGCTCGTGGACTCTCTGCTTTGTGGTGCTGCTCTCTCTGAATCTCCCATTCTCCAAAACGTTTCCTCTTTTATAGGACTCCAATAAACCAATCAAGACCCACCCAAATGGGTGGAGACGTATCGTCACCTAATCCAGTTTAACAACCACTCTTGACTAAATCACATCATCCAGGGAGATGATCTGATTACAGTTTCAAACATACAGTATTGAATAGGGATTATTCTACCTTTATGAAAAGGGATTTTGATTAAAACATGGCTTTTCTAGGGGGCATACATGCTTTTAAACCAGCACACCACTCTTGTCAAAAATTAGTTGGCTATAGATATGTGTGTTCATTTCAGGACTCTCAATTCTACTTCACTAGTCCAGCTGTCTATTTTATGCTGGTGCCACACTATTTTGATTATTGTGGCTTTGCAGTAAATTTTGATATCAGGTAGTATAAGGCCTTCAAATTTGCTCTTCTTTTTCGAGATTGATTTGGATATCTGGGGAGCCCTTCTAATTTCATATGAACTTGAGCTTCAGCTTTTCTATTTCTGAAAATAGACTTTTGGAATTTTGATAAGAAGTGCATTGTATCTGTGGATAGCTTTGGGCAGTATAGATATCTTTACAATATTAAGTCTGCCAATACATGAACATGATCTATTTTGCCATCTCTTTAGGTCTTATTTAATTTCTTTCACTTGTGTTGTACAGTTTTTGTTGTACAAAACTTTCACCCATGTGGTTAGTTTTATTCATATTTATTTTATCCTTTTAGATGCTATTGTAAGTGGAATTGTTTTCTTAGTTTCCATTTCAGATTCATCAATGCTGGTGTATAGAAATACAACTAATTTTTGCATATTAATCTTTTACCTTATAACTTCACTAAATTATTTTATTAACTTGTGATTACTTGCAATTTTCTGTTAAAAAGATTGTTCTTCTTTGAATGGAAATAGTTTTAATTCTTCTATCAACTTTGGATACCTTCTATTTTTTTTCTTGCCCAACTAATCTAGTTAGAATAATATTGACTAGTAGTGATGATAGCAGGCTTCCATGTTGCCCCCTGTCTTAGGGCAAGAGCTTTCAGTCTTTCAGCATTGAGTGTAATATTGTCTGTGTTTTTTATAAATACTCTTTGTTATGTTGAAGTTCTCACCTGATCCTATTTTTCAGGAGTATTTTATTGTGAAAGGGTTTTGGATTTTGTCAAAATCAATCCATTGATTGATAGATTTTCTTATGTTGAATCATGCTTCCCACAAAATTTTTTACTTACTCTTATTGAATATCCTTTATAGGTGATAAGTTGCTTCTGTTTTGCTGCATTTAGGATTCTTTCTTTGTCTTTGGACTCCAACTATAATGTGCCTCAATGTGGACCTCTTTGAGTTTATCATATTTGGAGTTAATTTGTATATTCATGTCTTACAAGTTGTTCTAGTTTGCTAGCTGCCGGAATGCAACACACCCGAGACGGACTGGCTTTTAATAAAAGGATTTATTTTGTTAGTTCTTCAGAGGAAAGGCAGCTAACTTTCCACTGAGGTTCTTTCTTATGTGGAAGGCACAGGATGGTCTCTGCTGGTCTTCTCCCCAGGCCCCTGGATTCCAACAACGTTCCCCGGGGTGACTTCTTTCTGCATCTCCAAAGGCCTGGGCTGAGCTGTGAGTGCTGAGATGAGGAATGCCAAGCTGCTTAGCTTTGCTACATTGCGATCTCTCATTTAAGCACCAGTCAATTAAGTCAAACGTCACTCATTGCAGCAGACACGCCTCCTAGCCAACTGCAGATGTAATTAGCAACAGATGAGGTTCACGTACCATTAGCTTATGTCCGCAGCAACAAGACTAAGTATGCTCACCTGGCCAAGTTGACAACTGAATCTAACTATCACACAAGTGATTCTTGTTTTTTGTTAAATATGAAAATTTTCAGACTCTATCATCAAATCTTCTTTCTTGGTCTTTCTCTTTCTCTTCTCCTCTGGAACTCTCATCATGCATATGTTGTCTTGTTTCATATTGTCTTGCATGCTAGGTGTGCTTTCACATTCTTTTTCACTCTGCCCCTCATACTGAAAAATTTCAATTATCCTATGTTCAAGTTTGCTGTTTCTTTCTTCTGTCTGTTCTAACCTACTCTTGAACCTGTCTAAAGAATTTTTATTTCAGTTATTTCACTTTTTATTTACAGAATTTCTGTCTGGGTCCTTTTTATAACTGTAATTATTCCTTTTGTTTATATATTATGTTCTTGATTCCCTTTAGCTCTTTTTTCCATGTTTTCCTTTGGATTATTGAACTGTTTTTAGGAGGATTGACTTAACATCTTGGTTTAGTAATTCCAATGTGTGGCATCTTGATGTAGTTTCCATCACTTTATTTTGTTCCCTGGTTTGACCATATAATCCTATCTCTTTGAATGCCTTGTGTTCTTTTGCCAGCCTGCACATGTGAATATTTTGTAGTGTTAACTCTGTAAATCAGATTTTATCACCACCCTTTCTACAGGGTTTGCAGGTTACTCTTTGGTTGTTATGCAGATTAATTCTATGTTGAAGTTATTCTTCAGCATTTAAACCAGTTTATCACTAGCCTATAGAAAAGCCCCATGTTAATAGTTGGGTTCTTTTCTACTCTTTCTTGCCCTGTGTATGTATGATAGCTTTCAAAAATTCTCCAATATCCCCAAATATACATGGATGCCCTGTTTCCCTTCCAAGGAAAACCCAGCTTCTCTTCCAAGGAAAACTCAGCTTCTTCTCCAAGGACCACAGTCTTTTGCACCATTTGGCAATGGTTGGCTCAGTTTCATGCCACTTCCCTGCATTACTTCTCTGACCTGAGTGAATTAGGTTTAAGTGAAATAAATGAGTTCCATGAGTCAGTCTTTCTCAGAGTGTGTTAGATTAGACATATACACAGGTTAATTTTGTACATTATATTGTGCTAATAACCAGATTGTAGGGATCTGCAGTAGGAATGCAGACCACCACACTGGGAATGTGGACTGCCATGCCAAGCTGGGGAAGTAGGTGGTGTCAGGGAAACTATAAAGACCATGCAGCTTTCCTACTGTTTTTAGATTTTTTTTTTCCCAATTCAGTGTCCTATTGACTACTGTTTCCCTTTGACAATTTTCCACAGTTCTGGAAAAGTTGATTCTGATTTTTTCTTCTTCTTTTTTTTTTAATCCTTCTATAGGGAGATGTTTGCTTGGAAGTTCTTAATTCACCATCTTTCTCATGTCACTCTTTCTAAATGTTATGCTTTAATTAAGCCGACAAATTTCCATATATATTGAGGGAACCAAAATTCACAAAATAGGGACAATCATATTCTTACTTTTTAAAGGGAAATGTCAGCCATTTTGCTGGCAAACGGTTGGAGAATATACTTTATAGGGGAATTATAACCTCTCAATTCTTTGTAGGTTTATTGTACCCACCACAGATTATATGCATCTTTTGAGAAAATTTCTTTGGCACTGGTAGAGCAAGAAGATAGATTTTAAAGGGCAGAAAGTTGAAGGAGTAGTTCCCCTTTCTTTTGCATAGCATAGTGCAATGTGTTATATTTGACACTAATACAGCTTAAGATATGATGTCTGACTTCAAAAGAGGAAGAGAGGAGAACACGACTTTGACATTTTACAGTTTTTGTCCCACAAGTTACAGAAAAGGCTGTTATAGTAATCATTTTTCTGGAATTTAGAATAGTGCATCATCCATTATCTTCACATGTTTTCTTCACCTGATTTTCTTTTCCTTTCTTGCCTTACTTGGTACAATATTCCCCAAATCCTCCCCCAAATCTAAAGCTATGGAAAATACACTGCTTCAGTCTAGTTAGTCAGTAATGAGTATGTTCAATTCTGAGGAACAAAAACAAAGACTGGCTTTAAAACACAGGAGTACTTTCTCGCTGAAATACTGTCACATGAGTCTAGATGAATTCAGCCTAGGCCACAGAGCAGGTCCATTCTACCCAGTTCTCAGGGACTCCAGGAACGTTTGAAAGAGTATCTTCCACTTCAAACCTTCCAGGCTGTGATATACATTGCATAGTCCAAAAGGGAAAACCTTCAGGACCAAAGTGGCAGAATGAAGGCAGGAGGGAAAATAGGTAAGGCAGATGTCATTAGCTCTTTAGGAAACTTCCCTGGGAAATTGCTAGCCAACATTCTCTTGTACATATTGGCTATAACTTGGTAATAGAACCATACCTAGCTTATAGTGAGGCTAAGAAATGTAATTTTTATTCCAGGGATGTTGGTGGACAGGGACATGTTGTAGGCAAATATATATAAGGTACCCAATGGTCAAAATCAATAAGTTGGGCCACTAGAAATCTCTCCTCCAGCAGTAGGATTCATTTAGAATGTTGTGATATTTTAAATTAAAGAGACTATCCATTTAAAAATGCATTTCATGAAATTCTATCATAATAAACGTATTTTTCTAAAAATAACACAAGCAAGGCAGAAAATAGAGTAGTAGGTCATACTGTTTTGAAGCTGTTATGTATCCCATGAAAGGTTATGTTCTCTTCCCTGTGAGGGCAGACTTACTGTTGGATGGGACCTTTTTTTTTTTTAACATGGGCAGGCAACGGGAATCGAACCCGGGTCCTCTGGTATGGCAGGCGAGCATTCTTGCCTGCTGAGCCACCGTGGCCCAACCTGGATGGGACCTTTTGATTAGGTTGTTTCCATGGAGTTTTGACACAGTCCACTAAAGCTGGGTCTTGATCTTTTAAGGAGACTTTTGAGAGAGCTCGTGGAGAGAGAGAATTAAGAAAGAAAATGTCCCAGCAGAAGCTAACAGTGAAAAATAATACCCTGGAAGCAGCTTATAATGTAAGAAACACTCAGAGATATTTTGGAGACAGCCATTGAAACCAGACCATGAGAAAATTTCCAGCAAACATCACCATGTGATTTCTCATGTGAAAATGGAACCCAGATGCCAGCGGCTTTTCCTCAGAGAAGATATCTTACACTTGATGCCTTCATTTGGACATTTTCATGGACTGAGAACTGTAAATTTGTAATTAGTAAATCCACATTGAAAAAGCCAACCCATTTTTGGTATATTGCATTCCAGCAACTTTACCAAGCTGAAACACATTTTCACACCAGAAGAGTGGGTTGCTGCAATGTACAACTATCAAAAGTGCTGGAACGAATTTATAAATGGATAAGGGGAATATTCTGGAAGAATTGTGACATACTTCAAATGAAAGGCCTAGATTGCTTTAAGGAGATTGCTGGTAGAAATATGGACTCTAAAGATATTTCCATTGAGGCCTAAATGAAAATGATGAATGTGTTGTTGCGAACTGGAAGAAAGGTGACACCTGTTTTAAACTGGCAGAGAGTTTGGCAAAATTGAATCCTGGAAAGATGGAAAGTAGAATTTGAGCATAATGAGCTTGGACACCCAGCTGAGGAAATTTCCAAACTAAATGAGGGCCACACAGCGTAGCTTCTCCTTGCAACTTATGGCAAATTGTGATAAAAAAGGAAAAGCTAAGAACTGAAATTTGGGGTACAGAGAAACCAGAAATTGATGTTCAGAAAAGTTATTAGATCCCAGAAAGTGAGAACCCAGAAGCCAATGTCCAAATATGACAGAATCAGTCAGCCACTTCAGGACAAGCCAGGATTGAACATGGAATTATCTACAAAGATTTGTGGAAAATCCTGTTGTCTGATGGCTGGGACCCCTGCTTGCTGCAAAAGAAACTGACAAGTTTTGGAGGAGTATGTATAAAAGGAATGATTACCCATCTGGACTAAAAAGGACAAAACAATTGAATGAAAGATAACTTCAAAGGCGGAAGCACAGACAACGAGATCTGTAGCAAAGAAACCTCAGAACAGGAAAGCAGAGTCATCTGTGCAAGTGGAAAAGGTGAATTTGCCCTGGACTTGGCAGAGTTTGGAGCTTCAGCCCCTTTATTCAGGAATAATGCTGCTTCAGGACTGTCAGATACCTGAGGAATTGATGGGAGCTTGTTGGCCCTGTTTTTCAAGAAGGATGTTGTTGCCTCAGTCCTCAGACAGGATGAAGGACATTGCCCACGGATTGGGGAAAATTGGGCACCACCTCACTATTATGAAGGGGTTGTAGCAGAAAGTCCAGATGCTACCCAGAGGTTTCAGGAGAGTAGAGACAAGAACAAGGTGGTCTCCCCAAAGCTTGGGGATGTTAGAACCCTCACCCCTTTGTTTAAAGAGAGCAGGGTCACCACATTAGCCTTTGGAAAGGGTGGGACTGATGCTTTCCCAAGCTCCAAAGATAAAATATCTTTAGGTAGATGACTCTCAGACTTTGAAACATAATGGGATTTGCTCTTCAGGTTTTTGGAACTGTTTGGGACCTTTCACTCCTTTTTCCTACCAATTTATCTCAATGGAAATGGCAACATTCATCCCATGACTGCCCGTTCTTTTTATATTGGAAGCATAGAGCTTGTTCTAAATTTCACAGGTCCATAGCTGGAAGGGAATTTTGCCTTAGGACAAACCACACCTGTAACTGATTTTGATTAGACTTTGTATTATTTATTGTCACTGAAATAATTTAAGCTTTTGTGATATGTTGGAATGAATGTATTTTACACATGGGAAGAATATATATTTGGGGTGGTCAGAAAGTGGAGTGTGCTAGTTTGAAGCTGTTATGTATTCTATAAAAGGTGATGTTCTCTTATTCCATCCCTGTTGGGGCAGACCTATTGTTGGTTGGACCTTTTGATTAAGTTGTTTCCATGGAGATGTGACCCAACCCATTCAAGATTGGGTTTTGATATTTTACTGGAGTCCTTTAAGAAAACTTTCAGGCAGAAAGCGGAGAAAGAAAACTCACTTAGAGAAGCTAGGAGGGAAAGGAAATGCCCCAGGGGAAGCTAAGAGAGAAAGAAATACCAAGACACATCTTGGAGACAGCCATTTAAACCAGAACCAGCAGACATTGCCCTGTGCTTTCTCATATGACAGAGGAATGCTAGATGCCTGCGGCCTCTCCTCAGAGAAGCAATCTTGTTCTTAATGCCTTAATTTGGACATATTCAGGGCCTTAGAACTATAAATTTGTAACCTAATAAATCCCCACTGAAAAAGCCAACCTATTTCTGGTATATTGCATTTCAGCAGCTTTAACAAACTGAAACATAGATAGACACACTTTTAGAAGACACTGAGATAAACAAAATATCTTTATGTCATTCTGTCAACTTCCATACTTATCTGTATGTATGTGAATACAGATAAACAAAGACGTATTCTGTTTGGTGAGATCATTTTCTTTTTCTGTTTTTGACTTTTTCATTTTATTGAATAATGTCTCTTAGGCATTATGAAAATTGTAATCAGCCATGAGGAAATATGAAATAATTCTATACCTTTACCTACTATGGCCAAATAGATCATTATTGTGTATGTCATTTACATTTGCAATCTTCAAGACACTGTCCTTATCTTTATATATATATATATATATATATATACATATTCACCAGAACATGCAAATTATTTAATAAATATTAAATTTAAGTAAGCATTTAATAAATAAATCTTTAATACATATTTCAATTGAACAAATATTTAATATTTATTTAATAAATACATTTAATATTTATTTCCTAAATATTTAATATATATTTAATAAATAAAAGTTAATATTTATTTACTAAATATTAAATATTTATTTAATTATAAATATTGAAATTAAACTTAACTCTACCAATTATGTTCTTCCTTTGAGAAATAAGAACAGTGGCAACATGAATACTTTCTGTTTTATTTCCATTTATGTTTATTTTTGATCAATGTAGCAGAAGTGTCCATATATGCATTTTGTACCATATAAACCAGTAAGATTTACTCATAATGGTATACAGTAAGTGCCATTGCAAATTTGACTACTAATGCACAGTTGGCTCAATATTTGAATGCCTCCCTTAAATTCCTCTGTATACAAAGTAATTTAGTGAAAGCAAGATTTTATCAATGAACGGAGACTTTGATATCCAGCATTTATGCTTCTTTGATGCTTACAGCCTTTTAAGGGGAAGGCAGAGTAGAATGTTAACCACATCAAAGCATGTTTTTACAAATTTCTCTAGCACACACTCTTACACCTCACAACCTGAAGTTGAAACCAAGCATTTTAAAAGCACTCTTGTGGCACAAACCCTGAATCAATTTGTCTATTTTTGCTTTAATTTTTTCCTTCCCTCAACAAATGCTTGTTTATGGCTACAATATGAAAAGCACTTTACTAGCCAATGCAGGAGATAGAAAATACATCAGGTATGGTATGAGCACTCAAAAAACAATATGATATGAAGGAAAAATTAAATAACATTTATTTGCTACTACATGTCTGCAAGAATAGGAAAGAATTAGATGAATGAATGCTAAAGCCATTTAAAGTGGCAAACACTTACAGTGAACTATAATATCCAAGAGAAGAGTCTAACAAGGTAGCAGGGGATCCTAAAACAGTTTATAAATGTTGGCAGAAGACATAACACTCCTGTGTCAGAGATAAATGATTTTATTACTCATGGCACAGCAGGCAGCATGAGCTTAGTGTTAGCATCTGTTCCCCTTGCTTCTGAAATCCTATAGTATATGTATGTGTCACACATGCAGTAGAAATTGGCAACACCTTCAGAACTCTGTGCTTCTGTACCCCAAATCTTATAGGGGGCTGCTAGCACATTTCTTAAACTTTGACCCAGAGGAGACATTACTTTCATTATGAAAACAGAAAACACATCATAACTCTGCCGACAAGGGAATTTCTATTTCTAACTTCCAAGGCTGTTTGCTAACTAAATATTCTTAAAAAGATAGTATGAGACAAGACTGCCAATGCCTCTTTCTCAGAAGGTATGAAGAAATATAGGAGGTCCAGGTAGAATTGTCTCCCTCTACAGAGAAGTCTGTGTGGAAATACAGTCTTTAGCTAGCGCTTGAAAACCAGGTGTCATTAACTGGAGTTTGGTAAGTAAAGAGTTCAAGGCAAATGGTTTTGAATGAGCCATGTCAGACAGCAACGACTGTATAGACAAAAGTAGTATTTTCATCAGAGTTTTTGTGAAAATTGGATGAACATTTCCAACAGAAAACCAATCTGAATGATTACTGCTTTCTGATTTCTTCTGTATAGATATTTGATTATAATTCAGAGAAAATCAAACCTTACTATGTGCTTAGCTGTTTTCATGTCATTTTATTTTCTTGGGCTACTCAAGCAAATGCAATAAAATGGGTTGATGAAACAATGGAAATTTATGTTCTCATGGTTTTGAAGGTGAAGAAAAGTCCAAATTAAGGCATCAGCAAGATAATGCTTTCTTCCTCAGTGCTGTGGTGCTGGGCAGCTGGCCACTGGAGATCTCTGGTCCTTACCTCGTTACATGGCAAAGCACATCACAGCATCTCCGGCTCACGCCACACCTTCAAGTTCCACTGAATTACACCTACCTGTTTCCATGGTTTTCTCTATCTGAATTTCGCTATCTTAGAAAGGATAACTGTAATAGGATTAATATCCATCTTAATTGAGGTGCACCATACTTTAACTGAAGTGGCCTCATCCAGGAGGCCTACCTACAATGGGTTCACATCCAAAGAAATTCATTAAATTTTAGAACATGTTTTTGTGGGGTACATACAGCTCCAAACAACCACACTCCAGCCTCCGGATCCCAAAAGACTTGTTCTTTATACATGCAAAATACATTCATTTCATCATAATATCCCAAAACCTTGAGTAATAAAAATGCTTACTACAGAGTCTCATCAAAATCAGTTATAAGGTGGGCCACAGTGGCTCAGCAGGCAGAGGTCTTGCCTTCCATGCCAGAGACCCAGGTTCAATTTCTGGTCAGTTATTATAGGTTGGGCTTGTGTAACAGCAAAACCTAGAGTGGACAGTGATGATGATTAAGTGTACAAATATAGCAAGTTTTACATGAGGGAGAGCAAATTAATGTCATCATTGCAAGATGTTTATAGAAAAAATAGTTAATCCAAACTCAGGTCCATTGTTAACCGTAACACTCTAATGTTTCTTTCATTAGGCAAGATACCAAATTTAATACCAAGATACCTTCATTAAGGCAAGATACCAAAGCTAAATACCAATTAGAAGCACAGTGGTAATAGGACTTTTTTGTTGCTTTTTTCTTTCTTTTCTTACTTTTTGCAAGAAATGAAAATGTTCACATATAGATTGTGGTGGTCAATGCACAACTATATGATTACACTGGGAGCTGTTGATTATATGCTTTGTATGTATTGTTTGGTGTGTGAATAAAACTTTAAAAAAAAATCCCAGAAAGATACAACTGCTAGAGAAGATATGGAGAGAGAGATATTCCTAATAACTGTGAGTAAGGAAGCAGAATGGTGCAGCTCCTCTGTAGAGCAATGTGGTAGTTCCACAAGAGGCTAAATATAAGATTGTTATATGATCCTGCAACCCCATTATTAGATGTTTACTTGGAAGTGCTGAAAACAGGGACATGAATATAAATTTGTACACTGGTGTTTATGGTGGCATTATTCATGATTGCCAATGGATGGAAGTGGCTTAAGAGTGCATCAATGATGAATGGAAGGGCAAACTGTGGTCCATGGATATTATGGATTATTGTGTGGCTGCAAAAAGGAATGAAGTTATGAGACATGCAACTAGGTGAATGAACCTTGAGACATAATGAGTGAAGTAAGCCAGAAGCAAAAGAACAAATATTGTGTAACCTCTCTAATATAAACTAACTATAATGAGCAGCAAATTCTAAGAATTTTTCCATTTCATTTGTATTATCTAATTGGTGAACAGTTGATCATAGCATCCTCTTTTGGCCTTTTTTATTTCAACAGGGTCTGTAGTAATGTCCCACATTTCCTTCTGAGCTTCATTATTTGTATTCTCTCTCTTCTTTTCTTTGTCAGTCTAGCTAATGGTTTGTAAACTTTTTTGATCTTGAAAAAAGCTATTTGTTTTTGTTGATTCTTTCTATTTTTTTTTTCTATTTCACTTATCTTTGCTCTAATCTTTATTTCCTTTCTTTTGCCTGTTTTGGATTTAGTTTTCTCTTCACTTTTTAGTTCTTCTAGTTTTGAGGTTAGGTCACTGAGTTGAAGCCTTTCTTCTTTTTTAATGTAAGCACTTAGAGCTCTAAATTTCCCTCTCAGAACTACCTTTGCTGCATCCCATAAGTTTTGGTATGTTGCATTTTTAGTTTTATTCACCTCAAGATATCTTAGTTTCACTTGGGATTTCCTCTTTAACCCAGTGGATATTTGAAGGTATGTTGAATTTTTACATTTTTCTTGTGAGTTTTCGATTTCTCCGTCTGATATTGAATTCTAGGTTAATTCCATGTGATCAGAGATTATACATTGTATGATTTCAATAATTTTTTGTTTAGTGAGACTTATTTTGTGACCAAACATATGGTCTATTCTTATAGGAATGAGCCATTTATAAAGTGGACTTGAGAACTGTGTTATGTGTCATTCAAGTCTTGTATTTCATTATTGATCTTCTGAATGGATGTTTTATCCATTATTGGAAGTAATGTACTGAATTCTTCTACCATTAATGTAGAAGTATTGATTTCTCCTATCAAATCTGTTAATATTTGCTTTATATATTTTATGGCTCTGCTGTTAGGTGCATATGTATTTATAATTGTTGCACATTCTTGTTGAATTGTCCCCTTTACCAGTATATAATAACCATCTTTGTCCTCTAAATTTATTTTTGCTAAAAGTGCATTTTACTGATATTAGTATAACTATCCCTGTTCGCTTCTGGTTACTACATGAATGATAATTTTTTTCCATCATTTCACTTCTTGGTTGGCAGTTATTTTATTTCAGCACTTCCACCCACTGCCTTTGGCCTCCATGGTTTCTGATGAGAAATCAACACTCACTGTATTTTGGGGTCCCTTGTATGTAACACGTTGCTTTTCTCTTGAAGCTTTCATATATCTCCTTGTGATTAATATATGACAAGGTATATTTTACTTCTGTTTGGTGTTTTCTGGGCTTCTTGGAGGAGCATAGTCATGTATTTTGCTCAGTTTGGGAAGTTCTCTGTCATTATTTCTTTGAATATTCCTTCTGCCACTTTCTCTCTTTCTTCTCCTTCTTGGACTCCCATAATTCATATTGGTACACTGCATGTGGTCCCATAGGTGTCTTAAACTATATTTTCTTTTTAAAATTCTTTTATTCTTTCTTTTCTTCAGCTTGAATCATTTCAAGTGTCTTGTCTTTGAGTCCACTGATTCTTTCTTCTTCTTGCTTCAATCTGTTCTTGAAAACTTCATGGGCATTTTTCATTTCAGTTACTGTGCTCTTCATCTCCAGTAGTTCTGTGTCGTTCCTTTTGAAAAATCTCTGTCTCTTTACTAAGATGCTCATCTTGCTCATTCACTATTTTCTTGATCTTTTTATTTTATTTTTAAGACTTTGTTTGGTATGTCCAATTCTGGTCTTCTTCATTGATGTTTTCTGGATTTTTAGCCTCTTTCTGTGGAAGGGCCATCATTTCCTGTCTCCTTATTTGCCTTGTGCTTTCTTGTTGCATACTGTCCATTTTAATATTTAAAAATGTTAAATCTGGGATTTATTCCCTGAGATGTCTGTTTTCTGATTTTGTAACCAGCTGGTAAAAAGATAGAGATTGTCTTCAGCTTCAGCCCTCCTATCAGGCATGTCTACCTAAAATGAATGCAGCATGCAAGCTTTCCCTGTCTTTCTGGGCCTCTGTCTTGTCCTGTATATTTGCTTTTTAATCATGGAAATATATCACAAAATGAACTTTGAGAATTTCATTTAAGTATTTTTAAAGCGAGAGAGGGCCTTAGTCAAAGTATTTCAGATATTTCCATCCCCTCCTCTGGTGAAGATATCCCTAATTGTAGACATGTTTTCAAGGATTTGCATTCAAAAGACTTCAAGTTATTTTGTCCATTGTTAAGAATATCTCACTGTGAGAGATAAGACTGAATTATGCTATCATAGTCTGATGATTTTAAACATTTCATTAATGTAAATGAATTGATTTTTTTCTCATTTGATGCTCACCAAGAATCTATTTATGCAGCTCAAACAGTAGCTTGTTTAAAATCACTGAACACATTGTGAAGTTGTTAATAATAAACCCATTTTTCCAAGATGGAAAACAATGCTACACTTTCTAAGATATGAAACATTTGCCTCTAATGCCATATAGCTACCATGTCCTATTTAAGAATATTTTAAATTCAGTTCTACCTAGCATAAAATTCACAACTTTTAAACTCCATCATGGTTTCTCCTGGGAGATGGATTACTGGATTTCACCAGGCAAAGCACAGATAGCATGAAACAGTTTTGATACTATGAAAATATTCACTTAATATGAACACGATTTTTAAGAGTTCAGATTTAAAATCTAATAAAGCATTGAACTGACTTCCTATTAAAAAGGACAAATTAAATGCATATATTTATTTTCTTTCTAAAATTGTACTAAATTGGCTATGAAGCATTCACATAGAGTAAGTCCTCGAGGACAAAATGAATTAAAAAGGTAGCCTTAGTAGCGCAATTTTAGAGGTAGAAAAACATAAGGAATGGTGGATAGTGATTCAGCAAACCTGAGAAATGCAATGCTTGAGCTATAGTAGGAGAAAGCCAGAAGCCACAGCATTTCCAAGATAGCATCTATAAAACACCTCAGCAATTAGTAGCTCAAAACATGGTCAAAGCTGGTTTGGAAACAAATAAATTTTTTGCTGAAATATTTTTAAAACATTGGTAGATCTTCAAAGTCCTAAGTTACACTAGAAGAAATCTGTTTGATCTTTGAGAGGGTGATCCAGAACAATCTGTACTAGGGCACACCAGTCACATTTAAATGTAGGAAGAGAGTACTAAAAATAAGGGGATTAGTTGAAATTCCGCATAGCAACTGACACATCCCCAGGCCTTTCCAACGCTCATCACTTATTATTGACAGCTACACTTAAATCATCTGGGCAAGGAATATGAAGATTTTATCTGAGTAGTGTGATCTACCTTGGAATAAATCCCTAAAGATGCTGCCAGATTATTTATATGAAGCCTTCACAACCTACAGACATGGAGTTCTTGCTCAACTTTTCAATGCTGTCATCCTAAAATGAGTGCACAGTCGTGGATCATCAAATATTTGAGGAAAATCCCCGTCTTTCAGAGCATTGTCTTCCAAATGGTATAACAAATATGATGACATCAGTTGACCACTTCACCTTCTATCAGGCCAGCTGCTTCTGGGTGATGGCTGCTATGATAAAATCAGGGCCACTTTGCACAACTCTGGATGAGTCACTTAATCTGGTACTGTACTGGTTAAAATTCCTAGCCTTGGTGTCCAGAGATTTTATTGGGGCTGTTTTGACTGACATGTGGCTGACCTCCAAGCTGGCAAGCTTTTGCCCCAGACATTAGTTTCTTACACTTCTTTCACTGTTTTAAGCCACTTTTGCCTAAAGGGTAAATTCTGGGAAGAGGGACACACTGGAGAGGATTTTCCCAAGTAAATCTTTGCCAGCTCACAAGGGGGCCCAGATGGTCTCCAGGTGTCCTGGAGAGAGTATCAGGAAGGGCACCAAGAGTTCTTTTATTACTCCCCAAAACTGAGCTTTCTTGGCCAGCTCAGTAAATGCAGCTCTTCAACCAACTGTTCCATGAGGAGTGTAGCATCCTTAAGTCTCCACTGTCAGTGCCCTTGTCCAGGGTAGGTTGAAGCGATGACTGCCCTCAGAGCTGGGCCGTGTGCAAAAGCCATGATTAGGGATCAGCCATTTCCATACACCTGATCTTAGGGAAGAGGGTTTTTACGTCCCTTTCTCTTACGAACAAGCTAGCCAGGGGCTGGACCTTACAGTGGCCTGTCATGAGAGAGGGGGATGGGCACCAGTAACTGTAGCTCAGTTTGGAGGGAGCAATTTACAATTCTTTACTGTAATGTTTCAGCCTCTCCCTCCCCCTTTCCCCTGGATGCTGTACAGTGATTTTCTAGCTTCCATGGTTTCAAAATAGTTGGTTCAGAAGTTCCTTCCTTTTTAGCAGATGTTCTGTTAGAAAAACTGAGTCCTGGAGCTTCCTACTCAGCCGTCTACGAATAATCTTTCTCCCTCAATACCAGGAATGGAATAAATTTAAGGGAATGTTTTTTCTGGGGTACATATTTCAAACCACCACATATGTATGTATATAAATAAATATTGCAAAAATGTTATATATTATAACTAATTTTTTTTCAAAATTCTGATGAATATACTGGAATGATCAGGTTGAGATTAAAAATAAACATTTTGGAATCAACCAAGAAACCATACTTTAATCAAATTTAGGTGAAGCCTGCCACAATACTATGTGTTTTATATGTATTCCCATTTTGACCGTAGTCAATACTTACTTAATTGCCTTCCAGGATTGCAGAAGAGTAAAATTATTCTGATAAATTGCCACTTATGAGAGAGAGAGAAAAAATGAAGATATAGAGAGAATATAGTGAAGGTAGAATATAGAGAATATAGTGAGGGTAAAGCACAGGCAGGTAAAAGAATGCCAGAACCCACAACATTGGAAATTGAATAATAACTAGATTCAGAAGAGGAGAATAATACTGAAATTGTGCATCATTGGATCCAAAATGACAGAAACTCTAGATCTAGTGATCAACCCATTCTTTAGCATGCATGTTGCCAGAAATATAAGTTATAGCTGCAATCAGCAAACTGAAAGTGTGACCTTAAGGTTTTAGAAGGCAGAGATTAGACTAGCAACTTGAAAGGGGAAAAAAAAGAAAAATAAGTAGCTCATTAGTTTTTCTTTTTTAAAAACTATTATTATGCTTACGTGAGAAAAATGACTTTTGTTCAGTATGTGAAACTTTCCCCTTATATAAGTATCCCAGAATTAAAAAATAATACAAATTTCATGCATTTAATTCTGCCTGACAGTCTGATACTTAAACAGTTCAACATGGAGATAGATAAGCTCCATGATTTTCAGTATGAATCATCTTCATATGAAGAACAGCCTTATCATCAGATGGATTTGAAGGTCTGAGCTTTGAGAAGTTCCCTTTCCATATGATGAGCATATGTTACCACTGGCAGGCAATTTTTTACCTAAGACATCCCTGTATCTCTCACAATGAAAGTATTGCCAAAAAAAGTAGATTTTTTTCATCACACTTTAGGTTCTTTTACATTTTTCATTTAAGCTAGACTTCCTCCACACAAAGTCAGATAAATTTCTCCCAGTATATTGCTACATTTTAGATGTTGACAATTATAATTCCATGTTTTTTAACATGTGAAATGATATCTCATGACAAACCACAAATATGGAGAATGAAATATTACATTTATGTGATAAAGCTGACAGTGTATTTATTATTTTTTAATACTTTTCAAAACAGGCAAAGGAAACATTTTATTTAAAAATAAGTAGAAAGCATTCTTTAGACTTCTTTGGAGTCCAAGGTTTGTAAGTTTAGAACCAAGTTGGAAAAAAATATTCAGTCATGGTTTTTACTGACAAGAAATAACATCTGTGGTAAATGTGAGAATCTTCTTCTTTGAGAATGAAGTTTCTGTTTTATTCCTATCTTCTATGAAGTCAAAAGTCAAAGGCAGACTGAGAGAGAGAACAGAAGATTTGAAAAGATTTATTATACTAACAGCTACCCAGAAAGTGTGCAGCATGCCATGCAGGGTACAAGAGGGAAACATCAGGGTTCATCACCAGGCAGAGATAAAAATGAGCTGAGAAATTGTCTTTAATGTGGTTTTTGTGGGAAGCAGGCAGTGATGGGCTGGGGAATGCCAGTATGGGATTGGCTGCCTATATAAGAGCATCAGAATTATCTAGAAGCAACAGATGTATGGGAGTGGGGAGCATTGGAGATGCCTATAGATGTTAAAGCATAAATTAGCAGAAACCAGGAAATGTGCTTAATACAACTTCTTTAGTGATCTTTGAAGGAATGCTCTCTGAAGACTTTTAAATGGCTTATGATTTAATCTTGGGTAATGTGAATAACTTCCATTATCTAGGAGAAGACATTTGGAAATATCAAGTTCTTGACATTGAAACAGTTTAGCTAGAAAGCCTCTCTACTAATCCACTGCCATTGAACTCTATTTCTCGTAGCTGCTGACCTTGCTACCATTACTTCTGGGCTGTTGGTGCCTTCACCATCCCTATAATGAATTTCTCAACTGTCTCCACGTCTATTCATTATTTGGTTCAGTGTGTTACAGCATATGACTGTCAGGCATAATTCATTGGCATGCAATTTAATTAAAAGAATGAAGAAAGAATGTATCCAGTTTCTAACTGTTAATTGTTGAACGCTTGGGTTCTTTCATCAGAATTAACACATTGAAGGGTTCCATGAAAGCAGGAATGGTATTTTGTTGCTACTTAATAAAAAAAGAGAGAAAGAGAAAGCAAATGTAAAATGTGTTTTCTTTTGTGTGATTATCAAGCTATGGTTTCTTTATTATTATTTACATTTTAATTATTTCCATTTTTCAGGGATCAATTCCATGATATACAGAAAGAAATGTTCATATTTGGGGTTCTGTCTTCTCTTATATATTAAATTATCTTCAAGCACAGTAGTGATGTTTTCATTTGCTTTTACTTTCCACAGAGTCACTTTTCATAATTGTCAAAAGCAAAGTCATAAACATATAGTGCATCTATTAAATTTAAATGTATTTTCATATTTTTGGGAGATCACACAAGATCATTGTTGTAAAGAAAATACTTGCTTTACATATCTGTAATGCATTACAAAAGTCATTTCCTTCACTTTCTACTCATAAATTATGCTTTGTTAAACAACTTAGCATAAGGGGCAAAGATGTTAACTTCATTTGAAAATCACACCACATGGTGTGAAAGTATTAAGATAACACTTTCTATATATTCATCAACTTGGCTTCTAAGAAGAAAGTTTCTTTTTCTGAATTCATGACTTGAAAATTAAGAATTTTTTGACAATTAAAAAATAACATACAAATAATTTATTAAACAAGCTCAAAATGATATTTAAAATAATAATGTGAGCCCTATGTTTTAGGTAATAAGAAAATTGAAACTTGAAAAAATTAAATGTTTCTCCTAACTTCATATTGTAATTAAATTGTTGAAAAAAGAGAATTGACCTGTTTTTTTTCTGACTCTCTTTCTGGTGTTCTTGGAATGTTGTAGCTAATATGGCATTTCTCTTTTGTACATGCTAAGAGAGTTTTTCAGTCATCTAAACTTAAATTCGTTGAGAAGATTTTTTTTGTACAAAATGTTTAAAAAATGCTGCTGATGATATAAGCATTTTTATTATCTGTAAATATGGGAACAGTATTGATAGAGAAAAGCATCCTTCTGTAGGGTCTCGTAATTTTTTTCATTTCTAACTCTATTTAAATATGATTTCTTAAATGTATGAAAGGCTAATGCTATAACATAGTTTATAATCAATTTTTAACATCAATTTCATTCTTATGTCAACTGTTTCATAATACTATGGAAATACTCATTCAGTCCTACATTTCAGTTTGTTCCAATTTAGTGGGGTGAATTTTATGGGATGAGAAAGAGATTCATCTAATAATTTTTATTAGGTAGTGTAGCCAATCCTTGAATCAATGTACATTTTCTAAACACATGTTCATATGCACATATACACAAAAAATACAGAAAAAATGCTACAAACTTTTATGTAATTTCAATAAGCTAATAATTTCTGAATCATCCTTGATTTTCACAGACCTTTTCATTTTTCTTCCAATAATGTTTCTCAAGTTTTATTTTGCTGCCCAGTTGCACTTAAACCTAACTCCAAATCCTCAGCATCTCTTATTTGAAAAATCAAAGCATTTTCCCATCTCTTCTTTTTTTGCCACCTTTCTTTTCTTCTTCAAATCCTTTCTTCACCCATGCTGCTACTATTATGTGACCTAAAAATCAAAACTAGTAATGCCATTTCCAATTTTGAAAATCTGTCCTGCCTGTGTATAAAGTCCCACTCTAGCATAACATTAGTAGGCTCTATCAAAATCTATACAAGCTATAACTCAACCAATTAAGTTGCATACACGCTATGCAGCCAGTCTCTTCTTTTCCCTTCTTTTCTTCTTATTTTTTGTTTTACATACTAAGCATTTTAATGCCCACTTGTTTTCTGTGTTGGCCTGTAACAGTATTTCTGCCTTAAAGGTATTTTTTTAAACTTCGTGATTGACATACAGTAAGAATCCACTGTGTACTTCGTACAGTGAATTTATGTTATGCATAACAAAACTAAAATAAACGCAAAAATTGCATTTAGGATGGAGTCCTTTAATAGATTACGTACCCTAAGGATAATACTACAATCAGCCAGGTGCACATGGTCAAGCATTATTTCCCCTCCCTCCCTTCAGGTGATATTCTGATTGTTTCAAAGAATATATACTTAATTGGGAATTGAAAGTACAGATAGGAATGTCCATGTAATACTGCTCACAGACTTGTGCATGAGTGTGTATTTATGTTTGTGTGTGCATATTTTCAAAAGAGCCTGCATAGATTCTTTGTCTATCAGCATCACACTGCAAAATAGTATAAATTGCATTCAGAGCAAATAGTTAAAATTACCCTATTTCATAACATGTAATTTTCTCTTTTTCCATTAGGTAGAAAAATGGTTGACTGTACTTACCTACTGTGAAGACCTGGACTCTGACAACTACAGCTTTAATTCTCAAAGTGTTTCAGGATGTAAATGTAGTCTGACCTTTCCCTGATGGGCAGTTAAATCATGGACATGCCAAACGGTTTACTTCAGACTGTCCTTCCAAAATCTTCTTTGGCATCTCTTTTGAATGCTCACTAAGCATTTGTAGCTGGCAAAGAATAGAAAGAACTTTGTGAACTGGCAAGTGATCTTACAATGAAAATTACGAGCACATCTTGCATCTGTCCAGTCCTAGTGTGTCTCTGTTTTGTGCAGAGGTGTTATGGAACTGCTCACCACAGCTCCATCAAGGTGACCAGAAACCAAACCAAACATAGTGAAGGGGAAACCGAAGTCCACCATCGTCCCAAAAGGGGATGGGTATGGAATCAGTTCTTTGTTTTAGAAGAACATATGGGACCAGATCCGCAGTATGTTGGAAAAGTAAGTCTTTATTTGTTGGTTTGTTTTTTCCCCTTCTGGGGAATTGTGGGATGAGATGAGGGTGGGATTTGAGCAGGATTTGAAGAGATGTGGAACATGGAACTGAAGTGTGAAATATAAAAACAATTACCTCTGGTCATTTGAAAATAATGACTATAAAAATGGAAATTTTCAGTCGTATCTCATCTCTCTAAGCATTGTTCCTGTACTAGCCAGAATTTTCTCAATCACTATTTTATACTTGCTCTTGTGTTAGGAGAAAAGGCTTCATTGAACACACAACTTAATAGTTTTGTTTTTTATTGCCATGAAGGTATATTGGAATTTGCGGTGTCCCTTTTCATAATTCTGATATTTATTATTGTTTATTTTATAATAATATAAATTATTATATGATAATAAATATTTGTATTTATTACTAATGCATCTGAAACTAAAAGAAGAAACTATATCGTGATATTTGATACATTTCTTCTAACTGCAAAAGAGGTTGAGTTCTAGAACATGTCAGATTTAAAAATCACCTGTATGATTTTTTTCCGATCCCCAAAATTACTTTTGGCAAAACTGCAGATATATTTTAAATATCAACTGTCTTAGTTTCCTATCTGCTAAAACAAATTCCATGCAATAGGTTGGCTCAAACAGTGGGAATTTATTGACTCTCAGTTTGGGGTCTAGGAGAAGTCCAAAATCAGCTGTCAGCAACTTGATCATTTTTCCCTGAAGATCCTGATATTATGGGACTGGCTGCTTGTGATCCTTGGACCATTGGCTTTTCTGTCACATGGCTAGGCACATGACAACATCTTCTCCTTTATTTTCCTGGTTTCATCAATTTCCAGCTTCCATTCTCCTTACAAAAGACGCTAAGAATCCAGATTACATCCCAACCTAATTTAATTGTGCAACACCTTAGCTAAAATGAACATATTTTAAAGATTTAATTACAATGGATTCAGACACACAGGAATTGATCAAGTTTAAGAAATCATTGTTTTTGTTTTTTGTATGTTGTATGGTGGGGTCACATTTCATTCTATTTCCATGTGAGTATCCCGTTATTGCAGCATCATTTGTTGAATTTTTTGTTTGTTTATTTGTTTTTGTTGGTTTTTTGTTTGTTTGTTTGGGAAGAGCATGGGCCAAGAATTGAACCCAGGTCTCCCACATGGCAGGCAAGAATTCTACCACTGGACTACCCTCACAACCCCAGAAGTTGTTTTTGATGCTTTTTGTTTGTGTGTTTGTTTTTTTCTGGAGTATATAATTCAACTTTACCACATTGACTAACTAAGCACTGGATGTACAAGATTTTTTTAATCCCCAAAGAAGGAAGTTAACAACATGATCAGTAATTTCAGATCAATTTCCCTTTCTCTCAAAAGTACAGAAATACAATGGTTTACCAAAACCTTTAGATTTGTGTCCTTAGCATTTTTTTTTTTCAAATAATATAGGAGGGCTTGAGCACAAATCATTTAGGATCTAGTTTAGAGAGCAGAGGAGAAGCTAAACCTTCATATGATTATTTACTCATCTTTAAAAGCAGCCACATTTAAACCATGCTCATCATCACCTATCAGTAAAGAGATTGGAAATTAGGCTCAATAAGTTCACTCAATACCTTTGGGAGAAAGAGAAGTGTAGCAGTAGGAATCTCCATGTTTGCAGGCTCCGGGGCTTCCAGTTCACTGCTTGACAATCTCTTCTCATTTTAGTCATGTTATACTACAAGATAGTATTCCATCCAAGCCAGAGAGCTTCCCTAATGTGTAGGCAGTGCAGTATCACAGACCATCTGTTCTAACCGTCATCCAGCAAGGACTGGGCTGCAGCTGCACCCACCATACAAGGCAGACGCTGTGGTGTTACAAAAAAAAATCTGAATATGGAAAAAAGAAATTCTGAGACAATTCTGGTATGTTTTTCTTCTCTGGATATTAAAATGAGAGAAAAAGGCTGGGCCATTGTGGGTCAGTAGGCAGAGTTCTCGCCTGCCACGCTGGAGACCTGGGTTCGATTCCTGGTGCCTGACCATGCAAAAAATTAATAATAATAAAATAAAATGAGAGAAAAAATTCAGCTTCATTGTATGATTTCATCCCTTCATAGGACCCTATGAAATCAATGAAAAAAAATTTAAATCAGGACATAGAATATTGAATCACAAGAAAAGTGTTTTTGTTATGAATTTCAAAATTCCGTTTCTTTATGTTTTTCAGTGTTTGGAAAGGGGAGAAAAAAAGAACAAACAAATGTTGCCCTTTTGTGTGCAAGCCAAGAGAAAAAGTTTTATCATTGAAAAATGGCTTTTATGCATTATTTTTCTGATTCCTTTCTCCCATCACTACCACCATCCTCAGAAATAAATACATATGTATGTACAAACATAAACATTTTATAAACTTGCAAATCTCAACAATCTACATGTGCTTCTTCTGCCATTATTTTAATTTGTTTAGAAAGGAAATTTCTATTTTATACATGCAAATATATTTATATTGAATGAGCCACATATTTTTGCAATGCTCTAGAATAAATTATAGAATCAATACAATTACTATGGACATGAGAAAAGGCATCTCCAAAAAAGAAAATTATTATCCCCTTTATTTGTTTCTGCTAAAGAAATGCCAGCAGAAGTTCAGTCAATGGAAACAATATAACAAGCATTTGATACAGTTCTGATGTTAAGAAACTATTTTTTATATATTAATATTTAAGTTTGTTTCAAAATATCCTTCAGGTCTTGATTGCGGTTTCCTACATCATCATTATATTTTGCAGTATAAAACATTTATTAGATTTTGGTTAGTGCTAATAAAATAAAAAATATATAATAATAAAAAAATTATTAGATTTTGGTTAGTGCTCAAGCTTAAATGTTTTGATACATGTGATTTCTTTCTTTTTAGATTTTTCTTAGTTTTTTCTTAGTCAATGATTGGATTTATTTTGTGTTTATTTTGTTGACATTGGTCAATATTTACTGTTTACTACTAACATGTGTATATGAGTAAGACTATGACTATAGCGTCATTTTTAGTGAGAAGAAACAAGTATACATATATGTACATACACATGCACATATAATATCAGTAATACAAAGACTGCCAGAATGTAGGGACCAAACAGATCAAATATCCAACTAGCATAGGAAAAAGACACATCATGGATTTGATCATTTGTTAAATGTCTTTTGAATAATTGAAGGGATATGAAAGAAAGAATAATAGCATATTTGCTGAATAAATTATATGGCAATCAGTCATTGCAATTTCAAGACAAATTGTTCACTTTCTCAAGAATAATGTTAATACTAACATAGAATACTAACTGTCTATTCATTTCTCAAAAGTTAAGCAATGATGAATGAATCCCTTCACAAATAAGAATATAATGTCATACAAATTCTTACCTTCTATGCAATTCTAACAGTCGTCCAATACACCACATGTGTCATTGGATTAAGCTTATTATCTTCATGAGGTAGTCATAATACGTTGTGTAAAGATTGTTGAGTTTGAGTTAGAGCTTCCCTGATTATTCTCTGCATTACAATTGATATGACTCTCATTTCCTGCTTATGTTTCCTTACTTGTAAAACTGAAAATCACTGGCACTTCTATCACTTATTGAAATATATTGTAATTATTACATGGTTTGGTATATTGTTTTGATTAGGGGTCAGTAAACTACGCCTGATGGGCCAAATCCAGTCTGCCACCAGATTTTGTATAGCCTACAAACTCCTTTTTTTTTTTTTTCTTTTTTACTTTTACATTGTTGGGAAAGAAAAACGAAAGAATAATATTTTTTGGAAATTATGTGGAATTGAATTTTCAGTACCTATATATAATGTTTATTGGGACACAACCACACTCATTCATTTATGGCTCCAGTGGCAGAACTGAGTAATTGCAATGGAGATGACAAAGCTTGCAAAGTTTAAAGTACTTACTATTTGTACATTTACAGAAGATTTTCTCAAGTCCCTGGTTAGGATGCCTACCTCTTCTATCGTACCATGAATGCCTTGGAAGGAGGTTCTAGGCCTATTTAATCATTATGCCCTTAGCATCTATCATAGTGCCTACTGAAATGTTCAAATATGATTATTCACAGAAATGTGTACCTAAACTCCAAACACTTGTAGCTGTGAAAATGATTGTGATAATTATTTGAAATGATTGAAACAAAAATTTCTTTCCATAAATGACCTCACATTTTTACTTTATAGATCCAAATTAAATGGGCATAGTTAAATTCTTTGCTCCACCTGGAAGGGCTTTTCCAGCCAAGAGAGCAAAGAAAACACCAGGCAAAGGCTGAGACATGAACCTTTATCATAGGTACTTACTTAGAGGAGTGAAGAAATAAATTAATCTAGAAGTCATTGTTCTAGTGGCAACTGATACAGAGGTGTGTGACAGCACTCTGCATTGATCAGGGGGGAGGCAGGGTTTAATAGTGGGGATAGACAAAGAAGGCACAGAAGCAAGAGAGGGCATACGCATGTTGCTAACAAAGTTCAATATTTCTTAATGTTTGTCTCTTTGGGACCAACTTTGCATGGAGTTAACCATGGGGAAAGATAATGAAGGTAGACAGCTGAGAGAGTACATGCAGGAATATGCATACTTGCTGACAAAGTTGGAAGAGTTGGCAAAAATATTGTTATGTTATACTCTTACACTTTCACAAAGCTCATTTCCTCCTCTCACACACAAGTATGCACACATTTACATATGTATATAAGATACATACACATACATTTATCTGCATCTACATACATCTGCATCCATGCTTTTTTTATCTTTATTAGAAAAGTTGTAGATTTACAGAATAATCATGCATAAAATATATTTTTATCTCTCCTCTCTGACAGAATTTGGAATTTTCTCTTTAGTCTAAGGCAATCTGTCCAAACCTTGACTCCCCACCCCATCCCATTAAAGAGTTTAATTTCTTTGCTGATTACATCTCTTCACCTAATTCAAGTTCGTCCATTCTTTCATAAAGGGAATTCTGTTTTGGCATTAAGTTTCCTTACAATTTCTCTCTCGTTTATTGCATTATTTAGATTTCATGCACACTTCTGAAAATTACAATAAGCTTGGTCTCCACTTTGCATCTCCCATAAAATAATGTCAAATTAACCTGGGTTCCTCTTTACTTCCTTTGATAAAGTCACAAATAACCAACCCAAAGACAAATCCTTTTGACTTCATCTAATAGATTCTTCTCTTATTTCAGGATGTTAAATGATTGTCTATGTGCTCCTTGTATCTGCCTCCACTTTTGTCTTCCATGGCATTCTTTGCTGGTTCTCCTCCTATCATAATAGCGATTTCATCTCATCAGGTTCCTTCTGGCAGCTTCACCTTAAATTTAATATTCTGTGGTTTGGTCCTTAACTTTGTTTTCATCACACACCTACCTTGAGTAACTTAATCCTAACTTCTACATACCTTAGTGCATAACCCCACAAAAATATTTTCAGTTCAATTTTTTTCTATTTGCTCCATTTATACTTTTCCATATATATATATATTTGGTATATGTTCAGTTGAATGGAATAACTACATATGCAAAACTGGACTCCATATTTTCACTTATCTTACCACTTCTATATAGCCTATCCTAACTCATAGCATCATTATTCAACTGGACAATTAAGCTAAAGGTATATGTTCCATTTATTTTTATTTCCCCCTTCTTTCATTTTTATATACTATCAGTGTCCTAAATTTTTTAACTCGTAATTTTTTCTAAGTGAGTGTTATTTACTATTTATGTATTATATTCTTCTTACAACCTTGCTTTTTTTCCTTGTCTGTCTAATTTTCCAGTGCTTCTTTATTCAATATGATCAAATACAAATGTTTATTCTTAACTGTCCCACTGTCTGCACACATATTCGCTTGGTATATACACTAAACTCTCATTTTTCTTTATCAGAACATAGTGAATTCGCTTATTCATGTTTAAAATACATATAACATGGCATAATATGGATGTAATATAATATATTTATCCAATGTTTATTATTGGTGCTCTTGTCTATACCAATTCCAGTAACATCCTCATTACCATCTACACACCTTTATTCCTCCCTCAAAATCCCACATTTGTCTGGCATACTTGTATTAGAATTTACCACCTAAAACTTTCTTTGTAGAAATTATCTATGGAAATCCTCAACACACACCATCCAATGAAACTTTCACCTCCGGGGCTTTGATCTTCTATCACTTCTCACATTATTGTTAATGACTTAAACACCAGTGTAAATAAAATATCCAAAACCCTTGTATCCCTGCATTTGTCCTCCTTCCTTCAGATAATCTTTCCCTGAACTGCATCTTACCTACTCTCTCTCATGGTCTCATCATAATTACTTGTTTCCATTATGTGCACAACCTCAGCTACAGTGTACTTTTACCATCTCTGTTGCCCAATCCAGGCAAAATCTAGTTGTTGTTTTCTTCATTTCAATTAAAATTTCTGAAGTTGTCACTCCTACATTTAGAAAAGAAAGCACAGGTATGTGAAATAATTTCATTTTAAATCATGATTATAAAAATCATTAGTCCCTCTTACCTTCCAGAAAAGCCTATTTAATTTTCTTTTCCTTCTATTTTATGGGTCCTTCAATCCCCCATGCCATGTATTTTAGTTTCCTAGCCTGCACCAGCAAATACCATTGGCTTAAACAATAGAAGTTATTTAACTTATGGTTTGGAGGGTAAAGGAGAGCCCAAGTCCAGGTATCATCAATGCAATGCTTTCTCCTCCAAGACTGGCTTTCTGGGGCTGGTTCCTAGCAATACTTTGTCCTTAGTTTGTCACATGACAAAGCACCATGGTGGCATCTCATGGTCTCTTCTTTCCATGTCCCATTCATTTCAGGTTCTTAGTGCTTCCTCTAAGGCTTTTTCTTTCTTGGTATAAATTTCACTCCACTTATAAAGGACTCTAGTAATAGGATTAAGACTCATCCTGATTAAGGTGGGGCACACCTTCTTAACTGAAGTAACCTCATAAAAGGTCTACCTAAAAATGGCTTCACACCCACTTAGATGGATTAAATTTAAGAACAGGTTTTTCTCAGGATATACAGCTTCAAACCACCACACCATGGCATGACTATTTAGAACCTTTTCAACTTACCTTAAATCTCCCATATCCTCCTACTTATATTTCTTATTCCACAGTTTACTTTCCTATAAGAAGAGAAATACAAGAAGAGAACTAACTGATCATTACATTGACAAAAATCTCAACCTAGAACTGTGTCAAAAACTTACCTTCACACCTGTTAAAATGGTTGAATATCTGAGGCTGTTTTAATATCTCAGGTAGCTCAAAGCAGATACCATGGAATGGGTTGGCTTTAAATATGGTAATTTATTAGCTTACAATTTGAGGTAGGAAAATGGAATCAAGACATCATCAGGTAATGTTTTCTCACCAAAGATTAGCTCTCCACAGTCCTTGGCTCCTCTGCCACGTGATAAGGCAGATGGTGGCATCTGCTGGGCTCTCTCTTCTCTTCCAGGTTTCATTGTTTTCAACTTCTTGCTTCTTTGGTTTTCTATCTCTGTCTGCTTTTCATTCTCTTACAAAGGATTCCAGCAATAAGATTAAGATCCTTCCTGGTTAGGGTAGGCCACAAGAAGAAACGTCATCAAAGGTCCTACTTACAATGAATTTTCACCCACAGGAATGTATTAGATTTAAGAACATGTTTTCCTATGGTACATACAACCCCAAAACACCACAGTGGCCAATCACTCTACTATAAGTATTAGATCATGTCCCCTGTTGTCTTATTGAGGAAATAATTTTGCAATTGTCCCCAGTCTCTTCCATTAAAAAAAAAAGGCCTCACACATGAGTATATTAACTCCCACCTTTGAAAATAAAACCTGTACATTTTCTGTTCTACATTTTCCTGCCTCCCAAAGTGCTTTCAGTTTTTTTTTTGCTTTGTTTAAAATACTTCATTTGAATGTTATAAAAATCAAAGTAACATGGCAATTTATAATAATTTTAATTGAGGAATCTCATTACCACCCTGCCCTTTTCTCTCCTTTTGTCCATTATTACTTCTGGGAAACCACTTTATTAAATTTGTGTGTGGTTTTCCAATTTTTCTTTATTAAACTATGAACAATTACAAATATATAATATAATACACATTTTCATGCAAAAATGTTAGACTAATATATACACGAGTATATGCTACTTTGACATTTTTCTGTATCAGTGTGTAGGGAGCTTCCTGATCTTTTTCGCAAGATTAGCAAAATAGTTAATCCATATAATAGCATATTATATGGATTTGCCATTCTTAATTCTATGTGGTTAACTTTGCTTGTATTCTTTACTTTCTCAAGTTGATTTGAATTGCTGTCCCATGTACTTTCATTTTAGCTTGAAGAATTCTTTTAGTATTTACTGCAGGCCAGATATGCTGGCAACAAATTATCTCTCTCTCTCTCTCTCTATTGAGAAATGTCTATTTCACTTATTCTTTTGAAGTATAACATTGCAGATACAGAATTTTTAATTGACCTTTTTTTCTTTTTCTTTCTGAACTTTGAATATGTTATCCCATTATTTTTCTGTCCTCCATGGTTTCTAATTGAAAATCATTTTTTTTTATCTTATTAAGGTTTCCTTGTACATTGTGCTAGTTTGGATCTTTTATCTACCTCACATAAGCCTATTTTCTTTTAATCCATCCCTGTGTGTGCACAACTATTGTGGATGGGACATTTTGCTCAAGTACTTTCCAAGGGGATGATACCCAGCCCGTTTAAGACGGGCCTCAATCCTTTAGTGGAGTCCTTTAAGAGAACTCATGAAAAGAGAGATAGCTTAGGAAAAAACCACTAGGAGAAGCTAAGAGAGAAAGAAATCCAAGAAACATTTTGGAGACAGCCATTGAAACCAGAAGTCAGGACCAGCAAACATTGCCATGTGCCTTTCCATGTGACAAAGGAATGCTAATGCCAGCCCCTGGTCCTCAGAGAACATGCCTTAATGTGGACAGTTTCATGGTCTTAGAAATGTAAATTTGTAACTTAATAAATCCCCTTTGTAAAAGCCAACCCATTTCTGGTATATTGCATTCTTGCAGTTTTAATAAATATAAACACACATGATATGTCATTTCTTTCTTGCTGCTTTCAAGATTCTCCATTGGTCTCTGGTTTGATTATGATGTGTCAGGATGTTTCTTAACCCTGCTTGGCATTCACTGAGTTTCTTGAAAGTGTAGATTAGTGTTTTTCCATCAAATTTGGAAAGCTTTTAACCATTAATTCTCAAAATATTCTTTCTGTCATTTTTCTCTGTTCAGTCCCCTTGGGACTCCCATTATATGTACATTGATATGGTCAGTGTTGTCCCACATTTCCCCGAGACTCTGTTCATTTCTTATTTTGTTATTTTTATTTTATGTTCTTTAGCCTAGATAATCTCAATTGACATCTTCAAATTCACTGATTCTTTTTGTTACCTGCTCAAATCTGCTTTTGATCCCATCGGTATTTTGTTGTTGTTATTGTTTGTTTTTGTTTTTGTTTTTTTATTTCAGCTATAGTATTTTCAATGCCATACTTTTGATTTTATTCTTTTTTACATTTTTTTCTTTACTAATATTCGATATTTGGTAAGACATTGTTCTCATCTTTTCCTTTATTTGTTTAGACATAGCTTCCTTTAGATTTTAGAGCACACATGATGTAGTTATTTTTAAATCTTTGTCTAGTAAGTCCAATAACTGGACTTCCTCAGGGATAGTTTCTACTTATTGTAATCATATGAGCAATCTTTTCCTGTTTCTTGCGTGTTTCATAGTTTGGGTTGTTGGGAACTGGACATTTTAAATGATATTATATGGCATCTTTGGAAGTAAGATCCTCCTCTCTTGTCAGGGTTCATTAGTATTTTTTGCTTTTTATAGTACAGTACTGGTTGCTTATTGCTTGCTTAGTACTGTTCTGAATTAATATTTTAATGTCTGTATTCTTTATCAGCCATGGCTGCTGAAGTTTATGTTTAGTTGGCTTAGTGAACATCTAATTGGACAGAGTTTCTTAACAACATTGAATCAAGAAATCCTCCAATAATAGCTAAGAGGTTCTTTGCAGATGCTGGAGAATGCTTTTGACACTTGGCCAACGGTTGACAATCCTGCTGTAGCTTTCACTTTCTGTTTGTACAGAATCCAAAGTTTACCCAGAGATTTGAGCTTGGGGCTTCCACAGCTGTTTATGAGGATGAGTACATCTGTGGGTGTGTGCACAGCCCTTCACATGCAAATGGCATCTAGATTGCCAGTAATATTTTGTCATTTTCAAAACACCTATGGTCCTCTTATCAACCAGATTTTCCTTTTAAGGTTTTGGTTATATTATTGCTTTTTTCTAATTGTTACCCACTGCCTCTGGCAGCTAGGAAGTTAAGCAATTGCTTGCCTATGATTGTTTCTAACAGATGTACCTGTAGAAGAGACTGTTAGCTTGAGTAAATTCCAAGTCAGGTAATTTAAAATGCCTGCAAGCTCACTGCTCTTACCAGATTTAGTGTTTTCTTAAATAAACACTCACTGAATTGCTGCAAGCTTTTGTTTAATTTCCAGAATTATGAAATGTTGATTCTAACAGTTTATGGAGATATGTACCTCATCACAATACTTAATTTTTTTTTTTGTATGCTCTATGGTGGATGTCACATTTCTTTTTCCATGTGAGTATCCCATTATTGCAGCACCACTTGTTGAATTTTTGTTTGTTTGCATATTTGTTTTGTTTTTAGGAAGTGCATGGGCTGAAAATTGAATCTGGGTCTCCCTCATGGCAGGCGAGAATTCCAGTTACCCTTGCACCCCCACAATAGTTAATTTAACACTTTATTATTGGGTGCTTGAATTTGTTGTTGTTCTTGCTTTGTTGTAGTTGTTCTCACATGCATTAACACAATGAAAAACCATGGACACGTGTCATTTCACACACATATATGAACATCTGTGAGAAAGATTTCCAGAATAAGATTCTGATTCAAGACACATAATTTTTTTTTTTTTTTTTTTTTTTTACATGGGCAGGCACCAGGAATCGAACCCTGGTCCTCTGGCATGGCAGGCAAGCATTCTTGCCTGCTGAGCCACCGTGGCCCGCCCAAGACACATAGATCTTAACTTTGGGGAGATAACACTAGATTCCCCTACATAGATTCACCTCTATCAATGACATGTAACAGTGACTTATGTTCCACAGCCATGCTAACTGATAGGGTCATAAAATTCAAAATTTTGTCAATTTTACAGGTGGAAAATGGTATCTCAGTATCTTTTTTTGAATTTATTTTAATCTGAGAGAGACTAATCATATTTCCGTATGTTTTGGAGACATGAGCATATCTATTTATTAATTGATTCTTCATGTTGCTTCTTAATCTTCCTATTCTATTGTTAGTTTCTTTAACTTATCAATGTCAGTTTTTTTATATATGAGAGTAGGCCTTTGTCAGTGATATAAGTTGCAAATAATTGCTCTACGGTCTTTTGACTTTGCTTATTTTGTGTTTTCTTATAGAAAGTTATGATTTTAATGCAGTAAATTTTAGCAGTCTCTTAACTGAAATTATATTTTTATTCATTCTGAAATTTGAGGTCATTGGTCTGAATTTGGGGTAGTTGTTAAAAGTGCATTGTTCAGTCCTAAATATCTAAAGTTTATAACATACATTAGAAAATGATACATATTGAATATGAAAAATGAGGTAAGAATAAGATTTTTATCTTAGAGGCCAAAAGCTATATTATGGCATGCATTTGTATTTCTATGTGTAGCCATGAACTATCAGCAGTATTGTATATGCATCTGATATTTACTGATAGAACATATCCTCAGTGTACAGGTTTTAATTCAATGTGTGTTACTCCTTACTGGCAATGTGTTAAGAATATTCAAACATATGTAATTGGCATAACTTAAAGAAGAAGATACATTTGAAATAATGTCTAATAAAATCAAAGCAACAGGCAAAAATGTTTCATATTTTGGAATTTCTGCTCTCATAATCACTATCACTCTCATTCTTCTACATTATTCTTTATTTAGAAGAGTACCTTCAGGTCTCTTTTAATATGAAGTACAGTACTTTCAGATTAAATGATTTTCAGGTTAAACAGAACATAAATCATTCACAAAGGAAGGGGAAAGGTGAGGCATTTAAGAAAAAAAAATATCTGATAGCTTTAATGTCATCATAAACTCTGAATTTAAAATTAAGTGCACAACAAGGAAAGGTCCCAACTGTCACCTCCTATTGTCAAGATGATAATTTTATGAACATTTTTATCATAACTTCCTTGAAATGAAAGACTTTGTATATCAAACATGACATTTAAATTTTATGGAAATGACAATGTGATGACATGATGTCATATGCAATTAATTATGGCACACAGTTCTATATGATACAGAATTATTTCAATAGTTATCATGGAAATTTAACTACTGAGATCCAGTCCTAAAAAGAGTTGGATATATACAAGACGAATTTGATCTGATGTACATTTCTTTTAATTTTAAATGGCTGGGAATTTTTCAAGAAGTCAATCTTCATTAAGTTATTTTACATTCATAATGATTAAATAATAAATAAGTCATATTTAATAACTTAATCAATGCTTCTTTTAAAGACCATCAGTGAAAAGCAATGTATTGTTATGGGCACATTTCCTATATCTACATTGTGAACTTAATATTGTTACACAAATGTGTACATATACATACATATATATGTGTTTATGTATAGTCTATGTGTGTGCACATTGTGCTGCTCTACCAGAAATATATTTGAGCACAGGGGACATTTGGAATGTCTGGAGATATTTTTTGCCAGGTACCACTTAACCACTAGGCACAGTAGATATGGACACTATGATCTTTGATCCTTAAGAGGATCATAAAAACGTTTTAATATATTTTTAAAACAAAAGAAAAGATCAATATAATTCAGTATGTACTGTATTAGTCATTACACTAATCAAAATATAAACATATTATTATTATTTTATTATTATCATGAATAGAGTCCATTATTCTTTGCCACTTTGCTTTTAAAGGCAAAAGGCATTAGGGCCCATGAAAGTCCAAATGCAACTTTGATTTTGTTATTAATAGCTAGTGGTGGGGTGCTACTGGCATCTGGGTAGTAGTAGCCAGGGATGCTGCAAAACATTCTATAGTACATAAGACACTACACCACAACAAAGACTCATCCAGCCCCAAACAGCAAGAGTGCAAAGGTTGAAATACTATATGTATATATATGTATATATATATTTAAATATAAATGCATGTATGCATGCATGGTGTATATGTAAATATGTGTGTATGTACATGCATATTTAATTGTTTTTTGAAGTGCATATTTCATGTCTGAAAAGGAGAACCAAAATTTATCATAGTAATTTCCTGTGGGATGGAATGAGAATGACTGAGCAACAAGGAGATGATTAAACAAACACTTATTTTTGTATTTTTTTAAAAATAAGAATTCATAAAAAGATAAAAAAATAAGAATTCATTAATTGCACTGTTTTCATAATAACAAATAAACTTTGGGAACATAAATATATAAAGCTTATCAAGTGGTAGACTTTAAAGTAATGTTAGCCAGAGCCTCTTTCTTCATTCAAATTGAAGTCATTAAAAGATCTGTGCTACTTGCTGCCAGTATCCCTTAACACAGAGTTTGCCCCTAAATCATAAGGCTAACACATATGATAATATGGCCACTCATAGTTTGTTTTGTTTTGTTTTGAACTTGTTATCTTTGTTTTTATTAGATTTATTTGATTATATATATAAATGAAAACTTCCAAATGAGTCACAGATTTTTGCACTCTAGATCATTTAAGAAGGCTTTTCTGTCTCAATAATAATAATCACAAAACAATGCAGTTTGCAATAAAAATAAATATTCAAAATATGTACGTTCAGTATATACTTATGGCTAATGGTGTTCTTAATTCAAATATTACACTGAAATATGCCTGTTTCACCGGTGTTGCATAGAGTTTAAAAATTCTTTACTATGACTGTGGACGAAAATTTCTGCAATTTTCTAACTAATTTTTTAAGTTATTTTTTATTTTTTAAGTCTGAAATAATTTATTATTCTAAATATCAATTTAGAATTATGTGTTATAAAAATATTCAGTTTATTATTAAATAACTTACTTGTAATATTGTTTCACTTTAAAGTCTCCTTGATATGCTATTAACATCCATGTACTAAATTTGTCATGGTCAAAATGTTCTTGAATATTCACTACAATAATATCACTATAATATTTATGGTCTTTTATGATCTATATAGAGATAGGTTTTAACTTTTAGTTTCATTGTTTATGCAATCTGATATCTTTTCCTAAGCCATGATTTTTTCCATGCTTATTGTGATTTCTAATATATTTGAACTTATTCCTACTAATTTATTTTGTGTTTTTGTTTAGTTATGGTTTTTGTTCATTAATTTTTTTGTCTTCTTTTGTTCTCCTGCAGTGACTTCTACTGAATTTTCTCTATATTGGTTTATGTTTATAATCTTACTGATTACTTATAATTTTTTTGCATACATTCTTAGCTTTACATGTTAATGTATTTGCCTATCTCTGAAACAACAAGGACATAGAGCATTCAAATTTAGACTAATTATTATGCCTTCCACATGTCTATTATGTTTTTTTAGGCCCTCAAATCATTTATTCTCCTTACCATTACTATTGTATTACTAGTGCAGAAGTATATATTTATTTACATTGCTAATAATCTCTTTATTCTTTTTTCCTTCTATTTCAAATTATTCCTTCCTGGTTTCAATTTACTTCTTATTGATATGTAACAGTTACCTTAATTCTTTATAACTGGTTTACTTTATAACACTAAAAATTATTATCTTTATAGTTATCCAAAACTGGGTAAATGCTTTTGTATGTTTAAATACAAATTACATTCCTCTTTATTCCATCATATAGTTGTCCAGTATTTTGTTTTATTGCTGTTTTTAAATACTTTCAAGATCACACATTACTATTTAAATCATTTAAACCTTACATACTTGCTTAGATTTCTGCACATGTTTACCAGCATCTATTTTTCATTGCTCTATCCCTCTACTTCCTCCTGAGTTTTATTTATTGACTATGTCTATTCTTAACTAATTTTGTGCTATTCAACTTGCGAATGGTAAATACTTTGTTTCTTATTTCTGTGTATAAGCTTTAAGGTGAGTTATTTTCCGTATTATTTTGTGGGAGATATAAATATTTTAGACTTAATTTTTGCCAGTGTGAAATCTGCTGTAATTCTACTGTAAGTTTTCCCTCTTTTTATTAGGCTGATTTCAGAATTACTTCTTTGTGATCTGTTGATTAACGAACATGTGCCTAGGCTCAAATTTATTGTTTTATGGACTTCCTGTCTTTCTTTGCCTTGAATTACTATTTTTTTGTTAAATTTTTAGGATTTTTATGCACACATATAGAAAATTTATTTCTTCGAATTTGCTATTCCACATTTATTCTTTCATTCTAGAACTTCTAATTAAGTTTTGTCTACTTCTAGCAATTTTCGTCTTACTTCTTTTATGGTTTGTCCAATCTATTTTCCAGCTTCTACCTCTCTCTTCAAGTTATTTGAATGTTATTCATTATTTCCTTTGACCGTGAGCATGAATATTAACTTGAATGTATTTTATATCTTTTTTTATTCATTCTACTTTTTTGTACTCTGTCCTTTGACTTTATCTTTTCTCTTCATATGGTTTTAATTATTTCAAACTACATATTTAACAATGTTGCTCAGATTTCTTAATCGGTGTATATGTGTGTGTGTGTATGTGGGTGGTGCAAATTTGCATAGTTCTTTCATCTATTCACTCTCTCTTGGAGATTTGGTCTGGTTATCATTTATATGTTTTTATATATGTTTGTCTTCAAGGTGTGTAAGGATAGGGATGGAGATTTGGGTGGGATTCATGCAAAATGTAACTTGAAATATTTCCATAGAGAAAGCCATGTATCTTTTAGTCTTCTGGCAATGAAATGGTTTTGTAAATCTTAATATTTATTTTTAATTATTTACTACTAATCGTTGTCCACGTATTTAACATAAACCTAAATAGGAGCAACAGCAACAACCCCCCCCCAAAAAAAAAAAAGAAAAAAAGAAAGGCAGAACCTAGCACCCTTCATATGGGCTGAAGATTTGAAGTCTCAATTTCTCACAGGAATTTTTTTCTTATCAAGAACTTGAAATGAACACCTAGCCTCTTAGCTGCATTTTTAAACTGGTAGGAAGATAAGATAATTTTTATTTACTGGATTTGTTTTCAACTGTTCTGGCTTTCTTCAGAGATCTCCAACACGGTTCTTCACTTTGAGGAGACTAAAGGCCATATTTTCTCATCTACTTGATATATTAAAACCAAATTCACAGTGGCTAAGGTTTATATCCTGTTGAACATCTTTCTTGGGTGATTGAGCCTGCTGCTACTTGGAAAGTACCTCCCTGGCAAAAAACCCTCTCTTCCTTCCTGGAACTCAGTGAATTATCTTTCACTATTTCTAGTTCTGTTTTATATGATTTTTACTTTAAGTTTTCCTACACCTCTTTTAATTGTAGTATGAAAAAAAGGCTTTATCAGCTTTGTTTCCCATTAATATGGTTGTCTCTTTCTTCAAGCTTTTCTTTACACAGAAAAAAAAAAATGAATTAGATAGTGTTTTAATGTCTCTTCTGCTTTTAGCATGCTTCAGTACTTTCCTGTAAGAGTAGAAAATCAAAGTAGTTCCAAAATATGAAGGACTAGGAATATGTTTCCCAAACCCTGTTGCTTTGAAACTAATTATAAATGGACTTATTTCAACATGTATTTGCCCTAAGGAAATGAATAGTTTATAGCATTGGCATTAGATTTTTTCTCAGGAAATCTGTTCCATTATTTTATTGATTTTTATCCAATGAATATTTGAACATCTAATTGCACTGTACCTCATATAACAAAGTCATTTAATTTGAAAGTTGAGCCTAGAGGGCTTCAAATATATCCAGATTTTTTTTTTTTTTTTTGCTTTCATAAAGGAACTACCAGGCATTCATTAAAATTATAGAGAAAAATATAATCAACTCCTCTCTTTCAATATTTATGTTAGCTACATATGATTGAAATTTCACCATATTCACAGAAATTGGAGCAATATATAATGTGAAATGCTTTCCTATGTTAAAAAATAAGATAAAATATATAATAACCCAATCATGACTTTTTCTTTGACTTTCATTATTGGAAATTACAGTTAAGTTCATTTTGAAAAAGGTGGGAAACCCTTCAGGACATTTTCATGTCTTCAGAATTTACTCAGAACTTATTCTGCTAGGATTTCAATGCTATGCATTGTTCAGCGTTGAACAAAATAGGCCTATTGCCTGGAGTTTACTGTGGGCACTGACATTACATCAACATTCACACAAACAAATACAAAACTACAAACTGATGTGGATTATGAAATAAACTGGTCCTTTCTACATAGTATATAACCTAGATTGGAGATGATGGAAGAACACCTGAAGAAGGGACAGTCAGGCTCAGATCTAAAATAAATGAACAGGGACTAGTTATACCAAAATGTTGGTGCACTTGTGTCTGAATATTGGGAATGGTGAGTTGACGTCCGTGGAAAGGGAGCAGCAAATGTGAAGATCCCGAGATAAAAAAGAATTTGTGCATTGGAGACTTAAAAGAAAGAGCTAGATAACTGTACTTTAGGAAAATGTATAGTACAGATGAAAGAGATGAGGCTGGACTCAGTAGGGTCTAGATGATACAAGGCTTTTTAATTTATAACCGTGGACTTGATATAAAGATGTTTTTGACTTTTAAGATGAAACATTGGTGACATAAATGCATTTGTTGACGTATTTATAATTTAGTTATCAGCGCTTCAACATATACAATTGGATTTGAGTGCCAAAAGAGTTTCAAGAAAACCACATATGGATGAGTGTCTATAATGAAATTAATATTTCATAGTGATGAATGTAGTTGTGCATAGTTTGTTCATTTACTTTTCATAAGGTTGTGAAAATCATTTAGAAGATAGTGTATTTATTTACTTAGCACAACATCTGAGACATACTAATAATACATCTTAAAGTAACGAGAAATTGAGGAAGTAACATTGGACAGGAAGTCTTGATTTTCCTACTGTACAGCTCCTTGACTTGGTAAATCCAACCTTTGAGAACAGCATTTCCCTAAGCACGTGTCTTAGTCTCCTGTCTTCTAAAACAAATACCATAAAATGTGTTGGCTTAAATAATAGGTATTTGTGCACTCATGGTTTTGAGATTAGGAGAAATCAGAATGGAAACATCAGAAAGGTAATGCTTTCTCCCCTTAGATTCTGGTTTTGTGGGGCTGAAAGGTGGCAATTATTGGTGTTTCAGTTTGCTAGACCTGCCAGAAAATGGAGTATACCAGAGAAGGGTTGGCTTTTAACATGTGGATTTGTTAAATTACAAGTTACAATTCTATGGTCATGAACATATTCAAAGGAAGGCATCAATAATAGTATACCTTCTCTGAGGAAAGGCTACTGGCATCTGGGTTTCCTCTGACACTTGGGAAGGCACATGGAGGTGACTGCTGACCATTTACTTCTGGTTCTCGTTTTGTGGCAGTTTACCTCTTAGCTTCTCTCCTTTGTTCTCTGAGTTTCACCTGTCTTTTATCATTTCATAAAGGACCCCAGCAAGGGGATTAAGACCCACCTTGGATGGGCTGGGTCACATCCCCACGGAAGCAGCCTAACCAAAAAAATAGTTCTGCCCCCACAAGAATGGATTAAACAACATGGCTTTTCTGGGGGTATATGCCAAATTCAAACCAGCATACTCCACCCTCTGGAACCCCCCAAAACATGGTCTTTCTCTATGCAAATCACATTCATCCATCAGAATATTACAGAAATTTAAAATCATTTCAGAAACAATATTAAGTACAAAGTCTTTTCAAAGTCATTAGAGGATTGGTTTGTGCTAAGGTAAAATTCTCTTCTGACTGTGGACCTATGGCACTTAGAACAAATGATCTGCTTCCAATATACAAAGAAGAGACAGTTATAGGATAAATGTACCCACTGTCAGAGGGAGGAATTGGAAAGAAAGTAGGGGTCAAAATTCCCAAACAGTTCTGAACATCTCCAGGGCAACTTCTATTATAATTAAAGGTCTGGGACTCATCTATAGAAAGACATTTCATTCTCTGAGTTTGAGAAAGCAGCAGTCCTACCCTCTCAAAGGGCCTTCTCTCTCCAAGCACCAGGGTGAGGGTTTGTTTTGGGGAGGCCACCATGTTCTTGGCTCCACTCTCCTCAAGCATATGGGTGGCCCCTGGATACTTCACTATCTCCAGGGCACATGCTTAATCCCTTCAGAACAATGGGATGATCTCCAGGCTCTTCCCAATAACCAGGAAACATGGTACACCATCTCTGAGGCCAGAAGCTACAGCATTCTTCCTGAGCAATGGGGTGGAAAGCCCACCCTCTGTAAACTCCAGGAGTTCACATTCTCAACACGCATGGGTGGGTCTACTTTCCTGGACTGAGGTTTCTTTGCTCTAGACTGCAGCTTCCATGGTTCTGCCTTTGAAGGGTTTTTTTCTTTCAATCTGTCCTTTCCTGTCCATTTTACTCCAGACTAGCAATGGTTCCATTTGTGCAGATCTCGCAGCAAGCTTGTTGGTTTAGCATGCAGCATATAGGCATGCTGGCCATTGACAATAAGGTTTTCGAAGAATCTTTTCTGGACAATTCCTTTTTAAATCCTTACTTGTCCTGACATGGCTGACTGGTTAAAGCTTCACATAGGCCTCTATTCTCTTGGGACTCACTTTCTGGAAACAGAATTTTCCAAGCCAAAAATTTCTGGTTTCTTTGTACCCAAGAGTTCAATTCTCAGCTTATCCCTTTCCTCTTATGTATTACTATAAGCTGCAAGGAGAAGCCAGCATTTATTTTGGAAATCTCTTCAGCCAAGTATTCCAGTTCATCACTTTGAAATGCTTCTTCCATCCGACACCAGGACTCAATTGTGCCAAATTCCCTTCCACTTGAAAATAGGTTCACCTTCCTTTCAATTTGCAATTATACATGCATCATTTCTGTCTAAGCCTTCATCAAAAATATCTTTAGAGTTCATATTTATACCAACAGTCTCTTCAAAGCAATCTAGGTCTTTTCTGTCAAGTTCTTCACAGTTCTTCCAGAATCTTCCCCTTATCCATTTAAAAAGCCATACCAATATGTTTGGTATTTGCAAACTCTGCAGTAGCCCACTTTTATGATACCAAAATCTGTTTCAGGTTTCTTAAGTTGCCAGAATGCAATATACCAGAAATGGGATGACTTTTAACAATGGGGAATTCATTAATTACAAGTGACAATTCTAAGCCCATGAAAATAAACAAAACTAAGGCATCAAGAAGAGAATGCCTTCTTTGAAGAAAGGCTGCTGGCATCAGGGGTTCCTTTGTCACATGGGAAACCACATCGTGACATTTGCTGATCATTCTCCCCTGGGTTTAGCTTCTGGTTTCAGTGGCTCCCTCTAAAATGTCTCTGAGTATTCCGTTCTCTGTTAGCTTCTCCCAGGGTGCTTTCTTTCTAAGCTCTCTTACTCTCTGGGGGTACTCTTGAAGGTCTCCAGTAAAGAATAAGACCACCTTGAATGGGCTGAGTCACATCTCAATTGAAATAGCCTAACTAAAAGATCTCACCTAGGATAGGTCTGCCCCCACAAAAATGGATTAAAAGAACATAACCTTTTTTGGTGTACAAACAAATTCAAACCAGCACAATTGGTCTTTGGTTTTTCTGTCCCATGGCAATGCATATGCCAGTATCTTCTTTCTACTCCAGGTTCTGGCTTCTTGATGTAGTTTCCTCTATCTATCTCTGAATTTCATTTTGCTTATAAAAGAATGGAGCAATCCAGATTAAAGACCAACCTGATTCAGTTGGCCCACACTTAATTGAAGTAACATTTGCAAGGGATGTTATTTATAATGGCTCCACACCTGATAGAAATCTGGCATGACCAACATGTCCTAATTAGCATAAAGAATTCAATCACAGAATATTAGTAAAGTAAAATAATGAGATAGACTTTGAAAGTTACTACTTAACCAGACTTTGAAAGTTACTACTTAACCATGAATTCAAAAGTTATTAAAAACCAAGAGCATGTCATAGACTTGCCAGACATAGAAATTGCATCTATGAGATATAAAGCCCCCAAAATTATGGGGCTGAAGACAAGAAGGGAAGGAAGTTTCGTGGATGTGCTAGTTTGAAATTGCTATGTATTCCAGAAAAGTCATGCTCTTTTAATCCTAATCCAATCTTGCATGAGCAGACCTATTGTTTGGGTGGGATATTTTGAGTAAGTCATTTCCATGGAGATGTGGCTCACTTAGTTGCGGGTGGGGCTTTTTGAGAGATGGAGATGGGACCCTACTCAGTCAAGGTGGATCTTAATTTAAGACCTTAAATGAGCTGACACAGAGAGCTCAGAGCCAGAGATGCTCAGAATGACATAGGGAGTAGAGAAATGAAACCAGGACACAGATGTTTGGAGATGCTAAGAGATGAAATCCAGAATTTGCCCCAGAGAAACAAAGTGAAGACACACAGATGCCTAGAGAGACCCACTTGAAAGCAGAAGCCTGGAGAGAAGGTCAGCAGACGGCACAACGTGCCTTCCCATGTAAGAGAGGAACCAGATGACAGCTGCTGTTCCTCTGAGAAGGTATCCTTTTGTTGATGCCTTGTTTTGGACATTTTCATGGCCTTAGAATTTTAACTTGCAATGTAATAAATTTCTTTTATAAAAATCAATCCATCTTTGGCAGCATTAGCAAACCAAAACAATGAACAAATGATTACATTGCTTCTCCAGTAGTGAAACAATAGTATTGAGTAATGGAAACAATGAGACAGAAAGAAGTGACGTACCTGGCTTAGATTCACTTAAGGAAGGCTTCCTAGAAGAATAGCCTGAGCTAGTATTTTGCTATTAGTTCAAAATCAGAGGAGTTCAGAGAAAGCTGTAATGGAATTTTAAGTACTACATATAAAAGTTACGTAAGTAGCATTCAAAGACGTCCAAGTACAATGGTTGAAGCATAGTGGGGATAAAGCTAGTCTGGGCTGAAGCATGACATTCCTGGCAGGAGATTCAAAGAAGAATATCACTTATACACAAGTGCTTTGGAATGAATTGAATGATATTCAGGCAGAAGATGACAAGAAATTGAACAGATTTGAAGGCAGAGAGGATAGTTTGATTACTTATAAATCTGTACCCGAATTTGTGATTGCAGAAGACATTGAAAGGGGGAGACAAATTAAAAGATTTGTTAGGTCATAGAATTGACAAAATTTTGTCTTCTGAGTGTGAGAAATAGACATGCAGGAATATTTGAAAATGGTTTGGGGGAGAAAAGGATGAAGGAGCAGGAGCATGCCTGGGAATGAGGGTGATGAAGTTAGATTAAAAAAGATGTATTGACATGCAGGACACTGTGGCTCAGTGGGCAAAGTTCTTGCCTCCCTTGTCGGAGACCCGTGTTCGATTCCCAGTGCCTGCCCATGCAAATAAATAAATAAATAATACAAATTAGAAAAGATGTACTGGCATGCTTTATGGACCCACACATAGGTAGGTAAGAGAAATGTGGAACATGAAAAGAGAGGTATGCGCTAATTAAGTAGAAATGGGAGCCACTGGGGATTAAATAATAATTATGCCTGAACATAAAGATTTAGGCAAGTACACATGGATGGAAACCAGGAGAGAGTGGCCTCCTGGCTCAGATGCGATTACTGGGACCAAAAGTTACTAAAAGTAATGTAGAAAATTAGTACTGCAGAAAGAGTTTGGGAATAAAATTTTAGAGAAGAATGATAAACTGCCAAGATAAAATAGAATTGCAGTAGACAAAGACTGAAAAAATTTCAGGAAGATAGTGGACAACAAAATCTGATGCTTGAATGAGAATAAGAATTATTTTCTTTTTTTCTTTCTTTTTAAAACATTTTACAAAGAAACATACCCCCTCCCTACCTCACATCCTTCTCTTGGGTAATCTCTAGGCTGCTTTTCCTGTCTGTGAATTCACTATTTCTAGTCATCTTTTATAAGTGATATCATATAATTTTTGTCCTTATGTATCTTGCTTACTTCACTTAGCATAATGTTTTCAAGATTCATCCATATTGGGACATATCTCATGACATCATTATTTCTCATGGCCAAATGATACTCCACTGTTTGCATGTGGCATATTCTGTATAGGCGTTCATTTATTGATAGATTATTCCAGCTTTGGGCTATTGTGAATATTTCCACCATAAGCATTGGTGTATGACTATTAGTTTCCAACCCTGTTTTCATTTTCTTTGTATATATAACTACAAGTAGGATTGCCTGATCAAGAATGCTGTTTTTCATGGTTATTTGCACTATGAGATTATTTTCTCCTGAGCAGCTTTAAAAGTGTACAAGATGCAGTAGGATCGAGGGGTGATAGAAGAACAAGGAGATAAACTACGATGAATCCATGGATCATTTACTTCTTTGTAGGAGACCTACTGAACATTTTTGACCCTTTTAATAATTGTCCTCCAGCCATTAGTAATCCAGAGCTTGTGGAATCTCCTCAACATGCTTCTTATCCTCAATTCTTCTCATTACCTTTAATGGCTGAGAAAATATTTATACTGCTTAGTAATCTCCTGATGGCTAGTGAAGGAAACCATCTGAAACTAGCCTAATAATAGCAAGTAATTTATTAGTTCCATACGTGAAGAATAGAACAGACTTCAGGCATAAACAGAGACAGGGATACAAATATGTGACTAGGATTTTAACTAATTCCCTAAAACAATAACCTCAGAAATAGAGTGTAGCACAAATCCCAAGATTTGTAGGCAGTAGTCAAATCAGTATCTTTTCTCTGTTATAAGAGTGATTTCCTTGCCTGAAGTTAAGTATGGAGGGGTTTCAAGTATCCGCAGGTCCAAACAATTGTTAATTGCATATTTTAGGATCCATCTTTTAAAACTTTCAATTTTGAGCTGCTTGTTTTTTTTTTTTTTATTTTTTTATTTTTTTTATTTTTTTGCATGTTCAGGCACTGGAAATCAAACCTGGGTCTCCAGCATGGCAGGCGAGAACTCTGATTGCTGCGCAACTGTGGTCCAAGTTGCTAGATTTTTTTATTAAACAAAGTCCTTTGGTTGAAAGCAATTTATCAATGAACAAAAGATAAAATGCATTTGTTCTAAAGAAAAAGCATAAATCTTTCCTCTGAGTTTCATTGGACTACTTACTGTTCAAGTATCTAGGCATTCAATTTACGCCAGGTGTCTTGAGTCTGGATATCTGAATTAATCATGGCACAGAAGGTTGACTTAACATAATGGTTTCAGACATCTGCTGTCCAACAGAAAGTTCTACAATGGTATACATGTTCTATATCTATTCTGCCTACTGTGGTAACCCCTAGCTACATGCGGCCACTGAACATTTGAAATGTGGTTTGTGTGACTCAGGGATTGAATGTTTAAACTTTGCTTTTATAATTAAATTAAATTTAAATAACTACTCATAGCTACTGGCTACCATATGGACAGTACAGAATTAGCCTAAGCAGGAAGGAAACCTAGTCAAATATGCAAAATATGTACAAAAGTACAAGTATGTGAAGGCCACACAACCTATAAGAGTGCAGAACGATTTAATACTATCAATCAAAAAGCCTATTGCAGTATATAAGAAAGTTATGGAGAATGGAAGGGCCAAGGTGACTCTCTTTTTCACTTGTTTCCAGTAGCATACATTGTTATTGTTCATTTTATGTATATATATGTGTGTGTGTGTGTTTATGTGTGGATATGTGTGGATATGTGTGCACAAAGTCAAGTTTTAGTAGATTACCTTTTGATGGCAACACAGTCTGACTCTGGAAGGATATTGGATGGCTCACAGAATTGACAAAAAGTCAGACGAGTCAGGACTAGACATAAAGCAGGAACCAAAGGAGGTAGGGCAGCCAAACTGATACCCGAATGGCATTATGGTCAGGAATTACACTGCTATTGCCCCTACGTTCTTTATACAAGAGCCATGAATAAAATATGATCTGTAGTTTCACCTTTGCATCACTTGTTTAAGTTTTGAAGCTCCAGCAAAGGCATATATTGGACATGCCATAGTTGTGCCAGGTGTACGGTTGCCCAGTAGGGAACGGGTAGAATCTGAAATTCGAAGATTTCATGATGGAGGCGGCACTCTAATTACACCAAAAGCCTCTTGATGGGGTAGCAATTCTTCAAAAATAAGATAGGAGTTTATAAAAGACACTATACATGCACACCTGAACATTCCCAGCATACCTATTAATATAATTGTCTAAATTGTTTCAGACACCTTAATATACTTTGTTTTCACGTCATAATTTTGTTCTGTTCATTTTATGTCCAAGACATATTGAATATTCTTCATCCCATTTTAACATAAATAAAAACATAGAACAATTAGAGGATGCTGTCTTTCTGTTTTGAACTTTACCATCCACCGACTTTTCTGAAATAGGAATTATTGTCATTTTGTGTAAAACTCAAAGTAATGATTCATAAACATGTTCAGGAACATCTTGTCTTCTGGGTAATTGCTTGTTCTATTCATTAGATACTTTGCATGCATGGGTTCTTCCTATTGTTATAGCAAAATTATGAGAAGTATTAAACTGTCTATAGTATTCAAAGCAATATAAAGTATTTTTAATTAAAATAAGAGAACACTAAGCTGAAAGGAAATGCCGGAAGAGAGACATATTTTGCTTGGAATTACATTACCTTTTTTTTCTATGAGTTATGCTATGGGTTTAAACCAAGGCTTTTACTTTTTTCCCTGTTGCCATTGTCATTCTTGTTCTTTGAACCTTATTATTGTTCCACTGAATTAAATTGATGATGAGGAGTTTTCAATTTTATTACTAATTTTATAATCATTTAAAAGGGAATGATAAGGTAATATATAATTGTACATCAATAATCAGCAAAAACATTAAGCAAATATTTATATGCTTTTGGGGGAGGATAAATACGCAGTGCAGCTGTGGTAGACTTAATCTTTCTGGAAAGCTATCAATTTGTATATTTGTTTACTGTCTTTTGCTTGGCAGCTGCACTTTTCTTAGTGTTTGTAAGAAACATTGAACATAATGATATAATTGTATGCTAAATTTTGTATGGTAAATGCATTAAAATCAAAGCTCTCATCTGAGCCATTTTTCTATGGGACAAAAAGATGATACGGTCCAGAGTTGTGGTTTTCAACCTTGTTTGAATGTTAGAATCAAGTGAGGAGCTTTTAGAAATCCTGAAGCCCAAACCTGTACTCCAGACCAATTAATCCAGAACTCTTGAATATAGGACCTAGTTATCAGTATTTTTTAAAGCAATCAAGCTTGTCTTAAATAAGCATCTCACCTCAAGAACCACAGGATTTCAGGGTCGCTTCACTATGTATATGGATTCCTTAGGTGACACAGACGTTTAGCAATTTTGGAAATTTCTACTTTTTAAAAATGACTGATATCCCCAAAACAATGGTATTCTCTGAATGCAATTTATATGTGTTAATCTTATTTTGTTACCTTGAATTACGTTGACGGTTCTCAATCTTCTAAAAGAAAGTGAAATCAAATAGTACAAAAACAGTTACAGTCAAAAGGACATTTCTCTTCCCCACACTTCTCCACTCACAGCCCTTCTTTACATATACAAATCAACCTGAAATATTTAATTATCGTTTATTTTACCACAGCCGGACATTATCTTGATTTCTTGCTATTATATATGAGGATTTACTGATGCACTCTAATTGTAACTCTTTCCCCTTCTCCCAGTTTAGTTTTTTTCACTAATTTTATAGGTCCTTTCGTCGTTGTCTTTTTAACATGTGTAAAATACTGAAACATTTATTATTGAATCGTTGACTGTCCTCCTTCTCAACTGTCCATGGGCTACCCTAACTTCTCACTTTATAAGAAGAGGAAAGAGGCAACCTACCCCTGGCTTTAGAGGGCCTTGAAGCAGGCAGCAAGTAGTTGTGCTCCAAAATAGAATGTGGAATAGAGAATGTTATGCGAGGAAACTTCCATCCTCACTATTCACCTCAATTCTCCCCAGAAATGTTAATTAATATTCTTCTTTAAAAAAAAAAAGTATTACATCAGATTATTTCTGGGATATGGACTAATACTGACAGAAAGAGGTTTATTGACTTGGCAATACCAAGAACTTTTTCTATTTTTCCATTAACCTTTATTTTTTAGAAAAACAAAACCTAACTTTCTCTCCTTCTATCATTGCTGGTAGTTCTAACTCCTAAGCTTCTTGGCAAAAATATAGGACAGGCTTAAGTCCTGCTCAGCAGTAACCCGTTGACACATTTTTTAAAGATCTGTTTTTCCTTTCTGTTCTTCTATCAATCATCATTCCTTCATTTGCAATTTGTCTTTGAGTACTTATTGGAATGTATTTTGCTGAGAGCAAACCTCCCAAACATTATGTGGTAAAGTGCTTAAATCTTTTAAGTTATTTTTATCATTTTATTTAGGCCTCAGGGGCAAGAAGAAATAAAAAACAAACAAACAAACAAACAAACAAATGTGTGCTCAATCCCCCACCTTTAGCAGAAAGACAGCAGTGAACCTCACATAAAGGAAAATGTGTATTGTGTTATGGTGTTTCTTGAAAAAGACAACCAAAAAAAGTTTACACTTCCTGAGCATTTGGGCTGCAAAAGCATGTAGAATAAGCTTTATATCAGCATTATCATCAGAGACAACAAAGTGGTCACACAATTTTAACTTATGTGTTGGATTTCATTGTGTTAGATATTAGACAATTTGAAAAAAAAAATTCCCTGGGGAAGTAATGCAGCAATGATTGTATCTTAATACATTTTCACATCAGTAGATACTTGTGTTTACATATGATCTATAATAATTCTATATTCCACCTTTCCCCCATTTCATCATTCCTTAAGTTATTTTACAGTATCGTGTGTGTTTTTGGTATATTATATGAACAACCAATCTGTAGATTAACAGAAAAAATATATAGATTTAAGAGTCTAAGGTTGATCTTTTAGTTTAGAAACGAGTGGAAATTGATTTTCCATACTTAAAACATTGTCAATTTATTTGTGTTAAAAGCATAAAGACTTTTGGGGATTTCTTGTAAAGTTTTAATGACTGACCAGACTTTATTTATTCATAGTAATAGTAAGCATAGGCTCATTTTACTCAGCACCCCTGCCCCCAAATTCAACGACAAAGTTGATTATCAGTTACAAGTATTTCAAAAAGTCTGGAAATGCATTAGAGATTATTTGCCTATTTTCAACTAAATATAATATTTTTAATTGAATGTTTTATTGCAGTAACTGTAGATTCACATGTAGTTGTAATAAATAATATAGAGAGGTTCCATGCAAACTTTGCCTAATTCCACCTCGTGGTAACATTTCTCAAACTTGAGTATAATACAATAGGATATTGATGTTAGTAAAATCTACTCATCTTATGCAGATTTTTCAAAGTGTACCTGTTCTAGTTTTAAATGTGTTTGCATAGTTTTATTAAAAATATTATCAACACTGTAAGCTCACGTATCTACAATAATAGTCACTATTCTAAATTTTGGTTCTGCTTATTAATTGTCACTATTTAGAAATATGATTGATTTTGTGCATTGTTTTATCTTGTAAACCTGATGAATTCACTTATTAGCTCTAAAAATTATTTTTTAATTTTATTTTTGGTAGATTCCTTGAGATTTCCACCTTTCAGACATGTATGCATTTTATTTCCTTTCTTGGATTATTGCACTCTGTACCTGCTTGAAACTGTTGTGTATCCCAGAAAAGCCATGTTCTTTAATCCTGATTCAATATTGCTGGATGGGATCTTTTTGAATAAGTTGTTTTCACGGACATGCGAACCACCCAATTATGTGTGGGACCTTTTGATTAGAGGGTTTCTATGGAGATGTGTCTCTACTCATTCATGGTGAGGCACTTACCAGAGTCCTTTAAGAGGAAACCATTTTGGAAAAGCTTCAGAGCTGACACAGAGACATTTGGAGATGCATAAAGAAAATGCCCCCAGGGAAGCCCTTTGAAAGGAGACACCAGTAGAGAAAACTAGCAGACATTGTCACCTGCCTTCCCAGCTCAAAGAGAAACCCAAACATTATCAGTCCTTTCTTGAATCAAGTTATCTTTATCTGGATGGCTTTGGACATTTTTATGGCCCTAGAACTCTAAACTTGTAGCTTAATAAATTCCCATTAAAGAAACAACCCATTTCTGTTATATTGCATTCCAACAGCATTTAGCAAACAAAACACACTGGTTAGCACATCCAGTACAGTGTTAAGTAAGTGGTGAAAATAGACATTCTTATCATGAGAAAATATTCAATTTTTTACCGTTAAGTATGATATTAGTTGTTGACTTTGTATCAATTTTATTTAATTCCTATTGCTAACTTACTGTGGGTTTATAACTTCAATAGACACTGGAGCTTGTAAAATGCTTTGCATTGATTGATGTGATCATATTTATTTTTCCTTATCTCATTGATATAGTGGATTACATGATTGGTTTTTGAAGACTCTACCAACTTTTGGCCCTAAATTAAATCTCACTTGATTTTTCAGTTTTATAATATTTTGCTAGGGATATTTCAATCAATTCCATGAACAATATTTCTCTGTAGCTTTCTTTTTTATACTATTATTTTATGGCTTTAGTATCAAGGTAGTATTGAAAAATAAAATGATTCATGAAACGACATGCCCTCTTACATTTTCTGAAAGAGATGGTATAAAATTGACAGGAATTCTTGTTTTGAATATATGGTATCAGTTTTCAATGACACTGTTAGTTGTGGGCTACTCCAGCAAATACCATGAAATAGCTTGGCTTAAACAATAGGGATTTATTAGCTTACAGTTTTGAGGTTTAAAGAAAGTCCAATTAGGATATCATCAAGGTGATACTTTCTTCTCAAGGACCAACTGCCTCCTCCGTCCCATGGAAAGGCACATGACAGCATCTTTTGGTCACTTCCTTCCCTTTTGGGTTCCATTTATTTCGACTTCTGACTTCCTTGACTTTCTCTCTCTATTTCTCCCTGCATTCATTCCATTTATATAGGACCCCAGTCATATGATTAAAACCCATCCTGAATGAGGTAAGTCATACCATAACTATAATACCCTCACCAAAAGATTCTACTTACAAAAAAAAAACTTCTACTTACAGTGGATCCACACCCACAGAAATAGATTAAATTTAAGGACATATTTTTTTCTTGAGTACATATAGCTTCAAACCCCCACACCATAGCTGTCTTTCTTGTTTAGCTGCTTTTTAATTATAGATTCAAGTTATTTGGTGGCTATAGGCAATTAACACTGTATATTTTAGCATGGTAGTTTTGTTTTTGAAGAACTGATGTATTTAAATTGTCAAATTTATGAATATAAAGTTACTCAGAGTATTCCCTTGTTTTAATCTTATACGTGGATGTAAGATTCGAATTTCATGACGTTTGTTTTCTCTCTCTCTGTTTTATTAGAGAAGTTTTGGATTTATAGAAAACTAATTCAGAAAGTACAGACTTCCTGTATACCCAACCTCACACACGATTTTCCTTATTATTAACACTTTGTGTTAGTGTGTTACATTCGTTACAGTTGGTGAAACACTATTTTTACAGTTATACTACTAACTATAGTTCATAGTTTACATGAAGTTCACTGCTCGTGTTGAACAGTTCTGTTTTTTTTTTTTGTCAGTTTTTATTCTAGGAACATATATTTCACCTAAAATTTCCCCTTCTAAACACCCCTTTTTAAACACATTCAGACATACAATTCAGTAGTTAGTTATATTCACAATATTATACTACCTTCACTACTATCCATTACCACAATTTTTCCCATCTCTCCAAATAGAAAGTCTGCGTCAATTAAATATGTCCATTCCTTATCTCCACCCTGCCCTGGTAACCCAAACTCTAGTTTCTGACTCTATGAATTTGCATCTTCTAAGCATTTCATATAACTGAGATCCTACAAAAGTTGCCCACTTTGTGTTTCTCTTTTTATTTTTTATTTTGTCTTTGTTTTAGTTTGCTCATTGCTAAAGCAAAAACCATGCCATAGGTTGGCTTAAAGAATGGGAATTTATTTCTCAAGGTTTTAGCCCCAAAAGAAGCCCAAATCAGAACATCATCAAGGCTATGTTTTCTTACCAAACTTTGGCATTCGGGGTCTGGCTGGCAGTGGTCCTTGGTCCTTGGCTCCTCTGTCATATGACAATAGCCATGGTGCCTCCCCTGGCCTCTCTCATCTCTTTGTCTCTTTGAGTTCCTTTGACTTTCAGCTTCTGGCTGCTTGCTCTGTGACTTTTTCCTTCTCTTAGACCTCCGCTAATAAGATTAAGACTTATGCTGAACCATACCTTATTTAAAGTAACTTCATTAAAAGGTCCTATTTATAAGAGTCCATGCCCATGGGAATGGATTAAGTTTAAGAAGCATGTTTTCCTGGGGTAAATAGCTCTAAACCATCAGTCTTGTTACAGGTTTATCAGGTTAATTGATATCTGAAAGGGCCAGATTTTTGTTTCATTGACTTTTCTCTATTGTTTACTGTTTTATAATTTTGAATTTTATTAGTTTATTGTCTTTATTATATCTTTTATTTTGTTTACCTTGGATTTATTTTCCTCTTAGTTTTCTTAGTTTTTCTAGTTTCTGGAGATAAGCACTTAAGTTATTGATTTGAGGCTTTTTTGCATTTCTAATAAAGTATTTAGATATACCCTTTCCTCTCAGCACTGATTTAGATGTATCCCACATATTTTGGTATGTTATGCCTTTGTTTTCATTTAGTTCTATGCATTTTTAATTCTCTTTGAGACTTTCTCTTTGACTCATGAGTTCTTTATACATATCTAGTTTAATTCCTCTGTTAGGGATTTTTTCTATTGTCTTTCTTTTGCAGATTTATAATTTGATTACATTGCATTCAGAAAACATTTATTGTATGATTTCAATATTATTAAATATAAAGATCTCTTGTATGGCCCACGATGTAGCATACTTTGGTTAATGTTCTATGTGCACTTAACAAAATGAGTTGTACTGAGTGGAGTATAACCACTATATATTGGATGGAGTGTGTTAATTAGATCTTGCTTTTGTTTTTTATTTTTGCTTTCATCATGTTGTTCAGCTCATCTCTATCCCTGAGAATTTTATGTCTGTAGGACTCTCTGTCACTAGGGAGAAGTTGTGAAAATCTCCAACTCTATTTGGGGATTGATCTATCTCTCTATTAACTTTTATCAGCTTTTTTTCTTTTAGTATTTTGATACTCTCCTGTTTGGTGCATGCATATATAGAATTGTTAGGTCTTCCTGGTAGAATGATCCTTTTATCATTATATAATATTCTTTGTCTCTAGTACTTTTATTCTATAATTATATTTATTAGATATTAATATAAACACTCTCCTTATATTAAAATTAATATTTGAATGGTATATATTTACCAATCTTTTAATTTTAAATATCTAAATGTGTCACTAATTTAGAGTTTTTGTAAGCAGCATATAGTTGGTTTCAATCTGACAATCTCTATCTTTACATTGTTATATTGAAACCATTTATATATAAGGAAATTATATGTTATTGTATCAGAGTGTCATTTTTAATGCATTTTAGCTTTATTTTTTAATTCCTATCCCTCTTTTTCTCCTTGGTTTACAGAGGAAGACAATTGGCTCCTCTGGCTACTTTCAACAATTTTTCTTTATCTTTAGTTAGTGAAGGATGAATTATGACATATCTTGGCATGGTTATCTTTGGATTCATCCTGTTTGGGATTCTCTCAACTTCTTAGATCTGTAGGTTTGTGTCTTTAACAAAAATCTGGACTGTTTTAGCCACTATTTCTTTAAAACTCTTTCAATCCCACTTTCTTTATCCTTTCCTCCTAAAACTCTAATAATATTATGATTTGCTTTTGTTATTACTCTTCAATATTTTCTCTTCATGTCATTTTCTCTCTACTGATAAGTCAGTCCAGTGAGATTTATATTGCATATATTAGGATTTATTTTAGGAATTAACTTATGCACAATCATGGGGATTAACAAGTCTAAATTCTGTATGGCAGTCTGCAAAGCTGGAAACTCAGATAAAGGTGAAATTGTATTCCCAGGAGAAGCTGGCTGGCTGATGAAGAGACATTTTTTTTTCTGACTTCTGAAATCCTCAGTTCGATCTTTAAGGTTTCTGTATTAGGGTTCGCTAGGGAAACAGAAAGAATAGATGTCTGTAAAGGTGAGAATTTATAAAAGTGTCTCATGCAACTGTAGGAATGCACGAGGCCAAATTCTACAGGGCAGGCTGTGGGAAGGCAATAATGATGAAGGTGTTCAATGAACTCTGCTGGAGAGGCTGGCTGACTGAATTAGAGACAAGTCCTCTCTTCTGACTGCTGAATTCATTACCTCTCCCTTAAAAGTCTTTGACTGATTTGATTAAATCCAACTGACTGATTCTCTCATAGTGGAAGACACTTCCCTTATTTCATCTTAGATGCAATCTTAACCTGTTGGATGAGTATACCTCCTCATGGCTGAAGGAAATTGCCTTTGTTGATAGTAGATGCAATCAGCCATAGATGCAATCAACTGACTAATGATGCAAATCCATCTACAGAATGTCCTCACAGTAACAACCAGGTCATTACTTGCTTGATCAAACAATGGGATATCATAAACTAGTCAAATTGACAGAAGAAATTAACCACCACAAGTATTCACACTGGTAAATGTGATAATTCAATACATAAAATGTATATTGGACTACAAGTCTGGGTCAGATAACATATATACATTTTTTTTTATGATACCCACTCCCCCACCTCCCCAGTTACAACTCTAACTCTGGAAATGGCATAAGTAACAAAATAAAACTCTGTATGTTGGAAGGAAGGAGACAAACTGGAGTACAGCCCTAGGACTGGATAACCCATATGTCAACAGTGTGTCTTTCATTCCTGCACTAAATAGAAGAAGGCCACCCATTCTCAGAATTTCCTGGCCCCAAACCTGACAAGAAAAGGCAGCCCAGAGGTCTCCTCCACCTGGCCTGCCCAGGTCAAATGGAGTCTCTCTGACAACATTAAGGGAAATTTATTTAGAGTTCCACCAAAATTAAATGGCCAGAGGTAATATTCTGCTTCGTATGGAGTGCTGGACATCCCTTTCCCTCTAAGAGATACTAAGGTAGAAGGTCTGAATTGTTGAGAGAGATCCAGCTACATCAGTTGGCTTGGTGTAGGAAGTCTCTTTGATGCCCCATGCCTAGTACTTCCTTCCCTGGCCAAATCCACCTCAGCAACCAGGGATCACCATTGGAGAATTCTACTATACCACTCCCCTACAGAGTGGCTTCCAGTAACCTGACCTGGGGACAGCCCATTTCTCCTCTCAAGCAGCGTGAGCAGGAACCAGTGACAACTTCAGAGACCCCAGATAAATAAGTAGACCAAAATGACACCACAAAGATGATGAGCATTTTCTTCCATTTTAACCCGAGTGGACAAAAGTAGGCCATGATTCTCATGCTAAATCTATACACCAGAACTGCCTGTTAAAAAAGAAGAGTTAGTAGAACTAAGAGTCTTCTATTATAATAGAACAGATGCCTACGATATAAATGAAAATCACCTACAACAGGAACCAAGAAAACTACAACATGAATGAGAAAAAAAAAAATCAATCAACTGATGTGAACACCAAAATGAATCAGTGGTCGGAATTACCTGACAATGATTTTAAGGTATCCTGTTGGTTCAGTTCTTTCTGTTTCACTGGAGATGACTTATTTATTATTTTATCCTGCTTGTAATGGGAGCTTGTTTCAGTATGTTTCATTCATGTATTCTTTAAAATAAATGCCATTAATAGGTGCTATCAGATCTGGTTTAATTACAGTTAGTCCTATTGCATGAAATAATGCTGTTTGCATTTCACGTAAGATAGAATTCATTAGTTTGTAATTGAATCTTGATTATTCCTTTTTTATTTTAAGAGAGAAGGTTTTTTTTCTTTTCATTTATACCTAGCTAATCAAATATTTTTCAAGGGGATAGATGTTTGATTCTGAGCCACTTTTTCAGTTGTAGCATCCTAGAACTTATTTCAGATAGTGAAAATGTTATTACCAAACTTATCATTTCCTAACTAGATAGTTGTTTTGCATTTATTAAGAGGTTTCTCTAATCCTTCTCTCCAAAATGTAGACATTTGAACTTTAAATTCATCAGAATTAACCCAAGCTTGAATGGGGTATCAATTCTTCTTCAATATTGTTTCCCTTCTCTCTTTCCTATGGCTAATTGCAGTTAAAGTAGGTTTATCTTCTTTTCCTCCTCAACTAGATTTCACTAATAAAATTCTTCTTTTTCCTTTTCCTAATTTCTACAGTCCACAAAGAATGGAACTGGGTTAAGGGCATCTAGAAATATTTTTTTCTTCTAAGTTTGTAATGTGTGAGTGATCATGTTTCTTTATGTCACCACTGAAAATTCTGGTTTATACATTTGTCCCATAATAAGATTTAATATGCAGATTGGATGAATAAGTTAAAAAACTTCTTTAATAATTTGATTTTATTATTGCCATGGATTTTTGACATTAGTAAAATGTTAATGATCAGTGATTAATGCAGATTAGAACTAAGTCTTAAATTAGGGAACAAGTGGAATCATTTTCTCACAAATCATAGTCTAAAATCACTTTCTGAACTTCCACTTACTACTTTCTCCAGGTTGTCTTCTGTGTCTTTGGAAGAAAGCAGAAAACTTTAAGTAGGAGAGGAGAAGAAGAACTATAGGATCATAAATTTTCTTTCATGGAAATTAGAGTAGTAGTACTAGTAATTCTTAAAATATGGTAATCAAAATTCATTGATTTCTAAGAGTCAAACTCAAGGATGAGAAAATGGTTAGTCTATTCTGAATTCAAGCTATAAGATATTAAAACAGCAGTATAATAAATTGAAATATCATCCTTGTTTTATGATACAATACTAGTGCCTGTACAAAGAGTTAGGTAAATGTGTTTTGTCTTTCTTTTGAAGTTGAAGTAAAGTTTCCACCATGAATGGTTCATCTCTGTGGAGGATAATAAAATCAATTGCTCATAAATATATATATTTTCATATGAAATGTGTAAGACCATACTTCAATGTTTGATGCCATATTTTGTAAATATATAACAAATAATGCTGTATGTTATCATGCACTTATGGTCCAGTTTGACTTTGCACGGTAAAAATACATCTAAAAACTTGTGACTAGAAATTATTGACTAAAATTTGGAAATCATATATATTATTATTTATACATAATATGCAGTTTCAAAGAAACCTGTATAGTTTAAATTCCTTAAAATATTCCTCCAAAGAATTGTTGTGGAACTCAACAAAATAAATTGAGGACAGAACAAGAGCTGTGGAAATGTGGGAGATAACTGCTGAATTTTTCAGAGTATTGATACTCCTCAGCTAGTGTGAACTAATAAGAAAATCTATTTCTTTTCCCCCTGTTTCTGTCACATTTCTTGTGAGAATCTGATTCACGTTATGATTCTGTAATGGAAAATAAAAATAGAATACTTTTTGGCTTTTGCTGTCTCAGATAATTACTTTGAAAACTCTGTAACTGAAAGCCAGTTGGGATTGGAACTGTGTTTTGTTCCTTTGAAAAAGAAATTCTGTCTTGTGCAACCACGAGATTTGACTGATACTTCTTAAAGTTTCCTCTCTACTCAGTGAGCATGACTCACTAGCCTACCCAGTGACCAGTGATGGAAAAGCTGTTTAATGAAGATTAATTACAGAAAGTTAATGTGTTTTCACCTGATATATATATCATATACACAATAAGTTTCTCATTTAGAATACATAGAGAGAAGGATAGATCTTTTATTAATAGAGATGTTTTTTTCCTTTCTTCCCCTACTAAATGCGTGTTTCCTCTGTTTATATTTATATAGAGAGATATAAGTATAGATACATAATATTATTTTGATGTGTGCAAAATCATTAGGCTCCTCTCTAATGATTTTTAGGAGCCTACATATCTTTCCCCTTTAAACCCCCTCAGTGATCTATGACTGGTATATTGTCCACATTAACACTTACTATCAATCCCCAGAATGTCACCTTCATTTTAAAAGAAAGAAACTGATATTTTAGACATACTCAAATGGTGGTAATTTAGAGATCGCGATATCTAACCCAAAGCTGTTTTCTGAGATTCACACTCTTAAAGGTAATATGATTTTAAGATTTATGATTGGAAGTTTTGTTGCCATCTCAATATAAACACGTACAGACCTGAACCCTAAGTCTCCCTCCTAATAGAGGCTCATACCTTCTCCTCCTGCAGACTTCTCTTTTCAGCAATTACATTTCCACCTACCCAGGTACAAAGCAATACAACAGAGAATCAGAGAATCATTATTTTTTATTAATTATTTTTATTATTAGAGATGTAGTTTTACAGAAAAATCATACAAAAATCCGGAGTACCACTATAAACCCTATAGTACACACAATTTTCCCTATTGTTCACACTTTGCATTAGTGTATTAACTTCCTTACAATTGGTGAAACAATATAAATATAATTATATACTAACCATAATCCATAACTAAACATTAGGATTCACTGTTTGTGTTTTACAGTTTGTTTTCTATTATCTTCAAATATTTATTCTAGGAAATTGCATTCTAGGAAAATGTATCCAACTAAAATTTCCTCTTTAAACCACATTCAGATATGTAGTATAGTGGTATTAATTTCATTTATAATGTTGTGCTATCACAGCCAGCATTCGGTAACTAACTTTGCCATTACTCCATACAGAAACACTACCTATTAAGCCTTAAATGCCATATACTACACCCACCATGGCCTATAGTAAATATATTCTAGTTTCTGACTCCATTAATTAGTTTATTCTAAGTCTTTCATATAAATAAGATCATGCAATATTTGTCCTTTTGTTCTTGGCTTATACCACTCAATACGATTTCAGCAAGGCTCACCCATGTTATCCAGTGAATCAGGAATACATTCCTTTTTATAGCTCAGTAATGTCCCATTGTATGTATATACCACATTTAGTTTATCTATTCATCAATTGATGGACAGTTGGGTTGCTTAATTTTGTATACAGTGTGAGGTAGGGGTCCAACTTCATTCTTTTGCATATGTATATCCTGTTTTTCCAGCAGCATTTTTGAAGAGACTGTTCTTTCCTCATTGAGAGGACTTACTGTCCTTGTCAAAAATCATCCTGTCCATACAATTGAGGTCTTATTTATGAACTCTAAATTCTATTTCTTTGATCCATATGTCTGTAAATGCCACAACCATTTTGTTTTGATTATTGTAGGTTAGTAATCAGTTTTAAAATCAAAAAGTGTGAGTCCTCTGACTCTTTTTTTTCCAAAATGGTTTTGACTATTTGGAACTCCTTTCCATTAGATCTTTTCATTGTGGATTGGATTTTTTTGCTTCTGCAAAGGAGGTTGTTGGCTATTTGGTTGGGATTGCTTGAATATGTAAACCATTTACAGTAGAAATTATATCTTAAATAGATTTAGGTGTGGGTGGGCCACAGTGGCTCGGCAGGCAGAGTTCTTGCCTGCCATGCCAGAGACCTGGATTTGATTCCTGGTGCCTGCCCAAGGGAAAAAATGTGGTGTGTTGCCTTAATATATATATATATTTTAGGTGAAATTATGTTTACACAACTGGGTGAAATCCCATTTGATAGTATTGTATAACCATTTTAATGTGTTTTTGGAATCTATTTGTATTGTATTTGTATTGAATCTATTTCTATTTGTATTGAGTCTATTGTTGAGTATTTTTGCATCTATATTTTAAGGGATGTTGGCCTTTACTTTTCTTTTCTTGCATTATCTTCATGTAGCTTTGATATTAAGGGTGATGTCACCCTCAAAAAATGAGTTAAGAATTATTCATTCCTCCTCAATTTTTTAGAAGAGTTTGAAGAATAGTGGTGTTAATATTTCTTGGAATGTTTAGTTAAATTCACCAGTGAAGCCATGTCATCCTGTAATTTTTATTTTTGGGAAGTTCTTAGATTTTAATCTTTTTGCTAGTTATTGGTTTTTTGAGATTTTCTATTTCTTCCATAGTTTGTGGGTTTCTAGGGATTTTTCCATTTCATCTGTATTATAAAAGTTGTTGGCATATTGCTGTTCATAATATTTCTTTCATAATCCTTTGTTATTTCTCTGAAATCATTTCTGAAATAAGAATGTCCCTTATTTCATTTCTGATTTTAGTCATTTCCACCCTTTCTCCTTTTTTTTTCTTGTCAGTCTAGCTAAAGCTTTGCTAATTTTGTCAGTCACTGCAAGACCCAACTTTTGATTTTGTTTATTTTATTGTTTTACTTTTAATTCTAACTTTAATAATGTCTCCTCCAATCTATGTTATTTCCTTCTTTGCTTCTGCTTTGAGTGTAGTTTGCTCTTCATTTCTAGATCCTTCAGTGATGAGGTTAGGTCTCTGATTGGAGGTCTCCTTTCTTTATGCATTTGGAGCTATAAATTTCCTTCTCAGTACTGCCTTTGCAGCATCCCATAAGTTTTGCTATATTGTGTTTTCATTTTCATTTACCTCAAAGTATTTCTTAATTCCCCTCTGGATTTCTTCTTTGATCTATTTGTTGTTTAAGAATATGTTGTTTAATTTCTATATAGTTGGAAATTTTCTTGTTTTCCCTATGTTATTGATTTTTAGCTTCATTGCATTTAGATCAGAGAAGATACGTTGGATGATTTTAATATTTTTTAATTTATTGAGACTTGCTTTGTGATCTTACGTATGATCTATCCCGGAGCATGATCCATGTGCTCTTAAGATGAATGTGTACTTTCCTACACTTGGGTGAAGTATACTAAATATGTCTTTTAGGTCTAGTTAGTTTTGAATATCATTCAAGCATTGTTTCCTTATTTATCTCATCCAGATTTTCTATCCATTATTGAAAGTGTGTATTGAAGTCTCCTATTATTAATGTAGAACCACCTTTTTTACTTCCAAATCTGTCAATATTTACTTCATGTATTTTGAGGTTCTGCAATTAGGTGCACATATACTGACCCCTTTATCAATATAAACTATCTCCTTTGACTCTCTAAAAGTTTCAAATGGACATCTAATTTATCTGATACTAGTAAAGCTAAAACAGCTCTCTTTTGATTGCTGTTTGTATGACATATTTTCCATCCTTTAACTTGCAAAGATTTTTCAAATTTCACTTATCTTTGAATTCAAAGTGAGTCTCTTAAAAACAGCATTTAATTAGGTCATATCTTTTGTCTTTTCTGTCAGTCTCTGCCCTTTTTACTGGAGAGTTTATTCCATTTACATTTAAAGTAAGAATTGATAATGTAGACTTTCTTCTGTCAATTTCCTATTTAGATTTTGAGAGTCTTACACCTTTTTTGTTCCTCAAGTTTTCCATACAGGCCTAATTTCATATTTTTGGTTTTTTTTTTTTTTTTTTTTTTTTGTAGTGTGCCATTTTGGGTGCCTTCTAATCTACTTCTGTACACATATTTTCAGATATGTTCTTTGTTGTTTCTATGGAGCTTATATTTAACATCCTGAATCTACAGCAATCACATTTATTTGATACCAACTTAAGTTCAGCAGCATTGATAAACACTATTCCTATACTCCTCCACCTTTATGTTGCATGTGTTACAAATTATTTCCTTCTACATTGTATATCAAAACCATAGATTTATCATTGCTCTTCATTCATTTACATTTTATAATCTGGAAAATGTCACAGTGGATTTATATACTGAAAAATATAATACAATAGTATTGACTTCTATAACTACGCATATATAACCTTTACCAGAGGTCTTTAATTCTTCATTCCACTTTGATCCACTATTAGTGTCTTTCCTAATCTGAGGAGCACCTTGAAGTATCACTTGTTGGTCAGGTTTGGTGGTATTGAATTTCTCCAGGTTTTGTTTATCTGGGAATGACTTAGTATCTCTCTCATTTTTAAAAGACAGTTTCACAGGAAATAATATTCTTAGTTGAATTTTTTTTTCAGCTCTTAAAATATTTTATAACCCTGCCTTCTTGCCTCTGTCATTATTAAAGAGATATCAGAACATAATCTTATTATGACAAATTTATACACAACCTGGTTTTTCTCTTGCAGCTTTCAGAACTGTCTCCTTATTCTTGGCATTTAACTGTTTGACTACTGTGTACTTGGGCATGGTTCTCCTTGAGTTTATCTCTTTGAGGTTTGTTGGGGTTCTTGAATGTGTATACTCATATATTTCATTTGATTTGCAAAGTTTTCTGCCATTATTTCTTTGAATACTCCTTTTCCCTTTTCTCTCTTTCATCTTTTCTTGAAACTCCCATAGTGTGTGTATTGGTAGATGTGGTGGTGTTCCACAAATCTCTTAGGCTCTGTTCTTTTTTTTTGCCATTATTTTATTCTTTATTCTCTTCACTCTGGAATCATTTCAATTGTCTTGTCTTCAGGTTCATTTATTCTTTCTGTTCCTAGCTCCAATCTGCTGTTGAAACCATCTTGGGAATTTTTCATTGCAGTTCTTGTGGTCATCAACTCCTGTATTTATGTTTAGTTCTCTTTACAAATTTCTATCTCTTTTTGAGATTCTCATATTATCCATTCTTTTTCTCTGATATTTTTTAGTTCTTTCTTCATGTTTTCTTTTATCTCCTTGAGCATTATAAGATTAAATTTTTAAAAATTTTGTTCAGTATATTCAAAGTTTTATCTTTTTTTAATGATGGCTTATGAATTTCTAAATGTCTTCTGAGTCTAAAGGGCTCAGAGTTTTAGGGGACTTAAATAAAGGGAGGTGAAGATAGTGACTTTGGTCATTATTGATTGCTTTTTATTGGAAGTGTGTAAAAGCAGACCCAGGAAACTGCTCTTGAAGATTGATAAAAGCCAGTTGGTATAAGTAATCATTGAGTTACAGGTTATAACAAGGTTGTAAATTGCTTAATTAGCATATGATAACAAGTGGAGGAATTGAACTGAATTAAACAAAGAAGCCATTAAGAACTGCCAGTCAGGCTGGGACAATACATGTGGTTACCGTTTACAGTTGAGTTTGTAAATAGTTCAGTCAACATAAGATAACAAGTAATGAAATCAAGTTAAGCAAATAAGGCTATAAGATCTGACAGAAGTCAACTGGATTAAACAGTTACTGGTTACAGCAATGCTGTAAAATATAAGATGACAAGTAAATGAATGGAAGCAAACTAAATTAACATTTATAATTATGAACTTCTAGTCAGCAATTATGACAGTAAAACAGAGACTTTTCCTCAGGGGAATGGGCTTTCAGGTGACAACAGATGTTACACGGTTACAATAGGTGCTGTATCTAATCAAAATAAATATTACTTATCTGGCAAAACTTCTCAGGTATTAATTGTTTTATAATGGGTTTAAAAAAACAATTTTACTTGGAAAGTTAGTGGTATCTTTGATATTTGCTGGGGGGGAGGGGTCTTTAGATCTGTTTCTTTCTTTTTATGTACCTTGGTCTTTTATCTGATTTTTTATTCTCTCACTTGCTCTCTCTCTTTCTCCAATGTATTTTTTTTTTCTTTTAATTTTTCTGCCAGACTTTTATCTTTCCTAGTTTGATATATGTGCAGTCGTTGATCCAAATCCAAGCCTGGTTCATAGTAATTTGGTCTTTTTTTTTTACTTTTGGCATGTGCAGGCACCAGGAAGTGAACCCGGGTCTCTGGCATGGCAGGTGAGAACTCTGCCTGCTGAGTCACCATGGCCCACCCTGTTTTTATTTTAAACTGTAATAGCATACTGGTTACTGTTATCCCTTTAAAAAACATGTGTGCGTATTTCTTAAATATATATAGTCTTTTATTTCTACTTATACTCTTGAAGGTTTTAAAACTGCTTGATTTATTGCATCAATTTACTTGAAATCATAATTCATAAAATGTAATTTTAATTTCTCTGTTAATGTATTGAAATTTCAAGTCCCTATTTGACAATAATTGAAGAAAGCATTTTGTATTTTTACTTCTTGCCTTAAGCAGAACACACCCTATCTTACTGTGGTAGTTAGATTCAGTTGTCAACTTGGCCAGGTGAAGGCACCTAGTTCTTTTGCTGTGGACATGAGCCAATGGTAGGTGAATCTCATCTGTTGCTAATTACATCTGCAGTCGGCTAGGAGGCGTGTCTGCTGCAATGAGTGACGTTTGACTTAATTGGCTGGTGCTTAAATGGGAGAACGCAATGTAGCACAGTTTAAGCAGCTTGGCATTCCTCATCTCAGCACTCGCAGCTCAGCCCAAGCCTTTGGAGATGCAGAAAGAAGTCACCCCGGGGAAAGTTGTTGGAACCCAGGGGCCTGGAGAGAAGACCAGCAGAGACCATCCTGTGCGTTCCACATAAGAAAGAACCTCAGTGGAAAGTTAGCTGCCTTTCCTCTGAAGAACCAACAAAATAAATCCCGTTTTATTAAAAGCCAATCCGTCTCGGGTGTGTTGCATTCCGGCAGCTAGCAAACTAGAACACTTACCAAAATACTACAATAACATTATTGGCACAGAAAAGTTTATCCTGATTTTTTTTTAATTAAAAAGTAGCAAGACTCAATACATTGAGGCTGGGAACTATGTATTCTTAAAGTGACTGTACCTTTCTTTTCTGTCAAAGATTCCCTTCCACAACCTTAAGTTTTTGAACATTTCTTTTAATTGTGATTTATAGTATCCTATGCATTCTAGTTTGCTAGCTGCCAGAATGCAATATACCAGAAATGGAATGGCTTTTAAAAAGGGAAATTTTATCAGACACTAGTTTACAGTTCTAAGGCTGAGAAAATGTCCCAGTTAAAGCAAGTATATAAAAATGTCCATTCTAAGGCATCCAGGAAAAGATACCTTGATTCAAGAAGGCCAATGAAGTTCAGGGTTTCTCTCTCAAGTGGAAGGGCACATGGCAAACACAGTCAGAGTTTCTCTGTCATCTGGAAGGGCACATGGCAAACATAACATCATCTGCTAGTTTCTTCTCCTGGCTTCCTGTTTCATGAAGCTCCCTAGGAGGTGTACTCCTTCTTCATCTCCAAAATGCTGGCTAATGGACTCTGTGCTTCATGGTGTTGCAGCATTCTCTGCTCTCTCTGAATCTCTCATTCTCCAAAATGTTTCCTCTTTTATGGGACTTCAGAAACTAATCAAGACCCACCAGAATGAGTGAAAACATATCATCACCTAATCCAGTTTAACAACCACTCTCGATTACATCAAATCTGTAGGGAGATAATCTAATTACAGTTTCAGACATACAATGCTGAATAGGGATTAGAAGGAACAGCTGCTTTTACAAAATGGGATTAGGATTAAAACATGGCTTTTCTACGGTACATGCATCATTTCAAACCAGCACACAATGGTTACTATTACTTGGATTATTCTGACTGATCATTAGATTTTTTTTGCAAGTTATAATTGAATATTATGTACTTTAAAAATCATGCTTGCCACAATTTTCCTGTATAGTAATGTGCATTCTTTACATCAATATGTAATTAAGCAAGATGTTTTGCAGTTTTGAATGATAAATTGGTGCTTCCATTATTTTTATTATTGTTTACCATATAAATTATTGTATAAAACATTTTAAACATCTGGAAACATTTGATTCAGGTGATTGTTTATATTTTAAATCATTCTATTTATTCATCTATCTATCTAACATCTCTCTATTATCTGTCTAGTTATCTACTTTTAATTAGCTACCATTGAGCTTCTGGCACAGATTTTTTTGTGAGTATTGTTTTCCTTCGTATTTCATGGATTTTTACTTTCTGGTTTTAGTCTTTCAAGTTGTTCCAAATTATTCTGAGAGATTATGTTTTCAGAGATACAACTGAAAAGGTAACTGAGAGAAAGATTTAGCCTTTTAGTTCTGTCTATACAATTTGCCTCAGTACCGAAAGGTTTTGTCCCAGTATTTATTCTTCAAATGAAAAAAGAGATGTGTTTATTATATGTATTATTTATTTATTTAGTGACAATTCTTTCTACATGCTAATATATAGCATGTTTATTTTAAAAAAGAAACACTGTGAATATATGTCCCTGTGTGAGATAATGATTTGCAAATAAAAATAAGTAAAATTCTGCTACTGAAAAAAATGGGAAGTTTTTGAGAGCTTATAACAGGAAGTTGCCTTCAGAGCATTCTGTTATATTCCAGTGTAAAATCACTGGAATCTTAGTTGTCGTTTATCCAAATTACAATAAGTAAAATGAGTCTGAAACAAACCAAATTTCTAACTTCCAATTCAAGCAAAGTTAAAATTGCAATAATGTATCAGTTCATTAAAAATGTCTACAACAAATAGGTACAATGCAGTTTATATTCAATATTTGTGAATTAATTGAACAATCAATTTTTGCACATTCTGACATGCACTGTCCCAGTTTAGTATATTCATAAATAAAATAAATATCTTCTCTCCAGGAATCAGCCAAGGTGGCAAAATCTCAGATTCATGAAATTGTGAGTGCCAGTGACAGCTGGTTTCTGCCAGGAATTCCTGCTCCCATACTGTAGAGGAGCCCACTCAGGGCCTGAATTTCTCAGTCCTCTTACTATTTGTATCTATTTCTCCCATACGGAAAAAGAATGATAGGGAATTTTTACCCATTCCATGGGGGAGCTTATCTTCTGTTTTATACAGTTTCTCCAATGGAAACACAGAGGGTCCAGCAGAGAGCATCCAGGCCTCAGGGAATGGACTAGTCACTAGGTACAAAGAACCTGGAACAGAATCCACCCACACACATGTCCGCGTGTGCACACACACACACACACACACAAACACACGTACGTGTTGGACGTTATGTGCACTGGAAGAGGTAGCGCTCTCTCATGGTAACCCAGGTACATTCTAGAGTTAACAATCAGATGTCCCTTAACTAATGTGATGTTAAGTGACATATTAAGAGCCTATGTGAGGGTGCACAGGTGGTTCAGTGGTAGAATGCTCATCTTTCATGTGGGGGACCTGAGTTCGATTCCGGGAGCATGCTGCCCCCCCCCCCGCCCCCCAAAAAGAGTCTGTGTGGTGGTAGGACAGTGGCTCAGTGGCAGAATTCTCACCTGCCATGCTGGAGATCTGGGTTCGATTCCCAGTGCCCACCCATGTGAAAAAAAAAAAAAAGAGTTTATGCGTAGTGTGTGAAGACATGAAACAGATCAAGTGTATGATATTACGGACATTGATGGATGTTGTTTTAAAACTGTTGAGAGTCTATGCAATGCTCTCCTTTGCCCTTCCCTTCAGTTTTGTTTATTGTATTTTGTTTTATTTTATTGTTTTTCTTTTTATCATGGTGGCCTCCATTTTCAAGGAGACTGATTGGAAATATAGGTGTAATAAATTGTACAACTATTTTAGCCTCATTTGATCAGCAATCCCATACCTCATTAACAAGCTGGAAAATAATACTTCCACTTCAATAGATTTGGCTTAAAGAATGTATTGGAAGTAATTACTCCATTTCTCTAAAATCGAATATGAAGTATGCTAACATATTAAATACAAATGTGAAGGGCTGAAAAACTACTTAGAGCATACTAAGAAGTCTGTCATGTCAACAGTTTTCACCTGAGTGTTGACAGCAGGGTCATCTTAATTTAGAAATAATTGGAGCTTTTCTCTATTTTTCGCATTCTTCATTGACTAAAAAAAAAAAACCTTTTGCTTTCTTTAATTGTTTTTTCTACTCTGTAATGTTCTTTAAAGTTATTCTGTGGGGAGAAAGTTGTGTTTTAAGATTTTTTTTTCATTTTGTTGTAGAGATTTTTTTCCTAAAATTCAGCAATAAATAAATACTGTATTTTTTTTTATTTTCTGAGTTTACTTTACTTCCTGATATTTTAGAGACAAGAGCTCCACTCATAAATGTGCCAAGTGTCCCTACCCATCAAATGTTTCATCGCATTTCACACTGCCTTGTGAAATACAAAAAACAAATCATATGTCAATCATTGCTGAATTCCTGGACTATTCCTATGGGGAGTTCACAGGGTACATGTGAAACATATGTTTGTTAGAATGTATTATATCATAATAATTCATAGTTACATGTTATTTATTTTTAATTAACAAGTAATATATGCATTCATTGTTGGAATATTGAAACATAGAAAAACTCTCAAGAAAACAATTTTAAGTGATCATTTATATCATTACCCAAAGATAATTCCTCTTAACATTTTTCTCTACCATTCTAGACCTTTTTCCTGTGCATATATACATTTATAAATAAGACATTCCTGCCTAAAATAGTTCTAATTAGCTTTTTACATTTTGAAACTATATAATCTTTCTGTCAATAAATATATTGTTAAAATAGCATTCTTAATTGCTTGATTCTATCTGATTTTGAAATATGCTATAATTTATCTAACTAGTTACTTGGTACTTGACATTTGTTTGTTTTCAAGATTTAATATCATATAGAATATGACAATAGCCTCATTTTATACCCAACTTTGTAACACCACTTTGATTGATCAACTAACTTTTTTTTTGACATTTCCTATCCGGCAAAGATTCTATTATGACCTGAAGAGAGTGGCAATGATTTTGAGTACAGATTCAGTAAGGTGCCTTGCATCTAGAGAATTCACTAGTTATAGGAATTTGGGAAAAGTACCTTACTTTCTGACTGTATTAATTATCAATATAATCTATAGTTATTTCTATTTTGGGGGGGCTGATGAAAGGGCTAAATGGGTCAATAGAGATAAGGTACTTTAAAAAGTATTTGGTATTTAGAAAGTGTTCAGCTATTGCTAAATTTTGTTGTATGTATATATATTTTTTACTAATGACGCATAAGAAACAGAGATAAGAACTATTATACTGCAACAAAGGAAAATGTCTCCGGACAGGAGAGATCTGGAAGATGCAAATCACACAAGAAACTGGGGAAACCTCTGTGAGGTCAGAGACGAATTTAATGTCACGTGGAAAGTATTATTATTTTCAAAATGTCAAAAAAAAGAAAAAAAAAAGGAAAAAGATGAGGAATAGGCTCGGGGTAGATTCCTAGATGGAGACAAGCATTTCATTGTTCAATAATTCTATAATGATTTTTAAATATAAAATTGATTGCTTGTGGTTTTGCATATTTTGATGGCTTTTCAAATGGGTTACTCCCTGTCTTTCAGAAGGGCTCAAGCATGCACACTCTAACAGAATCTGGAATTGTACTTTTTTTTGTTTTGTTTTTTTATATCCTGTCTGTATTTCTTCTTCCTGAATTATCTGAACACTTTTCTATGGGATTGCATGCTTATTTACACTTGACTTCAGAATTATTAAAATATATAAAATAAATGAACCCTTGGTGATGAAATTTATTATAATTCTTATCTCAGTTTATTATTTTTACTCTGTCATTGGGATTTTCATGTTATTGCTACAAAGAAATATTAATAGTCCTAGGTCAATATTCTTTTTCTCTGTTTTCATTAAAGTGTACCCTAAAAAATATGGTTAGAACATCAACTACAAGTCATCAATACTTCTTCTAAATCTCCAATATTTTGTCTATATTTAACATTTTAATCCATTGGGAATCATTGTAGGTATAGTATGAAGAATTTCTATTTTATTTTTTTCCAAGGAATGACCAGATGTTTTGGCATCAGTTATATCATTCATTTTTCTATCACTGATTGAAATTTTATTGTTGTCATAGTTTACATTTTCTGTTTGTGTTACATATACATTGTATATGCATATATATTTATATATACACAAACACAAACTCATATATATGAATGTAAATATATAAATATATAAATACAAATTCTATTACATTGTATAGTTTACTTCTAATCTTTCAACAGTATAGGTTTATTTTATCAACTATTAATTATATATACAGTCAACATTCACACATTTAAGACACAGATCATTGAATTTTCAACAGAGTTTGTACCCTAGTATCAACTTCCCAATCAAGATAGGAATTGCATTGTCTAATACAGTAACCTCAAATTCTATTGAGCACTTGAAATATGTCCATTTCAAATCGAGATTTGCATTAAGTATAAAATATGTACTAGATTTTAAAGCCATAATATGAAGTCAGAGTAATATATCTCATTTTTTATCTTGATTGCAGAATGAAATTATAATACTTTCAGTATATAGGGTTAAATAATATCATTATTACCTCTTTTTTCAATGTGACTGGAAGACATTTTAAATTATATACCTGGCTCACATTATACCTCAATTGGACAGGGCTAATAACGATCAAATCTCTTCTCAAATAATTCCTTTCTATCCTACTCCTGGGAGCCAGTGGCCTGATTTCTGTGACTATAAAATTTTTTTCCCTATTAGAATTCCATATAAAGGAAATCATACTCAATGTACACTTTAGTGTCCAGACTTTTTTGCTCAGTTTACCTGTGATTTTCATTCCTATTGTTTTTTTTTATCCATTCATAAACATGCCACAGGTTGTTTAGCCCTTCATCGGTTAACAAACATTTAAGTTGATTCCTGTTTGGAGCTAATATGAATTCAGTTGCTTTGGTCATTTATATATGTCTTTTATGGGTGTAGGTTCTCATTTCTTCTTGGTAAAGTAGAATTTCTGGGTCTTATGGTGGGTATATTAGTCAGGGTTCTCCAGAGAAACAGAACCAACAGGACATATTTGCAAATATGGGATTTATAAAGGTATCTTACACAACCATGGGAATGAGAGTCCAAAACCCATAGGGCAGGCTGTGAAATTGGCAGTTCCATGGAAGAGTCTGAATGAACACCACAGGAGAGACTTGCTGGCTGAAGAAGCAGTGAAAAAGTCTCTTTATACTTAAAATTACTTGACTGATTGGAAAAATCTTCTTTACTTCCATTGATCTGGGGAGATCAGTCATCCCAGACTGAACGGTAACCCACTTTTGAGCCTGTTGATTCAGTGGCATGCGAAACCCAAAGTGGCCAAGTGGCAATCTTAACTTCCAGTTCAGTGGAATCACTGTTGTGTCTCCTGGTAGGCACACCCTTCCTTTTGGAACTAATGTAGAATCAGCAGAGTGTAAAGTGTCAGAGACAAGAGGCAAACATTTTCCTAGTGGATCCTGGATTTAGTGTCACTTCTGAGTGAGTGTCTAATAATCCCTGAAATATCTGATCATTTTTTCCCTCAGTGCACAGTCACCCTGGGAAAAGGCTGCAGATCTCCTTGGAGAAGGCTGGGAGGAAGGTTAACAGTGTAAATTTTGGGCAGTGTAAAAAGGTCCTTCCCCAAGGGCAACCAGCCCTCCTCTCATTTGAGTGGCTCTTGATCTGTAGATTTTCTCAAGTCTGGGAATTGATCAAGGGGCCATGACTCTCTGTTTTTATAGTTCAAATTATGCTTCTATTCACTTGGCTTAGAATTCTTCCGCTTATATAGCTCAAACAAATATTTACTAGACAGGCTCATCTATCTTACTTCTATGTACCCTGTGATCTACTAGCCAATGCCACAAGTCTCTGTGAGTCACATTACTTTGACTGTTGCTTTGAGTCTGCTGTCCATTATGGTGGCCATGCCCACCTTGTCTATGGTAATTAACTGTCGCCATATGACTTTTCTCAACTTGGGACCCAATTATCCCCATTCTGTTTACTGATTCCAGCTCAATGGCACCAGTTCTCACAGTAATATCTGACCTAAAGAGAAGAGCAACAGCAGAGATCTTCAGGGGTGACAGAGTTAGTCCTCATGAATTTCTTTATCAAGGTTCTGGTGAAAGATGTGTCCACTGTCTTTCCTAGAGTGTGTGAACAGGTCTCCCCTGATAAATCCACTCTAACATTCTAATCTCCCTAAACCTCTGGATCCCCTCATCTACATTATATCAGAGCAATTCTAGCATTTTGATCTCAGTAATATCAGCCACCTTTTGATCCATATTTCATCCAACCATTCAAACAAACTGCTAATGCCCTTTCTATCTCCTTAAGCTATACCACTTAAGGCAGAATCTCTGCTTATTTAGCCTGTATCAATAAATGTAGCTCAATATATCGTCATATTCCTTCCACCATTATCCCACACCCTTGATATACATCCCCACACATAGTATCTTGATTTCTAGTTATATAGATTGGAAAACTCATGCAATTATTTTGGAGTATAGCATACCACTTCACCTTTCAGGGCCTTTTGAGACCTCAGTTAAAGTCTTGTAGAAAAGAAGGGAGTATGGGTGGGTCATGAAAAGAAACAGAAGTGTCTTTCAAGCCAATTATCTCAGGGCATTCCATTGCAGTTTCATCTGGTGAAACAGGACTAGTTGCTCCTGAGGAATGAACGCTATTTTCTCAATGGAGGTGGTTACAAGGTAAGCAGGCACTAAAGGGTTAATCTAATTATGTGGAGGTTTGATGGCAGAATCCTCTGGGTAGACAGGAGGTTAGGAAACTGTTTCCTCAAGGAAGGCTGAAGGTCAGGGAGCTCTTTCTTCAGGACAGTTCACTACAGGTTTATCTAGCAAAGACTCAGCAGATTCCAGGGATTCCATCTCTCATCGCCATCATTACTAAGCCAAATAACCCTGTCCCACATTTCAGGGTCCCACTATTTCCCAATTAAAGCCCTTACTTTAACAGTGGGCACCTTGCAAGGTTGAGATTTTGGTTGACATTGTAGATCTGCTGCTTGCACAATGGGTTTGTGTCTGATTTTCAGAAATCTCAAGTCTGTGACCAGAAGAATTAAAATTTTCTTTCAGGGTAAATATGGGGAATTTTAAATCATTCATATGACACTTAAGCTTCAAATTTTGAAGACTTCAACTCATCCCTTTCTCTCATTACTGTATCCAACATATCTAAAACAAACTAGCCAACAGAATTATATCTCTTAATTCCACAAAACTCCACAAAGGTGTCGAAAACACTCACCCACTTGCCTCATATAAGCACACAATTAGCAGAATCTAATTGTGATATTTTCAATATCTCTTTTGCCACCTCACCCCATGAATTGTCAGTGTCATCTTGATTTTTGGAACAGAATAACTAGTGCCTCTGAGTCTAATTAGAGTAGAAAACCAATTATACAACCCATTTTTAGGATTCTGTTTCTCAAGAACCACTCCCATTACCAAGCTGTTTTAATCAGGGTTCTCTAGAGAAACAGAACCAACAGAAGATATTTGTAAATATGAGATTTATAAAGGTGTCTGATGAAACTGTGGGAATGGAAAAACCCAAAATAGAAAGGGCAGGCTGTGAAGCTGGCAGCTCTGATGCAGGGTTTGGATGAACTCCAAAGGAGAGTTTCCCTGATTTAAAGAAGTAGTGAAAAAAGTCTCTGTCCCCTCCTATAAGTCTTCAACTGATTGAATGATCTCATTGGTGAAAGATGCACCTTAGTTGGTCACAGATGTGATCAGCAACAGATGCAATCAACTAACTAGTAATTTGATACACCAGCCTTCCAATATATCCACCAGCCATGAAATATCCACAAAATATCTTTGCAGCAACAATCAGGCCAGTGCTTGCCTGACCATACAACTGGGCATCATCATTTGACCAAATTAACACCAGAACCTAACCATCAGATTAGGTATGTTTAACATTATAACAGTAAAAATATACTCTGAAAAATTTTCTTCATACCATCATTTGAATTTATTTTATTGATTTTCATTAGTGAATAAAATTTTATTGTGAATTTTTCATACAAATACAATATAGCTCTAAGTAGTGGTTGCACAATGTTTGTCATTTGTTTGTTTACTATGTTAAATACTGCAACCTCCAAATTACCAAAGTTTACACCAGAATTTCCTTTGTGATAATGGGTGGCTCCTCTTTCTGAATTCATAAAGTGATCCTTTCAATCCATGTTTTTCATGTACCTTTGCTATTCTATCTACTGCTTTAAAATATTTAGATTAAAAAATGTGCTTTACTCACAGTGAGTGCATACATACAACATTGAGGAGATGTGAAAATATCCCAACACGAAATCTCCAGTCTTTTCTTTTTACCTATTTTAAGTAGTCTGTGGAGGTATCCTATTGTGATTTTAATTTCTCTGCTGACTAATGGTAGTGATCACCTTTCCATGTGTACAGTAGCTATTTATATATTTTCATCTGAACTGTCTTTACACATTTTGTATCATTTTAATTGGAATGACTGTTCTTCAAATTATTATATTATGAGAATCTTCATATATTCTGAACACAAGACCTTTGGAAGATTTAGACAAACAAGGCTCTGACTTGCGTTTCCATTTTCTTAATAGCTTTTTTTGTACTGTGCAAGTTTTTAGGCTTAATTAATTCCAATTTATATTAATTTTTGTGCATGGTTAGTGCCTTCTATTTGTCCAATATAAGAATTATTTGACTATTTAAGATCCCTAAAATTTGTTCTATGTTCTATTTTAGATTTGTATGCTAGTTTTTTGCATCATTTTTTGTTCAGTTTTTTCTATGCAGATATCTAGGTGTTGCATCATCATTTATTAAGATAATGCACTTTCTTTTCTTATTGCCTTTCTTCCAAAATTATATGATCATATATGCACATTTCTCCTTTTGAAACCTCTTATTCTATTTCACTGATATATGTATTTATCCTTAAACCAATGCAATACTGCCTTAATTACTATAGTTTGTTATCAGATAGTTTTCTGATTTCAAAGTACTTCAAACTTGTTCTTCTGTTTCTCCCTGTTTTGGCTAATTTAGTTATTTGCCTTTTCATGGCAATTGCTAGATTATATCAATGATTACATAGGGCTTCAGTGACTCTATGAATCCATTTGGAGAAAATGTACATTTTGGAGAGAATGGACATTGTACTAATGTTGAGTCCTCATTCCATTAATACAGTACATTGTTTAATTTATTTGGATCTCCTATAAGTAATTTTTCTCAGTTCAATTTTATAATTTTCAGTGTACAGATATTGCACATATTTTTTACAAATTTATAAGTATTTTAATATATTAATACTATTGTAAATAGTTTTTATTAGTATTTTCTATTTTGCTGATATGCAGAAGTGCAATAAGGGAATCTTGTATACTGTTACAGTTCTAAGTGCACCTGTTTTCCTAAATTTTGTCAATCGTTACAGCTTTCAACATAGACTGTCATGTTTTTTCTGAAGGCGGTCATTTCAATTTTGATGGAAATCATGAGAATGAGCATAATTACCTAGTTTCATTTCCCAAAGAAAACAAAATGTGATCTTTCACCATTTAGTATATTAACTGTATGTTTTTAGTAGAAACTATTTTTCAGGATAAGAAATTTCTGTTTATTCTTTGTTTGTGGCAGTTTTTATTATGAATGGCTGTTGAATTTTATCAGATGATTTTCTGAATATATTGTTCACATATGCTTCTTATCCTTTATTAAGTTAATTGGAAGATTTATATTTATTGAAGTTCAAACATTGAATTATATTTCCATCCCTGGGATAAACCTCCCTTGTTCAGAACATTCTGTCTTTCTCATATATTGTTGGATGGTTGCTGAGGATATATGTATCTATATTGATGGGGGATATTGGCCTATATTTACGTTCATTTATATTTTTGTTAGGTTTTGGTAAAGATACAAATAATTATCTTTTGAATTTGTATATGATCATTATTATTTCTTCTTTGAATGTGTGAAAAATCACCAGTGAAAACATCTGGGTTTGGTGTTTATGCTGTACTGTGCTGTGTTAATATGATTTAATTGTTTTATTAGATATATTTCTATTTCTTCTTGAACCAATTTGATAAATTGTATGGTTATTTCATTGGATTTGATCAACTTATTAGCATAAACTTCTTCAATTTTTCCCTTATCTTTGTACTATTTGTGATATCTGTAGTGATCTTTACTTTGAATTCTGCATTTTCTTCTTTTCTCTTGTTTACTCATAAGACTATAAAGAAATATCACTAATCTTTCAAAAAAAACAAGCTTCAGGCTTTCTTAGTTTTCTGTATTGTGCATCTCACTTTTCTCTTTGTATTCTGTTTTTAACTATAATATTACACCATTTACTTCTTTGGATTTATTTTCCTTTTCCTAGATTTGTAGGGTAGCAACTTAGATGATAGACTTTCATCCTTTTACTCTACTGGAAACATCAGAAACTATAAGTTAACCTCTGAGAACTATTATGAATGCATTTGATATTATTATAATTCAATTAAATATATTTCTTCAAACATTCAGTTTTCAAGTAAATACAAGCTGAGTAACCTTCCAACTTTTGTATCATTTCTTTATTCTTTCTGAGATAAATGAAAGATTGACTCAATTTCCTAGCTATATTAAGTATAAATGGGGTTTATTCTATTATAGAATTTTTGAAAAATATTTTTATTGAGAAATCTTCACACAGTCTATCCATGGCATACAATCCTTATACTATACAATCAGATCACAATGTCATCACATAGTTGTATATTTGTCTTGGTGATCATTTTTAGAACATTTGCATCACTCTGGAAGAAGAAATAAAAAGAAAAAAGAAAAATCTCATACATCTCACATGCCTTATCCCTCTCTCCCTTCCTCTCATTGACCACACATATTTTACTCTACCAAATTTTTACTCTTACCCCCTTATTATTTATTTATTTTTATGCTTATTTTTTTACTCATCTGTCTATACCCTACATAAAAGGAGTATGAGACACAAGGTTTTCACAATCACACGATCACATTGCAAAAGCTGTGTAGTTACACAATCGACTTCAAGAATCAAGGCTACTGGAGCACAGCTCAACATTTTCAATTACTTTCCTCTAGCCACTCTAATACACCATGAGCTAAAAAGAGATATCTGTATAATGCTTAAGTATAGCCTCCAGAATAACCTCAACTCTGTTTGTAATCTCTTAGCCACTGAGATTTTATTTTGTCTCATTTCACTCTTCCCTTTTGGTCAAGAAAGCTTTCTCAATCCCATGATGCTGGGTCCCAGCTCATCCTGGGACCCCTGTCTCACAATTCCAGGAAGATTTTCACCCCTGGGAGCCATGTCCATGTAGTGGGGGAGAGCCGGCAAAGTTGGTTTAGAGAGAGAACCCACATCTGAGCACCAAAGAGGTTCTCTGGGGGTGACTTTTAGATATGATTATCAGTAGGCTTGGCTTTCCCTTTTCAGGAATAAGTTTCATAGGGGTAAATGCCAAGATTGAAGTTAAGCCTATTGAATTGGTTGTCCCCACTGCTTGCGAGAATATCAGGAAGTCCCCAGTGAGGAAGTTGAATATTTCCTCCTTCCTCCCCAGTCTTCCAAGGGGACTTTGCAAATGCTTTTTTTATTCTCTGCTCACATTACTCTGGGATATAGTGGGGCATCACACTACCTATACAAAACCAACAAAATCCCACACCCTATTCAAGATTCCATGCAATTATGGTATTTGAGTAAACTGACCATATACGTTACATTAGATACCCTACTACCCAATATATAAATTTTGCACCAAATAAATCTCTCTCCTTTGGGTATTATGCAGAAGTTGAAGTTTTAAAATATGGACTATATCATCCTTTATCCTGTGCTCTGAGTAACTAGTACTATCCAGATCAGCATCATTCATATCTCTAGTTGAAATCTGATTACTTTTACAGTTTTTTAAACAGTTGCTGTATTGGGTAATGCTAGTTTTTATAGCTTCAGTGTCCTAACTCAGAGTCTCTGAAGTTTCAGGGAAAGACCAGGTTATACACAAATAGCTCAATATCTCAGAGTTTAAAAATAACAGTTGCAATTGTTTTAGAATTTTTTATGTATACGTGCACATTTATGTTTGTAATTGCTTAAGCACTAACTATGAAGTACTAGTAACTAAACCTCAGGATATATTTAACATTTTGATTGGTATTTTAAAATTGGTTAGTGAACATGATTGAAATATTTTGAGCTAATCTTTTCTAATCCATTCAATTCTCATTGCAAATTCCACTGTTTCTGTACGAATTAGCTTCAATAAAGAATCATTTTATACGTTTTCACTGCAATACCATTTTAGCTCTAATGTTTTCTTAATGGTGGTTGCAACAATAATTATCATAATGTATTTATACACTTCATATTTGTTGATATATTGCCATGAATCAGGATATGTCTTGTATCATTTAAAATATACTTTTATAGGAGCCAGAACTTTGTAAATATAGTTGCCATGTAAGTGTATATGAGCTTAGATAAAAATGATGCATTGTTGATTAATTAAGTCCAAATTATTTGGGAACACAAAGAATGCTGACTTCTTTTCAAAATAGGCTTTAATTTTGCTCTGGGACCGAAGAGTTCCAGAAATGTTTTCTACCACACATCGTGTAGGCAAGAGCACTTTGGTAGAGAATACTGTGGTTATTAAATTCCAGTTTCCACCACATGTATCAAAAGAAGTCTGGAGAGCTGCAGTGATGTAAGATGAAAATAAAAAAAAAAAGTGTCTTAGATCTAAAGAAGGCATCTGGTATAGACAGAGGAATAATTATATTCTTTATTTTCAACATTTGAGCTTCTTTTCCATCATTGCAATAGTTTTAATATAATTATTATTGGGAAAGTCTAGGAAATAATATTTTTTCCACTATCCCCTCCATGAATTCTCAATTTTAGACATGCTGGCTGCTTGTCTTTCCCAGGAAGCATTCCTACTGTTTCTCGGGAAAGACAAATTCAATGTTTTTTTTACTACCAATTTTCTTATCTGTCTTTACTAACTCATTTAATCAACAAATTAAATTTAGTTAATGCAAACATGATTTAACATGCATGATATCTAAATAATCTGACATTTCAAGATATTAGCAAAAACTACCCTTTAGTAAATGCCTTACCATACATTTCATTATATACATCAGCTTATTTAATCTTCATAAAAGTATTATGGTCTTCCTATTTTAATCTGCATTTTTCAGATGAAGAAACTCAAGTTCAAATATTTTTTTTTTATTTTACTTATATACCAAATGCCTATGGAATGGCTACTGGATTTTTATGTTATGATAGAATCTGGGGGTATAAGAGTGAGCAAGATAAGCACTCTTTCTGACTTAAAGGAGTAGTCAGATGGCAAGTAAATAGGCAAAATTAATATATGTATATATACATGTATATATGTGATGTATATATATATATGCGTACAAATACAAGTACAAATTATGACTCTGATAGCTTTTAAATATGTCTGAAAATTCTTTGATATTCTTCTCCTGGAGAGGTGAGATTCATGTCCCCACCCCATGAATCTAGGCTGGTTTCAGTGACTCACTTCTAACTAATGGATTGTGTTAAGGTGAAGTTGTGTGATAGCTGAGGCTAGATCAGAAAAGGCCATGAAGTTGCCTCTGTTTCTCTTGGGATATTCACTCCGGTGGAAGCTGAAGAAGTAACAAGCCTGAATACCCTTAGGCCACCATGCTGGAGAGGCCAGGTTAGGTCCTCCAGTTGGGTACCTCCCTTGGGTATCCAAGGGAGTTTCTATCAGACAGTCCTCTCAACTTTCAGACATATGAATGAGCCAAATGGGACATCCAGCCCAAATAGACCTTCAGATGACCAAGGACCTGTTGATATCTGACTGCAACTGTAGGAAAGGCCCTAAGTGAGAATTGTCCAGCAAAGTCCTTTCCATTAATGATACATAGAATCATGAGCAAAATAAATGTTTATCATTAGTATTAGGTTTAGGGTTTGGGTTACTGTATTATTCAGCAATAATAACTGATAGAGTAATAAATATGATGGAGAAGGCTTGGGTGAAGGAAACAGGAATTCCTACTTTAATTAGGATGGAAAGAGAACTCTAAAAGTTAAATGAACATGTCAACTATGAGAAGAAGATATGGGAAAGAGTATTGTATTGTATTCAAGTATTGTATTGTAAGTCACTCTTGAAGAAGTCCTGAGATGGTAATGAACTTGGTGTGCTGCAAGAAATAAGAGGAAGCCCAGGAGTCTTGATACACAGTGAGCAATGAATGGGGAAAGCACAAAGACTAAGATACAAATTTTACTTCCAATAAGAATTTATTCAAGGGTTGTATAAATCCTTGAGTAAGTTGATGACAATAGTCTTGTGTGTGTGTGCATGTGTGTGTGTACATGTATGTGCTATCTTTTTCAGCATACTTTTGTAAATGAAATTGATGGTGGCAAGAATAGAGGTGTTAGAGCATTTAGGAAGCTATTTCCATTGTCCAAGCAAGGAATGATTATGGCTTGGACTGCAATGCTGGCAATGAAAGAGCCAAATGGGGAGGATCAAGATAATTAGCACTTATTAGCATAGTTAATGAGAATTAGTAAGTACATCACTTCCAACTCAGTCCAAATTTGTAGAAAAATAGACAACAATAGAAATACATGTAAAAAAGCATGCAATACATATAAACACTGGAAAACAAGAACGGGCGAACTTGGGAGGGGGGTCTGCATCGATGGTCAGAATGCGAAGTTGGGACCATGTGATAGGAGTATGAGGTGCAATAGCAAAACCAAAGCTATAGTGCTAGATAAGATACCCACATGGAGGCTGAAGTTACCAAGAAGTCTCCAATGATTCACCAGGAAGGTCACTAAGAGCTCTGTAATTGGGCGGGCCGCGGTGGCTCAGCGGGCAAGAGTGCTTGCCTGCCATGCCGGAGGACCCCGGTTCGATTCCCGGCCCCAGCCCATGTAAAAAAACAAACAAACAAACAAAATATAATAAAACAAGAAAATGTTTAAAAATGTTTCCCTTTCTTCCTCCCTTCCTTCCTTCTCTGTCTTTCCTTCAAAAAAAAAAAAAAGAGCTCTGTAATTGAAGGCAAAGAAGCAGAGAATGGAGCTATGTGTCCTGTTGAACCTGTTTTATGACATATAGGGCATGTTCTAGGTCAAGATTAGGCATTTATCCACTAGTTACATTAGCATATTAAGATAGATGTGAAGAAAAAGTATAGGATGTGATAATGATAAGACAGTGGAATACTGATAAGGTAAATTGCATGATCAGGAAGTTGATTCTGAAGAATTAACATTTCTATTAAGATCTGATTGTGAGTAGGAGTTAAATAGACAAATAGAATAGGAAGTAGGGAAACCTTTAAAAATATTTTTTTTAGCAGAATCAGCAGCCAAGGAAGGTGTGAAAGAACCCTGGGGTTTGTGAAGATCAGAGAAAGTGAGTGGGCATAGAGCAAGCGCAGGTAGTCTTCAGGTTGCCACCAAAATACATTCAATTTGGCTCTTGGGATGGTGTACAGTAAACTGAGATCCATCTCTGGAGCTGAAAATAAATGATGACCCTAAAGTTGACTGAGTGTGTAGTACTGCACAATTGCCTTTTGATATGGAAATCACAGGATGGTGCTGTGTTTGAGCAGCCTAATTAGAAGGGACCTGCTTTCTCTAATCCATCACACTCTGACCAGTACTTCTTTTATGTTACCTGTCTGTCCCATGTATATATGGGACCCCTGACCTAGACTGTGAAGAGTGAAGGACGCAATGAAGGGAGTTAAGGGTGAAGAGTGTACACTGTGTCAATTACTTTGTTTTTCATAAGACAAACAAACACTAACAAAATATTTAAGTGAATAATATGATGAAATTTTGTATGTGAGGGCATGAAAGGATGAGACCAGCTAAAGTACAGAGAATAGATTAATGCATGGCTTTATATGCCCCTGTTCCCCCCAAAAATATTTTTGCATACTAATTAAGTATGTGATAAACCATTAAAACATATTATCCTATACCATCTTGAAGTAAAATTTACCTTGATTTTTTAAACTGTTTTTTATTGTATAGTAAAACATATATACAGAGCAAAAAAATAAAAAAAAGAAACAATAGTTTTCAAAGTACTCTTTAAGAAGTAGTTATAAGACAGAACCCAAAGTATGTCATGGGCTGCCATAAGATCCACTCATTTTTTTCTTTTAGCTGCTCCAAAATATGAGAGGCTAGAAGGTTCAAACATTTTTTTATCATCACAATCGATTTTTTCCCTCTTTTTTTTGTGAAAAATAACATATATACAAAAAGCTATACATTTTAAAGCACAACAGTACAATTAATTGTAGAAAATATTTCTGAGTTTGACATGGGTGACAATTCCACAATTTTAGGTTTTTACTTCTAGCTGCTCTAAAATATTGGAAGCTAAAAGAGATTTAATGATTCAGCATTCATATTCATTTGTTAAGTCCTGTCTTCTCATATCTCCACCGTCACCTTTGATGTTTTCATCCTCTCTTTAGGGGTGTTTGGGCTATCACCATCCTACATTTTTCATATTGAAAATGTCTGTCAAATAAGGGGTAGGGAGATGGAACTATTTGATGTTCTGGAGAGACTGGGCTAGGTTTCAGGACTTATCTGAACCAGAGACCCATCTGGAAGTTGTAGGAGGTTGTAGGTTTCTAGAAAGTTACTCTAGTGCATGGAACCCTTATGGAATCTTATATAATGCCATAGGTGTTCTTTAGGATTGGCTGTAATGGTCTTGGTTGGGGATTGGCAAATTATGATAAGTAGCAAGGTCTAACTGAAACTTGCATAAGAGCAATTTCCAGAGTAACCTCTCAACTCTATTTGAACTCTCTCTGCCATTAATACTTTATTAGTTATATTTATTTTCCCTCTATTGATCAGGATGGAATTGTTGATCCCACAGTGCCAGAGATGAATTCATCACTGGGAGTCATCTCCCATGTCACCAGGGAAACTTTCACCCCTGGATGTCATGTCCCACATGGGGGGAGGATGTGATTTCACTTGCAGAGTTGGGCTTAGAGAGAGTAAGGTCAGATCTGAGCAACAAAAGAGGTCCTCCAGAAGTAACTCTTAGGTATACTTATAGGTAGTCTAAACTTCTATGCTAACTACAAAAGCTTCACAAGAGTAAGCCTCATGATCGAGGGCTTGGCCTATTGATCTGGGTGTCCACAAAGTTTGACACAGTATCAGGGGATTCCCTGATAGTAAGGTTTAATAGTTACATATTTTATTCCCATCCCTCAGGGGACTTTGCCAATACTTTTTGATTATCTACTTACTATACCGTAGAATGTACCCAGGCATTACAATATTTCCATACAGGATTAAAAGACTTCTTTTTTATTTTGGGTTCCCTGTGTTTTAATTGTTCAAATGAGCTATACAGATAGGTTGAATTAGATTATGCCCTACAGAAAATTTCAATTCCAGACCAAATATACCTTCCATTGGTCCCAAAGAGTATGTGTGGTTCTAAAATATAGACACTGTCTTCCTTACCCCTATGTTCTGAATTACTTTAACTCAAACCTGTTCAGCTTCATTCTTATCTCTAAATATCAGGTTATATATATATGAAACAGCCTCTCAAAATCCAGAAATAATAATCACCACTCTTGACTTAATGTGTCTGCTCAAAAAATTACAATCTGAGCCCCTGTTTTCTTATAAGCATTTTCTAAAGCTTATAAAAACAACACGCCATTCTTGTTCTTTTGTTCCTGGCATATTTTGTTTCACCAAATGTCCCACAGTTTCATTCACATCGTTTCATGCCCCATGACTTTCTTACTTTTTGTGACAGCACAACCTTAATTCATAAGTACACAACATTGTTCGCCAATCTACTTCTCATCAGTGCATCCTTGAGCCACCTGCATTCATCGTGCATTATGTATAGGACCCAAGGTCCACAGTTCATCAACATTCTCAATTTTAGATAATTTGTTTCCAAGAGGAAGAAAACCAATAAAGACACCTTTGTCAAATAGAAAATCTAAACCTCTTCTTAACTCTTGTCCCTCACCCCACTATTTATCCCTGCTGTTGCTGTGGTAGTGCTGATGGTTTCCTTTTGATCATAGCTCATAGCATGCAATAGCAGTTTTTCTCCTGTACCCTGGACTTAAACACTCTTTGTACATGAATCATACCTTTGAAGCAATTCTTGCAAGAACCAATTCATATTTCAAGTGTTAATCAGTGGGACATGAAGATCTATACAACCTCTTTCAATCCTATTCATCTTCAATATGGTAATATTACTTATAGACCCATTACAGAAGCACCTTCACTCCTATCTATTTCCCTACATTGGAATTCAACCTCATTAGCTAATGGTTGACCCATCTCTTACTTCTATGTATCTCTAAGTTTCCTGTATTCTGTATTATAAAGCTCTGATTATAACTTTATGTTGGTCATAAAAGTGGAATCACACGGTATTTATCCTTTTGTGTCTGGCTAATTTTGCTCAGCATTGTGTCCTCAAGGCTCATGCATCTTGTCATGAGCTTCAGGACATTATTTTGTCTTATTGTTGCATAATATTCCATCATATATATATATTCCATCATATATATATATGGGTGTATATATATATATATATATACACCCACATTTTGTTGGTGCACTCATTTGTTGATGGGCATTTTGTTTGTTTCCATCTTTTGGCAATTGTGAATAATGCTTCTATGAACATTGGTGTGCTAATGTCTGTTTGTGTCATTGCTTTCAGCTCTTCTGGGTATATATCAAGTAGCGCTATTCCTGGGTCATAGGGCAGCTTGATATTTGGTTTCCTAAGGAATCACCAAATAGTCTTCCATAATGGCTGCACCATTATACATTCCTACCAGCAGTGCTTATGTGTCCAAGTTTCTCCACATCGTCTCCAACGTTTATAGTTTCCTGTTTGTTTAATAGCGGCCATTCTTATAGGTGTGAGGTGGTATCTCATTGTAGTCTTGATCTGCATTTCCCTTATAGATAATGAATATGAGCATCTCTTCATGTGCTTTTGAGCCATCTGTATTTACTCTTCAGAAAAATACCTGTTCATATCTTTAGCCCATTTTATAATTGGGTTGTTTGATCTTTTGTTGCTGAGTTATATGATTCCTTTGTATATACAGGAAATCAAACATTTGTCTGAAATGTGATTTCCAAATATAATCTTCCATTGAGTTGGCTGTCTCTTCATCTTTTTGACAAAGTCTTTTGAGGTACAGAAGCATTTGATTTTGAGGGGTTTTGTGTAGGGTGCAAGATAGGGGTCCTCTTTCATTCTTTTGGCTATTGATATCCAGTTCTTCCATGACCAATTATTGAAAAGACTATTTTGTCAGTGTAGAGGATTTGGGGACCTTGTCAAAAGTCAGTTGACAATACATTTGGTGGTCTATTTCTGCACTCTCGATTCAATTCCATTGTCAGTATTTCTATGTTTGTGCCAGTACCATGCTGTTTTGTACATTGTGTCTTTAAAAGAGGTTTTCAATTTGGAAACTGTTAATCCTCCCACTTCATTCTTCTTTTTTAAGGATGCTTTTAGTTATTCGGGATTTCTTTCCCTTCCAGATGATTTTGGTAGTCAGCTTTTCCAAATATTCAAAGTAGGTTGTTGGAATTTTGACTGGTACTGTGTTGAATCTGTAGATAAATTTGGGAAGAATTGACAACTTAGCTATATTCCTATCCATGAGCAGGGGATATCTTTTCACCTGTTTAGATCTCCTTGTTTTCTTTCAGCAATGTTATGTAGTTTTCTGTGTACAAATCCTTTACGTCCCTAGTTAAGTTCATTCCTAAGTACTTGATTCATTTAGTGCTATTTTGATTGGAACTTTTCCCTTAACTGATTCCTCAGCTAGGTCTTTATTTGTGTACAGAAATTCTATTGATTTTTGCATATTAATTTTATATCCTGCCATGTTGCTGAATTTACTAGCTCAAGTAAATTTGCCATAGATTTCTCAGGTCTTCCAAGTATAGTATCATATCATATGCAAATAATGAGAGTTTTACTTCTTCCTTTCCAATGTGGATGCCTTTTATTTCTTTGTATTGTCTGAATGCTCCAACTAGAACTTCCAGCATAATGTTGACTAATAGTGGTGACAGTAGACATCCTTGTCTTGTTCGTGATCTTAGGGGGAAAGCTTTCAGTCTCTCTCCATGAGTTCGATGCTGGCTATTGTTTTTTCATATATTCCCTTTATCATATTGAGGTAGTTATCTTTGATTCCTGTCATTTTGGAGTGTTTTTATCAGAAAATGATGCTGAATTTTGTCAAATGCTGTTTCAGCATTAGTTGAGATGATAATGTGATTTTTCCCTTTCGATTTGTTAAGGTGCTGTATTACATTAATTGGCTTTCTTGTGTTAAACCATCCTTGAATTCCTGGTATAAACCCCACTTGGTCGTGGTGTATAATTCTTTTAATATGTTCTTGGATTCAGTTTGCTAATATTTTATTGAGAATTTCTGCATCTATATTCATTAGGGAGATCGGCCTGTAGTTTCCCTTTCTTATAGCACCCTTATCTGGTTTTGGTATTAAAATGATATTAGCTTCATAAAATGAAGTAGGTAGAGTTACTTTTTCTTCAACTTTTTGGAAAAATTTGAGCAGGACTGGTGATAGTTCTTTTTGGAATGTTTGATAAAATTTCCCTGTGAAGCCATCTAGCACTGGGCTTTTCTTTGCAGGAAGATTTTTGATGACTGATTGAATCTCTTTACTTGTGATTGGTTAGTTGAGATCTTCTGTTTCTTTCTGAGTCACTGTAGCTTGTTTGTGTGTTTCCAGGAATTTGCCCATTTCATCTAAGTTGTTAGTTTGTTGGTGTATAGTTGTTTATAATATCCTCTTATGATTTCTTTTCTTTCTTTAGTGTCCATAGTAATGTATCCCTTCTCATTTCTGATTTGATTTATTTGCATTCTCTCTCTTTTTTCTTTGTCAGTCTTACTAGTGGCCCATCAATTTTATTGATTTTCTCAAAGAACCAAATTTTGGTTTTATTGATTCTTTCTATTGTCCTTTTGTTCTCCTATTCATTTATCTCTGCTTTAATATTTTTTATTTCTCTTCTCCTATTTGCTTTGGGGTTAGTTTGCTGTTCTTTCTCACATTCCTCCAGGTGTGCTGTTAAGTTCTCGATTTTTTTGCTCTTTCTTGTTTTTTTTAATATAGACATTTAGGGCAATAAATTTCCAACTCAGCACAGCCTTTGCCACATCCCATAAGTTCTGATAAGTGTATTCTCATTTTTATTCATCTCCAGATAGCTGCTGATTTCTCTAGCACTTTCTTCTTTGACTCACTGGTTGTTTAAGAGTGTGTTATTTAATCTCCATTTGAGAATGGAGAAGCATATTTGAGAATGTTCTCATTCTTCAATGGTTATTGATATTCAGCTTCATCCCATTGTGATCAGAGAATGTGCTTTGAATAATTTCAATGCTTTTAAATTTATAAAGACTTGTTTTGTGCCCCAGCATATCATCTATCCTGGAGACTGTTCCATGAGCACCAGAGAAGAATGTATATCCTTGTATTTTGGGGTACAATTACCTAAATATGTGTGTTAGATCTAATTCATGTATCAAGTTATTTAACTTTTCTATTTCCGTGTTGATCTTCTTTCTGGTTGTTCTATCTATAGAGAAGAGAGGTGTATTGAAGTCCCCTAGTATTATTGTTGAAATATCTATCTCTCCCTTCAGTTTTGTCAATGTCTGTCTCATGTACTTTGGAACTCTTTTATTGGGAGCATAAACATTTATGATTGTTATATCTACTTAAGTGGACTGACCCTTTAATTGGCATTTAATGTCCTTCTTTGTCTCTTATGATGTCTTTATATTTAAAGTCTATTTTGTCTGATATTAGTATAGCTATGCCTGCTTTCTTTTGATTACAACTTGCATGGGATATCTTTCCTGTCTTTTCACTTTCAATCCATTTGTATCCTTACATCTAAGATGAGTCTCTTGTAAAGCAGCATATAGCTGGATTATATTCCTTAATCCTTTCTGCCAAACTGTATCTTTTAATTGGTAAGTTTAGTCCATTAACAAAGTTATTACTGAAAAGGCATTTCTTGAATTCACCATCTAATCTTTTTATTTTATTTGTCAGATCTATATATTCTTTTCCCTCTTTCTCTTTGTATTCTTTAAATTACCCTTAGTGGTACTCTTCAATTCTGTGCCCTCCTGTCTTTTTTTTTTCTTCTTCTTTTCAGTCAACAGAACTCTTATTAGTATTTCTTGTAGGACTGGTCTCTTGTTGACAAATTCTTTCAGGGCTTCTTTGTCTGTAAAAACTTTAATATGCCCTCAGTTTTGAAGGACAGTTAGGCTGGGTACAGAATTCTTGGCTGGAAGTCTTTATCTTTCAGGATCTTGAATATATCATACCACTGCCTTCTCACCTCCAGGGTACTAGTTGAAAATGCCGAACTCAGTCTTATTTGGTTTCCCTTGTATGTAGTAGGTTGTTCTTCTTTTGCTGCTTTCAGGATTTCCTGCTTTTTTTCAACATTTGACAGACTGATTAATATGTCCCTAGGGGAAGGCTTATTTGGATTTATTTTCTTTGGAGTTCATTGGGCTTCTTTGACTTATATATTTATGTCCTTTGTAAGGGTGGGAAGTTTTCCCCCATTATATCCTCACCTACTCTTCCTAACCCTTTACTCCTCTCACCTCCTTCTGGGACACTGATGATTCTTATATTTGTGTGCTTTGTTTTGTTTATCATTTCCCTGAGATCCAATTCAAATTTTTCCATCTTTTCTTGCCATTTGCTGTTTTGAGTCTCCAATTGTCAGTTATCCTGTCCTCTATATCACTTATTCTTTCTTCTGTCTTTTCAAATCTGCTGTTGTGTGCCTCTAGTATGGTTTTTGTTTCATCAACAGAATCTTTAACCTCTGTGATATTTGCTACTTTTGTATGTATTCTTTCAAACTCCTCATTATTCTCTCCTACTGTCTTCTTGATCTCCTTTATATCATTTGCCATCCCACTTATTTTATTAAGTAGAGTTGTATGAACATCTTTGATTACCTATTCTAGTGTCTGTGTCTTCGCTGCTGTTTTAATTTGGTCATTTGGTAGGACTATATCTGTCTGCATTGTGATATGTTTAGTGATATTCTGCTGTCTTCATGGCATGTAAATATCTTGATTGATTTACTTTGGGAGTTGTCTTCTTTTAGTAGTCTAAGACCTTCTGTTTGCAGGATGGTTGTATAACAGGAAGCAGAGTAAAGAATGGGACAATCAGTGAGGTGATACATTTCAGGGCAGGTGTAGGAGAAGTTTGGAGATGTTAAACTGATGCTTGTGAAAGTGGGTGCCCAGCAGCCAGGGAGGATGTAGCTGTGCAGGTATACCAGCCTGGGTGGCATATCTCTTTTGTGTGCTGGTCTAAAACATGGAGCCCTTTGTGTGCATGCATAGAGCTGTGGCAGCAGTTTGGTCTTGTATACCTTCATGGATTGGGGACAGATGTGACCTGGCTGTGCAAATCAGCACTTTCTCAGAGCTGGAAAGTGTGTCTGAGGGCCGTGCATATGTGTAGTTCTAGGACTGCTGCAAATTGATGTTCCTAGAGCTAAATGACATGATTGGGGAGCCGTGCACATGTTTGGGTCTATGACTGCCGTAAACTGATGCACTGGGCTGGGGATGGGGGCCAGGTAAGGCTGTGTGATGCTATGGGCAGGGCAGCAGGGGTAGCCAGGGTAAGGAGGTTGGTGCCCGCAGCCTTTATGTACTGGCAAGAGCCTGTAGGGAACAGGGAAAGGGCGGTAATGCTTGGGAGGGGTGCAAGAGTGGTAGGTTGGGCTGCAGTTAAGGTGGGGATGTTGGCAGGTAAATGCACTGGGGGGTGGTGGTATAGGGGTGCCTGGGGTGCAGAGAATGGGAGCTGGTGTTGGGGTATGTGTGCATGGGTTGTGGGGGGGTCCCTGGCCATGGGGCTGCAGTAGTGAGAATAGTGCACCCAGGGAATATGGCCTGGCTTACTTCCTAGTCCTGGCTCCCATCTGTGCACTCCTGTGGGCTCTGTACCTCTTTGCCAGGCTCCAGCTTTCTGCCTCTCAATTCCTTGGCCTCTGAAACTAAGGCAACCACATGTGGTGCAGAAGGCTCTCCCAGGTCAGCTGCGCTCCCAAATCGCCACCTCAGTTGCCCTCCTGTCCCTTTTCTAACTTTTCTGTGGAGCAGGGCTGATCTTGAACTACTCTATTAGGTCATCTTCCTGGAGTTTCTCTACCTTGACTTTTGTATTTGTTAAGCTATTTGCTGCAACAGAGTCCCCAAAACTACAATGGCTCAAACATAAAATAAATGTATTGCTCACATTTAACTATCCTGAGGGAGACAGAGATGCCTATGTTGGTTGCCAGATTTGCACAATGGTTCAAGATCCATCTTTCTCATTGCACATGATTTGAAAGTGTTACTCTCCTTCTAATGATCAGAGTAAGTATGCCGGTAGCATTCATATTCTAGAAAGGCTGCCGGAAAAAAGGTGAGTGGATGCTTGTCTACCAGCAGATGCAATGTAATGCAATCAGGGTACCACATCTAGCTGATGGAAGCCTTGTTAACATAGTATTTTTCTGGATAATATGCACCCAGTTAAAGCTCAAAAATATATCGATAAAGAAGAAGTAAAAAAGTATGCTAGAAGGAAAATTAGCAGTCTTTCTCACAATAAACGTGCTTGTAACACTGGGGCCTTTCTTAATCACAGTGTAAGAAAGTTTTAAGAACCCTTTATCTACAAATATCACTCCCCTAGATATATTCAGTTTCTTTTGTAAAACACTTCAGGCTCAACGGGTTCAGCATGTTCTGAAGTAAACTTAGTAATATTACCTCAAAATGGTATACTTTTCATATATATTTAGATCAACAGTAAAGTGCCATGCACGGGCTAAACATGCAATGTTTTGTGTTTCCATATGATATGTGATCACCCAGTCATGAAAGCTGAGCCAGTCATTCATTGAACAAATGTTTAGACATCATATACTCTCTGACAGGTACTATTTTTGCTACCAGGTTTACAGCACTAAACAAAATACAAGATACCTTTATGAAATCTATATTCCAGTAGGAGACAGGCAAGAAATAAAAACAAAACAAATGTATGCATTGTGGCAGAGAATGATAATTTATATGAAGAAAAAATGGAAAGAGAGAAGGTGTTCTGGGGACGGGGGCTATTTTTAATAGGATGGTCATAGAAAATTTCAGTAATAAGTGACATTTGCACAGAGACCTAAAGGAAGAGAGGAAGAGAGCCATGTAGAGACACCAGATGACATATAGAACAGCAAGTGCAAAAGCCCTGAGGCGGGATTCTAGATGGAGAATTGGGAGCAGTTAGAAAGACAAGGAGTATCAGTTCTTATTCATCTTTGTTGGAGGACGTTGAAAGAAGCGACTCCCACAGCTCTCTGTAACTTAGCTGAGATCTTTCATTTTTTCAAACTGTTAATTTCGAAGCTTTAGGTTCACTTTCATATCGTGTACAGCAGTTTACACAACCGTAATATTTGGTGGAAAAAGAGGGTTTTCTGACAAAGAAAAAGGTACTGCGGACGAATAATAAAGACAGGGATTTAATTGCCATGTGACGCGCAGAGGCAGCTTTTATCACACGGGGGGGCCTTTGGGGACAGGAATGAGTGAGAAGCCAGAACTGCTCTAGGAATTCTGAACATTCTTTTTCATATCTACCATTAAATTGTACCACACATAGAAAAGTTCTGAAAAAAAAGAATTATCATACATTTTTTTTATACTCAATATGCTTGAGAAATAATTTCGGACAGCAACTGCCAATAGCTTAGGAAAGTTAAAGATTCTCATTCTCTACAACCCATTTACAAGGAAAACTTATACATGTACATTGATGTATGTACAAAAATGGTTGAACATTGTTTTAATAGCCAAAATAATTGAAATAACCAAAACAAAAGAGCAAAGTTAAATTATATATGGCATATTTTATCATGGAATGCTACATAGCAGGTAATATAAAAAACCCTGATTTAATATCCACACAACCAAATGTCAGAAGGACAATGTTAACAAAAACTTCTAAGTTGCAGAATGATGCACAGAGAATTAGGCTTTTAAAAAAATTCATAAAGTAAAAGTGCTGTATTTTATTCCAGGAAAATGCTTATAAATTATAAGCCATTTATGGGTATGATAGACATTTTGAGAGAAGAATAAATTATGGAGATGAAATTATATCTTAATTTTTTTTCTTAAGAAAAGATCACAAGTACACATGGGAAAAAGTTTAATTTGTTAAAATTAGGTAGTAAATCCAGAAGGCATAATTGTGATCATTATGTTCTGTGTATTCTATATATCCTGCATATTTGAGTATATAAACACACATATATATATGCACATAGGGTAGGTTTTCAATGAATTACAGATAGAAAAAAATGTAAGTTAAGGAGATTTGATTTGATTATTAAGTACACTAAGTATTAAAGGATATTTCCTAGATGCTTACAGTAGCTCAGAGTATCATAAATTACCTTTTGAAAAATACCAATTTGGTGATAGTGCATGCACATATACATACAGAAAGACACAATAAGGGATATGCCTGCAAATAAGCGAAGGGAATTCTACACTGTATTTTATTTTCTTGATACCCGGAGAAGAAAACATGAACACAATCATTTTATATCCTCTCTCCTGACAAGTAACACAATATATTCACCCAAGATTAAAACACTCATTCATTGGTAAATATTTCTTTACCCTATGCTGTATGAGATGTTTAGTTCTTCAAAAAGTATTGAATTAATGTATCGTCAAACTTATTTGATCAAAGGATACTTTTTCTTTGACTCTTATTTAACACTGGTTTAACCCTAATTTATCTTTTTTTAATCCAAGTATATAAAATGACCTCTAGAAAATACTAAAATATAGTATCTTTTAAATTGGCATTATATATGTCTTGTGCAATTTCATCTGGGTAATTGTTAAATCCACAATTTGTATTGAATACAGTGCATATTGTTCTCATGAAGATTTAAAGTTGCATTGGCACAGTTTTGTCCATCCCCATTAACACACGAGATCCTTGTTAGGGCACTGTAAGAGGAATTTTGTGAAGCATGAGAGTCCCTAAATATTTAGATATTGCTCAATTATTGTTTATACTACAAATTTTGACCCATATTGCCACACTGTTCAGAATTTTGCGCTCTTTAAAAGTTATTATTAGTATATGTTTTGCTTTTCATTTAACTATATTGTAATTCCCAGAAAACAGTGACTATGCAATTTAAAAACATATTTTGCTTGAAAAATTGTGCAGTGCAATCTACATGGCACATATTTACAGTGCATTAAGTTAGTTCTTGAATGAGTTAATGACTGTACTTGTTTTGAGTACAGAACTTTGAAATATGTTTTTGATTATCTGTAAAATAAATTATATCTCCTTGTAGGAATTTTATATATATAACAGCATGGGGAGGTATTTGGCAATGAGTAGGCACTGGATAAATGGTGAAGATAAGTTGTAATATTATTTGTAATAGAATTAAAATATTCTAGATGGAGTATTGGGAGCAGTTAGAAAGATACGGAGTATCTTTCCTACTGGAATATAGATTTCATAAAGGAATCTTGTATTTTGTTTAGTGCTGTAAACCTGGTAGCAAAAATAGTACCTGTCAGAGAGTATATGATGACTAAACATTTGTTCAATGAATGACTGGCTCAGCTTTCATGACTGAGTGATCACATATCATATGGAAACATAAAACATTGCATGTTTAGCTCGTGCATGGCACTTTACTGTTGATCTAAATATATATGAAAAGTATACCATTTTGAAGTAATATTGTTAAGTTTACTTCAGAACATGCTGAACCCGTTGAGCCTGAAGTGTTTTACAAAAGAAACTGAATATATCTAGGGGAGTGATATTTGTAAATAAAGGGTTCTTAATTTAAAAATACTTACTAGATATATTATTCAAAAGGAGCTCATCAACAATATCAAATTCTTCTAGTAAATATTTTCTTGTCATATAATTTGTCAGTGCTTAATGCCAGACATTATAATAATGTGCCAAGGAAATCATGATAAATGAAGAGGAGACTGTACAACTGATAACAGGTCTTTGCAAATATGAGAGAGAACTATTCCTAAAGCAATGTGGAGGGTGGAGAGTATCTGGTGAATGAGTTTTCCTTGATAGATGAATGTTTGACTTTATCATCCATTGATTCCTAGTGGAAATGATATTAAGTTTGGAATATAACAACAACTGCAAATGCCAGTGGTTTTTATGAGAACAGTTATTTAAAATCCAGTCATGGTGTTTCGTTTTGTTTTGTTTTGATTTGGGGTTTTTATTTTGCTTTTAACTTTGAATGTGGAAAATATCTAACATGTTATTAGGTAGATATATGAGCTTTATAATTGTTCATTTCTGTCCTTCTTGATTTTATTCTATTGAATTCACTCTTTCCATCCTTGTAGCTCTCTATAGAAACCATTTCAGAGAGGTTAAGAAAGCCCCTTATCTAAGCGTGTCTCAGTAAGGAATGGTGGAATTAGGGTGTGAACTGAAATTTCATATTCTTTCCGCTGTTGCATCATGACTTCATGGTACATGGAGTAGTGCAGAAAAATAAATAATAATTCTTTGATACTCAGGCCAGCAAAAAGTTTTTATCAGAAATTGTCCCTATCAATTAGATGAAAACAAAATTCTTACAGCTCCGACCAGCCGAGAACTTTCCTTCAAATACAGTTTACATTTGTGAACCGCGTTCCATATGTAGAAGGCTGAGTGTACAAAATACTGAACTACTCCCAAGAATAGAAAGGCAGATGAATTTATTTTATATCTAAAAATATTGATGTACTATGGAAATATGTAGACCACACAAAGTAATAATCTAGGCCTCATAAGTTTTCCTTATATATAGAGTAAGTCAAAAGTACATAAGAATATTTAGGATAACTTCTCCAGGCAGGGCTTTTTTTTAGAACTATGTGAGTGAATATTTTTGACATTAGGAATGGGGTTGGGCACGATATGCCCAAGTATTATTGTCATCCTCATTGTAAAGCAGAGGACACTTCAAAAAGAGAAAGGTTAAGTAACCTTTTCCAGATCACAGAGCAAGAGAGTCTAAGTTCCCTCATGCAAATTCAGAAATTGATTTGACCATCATTCTGCTGTGATGCCTCCATTCTAGAGTAATATATCTTCAAGAACAGAGGTTTTTGTTAAATTTAAATTTGCTTTTTTCCACATCACAGCCCAACAATGAGCATTACACCATATGAAAGCCCATTTTGTCCTCATTCACTTCCATGGGAAAGCGTGCTCTGTTTTTTTTGTTGTTGTTGTTTTTTGTTTGTTTGCTTGTTTGATTTTTTGTTCTGGCACAGGTCCCATCCAAATCTAATACTTGAGTTAAAAATAGATTTTTAGACCAGGATATATATTTCTTTTGATAAAAACAAATAACTGGCTATAAAGTTGAAGGGAGAATATATTATGAACTAGTAGAGATGATATTTATGTGTCTTAATAAAGATGTCTTAGAAACAGCCAAGAAAGGTAGAAGGTATAAAAGAAGTTAAAAGATGTGAAGAGCTAAATGCTGTATTTTGCTTTGCCTTTAAGACAGGGGATTGTCACTCTTTCCTTTTCTGTCCGATTGTCTTTTCCATTTTCACCTACATTCTCCTGGACTGAATCCATTTTGAGTGTTTTATTTGTATGCTAGAAACTCTAATGCTGAGGAAGGAAAAGAAGATGAATATACTAAACCGTTTAATAATCATTTTTCATTCTTTAATGCAGGTTAAAGGGTTTTCATAAAACCTAGCTTTATTTGATTAAAAGATAAAAATCCAACCAATAACTTTAAGTTTTTCACGATTCCATATAGTGCCTTTTCTTTTTAGAGAAATGTTGCCATTGCTTAACACACTGGACAAATGATGACTGAGTAAATGGATGAATTAAGGATTATTAAGGTGAAGCTTATATAAAGAGTTTCTTTACATCAAGGGGCTTTTGGATTCATAGACATTCTGTTCATTTGTGTTTCATCAATATGTCATTTACATGTATTAAACTTCACTGCACATATTTAGAACATGAAAGTTGATGTTTTAGCACATGTGTACATAATCGCATCAATATAGGCATCACCCACAAAAGCTTCCTATGACTTTGTTAATCCTTCCCATCTTCCCTCTTTACCCCAATCCCTAGGCAACCATTTATCTGCTTGCTGTTACTCTAAGTATGTTTTCATTTTCTAGTGTTTGGCTTAAATGGCATCATGGAGTAAATACTCTATTTTGTCTGGCTTCATTCAGTTAGAATAATTATGTTTTAGATTCATCCATGTTGTAGTGTATATCAATAGTTCATTCATTTTTCTTGCTGAGTATTATTCTATAATGTAGATATATCACTATGTTTACCTATCCACCTGTGATGAAAAAAGAACTGTCTTGGTACAAATGCTTAGCAGTAACAAATAGAGTTGGTATGAACATTTGTGTGTAAACCATTATATGGACACATACTTTATTTTCTCTTGGAAAAAATACATAAATGTGTCATGGCCAGATTATATAGTAGCTATATGTTTATCTTACTAATAAATGGGGACATTTTTTTATAAGGAGTTCGTACAATTTATATTCCCATAAGCAGTATTTGTATGTCCTGATATCTCTCTACATCACTGGTAAAATACTTTATATGTTCAGTCTTTTTAATCCAAAGTAATTTCAATTAAAATGAAAATAGATTTGTAGTGGTTTCTCATAGTGGTTTTCATTCAAATTTTCCTAAAATTCCTAAATAATGTTGCCCATTTTTACATGTACTTATATGCCATCCATATTTCTTCTCTGAGGAACTGTTTGGCCAAAAATGTATCCATTTATTTGATCACGTTGTTTGTTTTCTTATTATTGATTTTTTTCAATTATCTATATATTCTGGAATCAAGCCCTTTAAGACATATATGATTTGTACATAATTTCTCCCTGGCTATGATTTGTCTTCTCATTCTTATAAAGGCATCTCACCAAAAGCAGATTTAAAAAATGTTGACTAAGGGCAGACCATGATGGCTCAGCAAGCAAGAATGCTTGCCTGCCATGCCAGAGGACCAGCGTTCGATTCCTGGTGCCTGCCCATGTTTAAAAAAAAAAAAATGTTGGCTCAGTCCAAGTTATCAATATGCTCCTGTATGGATCTTTATTTTATTTATGAAATAAAATTTTGCCCAACCCAAGATTTTCCCACACTTTTTCTCCTACAAGTTTAGAGCTTGTGTTCTATATTTACAACTATGATCAATTTTAAGTTTTTTTAAAAATTTAATTGAGGTATGGATCAAAGTTTATTTAATTTCTTGTATATTTACAAGAGATAAAGATATACAAGATTTATATTCCCTGCTCAATTCCCCTTGCCTTATTTCTACAACATGGTTGAAAATCTGTTGTCTGTATAGCCATGGGTTTATTTATCAGCACTATTTTTCCATTGATATCATTGTTTTTATGAAATATTACAATGACTTGAGTATTGCATCTTTATAATAAGTCTTGAATCAGGTGGTGTTAATTCTCCAAAATGTTTTCTTTTTTCAATATTCTGGCTATTCCAGGCTCTTTACATTACAATTTGAAATTTAGAATCAGATTGTCAATTTGTGGGGGAAAATTCTGCTGGATTTTATGAGATTAAGTTAAGCCTATGGATCAATTTTGGGGACTAGACATGTTAACATTATTGAATCTCTGACTTAAAACCTAAATTTATATTTCCCTGTATTTAGGATTTGATGCACTTTCTCTTAGCAATGTTAAAATTCTCTCAGAAGTACATAGGTCTTTCATATATTTAAGAGATTCGTTTCTAATTTTTACATATTTGTATGCTTTGATACATAATGCATTTTAATTTCAATTTTAGATTGTTTTGAATATAGAGATAAAATTGCTTTTTTATCTTGAGCTTGTAGCCTAACTGGCTAAACTCAGTTAATAGTTCTAGTAACCATTTTGTAGGTTCAATGGATTTTTTACAAAGTAAATTACATCATCTGTGATTTGAATTATTTTGCTTTTTCCTTTCCAATTTAAAGGTCTCTTATTTATCTTGCTTGCTTTATTTCCCCAGATAGAACTTCCAGTAAAATGTTGAATAGAGTGATGAGAAAGAAATTTTTGTCTTCTTCCTAATCTTAAGGGAAAAACCTTTAATCTTTCACAGTTAATGAATTTAGATGCATGTTTTTCATGGAGGCCCTTTATCAAATTGAGGATGTTTCCCTTTATGTTTAGTTTGTTGAGTATTTTTAACGGAAATGGAAGTTGGATTTTACAAATGCTTTTACTGTTTCTGTGAGATGACTGTACATTTCTTTTTTAGTTTGTTAATATGGTGAAGGACATTGGGTGAATTTCAAATGTTTTATCAATTTTGTATCCTTGAAATTTCTTTGGCTTGGCCACTATGTATTTTCTTTTTTAAAAATAAATATTTGGATTTGATTTTCTAATTTTTTTTACCATTTTTGCATCTATTCTCATGAAGTATAGAACACTTATCTATAATTTTCCAGTAATAGCTTTATTTTATATTCTTGTCAGATGAATGGTGGGCTTCTAGAATGATTTGCAAAGTACTCTATTTCATCCTCTTCAATTTTCTAAAGAATTGGTTTTATTTCTTCCTTAAATATTTGATTGTCATTACTGGTTAAGCTGTTTGGACCTAGAGATGTTTTTATTTGAATGAGTTATTATTATTATTTTGGAAATTGTTAAACTACAAATTAAACATAGTTAAAAGATATAGAGCCATTTATTTTATCAGTTTCTTCTTGAATTAGTTTTTGCAGTTTGGGTCTTGAAAAGAACTTTTTTTCCTTTGTCTAGGTTGTTGAAAATTATGACATAGAATTGTTTACTTTATTTTCTTAATGCCTTTTTATCATTTGTAGAATTACAATGATGCCCCCACTTTCATATCTGACATTGATATTTTTGTCCCCTTTGTCTCTCATCAGTCTGACTACATTTTTATTCATTTTAGCAATTTTAACCATTTCTCAAAGAAACTTCATGAAGGAGCCCAGCTGTTTTCAGTCACTTTGACTAGGGGAGCCATAGGATTCTTTTTTTTTTGTTAATTTTCTGTGTGTTTCCTATTTGACTAAGGAGGAATGGGATTTTCTTCTCAACAATTTTTCACTCTAATTCACCGTGCAGGAATGACAATAATTTAGACCTTAATATATCTTTTAAATACAACTACTCCTTCTTCATACTAAAAGTTTTGGATTCACAAGACAGTACACTCTGGTCCAAACTAATCCATATGACTCTCCCTTTTACTTCTCGTGGCATTTTGTCTACACACAGGCTGTCCTAGCATAGCTGTCCATTTGATCTGTATGAATAGCAGGGAATCTACTTTCCAAAAATTGCTTTCCACAGTGTGACCTCTGCATCCATGTCACCCTGAAAATGCATTGTGTGGAGACGAAAATAAAAATACCTCAGATACCATATAAACATAGTTTTGCATCATGTTTGCATTTTTCTTTTCAAAATTTGTACCGAAATGGTGGACATTTAAGTATCATGTGATATAACATTTTATTGACATCCACTACTTTCTAAGCACCTGTTTTTATTACCTTGCATTGTGATAATTGATTCACTGGAATTTAATTTAATTTCTGTATGACCTAGACAATTTAGTTAGTAGTATTTCTATTTGTAAAAATGAGAAAATTGGGATTCATATGATATTTACTTTCTTTGATGTCATAAAATTATCCTACTCTAGGGTGGGATAATTCTGTGTTTTATTCTAATAGGGTACCACCTCAATCAAGAAAAGAATAGCATGAAATTATTGCTTAAGAGAAAAGTATGTGTGTTTACGTTTTGTAAATATAACTCAGCTGCTCTATATCTACTCATTCTCTAAAATAACCCCTGACAACTTATGGTACTGCTTACTACTCCATTCTTCTCCCTTTTGATCACACTCATTATAACCCTTACTTTCCAATTATCTTTTATTCCCTCTATTGTGTTATATCCCTGTTTAATTCATCTACTAAGATTGTGATTACTATAACATTTTTCATTTCCATATGGTAATATTTTTGAATGTTTGCTCCTTCTTGATGGTTTCTTATTGTTTGAGCATCTTTGTACTTATATTCTTTATTTCTCTTATCATTTTGTATGCAGTGCAATTATTCTGTAGTCTGATCGTATGTACATCTGCAGTTCTTGGTGATCAAAATCCATTGTTTCCAACTCTTGATTCTCACTTGGATGGCCTACCTTTTCATACTTCATAATTTTGTGTTGTGAAGCTGTACTTATTTTTCATGGGCAATATTCCTATATGCCTTACTTGGTGAAACTTTCTTCAAAAGCCCGTATACATAGGCCTCAGCTTGTAATAGGGGCATACCCATGTCCCTGGATTGCTTCAACTCAACAGTTCCTTTCTAATTTTAGCAGAAAGCTAGTTTTATAGCAATTCCAAGTACCTTTATCTCTCATAGCCTGGCTGTCATGGGAATCCATCTGTTGTTCAAGACTGGCTCGCTGCTCCTCTGGCTATTGATCTCTCCCACTCTCTGCAGCTCCTGCCCTGGCTCCCAGCATCTGCAGCTCTGTGTTGCCCACGGGTGTCCTGAATATTTCTTTCCAGTATGCCCAATATTGAAGGTCTAGCTGTTGGGTGATGAAATCCAGGCATTTTCTGCTTTTTCTGTCTCATCACTCCCCATTTCCCCAAACTCATGTTTCTTTGGTGAGATCTTTGAAGACCAGCTGTACTTTCAAGAGTGTTTAGTATCTTGGGCCTACTTGTATAGATAAATAGTTTCACAAAGATCCCAAGAAACTATTCTCTTTATTTTTTATCCTTTTTAAAAATATTATTTACTTTGTGAATATTTCTCTATTCTTCCCCTAATGTTTAGTGATACCAAGATTTTATAAAGATTTTTGGTGTTACCAGTATTTTAGTTTTAACTGCCAAAATGAAATCTTTTAGAATAATAGATTCGTATTTTTTATTTCTGATGTCCCCATTAATCTCTCAACTGGTCATATCTACTTATGTGTTTACCGATAACTCATATTCAATTTTCCTCAAATGGTCTTATATTTGTATTATCATCTATTTATGCCCATTCTGCACATTTTACTTCTTCCTATCTTTCCTTTAACTTATTAATGGCACCGTTATATCCCCAAGTGTCTTAGTTTGTCAGGGCTGCTGTAACAAAGTAACACAGCTTGACTTAAACAAAGGGAATTTATTGTCTCAGTTTTAGAGACTAGAAGTCCAAAATCAGGGTGTTGGCAGGGTTATACTGTATCCAAAGTCTGTAACATTTTGATGAGGGCTTGTTATCAATCCATAACTCAATCCTTACCTTCATCACATGACTATTTCTTTCCATGTTCAAATTTCACCTACTTATAAGGATTACATTGGATTAAACCATCCTGATTCAGTTTGACCTCATTTTAAATCCTAGGATCTTCAAGGATCATATTTACAAGTGAGTTCACATCTACAGAACTAGCAGTTGGACCTGAACATACCTTTGGCAAAGGGCAAGAGTTAATCTATAATCGAGGTGGGAACAAGTTGCCATCCTTAATTTTACTATCCCCTTATATCCTCTTATATCGTACAAAAATAAGTTTCAAAGTTAAGAAAATGGTGCCTATTTACTGCCCCTCAGATATGTTCTTATCTCACAACTCACCTAATATTTTCAATGCATCCTCATAACTTGTCAGCTTCTTTACAATCTTGTCCCTTCTCAATCAAATTACACATGGCTTGATCATCCTAGAATCTATTTCTGCATCTACTATTTGTTCTTTCTTCATATACTTTCCTTTCTAGAGTCAAATAATTATGCAGAATTCTTTTATCCCTATTTATCACTTCAGATTTCTCCTGATTTTATTCTGTGGGTTTTAGTAATTAAGCATGAATGCCAATTTATTCATCTTTGAATTTTCATATATTTATCTACGATTTGGTCTATAACAGTCACCCAGATTAGTTGCTACTTAGTAAGTACTTGATATCTAGCAGAAGGAAGGATCTGTGGCAGTTAGGTTCAGGTGTCAACTTGGCCAGGTGAACGTGCCTAGTTGTGTTGTTGTGGACATGAGCCAATGGTATGTGAACCTCATCTGTTCCTGATTACATCTGCAGTCAGCTAGGAGGTGTGCCTGCTGCAATGAATGATGCTTGATTTAATTGGCTGGTGCTTAAATGAGAGAGCTCAATGGCGCACAGCCCAAGCAGCTCAGCATACCTCATCTCAGCACTCAGAGCTCAGCCCAGGCCTTTGGAGATGCAGAAAGAAATCATCCAGGGGGAAGTTGTTAGAACCCAGAGGCCTGGAGAGAAGGCGAGCAGAGATCACCCTGTGCCTTCCTGTGTAAGAAAGAACCTCAGCTGAAAGTTAGCTGCCTTTCCTCTGAAGAACTAATGAAATAAATCCCCTTTTATTAAAAGCCAATCCTTCTCTGGTGTGTTGCATTCTGGCAGCTAGCAAACTAGAACGGGATCCCTTATACTTATCCTATGGCTATGTCCATAAAAAATATTTATATAAAATTCTACAGGGGGCATTATGAATATGAGAAGATCAATATCACAAAAATATTTGTGATCAATTTATCATCCTTCAATTGTTTCTATTTACTTAAGAAATGACATAGAATTAATATATAAGCTTTAACATGTTTGGTCATTTAATGCATGGCTACTGCAGAAGAGGTGAAAAAAATTATACAACTTTGTACATATAGATGTTTTAATAATTATGCATGTGCATACATAATACTGTCATTTGACTCAACTGTAAGACCTGTCTCTGAAGTTAGATTTAGAGAAGATCAAATTCAAATACTTTTACAAATCACCTAAAAACAATAAGGTTTAGTTTGTTCATTAACAGAAAAAAATGGAATTTAAAAATAGTAGCTGCCTCCTAGAGTTACTGTAAATAAAGATGTGTTGTTTTTTAGTAAGATATTTGTCACATGCATAGTGTATTACTTTCCTTCTGCTTCTCTAATAAATTTCTACAAATTTAATGACACAAGTCAAGTCAGTTTATTATCTTACAGCTCTGGAGTCGAATAAAAAAAAATCCAGGTGTTATCAGGGTGGCATTCTTTCTGGATGCTTGTAGGGAGAAAAAATTCCTTTGCCTTTTCCAGATTTATAGATGCTATTTGCCTTCCTTGACTCATAGCCCCTTCCTCCATCTTCAAGGCAAGCAGCATAGTATCTTAAATGACCTCTGCTTCTGTTGTCAAATCTTTTCTCTGATTTTCTTACCTTCCGTTTTCCCTAAGTACTTGTGTAGACTGAATTATGTACCCCAATGAACACATGTTCTTAATCCTAATCCATGTCCTTGTGAATGTGAAATTCTTATAAATAGGAATTTGTGAAGAGGTTATTTTTGGTTGAGGTTTGGTGAACTGAACCAAGGCAGGCCTTAATCTGGAATACTGGAGACTTTAAAAAGAGACAGCCTCTGAGGGGAGTAAGAAACTAGGAGAAGAAACTGTAAGAGCAGGGAGGGAGAAGACATTACCACGTGACAGGAAAGCCAAAAAACACTTAGAATTGTCAGAAGCCAGCACCAGGCCCAGATATTAATTAATTAATTGTGAGGCTTTTGTTTTCATAGGTATTTGGAGGCAAAGGTACCTAAGCATCTGAAGAGAAGATTCTTGGAGAAGGTACCATGAAAAAAGTTCATAGTGGGAAATAATCTGAACATTTCCTTATCTAGTAAGCTACAAAAAAATCATAAAACTTCACTTTTGATAATAGACTTTATTCCTCAAATCTATAGAGGTATAATATATACATATTAAACATATATATGTATAATTTTAAGACATATAGCTAGGATACTTCATAAATTGTCTTAAGATATAGAAAATATTCATCACCTGAGGATCTTTCCTTCTGGGTCTCTGTGATCAATTTTCTACACCTTTACTCCTGACAGCCACTGCTTTGATTTCTCTCACTATACGATGTTTTTTACTGTTTTATATATTTATATAAATGGAGCTAAAATATATATTCTATGTAGTATTTGGCTTATTTCATTCAGCATAAAGTTGTAAGACATTTCCTTATGTATGGATTAATTATTTATTACCCACCAGTGGATTAATTATTTATTACTCCCAAACTCAGAAGTTTAAAATGACAAGCATTTATTTTCTGACAGTTTCTGAGAGTCATGAAACCAGGTATGTCTCAACAGGTGTTGTGGAGTGAGTTTGTCATGTTCAGGTTCATGTGTCAACTTGGCCAAGTGGTGGTACCTGTTTGTCTGGTTGGGCAAGTGCTGGCCTGTCTTGAGATGAGGACATTTCATAGAATTAAATCATGATCACATCAGCTGCATCCACAGCTGATTCCATTTGTAATTGGCCAAGGGGAGTGTTCCAGTTTGCTAGCTGCTGGAATGCAATATACCAGAAATGGAATGGCTTTTAAAAAGAGGAATTTAATAAGTTGCTAGTTTAAAGTTCCAAGGCCGAGAAAATGTCCCATTAAAACAAGTCTATAGAAATGTCCAATCAAAGACATCCATCCAGGGAAAGATGCTTTGGTTCAAGAAGGCCAATGAAGTTCAGGTTTTCTCTCTCAAGTGAGAAGGCCATGGCGAACACAGTCAGGGTTTCTCTCTCAGCTGGAAGGGCACATGGCGAACATAGCATCATCTGCTATAGCTTTCTCTCCTGGCTTCTGGTTTCATGAAGCGCCCTGGGAAGTGTTTTCCTTCTTCATTACTAAAGGTCATTGGCTCATGGACTCTCTGCTTTGTGGTGCTGCAGCATTCTCTGCTCTCTCTGAATCTTCTTCATTTTCCAAAATATTTCCTCTTTTATAGGACTCCAGAAACTTATCAAGACCGATCCAAATAGGTGGAGACATGTTGTCACTTAATCCATCTTAACAACCACTCTTGACTAAATCACATCATCCAGGAAGATAATCTGATTACAGTTTCAAACATACAGTATTGAATAGGGAATGGGATTTGAATTAAAACGTGGCTTTTCTAGGGACCATACATCCTTTCAAACCAGCACAGGGAGTGTCTTATTCAATGAGTGATGCTTAATCTAATCAGAGGAAAGGAGGATTCAGAAGAGACAGGCTCTCTTCCTGCTTCAGCCAGCGAGCCTCTCCTGTGGGTTTTATCCAGACTCTCCATTGGAATCGACGACTTCACAGCCTGCCCTGTGGAGTCTGGACTCTGCATTCCCACGGTTATGTGAGACATTTTTATTAATTTTATAGTTGCGAGTGTTCCTTGTTGATTCTGTTTCTCTAGAGAACCCTAACTGATACAGAGTTGCTAAATGATATGTCATGGGCACGTTCAGCAAATGACCACTTTATTACTTACATAGCACGAAGGGACCAAAAGAGCAAGGGAAGAGCTCTCATCATGGTCAGTCTCCCAGGGAGGCCAAACCACTCAGGTGAGGTTGGTGGAGGGCAGCTCCACATGTCATGCCAAAGAGGAAAAATATATGCTATTTTAGAGCTATTTATACAACTCAGTGGTGGGGTTTCTCCAGCTGCAGCTGCTTTTTCCTGGTTTCCAGGTGGAGGGTATGGTCAGGATTTGTCATTAAACTCAATATCTTCTGTGGGCTACAGACCTGGAGCAGACTGAAATGTGTGCGTGCAGTGGGGAAGGAGTGGGGGTGGGTAGGAGAGGACTGGGAGGTGGCTGAACACATGTCCGTGGCTTCCTCAACAGCAGGTGCGTCTGACTTAGGGTTTTTACAAGGCTATGATCTAGGTTCCTTCAGAAGGTATAGTCATCTCAAGGTTCAGCTGGTGGAAAACCTGCTTCCAAGCTCAGTTACCTGGTTGTAGACAGACTCAGGTTCACTCTAACTGTTGGATGGAGACATCCATGCTTTACCATGTGAGCCTTTTCTCAGGGCTCCTCACACAACAATGCTCTTCCCTCAGAATGATGGCTCCAAGAGGGAGAATGAGATAGGACAAGAAGGAGTGAACAAGACAAAAACCATAATCTTTTTATAACCTGAATATATAAGTGGCATCCCATCATTTTTACCTCATTAGAGTGAATCACTTGGTTCTCCCCACACAAGCAAGGAGAAGGAACTACACAAGACACATGAGTGTGAACAGCAGGAGACAATAATCTTTAGGGGTATTTCTAATAGCCAGCCACCACATCCTACCTCACCCCCACATGCTTCCCACAAAATATTTTCACCCTGATCCAAGGTCCCCAAATATTATCCTAGTATAGTGTCAGCTTAAAGTCCAGGATTTCATCTAATTAGGTCCAGGTGTGGATGGGGAATTGTGGTTATAAGTCCATAAGTGTAACTCCTTAAATGTAGTTCCCCTTGATCTGTTTTGTGAAACTAAGAAGACATATTATCTACCCACCATAACCCAATATACAATGATAGGGCAGGCATAATAAAACCAATATAAATATTTCTGTTCAATGAGGGAGCAATGGTGTATTAGTTAGGGTTCTCTAGAGAAACAGAATCAACAAGGAACACTCGCAAACATAAAATTTATAAAAGTGTCTCATGTCACCGTGGGAATGCAGAGTTCGAAATCCACAGGGCAGGCTGTGAAGCCAATGATTCCGATGGCCCAAGCAGGAAGAGAGCGTATCTCTTCTGAATCTTCTTTAAAAGGCTTCCAGTGATTAGATTGAGCATCACTCATTGCAGAAGATACTCCCCTTGGCTGATTACAAATGGAATCATCTGTGGATGCAGCTGATGTGATCATGGTCTAAGACTATGAAATGTCCTCATTGCAACACATAGGCCAGCACTTGCCCAAACAGACAAACAGGTCCCACCACTTGGCCAAGTTGACACATGAAGCTGACCATGACAAATGGGAAGCCGAGTTCATAGTAATTCTAAAATGCAGCCAAGGAAACTTAGGAGTTCCTTGATAAGGTCTCAAGACCTAGAAATACCTTTTTATGGCTCTACTTTCTGGGCCTCTTTTTCTGTACCCTGAGTCATCCTTTCTTTTCCATGGAATTTAGTATGTTTTTATACCTGAGCAGCCTTCTCAGTTTTTTTGTTTGTTTGTTTGTTTGTTTTTTACCATTAGAATTTTGGAGATCCAATGGCCTTTTTGTCCTTTTGTACTATCTTTGTCCCATTCAAGTTGGTGAGGTTTTGGCAAATGTGCCTTTTTAGAATATTGGGGACATCCTATGAAACTTATTATGATTTTTACCCCAGTACTAGACAAAAGCCACAAATACAAATCATTTTCAGATAAGTTCTACACTATCTTCCCCTCCTGCTATGGAGGATGAGGAACAAGACCCTGAATTTCCTGGAAGTCCTATTTTTGATCATTTTGATGGTTTAATTTTTATAGAAACACCCTTGCTTCATCTCTCTTTTCCAAAATGGTACTGGACTTGAATTTTGCTTGGAAACAATTTCTTAGTTTTAGCTTAATTTGCCTACTAAAACTAGTTTATACATTTTTATTACTGTGAAGCATTCAATTGCTTAGACATGCCACAATTTGCTGTTGATGAACAGTTGAGCTGCATACCGCTATGACCAAAGAAATTTTTTGAGAAGTGCACCAAGTCCATTCAATAGGGAAAAAAGAGTTTTTTCAACAAATGATGCTTGGTAACCAGAAATTTATGTGCAAAAGAATGAATTTGGATCCCTACATCTACCCAAGTAAAAAAATTCAAAATGGACCAATAGTCTAAATATAAAAGCAAATGCTATAAAACTTTTAGAACAAAACATAAGGAAATACCTTTAGAACTTTGTACTAGGCAATGAATTTTTAGATTTTACATCAAAAGTACAAGAATAATGTTTGAATGTTAAATGAACTTTCATTACTGGTATAGACCCCACTTGGCCATGGTGTGCTGTTGAATATTGTATTGTAGTGGATTTATTAATGTGTTATAAGGAGGTTTTCGTCTATTTTATATGAGGTGTTTATACGTGGTATTTTTCTTTGTTTAATAGCTGATATTTCCCTTGGTTCAATACTGTTCTAATAACAATTTGCAAAGCATTCTCTTCTCTATTTTCTAAAAGAGTCTGACAATTTTCTATTGCTTATTTGTTTGAAAGTTTCACTGGTGAAACTCTCAATTCCTAGAGCAGTTGTTCTCAGTTGGTGGTAATTCTGCTCCGCAGATGCTTTTCAGGAAATAACTGGAGGTTGTGGGTTGTGGGGAGCCACTGATTATCAAGAGAATAGAGTTCAGAGATGTTGCTGTGTAGGATATAATAACAAGAAAAACCCCCTTTGACAAAGAATTAACTGGTTTGGCATTTAATGCTACTAAACTTAAAAAATCATCTTGGTATAGAGGTTTGTGTAGGTGGGTATAGGGGAGTGGGAAGGAAGGATGTAGATTAAAATATAATTGCTTTAAAACACATTTATCCTTTTCAATTTCAGGGAAGTTTTCCATTTCATATGAGTAATACAAATCATTATTATAAAGTTATTTTTTACATTTTTCTTGTTATACATTTAATGTCCGTATTATCTGTACTTACATCCACTATATATTCCAAGATTGGCATTTTTCTCTTTATTTTTATTTATTATTGCATTTTTAGTTTGCTAGGGCTTTATACTTTTTTTTTCAAAAAAGCGAATTTCAATTTTTGAATTTTTTTCACTTGTTTTCTATTTCTAAAAAAAATATGTATCTTAATTCTTTTTATATTCTACTCTTTTGGAGTTTATTTTCTCTTCTGTCTCTTCTTTCCTTAGGTAGAAAATTAAATATAATCTTGAGGTGAAAGATAAAATATAATTATAAAAATGCATGCAATTAATATATACAATTAAACCATACTTTTTTCTACTTATAGCATTTTCAGTGTCCTACAGATTTTGCTATATTTTCTTTTCTTTATTTTTCAATAAAATATATTTTAAAATCTTCTTTAATTCTTTATGACAAGGTTTATTCAGATGTCTGCTATTTAATTGCAACTATTTGTCATTTTTCTAAATATCTTGTTAATCATTTTCATTATTTCCATTTTCATCATAAAACATTGTCTGTAAGTTTTCATTCTTCTGAAATTTTTTGAGAAACATGATCTAATATAAAGTCCTTCTTAGTGAGCTACCATGTGTACTCATTAACAAATTCATTAAGAATTTGTTTTGTGTAGTTGTTGGGTACAATATTTTCTAAAGATAATTTTGTCAATTTGATAGATAGCGTGGTCCAACTTTGATCTTTCCTTGCTGCTGTTGGGTATACATTCTACCAATAAAAAAAAGTGAGGCATTTAATCCTGCAATTTCTATTATGGATTTCTATTTTTTTCCTTTTAATTATGGCAGTTGCTGCTCTCTGTATTTGGTGTTTTGTAATTAAGTCAACACACATGTGGAACTTTTATGTATTTTTTTAATCAATTTCCCCTTTAATACTTTTCTTTTCTATTTTCAATAATATAGTACGTTTTAAACTCCATTCTGTCGAATATTCATGAAACATGTCTGCTTCTTATGCTTGAAGTTCATATTACATACCATTTGCACCTTGTACGTTCAACATTTTTGTGTTTTTTAAATTAAATTAAATTAAGACAGCACTTAAAAACAGCAAATAATTGGCTCATTTTAAAATCTAGTCCAACAATTTCTGCCTCTAATTGCAGTATTCCATACGTTTGTATATTTTGATTTTTTAGTGAGATATAATTCAAAAAGAATAATGTTCACACTTTTAAAACATATGATTCAGTGATATTTTAAGTGTGCATTTAAGTGAAACTTTAGTATATTCACAAAAGTGTGCAAACATCACTACTATGTGAACCACAGCATTTTCATCTCCACAAAAAGGAACGCCATATTTTTAACAATCACTCCCAATTTTCCTCTCCCCACTTTAAGTTCTCAGCAATCAATAAGCTATTTTCTGTTTCTCTATGTGTGCCTATTCAAGACATTTCATAAATGCAATTTCATAAATAGAGTCATAAAATACATGGTCTTTCAGCAATTTTAGTTGATGTGAAGTGGTAATGCATATTTTTGATTTGCATTTTTCTAATAACTAATGATGTTGAACATCTTTTTATATGCTTATCAGTCATTTATGTACTTTATTTTAGAAATATTTATTGAAATATTTTATCCATGTTTGTATTGGGTCATTTGTTTCTCTCTCTCTTTTTTTTTTTTTTTAATTCAAGCAGAGCTATAAAAATGTCCAATCTAACTAAGGCATTTGTCTCTTTGTGTTGAGTTATAAGGCTTCTTCATAAATTTGGATAGTAAACCCCTATCAGATATGATTTGCAAATATTTTCTCCTATTCTGTGAGTTGTCTCTCTACATTCTTGAGCTTGTTCTTTGAAGCAAAAAATGTTTTAATTTTGATGAAGTCCCACTGCTCTATTCTTTCCTTTTGTTGTTTATATGTCAGGTATCATGTCTAAGAAAGTGTTGCTTAATTCAAGGTCACAAAGATTTCCACCCATCTATTCTTCTAGGAGTGTTATAGTTTTACCTCTTCCATTTAGTATTTTGATAGTTATTGAGTTGATGTTTGAGATCATGTGTATTAGTGGTCCAACTTCCTTCCTTTGCACGTGGATATCCATTTGTGCCAGCAGTATTTGTTGAAAAAGGTGTTCTTTCTCAATGGAATTTTTTTTGCATCCTTGTCAAATTTCAATCAACCATAAATATATGGGTTTATTTCTGAATTTTCAGCTCTATTCATTGATCTATATTTCTACTTATTCCCAGGAACACACAGTTTTGTTTAGTATATATTTATAGTTAGTTTGAAATTAGGGATTGTGAACATTCCAACTTTGTAATTTTTCAATTTTGTTTTTAGATATCTGGGGTCCCTTGGATTTCCACAGATATTGTAGAGTCATTTCCTATGGAGACTTAAGCATCCTCATTGTAAATAAAAAGATGACTAATTTTACCTGGCATTTCTTTTCTATATTTAAAATTTCAACCTACTTTTATCTTTGAATTTAAAATGTGTCTCTTGTAGAGAGCATGTAATTGTATCATGACTTTTTAATCTTCTGTTCTCTCTATTTTTAATTGGAGGGTTTAGTCCATTTACATGTAATGTGATAACTAATTACTGATACAATAGTATTTATATCTGCTGTTTGACTATGTATTTTCTAGATGTCTCATGTTTTGTTACTCTTCTTCCATTACTGCCTTCTTTTGGATTTAGTAGATATTTTTAATATTCCATTTTAATTCTCTCATTGTTTTTTGCTCTGTAATGCTCCTTTTGCCTTCTCTCAGTTTATTAAAATGTTTTTATTTTCTGTTTCAATTCTTCTCTTAATTTTCTTCTCTTTAATAATTATTAGCATCTGCTATAGTGTTAATATGCATTCATAATTTATCAAAGTCCATTCAGAAACATATTATATTGTTTCCCATCTGACATTTCACATTTTCTATAACACTTTCCCTTCTGCTTATTTGACATACAGCATTTCCGTCTTCTCAATTTTTTTCACTCTTCAAATGCTCCTTGAGAAATACAGTAACCTCAGGAAGATATATTTACTGTTACCTGTTCCCTCTTTTTTCTAATTTTGTCATATATGTTATTCAAATTACATTAAAATCCTATTTTAAAATGCTATTTTTTTCTTTCAACCAATAGCTGTCTGAGATTACAAAAGTAAAAATAAAAATACCAAAAAACACCAACAAAGTTATTTTGTATATTTACCACTTCAGTGAACACGTTTGGACAACTTCTATTCCTTCCTTTTGAGCCAAGTGTAATTCTGGTGACATTTTTATATATTGATGTTTTTTGTTAACATTTTTATCTCTATGTTTATTTCTTCATTGATATTCCTTAATATACCATAAAATTACTTATAAAAATTTCAATCATCATATTTGGTTATTTAGCTATTGCTGTTTAAATTCATGATATGTGTTAGTTGCTGGAAGCACACACACATACACATGCACAAATGAATGAAATTTGGCTACTGTTTTCAATGAGAGTCAAGTAAAGGGGGAAAGAAGGGGCATTACTTAGAAAATTATAGCCTGATATTGTAAGTGCTAAGTAATAGGTAAGCATGGAGATCTTCAGCATCATAAAAGATGTATCTGCTTGTTTGGATGAATATGCATGGAGGAGAGGTGACCACTTGATTCTGTGTAGAGTAATTTAAAAAATCTAAATTGAAGCAGATTCAGTTCGAACACATGGACATTTTAGGAGCCATTTCATCCAGTTCAGTTGGCTGAAATTTAGAGTGAATGGAAAAATGCAGGAAGATTAACCTAAAAATATAGACAGGAACCAGATCATGATTTGGTAGGCAACCACTCCAGTGTTTCATGCAGGAAAGAATCAGATTCAAATTTTAGAAATAAAACCCTGAACTAGAATGTGAATGAAAAGGGACAGAAACAGGAACCAAGGAAATGAAACCACTTAGGGGGTCACTGAAATTATCTAAGTAAGAAAGTATGAGAGCATGAATGAATTCAGTGGCTGCTCTGATGGAATGAAGGGGGTGGATTTGGGATATTTTAAGCTCATAAAGTCACAGGAAATTAGAAACCTATTAGGGAGGGAAATCGAGAATGGAACATCAACTTTAAGCCATACCATTTCAATCTTGGCTAATTGAGAGGAGAGTAAGAAAGCCCGTTATTCACTCAAAACAATTGAAGATAAGGCACAGAATGAATTCAGGGCTGTAACTGAGTAACGTGGGCATTATGATTCAAGAAAGTTCAGAATAAATTTGCCATTCTTAGTGGGCTTAACTGAAAGGAAAAGTTTGTGTAAAATAGCAATAGCTGAATTTTCATTTCAACATACAGAATTATGTAGCTCCCACTCTGAGCTGAGTAACCCTATTCTCCAGCAAAGCAAAACTTAGCAAGACACTACCCTGTCTGACTCATTCTTCCTTAATGTGAGAATTTCCCCATCTTCACTCTTTTCCATTTTCCTCATTTCCAGAAGGAAGATGCAATGTGTGAGAATTATATATATATATATATATATATATATATATATATGTATATATGTATATATATATGTATATGTATATGTATGTATGTATTTTTCTGTATATCATCTATCTATCATCTATTTTTGAAAATTAAATTATTCAACAACTAGGAAAGGTTTCATGATCTTAGGAAAATTCCAGTGTAGAGTGATAGGATTTAAATCCAGGACACAGATAATTAAGAGAAAAGGTATGATGAAATTAAAAAAAAAAATTCTTGAATAATTTCAACTCTTTTTCTTGAAAGGAGTAATAGGACTGTAGATTGAAACAGTGTCCTTTCGCCTGGGAAAACTTCTCAGGAAAAGAAAGTGAGTTTCACCTAACACTTCTATTAAAAAAACAACTATTCTGTGGATCTGTTGCTCTTTCTCTTCCACTACACTAAAAATTACCTGTGAACAAAAGACTCTGTATGAGTCCTCATAGTGCATTTTTTGACACATATCAAGGGTGCAATTAATTTCATTTCTTCCATTCAATTGCCTTGTGTTGGATTCTAACCTAGAATAAATAGGAAACTTGTTTTATACATTCCTGAGGTGTACCTGAATAGAAATGTAGAAATGACAGAGCTTAGGAGAAAGAATATGAGATGGACAATGGTACATATCCCAAAAAAATCAATGAGGACTTGAAAAGGATGTGTAATCAATTGCACAAACATTATGATTGACAGTAACTTGGACACAGTGCAACAGCCTGGTAGATTTAGTTGAATTGAGGACAGAACTCAGTAAATGAGGTATGACCGTAGAACGTATTAAATTCTTAAACAACTCCAATGAGAATCAGTAAAATTTGGATGCAATACATAAGAAGGACATTGTACCTGAGTTATTCCTAATGATTCATACTATGTGCACAAATGGCTGCAACAGATGGATTTTGCAAGTAAATGATTCAGATAAAATCTTGCATTCTTTTTTAGTAATAATCATATATATCAATTAATTTCATATCAAATAATTCATTCAATCAAATAAAAATATGAATGATGTATAAAACTCACCATGTAGCCTTCGTTTCTTCCTTCTCTCATGTCCCACTTGAATGGGTTATAGTTTTCCCCAATTTTTTGTATGTTCACTATATATGAACATATATACGTATATACTTATATGTACATAAAATATGCATTGTTTTGTTATTATTTATTATTTTTAGCTAAATAAAATTGTACTTTCCATATTATTCCATGGTATCATTTTCTTAAGTAACAACAAATTATGGATAGTTATTCAAAACTAAATATTACTATTCATATTTTAGTGATAATTCCCAATTTAAAAAATCTCCTTTTTCTGTACCTTTTAATTTCTTTGTTTGCCTCTCAAAATATCTAAACTTATCATTCTCATATAGTTATCTTTGTACACAGTTGCTTCATTTTCCCCTAGGTCATTACATGTGTTTGGAGTTTCTTGTAACTTACAGATTGCTGCTTTTCCATCTCTTTCTGGTGTCCCTGACTTTTTAACTTTGAAGCACTACAGACTTCAGTGCTCAGTGTGTCTCTTTTTTTCTGCACTCATCCTGTTGGTGATATTACCCTGTGTCATGAGTCTAAATATCACCTTTGTTTCTTGTCTCCCAAGTTTACAAAGACAACCAAACCACTTTTCTAAACTCTTGACTGAATATAGAAATGGCTTATCTACATCTTCACTGAGAAGTCCAATAGAAATTCATATTGGACATGTCCAGAATTGAATTCCTGATTTTCCCCTCCAATTTTCTTATACCACATTTCTTCCATATCTCCATTGACACCAACTTCATCATTTTACTAACTCAGGCCAGAAGCCTCCATTCATATTTGACCTCATTTCACTTTTACCCCATTGCCAGCTCTTAAGGAAGGCTCTGTGTGCTCGACTTCCTAAATATATCCATAAGAAGACATCTTCTTACCATTTTCACTACTACCTCTGTAGTACATTCCACTATTATCTGTTACATAGTTACTACAGTACCATTCTATCAAGTGTCCTACACTTTACTTTTTTACACCTATATCCTGTCCTCAATATTTAAGCCAGAGTGATACTCTTGAGATGAAAACTGGGTTTGGAAACTACAGTACTAAAAGCTCTACAATGTCTCCCCACCTCATAGGATGGTCCTCTATGATCTCCCTCCGTGTTACTTCTCTGATTTACCCTACCCTTTCTCTCTTTGTCCCTGCTGTTCAGGTCACATTGTCTTTGTCACTGCTTCTTTAGCCTGCTAGTCATGTTCCTTTCTTGATCCTTTGGCTCTCCCTGTTCCCTCTGCCTGCACTGCTCTTCCCAGAGAAATGCACTTGGCTAACCTTCTCGCTTCCTTCAAGAATTTGTGAAAATCTCATTTTCTTCATGAACTTTATCTGACTTCCTGTATTATTTTCCTGTTCCTGCCCTAACAAATTAGCATAAACTTAGTGGCTTAAAATAGGATAAATTTATTGTTCAGTAGCTCTATAAGTCAAAAACCCAACATAGGTTTCATGGAGCATAAAGTAAGATGTCAGCAGAATATCTTTGCCTTTTCCAGCTTCTAATGACTTATCTCTGGTGCTTGCACATGGTCCGCTACGTTTAAGAACCAGCAACTGGGCACTGATACTTCTCATGCTGCCATCTTTCTCTCTCATCTATTTGGGTGTAGATTCCCCTCTTTTAAAGGATCTACATGATTAGATTGAGCCGAACCATATATCCAGCATAATAATTCCCTATGAAGGTTTCTTAATCATAACCACATCTTCAAAGTCCTTTTTGCTGTGTAAGGAAATATGCTCACAGTTCCAGGAAGTAATATATAGGCATCTTTGAGTAGCCATTATTTAATATTGCAAAGTCTCTGTATCACCCCAACCACCTGTGATATTCATTCCCTTTCCCTTTCTCTAATTTCTATGTCTCCTTTTTACTTGTAACTCTTTTCACTTTTTGGCATATATCTTTGCTGAACGTCTGCTTATCCTCACTGGAATGAGTGTAGTCTCTGCCAGAGAAGGGATCGCTACTTTCTAGTGCAGTGATGTATCCCACCACCTAGTAGAGTGACTGGCACATGTGAGGGTTCTAAAAATTATTTTCTGAATGAAACAGACCCCTTAAAGTGATTGCTGAATCAAACAATAATCTATATTTTAATAAATATCATCAGATGAATTTCCTAAAGATCAAAGCAATTCACATGTCCATCATCTTCCTTCATTTTCCTTTCCAAATACAATTACTCTTTTGTTATTTACATAGAGGGCTAAAATCAATAGCAATGGCAAATTTTTTAATGGTACAAACCATTTGAATATGTAGGTAATGAATTGGTACAGTCTTTTCCTGACTTTGTGGTAGGGTTTAGTAGACTTTAAGATTTTTTGTGTGTCTTTAAAGCCAGCTCCCAGAGTGCGGTGGTTTGAAAATGTATGGCCCCCCATCCATCCCAAATCTTAAGTTTAACCCATTCCTGAGGATGGGAACCCATTGTAAGGAGACCTTTTGATGAGATTACTTCAGTTAAGATTGTGGTCGACAACTTAAAGGATGGGTCTTAATCTTATTACTGGAGCTCTTTATAAGCAGAATGAAATTCAGGTATATATAGATAAATCCTCAGGAATCTTCTGTGGAAAGAAAGCATCACCTTGATGAGCCCTTAATTTAGATTTTTCTTAGCCTCAAACTGTGAGTGAATAAATTCATGTTGTTTAACATGAATCATGTCATAGTATTTGCTTGAGCAGCTTAGGAAAGTAAAATAGATTTGGTACCAGGAGTGCGGGGGTGCTATTATAGCAACTATCAAAAACATGGAAAAGGCTTTGGAACTGGGTGATGGATAAAGACTAGAAGAATTGTCAAGTGCTTGATAAAAAACGCTTATATTCTTTTGAAGAGACTGTTGGTAGAAATCTGGATACTAAAGGTACTTCTGTTAAGGCCTTATGAGAAATGATGAATGTGTTATTAGAAACTGAAGGAAAGGTGATCTTTGTTTTAATGTGGCAGAGAACTTGGATAAATTGAGATCTGATGGTGATGGAAAGCAGAATTTGAAAGTAATGAAGTTGGTTATTTAACTAAGGAGATTGCCAAGCTAAGTGTAAAAAGTATAGCCTGGTTTCTCCTCGCAGCTTGTAGTAAAATGCAAGAGAAAAGGGAAAGCTGAGAACTGAACTCTTAGGCACTAATAAAACAGAACTTGATGGCTTGGAAAATACTGAATTTAGGGACATGAGTCACCAGGGAATATTGCTCTGGGTGAGGGTTTAACTGAACATGGAACCAGTCAAGCATTTCAGGGTAAGTCAAGATTTGAAATGCAGTTTTGCAGGGAAGATCTATGGACTTTTCTACTGTCTGATGGTTTGGACCCTTATGAACTACTTTCAAAACTAGCATGTTTTTTGCAAGATTTGTATGAATGAAACAGCCTGGACTAAAAGGGACAGAGAAGGGACAAACAGAAGGAAGAATTGCTTCAATGGCAGAACCATAGTAGCTGATGTCTGGACCAAGGCTGTGTACTTAGACCACAGGAGTGGCCCACAAATGTGTGTGGAAAAGGTTATTCCACCCCTGTGCTTGAACAACATCCCATTGTTCAAAGAGAATGTTGTCATTCCAGTGGTCAAAGATGGTAGGACCTATTCCCTAGCATTCATGGAGAGTCTAGCTACTCTGAGAGGTTGGAGCCTTTACCCCAGTGTTCAGGAGGATGATGGCCTAAGCATCCCCCTATTCAGTTACTTCAAAGGGGTGGGGTGGGCACTTCATCAGGCCTGGAGGATAAAACATTGTTCCATAGACTACTCTCAAAACTGAAATCTAATGGAGTTTGCCCTCCTGGGTTTTAGATTGGTTTGGAACTCATGACTCCTGATCCCCTTCCAATTTGTCCTTATAGAAATGGCAATGTTTGTCCTATGACTGTCTCTTCATTGCATATTGGAAGCATATAAGTTGTTTTCTAGATTTCGCAGGTCCACAGAAAGATGGAAATTTTGCCCCAGGACAGCCCATACCAGTAACCGATTTTTCTGAGACTTTGTACTAATCATTGTTTCTGAAAGGACTTCAGGATTTTGACATATTGTAATGGAATGAATATAGTTCGCATGTAGAAATAATACTTCTTTTGGGGGTCTAGAGAGTGAGGTAGGTGTTTTGAAGTTGTATATGCCCCAGAAAAACATGTCCTTAAATTTCACCCATTCCTGTGGTCCTACATTTTGAGTTGGACCTTTTGAAGAGTTACTTCAGTTAAGTGTGGTCCGGCGATGTCATAATGAGACTCTAGTCTAGTGATGGAGTTCCTTATAAGCAGAATAATATTCAGACAGAGAAAAAGCCACATGAATCGAAAAGCTAAACAACAATGGAATGTGTAATAGAAAGGATAGACCAGATGCTGTCATGTGCCTTGCCATGTGACTACCTGAGGACCAAGGATCACCAGCAGCCAGCCCCAGATTACTAGTCTTCATCTTGATGATGCTTTGATTTGGACTTTTTCCCAAGCTCAGACCATGATTAAACAAATTTCCATTGTTTAACCCAATACTGTTCATGGTATTTGCTTGAGCAGCCAGGAAATTTAAGCACAGTGTCACCTCTTTCTCAGCTAGATCCTGAATGGGAAATATAAGACAAAGAACTTCTGATAGAGAATAAGCATGCTTAAATGTCCTATATAGCTCTCTCCAATTCCAATCAATTAGCCACTTTTAATGCTTTCCAACAATTAACAGTGAAATTCTAAACCACTGACTGACTCTTATGTTACCCAAATATCTGGCACAAATGAATGAAACATACTAAAGTAGAACCAATAGATACAATTTATGATAAATTTGAACCTTTGAGAGTTTTGCAGTTTTTTCATCTTGAATATTATAAACTTTGAATTCTTTAATCTGGAATTCAGAGAATATAACACTGAAATGCATTTTGTCTTTTGCTCCGTTTCCCCTCCTCCTCCTCTACATTTGTTTTCTTTTTCAAAAAGATAACTCAATTAAAAGCTAATGACTAAAATTCAAATGCAAGAGACTTTTGCATTCTGATATTTCCAGTTAAAAGCAAGTATGCCTTAGGTATTATTTAAGGTATCCCAGAAAAACAAACCTAATTTTTAGAGATAGAGAGAAAGGAAGAAAAAAAGAGAGAGGGAGCCTTTTTATTATCTGGAATCAGCTCATGCATCTTTGGGAGCTGGCAAGTCCAATTTCTTTAAGGTAGATTGTAAGCTGGAAAATCAATAAAGATGATTCTCAAGTCTGGAAACTCTATATTCCCCAGGGGATGCTGCCTGGCTGAAGGGGAGAAGGAAAGAAAAAATTGAAATCTTCAGTTCTGGCTTTTTAGGCCTCCAGACAATTGTATATGGTGGGCAATCTCCATTGCTGAAGGCAATCTCCACATTGATATAGGGCACTCTCAATTGTTGATTGTAGATGCAAACAGTTATAGATACATTCCACTGATTATGAGAGTAAATTCATCTATGAAATACCGTCACAGTAACAATCAGGCTATATTTGCTTGACCAAGCAACTGGACAGTATAACCTTATAGCTGAATATAAAATTAATCATCACATCTATTTCCTTACTCAAATCCAATTTTGTAATATTTGCACTTATATTGTTACTTGAGTAATATTTTTTTTTGTGGTTGAATCAAATGCTTTGACTGCTTTTTAATGTAACTTTTTGCATGTTTACTGACATACAATTAGAAATTATGGTCAATGAATTTATTTCATCACAGAGACTGAGGAATGGTTATTATTTTTTTACCTCTATGACTTATTCAAACAGTTCAACTGAGTTTTGTTCTTTTGCTTATGGTTTAATTATTAAAATATAACAATTTGAAATGATAGATGCAAAATATGTTTAAATGACATTCATTTCTTGTGTTTTTCACAGTTGTCTGATATTGTAATTTTTGACAAAAGATATTAGAGATGATGATAGTAGTGCAATATAACAAAATACTGCTGCCTTTTCACTGGAATGTTAGTTTCTTCTTTATTAAAAGGTTTTAAATTATGTAATCCAAAAATATCACAATTTTAAATCAGTGACCTATCTTTTTAACATAGCTTGAAGTTCCAACTAAATACAACTTTCTAAATTAATTGCTCTGTCATAATCTTCTTAACCTTTTAAAGTTATTCCTCCCCAAGAGACAGAAAATTATGTTATTGAGGAACTCTGCGTTACAATGAAAGCTATAATTTGTAGGTCCTGATCTTAATGTGGTCCAGAGTAAATAAGTAGTTTTCTAGGGTGAAATCACAGGAGTCACATTAGCTTTCTAAATGTCGTAGGTTACCACTTAGCAATAAATAAGAGACTATTAAAACCAAGCCAGGGAGGTGTTCATGTTGCTTTATTTGGCTGGCTAGGTTTTCTTTTCTTTCTTTCTCTCTCTCCTCTTTGCTGTTCTCTAAAGAATAGTTAATTAAACCTACATTTTTATATGATAAGACACACAAGGATTATCTCTTCATGCTTTTTGACAAAAAAACTTCTGTCCATCAGGAAAAAAAAAAGACCTGCTTTTCAAAATCTTTAAAAGTATATTCCCACAACTGTACCTCGTATTAAATCCCTGCTACTGATCTCTTCATGGTATTTCTAAACTATAAATGGCTGTTTGTATATGACTAAAGTCAACTTCCTCTTCTGAACACTTCCACAGATTTCAATGTACAAAAATGATGGATACCTTTCTTAAATAACATAGTAGCTAGCTAAAATTATAAACTAATATTTTACCCTTTTTGAAATTAGTATCATGTCTATATCCAGAGTCTTTGAAATTTCATTGCTCTATACCCTCTTTCATTGTATACCTTAGTGCTGCCTGCACTCAAAGATAGCGCATTTATATTCTGATTGTCTGTATTACCTGATTATCTGTATCCAAAACTTTTCTGAGATATTTCTTAAGATTTCTACCACTACTGCCACAATTACTGTTTTTTGCATTTATTCAGTCAGTCAGTCAGCATTGGATGGCTCACAAAACCCAATAAAAAATATGTGCCCACCCACAGTCTTAAACACACTATATATTAAAGAAAACCAAATAATATAACTGATATTTCTCTCGGGTTCCCCCTTTATTGCAGAACAAAATAGAATATCTGAGAATAGGTGTGGTGGAGAAGAGGGATTCTTTTGAGAAGATGACTTTGTTGCTTTCCAAATGGTTATTTTCTTACCCATATAAAGTATTTTTACCTATTGAATCATGTCTTCCCCCAAAATATGTTCAAATCCTAATCCCCAGTTGGTAGATATGAACACAACAGTAAATAGAATCTTTAAAGATCCCATTAAGATGAGGCCAAACTGAATCAAGACAGGCCCAGCACGTTGATTTTGGACTTCTAGCCTCCAAAACTGTGAGACAGTCATTCTTGTCATTTAACCCAACTAATATGTGTTGTTACTGCAGCCCTGGGAGACTAAGAAAACGTCAATTGACTAAATGCTACAATGATGGTTTCCTAGTATGACTAATGTGAAATTAGTTTTAAGATTCAACTAAGCCAGCTATGAAACTAAAATTTCATTAATAATATGATCGCCTGCATTATTAAAAACCCAAAATAAATATCAACAACTGACATTATCTCAAATTGTTTAGGATGTTTTGAAGTAATTCTTACCAGTGTTCTCCACCAATGTAAATATTGCAAAATTGCAATTCACTAATATTAAAAATCCATTTTAAATTATGAGTATCTTTTGAAATATGTTAATTGGTCTATTAATTACGCAAAATGTAAGAATATGGAGCCATATTCAAGTCCTAAAACCTTAAACCTTGAAATTATGGGCATTTGTCTCATCTGAATTAGTTTATTTCAGAGTCTATATATTGTTTCAGGTATATTTTATGTAATAGATGCTTTAGTATGATAACTTTATTTCTTCTTTTACATATTTCTAGTGCTGGACCACATACATAAGTCCTTTGTTTTTAAAATCCATGACCTTTAATACATTACTGTATGATAATTAAAATAAATATAATTACTATATTACATTAAATTAATTTTCTCTATAACTCAAAATTTTAGAGAAGATTTCCAAATATATCTTGTAAAAGAAGAGACAATTGTCACTATCATTCTTTCCAAAATTAGTTAGAAAACTTGTCAATTTTCTCCCTAAGTATTATTTGTATTAGTTATACTTACATAGATTTGTAAGTATACATAATATAACAGTATAATAGCTTACAAACTATCTTAGTTCTTGTCAACTGACTAACTAGTGTGGTCCAGAAAATGTTTTAAAAGCATGTCTTCAATGAATTTGTTGCTTACTTTGTTATGTTTTGGTGACAGACTGATGCAAAGTTGGAAAAGATGACAGAGGGTACTGGATGTATATGTGATATATGTCTACTTCATAGATAAAGCGTCTCTTTTTCTAGGAAATAAATTATATGTCAAGTGCTTAAAGAAACAATTTTATTTTTACCCATCCGTACAATTTTCCCCACTGCATTCCTTCTGCATTCTTCTTCTAGCACACAATTCACCAATGAAGTGTGAATCCTTGAAAGACGTATGTTCCATACTGCGCTGGTGTATTTTAGACCTTTTTATGCAAGCCCCAAATAAGCATGCATTTTCCAATGATCTAATTTGATGAAACTTAAGTGATTCTCATCAAAATTTTGTTCCTATCTTATGGAGCGTGTTTTTCAAGATATAAATAAAATTATTCTTGCTGTACTGTCTTTTAGGTTTGTTTCAATGTTTAAATGTTTCTAAATCTCAGAAATGAGTATAAGCTGAGTATTTGAGGTTATGTGACTAACAAGCCTTCTTCGGAAGGTTAATTCTTCAGATATCTTGAGAAAAACAATTCTCTAAATATGTGAAGTGATTTCAGAAAAAAAAAAAACACTGTATTCTTAACTAAATATATAGCAGTGGCACGCATGGAAGTATTTAACTGGATGTTGATGTTATAAAGTTATAGCAGAGTCTTAAATACAAATTATGCATGGTTTCAAAGTATGTACTGGTTTTTAAATCACGGTAAGTGTAGTTTGCAATTATCTTAATATAGTTCTGATCTTTTTTGAAGATTTCTCTGCTGGGCTATTTTTCTCTAAAATCTTTTAAAAGTATATTTGATCATTTTAACTTTAACAAGTGAGAATTTATGAGTGATTTTTGTTAATAAAAATTAGAGCTCACTTGTTGATTGAATTTAAAACTCGAGTTAAATATTAATAATTCTTAAGGAAATAAAATATTCTACCATTAATGTTTAAAATTCTAAATCTAAAAACTTATGCTAGAAAACATTCTATTATTTTTTAAAATTAAAATAGATGCATCTCTACAAATATCTACTTTGTTTGTAGAAATCGTAAAATTATTTTGACTCTTAATTTTTCCTACCATATAACTTTTTTCCAAATTTTGAGTGTGAATTAGGAGGTGGAATAATTAATGAAAAAAGAAAGATTAAAAAAGTTAATTCCCACAAGTATAGAAGGCAATAGTAATATGCTAGAAATTTCTTTTCCCAACTATGTTGTCGTTAGTAAATATTCATTTAGTAGGATAACAGCCATAGCTATCATTTGTCTTTTGATGACTGTGTTTATTAATTTCTCTTAAATCATTAACTGGATCTCCTATAAAAATACAATAAAAAGAATTCATATTACTAGTAAGTGCAGAAAGACCTCAGAAAAATAAATGATTGCAGTAATGCAGAGGGCTCAGTGGAAAGAAGAAAAGTCACAAGTGTCAAGCTAAGTCTTAAATTATAGATATGAAGTTTTCAGAGACCATTATGCGACGTTGGCATATAATTGCCTATTAAATTGTGCTATGTCTATTTTACAGCTGCATTCCAATTCTGACAAAGGTGATGGATCTGTCAAGTACATCCTTACTGGAGAAGGAGCCGGAACCATATTCATCATTGACGATACCACAGGGGACATCCATTCCACCAAAAGCCTAGACAGAGAGCAGAAGACCCATTATGTACTTCATGCTCAGGCCATCGACAGACGGACAAACAAGCCTCTTGAGCCTGAATCTGAGTTTATCATCAAAGTACAAGATATCAATGACAACGCTCCCAAATTCACAGATGGACCATACATTGTTACTGTGCCTGAAATGTCAGATATGGGTAAGAAAAATTATTTTTATACCTGGGTAGTTAATGTAATTTTGGCAATCCAAAAACTTTCTTCGAACACTTCTTAAAATTATTTATTTATGGAAAGATCTGGAGAAGTTCAAAAACGTTTTTAGTATTTTCTGTGACATAAAAGTTAAAGACTGTGGGGTATAGCTGTTACTCTATTTATTAGAATAAATGTCAGAGCATCTAAATATACATAATCGTTTGGTCTCAAAAACAGAGTCATAAATCACAAAATACCTACAATTCTTATTTTATCATCATGGTTATTTTAAAATGTAAATTCTTGATATATATTGTTAAAAACATAAAAGTACATTCCAGCTGACAAATGGTATTGAAGAGGAAAGGACATTTAATGCTAGAAGTGTTTGGAGACATGTCTTTTAAGCTTGGAGATTATGATTGAATATTAATAGCATTAATGGGAGAAGCAGTTAACTACTATATTCATCAGTAAATTTTCACGTGCTAAGTGCTGTACATATTCTATTTATTTAAAATTCTACAACAATTCTGTGAACTATTAATACTGTTTTAAAGATAGCAAATCTGGCACCATATTAAGTAGCATTCCCAAATTCGCACAAGCAGCCTATGATCAAGGAGGGACTGACCCCAGATCCATCGAAATGCAAAGCCTGTGCTATACTCAATGTCGTCATAAAGTTCTCCAGTTGCTCTGATAATTTGGGGTTTCCCCACAGTTGTAGCTTTCTGTGGCTTGTTATTATAGCTATTTTAAAATCTCATATGATGAATTTCCTAACCATAATTAAAAGGAAGTGGACAGTGTTGTTTCCATCATGCTCTTTGGGGCCCTCATCAAGCTCCTGTTTGTAGCTCAATGGTGGCATTCTCATAAGCCTCGCATTCTAGAGCTCTTTGCCCTTTTAAAAAGGGGCTCGTTGGTCAATGGCTACCAGTCTCCTGTCAATGAAGAATGAGGAAGTCTTTTATTCTCAAATTGTGGGAAAAAGATAAGAGACTTAGAGAATATATTCAGTAGACCTGTCCTTTGAATAATAGGTATTCCCAGGGAAGGAAAACAAAAAGATGGAACAGAGGAACAATAGTATTTTTTCACTTGAAGTGAAGAAAAGTCAGAATTAACAGGTTTAATGGACATGCTGAGTTCCTGGGAGGTTCAATGGAAATGAAAAAAATAGGTAAATTCTGGCAAAGTTCCTAAAGCTTAAGGATAAAAAGAAAGTTTTATAATCTTTCAGCTTGCTTTTATTTACCCACAAAGGAAATATATATATATATTTATCTCTTGAAATGCTGGAACCTGGTAGACAGTTGAGTACTACTTAAAGATTTCACATAAAAGTATTGAAATCCCCAAGTCTTTTGTTCAACCGTAATACGGTTCATATGTATGCCATGATGAGAGGGATATTTGGAGAAGAATCCAGAGAGTATATCATGTCCTACCTTATGTAGAAAAAACATTTCAGAAAATTCTTGAACTAGCGAGAATCTAAAATTAATCAGGAACAAGATCTAAATATCAGTAAAAATGACAAGTCAAGGAAAAAAATATCAGAAACGAACACAGAAATGTGATTGTGTGCACATGTGTGTGAGTTGCAAACACAAAGGTAAACCCAAATGAGTACGTAAAGGATGCTAGTGGACACTGTAGATCCTACGTAAGAATGAACAAGCAGAAGTGGATTATCACACCAAGGACTGAGGGCTGAGAACAAGCCGAAGCTTCACAAAGCCCCCTCTGGTGCTTGGGAACGAGGGGAGGACTAGGCAACAACTCAAATCCCAACTTCTCTTACTGATATGAGTAGCATTGATGGGCAAAATGTAGCATGTGGAATGTTAGAGAAAAAAGACACTATAGGGAAGGGTTCACATCTCTGTATGTCTGGAGTTCTAGGCCAAGTTTCTTTGAATTCTATGCTTGAGACTAAGCTAAATATTGGAAATTGTGTATTGTGTGTTATGTATGAATTCATTATTGCCGAAAACAAATATGGAAAACTCATCATAAAAACATAGAATACAAACAAAAAGATAAAAACAAGAAACAAAAAACGTATAATACATATTGTATTATGAATATGTGCAAAATGATATATAGGTTAGTGGAGAGATAAATTTACTTTGTACTGTGTGCCTACAGAATGGATGATATTTTGTTTGATTTTATGATTGTCCTTGTTTTACAGAGGAAGAAACTGAGACATTGAATTCAATTATTTTTTTTTATAATTAGAAATAATAAATTATAATTTATTATTATAATTAATAATAATTAATTATGACTTTTATTAATGATTTTTTTTATGGAAACACTATCACACCTATTCATTTAGACATTGTCTAGGGGAGTGTTTCACTGTGGTTTCAGAGTTGAGTATTTGTGATCTAGACCAAATGGTCCACAAAGCCTAAAATATTTATTATGTGGCCCTTTACAAAAAGAAGTATGCCAACCCAGTTGGAGAATACTGTAAGGTATGCGACCAAGACAGGGAGAACAATTAAAAGAAAAGTGCTATCTATAGTCCTGGTAGAGGACTGCATGTCTGCTGAAAGCACATATATCCTCAAAAGCATGCAATTATTAAAGTTACCTGGTTTTGGTAATGGATGATGGTGATAGCAGCACAAAGTTGGAATGCAGTTAGCAGCACTGAAATATATACCTGAATATGATTAAAAGGAGGAAATGCTGAATAGTATGTATGGTGAAAGACTAAAAATTTGTAAAATGATTCATGGAACTACTATACAGAAACAATGAACCTTAAGTTAAACTAAGGACTTTAATTAATAGTGCAATTATAAAAATATGCTATCAGGTATTTTTATTACGGAGGGAGGGTACATAGTTCAGGAATCCAACCTCTGTCTTCTGCATGGAAGGCGAACATTCTACAACTGCACCCACGATCATGTTTTTTAATAAATTTTCCACACCAATGCAAGGTGGTGGTAGTGTGGTATATAGGAATCCTGTATTTTATGCATGCTTGTTCTGGAAACTCACAACTTCTCTAATACAGGAAAGAAAGAAAGAGAGAGAGAAAGGAAGAAAGAAATACCCCAGGTCAGGCCTCTCCCTTTAGGTAGACACCGTTGCCATCTACCCAGCGTCCAGCCTCCCATGCTGGCTTAATAAGAAAACTCTGTTCTGTCTGGGTGAAACTTGGCAGATTTGAAATATTTGCCCCACCTCCACCATCCCTTTTCGTACAGTGGTGACCATAGTCTGAGTTTGCTGCGACTGCCAAAACCAAGGGCCAACATCACAAATGTATTGTCTCATGCTTCTGGAGGCTGGAAGTCCAAAATCAAGTTGTCAGCAGGACCATGCTCCCTCGAATCCTATAGGAAAGAATACTTTCTTGTCTCTTCTTCATTTCTAGTGGTTTAGTGACATCCATGGCATTCCTTGGCTTGCAGCTTCAGCACCACAATGTTTGCTTCTGTCATTACATCGTCTTCTCCCTTCTATCTTGTCCATCTTTTCTCTTCTTCATTTAAGAATATCAGTCATATTGAATTAAGGAACCACTTTACTCCAGTATAATCTCAACTTCACTCATTCTCTGTGTAGTTACTCTTGCCAGATAAGGTCAAATTTTGAGTTGATATGGATTAGGGCTTTGATATATCTTCATAGGGGTAACAATTCAACCCACAATCCCACAAAACCACATGACCTAGTTCTAGTTACATGGGATATAAGAGGAGGCCATTGGGGTGGAACTTCCAGGGAAGATATTGTTTCTTGACCAAAAAAATGAAAAAAAAGAAAAATGCAGCTGGCACACATTTCACTGATGACCATTTCTCCTGTTTGCTGCCTTGCAAGGCTGATGCAATCCATGCAAATACATCAGCCACCTGCAGTCCTAAGGGGGAAATCTGTTTGCCAAGTGAGATGCAGCAGAACGAGAAGAGGGTCTGGAAAAGTGATGCCACCACAGAGTTTTTGCTCATGCTCAGGCCCTGGTATATCGTTTCCTACACTTTACTGTAGTGCAGATAATAAATCACTTTCTAGTGAAGCCTCTTTAGTTGGGTTCCAGATACATATACTATATTGAATCCTAATTGGTACTTGGACAAATTCTAGGATTTAAACTGAGTCCTGATAGCAAAAAATTGAACCTAGTATTGAGTAAAAAGGGACCACGAACGTCCTTCAGCAGCAGATAGGAACAGTGATGTCAAGTTCCATTAAGTGCCTTGTTTTGGGAGGTGATATAAGAAAACATCATTCTTTTTTTCTTCTGCAACATACTTGTGATGCCAGGCAATTTTGCCAGAGCAGCAATTTTGCTTTCTGCCTGAGTCTTAACTAACAGCTGATATCATATCTCTAAATCATGCTTGCAATCAACTGGACAATTAATTTTATCCATGCATGATCTGATAGATATAAAGGGGTATTTGATATTTATTTTGAATGTACACTTTGAGTTCTGCAGAAGAACTGAAATTGATTACCAGAGACAAGCAGGTAGTTTTGTGAGGGTCTGGGACCCCAGGCAGCCACAGCCATTGTGACTAGGATCAAAGATATAAAAGCACTATTTATTAAGTCCTTATTCTGCACCAGTAAGTATTTCATGAATATAAATAGCATCACATGGACAGTGTGAGTTTGTGATTGCCACTGTTTTATAGAGGAAGAAACTGAGACGTTGAAATAATTTGCCAAAGCTCGTATGGTTAGCAAAGAGTACACCTGGAAAAGATTTCTAAACTAAGCAGGAGCTTCTGCTTTGGGATTCCCAGTTTTTAATATTCTTGAAAAACTAAAAGCTGGATGCAGGGTATTTGTAGGATAATTAAAAACAGATGTTCCCGAAGACCATACAGCTTACTGAGCCAGAGCTAAGAGTCACCTTTCTATTTATTAGAATATTTATATGATAATAAAGCTCCTCTTGTTTAAGCTATATGGGTATGAGATTGCTATATGCTGTATAGAGAAAAATTCAACTCAAACTGTTTGGAATTAAAGAAATAGCCATTTATTTAGGCTAGAATCTAATCACTGGATAGCCGTGCAGGATTTAGGGGATAAGGGATGTGATTTTGCATAAAAGACCCTCTAACAATCCCAAAATGTATACAGCAGGCAGTGGGGATGAAGACAACGGATAGATTCCAGATAGATGTGGATATTGAGAACTGAAAGAATTTGGTGACCCAGAAGGTACATAGCATAGACACACTCAGGAGTGGAAAGTAGGTTCATTAACCAAAACAAGGAATGGAGTTCAGATGGAAGAAGAGGTGTGGTGATGATGCTGGGACAATATGAGATAGGATAATTTTCCCAACCGTAACAATAAAGTAAATGGTAAATTATCCAAGATGTAGCTGTAAAATTGAAACTGTCAATGTTCTAGCAAAAATATCACTAGTGAAGAACAAAAGAAAGCAAATAAAAGTGGTAAAAGACTTTTTATTATAAGATATGTGTTCTAGTTTGCTAGCTGTCAGAATGCAATATACCAGAAACAGAATGGCTTTTAAAAAGGGAAATTTAATAAGTTGCAAGTTTACAGTTCTAAGGCCAAGAAAATGTCCCAATTAAAACAAGTTTATAGAAATGTCCAATCTATGGCACCCAGGAAAAGATACCTTAGTTCAAGAAAGCCGATGAAGTTCAGGGTTTCTCTCTCACGTAAGAAGACACATGGTGAACACAGAGTTTCTCTAACACAGGAAGCACATGATGAACTTCCTCTCTCAGCTGGAAGGGCACATGGCTGACACAGTATCATCTGCTAGCTTCTTCTCCTGGCTTCCTGTTTCATGAAACTCCACAGGAGGTATTTACTTCTTCATCTCCAAAGGTCACTGACTGGTGAACTCTCCTTCTTGTGGCTGCATTGTTCTCTGCTCTCTCAGAATCTCTTTCACTCTCCAAAATGTTTCCTCTTTTATGGGACTCCAGAAATTTATCAAGACCCACCCAAATGGGTGGAGACATGTCACGTAATCTAGCTTAACAACCACTCTTGATTAAATTTCATCTCCAGGGAGTTGATCTGATTATAGCTTCAAACATACAGTATTGAATAAGGATTATTCTGCCTTTATGAAATGAGATTTAGATTAAAACATGGTTTTTCTAGGGGATACATCCTTCCAAACCAGCACAATATGTTTCCAATAGCCAAGAGGAAATAAGACGTGAATTTGAACAAATATTTGAAAATACAGATATCAAATAATTGTACTAAACCTAATAAGATAAAAGATAAGCTGAAATACTTGAAAACATATATGGCAGAATACTTTATAAACACTTCTAAATTAATAAGAAAAATTACCCTACAATAAATAAAAATTAAGGAAATTATGTTAGCAGGAAATTTGTAGGAAAAAGTGTGCATTTTAATTGTACAAAGAACACTTCACACTCCGCTAATTTAAGAAAACATAAAACATATATCTTGCACTTACATGCTATGCAACTTGATAATTCACAATTGTTAGTGTACAAATGTATTAACACAAAAATTAATTCTCAAAGTTTTGGAGGGAAATTTGGCAATATCTATAAAAACAAAAAAATACCTTTCTGTTGAGTAATCTCCATTGTAGAAAGCTATTCTATAGGTATACTCAAAGCCATATGCAAAGATGTACATAAAAGGTAGCTAATAATACAATTCTAATATTCTTTCATCAAATGCAACAAAAGTACCAGACTAATGCAAAGTGTCAATAATGTGGGAGGGTTATATGGGTCAAATGCCTTTTTTTTAAATTATGATTTTTCTGTAAGCCTATAACTTCTCTAAAAATAAAAAAAAAATGTATGCTTAAAGTACACTGATAGGGAGTTGACAAATAAATGACTTCAGACACATTCATCTACTATGTAACTGTAACATGAATGAACTCATTGTGTGTGTGTATATAGAATGATGGCTATTGCGCGAGTGAGTAAAAAAGCTTTCATAAATTCATGTGAAATAATCTTCAATTTATTTAAAAGAAAGAATTGCCTGTAGAATAAGCATGCACATTCAAGGAAATTTTGGAAGAAAGCACACACAAACTGTTGAAGGTAGTTCTGAAATGTGGGTTGAGACCATCTGGTCTGAGAGAAATACATTCTTTTTAATTGGAAACTATAAATGTGTATTATTTATAAAATTTAATTAAGTGTCAATGTAAATTTGTGATATCTTCAAACAGATTTTCTAACATTGAAGCTTAATCAAAAGATATACCTGTTTCTATCACTAAATAAAGGTCTACAGTAGTATTGGTAGTTGACAATGAATAATTTTCTCAACATATGTTGCCTGAAAAGATATTCTTTTTACAATATCCTAATTAATTGACTTATTCAATCATCCATTTTTTTAATTGTCTTCCTATATCTATGGTAACACTTTCTGGATGAGTGAGGAAGTGAAAACATCTTGTGTGTGGAGAACTCCAATAATGACAGTAATAAAAAGGTAAATAAAACAAGGTCTCTATCTTTCAGCAGCTTGCAGACATATAACAGCAAATTTTAATATAATGTGTGATAAGCAAAGCATAGAGAATTCAGAGGGTAGGACAAGGACATCAGCTTGTGGATGAGAGAAGATGCCCTTGATAAATCTTACATAAGGTATAGGGGTATGTCATTTAGAAAAGGAATAAAAGGCATTCTTCACAGAAGATATAATGATGAAAAATACTCCTCTCTCCCATTATAGGTTTATAGTACAATCATGTGTGTGTGTATGTGTGTGTCTTGGGGAGAATAAATATAATACACATAAAAATGATGTATTATCTATATAGATTTTTAAAAAATGTGAAAACATTGAGAAGGCATCACTGGAGACTTCTTGGGTGTGCAAGTTTTTGTTAGAGTACTGTTTTTGCATATCTATACTGCTAAATGTGCCATGCTGCCACTCCAAGTAATTGCTTTGTGCTATATTGCCAGTGGAAAAAAATACACAATATGATGGTATATTTCTTGTCAGACTGTCCTAATCGGCAGATAAAGTCTGTGGCATTCTGGATAGTTTAATAAAAAAGATGCAAAAATAATTAATGAAATGGTTGCTAAAGCATCTTTTAAGACAAGGCTTTCTCTATCTCTGGTTCATACAATGTCATTTCATCCATTTCTCTAGAGAAACTGTCCCGCAAGTTTAGGGTTTTCAACCTTGCCAGTATTTCACATTGGACCAGATAACCCTTTGTTGTGCAGGGTTTGTCCTGTGCATTGTAGGTTGAATAGCAGTGTCGCTGCTTTCTCTCCTGTATGTCAGTATTACCATGAGCCCCATCAAGATGTGATTCTTCCAGACATGCCAAATAGCCTCTGGGATCAAAATTGCTCTCAGCTGAGACCTACTACCTTAGAGGACATGGAAGATAAAATAATGAAACACTTTTAAAATATAAATATGAATTGGAGAATATAATATTATTAAACAGTCATTTTGAAAGAACATGCAGTATTGCAATATTTCCGCCATGTACTTTACAATCCAAACTGTCCTATCTTCCCATGTAGGTAATTTTGGTGTTTCAGTATTGATTGTCATATTCAATTGCATGATATTTTGAAAATGATGGAAAAATTCATTGAGTGGAGCTAGGTTATTTGTGCCTCGAGAAAGAAGAGCATTGTATGGCCAATTGAGAATCGTTACGGACTTTGTTTAAAAATATGCTAACTTTATACCATTGATTTAGAATTATGATGGGATGCTTAGTAAGCTCCTGGATGTCATATTGATATATATTTTACTTATATAAAATTAGATCAAATTCAACAGAGCAAACATATATGAGCAACCATAATGAACTTGTATGAAATTGTAGTGTTATTAAGTCAAAGATATACTGTCTAAACACTTGAAGAGACCTATAGACCTTTTCTCGTGGTCATTTAGCATTTTTTATTTTCTTTTCTTCTGCAAAATACAGTACATAATCATGACAGCCAGGTGATCTTTTCCATCTCCTACCAATTCCCCTCTGAAAATACTTTTTAATTTGGATAGCTATAATTTTATTAAATATTCATGTTTTTTAGAACTGAAATTTAAAATAGTGATTTGAAAATTTCATAATGCTGATTATCACAGCACAAAGTGGAAAATAATAATTACATGAAATTTAGCCACCTACATTTAGGCTCAGCAGTCAAATTAATGTGTGGCATTTCAGAAATGGGGAGAGAGTACATTACATTGATTTGTAAACTACGTTGACATTCTCAGGAAGAAAGGGCATTATAATTGTATTAAGATGTCTATAAATATTACAAAGAAAAATGTTTTTGTCTGAATTGTGCTATTGGTAAATCTCTTTTCTTGGAAACAAACTATAACTTTGTCATTTCTATTTTTGTTGAAACAGACCAATGTTTCTTCAATTATAACCTTGCTTTCATCTCGAATCCTAAGTTCTTAGCAATAACTTAAATTTAGTTATTCTTCAGTAACTAAAGTAACCAAAACTGCTTTATAGATAGAAATTTCTTCAAATAAAACTATGCCACATTAGAATGCAATTTCACTGAAAATAAACTTCACGCTTTCTTTTTCAAAGAAACATTTCTAAATGGAAATGTATAAATCTCTTCCTTTTCTGAACTTAATAAATATTAACTTTTAACATAACTTAAAAGCATTTAGCATGTTACTACAGGTACAGATGAAATGATTTTTATTTTATGAGAAGAAGAAACTTTATTACATTTTTTCAGAGTTGTGAATATATAATTTATAAACTTTAGGTGCAAAGGAGTGCTTAAACTTAATCTGGTATATGAAAAGATGAAGTTGTATTGCATGAGTCTTAAAATCCATAAGGTTCCTTGTCCTTGGAGATATACCTACGCATCTCTAATAATTTTTAGAAATCTTTTGTTGTCTTCCAATCCCTAAACCCCAGGGCCCATTTCTATTTGCAGATGTTTACTTTGTTGCAAAGCAACAAGAAGTGACCCAGCTGTGCTGACTTATTTGGGGCCTGATTTAGCTCTGCCCCAAACATCTTGAGAGCTTCACCCTGGGCATCTGCCAGGGTTCTTGTAGCCATTTTGACAATCAAATACCATGGGGCATAGTCTTGAGAATGAGATCATTTCAATAAAGTGAGGCCAACACTACAGTTTTAAATGGTATTTTAGAGTGCACATGGGCAGTCACACAGGAAAATTGGTGAATCTTAAATTGGACCAAAGTTCTAAGTTTTGTAAATATTTTCTTCTTTCTTCTCATACCTTTTTTTCTACGTTGGTTCACTTTTGTTTGTAACAAACCCACCCACAACTTAGTGACCCTAAACAACATCCATTCTTCATTTCATTTGCTCACTGTCCTGTGGGTTGGTTAGTCTTCTGTTGGGGTCTCTCATTAGTCAACTGGCAGTCAACATAGCAGGATGGTCTCAGGTGGCCTCGTTCATAAATCTGGTGGTAGGTGCTGGCTCTTTAGCTGGTTGGTCTGGGATTCAGCTGGATGGTTTGTTTCTGATCTATTGTCTCTCATCTTCAAGTAGGCCAAATTGGTCTGCATCATATGCATTCTTAGGGAAACAATTGTAAAAGGTAACAGCAGAACTTCAAAGCTTCTAAAGAAGCACAGACATTCTAATATTTTGTTTCTACTGTATCTGTTATTGCAACTCCCTCACTTAGAACAAGATGTTATTCAAATATTTATCAGATAAGTATAGGCTATCCTTTGCATCTATATTTATATCTGGAAGAAAGACTTTTATAGAAATAAAGTCTCTTCAAAATTTAACCATCTCTTGTCTAATACCTGAGCAATTTTATTATTGCCTCATGGGGTATTTTGTTTACTTTCTTTCCTATCTATGATTAATTTTATTGTTATAATTGTAAGAGGGACTAAATAAGCCTATGTAGTTTCTCACTTTTATTCAATGATGTGAGACACCAGCTTGCATTTCAGGCTACTATTGATACCATAGTTTTTTCCATTTGCCTTTTATGAAAATAAACTAGAGTTGGAGTTTGCCAATAAAATCAATCAATTCATAAAAGAATTCTTAATAGAAAATACTTGACCAATACAGATAATTTTTTCCTCTTTAAATAAAAACCAATTTGTGCAAATGAAATCTGCACATCACGTTTTAAAAACTGTGTTATGCAGAGAGTGATTCTTCACATGTACATATAACATCCAAATGGCCACATTAAAGCTCCCACTGCTGAGACACATTTGATGCCATGGTGTGTTGTGGATGCGCTCTTTGGAGGAGGGGCTCTGCTCTGGAAATTAGGTACAAAATAGCATATAAGTAGCAAGAAACACACACACACACACACACATAAGCAAATGTGATTATTTTTGTTTTAACATACTGGTTGCAACAACAGAAAACTAATACAATAAACTAGAAAAACCTAAATATGTATCAATAAGCAATGTGAAATATCATAAAGCTATTAAAATTGTATTTACATAGTTGGCATGCAGAGGAATATGGCACATTATTAGATAGAGAAAAAACTGCATAGTATGTTGTTTAGCATATACATAACTACCTATAGATAACTATATTATATTCTTTTGAATGAATAGAAATAAAATGAGAGGTTGCTTTCCATAAGGGGAATGTTACTGGGTTGACTTTATTTTTCTTACCAATAACATGCTTTACTTCTATAATTTAAAATATCCAGTAAGGTAAATTCAGTTACAAAAAGAAAAATTGTAGAGAGTGGTACTCTATTATGCTTTTAGCAAAGAGATGCAAGGACACGAGTTTTGGAATTGCTTTGTAACTAAATTTACACTCTGATTCAGAGTCTCTGTGATTCAAGCCCCTACTGAGAGTGCAGCTGACAATGATATGGAAAACATAATGATTTCAAGCAAGATGCCATGAACCCTAATCTGTCCCACCAGGTATAACAATTTCCACCAGTCTTTTTCAAAATTAATACCATAGCCAGGCTAATGAGCCACAAAGACTCTTAGCTCTATATTTGATTTATCTGATTAGATGCCTTGCAAACACTCACCAGTTGGCACAGAACTGGAGAAGCATGTATATATTATTTTCATGTTACGGTATTTTAAGTGATCTAAATCACATGCTTATTTTTACCTAAGGTTGGAATTAGTTTTGGTGTCTATCAAGAGCAAAAACTGGAAGAAGCAGCACATGCATTTAATCCAGAGAATAAGAACTACAAACAATAATTGTTTTCATATAACTTTATGGCGTGTCATTAAACCAAAATATTTCACATTATTTTCAATTCAAACAGAGCTATTACTGTCAATAAAGTGCTACAGCAACATTCTAGAAGACAGAAGTTTATAAGCCTGCATTCTTGAAGGCAGGCAGCTTGCAGCACAGCCGTAACAACCCAACTGATATGGGCAGTGGGAATGAGAAATCAACTTTTGTTGTTTCAAGTCTCTGAAATTTCAGGATTGCTTGTTATTGCAACATAACCTAGGCTGGCTATGAGATATCCTCCTGTATTAGTCTGGGTTCTCTAGAGTATATAGAAAAAGAGATTTACCATAACAGTTATAAAAATTGTTGTAGAAAAAGAGATTATAACTCTTTATAATAACTACTATGATTATAACTGTTAGAGAAAAGGAGATTTATCATAACAAATGTGCTCACATGACCATGAGGGCTGGCAAGTTTGAACTCCAAAGGTCAGGCTGCAGGCTGAAAACCTCAATAAATGTGATATTAAAGTCCTTACTCTGAATTCCCCAAGAGAAACTGCTGGCTGGAACTTGGAAATTGCTCCAAGAGCCAATGTTTAAATTGGGGAAGAAATTTTCTTTCTGACCTCTGAAATTCTCAGTTCTTGCTTTTAAGACTTCTAACTGAATGGATGAAGAGATAACCTGCATTGCTGAGGGCAATTTCCTGTGTTGATTATAGATGCAACCAACTTATTGTAGATGCAAATCCCATCTAAGAAATACCGCCATAGTAATGATTAAACCAGTGTTTGACCAAAAACTGGACGCCATAACCTAGGCAAGCTGACACATGAAATTGGCCATCATACCTCCTTTGATATGTCAGAGAAGATACTTCTAAAAGAAACCATAATTGTAATGAAAACAGTATAGTACACTGTCAGTGGATAAGAGACTCTGAACATTTCTGGAGGACTGAAAACAGGTTTGATTATTGGGGGAAAAGGGACAAGTTAAATGTTTAGCCCCAAACATTAGATATAAGAATTGTTCTAGCCAAGGTAGCCTTGTAAATACAAAGACCCAGAGAAGACCCTGGGGAAATCACCTGAGAAATGTATTGAATTATAGCTTTCATAACAAGAAAGCATTTGTCCAACTTCTCCCGGGCATAAAAAAGAATCATGTGTTTTACTTCTATAATAAAAGCTTTGACAATTTTTCCTCAAAATCGTTCCCAGTAGGATACCATCCCAAGATGGTATCCCAGTGGGATATTGGAACACAAAAATGAAACAGATACCATCAACAAAGAACCACTGCTCTTAATAGTAGGTAATATCACAAAATTCCTTTTTCCCATGTAAATCACTCCTCTCATGGGATTCCTAAACCTGCCTGACAGGTACATCAACCCAACCTAGACACAAATATTTAGATGAGGTGTTCCCATTAAAAAAGGAAACCTCACTCAATTTCTAAAATAATATGTCATTTATCTTTCCATTTTCCTACTGCTTTCTTTCTTTCAATAAGAAAAAGCAAATATACACAAGACAAGAATTAAGATGAACAAATAGAATAATGATTCACTCAAGAGAAACAGAGAATTCAGTTAAAATAAAACAATTTAAATTTTAAAATCTACTTTGCTTACCCTTTGACAGTGAGATTTTACTGCAGTCATGAAACAGGAATAGTACACAATGAAGAGTAAAGCTTTCATGGATCGAACAATAGTTTGAAAGATAAAGATAATATGCTTGCATTAAAATAATAAAAATAATAGATGACTGAATAAGAGATAAGCACAGTTGGAGACTAAATTGGTAATCTGGTAAATAAAGCCAGGAAAATTCCCCATTACGTACAGCAAAAAAGCAGATGTAGAAACACATAAAAGAGACATTAATAGATAAGGATGATCAAATGACAAAGTGTTACATTTCTTGTGTGTGTGACGGGGTAAACGATGAACAAAAGAAAAACTGAACATTCAGCTTGAAAGAAGCTAGATATGCAAGCATCAAGCAGGAAAATTAACTATTTTTAAAAACTTGCATCCATTATTACCTTGGATAATGAGGAAATTTGAAAACATGAAAGTGAGGAGACACATTTTTGAGAACAAATATATTTTTTATCTATTACACTTTTAATGAGCAAAGCTGAAAATGAGATGACAACGGCAAACTTTATAAAATTTTACTTTGAATCTAGAAGCAAAATTATGATTCAGTTATGAGAGAAAATAAAGATGACTTCTGATATGAAGTGACTCAGAAAAATTTCACCATTTCAGATTTGGAAAGACTCAGAAAAACTAACAACCATGATCTGCTACATTATTATGAACTCCAGAAAATAGTGAAACTAGATCATATTTCCAGAAAGTAGAAGATAGCAGATATGGAAAATAATCAGTGGGGAATATGTCATAAGCATTAAAGGATTCTAAGAAGTCATTTGCTCATGGCAATTGGAAAATTCTCATTCTGGTGGCAAATGGGGAGAATATAAGCTGACATCTGCTTAAATTATTTGTCACATTAATTGGCTTTGCAGTGAATACTTTTTGTAAATCAAATGGTGTTTATTACTTTTCTGCTTTTATAATCAAACCATAGAATAAGAACAGAAGTGATTTTTACTGAAGAGGAATATAATATAATATTGTCTACCACAATGATTTAAAATATAAAGCTGACAAACACCAAAGGTGAAAGGATGACAGAGTACATGCATTTTCACAAATATCATATCAGGGACAAGTACATTCTGCCTAAAATTAATGAGACAAAAAAATAGGGTTTTTTTTGCACAGACAGGCACTGGGAATCGAATCTTGCATGACAGGCAAGAACTCTGCCTGCTGAACCACCATGGCCATCCCAAAAAATAGGTATTCAACCATTTTATCCATAGTGATAAAAGTATTACATAACAAAATTTAATAATGTAGTTAAATTCACAATGGTAAGAGCTATTGGGATACAATTTGGGAAGAGTGCTTTCTTTGTCTTTCATTATAGTGTATCAAAATATCTTTTATAATAATGAAAAATCAGATATTATTTTAAAATGCATATGAACTATGGAATTATAATATTTTAGACATGAATTTATTCCAGCTAACTACTAAAAAAAAGGAAAAGAACTGGTGTTCTTCCTCAATGACTGAATTTGGTGATTAGGTTCCAAATGTATATTTGTGTGCATGTGTAAATGCATATATCTATTTATATATATACACATATACACACAATGTGTTTGTATATTTACATATATAATGTAGTTCATATATAGTATATATGATGCAAAATATAATCTTGTATTAAAATATGATGAAATATTATTGACAACTTTCATGAGCAAACCAAGATAAGTGATTTCAATTTCTGGTGGATTTTTTGTTTGTTTGTTTATTTATTTGTTTTTTTTGGTTTTGGTTCTGCTTTCGTTGAATGATGATTCAGTCATAATAATATCAGTTCATCCAGAGCAATGCTAAACTTGACCATAGTTTTTATTGTTTTTTTTTAAATGTGACACTTTCCAAAAGTAAAAATTAATGTAGTTTATAGATACCAGTTCTGATATAACATGTATGATGTAACATCTGAAACAAGGCAATGGACTTGATTGATGTAAAAGTCAAACTAAGAATGCATAATTATAATAATATACTTCTGTCATAAATTAAATAGTAAAAAACAATTCAATATTTTTGACAGTGTGAACATTATATTCCAACTTCACTAGCAAAAAAGAAAATTTCTATGTAGAATGTGTTTCTAAAATGTCTCCCACAAAAAAAAGAGAAGTTGTTTTGAGATACACACACACACATACATATATTTTTACATTCTCTCCACATGAAAATTCATTTTTAATTAAAGGCTCATTTTATTTTTCATGCAATCAATAGCTCTCAAGAAGAGATAATTATCAGATTCAAATACACTGAATAAGTCAAAGTTTTTGAATAACAGTACAAGATTCTTATTTAAAAGCACTACCTATTTAGAGTGAAGTTCAAGTATACTGCTTAACTTTCTATTTGGTAGAGTGTCATTATTAACCTTAAAAAGAGTTGAGGCAAACTGGAGAGAAACTAGTTACTAGCTTCTGTATCTCTTTGTTCAATGAGGAAACCCAGTCTACCACAGGTTAGATCAATAGAAGGGACTGAATATAAGGAATAAGTTACAATAATAGTAGGTGAACTGAAAAATCAAATAGTGGACTTTGGGGCAACCAGTAAAGGAGTTCCAGCACCCCTAAGGCTGGGAGGGGCAGTGTGACCTGAGCCCAGGAGCTGAGCCTTTTTGCATGGACTTTGGAAAAAGGGGCTGCTAAGAGAAAGCAGGAATCTTGAAGCAATGCAGTTACAGATATAAGATTATTCCAGTCACTTCTTACGGCAACCATTTACTGCATAGAATATTCAAAGAATAATAAGCATTCTACAGTACTGCAGTCTAGAACCACAGTGCTCTCAGTAACTGGAGGTTGTTTTTCCATAAGTACCATAGACTCTAGTTTAACAAAATATATATGTCAGCTTGGCCTTTGACTAACGGGGTGATACTTCTGGACTGTATTTACACACCATCAAGCAAATGCAGGAGAAAAACACAGATGTTGTAACTATTAAACAAGATTCAACAAAGCATGGCTGGGTTGAACAAGAGAGCATAGTAGGATGAACAGAGCTCTGATAGCCAAAGAGAGAAGGCTGGGCTTGAATACTGCCTTCTTCAGTTGTCAACTATATAACCTTCTTGGATCTCAAGAATGCTTTTACATATTTACGATATTTACATATTTACAAATGTCATTAAGTGCAATTTTCTCAATAGACTGATCTGTAATTAAATTGTATGGCTGTATCAGAGTACTCCCTATATCATAGGCATTCACACATATTGTTTCTTTAATTATTAATTTTCTTTTATTCAAAGGAAATAATAGAAATTTTTTGAGTAACATGAAATTTCACTATAGGTAGTACCATAAAAGGAATAAATCTGAATTACACAGAAATTAACAATAACCATGATTTGAATAATTACAGCAAAGTAGAGTTGGAATAATGATTTTTGTTTTGGTACACAGATGTTTCATAACTCTTCTTGCAGAAGGATTTTTTTAAAATCTGATGACAGTTGAGCTAAAACTCAAATCTTTATAAAATTACACAATGACTAGAATCCAGTGTTCTGTTGGTGAAATTACAGTCTTGTGTAGAATGAAATTAAGTTTTATCTTGATGGCTAGCTTTTTCACAGTCCCTAGGAAAATCTTTTGAGAATTAAGCCCTAAGAGATTCCTTCAAAGACACTCCCAGCCCTCCTAAATCTTCAGCTTAATTTTATGCTAAGTACTTTTCAACTAAAAATTCACTTGAGGTTTCAACAGAGTTGTGAATCATGAGAACTCATGCATAACGATTTTCAATCTCAGAGAGTATTTGTTTCTATTAAAATGCCTTATTAAATATTTCAAATTGGTCTTTAGGGATTTTTGAGGGAGTCCACTCATCCCTGCTTTTCACTGACATGCAATTTTATAAAATGTGTGTGCTATTTATTAAATAACAGTATAAGAAGAAACAGAATGAAAAGAATGACACAGGGCAATCCCCAAATGAAATAAGACTTAGGTTTTATTATGGAAGAGAGATATTGAAAGCTTTTTTATGAACTTAAATCTTTTTTCAGATATGTTTAAACCATCGGCTAAGAGGTAATAATGCCATGCTGGCAAACATCTACATTTCACAGGAAATATTTCAATCAGAAATACTATGTACCAAATAGTCAATGAAATTTTTAAATAAAATGAATCCATGGTTATTATTTTTAACAGAAACATTTGTAAAGATTAAGAAAGATTCTATAGCAATTTTCAAAATTTTCTTGAATGGGAAGTTAGTTATGTGGGGTAGGCTGTTGGTTACCATAAATATTTATTGATCAAATCTTCATGTTAAAAAGCTCAAGAAAAATTAGATTATTCTTTTACTAGTCTAGCTGAATAGTGGACTTTGTGGCATAAATTTATATATTGCCATTAGGAAATTTGGCAATGCAGAGGATAGCATTTTTCTCTTTTCTACCATGTTCTAACTCCTTTCCACTGGATCTGTTAGACATCTTAAAGTAGTCTGTTCTTTTATTTATTTTTTATTTATTTTCAATTATCAAACCAAAACAATATACAAACATGAACATTCTCAACATACAAATGTTCTGAGTATGATGTACAATCAATGGCTCACAATATCATCACATAGTATATCATCACCATGATAAATTTATAGAGCATTTGCCTCACTCCAGAAAAAGAGATAAAAAGAAAAAAGAAAAAACTCATACATACCATATCCCTTACCCCTCTGTCTCATTGAGTATTTCCAGCTACTCAATATATTTTAATCTTTGTTCCCCCTATTTTTTTCTACTTACTACTCCCTTTCATTATTCACTAGTTTTTCAATCTACTCAATTTATTTTAACATTTGTTCCCCCATTATTTATTTATTTTTAATCCATATTTTTTTACTCATCTGTCAATATCGTAGATAAAAGGAACATTAGACACAAGATTTTCATACTCAAATAGTCACATTGTGAAAGCTGTATCACTATACATCCATCTTCGAGAAATATGGCTACTGGAACACAGCTCTACAGTTTCAGGTACTTCCATCTAGCCTCTCTAATACACCTTATACTAAAACAGGGATATCTATAAAATGCATAAGAATAACGTTCAGAATAACCTTTTGACTCTGTTTGAAATCTCTCAGCTACTGACACTACTTTGTCTCATTTCTCTCATCCCCTTTCAGTCAAGAAGGTTTTCTCAATCCCTTGATGCTGAGTCCCAACTCATTCTAGGATTTCTGTACCACATTGCCAGGAAAATTTAAACCCCTGGGAGTCATGTCCCATGCAGCAAGGGTGAGGATGGTGAGTTTGCTTGCTGTGTTGGCTGAGAAGACATAGGCCACATCTGAGCAACAAAAGAGGTTCTTTGGGGGTGATTCTTAAGCCTGATTTTAAGTAGGCATAGTTTATCCTTTGTGGGGATAAGTTTCATATGAACAAACCCCAAGATTTGTTCAATCAGAGGGCTTGGCCTACTGATTTGGTTGTCCTCACTGCTTGTGAGAATATCAGGAATTGTCCAAATAGGAAAGTTGAGTTTTCCCCCTTTCTTGCCTTTCCCCCAAGGGGACTTTGCAAGTACTTTTTTATTCAAAGTTCAAATCAATCATCTAATTTTCCTCTGGTTTCACTTGTACCCCCAACCCTCCTCCCTCTATCACTCTCACATTCAGCTACATTGAGTGTACTAACATTATTGTGCTGCAATTAGGTAATATTGTGCTATCCATTTCTGAATTTTTACAATCAGTCCTGTTGCACAATCTGTATCCCTTCAACTCCAATTACCCAATATCTACCCTATTCTATCTCCTGATGGCCTCTATTCTTAACGGAAATTCTCCAAGTTCATTCATTGATGTTAGTTCATATCAGTGAGACCATATGGTATTTGTCCTTTGTTTCTGTCTAATGTCACTCAGCATAATGTCTTCAAGGTCCATCCTGTTGTTACATGCTTCATGACTTTATTGTCTTACAGTTGTATAATATTCCATTGTACATATATACCACAGCTTGTTTAGCCACTCGTCTGTTGATGAACATATGGGCTGCTTCCATCTTCTGGCAATTGTAAATAATGCTTCTATAAACACTGGTGTGCAAATGTCTGTTTGTGTCCTTGCCTGCATGTCCTCTGAATAGATACCTAGCAATAGTATTGCTGGATCATATGGCAATTCCATACTTAGTTTCCTGAGGAACCCCAAACTGCCTTTCACAGCGGTTGTAACATTTTTTATCCCCGCCAACAGTGGATAAGTGTACCTCTTTCTCCACATCTTCTCCAGTACTTGTCGTTTTCTGTTTTATTGATGATGGCCATTCTAGTGGGTGTAAGATGATATCTCATTATGGTTTTGATCTGCATTTGCCTAATAGCCAGGGAAATGGAGCATCTTTTCATGTGCATTTTGGCCATTTGCATTTCCTCTTCTGAGAAGTGTCTGTTCATGTCTTTTGCCCGATTTTGTAATTGGGTTGTTTGTCTTTTTGTTGTTGAGTTGAACAACCTCTTTATATATTCTGGTTGCTAGACCCTTATCTGATATATTGTTTTCAATAATTGTCTCCCATTGTGTAGGCTGTCTTTTTACTTTCTTGACAAAATTCTTTGATGCACAAAACTTAATTTTGAGAAGTTCCCATTTATCTATTTCTTTCTTCAATGTTTGTGCATTGGATATAAGATCCAGGAAATGGCCTCCTATTATAGGATTTATAAGATATTTCCCTACATTTTCTTCTAAAAGTTTTATGGCCTTAGATCTAATGTTTAGGTCTTTGATCCATTTTGAGTTAATTTGTATAGGGTGTGAGAAATGGATCCTCTTTCATTCTTTTGCATGTGGATATCCAGTTCTCCAAGCACCATTTATTGAAGAGATTTCTGTCCCAAATGAGTTGGCTTGACTGCCTTATCAAAGATCAATTGAAGTAGTCTGTTCATTTAAAAAATAGATTTATTTTAATATAAAAATATTTTCCTAATGTAAAAGAGTTTCTGAATGCATTCATGGGCTTCAGAATTTTCTCATCTAGATTTCAAATAAGAAAGTAATATCAGAATACATTTTCCTCCGGGCCTGTAACTCCCACACCATCTCCTTGGTAAGGAACCATTGAACAATAAGATAAAGAAATTCTTTTCCATTCCTGCTATTTATCACCAGCCCTGTTGTATTCTAAGGATGTTTGGCTGGTAGTTGAACTGCATTGCATATGTACATGCCTCTCGCTTCAACCATCCATCTCTGCATTCAAAGTGGAACAGAAAAAGTGATGTCTTCAGTCACAACCAAAGCACAGCAGGAAAAGTGATTTGTTTGTTCCTTGCTTCACACTCAAACAGAATTGCCGAATTCCTGCTAGACTTAACATACCTAAGCACATAGTTGTTAATGACCATTGCTTTTGACCTTCAGTGCAGAGTTTTATATTTTCTTTTTTTTTTTTCACTTGAACTCTTTTTTGCTCTGCTCACTGATTTCTGCTGCTTCGAACAACACTCAGAATCCTGTTACCATTCACAATCCTCCGTCCTGGTCTTTCTCTGTTACTTGTGCCTTGTTTCACTGTCACTCTTCCCAGGCATCTCAGCTTTCCCTTAGCAGGGATGGATTTTTCTAGACACCTCAAGACAACCCAACACTCTTTCTCTTTATGTGGTGAAAAGTGAGTAAATGAGGTGTGATCTTGCACTGTTTGTCTTTCTCAGCTTTTTTTCCGTGAAATGGTTGGTGAGGGATTACTTTTTAGAAGTTAAAAGCCATTTAGACTTCAATCATTATTGCAAAGCCAAAGCAAGTTTCAAAACCTGAGGATTCTATCAGCCTGGTTTCTCAATGCCCAGTAATTTCTTGTCTCTTCTGTATTCTCTTTCCTGAATATCAGTTATCCCTGCATGCCCAGAACTATTTCCATTTTCCTTATCAGATGAAAGATTTGAATTAGTAAGTTTATAATATCTTAGCCACATGATAGTCTTGATAGAGTTTTAGAGGCACACTTGGGAACCTAACTACAGATTTTATTATTGTTTTTTAATGAGGTTCCAAAGAAAATAACTTCCAAACAATCTTTTATATGCCAATGCCTGTCTGGTGGTGTTCGCTTAATAAGTTTGAGTGGTGAATATAAAGTAGACTGAAAGTTCCTGCGACATCACATAAGAAATGTTTAAGATGCTATCACTATTCAAAATGTAGTTTGGGCTCTGACTAACTCTCACCAGAGCACCATATTAGGACTGTATGTACGTAAAAGCATTGAGAGAGGCTATCTAATTAAAATTTGCCTCTAAAAGAAAGAAATTTGGTTAAAGCTTTAACTTAGCATAAATTTTTAGAAATCTATTATTTTACAGTCATCTTTTACTTCTTAATATTCATGCCTGGTTGAAATTTTTTGAGATACTGAAAATTAATCAAGGGGAATATTTAAGAAGAGTATTCCTATTGTGGCTTTTTCTAACTCATAGTTTAATACCTTTATGCCTGGTATCCCATTACTCAAGAAGTTAAAAATAAATGCCAGTTATGATAATTATAAACTGAAAAATTAGAAAAGCTAAATTAAAGTGGGATTTCAATTAGAAAACAGATTAAGTGAACTGAAAACACCAAGCCTATTTATCAATAAAGATTTAAAAGTTTATACTTAAGCCAATAAATTTTGAAATAAATGTTCAACTTACTGTCACTAAGTTTCAATCTTGGCTAGTTTACTGCTCACCATTTAGCTAATATGTTGTGTAATATTCCATAATACATATATACCACAGCTTGTTTAGCCACTTGTCTGTTGATGAACATTTGTGCTTGTTCCATCTTTTGGCAATTGTAAATAATGCTTCTATAAACACTGGTGTGCAAATGTCTGTTTGTATCCTTGCTCTCATGTCCTCTGAATAGATATCTAGCAATGGTATTGCCGGTATGCAATATGAATTGCCATATTAGTAACAAACACTATATGATTAGATAGCAAAATGTTCTGTCAAGATAACTAAAATTATGACAAGCTTTAAGCTTCGTTCATATTTTTAGTTATCTAGAATTATTCCTATCACAATTCTTTTTAATTATCACAGGCAGAAAATTCACTGGTATCCTCTTCCTACTCAAAATAAATCAACACTATTTTAGGTGATATAAGTATATGCATATATCTTGGTGGCTTATAATAACTCAGGAAAATGTTCTCATTTAATAGAAGTAACAGAATATGGCATCACATTTTCAATAAATTTCATTTTCAGTTAAAAACATATTTTATTTCAAAGATGGAATGGTCCTTAAAATGGTTCATTATGCATCAGAAAAAAATTGGATCAAAGAAGTAATGCTAAAGTAATTCAGCACAAAATAATGCCATGTATCTTATAGTTTATTAAATTATACCTTTTATCACACTTAATAGTGGAAGAGATAGAATACATGTGACCAGCTCTGGAAAGTTTATGGAGGAAATTGTATTTTAATCAAATGAGAAAGTTTAGTGTTATAATGTGAGAACTCAAGGTAGATACACTAGGCCAAATAAGGCTTTCTTAGAATGGACTAGCATTGAGGAAAGAAGGCATTGTATCTTGCTGTTTATAACTGTAATTCTGAAACCATTGTCGTTTTACATGTAGTTGTCAAAAATAATACGGAGAGCTCCCTTGCAACATTTACCCAGTTTCCCACAATATCATCTTGCAAAACTGTCGTGCCAAATATTAAGCAGGTTGTTGAATTGATATGCAGGTTATTGAATTGATACAATTTACCAATCTTAGCTAAGTTCCACCATTTTTATTTGTACAAATTTGTGAGTACGTGTTTGCTACTTTATGATTTTATAACCTGTGTACGTTCGTGTATATGCCACCACAGTCAAGATACCAAAGAGTTCCAACATCAGAAAAATCACTCATGTCCTTCTATAACCAGATCCATTCTTTTCCACCCCTCTCCTCCAACCTCTGGCAACTACAATCTGTGATTCATTTCTAATGTCTCATTTCCAGAATGCTATACGAATGGAATCACACAGTATGTCACCTTTTGGAATTGGATTTTCCCATTATAATTCCATGAAGATTAATCAAAGACATTATATATATTAATAGTTTCTTCATTCTTATTGCTGAGTAATACTCCATGTAACGCATGTATCATAGTTCACCTCCACTGGAAGACACTACATCTGGGTTATTTCCAACTTGGGGCTATTACAAATAAATTTTCCATGAATATTCATCAAAGCTTTTCTGTATGTGAGCATAAGTTTTCATTTCTTTTGGATAAATGCCCAAGAGTGATATTGCAGGGCTATATAGTAAACGTTTGTTTAGTTTTATAAGAAATTGCCAAACTTTACATTTCTAACACCAGTGCATTGGTGATCAGATTCTGAGCAACCTCACCAACATGTGGTCTGGAGAATGTACTTTATTAGACCATAATTTGAGGTCTCTTTTACACATAACACTGTCATCCTCTTCTGGTTAATAAGTAATCATATTTGTGTTTAGATTCTTAATGTACAAATATTACTTAAAGATTGGCATAATAGCATATTATCAAAACCCATCTGTATTTATATTCTATGAATAAGGATTGTCAGCTAAACTTGACATACTAATTCTTAATTTAAGTTTCCTAAGATCGCTTGAAGAAAAGAACAGGCTTTGCCCAAATTTGTATCTGAACTTCAGCGTGGAAGTACAAATTCAAACCTTAAAAAGTGCTTCATAGCAAAAGTATTGTAATAATTAATAAACTGAGAAATTGAACATCTCCAGTGCTTCCATATTGAATGCAATTGCATGCAACCTTGCGTCATTGAAAATATGGAAATATTTTTGTTTGAAACATAACTCGCAATAGCAGGTGGAATTTTTCTCGTTAGGCAGAATAAAATACTGAATATTCACTATTAAATGATTCATTAAGTACATTTAATGAATAAATGAGAGCTCTTACCCACTAATTCTACAATGAAGTTGTATAGCCCATAATAGATTGATTTTAATTTAAGAATGCTTGAAATATGATACAGATGTGTCTGATTATGCAAATTGTGTTTAAAAATGTTAGCATAAAGAAACCAGCATAATGGCTCCACTAATTTTAGTACCTCAAATATATTATTTTAAAATTTGTAAATTACTCTGAAATGCATGTTAATTTTAAAAACTTCAGCATGATAGGCATATTATGATACCTATCTTAGAAAGATAATTACGTGGGTACTAGGTAGTAAAGAATAAAGGAGTGATTTTAGAAGCTGGGGACCAATTAGGCTTCCTAATTAAAAGACCAGGTAAGAAATAAAAATATCATAAATAACAGAAAAGGACTTGAACGGGCTGTTTTGATCACACGAATAAATTGTTATCAACTCACCCTGCTTCCCACCTACTCACAAACTATTCCACTTCCAATTTGCTGAATAGTTGTAGCATGTGATACATACCCTCACCAAAGTTTTCACTTCACCTTACAGTTAACACCAATTTGATTCATGCACTTCAGTCTAAACCAATGCAGTTATGTGAGCGTCAAAAGAAACACTTCACAATGTTATCAGCGCATACAGAGCCACAGTAACATAACTGAGAATATTTTATTCAGGAACTGCAGTCAGTATAGTTGATGGCAGGGAAAGGTGGCAAGAAATATGCTTGATAGATAAATTTCAGGTTTAAATTTAGTAGGACTCATCAATTATAGCTCTCCATAGATATGTCAGCATACCCTCTCTATGTATTCAACGAAACATTTGTTAAATGCCATCGTAAACTAAAACTTATTTTCCTGAATGCACAGGTACCTCTGTTCTACAGGTGACAGCCACAGATGCAGATGACCCTACCTATGGAAACAGCGCTCGGGTAGTTTACAGCATCCTCCAGGGACAACCCTACTTCTCCGTAGATCCTAAGACAGGTTAGTGCATTTATGTATCATTTGTGCATAGGTGCCTTTTACAGTAAAAGGAAGCAATGGTTTTTATTTCTGTGTCCACTTCTGTGAAAGGCACTACTATTTTAGCACAAATATTCTCACTTTTCCTAACCTAGTGTAAATGAATAATTGAAGGTGAATGAACTGGTTTTCATTATTTTGAAAAGCCATTATTTATTCCAATATTAGTACAAAAAAAAAACACCCAACAAAAACTACGTTTTTGAATATTCCTGCAATGCCAATTCTATGTTTAAAACAAATTTAGGGTATTACATAAAATGATATTTCTAAGTATATTATTTATTTTGCTTACATATCAGTTTTAATTTTTGGCCAAAGAGGGTGAATGATTTACTAAGATTTCCCATACCTTATTCTTCTTTGAATTTAATTGTTACATAAGTGTCTCATATTACTTATATCATGTATTAGATACGCATTGGGGGGATTTTTATAATTGAACTGAATTTATTTTTGCTAAAGAACAAATTCTTAGCCCTCAAATATTGTATTATGTAAATGAAATTAGCCAAGAACCTAGTCAACCATCTATAAACATTTTTTTCCCTAGAAAAATGTGAATTCTGCTCTTTCTCTGTTTGATTTCTGGCCAGAACAATCATATCATCTCATGTGATCAAACAGGGAATGAGGCATATTCAAGAACGCTTTACAGGGCTAAATTAAAGTGATGTAATCCAGAAACAATACTCAGCTCATTGGAAGACAATTTGTTACCTAAAGCTTGGCTAAGAATTAACCGTTATTTAATTTAGCCAGATTTTTGCTGAGAAACCAGTATCAAGATGTACTAATAGTTTCATGAGTTCAAGTAATCATCAGACACAGATTAAGCAGGGAAATCAGGATATTCCAGCATGTAGTAGGTTCTTTCTGGTCACATTTGATACACTGTGAATCAGATTAGCATGTGGATTCTCCATGAAATAGGCACAGCTTCACAACTTCCATAAAAGGAGCCATTTTTAGACATAAATATCTCTTTTGTATTCTCAGATCATTATATAGCATATGGCACATTTTTTTGACGAATGCTACTTTTAGGTCTTTAGATCTCATCTTAGCTTACTGTTGTTTCAGAAAATGAGGTGCATCCAACTAAAAAACTCTGTATACAAGTGCATTCCTGATAGCTAATGCCACTTTAATGTTTGTGAGGTGACCTGCCATTTCATTTTTACCAGAAGATTTAATCAGGTCATTTGTCCTATCTCTTTCCCCAGGGTCCTCCACCCCTTAGTACTTGGAGCAAGGATATATTGCTGCTTCCTGCCTAAGACTTTCTTTTTCATAACTTAAGATAACAAAGAAGAACATATATAGATATATAAGCAAAGAACACACACATATATACATATAGATCTGTATACTATCTAGATATATACTCATTACATGTGTATAGTATAGAATAAATTATATAGTCAATGAGCACAAAAGTAGTAACTCAGAGATCAAAATAAATAACTATGGCATAAAATGAGTATATAATACGAGTTCTTTTAGTCCATAATATCATTAATATTTAGAAATAAAAATGTCCCATCAAAGTGGTGGGACAGTGCTGTACATGTATGCATGTATGCATTATTGCTTCTATAGGAGGGTTTAGAATTAGTTGAAAATTTAACTGGTTATTTGATATTACTGATACTCACTTAGTTCCATTTCCAAAATACCTAAGGTTGTTTCACTCTAAATATGCATCTCCCTAGAGGGAGAAACAAAGAAACGGATTATTTATGTGTTTCCATTCCCCTGTTTAGGATTATATACACACACTGGTACACATGCAGACACACAGGCGGGTTTAGTCCATTAACAGCCCTTAAACATAGTCAAATGTATGTGTAAATTATTATATTATATTATGTATATTATATTATAATATTGCTAATGTATAGACATCAGTACAGAGTGCTTTTTTTAATTTTCATATCCTTCCTGTGAATTACAAAAACAAATAGTGACATTGTGTTTTGTGTGTGTCAGTGTGAAGATGTTTGAATGTTTTTGCGTGAGTTCATATACTTGTCTGTGTGTGCACGTGCACCTTGGTGAAGAAACCAGGTCACTGCGGACAATGTTTGATTAGAGTTGAACTTGGCTGTGGTTTGTGCTTCAGTTGAAGCAAAATATGAATAACGTAGTATTTGAATAAAAATTGCATTCATTTAGGCATATAAGCATATGATAATTAAGTACTTCCATACATTAAAAAACTGTTTAGCTCAAACATGAATAGGCTGCTTTTCAATTACTGCTACAGTTTCTTCACAACTTTAAGGGATATGTTTTTTTTATGAAATGTATGCCTACATTGTTGAGAAGTTTTAATTTGAATATTATGGTGAAAGCATTATGAGAATCTGTGGCTATATGTCCTGGTCATTAAAGGTAGGAAGTTTTTTTTTTTTTTAAAGCTGTTTTATTGCGATATATTCACACACCAAACAATCCATCTAAAGTGGACAATGTATCACAGTATCAGCACATAGTTGTGCATTCATCACCACTATCCATTTTAGAATATTTTCATTACTCAAAAAAAAAATCCACACACAAAAACAAAACATCTCATACCCATGCCCCCTTCCATTCTTCACCCTTAGCATCAGCATGGTAATTAATTATTGTTGAAGAAATAATATTACGGTTAATATAGTAACATTAGTCCATGGCTTACAGTAACTGCATATACCCGTATACCCCTCTCTCATTGACTTCTTGTAATAATGAACTACATTTGTTCTAGCTCCAAAAGAATGTTAGTGTATTTGTATTGTTAATCACAGTCATTATCTACCACAGGGTTCATTGTGTTATATAGTCCCATGTTTTATCCTCTGGCAATCCTTCTAATGACATACACAACTCTAAACTGTCCCCTTTCAACCACAATCACACCCCTAATTCAGTGCTGTTAATTACACCCACTGTAATGTGTTACCATCACCTCTATCTATTACCAAGTATTTAAACTCAACCTGGTTAAAAATAGAAAGTGTTTTAGTAGTCATTTAAATATGTAAATATCATAAACAATTATCTTATGATAAATTTAGAAAATCCTAAATGAGGTCATAAAATAAAATGAGCATTATTCTATTCAAAGATAAGAATCTATTTTTTTTTGGTAAATTTGTGCTTAAAAGCCTTATTTTATGTAATTAAGCATCTTTAAAACTAACGAATGTAGTTGAAATTCTACCTAAAATGGGTAAATTATAAACAAACATACTCAAAACTAAAGAATCAATGATTTTGAGTAAGAGATTTATAAAGAATCAATGATTTTGAGTAAGGGATTTATAAAGAAGTACCTTATAAAGGTACATGTAAATAGTTAACACTTATATGGCTTCCTTCCCAAATGGCATGATTCTACCTCAACATGTTTTTATTACTCTCAACAAAGACTACATGTTATGTAATGAAACAGAATTCTTGGGCCCAAATAACATAGAGTTGTGAGTCTTTATGGGTAGAATCTGATCTGTGGATTGCATTATTTTCATTGTTAAAATATATTTTATTACCCAACATTATTTTCTAATGACCAGCTAACCATGGAACCTTGGTTTCCTATTATAAACCATTAACAGATGGTTGTATTCAGAGAAATGAATTATGTGGCTATTGAGTTACCTTACTTTCCATAATTACTTTAATAAGTTTTATATTGTTTTTTACTGGAATCCCATTAATCAGTGTGGTAAAGCATGAATCTTGTGAATAATTTAAGGTTCAAAACAATTTTTGTTGAGGGATTATTTCATGAAGTTTGTTCAATATATAACAACAAATGCTGTAGTGCCCATTAGATTTAAAGTTCTTTAAAACTACCATTTGAAGGGTGCAGAAATCTATGAAAGGATAAACTAAAGGAGATGGAAATGAAAGATGAAAGCAATATAATACTTCATGTCACAAAACGTGTCAATGTAGATTTAATGAGGATAATTCTCATTTGAATATATTGATTTTCTTTAGAGAGAATGCACTTTGATAGAATTATTAATTAAGGGAAATATTTTATTGTTAACAGCTAACCCTAAGTAAGATGTTCTGGGGACGGCTGCTGAGTGTGAGAGTCAAATGGTCAAAGAACTAAAGTCAAGAGAAATCTGGGCTGGTGCATGTTTTTTTAACACAACTCAAATATCAATTCTAGTGCTGTTAACATATTTGGCTACACTAAAAAGTAGTTGATATGTTCTAGGTTTCTATGTTTCTTTAGAAATTATGTGATTTCTATTAGGCAGTGACAGAAGAAGCTGGTGAGTTGCTGCAAGTTACTAGTTTCCTTGGCTTAGATCAAAGACAGAGCCAGGAATCCAACAGGTTCCTTGGGTAAACCTTAGAGGCAAGATGGGAAGATTTCCCAGAAGGCAAGTGTGGAGTTATGGATTGGAAATAAGAGTATGGTAATGGTTATTGTTTTTATAGCCATTTGATGATTCTCTCTGCTAACTGTTTCATTGAATAGCATATGAATGACTTCATGTTATTTTCATCAGTAAATATAATTCAAGTTATACCTGTGCTTATTTCACATAAATGGTGAATCCTCCTGAGGTCAATTCACAAAACCTTAAAACTTGTATTAAAACCTGTTGTCCCAGAAAGCAGAGGAATAATGCTGACTTACAAAATCCTGGTTAAAGTTTAAGATTTTTATGACAACAACTGTGAATGTCCATTCTTACGGCCATAATTAATGAAATATATAAAGCCTCATATACGATAAGGACTATTGAGGCACTTATACAGATTAATATTGGTGTACATGTATGTGATGATTAATCTCACATGCTAACTTGTCTAGGTTATAGTGGATAATTTATGTGATCCAGCACTAACCTGTTTATTAATGCAACGATGTTTCAAAATGAGATATGCATCTCTAATCAATTGTTGCATCTACAATTAACAATGGAGATTGCCCTCAGTAATGTGGAGAGTCTCCTCATCCTATTGACTGGAGGAATTAAAAGCCTGACCTGAGCATTTCAGAAGTCGAAAGATGAATTTGGACTTCAGCATTGATTCTTGTCAAAATTTCCAGCCAACAACTTTCCCCTGGGGAATGTGTGCTAAGAACTTTGGCTTCACCTTTATCTGAGTGTCTAGTTTGCTAGCTGCTGGAATGCAACATACCAGAGATGGATTGGCTTTTAAAATAAAAGGGGACGTATTTTGTTAGTTCTTCAGAGGAAAGGCAGCTAACTTTCTACTGAGGTTCTTTCTTACATGGGCACAGGATGGTCTCTGCTGGCCTTCTCTCCAGGCCTCTGAGTTCCAACAACTTTCCCTGGGGTGATTCCTTTCTGCATCTCCAGAGGCCTGGGCTGAGCTTCAAGTGTTGAGATGAGGTATGCCGAGCTACTTAGGGTGTGCTACACTGGGCTGTCTCATTTGAGCACCAGTCAATTAAGTCAAATATCATTCATTGCAGCAGGCACACCTCCTAATCAATTGCAGATGTAATTAACAACAGATGAGGTTCATGTACCATTGGCTCATGTCCATGGCTACAGAACTAGTTGCCTTCACCTGGCCAAGTTGACAATTGAATCTAACTACCACACTGAGTTTTCTACTTGTGGCCTGGCCTAGAGAGTTTGATATGGACCTACTATTGATATGGGCCCACTTAGCATAGATTTTGGATTCAATATTATAGTTCGAGGGCTTAGAAAGTGCTCTAACAAGTGGTTTGGTGGAGCATGGACTAAAAGATGGCTTACATTTTCTGAAGCTGATATGCCAGAATTTCCCTGGTGTAATATAGATGAGGAAGATACAAAGGCTTAGAGGGATGGTAATGTTAGAGTGAATTTATCACGCAAAAACTGCTTACTCAACCCAGGAATGTCCAGAAAACAAACTTTTCACTAAGACTCTGAATAATAAATTTGTGAGAGTAGCTCCATAATATCTGAAGAGCTCTGTGGTCACGCTTCTCCCTAGATCAGGTATTACTGTGAATATTACTAGCTGTCAGTGCAGTTAAATCTTTGAACAAAATGGGAATTATTTCCCTCTCAGATTGGCAGCAACCAAGTGGCATCACTTAATTTCCAAAGACAAGGTGGGGATGGCTACCAAAATGGACTCTGCATTGCAGAGTCAACACAGTAATCAGAACATTATGGCTCACACAGACCTTTGGTATTGGCTAGTTGATTGTAGAATAACTAGCAGTGTAATAGATAACAGTCTACTAAAATCTTACTTAATCTGTTATGACCAGAAAAATAGTGGGTCAAGTGAACAAAAGTCTAACTTAAGTCACAAAATAGAGAGTCACAGCATCTCAAATAATTGACAGATTTGAGACAATTTATAACTTATTTGCCCTTGAATAAAGGCAAAGTTGGGTCTGTATGTTTGGAGCAGTACCCTACCACACTGGCAAAAATGTATACTGCTAATATTCCACCCAGCCTTCCCCAAATGGACCAATGGTCATTTACCAGCGTGGCTGTACTTTAGAGAAAAGAAAATGATCAGATATTTGACAGCTTAATGGTCACTTATCTGAATTGACACTGGTTCCAGAAGATACAAAATGTCATCATGGTACACCAGTCAGAGTAGAGGCATATAGATGTATTATAATCAAGTGAGTTTTAGCTCAGATCCATCTTACAGTATCTTTAGTAGGTCTCTGAATACATTCTGTAACTATATCCTCAGTTCTAGATTGTGTAATGGGCTAGACATACTGAAGAACTGGCAGAATTCCCACATTAGTTTCCAATCTTGTGGAATGAAGGCTATCATAGTGGAAAAGGTGAAGCGAAAGCCACTAAAACTGTCAGTAGTTCCTAGAACTACTTAATAAAGTAATAACCAAGAGCAATACTACATTCCTGGAGGAATTGCAGGGTTTATTGCCACCCTCAAGCACTTGAAGAATATAGGGAGGGTGATTCTCATCACATCTCCATTCAGTACTTCTTTTTATTTGGCCTCTGCAGAAAACAGATAGTCTTGGAGTATGAGAATGGATTATTATTTGTTCAATCAAATGGTTAATTGCAGCTTCTATTCCAGATCTGGTTTCATTGCTGGAGCAAATCAACACATCCCCTGATATTTGGTATGTAACTTTTGACTTGGCAAGTGCTTTATTTCTTGATAATTGTTATTAAAGAACCACCAAAATCAACTTTCATTTAGCTGGTAAGGTCAATGATACACTTTCATTATCAAGGCTCTGGGATTTCTAAATTTTCCAGCCCTTTGTTATCATCTAGTCAGCAGGGATCTTGATCGTATTTCCCTCCCACAAGACCTCTCACTGAACCATTGTATTGATGACACCATGCTGATTGGATTAAATGGGCAAGAAGTTGCAATTACTCTAGACTTAATGGTAAGGCATTTGCATTTCAGAAGTTGGGAAATAAACCCAACCAAAATTTAAAGATTTTCCAGCTCAATGAAATTTTTAGGGTTTCAATAATATCAGGCTTGTTGAGATATCCCTTCTAAGGTGAAATACAACTTGTTTGCATCTGACACCTCTTACAACCAAAAAAGAACCACAACACCTCATTGGCTTTTTTGTTTTTTGGAGGCAACATATTCCTCATTTTGGGGGTATTACTCTGGCCTGAAAAATTGCTAGTTTTGAGTGGGGACCAGAATGAGATAAGGTTCTGTAACAGGTTTAGGCTGCTCTATCACTTGGGACATAGGATTCAGAAGATCCAATGGTATCTGACTTGCCAGTGGCAGATAGAGATGCTGTTTGCTGCCTTTGGCAGCCCACTATAGGAGAACCACAGCACAGATAATTAGAATTTTGGAGCAGAGCCCTGCCATATTCTGCAGATAACTACTTTTTTTTAGAAAAAAGCTTTTCATATGTTATGGGGCCACTTAGAGACCTAAGCTTAACTGTGGCCACCAATTTACCGTGCAAAATGAGCTGCCTATCATAAACTTGTTGTCTACTGACCTTCCAAGTCATTAGGTTGGGCATGCACTGCAGCACCCCATCATAAAAAAATGGAAGTGGTATGTAAGGAGATATGTGTTGAGCAGGCCATGATGACACAAAGAAGTTACATGAGGATGTGGCCTAATTACTATGGCCTCCACAACTGTCATATTACCTTATCTCCCTCATCCCTCAGTTAGGGTTTCTTGAGGAGTTCCCTAAAAACAGCTGAGGAAGTGAAAACTGGTTTACAGATGTTTCTGTGAGAAATGTAGGCACCACCCAAAGATGGATGGCTGTAGCTCCTTTGTGGGAAATATCTGAAGAACAGTGATGAAATGAAATGTTCCCAGTGGGAAGAACTTTGAGTAGTAAACCTGGTTGTTTATTTTGTGTGGAAGTAGAAATAATCAGAGGTGGTTTTGTGCATATATTTGCAGGCTGCGATGATGGTTTAGTTGCATAACCAAGGATCGGAAAGAACATGATTACAAAAATGGTGAGAAAGAGGTCTCTCTGTATGTGAACAGACTTTTCTGAATGGGCAAAAATTATGAAGATATTTGTTTCCCATGTGAATGTTCATCAGAGGATATCCTCAGTGGGAGAGCTTTGATAATCAAAGGGACAGGATGACCCATTCTGTGGATACCAGCCAACATTTTTTTCCTTAGCAGGTCCTGTCATTGCCCAATGGACATATGAAAAAAGAGAACATGGTGGTAGAGATGGTGGGTATGTGTGGGCTCAGCAACATGGACTTCTACTCTCCAAAGACAAACTTTGTTACACCCACTGCTGTGTACACAGTCTGTCAGCAGGAGACCCCTCAATCCTTGTGACTTTATGCTATGCTCTTCCAAAGAAAGGAGTCCTTCCACCAGGCAATACAACAATGATTCCAGTGAAGTGAGAGTTAACATTGCCACCTGACTACTTTGGGCTCCTCAGGCCTCTTAATTAGCAGGCAGATAAAGAAGTTACTGTAATGGCTGATGTGATGAATCCTGAGTATCAAGGGGAAATAGGACTGCTACTGCACAGTGGAGATAAAGAAGAGTTTGCCTGGAATACAGGAGACCTATTAGAGTTTCTCTTCATATTACCATACCCTGTGATTGTCATTCATGCAAAACTGCAATAACCCAGTCCAGACCATTGGTCCAAACCCTGCTGGAATGCAGGTTTGACTCACCCCACCAGGCAAAGAACCTTGACCAGTTGAGGTGCTTGCTGAAGGTAAAGGGAATATTCAATGGGTTGTAGAAGAGAATAGTTTTACAAAGTAGTTTTAAATACCAGCTGCTACCACATGATCAGATGCTGTAAAGAGATCTGTAATGATTACGAACATCTGTTTTGTTTTGAATATATTTGTATGTATATATATATCTTTGCTTACTTCCCTCTCTTATCCCCTTTTGATATAACCTAGGTTGCATTAATTTTAGATCATCACATTTATTTACAGTATAAGAGTGAATAACATTCAAGGACTTGAATCCTTTTCCTGGAAAAAGGTTAGCACATTTTCAACTGTAGGTAGGACCTTTGTATCGTGTTAGACAAATGTATGACAACTGTATTGTCTTTGTTTGGAGATTAAGTATGGCTCAAGGTTATGTGTACCAAGTTCACAACAGGTACCCTGCGATAGTTAATTTCATGAGTCAACTTGGGTAGGTTATTGTGAATATTTTTGGTAAAACACTGGTGAGTGATTAGTTAATTCATCTGTGTTCAACAAAGGAGATTGCCCTGAGCAATATTCAAGAACGTCTCAATTTTACAGGTCTTATAAACCAAAATGAGCATTTCAGAGATCAGTAGAGAAATTTAAAACTCAACTCCCCCATTGGTTCTTGCCAGAATTTCTAGGCAGCCAGCCTCCCTTGGGAAATTTGAACTGCAAACTTTGACCTTACTTTTATGGGTGTTTTATGAGCTTGGGTCCTGCTCTGTGGAATTTAGACTTCCAGCCTCCCCAGTGGTATGAGCCAATTCCTTATTATCTATCTTTATCTATCTATCTATCTATCTATCTATCTATCTATCTATCTATCTATCTATCTATCTTTCTATCTATCCATCTATCTATTCATCCATCATTTTGTTTCTGTTTCTGTGAATCCTAATACAAACCACTTTTTATATTCATTTATATAAAGTTAATTTATTTAGAAGATAAAAGTACCTGGAAACATTTATGTTATTAAATTTTAAATTTTATTTTTAGGTACATAAAAATAATAAGACCAGAATGGCTATCTTTTAATGATATACAGAGAGACCAGCACATATCCTTTTTTTTTTTTAGCACCCCTAATACATTTGAGCACTTGTATGGTGTCAAAAAAAGGTAGTTCACCAAGCTTCAAATTTCTTGTTAGGCTTGACTAAACATTAATCGCATCCATTCTATATAAAACAGGACACTTAACATCAAATAAAATGCACTGCAACTGGTGGTGACTGTCACTTCTAAAGGCACAAGTAACCTTTTCGTTTATTTTGACAAGACATTATTGTAACTCCAATGAAGAAATTGTTTCCTTGGCCTTCTTAGCAAAAGATTAGTAAAATATTTTGAGTTATGTTATTATTAATTAATATAGTGTGATTTATATACTTTTTCCAAAATATTAAGGTTTCTTCTAAAACAACTTGGGGTTATTTCATGTTCAAAAGCTAGGTTTCTTAATGTATACTAGTAGACTGATCAACTTACATTTTTATGTTTCTGTCTATTGATAGATAAATTTACAATGATTATGCTTAAATCACATGAGAAAGCTAATGTAATTATCTTAAACCAATCCTTGGAAAAATGTAGGTATTCAATAAAGTTTCCTTTCTCGCCTTCTTCAAAATTGAGATGAATTTCCAAAATTATCACATGGTACATCAAAATGAGATTTTGAAGGAGTCTTATAAGCAATAGACAAAATAAATTGCTTGGAAGAATTCTTGAATTCAAATAACTACAGTTTTTTGTTTGTTTTAAAGAGGGTGTCTTCTTCATGGACTTTTGTGTAGTTAAATTTCTCTCAGCTAATTTTAAGAAAGTTTTGTACTGCATTACAAGAGAAAAATGCTATCACGATATTTGGAATGCTAACTTAAAAGGAAATAAATGTTAGAGAACCAGTCTTTTATCTTCTGAACTGAAGACAATCAGATGCTCTACTGGAGGGCAATAGTGTCTCTAACAAGGGTAAATGGGCATATTCTTTATGAAACAATGTCATTAATGTACTGGTCTGGATAACACTAGATTTGATTCTCTAAAGTGATTTTTTCTTAATACGTTATCACAAAACTTGATCAACCATCCAGAGAAATATCTCAATGAGTTTCTCATGAGGTCTTGAAAACAAGGTTTCAACATTCTCTGCATCTGCAAAATCTAAATTAATATTACCCACATTTTGGGTTCTTTTTAACCACGCCAAATTGTTTTCATTTCAACAGTGAGAAAAAATATTAAGTTTGGAGAAATTTTTTTTTATTTGAAAAGGAGATGTAAAGCATCCTTAAAAGTTTTGTTTCTTTCAATAGTAATTTTACATAATTACATATGACAAATTCTGTTAGGTCTATTATTAGCTAAGATTAAATATTTTAATTAGAACCCACCATATTTGCAGAAAATAAAGATGATTCTGCAGTAGAATATGCTTTGTCAAGTCTTTCAAACCCCATCCTAAATAATAATAATAATGATAATAATAATTATACATATTATTATAGATACATTAAATAATTTTGCTTCAGTGGACTATATAATAAACAAAAATGATTAATTGGTAATCACCAATACTAAATAATTTATTTTTTATGGAAAAATCTAATGCTTTAGTTCAAAATTGTATTATTTTGTCAATTAACTGAAAGAAAGATCTCTCATTTGTCTCCCTTAAAGAAGAATTCTAATACTTTCTAAACTGCTGCAGAGTGTATGGGATAGTAGGAGCACAAGAGAAGAAGCCAATTTTATATGATATTTAAGAAATAAAGAGTTAATGCTCTGTAGACACTGGTAGTTGTCTACTTACTATATCTCATTTTTTGGTCGTATCAGAACAGTGATTGTGCTCAAAATAGCTACATGGTCAACTGAAAAGCTAGCTTTTCCAGACTTCGTGCAGCTAGCATGACGCAATTCTGGCCAGTGAGATCTAAAGGAAAGACCACTGGGGGGTTATGGGCAAGTTGTCATTTCTCTATATAACTGCCAATGCTCCCATATTGTCTTCTTATTTTCAGCATCCATTCACATACCTGATCATTGGAAATATAGCGCTGTATTGTAATCATACACCAACAAGCATAAGAGGACACAACTCATATGCAAAAGATGACTGAGCAAGACGATGCCTGTGAAGTAGCTCTAATTAGGTTATTTGTTATATGAAGACAAATAAAATGCGGAGTGCAACCTGGGGCATTTGTGAAACGTGCTTTCAGAAAGGATCTATAAATCGCCTCATAAACAGCACTGTTCATCCCTATGAACCCCAAATCCATGATCTAGAGAGAGTACCCTGCTCTCCCTACAAGGAAGAATTTTACATTTCAGTACCAATACTCAATTGCAAAAGGAGCATTACTAGACTGATTTAAGTAAATAGCAAATGTTAAATTATTTGCTGATATTTGGGGTGAATCAGTGAATGGGACCAAGGGGGTGTTTTCTCTGAAATACCATTAAAAAAACGTATTTTAAAAATAGTTTTACTCTCATCACAAGGTAGTAAAATATTTTAAAGACATGGGATAACTTTCCTACTTAGTAGCAATTAGATTATCATGTCTTATTGATTTAGCAGAATTAATAAAATCTACTGAAGTGATATGAGTAGAATTCTGATGAAGTCAAGGTTATAAATTAAGGTTTTATGTTTGTTATTCTATTTTTTATACTCTTAGATGGAAGCATTAAAGTCAAATAAGCTTGGATTATACACTTAAGTGAATTTTATGGCAGGTAAATTATACTCAAAGCTGTTAAACAAACAAATGAAACTAATTGAATATTTTTTGTACAAACATCAGCTTTTTGTTACAAAATTGACCAGCTATGATGAGGAAGGGAAAAATCATCTTATTGATAATAAAAGAGTAGTGATGTATTTATACATCAAAATGATAAGCATCAAGGGTGGTGCAATGGTGAGTCAGTAGCAGAGTTCTAACCTGCTATGCTGGAGCACTGGGTTCGGCTCCCAGAGCCTGCCCATGCCAAAAAAAAAAAAAAAAAGTGTATATCAATGTTGATTAATGGCAATGTATTTTATTATTATTTATTCCTGATAAAATTAACCGTATTTTTATCTGATCCTTGTTTTATGACTTCACTCCATGTATCCAGCACATCAGTAGTAACTAGTGAGGGAAATGCTGGACAAAATTGTATTAATACTTTGGCCAAGAGCCCACCTGGCACATAGTAGCTGCCTGATAATTTAGTGTTCAATTCTAAACAGATGAATGAAAGGAAGCATCACAATGGTCTTACTTAGTCTTTAAACTTGATGAAGCATAATTCACGGAATGCAATAAAAATATAATTCTATTTTGTTCCTCCCTATCTCTTTAAATTTAATCTAAGAAGCTATTTCTTCCCTTGCCCTAGGTTGAAATGCATTGTGATTCCATTGGCTTCCTGAGATTATTCCCTAACCAAATATCTTAAAAATGTAAAATAAAACTCAACAACCCTAGGATAACGCTTGTTTATCTCCATCATCTTTCCCTTATATTTTTTAACGTTCCACTACCATTTATACCATATTTCGACCAAGTATGATTTGTGCATTTTTTTTTCCACTTAATTTATTACTCATCCTGGCTTGCTTTTCCCAGGAAAAATGTTGCTTTTTCTTTGGTTGATACCCTGAACTCCTTAACAAGGACTAATCTCTCAGATCACTGGCCCTCTTGTTTGTGTCTCATATAAAGCATAGCCGATGCTCATTTTGCTCACGTGTAATTTCTTCTCCCCTCTGAGGGAACCACAGGTCTTGGGTCCAGCCACATTCCCATTGCCCTCCGTTCAGTGTCCCACAGAGAGTCTTAGATGTGGAGGCATGCTCCTAATTTCCTTTATTGAATCAATATGCAATCTAACTTTGACTTAAGTTTGTTAAATTTCTGGAGAAAAAAATGGCAAATTTTGATACTTTTTAAATTAGTGCTCTCTGTAATATATTGTATATAATATGTCTCACCCCTGATCTTCCATAAACACCTATTTTTATATTTATTTTCCTATCTAATTTCGGATTTTCAGATTGTTGGCATCATATCCGTACTTAGCAGCTGTTTGAAAACCAAGTATTTGGGGCATGGAAATAACTAAAATGATTCGTAAGTTGCAAGGGAATAAAAAAAACTATTCCTGAAGAACAAAAACAAAATGCTTGATGTGTATTTAATTGAAAATTGAATTTCTAGAAAGCAAACTCCTTCAGACATTGTGTTACTATATCATAGTGTATCCTATAATGTTTAGCACATTCTATGACATATAGAAAGTAATCAGTATTTACTTTTATAGAATTAAAATAGGAGTTATGAAGCAGTATTCCAAAGAAATAAAAAATATCTAACAGTAAAACACATTTGTATTATTATCATAATTATTTCTCCATTTAAAATTTTTTCTTATCTTCCACATATTGAATTTAGACAAGCAGAATGTCTGGATAAGAAAAGACTAATGAAATTGTTGCCTTTGAGTTTTCCTCTTCTCTATTTTTCCATCCTAATTCTTTCTAATTTTCCTTTCTCTTTGGTCTTGTGTGCCTATTATTCCAAACTTTCCCATAAATTCCAATAACCTGGTTCAAGGACTTGTCCCGTGCAGTATGGGAAGATAAGTTGCTCTCCCCAGGTGTCATGAAGACTCCTAATGCAAGGAAGGATGACTCAAAACACTTGAGAAGGTGCTTCTCCTCTGCCAAACGTTTAGCTCTACTGGCTACTACCCTCTATCTTGCTGTAGAACAGACTTCCCTTGCCTTCATTGCACAGAACAGAGCCAAACTCAGGGCTTCTGGGGGAACCGGAATTTGGCAGAAGCTTCGGGGAATGTTGGAAGGAATTAGGATCCTTGCCAAACAGGAATCAACTTGAAACAGAAAATTAAATACTTCCAAATCTTTCATTAATCATAGTCATTGGAGATTTATACTGGTTTTCTTATTTCACAGAGGTACCTTATCCCTCATTCTTTGGAACTTTTTTATTTTTTTCATGATTCTGTCTTTTTTCAACATCTTTCAGAATGCACCAAGAAACTAAACTGCTTATGTTCAATTATTTTATAATGCAGAGAAATAGGTTATTATTTTGCTTCAAGTTTTGTTCTGACACATCCAAGAGGCATCAGGCTTTACCAAGGAACACATAAAGTGGCGATTTTTCTTCCCTCTGAGAATTGTCCTTCCTTCAAAGAGCTATTCGGTCAAACACACCCATCTTTTAATTCATATTCTTCCTGTATTCTAACTAGAGAAATCTCAAAAACTCAAAGCAATATATTTTGAAAAAGTGAATGGTATTCTAGCCATATATGTTTTACCACTTTATGTAGCTCTACCACTCGTTATCATTTCCTGTTATTTATGATAATTTTCCCAACCACAATCACTATCTGATTCCTTTGTATTTCGTGTCCATTGTTTATTTCTTTTATGTATTTGTTACCTTTTTCTCATTGTATTTCCCCAGTTCATTATAATTTCTCTTGCTTCTAAAAAGAGAACTAACTTTTCCTCTGAAACCAATGGCAACTGAGCAAGTTCAACAGAGTGTGAACTGTAAAGAAACTGTTCTGATAGTAACAAGACCCATGGGGTATTCGTGTGAAGAAAAATAAAAGCCCTTCCTATTGGGAATGTTCACGAACATAAATGCATGTACAGGACCAGGGAGTCCACTGAAATTTACTGACAGGTAGTCTTTGCCTCCAGCACACCAGTACCTGCAAAAGCCGCGCAGGAGAATGTCATTCTTAGTTTGTTGAATGCTGAAGCACTCATCCGAAGGAGTAGCTTCTGTATTAAGAGTTGAGGGACTTCTGGTCCCACTGCTTCCCTGTACACAAGTCGTACGTGTAAACCTCAGAAAATTAAAACAAAAGCAAAATTGCCATGTAAAAACTTCATTTTGTTAAAAAAAAAAATACCTTTAGTTGAGTTGCTGTACTATTATATAAATTGTCATATGAAAAGCTTCATTTTGTTAAAAAATACCTTTAGTTGAGTATATTTATGTGTGTGTATATATATGCATACATATATATATATATACACACATAAATATATGCATATATATGTGCATATATATTTATGTCATATATATCAGAGTTGTAATCCAGTTGTCCAACTGATATTTATTCCACAACCCTTAAGCATTTATTCATGTGTTCACACATTCCTTTATTATTTGTGGTGCCTTGTAAGTAGCATTTCCACTTCCCCTGCTAACTGAGCTTTTATGTTACTGTTGTACTGACCATCTCCACATATTCAAAGGGCTCATTTTCCTCTCCTATATTCACTAACTGAAATCTAAATGAGCAACAGTGTTATGACTGTCAAAATGTTCTGTTGTTTTTTACATCCCCCTCTGCCCTGCCAAATATTTCTGAGCTAATCTCTCCAGGTGACTGCTTGATTGACTACTAGACCTAGTTGATTGATAGAGGTGCAAACACAAAGGTGCAGCTCTTTTGTTTAACGCACTTGATGGCTTTATATAAACACAGTCAGGAATCAACACTTAAGACCTTGGGTTTTTCAAAGTTTACTTAAGAGCCAGACAAGTGGAAATACTAATGGAAATAGATTGGCATTGAACAATGAATCTTTCTCTATCCAATATCTTTTAAGTATATAATACTTTGCATTAGGTTCCTCAATCTATATGTTGCCTCAACATTGTTCTATATTCACATCTGCAACACATTCCCTTCAGAATTATTGAAAGTGGTGATTTTTCAATGGACAAAAGAGGGAAAGTATTGGAAAATGGGCAGTAGGAGAATACAGTGCCCGATGAGGAAAGAATTTATTGAAATGTGGAAGCTAAAACTTTTAAAATAGTTAAATATTTTGTTACTTTTTTCATCCCTTTCTTAATAAACCATTCTCATATATTATTTATGGACCACTTAAATCAAATCATGGCCTGCGCTGAGCACATTTCTGTTATAAAAGGAGGTTTGCCTGGTGGAAAGAGGTAATGGTGTGACTTCAGAAAAGTAATTTATACTGTCTATATTTCATTATCTTTAAAATACAAAAACCAATAAGCACTTTACCTAATTATTGTGGAGATTAAAGTTAATGAATTCAATATACCCAAGACAGCACCCAATGTTTGGTTGATAGTTATTATTTATATATCCATATTGGCTAATATTATAATTTTCTGTATTTCTATATTATCCATATCAATATACTGACATTTTCTCAAGGAAGAGTATTTTGATTTGCTAAGGATGCTGGAGTGCAATATACCAAAAATGAATTGGCTTTTACAAAGGAGACTTATTAGGTTACAAATTTAGAGTTGTAAGAACATGAAAATGTCCAAATTAAGGCATCAACAAGATGATCCTCTTAATGTGAAAAAAGGCTACCAGCATCTGGAATACCTCTGTCAGCTGGGAAGGCACGTGGTTGGAATCTGCTAGTCCTTGCTCCTGGTTTCCTGCCTTCAGCTTCTGATTCTAGTGACTTTCTCTTTATGTCCTGCAAGTCTGCTCTCATCATCTCCAGGACATTCCTTTCTAACTCTAGATTTCATCTCTTAGCCTAGCATATTCCATGGTTATTTTTTCCTCCAAGAGTCTGTGTCTGATTTCCAGAATATCTCCCTATTAAAGGACTCTAATAAACAGTTAAAGACCTACCTTGAATGGGCAGGATCACAATTCATGGAAACAAGCTAATCACAAGGTCCTATCCAACAATAGTCTGCTGCCACAAAAATGGATTAAAAGAACATGGCTTTTCTGGAATACATAACAGTTTCAGATGAGAATATTCTACCCTCTGGATCCCCAAAAGACATGTTCTTTCCTTATTTAAAATACATCTATTCCATCACAATATCACAAAATCCTTAAACAAGTTTAGTAACAATACAAATGGAATACAATGTCAAAAACAGTACAAAGCCTCATCACAATCAGTTATACACCTGATTTGTCCTAAAACAAAATTTTCCTATGGCTGCAGACCTGTGAAACTTAGAACAAGTCACCTGCTTCCAATATGTGAAGGAGGGACAGTCGTAGGGTAAACATTCCTATTTCCATAGGAAGAAATTGGAAGGAAAATAGGGGTCAGAGTCCCCAAATAGTTCTGAAAACCTGCAGGGCATATTCATTAGATTTCAAGGTCTGAGAATCATTTGCCAAATAGCATTTTATCCTCAGGGCTTGAGAGAGCAGCAGCCCCACCCTTTCCCAGGGCTTAAGCAGTGACTTTGCCCTCTCCAAACACTGGGGTGATGGTTGCAATCTTGGGAAGCAGTAAGGAGGCACTTGGACTTTCTGCCATCTCTGGGGCACATGCACAAACCCTTCAGAACAGTGGGGTGGTGGTCAGGATCTCTCCAATCACTGGGCATTGTGTACCACTGCCTCTGAGGCCTAGGGCACCAGAACTGTCTCTAAACATTGAGGAAGAAGGACCATACTCTGCCTCCATGGCAACCTCACCCTCTTCACTTTTATGCATGGGTCTGCTCTGAGGCCCTAGGTTACTTGGCTCCAGATCTTTGCTTCCATGGTTCTGTCTTTGAAGTCACTTTTTACTTCAATCTGTTCCTTTTCTGTCCCTTTTAGGTCAAACTGGCAGTGGTTCTGTCCATACAGATCTCACAAAAAAATGTTGACTTGTTGTACTGTATGTAGGGGTCAAAACCATCAGACCGTCGGACTTCCCACAAGTCCTTTCTGGGGTACTCCATCTCTAATCTTGGTTTCTGTTGAAATAACTAACTGGTTCCATGTTTGGTTAAATCCACATGTGGGGCAGTATTCTCTGGAGACTCATTGTTCAAAAGCTCAGAATTTTCCAAGCTATACCATTTCTAGTTTTTTTCTTTGTACTCAAGAGTTCAGTTCTCAGCTTATCTGTTTCCTCTCACATTTCAAATAGGCTGCAAGGAGGAACCAGGCTGCATTTTCCATATTTAGTTTGGAAATTTCCTCAGCTAGAGATCCCAGATTATCACTTTCAAATTTTCTCTTCCATCCAACTCCAGTACTCAATTTTGAAAAATTCTCTGCTAGTTAAAGCAAGGATCACCTTCCTTCCAGGTTTAAATTGCTCATTCATCATATCTATCTAAGGCCTCTTCAGATGATCTTGAAGAGTCCGTATTTCTACTGACAATCTCCTCAATGTAAAGGCCTTTTCAATCTAATGCCACACAGTTCTTCCAGAATATTCCCTTTATCCATTTATAAAGCCATTCCAGCATTTTTGGTATTTGCAAATCACACTACCCACCTCTATGGTATCAATATCTGTTTCCATTTTCTAAAGCTGCTGGAATGCAGTTTACCAGAAATGAATTGGCTTTTACAAAAGATTTATTAAGTTACAAATTTACAGCTCTAAGGCTATGGAAATGTCTGAATTAAGGCATCAATAAGATGATACCTGGGCTCTGAAGAAAGGCTGCTGACATCTGAAACATTTCTGTCAGCTGGGAAGGCACATGGCTGGCATCTGCTGATCCTTACTCTTGCTTCATTGCTCTCAGCTTCTGACTATAGTGGCCTTCTACTGTGTCCTGCAGGTTTTCTCTTAGTGTCTCCAGGGCATTTCTCTCTCCAAACATCTCTGGGTTCTCAGCTTCTCCAGGGCAAACTCTGGATTTCATCTCTTAGCTTAGCATCATCCCAGGTGTTTTCAATCTCCTGTGTTCTGTGTTCTGATTTCCAAAATGTCTCCCTCTTAAACAACTCCTGTAATTGGATTAATACCCACCTTGAATGGGCAGGATAATATCTTCATGGCAGCTACCTAATCAAAAGGTCCTATCAAATAATAGGCCTGCTCCTACAAGATTGGATTTAAAGAACACGGCTCTTTTGGAATACATAACAGTTGCAAACCAGCACAAGGAATATGCTTATTTGCTTTTGCTTCTCCACAGCTTTTAACAAACCACATTGCATTAGAGTAAATTTTTTAAAAATATCTTTCATGTTAAGTTTGATTTTCTCGTCTCATTAAGGTTTTTCTTGTATTTGATATATTTTCCAATTGTTTGTATATGTACCGCGAAAAATTGCTGCTGTTGGTACCATGCAAATGCAGCCCAGGTGCTCTTAGTAAACAAATAGAGTTTGGCTTGTAACTCTCATTTAGAGGATGAGTTGTCCAGAATGTTACACACTCAGAGAAAAAGTAATTTTGGCAGACCATAGGGTGGTGACTACTTTATGCACATAATTGGTAACCATTTCCTTCAGAAAGTATAACAGAACAATAGTAATTTCAAAGATAAAAGGTTATAAGAATTCATTAAATGACATCTTGAACAAAATGACTATCCCCTTTGGGATGAAGATGGATCTCCAGACTATGGTCTGTGCTTCATAGAAAAAGGAGCCCTATAGTTGGAATCTGCACACTGTCGTCTGAGTTCCGTCTTCACTTCTTTTTGGTAGAATAATAAGGAAACATTTAACCTTTCACACATCTAGCACAGCCTACTAGGGAGCATCAAATGAAACAGCATGGAAGAGAATACAGAACCCAGTGCAAAATCTGAGGGTGCTAAGAGAGCAATTGTGCGCACATAATCAGTGAGTATGCTTACATGCACATCCATATTGAATCAATGCTGAGTTAGCCTATTGTATTAAAACCCAAATCACTTGAATGTTTCTATGTTAGAAAAAAATGGGTATCACCTTAGAATATAATTCACGTATCATTTCAGGATAGAGGAAAAGCTGATTAGGGTCCAGCTAGTGGCATAATCTGCTATTTTTGGTAAGTAGGGGACCTCACTTATATTCAGTTCAATCTAGAGAAGACTCAATTTTGTTAGGGATCCTGCAGAGTGAAAGAAATAGAATGACAGCACCTTCTTAAGGAATATTTATGAGGGCAATTACCATTATATCTTTGCTGAGAGTCTACAGTTGCATGTCATACCCTGCATTTTCCCCTTCAAATCAAATATGAGAACTGATGAACATAGCTTTAACTGAAATACAAAGAGTATAATCTCCTATCACTCTCTTTAAGGCACATAAACTTTGAAACATACACATTTTAAACTCCTGTTTCCCAGGGTATGCTTTTATTTTTCTTTCATGTATACATATTTAAACCATTTAAATTTTGTTGTTGGAAATTATGTTTATTTTCCAGTTTTACTGTACTGTTTTCTATTTTGCAACATTTTACTTACTTTTCATGTCATGTATTTCATGTCTTTATAAAAATACATTGTACATTCTTTTATCGGGTAAAATGACCTCTTGGTATATTCAAGATCCATATGCAATACTTAAAAATCACTTATTTCCTGACCCTTGCTTTCAAAGTATTACTATCATAGATTCTATTTTCTATATCTCTCCTAAGTTCTAATACAATGGGATTATATATAAAATAGTGCAAGCCTTCAATGTCACTGTGAAAAAATCATAAAATGACAATAATGCTCTTAAAAAGCTAGATGAAAATATTATATCTTTTCAGATGACTTCCATGTTTTAAAAATTGTGTGCCCATATCAATCATTTCACCAAGATTATTTCATCTAAATATATAACCTTTTCTGTAACTAAATATGCGATTTTTGGTTCTGGAATGAATTTACCCCTTTGTAGACTGACAAAACAGACCCTGACTTTGATTAGGCAGGCATGGATAAACAGACATTGGTAAAATTTATCTGAGAATGAGAAGCAGCAGCATTTACAGTATTTAAAAATGTTCTGACTTGCCAGGGTCAGAAGAAAGATTCTATGTGGATTTTCATAAGGCAGCAGTGACTAAGAGACCCAGAGCAGGCAAGACTAGAAACTGCTTCCTTAGACGGGGCCCATGTTCATCTGAGGAAGATGGACGGATCACTATACAGGCACCATGGGAGCTTAGATGGACTGACGCAACTTTCTCTCACTGGGAACTCATGGAATGCATCCAAGGCTGTACACATGACTTGTTTTCTAATCTCAATAAAATCTCTTTATTACCATGCCTATCACTGGGGTCATTGGGCTTAAAGACATTCAAATTTGCTTCTTGTGATCTGAAAAAAAAAAAAAAAAAGACAAAACTGCATTCTCTTACTCGAGCATATCAAACTTTCCTCCCTGTGTTTTCTTGCTTTGTTCAGAATCTAGGGCTTTTATTCAAGAGTATTCAGTCATCGTCAGTTTTTTAAATGGTGTTCATCTATTATATTGTGAGGAGATATCTTCAGAATTTTGAAAAATGCTTGCATAAAATGATCCACTATTTAGTCTTGCTAATTAGTGCTCTTACTAGTAAAATGGGTTCTTAGAATCATACATCAAGGATTCAAATATAAACCATATTTTATATTTATGTATTAAATATGTTTAATATATAATTTGCATTTAAATAATACATCAGCTTAATATAGCACTGTTAGCATAGATTGTGTGAAATATGCAATGGAGATTTATCTATAGCTCATTGTTCTCACTCCAAATAAACCACATTTTCATTTCCTTTTGTATTTAAAAAGTCAGAGAATCACTTGCAGCAACTGCTAAATATTTGGATATATATGTGGGAGGGGTCCATATGTTTCTAATTTTAGAGAGGTGACATTTTCAAATTCTCTGGACATTTTTTTTACCAGTATAACATTATGTGATTTGACTAGAGCTTCCAGTTACTTCTAAAACTAACATAAAATTAAAATGCTCATTTAAAGTGATTCATTCAACCAATATTTATTGTTTGCTCAATATGTGAAAGAATCTCTGAAGTGTTCTCTTTTTTCATTAATGGAATAAAATCAGTGCCTAAATTGCTAACAACACCTTCTTTCTGAGACTTTGAAAAATTTCCCGGGAAACTAATACAAAACTTTCAAACTGGCTGTTGAAGTTATTCAAGTGAAAAACTTCCATCACAATGCCCAGTGAAATAGGACAAGTGTGTTGATCTTATGTGAAGCAAATTCTATAAACTGAAAATGTATTCAGTCTTATTGAAAGCAACTGTATGACTCCTGTAATTTTTTATAGACAACAAAACATGTTTAAAGGATTCAAGTGAACACGTTTTCAGCCCTGATTGCATTTAGACAAATTCAGTTTTCTCTGTCTATAGATTTTGTTGATTACACAATATCTCCCTCTCCTCTGTAGCCATCTTTGCCAGTAAGCCTTAAGGACTCTTACAATTACTTTTAGGTTTATGGAGAATATATTTCTTACCTCCAAATCAGTATGCACTTTGTAAAAAGATTTTTGTCGAATTTATACTCCAGAGATGATAAAAAAGATTTTTGGTGAATTTATGCTCCAGAGGTGAAAAAGAGAATTTTTATTTTAGCTAATGCTCTTTATTAAAAATTAAATTCCATGAAAGTGTGACTCTCACAGCCTTTTAAAGTACTTTTAGATCATAACTACAAAATAAAATTGGGCATACTTTTTCCAAAATATTTTTATATGGTAGGAATAGATTACCCCAAGAATGAGTAACCCATTATGGTTTAGTGAAACACTCATAAATGACCTATAGTTACCAAAGTTTTGAAATACAGGAAATAAACCGATCGGTTTGCTTTTAGTCATTAAGTATTCTTTTCCACAGGGGCATATTTAAAACCATATTAACTAGTAAAAATCACCACAATGGAAATTGTAGTATCAAATTTGCTTTCAGGTTTCCAGTTTAAAGGGACAATTAAGTTGAATGAGATGTAGCACTTATATTCCCTTTCAAGTCCACCCGTGATGTTGGAAAAAATAAACGTCATTATTAGTGAGCTAAAGGAGGCAGACACTTTTGGAAGAGAGTGCGCTGGAGCCAGGTTCAGACAGTGCTGAATTCTTGTTCCACCGCATCTTCCAACTGAATCAATTCAGGATGGTGAGCTTTGCTTCTTTTTTTTTTTTGCATGGGCAGGCACTGGGAATCGAACCCGGGTTCCCAGCATGGCAGGTGAGAACTCTGCCTGCTGAGCCACCATGGTCCACCCTACTTTTCACCTCTATAAAATGGGAATACAAATTCCTGGCCTTAATTCCTCTCATGATAGTTGTGAGTGTTTAATATGCACACACAGATACAAAGCTCTCTATATAGCAAAATTTAACAGTATCACATAATTTAAGTAAAATAGATGCTATAATGTAGATTATAAGTAAATAAGTGTGGAGTTATATAATCGTATTTGATAATAAACAAGATCAGTGCAAGTAATCAAATTTTGACGTTTATATTTGAGGCAATTTTTTATCTTGATGACTGCTGCTTTTGAAGATGAACTCACTCCTGAGAGTTATTTATTCTCCTCACATGCATTAGAAAACCTAACTTTTGGTTGTAGTAGCAGTCAAAGATTGATATCCACAGTGCTTGTGATAAATTCTGACTTGGGCTCTTCAAGCTGAAGTTATCTAAGTGTCAGCTCAGAGAGCACCAACCTATTCTTGATTGCAGTAACACCAGGATACTGATTGCAATGTGAAAATGTGTGTGTAAGGGAGAAGTCTGTGTGTAATTGCGGGTGAAGTTTGGAACACTTATTGCGATTTCATGATTATTTTAATAACAAATTATTTGTCAAGCAAAAAAAAAAAAAAGAGTCCAATACAATTTTTAGCCTTTTAATGCATTCAAAATTGCCCATTATATGGACTAGGTATTTCCGTTGAATAAGCAGATCCCTGATTATACATCATGTACATTATGATGCATAATCATAAAACATTATACACCATAGATCATACTATTGTTTTCTTTCTGGGCAGCAAGTTGATATTTAATATTCAAGATCCACTGCATAAATAGATTTAGTGCTGGAATGAGAGTTTTACTATTAGGCTTTGTATCCAAGAAAAAGCACAATCTCAATTATGACCCCAATGTATACTTGTTCAACAAATAAATTGTTTGTTTGGGAATAGAAGGTCAATGCAGAAGAAACCAATTATGACTGTATCTCTCCAGCAAATTACTGCATTGTTTGCTATACACATAATGAGACTTGGTGCAATTTCTACTTCCTGTCTTTCACACACATGCACACGCACATGCCACTTTGCACTAGGTAAGAGTGCAATCAAGTGGAATAAAAAGGCAAAACTCTGAGCTCATTCATTCAATGTGATTTCTTGAGCTCCACTGTTTCAGAGACTTGTTTTATTTACTGTCAGGCACTATTCTGGGACTATAGCAAGATCTTTCTTCTTTATATTAATCTCTTCTAGATACTCTTTCTGAAGCAGGTCATGAACCTTCTTACCTTATCACACTGTGTAACCTGTCATACATATGTTCCTTTACTGCTCATTTATTCAACAAGCTTTCATGAACATAAAGAGCATAGTCAACAAGGTTCACACCATGAGATAAATTGGGTAAAATTTTGAATGTGACATGACCCAGCATGCTCAGCTTCCAGTCTGTTCATAATATATCCTAGGGGTACCATGTAATTAGATTTTTGAATCAGTCAGAAAACTTTATTTTGGAGGCAAGTTGTGAGAACAACGTGGGAAAAATTAGAACCAAGCCAGAGCAAGACACAAAACTTGTGTTGAAAAGGGATAGTGGAGAATAAAATTTTGTTTTTTTATAGAAATAATGAGAGGTAAGAAGTTCTAAGAAAGCTGAACTTGCATTATTTTACACATTTTTTACAGTTTAACTTATTTCTAACTTTCCAGAACATGGGGTTGATTTAAATTTTTTCTTACAAATACTAGCAATATTTATTTTTTGAAATTTAAAGCTAAGTTTATCCTTTACTATTTGCAAAAGTAGAGAGTTTAAGAGATAAGAAGAAATTAAGAACAAAAAGAAAATTAATTAAGCAATTATATATTTCACTTCCTCATTTTGAAGAGTTTTCTTATGCATTTACCAAAAATGATTTATAACCTCTAAAGACTATTCAGATGCTATTTTACAGTGTTCCTTTTTACATGTTCTTTGGATTTTCTAAGAACTTTATATAGGTGCTAAATCAGAGTCTCTCGAGCACAGATATCTAGATATAAATTGTGTTTGCAGTACTTAAGGTTATCTAATCAACTCCTCTTCTCCTATCCCAGGTATAATCTCTTCCCTTAAGCAAATTTTAAGTATATTATATATAGTGTGTGTGTATATATATATATATATATATGTGTTTGTGTGCATATTTTTCCTAAAAGTGAATCACCTTCCACTCTTTTCTGTTTGCCTTTCATGAATTGGAATGGAAATATTTGTCCATTTTTTCAAATAAATTAAAACCACAGCAGTCATTGCTACTTTATTGGATATATATGAACAATAACATCTTCAGCCTCATTTCCTAAAAAAGTCAAAACTATAAAATTATTTTCCTCCATCCATTTTTATTTTAAAAGAAATTTTTTTCATGCAACTGAAGATCTCACAGCTTTATTGCGCAGTTCATGAATTGGGCAGTACTCCGTTCAGAAAGTGAAAGGGAGCTACACAGAGGGTATGGAGGGTCATGTACGGCAAATGCAGGAGCGAATGAGGACGTGTTATGATTGGCTGATATTACATTTCCATTTTACATACGGGGTCTTACTAAATGGGAGGTAGGTGGTTGCTTGGGAATGAGGAACTTAGCTGGCATAAGCATACGAAAGTTATCTGGCAATAACTGATTCCTGTGTTTAAATTTGTTTTTCTGTGCAAGCCTGGCAATAGGTTTAGAAATTATTTTAGGTTTTTGGCTTTTGCTGACGTGAGACTTTGCCTGGGCACCTCCGTTGTCGGCTACTAGATTTTATTTATCACTGATAAGGTTTTTAATTTCCCACACATTTGCCTTGGCAAATTCTCATCAGGTAGCCTGAGGCAATCCTTTTGATATGATATTTGTGAAGAGGAAGATAATTTTTTTGGTACCTAGTTGCCATGATAAGTCTACCATTTCACTGTGACAAAGTGGAAAGAAATGATTCAATGAGTGTGGTGTACAGTAAGTTCTACAATGCTTGCTTTGAGAAAATAAACTTATTCCAATGTGATTGATATATTACGGGGACGATTTGTGCATAATGCAAATGTTGTGTTTGCTTATGCGCTATTTTGTTTAGGAGAAACAAGAGGTGTATCCAGAGAATGGTACCCAACTGAAAACACGAAATGTAAGTCCCATTCTCCACCATACAGTTCAAACATCTCCCTGGGACATCACTGCATTTGTTGTAAGGTACAGGCATTATCATTTACACCTGCCCGTTTTAATTTTAATGATATGAACTATATCAGTTGCTCATCAATTATCATCCTAGATTTCATATATATGACATAAAGGGTAAAAAAGGAGTAAAGGTGTGTCAAATATTAATATGAATTAAATATAGCTAGGTGCAATGTTATCAGATGTGATGCGTTTCTTTCTGACTTCAGAGAGCCCTCCTTCTATCCCTGACAAAGATTCACATGCTGCAACTCTTCCAACACCCACTTTTGTGCATGAGCAGTTAATCTTTAAGTTATTTTTGATATATTGCCATAATCTAAGAAAATAGTTCTAATAATATTATCTAAGAAAATAGTTAAACTGAGGGGATTGCATTGGTTGCAAAACAATTTAATTCGAATTTTTGCATAGTTACAGTGGGATTTGCTTTCAGAAAAAGAGGTGGGTCTAAAGAATAATAGATCCCTATAAGTTTTTGCTATCTCACATTATTTTGGAGGGTTCTTCCATATCTGTTTAATTATTTTAGATGCTTTCTAAGCTTTTTGTATAACAATGATATTATATTTACGCATTTACAAATATTGCACCTAGCTGTATTTAATTCATACTAATATTTGACACACCTTTGCTCCTTTTTACCCTTATGTCATACATATGAAATCTATGCTGATAGTTGATGAGTAACTGATGTGGTTCATGCCGTTAAAATTAAAACAGGCAGGTGTAAATTATAAAATCTCCATTTGAAGCAAAATTTTGGGAAAAATAATTGTAAATATCATTAAAAATCAAGAAAGAAAAATTAAAAAGAAAAATAAACCACCTTGCTATAGGAACCAAGCTTTAAGACAAATTATGGGTGAACACTGACTGTCTGACTTTTTCTTTTCTTTAAATTAATATCAGTTTTAATATAGTTCATTTATTTTGCAAAGTCAAGTTTAAAAATTACGGAACTCTTATGTTCGGAATATTCATATCATGAACATTTCACATTTTCTGTCCTCAACAAATTCATTGTGACATAAACTTTTTAGGGTCTGATACTGTCTCTTCTATTGCTACGTCAGGAAAAGATACAGAAGGGATCCAAAAAATTCTTCTTTTTCCTTCATCGTTTCCTATGCAGTTTGTGAGAGTTGTGTGAAATTTGACTTGCTTAAGTGAGTTTCTTCTTTAAAGTTGTGATTTGTATAATGGGCTTGAGGTGCTGCCCAGGCACTATTACAATTTCACACTCTCTGGCTGTGCAAATTTGGGCATGTTATTTAACCTGTTAAAGAGTCAGTTTTTTCCACAAAATAAGGAGCATAATAGCAACTCTCTCACAGTTTTATTATGAGGATTTGATGTGTTTATAACTGTATAGAACTTAACACGGTAAATTAATACATTTTAACCATTGTTGTTCTGATTACAGGAGTAAGATAAAGCTTGCAAAATATAAATGATAATAATGTAGAACATAGGAAGCTGATGGAAGTTATTCAACTTGTATACTTTAAATTATATTCAGCAAAACAAGTTATAGAGATATTCTGGTTTAGTATTCACAGAAATGATATTCTGATTTAGTATTCAAAGAAACAACCAAACTTTGTTGGCCAAATGATAATCTGCTTGCTCGTTTGTAATTCTTCCCAAAATTTCTACTTTACCTTAGTTTAGGTACCCTAGTTCAGGCATGGTTAAGAAAATCTTAAGAGCACCAAAATTCTGTATTTAGACAAGAGCTACAATGTCTTTAAATTAAAATCATCTGGTCTTATTACTGGAATCTAGCTTTAATTGTTAAAATAAATAGCTTACAAATACATAAATAAACTGTTTTAAAGGACTGTTGTTCCTTTTTAATATTTCATGAAGCCAAGAGTCATTGCCCTTTTCTTAAATAATTTACTTTACAATGATATTTAACCTGACCCAATCAAAAGCTTTCAGTTCATAGTAATTCCTGGAGGTCTAATGAGAGACACAACAAAGAGAAAAGAGCATAGCATAATGAAAGCAGAACTCTGTGTGGTTCAGTTCTTGTTTATTCAATATCTCAAATCATTAAAATGACAAAACATTGCTTGCTTTTAAATGAAACAAATGATTACTAACAGGTTCTTTGTTGAATGCAGATCAGCATCACTTAAGGAAATTTCTCAGTTGATTACATCACAAAGGATGGGTGCCTTAAGTAAAGTCGTTTCTGAAAACAACTGTGCTGAGACCTCTTAGTTCTATTATGGCCTGCAACAAAAGTCTGGGCATTTCAAAGCTGCCCAGCTGAAGAAAAATCATACTACCATAAAATATTATCACTCCCATTAAAAACATCTTTCTATTGTTCAATACATTTATTGACAAAATATTTCTTACAGCTACTTATCCCTCTCTCAGATAATACCTGTATTATTATTATATTACTTTTTTGGCCTATATCACTGATCCTTTATAATCAGTTCTTAGCTTCCAGAATTTTAAGCCACGTTTATTAAGGGGATTGATACCACCAAGCAATGAGGAAAAAGTATGCCAAATTACTTAGTCAACATTAACACTTTGAGAATTAGAATGCTTACAGGAATCGTAGGGGAAATTGTAAGCATAAATTAGTTATTTCAGAGAAAATGAAGTTATGATTTATTTTTAAAGTATGTTCAAATCCTTCCTAATACCCCAAAGCATCAACAGACCAACTTAGAGGAGTAACACAATACCATTAATAAAAGGAATTATTTGTTTACAAAGTACACTTCTAAGTGAATTAATTTATTTTTCATAGCAGCTCTACAAATGCTGTGCAATTATCTGGATTTTATTGATGAGTAAACTGGAGCGCAGAGAAGTGAAATAAGTTTCCCAAGGAATCACAAGTGGTGGGTGGCAGATCTGGAGTTCCCACTCTGCAGATTGGTCTTGAACTATTCAGCCAGGTTGCTGCTCTTCAAAGAAAGCAGCCTAAGTATTTTTTTCACTGCATCCAGAGGACACAGGTGTGGACTCAGTTTCACAGTGGCTTTGTGAACTCAGCTCTAACCACTTAGGTCTTAAAGAGAGTTTTCTGCTTCTCAATCCTACCTAAGCCAGCAGAATGTGCAGCATTTGTGGAAGGAAGACTAAGGCTGTACCATGAAATAATAATAAATTAGCTGCATGTGCTTCATTGCAAAATATCCTTTAATTGCCACTACATTCTGACATTCTTTTCTCCATCACAGGTGGTGGCTGTCTTGTCAAATAAAGAAATCCTCACATATAGTGATGGTGTCTTCTCAAGTAATATTCTTGGTCTGAATTCTAAACTGAGCTATGTCCAGTTCTATTTACAAACACTTCGGTTCCACAATTAAATTTCTTCATTGTACACAGGGCCCTTCCTACCTTGTTCTCCTTCACAATTTATGTTCCTTCTAGTTTTTGTAGTCTATTCTACTCTGTACATAATTTTCTTATTATAAAATTCAAACAAAACTGGAACTTGAGTAAATTAAATTTAGATTGGCTTACTTTTATTATTCCACTTAACGAGTTCCCATATTAAAAGTATATAAGCCAATAGTCAGAAAATAAGAATCGGCATTTTTTCATCAGACAAACCGTTCAATTTTTAAACTCTGAATCGGGCCCTGAAGGGTCAGATGTGGAGTCGACCTAATACCAACCTCAAAATATTAAGGCAATTAACAAAAATTGTCAGCTAAATAACTAAACAGGGTAGGTGTTAACATGTATTTATTTGGAATGTTCAGAAAGTAGTCATTTTATTCATTACAATTTATTTTATTTATTTTGTAAACTACTTTCTACTCTAACTAAAATTGCTCATTCTATTCAACTCCCTCCTCTCAGATTGGATGAAACACAAATACAGAAAAGAGATTCCGACCTGGGAGCAGAAAACTTCTCATCAGTCTTCCTTTTAACTGGCTGCTCAGTTCTTGACCTTTGTCCTCATCTCACTTTGATAAATTACTTGAATAACACAATTTACATTATTTTCCAAATCCTTACCTGCTGTTCACAACTTGTACTTAATTCCAGATAGATGCATCTAACTGTTTACCTTGTATCTCTCCCTAAATATACAAAAGTACTGCAAACTGACATGCAGTAAACTGAACTAATGAACAAGATGTATTCCACTTCCTGTAGTTCCTTTTCTTGTGACTCATTCATTTGGCTCATCCAAAGTTAACATTCTCCAAAACTTTCTCTTTTATTTTATCTACTTATATTTTTAGCCAATCACATGGAATACTTACATATCTGCTGTAATACCTTTGTATTCTGTCAACACCTCTTTATGTGCATTAAGACTACATTAATTTAGTCTTTTGCCATTTTTACCCCAATGGGTTACAAATCCCCTTAACTGATCTGTTCCCAGGTGGGGCTCCTGCATTTCACCATACCCGTGGAGGAGAAATCCTGGAATGGGCTTCAAAAGTTTATGAATCTTTTAGAGCACTTCATAAATATCTCTATTCCCACCCCTAGATGCTTTCATTTTCACACAGGGACTAGTAGACAGAAACAGAGTGTTATCTTTTAAATGTAAATCTGATCATGCCTCACTCCTGCTTACAATGTTCTACAAATCCCTCAAGATAAAAATTTGATTTGGCTTGCCTGGCACCAAAGCCCCCTCCTGATATCATCTGTGTCCCATCTGGACAAGCACTTCCTGCCATCCTCCCGTTTAGTAACTCAAACTTCCGGTTTCCATTCTTGGCCCTCTCTTATAACAAATGATTATATTGCCTAAAATCTATGCAGATACATTGGTTATCAAACTTTCCTGTTCTCATTAACGTACACGGCTGTTGCTTTGAATTGCAGTTTGGAGAGTTTAACCATTATTTTCATTGTTTTAAGTCACTGAATCATTTCCATGTTTTATTTTAAAAATACTTAGCAATTTTTAACGAAAAGCATTATCTTCTTGGAGTTCACCAACATGAGCTTCTTTTTCTGTCCTTCCTTGCTAGTCTTTTTTGTTCAGAACTTCCCCCATGCATATGGTTCCCTTGGTGTAAAAGACAATATCCCTCTCCCTTCCTTCCTCTAGTTTCTCTCTGCTCATCCGTCAGACTTCACTTCAAAGGGGACTTCCACAGGTGCTCAGTTTCCTGTTCCAGCGCTTCCCAAAGCCTGGCTGGCCCTTGACCAGCCGCATCAGAAACTCCAGAAATTTGTTAAAATGTAATCTATGGGCCCCCACTCAGATTCCAACTAGACATTACAATTTCAAAAAATAAGAAGTGATTACTTGGTTGTGGATTCTGTTGCTTTTATCATTGTTAACTGTTACATTCGCTGTCCTTGCATAATTCCTGGTTCAGGGCATGCACTCTGCTAATATTCACTGAATTAATGAATACACTGATGAAAATATTTCTGTTATTTTATTAGCCCTTCTTGTCCTTTAACCTCAGTGCTCAAGTCCTTTCATTGCTCTTAGATATATTCCTCCATTGAGGAACTGCATTTTCTAGTATAATTCCCCACCCCCCTCTCTCTGAGGCACAATGAGCATTATATAACTAAGTTTAGCTACTGTCAGTTGTTTTAATGATTGTGCTCTGCATGTCTTTAGAAACAAAAATTTCACGTTACCTTCAAGTCATTGTGGAAATAGGGCTGAGTGAGAAAGAAATTGTATTTAAGATTGAAGGTTTTGGTATATTATTCATTCCTTATTTAAATATGACCTCACAAGCAACCATGATTTAGCACAGTGAAATGGATTGGTTTGAAAAATTGGTCTTACGTTTGTTTACATAGATGCAGTGCTATCTATCTAGTGAAACAGGTACTTGGAATCCTTTGATTGCTTCGTGGCTGAGGTGCCATCTTCTATGGAATGCAGGGACGGTGCACCTGCTGTCCCCTACATTTCTTATTTTCAACAATTAAGAAACATCTTTCATTACAATTCTATTTTCAATTATTAAAAATCTTTTCATTCATGCAACTTTTACTCTATGCTGAGTTCTTTTGACTGTCATTTCTTTTTTTCTTTTTTTTTTTTTTTTTTTTTGAGGGAGGAAGGGAAGGAAAGAAAGACAGAGAAGGAAGGAAGGGAGGAAGAAAGGGAAACATCTTTAAACATTTTCTTATTTTATTATATTTTGTTTGTTTGTTTGTTTTTTTTACATGGGCTGGGGCCGGGAATCGAACCGGGGTCCTCCGGCATGGCAGGCAAGCACTCTTGCCCGCTGAGCCACCGCGGCCCGCCCTGACTGTCATTTCTTTTATTCAAAACTGAGCTAAGCTGATAAGTTTTTTATTATTTCATGTAATTCTAAGTCAATAATTATCTGTGGCCATTTCTGATAGACTGCTATCTCATTAATTAAATGGGTAGAATTTACATTTTTAATTATTATAACAAGTCTTTGATGATAGTGCTTTACCTCCTTAAAAGAATAGAAAAACACTTAAAGTAAGGGCCATTATCATCTTTATTTTTTTCAATGCTAATGAGTCATGTAAGACAATAGAATATTATTGAGGACTTTATGTCAATTAGAAAATCAGCATGAAATGAATATAACAATATAAATGCAAAATGCTTTTACAAGTGCATTCACATACTATAAATTCAAAAATTATAAAACTTCATTTCCTTAAACAAAATACATAGTAAAAACAAAATGTAATTATATAGAAAAGTTTTTAATTTGTAATGACCCAAGCAGTCATTTCAGGTAATATGTCCCATCTTGAGTTGACGAATAGATATTTTTACCTTGAAAAAGGTCTTTTAATTATTGCAAAGAAATCAATATGCCACCCATAATTTTGATAGAAAAAAATAATGTTTTATAAATTTGAATAACTTATTGAAAACATAATTTCTAAAAATGTATTCTAATTTCTTTTTAATATTGTTCATATCTGCAAGGTTAATTACAGAGTATGAAATACAGCTATATTGGTGCTCTAGAACAGTAAATAAATTCTTATAGTGAATTGCATTAGTAAGGATGCCTCTTTGATATATCAACCACAAGCAGAGGAGAAAAATGATCAAAGTGGACCTTGATGTAAGATTAATAAAATCATTGATAAGTCCTAGAAGATTAAATTGACTTAACTTTGTAACATAAGATATTTGATTAAAAATATATCCCAACCTTTTGATAGGGTAATATAAACACTTGTATCGTTTTGTGTACTTATTTAAACAAGAAACATGCAGTAAATAGCCTGTTTAACTATTTGAATGTTACTTCTGTGTTTCTGTCACTCAGGATTAGCAAAGCTATCTATCTATCTGTCTGTCTATCTATCTATCATCTACCTAATTTATTAGTATCTACCTATCTGTATTAGCTAGGGTCCTCTAGAGAAACAGAATCAGTAGGAGGTATCTGTAGATAAAAAATTTATGAAAGTGTCTCATGTAACCATGGGAATGTTATGTCTATAGGGCAGGCTGCAAGGTGGTAACTCCACTGAAGTTCCTCAACCAACTCTCAGGAGAGGCTGGCTAGACAACTGTGGGAATGAGAGAGTCCAAATCCATAGGGCAGGCTGTGACGCTGGCAACTCTAATGAAAGGTTTGGATGAATTCCACAGGAGAGGCTCACTGGCTGAAGCAGAAAGAGGGACTCTTTCTTCTGAGTCCCCCTTAAAAACCTTCAGTGATTAGATTAAGTATCACTCATTGCAGAAGGCACTCCCCTTAGCTGATTACAAACACAATCAACTGTGGATACAGCCAACATAATCATGATTTAAGTCCATAAAATGTCATAGTCACAGACAGACCAACACTTGCCCTACCAGATGGCCAGGCACCGCCACCTGGCCAAGTTGACACAGGAACCTGGCCATGACACTTTCTTTCTTTCTCTAATCTATCTGTTATTTAGGTGTGTGTACATACATGCACAGACAATTTCTTGAGAGTAGCCTTGACATTTTTTTTGTCTCCATTACCCTTCCCTTCCCTCTTACATTTTAGGGGTAAAAAATGTCTATTAGAAATGACACCCAAAAATGAAAAGAAATATCTTTTAGTGAATGCCTACTATACTAGCAATTTATGTAGGTTATATTTAATGATATAAAGGCATTTTGAATAAAATTTCCATTTTGATTTTACAGGTGAAAAAGTGAGGTTAGATAGATTTAATAAACTATCCAAAGTCATTCAGTTATCAAATTTTGATCTGGGATCAAATATGGGACTGTATAACCCCAAAGCTTGCGCTTGTTCCTCTGTACTCCACTTCATTTACTAACCATGTGATTATTTAATAGTTTATAAAGAGTTTATTTTCATACATAATGATTATGAATTTCATGAAAGGTATTAGATTTTGAAATTTTGAAAAATGTTCTTGTGGATTTAGAGATATAAAATACAGTCTATTTTAATAATTACATATTAAATATATTTACTACAACATAAATTAATATTAGCATGATAAAATATAGAGTCTTTAATTCATGCAATGCCAATTTTTTACAGGAAGATAAATTTTAAGCCTTTGTGTACAAGTGAAATATATTAAATATATGTATCATGATAAAATATAATTTATTAATACTGCATTTATAACTTAGCCTTTATATTATAATATTTATTTGTTTTTGTCACATATACATTTAATTTTGGGGGATAAAATATTTTCTTAGTCAGTCTTAATTGTCAATTTAGAAATGACAGCATATTTTGCCCATATATAAGAGATTAAAGAATAGTTGTTTAATTTCAAAATTTACTGAAGCTGATTTCAACATTAAAGGAAACATGTTTGAATATTGATTTTTACCATAGTTTAAACTTAGTGATTTAGCTAAGGCTGAATTAATTTCACCTAAGCTGTGGCTCAGTTCTTTGACACATTTTTCCCTTTCTATGCGTATTTTTCCCTGTCCTCCAACAGAAACTTAGACAAGTTATATAAAAAATAATCCTTTCATTAAATTTAATGTTCAGTATTTGCTGTTATCCTCTTCCTTGTTTCCTTTTTTATTCATTCACTTCTTGTATTTCTTACTCTATCTTTACTCCTGCTTCTGTGACATTGAAATATTACTGTTCTCTTTGGATGCAGAACATTTTGCAAAAATCCATTTTCTTTTTGAAGATTGGTTTGAGCCATATTGATTTTCAGAGAATTGACCTAGAGCTATTTCTATCTGCTTACAAAACAACTTTCTTAAATCTTTCCTTTACCACAATTTCAGCATGTTCGAATAGAATAGCCACAACTTCCCCCTGAAATTATGTTCTAGTCACATGTTCTTTATTGGCTGAAGTCATATATTTCTCCTACTCTTCCAGGGAAGATACTGGTAGATATATTTGATTGTTTCCTTCCATCCATTTTCTAGGACTGGTCATCAAAGCTCATTTTTCCTGTAAAATTTCTACATGGATACTTTATGTTGTTGGGGCAAAGGTCACACATGTCATTTAGATTTTCTCATTAATCTGAATAAGATAAACATGAATTCAGACCCCTATTCTTTAGTACATCCTGCATAAAAATGTTCCTCATACTAATTTCATTGCTCATGTTCAGTGTAACAAAATCTTATTGCTAGATATTTAAAATCTAAAGTCTTGCGTATCAAGTCATCTCCAACCCTTCACCACCATATTATGTTTTCTGTTGTATAACCACACTTCTTTTTTTTTTGCTTTTGATCAACCTCTTCATTGTCCCCTTATCTATTTCTCCATTTCCACTTGCAAATAATTTCCATTTTCCAGATGGATATCCCGGTTTAATGTTAATGGACTAACCCATTCTCTCTATCCATCCATAAAACACCAGTTTTGCAAGCTTCTCCAATTTCAAAGCAATTTGTTATTTTCATGAAAACTTAAAATGATTTCATCAGTGGTACCAAATTTATTTTCAGATATATTCAGATATAGTAATCTTTCCAAACTGACTTGCATGAAAGTTACTGATGAAAAGAAGCATTTCTTAAACTGAAGGTGTCCTTCAGGCATTAATCCTATGAAGAATAATATTGAACACATATCCACCTTGTAAATGTTAGTAATTTTAATACTTAATCCTTGTAGGCAATAATCCATAGATCTGTTTGGGTTATTTGAAATTGTATTCTCCTGTTTGTTACTTACATGGAAAATTCTCTTTACATCAGAAAATAAAAATGACGCTAACAAAGGAGTCTAGGAAATTCTTCTTATATGTTTGAGATCATTTATGTGATTTGCTAATATATCACTTCGTACCTCATAGCATGAAATATATAGTACCTACCAAAAGAAAAATATTATAGAAATTCTTTCTACAGCAGTCCTGACAGGTGGTAATATAGTGCTAAGATTTTCTCCTTTTTAGAAATGTTTCCCCTTATGAAAGTGTTGAACTTTAGTTTAGTGGGAAAGATCTAAACATTTCTAATTATCACAATTACATTCCATCTTATGAAAGTCTTGTGTGCTCGTGTCTAGATTTCCTTAATTCATTCATACATTAAAAAATATTTATGAAATTCTCAATTCTTTCTGGTAGTCATCCTTCAACAGGTAGCTATACAGAAGTAAGGGAAAAAAATAAAAAGATGAACATGGTCTTTACCCTCAAGAAATAAATAATGAAATTCTCAAGGCTTTAGTTTCAAGATCTCTAAAATGGTGATAATGGTAATGTTCTAGTTTGCTAGCTGCCAGAATGCAATATACCAGAAACAGAATGACTTTTAAAAAGGGGAATTTAGTAAGTTGCTAGTTTACAGTTCTAAGGCCAAGACAATGTCCCAATTAAAGTAAGTCTATAGAAATGTCCAATCTAAGGCATCCAGGGAAGGATACTTTGGTTCAAGAAGGCCAATGAGGTCATGGTTTCTCTTTCAAGTGAGAAGGCACATGGTGAACGCAGTCAGAGTTTCTGTCTCAGCTGCAAGGACACATGGCAAACACAGAGTCATCTGCTAGCTTTCTCTCCTGGCTTCTGGTTTCATGAAGCTCCCCGGGAGGCATTTTCCTTCTTCATCTCCAAAGGTCGCTGGCTGGTGGACTCTCTGCTTCATGGTGCTGCAGCATTCTCTGCTCTCTCCAAATCTCCTGTTCAAATATTTCCTCTTTTATAGGACTCCCATAAACAAATCAAGACCCACTCAAATGGATGGAGACATGTCATCACCTAATCCAGTTTAACAATTGCTCTTGACTAAATCACATCATCCAGGGAGATGATCTGATTACAGTTTCAAACATGCAGTATTGAATAGGGATTGTTCTACCTTTATGAAATGGGATTTTGATTAAAACATGGCTTTTCTAGGGGGCATACTTCCTTTCAAACCAGCACAGGTAACAACTTTATAAGTTTGTTTAGCAAATCAACTGATTTAATGCAGCAAAGGGCATGATACTGAGCCTCATTCACAGGATGCTACCAATAAATGTTAACTTCATTCAATGAAACCTGAGATGACATCAATATTTTGATGGCCACATCATAGAAAGGACTCACTTTGAATGTATACATAACTAAATTTCCTAAAAGTCTTTGCACATATAATGCAACTATATTAAATCAACAGAAAGTACAGTTTTGAATTTCAACTTCATTTTTATCTCTTCAGATGCGGTCAGGTTTTCAAAACCCGTTACTGGTTTTAATGAAATGAACTTGGAATTCTCAGTTTTGCATAATATGTACATTTGGTCAGCTTCCCATCTACTCAACATATTAATCACAAACACACTAATAAATTTGAAGGGCTGATGAGTCCTCTAAAGCCCTTTTAAGTGATGATAGAAATCATTATTGAGTGTCACACTAATTTTTCCTACAAGAAATTCGATCACGGAAGATCCTTTAGGAGTATGTTCAGTGTCCCTAATTATTATTTTATTTGGAACAAAGGTCCCTATTTCATTCAAAGATTAGTATGAATGATCATATAGCTATTTTATAAATATTATCACTGCTTTTTTTGAAATCTCCATGATATATTGTAATTAACTGAACTTGCCATGCTTGGTTATTGCAGAATCCATATTTCCTTATAGGGGTCACTGCATTTCTTCAACATTCTTGCACTCTTTCAATTCAGTAATCTACTGCCCTATGTTGTGTAGACCTGTTCCATAATCATCTATCATTTTGTGGAATTAGTCTCAGGAAAAAACTTGACCACACACTGATTGTATTTTTATTCTTCATTTTAAATTGTTTTTATTCCATCTAAATTCCATGCATAAGTTAAGATACTAGAATATCTATTTTTTGCCTCATTTTTCAGTTTTTAAGTTCCTTTTATGTAGAGATATAAGAAATCTTTCCTAGAAAGGGAAAATTATATACAGTGACACAGGACTGCATTTCTATAGCATTTCCCATGAAATTTTATTAAATTCAATAAAATGAATGTGTTCAGTGCCCAAATAAATAGGGAACTGGGTTCAGACAAGTGTTTTAGTTTACTCATTGTTAAAGCAAGTATCGTATGATGAGTTGGCTTAAACAATGAGAATTTATTGACTCACATTTCTGCTAGGAGAAGTCCAAATCAAAGCCTCATCAAACCAATGATTTTCATAATGGCACTGGAATTCTGGGTCTGGCTCCCAGTGACCCTTGGCTTCTTTTTCACAAGGCAATGCACACGGTGGCCTCTCTTGGCCTCTCCCTTCTTTTCTGGGATCTGTTGCCCTTCAATTTCTTGCTTCGTGTTGCTTTTTCTCCATTTGTCTCAATTCCATTCTGCTTATAAAGGATTCCTGTGACAGGATTAAGATTCATCTTGGTTGAGTTGAGCTACACTTTAATTGAAGTAACTTTATCCAAATGTCCCATTTACAAGGGTTCACACCCACAAGAAGGATTAAGTTTAAGAACACGTTTTACTGGAGTACAATAGCTCTAAACCACCAAAAAAAGTTAAACAAAGTTTCTTTAGTTCAAGACTTCTCAATGCTTTTGTCAGGTAATGCAAAGCGAAAATGGCCCAGAGGGAGATGAAGTGATTTCCATTTTCCTACTCAATTGAACCCAAGATAATTTGACTCATTGAATTCATTGAATATTGGTCTCCATCGTAGTCTTCCAGAGCTTCCATACACATACACACAATCAGTTGGATTAAACAACAAGAATTTATTGACTCATGGTTTGAGAGGCCAGATTCTAGATCAAGTCATCAGCATGGCCAAGCTTTCTCCCAGGTTGGAGCAATTTAGCAATAGCAATCCTCCATCACCTGCTTACATCCCTTCTTTCACCTTCATTGTGAAAAGAAATTGGATGACTCTCTGCATCCAATTTTCAATACTTGTAAAGGATTCCAGGAATAGGGATTAAGGCCCACCTTGATTCAGTTGGACCACACCTAATTAGGATTTTAGAAGATCCTATTCACAAATGAGTCTTCACTTTAATTGATGATACATCTTCAATGGGTTCTATTTCCAAATGGATTCACACCCATAGGAATGCAGAGTAAGATAAGAACTTATCTTTTGGTTGGGATACAGAATTCAATCTACCACAGTCACTTTCTCTTTTCTTGAGAGACTAGCTCTCACACCTTGTTTTCTCAACAATTCACTTAGGTTATTCTAATTTAAGACAGTCTTAACTTAAAATTGCCTTCAAGTCATCTCTAGGTGGCTAAGAATTTAGGATGTAGGTAGAGAGACATTCAAAATCAAATGACCCATGCATCCAATATCCATGCATTTAGAAGGATTTGGTCATTCTTAAGAACTTTGAAGGCATACGGCAAATTCATGTCCATGTTTATTTGTAAACCACAGCTAGTACTGGTATAGAGTTTACATATTCAAAATGTACTAGCAAATAAGTGTTTAAATTATAATTTTGCATAGGGGTAGAGACATTTTTTCCTCACCAAGGAATTTTTCCTCCAGGAAAACTTTCTCATTATTTAAAGTTTCCACGAATGACTATTAGCAATATTAAAGGAAGCATTTTTTGAAAGTATTAATTTTGATGACTTTAATGCACAATTGTACTGCTATCATACTTATCTGCAGAAACCTGCTAGCTGAGTACTTTAGTATAATTCCAGCTTCTGAGGGCTTTAGAGGATTTTTTTTTCTCATATATGACAACAAAATAGGAAATTCAGTTAAAACCATTAATTTCCTTAACAACTTTTAACAATTTTCCCAATCTTTGTTCATTTTGCCCTGGTTCTAAATTTCTACTAATAAGCTAAGCTTACTTATTTATTATTTTCACATACATATATTGTATTTATTCTGAAAATGAGGGCATAGGTGCAATGTTCTATAATTGACTACACATTGTTTTCTTCTCCATATTTTTGCATCATTGTTGCACACTAGATAGGCCATGAGAAAGACACAATCTCATAATCAGTGCATAAGTAGATAAAAATAGGGCAGATATATTGGTGTGTTTACTGCTGGTCACATTATTTTGAAGTCCTTAGGAAAGATGGAATAGATAATAAATAGAGCATAATAGGATAGGGGACCCCATGCTACTAGAACTAAATTGTGGAGCTAATGCAAACTATGCAATTATGTACTTTGCCTGTGATAAAGTACACAACTAAGGCACTGAAGCATAAAATCAAAGGAAGAATTCTTGTACAATGATATTCACCTCTATTTTTCACAGTAGGAAAGAACTCTCTGGGATACTACATGTTCCATTTGTTCTTTTTCTTTTTTCCTCAAAATATCTATATGTCATTTCATCAGGACCGTTGTGCATATGAGTTAAGCGTATGCTAGTTTTAAGTAAATTTCACCATATCAAGATAAATTCTAAAGGGGTACTGATTGTCATCTTGAATGCCCAATATAAATGTGTATGTTTCCATGTGTAAAAGACAACTAATCTTTGAAAGAACATGAATCATGGCATGGGATTTGAAACATCAGTAAAAATGTGGTATGTTAAAAAATACTCAAGATGTCAAGACCTGCCAAAAAAAAAAAAAAAAATCAGTCAAAAGCAAAGTGGTGACAACATTTTTTTAGATTGCATGGATTGTGAGTTATTCAATGGGCGTAAGAGTCCCAAAATATCTGTATTTGAACTGAAAGGTGCTTGTCACAAATTATTTTATTTTCCTTGGGTGAAGTTAATGAAAACTCTGACTTTGTATCTTCCTTTCTGGAATTTTGCTTCTTTCAAACTGCAACTCTACCTCTAGACTCTGAAAGGGAAGACAAACATTATGGGCACCCAACAACTCAAGAACAGAGAGCAGATGGGAAATTCACTGCTCACCATTTGTAGTAGGTTGAATTATGTACCCCCAAAATACATCTATGCTGCTATAGGTGTGAACCCATTGTAAATAGGACCTTTTGAAATGCTATTTTTAGCTAAGGTGTGTTTCAGGTGATTGAGGGAAGTTCTTAATTATATTACTGAAGTCCTTTATAGACAGAAGAAACTTAGATACAGTCAGAGAAAGTACAGGGAGGAGCCAGAAGTCATTGGTAAAGGGGAGAGAAAGAAGAGTGCACCACCGTGTGACAGGAAAGCCAAGGAACCCAAGGATTTCCAGCCAGTCAGAACACTATGCTACTGACCTAGGAAGAAAAAAATCTTCTAGCTTCAAAGTTATAACCCAGTATATTCTTGGTGTTAAGCCAACCCATTGTATGGTATTGTGATAACAGCCTGGCAAAACAAAAACACCATATGTTTGAACATCAATACTTACTAGTCAGGTTCCTAAAATGATCTCATTGCTCCCTTTTAGTGACAAGGCTTTTGTCCTCTGAACATTGCTCCACTTTTTATAGAAAAAGAGCAAGATATTTTTAGTGTTTTATTGTAGTTTTCATTCTATTTTATAAAGTGGCATTTCCAAAAATAACTACTGGCTTGTTACAATTCCTACTGTTGTGAGTTGTTGTTTTTTTCTCCACCCCCCCGTAGAAACAAGTGTTTATATCCCCAAACCCCTGTTTCTCTTCATCATCACTTTATTAGTTTTCTATTGTTGCTTAATGAATTACCAAACTTAATATATTAAAACAACATCCATGCTAGAGAGAACTCATAGATTTATAGGTCAGAACTCTGCATGGGCTTGACCGGGTTCTCTGTTTAGGGTCTTAACAAAGTTGACACCAGTTATCTGCCAGGCTGGGCTCTTGTATGGATGTTCTGTGAAAGAATCCACTTTGAGGTCTATTCAGATTGTTGGAAGAATCTAGTCCATGCAATTGTAAAACTGAGGGTCCCATTTTCTTGTTACTGTCCCAGGGTTGCTCACAGATCTGAGAGCCTGCTCTGAAATTTACTGTAATATTGAGCATTTAAGGTTTTCGAAACTGTTTTTTTTTTGTTGTTATGAAAAAGAATTGGTACACTGTACTTTATTTTTAATTATTTACTAAGAAGATTCTTCCAACAATATTTATCCAGCTTTATTTAGTTTCCATATTTTACCCAAATTAGATATATTCTGAAGTTGGATCTAGTGAACAACGTTGTATACTTTCCATATCTTGAACAGTTTCTGCAGCTCTGTGATGATAACTGGTCTAATATGTGATTCAATGTGAGGTAACAGAAATGCATTTCAATTTAATTTAATTTTTAGTGAGATATAATTATATACAATAGAATTCATCCCTTTTGGTGAAATATTCTAAAAATTTTTTAAATTACATGTAGTCATGTTGTCACTAACACTATCAACAATGGAAGAAAATGTACCATCTCCTCCAAAATTCCCACATGCCCCTGGAGAATTAATCACTCCTCTCGTCACCAGACCACAGGGGCCAGTTACCTGTTATCTATCCGTATCTTTTGTCCTGTTAATGAGATCATTATGTGAAATCATACAATATCAGTCTCATTATTTTGGCGACTTCCTATTAGCATGACACATCTGAAAATCATCCATATTGTTTGGTGTATCAGTAATTTTTCCCCATTTGTTGTTTGGTGGCTTTCTCAGCAATGACGTGTGGATGCATGATAGATTGTTTATCCATTTTTACCAGATCAAGAATATTCATCCTTTCATACAATTATAAACAAAGGTGCTTTAAACATTGGGTTTTTGCATGAGCATCCACTTTAATAAGTTTTGCATTTTCTATATAAACTTAATTTTTTACTTACCTTGTATAAATACCTAAGAATAGGGTTGCTAAATTCTTTGGAAGCTGCATGTTTAACTTTATAAGCAACTACTAACTTTTCTTGTAAAGTAGTTGTACTATTTTGTCTTCCAACCACTAATTTATCAAAGTTCAATTGCTTTGCATCTTTGGCAGCATTTGGTATTGTCCGGTTTTTACAATAATTTAATTTTAGGCATTTAATGGACATACGTGTTCCATTGTAGTCTTAATTTCTGTTTCCGAAATATGAATGATGTTCATCAACATTTTAAGAGTTTTTTGACCACTGTGTATCTTTGGGGAAGTGTTTGTTCCAATTTTGTGTATATGCTTATTTTTTAAGTCAAGTTGTTTGTTTCCTTGACTTAAAGTTGAAATTTTTAAGTTGAGAGAGATTTCTAAGTTCTTTCTCATATGAATAATTTGAAAATACTTTCTCTGAGTTTGCAGTTTATCTTTTCATTATCTTAACTGTGCCTTCCAAGGAGCAAGCATTCTCAAATTTAATGAAGTCAAATTTATTAATTTTTCTTGCCTAACAAAAGGTGACAAAAATTTTCTTCCAGACTTGCTTCATAAAGCTTTATAGCTTTAAATTCTACATAAAAAATTATAAACAAATAATTCCCTTATATTCCTAATTTGCTAAGAGTTTTAATTCTGAATGGATGTTGAATTCTGCTAAATGTTATCTGTGCATCTATTGAAAGGACAACACGGAATTTAACTTTGGTCTATTCATATATTGCTTCACATTGATTGCTTTTCAAATGCTGAGTCAGCCTTGCATTCCCAGGCAAAACTTTATTTGATCATGATGTATAACCTGTTTTTTTTTTATTTTTTTATTTTCTTTGTGGTTGGCTAATGCATTGTTGAGGAGCTTTGTGTTCATGTTAATGTGATATGTTGAAGTCCAGTTTTCTTTTCTTGCAACATTTTGGTTTGCTTTGGTGACAGGGTAATTCTTGCTTGATAAAATTGAGAAATATTCCTTATTTCTCTATTATTTGGATCAGTTTGCGTTAAGTTGGCATTATATATTTTTTTTAAATATATGATAAAAAGTGCCAGGAAAGCCACTTGGGCTTGTTTTCTCTGCTTAGAGATTTTTACTATGGATTCCATCATTTAATAGATCTAGCACTATTTTTTCCTTGTGTGAGCTTTGGTAGTTTGTGTCATTCAAGAAAATTATCCATTTCATTTCAATTTAAATATCTGGCATAGAGTTGTTCCCAATATTCTCTTCCTATCCTTTTAATTTTTGTTGGAGCTCAGATGATGTCTGTATTTTAGTTCTTAAATGGTAATTTGTTTCTTCTCCTTTTGTGGAGAAATGGATGGCATAGCCAGAGGTTTATCAGTTTTATCCATTATTTTATAAATTACCTTTCTTTTTCTTTCTCTTTTTTTTTTTTTTTTAATTTCATTGAATTTTACCCTTGTCCTTATTATCTTTCCTCTGATTTATTTTAGGTTTAATTTTATGTTAGAGTTCTAGTCATAAGTTAGAATCTTATATTGTTGATTTGGAGGTGTTCTTTCTTTCTCTCTCACATAATCATATAATGATATAATTTTCTCTCCATGCACTGCTGTAGCTGCATCTCCACAAACTTTAAATTTTAACTAAATGTGAACTGCTTTTTTTAATTTCCCTTGTGACCACTTTTTTTGTACCATGGGTTATTTGGAAATGTATTTTTCAATTTCCAAGTAGTTGTGGGTTTCTCAGATATTTGTTACTGATTTCTATGTTAATGCTGTTATGATCTGAGGACATGCTTATTATGATTTCAATTCTTGTAAATTTGTTAGGATTTGCTTTATGGCCTAGCTTTATGGACTACCTTGTTGAATTTTCCATGTGCACTTTATAGGAAAGCATATTTTGCCATACTTTGGTGGGCTGGTCTATAGAGTAGGTCAGATTGGGTGATTAAGTTGTTCAGGTCTTCTATATTCTCACTGACTTCCAGTGCTGGCTTTCCTGTGACTACCTGGGGAAGATCCATAGAGAGAACATTTAAATGGATATGAAATCCCCTTGTGTAGGTGACTTTCAGCTATTGTAGGCTCTCACACACCCCAAACTTGGCATTTATGTTTGTCTTACTTGATGGTATGTATAGCTGTCTTCCTTTTTCACTCTAATCCTACAGAGGCAGTTCTTATATCCCTCCTCTCCTTAGATGCTTCTAGTTTTTTCTTCAATTTCAAGCTAGTAGGTTCACATGCAATAACAGGTCTCTGGAAGAGGTGCAGAAAACTTATGATTTTGTAGATAATCCAGGCTCTTTTGTGGTGATGATTGTTATTTGAATGATGGCAAGTCTGTGCCTAACTTTCTATATACTAAATGGAAGCTAGAAAAGTCCATTACATTTTCAATGGCATAAAACCACACAATCATTTGTGAAACTAGTGTTTGCAAAATCAAAGTTGTCAGGGTAAGGGTTAAAAAATGATAACCTTGTAGGTTTTAATTCTGCTGGAATGATACTAAAATGACATTAATATCATCAACAGAATTTAAAAACTTGATAAGGATGATTGTGAGTATAGTAATAGATTGTCACATTTTCCAACAATATTTAAAATATTAAGAATTGGTCCTTTCCTTTAAATAAGGCTTTATTTTAAAGACGTTTATCAAAGCACTGAGGTAGGCACTGCTCTGTTTTTTTTCCACCAAGTAATGCTCTTGATTGTTTCTACAGTCAGTTTTGTTGCTAAATTATAAAATTCAGAACAAAAATTGTATTTAACCTGAAAATATAAACTTTATTATCAAATAGATGAAAAAGCAATTTACTCATGCTTGGCATTGCTTCTATCAGCAATTGTATAATTAAAACATTAATCACTACCACCACGGATGCCTCCTATATTCCAGACTATTTCTCAGACATTTTGCATACTTTATCTTAAAAAATGTTAATGAAATCTTGCAAAGAAAATACTGTGGGTCCTGTCTAAGAGTTGCAGCCAAGTCTTATTAAGAAACTTGCCCAGGGACCTATAGATCATAAATACAACGCAGTATTTTGAACCGATTACCAAAAGGCCAATTGTAGTGAGTCTGACACACCACAAAGTGTAATAAAATATTTTCCTATGAGCTGACATGACTTATTCATGCTTCCATTGTTCAGTGCAAAGAACACAGTCCTTTAAGCTCCTGGGCCACTCATAGGAAGGGTCGTATCTATATAAAATTAAAAGGCAAATACTAAATTTCAGAAGAAAGTGGAATAACGGAACAGCAAAGAAAGAACTTTAATGTAGAAAAATAATTATATATGAACTCAGAAATATTGGCAATAGTGAAATTCAATATTGATTTGAACATGTTTTAGAGATCAAACAGGCCAAATTCTAGACAGAAAGCAACCACAGCCACTAGCAGCCCTGTGATATTTCATGTTGTATATTCCTTGTAGGATTCTTACAGCAGTGATAAGAGTTATCCATGGAAGGAGGCGCTTCTGCTCAAAATCTCAGCTGGCTGGTGCACAGCTCCTTAGGGCAAACTGCAAACATTCTGTTAAGAATTAGAGTAGGCACACTCTCACAGGAGAAATTGCTATTCCTCTCCTAGTTCAAGGAACACCAGCTTCCCAGAGTGAGGAGAATAGTTAATGAGTTTCAGCTTGTTTCGAAGCTCAATGCTCTTGAAGGAAAGATGTTTATATTGAAATTAATGACACTTTGTATTTCGTTTGGAAAATACATTTAAAGCAAACCCACCAATGCTAAAAATAAAATATCATTTATGATTTTCAACTTCAGAACTTATTGAAAAAAATAGGAATCTTTAAATCTCCTTAGACATTACGTATTACCAGTAAGAGCAAATATGAAAATGTCTATATTAAATAACTATTTGATCCAATTCAACACTTCAGTATAAATTTCAAACTGTATTATGAAGTTTCTAAAAACAATATTTTTAGGAGTATAGGAATATCTTATGAGGCTTTTATTTCAAGACATTCATGCTCCCAAATTTTGCTTGTTGAATTTATGTTACCATGTTTTATTTGGAGAGATAATGTTATTGGAATTGGAGATAACATTTTTCCTTCCTTGCCACATAATACTGAGTAATTTATTTAAATTTTTTGGATATTAAATGATTATCTCTAACTACAATTTTAAAATTGTCTTTATTCAATTAAATTTCCTCACAGAGGCAGCAGGATTTAAAAAATATTCTTATTTTATTTTATTTTTCCACCCAGACTTCTGACCCATAAACTAAATTTCTAGATCATTTTATTTTCTTTCCTCCCCCCTCCTTTTTTTTATTAATATGAAGCAGTTGCTTACTTTTACATTTATTTTCTTAAATATACAGAAAATAATAGTGACAAAAAATACCAACTCTTGATTCTGGATTTAATTTAAAAAGTTAATTTTATTGTTTTATTGTAAAAAATAAATAACAACCAAATTATCTTAGAGAACCCTTACTGATATCACAATGAGAGTCAAATATTCAGCCTTTCCACAAAATGTCCAAATTATTACTTAATTACTTCATCAAAATAATACTAGATTAAGAAAATAAATTGATAGATAGGATTGTATGTTGTTACTATTTAGGTAAAGTCATAGAATAATTTTTATATGACCAATTTCTAATTTCTGAAATGGATTATAGCATCCACCTTGCACCAGTGAAAAGTTTGCAGATATATAAACAGGTTTTGTTCAGATAAAATGCAAAGGAAATATTGATAGCATGAAAGATCACAGGTTTTATTAACTAAATTCACAGGTTTTATTAACTAAATTATTAAAAAAAAATTATTATTGATGTCGTATCTTTTTGCTTTTGATATGTTACTCATCCTTCAAGAGCTAAAGCCACTATTATTTCCTCCAAACCTCAAAATACATTTAATTGTCTCCTGCCCTGCACCCCATATCATGATGCTTGTATTTCCATTATCATAATTATCTTATTCCAGCTTACTTTTTGTTGTATAAGTAAACGGTTGCCTCCTCCACTAGCACAAACACACACACACACACACACACACACACACACACACACACTCACACATGCATATGGTACGTTAGCATCTATATTTAATTCAGACATTTTATTCTTTTCTTGGAACCTAACCTTGCATTTGGCTGTCTATACTGCATTATAGGAGTAAATTCCAATTCTTCTTTTCTGTGCAAATGTCCAAATAATGACCATCAAACATGTATATATATATATCTATATATATAGAAGTCAATGGAAACTTCTCTAAAATTTCATCAGTATCTTTTTTTCTTTGTTTGCTTGTCTCTTTGCTTCTTTGGTGGCCTTTGGCTACTTCCAATTGACATTTTATAAAGCTACATACTGTTAGCAAGTTCTAATTCAATTAAAATGATTTAAAAAACTTCATCTACATTTCTGTGGTACCCAAAAGGAAGAGAAAACTGCATCCCTACACCCTCACTTTCCTTATAGTCAACTTCAAAAGCAATTGTGTAAATGCCAGTATATCTGCCTATGGATGTTTGAGATGGGCGTAGTTTTAAATTAAAGAAAATATTTACTACATAAATCAAGAAATTATAGTTTTGAGGGAAAATTTTATTAGTATATTTATAATGCACTGATTTTTTTTTCAATTTGATTAAAGAAAAAACAAAAAAAGATTATCACTAAATTTTGGAACACACAGTACATCAAAATGAGCATGAAATGCTGGCAATAATTTCAGTTAAAATATTGGAAAGAGCTGCTTTTTTATTTCTTCAGAAATAAGTTACTTGGGAATCAATCACCTGCCTCCTTGCATAGAAGGTAACTATAAAGGGAAATTGCATTCATGTTACAGAAGCTTGAGTATGTTTCACTAGCTAGAATTTCAATTACTAAGGACTTTACATTAGAGAGCCAGGAGAAATCTGTCAGAATAATAAAAAAAAGTCAGTAGAGTAAAAGTATCATTTCTCTCATACTTCCTCTCTGTATGGGAAGAATCAATTTGCTTTCATTTTAATCCCAATTGACTTTGGGGAAATCCTATATAATTTATTATTGAAAGCATGTTAGAGAGTACTTTCTAAGGATGACAGAACACATGAATTGGTTTTGCTTTCCGTGACATTAGGATAACTGATTCTCTCAATCACATAGCTTAGCTCTGGGGTTTGTTGTCTCTTTCCCCTGTTGCTTGAAAGATTTATATCAGATGTACAGGAGGAAAATTTGAGAAGGAATACACAATGTGATTCTTAATTAAGATGATACATCCAGCTGCCATTGCTTGTATATAGATAATGTACAGATAATTAATTTATTAGGAATATAAGGAAGAAAAATAGACATAATTTAAAAACAATGCAAAAACTAGCAAATGGATTAAGGACTGGTGTTAAGTATTTGCTCAATGAATATTGATTACAGTGATTTTAAGAAGATATGATTTTTAAAGCAGTTTTATTGAGATATATTCACACACCATACAACCCATACAAAAAGTACAATCAGTGGCTCAGAAGTAGAATCACAGAGTTTGTATTCATCATCACAATCGATTTTAGAACATTTTAATTACACCAAAAAGAAAAATGGCATACCTCTTTTCCCACCCCACCCCCATTATTGGCCCTTAGCATTGGTGTGGTACTGTTGTTACAAATGATGAAATAATATTAATATTACTGTTAACTATAGTCCATAGTTTGCATCAGTCATATTTTTCTCATATACCATTATATTAATAAGACCTTGTAAGAGTGGCATACATTTGCTCTAGAACATGAAGGTACATTCTTATATTTGTCCAGTCATCATCCACCATAGGGTTCATGTTTTTTTCCCCAGCTTCCTTCTAGTGACACTCATGACCTCAAACTTCCTATTTCAACCACAATCACATTCATAATGCAGCTCTGTTAATTGTTCTCACAAAGGTTTGCTATCATAACCTCTATCCATTTCCAAACATTTACAAGCAACCTAATCAAAAATTTTGCACAAAGTTAGCATCAATCCCAAGCATGATAAAAGGAATATATGAAATACCCACAGCTAATATTGCAATCAATGGTGAAAGACTGAAAGCTTTTACTCTAAGATCTGGAATGAAACAAGGATGTCCACTGTCACTGCTGTTATTCAACAATGTGTATAAGTTCTAGCTAGAGCAGTTAGGCAAGAAAAAGAAATACAAGGCATCCAAATACGAATGGAAGTAGAACTTTTACTATTTGCGGATGACATGATCCTATACATAGAACATCCCCAAAAAGCTTCAACAAAGCTACTAGAACTAATAAATGAGTTCAGAAAAGTGTCAGGGTTCAGAATCAACATACAAAATCAGTAATGTTTCTATATACTGGTAATGAGCAAACTGAGAAGGAAACCAATAAAAAATTCCATTTACAATAGTAACTAAAAGAATCAAATTTTAGGATTAAATTTAACCAAGGATGTATAGGACATGTACAAAAAAAGCTATAAAGCAGTGCTAAAGATAATTAAAGAAGACTTAAATAAATGGAAGCACATTCTGTATTCATGGATTGGAGCAGTAAGTATTGTTTTAAGATGTCAATTATGCTCAAATTGATTTATAAATTCAATGCAACTCAATAAAATTTTCAACAGCCTATTTTGCAGAAATGGAAAAGTTAATTCACAAACTTATTTGGAAGCGTAAGGGGCCCCACATAGCCAAAAACCTCTTGAAAAGAAGAACAAAGTTGGAGAACCCATACTTTTAAACTTCAAAACATATTACAAAGCAACAGTAATCAAAACAACATGGTATGACATAAAGATAGATATATTGGCCAATGGAATAAAATTTAGGGTTCAGAAATAGAGCATTAAGTCTATGGTGAATTGATTTCCTTTTTACAAGGCTGTCAAGTCTACTTAACCTAGGATAGAACAGGCACTTCAGCAAATGGTGCTGAAAGAACTTGATATTCACATCTAAAAGAATGAGGGCTGTGCAAAGGTGGCTCAGTGGCAGAATTGTCAAAATTATGTTCCTTGACAAGAAAACAGTTAAATAATTTCTGTTCATCTTAGTTTGAAGCCTATTCTGTTTTAAGATGGCAAACATATTGGAAAGCAAAGACTTTACTATATTGACCTTCCAAAAACTTCTGGAAAGTTTAGTATTAAAATTTAGCATTTCTATTTTAATGTATAAGTCAGAGCAAGTGATTTGTAGATTTCCATGCCATGTACAGTTTCTTTCTGCCTAAACTGGATATTCTTGAGGAAAATTGTGGATTAAGGGCATTATCTGGGAGATAAGAAGTAATTCACTCTAAATGCTTTATTTAGCTTCTCCCATAAGACTAATGTCAGTGTAATTAAAATAGTAAACCACCCAAGAATACATAACCAGATTAAAAAAAAAAAAAAAAAAACTAAAACAAGTCTTTTAATTACATTTAAATAAGTGTATACAAGTTATCTTATTTTTCTAAATTAACTTAAATGAAACCTCCCTTCATGTACAAAATTTAATGTATTTATGAAAAATAAGACTAAGAAGGAGGAAATTCAGAGTCAGAAAATAATAAGTGTTGTAATGTTTGTTCAAAATTAAAATAGCTGAAAGAAAATTAACATCTGATAGTTAAAAACCTCCCATCAAAGACAAAGTAATTTCATGTACAAAAAGATAAGAACACCAATAGAATAATCAAGTGATAAAAAAATGAAAGAGGGAAGAGTTACTTTCCCTAATCCTGGTATTTGATTTAGAGATTGAATTTGAAAACAGACAATGTGAAATAGATTGAGTATACAAACTCTCCGGTTCACATAACCAAAATTCTTCTCTTCATAATTAAGGCATTAACTAAATGCCCAAAGCATTTGGCTAGGATATGTTTAGATCTCATTCTAAAATTGGAGACTCTTCAAAACACAACATGTCCATATTTTTTTTCTATTTAATGTGGTTTAATATTTGCGTATTTTAAGGTCTCAGATATTTTCAATTAGAAATGCAGAACTTAGGCCTTCTAAGAGGAATGGTTTTCTATTATTTTTGTTATTTTCTCAATTTCTCCTACTGATAAGTAAAACTAGAATTCTACAATAGAGTTTTTTAAAGTGATGGATGGACCCTACAGTCTTCTCTATAGGGTTTCACCATCAATACAAAAGAGGTCATATAGACTGCCACAGCAGAGAATGTGGCAAATGATCAATCTGCTGTTTGGCAGAGCTGGCCCAGGTTTGGGTCCATATTGTCCCTCCAGTTCTACTGGTCTTGTTCCTGTGTAAGTATTGAGGAGGTTGTTGCTTCTGATGGTTTCTGCAGGCTTGGGGTTGGCCTCCAGGACCCACTTTAAAGGTCTTCCTTAAATTGCATTAGTCACTAATAGCATACGAAATGCAAAATACTGCAATTCCTGCCCATTAGTTAGGGATGTCAGTGAGGGCCATAATTTGTCTGTCTTTACTTTGTGAGATAACAGTATTTTTTCGGTGGTGAGTTGTAGGTTGTAAATATGACCCTATTTTGCATAACCTTGAAATTAAAAACAACAACCACCTTTCATCAATACATTTAAATATTATTCCCTTTTATTGTGTTTCTCATTTACAATTAAGACCACCCTTTTTGATCTGAGAATTTGCTGTTTTCAGGTCCATCTTCTCTTTTCTTGTTCTCTTCCTCTTCCATGTCCTCCTCTTTGGTCATTGAACAATGCATTTGTTATATGTTTTCATTTTTATAGAATTTGTCAGCATTTATCAGATACTAAAATCTATCCTCTGTGTCAGCTTTTCTCTTTAGTCTCTGCTTAGACTGTTTTTTTGGTTCTTCATTATGTCAAAGCTTCAATAGTGTATCTGCATCACTGATTTGATTTGAATTGTTCTGTATCGATACTATGTTTTATGCTTCTAATTTTCATTTAATTAATAAACTCTGTGATGTATTTTGTTTTTTAAATATACTTTATAATATGAGCTATTTTTTTAATTTTTATTTTATTTATTTATTTTTTGAGCTATTTTTTAAATTTATTTGTTGGTCTTCACTAAACAGGAAATGGCAAGACCATTCTTCTAATTACTCAGATCATAAACAACTACAGCAACAGAAACCATCAAGCCATTCTTTCCTTTTTTATTTTCTCCTTATAATTTACAACAGATCAAAAGGCTAATCTCATCAACTCCACCTTCACCATATATCCTCAATCACATCACTTCCTTCCATTTGTATTGCTACTACTTTAGGTAAAGGCAATATCATCTCAACTAGAAAATCTCAAAATCTTCTTATCTCCTTGCCTCCATTCCTTTCTCCCTGTATTGTATGTGCCACTGAACAACTGAGGGGTCCTTTAAAACTCACAATGATCATGTTAATTTCAATAGATGTTACTAATGTTTTAATTCATTTGCTCCTTCCCTTTCCTAAGGGTAATATTACCTTTTCTACCAGCTACTTTGAGAGCAAGAGTATACTTCCTCACTGCATGGTCAGGCTTGGTCATATGTCTTGTGGGTCAATGACATGTGAATGGTAGTGACATGGGTCAGTTTCTAGCAAAGGTTTCTCCCTCTCTCTTGCTTTTCCTTTCTGCCACGACGCATGCACCATCAGCCTAAATGCCAGAATTAAATGATGCATGCAGTTGCAGCTGACCTAATCCATCAATGTGCAAACAACAAATTCCTACTACTTAAACCAGAGCTTAGCCTAAACAGGTAGTTCAGATGTCTTCCAAATAAAACATCCAATTCTCCCTGCAAAATAGAAGCCAGTGCCCTTTCTAGGGCTTGCAGTGCCTTGTGATTTAGTTCTCTATACTTGCCTGTTCTCCTTTTATTTTCTTCCCACTCATTCATCTCCAGTCACACTGGCTCCTAGTATTCTTGGACTTACCCAGCTCCCTCCAACTTTTGATACTTTGCATTTACTTTCCATACTGCCTGGGAAGCTTTTATTTATATCATCACATGGCTCATTCCCTCCCTTCATTCTCTGTTCAAATAGAAAGGTCATTTCTAACTCCTCTATATAGAATTCAAATAGATCCATACTTTCCTTCTATACACTGCTTTGTCTTCATATGAATTATCACTTAAGCTTAAAAACAACATGGACATTTATCGAGTATTTACAATATGCAGGCACACTTCGAAATATTTTCCATTGTCTTGTCTCATTTTATACTCTGTAATAGATAAACAGGTCATTTAAAATTTTGTAAGTTTATGTGAGCAATGAATGATTTGCAAATTGGGCAGGCAAATCCAAAAGTGGTAAGAAGCTCAGATGAGGGAATGAAAAGGATAAGCTTATATAGGACAACCTCAGAAACAAGGTGGGAAAACTTCTGATTTGATATCTAAACTGCCTTATTTGGGCAATTCCAGTGGCAATCCTTTTTCCTATGATGTCTTTTTCTAAATGGCCGATGTTAAGGCTCTACCTCCTAGTATAACAGAGGTTTCAGGAAAGGCAGCCTCTTCCAAGTTTTGATCTTGTTACTTGTGTTTGCCGGTCAGGGATTGCCCAGGGATAGCCTCCTCAGTCTAATCTAGTTAACACCTATGAATAATTACTGTAAAGGATGTACTGCTATTATCTTATTTTACAGACCAGAAAACTGAAGGACAAGTGTGTTAAGTGATTTAACCAGATTCACAAAGGATTAAGTGAAAGAATCTGATACAAACCTGACCAATCTCATGCCAGAGAATGGGCTCCTAGCCAGTATTCCAAGTCAGCCTGAGATTGCCTCCAGTATAAGAATTATGGGGGCCAACACACTTTTTATCTGAAACCTCTCAGAATTCCTTGCCCAGACCAGGAGTTGAGAGCTGTTTTGATGTAACCTGGCATTACAGTTTCAGAGGTTCAGCAGAGAATACTGGGGCAATAGGAAACCCCAGCAAAGGAAGTACCCACCCTTTTCTTTTTCTTTTTACTTTCTTCCATGTGTTTTTGGTAGGATCCTTATGCAAAGGGTCAGCATGTAATATCTAGTTTATTACAACTTTTATTTGATAATTTTATATAAACTTTCTAGCTCAGACAAAACATGAAAAAAACCCACAAGATATGGGAGAAAGAACAATAGTCATGGTCAGTTATAAACTTCCTGTTTATTTCTGCTTTGCTAGCTGCTGGATTTCAAACATACTTACTTCAGAAAAATTTAGATCCACAGCACAGGAAACAGGTTTGAACACTTTGTTTTTATCCATCTTATATCCCCTACTCAGGGTTTGGTGCTTAAGAAAAGCTAAGATGGTTGTGCTGCCCCTGATACATGCTATAATATTAGGACAGACTTTGTGCTTCATCTATAGGAATTTCCTATCATCTCCTTTTCAATTGGCAATAAACAAAAAGTACTGAAAACTAATGGTGCTTGAATGGCACTTTTACAATGCTGAATATATTTCCCCCCTTTAGTGTATTTTTTTTTTTGTCATTTCTAAGTGAGTCATTGCTTCCCCATAGCCAGTAATCTCTTGCTAAAAAAGAAAAACAAAGTTAGACTTAAATATAGAAGCTATGTATACCTTGATTAGTTGGCTCTTCTTAGTCACACGAGCAGGAAAGAAACTACTTGAGCATTTGTAGTCTGTGTAACATATTCAGTGAAGACATAAACATCTTTAAAAAATGTTTGTAGTATTGGTGGCAGAGGGAATGGAGGGGAATTTCTCCCCACAGACCCAGGGATAGAAGAGCAAGCTAACAAACTGCCCTTAGGTAGTTCATAATCAGAAGTGTTGCAGTCTCAATCTTAGATGGCATTCAGGGAAATTGGGGATCTTATAAAAAATTCAGGTTCTGAAACAATCTGAGGTGAGGCCTAAAATCTACATTTCTAACAAGTTCCCATGGGGCCCTGGTTCTGATTCCAAGCATCACACTTTAGATATCAAGGATCTGGAGAATTTTGACAGAAACTGTGCTTCTGGTTATGATACTATGCATATCATTATTGAACATCTTGTTATTTATTCAAATATTCTTTCATTTAATAAGGGTGACTTGTTGTGTGGGGTTCATTCTTCTAGACACGTGGGTAAATCAGCAAACGAAACAGACACACTTCCATGACCATTAGTGGCTTACATTCTAGCTGTGGGAGATGGTAGAGGGAAGACAAGTAGGAGATAAGAAAAAAAAACATTATCAATAATAATGTTAGATAGTAAGTCAGAATTAAAAGAAGAATTAGAACAATGCATTAGATCTGATATGAGGGGACCAGTGGAGGACAAGTTGTAGTATTAAACAAATTCACAATTTGGTGAATTGACAATGATATTAGCATGTCCAGTTATAAACAGAAATAAGAATGTCCTAACTGCTATTTTTAAATTTCCAAAAGCTCTGCTTTAATTTTCCCCAGAGGAGCAAAACTCCACTAGAGATGAGGTACAGATAGTTTTTAATTCATTTTTTCTCTCAGTTTTGCTTGAGAGAAGATAGTATTTAAGCATTTTTCAGCTTGAAAAAGAAGAATCATATTGAGTATGAAAGGTTAATCTATCATTATGTAAATAAGAGGCAAAAGAAAGCTTATGCTTGCAAAATGCCAAAGGATTACAGATATGACTAGGAATGTACATTGTCATGAATTCAGCTTTTTTTTTTCTTGTTCTTACTATCTGAATCATGGTTTTGTGCTAACTTGTTAATAAGTATAAACATAACATGAGAAAAGTTTGACAGGCAATAAAAGAATAAATAAATAAAGTCTAGAGTTGCTTATTTCTTGGTGACTGTGGTGGTCCCATAATCTTTAAAAAATATTTTTGCCTTTATTTATAAAATAAAATACTTGGCGTTTAGTCTATGTTGGCAACAAATTTTGATAATTGTGGATAGCAGTGTATAAGAAAATTGTGGTCAATTTTGAAGAAATAAGTAAATACTATAACAAATTTCCTACACTCAATCAAGATAAGGCATATAAACTGGACATCTACAGAACATTAGAAAGTAAAGTAAACCACTTTAGCTATAAGATTATTTGCATAGAAATAAAATATATATGCATCTTTTCTTGTGCTTGGTTTTTGAAACATTAAAGGGGTTATTAATATTTAGTAATTGAATTCCAGAAGAAGTTGTACTTGTAAATAAATCCAGTTTATAATCCCTTTCTATAGTGTTTATTGCCCTTGGTGAATCAGACTGTATAAAAATCAAGGGAGGTCTTTTTAACTTAGTAATTGAAAATCATCGATTGTGCTAAGTCTATTTCAGCAAATAGTGATTTTGCAGGAAATATTTCACAATTCATTGGCACTTTACTAAGAGAAAAATGCTTCTTTCAAAAAAATTTCCCTTGCTGCCGTCACCTATAATAAATATATGGTTTGACGAAAAATTAATAGGAATGTCTATTTTCCTTGCCAAAGCATATAAAAATGATTGTTATGCTTCAAGGCAGTTACTTTGGAGAATTATATTCAGTATAACCGTATTAGGCTTGTTAAACATACCTTTGAACTCTCAATACGCATGAAGAGGCAGGTTGCACAGCAAAAATAAATAAATAAATAAATAACCCAAAAAGTTTGTCTTCATATTTTGCTTTGTTTTATTATGGATACAAATACAACTTACTCACTTACTTTAGCTCCTTATTTGTAATATTTAGTTTCAAAATGCTATATATGTTTCCAACAATTCAATGTTGCTTCCAGAGGTGAAGGCCTTTATTATGTAAACTTTGTAAAGCAATCTTTTGGTCTTCCAGGAGGGATTGTGAAAAAATATCAGAACAATCAAATGAACAGTGTCACTGAATGAAAATTAAACAATGCAAACATTGATGTAAAGACTGTTTTGAGAGTATTCACATGCATTTGTGCATTCAAATTTTATATGTAATTTAAAGAGCATTACCAAATGATCAGGCATACATAAGCATGCATTATATGCTTATATTAAAAAAGATGCCTGTAGTAAAATACATAATGGTCCCATAGGGCAACTACGGTTAGGTAGGTGGTCTACTCAAATAAGGCACATGTTGTATTGATTCATTTGCTCTGGAAAAACAAACACAATACTGTCATCACTTTGCAGTGGAAATCACTGAACACGTATTTTCTGATCTAGATAAGTTATTTGGTCTTTTGTGTCTTTACTCCCATCAGTAAATTAGAATAATGTGCAAACATCCTGTTCCGTCGGCTCACAGAGATATTTTGAATTGAGAATTGGATAGTTTATGCTAAACATATTGTCAGCTTTAACATGATATAATTGCGAGAGCAATGTAAGTCCAAGCACCTTCTTTGAAGAAATAGTTCCCACCAAGCTGCACATATTTTTTTTTCTGACAAAACAATAAATACAATAAAAGTGATGCTAATTTATGCTTATACTTCTCAAGGCAATTTCTAAGTGCTTTAACAAGCATTTTTGCGTTTTCTAAAGGTAGAAACTGAGACATAAGGAAATAACTTCCTTGTGACCACACTATTAATCAGTGAAAGTGGGATCTGGACACCAGCAATCTCTGCAGAACCCATTTTTTCAAGTCGTTGCACTATCTCTGTCCTGTTTCTGTTTCTAGTATGGAAATGGAAAGCAAAGAAAGCACCATTTTGCTTAATTAAATACCAACACTTTTCAGAATTAAATCACAATTTTTGTAGGACTTTTCCTTCACACATTTTAAGTAGTTCCGCAGTTTAGTATAATATTACAGTTTAGTAACTGCAGTTTAGTATAATATTACCTGAGAGAAGAATAGGAAATTTTCCCAAGTTAGATAGCTACATGCTATCACAAGCCTATCTTCAGGGAAAAGTGATTTGTCTTAACTTTGATCACCGCAATTCCTATTGGTTAGATATTTGATTGTCAGTGTTTCCAAAATACAGGTACAAAAGTTAATGTAGCAGGAGAATTACAAGCAGGGTCTTTTCACTCATTTCTACTGGGACCTACAAGTTTTGTTAATCAGAATAGTAATTTTAAATATTCATTAAGAGAGATTTTTCTCCTATTCATGCTATATTCTCTAAATACAGACACATACATATATGTAATATATATATATATATATATTATATATATATATGTGAGTGTGTGTGTATGTGTATGCATACTAGTATATGTATAATAATCCTGACTAAACTAACTTGGATACATAATGTATAAAACAAAAATAATGCTTTTTAATCTGTGAGCATATGTGCCCTGGTATTGTTTTCTCTGTCCATTTGTATTCTGATCACTTTACAGATGTAATAATGCAATCAGCATTCACTGAATTAATGACTTCATTAAAGGAAGCTGCTGAATTATTTTGGTGATTTCTAATTTGTTAGAATTTGTCCTTTTAACATGCAAAATGCAGTTAGAGGAAACAGGCTGTGTTTAATATCTGTTGACATATAGAGATTAGGCCAATATCTTTACTACATTCATGCTTCTTTTTGATGGCAAAACTGAAGTGTAAAATCTGAAAACAACATATCATAGCTGTACTGTAGGGAAAAGGCACGTCATTGGGACTAGGAAATATAAGGATTTTATTCTTTTCTTTCTGTGCAGCAAGGAACTAAGTAAGCACCCTGTAGCACCCTTAATGCAATCTGAAGGAATGGTCAGCATTAGCCATTTCTCACAACTCCACATTGTGTTCTTTACTTATCCCAGCCTGAGGGCAATTTTTGCAGCCAACTATGATGCAGAGGAGCCAGTGGGTGCAGGCTTGAGTACCCTGCTTCAATAAAAGGGCCTGCACCTCCTGAACACAGGGGGTTCGACACAGCCTATACTGCTCAACTTCTTCATCTAAACTATGGGGTCCCACATTAAAGAGGAAATAGAGGGATAACTGTAGACTTTTAAGGGCTCTGCGAGCCCAAATTTCTGAAAATAAGAACATGGGTCAGAAGATGATTAAATGAAATCATTGTAAAAACAAAAACAACACATGCATCTAACATAATGCATTTAGAAGGCATTGAACAACACATACCTAGACATAAATGAATGACACACTGATAATACTTAACAAAGACTTGATAATATAGTTGGAGTGTAGGAAAATATTCAAGGGTGAAGAGAGACCATTTCAGTTGTTGGAAATAGCATGAAGGCTTTAGACACTGCAGAAAGAAAACCAGAGAGAACGAAGGGGGGTGATTGTACATATGGTTGTCAAAAGTTCAGTGTAGTCAACCTGTGGGAAACATGATCAGAAATGCATTTCTAGTAGGAATTGCTAACATAAAAATGAGAGCCTCTAGAACTACAGCTGAAGGGTATCCCTGACACTGAGGCAGACAAAACAAATAGCTCATCATTCGAAATTCATTGGGGGAGGCATGCGGGATGGAAATCAGAACAGTTCAAGAACTGTGAAGTTTCTGACTTGTCTATTTACTTTGGGAAAAATGATATAAAGATGCCCATTTCTGACCAAAATTGGTAGACGGAAATCCATTTCTTTTTTCAAAAGAGATGCAACCTTTATTGAATTTTTCTGGTGTGAGATATACAGTCTTCTAAATGCTTTCGTGAATTAATGAACATAATTTCCCATTAGCAAAATAAAATAGGTATTATTAGTGTTTACAGTTCAGTGTTGAGGAAAATGATTCAAGGAAGTGGGGGGAAATGAAGTTTCAATGCAGGCAGCTGGCTGTAAACCAGAAAAACTTTAACTGAAAATTATGACCAAGGTATTTCATTTATGCAAATTTACCTACAAATGTAGCCATGAGAAAATCCCAATGGCTAAAGTGTGTAATTAATGACAAAAAAAATGTAATTACAATAGTAAAAGAGACAGTAAATCCTTCAGGATATTAAAGGGGGATAATATATAATTTTAAATTACTTCACTGCAAGTATAAATTCTAATGATATTAATATTATGATACTACCTCTGAATGAATTTTAAACGTAGTTATTGGATAATATTCGACTGTATCTCTTCAGTAGTTCAAAAAATTCAGTATTAACTTGTCTATTCTTTATGAATAAAATATGAGCACCTTATGAAAAATCTTCATAAAACTGCAACAAAGTGATTATTTTTGTGGTATATTATAAAATTTCTTGACTCAGCCTAGAACTTGAAAATAATGTCAGTTTCAGAAATTGATGTTACAGTGCTTTTGCCAAAGTTATCAAAAAAGCAGGAGTAAGAAGTTAAATTAAATGCTCAAATTCAGGGCTTGAGACAACAAAATACTGTTGCAGATGCAAAAGAAAACATGATGAGTTAAGAATCATTTTAGAACTCAACTGACATGAGAGAATTAGAAAATATTTATGTTTCATGTATAATCTGCTGCTGCTTCTTATAAATTAATTGGGTGATACAGAAGAGTTCCCATTTGATACATCTTCTCAATATTGACAATTATCCAAACACATGGAATATTTCAGGCATAGTGTCTCTACAGCATGTGAGAGCATGACGGGTACTGTGTTAGTTTACTAGGTGCTAGAAATCGATTCTCTTTAGTTACAAGGTCAAGGACTCTATTTCTTATTACTTTTGCTTCCTCTCCTTGGTCTCAGCTTCAACCTATTCTCATATTTGGGATTCTCTTTTTGCTAATTCCTTTTAAAACAGTCTCTGAAAGGGAAATGTCATGGAACAAGATGCCTAAACTTTTACCCTGTGAGCTTATGCAGTAATTTTGATAAATGGTGCTCCAATCTGTGGAAAGACATTTACAGGTTCTCTGGAACTGCAAGAGTGAACTACATTAAACTAAGCAATAAAAGCACTAAATTCACTAAAATGATATGATTTCTGGGCTTATTTTAATAGAGAACATCTATAAATGGCTAAATCAATGCCTCATTTTGTCCTTCTTACTCAGCCATTATTTACCATGTTCAATCCTTTCCTGGTATGTTTCTTATTCCATAATCCTGTCGGTTTATTCTTTTGTTCCCTAATATAAGTTATTCCTCCAATTTTAAATGACACTATGAAAATAATTTTACAATATGTCTGGGGAACCACATGTTTATATCAGGTCTGCACTACATTGCATTCATTAATGTGGTATTTGTTTCTATTTCCTTCATAAACTTTTCTAGTTGCCTAGCTTTGCTTTTTTCTGGTCCTCTTACTCAAAAACTAAATAGGAAAGTATAGATTGCCTAATGAATGGTGGAGCAGAGCTTGGCATGAGAATTAGAAAGCAGTAACTCCCAAATTAGAAGATCCTAGATCAACTCACAAAACACTACCCTTCTTAACTATAAAACAAACAAACAAACAAATAGTAAAACAATTAAGAAAAAAAAAGCTGATAACAACAACAAAGTAAACAAAATCACGGATCCCTACTAATCCATATGCTACATCAGGGAATGTAAAGGAGAACGTTAAAAATATAAAAGCCCTTTTGGGCAGAATGTATGTAAAAGAATACTCCTAGGAGGAAGATATATTTTAGTAAATAGCTCAACTAAAGAAGGGCCATACTGATAATTAGAAAACTGTGCCAGAAGAGGAGGGATGAATGGGCACTTTAAATCAATAGCTCAATTCATCAAAAATATCTATACCCTTCTTTTTCAACTCGGTTTCTTCTTCAAATGTTTTCTTTTGTTTTCCTCCTTTCTACTTTTGGGACATGTTGTGTACTTTTCTAAGTATCTATAAGTGACTCCTGTGTAGTACTGAAGGTTCTGTGAATGTTATATGATCATCATTTTGGTTGAAATCTGAATTTTAACTTGCCAGTATAAAGGAGTAGTTTAATCAGATTTGTCCAACCAATGGTCATATATGCAAAGAAAGAAAGTGCTATTGAATTCACTCAAAATAAAGTCTTTTAAAATATATTTTCATTTAGATTAGATGATATTATATCTCACTTACTTTTTCTTAAAGATACCTTTCCTGTTCTGAATAGTAACTTTTAAGTTTACAGTTCAAGGGATGTGGATACAATAGACAGCAACTTAGACCGTTACTTGTAATAAGTGTCTGTCTTCACTATGTTGATTGGGAGCAAGTTCATCTCCATCCATGTCATTATAATTGTTATTATTCTCTTGTCCCATCACTCTGGATCTTTCTATTGAGTGTTACGTGTTCAACTACCCAATACTCTTTTTCACTCAGATATTTCAAGGCACTTAAAAGTTAATACAGCCATGACAACTCCCTCTATTCACTGTTTTCTATTCCTCACTCCCCCCACTTCCTCCTCCTTCTTCTCTTCTCCTTTTTATTTTTTTTCCTTCTTCTTCCTCTTCCTCTTCTGCTTCTTCTCCTTCTCTTTCTCCTCCTTCTCTACCCCTTTCCTCCTCCCCTTCCTTCTCCTCCCCTTTGCTTCTTCTTCTATTTCCCATTTCTAAAAGAGACTTCTCAGTGAACATGTTCTTGAGTGCCATTTAAATCACAGTTCTTCCTCTCAGTCTTCTTATCTTAAAATGAATTTACTCCAAAATGCTTCATACACTTTTTATATCATTCCACATTTACTGTTACAGTTAAGTCAGGCCTCTGCATCTCCCTTACTGTGTCACTGACACCAATTCATTCTGTACACTGCTCAAGCCACATTGGACTGTACTTAGCAGCAGCACTAGTCACATCAGATCAGTTTCTCTTCCTTGAAATATTGCTCTTCAGTTGGCTTCCTAGAAACCGTGCTGTCTCTGTTTTTCTTCCTCTCTCAATGGCCACTGCAGATGTGGCTTCCATCTTTTTGCCCAGTACCCTAACATGGCTGTGTGCTAGTGTCCAATGTTTGCTATAGATTGCTCCTTTGCAAATCTGTTTTGGTGATCTCAATTACAACTCTAGTTGGACTGTTCCTCTAAACATAAATATACTGTATGCTAAATAAACTTCTCTGTCTTCTCTGCTATGTGTCTAAGACACATAGAAAACAGACCAGGTCCAAAATGAACTCCTGACCTCTACACTCCTTCTTCAAACAGTTCCTCTCACAGGAGTAGCTCAGTATGAAAACCATAGATCACATGCCACTGCTGTTTTACTCACACCACACATCTAATCCATGAATAAGTCCTATCTTCAAAATGCATTCAGGGTCTGACCATAACTCCTCATTAATTTTGCCATTAACTTTATTGTAATTATCTCTTAATTTGTCTCCTTGACTCCACCCTTGTTCTAGTCAGTCTTTTCCAAACCCAGCAGCTACAGCCATGTTAAAATATATCAGATCATGTCACCCTTTTGCTCAAGACCCTCTATTGATTTTCTACCTCACTTATGCCCAAAGCCAAAAATTATGGTAATTCATTCATCTCCCTATGGCCTGTCCCATCGTTACCATTCTGATCTCATCTCCCCTTCTTATTCTTTTTTGCTTTGGATGTGCTGGCCACTCAGATTTTCCTCAAATAAGCTAAAAAGAACCAACCACAGGGAATGTGAACATGTGACTCTTTTTCCTGGAATTCTTTTCTCCTACTTCTTTCAAGTCTTTTTATCCCCAACAATTGTTTGGTGTGCTGTGCCTGTTTAACAACCAGGAAAATGTATGCATGTATATAAGTTCCTATGTTTACCATATATTTTATTGAAATAAAGAGTATGTACCACCCAATTTGCAATTATAAAATATACAATACAATTTATTGTAAACTTCATATAACCAGTTGATTCTCACAAAATGCCTGCATTGATTTTTTGCCAAACTCTTGCATTTGGAGCCAACCTATTATTGCAATTCAAATTATTTAGCAAAATTTGACTGCAAATAAATAGTTGTTGTGCCAGTTTGAAACTATTATGTAACCGAAAAAAAGCCATGACTTTATCCTGATCTAATCTTGTGTGGCTTGGCCTATTGTTTTGGTTGGGAAACATCTATTGGATTAGTTCCATGGAGATATGACTCACCCAGTTGCAGGTGTGATGTTTCAGTTAGATTACTTCGATGGAGATGTAATATACCCAAATGTGGTTGTGGCTTTTTTGATTCGATGGAGATGTGACTCCACCCATTCAACATAAGTCTTGACTAGTTTACTACAGTTCTTTCAAGTTCATTTTGGAGAAACCTCAGATGCAGATGCTGGGAGATGCTTGGAGTGCTGACAGAAAGAGAAGATGCCTAGACATGGGCAGAGTCCAGCAGACATCAACATGAGTTTTCCCATGAAATGCTAAGCAAGCCAGAATCTGGAAAGAGCCAAGGGTAGCCAAGGGATAAAAGCCAGCCCTGGAGAAGTCAAATGAGGACACTCCATAAGGAACAGAGAATGAAAGTAATGGAGAACAAGAGCAAGAAGCTAGCCACATGTCCTCCCAGCTGACAAAGGTGTTCCGGATGGCATTAACCTTTCTTGAGTGAAGGCAACCTCTTGTTGGTGCCTTAATTTAGACATTCTCACAGCTTTAGAACTGTAAACTTGTAATTTAATAAATTTACTTTATATGGTACATTGCATTCCGATAGCATTAACAATCTAACACACTTAATTACTATCCAGTTCAACAAAGAAGTCACTCACATCATTCACAAAGGAGTGTATTCTAGCAGAGATGTTAGTTGACGTTTTCATCTACTAAACAGCTAAAAGATGTATGTATGAACTTTGTTTCTCAATTATATTAATCACATTTTTATGAATTGAAAAATAGTTTTCAATTTTTAGAACAGAATTTCATCAACATTTTATGCTATTCACAATGTTACAGCTATGACTCGTACGTTAATCTGATTTATTAACGTTCTTTCCATTACTTTCTTATGTCTAGAAAATAAACAAAATGGTAAATCAAGCCTCAATTTAGAAGCATTTGCTGATTTCTGAGGTGAAAATACTCCTATCATGGCCAATTTCAAGCTATCTACATGACACAACTGAATATCTACTTGGAAAAAGTGTTTCTATCATACTGAGGCATAGATCATAGTAAAATAATTAAGAAATGATGAATGTTTACTACCTATTGCCTTTGTTTTTAATATATTATTGAGTTATAACTTTGTGTAATTACATTTTTAGCAATGTCTGTGTTTACCAACCCACTCACAAAATTTTTCAAAGTTTAACGATCGGTACCAGCCAATTCCAGCACATAACTGTTGGAATCCTATTTAAAACTGCAATCCCAAGCCAAATACTTCATTTTTCCCCTCAAACAATTTTCACCACCTAATTTGCTATATACAATACAGTTATTTATCTTGCTTTTTATTTTTGCTACCTTCCATTTAATGCAAGCCTCATGGGGATATTGATTTTGTCTGCTTCTAGTGGACGCTCTATACCTACTAGTAAATGGAATGAATGGCTCTTTTAAGTCTTCAGGAAAATGGAATTCAAGACCATGTTTCATGATCTTGCTTAACCTCTCAATCCCTAACCCCTCAGGCTACACAAAAGCTTTCCCCACACCTTCTGCAACATACTGTTTTTTTACATTTCTTTTCTTCCAAATTTGTGTTCTCTTCTTGAGCTGCCTTCACAAGATCTTTTCTGTCTCGTTAACTACCACGATTTAATTTAAAGAGCTTCTTTAATATAGACCTAAAGAATAGACTTGTACATGCAACATAATTTTTTATTCTTGGTGCTATTATCATTATTATTATTTTTTTTTACTTAATACCCATAGGGCACAGATTAAAATTAGTAATTTCATTTATTTTGTAAAAATTCTAGTTACATTCTAAATTCAGAACTGGTTTCTGGGTTGCATTTCTGTGGGTTCTGTAGCATTATCTTAATTCAAAAAATCTTCATTGAAGAAAACAATGAACCAGGGGTTCTTTTAGGCAATGAGGACACAGCAGTGAAATCACAATAAACAGAAGTCCTTGACATTGTGGGCTTATATTTTAGTAGGAAGAGACAAACAGTTGTCAAAATTTATAAGTGCATTAGTATAGTGGCAATAGTCAAAACAGTGTGATGGTAATACAAAATACTAGAGAGTAGAATTGAGTGGGGGCAAGAAATTAAAGTCTTTCAGAAGGGAAGGAATGACAGACTGCGGCCCCTGTTGCTGATGATGAGATGAGTACAAATTATGTGTTGCATAATGCTAGATCCTATGAGCATTTTCAGTGTAGTCTATGGTGAGAATCAAGACTGAAGGGACTAGAACCAGAAATTAAAAGGAGAAAAGCGGGATTATTGTATGGTTAACACAGAAATGCATCACCCAACCCCATTCAAGGAAGGTTTTGCTGCCCAGCATGAAAGTGTGTTCAGCATGCAGTCTCCAACTGTTAACTCCTTCAGGGTCCAACTCAACTCCAGAGAAACACCTTACCTGAGACTATACCCTTTCTGAAGTTGTTCTCACCCAGTGACTGAGTGAAGTGCGATATAAAGATCTGGATGTTTTGTTCAAGGCTGGATTTTCTGACAAGAAATCCATCTTCCAGAAATTACCTGCTATTTTAGTCTAAATTTGTTAAGCCTACATATCAGGCAATTTTAACCTCTTCCTCTGTCCATTCCTGCCCAGGGAAAACAAAAGTAAAAGCTACATTTGGCTGAAACTTCTGCTTTATCTCTGATTTTATTATCTAGTGGTTCATATCTCTGCCCAAAATATGCAACATAACATTTTTTTCCTATTACTGAATAAATTTCTAATAAATCTGTTTATTTAAATATAGATTCTTTTTCTGAGCAATATATTTCAGTTTTCAAAAGTCTCAGTAACCATCATAATTGCATTTTTTTTCAGTTCCTAAGCATTCCTCCTTTTCTTTGATACAATTTAACCCATGATCAACATATTATTCCATGAAGTGAAATATTAAGAAAGCATGATAAAATTACAAAGTCTACTAGAATCAAACTAGTATTTAACTTTTGCTCCTTAGCTTTGTTTTTCTTTCCTAGTACCCCTTTCCTTATAAAATATTGGGATCCTGTTTAAATCCTTATTCTACAAATAATGAAAAATTCATCCTTCCAGATTCATCTTTCAAGTGTTAATGGATTTCTGTTCAGTTTCATCATCAAAGGATAAAACACCTGCTTCACATATTGATGGACTCAACTTTCGTGTCCCAGGTTATCATTTTAAATCATTTGTCACATTTCTACTACACATTAAAAACAACAGCATTTTGCATTTACCTGACTCAACAGGCACTCAAATATTCTAAGGGCATCATTAATTGGAATAGTAGCGTTCGATACTGTGTATTCTGTCATAGCCATTTTGCTGGTAGTTAAATAAGGCATTAGATTATTATATAACTTCCTGAAGCTTTGCATCTAATAAATACTAAATTGAACTCCAAGTACTGTTGTTTCTTAGACATTTGAATCACTCAAGAGCATGAACAGTTAAAGCTTTAACACATGAATAAACTTCTTCTCTTTGAAAAGATGCTCTCTATAAAAACTTTCAGCCTTTCTTTTACTTATATAATTTTCCTGTTACCTTGAGTGTTCTGCATTTGTGCTTGTAGATGATGTCCATAATATCTCTCTTCACTTGATCTCACCATGTAGACGTATAGAGGTAATGACATAAGCACCCTTTACTTATTTATTAATAATGAATCTATCTATGCATTAATGGCAGACACCCAAAGTTAAATTAAATTAACAAACTTAAACAATCAGTATTACATCCAAGAAATACTCTGAAGCCTGTTCTTCTCTTATCATTTTAAAGTTTTCAAGAAAAGAGAGGTAGTGCAATGGTTAAATTATTAATTTTGTAATGTTTTCACTTTAGACTTACATTTAAAAGATCAAAGACAGTAAGAATGCATGAATTTTCTTGAAAACAGTAAGAATGCATGAATTTTCTTGAAAACTTAGGAATGACATATATATGACACACAAATATATATTTACTTTCTTATATATTTTTAAGTATATCTACACTTTTCTTATGTGATTCCTTGAACAGTCTGCAAGCACTGTGGCTACATTTTAACTTAGTCTCAAAAACTCAATTAGCCACTTGAATTTGTCACAAGTGACTTTAAAATATATGCCAAAGGAAATAAAACATTTACATGTTCATACCCTTGAAATCCTAACAGTAATTTTCGGGACCAAACATATGAGTTTGCTTCAGTCCTGCATATTCACTATATGTGGCATATATTATATGTATGTATCATATATATGTAGTCATACAAAATCATATATATGTGTACAAGCATATTCATGCATATAGCATATATAATATGACAACCAGATTGTTTAAAGTGATAATGTTTTTTCACATTATTAAATTATCACATTTCATAAATAAAATTAGAGTATAAAGGGATGATAAAAGTTTATTTTTAAAATAAAAAAGCACTGAAAAATAAGGAACTTGGTATTCCAAAAGAGACTGTCAACTTTGAGTTAATGATGGAACTCTATTGCCAATTATATCCTTACTAATAGGACTAGGTGATCATTGAGATATGTATATCTTTATAAAGCAAAGTTTAGCATCCTCCTTCATCATATGAATTTAAATATAGTTGTCTCAATATCAAATATCCCAAATGGTTTTGCAATATTCCTACTAAGTACTCTTTAAAGTAGGAAATTAAAACAACCACAATTTTGGAAGTGAGGCAATTGAGCAGGGCTTTTCTGCTTAGCATATTCGGCTGAAGCCTCAACTAGTGTGAAAGTTCAAAGATGGTTCCACTCATATGCCTGATGCCTTAGACAGGGAAGCTAGGGGACTGGACTTATCTGGATTTCTTCCTGTCCGTGTGAACTTGAGCATCTCCATGTGGTTTGTCGAGCAATGTAGAGGGACTCCATATGTGCGAGCTTAGTTCTCATAAAGAACAAGGTGGAAGATAACTGTCCTCTTAAGTCCAGGGCAGAGACTGGTATATTATGTGCATCAAAGCAGTCAAGCACAGCCCAGATGTAAGAGGAAGGCAAATGGACTCTGAGTCTTGATGGGTCTAGAGTAAAGAATTGGTTGGAGGACTTGTTAACCCATGGAGCCATGAGCACCTTATCTAGATGGCAACTATGGTTATATTGACATTTCATTCTCTGCAAAGATAATGCCATGAACAACTAATGGCCACCTGGAAGAAGATAAATCTTGTTTTTCTAAGTTCCTCAGTTTTTCTCCAGCTTTTGGACTCAGGGGCTTCAGTTACACTGAATTTATACCATCTTTCCAACATCTACTCTAGGAGCCCCACTATTTAAGGGGGGGCTTAATCATCCTTCCAAATCCATCTGAGGCTCTAATATGCAACACTAGGGATACATTTGGAGCATGATACCACAGTTGCTTCTTTTATTTTTATTTTTTATTTTTCCTCCAGAAACATAAGTAATCATAAGAAAATAAGCGTAAACTATTTTATAAATGCACACAGGCCAACCTAATTCTTTATGTTCTATCCATTCAGGGAGAGGTTAGGGAGGTGATTGCAAGCATAAGAAGACACATTAGAGGTATAAGTTTCTGACTGCAACCATAAGTTATAGATCACATTGAAACACTGCAAACAATAAAAATGAAGTTAAATGAAAATTAAAACTGTAAACTAAATGCAAAAAAGAGAAAAAGGAAAATACAACATTCTTTGAAACTGCCTGATTTATGGCCCCAAACCCATAGATGCAATATCTGCTTTCCCTGGATGTCTTAATTTGGACATTTTCAAGGCCTTAGAACTGTAGACTTGCAACTTAATTAATTCCTCTTTTTAAAAGCCATTCCATTTCTAGTATATTGCATTCTGGCAGCTTTTACAAACTGAAACAGTGGTAAAACAAGAAAAAAAATGCCAATGAGAGAATTTGAATCTTTCTACTAAAGCACAAAAATATTTATAAAAATATTATCTCTATGAATTTATGTTGGTTAATGCCTATGAGTCACAGCTTTATGCTATACACATATGTATATATGTGTACATGTGCACACATATGTATTGTATATATGTATGTATTGTATATGTATATGTACATATAAATGTATTATATATAATTTTGGGATGCAAGTATATTGCATAATATCCAAATTTGGTTTAAGTTTAAAAATATATGAAGCTTAATCCATTGCCTGCAGGGAATTTAATATTTACCTATGTTAAGTTTAGCTACAGAAATAAGCAGGAATCTTGTCAGCTCCAGTCAGTAACAACCCACAATTGCTGAAATTTAGTCAGTTGTGTCTCTCCATATGAGTGGCAAAAGAGCTATTTGACTATCAGTCATTTGAAGAACAAAGCAAAATTAGTCAAATAGCATTATAATCACTAAGTTTCTAATCTCAACCATTCTCCTATCTGCATTTTCCAAATTTGTCTACTCACTGACCTCTATGGCCATGTAAATATTCCAGAGCCGTAACTTTCTTTATGCCCACACCCCTTTCCATGGATTTCCATGGATGCTTTTATTCTCCACCTAGCCTGTTGTAGCTCTCCCTTGAAGTCAGGCTTGTCTACCTTTATTACCATTTCCTCCAAACTCTGTTGATTTTTTTTTGTTTGTTTGTTTGGCCAGTTAATAAAATATATTTTAATATTACTTAATTTTGCAGGTTTGAATATCTTTTTTCCCCAACAGGCAGCATTCTATTCATAACAGTCTAATGGCACAGGCTCTCACTTATACTTTTCTCTACCTCATACTTTATACAGAGCAGAAATCCGTTAAGCATACATTAAATTGGTGATGACAATGAAAAAAAAATAGGTTTCTAGAACTCTGTCACTGATGGATACCTAGAGATTCAATGTGTAATTCCTTTTTTCAATGCAGAAAAGAATTACAGAAGCCCTGCTATCCTTATAAATTCAGTAGAGAAATTCAGAATAAGAAGCTGAATATATGAAACATTTACTATACAAAATGCTGACACACTTAAATAGCACTTAAAAATTAACAAAGAATATTGTTGGTGCCTAAATCATCACAATCTAACAGGTGGATGGCTGAATTATTACTTCCAAGGTCTTTAGGGTTGTCATTTAGAAAATGATTAATGGAACTTCTAATCATGTTTAAAACATCTCAGTATTCATATTAATATTTTAATTAAACCATCTCTCCAGTGGTATATGAGTACAAGGAAGGCACCACATGTATTCTCAACTCTTAAATTTGACCATTTGTGAAAATCACTGGAGGAGCTTATCTCAATTACCAGTACCTGGGCTCTCTACTCCCCAGATTCTGATTTGGTAGGCTGAGATGGGGTCCTTGAATTTGCACAAAAATTGGTGTGGTAGTTAGGTTCAGGTGTCAACTTGGCCAGGTGAAGGTGCCTAGTTCTATTGCTGTGGACATGAGCCAATGGCATGTGAAGTTCATCTGTTGCTGATTACATCTGCAGTTGGCTAGGAGGCATGCCTGCTGCAATGAATGATGGTTGATTTAATTGGTTGGTGCTTAAATGAGCGAGCTCAACGTAGCACAGCCAAGCAGCTCAGCATACCTCATCTCAGCAGTCACAGCTCAGCCCAGCCCAGGCCTTTGGAGACGCAGAAAGAAATCACCCTGAGGAAAGATGTTGGAACCCAGAGGCCTGGAAAGAAGTCAGCAGAGATCACCCTGTGCCTTCCCATGTAAGAAAGAACCTCGGTTGAAAGTGAACTGCCTTTCCTCTGAAGAACTGTACATTAACTAAATAAATTCCCTTTTACTGTTACATTCCAGCAGCTAGCAAACTACAACAATTGGCATGCCGAATGATTCAGTTACTGCCTGTTCGTATACCCCATTCAAGAAACACTGGGAACCTAGCACATTTTCTATAACATTACAGATATTAAAGAATGAAAAAGCAAATGAGATAATTAAGAAGCAAAATGATCAATTGAGCCTAAGCATATAAGTGTGGTCTAGTCATGGAAGGAAACTGAGCAGTTCCCCATATAAATGCATATTTATATATATGTGTGTGTGTGTATAATATATATATTATATATAGAGAGAGTAAGCAGGTGTTGCAGGAATTCAAATATTGCAATAGTTAATTTTTTTCTAGCTTATTAGAAATATTTATTTGGCAGTCTTCTGTGATATTAGCTAATGATTCAGCTGTGTACAACATTTCCATCTAAGATTATTTTTAGTAGGTAAAAATGTAAGGAAACATTTTATAGGGTATACTGTTGTATGAATATCATTTGTCAGGGAGCATAAGCATATGGTAACACAGTGAGTTTGCCTCAACAAATAATGTTTATTACCACAGATGAGAGTTCAATGTAATGAACTTGTATTCAGTAGAGATTAATTCCCAGTTACAAGCCCTTACATATCATGGTGATTGGGAAACTGTAGTCAGAAGACAATTTGCAGCCAGTTGGGCACCTACAATCTTTTACCACAAAAGTAATAAACAAAACAAAACTATGCATGGGTAATCACATCCTGTTGGTTCATCTCAGCATCACAGGAGAATAGGAGGCAACAACTCCCATGAAAAGTTTGGAAGTAAACAGTGCTAGTAAAGCATGTCTGACAAACATTCACAGCATATCATAACCGGTCATCTACCATATATTGAAAAAAGGAGTGTTTTCTTTATTTTTAAACAAATGAAAAATGCAATAATCCCATGGTGATTTATTTGACTGGTCTGTATTTTCTCTTTAAAAATGTATGAAATAAAACATCAATACTGTATGTTTTTATTAAATTTATTTGGAAAACAACAAAAAATTACCATTACTGAGTACAATGGCAAAGAAAGAAGAAAGAAAACAAAGAAATCATCATTCCCTATTTGAATTTTTTATCTGAATTTGTACATGGGGTTAGACTTCAGTTGTTTAAAATTATTACAATTGCATATTATTTGTATAGATATGTACACTTTCATTTGAAAATTTATTTACTAGGCATGACAAGATGGAGATTAAAAAATATAAAAATGCATGAATGCATAATAGTAGAGGAGAAGATAGAAGAATCAGGGACCAGGAACATTATTTGCTTGTTCACTTCTGCTTCAGTTCAATTCTTACTTAAGTTAATTATATGGATAAAACATTGTTCTTTTTGATAAGACTGCTTGAGGCTTTTTCATATGCATGAATTGAATGAATACTTATATTCATATGATTTATCATTTCTTTTGATAAGCCTAATTCTGATTTCTCTATAGCTTCAGGAAAGTTTCCCAGCACTCCCTCAATTATATGTTCACAATGTTTGAAAATTTGTGACTCTCTCTCTTTCGTCCCTGGGACTCTCCTCTCAAAGTCATTTCATAGCCAAGATCCAGTCTGAAAAATTGTTTGGTTTTATATATTCAAAACAATTAGTTGACTCATACTCTCCATTTATGAAGGCTGTTATTTGTTAACTTGGAGACACAAACCCGTCTTCTCTGAGGTATCATAATACTGTCTCTAAAATATATTTGGTAAAATCTATAGCAATTACAAATGTTAACACGTAATAATTAGTTTTATCCTATGAATTTAACTGCTCTCTAATCTAGTGTGTACTTGATTTTGAGTCATTGGTGTCTTCTTCAAAGGTAGCATGAGCGAAATATTTTTAAGAAAATTAAAAAGGAGTTTGCTAATTTACCACAAGTGTTTGCAGGCGTGAATATACACTTTATAATATCTCTCATCTCCATGATGAAATGCTTTGATTTTGGTGTTGTTAAATACATCCGAGTAAATCTGAGTCCCTTAAAAATGTATTTCCATTTTGAAATTTAAGGTTCTATTGGCCAAAATATTTAATTTGCCCATGTATGTATGCATATGTGTGTACTTTTGGGTATATGTATTTATGCATAATAACACATAGGTATATAAACCAGTTGTTATTCTTTACTTAATCCAATTATCCGTTCATGAAAAAAATGCATTAAATGTTTACTTTGGCACTATAAAATAATGGACTTTATTTCACTTGTATGTGTAGATCTAGTTATTTTTTTTCTGACAAAAAATAGTGAGTTTTTAGTCTTGATACATTTAAAAATGTCTCCTGCTTATAGATTTTGTTTAAGTGTCTACAATCCTCTGTTTTCCATCATCAAACTTTTGACCTTCCTGTCAAGAAGCTATGCAAATTGTTCAAGAAAGACGCAAGTTAACATCTGCTCAAATCGATAGGAACTTCTCAACTGACACTTTTGAGGTGCCAAGGTTGTAAAATGTTTAGCACATCTGCAAAAGGAAGCAAGTCTGAACCCTAGGTCAGCCCTCTAGGGGCTTTTCATCCCAGCAAAAGTAGAGAAATAGGTATCTTATTTTGCCAGTAATGGAACGGTTTGGGACATGTGGTTGCAAAGAAATAGCAATTTTAGAGGAGTACTAGATATACTTTTAAAGTGCTGGTTCTCTCAGAAGAGTTGCTCTCTTTCAAAAGTGTGTTATTTGAAAAGACATTTCCTAACGCATAAAGATATCTCAGTAGCTTCTCATTTAATGTCTGCTCATCCTGTTTGTTCATGATGTTTATTTTTATTTGTTAATATGCATTACAGGAGTTATTAGAACTGCCTTACATAACATGGACAGAGAAGCTAGAGAACACTACTCAGTGGTCATTCAAGCCAAAGACATGGCCGGGCAAGTTGGAGGGCTTTCAGGATCTACGACGGTCAACATCACACTGACTGACGTCAACGATAACCCACCACGCTTTCCACAGAGTATGTACATGCTTTGTGCTTCTTATTATTCAATTAGTCACCATTTATGTGGAAAAAATATGCTTGAATATATAAGTCAAGCTACTGTGTTCTTAAATGGCATTGCATTGTATTTTACTAATATGATCACCCTTTTATACATAAGACTAGAGAAGTCATTCCACCTAATGCCGCTGAACCTGGTAGATAAATTGATACTTTGGTAAGAGCATAAGCTTCAGTTGGCACCACAGTTAAACAGTAAAAATGATGTAGTGTTACTAAGTAATAGTACCTTGCATTTGTTAAATAGGTGTTGCGTCATTAAGGTATCTGTGGTATTATTTAAAAGTGAAGGTTGACATAAGGAATCTGTTCATGGAAAAGTATTGCATATTTACTTGTTGTGAATGGATTATTTAAAAATCCTTCATATTATAAATGACTATTCTTCACACATACATCACACAAACACCCACACACACATCATCTAACAGAAGTTTAGAATAGGAGGTTTGAAAAGAGGGGAACCATATCTAGGAGGAGATTTCAGGAGGGATATGAAATAGCAATACTGTGAGCTTGGAAGAAGATAGTGCTTATAAGATCTTCAGGACAGTAAAAAAATAATTATAATATTTTTGAGTGTGTATAAGATGGCAGATACTGTGGCTAACATTTTATAGGGCAATCATTAATTCTCATAAAAATCCTCTAGGGTAGATTTCCTCTACCTCCATTTTATAGCTGATGTTTAAAACTGTCATAAAATAGATTCAGTGGTATGTCAATAAGGACTTGTAACAGATCAGTGCAGGATGTCTTTCCCAGCTTTATCTCCTAAACCCTTTCTCAATGTATCCAGACTTAGCCATGACGGGACGCTGCCTGTCCCTAAAGCATAATAATTCTTTGCATATTCTTTCTTCAATGTAGAATTTCCCCACAGGCATTTTTCTCTGTCTAGCAGTCCTATCATACCTTTTTCTGAACTCTCTGTGGCAGAATTATAAGAGTTAATTAATCCTTCTTGCTTCTTATTGCATGGTCCTTCCCCATGGGTGCTCATGTTATGTTTCTTTCTGTAGTTCACATCTCCTCCACTACTATAGGTTACTCTAATAGGAATAATATGGAACTGTCTTTGTAACCTCACGTGTTCAGTCCTGCGCCCAACTGATAAACTATTATTAAAAATCAAATGAATGAGTAAATATGTTCAATTTTAGTTCTGTCAAATTAACATGGTCAAAACCCTGCAAATCAAGTTCATAGTTAGATAGAAACTCTTGAAAATATTGGTGTGGAGATAAGATTAATATCTATGAGCAGATTCAATCTGGTGGCCTTTGCTTTATGAAGAAAATGTTTTTGAAAGTAAATCATAGATACGACCATATTAGATTGAACTATAAAATATAATTAAATTTTAAATCAATTTACAAATCAGAGAGTACTTCTATAGCTATTTTATCATTTAATACACACAATATGCGTATATACATGTACCACTATGAGACCAGTTCTATTACTTTTTAAGATGAGGAAGCTGAAGTTCAAAGCTACAAAACAACATGCGATGAGTGGCAATACCAGATACATAATAATAAATAAAGATTATTGTAACTTAAAACAGAATCTTGCCTTTCATATTTTTAAGAGGATCTATCATTGCTAAATTTAAAGCCTAAATTAATAAGATAGCTCTAAATAAAGCAAAATAACAAATTGTATAAAATAGGAGCTCAATAAATTTTGTTCATTATAAAAGTAGCATCTCTATCTGCCTCTGTCTCTTCCTGAAATAAATTCAAAAGCATAACATTTAAATGTGTAAGCCCATTAAAATTGATTTTGGTGATTAACAGAGAATTCGAATTATGAGACATACAGGTAAATGTATTCCTCAATTCATTATTTTTATCAATAACAATATTATTACTAAAGCATTGGCTAATGGTGGATACAATTGTTTTATTGGGCAGAAGCATATTAAAAAGGGTAAGTGTTTGCTCTCTGAGTGAGTCATGGAGTAACACCCATCTCTCTCGAAGTAGTAGAATGATGGGAAGAATAATTAATAGACGTTAATCTTTTCTTAAATATTTTTGTTGTAAAACATATGTATGAAGCAAAGAAAGAAAAAAGCAATAATTTTCAAAGCACACCTCAACAAGTAGTTAGAGAACAGATCCCAGAGTTTGTCATAGTCTACCATTCCACATCTCAGATTTTTCCTTCTAGCTACTCCAAAACAGTGGCAGCTAGAAGGGATATTAATATAGTGATTCACCAGCTAAACTCATTTGCTTAATCACATTTTCTCTATTATCCCTCCTCCTTCTCCTTTAATCCTTCTTCCAATCTATAGGGATCTTTGGGCAACACCCCTTCTGATTTTTTCATATTGAGAAGGGGTGTCCACTTTAAAGGATGGGGGGGTAAATTAATTGAAATAGGACACATGTTAATCTTAACAGAAACACTGTAGAGACGTCCTAAGAGTTTTGAAGTAGAGGTACAGCGCCTCCAGAATCTTACACTGGAGTGCTTAAGATATATTGTACTCTGATTGCACAAAACACACTGCTGCTTTCACCCTGATTTGGGACACCATGACAAAAGTAGCTTGCAGCAAAATATTCTTTAATTTATCCATATTCATCATAACTAATCAAATAGCTATATACATAATGGGTATCTTTGTAAGCTGCTTTGAGTAAAATGATAATTTCCTACGAGAACTTGCAATTACAAAGCTCCAGGACATGCATACATCTATATACAATTTAAATTATATATAGATCATATCCATTTATCAAACTGGTCTAGTAATCCATTTGGTTCTCTTGAGATTTGAGTTTCTTACTGTTCTCCTTCTGATTTCTTTCTCTCTTCAGTTGTCCGTGAGAGCCATTTTTCTTAAACCATTACAGGAATTGAACTTTAGTATCAAATTCTCATCCTACCTCCATACATACAACATTACAAAAATATTCCCCCAAATAACTTTTCTTTTGTTAATCTATTGTGACCTGAGAAAGCAAATCAACTTTTTATAAGCATTAGCATTTTATCTTAATTTAAAGTAAATATGCTCTCATAAGAGTTTTAGAGCTAGAGACTGAACTAGAACTAATTATTTGCTTTGCGAAGTTTTGCCTCTAGACAGTTGTAAATTCAGGGCCTAGGATAAGATAAAGATAAATTGACTGGCTGGAACAGTCTGCTGATCAGTGCCAGGGACATGGTATAAGAACATAGAGTCACGAGCCCACTAAGAGGGCAAAGTAATCCTGTGTAGGCATTGTGAGCAACCGTAGCCAAATCCTGAGATTATTTTTAAAAATTGGAATGCTGAATGTTCAAGTGAAATATCCTTATTTTTAAATGTAGCTTAGTAATATTAAGTATTAAAACAATGTGTAGGTCAATTAAATTATTTTCTGGAGATATTTATTCAATGGGAGAGTCCATTCATAGCAAAAAATTTGCAACATCTTCTCCAATTTGATTATAATTGTACCTTGTCATGTAAAATGCACATTTTTGAATGAGAGGGAGAACTGTCTGTTCCCTATTTTAAGGATATAAATAGCTAATCTTTGATAAGAAAGTAAATAAAAGAACATGACTGCCAATTATGTGAGTCATTTTCTGGGCACAAATTTCAGCGGATATTGTGCATCAAGGAATTTTGAGTAGAGAATGCACATCTAAAAGCAAGTAACTTTATTCAGAAAATATTTGTTTGGGTTATTATCAGTACCAACCTGGTAGTTTTGATGTTAAAGAAAGAATCCATCTCAGCTTCTCATGAGATAATTCCTGAGCGTCTTACTCAAGTCAATCCTAGAAATAAAACATGGTATAAATATGTAACTAGTGAATAAACACTGAGAAAATCAGTATAGAAATCCAGATATTTTATTGCTCTTTTATTATTACCCCCGTAAATAAATTCTTAAAGGGAACCCAAAAATGCTTAGCTCTTTTCTTAGCACAAAACCTAAGGATTATGGCATTCCCATTTCAAATTCTACAATTTGAATTGTGCACAATTCTACGTGCGCTTTGGTGGTTATCAATTTCAAGACCACTATCATCACCAATATCATAAATCATCATCATCATCATCATCATGATTTAGTTCTTTTGTACCTTTATGGAGACCTAAAATGGCCTCAGAGCAAGATAACATTATTTTAGAATAAATTAACATGTTGGTAAATCTTCTAAATGGGAATCCAGTAAGGAAGGCTTGTGTTTTCAAGTTGATTGTGCTTTGAATCATTGTCTTCACAAAGGGTTGGCATGTATGTACCAAAAATAGGAATTTAAAAGGGCCTAGGAAAAGCAATAAAATATAGAGAAGACATTTAGTTTCCCTTTTGGCATCAGTGGTATTCTCCTATTACATCTTCCTTCTCTTGTTCAAAAATAAAGTCTACCCAATGATTCATTTGAGGGAGGTAAAATGGCATTGTGTGTGATTAAAAATTTGACTCTGCAATGAGAAAAACCTAGGGTAGACCACTAACTCATCCATTAACTGCCGTGTAATGTAGAATATGTTTCTTAAACTGCTCTTGAATTTTATTTTTTCATATATAAAAATGGAAGTTGCCATAATACATGCTGCACACTTTCAAAGGCTCTTAAATAGATGCAAGACATAATTATCATCCAAAAGTTTAATTGTATCAAATAACTAATTATAGAAAGAAACAAAAATGTAAGAAGGATGAAAAGCTAGATGATTATTTTTCTTTAAACCTACAACTTCCCTAATAAGAGAATGAAAAAAAAATTAGAAAGGTAAATGATTATCTCAGAATTAAAAGGAAAATAGTATCATTTTAAAAAATGAAATATGATGCCATGGTATAATTCTGGTAATGATTTCATATCAAAATGAAGAAGCTGAAGACAACTACCACAATACGCGTGCAGACACACATATACACACATACACACTTGCACAAACCTGGGTGTTTTAGCTATGGTTCTCTGGAGAAACAGAACCCGCTGGAGATATCTGTTAATATGAGGTTTATAAAAGTGTTTCATGCAACCATAGGGATATAAGAGTGCAGGATCTGTAGGGAAGATTGCAAGTTGGCAGCTCCAATGAAGGTCCTCAAAGAATTCTCAGGAGAGGCTGGTTGGCTGAAAGAGAAAAAGGGATTGTCTTTTCTGAAACCTCTTTAAAAGCCTTCTGTTGATTAGATTACGCATAACTCATGGCAGAAGACATTTCTCTTGGATGATTGCAGATGTAATCAGCTATGGATGCAGGCAACATGCTCTAATTTAAGTTCCTGAAATGTCCCCACTGTGACAGATAGGCCTGTGCTTGCTGGACCAGACATATGGGCACTATCAACTGGCCAAATTGACACACGAACCTGACCATTATACCAGCGACAATGAGTTTGTTTGGAAAGCAAAAGCTCAAGAAAGCAACCATGCAGTTTTATAATTATCATAAGGTTGTAATGAGATCCTCAAAACCAAAATTTAAGGCTGGAAAATCTTAGGAAAGGATGCCATCCACTAGTAATACACTGAAAAGGAAAAAGTTAGTCCAGATTTGGCTTGGATTAATTCCTCCATCCAAAGGATACATCTGATGTCTAGTTCTCCTTCAGAGAAAAACATCCCAAATGTAAAATTCCTCAACAATGCCCTTCTGTAGAGCAGAATCTATACTGTTGCTTAAGATTATTTTATTCCCTTTTCTGGTTTTAATTGTGTCCTATGTTATGGTTGTTGCATGGTTTATTCTTATGTAGGTAAAAATTCATTGACATCTCTTTATTTATTTATTCATTCATTCATTCATTCATTTTTTACATGGGCAGGCACCAGGAATCAAATCCCAGTCTCCAGCATGGCAGGCAAGAACTCTGCCTGCTGACCCACCTTGGCCCACCCATTGACATCTCTTTTTACACATAAAGGATATACGTTTGAAATTCGTTCACCTACATGCAATTCATAAAGCACAATTTCTGTGCACCAAATGGAATGAAGTGAATTTTGAGAATTGTCCTCATGGAGCAAATAACCTAATTGGGTAAAGAATAAAATCACCTATCAAAAAATTATGCTACAGCAATAGAACTTTGATTATTTAACAAAATTTCCTCAAGAAATTGAAATGATTGCAACATTTTTAGCCAGCCAACTATTAAGCCACTTTGGACTGGAGTTAATATAGCACAACCCAACATTGAAAGCATCAAGTCCCAAAAGTTCAGCAGATGGCACTATTTCCCATAAAGTTAGTAAAACCAGAGACATATTAATTTGGTTAAGTTTTAAAGTTAGTGAAAAAGACAATTTCATTGATGAAGATATTGATATTGATGTGATTTTGTCAATACTAAAACATCCAAGAGAATGGCCATTGTTTTTAAATGATTACTTAACTTTTCATGAAAGACCATCTAAATTGTGTATGTTGGATATTATCCATTAATATCGTATTTGAAACAGAGAAATAACAAAGTAAATAGAAAGTTTATCTTCGGCCCATCAGAAGGTGAAGTGTATTTTAAATTATTAACAAGTTAAGATTTCTCTAGTTTTCTCCAGCGTGCAAACCCTGAATTATTTCAATATTTTGAAATTTGTTGAGGATTTCTGTCAATGTTAGCATGCACTTGGTTTTAGTAAGTGTCCTTATGAACTAGAAAATTAAATAAATTACACAGCTGCATGTTTAGCATATGCTGTGTCAATTTGTTCAAGTTTGTTTATTAGGCCATTTTAATTTTCCATATACTTACAGAATTTTTGTTTGTCAGCTGTTGAGAGAGACATGTTATTGTCTTCCAATATAATGCTAAATTTGTCTCTTTCCTCTTTTCTTTTAATGTTTAAAATGCAGTTTTAAAACATTCTTTTTGCATTAAAAATGTGTCATTGTGAAGCACACCTCTCTAACTTTGTTTCACATCTTAAATTCTAGTCTGTCTCATGTTAATATGGAAGCATCAGTTTTTTTCTCTTTGTTTTGTTTATTGTTTGCAAAGTATAATATTTTCCATCCTGTTACTTCCCACCTTTATTTTCCTTAATAAACTTAGGTAAGCTTGTTTGGGATTCTTTGGTTTTAATTTGGTTTCAAAAGATACTTGTTTATTTTAATTTATTATACTTATAATTAATGTAATTATTAATATATTGTTATTTAAGTGTTCCACCTTGCTATTTATGATTTTAATTATTTTGTTTATTTCTCTTTCTCCTTTCTTACCTTTAAATTATCAAGAATTTAACTTCATTTATTTCTCCTCCATTAATTTTTAACTTCAATTTCTCTTTTTTCTTTAATATTTGCCCTAGGTATTACAATTTACTTCATTCTACCTTGATTTAGTAATTTTACCACTGATGGAAAAGTACACTGATGTGTACTCTTTAAACTGTTTTCTGTTTTTTTGATCTCTATATACTTCCTTGTATGCTAAGCCCTATGGACCATTATGTTAATTGTTGCTATTTTTAACAGTAAATAGTCTTTTAAAAGTTAATGATTTACCTTTTCTGGTGCTATTTATTTCTTCCTGAATTTCTGTGTTTCTTTCTAAAATCATTTCTTTCTAAATAAAATTCAAAATATTCTTGCACATTTCCATTAGATTTGCTGTAGTTCAATAGCAATTTATTCTTTCAGCTTTTGTTTGTTTATACATTCACTGTTTGTTTCAGATTTTTAAGAATATTGTCATTAAGTTGACTTTTAGTTGAGAAGATTTTCCCCCTTTCAATAATGAATTGATGTAATTTGTCTTCTGACTTCTGTCTTGTCTATTGAAAACATCAACTGCCAGTCTTATTGTTTATAGTAGATACCTATTGAAATTCAGTGAATCTTTTTTTCTTTTCACTTTTTCTCTCTATGTATTTGGTTTTCAGAAGCTTATGACATACATATGCATCACTTTCTTTCTTTTTATGTCTCACTTTCTGTTGTGAAGATTTTTGAGACTATCTTTTCTTAGTTTTGGAAAACTTTTCATCAGCGTATTATTTTTCTCTTACCTACCCTAATATGACACCAATAGCATCCACATTAGTTATTTTAACAGTGTAACATTAAAGTATTTTAAAAAAATATTTCTCTCTTCTTTAACCTGCATAAGCTATATTGATCTATAGCCAATACACTGATACTATAGCCTGTACACTAATTCTCAACCTCCTGTTTATTCTCTAGTTACCTCATCTGTTAAGTCTGTTAAATGCATAATTTAGCATTGAGATTTTCAACTGATGTATTAAATACAGATTATTGGTATCTTCTCAAATCCTTTGCCTTTTTTTACTCTACCTTCCTAAGCATGTTGATTATCGTTATTTAAAATAGATATCTAATAATTCCAGTAACACGGTTTTATCTGGGCCATTTTATTTCATTGTTCCTTCTTGGACTTTGACATCTTTCTTTTTTAAGCATTCCTTAGAATTTTCTATTGAATTCTGGCATCATGTATAAACAACTTGAGAGGTTCCTAATGATGTCACCTTCCTTCAAAGAGGCTTGGGATGTTTTCTTGCAGGCATATAGAATATGCACTACCTTAATTAGTTAGACTTTGTTAAAAATGGCATATTTCATTTCTACTTTTATCTCCTGGGGAAGTACCCTTTACTCCTGTATCCAGTCTGTCTCCAGTCTTATATCATTCTGGTTTCTCAGAGAAAAAGAACAAAGAGATTATGTATATGCATATAAATATTATGAGATATATTATATGAGTTGACTCACACAACTGTTAGGATTGGCAAATCCAAATTCCAAAAGATAGGCTCAAGTAGGGAACTCCTATGAAGGTTTTGATGAATTCTTTCATTGCTGAAGGCAGTCTCCTTTGTTGATTGCATCGTAGATGTAACAAGACATAGATGTAATCATTTGACTAATTATTAAAATCCACAAAATACCCTCACAGTGACAACCAGGCCAGTACTTGCTCGAACAAACAACTGGACACTATAACCTAGCCAAGGTGATACATGAGCTTAACCATCACAATTCTCAACTGAAAGTTTCAAGTGTTAAATGATCTCCGAATTCACTCTTCTCCATGGCTGCTGAATCATTTGTTTGATTCCTTTGCCATCCAGCTTGATTTTCTCTTGGTTTTATGGTCTCCTCACATGTGTAAAGGCAGTATACATTCCTGTAATTACCATATGTAAAAATTAAATTAATATTTTTTGGCTCATTTCTCGGATATTCATTCTTTGGGCTTTTGCCCTTCAGATTCAGCTACTATGCCAGCTTTGAAGTCCAATCTCGAACTTTGCAATCTATATGATTTATACTTGGATTTTCCCCACCTAGTGCTGCATATGAACAAATGTCCTTAATGAAAAAGTCAAGGTGAATATTAACCTCACTTTATTATGCTTTGTTTCTCTCAAGGGTCTTACTGTATCCGGGTCTCTCTGCATTGATTGCTCTCCAATGGCTTGAAACAGTTCTTTTATGAATATTGTCCAGGTTTTATAGTTGTTTCCTTTGAGAGAGTTAGTCACATCAAACTACTCCATCATGTCCAGATGAGAAAGGCCATCTTGGTTAAGTTTTAGATCGAAAGGTCATGGAACATAATTATATGTATGATATATAAATGTAATAATATACATGGCTGAATAGAAAATATGAGTTTTGAAATAAAGCTGTAATTCTAAAAGAACTAAGCTATTTTCATGTCTGTAATGTTTTTTTCCATTCAGCCTTCATAAAGACAAATTCTGTTTATCATGTTATGAGAGTTAGTGTATAAAATAAAGACAAATGTGCATAAACTTGTACAGTATATTCAGTACAAGGCAGTAGCTAGCTTTACATAAATAAGGCTATGACATTCCTCTGACTTTGAAGGTGAATATTTGAAATAATTTTGAGGTTTCCTGTTTAGTAATTTACCGATCATAAACACCTCAATGATATTATGATTTTAAAAATCTGTTTGGCTGTATGTCATAGAAAAAGTGGGAGATTATGAAAAAAAATGGCACACTATACTAATATTTTGAAGACAAAATTTTTACATGATATTCAGCTTTACTGTAGTATATGTTGACACATAGTAATACATAATGGTTTTTTTTTTCCCATTTTAAAATATATTATTCCAGAGAACAGTAAAATATAAGATCCATGAAAATTGCCCTTTTTATGTGTGGCATTCAAATATTCCAGTAATTGTTTTTTTTACATTATTCATGTTTTCTAGTTTGTTAGCTGCCAGAATGCAATATACTCGAAACAGAACGGCTTTTAAAAAGAGGAATTTGATAAATTGCTAGTTTATAGTTCTAAGGCCGATAAAATATCCCAATTAAAACAAGTCTATAGAAATGTCCAATCTAAGGCATCCAGGGAAAGATACCTTCGTTCAAGAAGGCCAGTGAAGTTCAGAGTCTCTCTCTCTCTCAAGTGAGAAAGTACATGGTGACACAGTCACAGTTTCTCTCTCAGCTGGAAGGGCACATGGCGAGCACAGCATCATCTGCTAGCTTTCTCTCCTGGCTTCCTGTTTCATGAAGCTCCCCAAGAGGTGTTTTCCTCTTTCATCTCCAAAGTGCTAGCTAGTGGACTCTCTGCTTCATGGTGCTGCAGCATTCTCTGCTCTCTCTGAATCTCCTTTATTCTCCAAAATGTTTCCTCTTTTATAGGACTCCAGAAACTTATCAAGACCCACCCAAATGGGTGAAGACATGTTGTCACCTAATTCAGCTTCATAACTACTCTTGATTAAATCACATCTTCAAAGAAATGATCTGATTACAGTTTCAAACATACAGTATTGAATAGGATTATTCTACCTTTATGAAATGGGATTTAGATTAAAACATGGCATTTCTAGGGGGCATACATCCTTTCAAACCAGCACATCATGTATTAAAAACATCCCAAGCACAGCCTAATATAGTGATCAGTGATCAATATTCAATGTAAGCCTCTTTAAGACAGAAAAATCCAAGTTTACTTGTGATTTTATATTAATTTTTACTTGAAAGTATCATTTAAAATAGTAACTATATCTATATAAATTAATTTAAAGAAGAGTCAGTCATCAATAAAGAGAAAGTTAATTCAGACATTACAGTATCTAATCAGATACATGTCCATCAGATATATTTTCATCGAGAGTATCTAATTACCTACAGATTAAATAGCTACTCATTCCCCAAGCAAACACTATTTATGTAGAACATTAAATAGGTTGAATAAATGCAATTAAAAAGTTGATCACAATTTTATTTTAGGCTGGGACCTGGGGTTATTATTAAAGAATGACTTTTCTTCAGCCAAAGTTGCTGAAGCAGAGGCACAAAGTCTTCTAGAAGGCAATTTAGAATCAATGCTGTCCACTAAAAAATGAAGATTAAAAAGGACAAACTCCAATGAGCCAAATGCTCTTGTATTATTCCTACCAATAATAAAATGCACTTCTTAAATGTACTTAAGCTAATCCTTAGCATTTTATGATGAAGTCTAAAGGATGATATGAAAATAACCACATATGTCTTATGAAATTATGGTGCATTGGGAATAGAAAAAAATATGAAATAAGGATAAGGACTTTATCTATGCCTTATAAAAGTTTGTAGATTTAAAACAAAAATCGAAAATCCTAGCAATATTTGATGATACTTACAAAAGTTTAAAATTTGCTAGTGAGTTAGAATACAGCTTACAATTATTCATGTATATTCTAGGTAACTAAAAAAAAATTTACAAATGTACAAAAAATACTTTTTGGACCTAAATTTCAACTAATGTCTAAACAAGTCTAAGCATTGCATAACAAAAAATGAAGTAAAAATTATTTTTTTGCCAGATTCTTCCCATCATGATGAATTCACAGCTTTTGTATATTTCTCTTTCCTTTTACCCTTTCTGAAGTGAGGTTCAAGTAATAGATATTCACATTTTTATATTTAAGACATTTAACTCATAAATGTGCCAATATATTTACTTTTCCAAGTAGGTAAAAAATTTCACCTCTGAAATCATTAAGGTATCAAAATTCTATGAATTCTCTGTTTTATATATATATATATATATATATATATATATATATATATATATATATATATATATATGGTTTAGTAGACATTTCATCCAGTGGGAAATTTTCTCTTCACAAACTTTCTATTTTTTCCCCAGGAAAGATTCTAAAAATTGTCAAGAATGAATCAGTTTTCATGCTAATTACTTCTTTTCTCAAAAGAAGATATAAAAAGATATAAAAAGAAATTCAAGTTCATAAATTTACTGGTATTTTGCAGTGACATATGATTATGTGTCTACCATTAAAAAGTAAGTTAAACTTAAAAAAGGGAAAAAAAAACATCTGAATGGCCCTGGAGATTTATTTCAGTAGTTTATAAAACAGCTGACTCATCAGATTTGAGCATCTCAAGAGAATATAAACTGATACCAACTGCTGAGCTCCTTTTTAGCAAGGCCAGTGTATTAGTTGGCTGACAAGAGATGATATGGATGTAGGTATAGGTATAGGTATAGATAAGGATATAAAATGTGAATAGTTACTATAGTAATTAGCGTACATGACCATGGGGATTGACAGGTCCAGATTTCACAGGAGGTCCACATTTTGGTAACTCAAAGATGATGAATTCACTAGGAAAGGTTGGCTATCTTAGGGTAGAGACACAATTTCTTTCTGAATGCTAAAATCATCAGTTCTTCATTTATGGCTTTCACCTATTGGATGAGGAGACAGCTCTCATTGCTAAAGGCATTCTCCTTTTGTTGATTATAGATTAATCAGACATAGAAGCAATCAGCTGACCAATGACTTAAGTGCATTAAATGCCCTCACAAGTAAAAATCAGGCCAGTACTTGTTTAATTGAACAACTGGACAACATATTAGCCAAGTTACACATGAAATTAACCATCACATTCCACACCTTGTCAACTAGGTACCCATTTCCAACTCTTTAAACAGTACTTGATCTCTAAGTAAAACAAAAACATAGGCACACTTTCATTTAATATAATTCTGTGGTGTGTGCATCTGGAAATGCACTAACCCTTTCCCCAAAAGAGAATGGAAGTTCTTGAGTAATATTTACTCTTAAACTTGATTTCCTATAATTTAAATACTATGACATAAAGTTAATACAACTTATTTTACATAAGAGGATAGAAGAAGGAAGACAAAAATACTTGTTTTATGTATATAACCAAACATATCTATAATAAAACAAGGAAGAAATTCTCATACCATGAATGTCATTATTTCTAATTGATCACATTGTCATAGCTCATATTTATAGCTATCTCCTTCCATTACCCGTTCCATAGAGCCTTCACCCTAAGCAAGCACCTTAGTTGGTCATGCTTCATATCTCGTAGAGTGACCCAAATCTTCATTCCTAAAGGGTCTTGGTAATTAGTAGTACTGTCTGGTTTGAGTAACAGTAACTCAAACCACAGCAGTTTCCAATGAACTTTAATTCCAGGGCACGATAGTATTAAGTGATGCCTTAAGGGATCGCCTGTATTCTAGGCAAACTCTTCTTTACCTCTGTTGTATAATAGTCATCCTATTTCTCTTGGGTATTTAGCATTTATCCTGATTATTTTCCTGAATTTTCAGTACAAGAATTCCCTTATTTGCTTCTTTGTTCAGAGGCATGGAGATTCCCAAAGTGGCTGGGTAGCAGTCAGTCTAAATTTCAGGCTTATCAAAATTATTGATGTGTCTCCTGATGTAAGCAGTACTCCTTTAAGAACAAAGACCTCGTACCAGCAAAGCATAAGTTCCTAGGGACAGGAAGCAAAAACATTAATGTTGAACCACTAAGGGCAATAATGATTTGTACAACTCCATTTCTACCCCTTCATCCCTGGACCCTTGAATAATGGCTGTGGCAGAAATAGCACCACAAATCAGACACTTATTTAGTGCATAAAGAGATTTCTGGAAAACTTTACTAAAACTCTGTATGGTATTGCCACCCAGTTGGTGCCTTAAATGAGTTTTCAAAAGGACTTTCCACTGTCCTATCAATCCAGTTTCTTTAGGATGTTGGGAAACATGGTAGGAATAATTAATTTGATGAGCATGTGACAATTCCTATGCTTAATTTGCTGTGAAGTGTATTTCTTAATCAGAAGTAACACTGTGTCCAATACCATGATGGTGGGCAACACATTCTCTAACTCCATGATAGTAGATTTGGCAGAAGCATTGTCTACAGTAAAGGAAAATCCATACATGGAATGTATGTCTATTACCATAAGGACAAAACACTGCCCCTTTCATGATGGAAATTTTCCAATTGAATCAACTTATCACAAGGTACCTGGCTGATCAACTTGGAGAATGGTGCCATATCAGGAACTGAGAGTTGATCTCTACTGCTGACAGATTAAACACTCAGCAGTGATTATAGCCAGGTGAGTGGAAGTTCAGTTGCTGATCCCCTACCTAACCCTCCATCCCTAACACAAGGGCCACTATGTTCATGAACCCATTGGGCAATGACAGCAGTGGTTGGAGAAAGTGGCTGACTGGTATCCACAGAAGGCATCATCCTATCCGTCTGATTATTAAAAACTTCCTCTGCTGAAATTATTCTCTGGTGAGCATTCACATGGGGCACAAATATCTTCATGCTTTTTGCCCATTCAGAAAGGTCTATTCACATACCTCTCTACCTGACCTCTTTGTCACCAATTTTACAATCATGTTCTTTCCAAGTCCCTGGAGAATTAACCACAGCTTGGGTTTGGGGACCCACTAGATCTACTGTGACACAGATATGAGCTAAAGTACCATTGGCCACATGACCTCCAAAAGTCCCTACTCTGACTGGCAGATCACAGTGCCATTGTGGGTCTCCTGGAATTGATTTTATTTCAGAGCCAGTGTCTAATAATCATTTCCTTTTCCTCAATGCATGCTCACCCTTGCAAAAGGCTGTAAATTCCTTTGGAGAAAACTGGGGGAAGATTATCAGTATGAATTTTTGACACTGTAGCAGGGTCCTTCCACAAATGGACCCAGCCTATCCTTCATCCAAGGATTCTGGGTTTGTAAGATGTCTCAAATCTGGGAATTGATTTAGGTACCATAATAGTGTTTTTGTGATTCAGGTTAGATTTTTATTCTCTTGACATAGAACTTTTCTGCTTATAGAAGTCAAGTAAGAATTTAATAGTCTACCCAAATATTTCCCTTGTAAGTGCACTGTGACTAACTAGCGAGCACTATAGGTCTCTTTGAGTAAGACTATTCTGATTTCCAGTTTGATTTTGCTGTCTATTATGGTAGCCTTGCCTCCTTTGTTTTTGGTGATGAACTGTCACACCTTGGCTTCTGCTAACCTGGATTCTGATCATCTCTATTGCATTTAAGGATCCTAGTTCAATGAAAACAGTTTCCATAGTAGTAGCTGACCTACAGCAAAGAGTGACTGCAGACCTCTTCAGAGATCATGGTGCTACTCTCATACACTTATTCCTCTCAGTTTGTAAACATGTGCCCTTTGGATATTACAGGTATGGGTGAGCAGGTCTTACATGATAAATTCACTCTAACTTCACAGTCTCTTTAATCTTTTTCATCTCCTCATTTACATTTACCAAGACATGTCTGTCACTTCTACTTCATATAATGTAGGCCATCTTTTGTGCCATGCTTCAGCCAACAAACTGAAAGCAACAACAACAAATTGTTGGAACCCTTTTTAACTCCTTGTGCTGGTTTGAAACTATTATGTACCTCAGAAAAGCATGTTCTAATAAAATCTTGTGGGAGCAGACTTATTATTAGGTGGGAATTTTTTATTAGATTGTTTCCATGGAGATTTCACTCACCCAACTCAAGATGGGTCTTAATCCTTTTACTGGAGTCCTTTAGGAAGTGAATAAAAGACGAGAGAACTGAGAGCCAACGAAATGAGCAAAAAGATGAAGTCAAGACATAGATATGTGAGGATGCTAAGCCAAGAGATGAAATCCAGAGTTTGTCCTGGAAAAGCTAGGTGAGTCCCCACAGAAACTTAGAGAGAAAGCCACTGGAATCAGAAGCTGAAAGCAATGAACCAGGAAGAAGGACAAACAAATTCCAGCCATGTGCATTCCCAGCTGACAGAGGTGTTCCAGATGTAGTGGGTTTTCTTTAAAGTCAGGTTATCTTTTTCTTTATGGCTTCATTTGGACATTTTCAAGGCCTTTAGAACTGTAAATTTGTAAGCTAATAAACCCCCTTTGTAAAAGCCAATCCATTTCTGGTATATGGCATTTAAGCAACACAGCAAAACAAAACACCCTTTAAACTATAATATTGAATCCAGAATCTCATTGTAGTGAGCTCATATCAATAAATTTATGTTCATTCTACCATTATTCTACATCCTTATTATGTATTCCCAAATATATTTGCCTGGTTTCTGTTCATCTAAATTGGAAAAATTATGCAGTTCTTTTGGATTATTGTGCACCTCTTCATTGGTCACATTTTGTACCTCACCTTTTGGGACCTGTTGGGACTTCAGTCTAGTTATAGGTTTGGAAAAACAGAGAAATGAAAGCAATTGGTCATGAGAGGAATTAACTGTTTCTTGCAAGTCATGTACCTCATGTCATTTGGTTACAATTTTACCTCAAAACAGAACTGAAAGATATGTGTAGATATGCCCATATAAATATTAATATACTTCTTATAATAATTGGCTCACATCACCATGGGGAAATGGTAAATCCAAATCACATATGGTAGGCCTCAATCACTCAATGAAAGTTATGATGAATTCCACTGGAGAAGGTAGCTATGATGAGTAGAGACAAAGAAACATGTTCTTCTTGACTGATGAACTGCAATTATCAGTGTTCTTTCTAAGTTCTTCAACTGTTTAGATGAGATTTCTCTTATTGCTGAAGATAGTCTTTGTTGACTGTTAACAAAACCAGCCTTAGATGCAATCAATTGGCTAATGACTTAAATCCATGAAAAATTTTCACAGTAACAACCAAGCCAGTGCTTGCTTGATGAAACAACTGGATATCATAATCTAGCCAAGTTAACACATGAAATTAACCATCACAACTACCTTCTAAGCCTTCTCTCCAACACAGGGAGTTGCATGGTTTCATGGGTGCTTCCTATCACTCTGCCCCTCAAAAATACAGAATATTATGGGCTTCAGGTTTTGTTATTCTCAAGCTTTGGTTCAGATCTCTGCCCAGCTGAAACTCCATATTATGAAATAATAGAGTTCAGGGGCTGATGTGCACTCTGCTACTGAGCTGCTTGCAAGTTTCCCTCCAATAGACTCCAGTTTATATTCTCATGTGGTTGTACTGTTGTGACTACACCTGCACAACAAGCAGCAAATTGACATGTTAAGTTATGGAAATTCAAGGAGAGTTTAAGACAGGTTACAGGCACTAGGGTCCTGGGTAAATAGCCCAGATAAAGGGATGGGGTATGGTTTCAGGTCATTATTATGGAAGTAGATGGAGTTCTGTGCCTGACACAAAGCTAGCACTATGTTATGGAAAATGGAAAAACCGCATTCATCAATCAATAAAAGCAGTTATGCGGGTTGATATTAAGAACTCAAACAAACTGAAAATAAAAGCAATTAGACATAGTTGAATACAGAGTAAGTAAACTGGAGGTACATCTGAGGAATTTAGCTAGACTGTATCAGAGAGACAAAATTATTAAAACAAAAATAAATAAAAAAGGAAAGAAATGAGTGATTGGATTATGTGCCGAAGGGGAATTGTGTGATAATAGGATTTTCAGATGAATATGTAAAGAGAATGATGATGCAATATTCAAAAAACAAAATCATATATGTTGGTCAAGAGCTTTCAAGATGAGAACTAGCATAAATCCTCAGATAAATAACCAAGAGTCTCAAAGTGGGAAAACTTTATAACGTAGTTTTTTGTTGTTGTTGTTGTTGTTGTTTTTGGTGAAGTTTAAAAATGCAAAAGCAAGGAGAAAAACTAACACAAATAGGCTTCACATAAAAAATTAATAGATTAAGGATGACAATACGTTCTTGAAAATGATGAGAAGGAAAACTATTGCATAAGAAGCCTAAAACCTGCTAAATTAACATTCCAGGATGAGAACGAGGTAAGTACTATTTAAAACAAAATGAATAAGAATTTAATGTAAAAAACCTCATTGGAAAGCCTTACACACTTTTGTGTCAGAAAACTGTAATCATGGCACAATATCAATTCTCATTCACTTTACTTCCAAATGAAATTCTGTGTGGAACAACATTTTACTTACTTTTGAAAGCTGTTTTGTTGAAAGACAAGCATCCTATTGAGGTCTTCCCTGACTATCCACTCTTTAGATTTGAACACTCATCCGCAAGTATTTGATGTCTCTCATATCTGTTATGTTAAATTTTTTCATTTGCTCACTAATTATTATTCCCTCCCTGCCACTATATGCTTTGCTGAAAGTGAATGGTATGTCCCTCATACATTGGCATAGTTTTTGTCAATGGCATGAGAAAAGTCAAGGCTTGTACCACATCTGAGAAGGAACTGTAATGAGTTTACACTCGAACAGCAACATAACATAGAGAAAATCTACTCTACTTCCTGAGTTTTGGAATAAAAAGCCACTGGAACTGAAATTAGATGAGCAGACCAGAGTCCAGCAGAGCTGCAGATAACCCAGAGCTCTCATATAATGGCATAAAGAACTAATGTTAGTGGTTTTAAATTTAAAAAGATACAGGAATTATTTAACTTAACAAAAGTTGACTATTATACAAAGTGGTTATTCATTATATGCTCTCTCTTTGAAAGCAATTTTTTCTGTATGTTCCAAATATTTGGAATTTGAGGCAATAAGCTGTGAGGTAAATGCTATAGAATGCTAGAAAATGAACAGATTTACTTTTGGTAAAATATTTATCTCAGATAATTTGGTAAGCACAAAATGTGTGAAATGCACTCATGGCTATTGGGAAAGAAGTCTGAAGATAGAATGTTTGTAGTATGAATTGATTATTATTATTTACATTTGCTATGATACTATAAGAAAGATTAGTTCAGAAGAAAATAATAGCTGATTTTCTAGGAGAAATCAGAAGTTTCATCATTTACAAGGTTAAAAGGTGCAACTGACAAAGGTTTACCAATTGAGACTCCTCAGAGCCTTAGAAACAGAAGTTCTAGCACAGCATGATTTCTGAATTATTATAAAGCACTGTAATTCTTTCCTTTTCCAAATAGGGTCATTTATTTCTATTATTTTTGTCCTTGTTCAGCCCCAATTATATGTTGGATTTGTGGTGGGCAAATAACATGGCTGAATTCAGAAGTCTCCAGATCAAAAAGAGCCACATATTGCTATGAAATATATCACAAGATGTTGAAAATCATGACTGATGCCATAATTTAAAGGCAATGGCAGGTGTCAGAGAGGGTGGGGATAAATTTTTCTGCCACAGGAGCATAAGCATTTGTGAAGGGAGAGTGGGCTTTGGATATACTATTTGCTCACAATTGTTTATAACGTTTCCCTCTCTTGGCATGCATTCCAGGAAGTGGAGTAAATTACCCTGCTACTTCAACTTTGGGCTTTATCAGTGACTGTGGTTTGGCAAATGAAAAGTGAGCAGATATACTCCAAGTCTTGTTTGTGGAAAAGTGCTAAATGCACTTCAGTGGCTTGGTTCTGTGTTTATGCTCTATCCCCCCCAGTGGCTACTTTTTAGCCCGGATTATGGAAGAAAAATTTACATTGGTCAGAGCCAAAGCTATTAGACATGTAGCTTGCCCGTAGCTCTTATGGCATGAGAAACAATTAAATGTTTTGTTGTATGACAGTTAATGCATAAACGGTTAACTAGTAAATGTGTTGTATTATTTTCTCTTTAGTATTCATCACTATGTAATGCACTATGTTTTACTCATATATCTTGCCCATTGTTTCTTTCCCAGATGATAATGCAATCTTAATAGGGAGGGAGATTTCTTGTCTTGTTTATTACATCCCAAAATATTGGAAATTTTGCTGCCATGAAGTGATCATCATTAGTTGAATGAAGAACACATGGTGACCAAAATTCACAAGGAAGATTGCAAATTAATAAATAATTAAGGCCTTTTAAAGAAAAAAAGAATTAGGCATAGATAGATAAACCATATATCAACACCCATTCACATTGGATAAATAGACCTATTAAACTTTATAAAGTACTTGGGAAGCAGATCCATATACATGCTAGGTCATGCTATATATTTGAGTGCATTATAAGTAAACATATATTTGAAATGAAAGGCTCTGATACCATTAGCTATCAATATGAAAATAGATAAATTGGCATGAATATTTATCAGGTTGGTAAAGATGTATATGCACTTTAAATTTAAAAGAATCTATAAACTGTTAATTGAATACATTAAGAGAAGAAAAGACTAAGTCATAAATCATAAATAAAATGATTGATAAATCTTACTACATAAACATTAAGTGTTCTAATCAAATTGTATAAACCAAGGAAAGGCAAATTACAATCTGATTTAGATATTGTAACTGATATAATAATTTATATATCCAGATGTACACACTAGGTATGTATATATCCAGATGTATCACACTAGGTATGATATAATAATTTATATATCCAGATGTACACACTAGGTGTGTACCATGAATATAATAAACAAGCAAACACGTAAATAATTAACTGGCTCTAAATTTATGACATTGGTTGATTTCAGAAACATTTTGGATTTCAAAATAAGAAAATATAAAAGCCTATAAAATCACTTTATTAAACAGAGAGATAATTTTAAAATTTCCCAGAAATTTGAGGAAATATCCAACTATAGGCACAATTGCACACACAATTTCACAGCTTAGACAACTATTCATTGTTTTCAGTAAGATAGAAGCAGACATAGCTTCAATGTAATAGGAAAATAAAGTTTTAATTTTCTGAATTAAATATAATTTTATTAAAATAATTTTTATAAAGCATGGTCTCCTTGATGATGTGTAAAAAGAAATAGGAGTAATCAAACAAGACTTCAAGAAAATTTAAAAGGCTTAAGTAATGTCAGTCATGGAAGCAATAAAAAACAAGAGTTGATAAAAATATTAAAAAAAAAATATAGAACTCCAGCAGTAGAAAGAAAGTAAAATGTCTATATAAAATATCCAAGATGATAGTTTATATGGGGGAGAAAACAGAGAGCAAACTAAGGAATGTAAATAACACGAAAAATTAAAAATATCAAAAAGACATTTTGAAGGAAAACTTTCATGGCTTGGGGAAAAAAGATTCAAGACTCAGATTAATGTGTCGGCATGTTTAATTTTTTTTTTTCTTTTTGGTTTCTATGGTAGCTGCAAATGTATTATTTTTTTCTAAGCATATCATTAATACTAATGTAGCCATATACTGAATAAAAGGAGTGTCAGTCACAAGGTTTTACAATCACAGGGTTACAAGAAAAAAGCTGTACAGTTATGTGATTATTTTCAAAGATCCAGGCTGCTGGTCTACAGTTCAGTAATTTCAGGTATTTCCTTCTGGCCAATCTGATACAGTAGAAATTTAAAAGAAATGTCTATAAAATGATAAAGTAGTCATAATCATTTGTTAAATACTTCTCAGTTACAATTTCACGCTTCCATTTGATTATTCTCTCAATCTTCAGTGACATATGGGCAATGGCCATTCTAACTTATTCATGCTGAAAAAGGGTGTCAGCATTATGGGGTAGAGGAATGAAACTGGCTGATATTCTTGGAGAGACTGGTACCTTCAGATTTCAAAGCTTATCTGGCATAAGAACAATCTGGAGATTTTAAGTTTCAGAAACAATAAACATAATAATCAAAACTTTTATAGAGTCTTAGATTGATCTCAGGGTTTTCTTTAAGGTTTTCAGGAATACTATTAGATGGGGCTTGGCATAATGTGGCAATTTAAAATATCAGACTGAAGCTCGTGAATGAGTAACCTCCAAAATGACCTGTCATTTCTATTTGAATGATCAGAGCCACTGAAACTTTATTTTATTTCATTTCTTTTCCCTCTTTTGGTCAAGAAGGCATTTTCAATCCCACATTGCCAGGGTCAGGGACATCTTTGGGAGTCATGTCCCATGTAGATAGGAGAATAGTAGGTTTATGTGAAGAGTTTGGCTTAGAGAGACAGAGGCCACATCTGAGCAACAAAAGAGCTTCTCTGGGGATGACTGCAAGGTATAACTATAAGTAGGCTTAGCTTCATCATTACAGAAATGTTTCATAAGGGCAAGGTTTAAGATTGAGAGCTTGGTTTATTACAATGGGAGTCCCTAATGCTTGAGAGGGCGTCAGGAATTCCCCAGGTAAAAAAGTTTAATAGTTTCACATTTTTTTCTTCATTTCCTCTAAGGAACTTTGCACATAATTCTTTTTTTTTTCTTTTTATTCCCCCAATACTCTGTAATATATTATAGTATTGCATTAACTTGTATGGAATAACAAGATCTAATTTCTATTCTACTTTCCATGTAATTAGGTTCTTTAAAGAAACTGACCAGGCAATTAAGTTAGATAGTGTGGTACAGAAAATTTAAATTTTGGACAAAATAAACTTCTCTTCCTTTGGTCTCACATAGAAGTTAAAGTTCTAAAATACAGACAATATCATCCTATAACCTGTATTCTGATTTACCATGGTCCTAACCAGATCAGCTTCATTCATCTCTCTAATTGAAATCTGATATCTTTTTCAGCTTCTTTAACTATTGCTGTATGAATTAATGCTGATTTCTAGAGCTGCAAAACTCTAACGGTGATCATACAATCAAGTGTCACAGAGATGCCCAAACTTCCAGGAACTACCATGTTATACACAAAGAGTACAGAACCTCACAATTTATAGCACTAGGAATAAATGTGACTGCTATATGAGCTTACAATCTTGGCCCTAATTTCCTTATAAACATTTTCTAAATGAGACCATACAATATTTGTCCTTTTGTTTCTGGCTTATTTCACTCAACATAATGTCTTCAACATTCATTCACTTCCTTGAATGCCTCATGACATCATTCCTTTCTGCAACCACACAATATTCCATCAGATTGCCTTCTTCTCATCAGTTGATGGACCTTTAGGCCACCTCCATCCATTGGCAATTGTGCATAATACCACCACAAACATCATTGGGCAAATGGGTATTTTTGCACTTCAGTCAGTTCTTCTGAGTATGTATCTATTAATGGGATTGTATGATCATATCATGACCTTATATATAGCCTCCTGTGTAATCACCACACTGCCCACAAGACGGTCTGCACTATCCTACCTCCCTACCAACATTCAATAGTTATACCACTCTCTCCACACCTTCCCCAGCACTTGTATTTGTCTATTTTTTAACAGTTTTATTTGTACACCATACAATCCATTCTAAGTGTACAATCAATGACCCCTGGTATAATCACACAGCTATTCACTCATCACCACAAATTATATGAGAACAGTTTCATTTCTTTCTCACCAAAAGAAGAAAGGAGAAAAGAAAAAAATCTCATAATCTTTTCCTATATCCCCCTCTTATTGATATTTAGCTTTGGTATATTATCTTATTTAAAATTAATGGAAGAATATTACAATATTATGTTAACATTTATACTTACATGAATTAATTGTATTTTTTCCACATAGCATCCCTTTTTTAACACCTTGCAATGGTGGCATACATTTGTCATGGCTCACATAAAAACTTTCTTCTATTTGTACAATTAGTCACCATCAATGTAAACTCTAGATTTCACTAAGTTATTAACAGTCCTAGTTTTTATCTTCTCTACTTCCTCCTGGCGCCAAACATGCCTCTAGGCTTCCTCTTTCAACCACACTCACATTCATCTTTGTTCATTATATCTGTTCTAGTTTGCTAGCTGCTGGAATGCAATATACCAGAAACGGAATGGCTTTTAAAAAGGGAAATTTAATAAGATGCTAGTTTACAGTTCTAAGGCTGAGAAAATGTCCCAATTAAAACAAGTCTATAGAAATGTCCAATCAAAGGCATCCATCCAGGGGAAGATACCTTGGTTCAGGAAGGCGGATGAAGTTCAGGGTTTCCCTCTCAAGTGAGAAGGCACATGGCAAACACAGTCAGGGCTTCTCTCTCAGCTGGAAGGGCACATGGTGAATACGCCATCATCTGCTAACTTTCTCACCTGGCTTCCAGCTTCATGAAGCTCCCTGGGAGGCATCTTCCTTCTTCCTCTTCAAAGGTCGCTGGCTCATGGACTCTCTGCTTTGTGGTTTTGCAGCATTCTCTGCTCTCTCTGAATGTCCCATTCTCCAAAATGTTACCTCTTTTATAGGACTCCAATAAACCAATCAAGACCCACCCAAATGGGTGGTGACATGCCATCACCTATTCCAGTTTAACAACCACTCGACTAAATCACATCATCCAGAGAGATGATCTGATTAGTTTCAAACATACAGTATTGAATAGGGGTTATTCTACCTTTATGAAGTGAGATTTTGATTAAAACATGGCTTTTCTAGGGTCCATACATCCTATCAGACCAACACACCTACAATATCATGCTACCATCGCACAGCATTGTGCTATCCATTCCTGAACCTTCTCAATCAATCCTGCTTAACATTCTGTACTGCTTAAGCATCAAATACCCAATCTGTATGCTATATTTCCTGATAACCTGTGTTTTCAAATGTAACTCTCAGAGTTTGCTCCTTATAGTTTGTTTCTTTTAGTGAAATGATAAAGTGTTTGTCCCTCTTTTTCTGGCTTATTTCACTCAATGTGATGTTCTCATGTTTCATCTACACTGTTGCATGTATAATAACTTTATTCCATCTTACAGCTTTATAATGTTCAATCACAATTATATACCACAATTTGTTTATCCATTTGTCAGTGGATGGACATTTGGGCTATTTCCATCTATTTTAAATATGAACAATGCTGCAGTAAGCATCAGAAAATGCCTGTTAGTTGTCCCTGCTTTCAGTTCTTCTGAGTATATACCTAGTAATGGGATTGCTGGATCATACAGATATTCTATACTTAACTTCCAGAGGAACCTCCAAACTGCTTTCTAGAGCAGCTGCACCATTCTACATTCCCACCAACCATGAATAAGTATATGCATTTCTCCACATCCTCTCCAACACTTAGAATTTCCTGTTTAATAGTAGCCATTCTAGTCCATGTGAGATGGTATCATATTGTGGTTTTGCATCTTTCTAGTAGCTAGTGAAGTTGAACATCTTTTCATATGGTTTTGAGCTGTGTGTATTTCCTCTTTGGAAAATTGTCCATCCATGTCTTTTGTCCAATTTTTTTTCTTTTTAACTTTTTTTTCTTTTTTGTATAGTATAACATATATACAAAGCAAATAAAAAAGCAATAGTTTTCAAAGCACTCTTCAGCAAGTAGTTACAGGACAGATACCAGAGTTTCTCATGCACTACCATATGATCCTCTCATGTTTTTCCTTCTAGCTGCTCCAGAATATAGGAGGCTGGAGGGCTTGAGTGTTTTTATTCTTTCAATCACAATTGACTTTTTTTACTCCTTTTTTTTGTAAAAAAAAAAAAGACATATATTCAAGAAAGCTATAAATTTCAAAACACAGTACCACAACTAGTTGTAGAACATATTTCAGAGTTTAACATGGGTTACAATTTCACATATTTAGGTTTTCAATTCTAGCTGCTGTAAAATGCTGGAGACTAAAAGAGGTTATCAATTTAATGATTCAGCATTCATATCCATTTGATAAACCCTATCTTCTCTGTATAACTCCACCATCACTTTTAATCTTTCCATGCCTCACTTTAGGGGTGTTTGGGCTATGGCAGTTCTAAATTTTTCATATTGGAAGGTCTGTCACTAATATGGGTTAAGGAGATGGAGCTATCTGATGTTCTGGAGAGTCTGGGCCCTCTTGTTTTCAGGACTTATCTGGACCAGGGACATATCTGGAGGTTGCAGATTTCTGGAAAGTTCTTCTAGGGCATGGAAGCCTTGTGGAATCTTATATATTGCCCTAGGTGTTCTTTAGGATTGGCTGGAATGGTCCTGGTTGGGGGGTGGCAGGTTAAGATAGGTAGTAAGTTCTAATTGAAGCTTGCATAAGAGCAACCTCCAGAGTAGCCTCTCGACTCTATTTGAACTCTCTCTGCCACTGATACTTTACCAATTACACTTCTTTTCCCCCTTTTGGTCAGGATGTAATTGTTGATCCCATGGTGCCAGGTCTGGATTCATCCCTGGGAGTCATCTCCCATGTTGCCAGGTAGACTTTCACCCCTGGATGTCATGTCCCACATAGGGGGAAGGGCAATGATTTCACTTGCAGAGTTGCTTTTGCCCATTTTTTAATTGGGTTGTTTGTTTTTCTGATGTTGAATTGTAGGATCTTTTTTTTTTTTTTTTTTTTTTTTTTTTTTTAAAGGAAAGACAGAGAGAAGGAAGGAAGGATAGAAGGAAGGAAGAGAGGAAGAAAGGGAAACATCTTTTAAACATTTTCTTGTTTTATTGTATTTTGTTTCTCCGTTTTCGTTACATGGGCTGGGGCCGGGAATCGAACCGAGGTCCTCCGGCATAGCAGGCAAGCACTTTGCCCGCTGAGCCACCGCGGCCCGCCCTGTAGGATCTTTTTATATGTTCTTCACATTAAAACCTCATCTGATATGTGGTTTCCAAATATTGTCTCCCATTGAGCAAGCTGCCTTTTACTTTCCTGACAAGTTATTTTGATGTGAAAAAGTATTTAACTTTGAGAAGATCCCATTTATCTATTTTTTTTTTTTTCTTTCATTGCTTGAGCTTTGGGTGTAAAGTCTAGGAAATCACCTTCTACCATAAGATATTGAAGATATTTCCTTACATTTTCCTCTAAGAGTTTTACGTCTTAGCTCTAATATTTAGACCTTTGATCCATTTTGAGTTAATTTTTGTATAAGGGATGATATAGGGGTCCTGTTTCATTCTTTTAGGTGTGGATACCCAGTTCTCCAAGAATCACTTTTTAAAGAGGATATTCTGTCCCAATTGAATGGGCTTGGCCAACTTATCAAAAATCTATTGGCCATAGATGAGAGTGTATATTTCTGAACTTTCAATTCAAGTCCATTGGTCATATAGCTACATTTATGTCAATGCCATGCTCTTTCGACCACTGCAGTTTTGCAGTATGCTTTAAAATCAAGGAGGTCTCAATTCCTTTTCCTTCCCAAACTATTTAGAACAATTTGCCTTTCCAAATAAATGCTATTATTGATTTTTCTATTTGTGCACAGTAAGTTGTTGGGATTTTCTTTGCTATTCCATTGAATCTATAAATCAATTTGGGTAGAATAGACATCTTAGCTGTATTTAGTTGCCAACCCATGAACCCAATATGTCTTTCCATTTATTTAGATCTTCCTTGATTTCTTTCAGCAATTTTTTGTAGTTTTCTGTGTATGGGTCTTCTTTGTCCTTGGTTACATTTATTCTATGTATATTTGTTCCTTCTGATTACTACTGTAAATGGATTTTTAAAATTTCCTCCTCATACTGCTCAGTACTAGTGTATAGAAATGCAGTGGATTTTTGTATGTTCATCTTATATCCTCCTACATTGCATTACTTATTTATTAGCTCTAGTAGCTTTGCTGTAGTTTTTTTGGAATTATCTATGTTTAGAATCATCATCTGCAAAAAGTTGAAGTTTTATTTCTTCCTTTCCAATTTGGAAACCTTTTATTTATTTTACTTACCTAATTGCTCTAGCTTTAACTTCCAGCACAATGTTGAACAACAATGGTGACAGTGGATATTCTTGTCTTGTTCTTGATATTAGAGGGAAAACTTTCAGTTTTTCCCCATTGACTTTGATTTGTGGACTTTTCATATATTATCTTTATCACATTGAGGAAGTTTCCTTCTATTCCTATCCTTTGAAGTATTTTCATCATGAAAGCATTCTGAATTTTGTCAAATGCCTTTTCTGAATCAATCAATTTTATCATTTGGTTTTTCCCCGTATATTTATTGATATGGTAGATTACACTCACAGATTTTCTTGTGTTGAAGCACACTTGGATACCTGGAAATTCACTTTTTTTGCATCCATATTCATTGAAGAGATTGGTATGCAAGTTTCTTTTCTTGTAGTATATTTGTTTGGCTTTGGTATTGGGGTAATGTTGGCTTCATGGAATGGGTTAGGCACCTTTCCCTCCATTTCAATTTGTTTGGAGCATTTGAGCAGAATTGGGCCTAATTCTTTCTGGAATGCTTGGTAGAATTCACATCTAAAGTCATCTGGTCCTGAACTCTTCTTTTTTGGGAGGGTTTTGAGAACTGATTCAGTCTCTTTATTTATGATTGGATGGTTGAGGTCTTCTTCTCAAGTCAATATTAGTTCATGCTTCTTTAGGATGTCATATATTTCATCTAAACTGTCTCATTCGTTAGCATATAGTTGCTCTTAGTATCCTTTTATTATCTCCTTTATATCTGCAGTGTTAGTAGTTTTGTCCCCCTCCCATTTCTGATTTTATTTATTTGCATCCTCTGTCTTTTTGTCTTTTTCAGCCTAGCTAAGGTTCCATAAACTTAATGAATTTTCTCGAAGAACCACTTTCTGGTTTTGTTGATTCTCTCTGTTTTCATGTTCTTAATTTCATTTGTTTCTGCTCTAATCATTTTTATTTATTTTCTTCTCTATGCTTTGGAATTATTTTTCTGTTCTTTCTCTAGTTACTCCAAGTGATAAGTTAATTCCTCAATTTTTGCTTTCTTATTTTTCAATATAGCTGTTTAATATGTTTCCCTCTCAACACTGCCTTTGCTCCATCCCTCAAATTTTTATATGTTGTGTTCTCATTTTAATTTGCCCTGAGATATTTATTTGTTTCCCTTGTAATTTCTTCCTCGACTCACTGGTCACTTAAGAGTATATTGTTTAATTTCCATATATTTGTGAATTTTTCAGCCCTCCACCTAATACTGTTTCCCAGCTTCATTTCATTGTGATATGAGAATTTGTTTTTATAATTTCAATCTTTTTACATCTTATGCATGTGCTCTGTGACCCAACATGTAGCCTATCATGGAGAATGATCCATGAGTACTTGAGAAAAATGCATATCCTGTTGATGTGGGGTGCATTGTTCTATAAATGTGTGTTAAGTCTAGTTCATTGATCATGTTATTCAAGAGCTCTGTTTCTTTTTTTGATCTTTTGTCTAGATGTTCTATCCATTGACAAATGTAGTGTATTAAAATCTCCAACTATTGCAAAGATGTTTACTTCTCCTTTCAGTGTTGTTAGTGTTTGCCTCATGTATTTTTTGGTACTGTGGCTCAGTGCTTAAACATTTATGATTGTTATGTCTTCTTGATGAATTTTCCCTTTTATTAGTATGCAATGTCCTTCTTTGTCTCTTTTAATTGTTTTACATTGAATTCTAATTTGTCTGTATCTGTATAGTTACCCTTGATATTTTCTGGTTACTGTTTGCATGAATATCTTTTAACAACATCTTACTTTCAACCTACTTTTGTCCTAGGGTCTAAAATAAATCTCTTATAGATAGCATATAGATGGATTCCATTTTTATCCAAACTTCCAGTCTATGCCTTTTGATTGGGGAATTTAATCCATTAACATTTAAAGTTCATATTGTAAAAGCAGTACTTTCTTCATTCATTTTTATTGTGGATTATATATATCTTATTTTTTATCTTTTCATTCTTTTAGTTACCTTTACTGATAATTTTCATTACTACCTTCTCCCCCAAATCACTCCCTCTAGACATTTCCTGTCAGCTTGAAGCACTCTCTTTAGTATTTCTTGCAAAGCATGTCTCTTGTTCACAAACTCTCTCAGTGTCTGTTTGTAAATATTTTACACTCTCCCTCATTTTGAAGGACAGTCCTTCTGGGTAGAGAATTATCATTTGATGATTTTTCTCTTTTAGTACGTTCAATATATCATACCACTGCCTTTTCACCTCTATGATTTCTACTGTGAAATCCACATTTAGTCTTTTTGAGCATCCCCTGCATCTGAGTGATCACTTTTCTTTTGCTGTTTTCAGAATTCTCTCTTTGTCTTTGACATTTGACAGTCTTATTAGCAAGTGTCTGGAAGAAGATGTATTGGGATCTATTTGTTTGGGTTATGCTTCACTTCTTGGACCTGTAATTTGATGTCTTTCATAACAGTTGGGAAATTTTCAGTGATTATTTCTTCAATTACTCTTTCGCCCTTATTCTTCTCTTTCCACTATAACTGTAGCACACATATTTACATGCTTAATGTTGTCTCTCAATTCCCTGAGACCTTGCTCATATTTTTCCATTCTTTTCCCTATCTGTTCTTTTGTATGAAGGATTTCTGATATCCTGTCTTCTCTTCACTTATCCTTTCTTCTGCCTCTTCAGATCTGCTGTTGTGTGTCTTCATTTTGATTTTTATCTCTTTTATTATGTATTTCATTTTTTTCAAGTTTTTGAGTTTTTTTTTTATGGTAATCCAGTTACTTCTTTATATCTGTCATTTCTTTTTCCACATTTTTCTTCAATTCATTGAATTTATTAAGAAGATTTGTTTGAACATCTTTAAGTAGTTGTTTTAACTTCTATATCTCATCTGACATTTTAATTTGTTCCTTTGATTGACCATATTTTGCTTCCTAGTGTGGCTTGTAATTTTTTTACTGGTGTCTAGGCATCTGATTTTTTAATTATTTTATTCTAGAGGTCATATCTCTTTTTCCTAGGGTTTTCTTATTGGGTCCTTTGTTCTCTAACTATTCTTTGACATTCAATTCAATTTTGTTTTAGAGCTTTAGCATAGCTTCTGTTTAACTGATCACAATTTTTCAGCTCTTAGTTTTCTGATTCTTACCCTGCCTATTGGAAGTATTTTGAGATTGCCCCTTTTTGTACAGTTGTTGGAACCCCAAGAAAAGCTTTCTCTTTCCCTTTCTTCCTTGGGGAATGTTGAGCCGCTGTTTGTTTTGTTTTGTTTTTTCCTCTATGGGTTTTTATCATTCCCTTCATTACTTCTAGCAACTTTTATCTGGAGGGCTGACTCTGTGAGGAGGATTTTCCAGATAAAATCGACCCATCATGTTTTATCAGTCAAGATAGGCTCAGTTCTCAGGAGGTGGGTATAATTAATGTCAAGCTTTCTGGGGGTTAGACTAAGCAAGGTGTCAGTTTTTCCTTTGAAGTCTATTGATTCTGTAGTTTTCCTGTCCTGCCCAGTAGATGGTGCTTGTCAGTCTGCTGTTCCCCACAGGCATAAATTGATCTGTGTCTTTAATTCTCAGCAGATCCTGGCTCTGCCAGTAGTGTGGCTGACACAGAGTCTGAGGCTGAAGGTGGGCTTAAACTGTTTCTGTTTTCTAGTTCCTGGGTCTGAATTCTTTCAGTCACCCTCTGTACTTGGCCTTGTCCCCTCTCATTTTTCTTTTTATGTGGGGGAGGAGTCACTCTTCAGCCCTCTGTTCCCTACAAGCTGGAAAAGTTACAGGTCTTACAAACAGTCCCACTTGCACCCATCAGGAACCTATTTGAAACAGTCTGGGCTCTTCTTTTTGTCAGTGGAAACTGTTGCTTATATCTCAGACCCTGGGGTCTAAGTTCAGTGAATGAGAGCCACCACTTGCCCTGGGCACAGCCCCCCACCCAAGTTTACTTGGGAAAATTAAGACTTTTAGGGAACTATCTTCTCTACATGGTTGGTTAACTTTGTCTCTCAGTAAAGTCCTACTTCCACCCTTTCAGGACTGAAAATGGACAATGCCTGTTGCTTTCATTAATGGTCTTCTTAAAAAACAAACAAACAAAACAAGCTGCTTCCAGAGCTGGAACCCAGCATCCCCAGTTTGCCAATCAAGAGCTAGAGTTGGTATTTAGCTCTAGGTTCCACTTTTCTTATGGCACAGCCCTTTTCCAGTAATCTGAGCTCTACCAAATCCAAAGGACTTTGGATTTTTGTTTGTTTGCTTTATCAGCCTGCCTTCTTCCTGTTGGGGAGATACTTCCCTGTTTCTTTCTTGTTTGCATTGTAGATTTATTTATGCTCATAGCTGGTACTCAGCAGTCTGAAAATGGTAATCAAATCTACAGTTGGAGAATGGTTGAATTACCTTATCCTGCTCCTAATACAGAGAGCTTCTGTTCCACTGGCGAAATACCTGAGTCAGTGTGCCATGCCAGTGGGGAGAAGCACCAGCTTCCACCATGTGGAAATATTTACTTACAGTTTTCTGCCATGATTTATTAATCTTGACCTTTCTGTTGTTTCTGCCTGGTGTGAAATATAATCTGGTGTCCTAAAATCCACAGACAATTGTTTCAGACAGTTCTTGGCTATTTACTAACCACCTTGGAGGGTGAACTAAATCCCAAACTTCCTTATGCTGCCATCTTAGTCCCTCCCTATATGTTTAATATTAAAACACCATCTAGAACTTGCCAATTCATATTGAAATTTGGTTATCGTAGAGATCAAAATAAATCCTAAAATTATGGATACAAGAAAAGGCCTTACCTAAAAGCAGTAAGTCAGCCAGATGATGGTGATTTTTTTTTTCTTTCCCATGCCAGACTATATCCCCACTTCCCCACACACATACAGACACTTCAGTTTGTTGGCAAGGCTTTTTGGATCATGTAGTTTTTTTTTTACCTAGTAGGCACATAATTCAGCCTTCAACTAAACAAAACTTTGTTTTTCCAAGAAGTATGTTTTTTTTTGTTTGTTTTCTTTTTATTTTCAGTGACTCTTCACTATGGTGCAATTGAGATGGAATATTCTTCCATAGTAGATGACTATTAAAATGAAAACTGGGACCATTCTGTTCTAGCTTGTGTATATCATGGTTGTTACTTAGTTACTAGTGAACTGGGCCAGCAGAGTGACAAGGATAATTGTTATCCTTTTCATAAAAGCATAGATACATATAAATAGTAAATGACTATTTTATATCTCAAGAAGTTAAAAAATAAATGCCTGCATTTTGAAAGCACCTATTAAGTTCATTTCTGGATTTTATTAAAAAAAAAAAAAAACATAAACTGTTCCATCGCAGATTATTTATATCAATTCCTTCTTTATATGAACTAGGCCTATGATCCTCAGCTATTACAATTATTAAATGTTTTCATACATTGAAGCTATGCAAAACTTATATACAGGAAAATAATCATAGGTGATTATATCATAAAGTTTAAAGTTATTATCTCTTATGGTGGCAGTCCAGTTACCATATAAGTACAATCAGAAAACATTGCTTTCTTAAAAATTGTCATGTAAATTTTAAAAATCCCTGTGTTGGCAAGATTATAAAATGATTTTCCTTCTGTTTGTCTTTTCAAATATTTCAATACTAATTACATTATTGTACGGTCATGAATAATTTTAAATGGAAATTTTGTATTTTGTTTAGAAATTTTTGGAAATTCTATGGTGCTAAATAACCAAATCCCAAAGGCTGTCCCATTATTATTTCTCTAGATGGCGTAGCATGTTAGATTTCATTGCAAATATCATCTCTCCACATGTGCATGGTTTTAATTGGCTCCAGTGAACTTGAAGAATTTTTAATACTAAAAAATTTAAGTATTTACCTAAAGTGAGTTTCATGAATATTTCAAGCCTAGAAAAATTGAACAATTCTTTTACAAACTTATTTTTTGGGTCTGTATATGTACATAAAAAAATGACTACCAAGAAAACAAGGTGAAAGTAAATTTTTAAATTTATTTCTGGATAAAGTTAAAAATAGCCTAATGATAGGAATGCTAGAAAATTCTATTGCATTTAATCTAACTTATGGTTGTTCTGTAATTGTTACTGTAGACCAAATGTTGCATTTTTTTTGCATTTATTGTTGTATATATTACAGTCCAATCATTAGTGAAATGTCAAGAGAATTTCAAATGGCCTTGAAGAAACTTGATGATTTTTTAGGCACTTACTCCTTCTTTCTTTGATAAGCTCATTTTCTCCAGCAGCATGATTGGGATTTTGAAAAATGATAAATTACTCAGCACTAGTGCTGACTATGAACAGCAGGAATAATGGTGTATGGTTGCCAAAAATATACTAAGTTAGGTCCCTTGTGGCCATCCTGAGCAAAGACCCTGAGTGTCAGAAAAGACAAATGGTGAAAAGCAAATTGAGGGAGGGCTACAGCAAATGTCCAGGTTCCCAATCAAAAGCAGTCCATGAATACAAGATAGAGAGGCTTGTATATATATATTAACAGAGTCCTAGTTTATATGTTCATATAATAACCCTGATCTTTCAGCCAATAAAATATGAATATGTTGTAGAACCAACTATAAAAATTGGTTTCCGTAATTACATACAGCTCTCTCTCTCTCTTACTCTCTCTCTCTAATATGTATATGGTAGATAGGTGCACATATAATATGTATGGTACCTAAATAGGTGATTCCAGTATGGTCTCTTTTGACTTTCCTAATTCCATCTGTAAGTACATATTTCTAATTAAGCTCAAATTCTGAGATACCATGAATTAGAACTTCAGCATATTTTTTGAGGGGTACACAATTCAATCCCCAACAATATACATGTTATATTTTTGTTAATATATGTAGCATGTATGAGTATGCAAACATGTATGAGTATGCAAACATGTATGAGTATGCAAACATGAAAGTGTGAAAGTGCAATCTTTATTTTCCTCAACTCGTTTGGAAATGGGATAACATACTCACAGTATGTGACCTTGAGCAGGTTACTCTGAGGGAATTTTTGGTAACTGAAATAATGCTGATTGGTCTGCACTGTAAAATTATCCTAGATGCATTTTTTTCCCCAGAGAGAGTAATTATAAAATAATCATAATATGTAATGAAAAAGATCATTCACCAAGAATACCATGTATTCTATGAGTTGTGACATTCATAAATCTTTTCTTAGATAAGAGGGTATAACAGGACATAACAGTCTGTCTCTTTCTACATGATAGATTCCCATCATGGACAGTAATGCCAAAACTACAGACCATTAGTCAAAGATTTCTAAATAAAATTTTGAACTATATCCAATGAGGTTTCTCCCAAGGGTTCTTCAAATTGTGGAGAATGCCAATACTCATAAAATAACTTACCAAGAATTGATAATGTATGATCATTATAATTCAAAGTTTATACAGCCCAATTATTTATGGAATATTAGTTCTCAATTCTCAAAAATATTTTTAGGGTGATTCTATAGGTTTTATGTTTTGATGATTGACATTTGCATGTTTCTTTGTTAGAGTTTGCAATTCTTCAATATATATACTTTGTCTGATAGCATTTGCTACTTTAGGATAATTTTTAAATGTACTCCACCCATGCTTAAGCACATTGTAATAAAAATGTGACAAGATAAAAGGTATTGTTTTGAGGGTTAAAGTTACAAATGTCAATTTGTGTCTTCATTTTTTAAAGTGCTGTAACAAAGTACCTCAAACCCAGAAGCTTCAAACAATGGAAATTTCTTTAAGTTCTGGAGGCTAGGAGTAAGAAATTAAGGTGTGGACAGGGCCATGCTTTCTTTGAAGTCTATAGGGAAAAATCTGTTCTGTGTTTCTTCGGACATTCTTACATCTGTTTGTCTGTCAGTGTCCAAAATTACTCTTATAAAACACTAGTCATTTTGGATTAGGGGCCGGAACTATTCCAGTATGGTCTCTTTTGACTTGCCTAATTCCATCTGTAAGTACATATTTCCAATTAAGTTCAAATTCTGAGATAGCATGAATTAGAACTTTAGCATATTTTTTTGAGGGGTACACAATTCAATCCCCAACAATATACATGTTATATTTTTGTTAAGCACATGTAATCCAACATTTTAAAGCAATAAATGCATACATGGCTCTGTAAATTTACTATTGTGCTCTAGAATTCTTCTACTGTCATCTATTCTGGTTTCTTTGAGATTATCTAGTTATGATCACTCTTTTTGTTTTCTTTTTCTGTTGTTGCTATTTTGAGTAATCCCTTTATCAGGGGCATGTACATTTTATATAATTCATCTCTATTTATCATAATATTTCTAATGTTCTCATTTCTTCTCTTTTATGTATCTTTTATTTCTTTCACCTGAATATCACCCATGTTATATTTATTTTCAGAGTTTTTAATTTCAAAATGGCTTATATTTTTATCATAATTAATGAGATATAGCCATGATTATACTCCTGGAATTTCAATATTTTGTTGTTCTTTCAGACTATATATTCAGTTCTTATTAAGTCTCTAAATATTACCATTGTATTTTGGATGCATAAATAAATCTTATATTTCAATGATTTTCTAGTGCTTAGGAGACACTTTGTATATTTGGCATTAAAGATTTTATCAGGGTAGTTTTTTTTTTGAATTACTTATGAGTATTTGTTTATTTAAAGTCTTTATAATACACATCTTAGAATAGAAACCATTCATAAAATTATTCTTTTGAATTGGGTCAAAGTGTCCTCCACGACACATAGAAATCTCCACAGGGCTACAGCCCATCATGACACCTGGCTTCCATCAGGGTAAGTGATACAAGAGAGTATGAGAGAAAGCAACTCGTTATAGAAGCCAAGTCTTTTTGTAACCTAATCTTGGAAATGACATGCCATGACTTTTTCTATGCTCTGTTTTTAGAAGTGAGTCACTAAATCCAGCCAACATTCAAGGGTAGGATACAAATACTAGGAGGTAAGGATCATTGAGGACCTCCTTAGAAACTGCTTATTAAGGAATTTGCAATTGACTTGCAATTGACAAATAATTGTTGGCTATGTGAAGAGTGTACAGAACATTAAATTGCATGTACTGCATTTTTGTATAATAAGACATAGTGCAAAGGAAAAAGTTACTATACATGTAGTTCTTCTAAACATGATCTTCTTTGGGTGGCTTGAACCTTGTATGCAATTGCCTAAATATTTTCATAACCTACTTGTACAATTTTTAGCAGCTCTCTTTGTAATACCAGCACCATAACAATTATGAAACTTATGCATGTGTCTCTATTTATTAGGGCTGTTTTGTTTATTTGTTTGGAAGTTCCTTAATGCCAGTTTAACTACCTGAAAATATTTTGGGAGGCTTGTAGAACTTTGGGAAAGCCTCATCTATCTGAGCTTTATAGACCACAGCAACCAGGAACTTGACTGCTAGGCCCCCCTGTCCAAAAAAAAAAAAAAAAAAACAGAAATTTAAACATTTATATGAATTTATTTTATATTTCTATATGTTGTAGAACAACAGTGTGTTCTTTTTCTTACCCGGAGCACCATAATATTTTCCATACATGTATAAAACATCTTGATTCTTCTCTGGTGCTGATTCTAAGATCTTAAATTGATTTCTTCTGCATAAAGTTTGGAAAAACATGGCTGTTTTCAAGAGCCCCCTCCAACATTTCCTAGCTTTGCCACCAAGAAGAGACTAAAGTTCTTTCTTGGTTCCAGTTAAAAATTTCTGGAGAATAACTCAGTTTAGAACATTGAAAGTCAGCTACTAACTCCTTCACTAGTCAAGTGGAAGAAGAAAGGAGGAATCCTACAGTCTTTGGGTGCCCTTCCCAAGACACTTAACTGCAGCAAGGAGGATAGAATGTTTAGCAATATGAAAGATCTTGATGGAACCAAATGGGTGAGTTCCAGGGAGCACATGTTTCCCAGAAGGGATTGTTCCACCCAGGAAATATGTTAGTGGATATTACTGAACTAACAAGAATAGGTGTTTTCTTTACTTGACTGTGAGTTATTGATATCAGATAGCGTGTTTTATTTAGGGGTGTGTGTGCATGTTTGTGGTTTTATTTTTGGCTCCAATGACTATGGAAAAGAAATGGGAGAAATGCTAATTGAATAACTTATACACACACACACACACACACACACACACACACACACACACAGACAAGCAAATTCACCCTTGTGTTTACCTATCTGCTTTTTTAAGCATTCAATTTTACCTTTAGGAGCCAATAAAAACATTAAGGCAACTCACCAGAGTTATTAGCTTACTTTAAAAATAATACCACAACTTAAAAACGACTGGATGAGAGAAATCATTGTCATGGGTATTCTTATTTGCTTATCTATTCAGTCTACTCAAATCATTCCATAAAATATGAATCTATTAGTTTAGTCTTTGCTGAAAGTTTCTTTTATCAAATTACATTTTAATTCAAGATTCCTGTTTTTCTTGTTCTTTGAGATTTTCTATAACAAATTAATTTAATCAATACATATATAACTTATTGATAAATAATTGGTATGGACATGTTCAGTATGTTTGTTAATAGTTAATATTTATTCCATAAATTCTTATAAATTCCTGTACCATTTAGTATCAGTACATACTTTGAAAAATAGTTATTTTTGCCTATTAGACAATAATATTTATAGAATCAATAATGCTTTACTGTTGTTATAGAAGGTATAGTGTCAAAATTAATTATACCACATTATCCTATGTAATCATTATATTTAAATTCTCAACCTTCAACTTAGGTATTGATTTTTGTATGTTTAATGACATTTTTATTAATGACTTTTTACAAAGCTACCTCAAATATTTTTTAAAAGCAGACGAGAAATAAATGACAAATATATTAATATAGTTATCATCTCTCTGTGTCATGACTAATACATTTTAATGAATTTAATGAATTTAAGTCTATTGATCAAAGCAATGGTATATGTTCACATCATAAGCTCTGTCCTTTTCACCTTTGTTCTTCTTTTAGATTCCAAGTTCCCACTCTTTTATATTTTAATTTTCCATACTCTATAGAGTGAGAACCCCATAATTAATTCAGTTTTTGTTTCTCAATTTTAAGAATGCAAACTTGATCTCTGTTATTGTTTTCCTTTCTGCTTATGGGCTTATAGCTAATATAATGCTTTATATTCAGACATATACACATTCTTTTCACTGAAAATATTTGGAATATATTTTAAAGATGAAGTCACTAGTATTTTAAACTGCTGATTAATAAAACAATATTTTGGGGTACATGAGAATTCAGTAGTAAAATGTTCACCTTCCATGCAGGAGACCCAGGTTCAATCCCTGGACCATGCAACCCAAAAGAATAAATAAATAAAATAAAATAAATCAGTATTTTGAAGTCTGAAAGAGAAAAAAATTTATATGTTATGAAACATAACGTTAATTTGAATATGTACTCTAAACACTTTAACATCTATTTCTTAGGAGTATACTTTTATAATTATTAGCATAATTAATTGTTTAATATATAATATTTTCCAGAGCACTATCAGCTGTATGTTCCTGAGTCAGCTCAAGTTGGTTCAGCTGTTGGGAAAATCAAGGCAAATGATGCAGACACTGGTTCGAATGCTGACATGACATACTCCATCATAAATGGTGATGGTATTGGGATATTCTCCATCTCCACCGACAAAGAAACCAGAGAAGGGATACTTTCTTTAAAGAAGGTAAAAAGGCATAGTTTTCATGATTGAGGCAACTCACCCATCTCTCCATGAATAGAAATTTGGCAAAGGTATGGATAATCTAAAATGTCAGGTCATAAATGAGATAAGATATTTTCTCTTTGTCATATAATTTAATTTTCATTATTAATAATTAATTAATTAACTAATTTAATTATCTCATTTTAATATTAGTGTATTTTACCCTTCGAATCCTCTTTTAGATTCAATTGTGATATTTTCAAAATCACAATTGGTATAAAATATACAATGGGAGACAGATAAATTGAATATGCTAATTAAATATCACATAAATTGAGTCAATTTTACTCAAATTTAAGATGCAAACCTATTGAATTATATTAAAAGTTATGTTATAACTTATTTGAGACTTAGTTATGCTACTATTCATCTGAAATAAACTAGTAATTTCATAAATCTATTTGAAATCTTGAATTACCAGAAAAAACACACAAACAAAGAATTCTTAAGAGAGATTTGACTCTCCAGATGTGTTTGATCTGGTCCCTCCCAGAGTTTCGCCTTCCTTTCAGAGCTCTTTATTCCTCTTGTACACTCTATCTGACTCTTCTGCCATAGGGTCTATTTCTCTTTATTCCGACCCTCACCCCACCCCTTCCCTGCTGGGGCCGTAGTCAATTTCCAAACATCCTAATATCCTTGTGCATGACTCAGCTTTCTTTTTCTTCTTTGTCTTCTTCTTTTGACTAAGTTTTCCTCCACTTTCTCCAGTATAAAGGCACACATTAATAACAAAATGGCTAACTCATAGCCATAAACACTGTTCATAAGGTAAACGTGTTTTTAGAGTTTTCAGAAAACCAAAATTTATAAAAAAATGTCAGCTCTACTATCATTACTCTAAGTAATACTTATCTAAATAACAAAAGAGGCTTTTCTCAGCAAGGTAAAAATCTTCAGCATGTCAGCATACCCTCCTTAAGACAGGATTTTGTTTGACAATCATGGAGACATTAAACTAGAATCATGAACCATTAACTTCCTCCCCCATTCATTTAATCTCTCACAATCTGTCATGGGGACCAAATCCATAATTCTCTGCCTTTAAGAAAACATAATTCTCTTGTCCTAGTAAAGATGAAGTAGAAACAGACAATGAGCAAGAAGCATCTAGATGCAACTCCTGATGTAGTGCCTCAGTTTATAAGTGTTCAAAGATTTCAGATGGGGAATCTGGTAATACTCATATCCCTAGGTTTTATCTCCATCTATTTTACTTCAGTAAGAAGGTTGTGGGACTCAGGAATTTGCCTTTGAATCAAGTACTCCAGATGATTCTTCCAGGGAATATGTTCAGAACTCAGGCTAAGAAATTTTAATCTAATGTGCCACTGTAGATATTGAATCCCACCTATCTATATATATACTATCTGTATCTATCTATCTATTGATAATTATCAATAATTTATGTATAATCCATTCTTGCAAATACTTTTCTATTTGTACTATATAAAATGACATGAATTCTTCTCTCAATAATTAAAATTTTATATTGATGTTTAAATTGAGGATTGACTTATCTTCGAATGCTACATAAAGGGACTGCTAGGTAGAATATAAATTGCATAACCACTTGTCAAATAGATCAGAAGTCAAAACTGGTACCTATAAAAATTAATATGTTCACATAATGTGCTTTCTCAGAATAGTATTTCTTAGGTAATCTCAACCCTGGATCTAAAGCTGTGACGATAGTCAGTTGTCATGTCTTTGTGTAATTTAAATATAATATTTATTATATATGTATATAAATATAAATTTTACATGCAGAAGCTGTGTAGGCCAATTGCTTTTACATTAGCCACGCAAGTGTGAACAAATCTAGTTGCACTCCTTGCCTTTATAGAGTTTCCACCAGGTGGAAGTGGATGGTGACATTAATAAAATATCACACGCGCTCCTAGATCAAAATTATAAACTCTTCTATGAAGGAGTGTTATATTGAATATTGAAAAAATTCTGGGATATTTGATTTTTGTCTGGTAAGTCAGGGTTGGTTGAACAAAGAACTGAAAAAAAATGTAGAAGTTAATTAAGTGAAGAGTGTAAAGGATGAGCTATCTAGGAAGTGTAAAAGATGAACTCTCTAAGAAGAGGAAAGAATACCCACACAGAGTCTGAGGTGGGCAGGACATGGTATATTTAAAGAACTGAAAGAATATAGTTGAATCTAGAATAAAGAAATTGAGGGGTTCAGTGGGTGTGACCAAGATCATATAGGTCCTTGCTAAATTTTGCATCAATGGGGAGCCATTTAAGGTGTCTAATCAAGAAGTTACAAAGTCTATTTTGATGCCAATATTTCATCTTAGATGTTGACATAAATGCATGAGGAAAAGACTATGTTTTAACACAACATTGCATTCTTCACATTTAGCACTTTTAATGCATGCAGTAGTCATTCAGTAAGAATTGGAGTTAATTAATGAATGGATAAGAAGTTAAGAAGAGGGATGCTTGTTTTTCATTCCCTGATGGCTTTATCACCCTGATGAACTGTAATGAATGAGCTGATTCTTTTTGAAAGATGACTCCTGTAACCTAGGAAGTACCAATATTGAATAGGTAAACAGAAGACAGGAAATAGAATCATGGAGAAGATTTTTTTTTTTAAAGCAGCTAATTTTGGCATTAAGAAAAAAAGCGAGGGAGGCCTTACAGGAGGGAAGTAGTTACTGAAAAATAAAGTTTTCTATAAATTCAAAACAATTAAAGATTATAAATATGAATCATATTTGGCAAAAGTGAGGACAGGAATTACTGGCTGATTGTGACTTGGATTTTTCGGAACATCATGACCAACGTGAGTTTCACAAAATAGTAGCAGCAAATAATGTTTGTTGACTGTTTCCTCTGTGCCAGTCAAATTTTATTTATTTTTTGTAAATCTTGATAGAATTATTACATGTTTATCACTCATTTAAGTAATACTATGACATCATGAGGTAAGGAGTGTTAATATCTGCAGATTATAAGTAGAGAAGCTAAATCACAGAGAAATAAATAATCATGCTCAAGTAGAAAATCAGTAACAGAAGACTGAATTTAGGCAGTCTGTCTTCAGAGTATGCACACTTAAGCATTTTAAATAGTTGGATGGAAACGCATATATTTATTATTTTCTACAGTAGATAGAACAAATAGTGCAGAAGAGTGAAACTGGGAAGTAAGGAAGTATGGAGAAGAGGAGAAACACAACACTAGGAACAATTTTGTTGTAAAATATAACATAAAATATATGAAACAAAGAGATGAGGGCATAATGGAGTAAATATTTTAATTATAAGTTGATGACTGAGTGTGTTTTCTGGTAGACTGGTAGAAGTTCAATAGTGATAAAAGATATTGAGGATACTGGAGGGAGGATAATTGATCTTTAAAAATCCACTGAAGGTAGAGATGGCCTTCAATGGATCTTTATTTTATCCTTTTGTAAAAAGTATTTTTATTGAGAAATTTCACACATACAGTCCATAATGGTATATAATCAATGGCTTATAATATCATCACATAGTTATGTATTCATTACCATGATCATTTTTAGAATATTTGCATCACTCCAGAAAAAGAAATAAAAAGGAAAAAAAAAAAAACTTGTATATACCGTAACACTTCCCCCTCCCTCTCATTGATCATTAGTATTTCAATCTGCCCTATTTTCAGCCTTTATCTCCCCCAGGACGTATTTATCTTTTATGCTTATTTTTCTTACTCACTTGTCCAAACCTTGGATAAAAAGAGCATCAGACACAAGGTTTTCACAATCACATGTTCACATTGTAAAAGCTATATAGTTACAATCATCTTTAAGAATCAAGGCTACCTGAACACAGCTCAACAGTATCAAGTACTTCCCTCCAGACACTCCATAAAGTAAAAAGGAATCTCTATATAATACGTAAGATTAAACTCCAGGATAACCTCTTGACTGAAATCTCTCAGCCACTGAAACATTTAATCTCATTTCTTCCCCCTTTAGGTGAAGAAGACTTTCAGAGTTCAATGATACCAGGAACAGCTCATGCTGGAAGTCCTGTCCCACACTGTCAGGGAGAGTTACACCCCTGGGAGTCATGTGTCACACAGGAGGGAGGGCAGTGAGTTCATCTAATGAGTTAGCTTAAAGAGAGAGGCCACATATAAGCAAAAAACGAGGTTCTCTGTAGGTGACTCTTATGCGTAATTATAAGTAGTAGGCTTAGCTCTTTTTTTGTAGGGCAAGATTGAGGGCTCAGCTGATTGAACTGGTTGACCCACGCTTATGGGAATATCAAGAATTCCCCATATTGGGAAGGTGAATATTTCTTCCTTTCTCCCCAGTCCCCCAAGGGAACTTGTGTATACTTTTTTTATTCTCTGCCCAAATAACTGTACTCTGTCTTACAGCTGTATAACATTCCATCGTATGTATATACCACAGCTTGTTTAGCCTCTCATCCGTTGATGGACATTTGTCTTGTTTCCATCTCTTGGCAACTGTAAATAATGCTATTATAAACATTGGGGTCCAAATGTCTGTTTTTGTCCTTACCTTCAATTCCTCTAAATGTATACCTAGTAATAAGATTGCTGGATTACATGGCAATTCTATACCTTGCTTCCTGAGGAACTGTAAACTGTCCCCCAGAGTGATTGTACCATTTTACATTCCCAACAACAGTGGTTAAGTGTGCCTCTTTCGACGTATCCTCTCCAGTACTTTTACTTTCCTGTTTTTTTAATAATGGTCATTCTAAAGGGTGTCAGATGATATCTCATTGTGGTTTCGATTTGCACTTTTCTAATACCCAGTGAAGTTGATCATCTTGTCATATGCCTTATAGTCATTTGCATTTCCTTTTCTGAGATGTGTCTGTTCATATCTTTTGCCCATTCTTTAATTGGGTTGTTTTTCTTTTATTGTTGATTGAAGAATCTCTTTATCTTCTCGATGTTAAACACTTATATGATATGTGTTTGCAAATATTGTCTCCTATTACATAGGCTGCCTTTCTACTTTCTTGACAAAGTTCCTTAATGCACAAAGTGTTTAATTTTGAGGAGATCCCATTTATATATTTCTTTTTTCAAAGTTAGTATTTGGAGTGTAAGGTCTAGAAAACCATCTCCTGTTATAAGATTTATAATATATTTACCTACATTTTCTTCTAAAAGTTTTATGGTCTTAACTAGAATGTTTAGGTTTCATCCACTTTGAGTTAATTTTTGTTTATGGTATGAGAAATGGATTCTCTTTCATTCATTTACATATGCATATCCAGTTCTCCAAACCCCATTTATCAAAGAGGCTGCTCTGTCCCAGTTGGACTGATGGACCTAACTTATCAAAGATCAGTTGTTCATAGATGAGATAGTCTATTTCTGAACATTCAGTTTTATTCCATTTATCAGTTTATTTATCTTTATGTCAGTACCATGTCCACTGTAGGTTTGTAATATGCTTTAAATTTGGGTAGTGTGAGACATTCCACTTCATTTTTCTTCCTCAAGATATGTTTAACTACTCAAAGCACCCTGCCCTTGTATATAAATTTGGTTATTTCTTTTTTTTTTCTATCTTTGCAGAGTAAGTTGGGATTTTAATTGGTATTGCATAGAGTCTATAAATCAATTTGGGTATAATTGACATTTTAACTATATTTAGTCTTCCAACCCATGAACATGGTATGCCCTTCATTTATGTAGGAGACCATGATTTCTTTCAGCAAATTCTTATAATTTTCTGCATCTAGGTCCTTTGTATCCTTAGTTAAATGTATTCAGAAATACTTGAGGTTTCTCGTGTTTTTTTTTTTTTTTTTGCTATTGTAAATGAATTTTTTTTTCTTGATTTCCTCCTCAGATTGCTTATCACTAGTGTATTGAAACACTACTGATTTTTGGGTTTGGATCTTGTAATCTGCCTCTTTGCTGTACTCATTTAGGAACTCAGAAGCTGTACTGTAGATTTTTCAGGATTTTCAAAATGAAATATTATGTCACCTACAAAGAATGAGACTTTTGCTTCTTCTTTTCCACTGTGGATGCTTTTTATTTATTTTTTTCTTGTCTAATTGCTCTGGCTAGAACTACCAGCACAATATTGAATAATAATGGTGACAGTGGGCATACCTATCTTTATCCTGATTCTAGAGGGAAAGCTTTCAGTCCTTCCCCACTGAGGATGATGTTAACTGTAGATTTTTCATGTATTTGTTCCCTTTTATTCCTGTCCTTTGAAGTATTTTCTTCAAGAAAGGATGTTGGATTTTGTCAAATGTCCTTTCTGCGTCAATCAATATGATCATGTGACTTTTCTGTTTAGACTTATTGATATAGTGTATTACATTAATTGATTTTCTTGTTTTGAATCATCCCTGCAAGCCTGGAATAAATCCTACTTTGTCATGGTGTATGATTATTTTAATATGCTATTGGACTCAGTTTGCAAGTATTTTGTTGAGGATTTTTGCATCTATATTCATTAAAGAGATTGGTCTGTAATTTTCTTCTCTTGTAATATCTTTGTCTAGCTGGGTATTAGGTTGATGTTGGCTTCATAGAATGAGTTAAGTAGCTTTTCCTCCTCTTCCATTTTTTTGAAGATGTAAGCAGGATTCACAAATTATTTTTTGAATGCTTGGTATAATTCACATGTGAAGCCATCTGGTTCCAGACTTTCTTTTCTTGGAGTTACTTGATGACTAATTCAAACTCTAGTGAATGGTTTGCTGAGGTTGCCTACTTCTTCTCAAGTCAATGATGGTTGTCCCTGCCTTTCTGGAGAGTTGTCCATTTTATCTACATTGTCTGGATTATTAGCATATAGGTGCTCATAGAATCCTCTCATTACCTCGTTTATTTCTGCAGGTTCAGTGTTTATGTCTCCTCTTCCATTTCTGATTTAATTTCTTTGCATACTCTCGATTTTTTTTCTTTTCTTTCTTTCTTTCTTTCTTTTTTTTTTTCATCAACCTAGCTAAGGGTCTGTTCCAGTTTGCTAGCTGCTGAAATGCAATATACCAGAAATGGTATGGCTTTTAAAAAGAGGAATTTAATAAGTTGGTAGTTTACAGTTCTAAGGCTGAGAAAATGTCCCAATTACAACAAGTCTATAGAAATGTCCAATCTAAGGCATCCAGGGAAAGATACCTTGGTTCAAGAAGGCTGATGAAGTTCAGGGTTTCTTTCTCAAGTGTAAGGGCACATAGCGAACACAGTCAGGGTTCCTCTCTCATCTGGAAGGGCACATGGCAAGCAAAGCATCATTTGCTAGCTTCTTCTCCTGGCTTCCTGTTTCATTAAGCTCCCCAGGAGGCATGTTCCTTCTTCATCTCCAAAGGTCGCTGGCTGGTGGACTCTGCTTTTTTCTTGTAGCTATATTGTTCTGCTCTGCTCTCTCTGAATCACTCCTTCATTCTCCAAAATGTTTCCTCTTTTATAGGACTTCTGAAACTTATCAAGACCCACCCAAATGGATGGAGACATATTGTCACCTAATCTGGTTTAACAACCAGTCTCCAGGGAGATGATCTGATTGCAGTTTTAAACACACATCCTTTCAAACCAGCGCAGAGTCCATCAAGCTTACTGATTTTCTCAAAGAACCAATTTCTGGTTTTATTGATTTTCTCAATTGTTTTCATATTCTCAGTGTTATATTTTTCTGCTTTGATCTTTGTTATTTCTTTCCTTTTGTTTGCTTTGTTAACTTGTTCTTTCTCTAGTTCTTACAGTTAAACAGTTAATTCCTTGATGTTTGCTTTTTCTCCTTTTTAAATAAATTTAAGATAATGAATTTCCTTCTCAGTGCTGCCTTAGCTCCATCTCATATATTTTGAAATGTTGTGTTTTCATTTTCATTTGTCTTGAGTTATTCACTGATTTTTCTTGTAATTTCTTCATTGACCCACTGGTTGTTTAAGAGTATGTTATTGATCCTCCACATATTTGTGAATTTTCTGGACCTCAGACATTGATTTCCAAAATTCCATTATGATCAGAGAAAGTGTTTTGTAAAATATCATTCTTTTTAGATTCATTGAGACTTTCTTTGTGACCCAGCATATGGTCTATCCTTGAGAACAATCCATGAGCACTTAAAAGAAATGTGTATCCTGCTCTTTTGGGATGTAATGTTCTGCAAATATCTGTTAAATCTACTTCATTTACTGTATTATTCAAAATCTGTTTCCTTGTTGATCATCTCTCTATATGTTCTATTCATTGATGAGAGCAGGAAATTGAAGTCTCTAGCTATTATGGCGGATGTGTCTACTTCTTTCTTCAGTGTTGTCAGTATTTGCCTCATGTATTTTGGAGCACTCTGGCTTGGTGCATAAATATTTATGATGTGACGTTGTCTTGTTGAATTGTTCCTTCTATTAGTACTTAGTGTCCTTTTTGCCTCTTTTAATTGTTTTCCATTTGAGGTTCAATTTGTTGGATATTAGTGCAGCTATCCCTGCTCTTTATTTGTGATTGCTTGCATGAAATATGTTTTCCCAACCTTTCACTTTCAACCTATATTTGACCATGGATGTAAAATGAGTCTCCTGTAGACAGCATATAGATGGGTCCTGTTTTTAAATCCATTTTCCAGTCTATGTCTCTGATTAGGGAGTTTAATCCATTAACATTTAATGTTATTATTGTAAAGACAGTACTTTCTTACCATTTGGTCTGTTGGATTTTATGCCATATCTAATTATTTTTCTCTTTTTACCTTTACTGATTGTCTTCATTTCTATATGCTTTTCCAGAACTTTCTCTCCTGTCTTTTCCTATATGCCTGTACTGTTCCCTTTAGTATTTCTTGTAAAGCTAGTCTCATAGTTATATATTCTCTCCATGACTGTTTGTCTGAAAATATTTGAAATTCCCCCTCATTTTTGTAGAACTGTTTTTTCTGGGTGTAGAATTCCTGGTTGGCAGTTTTCCCTTTCAGAATCTTAAATAATCATACCACTGCCTTTTTGCCTCAACGGTTTCTGCTGAGAAATCCAAACATAGTTTTATTGAACTTCACCTGTATACGATGAATTGCTTTCTTTTGATGCTTTCAAAATTCTCTCTTTGTTACAATCTTATTAGTAAGTGTCTTGGAGTAGGTCTATTTGGATTTATTCTTTCTGGGGTACACTGTACTTATTGGATCTGTTATTTTATGTCTTTCATAAAAGATGGCATGTTCAGTGATTATTCCCTTCATTAGTCTATCTATGAAGATAGACTATCTTTTCTTCTACTTCTGGGATACCCATAACATGTATATTTCTATGCTTCTTGCTGTCATTCAATTCCTTGAGACCTCATTCTTTTTTTTTTTTTTTCATTCTTTTCCCTATGTTTTCTTTTGTGTGTCAGATTTCAGTTGTCCAGTCCTCTGATTTGCTCATTCTTTCGTCTTCTTCTTCAAAACAATTCAATTGTTGCAAACAAATCAATTGTTGCAGGTTTCTTCATCTCTTCTATTGTGCCTTTCCTTCCCCTAAGTTCTGCAATTTCTTTTGCAAACATTTGAGTTCTTCTTTATGTTCCCCAAATGTCTTCTTTATATCCTCCCTCAACTCGCTGATTTGATTTCTGATCAGAATCTGCATGTCTTTTTAAACATCCCGAATTAATTGTTTCAACTCTTGTATTTCATTTGACTTGTTGGTTTGTTACCTTGACTGGGATATATCTTTGATTTACCTAATGTGCTCATAATTTTCTGCTGGGGTCAAGGCATTTGATCTTTGGTTCCTTAATTTATTTATTCTGGAGGCTGTTTGCACTCTTTTACCAAGATTTTTCTTGCTGGACAGCTTTGTTTTACATGCTTTTTTGTTTGTTTGCTTGCTTTTAATTAATTAATTAATTTTTTAATTTATTTTGACTTTCAATTCAACTTATTCTAGACATCTAGCATAGGTTCTGTTTAACTGGTCAGAATTTTTCAGTACTTGGTTTTCTATTTCTTGTACGGACTATGTGGAACCTTTTTTGAGAACACACTCTTCAGATATTATCAACCCCAGTTAGATTTTCCCAGACAAGCAGGCCCATTTCTCAAGAGGAGAGAGTAGACAGAATCAGTTTTTCCTAAGAGTAAGAACCAACAGCTTGTCAGATTTTCTCATGACACGTCAAGACTCTGTGTTTTTCCAATCCTGCTGAGCTTGTGGTCCTACTCAGCTTGCAGCTCCCCACCAGCATAAGGTAATGGGGTGCCTTTTATTTTAGAAAACTCTCCCTGCCAGTGGTGTGGTTGACACAGAGGCTGGGGTGGTAGGCAGCTTCAATTACTTCTGCTTTATAGCCCCTAAGGCCTGAACTCCCTGAAGGATGGCCTCCACTTTAAGTAGACCCTATCCCTTTTTTGGGGGGCAGGGATAACCACCTTAGGGAATTAACACTTCTCACCTGACAAATTACTTTGTCTTTGTGACATGCTTTAGTTTTGTCCTTGCCTATGGCAGTGCTGGAGCCTGAGAGTGTTTGCAGTTATATCTAATGAGCGGTAAGAAGTGAAAAAAAAAAGCAAAAAAGACTTTTTAGAGCTGGAGCCTGGCTCCTTAAGTTTCCCATTCAAGATCTTGAGTTGGTATGTACCTTTATGTATACCCAGGCTCTAAAAATTCTCCATTTTCTAGCCCTTTTCAAGTATTTTATTTGGTGCAGCTCAAAGAACCTCTGCTTTTTTTTTTCCCCCATCTGCCCCATGCCCCATGCCCTCTTGCCAGGGCAAAAATTCCAGGTTCTTTTAGTGCTTCTTCCAATTTTACCTGTGCTCAGGGCCTATTTTCAGAGTCAGGATTTGTTCATTAATTCCACAATTGGAGCTTGATTGAGCTAAACCCTGGCTGCTGCTAAAGTCAGTTTCCTTTCCCCTTGGGGAACCAGCCTGCTGTGCCCATGGAGGTGGGGGGTGCCGGCCTCCGCTGCTTGGGACACATAGCATTTTGTGTGGGATCTCAGCTCCTCCACCTGTTCCAGAGTGGTGTAAGCTATGTGTACAGTCATGGATGCCCCTCCCCCCAGCAGTTGTGTCATACAGTTCCTGGCTATTAGTGGCTGTTCTGGAGAATGAATTAAATTCCAGACCTCACTGTGCCACCATCTTGCCCCACCTCCCTTTAGTGCATCTTGATCACAGGTGAAGGGAAACACCTTGCAATAATATGTTTAGTTCACCGAGACAATAAAGCAGGAAGGAGAAGCTTATGCTTGCCATTATTTAGCCAGAGGTTGAAAGGATTCTGTTTATTGAGTATTCATGTCTTTCTCCTATTTGCAAAAACTGGGGGAAGGGTAAATGGGTGAATAAACAAATGATCTAAAGAAACAAGTGTGTATTGTGGAACTGAGCACAATGAGACATCTTATCATCCAGCAATGCTGCAATTAATTTGATGTTGTTTATGCAAGTTTAAGGTAAAATGATATGTGTGTGTATAGGCACACACACATATATATACAAACACACTCCATTCTTTATTGCACAGACATGTACATACACAAAGATACAGATAAATAGGTATTTTCAAGATGAGATTTAATTGTGTAAGTTAGTGATGGTGTATAAAAATAATATTGGAAATAAGTTCAAATTTAGTATTTCACTTTGTTTTCCTGAACTTATTTTTCAAGGTAGTCTAGAGTTTCTCTAGTGTATTCATGTTTATATAACTAAATTTTTGGTCATTCAGACTATGATTTTGAACCTCAGAGTTAAGTAATTGCTGTATGCATTATTTTGGAAATAATTGCAATTCAAAGTAGTAAAGGATATAAATCTGTGGATTTCAACCTTCAAAAGTTACTGATTCAGATAGAAGTAAATGGTTAAAAGAGCTCTTATAAACCTTTTCCTTATTTAATCTTTAAGGCAGCTCACCTTAGCCAGCAAGGCAGAACAGCTAATCTTCTCAGAGATCAAAATCAGCATTGCTGTATAAATCAGCTAGAAGGAGTATCTGCAAATCCCTGTCAATATCATTTCTTCATCTGAAAATTACCAAATAAATTCACTGGTCTGTGGTGTGGTGCATTGTAAATATACTTTGATAACTTTCATTCATTGTGTAATGGAGCCTGACTGGGTGGAAAGGGGAAAAAAGATAAGAATGAATGCAAATTGATACACTCTTTCCTTTGACATAAACCCCTATTGCTAGAGATGTGATTCTTCTTAACAGTTGCTTTCATAGTCTCCTCTTGTGGTCCCTATATCCAATTATGTTCTTCACAGCAATTATTCAGCATCTTTTTACTTCAAAGCTCCACTCTTACTCTGTTCTCCTGACTAAGGGCAAATACCATTTGGAATGTCACATACTTTCTTCAAGCTTATTAAATTGTACATGCAATGCCTTCTAATTAACTTATAAAATTCTTAACTTGACCTTCAAATTATCGAAGGATGGTAGAAAAGTATAATCTTTAGTATCACATTAAATATAAATCTTCATCCTGACAAATAAAGGAATCTGTGATATTAGCTCACGTCTTTAAAGCTTCAGTTTTATTTAATCACTTTACAAGGTGATTATGTAAACTAAATTTTTAAAAAGGTGAGGGTAACTCTCTGAACTGTGCCTGACTCATAATTACAATAATAATTTAATCTCCATATTTTGGGCTCCTTTTCTCATCTTGTCTTCCTTTCTTCCTCCATTTGTACCAACATTTAATTACACTTTACAGACAAATCCAAATCCGTGTGGTTATTTTGTTGCTCTCATTATTTTATGTTATTCAAATAACCTGGAGCACATCAACCACAAAATATCTTGTGTGTATAACATGGCATTGGCATGCTGTCACAAATTTTTTTGATAATCTATATTCTCTTCCTACTTCACCAAAAGAATTTATCCTTCTTTCTTCAAATTTCAAGCTAACTATTGTCCTTGTAGTGCAGAATTTCAGAGCAGATTTCAGTAAAATTCTTCTTTGGATGTTATTTTCATGTTCCCATAACAAAATACACATTAATCCCACATTAGAAAGCATAGAATTCCACATCACTCATAAATCCGCTAGGCCTGATAAGGTAGAAAGATCTTATTCTAATTAACCCACCATGAATGTACTACTAATTCTCATAAACTTGTATCTGTGTATGTTACAAGTATATCTTTGTACTAGATATTAATTAATTTTAAGTATATGCATGCATGTTTTAAGTTTCCTTATGCCACACTGTAAACAGGATCATTACACATTAATTAATGATTTTTCAACTTCATATAACAAATGATTTGATATTACTCACAATTATAATAAGTTATGAAAATGTAAGAAATTAAGTTAATCCTATTCATTCAACTATATCATAATAGATCTGTTTCACACAATCAGTGCTTTGGTCTATTAATGAATTGTGCTTGGATTTTTCTTTGTCATTCCTTTAGCTTGCATTTAGTGAAATAATATAAAGCAGGATATTGCAATTGGCTTTTTATTTTGTTTTGCTTTGTTTTTTATTCTCTCTCTTTTTTTTTAACTTTTTTTTTTCCTTTTTTGCCATTGGCTTTTAAAGGTTTTGGCTTGTGAACCATAAAGAGCAGCAAATTTTGCACCCCAACCCACTGCAAATGTACAACAAATGACAAACACATGAGCACACTTTCTATATAAGAAGAAATAGACTACACAGCAATTTCTAATTCTAGTGAGCTCTTTACAGAGAAATGAACATTCATTAGAACTTTTTTTTTTTTCCTCAGGAACTGTTTTCAGTCTTATGAGGTTCTATTATCTGGAAAGAAATCACCCTGCTTAGACAGAGGCTAAAGAGAGAAGAGCCCAAGTTTCAATTCAATGAAACTTACCACTCTGTTTTAATAATTTTAGCAGAGGAGGCTATTGGGTGACATTTTATCTTACTGTTCATCTATAAGCATGGCATGAGGGATAAATCATTTTGAGGCTACCATGAAAGTTAATTGACTATTTTTAAAATATATATTTATATAATAATATTTAGCATGCCAGTAGGAAACTAATAATGGGTTGAAACATTCTGCTAAGTTAAGCCATCCAAATCTAGGATCTGTTGTTAAGTTTTTAAGTATCTTATGTATGCAATTATTTAAATTATATACATAGTGCACTGATAATTTTGATACATATTATAACATCTTATTATATTTATATATTAATATTTAAAATTAAAGATATTTGCATTTATTTTCCTAGTGTTTAAATGCAATAAACAAACATGTAATACTTATTTGTATTGATACATGTGGAAAAATACACACTGAATGAGTATCATTCTTGTCTGCATGAAGAAATGTTATGTGTCCTGCTCTCCACAGAAAGTCCACCATAAAGTTCAGGTCTCAGTCAAAGACCACAAATCATGTCATAATAGAAACCTTAACAAGAGAAATCTTATTTAAATGTATGTCATTTTCTTTGTATTTTGGCAGAATATCACCACACAAAATGCATATTTTTTAAAGAAAGAAAAGAAAGAAATAATAATGATACAGTAGTTATACCAAAAGTTTTGCCATTTTGTGTATTTTTTGACGTTTTTCACGTGTCAATTATATTGTTATTCAAAAATTTTGCCATTTTTTGTATTTTTTGACATTTTTCACTTGTCTATTATATTGTTATTCCCCAGTTCATTTACTTGAAGACATGGATGATGGTACAGCATAGAATTAGGAAAAGTTGAGGTCATCAGGAATTGCTTCTCTTTATTATATCAGAAAACTGAGATTCAGGACCTCTTTGAACTTTGAGAAGAATAGACTAAGAGGGCAACTTATCTAAATGCTATTTTTAGTATCCTTCTAATCACAAGTATTATACAGTTTCACAGAAAGAATGTAGGACTGTGATTTAGGGAATAGTGATATGATTGATGAAAAAACAATTAAACTGTCTTACAAATGTGGAGCTGGCTGGGAAATGATTGATAGGAAAAATGATAACTATTTACAGTAATATGAACTGTGTTAATATTAAAGAGATAAAGCATAATTTTATAGATTATAAAATATAAAGGAAAGTGCTGTAAAAGTAATTAGTAGGAGTGATAGGATGAAATTAAGAAAATACAACTTACGATGAAAATCAGAGTTAACTCATTGGCAGTAATCTTCACTAAGCTATTGAACAATAGCTAAAGAAAAGCAAGGGAAGTCTCGTTGTTTGAGAAATAAGCTCTCGTGGCTTGAATTCAATCCTCAAGTATTCTCCTTACTGGCTATTTCCCTTGTGCAAGTTTCTAATAGGATACTTTACTTAATTAATTATGAGCTCATAGATAATAAGGGATTGTTTTCAGAAATGTATCAACTTACCCAAAAATAGTTGCGGGTACTGAAAGGAAAAGGACAGTGAGGGTCACTGACTACAATTAGCATCAGAACAACTACAAAAAACTGGCAGAGTCATCTTCCTTAAAATTCTAGAAAACAGGAAAGTTAAAGTGTTGTTAAGAAAACATAGTTTTAAAAATGGTAGAGGGAGCTTGTGGCACTTTTGCTGGCTTACCTGTCCCCTCCCCCTCCCCCACCAGTGGGAAGCCAGCCTACACTCCAATTATGGATCCTTGGCCCTGTTCCAAAGGAAGGAGAGTAACACTTATGTGCATACGGTGGCACCTCTATACTGTTGCCAGTCCTTCACGGGGCAGGCTGAAGGATTGAAACAGGAAACACTCCTGGGCTGAAGACCAGACTTTAGATATGCCACACAATGACTTTCAAAACATGACTATCAATATGATCAAGGAGATAAAGGAAAACACAAAGACAAATCAAAGGATATCAGGAAAATAATGTCTGAACAATATGACAATATCAATAAAGAGATGAAAATTTCAAAAAGAACCAAACAAGAAGCACAAGAGTTGAAGACTATGAAACTGATGTGAAAAATTCCCTAGAGAGTTTCACCATCAGATTTTAGCTGGCAAAGAAAGAATCAGTGAACTTGGAGACCATAGAAATGATTCAAACTGAGGAATAGACAAAAAAAAAAAAAAAAAAAAAAAAAAAAAACAATAAAGCAAGCAGAGTCCAGGACTGAGACCCATGGGATACCATCCCCAATACAAATGTGTATATTTTACGTGAGATCCAGAAGGAGAAGAAAATAAACTTCCCAAATATAATGAAGGATACAAATATGCACATTCAAGAACCCCAACACAGTCCAAACAAATAAACTCTAAAAGAACCGTGACTAGATGCATAATAATCAAACTGTTAAATGTTAAAGACAAGGTGACAGTTCTGAAAACTATAAAAGAAACACCACGTACAAGGGATTTCCGATGATATTAAGTGTTGAATTCTCACTGGAAAACATGGAGGAAATTGAGTAGTGGGATAGAGTATTTAAAATGTGAAAGAAAATACTTTCCAACCAAGTACTATATACCTCGTGAGATTTAGTTCCCTTAACACTCAACCAAATGGCATGAAATGGATTGGATTAAACAATGGATTTAACAATGGGAATGTTTTCACTCGTGGTTTTGGTACTTAGAGAAAGTCCAAATCAAGGCGTCATCCAGGTCACGCTTTGTTCCTGAATACTGGCATTCATGGGTTGTCTGCTGGCAATCATTGGTCCTTATCTCGTCACGTGGAAAGGTGTATGGCAGCACCTCCTAGTCAATCTCTTCTTGTCCAGTTCTATGGATGTTCAGCTTCTGGCTGCTCCCTCTGCAGATTTCACTCTGTCTTCAGAATTTCATTCGACTTATAAGGATTCCAATAACAGGGTTAAGACCCATCCTGATTGAGGTGGGCCAAACCTTAACTGAAGTAACTTCATCAAAATGTCCTACTTGCAATGGGTTTGCACTTGTAGGAATGGATTAGATTTAAGAACATATTTTTCTGGGGTGCACCCCCAAATTACAAACCAGCTATAGGTGTTTTACAGGATACCCACTTTAAATTCAAAGAACAATTAGATTGAAAGTAAAGATGGCAAAAATATGCTATGCAAATAGAAATGAAAAGAGAGCTACAGTAGACATATTAATATCAAATAAAATATACTTTAAATAGCTATACGACCAACACAGAAGGCTACTTTGTACTTAAAGGCAGGTTAATTCAATTAGAAGACCATAATAAGAGGAGACTTCAATACACTACTTTCAATAAAATATAGGATATCTAGACTGAAGATGAAAAAGGAATAGCAGATTTGAATGATGCCATAAACCAACTAGACTTAGAAGATACACTTCACCCAATAATAGAATATTTTAGTCTCTAGTGCACATGGATATGCTATATGTTTGGTCACAAAACAAGTCTCAGTAAGTATGAAATAATAGAAGTCATCCATGTATCTTCTTTGAGCACATGAAGCAAGAAATCAATAATAGAGAACTGAAAAATCACAAAATTGTTGAAATTAAATGATATGCTCTTAATTAAACAATATGCTCTTAATCAACCAATGGGTAGAAGAATAAATCACAAGGAAAATTAGGAAATATCTTGAAGCAAATGAAAATTAAAGGAGCACACCAAAACTTTTGATATGCCGCAAACACAGTACAGAAAGGGAAATTTATAGATCTAAATGATTATATAAAAAGGGAGAATGATGTCAAATCAGAAACATACCCTCACAACTGAAGGCTCCAGAATAAAGAGTTAGTAAACCCAAAGCAAATAGAGGGAGAAATTAACATAAAGTGGAGATAAATGAAATAGAGAATAAAACAATAGTGTAATCAATAAAACCAAAAGGTGTTTCTTTGAAAAGAACAATAAAATCAACCAACTTTTGACAAAGCAAAAAAATAAATAAGACAAAATAAAATCAGAAATGAAAGCAGGGGCATTATTACTGACTCTACAGAAACTAAAAGGATAATAAGCATATGCTATATATAATTGAATGCCAACTGTTCTAGTTTGCCAGCTGCTGGAATGCAATATACCAGAAACTGAATGACTTTTGAAAGGGGTATCAAATAAGTCGCCAGTTCACAGTTCTAAGGACGAGAAAATGTCTCAATTACAACAAATCTATAGAAATGTCCAATCAAAGGCATTCAGGGAAAGATACCTTGGTTCAAGAAGGCTGATGAAGTTCACTCAAGTGGAAGGGCACATGGTAAACACAGTCAGAGTTTCTCTCTCATCTGGAAAGGCACATGGTGAACACAGCATCATCTGCTAGCTTCGTCTCCTGGCTTCTTGTTTCATGAAGCTCCTGGGATGCATTTTCCTTCTTCATTTCCAAAGGTTCCTGGCTGGTGGACTCTGCTTCCCATGGCTATGTCGTTCTGCTCTGCTCTCGCTGAATCGCTTATTCTCCAAATGTTTCCTCTTTTATAGGACTCCAATAAACCACTCAAGATCCATCCAAATGGGTGGAGACATGTCATCACCTAATCCAGTTTAACAACTACTCTTGACTAAATCACATCATCCAGGGAGATGATCTGATTACAGTTTCAAACATATAGTATTAAATAGGGATTATCCTACCTTTACGAAATGGGACTTTGTTTAAAACATGGCTTTTCTAGGGGGCATACTTCCTTTCAAACCAGCACACCAACAAATTAGTTATGCACCTAGATGAAATGGACAAATGCATAGAAAGACATAAACTATTTATACTGACTCAGGAAAAAATAAAAGAACTCAACAACCAATAGTAAAGACATTAAAGCAATAATCAAAAACCTTCCAGCAACGAAAAACCCAGAATCAGATTATTCCAATAGCAGTTTTTACTAAATATTTCAGGATTAAATTAACACCAAACCTGCTCAAACTCTTCAAAAAAATTGAAGAAGGAACAATCCCAATTCATTTATGAGGCCAACATCACCTTAATAACAAACTAGATAAGTGTCCTTCAAAAAAAGAAAATTACAGACTAATATCCTTTATGAGTATGGATGCAAAAGTTCTCACCAAAATACCAGCAAACTGAGTCGAACAGCACATGAAAAGAATCAAGTGGGATTTATATCAGGTATGCTAGGTGGATCAACATAAGAAAATCTAATATAATAAAACACATTAATTGAATAGAAAAGCACATAAGACCATCTTATCGCAGTAGATACAGGAAAGGTATTTGACAAAATCCAGAACACCTTCTTGATAAAAACACTTAAAAAACTAGGAATAGAATAAAACTATCTCAATATGATAAATAAGTTTATTATCTTATTTATTCAATAGTGAAAGACTGAAAACTTTCTCTCTATGATCAGAAACAAACCAAGGATTCTGTTATTTAATATTGTAATGTGAGTTTTAACCAGGGCAATAGGCAAGAAAAGGAAATAAAATATATCCAAATTGAAAAGGTAGAAGTAAAACTTAATCTCTTTGCAGATGACATGATCCTATTTATAGAAATTCCTGAAAAGTATCCAACAAAACTACTTGAGCAAATAGACACATTCAATAAAATGGAGGGGTAAAAGATCAACATGAAAAAATCTGTACTGTTTCTATAAACTAGTATATATCTGAAGAGGAAATCAAGAAAAATATTCCACTTAGAATAGTAGCTAAAATAATCAAATATGTAAGAATAAATTTAACAAAGAATGTAAAATACTTAACACAGGAATCTGTAAAACATTACTACTTAGTAATGTTTTATATATGACTAAAATCAATGGAGGAGCCCATGTTCATGGATTGGAAGATTGAACAATGTTAAGATGTCAATGCTTCACAAAGTGGTTTACTAATTCCACATATTCCCAAACAAAATCTCTACATTTTTCTTTGCAGAAATAGAAAAACCAATAATCAAATTTAAAGGGAAGAGTAAGGGGCCCTGAAAGCCAAAACCATCTGACAAAGGATTACAAAGTTGATGGACACACACTTCTCAATTTTAAAACTTATTAAAAGGCTACCATAATAAAAACAGTATGGAACTGGCACAAGGGTAGATATATAGATGAATGTAATAAAATTGAGAGTATAAAAATACCCCCCCCACATACATCTATGGCCAACCAATGTTGAGAAAGGTGTCAAATCCACTCAGTGGGGATGGAAATAGTCTCTTCAATAAATGTGCTGGGAAAACTGGCTACCCATATGCAAGTGAATGAAGGTGGGCATTACCTCATTCCATATAAAAAAATTAACTTAAATTGGATGCAATATCTAAATATAGGAAGCAAAACTATATAAAACTCTTAGAATAAACCATTGGGGAGCATCTTAAAGAAATTTTGCTAGGCAGGCAAAATTTCCAAGCATGACCAGAAAATATATATATATATATATATATATATATATATATATATATATATATATATATATATATATATATATATATGAGACTCATCAACATTAAAAATTTGGGGGCATCAAACTACTTCATCATGAAACACAACCTCAACAATAGAAAAAAAATATTTGGAAACCACATATCCCATAAAGATATAATAGCCTAAATATATAGCCACATATCCCATAAAGATATAATAGCCTAAATATATAAATAAACCCTACAACTCAACAACAGAAAAGATAAAAAATAAATAAATAAATGGACAGAAAACTTCATTTCTCCAAAGAAGAAACATAGAAGACCAAAATCACATAAAAATATGGTCAACACATTTACCCAATAGGGAAATACGAATCAAAACTACAATGAGATGTCATTTCACTTCCTCTAGACTTATTACTATTATCAAATTGTGAATTAACAAGTATTGGATAAGACGTGGAGAACTAGGAAAATTTTGTCTTTGTTCTTAGGAAAGTAAAATGGTAAGGCCCCTGTGCAAAACAGTTTAGAATTACCAAAAGTCATGGTAATCTTACTTCTAGGTTTACTCTTAAACGAAATGAAAGCAGGAACTTGGACAGATAATCTGCACTATGAGAGGGCAAATATATTAATAGATAAACAAAATGTGGCATGCATATGTGTATATAGTATATATAGATATATATTAGAATATTATTCAGCTGTAAAAAGAATGAAGTCCTGAAAAAATGTGATAACATGGATGGGCTTTGAAAACGTCACGTTGAGTGAAATAAGTCAAATATAACAGGATAAATACACTAAGATCTCATAGACATGAAATAATCAGAATAAGCAAATTCATACAGTCGGAAACCAGAATAAAGTTTAGCAGGGGTGAGGGTGGAGGATGGAATGGGGAGTTACAGCTAAATTGGCACAGAATTTCTGTTTGGAGTAATGAAAAATTATGGTAATGTATGATGGTGATGATAGCACACCTTGTGAATATATGTAACACCATGAATTATATATATGATTGTGGCCTCTCTATATAAAAAGGAGAAATTTTATGTGGTATATATGGTACTTAGAATAAAAAAAAGGAAAATAAAAATAAAACATAGGATTGTACAACTCAGTGTACCCTAATGTAAATTAAGGACTATAGTTTATATTATAATCATATTGTTTCATCAATTGTAATACTAATACAAAGTGTTCATTACAGGGAGTATTATGGGAACTCTGTATCTTCTATATGATTTTTCTGTAAGCCTTCAACATATCTAATTTAAAAACATCATTTAAAAAGGAGCAGATAATTCCAATTCTATTTAAAGCATTCCAGCACACTAAAAAGGAAGAAAACTTTCACTGTCCTTTTATATTTAAAAAAGTAGTATTAAAACAAAAATCTAATAAACTGGTATAAATGCTATTCAACCTTCCTTTTTTTTTTTGCACAGGCACTGGGAATTGAACCCTGGTCTCCAGCATGGCTGGCAAGAATTCTGCCACTGAGCCACTGTCGTACTTCCCTTATTCACCTTCTTAATAAGGATCCATGCAAACATTAAAAGCAGTTTTTTAGTTAAAGAAATCACATCACTAATGGAATTATTCCACAAATGCTTGGATAGTTCAACATTAAAAAAATGAATTATGCTAAGATCAATCATATGGAATTATCTTATGTTATGCATATTGTAAATGTTGTACAATGTTTACTATCAACAATTTCAAAAGGGTAGTTAATTTAACATTTTTTTAAACGATGGGATTTATATTTACTGTCAGTTTCTCTCTTCCCTCTTAAAAGGGTTTAACAACCATCATTTTCAAGATTGTATCATAATAGATTGTCAGATGAGATATAGGACACCCCGTTAAATCTCAATTTCACATAAATGGTGTACTTAGTATAAGTATGTTCCATAAAATAATTGACACATTTTTATACTAAGATAGCCTGATTTATCCTAAATTCTAATATAATTAAGCATCTTGTATTTTAATTTGATAAATCTGACATAAACAGTCAGTTAAAATGAGTATCAATGGCATGAGAATATTTTTTTTCTAACTTCAAAGATTAGGCCACAACTGAGTTTTGTCCATACAATTAAACCCAAGGCTAAGGCTTTATAAAAATAAATCCGATATTGTTCCTGGAATATTTCCCCCTAAACATTTATACTGTATAAGTAATCTTCAGAAAGACAACTTTGCCTTATGCTCACCTACTTCCCACACTAAAAAATGAACCGATAATCCAGACTTGTAGTTTTCCAAAAAGCAAAACTTAACATAGTTGAGAAATTTTGTAAAATGTAATAAACTGCACCGTAGTACTCAGCCCCTTCAAACATCTTGCTGTGGCAATATCTACAGTATAAATAATGAGGCAGTATCTATTGAGTAAATTAAGAACTGGAGCTCTTTTAAGAAGAGTCTTCAAGTAGCTCTGGAAAGAACTTTTTCCCTAAACTTTCGTCAGCTTGAGCGTTTTAGTCAGTTGTTCAAAGTGAGTGATTATTATCAAAATCGAGCCAGAAACAACTAAAAGTCAGGACAGTTGACATTATAATGTGTCTTACTCATGCTTCATGAAAAATCTCCAGCAGAGCTTCATTCATTAAATTCATACTATCTTTCACATTTATTAAGCTTCTCTTTGTGTTTTACTTAGTTTTGAGACAAGAAAATAGATACATTTTGTATTTTTCTAACTTTCAAGGGACCATTTCCTTTTTTTCCCCTGTGGTACCTAAATAGCCTGGTTAATTTTCATTTGTTTTTTCTTTATGTTTTTTTTTTTTCCCTCTACTATCTTCTCATTAAAAGTGGAGATTAGATTAATAGATTTCATGATTTCTGATATGTATTTTTGATCGACTGTTGATAGATAAAACAAGTTTGAGAACTGAAACCTTAAGAAAGAATTCTAAGCGGTTCTCATGAGTAAAATTTTACTCAGAAATTCTGGAAGACTTTTTTAAAACGTGAAAATGTGGAGTATTTGGAAAGCTTTTCCAGGGCTACAGTAGAAAGGAAAATGATCAGTATAAAGATAATTATAATCCTAACCCTATGTCTGTATATAATTGTAATTGAAATAACAAAATGAAGAATGAATATATTGTATACATGATATTGCAGTCTCTAAGAATAAAATATGTTGGTATAATTTCCTCACAATTTTGCTATACTTGCAATTCACCACCAGATTCTCTTCATAAATGAGTTTGCTAAAATATTTCCATTTGCATTAATTCATCTGTTTCTAAATTCATGTCCCAACCTGAAATGATCTATTCATTCTTTAGTGGCTCCAGATGGGTCCCCTTCATCCATCTGCCAGCCCTGGCAATCAAGTCCCTCAAAATGATTAGCCCTGCCTTGGGGTAGTTAAATATGCATAAGATGATAATAAACAGGAATCCACGCATCCACATAAACAGCCGGCACCTTAGCAGTAGGTAGGTTAGTGTTAAGACAAATAACATGTAGTGTGCCAAGGGATCTGCCAAAAATGAAAAAAAAAAGAGATGCCTGCCATGTTGCATACACAGCTTGATAATAATATCTGATTGAAGTAGAAGTGGCCAAAATTACCTCTGAAAATTTCTCTGAGAATCAGAAAGATGTAAAGCCTCCAACAACGAATAAATGAAGAAAGATGTTTTACAACACAGTGCTGTTGCAATAAAAGAATGCCACTCATTCCTAGGGAAGTAAACAAATTGTGACCCTTAGCTTTTAGGTCCCAAAGACCTTGCTCAAAGAGAAGAAATTTGCACCTTATAAAGCCTACCATGTGCAGCCATTGATCTCAAATGAACGGTAAATTGCCAGGCTGCTACTTTATAAGCAGCATGCCCTGATTCTGATTCTATTAAGCCATGATGGACAGTATCCTTCCACAAAATTTCTGATAGGCGGTGAGTGTGCACTATATTTGGAGAGGTCATTGCAAGTGGGGTTGAATTTATTGATAAAACAGACAAAGAAGAATTCTCACTAATATTGAGGACAAAGTAGTTTAGGCAAGAAAAAACACAATATTTGGATCTAATCAGGTAACCCCCAGAGAGGTTGCATGGCTGTAATTTTGATACTTATTCCAGGTTTAAATTCTTTCAGAAGGAAATGTCTTCCCATTAGCAGGTCACAAACTATAGTATCAACTAACACTTCTTTAAAAATATATAGAGCTAAAATACATAATATATGCAACATATATAAATACATATATATACTGCATATGGTCAATCTCTGAGAATTCTAGTATCTAAGATTTTTTTTGTTATAAAAACTGGTAAAATATTGTAGTAGCTCAGCCTTGCTTTGTCCTTATATCCTGAGAACTTTTCTAGGTTCTTAATATCTGGTTTGGAAATGAAATGATGCTTGTTTACTTCAGTGCAATCTCCAGCATCTGGGAATGCCAATTTTCCGGGGCAATTCAGATAAGATAAGAGAAAAACCATCAGTGGGATGGATCATTTTGTTTATAAAATCCAGTTAAGGCTCACTCTTCTAATTCGCTTCCTCTTGACCTTAAGGATAAAGGAAAAAAAAAAAAAAAATCTGAGCTTCTCCATAAGGAATGACCCTCGGGATCTGACCAAGGAAGAAGGTTGCAATATTGAAGCAGGATCATGGAAAAGCAGTGGTAGAAACAAGGGATGAAAAATCTCTTCTCACAGATACTTATCAGGACAACCGGCATCACTGATGATGTACCATGCTCACAATAAAAGGTTGCTCTCTGGATCACTGCATTAACCTCACCATGGAAACTTTGTCCACGGTTAGACTTAAGTCTGAATGATCAGCTCTGCAAAATAAGTTTTAATTGTGTGCTGGAGACAGCTCATTTTGGGTCACAAAGCCTATTATGGATATAACTTCTCCACCCTGCATTCATGTGAAATCATGTTGCTTGTAGCTTAAATTTCACCACGGTGAGAATATTTATACCATGTAAATTTGCAAATGCTAAAAATCAGAGGATTTTCGTTGTTGTTGTTTTCCTCCATGGGATCGTTTACTAGCACACCGGATCTGGAAATCTTCCCATTTATATTAAAAACATTATCATTATCAGCACTTCTCTGGCTTTGTTTTATAATGGATATATTAAAGGCATACAATAAGAGTAGAAAACATGTACATCTGTATGATTTCAGTTTTATCTAATTTTGCACCTTATTTTTTTCCCTCCCCACAAGTTCCAGAAAAAAAAAAAAGCTGTTTAATTTCTTCAAATCATTATATTCTCTGTTTCTCTGTCTTCCTGGTATGCTTTTCCTTAAAGATATTTTACTGTTCCACACACATGTACAAATGTTAACACTTTCTACACATTCAGGTCTTATATAACAAGTCACTTCCTTTGGAAACATTACCTAGCTGCTCACACTTATCCTTGATGCTGAGGTTTGCATTTCATTCACTGTCATGACACTCAGGATATCTTCTAGCATAAGCTGCACAGTGATGCAAGTATCTGTTTACTAGTTCATATCATTTATGAGACCATATGTTCCTTGGGGAAAAATTCCATGCTGACCTTATTCACTATTGTGTGCTCAATCAAATTCATTGTTATTGAAATATATCACAAAATAGAAGACAAATACTGACTGGATAATTTTTTTTTTAGAAAAAAACACTGAAAAGTTACAAGAAAATATCAACATAGACTCAAACAAAAATGCTATAAACAAACAAAAAGCAGACTATATACATATATATATGTTTTTTAACCTTTTCAAAGCATCCTAAATAAAGGAAATAATAAACAAAACAAAGTAGCAAAAATGGTAACCAGCAAACGCAAATAAATATATGCAAAACTAACAAAAATAAACCTCAAGATCTGTATAAAATATTTTCTAAAAGTGAAAGAAAATATTGTTGAATTCAAACTTAAAAATTCATCGGACTTAAACATAAGATACCAAGTTTAAAACCACCAAGGTGAAAATTAGATTACAATAACTAAAAGTATTAGTATGAGATAATTTTTTATATAATCAAATGGAGCTCTAATTTTTTTTTGAAATTTGGATTATTTAGTAGCTAATATGTTAAGTTTGAAAACAATTGGTAGATTGAAGATGAGATTAAAGAAGTTACTAGAAGGGACCAAAAGTAAGAGTTCCAAAAAAAATATCTTTGCCTGTGGGGAATATCTTTTTGAACCTAGTAAATCACAAATATTTCTGATTGGGTAAAACCACTGTGTTTTTTTCAGACTTGAATTTCCAAGATTTCTGCTTTAGAGAATAGTTTTTTTGAACATTGTTAAGTCATACTTCCTAGTTTGTTTATAACTAAGAAAGATTGAATTATGCTATCCATGTATTATTTTCCAATACTGGAAATCTTTTCTTTTTTTCCCCTACAGCCACTGAATTATGAGAAAAAGAAGTCATATACTCTCAACATCGAAGGAGCAAATACCCATCTTGATTTTCGGTTTTCTCACCTGGGTCCTTTTAAAGATTCAACCATGCTGAAGATTGTTGTCGGCGATGTAGATGAGCCCCCATTATTTTCCATGCCTTCCTATGTCATGGAAGTCTATGAAAATGCCAAGATTGGAACCGTTGTTGGTACAGTTTTAGCGCAAGATCCTGACAGTGCTAACAGTCTAGTAAGGTATAGTATGGCTCAAAAATTATATATATATATATATATATATATTAAGATTCTTAATGCCGCTCATCAATTTAAGATTAATGAGATATTCATTCAAAGATTTTATTTCCATCATTATTCTATCAATATGATCAAAGTATAGTTTCAGCTGAATTTAAATAAGTAATTTAGAAGCTATTTTTTTTGTCAAATCAAGAATATATACAGATATGTCCATGAAAAAAATTACTGCCCATACAGTTACATTTTTCTGTTTGATTTTATGAATGGAAATTTTTTGTGTATAAACATTTAAATACAAAGTAGAGAATCTTTGGAACATTAGTGATAGGAAGATAAATTGCAAAAAGCTAAGATGTTGAATAACACTCATCTTTAACTGGCGTTTGGTTCTGCCCCATTAGCTGCGTTGATTTAGGAAAACTGAGTTATCCGTAAAAGAGGGCAAATAATATTTATTTCTCAGAGATGGAGTCTGAATTTTCAGTCATTCAACTCTGCTGAACCTCAAATTCCTAATATATGAAAAAAGAATAATTGTGCATAAGCATATTTATAAAATGAAGTTTGATGGAAATAAAGCAGTTAGCACAATGCCAGGCACATGCTACATATTTTAGTATTACATGAAGTAAAGATAATTATGCTTATGTGGCATAATTGAGAGAGAGAATTTTGGGGGGTCGCCTCATTTATGGGCAAAGCACTGCGTAAATATGTGAGACCCATTTTCTACTTTGTATTTATACTCTTAGTAATCTTAAAGCCCTAGAAATTTTGAAATCCTTAAAAAGATATATTTGCTGTATGCCTTGAAGGTCCTCATTCTCATTCTCTTAGCTTTTCATCCATTTTAACAAAAGCTAATATGCTAAGCATTCTTGGCCATCTAAGTGCTATTTGTAAAGACTTGCAATTTCCTTTCCTAAAACATAATTGTTCCAGTTTTTAAAAAAATGCCATAGCAGCCATGTGAAAAGAGAACTATTTTATTTGCACAAATGTGTTGATTCAACAATCCTGCTACATCTGTGAATGCAGAAATGAGAACTTGCCAATTGGTAAGCCCTTTCTCACACTTAGAGCAAGAGCTAGATATTGCTTTAAGAAGCAGATAGGCAAAGTCTATAAAATAATGTAAATAAATTAAGTTTTAGAAGTTAATCTTTAATTATTTGATGGAAGAAGCCTCATGGAAGAAATTTCATCACAGTTTCCAACTAGAGGAAAGCCTGCTATGCTTCAGCATGTCAAAGTGCCATATTTTTAATGATACTTTTGAATCTTAACATTCACTATAGTTTGCCTAAGTTGAAAAAGTATTTACTGTGAGGTAATTCCTTACAAAATGTAGCCCATGCCTTTGGCAAATAAAGATATTCCAGGCTGTTAGTGTGATGTAAAGGTTTGACAATAACTTTCTTTTGAAAATCAAAGGATGCTATTCATAACATATTCTGTAATTTTAATTAAAACAAATGGGAGTAACATTTTATTTTTTTATAAAATGTTATTTTAAACAACTGCCATGTGTCCATATTGCAATAGCCCTCATAATAAAGGAATAAAAACACCACACCAATGCACACATGCATAGGCAGGCAAACACAATCCCTGAGCAACTAGAAATCCAATGGCAAGAAAGACTGAATAAAATACATATAAGAGGCAGAACACTATGTGATGAGGGTGATAATAGTCTGACAGTGGTACGTACGGAATAAGTTTTCCAATGTCTTCTGGAGGGCGTGAGATAAAGGAAGATTGAATTGAGGTTTATAACTGAGGGGATGTTTAGACAGGTGAAAAATGGGGGAGGGAACTTGGAATTTGTGAATATGAGACACTTACATTACCTAGGTGTGGAGCTGGTTGATACGTGCATCATGGGAGCACAAATTTAAGGCACAGGAGAAACTTTCAGCAAATGATCCCTTTATTACTTGCACAAAAAAAAGAAAGGACACATAATTTCTTTGTCACTTACACAGCACAAGGAGCTCAAAAGATCAGGGGAGAAGTCCCTTCATGGCTGGTCTCCTGGGTGACCAAAAATTGCTCTGGGTCAGGGACAATAGATAAGAGCTCCACACACCTCACTTTGCACCAAAGAAGAGACTCCAATCCATAGTTTTAGTGTGGTTTTTACCCATCTCAGGGGGAGGGAGCCCTGCCACTGAGAATTCCTGTTCTGATAAACATCTGGGGCTGCTTGTCTCCACTTTCTGGGTTCAAAGTCTGGGCAGATCTTTCTATCAGACTTAATATTTCTCCGAGGTTATGGAATGGCACACTACAGAACAGGAGATAGGGTTAGCAGGAGGCCAGTAATGGACTTTTAATGTGTGTTCCTGCCTTCCCCAGAGAAGGAGGTGGAGGTAGGTGAGATCTGGTTGATGGCCACTTAACAGGGGTCTGATTCCCTAACAGCCTAACCCTCTACCTTTCAACCAGACCCACCTACTTCTTTGTACTGTCTTATACAACTTAAGCCTACCTCTCAATTCTGATATAGGGACTGAAATGCATTGGTCCTGGCAGTCCGTCCCCTTGAACAATATTGACAGTAGAGGCTTGAGAACTCCAATGGCTATAACACATTATAAGGGCTTCATTTATGTGTACCATTACTCCATTCAAGGGTATGAAGAAATGGTTGTATCCATACTCCATTGCTCATGGGCAACAGCTGAAGCAGCCCCACAGAGAATCTGTTTTTATACTTTGCAGCCAGAGGGCTTGCCACTGGATTTCAGTTACTTCCTGTTCTACTTTCCTGGAGTTCTTAATCCATGTATGGCAGGAGGTATTGACAATGACACGTATGCCTGCTTATTTAGTGAAATGATGTCTAAGGCAATATAATAATCAGATACTACCTTGCTTAGAGACTCTAATGACTTTTGCTGAGCCTGAAGGGCTTGTGCTGTGATCTCAGCAATGGTCACCAAGAAAACTGAGCGATTTCACATTATATATTCACTGGCGAACAAACTGGGAAGATGGCTAAGGCTTTCATCAGCTTCAATGCATAGAGAGTGGTTGCATCTTGAGAGATTTCAGAAGAATAACACACAGCCAAAGACTGTGCCATGATCCTACTTGCAGGCACTTTCTGGTGTCAGTCCAAATGTAGGGCAGGGTTAGAGTCCCAAGTGGCATGCCATTGGCCCCTTTTCTGGGGCATATCCTCATCTTGATGGGTGTAAGGGCTGACATGCAGAAAAGTCTGGCTTCCTCCCCAATTCTTACTCCCTCCCCAGCCAGGAAGCAGGATAAAGTTGTATTTACCTTTCTGGGAACTGCTGAAATTATTTTCTAGAGGACCTGAGTAAAACAAACAGTCTGTACAGTAAGAGAGATGTAGTTGTCTGGGAGTAGATATTGAAGCTCATTTTTCTAGTGACCATTAAATTTCTCCACTGTGCCAACTGCCTGTGGGTGGGTGACTTGGCAGACACATCTAATTCCATGGGTCTGGGCCTATTGTTGCATGTAATATGCTGTGACGTGGGGTCCTTGGTTAGAAGAGATGTCATCTGGGTCAAGAGGGACAAAGCTTTTCCAAGGTATCACATGTATCACTGTGTCTGCAAACTTCCAGGTCTAGAAGCCCAGGGCATTACAAATTCTTGTGGCTTTCACCTTCCACCAAAAAGACATGGTTCAATTGGCATGGTTCCAGGTGGTGAACGTCTGTAGCTCCAATGGAGATGCATGGTCTAAAGGTCTTGCAGGCAATGCAGCTGATATGGCCACTTATGCCCCCTGCAGGGCTTGCTCTTCCTCTATTCCTTAGTTGAAAGAATGTGCTTTCCATGTCACTCACATAGGGGCACTAGGAGTATACAGGGATGAGGCCAATATGCAAATAGCACAATGTTTGGGGCAGTGGATGCCAAGGGGGCACTTGTACATCTAAGTCCTGATAGTTTATCATCAACTGTCACACTCCACTTGCCTTTTTCATTGGCCACTCTGGGCTATTTTTAGGCAAGGTATTGGAAGAGGAGACACCCACAGATAGAAGATCCTTTATGAGTTTAGTAATGCCCTTTTCCTCACCAGGGAGGTGATAATGCCAATGCTCAACAAAATGCTGAGGAAATGGGAGCACTGGTGGTGCAAGGCCAGTCATTTGCCCCAACATGATGGCCAGAATCTGGGATAGGAGAGCACATTTCCATAGTCGTGTCTGGGAGGTACAGCAATCAGGACGACAACTTCTATAATGCTTTCCTGCAGGGAGACATAACTACCAAAGAAAGTAAAAAGCTATGGGAACCAACCCAGAGGGTGTCAGTAACTTCCCCTCCCCACACTTATGTGGAGACCCCAAAGCCTTCCATGACTTTTTGTTCTCCACTCCTCTCTGCCTCATAAGTCCTTCAGTCCCTAGGGACTCCCTAGAGATTGGAAACAGCATGTTTTAGGTCCCCGGCTGTGGGCTGTACTTCTACTGGCAGGATAAGGCAATCCCTTAATTTAGCCCACAAAGCCCTGAGTCTTATGTTGCCTGTGTGACACTCCTATACAAAAGGAAAAAAGAGTGATAAGAGCTGCTGAAAAATCCAACCTACTCTATATTTGCTCATGCTCCCTTCTCACTGTTCCAAAATGTAAGGAGCAAGATGCTACCATGGTGTAAAGTTTCAGGACACAACAAAAACTTTTTAGCAAATGATCTCTTGTTACAGAATAAAGAGTTCAGAAAGGACAAATAATTTCCTCATCACTTACACAGCATGATAAGTCTAATAGAGTGGGGGATAAAGTCCCATCACAGCTGGTCTCCCGGGGTGGAGGAAACTGCTCCTGTACAAGGTCCGTAGATGGCAGCTCTGAATTCCCCACTTTTGTGCTGGAGAAGAGAGACCCATCTCTCTATTTGAGTGTGATTTGTATCCACCTCGAGGGAAGGGAGTTCTGCCACTAGAATTCCACAGGAATTCTTCTCTAAATAATTAAATAAAGTATTTAATTCCTTAATTAAATACTGAATTAAGTTCAGTATTTTCAATAGACTTAATATCTCCTTCCAGGTTGTGAAGAATAGAAAACACAATAGAAAAGGAGGTAGGTATGGCAGAAGGTTGAGGATGGCTGCTTAGCATGTGTTTATTACTTCTCCAGAGGAGGAGATGAGTAAGCAAGGTCTGGGTGATTGGCCTCTTAACAGGTGTTAATGATTTTCTGAACATGGTGGGGGAATGGCAGGTCATGAGGATAGAGAGAGAAACTGGAATGAAATCTCAAAGAGGCTCAAAGCCATGGAAAGATCTTTAAAGTTTAACCCGGCAGGAATGCCAATGGAGAAAGCAGAGAAAACAGAAAAATCTTGAGTAATTATAATCCAAAACAAAGGCAGAAAGATTTTTTTGTTTCAAAATAAATAATAAAATCAAAATAATGTGAAGGATGGATTATATGTGCCCAAATGGAGCCAAAGAAGGAGGAAGGAGGTCAGGTTCAAAGTTTTTTCCAGTGTCCCTTATGTGTTCTAACACGTATGCAAACACCCCTTCCCGTAGAACAGTGCTTTTCAACCAGGAGTGAAATTGCACTCGAGGAGACATGCAGAAATGTCTGGGACATTTTTGGTTGTCACACCCGGAGGAGGGGTGTACTGGCATCTACTGAGTGAGATAAGGAATGCTAGGGAACATCCTAGAATGCGTATTCAGCCCCTGCAACATAGAATTGTCTAGCCAAAAATGTCCATAATCCTGAGGTTGAGAAACCCTGACATAGAGTAAAGTGAACTGGGTGGTAGATTGTAAAACTATTATACGTAAGGAAAGAAGTCTTGAAAAGATAATTTGGGAATGCACACTGGTACATATGTCACAAATATTTGCAGGGTTATGTGAATATTTCAACATGATACCTTACCTTTCATGCAAAAACAAATTTTATACAGAAACTTGGTCCATTATATTATATGATTCTTTATCTCAGTATTTGCTCCATTTTATTGGAAGCACTTAATTTAACCCCCACCGTGTTGTATGCATGTCTGATATATTGTCTCAAACTGCTAATAATGAGAAGTGTTGGCCATTAGCATATGCATACTATTTCTGCTTTGCTTATATTAGACAACTAAAATGAACCCTGCAAAAGCTGCCTTAAGATAATTAGACTCCATAGCTGCTATTTAGGGGCATCATTTACATAATATTTATTCTTGATTTTAATAAAAATTTGTCATTCATATGGGCCTCTAGGTACAAACAGTGAATAAAAAACACAAAAACATTAACAAACTCAAAGGCAAGCCTTCTACTTCCAACTTTCTCAGGGACTGAATATTTGTACTAATTAAGGAAAAGCACATTGAGGAGATGTACTTTACAGTGTGCCCTGAAATACAATTAAATCCATGTTTGTAGAATTGCTAACAAAAGGGAGTTTGAGTATTAGAGGCATTTGTGAAAAGCTCCCTGACTTCAGTCTTTTGTATTCAGTTTTCTGAGCTATTTGTAAGACTCTTCAGATTTCCAAGACCAGACTACATCTAGTTATATTTTTTTCAATTCAAAATAAGAATGTGCAATTTGCAGCAGAACGATCATCACCCTTTTAGAAAATAAAAATCAAGATCAAGCTCTTTCCCTACAATAAATTATCCTTTGCTTTAAATAGGCTGTGCTTACTTATTGGCATAATGCAAATGGAATTCAGGAACTCTTCAGGGTAGCAATTGAGGGATGAGCCATCATGTTAGATTTGAGAAGGTAGGGCCTTTTGAACATATTACCTTATATCATCTGACTGTTATAAACAGCAACCAATCAGGCACTGGTACCTATGGCCAGGGCCTCTATATAGTTTGCCATGAATCCTTAAATTAACTTTGCAAAACATCTGTATTACTGGTTCCATTCTACTGAACAAGAAACTAAGTCTCATAGAGTTAAGTATTTTGGACACGTTTATGTATGAATAAATGATAGATTCAGAATTCAAACCCAGTTTTCTTTTACTCCAAAAAAGCATATCTTTAAACTCATGACATGCTAATTTTCACATATTTTAACTGGTAAAAAATAATAATTTAAAATGTGCATATACAGAATTCAAGTATCACAAATTAGAAAACAGATGGGGCCTTTAAATGCATAGAGAACCATTGTTAAAATGCCAGTCCTTGAGTCTACTATTTCTATGGATCGACTTCAGACAATGGGCAAAGGGTGTATTGAAGATAGTCCCATTCAAGTTTAGCATATCTGAAAAACACTGCTCAAAATTTAAAAATTTCTACATATTGTTACACCAAACATATACACCTTTCGATTTGGTGCAAGAAAAGGAGAATTATTGGAGTCCCATAATCAAAATTTTCATAGGATGAAAACATTTAGTTACTGAATATACCTGAGACAGTGCACGCCCTCATCTTTCCTTTCTGCTTTGATTTCCAATCTGAGTGCATCCAAATATTTGCTTATTGCTAAAAAAATTTCAATATTTTCCTTTTACCATAATGTTAATAACAATCACATGTAAATATCAAATAGCTTACCAGTTTCATTTAAAATAGTTTCATGACGATATTTATAAAACGATAACCCATTTGTGTGCTAACATTAAAAATAAAACACATTGTGATCAGATTTGGAAATATTTGCTAGAATAAAAAAATAACTAATAGAAGGTATCCTTAAAAAAATGGTTGCAGAGAATCATAAGTGTTTACATATCCCATGTTTTAGTTTTGTTATAACCCCAGTAAAAAAGTGCTTCCAGTTATGTTCACAGCATTCTTATCGTGTTTGATTTTCTTATGAGGTTCTGAAATTTTCAAAGCGTTCATAATGAGATGGAAGGTAAAGTTCCCATAATAATTTTGAATTTCATAAATTCAAAAAATGGATATATCAAATAATGACAAGGTCCTATAACCAAGTTGACGAGAGAGAGTAATTAAGAGGGTTTGAATGCAGTAAATGCACTTTCGAAACGAAAGATAAACAATTACAAGAAAACATGTTTCAAAATATGCTCATATTAAACATACCATCTCATACCCAATACTTTTTCCTTCTGTAGACCAAATTTATTTATAAAACTTTACCTGATTGAAAATCTAAGATAATTTAATTAGTCCATTCACAGAAAACCTTAATGTAACTTTGTCAAAACTATGTCAAAATCTTCAGCAGTGAAGGCGATGATCCATTAATGTTTCAGGCCTCAAAAAGAGAAGTTCATCACTGGCTTGTCCTTGTTTAGAAAATATAATTTAATGCAGATTCTATAGGGATGCAAAGAGTGTAGTCTCTTGTCTTTGTCAATAATCCCTGTTTGGTAATTGTATCTTGTACCTTTTTGTTTATGGCTATTATTAGCCCACCTAGAATAATATCTTTAATGTTAAATGTCATAAGTATGTGAAATTTGAATATTGAAGGGGACATGAAGATTTCTTAGACAATCCTATTATTTGACAGATGACATGTATGTCCCCTAGAAAGGCTGTATGTCTGGCCCCAAGTCACCTAGCTGGTCAATTGTAGAGTTTGGAAAAGAATGTGATCACAAGATAGAGAAAGCACACTTTTTTTTTCAATTTATGGCTCAAATTTATCTAATGTCCCAGCATGACCATATAGAAATGTTTTAGTTTCATCTTCTACTTAAGCAACTAAAATGAAATGGTTTTGCTTAATCAATGGGAATTTATTCTCTCATGGTGTTGAAGCTGGTAGTTTCCAAATCAAGGCCTCTTTAAGGCAATACTTTCTTCTGAAGATGCTGCCCACAATCCTTGGCTTCTTTGTCATGTGGTAGGGCACACAGTGATATCTGTGGTTTCTCTCTTCTTTTCTGGGTTTCATTAATTTCAGCTTCTTGCTCCTACGCCTTTCTCTCTCTGTGTGTCTGAATTTCATTTTCTTACAAAGGAGTCCAGTAGTAGGATAAGACCCATTCTGATTAAAATGGATAACATCTTAATTTAGGTAACCTTATCAAAAGGTACTACTTTTGTGATCACACTCACAAGAACGAATTAAAATTCAGAACATGTTTCCCCGGGGTACACACAGCTTCAAATCACCACAAAAAGTAACTATCTCAAAACACAGTTCTAATGCCAAGGAACACAAACTAGTTTCTGGGAGAAAATATGTAACTCTCTTATTGTTAGATTGATTACATAAACCATGGCTTAGTGGCACTTTCCAGGTCTCCTGACAGGAGATTAATAGGCAAATATTTTGTGTATTTTCTATGAATTTTGCAAAGAAATGAAAAACAAACCAACACTACACTGTCCCATTCCATTTCTAGAACTCAGAGTTATTGGAATTTCTGATATCTTTAGTTAAAGGTGTAAATAGCAGAGAGAAACATTACAGTTGTTTATGTAGAGATTTCATTTCTTTAGGAAGGCTTGTTCCATTGGATGAAAGTTTTGGTTCAGGAAGTAAAAAAAAAAAAAACTTTCCAAAGTATCTTTGTGCTATATGCTATCCATTTTATTAAACACAGTGCACCATTATTTCAGGTGTCAAATGACCCATAAAGTTTATATTTTTAGAGAAGATTATTTTCAGGATTTGTGATTTCTGGAATAAATTACCTTCCCAAAGTGAATTGAAGAAACCTTAAATTTTTTTAATGACTCTGTGCTGTACTGCAGATGTGTGATTCTTTGTTAGGCCAAGTAAGAGGCTAAGTGTCTGTAATATCCCACAGGGTGTGTATCGATTAAACTTTATCCCAGCTATTGATCATAGTCAGTAACACTTTCAAAAATAGCTATGTTGGAACAAAATTTCAAAGAAATCTGTTTTCCCACTTACGTGATGAGCCTACAAGTGTTTAAATTGTGAGAACTAAAAGGATACTCCTAGATTTTAAACCAACTGATATTCCTCCTGGTAAATCATTGCAAAATTACATTTCTGATACCTAAGTTTTAAATTAGTTTCTGTTGATGAAATAGTCAGAATATAGGGAAAATTGCAAGTGCTTCTGAGAACAAAAATTTTGATGTTAAAAGGAAAACAAAATAAAACTTTCCCAATGCACTTGAACATGGCTAATGATTCCCTTAATCTCTGCCTACCTAATCGAAGGGAAATTAAGTGCCAAGTGATGAACTGGGTAATTTGTTTGAAGTAGCTTCTGTTGAAGAAAATACTTGAATAAAGATAACAATTAGTGATTGAGTGTTCGCAATGGCCATAAATAGTGCCTCTGTGTTGGTCCATAGCTATTAGCATAACTGTTGCTAGTTTGAATAATGAATTTTCACCTTATTTCAATATAATGCATTTTCTTTTCCCTCATCTCATTATTTTGAAACATTTTTACCAGGTGTATGAAATGTAACATAGGTGGTATTACAGAACAGAGAGTGGTTGTAGACATATGAAGTTATAATCTAAATTGTAGTTACAAAGGCACTTTGAAATAAGAGATTGTATATTGAGAGAAGTGTGAACAGGCCCATTTGCTTGAAAGTGTGAACTTAGAGGCAGTTTCTATTGGAGGTTGCACCAATTAGAGGGCACTTAAAGACAACTGGATAAATTTGAGCTGCTGTAAATTTAATTGCTCTTCCTCTAATCCAAATCTAAGAGGTTACTGATATTGCATAATGAGAACATCTTATTGATTGTTGATCATAAGACTTCATAAGTAGCATTGAGTGAAGATGCTATCTTGATATTTATTTTGCACAAGATATGGTGAATAGATAGCATTGAAAGAGTTAAAATGATGTGATGTGATCTTTGTATTAGAATGAATTTTGTATCTACCTCCCATTTCCTTTCTCACCTTTTTGGACACGTCTTTGTAGAATGATCCAATGCACTTAACTAGTTGGACTGTGGAATTAACCTACAGACTAAAAGATGGGCTTTAAAACTGGTAATTACATTAAAGTTTTAAATTCTTTCCAGGACTATGACTTTTATGGAATACTATGAAAAAAATAAATTTATTCATACTTTTTTCAATGTTTTGGTATCTCTTGCTAAAAAAATGTCAGCCACATGTTCTAAAGTAAACAAGAATGGCTTTATTTCTGAATTAATCTTATCAATTTCAAATATAATGTTAGGAATCCTTATAAATGATAATATTAGAAATCTATAAAACATGATATACATATGAAAGCCTACTAGTCTACATAGGGAAATACATCAAAAATATATTCCAAGATATTTAGGTTAAAGATTAAAGCTGACAATAGAATGCCTTAATTAATCAGCTATTAAATTTTGACATGATTTCCATTATATTTGTTAATTGATAGATTTATTCTTTCATTCACTTACAAAATTAAGCCATATATATGTAGCTAAACCATACATATTTTTGATGTGCTCTGTGGCATGCCTGCAATAGAATTTTATATTCTCATCTCTTATTAAACCCTCTTAGCATCTACCATGTCATTTTGCAAATAACTTTTTTTTTTTTTTCTGGCAATCTGTTTCTACAACCAAACTTTCTATTGAAATAAGGCTGCGAGGTATGCTGTTTTTCTTTTTAATGTATCTTTCTTTCTTTCCTTGCTTGCCCTCCTTCAAATGAATATTTTTTGAATGAATGAAGTCCCACTTTTTTCCTTTTAAAATTATACCTTATAATTATTACTTAAAAGACTCAGGCTCTACCATATTATTTTGCAACAACTGAGTCCTTGATATGAACATAAATTTGTGCTTTATTTTCTTATCTGTAAAAGGGGTCTTTTAGTTGAGCCTACCTCATAGTATTGTTGTAAGTATTTAATAAACTGACACTTATGAAACACAGCACCCTACCTATTTTCTACTATTTAAGTGTAGCTTTTATTTTACTAAATCTGAATAAAAAGCATATTTACTCTGAAAGAACTCAATCACTAATGCTAGCACTAACATTAGAAAGTCCAATATCAACTATGCAAAAGAGAAGAGATTACTCAGATCAAGAGATTACAAATTTTCATAATTAATATATAAATAGAAGAATCCTCCATTTTACTTCAGGTTGACAGTTCTGAAGCAATCATATTTCTAAATGAGACACATTCTGCCATATTTCACCAAGATGAATTGATAGAAATGTAATCTGAGCTTTCGTGATAGTTGCTGTAGGAAACACTGAGGATGAAATATGTTTCAATTTTAGGTCCTCCGACGTTCAGAAATAGAAAGATTTTTTTCGAGTAACCAAAACTGTACAGCTTCTTAAAACTGTGATAAATTTATCTAATATAATAAACAGATTGCCGAATGATTACATTTTAATGAAGGTTATCCTTTCCTATGACAAGATTTCTCCTTTCTCCTTAAGTATTTCAACTCTTATCATCAGCTCCAGACCTATGAGGAAAGGACATTATTGAAAGATTGCTTCATGATATGGATTCTGATCATAGCAAGTAAAATGGTTTAAATGTAGTACGGCATGAAATGGATCAGGTTAAGCAATGGAAACGTATTTGGTCATGGTTTGACGCTAGGAAAAGGGCCAAATAAAGGTGTCATCAAGGTAATACTTTATTCCTGAAGACTGGTATTCTTGGGTTGGCTGTTGGTGATTTTTTGTCCTTAACTTGTGCATGGTGGCATCTCCTGGTCTCTCCCTTTTCTTCTGTATTCCCTTGATGCTTAGCTTCTTGCTTCCTGTGGCTTTCTCCCCCTATTCATTCACTTACAAAATTAAACCATATTTATAGCTAAACCACAAGTACATATAACCTATGTGATATGCTCTGTGGCATACCTTCAATAGAATTTGATATTCTCATTTCTTAGATATTCTCATTTCTTATTAAACTCTCTCAGCATCTACCGCATTTAGTTTGCAAATATTTTCTTTTTTTTATTTTGGCACTTTGTTTCGACAACCAAGCTGTATCTAAATAATGCTGTCGGTTTGCCATTTATCTTTTTTATATCTCTTTCCTTCCTTCCTTGCTGTCCTTCAAATGAATGTTATTTGAATGAAGGAAGCCCCCTTTTTGTTTTCCTTTTAAAGGCTATAACTTATAAATATTATTCAAATAGACCCAGATTCTACCATATTATTTTCAACCAACTAGTTTCTTATTATAGGAGCTTATAAAGGAGCCGATAATAAGATTAAGATGCATCCTGATAGGGTTGGTCCACACCTTAACCAAAATAACCTCATGAAAAGATCCTACTTAAGATGAGTTCACACCCACAGGAATGGAATAGATTTAAGAATATTTTTCTGGAGTACATGCAGAATCAAACCACCAAACTCCACCCTCCAGATCCCAAATGAGACAAGTCTTTTCCATATGCAAAATATATTCCTTCCAACAGCCAGAAGACATTTCAGAAACAATGTTAACTACAAAGTCTCATCTAAATTGATTATAGATGTGATCTGTCCTGGGGCACAATTCCTCTCAGTATGTGGACCTGTGAAACCTCGAGTAAAACTTTTCTGCTTCTGATATACAATGGAGAGACAGGTATTCTCTTAGAATTGTGAGTCTGCTTGCCCAATGTTCCTTACTTCTGTCTTTATGATAGCAAGTTCAGTGCACATTAGTTCGAAACTGAACTTCTAAAGGTGCCACATGCATCTTAATACCATTGTCCATTGAATACTCACACTATTTGGCTGAGGCAGGGAAAGAACATGTTTTTGTCCGGTACTTATAGCTGCAAATCAACACAACATCATACTTTGGAAAACCTCAATAATATATCTCTTTCTCACTAATGTGTAGAATCTGGATTTAATTTCTCTTCTTTTAATAAAGTTTTCATTAGACATGTGTGCTTTCCTGTTTCTTTGTGGTATTGAACTTTCTACAAAAAATACATGGATGTTGTTGAGAACAATGCAACAATCAATTCCGTGTTTTGATCACACAATTCTAAGGATAAGATCTGTCAGATTTTAGGTCTTATTTTAATTAAATAAACACCTGAAGTTCTTGGTATGTTCTCTGATCTCATTCTGTATGGGGCTGTTAATATTTTAGCCGTATTTGTGCAGTGGTACCACAGGAAGTTTTGAGATTTCACATCCTAATATTCTCTATATGCCTTATTAACACTTTATGCCTTGTGAGAGACTTGGGTTTATATTGCAATTATAATTTCATTTTCTGCTAGGAAATATGATGAGTTTTGTCGCATTCTATCATCACAATCATTAGCTCTGTATATGCTTTTATTCAGCTTCTGAGTTTTTCCTAATGCTACGGTAGATGAAGTTTCCCTGTTACTTTTAATGAAAAACCCTTACATTTGTGCTGTGGCACCCAGTCATTCTCATTTTCTCATACGTTTCACATTTTGGGGTATTCCCCTTTCAAGAGGGTCATTCCCTTCGGTAAGAGCAATGCTTAATATCTCCCATATTGAAAAAAAAATAAAAAACAAAAAATGTTCTCTTTGAAGCCATTTCTCTGATGAAATTAAGCATCATTTCTTTGATCTCCAACCTCAGGAGAAAATTTATCTTCTAAGTAGTCCTAACTTATGGCTCCTCAAATATGCACCTTCAATATATTCTTGAATTCACTCTAATAAATTCCACATCCTTTGGCATTTTATTGAAACTATTCTGTCAGGTAATGCATCTTGCCAAATCCAATCACTTCTTACTAACATCACTTACCCTCCTGTCAGAAAACATTACCATTGTCCACTTCTTACTTAAAACACTCTCTCGGGCGGGCCGCGGTGGCTCAGCGGGCAAAGTGCTTGCCTGCTATGCCGGAGGACCTCGGTTCGATTCCCGGCCCCAGCCCATGTAACAAAAACGGAGAAACAGAATACAATAAAACAAGAAAATGTTTAAAAATGTTTCCCTTTCTTCCTTCTATCCTTCCTTCCTTCTCTCTGTCTTTCCTTTAAAAAAAAAAAAAAAAAAAAAAACACTCTCTCTTCTTGGCTTCCGTGTTCCTTTGCTCTGCTTGTTTTCTCCCTCCTGTGTACTGTTCCTCTCCCTTAGCTGCACTTTTTCTTCTCCAGGTGTGGGGCTGCCTCAGAAGTCAAAATATTGCAGGCTTCAGAGCTCAGCTCTCACTTCCTTTTCTCTTATCATTCTCTCTTAAAAGAGGTTCAGCCTTTCCCATTACCTTAAGTTTATACTAGTATATCTAAAATGATTAGTTCCTACCAGGAAAACACACTTCATGTCCAATTCTATATTTTTCTACCATATATTTATATCGTTGTCAATGAAATTAATTACCAAAATCTCCCATATTGTTTTGTAACTTTTTTTACATCTCATTAAATGGTCTATAAATCATATAGTAAATAAAAAACATATACCCATACCACACACACTCACACACTCACACATGGTCTTTTGTGATTTCTCCCCTCTACTAATGCCAATCCAATGAGTTCTATAGCTTGTACAAATATATAATACTATCTCATGCAATTCTTGTATTCTGTTTTTTAACCATTGTCTAAGAGGACATCATTTACTTTCTGAGTAGTTTTTAATTTTCTGCAGTCCAAGATCCAGTGTAGATGGATTGCAGATTTTTCCAGAACATAAATATAACTTTTACTTTCTATTGAAAAAATCTTCCCATTGCTTTTACAAAAAAATAAAACTACTATACATTTCCTACAGGGCTTTCTTATCCTACCTCCTGGCCATCCACCTTATTTACTTTGTGTAACCATATTCACGTACACTTGATTTTTGACCATGTCTCACTTTTAGATTTTTTAAAAAGGGCACTTCATTTTGGTTCCCTCTATTTCAAATGTTTTTCTCCTAGCACTGTTCATATAATCAATTAATTTTCATTTTTCAGGATAAGAAGAAATGGTGTTTAATTTGAAATTAAAGAGAGGGAAGCATTATTGGAACTTAAGAGGATCTTTAAGGGAAAAGCCTTAAGAAAAGAATGAGGTAGCTCTATAAATAGTCTAGATCATGTCTAGAATATCAAGTGATTGTTCTATATTATTTATATATATTTTTATTACATAGATATTGCTGAATAATGCATAACCCCACACTAGTATGTGCATAAAGAAAGTCATTTATAACCGTAGTTCATGCATCTGTGGATTAGCTAAGGGTCTGCTGAACTAGGTGGGCCTTTGTTTGACATCTCTGCTTCTCCCATATATCTGTATAAGGAATAGGGAGCTCTGGGATGACCGCCCCATGTCTCTTTAGCCTCTTCCTGGACCAATGGACTAACCGTCTCATGTTTTTCTTCTGGCAATGGCATAGCACAAAAAAAATATATGCAAAATATTTTGAGACATAGACTCAGAGGAAGGCACCAACATTGTAACCTCATTGAGTTGCTAATGTAAGTCCCAGACCAAACCCAATGTGAAACAGCTCTGCAAAGTTACATGAATTAGGGAGGGATGAAGTTTGGGGCCAATAATATGAATTCCTTCTCATTTATTTATTTCCTCATTCTTTGATCAAACAATTGCAAAAGTGATGGAAATTCGAAGGTAATCAAATGAAGTCTTGCCTGTTACTTTTTTATATTTATTCCCAAACTTCAGATACAATACAATATTAGGGTTCAACTCATATCTCCTTTCATCCTAATTAGTATGCACATATGACAAAGCAATATATTGGAGACCAACCAGAGGCAATTGTTTTTTGTCTATACCTTAGTAACTACTGTTTTCTAGTATTTAGTTTTATACATGGAATATACATGGTTTTCTTTGTTTTGTTTTAATTATTTTAATTAGTAATTGAATTTCATCAAAAATTAAGGGCTGGGGCTGACCACGGTGGCTGCCATGGTGGAGACCCAGGTTCAATTCCTAGTGCCTGCCCATGAGAAAAAAAATAATAAGAAGAACTGATTTAGAGAAAAATAATTGTCATATGTTCTGTATAAAGTTCTCATAAAAATGCTAAGGAGGAAAATGTGTAAATTAAAATATGTATTTAAATCTTTGAATATATTTTAATACCACCATTGGTTCAGTTTTAGTTTATTCATTACATATTGAGTAAAAAGATTTGTCATTTATTTTCTGTAGATACTTCATTGACTACAATGCCGAAGATGACAGATTTTTCTATATTGATGCCAACACTGGAACTATTAAGACTACAAAGGCTCTTGACAGAGAGGTAACTCCGTGGTACAATATCACAGTTGCTGCTTCAGAAAAAGGTAAACTCCTTCACTCTGTGTATCATAGGAAAAGATGTCATTTGCCTGTGAAAACTTTTACTGAGATTTCCTTGGGGACAGGGATCTCACTATTTTAATTTTTGATGCCAGTATCTAGCTTAACATACAGAATGTATTGATACATTTTCTAATTTTAAAATACAGCAGTAAATACATCTTAAAACATTTTCCTTACTTTAAGCTCTAAATAGTGGTAGAAAATTGGTATCACAGAAGTCTTAGTCACTTTCTTTGAATCAAGAGCATTTGGTTCCTGTCCTAATTATTGGACTGTTTTTCTCATGTGCCTATGCCTTACCTAAGAGAAGGAAGGATACTTTCATGCAGCACTTTAAAAAGAAAAAAAATCTATAATTGTGCTTGGGTAATTTTTTCAATATAGCACGCATGATCAAGGTTCAATTGATACTTATCGAAATTAGAGAAAAGATTTTCTCTTGAAATTTCAAAAAGCAGCATTAAGAGTTCTTAAAGAGAAACAAATAATGTAAATCTGGAGAAGACTCTCTTTCTATCCCCATCCAGAATAGTATTTTGTAGTAGACATTTAAACTCAATTACCAAAAAAAAAAAAGTATCAATATTCATCTCTGAGTTCAAAAAAAGTGGATATGCCTATGTTAAAATGAAGTTAAAATAAAATAAGAAATAGACCTACTATCATGATAATAAAATCATTTCTTACATATCAGGAAATAGGACAAATGTATTGATTGCTCCAGATTAGAATTGTATAAGCAAATTAGATAGATAAATTAGAAAGAGAGAGAAATAAACAGCTAGCTAGCTAGCTACATTGATTAAATGATTTATGAGAGCTTTGAATATGTTTATGAGGGAACCATAAAAGTATTAGAAATCAGGTACACTAATTCTATGTAAAATGAATTATGCTACCATTCACTGAGTATTTAGGACATTTAAAAATATTTTTACTAGCTTCATTGAAATATGATTCATAAACCAATGTCCCCATTTAAAGTGGACAATTCCATGGCTTTGAATATATTCACAGATTCATGCATACATCACCACAATCGATTTTAGCATTTTTTAATTACCTCAAAAAGAAACCCTTTACCTCATAGTCACGTTCCCTAATCCTTCCTTACCACTTTCCCAACCCAGCCCTATACAGTCTCTACAGTTTTGACTACTCTGGACACTTCATGCAATATAAATAAATTGCAGACAAAATAAAATACAATATATAGTCCTTTCTGACTCACTTCCTTCCTTTGAGATGATGTTTGCAAGATTCATATATGTAGTAGCATGTATCAGCATTTCATTCCTTTTTTATAGCTGAAAAATACTGCATTGTATGGATATTCAACAGTTTATTTCTCCGTTCTTTGGTTGATATCCGTTTGGATTGTTTCTCCTTTGGGTTATTATGAAGAATGCTGCTCTGAGCATTTGTAAGTTTTTTGTGGCCATATGTTTTCATCTCTCTTGGAGTGGAATTGTTGGATGACATGATAACTCTTATGTTTATCTGTTTTAACAAAGTTCTAACCAGTTTTCCAAAATGGGTGCCACATTTTATATTCCCATCAGCATTACATGAGATTTTCAATTTCTTCACATCATCACCAATATGTCTTATTTTCTGACATTTTTAATACAGCCATCCTAGTGGATCTGAGGTAGCATTTCATTGTGGTGACTGCTCTCTTACTCTGCCTTTTGTTACCAGTTGATCATCAGGCTAATCCAGTCTCTTTAATCCTCCTTGGATTTTTCATATTTCCATCTAAAAATCAGCTCAAGTAGCTTTTAAGTAGACCGTTTTTTTCAATATACTATTTTCATTTAAATAAGCACTCACTAATTGTGTTTAAATGGAGGTTGTAAAGAACCCATAAATGGGTTCCTTTGTGATAATTCTGGCTAATTTTAGTTGTCAAAATAACCAGACAGTGTGTAATTGTGTGTTCATTGTCTCCCAAGGACAATTAATGGAAGTCAATTAGTAAGGACCCAGTCAAAATTAGCGAGAATAACAAAAGATTCATATATCCAAGAAAATGTAAGGGTTTTGGACAAATCCTTCAAGAAAGATTGCATAGTTCTTCCTGGAAACAGGTTTCTTGCACAGAAAGACAGAAGGGAAAAAATCCCCAGAGAGAATGATTATTTGTTAAAGACAATAGGAACTTTTTACAAAACAACTTTGACTTAAATTCCAGATATATTTAGGTCAGAAACCGTACTTTAAATTGCTTCTAATACACCTCCTAGCTCAATGACACTTGTATCAAGTAGAAATTCATCTATCAGTATGTATGACCTCATATACATCATAAAATCTATGTTGCATGAATCATTACCAAGGTAAATATTTGATTTTTACTAGGGAAAATATATATATATTTTTATTATTTGCTGGCACTTTATATGAGAATTGAGTTTATGCATACCTACTAAGTAAAACAGGATAATAAATAGTAAAATCTTGAATTTTATAGATGATAATAAAAAAGCTTTAGAAACCACCTCAATGAGCATTACTAAAATATAATTTAATCCTCATCATAAACAGGTATATATAAAGAATGAGCTTTAAGATTTTATAGCCATGTTGGGACACTGTATTTAGGAAAGTGCTCATTCATACACTGAAGCTTGCCCTAAGTGTCTGTTAAATATATTTAGAAGCCCTTCCATATACAATTATCTGTATGTCTTAACTTCAACATCAAATTACCTAGGTTTTTTTCGAGCATATTCTTTTTTAGAAACGCAGTGGACAGTTTGTCAAATTGGATTTTTAAAAACCTTCTTGTAACAGTTTCTGAAAATCCTGTTGTTCTACAGAATTGCATTCAGCAGTTGATGTTTCAGGCTGGATTTTAGCCTACTTGGTTCTTTGCACAAGTAAGAAAAAGTTGCCCTCTCTGAGTAGAAGCAGTGCATCAGAATGTAAGCGTGAATGAGGGAAAACCACCTCTGTGCAAAGAAAAAATGATGCGCTTTTCTCCAGGTAAACAGGCGTTATGCCAGTGACCAAATATAAGCATCTGGGATGTCACAGCTGAAGGTGGAGTCCTGTGAACCTGCAGGTAGAACCCGGATGCACTGGAGCTGTCATTTACATGGTGTCTGGCTCTACCTTGTTTCTTGCCATATGGTTCAAAGGTAGAGTGGTCATTCAGCTGCCCAATTATATGGTAAAGGCCAAAAACACATGTCCGGGCTATAATATTTTTATTGCTACTGCTGAACATAATGAATAGCCTTTATATATGGTATACACTTATAAAGTGTACTTTTACAGACATCATACCAATGAAAATCTCAATGAAATAGGGTAGATATTACTTCCATGGGATAGATAAGAAACTGAGGCTAATTAAAAAATCAGAATCTAAATACTATTTTTTCCTAGTTTTGTTTTAATTCCACTATGGCCCTTCTGAGTTTATCAAACTCAAGCATTGCTCATGTATTTTACTGATTTGTATTTTTTGTATGGTTTGTATTTGTATTTATACTGTGAGATAAATTTATTTTCAAATTTTAAAGAAGACACTAAGAATCAAATAAATTCAATAAGTTGCCTGTTTTCAGGGAACCAGTAAGTGGTGTATTTCCATCTTATAGCACAGTGTTTGAGACCAGACCTTTCTCAACAAGTATCTGTGAAGCATTTTCATTACAGGTAATGATATCTCTCTCCTGTGTAATCCATACTGCAGTTATTTGATGCCATGCATTAGTTTTCCATTGCTATACAAAAATGAACCACAAACTTAATGGATTAAAATAGTATCCATTTATCATAACATGGTTTCTGTAGGTCAGAGGTCCCAGGCAGTTTCAATTGGGTTCTCTATTGAGAACCTTATAAGGTGATGGCTGAGGCTGGACTCTTATCTGGAGGACCTGGAGAAGAGGCTTCCAAGCTCATTTTTGGTGACAGAATTTTGTTCGCTACAGAAGTCTGAGATCCCCATTAGCTTTTGGATTGATATCTCAGGACAGCTCTGCTACTGGAGATTGCCTAGAAAGTTCTGTTCTGAATTCCTTCTCACTTGACTCTTACCATCTTCAAACAAGCAATGGTGTGCCAAATCCTGCTCATGCTTTGAATCTCTTTGACTTCTACCACCAGCTGGATATAGTTGTCTCCTTATATGGGTTCATCTGATTGCATCAGGACCACTCAGAGTATTTCCATATTTTAAGCTTGACCTGGGACTTGAAAAACATTGCCAAAATTCTTTTACATTAATACCTAAATTAGAGCTTTATTGAATAACCAAGAGATCTAATCTTAAGAATTATACATATAATAGACCTGAAAACATCTTTGCAAACATTTGAGGATGGGGGCCACATTTCCTTTTTACTGACTCATAAACTTTCTTTCAAACTTAAAGGCTATAACCAATATTTCCTTTACTAACATTACCTACTAAAATAGCTAGCACAAGTGGATACTCAATAAATAGTCTTAATATTATTAAAATGAATATCATCCTTCTGTACTTCCTCATTAAATTATTAATTCAAGATAATATATTCCTCTGTCCCTATTGCTTTTCAGAAAGTGACTGTACTGTCACCAGTGACTCTCTGAAATCTCTAATAGCCAAATTCAATTATTACTTTCTGTTTCTTATCTTCTCCTGATTTCTTTCAGACACTTGACTATATTAATCATTTTTTTTTCCTTCTTGGAATTTCTTTTTTCCTTAGCTTCCACTTCAGCACTTTAATATGGTGGACTTTAATCTCTTCTAAAGAATTTGTTAATTGATTCACCCAAGTTGTATTAAGCAACTAAACTTGCTCAGCAGCGTGATATTCTAGACATTAAGGACACTGAGGATATTATTTTGCCTCTGAGGAATCAAGCCTGTAGTGCAGAGGACAAGATAAGCAGCTAATTGCATTGCAGATAAGTACAATGACAACAGGATTTTTAGGGACTAAGGGAACGCTACACTAGAATAGTTTATTCTCTCTATTAGGATCAATTCAGGTTTCATGGACATGATAAACTATGATACAGACTTGAGGTGAAGTTTGAGTAAAAGTTAGCATGTGTATTCTGTTTTCAATGCTATCACATACTGTATCACATACTGTATCACTCACATGGTTGTCAGAGTGATCTTTCTCAGCCTCTGGGTCTCAACCTTGGCTACATATTACAAATTCAAATCACCTTGAGTATTTCTAAAAGTGGCGTTAACAGTCTCCATCCCAATATACTGGGATTCAATTTTCTGTGAAAAGGGCCTTTGTAATTTGAGTTTCAAGTCAGTGGTTTTCAAAAGGTGGTCTTAAGGAATTTAATAATGCAGGCTCTCAGTCCCTACTCCATATCTATCGAAGCAACAACTGTGGGTGTGACCCAACAAACTGGGTTTTATCAAGTCTTCCAGGTAGTTTTTCTCACATGCTAAAAAGTGTGAGAACTACAGCGCTAGATGATTCTTATTAGATGTTAAGGTTAAAAAACATCATTTCCAAACCAAATTATATTTATATTATAGATCCAATTTGCTACTAATTCCATGAGTGTGTGTATGTATATAAACACTCACATACATACTCTTACACAAACACATCCAACACATTCACACAAACACACATGTTGTCATTGCCTAAGAAATAAAATAAATGCAGGAAATGTATGGATTTTCTAATGCCTCCACCCTCTTTGTTTTCAACTTAATCCTCTAAGAACATTAAACTTGGTTTTAGGTTTTAGTCATAGATCCTCCAAAAGGCCATGTTCTTTTCTTTATTTGGGGTGGGGAGTGCATGGTCTGGAAATTGAACCCTGGTCTCACGCATGGAAGATGGGCATTCTAACCACTGAACCACCCGTGCATCCCAAGGCCGTCTTCTTTTAATTATTTTGTAATCATTTCTCAATGTTCTTATCTCGTTCTGTTGTTCTTTTGAGCACACATTTACTTTTTTTCTTTGTATGCTGCAAGATAGGTGTACATTTCATTCTTTTTCCCTGTGACTATCCTGTTATTGCAGCTCCATTTGTTGAATTTTATTTTTTGGGGGGGTGGGGGAGAAGTGCATGGTCTGGGAATCAAACTCAGGTCTCCATCATGGCAAGCAACAATTCTACCACTGCTCTACACTTGCACCCCCAACACCCATTTACTTTGAAGATGTATTTCAAATGTTCCTGAATCTGTGAAGGCTTCTCACCTACTCAAACAAATTGTGCAAGTCTTTCCATCTGCATCCTAACTTTGTACATCTTATATATCGTACTTTTCACATTTAATTATAATATTTTTACACTGGCTGTAGGGAACTCAGGTCTAGTTTGTTCTTTTCATATATTTCCATATATTTTATAAATGTCCTTAGTTAATACTAATTTATTAATACTTTAGTAATCTTTCCCTTTTATTTCGCCACCTATTTTACCTCTCAAGCAACTTCACTATTGTTCTAGTTTGCTAGTTGCTGGAATGCAACACACCAGAGAAGGATTGGCTTTTAATAAAAGGGGATTTATTTTGTTAAGTTCTTCAGAGGAAAGGCAGCTAACTTTCATCTGAGGTTCTTTCTTACATGGAAAGGCTCAGGGTAATCTCTGCTGGCCTTCTCTCCAGGCCTCTGAGTTCCAGCAACTTTCCCTGGGGTGATTCCTTTCTGCATCGCCAAAGGCCTGGGCTGAGTTGCGAATGCTGAGATGAGGTGTGTGGGGCTGCTAGGGCTGTGCTACATTGAGCTCTCTCATTTAAGCACCAACCAATTAAACCAAACGTCATTCATTGCAGCAGGCACACCTCCTAGCTGACTGCAGATGTAATCAGCAACAGATGAGGTTCACGTACCATTGGTTCATGTTCACAGCAACAGAACTAGATGCCTTCACCTGGCCAAGTTGACAACTGAATCTAACTACCACAACCATACAACTCAATGATCTCTAAAATATATATTTATTTTATATAAAATATTATATTTCTTCTTGTTCTTTGCACTAAATGTCATAATGTATTTCATGTGACCTCTTTACCAAAACGTGACTTTATTACCCATTCTATGCTTGCTTGAAAAATATGGTTCCAAAGGAGATAAAGTTGAGAAATGGTCTTATATTCAAAGTCAGATGAATCCAAAAGGTTCTCCTGTTATCAGATTTCACAAATCAGACAACACAACAAAAAAATTGCATATATTGCATATTCTGTGCATTAGTATGAATATTTGCTTTTGCTTTCTCATTCCCTTTTCTCTGTACAGCTTACATACAAACCTCATTTTGGACACAAATGATTGTATCTTCTTTATTCATTGAAGCTTTCTAGTTTTAATTTGGCTCTCATGCAAACACATTCAAAGATTAGAAATCACAAATTTTTAATTTAATCCAGTTGTCTACTTGAGGGATGCAAATTAAATTTAGGACATTATAATATTCCTTTTTGCCTTTTAATCAGCAGCAGGTTCTAACAACACAAAGCCCATACTATGGAATAGGTGGTTTATGTCCCTTTAGCTTCCAGAAATTATTTTGCTACTGAGAACATGCTTGTTTTTGATATACTTCTTCCATGAATGTGTTCATATTAGCAATTTCCCGTAGTACACTAAGGGACACTAATTAGTATTCTTTCTTCACACATAAAGGTAAAAGCACACAAAGATGTTGGCATTGCTTTAGCCAATTATCAAAAGCAATTAAATAACATATTCTGCTTAAAATATTTGCACATGTATATATCAGTCCAGTAGTCATCCATTTCTGTGCAATGAATTTTTCCAAAATAAGGTGACTTAAAGCATTAATGGATATTACTATTTCACACATTTTTGTGGGTCAGGGATATGGATTCAGGGTTATTCATGAAGTTATCTTCAAGACATTGGCTGGAGCTGAAAGCATATAAAGATGTGGTGAGGCCTGCAGGATACCTTCCACCATGGCTCTCTCAGATAGCTAGGAAGTTGTGGCTGGCTGTTAATAGGAGGTCTCAGTTCTTCACCTCCTGGATTTTGTCATAGGATTGCTTGAATGCCTTTATGACGTGATGACTAGTCTCTATAGAGACAGTTGTCCAAGAAAGAGGTGACAATCTTCTTTATGATCTAGCCTCCAAAGCCAAATAACATTATTTCTGTAATATTCTATTTTTCAAAGTGATCAACCCTAATCAACTTTGGAGATGATTATACACAGTATGAATAACAGGAGGTGAGTATTGGGTGCCATCTTGGATTATAGCTACAACCAAATTAATTAGGATGTTTTCAGCCACAAACAATAATAATAATAACAACAATAATAAAAATAAAACTCAATCTGTCCTAAAATTTAAACTAGGTATCTAGACTGATGTGCTTTTAAATTTGAGAGGTAAGTTAGCCTTCAGGTTTTCTTTGATCCTCTTTTCTACAATACTTTATACCATCTTTTGTGTTAGTATCGTTGCATCATAGAAACAAGAAACAAGCAATATATTAAATTTAACATAGTGTGATGATTATGGTGATGTGTCCACATGCTAGGTTATGGTGTCCAGTTATTTAGTCAAACAAGCTTTTTCTGTGTAATTACTGTGAGAATATTTCAAAGATGGATTTGCATATATAGTCAGTTGGCTGTTTCTAAGGTTAATTGCATCTATATCTACAAAGGAGGTGCCTTCAGCAATCCACTCAGTTGGAGGTCTTAAAGGGAGAACTGAGGACTTCAGAAGTCAAGAAGAATTTCCATTTCTACTTCAGAAGGCCAGCTTCTCCTGGGCAATGCAATGCTTCTTTGGAGTTCCCAAATTGTGGCCTTCCCTACAGAATTCAGGCTTGCCAATTCCCATGGTTACATAAGCCAATCCCTATAAGAAATTTCTTGGTTTCTCTGAAGAACCTTGAATAATCTACATAGTAGCAGGGTATGTACCACCATAAATTGGGGCATACAAATCTTCACTCATATCCAGGGGGAGAAAGGTTATCACTTTGGAGAACTGTTGAAAAGTTGACTCCTATTTGTCCACTTTTGAACTCATCCTCATGAACAGTACACTTTATTTTTATTTTTATTTTTATTTTTATTTTTATTTTTATTTTATTTATTTATTATTTGCATGGCCAGGCACCAGATATCAAAACTGTGTCTCTGGCATGGCAGGCAAAACCTCTGCCACTGAACCATCACCACACCACCCAGTATACTGCCTTTTAAAAGTTGTATTTAATAGGAAGTTTAGGCCAATAGCTGAATTAATTACTGTGGCAAAAAAAGTATGGGATTATCCTGATTGGCTCAGTGCCAAAAAGCAGCACATTTTAGTGTTGTTTGTAATCAATACCATCCCAAACTCTTAACTTCTACACAACAGGGAGCGAGGGGGATGAATCTGGTGAGGCAACTACAATATCTATAAATTTTGTTTGTTTTTAATCTAATATGTGAATACTTTGAGGGCTTATTCATTATAATAGCCCAATCTTGATATCAAAATTCTAGACAAATTAGAATGGTTTAATTTAATGAAAATAAATTCGAATAGGTAAAACAATTTTATACAACCCTCCTACATATGAGTGTGTGTGTGTATGTGTGTGTACACTTTTCTTCTATCATCGAATACTAATATCTTGAATTTTATGCTTTAATTTCATTGTTTTTCTTTGTAATTTTACCAAATACAAATTTGGCTGCATATATACCTAGTTATGTTTATTTCCAAATCTGTGTGTATATCTTTCATATAGATAGATGCATAAATACCCATGAGATGGGGTAACATTATATACATTTTCTGAGGTTGTTTTTCAGTTCTATGTTTTTAAGAATCATCTAAGTTGAAAAGTGCAGTTGAGCTACATTCATTTTCACTGTAATGAGATAAATACATTGATTTTAATTCATACATGTGACTGTTAATAGCTATGATTGCTTTCAGGTTTTTGTGCTTCAGATATGAACATTGCTTATATAAATATATAAATATTTTGTACTTATTGCCTGTTGCAAATGTGAAAGGCTCCTCTAGGTATATACCTTTGGGACACATGCTAAGAGCATAAAATACAGTGTAGGAGGTATTTTGAATAATTTCCAAAGAGAGAATGCTGGCTTGCACTTGGAATAAATACCTAAATATAATCAGTGAATGAAAGATAAATTTGAGTGTGTTAAATCTTTGAGTTAAATCTCTCTTAGAAATACATTTCATCCTACTGCAGCAAAATTCCACTCTAAAATATGTATATGTACATCTGGCTCCATAATAGCATCAACTCTCTTAAAAGTTTCAGCTTCTGTGTAACCTGAAATTATAGCATTTTGAAGGTTACAGAAAATATGTTCCAAATTCTGTACATGAATCAGAGCATATTGTAGAGATTTTTAACATAAATGTAGGCTGTGGTGGATTTCTTGATTGTTTCATCATCTACATTTCTCTATTTTTACATTTATGTTCATCAAGGATGTTGACATACCTATTTATCATTAGCCAATAATGTCCTTACATTACATTAGCAGATTGAGCTAGACTTTATATAAATTCTTTGTGTTAATTACAAATTGTGGGAACTTGCGTAAGTGATTTAACCTTTCTAACTGATCATTTTCTCATTGGTAACAAGGGATTATGGTTAGGGTTAAATGAAGTATCTTCTCATAAACATCACTGAACTATATGCTAAATTATTTGTTAATCATCACTTTGCTCATCTTCAAGGCAAAATTATGTTTTGGACACCACTGAAAATTAGCAAACAGATGAAAAAATCAGAAATAGTTTTATAAATTATTATGTATATAATTAATAAAATATGCTAACAGATATATAGTTCTCTACAAAAGCATTTTACAATAAAAGAACTCAAAATAAATTCATTATCTCATTTTCTCAACTATGATTTATCTCAAGTGCAACTTGCTATGCTGATGCCCCAATGAAGTGAATGCTAACAAATTGGTAAAATACTCTCTAGAATGCATGACCATTCTGTTCATCCTTGTAATTTTATTTTTAATTGGATATTATTGACATGTACGGAAATGACAGCTCTTACATGTTACAGTGAAGATCCACAGCTCTTACTTATTACATGTTACTCGTTACAAGTAGTATGTGCGGCTCGTACTTGTCCATTGCATATTATCAACATATTGAAATGTACAACTCTTATTTGTTGCATTAATCATCCTTATCAAGGTACAGAACATTTCTATAGCCTTAGAAAAGAGTTTCTCTTAATAATCAATCCACTAACTTCTCACACTTTTGAAGTAACATTTATGATTTATACCACCTTAAGTTCTGTCCTCGCTAGAATTTCAATTAAATGGAATCACAAACGCTACGTAACTTTAGGTGCACAGTGTATATGTATATATATTGCTGCTTTTGAACCCAATAGTTTGGAAATTCATTCATGGTCTTTATAACAGAAGTTTATTCTTTATAAATTGGCAAATAGTATTTGATTTTATGAATATATAAAATTTTGTTTGTCCATTTTACTGTGTGTGGACATCAATTGTTTCCAGCTCTTGGCTATTATGGATAAAACTGCTGTGAGTATTTGTATAAAGTATTTGTGTGGTGTTTCCATTTTCTGGATAAATGTCTGAGTTGAATGTTTCAATACAGACATGTGCATGTTTTAACCTTATAAGAAACTCTTTTTCATAACTAGCTGTAATGTTTGACAAAATGTGAAAATCCTGGTTGATCTACATCCTAATAATCCTTTAGTTTTAGCCATTCAGTTGTAGGTGCATAGTGGAACATATTGTGGTTTTAATTTACATCTCCCTAATTGCAAATAATGCTGAGCAGTGTTGTCATGCATTTATTGGTCATATGAATACATTCTTTTGTGGTCTCATTGTTGACATCCTATTGAAATGATTTCTTTTAATTAATATTTATAAAAATATTTTTAATACTCTGTATACAAATCCCTCAGGCTGGAAACCACTTGTCGGATAATCTGTGCCTATAGTTTTGCCATTTGTAAATTCATAAAAATGAAAGGTATAGTAGGTCAACTCTTATGACTGATTCCTCTCATGTAGTAAAATTCTTCTGATATTTGTCGATATCATTGTGTCAATCGTATATTACTAATTAGCATCGCCTTGTATAGATGCACTGTAATTTGTCAGTTAATCAGTTGATGGAAATACGGCTTGACTCCAGTTTTTGGCTATTATAAAGCTGCCATAAATCTTTGCATCCAGGTTTTTAGAGGCTACATGCTTTCATTTCTCTTGGGTAACGAGCTAGGGGTGAGATTGCTAGGTCATGTAATATGTTTGGCTTTATGGAATTATGACAAATTTTTGCCAAAATGACTGTACCATTTTGCATTGCCCAAGCAGTTGCTTCACATCCTTGACATTATCAGAAGTTTTTCTCTTCCTCACTCTAGTAAATGTGCAATAACATCTCGTTGTTTTAATTTGCACATTTTCATGTTCTTGTTTGCCAGGACTGTTTTCCTGCACTGAATTTTCTGTTCAAATTTTGCATATTTTTAGAAAGTTCTTTGCCTTTTTCATTGTATGTTTTGAATTTTAATACATTATGGATGAACAATCTAATCAAATATATGTTTTGCAAATATTTTCTCACATTCTGTGAATTATCTTTACATTTTATAAATGAAAACATCTTTACAGAGCTTTCAAAGAAAAGGAGTTATTTTTATGAACAAAGTATAGTTTATCTATTTTCTTAAAAGGCTCTTGATTTTTGTGTCTTGTCTAAGAAATATTTGCTAAACACAAGACAACAAATATTTCCTTTATTTTTCTTATCTGTTTAAACTCTGAACATATGTATGTATATATATGTCTATGGTTTATTCTAGCTATATATCATATATGTTTAGAAGTAGGGATGAAGTTTAATTTTCTTTGTATGAATTTCTTATGGATCCAACACCATTTGCTATGAAAACTATCGTTTCCCCATTAACATATCTTGGCAACTTTGCCTAAAAACAACTTATGAGTGGAATGATATCTTGTCTCTCTCTTCTCTTTCCCTGATCATATATCTAAACTTACACAAATGTCATACTGTCATTATTTTGTGGGTTCATAAGAAGACTTGGAATCATGTAATTTTACAATGTTTTTGTCTTTCAAAACTGTTTGGACTACATTATGATGTTTATTTTTTATGTAAGTTTTATGATCATCAAGTCAAATTGTCCAACAATTTTTTATTGGGTTTGCATTGAATCTACAGTTCAATTTAGGGAGAATTGACATCAAAACAATATTGTTTTTTTTATATATAAACATGATACATATTTTTGAATATCTAGGTCTTTAAATTTTTCTTAGCATTATTTTAGGTTTCAGCATAAAAAGCTTGCACATATTTTTTATGTTTTTTCTTGTATGTAAACTTGATTTTAAAATTGTAATATTTTTTATTCTTGTAGAAATATAATTGAATTTTTCACATTGACATAACATCTAAAATATTGCAAAACTCTTTTATTAGTTCTAGGCGCTCTGGGTAAATAATTTGGGAATTTTTACATAGATGATCATGTCATCTGCTAAAAGGGAGATTTGCTTCTCATTTTAAAATTGATATGACTTTTATCTCTTTTCCTGCCTGAAAAATATAGTGTTCACAAGGGTTGAAAACATATATCACTGCCTTTCTTCTAGTCCTTGCATTAAAGCATTCAGCCTTTCACTGATGAGCATGATAAGAGTTGTGGGTTTTCAGTGCACATAATTTTTCTGGCTCTGAATCCCTTCTGTAGTTAGTTTCTAGAGATTTTTCTTTCATCAAAAGCAGTGGTTGTATTTTGGTGTGTGTGTATGTGGGTGTGTGTCTGAATATTACATGTAAGCATGTATATATATTCTGTACTTGTAATGTCCTTTCTTGAATTTGGTAAAGGTACTATGTTGCGATATTCTTCCTCTCTTCACTCTTCCTCTATTTTGTGCAAGAATTTGCATATACTTACTATTATATCCCTTATAAATGTTTAAACAATTTCATCACTGAATTGACCAATGAAACCATTTGTACATGGGAGGTTTAATTTTTTGTTTGTTTTTTATATTGTTTTGTTTTTGTTTGCCTGTTGTTTGTATTGATGGTAAATATTATTCACTTAGTGTAAATTAAATATATAAGGCTCTTTAGATTTTGTATGTCAGTTTGGGTAATTTATACCTTTGAATAAATGTTTTATTTTGATTTAGTTGGCAGTTTTCTGTGCTTAAAGTTGTGCATGAACTCTCATTTTATTATTTTCATTATTTGTAGGATTTGTACCAAGATCCCATTTTTAATAGCTGTCGTTGATAATTTTTGCGTTGCTCTCTTTTTCCCTCTTGATCACTTTATATAATAAGAGTTTGTATATCTTTTGTTTTGTTTTTGCAAAGTAGAAACTACTTGGGTTTTAGTAAACTGAAACTGCCAGAATGCAATATACCAGAAATGGGTTGGATTTTTCAATGGGGATTTATTAACTTACAAATTGCAGTTCTTTGGCTGTGAAAATGTCTAACTTAAAGCATCCGCAGGACAATAATACTTGGAGTATGAAGACAGGCTGCTGGGATCCAGGACACCTCTGTCACTGGGAAAGCAAAAGTGTGATCTTTTGCTCCTGGATTTCATTGCTTTCAGGTTCTGGTTGCAGTGGCTTCCTCTCTGAGCTCCTGTAGGTGCTCTCCTAGCTTCTCTGGAGCTTTTCTCTCTGTGCTTTCTTTTTGGGATTTTTCTGTCTTTTATCTTTTCAAAAAGGACTGTACCAAAGGGATTAAAAAAGTATCCCCTTGAATGGGCTGGGTCACATCTCAGTTGAAACAACCTAAAGAAAAGGTTCCACCCGAAACAAGAACTGCACTCAGGGAAATGGATCAAAAGAACATGGTCTTATCTGGGGTACATAGCAGCTCCAGACCACCACGAATAGTTTATTCATTTCCTCCAGTGTTTGTCTATTACTTTAAATTAGTTTTCAGTCTTGTATTACCTCATCCTCTCCGGTATTGCACCTCTTTTCTCCAGTATTAATAAATAAATATTTAAATCACTGGTATAGTGACTTATAATTTTACATTTCCTTCTAAATCTTGCTTTGGATACACCCTATATATTTTCATTTGTTGTGCTTTGAATGTTTTATAACTCATAACCTATTCTGAAATATTTTGCTCTGTTTTCAAATATTTTTTGATATTTCTGATGCCCTATTTTTGTGGATTTGCAATTTATTTCTCTTGTAATCAAAAACATGCTACCTTTGATTCTCATACTTTGGAACTTTTGAGAGATTTTTATGGTTGAATATATAGTCAATAGTGGTTAATATCCCATGGTCTTTAATAGAAATCTGTATTCTGCTGTTGTGCCATATTCAGTCAGAGAATATTTCATTTCAGATATTGTATTTTTATCTTATACAGTTCCTACTCATTTTAAAATGCCTTTTATCTCCTCTGAGACTTTCTATCAATTATTTTATTAGTTCATCTTTTCATTTAAAATTTTAAACTGAGTCACAATAGCTGACAACATTTTTATCTGCTTTTCACAATATTTTGTCATCTTGTTTTGTTTTGTTTTTTTTTTTTAGTCTGCCTTTTCATCTTCTTTCTTTCTCTGTTAGGTTTATACTTTCCTGGCATGGAATTTTTTAATTTTATTCTGAAACACTGTCAATGTTTCACTGTTGAACATATGAAGTTTGCTGTCTTCGTTAGAAGAGTGTTAAATTTTATTCTGCAAGGCATTTAATATACTGACCCATTATTTGATGTTTTTTGGCTTATTTTTTTGTTTTGTTAAGGCAGACCTGGAATATTCATTTCTATAGCACTAGTGAGAACTTAGTAATAATGTGTTACCTTGCTAGTATCACAATTAAATATCCATGGTATTTAACAAATTCACAGGAATTTACTGTCTGCTTGTACCTCCTTTGTCTCCCATGGAGCCAGCAAAACTCTAGGATTTAAATTTCATTTATATCTCCATAGTACCTTTCACTTTTTCTTTCTTTTTTTTTTTTTTTTTCTGCCATTGCTTTCAGACTCAGGCCTTCTGCATTCATAGCTTATTTTTCAGCTGACAACTCAAGAGGACCATACTGGAGATTTTTGCATCTTCTCCTTCGCTTAAATGCCAAAGTTGGAGTCAATCTTGGTGCTCACTTGTTTTTTTCTTTTTCTCTTAGATTTTCAAATACCTGAAAACAGTTACTTTCATATTTTCATTTTTTTTTAAAGTCATTTGTGGTAGGAATCTAATCTGGTATCAGTTGTTTTCCATAGAAAAAATAGAAGTTTCTTTTCTTGAATATTATTTTAAAGCCTGTTAAACTCATAATAGTAACTATGTAATTTATTCAAATACTATGTAAATGAATGAGATATATGTGCAAAATGGAATCAGGATTGTGTAGTATAAGCTGAATGTTTTCATGAGTCTTTACAAAGCTATTGCTAGAAAATAAATACTATTTTAGGGGAAAAGTGAGACAATTAAAAAACTTCAGAGAATTTCATAAAAATCAGGAATATTGCTGCACTTAGACTGCTTTGAAAGCATGTCTTCAAGTACTTCACTTGGAATAAAGCAAATTTGGGCTTCATAGATGATGCTGTGGGTGTGCAATTATATATATTTTTTTTATAAAAAGTTGTGACATTAATGCATAGCAACAGCAACTAGAAACATTCTTAGAAATATGGTTTTTCACCCTTCATCCTGCAATTGGCAAATGACCATGACTCAAGTACTTTAATACAATCATTTAAAATATTTATGTACCTTTGTTTCTATTAATTACCTTCCATATTAGTTGTTTTGCTTTAATTAACTTTCTGGTCCTGATTGTAACTGATAAGAAAAGTTTATTATGATGATGTTGCTTACCCAGAAAAATAAAACTAAAATAAAATAATATGTGACTCATTTTGTTAGTGAAGTTCTAGGTTGCATAAAAGTATGATCTCAATATAAGTTCAAATGACTGCACAGTAGCTGATCACAGAATGGATTTTGGATTCTCTGTGAGGATGAATGCTATAACAGCTCACATTTTGAATAGAGAGACCAAGAGGATAATAAAATAAACGCTAAAACTGCATCATTGTAAATAGATTAGAAAAATATATACTTGTTCGATTCTTTCATTTAATTGAATGGGCTAATTGTGAACATTTTTAGAGATAAATGAACTACTTTTAGTTTTATAATAACTGTCAAGTACTGAAATAATCCTAATATAATTAATTGCACATAGAGATGAGTTATTTTAACTTTACAGTTTTGATTTACAGAATAAAGTTCAGTGTCCATTCTTAAGATCAAATACAGGGGCAAAAGAAATGTAATTTGCGAAAAACCTCTCTTTTGCATATCAGCATTTATGAAACATTAGAAGTGTGTGTATATTACTAAATTCATATTCATTACAATTTATTACTGTAGTAATATACAAAACTTTTCTTTTGACTGCTTATAAAGGAAAAGAGTGAAAGGCCATATAATTTTCATTTGTTTATTTGTCATTTATATTGCTGCATGTTAAGTACAAGCTCATATTTTTGTTCATTTTTTAATACTTTTTTGTTTTTTATTTATTTTTGTTCATTTTTACATTGCGCTTGCTCTTTTTTCCTATAGATTCAGTAGATTATGATATGAAATAACATTTTTATATAGAAGCAAATAATTTGTCAGTTACATGTCAAATATATTGACCACATTTTGTAGTATATTTGGAGGATATGAAAATATCATGTTTTAATGATGTTAAATTCATCAATGCTTCCATTATGACTGTGTTTTAAAATCTTCTGTGTACCTTAGTTTCATATTTTATGTGCCTGAAAATTCTTTAAGGTTTTTATAGTATTGCTTTGTACAATTGAGCACTTTATTTTCATTTTTTATCTATAAAGTAAGATTCAAATTTTGTTTGTTTTATTAACAGATAACCAGTTGTATTAAAACCATTTCTTAATGAATCCATATTATTCCCATGCACCTGAGGGACTATTTTTACCATATATTGTGTTTCTATATATAGTGGGTCTGTGATCAGGCTTTGTTCATTCTTTGTGATTGTCTATCTCTGTATCATTGTCACAGTGTCATCAGTTCCAATGTCATTTAATGAGCCTTAACAAATAAACATTTCCTTTATTGTTCCTCGACATACAAGTCTGAATAATCTTAGAGTTCACAAATTTTAGAACCAAGCTTCAATTTTAATGAAATTCTCTCTTTGGAATTGTATTAGATTTCATTGAATATGTTCTTCAATTTGGGGAAGGCAGACTTTCTTGTGCTATTTTATTTCCCTAACCACAGACATGGCAAAGCTCTTAAATTATTTATGTCTTCTTTAATGAATATCAGCAAAGTGTCCTGAATAATAATTTTTTCATAAACTTTGTTAGATTTATTTCTACATTCCTTTTAACTTTGATTAATTGGATTTGCTAGTTTTTCAAAATTAAGGATATTTGTTGTAGTTTTTTTTGTGTTCTTTAATCAGCTTGTGATGGCATATTATATTACTGATTTGCTGAGAGGTTTAGTTTATACAGATATTGAATTTCTGTTCATCATTTTTTTATATTTGCTGAGAGGTTTATAAATATGCTTTGTTGTCCCTTCTTAAATCTATTAGCTTTGTGGATACATGTTATGCTTTGTTCTGTCTTACTCTCTTTCTTTTCCTCCTCCCTCCCTCCCTCCTTCCTTCCTTGCTGAGTGAAGCAAGAATTCATTAAAAGCAATGAATTGATCAGGACAGAACTTAGTGGTTTTACACACTGATGGGTTGGGTTTGCTACTTTGTGTAAAAATTATTGACACCTATTATCTCTCATGAATGACAATGTCCAGGTATTGGTAACAAAGTTTTACAGGTCACTGAAAAGGAATTGGGGAGTATTTCTTCCCTTTTGTTTTCTGAAAAATCCATACACCACCGAAATTACCTGCTTTTTAAATTTTATGTAAGACTCTCAGGGGATTTTTTATACATATATTAAAGTACGGGATATTATATTTTGGTGTCTACAAGGATTATATATGAGCACCATGCTATGTTCTGACTTAAATTATTCTTTACTTTTTCCAAGTGTGACTTAACGTCCCACGTTTCAGAAATCCCCTTATAAGATGAAAATTGTCCTTTCTGTAAAGAACTTTTCTTTCTATTTTCTCTGCGTTTATTTAGATTTGAAACCTTGAACTTTCTAAAGATTATGCAATGCATTTTTACCAACTGCTGTGCTCTTCTTAGATAAATGATGAAATCAATTGTTCATCCCTTAGACTCTGACAGCATACAATGAAGTCTGACACCTTTCTCCCACTCCAGTTCCTGAATAACATGTAATTTCCTTGATATGACAAAATATCATTTTAACATTCATGTCATGCCTTGCTGTTCATTTTTTCATTTTTCTGTAAGTAAATGAGTTTCAGAAAAGAGTGCCTTCATAAAGTTGTCTTTTACCAAGAGTGCTCCTGAAGCATATGGATCTAGTGACAAGCTACAGTATTAAGGAGATTTGCTTTAAACCAAGGATTTAAAGTGTGCATGGAAATACTAAATACATCTCTGTGTGTTTTGCAGACAATCCTGGTTTGCTGAGCCATGTCACAGTGGGTATTAGAGTTCTGGATGTCAATGACAATCCACCCGAACTTGCCAGGGAATATGATATTGTTGTCTGTGAAAATTCTAAGCCTGGACAGGTAAGTTAATTGCTTCCTTCCTATAATTTAAATGAAAAATATGAGCAACTCTGTTTCTATTATTCTTAGTTATCATCCACAAAATCCCCAAATGTCATATTTGTATTCAGTGAAAATGATTTTATAATGCTTTATTTTAAGTATCATAAATATGTTTTTCTAATGATAAAAAATAAATTATCTCTGGATCTCAAATATAACAAAAAAGAATCAACTCCCTCATGCATGCATTTGTAAGGCAGTAAAATTATACTGAGTGCTTTTTTGTATAGCCCTGTTCTAGGTGATGAGGAAAGAGCAAATTTTCCTGTCCTAATGAAAGTTGGAGATGTGATTTGGGGGTGGGAGTGGGGAGCTGCTCAGTCTATTTTGGGGATATGAGGAAATGACATATGTGCCATGATTAAGGTTTTAGCAAGATGAAGTGCGTATGTATTAGGGCTTGGAGAGGGTGAAGGAAGGAGAGAAGGGCATAAACACAATATAGGAGTCTGGGTACCCATGACAGCCAGTTAAATGTGCACATCAATTCTGAAGGGAAGCCAGAGTGGCTGAGGCACAGAGAGCAAGTAGAAGGGGATGTGCATTTGTCTTCAATGCTGCATAACAAAGTACAAAAATTGAACAGATTCAAGAAACACATATTTATTGAGTCATAGCTTCTGTACGTCAGAAGTCTGGTTCTGCCTTACCTGGGTCCCTGGCTCAGTCTCAGAAAGCTGAAATCTATGTGTCAACCAGGATTGAGTTCTCATCAAGCCCTTCTAAGCTTGGTGAGTTGTTGGGCAGAATTCAGTTCTTTGTAGCTATAGGCCTGAGAATTTCAAGATTTTCCACACTTTTTCAAGTCTGTCTTGTAGTCCCTAGAGGACACCTGCAGTTTCTTACCAATATGGCCACCTGTACTCTCTCAACTAGCTATTTACTTCATCAGTTCAGCAACAAGCGACTCTCTAGGGAATCCGATGGGCAGAAAGTCTTATATAACTTAATTTCATCAAATGATTGACATATAATCACGTTTGCCTTATTCTTTTTTGTTAGAAATGAGACCAGGTCCCCCCCACACTTAAGGGTACACAAAGTCATACATGCAAGGAAGAGCCAATTTATAGTCTGTCTGCCATAAATGAATCTAGAGAAGTAGACCAGCTGTATGTCCAGCTGAATCTCATAGACTCTTCTATCTTTGGTAATCCAGAATGAATATATCCTCCAATATCACAGTGTATAATTTTGAAGCTTGTTTCGGAATGATATAGTACCGTAAAGTATTGCAAGTGCATGAGAGGCACATTATTTATGTGCTTTAAATTCCCTATCAGAAGAAAAAATCTATATCTACATGGTCATCTGTTCCTTATTTTTTCAAGTTAATTACACATAAAATATTAGGAAATATAAATGAAGAAATGTTGAAGAAAATTATATTTAAAAATACTTACTATGCATGATCTATATTTTATTCACTTTTCATTATAACAAAATGGCCATTTCATGGCCTGAAATAGTTTTCTATATCATCATTCCAAACAGAATGGTATGATACAGATAGAAAGTGATTTGCTTACCAAACCAAGTTTCAATTATGTCAATGGATCGACCTCATTTTATTATCATACGTTGTGAGAGTAAAATTGGTGAGGAGAGTTTTAACTTTTTTAAAAGAAAGATTTTGAAAGTGATGGGTTTGTCAACTTTGGATAAATCTTTGGTGAGGACTCAAGAAATCAATGTGTGAATTTCATAATTCTATACTAAGTAGTTCGGGAAAGAGTTTTGAAATAGAAGTACACTTAAGAAAAAGAACGGATAATGAATTTAAATTTGACATGTAAATTTTCCATTTCTGAGTCATTCTTTCTATGGCGGGTAAGAAGCTAGTAATGCTATTCAAGAGAGAGTTATATAAGCTAAAGAAAGAAAATTAGGGAACCATCAGTATGAATTTGATACTGTAAACACTGAGAGTACATGAAAACTCTTTGGAGAATAAGGAAAAAAAAGCAGTAAAGGATCAAGTTGTTGAAAAATTGAAGAAATATTAATAAAAATTATAAGAAAGAACATTTAGAGGAAGTGAAACCAGATAAACAAACAAGCAAAATTGATTTGCTGTGTAGGAAGAACAGAGTTTTGACCAGAAGGAGTGGTCCCAGATGACATGGACTGAAAATTTTTCTTTGTATTTGGCATTTAAAAAGTCATTTATTCAGGAATGTAAATTGCTACTGCCACTTTGAAAACTATTTGATAATATCTACTAAAGAAAATCATAAGCATAATCTATGATCCAGGAATTCCATTTTAGTGTGCATTGTATCAGAAGTGTTTGAAGCCACCAAAAAGATATATATATACTAATGTTCATAGTGGTCTTTTTCGTAACTGTCACGAGTTAGAAATCACCTAGGTATTTATAAATCTATTTTGATATATTCATGTAGTGGGATAAAGCAATGAAACAGAAACAATTTCTTCTGCACAGGACAGATTTAATAAAACCAATAAATACGACATTGAAGATGAAACACCTTACGAATCCTTTTTTTGTAAAGTTCAACTGTATTCAAACTTACAGATGATAAATGATTTCAGATTGGAGGTTGGCTTTTCAGGTTATGGACTGGGAAGGGAACAAGTCAGCCTTCTGAGGACGAGAGTTTCCAGACCTTAATCATCATAGTGATTATACAGGCCAGACATGCAACGACCATATTGAAAGACATCTACATGCAATAAACACACAGAAAGCTATCTAACACCATTAGCCAATATGCAAATGCAAATTCATACTATAAATAGATATTATTACATACCTACTGGAAAGGCTAAAATAGAAAAGAAAATAGTGACGCCAAATACTGGTGAGGTGTGGAAAAATTGCTTCATTTGTGCATGACTGGGGATATAAAATGGAACAGCTACCTTGGGAAACATTTTGGAAGTTTCTTAAAAAAATTAGAAGGGCAAGTACCATGCAACCCATCAATTGCACACTTAGGCATTTATCTCTGAGGAATGAAGGCTTATGGTCTCAGGAAATGCCTTCCAAAATGTTTATAGCAGTTTTATTCATAATATCCCTGAACTGAAAACAACCCAGATGTCCTTTAATGTTTGAATGATTAAATGAATTGCAGTATGCTTATACCATGGAATACTAATCAGTAATTAAAGAACAAAAACAAAAGCAAACTATTGATATATGCAACAACTGGAAAAATCTCCAGAGAGTCAGGCCAAGTGAAAATTTTAAAACACGAATCTTTTCTAAAAAATGTACATAATGTATGAATCAATCAATATAACTCTTGACATGGCTATGTTATAGAAATTGAAAGCAGTTTGGCGTTTTCCATATGTTAAGGACGGAGTGAGAATAACAGGGAAGTCTGTACAAACATAAAAGGGAAAAATGAGGGATCCTTGTGGGGAAGGAAATATCTTTGTATTCTGCATTTTTACTGCAGGCGTATCAATTACCTGGTTGTGAAAGATACTATAGTTTTGAAAAATTTGACAACTGGGGATCACTGAATAAAGGGTGCACATATTATTGCCATAGTATTTGTTATAGCTGCATATAAATCTGCAAGTATTTAAAAATAGAAACTTTAATTAGAAATAGAAGCATACACATAAAAAAGACATAGTACCATAAAAAGAACAATACTAAAATTTTCATCAGAAAATATGAAAGCTGGAAAGCAATGGAAAGACAGCTCCTTATAGTTGTAAGATAATACCTGAAAGCCCTGAATTATTTTCCCATCAAAAATGTCCTTTGAAAAAAACCAAAAAGACATATTTAGACAAATAAAAATATAAAATTATTTTGCCATAAGATCGAGAGTAGCACTTTCTTTGAAAAGGAAAATAGCTCTATTGAGCAGCTTGTGGAGGCTAGAAACATTAAAGAACAACAACAAAAGAAAACCGGTAACTATATATGTAAAATTGAATGATATTGATTGTACAATCAAAGGAATATTTTCTGGTGCTTAATACATATATATGTATATATTCTCTTATAACATAAGTAAGGAAGGGGACAAATTAAGTTAAAATTTAACTTTTGGAGGGGCAGTACAATGGTGGCTCATTGGCAGAATTATCAGCTGGCATGCCGAAAAAGGAAAGAAAAAAAAATCTAACTTTTTTTTGAATTGGAGAAAATTGATGAACTACTAATTTATAACAGATTTTATAAATCAACTGTGCATCTTGTATTTTCTAAATTAGCCATTACATTCCAAATAACCATTTAACTAAGAAGCTAATAGAAATTGGAATTTAAAAAAAATTCTTAATTTCAAGGGAGGTAATTTATTGACCTTACCATCTAATTTATTAATGTATTTATTGATCTTGATTGTGGTTATAAAAATGTTCATTGACTTAAAATCATTTGCATAAAATTGTTTCACATGATTTTCATTTGCTATATTATATTTTAGCATACAGAGGGAAAGACTTTTTTATAGAGAGACTACAGTTAAGGATTCTAAATTGCAAATCCCAAGTCTATTTTGTAATCCTAATAAAATCTGACGTTTATAAACAATCTAATTGTTCTAAAATAATCCTAAATTTTGCACGTAATTCATAAAACTCAAAGATACAGTGTGACTCTTCATATTTGCTGACAAGGTACAAACCAAGAGAAATAGAAATAAAAGTTCTAGTACCCAGAATCTTAATACATAAGTAGACATCATAGTAAATTACAAAAATAAGAGCAACAAATCAGATGAAAATGCATGTAGAATAAGTGGGAAAAATAGAAAGCAAATTTAAAAGATGATTATTTAAACAAGCTTACATCAATATTTATGCTAAAATAAAATAAACTCTCATATAAAACATGAATATTGTCAAAATACCCAAGAACAATATGCCAATTTATGTTGCTAATACAAGATGCATTGTAAATATAAGAAAGAGAAATCTTTGAGATAAAAATGAAGGGGAAATATTACCAAACAAAAGCTATACATCCACTAAAATTCATCCACACACACATATACATATATGAACTTTATCAAAGCATTGTTAGATTTAAAGAGAGATGTTATATTACTTAATAAAGGGTTAGCATACCAAGTAGAAATGTCAATTTAAAAAATATATTTACTATCAGTATAGCCTCAAAATGAATAAAGTAAATTGATAGAGACAAAAATTGAAACAGACCAATCTACTGTTTTATTGGGTGTTTTACGCACTTTTTCAGTAACCGATAGAATAAACACAAATTTTAGTAAGTGTATTAAAAATTGAACTTCACAGTGAAAGAACTTTATTTATTAGCAAATATGGAACATACAGTATTTTACTTCAGATTATGTATTAATTAAAAATTTACACAAAATATTGAAAAATTACTATATGCTGAGCCACAGAGCAGCTTGCAATAATCTTCAAAGGATTGACCTCTTTATTTTTTTGATTACAATAAAATATATAGCAATTAAAAGAACAATGCTAGAAAAAATTCCACCTGAAATGAAGAAATGCTCTCCTAAATAAACTATGAATCAATGAGGTAATACAAATAAAATGAAAAAAAAATTAAGTGGATTGATAATGAAAAATTAATGTATCAAAACTTCTAGGAAGCAAAGACATATTTAGCAGGAAATTTATAAGGCTAAACTCCTATAAAGGAGAAGATAAAACAAGGCAAATTAAAAACATAATCAATTTTTTTTGAAATTTAAAAAAGTAACAGTGCATTCAATATAAATAAAATAGAAGGAAAGAATAATACATTTATGAGTTGAAATTAATGGAATGGAAATGAGACCAAAGTAGAAATGATTAAAAAAAGCATAGGGTGGTGTCATGGTGGCCCAGTTGAGGTGGACACAATATAAAGCCATATAGACCATTGCAAAGATGCTTGGAACTTAATAAGGAATCATTGGAAGATTCTCAGCTGCTATGTCCAAGAAATACACTTGCTGCTGTATTGAGAATTGTTTGAAGAGAGGCCAAGACAGAAACACAGTATTCCAGAAGTTACTGCAGTAATCTATGTGGAAAATCAAACCTGCCTGGTAGCAACAGATATGGTAAGTGATGAAATCCTAGACCTATATTGAAGATAGAATTATCAAGATTGGATCCTTAGAAGGAGAAGTGTGAAAAATAGCCTCAAAGATTTTTTTATCTTGAGCAAGTGGGAGGATGGAATTGTTATCTACTAAGATGGGAAAATGACAGTCAGTAAAGAGATAGGAGGAAAAATCAGAAAATCATTTCTGGTGTCATTAAATATGAAATTTCTGTGAGACATTCAAATGGAATTGGCCGTGGTGAATTGGATATTAGGGCCATTTGGAGTTGAGGCATATAAATGAATCACTATTATGCAGAAGGAATTTAAACCTATGATACTGAATTCAATCACCTAAGAGTATACACATGGGAAACATCAGTTATTAGCAATCAGTCCTGTGGTACTCCAAAATTTAGATCTTTAGAATAGAAGGAAAATAAGAAAAAGGATTTGAAAAGGAATGAAGAACAAGGAGGAGGGAAATTTTATGTTGTGGAGATCTGGAAGGCAAGTGAAGAAAGTGCTTCAAATATTTGGATGTTATCAATAATGTCATATTATGCTGATATATTAGGTAAAGTGGACTGAGAATTTACCTTTGGTGTTATCAACATGGAGGCCATTTACGATCTTGATAAGAGCAATTTAATTGTAGGAAAGGGAAAAAAAGCTTGATTAGAGTAGATCAAGATAAAATAGGAATAAAATACTTGGAAAATAAATCAATAAAACTATTTTGAGGATATTTGACATACAGAGTAGCAGAGAAATCGTATCAAAGTTGAAGGGAAATACAGGGTTAAGTTATAACTATGTGCCCTTGCAATTACCAAGTAGGGCTTAGAAATTTAAGGTAGAAAAAATGATAATGAAAGAAAGAATTAAGAATTGCCATTTTATTTCATGTGAGAATTTAGTAAATTTTCAAATGGAAGAGCCATGATAAAATGGACAAATTCAGAAATTCAAGCACATTTTATGAAAGAAGCAAATATAATAATTAAATCTATGAGATGGAGATTATAGATTCACAATAAATGAGGAGACATGGTCCCTGCCATCAGGGATTTTCTTTTCTTACTGTAGAAAAATATTAAGCAACTAATTTCAAAATAATTGATTTAATTGTAATTTCAGTTGCATTAAGAATGGTAAATATTGAGTGACACAAAAGCATATATAAGGAGATCTGATCTTGACATGTACATCAAGTAAGGCTTCCTTTTAGAAATACTGAGCTGTGAAGCATGTTTGAACTGACTAAGGTATGTTGGTGATTGTTGAGAACTAATAGAAGTAGGGAAATATTTTGAGTAAAATGGAGAAATTGAAAGACGACTGTGGGGTAGAACCCAGAGCCAAGGGACCAGATAGACCCTGGTGAGGTAAGTTATGGGCTTTTAGGATAATTTTAAGGTGCTTGGTCTTCTCCAAAAACTCAAGAGAGAAGCTATTGAGTAGGAAATGAAATTATATAACTCTGATAAAATAGATCAATCAGGTTTCATTGGGGTCAATATATGCAAGTGAGCTGGACTATCCAAAGAGGTAAGACATACTGCAAAACTATTGCAATATTCCAAATGAAAATTAATGTTTGGACCATTGTGAAGACAGAGGGGTTAGAAAGAAATGTAGGATCTATTTAGAAATCAAAAGACTAGATTTGATGATTGTTTGAATATGGGAGCGGAGATGCAGAAGGAAGGGATGTCAAGAATAGGATTCAGATTTCTAATTTCCATTTGAATACATGGAAGTACTTACTTTATTGGGAAAGATCCTGAACTCCTTTTGGGGCTATAGAAATTGAGATGTCAGAAAGACATTCAAAAAGTATTGTTGAGTAGGCACCTGCGTATTTGGAGGTTCACAAGACAGACTCTGTAATTAATATCTTACATGAGTATAGATATTGAAGACATAGACATAAATACGTTCTCCAGAACAAAGAGTATTGCTGTAAATTTTTTTGACAAATTAGATTACAACAGTGTCTTCAAATAATGAAAATAGCTCTCTTATAAATTTTCAGAAGACAATATGTCCACCTATTGGAAATTAGAAACCATAAATTTGTTTCTATATCATTGTTCAGAAAATACTGAGGAGGGGAGAAGGTATTTTCCAGAAATATTTACAAAAGACAGGCAGTCACTATTTTCACTTACCTTGGATAGGTGAAATACACATATACAACTAAAAACAACCCTCACCCAAACCCACAAACATACACCCATAGGTAGTCAACTCAATATACTTTGAGGTATAGTCACAATACTACCAGATCAGCCATAACAAGAGTTGAAGTGGAAATATTGGTTAAAGTAGTCTAAAAATAAAAAAAAAGATGTTCTTTCTTTAATCAGTGTTCTAGTTTGCTAGCTGCCGGAATGCAATACACCAGAAACGGAATGGTTTTTTAAAAGGGGAATTTAATAAGTTACTAGTTTACAGTTCTAAGGCCAAGATAATGTCCCAATTAAAGCTAGTCTATAGAAATGTCCAATCAAAGGCATCCAGAGAAAGATACCTTGGGTTCAAGAAGACCAATGATGTTTAGCATTCCTCTCTCAGCTGGAAGGGCACATGGCGAACATGGCAGTGTCTTCTGGCTTTCTCGTGGCTCTACAAAAAAGGAACTCTCTCCAAAATGTTTCCTCTTTTAAAGGATTCCAGTAAGCAACTCCACCTTCAGTGGGTGGAGACACACCTCCACAGAAATCATCTAATCAAAAGTTACCACCCACAATTGAGTGGGTCGCATCTCCATGGAAATAATCAAAATGCTCCCACCCAGCAATATTGAATGAGGATTAAATGACATGGCTTTTCTGGGGTCCACCGTGGATTTAAACCAGCACAGTCAGTATTAATTTCAGAGAACCAAAGATTACTTTGATTTCTTCATCTGAGAAATGGAAATATTTATATCTAGAGCTAGAATTGCAGTGAAGGGTGAGTGAATGATGTACAGCAAATATTTTAGCCAAGTATAAATTTTATAATAAGAAGTAAAAATTATTAGATATTATTAATAGTATTAGTATATGACTTTACTTTGATGGTTTAATTATGACGTGTGACATTATTGTTCTTCAGAGAAAAAATAAATGAGAAAATAATTTTTTTCAGAAAATTTCTGTTAATACTTCCAAAAATAAAAACTGAGGTTTCTCAAATGTTACCCATTTTCCCCTTCCATTTGGAACTAGCTTAATAATCATAATTATAAACCTGCTACTGTGTGCAACAACAGAACCTGCTTTTATTGTCTTGAATGATGTTCATGTTGCTAATTCAAAACATAAAATTTTCATGGTCATCCTCTCTATCCCATCCCAGCAGCTGGCATAACTGACCATTTCTATATCCTGAAACACTTTCTTTACTTAACTTCCATGAAAACACATGCCATCCTGATTTTAATTCTAATGACTACTCCTTCTCAGTACTTTTGTATTCTTCCCAAACTCTCTTATCAACCACCATTGGGTTCAGTCAGAAGAGAGGAATTTAGGTTGTAACTGTGGTGCATTTTGGCAGCTTGCTTTACTTGATATCATAATCATAATAGAGTGAAATTGAGTAAAAAGTTCATAGAAATAATATCAGTTTTTGAAATGGACACTGTATTTTTCACAAGTTAGAAATACTATGTTTTTATGTCTCTCTTTTCTCTTAATTTTTTCAAGAAAGGTCTGGACACCTAAGGATTAAGCTACTAATTTTAAAAGGAGAAAAATGCTGTGCTTATTTGCTTGGAGTTTAAGTTTCAAGAGTGAGATGATCAAGGCTAAAAGGAATTTGCATTTTGCTCTTGGGTCACCTGGAATATTCTATTTATATGTTCTAACTTATTCTGTGCCTGAATAGGCATATAATCTTAATTTTAGAATTGCTCTCTCTCAACCATTAGAGATGAGAAATTATACAATGAAGTAGCAATAAATCTGGTTTTGCCTCTGACAATGTTTTAGATGTTGGGACACATCACTATCCAGCTGGGACTCAAGTTCATTGTCTGTAAAATACAGGCACTACAGCATGATCTCAAAGGCTTCTTGGTAGTACAAATGTAATACTCCCTTGCATTTACTGATTAAGACCAACATTCACAGCAAGGCTGTTCTGTGTCAACACTGGGGTATTTATACTTGTGCAAATGATGTTTCATGTCTCCCCAAATAGGTATTCATACAAAATCTTACAGCTAATTGGCCCCAAGGTACTGCAGTTGATTTTTTTTAAAAAAAACTTATGCCACGCTATAAAATAAAGTGTGAATAATTATCAATCCTGCTGTACTATTTTTCCCAAAAAGTAATGCAAAAGAGAGCAAGTTAATCTGTACTTTTATGAGTTGAATCTGAAATATACAAACCGGATAAAGGGGTAGTTTAAATATCTTTTTATTTTAGCAATTGAAAATGATACAATATAATTAAAATCAAAGGTATATGTAACATCAAACTTACTATTCAGTATTTGTTTTTTTCTTAGGTTATTCACACAATCAGTGCCACTGATAAAGATGATTTTGCCAATGGACCAAGATTTAATTTCTTTCTTGATGACCACCTATCTGTAAACCCAAACTTCACCCTAAAGGACAATGAAGGTGAACATATGTGCATATGCTTTTATGTGTGCAGTTTATATGTTGATCTAATATTGAATAAGCTTGAACAGTTTTGTTTTATCCTCATATATCCATGAACAGCTTGCAAATCAGCATTCAAAGTCAGTTTGATGTTAATGTGTTATGATCTGTGGGTAGTTTGTATTTAAAATTGAGCCATATGTACTAATAACTTTCATTGATTTATTCAGAAGCATTGCTTTAAACAAGCAATGTACATGTAATATGCTCTCAGGCAAAATTTAAGAGAAATCTTAGCTGACAAATATGTTTGTGAAAGCTGCTGCAACTGCTAGGAGGTAGAAAAATTTAAATTATGAAAAATTAAATATATCCTAGGGACAATTAAGAAAGAAAATGGGATGTTTGAAATCATCCTGTAGTAGGGCTATCAATATGTGCTTACAAATTACATTTCATTTTGTCATTATGAGCATTTTCCAAGATATGGGTAGATAAATATGCTTAATTGCAGAATATTGTGGAAATCTTTGTTTTCATGATCGATGTTCTATGGTTACTAATTTATTGGGTTCTACTTTTCCCATATAATTTAGAGTCTCTATTTGGTAGATGCTTCAAGGTTGTGTAGAAGTCATTCTTCATACCTAGGGGAAGCATTTAGTCTTTCAATATGTACAATATTCTCATTAGTATCAACTTTCTCCTTCCTCCAACTATGTTTTACTGTTCTTGTCTGAGTAGGCTATCATTTAGGGTTTAACAGTTGCCATAGAATAATATGAAGAAAATAATGGTATCATTTAGTATCTTCTCTGTACCCTTCTAGAAGGAGCATTTTCAGATTCAATAACAAATAACATCACTCAATGAGAACATATTGGAAAACTTTTCTCTTGTTATCCCTAAGTTTCTTTAAATTGTTATAACCCTAATAGTGCTAGGGAAGCAATGCTTCCTGGGAATACTAAAGTGTAACTGTGGTCATGACAAGGTGTATATGACCCAACTAAACTTGAATTTCTCTCTCCTGCAAGTAGCCCTGTGGTCAGCTTTATTAATTAAAATATATTTTCATGTGTTTTTGTATGACAGTTTATATTTTAATTACACATTTAATGACAATTGAGCATCTTATCTTATGACTCCAAATATATTCAATATAGTTAGATGTGAAATTAAAAAAATTGTTTTATCTAAAACAATTATATAACTTGTGGGGGTATTTACCCTGCTGCATTGATAGACTGAAATCATATCTGGACACCCATAATTATATTTCTATTGGATATTTTTTCTAAGCCACCGAAAATTTTATTTCATTTAATATGGTGAAAACTTCATTTGGTAATAGTACAGTGATATTATATCCAGAATATTTGAATTAAGCTAATGAATTTATTGTAAATACATCTATTCAAATAAGATCATGCAAGACTATGTAAATGCACACATGCACACACACATATATGACTAGAACAGAAAATCAAATACATTTTAAATCATAAAACAATCATTATAAAAAATATCCAATAAATGATGTTCAAGCTCGTTATTGTAAAACACAATGCCGTTGAAACTATAAAAGTGCACCTGAAAAGAGTAACGTATTTGCTGTTAGTGAAACCAAACATTAAATTTTGCACATGAATTTATTTATTGAACACAATAGTAATAGTTTTTAATTTAATAATCTGTTAATAAAATTCAAATGGCAAAAGATTAATGACAACCAGAAATGTAATGAAAAAAAGATGGAGATGCAAGAGTTAGAGGAAGACAAAAAATGAGGGCATATGCTAACATATCATGACTTGTCAACATGGTGGTGAGCCTCAGGAATAAATAAATTTATGAGTACAGGAAATGGAAAAGGCTGAAATAAACCATTAGATATCTAGAACTAAATGTAAATATAAGAATTTGGCAGATGAAAAGTATATGTTTAATCATTGTGAAAAAGATCATTTAAAATTATAGAGCAAGTCAAATCGGATATGTATGGAGACAAACTATAATTAGAAACTTTCCACATGTAGATGCATATATAAATTATACATATGCTAAAGAATTGTATTCACAAATTTTAGGAATTCTACAATAAAATTTGGTGGATTAAATTTATATAATTGGAGTAGGATAGGATATCTTATATAAGGCAAAATACCACTTTTCATAAAATATTGGCAATAGTGATAACCTTAAAATAATTAAATTTCTGCATCAAATGATGTCTTAGTTTACCAGTGCCACTATAACAAGTACCACAGACTGGTTGGCTTAAACAATGGGCACTTTTTCCTCACAGTTTGGGAGGGGAGAAATGCAAATAAAGGTGCTGGCAGGGCCATGCTTTCTCTGAAGTCTGTGGTGGCCAGCTGATGACTTATCAGTATAACTCAAATATTTCCCTCACCTGGCCATCTGTCTCCTTTGGTCTCCTCTTCTTTCTGTGTCCAAATCTCCTCTGCTTGTAAAGATTCCAGTCAAATTAGATAATGGGCCATCCTGAGTCAATTTGGCCTCACGTTAATCGAATCTTCAAAGATCTTACTTACAAATGAGCTCACATCACAGGACATTAGAACAGAAACAAATGACTTGCAAACAAAATTTTAAAACATACCATTTTGTGTGAGATTATAGCCATACACATTTAACTGAGGAAGGTTTACTATAATAAATGCATTTTCTAATTCAACAAAACAAGAGAAAAAGTTCAAATAGGAAGCAAAACTGGTAAAGGAAATGGATAAATAGGTAACAGAAAAGAAAAACCCAGTGGTGAATAAACCTGCAAATATTTGTACAAGCCTATTAATGGTCTTTAATGTAAGAAGAAAAATGGCTATCACAGCCACATATGTCCAGTTAGCCAAAAGTCAAAACAATATTGGGTGATTCCAAATGATTGAGCCACCAAGTAGTTGTAGAACATGTGTAATAATAATATTCTCAACTTGATGTTGAAATTTTACCTTACTTGTATGTTACCAAGTTAGCCTGCCACAATATCGTGGAAGCTGGAAGAAGACATGAAACAACTAGGTCAAAGATAAAGGACTTAAGGACTCATGGACATCAAGCTGTGTGAACTTCATGTTTGCTCTGATTCTTCTTACTCCCAAAAACCCAAGAGAAAAATATGCAGTGGTTCTAGTGGATGCTGTCCATGCAGTACATTTCCTTAACAGCAAAGGAATCTTAAATTCAGGAACCCTAATATTTTATAATAGGCTGCAGCAAAATATCCTAATCTTTGCCCAAAGGATAGATATTATATTTTTATTATACTGGATGATAAATAAATATGACCTCTTTTATAGAACGAGATGCTCTATTGTCTAAGACTGTCCACTATAATACATCCTTGATAAAACTGTCTTGGACAAAACAGAAGGTTGTGGCTCTGCTCACAAGTCTTACAGAAATATGAAAGAAACATGGAAAATCTCCTCATCTACTATGTGTAGAAATGGAGAGGAATGGAATCAGGAAGAAATGAAAGAGGTATTTTCAACTGCATACATACTGTTTTATTTCTTAAAAGGAATTCTGGCATAATAATATTTTTAAAGTCATGATATTTCTTCTGAATCTACATTAATGAATATTTCACTTAAGCGAGTTTAGCATATTTCCTGGCACATAATTGGCACTCATAAATTCAGTCAAGAAGAAACACATTAAAACACTACCCAAGTTAGCTTATATGATAATTGGTGACCATTACACAAGTATGGTTAGGAACCTATTTGTGCTTTTGAAAACATCTCATATGGCTGGGCAATCAGACATTGAAATTGGAAAAAGAAGAAATGTGGGTTTTGATGAGGACATACAAGAATTTTGTCTGTTCTGGTGTGGGATTTTGGGGTAACTTTCTAGAGATAACTATATTTAAAGCAATAACTGAATACAGCGTAAGGCTTTACCAGAAAATAATAGCTGGCTAAGAAATTCAGAAACAGAAAGTTGAGCACGTCTGAAGGTGTTGAAGTAGAGTAGATCAGCATAGTAAGATCAAGGAGCTAGAAAAAGTTCAGTATGGTTTGAACATAGCTTTTGAGAATGTAAATCAGATTGAGACTTAGCTGGGGATGCAAGCTATAATCAGTACTCTCAGAGTTTCTTAGACCATGAAAAGAAAGTTTCTATTTTTTCTTTTATTGCTTTTTTTTAAATTAATTGTAAGCATAATGGAAGCCATGGAAATTATTTAAGCAGGGGAATGAAATAGATGTGTGAAAGCTCATTCCACTTGTATACTTAATGGGTTGTAATTGTGCAAGAGGGGTGGTACATAATCAATAATTGTAATTATTATGAAATTCTCTAATTAGACCAGTTTTCCGTCTTTGAATAGTAATACGAGTACCTCCTAGAATTTTTAAATTTATAAAAATAGAAATTTTTAAAATTTCTATTCCTATTACATCAGGATCATCATATTAGGAGACAATTCTTGATGAGCTCTTGCATTTTTTCATGTTTAGCAATCACTGGCAGTAACTTTCATTTTCTTCCAGTCTATCTCTTCTAGGATGCTTGTGTAGAGATCAGCCTTGGAAAGTAGAAATAGTGTCTCTCTCAGGAGTAAGTGGCATACTTGTTTGTCATAGAGTATAAAAAAATAGATAATGGTTCTCTCTGGGACAAAGTCTGGGCACAGAGCACCTTATTATAAAAGATCTGGAGTCCCTAAGCTAAGTGTATTGGTTGCAACATATATCCACTGGGAGCACAGCATGTACCTATTTACTTCGGGGGATACAAGGGGAACCCATATGAACAAAAAACTGATACTGCTGGCTGTGCCTTGAGTGATAAGGTAATAAAGTCCTTTGTCTCTGGCTCAAGAGTCTCATATCTTCTGCCAGCATGCAATAAATTGTGTCAAGCTAATTAGTAATATGTGAGTATGGTAAAATCTTAAACCCCTCACATTTCTTGATGCTGCGTTGGACCAATTCTTACTAAGAAAAACTGTAAAAACAGGTAGGTGTATTATTTTAATGTATTCATATATGTATACTCATGTTATCCTGAGTTAGATATTTTAAGAGTGGTGTGTGCCTAGAATTATATAAGATAAATAATTTCTTCTTACCTACCAAAAAATAACTTCTTTACTCATCTATACACTGATGGAATTCCCCTGTCATCCAGGTTTGCTTGCTAAATAGTTAAATTTGAGACCATTGTCTGTGTTTTTTCCTGATCTTTCCCACCTCATCATATCTTCCTTGCCACATATTCTATCTTTTCAGTAACTCTTCTAATTTACCTGATCATTATAGAAATAATATCTTCTTGAATGTCCATTCCTGTTTATATGACCATATATTTATTTGGAGCCTAGAATTTATTTGTCACTGTGATATATGCCGGGCAAATATAGGTAGGAAAGACATTACTTGCGTGGAGCTAGTGATCATATCAGGAAGGTGTATTAGTTTCCTGTGGTGCCCATAAGAGAATAACATAAACTAGTGGCTTAAAACAGGAGAAACTAATTACCTCACACTTCTATAACACAAAGGTCTGAATTCAAGTTGTGGGTAAGGGGTGTATTCCCTCTGGAGTTCTACAGGGGAATCTGCTCTTTGAAGCTTCTAACTTCTGGTGGCACCAGGCATTCTTTAGCTTGTTGCTGCTTAATCAATTTTTTTCCTCTATCTTCACATAGACTTCTCTTCTGTGTTTCCATATCTTCTCCTTGTCTTTCTCTTATAGCAAAATTTGTCATTGGATTTTGGGCTCACTCACACTATCCAGGATGGTCTCATCTCAAGACGTTTAACTTAACTGCATCTTCAAAGGCTGCTTTTCTTTATAAGGTAACATTTATAGGTTCCAGGGAGTTAGGACAGGGATACCAGGGTCCTATTACAAGAGACACATCCATACAAAGAAAAAGTGGTCCAAACGCAGACTGCTTTTGGTTGTTCATTTCATTGTTTTAGAAAGATATAAATCCCCTGCTGAAATTTTTAACGTTTGTTCTATGTTCTCCATCTTTTTTCTGTATTTTCGTGACTATATTGAATATTGATCTTATTGATTTTATACCCATTACCTGCTAACTCTACACTCTGGATCACGTATGGGTTTTCATTATTTTGATGACTTGTGGTAGGAGAGAGAAGATTTTATGTTTCTAAAAATTATCTTCAATTTCAGACATTGTGTGTAGAAGTAGAAGTGAGTCAAATGATAGTATACACCCACAGAGTGTGTTCATCATTTCCTCTGTTAAGCAATTAAAAATGGTTATCATCACTTAATATAATCAGAATCTGATCTGAGTCAAGAGTTTTCTTCAGTTTTGCTTAGGCTCTGTTCTAGTTTGCTAGCTGCCAGAATGCAATATACCAGAAGCAGAATGGCTTTTTAAAAGGGGAATTGAATAAGTTGCTACTTTACAGTTCTAAGGCCAAGATAATGTCCCAATTAAAGCAAATCTATAGAATGTCCAATCAAAGGTATCCAGGGAAAGATACCTTGGTTCAAGAAGGCTGATGAAGTTTAGGATATCTCTTTTATCTGAGAAGGCACATAGTGAACACAGTCATGCGTCATCTGCTAGCTTTTTCTCCTGGCTTCCTGTTTCATGAAGCTCTCTGGAGCTGTCTTCCTTCTTCATCTCCAAACACTGGCTGATGGACTCTCTGCTTCATGGTGCTGCAGCATTCTCTACTCTCTCTGAATCTCCTTCTTTCTCCAAAATGTTTCCTCTTTTTTAGGACTCCAGAAACTAATCAAGACCCACCTAAATGGGTGGAGACATGTCATCACCTAATCCAATCTAACAACCACTCTTGATTAAATCACATCTCTAGGGAGATGATCTGATTACAGTTTCAAACATACAGTATTGAATAGGAATTATTCTGCCTTTATGAAATGAGATTTAGATTAAAATATGGCTTTTCTAGGGGACATACATACTTTCAAACCAGCACAGGCTCTATCTCTAATTTTTCCCTGTCCCTAAGGAATGGCCCTCTAGGGCTTTCAACTGAGAACCTTTGTGTTCTCTTGAGTCCATCTACCTGTACCCTAACTGTATTTTTTGTATATTCAGCCCCAGGAGATTGCAAAAATCTCTGTTTTGTATTTCAGGTTTCTACTTAGGGTTTTAGCTTCCTAACTAGCACATCTTCCAATTTAAGAAATATCTTAAGGGATTTCTTGGTTTGAGGCCCCTGAATCTTGAATTTGTATGCAGACCAAAGAGTATTCAGAATTTCTCCTGGATTCTCAGTTCTCAGGCCAAAACTCCAAATATGTTTTAGCTTTCAGTATCATCAAATGCCTCCAGAGAAAAGAAGCCTTGCAAACAGGAGTTCACAACTCCACAGTTCTTTCCTCTCTGGAATCTTAACTCCGCTAGTCATCTTGCTTCTGTGGATCTCTGATGCCTTTAAACATAAGTTTAGGATTTTTCAAGCTTTTCTTTTGACTGTCAGTAGGAATATTGGTTAGTCACACACTTCTTATTTATTCAGATCTACTTTTGTTACGGATAAAACAAATGTCATTTGGTAACCATTTCATTAAATATTAAACAGTTGAGACATAAACTATGTTTGGAAAAAGGATGCAGTTTAATTTATCCAGTTTTTGTAAAGATGATAGATGCTTGCCTGTTACCTAATGTGCTATATAGGCATTTGTTATAAGTTTAATTTAATTTTTATATATTTAATTAAAATTGTTTAGGAGCTCCATTCCATGCCTTTTCCTTTCTTCTTCTAGAATCCTTCACACCACAAAGTATTACACACACAAAGAGCAAGCCATTATGGACGGTTGGGCCAAAAGTGTGAGGTGTAAGTATAGATTTGGTTAGTAGATTCCTGAAAGAACATCAGAGGGCAGGAATCATAGCCTAGGCACTGATTTTGAACCCACTCTTTCTCTCAAATATTAACTGAGGTAACATATTCAACTAAATCGACCTGGATTATGGATGGAGCCTGAGGGTCACTTCCAAAGCACAGTAGATATGAGGTTTGTAAGATATTCAGGTACTGACCCTAATTTCCCCACTGTGACTTACTATGTTGAAAGTTTTCCTGGTAATCAGACCTTAAATAGCATTCCCAAATGGAAGAACACAGAATATTTAAGGGCATCAGTAGGCTGAGAGACAGAGGCCAGTTGGCATGATTTGGGGCATATTTAATAAAGTTGATCATGAGTAAACAAACAAATATCCAAATGGATTTTTAGACTGACATGAAAACATTGTCTATTTAAAAATTCAAGGTGTCAGCATTCAAATGGACTGTGCTAAAAACAGAGCTAATGCCAGGAAGACCAAAAGGGGAGGCAGAGTAGAAGAGTAGGACTCTAGAAAAAGTTTGCCTCTATTTGAAGACCATGGCTGATGCCTTGTTCACTTATGTCTCAGTTTCCTTATCTATAAAATGGAGATATGCAGAAAATAATAATAGTGGCTATTATTTTTTAACAGATCTCAAAATAGAAAGAAGGTGAAATCACACATGAAATGCTATGAGTTGTAAAGGACATATTGAACAGAACTGAAAAATATATAAAGAGATGTAAAAATAATAATCAAACAACTGAAGGGAATTACACTGAGTGTAGGAAGATTAGGGTCTAAGATAGACAGCTCCTCTTTTCAAAGAACTTACCATCTAGTTGGTAAAATCAGGATAATATGAAAGCTAACTTTCCATAAAAGGCATTGGAATGTGTAAATTCAGAGAGACCGTTGTTGTTTTGTAGGCTATATGTAGGGTCACATTTCATTCTTTTTCCAGATTAATGTCCCCTATTACAGCACCATTTGCTAAATTTTTGTTTATTTGGTTTTTCATTGGTTTGTTTGCTTATTTGTTTGTTTGGTAAATGTATGGGCTGGAAATCGAACCTGGATCTCCCACATGGCTTGTGAGAATTCTACCACTGAATTACCTTTGCACCCCTAAGATCACTGATTTTTGAATAGTTAAAAGAGATGAAATTAATCAGAAAATACTGTCATAGTATGCCAGAGCTGCTATGACAAACAGTACACATTGCATTGGTTTAAAGAAGCATTTATTGTCTCATGGTTTTGAGGACTAGAAGTCTGAATTCAAGATGACAACAAGGTCATGCTTTCTCTTAGGGTCTGTAGCATTCTGGTGATGGCAGCCATCCATCGTATGCCAACGCCTCTTTCCCTTGTATCTGCTCTCCTGGTTTCTGATGACTTTCAACTTTTGTATCTTCTTGTGGCTTTCTCTGAATGATTGCCTCCAAATTTCCTGTCTTGGTAAGATCTCTAGTCATACGGATTAAGACCTACTCTGAATTCATTTTGGACACATACTAATAACATCTTCCAAAGATCTTATTTACAAACGGGTTCCACTCACAAGAACACAGATTAAGATTTGGACATGTCTTTTGTGGCTGACATGATTTAATCTCCAATAAACACTTTTCAAACATGTAAATTAAATTAACACAGCATAGATGTGAGAGAAAGCAATAACAGGGGTATAGTTTAGAAGAATCTAGCGGGAAATGTGGCAAGCAGAGGCAGAGTGACAATTTAGTTCACTATTTATTGAGAAAACATTATCAAGTACTGTATTTCCTGCCCCAAAACTAAATAATCTTCCATTAATCTCATAGCTCCTTTGTGTATGAAATTATCTATGGTGGAAAAAAATTATGTTAACAAAATCATCAATAATTATCTTGAAAGTTAAGATTTGCTACTTATTAAATGTTAAAGACTTTTATTTGGAGAATTCAATCAAAAGATATACTATATATATAGTTCATATATAAAACGTATATTTATATTACAAAATGTATATTGGTGTTTTCCTTCATCGGCATTAATAATCTCATACTAAAGACAGTGTGCATTTTCTTGTTTTCAAGTTACATATATGTGGACAAAAGTTCACGCTGAATAGGAACTTTATTTTTATCATTAAATAATATATTGGTAAAATGTAATTTTATTTAAAATTAAAAATGAGTTCAGAAGTTAATTTCTAACTTACTGCACTTTTAAGTTGTATTACTGTGAAACAATAACAAATTAAGTAACGTTTCTTCACCAACATGCAGTTTTGGTACTATCACTTCCACTTTAAATTGTGATAGGTGACATTAAAAAAAATTAGAATACAATAAATGGATTGCTTCATTTCAAATGCTTAACTGAATACCCATAGCAAATTAACTACAGCCCTCATGTCTGAATATTTATGAATATAGGCTGACATTAGCACTCTGTACATATTAGGCTACTTATTTTGTAATATAAAAGTGTAACCTAATCCCCCAAAATAAAATCCTTAGTCTATCGTGGTACATCTGTTCTGCTTCATGATCTTCATCCTATCTCTTGAGGTTCTAGGCTTTATTTGTTGAAAGGAGATTTGCCAGTCTAATTCCTAGGCTTAATTCTAATTGCAAGGTGCAGTTGTAAATCTTACATATTTTAGTAGGGGAAGACATCCCTAATAACTATGCAGGCACTTCTACTTCTGTTTGTAGATTTCTAGTTCACAATTAATGTGCCTCTTATTTGAAAGGCTTCAGAATTTTGATGAAGATTTGCAGTCAAGAGTATCTACTAATCATATTTGTCTCTACATTCTCTTCTTTAGAGATGAATTTCCACTTTTGTAGGCAATTTTATTCTTAAAAAAATGAATGAGAGCAAGTCACACATTCTTTTTAAAACAACAAAAGCATTTCATTTACGATGATCATTTTCAATCATATTAAACAAAAGAGTTTGTTAAGAGGTGTTTTCACCTTGTTGCAGTGTTTTGAAGATTTTGACTGTTCTTGGGTTCATTACTCTTTTATATATTTTTTGTAATACTCAATTTCAGTTATGAAATAATATGAAGGTCATATTATTTATAAATTGCTTTATGAGTTTTGCAAAGCACTTAAGAGGCAACATCGGAAAATGCTCTTTTTTCTTATTGCTATTTGCGTTTGTTAAATGGGTATATAATATTAAATTTATATTTTCCATTGCATTGAGGTCAAGATAACAGATGTTTTCAAAGTTGAATATTGTAGCTGATAAAATGTGTCCTTTAGTGCCCTTTCAAACTTTGCAGGCTCTGAGTGGTAAAATGTAGTTATGTAGTCAGATGCATGTTGGAAACCATGGGAAGGGTTTTTTTTTTTTTTAATGATTATTTTGCATTTTTTTGATATTCCCAAATTTGTAGAAGCCAACATTCCATGTTTTATTTTTGCCCTTCAAACAAAAACTCACATCTGGTGTTGTAATATGCTTAATTTCTCTACAGAATGTTGACATTTTAAATTCTGCTTTGATCCACAAGATGTTAAGATACCATTTAGTGATTTCTTTTATTTCTAGACAAGATAGCACATACATAATCCGTCCTGAAAATATAGTTGCAAATCAAGTCTCACACATTCTCTGGTGGATATGGGGATGGCTGTTCTCTGTTGACTCATTTATCTATGTTAGTAAATAAATAAGACAGTACATTTTCTTATTCCACTACAGCCCTCTTTTCTCTTGCCAGTCAAACCAAACCCCAGTTTCTTCACTTGCTAACACTTACATACATTCTGTTAGAAAACATTAGCCTTTACATGGCAGTGGAGACTCAAAGCTTGCCAAGTGATAAGTTAAACAGTCTGAGCCATTATGACTCTAAAATGGAAAAATATAAATTTAAAGAGTAATAATTTGTCTTTAGTGATTCTTTTGCTGTAGATAGAAAAAAAATGCTATGATTATCTCCTGATTATTTTAAATTCTGTTGATACTTTTTTAGTCGTTTATAATTTTTCTTTATGAGTTTGCAGGCCCATATCTCCTCTATCCCTCTTATATACCTACTCACATTGACAACCAAAAAAAAGTTGACTCATATTCCCTAAGCAAAAAAAAAAAAAAGGTAGTAGTGGAAAAACAATTAAAAATAGTGCTAATTTTATTGTCTCCTGTCATTTGGTTTACTTTCCTTTTGTGAAAATGTAGGAGCCAATATTTCCTTTCCTTTCTTTCCCTTCCTTCCTTCCTTCCTGCTTCTTCTTTGTGCATGTGTGTATAATTTAATTTTTTCCTTGATTAGGACTCCCTAATGCCAGTAGAGGTGTCATCTTCTCTATCTTTTTCTTAAGGCCAGGAAAACTTTGAACAATTAAAATACATAGGATTAAGTATTGACTTTTGAAATCTTTCTAAGTTTATATACAATTTCTGTCAATAACTTCTTCAGGGTTTATAAATTTAGTGACTCCAAGCAAAAGTTCTTCTGCTTCCATTTCTTTCATTTCTTATTAAAAAATAGTACTGTTTGCTAAAGGCATGTAATAAATAATGGATAAGGCTTTTCTCTTGGAGTTTATATTTCTATTTTTTTCTAAACTTATTTCTACTTCTATAATTATTAGGTTATATTGTCATATGATTATGTATTGATTTGTATTTTGCTTTGGATTTCTATTTCAAAATATTCTCCTTTTCTTCTTTATTACCCTTTCCACCTGTTTGGGTTTGCTAAAGCTGCAGGAATACAATATACCAGAAATAGATTGGCTTTTAACAATGAGGATTTAAGTTACAAGTTATAATTCTAAGGCCAAGGAAATGTCCAAATTCAGGCATCAACAAGATAACAACATCATTGAAGTAGGCCGATAGCATCCAGGGTTCCTCTGTCACTTGGGAGGGCACATGATGGCATCTGCTCGTCCATTATTCCCAGTTAGTGTTGCTTTTAGGTTCCGAGTGTCCTTGCTTGCTTCTCCAGGGACACCTCTCTTAGCTCTCTGTGTCCTGCAGGCTTCTTTTAGCATCTTCAAGGTGTTTCTCTTTATGCAGTCTTCCCTTGGTTTCTTCTCTCTGCTCGCTTTATCTGTCTCTGTGTTTACTGTCTTTATTCTCTTCATAGAGGACTCCAATGAAAGGATTAAGACCCATCTTGAATTGGGTGGGTCACGTCTTCATGGAAACATCCTAATAAGAAGGTCCCACCCACAATGGGGCTGCACCCTGAAGGATTGAAAGAACATGGCTTTTCTGGGATAAAAACCAGTGCACCTAAATTAACGCTCCTGTGCAAATCCATATAAAGTATTCTTCATATACATTCATATTACCTTTTAAAATCTCCAATATGCAGAGTCTTGTACATGGAAATATAGTTATTATCAAAGAAAAACTGAGCAGATTCAAATGTGGTTTCAAAATACTGAGAGTGGTTAGGCTTTTCTTGGCATGGAAACTTTTTTTGGTTTTTGTTTTTTTTTTACTGCAAGTGGGAGAACAGGGTTCAAAAGGAAATGGCAAAAGAAACTTAGAATAACAACTCTGTAATGATAAAGAATGAATATTAATAGATTGGTTACTAATTTCCTTTGAGGGCATAGTTTAAGTTTCTTTATGGCTTGGTAGAGTCAATTAAGATGGCTATAACAATTTTACGAATCTGAAGGCAGTAATCTTGCACAGTGTATGGCTGTATTTATCCAGTATTTCAAGATTATGTAGAATGAGTGTGAAAGATAGTCAAAGGGATGACACTCCAAGGAGCAAATCAGAACATACTGACTTATTGGATCACATGCTTTTGTCTTAGCAGAAAGATGGGTGAAGCCAGGAAAATGTTTACAAATTTAAATGAACTAAATGAATGAGCAGAATATGAAGTGTGGTGATTGAGATTAGAGCAACTATAGGATTAACATGAGAGAGAATAAATCTTCATGGGAGAGCATAAGGAAATCATGCTGCTGAAGTAGTACAAAATATATTAGTTTGTTTTAGTTTTAAATTTGGTTTTAAATTCATGTCAATAAGGAAAATAACAGAAGCCAAGTTCCTACTGAGTGTATTTCAAATCATTATTTAATGAGTACCTATTACTAGAAAGGAGCTTTGCAGGAAAACAAAACAACATTCTTTTGTGTGTGGGCTCTGATAGTAGCTATATTATGAATGGATCTTATTGCCACTGGAGGACTAAAAGATAAAACTGAAACCAATAGATTCTATGTCCTGGCTTCCTCCTAAGACATAATAATTCATAAAAGCAAGGTTAGTTCAATTAAAGATCCACATCTCAGCATCTCAAACACTCCTTCATTTGGCAATTTATGTGAATGGTCTGTTAGGCTATTCTTAAGACTTCAAAGCAAAGCATGTCTCTGTGTATGCATGATCCAAATAGAAATCTGCTGAAATGGCAGGGCATATGTGAGTATCTAATAGTCTAAAAGTTACAAAGAACATATGGTTTAATAGCTTCTAAGGCATAAGGTAACTTTGGATTCAATATAAGACTTTCTTTTGCCCCCGGGTATATTTTAAAAGCATGCCTTATTTTAACTTAAATTCAATTGCCATTTACTAAAGAATACTGAGATTAGAACCCACTCAGTAAGTTGCCTCAAAACATTCAACAAATAAATAATTGGACAAATGGAAATTATATCTGAACTCCAGGCCATCTACAATTTTTCCTCGAGGTGGTAAAATAAAGAGAACAAGATGAGATGTTATATTTTATTTAAATATAGAGGTTTGAAAGACTAGAATAATAGAAAAATAGAAATGTAGAAGTGTGAAAGAATAGAAGTTAGAAGCAGTATATAACAAGTATTTTACTGTCTTTTTCGGTCGCCTTCTGTCCCTGTAAAAATAAAGAATCTAGAAATGTACCTACTCAAAAATTATCTATCTATCTATCTATCTATCTATCTATCTATCTATCTATCTATCTATCCACTTTTTTTTGTATGCTGCATGGCATGGGTCACATTTCATTCTTTTTCCATATGAATACCCTGTTATTGAAGCACTGTTTGTTGACTATTTTTGTTTGTTTGGTTTCTATTAGTTTGTTTTGCTTGTTTATTTGTTTTTGGAAAGTGCATGGAATCGAACCCAGGTCTCCCACAATGGCAGGCAAGAATTCTGCCACTGAGCCACCATTGCACATCTCTATATATAGTTTTTATATGAAAGCTCTCTCCCCAAATTATCAAGTAATTGTAAAACCTCAATGATTCTTATAGGTACAAAAATGAAACAGTTATTAATAATATTTGCATTATGATTACTTTTGCTTTTTAAAGGACTCTAAATTTCAACTCTTTCACATTACCACACTGATATTTTAATGTATCTTCCTCAGTTAGATATTACATATCTGCACGGCAACCACCTTTCTTCTCTACATACTCCCATATCCTTTACTGAAGAAGAAATGGAATCTTGAAATAATAAAATACGTTCCAATCTTTTCATTAAACTGAGGACCAGGTGCTGGGAATTTCAGGAATATTTATATTAATTAGTAAGAGAGTTTTCCAATTTTTCCTGGACATTTTCAGAGACCCTTAGGCCACATAAATCCATATCTGATATGCACAATTCTCTGTTGTTTCAAGGATCCCTCATATGACATACTTTTCTAACCCTTTGTCCCTCCCAATTTAGGTCTTCTAAACACAATCCGTTGAGTTAACATGTCTCTTTTAAAATAGTACACTCAGGAATCTGCCTCGGACTGTAGGTGTGATCTCAACTGAGAGATGCTTAGAAATCTCACAACTTCGGTGAATGCTGTTATTCAAGAACTCTCCTTTCTGATCCATTTCAAAGTTTATCATCTAACATGTGCTTTTATTTCATGTCTTCTGATTAGTCCAAGATCTTTGTTCTAGCTATTGAAAATTCCCTTGAATTCTAATCCAATATGTTAGCTATATTAGCTTGACTTTCAACTGTTCTATAAACTCTGTCTTGATCCAGGTCATTGTAAATTAGAATTGCTAGCCAAACTTAGGGACACATTATTACATGGCCCTTTACTTTACATTGATAATTCATACTCACTATTCACAGATACTCCACCTGCAATGATTTCTCTTTGTCAGTTCACATTCATTTTATCAACCACTTGGATGTCATGTGAGGCTTTGTACATTGCCTTTCTTATCTTTAGAAATATTCTACTTAAAGAAAACATTGTTCTTCTTGTTGCCTAATTTTGCAAGTTCAGCAAGAATTATGCTCTGTTTTGTTATATACTTGCATGTGTGAGAATGAATGGGGGTGAGGGGCTTCTTACTCCTTAACATTTAATTCAAAGTTTTATTGTTCAAATTCACTGAATCTTCTTCCAAGTACATTTTTTGCAATTCTTGTGAGGTACATAATATCCCTCGTTAAGAGTTCATTATACTGCTGCTTTAAGCCTTTCTAGTTGGGCAGCTTTTTACTTCCTAAACCCTCTTTTCTTCTCAGAAGTCAAACCACTGAATGTTGAACGGAAGAAAAGGATATTTTTAAGTCTCCATGTCTGAGTGTTTTGTATTTAAGAACTTGAAATGCACTAGAAACATATTCTCGCTTCCTATTTTTTTATTATGTGTCTGATTCCATTTCCAGCAATTATTCTCAGAGAGAATATGCATCCAGTTTAGCAATGTAAATTATACATGAGGCCAGAACCAGAGAAGAGAGTCCTCATCTACCACTGCATCTTACTCTTTCATTCCACCCTTTATTATTTTTTTTTTACTGAGATTCAGTGCCTTACATCTTTTCGTCAGAGGGCCAGCAATGGGATTTTCAAAGCTGCATTGTTTCTATGAATAGTTTGTTCATACTTTTTTCCTTGGACTAAAATGTGGCAAATAGGCAAGTTTATGTTAAGCATGATCCAACCTCCAACAGCTGATAGATCTACTTCTCCAAAGATTGAGTTTCCAGGGAGGTTCCCCAAGATTTAGGCAGTACACCTAATCCCTGCCAGCACCACTGTCTGAACGGGGTCTAATCACACACTCTTCATGATGATTCTTGCATATTTTACCGGTGGAGTAGGGAAAGTTCCTAGATTTCTGATTTTCATGTAAAATTTTGCCTAACACAGTAAAGCAATCACTGTCCTTGAGTTAAAAATGTCACTTTTCCATTTTTTTCTTTCTCTATTCTGAAACTTGCTCCAGGATCCATAGTTGATACATTTTTGCATCTTTCTATTTAACTAGGCTAGAAAATCTTTTAAAATTGCTTATAGGATTGTTTATTTCTGTTCTACCTAGCAGACCTTTAGTAATCTCTCCATGTAGACAGATCATGACCATATTACATTAACTATGCCCATATGTATACTCCTGTGGTTTGTCATTTATTAATCGAATGTTTGAAAAAACAATCATTCTATTGCATTGTTAGCAAAATAGAGTCAAGAAAATATAGCTGTAGGGTATCAGATTACGGCTGTCATAAGTTTACCTATATATAGCAGAATCCCAGTTTTCAGAATAAGAGGAATTGAATTGATAAGTGTAAAAGAATCCCAAAATAAAATTGTCTTTGAGTGGAAAGTAATTAACTGATAGGTTAATTGAGTTCTCTAGGAAACAGACTCTGAAATGAAGTTTAGCATGCAGGATATTTAGTAGAACTTTCTCTTGGGGACAATGCTTATGGAAGGTAGCGAAGGAATGGCTGGGCAGAGAAGGAAATGGAACTCCTGCTATGTAGTTTTCTCTTTTTATTTATTTTTTCTTTTTTTTAACATGGGCACGTACTAGGAATCAAACCTGGGTCTCCGACATGGTAGGCGAGAACTCTGCCACTGTGCCACCATTGCTATGTAGTTTTAATGCCACCTCTGCTAAGCTCATGGGAAAGTCCAGATATAAATTACCCTTTCAGATTTACTAAGGTTGAGCAGAAATGACCAGACCTTGTTCCCCTGGCAGCAAGGAGCCATTAATTACATGCTGGGGTAACAAGTTGCTTCTTAAAGAGAATCTGAGCAGCACATCAAAGTGTATAACAAATGGATCTTTAAGCTAACAGACTTGCTGGGATGATAATAGCCATCCTGAAATAATCCTGTACTATGTACTCCTGTTGATGCCAGTACATGTTGGAGGTGAATTGTGATAGGGATGTGAACAGTGTGCAATTGTGGTTTTAAGGGTGTGATGGGAATAAATCCTGGTCATTCACTAGCTTTGTGACTTTACCTTCTGACCTTCAGGTTATTTATCTTTATATCATTATGCATAATATCAATAATTTCCCTTATCAAGTAAAGGAAATTAATGCCCTCTTTGTTTTGAGCAAAAATACATCATGTAAGTATTTGATATGGTAAATTTCATTTAAAAAGCACAGAGAAAAATAAGTATTTTATTTATCTTTGATTTTCCTTGGTGTGTTCACAATAACAAGGTTGCTTCACATCACAGCTTGGTCTAAAGAAGCTTATCAATTGATCTGTTGTCTCCATACTAGGTGATTCTTAAATTTTATAGCATTAACATCACCTGAATGGTGTGCTAATATGCAGATATCTTCTGTTATCTTTTGTGTTTGGAGACACCAGATGTGAGGTAGGACCTAGTGCCTCACCCTAAACTTTAGGATAATTACTTTAAAGCCATCCTTAGCCTTTGAAATCTGTTGGCTCCATGTCCATGGCTGAAATGTTTGTTGCTTCCTCCCTTTAGTTTGAGCTAAATTAACTTTTTTGCAAATTGGTTTCTCTTTCATACTTGTCCCTTCATGTTCCCTCTTCCATTTCATAAGCTGAAAAAAGATCAGCAGGAAAAATCCTCACACGTGTCCCTTTTATCCATTAAAGGAAATGTGACTCTTTACTGGTGGCTTTACTAAGTACGTTTTGTTTTGCTTATGTCTGTCATAGATAACACAGCCAGCATTCTGACAAGGCGGAGGAGATTTAGTCGAACTATTCAGGATGTGTATTATCTCCCCATTATGATCTCTGATGGTGGAATCCCCTCTCTCAGCAGCAGCTGCACCCTCACCATCAGGGTTTGTGCATGCGAGAGAGATGGGCGCGTGCGGACCTGCCATGCAGAAGCCTTCCTGTCCTCGGCTGGCTTGAGTACAGGAGCCTTAATCGCTATTCTTCTCTGTGTTGTCATTCTCCTTGGTAAGTCTTTTCAAATGCTAATATTTTACTGAAAGCAATTCTGAAGGGGACCCTACATGAGGGTGAGGGAGAGGGAAAAGCAGCGGACTCACGTGGACCTAAATTAAGAATTAGGAATGCACACTTGAATGACAAAAATTGGCTTTTGGAGTTCCTTTTAATTAACTTTTTTCACGATTTAGTTAATCTAGAAACAATTGGATTCAAATATGAAAAAATCTGGAATCATCAAAAAAAGACTGAAATCGGAGGAAATGCTTTTTCAAAAGTTTGTATTACAATATTCTAAATTCTATCTTAAAAGGACTTTTACGATTTTTTTCCCCAAGGACACAGATGATATCATTCTAAAAGGCATCTGAAAATCAGATTAAAAAGTTGATGTCTTGTGGAAATTTCTATTTTAAAATTAATCCAAAATGTTTAATTGTTACTGCTAGCTAAAATTTTACATCCTAACTAAACAATTTTCCCTGAAGATATTGTTCATTAAATTAGATTCTATTCATTAAAGTCAATAAGATTTTTTTATTTGAGATTTGAATTGCGTTTCATTTTATTAAAAATACTACAATAACACTTTCTCCAGTTTCTCATTATTTGTGGCAATAGTGTAAAACTGATCACTACCACATTTGAAGCTGGGGTTTTCATAAACTCATTGGCCTTGCTATTGATCAACAAGGTAGTAAATCCAGATTTTTATAACAATAAAAGTACTTTAAAAATTGTTCTGCTTTTAATGGTCATGGTTTAAAGTGTGTGAATGTTTATTGCTTCCTGTGTTCCTCTCCCTTCTACCTTCTTCTTTGCAGCCGCACTTTTTTCTCCTTTCTTGATACTGTACATAAATGAAAGGACAGTACATTCTCATAGATGGGGAATTTGTACAAGTGATATATCTTGCGTTGTTCTTTGGGTAGAGACATATCACCCATGTAGAAGCAGTAGAGCGCAAGGTAGTTTGAGGCTGAGAGGAAAGATGGATTGGTAGGTAGGATTGATAAAGCTTGTGGCCTTATTGGACATGTAAAGGTGGAGAGATTCAATATAGGGGTGTAAAGAAATATTTTAAGCAAGAAGAGCCCATCATAAAATTTGCATTTTGAAAAAACGTGACTGTGAACTTAATGGAGAACAGACTGCATAGTGGCAAGACAGCCCATAGGCAACCCAATTTGGAAGATAATGTTCTTGTCTTGCTCAGACATGGCCTAGCTAGGACTAGCCTACTTAGATTGCAGGTGAATAAATGTGGATAATATCAAGAGAAGCTAGATGAAGTCAAATGTCATCTATGAGATATTAAATAGATAGGTAGGTGAGTTGCATATCAAAGAAGACATTTTGTCTCTTGCTGAATGTGTGCTCCAATCTTCTGAGCCATTGGACACTGGGAGAGACCGTATAGAGACAGAAGAATGAGGGTTGAGCTGTGAGAAGCCCCAAGTTGGTAAATAAGTTAAAGCAAGATCAGACAGCAGAGTAAAGTGAAGGAGAAGTCAGGGAAGAAAGAAAATTGAGAAAGTATAATGTCATAAAAGTCAAGGGGAAATATATATATCAAAGAGGACAGTATTCATCAATGTCAAAAGCACTGAAAATTATCAGTTGCACTTAGTAACATGGAGATTTGGTTCACCTTAACAAGGACTGAATCAGCATAGTAGAGTTGTTTACAAATGAAACATAGTAGAGAATAAAGTGAGAAAAACAAGGCTCTTATATTGCTTATTATCTTTTGTTTGTTTATTGTTCAGAACTGCTATTTTCTTTTATATTGATATTCTCCATTTTTTCTTTCAAAATTAAAACAAAACATCCCTAAATCCTCTAGGGTCCCTAACTGAAGTCAGAGGAAAAAAAAAAAAAGAAAACTCAGTGTATTTAATATAGGTTTTTTTCCATAGCCGTTATTCTGAAAAATAGCTTAGTGCATGGAGGCTTGTTTTCTTTGGCTTTGTTTTTCATTTGTCATCATAAAATTATTTTTTTCATTAAGAGAAAAAGTCAAAAGGTAACTTAACACAAAAAAAGGTGCATTTTGATGTGGATTATGCCAAACAACATTTTATTTTTACATAAAAGCAATGCTTCTTTTTAATTAATTTTATGGAGGTGTTTCTCCTTTGGGGTAAATAACAGAAAATTCAAAATTTTTTTGCTATCCCTCAGGACAAATGAAAGAAAGGTGCTATTGTACATGCTTTGTTTTACTCTTTCTTTTTTTAATGTAACTCAAATGTGCCTTTACAGTTTTCACCAAAGGTTGTAGAATCATATCTTAAACTTGTATTTAAACAAGTATTAGTTATAATGTAATTTGCATTTTCCATGGCATTATAAAGGTTTTTCTTATTCAGAAATTGTTTAGCCACAAAACTTGAGATATATGCACTTTTAACTTCAAAATAATGTTGAAGCCAATGCATCATCTGATCATTTTCAGAGAAACTATCAGCAACATCAGAGGTGACACATTTTGTTTTTTAGATCACATAATGGTTCTGAAATGACATGCAACCATAATAACTAAACAAATTGTGAAATTACTATTTTAATATTGATTGTTTTAACTATCAGTTTTTGTGAAGATGGTTGTCGTCCCATAGCCCAGTCCTAGTTTTGCCACTCATTAACTAGGTGAACTCAAGTGATGCATTCGGTCTCTCATCATAATTTCGTAATTGTGAAAATGGAGAATGGAGTTTCAGCCACAAGAGTCTTAGAGTCACCTGTTATTTTTATCAATATTTTATTATAGTTGCATATGATACAATATTTTACAATAATGACAGCTTTATTCTAGGTATATGTATATAGATGATCTGAAAATGGCACTTGAAATTCAGACCCTAAACTGTAAATGAGAGATTTACATGTTGTGAGTGGGATCACTTTCAGTCTGGATCATTTTTTTTTCAGTTCCATTTTATTTGATGGACTGAGAAGAATTTAGAATGGATCTTCATAATGTAATCAGAGTTTGCTGCTAGTGTTGGGGGGCAGCTGGAATCTTCTCTTCCTCCTAGAGGACATTTCTTTCCCAACCTCATTTCATCTTTACCAGAGAGACAAGAGCAGTTAGCAGGGCAACCCTAATCACACAAGACACAAGAAGCCTTTCAGCCTGAAGCTGACTCAGACCTCTGCCAGCTAGTCTCTCAGTCTCCCCGTCATACATAGACATATAACCTAGGTGAGTCTACCACCTGGATTACTCCTTACTCTTGGATGCAAACTTCCTGGGGAGTAGGTCAGATTTGATGTGAACAAATTGATGGATGAAGACAGGAAGTTAGAGTGAATGAGGAGATAACAGCCAACCTGTTTGTCATCTGAACTATACAAATAACTTTATATGCTTTCCTCGGTTTGAAAAACTAAGGTTTCAATGAGAGGTGCCAAGGCCGGTGGTAGCCAAGAACATCAAAATAATCTCCCCAACTTTGGTCACCTTAACTCCATTAATATTAGTCCCATCATGCAAAGGCATGAAAAAGAACCAGGTGATATGTGGAAAAAATAATTCTTCTGTGAATGTTATTTTAGAGTAGTAAGTTGGAGTCAATATAAAATGTCTTCAAGTGTAAGCAGTATGACAAAACTAAAGAGTTTTATTCCAAGCACTGGGGTTATATGTAATATAAAGGAATAGCTAAATTAAATGATAAAAACAAATACAAGAATGAATTTTAATTTCCTTTTGATTAAAATAAATGAGTTAAACTAGACAAATTTATTTTCATTTTCTTAAATAAAAAGGTGGTATAACATCTGTTTAAAATTCTGACCAAACTAGAGGACGAGGAAAAAAAAAAGAAATATAGTAACCAGCAATAAAATATTCATTGGAATAAAGACATCAAAAACACAGGAGTTTCTTAAGTAAGTTTCAATCAAGATTACACAAACCCAAATCTGTTTCAAAATATACTAGATTATATCTTTGCGCAAATAAGTCTAAGAGCTGAATCTCATTTCTTTCTCAGCCCCTTAGTTCTATCATGTTACATTTTCTCTAGATGAGCCACCATAAGAGGTATCTTTGGAGTGTAGTATGGTATGTAAGAGAGGGAGGAGAAGTCATTTGACAGCCAGAATTTAAATGAAAATTTCATTCTCTAGTCTACATGTATAACTATTATATTCATGCATTCTTTTAAAAATATACTTTGGCCTTGGGGTAGCATAGAATATTTAGATTGGTTTTCAAATGTTCAAAAATATTCTTTAGCAAAATGAAAACAATTAGGTGTTGGTATTGTTAATAAACACAAATTGCTTTAAAAATATATATTAAAAAAAATATTTTCCTTGGGAGGCTATCACTGTTTGGGGGGATTCACTTGACACATTACCATATTAACATTTTCGCAGACACCATTCTTTTGTTACTCTACACAAGAATTGTTTATAGAGTGTCTTCTGGGTGTAATCTGCCCCAGAAACACGTATGGAATGAATATGAACGAAAAGCAGATCATCGGGGCGCCTTATCAGCCATGTTTCAATATTCTGCTCTGAATTGAAAGGAATTTGACTTTAATTAAAGAGACCATATGCTCAGGTTTGCCCTGATATTTTGATGAAATTATAAACCACACTCTTTCACCTTTAAAAGAGTAATTATTTTTTAACCCTTATATGAAACAAGTATATCACAATTCTACAAATCATTGGTTATATGAAATAACTGGCTATGCCTGGGAAAGAATTAAGTAGGTAGTCCCTTAAAATTCAAAACCTCACTAGTACCTACACCCCTGAATCAAAATATATAAGAATACATTCTTAAATTGGGGGGATAATAATAACACACACACTATTATTCTCTATATGTATTTGGCAAATATGCTGCATTTACAAGGATTGAAACATTGCACGTATATTGATGAGGATGCAAATTATCTCCAAACCTCTGAAATAGTATTGATCACGTTCTGCCTGTTTTGCCTGCACATAAATTCTCTTGACATTAACCACCAGCCACTTCAACATAATGCAAAGCAACTTGATTTATTGATGAAGGTAAGAAACTTTACTCTAATAAATTAAGCAGCCTGTAGAATTAGGTATTTTAATCTAGAACAACCTCCTCATTTAATCATAGGGTAAGCAGAATAATATAGTGGATGATAAATCTACACCTCTGAATAGAATAGAGTGAATTACTTGAGAATGCTGCTTGGGGCTCTTCATCTGTAAACTAGATTTAACCTAAATAAGCAGGGAGGTGTTAAATATATATTACAGCATTTAGCCAAAGACTTAGTTTTATTTTTTTTCAAAAATAAAGTGCTATGTTAAGAAAGTCTTTAAACTATAAGTAACACACACAGGAAAGTCTTTCATTCTGTACCGTGGTCCTTGTGGAGTAGGTCACATTTCGCCTCAGCAATTCCTTCTTATTCTATGTCCATTCCATTCCAAGCCCCTTAACTGGGTTTCCTGTGGTCTGCTCTATTCTCCCCATTGCATTTCCATTATCTTGTCAATATCCTTTTATCCTATACTTTTCTGAATGATTCTCTGGCTTCTTTTAAAAGTACATGCATGTGATTTTAATCCCCACAGGCTCTCAGTTGCTTTTCTTCTGGAAAATTAGATTCTTCAAACTGCACCATAACCACCACTTTCCATTATTCTCTCCGATTATCCTTTCCACTAACTCCAAAATGTACTGCTCTTCCTCTCCATATTTTTCAGTCTTAGACATACATGAACAGTATGACATCTTGCTCAAAAAACGAATCTATATTGTTAAAATATATGTGCAAATGAGTGGTCAAATTCTAAAGGCAAGGAAGGAAACAATAACCGCAAAAGTTAGGAGAGAGGTTACTTTTGTAGAGGCACCAAGTCCATGAGCTGCTTTGAGGGTACCAGGTATGTTCTGTTCCTTTCCAAGAGCAAAGTTAGCATGATATTTGTTTCTTATAAAACCATTTGTTAAACTTTACATGTAATAAGTGCTGCCAGATAAAATACAGAACACCCAGTTAAATGTGAATTTCCGATAATATCCAAATGTGGGAACCATCCACGTCAGTTGTATGAACTTTTCTGATGATTATATTGTGTTCTGGTTCGCTAGATGCCAGAATGCAACACACCAGAGACGGATTGGCTTTTAATAAAAGAGGATTTATTTTCTTGGTTCTTCAGAGGAAAGGCAGCTAACTTTCCACTGAGGTTCTTTCTTACGTGGAAGGCACAGGATGGTCTCTGCTGGTCTTCTCTCCAGACCCCTGGGTTCCAACAACTTTCCCCAGGATGACTTCTTTCTGCATCTCCAAAGGTCTGGGCTGAGCTGCTAGTGCTGAGATGAGAAATGCCGAGCTGCTTAGCAGTGCTATGTTGCAATCTCTCATTTAAGCACCAGCCAATTAAGTCAAATATCACTCATTGCAGCAGGCACGCCTCCTAGCTGACTGCAGATGTAATTGGCAACAGATGAGGTTCACATACTGTTGGCTTATGTCCATAGCAACAAGACTAGGTATGCTCACCTGGCCAAGTTGACAACTGAATCTAACTAACACATATTATAAAAAGTGTTTTCAGTTTTACTAAACTTCATTACTAACATCATAAAGTCTAGAATATTAGCTGAGCAAGACAACAGTCTGTAGGAGTGAAGCAAATTCGTTGGGCTTGAAAACAGTTTATAACACAGTAATTATTTCTATTTAGCAATGATTTAAAAATAATCAATGGAAAAGCTGAAGATATTGAAAAAAATGACCAAAGCAAAATATCCAAGATCTTTGGATACTTTGACCCCAAATCACAACATTAGTAGCAAATGCTACTCTAAGCCACATATGCTCTTGGTTCTTGGTTCCACCATTTTGCGTAATGAAGACGACGTAGCGGAAATGTCTTTGGCTTTAGTAAGAGAAGCCATGGATTAAGTTTCTAGCTCTTCTCCCTGTCCTCTCTATGTTCTTATTATTTGACATTAGTCATTTGGATCATTGTTCTTGAGTCTCGGTTTCATCCTTTGAAAAACACAGTTTAACAGAGATGTGTCATGAGGGTTAAAGAAAGAAATTAAATAATGTACATTTTTTAAACGGATAAATTACTCTGAAAATCAAAGTTGTATACAAATAAATTAACATTCTTTTGCAGCTGGAGAGCTAATTGCAATTATTAATGTATAATAATTTTAAAGAATAATGGAGAAAAGTAATCAGTCATGGAAAATATTGTATTGATTTTCTTTAACACATCAAAAAGTAAAGTGTTAAAGATATATAAGCACCTTCTTAGTTCACAGAAACTGAAAACATCCTGCTTCTGGTGAGTCTGCCTGGAAGGATTAAATAGCCATAGATAAATCCACACACTCCATTATTTCTCCAAAGTTATATATTGTTTTCCCATTGTCTGTTTCCCTCATTTTAAACACTAAATGGTTGTACAAAAATATGAGTCAGGAATACTGAACTCATAAGGGTGGCAAATGAGAATATCACGGTTTTCTAGAAAAGATCAAGGATTCCAAATGTTTGGTAGGAGATTTTTTTTTCTCATTGACACCCTTTGAGGTCTTCAAATATCTTGGGGCAGGAGGGAGAATTCAGAGAGTGCAACAATCAAGGGCGTGTGATGGCGCAAACCCAGCTCTGGAAAGTGGTCGATGACAGACAGGGATGGGGAAATTCCTGACGTCAACTTTGGGAGAATTTCCTTTGCTCTAATTCTTCATCCTCTCCAATTTCTTTTTCCCTCAGCAATCGTGGTACTTTTTATCACCCTGAGGCGCAGCAAAAAAGAGCCCCTGATCATTTCGGAGGAGGACGTGCGGGAGAACGTGGTCACCTATGACGACGAAGGGGGCGGAGAGGAAGACACCGAGGCTTTTGATATCACCGCCTTGCGGAACCCTTCCGCCGCCGAGGAGCTGAAGTACCGGAGAGACGTGAGACCCGATGTGCAGCTCACCCCCAGGCACCAGACGTTGGCCACGCTGGAAAGCATAGATGTTCAGGAATTTCTCAAGCAGAGACTGGCAGAAGCAGATCTGGACCCCAGCGTCCCCCCTTACGACTCTCTTCAGACCTACGCCTATGAGGGCCAGAGATCAGAGGCTGGGTCCATCAGCTCGTTGGACTCAGCGACCCCACAATCAGACCAGGGTTATCACTACCTTGGAGACTGGGGACCCGAGTTTAAGAAGTTAGCGGAACTCTATGGGGAAATAGAATCTGAAAGAACAACTTAGGGGGCTAATACCTGGAGCCATGGAGAGTTTGTTTCACGAGCAAATGGAGATGCAACCTCAGAAATGACAACGCGTGAAAGCAGTGCTAGGAAGACAGCGAAACATGCACAGCTACTGTAGAAACAAGTGCCCTTTTCGTGATTGAAACTGGGTGATTCCATTGGTAGAAAGTCAAATTAAAAAAAAAAATACAGAGAAAATAATGCTATTGTATCTTATGTATATTTTCAATTGCTCAATAAAGTCTGTGGTACTATTTAATTAAGAATATATGAATTAAGCCAAACAATGATATTTTGTTTCAATATTTTGTGATTATTTTGCAAAAACCAAACAAAGTGCAAAAGGCTCATCATCACTGACGTCTATAATTTATAAGAGTGGTACATGGCGAAATGGAACTTGTGGTGTTTATGACCTCTCTTTCCACTTTTCTGAGTGGACCCTTGAGACCTACTCTTTGTTATTGTGGCAGGTCTCATTAGCCTTGTCTCGTGTTTAAATTACTTGAGATGTTTCCAATATATTAGACCACTCTGTCATGGACTTGTATGTACCATTTCCCTTTGCCCTCCCCACTTATTTTCTCCATACAAAATTGATGGAGCATGGGGATTTGCTGCCTGCAGTATAATGTATGCAATTTCTGTGCACTCTCGGTGCACATTTTTGAGGTAACGAGACTACTTTCTCTATCCCACCCTCCCATCTTTATTTTAACTCGAGGATGCCCTTTAATTTTAAATGCACAGAATGAATGGTTCAAGATTATCTGATTTGTTAGGGAAAGACATAATTTTTTTTTAAAGTGCTAAGGTTTTACTTTGTACAAAACATTGGAAAACTCTTTTGTTCCCCTTTTAATTTGAGTATATTCGAATCAGCAATTTTGATCATTCCTCTACCTAGAACTAATTGTCATAACAATTGCTCATTGTTTTATACTTTAGTTGTATTTGCTTATTTATGTCATGGGCAATGAACAGAAATATGTACCTCAATGAATAGAAATGTAGCCCAACAGGACAATCCTCCAGTTTACATAAACTTCGTAGGCTCATGGTTGACTCACCTGTATTCCTTCAAGATGTCCCCATCTCACTGACTGATGGCCCCTTACATGTTTGGGATCTATAGGAAAATATGTAGAAACAGGAAAATAGGTGTTTCACCCTTGTTAGCCTTGGCTACATTCCCAAATCTCTATGAGTCTTGGGTCCAAAACTGCAAAATAGAGACAGAAATGGCTCCCCTGCCTACCTCACAGGGTTGTTGTGAGGGTGAAAGAAGCACCTGTAAAAATGCTTTGCAAACAGTAAAATACTCTAAGGTTTGCAGACACTCTAAATTTCTAATTCTATTGGCTGATAAGCATATATTTACAGACATTTTGCACAAAATATATTATCATTGGAGAATTTCACAAAACCAATAGTGAAACCACTGCGAAGCTAAACATGTAAACTGCAAGTCTGTTTTTAATATTTTTCTAAAAAAGCAAATTTTCTTATAATTTATTGTGTTTTTATTTTTAATTTGTTTTAGATAATATTTTTGCTATCTTTGCTTGTTGGGCTTGAAGTAAGAGTTCCTAGCACACTTGCCTTGTTTTCCAAGTATCCGTATATTTCAGATAAATTGGGATTTTTTAAATCCATGAAGAATAATTTTTCCTTTCCTCTTTAGTTTGTCACAATCGGATGTCCCCAAAAGTTATGACATTTACTTTCTGTTTATATTCATTTGCAAATTTCTGAATTTTGCATCTGTTTGCAACCCCCCTGTGCTATCTTATTACAGTTTTGAGATATGGGAAAGAGGTGAGTTTAATTTGAATAATTCTCAATTTATGTTCTAAGCCTGAGGAATAAAATGTAATTTAAGCTTTTTCAAAATTTTCACTTCCAGATGCTGCTTTATCATTTTTCATGTCATAATGATGAACATTCTGGAGTAAAGCTAATCAAAACAGACATTCAAATGCTTTTGGGAATAACCTCTGCATGGGCATAGTTTGATAATGCTAATGGTCTACATTAACCCTGAAAGAAAATGGACCCAGTATTTTGACTCTCCTACACAGATAAGACCAGAAAGACCAGGTCGTGAAAGTTGACTCAGCTTCTGGATTTACCCTATCAGTGGTTATTTATTATTGTTCTTAAGATTTACCTGCTAAATTTACAAATGAAGGTTTCCAAACTTAACATGTTTGTATGCTTCTCATCATTTACATCAAAATCATTGTCTGCTGCATAGTTCAAAACTATTTTATATTCAAAAAATATTTCCCTTATTTTATGGAACCAAGCACTGCAGATCCTTTATATATATATATATAAAATAAATTCCTTCTAATCCTCTGATACTAAACAAAAAGAGCTTCCAATAGTCTGCAAATATATTTCCCACAGTCATTTAATTTAATATTTTGTTAATGAGAACATTCTAAGTCTTATTTTTATATGAACTCTGGAATTGGGTAATATATGATTATTATAAGTATGGTTTTGTTATCATATTTTTATTCCTCCTACTTTGAACTGAGAACAATGATGACATAGAAATATTTTGCAAATGGATTTAAGGACTTCAGCAGTCAAAACTTGTCTTTAAAAAAAAATTCCAGCTTTTCAGTGTTACAGAATGTTCTCATAGAGTTTAGCAAACCAGGATTACCAAATTTTCTATGATCATTCACTGGACACAAATAACCAGCTATGGAATCAAATGTCACTAATGGGTCTCAGCACATTTTGTAAGCCTTAGTCGGCATTTACAGATCTAAATAAAAGTATAAATTTTAAATCAAATTACTTCTTTCTAATAAAATTTATATGTTCTACAGACAGGCCATGTTCAAACTGATGATTGCTAAATTAGAAAATATATGAATGGATTGATGTTTTTATCTGTGTTTTTATTACTGTAATTTATAAATTTAAATACTCAGTGTAAACACTGAGAATTTGGTAGGTCTTACAGAAATCACTAAAGAATACATGTCGGAAATTTTTCTTATGACAATTTGTACAAACAGATTTGAAGAGGATATTATCATTAAAATTAGGCCCTATATACACTAAATTTATTCTTATAATTTGGTAGAGGAAAAAAAGTATTATGAGAGAAATTGCATTCACTTAAGCATGTACACACATCACATATGTACACAATATTTATAATTTTACTTCCTGAAGAATATTTGGGGAGTGAAAAGAATACTCAAATCAGTAATGTGGATGTTTATAAGATGCAAATATTTGATTTATATTATATGCTGTTACCTAATAGATTCATCTAGAAGATAATGAAATGTTTTCAACTTTATTTTGGATCCAGCCTCCAACTTATATTTAGTTTTGGCAATGACTGACACCAATTAATAGTAACAAACTGAGTGCATAAGATTATTGAAGAATAATAATTAAGTTTGTTGACAATAGACATAGTGTGGTGGTTAAATACTTAATAAAATTTAGACTTAGATACAAATCATCCCACAGCTTAGTCAGAAATCTGAGCAGAAGCAGAAAAATATATTCACTCCACCATTTTCAGCAATGGAGAAGACTTTCAGTAAATATCTGCTCATTGTTCTGTGTGTACTTATAGATATGCACCCCAAAGTTATGATTTTTTACTATATTCAGTTTGGATGAATATATAGGATAAACAAGCAGTGATATTCAAGTAGATTTATTCTTTCAGCAGCCATCAAGAAGCATTAATGATGATGGTGATAGGTAGATTAAATCATGCTTAGATCCAGCAAGCTGAGTCTTCATGTGTTCATTAGTGTGTACACTGTTGATCATCTGTTCAACAAACTGGAAATCTAGAGCTGATTGTTTTCAAATAATGTAGAGCCCCATATTTCAAGCTAAAGTTGTGCTTAATCTTAGGTATGTTAGCATTCAGCTGAATTGTTTGGTTTTTCAATTTCAAAAATAAAATCTCACAACAGTTCTTTGGGGATATGTGACTCAAATTGAAATTTTATCTACTTTAAAAAACATTTGAGGTTAAAGGAAACAAATATTATTTGAAGAGAACAAAACCACGTTTATTTAATTTTTTTCATCTGCAGAAGGTAAATATTTTTTGAAATATAAAAGGATTAGAAATCATAAACAGCCAAAATTAACACACAACCATTTGAAGATATGACTAACCTAGAAACCCAATCACCTATTCAAAGTTTGCAAACACTTCATTTTATAATGAAAATATTGCAATATAACACTTTAGCATGTCAAAAGACATATTCCTACTTTGTGCCCACAAAAGATGCAGTAAGATTTCATTTAAATAAATAAAGAGACCAGACAAAAACAGAACATATTCTCTTTGAAGCACTGATAAAACAAACAAAAACCTTGTAGTCTAGTGAAGGATGGTTACGTCCAGCTACTTTTACTGAATGCCCTGAAATGAAGGAATTTTGTCCTTCAACACTACAGAGACATCAAAACCTATTTTAGTAATGATTTTTAAAACTATTAGGTGAAAATGGATGGGACAAATGGATGTCCAAGGAGTCTTGGAATTATATCCTGCAAGGAAGTATGTGCCATTTATAGATTACAGTGGACTCTTGTGATGATTTAGTCATCGTCCAACAATGCTTCTTTTGGGAATAAGAAAATGGATCACAATAATGTCACCCTAATAATTCCATCAAGGCAATTTTCTTCTGTCAAAAATCTTAGTCTATATCATCTACTTAGATTTTCAAAGTGCCATTTTTCAAATGCCTTAGCTTCAAATAGAAACTCATACATTCAAACATTCATCAATTCAGAAGATGCTGGAAACACCTACTATATGTAAGACACATTTCCAGGCATGAAAGGGATTTTAAAAAATGTCTCAGTGATGGGTGTTATGGTAAAACAAATTTAGAGTCGTATTTGAGAGTTATGATCTGCATTTAAAAAGCTTTGGAAATTCTAAAAAAAGGCAAAAAGCAGCAAGTCTTCTAAAAGGACCTCAGGTATGATATTACAGAAGCTCACAGGATATATTAAAACTGTGTTAACAAGGTGCAATATTTGAAGTGTTCTATACGATAGGGGGAACGGTACAAGTGGAAAGGTGAGGACTGAAGCTGGGAGAAGCAGAGGGAGCACTCTAAGATAATATCCAGAGGCAGATTTTTCTGTATAAACCAGAGAATTTGCTAAGGGAAATAATGATGAAATAAGGCTTTAAGTTAGATCTAGGCTTTAGAGGACATAATAAAATATATTCTTTAGCCAATGTCATTGAAGGATTTTCCTCCCAAACAGGAAAGTAACCTTGGCTACACATCTCTTTTAGGAAGCTGCATTATCCATTAATGTCCAGCATCAAAGATATGCTAAAGAGGATATTGGAATGATGTATTCCTACATGAGAGTATTGAGGTACCACAGGGCGGAATGAATTTTAGAGGATTTCAATTCTTTTCAAAAAATTAAAAAAAAATACCTACTTTAGATATTTTCTTAAAAAAAAAAGGTAAAAATGAACCCAAGCATCTACCTCAATTTTATAAATAAATATGGATTCTTTTATCAGAATTTGAAAAATTCTGACGTAAAATAAAACATCAAAATCAAAAGACATGTTTCAGGTTGCTAGTGGAAGTGATATAATTTTAGCATTGTATGCATCTTAATAAAAACAATTCAAAATTAGGACCAGATAGACACATTCAAGACAGTCTTTTATTAATTTATTCTTAACTGGATAAATGCTCTGCCTTCTGTAATTATTGCTTTAGTTTCAAAAATATTTCTGACCACCCCCCCAAAAAAAGAAATCCAAATACCAATGACCTAATTGATGCCTTAAAACTATATTGGTTATTTTAAATAATTTTTAATACTTTGCAGCAAGAAGATTGTCATTCTAGTGTTTCATGGTACAATATATTTGGATTTATTTTCAAAAAGTAACCTTCATATAATATTAGACTATAATGGTCATTAATGTAACAAAGAAACAATCAGAAAATCCTACTTTTATATCTTATATTTCCCCACTTTTTCATCTTTTATTTTTACTTGCTTTTTTTTCTTACAACCCTTGAAAATCACTTTGAGCAATTTTTATATTTCACGTATTTTTCAGAAAAAATTCAAGAAAACGTTTTTCAGTTACAAAAAGTAATCATGTTGTTTTCATGAGTTTTGATTTTTAACACATTTTCTTCCCCTCTGTCACTAATCATGCTCTTCCTCAGCAAAAAGTAATAAAAGAAAATTGCATTTGGAAAAAACCCTGTGACAGTCATTTTCCTCTGAGCTTGAGGAGTCACCCCATGGTGTGGTTTGGTTTTGGTTTTCAGGCTCTTGCAAGAGTGTTTATTTCCAGGCCCCTGGGAGTCATCCTGTTTCATTCTTCCAAAGATAACCAGAGGAAAATGTCATTTGTGTTCATGTTAAGTTGATTTCAAACATTTCAAATGGCTTTGATGATTCATCTCATGCAGCATTGAAATTATAACAAATTAGAATAATGATTTACACTTGACAAAGCATATTCAATATCATGTTTTTAAAGCTTGATTTATAATTACAATTTTCAAAGCGTCATAGTTTTAAGAATTTCCTTTTCTTCACTTAAAACAAAAATGTAAAAAAATATATATTTTTCCAGTAGTACTAACATTGAATAAATATACCAAGTGTCATAACATAAATGATTTTTTCTCTTATTAATTACACTTAATTTTTAAAATATTGATCACACAACACTAAGTAAATACACTTTATCAGTAAAATCACAGTTAAAAATAGCTCTTTTACTCATATATTGTAGCTTAGGTTAAGGTGCAATACATAAGTATTTTATAATTTGGATTTAGTTTAATTTTCCTCAGAATGTGATTTCCAAAGCATCTACTGGGTTGCCCACCTCCTATACTTATATTTTTCTTATTTACTTTTCCTTGCCCAGTCTTAAATTATTCAGCTATTTTACCTGTTCTTGTGTGTTTAGGTTTCAAATTAACAGAATGAGTTAATCTAGAAAAGTGAAAGGTTTTATTGGATTATATTGTCCTGATTAAACCAAGTCAGAACTCAGGGTGCTTGATTCTCATTCAGCGTCTTGAGTCAAACTGTGAAACTGGACAATTTAAACAGAAAATATCTATATGTCGATGAATGGAAAATTTAAAAGTATAGGTCTGGGAGCCTGGATTCAGAATGTATAATCTGGTGACTATTACTACCTGTATAAATTTAAATGTCATAATCTTTGTTTAATTTCCTTTTATTTAAAACAAATATTAATAGATTTTATATTTATTTCAGTGTTTCGTTTTGTTTTTTGGAATAGCAGGTATAATTTTAAGCAAAACATGGAAAACAGCAAAGTTCTAGACAAATTGAGTAGCTTTGTTATGGCTTCTTTATTGCTTCCTCAACCTTTCCCAACTTCTAGCCTCAGAATTGACTTTGGTTATATATCATAGGTAATTAAGTTGTTGCAAAAGTTTCAATACAGGCTAGGCACAGAACTCAAGCACCCTGAGTTCTGACTTGGTTTTATCAGGACAGTATCCAAGCAGGTATGGAAAATAGTCATATCGGTATCCTTAATTCTTCTTTTCATCCTGCTGAGTACAGAGAAAAAATATAATCTCTATTTCACTAACATGTGTATTGGATTTTCTTAAATAATTTTAGTACTGGAAACTCTCAGATTAGAATTATATAGAATAAAAATTATATTATGAATTAAACTTATTCTACTCTTTTTCTCTGCATTTCGGAAACTTTTTTATTGTGAAAGAAATTCACTGGACAATGTGAAACAGGCAAGGGTGACTTTATTCAAAGCTATGTGCAATAGAGAATAGAGAGAACAGAATGCTACTGTGATTGTGATAAAGAGAGAGAGAGAGACCAGACCATAGCAGAATGGGGGAGAAAGAGAGAAGGACAAAACTCCACTGACGCAGAGAGCAGGACATAGTTTATCGACTGGGATGAACTAATGGAAGAGTACCTAAGGGGCAGGCCAAGCAATAGGGAGTGTCCAATACAGAATATTCGCTCCTGAGCTTACTGTTGAACCAGGTTGAATACCTTCTGATCAAAGCATTTCATCAAGATGAGGAGAATCTAAGACCATATAGGATAGTAACAGTGGGTTGGGTTATTCCTTAACCTATACTGTTTCCCAGGATCACAGGATTCAGGTAAAATTAAACATTGTTCTTATAAAAATCAATTTCAATTGTTGTTTTAATTATAAAAAAGGTGAAGATTCATTCCTGTGATTTTTGTAGAAAAATTAATTAAAATATTTATTCAAGAATATTTGAAGATATATAAAATCTCTTAAAATTCAAGAGAAACAAAACTCATTAGAATTGTCATGAAGTATAGTTTGCACAACCAAGCAAGCACACTTCTATGATGTCAGTTGATTCTATTCTCCAATTTGAATTAAAGAATTATGCTGGTATTTAAGAAGGCTTTGAAGAAAATAAAAATAATTCACTGCAATCTACTTCGTCATCTGCCAGGCTTCAACATTTCCTATTCCACAGATAGGAAGAGGAGCAATTTGTTTTAATATAATATAGCTTCCTTTTGAGGAAGTTAATCATCAGTGCATTTTATTAACACATTAATAAGAATGTTGTGGCTGGTCTTGTGGGGAATAGAGTACCTTTAAATCTCTGCTTTTTTCTATATTCCAAACCTGCACCAGCCCCTCTCTATCAAGTGACAGTTTTATATCTTCTTGCTCTCCAAAAAGACAAATCACTAACATAAGGAAATCACGGAATTCGACTCCTTTTTTCTTTATCCCTCTCAAATCTTATTTTGTCTCAACAGACATCAATAACTCTTTACAAAAATCTTTCCTAAATCTCCTTCATCAGATTCTTTTCCTCTGTCAGTTTGTCAAAGGATTGTTCTCTCAATTTTCTATCCATTCTCTACCCTAGAAAAGCCAAAACAAGTGGTATAGAAAATATCAGATTGTTGGTAAAAATAGTTCGATTTTCTGACATTGTTTCTCTCTATCATGTTTATTGATTTTCATTAATGATTTTCTTGAAGAGGACACACAGCCTAGCCAGTGTACATTTAAATTTTTGAATGAACAAATTTAAAAATAGGGGAGATTTATTCTGCCAAATAAAGATTGTGAGGATAAGATTTACCACCTGTTGAAGCTGACTAGATAGGTTGAGGTTGAGAGGATAAACAGAATTGTTTTAAGAAACACTGGTGACCATGCTAAGAATGTAAGAACTGTGGCAGATAAAAGGAAGTTAGAGTATTTGGAGTTGAAGATATTTCAAATGGTATTAAGAGATGAAGAATTCTCAGGAAGCATTATAGAGCAAAAGCTCAAGGATTAACTCTGCTCAGTTACACACTGCAATAAGAACAGAGCCCTAACTGTGTGCACAAGGAATGGAGAAGGTTGGTTTGGTCAATCAAATGAAGAAAAATATAGGGTAAAATGATCAACTTCTTGAGGAATGAACATGCTCCATATCATCCAAATATTACAAACAGGCCAAAATGACTTAGTGCAATCTTCCTTTATATCCCTTAGAAAGCAAACTTCTAGTAGTAGGAAAACTATTCTCAGTGTGGTTCTCTCCTTAGGAAAGCCTGTAGTACTTGAATGTTCAGGTAAGAAACTGAGGCAAAAATAAAATTAACCAAATGTAATATGGAGGGAGAGAATGCAGGAATCAAAACCAAATAATTAAAGCACGAATAAACCAGTTTATAGCTGGTTTCAGGTTTAAATTACAGCTTTCAATAGAAAAGACATTTCAGAAAGCATGGGAGTCAGTCCTACAGGGATATTGGATACAACCCATGTGAACTTGCTATGCAGCATATTTTTCCCTACGTCACATAGAACATTAAGCTGACTTCTAGGAACAGATGATTAAGATATATCGACTTTGAGTCACGCATACCCTGAGACATTTCATGATATTTTGAACCAGTAAAACAACAGACCAAAATCCTGAAACAGCTAATAATTTATGAATAAAAATTAAACCCCAGATATTCCTGGGTTGTGGAAAGAATATAGGGGAAAATAGAAATTGGGGGGGATCCCAGGAATTCTCCCAGATTCTCGAAATATCTCTCCTATGCAAGAATTTCCAAGCACTCAACGATGTTTGAGTATCATATTTGAGGGTTTTTTTAAGTTGATTATTGCAAGATAACATGGTGTTACTCTGTCTGAGCTCTGGTAATTAACCAAATAAATCTCAAATTTAAATTGGTCTTCCTAAGTTTGCCAGATGCATGAATTTTCACCTCATGAGACAACTCAATGCATCATAGAAAGATTGATATTGGATATATCATCAGTGCAGTTATTAGTTTCCTAATATTTATTGAGAAAGGAAGAGACTACCTTCCAGGGATACAATGTTATCACTGATGGCTGTCAGATATAATAGTTTACCTTAATTTTTAGTCATGAAATATGCATATAGTTATAAATATGTCCATGAAACATACATATATATATGAAGAAGAAGAATAAAGAGATAAAAATATATTTGAAGCTCCCTGTATTTTCCCAATCATATTACCGTCTATCTTACAAGAGGTAGATGTTATCCTGGATTTTGTTTTTCATTACTATTTCACCAAAATTTGGATGGTTCTTTGCCTCCCTGTCACTGAGGGGCTCAGGTTTAATGATTCTCTATAATACTAAGTCATTATTGCCTTAAATTTGTGTCCATGATCATGTGCTTCTCCCCTTTCATATTTTATTGATGAAAATAAGGCACGTGCAATGGTGAATTTAATACAATTAAGGACGTGCTACAGGAAAATGAGAACCAAAAATGGTGAGCAGCGTGGTGTAATCTTTGAAATATTTGACTTTAGGTTTACTATTTCAAATTTTATTTTAATGATGATGACATATTTTCAGTCCTTTCTTCCTTTCCTTTGACTGTATTTGTCATTCTTTAATTTTTATTTGATATATTTTGAAATGATAGACATCTTTTTTTCATTTAATGGTTAGCTTAGATAATTTGTCATATGGACTTCACTTAATGAAGTTGAAACTTAATTATTGTCGTTATCTTCCATCATTAGCTACAAAAATCTTAGAATATTTTAATGAAAATCACTCTCCTCCAAATTATACACTGTTGTAATTAATATTTAAGTCTTCTTATTTGTTCTAAGCGACAGCGACATTAATGCATTAAGCATTAATCTTACTGTTATCTCAATCCTAATGTTAGTTTAGATTTAGCCTCAAGCTGGCCATTTTCTTTCCAATAATTCCTTGCATCTTAAATATATTTCTGAAATCAATTTTCTGTAATGATATTTTGTTGATGATGTTGGTATGTTCTCATATAAATGTTTTTTATTCTGTTCTCATTTCTTAAAAGACAGCTTTAATACTGTATTTTTCCAATTTTGACAGACACGTTGATCTCAAAATTTTAGCATAGATTTTCCTTGCCTTTGGCTCATTGTTTCTGGTAAGGACTGAATAAGCTCTCCTTTGAATTTTCTTTTTTAATGTTAACGTTACTCTTTTATGACTGCTTTAAGCTTTGGATTTTTGTTTTCTAAATTTTAAATATGATGTATCTACATGTGAATACATTTGTATTTATATTGCTGAGTATTTGTCATGAGTCTAGAATCAGAGGATTTATTTCTTTCAACATTTATGTCAAAGTATCCACAATTATAATTTCAATTATTGGCTTTCATTGCAATTTAGAATTTCTCATTTTATCTTCCAAATATCTTAAATATTCTTTAATATTATCTGCATATTTGTCTCTCCGTTGTGCATTCTGAATAATTTTTTCTGATTGTTCTGCAGTTCACTAATATTTTTTGCTATCTGTGTCTTATTTTTGATGAAAGTTATCATTTGAATCACAATTTATAATGCTCTATTTCTCATTTCTAAAAGGTCTGAGCATTTTCTTATAGTTTATTCTTTACTTTTTTAAACAAAAAGTGTTAAGAGAAAAATTGTGAGGATGTTAAGGAGATTTCCCATATAACCATATCCAGTTTCCATTATTATTAAAGTCATCACTCATAAGTCCATTTATCATAATTAAACAACCAATATTGACAGACCTATTATTTATTTATTTATTTGCATGGGCAGGCACTGGGAATTGAACCCACTCTCCGGCATGGCAGGTGAGAACTCTGCCATTGAACCACTGTCACACAGCCCAACAGACTATTTTTAAATCAAGAAGTTTTTTAGTCAAATTTCCTTAGTTTTGCCTAATGTACTTTTTCTCTTCCACCGTCTCCATTAGGCTACCATATTCCATTTATTTGCCATGTTTCCTTAGCTCTGCTTGGTTATAACAGTTTCTCATAGTTTCTGTTTTTTTGTGGACTTGACAATTCTGAGGAATACTAGTTAGATATCTTACAGAATTTTCATGCATTGGAATTTGTTTAATGTTTTTCTCATGGTTAAACTGGGTTTATGGGTTTGGGAGAGGAAGTCCACAGAGGTAAAGTGACATTTTCATCACATCATATTAAGTGTACATACTATTAGTATGACCTATCAATATTGAAGTTGACCTTGATCTCCTGGCTGAGGGGCTGTTGGTCAGTTTTCTCTACCATAAATTACTATTTTTGCCCCGTTCTATATTGCACTTTTTGGAAGGTAGTTACTCTGTGTATCACACACTTAAATAGTGGGGAGTTATATGCTACATCCTTGAAGGTGAAATTTTTTACATAAATTATTTGGAATGCTTCTCCATGGGAAATTTGACTCTTCTCCCCCATGTATTCAAACATTTATTTATATTTGTTGACCTATGGATATTTATTTTATCCTTTGGGTTAAAATTCCACCATATTTGTTTACTTTATCTTGTTCTTCAAATCATTCCAGCTTTGACCATTGGGAGCTCTTTCACCCATTATCAACGTGGGTTTACTTCTTGTTTTATAAAGAGTTATAAAGAGTTTTAAAAAATATCTGCTTACTTTCTAGCCATGGAAATGTTCCAGGCTCAACTCGTATACACCCTATACCATTACTAGAATCTGCAATTTCTCCAAGGAACCTTGATTCCTTTTATTGTAGAAAGGTATTGGAAACCAAAATTTGACTGTTTAGGTGTGCTCACTGCTACTGGGGTTACATTTCTTTTAGTCTCTTATGTTACCAAAGTACAGAAATAAATGTATGCATATCAATCAATGTAAAGGCATTTCCATGTGTAACCATCTATATGATTTCCATCTGTAACTATCTATTTTAAGGTAATAATGAGTTCACATTAATATTTCAGCTCCAATCCATTACCAAATGCATCGTTCTAGCCTCCTTCTTTATGGATATGCTCTGACTCCAAAGGTGAGAATCCTAGCTCCTAACATTATCATCCATTTGCTTAATTGTTTAATTTCAATGTATAATTAAAGTTGTATAGAACTGTTAAACTGCACCCCTGAGGAAAACAACTTTATCAATAGAGTACAGTACTTATATACTTTATGTTTAGTTTAGTCTTATAGATCCCATTCATTTCCGTAGTTCTTTAGCCCAGCCAGTTTTCTCCCCATCCATCAGTTATGCCATTTAATAAATGTATAGCACAATTATATATTATTTTCAGTTAACATTCCATCCAGGGATTCCCCCAATTCCCTAAATGAGTTTTAAAGTAAGGTTTATTAAGGTTCACTCTCTGTGCTGCTAGTTTTATGGGCATGACAAATGTACAGTGTCATGTAGTCATGATTATATACAGTACAGTTTCAACAACACTGAAAAAGCTTTCTCCTCTCCCCTTGAAACCTTGGCAACCACTGTTTAAGACTTTTTCCTGTCTCTCTGCTTTTGCCTTTTCTAGAATGTCATATAACTGAAATGATAATGTACGTAGCTTTTCAGACTTTCACTTTTTAACATGTATATCGTGTTTTTCAATTGCTTTTTATGTCTTCATAAATTATTTATTTTTATTGCTGAAAAAATATGCCATTATATAGATGGAATACAATTTGTTTATCTTTTCAACTTTTGTAAGACATCTTGTTTGCTTCCAGTTTGGGGGATTATGAAGAAAGCTGCTATGATGCTTTGAGAGCCATAAATTTTCAGAATAATCCAATACCTGGGTGTATAGTTGCTGGATTATATGGAAAAATATATATTTGACGTTGTAAGAAACTGTTAAAACATCTTCTGAAAGTAGCTGTGCCATTTTGCATTTCAACTAACAATGAATGAGAGTTGTATTTATTTCGGATCCTTGCCAATAATGTGATTTTTTTTGGGGGGGAAGGGGAATCTTAGTCTTTTTAATGATTTTGTAGTTTCTATTTCCCTAATAAGAAATTATTTTTGGATTTTTTTATATGCTTCCTGTAAAATTTTGTCTTTTCATTTCCTTAAATCTGTTTTACAGGAGCTTTTAATTTTAACAAAGTACAATTTACAAATATTACTTTCATGGATCATCGGTAGGTGTTTCATATACACATACTTTACCAAACCCAATATAACCTAGGTAATCTCCTATGTTTCCTTCTAGGCATTTAATAGTTTTGTGTTTTCTGTTTAGGTCTATGATCCATTTTTTTTTTTTTTTTTTTTTTTTTTTTTTTTAAAGGAAAGACAGAGAGAAGGAAGGAAGGATAGAAGGAAGGAAGAGAGGAAGAAAGGGAAACATCTTTTTAAACATTTTCTTGTTTTATTGTATTTTGTTTGTTTCTCCGTTTTCGTTACATGGGCTGGGGCCGGGAATCGAACCGAGGTCCTCCGGCATAGCAGGCAAGCACTTTGCCCGCTGAGCCACCGCGGCCCGCCCTGATCCATTTTTTTTAGTTAATTTTTTATGAAGGGTGCAAGGTATGTGACTAGTTTTTTTTTTTTGAAGGCAGTCAATATTCCAGCATCATTCTTCGGGGGAAAAAAAAAAAACTATCGTTTTTTTTAGTGGATTGCCTTTGGTCCTTTGTCAAAGATCAGTTGACTCTGTCTGTTTATGTCTATTTAAGGGCTCAGTACTGTGTTATTCATCTGTTGTTCTCCCAATACCATTCTGCCTTGATTACTATAGCTTTTTAGAAAGTTTTGAGATCAGATAACATGAGTACTAAAATTATGTTTTTCTTCAGGATTTTGCTGATTGTTTGAGGTCTTTTGCTTTTCCACATAAATGTTAGAATCAGCTTTTGTGATATTTACAAAACAGATCTGTGGGGTTTTGATTGGGATAGTGTTGAATATATAGAACAATGGGGATAATTGATATCTAAGAAATTGAGTCTTCTAATCTACCAGCACAGAATATGTCCCCATTTATTTAGATGTTCGTTGATTTCATTAATAAGTTACCTGTATAGTTACCTGCAGACATTTTTGTTAGGTATATTTCTAACCATTTCCTTTTTCAATCCTATAGTAAGTGGTATTTTTATTTCAATTTCTAATTGTTTATTGTTGGCATATAGGAAAACCATTGACTTTTTATATTGATCTTGTATCCTGTGACGTTGTTATACTCACTTATTAGTTCAGAGAAACTTTTACTTATTTTTTATTGAGATTTCTGCATAAATAGTCATTTCCTCTATGTAAAAACACAGTTTTTTTTTTTTCCCTCTGCAATGTGTATACTTTTATTTCCTTTCCTGTCCAAATTCGTGAGACAGGAATTCCAGCATCATGTTGAAAAAGAGTAGTGAGAGAAGGTATCCTTGCTATATCAGGGGTTCTTAAGACCACCTTTGCTTTGATTATTTGCTAAGAGTAGTCACAAATCTCAGTATATAGTCATATTCAAGGCTATTATTTATTGTATCAAAAGATTACAAACCAAAATCAGCAAAGAAAATAGGTCCAGGGTGAACTTCAGAGGAAAGCAGATACAGTACATGCTCTCAAGACTCTCCTCAGTGGAGTCACAAAGGATGTGATAATTTCTCCAACAAGGAGTTGTGATAATATGTGTTTAAATGTTCCTCTAGGAAAGCTCGTAAGAAGCTCAGTACCAAGGCTTATCCTGGGGATTGGCAATGTATGTGGCCTCTTCCTAACACATAAAAATTTCCAGGCTCCCAGAAATAAAGGAGGTGTTCAGCATGAAATACATTGTTTACACAAACAAATTAGTCACAGTATACCACACTTATCAGCTACAGAATAATAGGAAAATCTACAAAAAATAAATTCATGGATCCCAGACAAGGGTGAATTTGCAAGTAGATCATCTATGGATTTCAGTCTTAGACTTGCTATGTTAACTCTTTTCTTCATACTTGATATTATGAGAAAAACATTCAGAGTGCCACCATTAAGTAAGAGTTGTACTGTATGTGTTTCATAGGTGTTCTTTATGAAATTCGGGAAGTTTCCCTCTAGTCCACGTTTATAATCACAGATGTATGTTAGATTTTGCCAAATGTTTTTCCCACATCAGTTGATACATGAGTTTTCTTCTTTACCAGGTTGATATGGAGGATTCCAATATTGATTTTTCAATGTTATTGCCTGGAATAAATCCTTTTCATGGTTATGGTGTATACATTTTGTTGTTGTTGTTGTTTGATTATATTTACTAACTTTTGCTAAGGTTTTTGCATCTATGTCAATAAGAGATATTGTTATGAAGTATTTCTTTCTTGTAAGGCCTTTATCTGACTATGGTATTAGGATAACGATGGTATTAGGATACCATCATTGATATTTAATTACCTTAAAAATTCAGTTCCTCAACTGTATTAATCACATTTCAAGTACTCAGTAGTCACATAGGGCTAATGTCTAATAGATTGGACATATTCAATAGTACAAATATAGTAAATTTCCATTTTCTCAGAAATTTCCTTTAGAAAGTCTAACATAAAGAAACAGAAAGAAAGAAACCAGAGGAGAGGTATTTAGTGTCTTAAATTGATTCACAACAGAGAGAATAGTAATTTACTGACTGTTAGAGGTAGAGATGGGAGAGAGAAAAAATTAATATAAAAATGCATCAAAAAGTTCATTTTATATAATAAAAGAAGAAAAAGTTAAAGCAGGTTGCATATAGGAATAATAGGAGGCCTAAACTATATAGAGCCAACAATCGTCTGAGTAATTTGTCATTAAAAAACAAAACAAAGCATGATGATAAACACAGCATACATGATTTATACAATATAAGAAACTGATGGCCCTAAAGACAGTCAAAGAAATTATAAGCTGAGTATTACAATTAATTTCCACTACTTTCCTTTGGTGATTTGTAACCACATATAACTTTAAAATTTCACATTTGTTCACACTTTATCGCCTATTTGTATATGAAATAGAATGACTGCCCTACTGGGGTATGAAGTAAGAGGCTGTTCAGAAAAGAGAATACAAAGAAATCATAACTAAAGAAAAAAGTATATGTTTGAACTTTTTAGAATAACTTGACATTTTAATACTCTTCAATTTGTTTTCTTTATGCTGAATAGGCAAGTAATGAACGTTATGCAGACTACAGGTTATTATTCTTGAATAAGAAATTTTTCAAAAATTTAGAGATTTAATGTAGAAATTAAAAACAATTATTTGGGGTTATTTGGGGAAAAAACTAATTTGAAGAAGAGAAATTCAGTTAAATTCATAAGTAGGGAATTTATCATTTAGGAGATTTTGAGTAAGTAATGTAACTAATATATTCAACAGAATTTTTTTAATGTTTACGATAACATCTAGGTTATTAATTAAATTTATATGTATTCATTTCCAATTTGTATATTGAGTCACATATTATAGATTTCTATGTTTAACAACATTAAACAAGAGCCACCAATATTATAAACAGGCATTTAATTTGTATATAATAAATATTTAATTTTTGTCAATCTCAATGGAATAATTTGCCTGTCATGTTCTCCAAGGATTATGTCAGGAGCTGATTTGTCTTACCTAATGGAAAAATCTCTGGAAGACAAAATCCATGAGGAAAACCCCACATTCTATTATGTGTTTAGTCTCTTGTAAACTGGGTGGATCTTCACAACTGAATCAGCCAATAAACAAAAACTTGAGTTAGGTCATACGATTGTCAAGGCTATGTCATCACAATGCCACATTTCCATCTTGTTTTACTGCAACACTTGCTTTAGGAGTTCAGCTGCCAAGCTTGAGAGAAGCCAAGAAGATGCATGGAGAGGCCAAGTATAGGTGCTCTATTTGATTGTCCTAACTGAGCTCCCAGCTAAAGGCTAGTTTCAATGGCAACACATATGAGTGAGTGAACCTTCAGCTGAGCTCACCCAGCTATGGAGTCATTCCAGATTTTGAGCTGCCTCAGCTGATACCCAGGCATTGAAAATCCCTGCTTTGTAAGCAAAATAATTATTGTTCTTATAATAAGCTACTAAATTGAAGGTGATTTGTTCCAAATAGATAAAGAAGCAGAACATATGGATTAAGGGAAACATGTTTTTTTTTTTGTTTGTTTTCTTATTGAATACTTGAATTACTATCAACAAGGAACTATTTTTAAACTAAATAATCTTTCATTACACTTGGAATTTCCTAGTTTTCACTTTAAGTAAAAATAAACTTCTCTTGTCTTGCTTATGGTTGGCATGTGTCTATAAATTGTTAGAGGAAGATTGTTGTGTTTTCAACCTTTTGTAATCCCAGATCTATGAGGAGGTATGCGATCTGTATTCCCAAACAGCAGGATCCTTTCAGCTTTTCCTTCCGTCTGCTCATGACCTATTAATGTATAATTTCTAGCTCATCAGGGAGCAATAGAGGTCTATTGGACCACTGTCGGCTGGAGGGCTTGTTTATCTTTTTTGGTATTGTTCGGAACCTGCAGAGATTCCATTTATATAATTATCTGTTCAGCAGTGCATTTTAAAACTGTGTTCATATTTTATCAAATATTTCCGGTGTTTGGTACCAAGAGGCCTTTTTAAAAGATATCATATTGTCTTGTTGCCAGAAACAAAATTAGTTTGCATTTAACAGTTTTATTTTCAAGCTCTCATTTCAGAACAAACCTCTAAAGACAGTGGCCAATAACTCCAGCTCTATATCTCCAAAAAAAAAAAAAAAAAAAAGCAAAAAGCCAGTTGTTATAATTGTATCAAACCTCAAAGTAAAAAGAAGTAAATGAAAAGAAAATGGAGAATCATGTCCAATAAACTGTCACTTATAAATATATCCATTGTCATCATTTGCCTCTGCTTTTCTTTTCTTCTTTTAATATTCAGGAGGAGGTGGCAAATAGCTAACCTTAGGAAAGACACCTTGTGGATCATAATGTGGTAGTTAGATTCAGTTGTCAACTTGGCCAGGTGAAGGTGCCTAGATCTAATGCTGTGGACATGAACCAATGGCATGCGAACCTCATCTGTTGCTGATTACATCTGCAGTCAGTTGGGAGGTGTGCCTACTGAAATAAATGATGTCTGATATAATTGGCTGGTGCTTAAATGAGAGAGCTCAACATAGCACAGCCCGAGCAGCTCAGCATACCTCATCTCAGCACTTGCAGCTCAGCCCAGGCCTTTGGAGATGCAGAAAGAAATCACCCCAGGGAAAGTTGTTGGAACCCAGAGGCCTGGAGAGAAGGCCAATAGAGATCACCCTGTGTCTTCCCATGTAAGAAAGAACCTCAGGTGAAAGTTAGTTGCCTTTCCGCTGAAAAACTAATTAAATGAATCCCCTTTTATTAAAAGCCAATCCATCTCTGGTGTGTTGCATTCCAGTAGCTAGCAAAGGAGAACACATAAGATAATTAGTATTTACAGGAACTGATCACTATCAGTTCATAGGAAAAATTGCCATCAAGCTTCACACTTCTCCCACTTGCTATTGTAGATCACTAATTTATCATTTGGTAGTAACTATTCACCAATCAATTTCTCTACTTTTTTGTGGAGATCTTTCTTAATTTGTAGTTCTAGAATTTCTTTATGTAATTCTGTTTGAATCTAAAATAATGCCAACACCAGTTTCATGCAAATATAGCTGTTCACCTCTAGTAACTATCTTGGTTTAAGCATCAAATTTACTTCTATCTCTCTGTAGGTCATTGTTATCTAATAGATACATAATGGCAAGTAATATAAGAGGTTTCAGCGAGTTACAACTCTTCCGTTCTTGGTCCCTAAATGTTTTTGCCATGAGAGATTGTTGAATTTCGGCAAATTCTCTTTTTCCACATTAAAAGCAAATAAAAACAAGCATTTGAGATTTAATTTGATAATATTTTCTTTTATTTCACATATCAAAAATGTATCATTGCAATATATAATCAGTATAAAAATGAGTAGTTAGATATCCTGCATTATAGCCTAAGTTTTTGAAATGTACTGTATATATTATATTTAAAGAGCATCAAATTTCAGATACTACATTCTCATCATTTAAAATGAAATGTCTTCAGTTGTGGTAGCCACAGTTCATGTTCTCATTAACCACATGTAGCAAGTGGTTTTTGTATTGGATGATACCATTCTTAATATTTGCTCTCCTTAATATGTTGCCATTTTCTTTGTAGATTTTTTTTGTATTTAGTTCTGGTTCTTAGAATACACAAAAATGTAAGACTCACTTTTTTCCTTGTATTCTACCAGTGTTAGAGCCAGAGAGGCCTGAGACTACCTATTTAGTTTCTGTTCAGATTATATGATTCCAGAGACAAGAACCCTTACTCCAGGACAATATCTTGAATTCCTCAGAACCAACCTATATAAAGATTAGATTAAATGAAAGGAAAACCACAACCACCGCGCCATCACATAACTTCCCCCTCAATACAGCCACCCACCCATTCAGTCACACAAAGACACACAAACACAAACACACAAGCATTATCACCTTGAAAGGGGTATAAAGAGAATTTGATGAAATTCTATAGTCTTTCATGACCAAAAAACTTAGGAACCAAGAACAGAAGAGTTGTAAATTGATGAAAATCCTTCACAGAAAACTAAAGTAATATTTTTATTTAATTGTAAAATCTATTAAGAACAAGACTAGGGCACTCATAATTGAGACTGCTATTCAGTATACAGAGGGTCTGATCATAAGACAAAAAAGAAAAAAAATATATTACAATGCCAAGAATTAGAGGGAAAAAAAATCACCTCCCATTATTTGAGATCATTTAATTTTCTAACTGGAATATCTGAGAAAATTTGAAAATGGTGTATTAATGTTAAAAACAAAGTAATAATTTTGGAAGACACAAGAATTTGGGGGATACATTAATATTCTTATTTCATAACAAATAGTTTTCAAGTACAGGTCAAAAGGAAGTAATTATTCAAACTATAAGTTAGAGCTCTCAGTCCTTCTGTTATTACTTGAAATACGGAGTCCCCTTGCAATTTATATTTGGATTCTAAATTAATTTGACATTAAACAGCTAAGGTATGTGCACAATAAACTAATTATAGATGTGAAATTTTGGGCTTGTTTTCTAAACACTTTTTTACAGAATGCTTTGTCCTTCAATAACTTCCTGCTTCCTAATACGCTATTGCTATCAATTTGTGGAAATTGCCTTGATGGAAAGAGAGGCTTTATGCCTGTTACTTATTTGGATTGGGAGAACAATTAACGTTTTTCTTTTTAATCAGCATTTTAAGAACTTCTCTTGACAATGCATTGCATTAACAAAAACAGCCATGACAATTTATCTCTGTGTTCTATAGATCAGTGGTGTCCAATGTAATATTTAGTAATGGAGATTTCTATAATCTGTGCTTTTCAATATGGTAGTCATGAACCACATGTGATTATTGTGTGACTGAGAAAGTAAAATTTAATTTTATTCTTATTTCATTAATTTCAATTTACATAGACATGTTTGTGGTTTATGAATTCCATATTGGAAGGCACATGTATAGATCAGCATAGTCATTAGAAAAACACACCACTTCTTAGTGTATTCAGTGCTTAGACATTGATATACTTTTTAAAATTGTTTCCTATTATTGTCAACTTTATAGAGATAATTCCACCTTTATAGAGCAAAATGAGGAAGAGTTTTTTTTTTTCAACTCAAAATATCCTGAGCTTGACTTCTGCATCCTCAAAACTCTCTTATAAAGTCTTACTAAATAAATTAATCAATGACCTATTTAAGGAAATGTTTTAGTTTCCTGACTGCTAAAACAAACATTATGAAATGAATTGGATTAAAAAGGGGGGATTTATTGGCACACGATTTGAGACTGGGAGAAGTCCAAAATTGAGGCATCAACAAGATGACGATTTCTCCCAGAAGACTCTAATGTTCGGGGACTGGCTGCCAGTGATCCTTGGCAATTGGTTTTTCTGCACTTGCTAATGTACATGGTGGCCTCTCCTGGCTTTTTCCTTCTCTCCCAGGTTCTATTGACTTATCGCTTCTGGCTGCTCCCTTTGTCTTTCTCTTGAGAGACCTTGCCTATAAAGACCCATCCTGATTTAGTTGGGGCCCACATCTTAACAGCAGTAACCTCATCAAAAAGCCCTATTTTGCAAGGGTTCAATCCTACAGAAATAGATTAGGTTTAAGAACATGTTTCTCTGGGCACATAGGGCCAAGTCACCACAGGAAGCAAAATCACTTTATTTGGGAGAGCAAACTGATTTTGCCTTATTTAGATTATATACAGCATGTCTTGCCACTGTGGTGTTCCCTACTTAAAATTAACCCATGAAATAGATCTGGATAATCTTCCAAACCTAAAAATTAAAGGGGGGGGGGGTTGTGATCCCATGTCTATTCTTTCCCTTTTTCTTTCATAGTTGGTAAAAAGAATGTGATACCACAGTGAAGTAATTTTATGCCAGTAGGTAATTTAGGTTCAATGGTTATATGTTCAAAGATCCTCTAATTCAGAAGAATTCATTTAAATTGAACTAAAGTAAATTCAATTATGGTGTTATTTTTTCCGGTAATGTTCTCCCCCCATGCAATCACTACCATGAGAACCTTAAATTCACATGCTTCCAAATAGATAATTAAATTTAAGAAAATAAAATTTTACAAATATATTAAGGCATAATTGATATAAAATAGCATGTGCATATTTCAGTTGGACATTTCCATGAATTTTACATTTACATATTCCTATAAACCATTATCACATTCAAGGTGCCAACATTTTCTACTAAAATTGAATCCCATATCACTTATTGCAGAAATTTTTAATATTTGTGATAATATATTACCCTATTCTATCTTTGACAGAAACATTGACTAAAGCTAAGTAATAATATATTTCACATTTTTATTCTCTATGTGGAATAGGGTAAATGAACATCTCTACTACTAGCATCTTTAAATCCAACCCTTGGATTAATTTCAAATTCATCATAGTCTTTGGAGGAGACCAAAAGTAACCCCTCATCAACCAATGTTAATTCCATTTGGAAACAAGCACTCAAAATGATTAACTTATACATAAACAAAGGGCATGTAAAATATTACAGAATAAAAAAATTGGTCCAAAGAAGTCACATACATATATGCATGTGTCTCTGAGAAGATTGTGACAATATTGATCCCTGAATGCTTGCAAAATAACAATTCTCAAGGAAAATCAGATATAACTCAATTTATTACAGTTTCTGTCAAATTGTACATATATGTGTGTGTGTGTCTGTGTATTTGCATGTATGCTAGAGATTTGCTCTGAATATTTCTCAATTAATTTGCCTTTCCAAGTTTAAAGTTATTTCAGTCCTTCAATTTACATTAGGCTATATCCAGTACCATGAAATGCTTTATAATTATGATGGCTAAAATCTTTATTGTTAAACTATAAGATTTTTTCTATCCTCTTAAATCTGCAAAACTATCTTTGATTGACTGCTTCTGAAGTAAGTAGACTTTTTTTTAGCTATTTTGTTTTAAAATAAAAGAAATTTAAAGTGAGGAATAAAACAAAACAAAAAGCCCCTAAAATATTTAATAATAGTGCTTGGACCAGAGAAAAACTCTTTCATCCTGAACTGTTCTTTTCCTATTACAAATTTTAAATTTAACCTAGCTTGTAAATAATAATAGTAGTACAGTATATATGGTCAGATGCCTAATGACTGATAGCATCTTGCCAAATAATGAATGATTTCAAAATGGCATGATCGCATGTATAGAGTATCAAAATGAACATAGGAAAAATGATTAAGTCCTGTTTCTAAGGATAAGCAGCACAGACTAAAACAAGCATCTTAATTCTTCCTGATTTAAGTCAACTCATCTGTAAAGAGGATGGTTAGAGTATGTGCTCTCTAAGTTAATTCACATTTCGAGAATTCTATTCCTTAGTTTTTTCTACTCCACCTGACAACTCAATTTAAGGTGTTTATATTTTTAACTTTTATTTCATCAGTGTTATGAAAGAGATTAGAAATTACTAAGGACGCACATGTTGAAGCTTAGTTCTTTTATTAGCATACCCATTTCCAGGTTTCAAGAATATCCCTGACTTCAGGTTCAACCTTTCCTTTTATTAAATTTCCTCATCAAGTCTTGAAAATTCAGTGTGTGTGGTTCCCTAATCAAGGGGAGATATATTAAATATCATCCATACATGCTAAAACCTGTGAACATTTCCTGCATTTTAAAATTTACTTTGTTCAAATTATTTTTGATTCTTCCACTTTCATTATAATTTGGGGGGGTGTCAAATCTGAAAATGATTGGTTTCTAATTGCCACATGTGTAATCCAATGTCAAGTATGAGTGTGACCTGAATTCTTGAAGTAATAAGTAATGTTCCCTAATGTTTCAAATTCAACAGCTTCAATGGATTATGGGAGCACTAAGAAACCCGACCTTATGGGCCAGTTGGCTTATTACATAAGGCTCAGAAGTCTTTAATTTCAGGATTTTAGGTTAATTGTAAGACATTCTTGAGAAAAATTTAAAGAACTTTCCATGATATCGTCATATGATCACAATAGGAAAATGAAAATTCACAAAGAAAGCAGGAGCATGTGGACAAAGATGAAAGTTAACGATATTGTTAAACACTTTCATAACATCAATGATTTGTTAAAATGCAGTGTATCAGCATTGTAAATAGAGCATATGTTGAGCAAATTCTGTGCAACTGGCTACAATATTGAGTTGCAGATGGTTTTGGACTGTAAGGGGCATATAAAATTCAGTATATTTAATTATAACAACTAAATTATGACATCTGCTTGCAAAATTATTTTGAGAAATCAATTGCATATTTGTACACTTATTGAATTGCAATATGCATACATCAAATTTCATATATCATAATATATATTTGAATTACATTTTAAAAATTGAGCTTATCCATATGATGATATGGATCAAGTAAATAAACCTACATTACCAGCACTCTAGAATGCCTCCTTGATGTCCTGTCCAACCAATGACATTTATCAAGAACTGCCATCGCTTTGAGATTGCTTTGCCTGTTGTGTACTTTATATAAGTTGAATTAAGTAACATATACTAGTCTATGAATTTATGTTCTAGCTTAATATTATGTTTGAGAGGCTCACCATTTTTATTCATATGTAGTTGAAGATCTACTATGCTCATTATTGCATAATACTCTCTTTGTTGGTGTACATTAATTTACATTTCCATTCTGCTTTTGGTGGCATGTGGGTATTTTCAAGTTAAGCACTATTACATTTCTACTGGTATGAACAAATTAATACATGTCATTTGGTGTATGAATTATCTTAATTCTGTTGGATATATGTTGGGAGAAGAATTGATGTGCCATAGATCATATATGCATTGAGCTTAGTAGACAATGCTAAATCGACCTCTAAAGAGTGCTCAGTGTATCTGGTTTAGTGCATACTAATGCCACAGTCTTAAGTACCGCATGATAATAGGTCCGGATATTTAGAAGTTTCTTATCTCCTACTTTCTTCTATTTGTCTTGGTTGGTCATGGCTTTTACATTCAAATATGTTTAGAAATAGATTGTAAATTTTAGCAAAAGACTGCTGTTATTTTGATGGACTATGTGTCTAATATATATATTTATTTAGGAAGAACGTACATTTTTACAATATTGAGTCTTGTGACCCACAAGTTGGTTTATTCCTTCTTCTATTGAGATATTTTATTTCTCCCAGTAAAATTTTATAATTTTTCCTGGTGGGTCTTGAACCTGACTTGTTAGATACTTTCTCTTCAGTATTAGATGCTTTTGATGTTATTGCAAGTAATGCAATATTTTACTTTGTTTGTGTCTATCCGTTGGTATCTATAGAAATATGATTAATTTTGCATATCAACCATACATCCAGTAACATTGTTAAATTCCCTTACTAAAGATCAAAATTTAGGTAGATTCTTTTCATTTCACAGGGAACCAAACACACTGGTTTTGATCAGTGGCAGTTTTCTTAGTCTTTCAGTTCTTAAATCTTTAATCCCTTTAATTGATTTTTCCACTGACTATTCTTCCCTCACCTTCCTTTGAGAAAAAATGACTGCAGATCAGTATTTCACCTTGGAACTGCTACTCTCCATTTAAAATTAAAATTCATCTTGTGATTCTCTTGATTCTGTTTATACATTCAGTATAAATTAATATTTTTTTCTATGTATTGCAATAGAGACATTGGCCTGCCATGACTTACTATATGCTAAACAAATGTTAAAGTCCCTCTGATCAAGGCTTAAATTCTAAAACATTACGATATTCGATCTTCAATTATGGTATATTGAGAAATAGATGCACATACCGAATTTATATTTATATAATAACATGTTTGGCATTTACTGATATGATAAGTAAACATCTTTAAGAGATTATAATCCCAAACCCAATTTCATTTTCATCTATAGACAGTTATCCTCCACTGACTGTGTAATTTTTTTTCAGATAATAAATGTGTGCCACTGTGGTGATCCAAGATGAAAATAAAACATAATTAACTTATTTTTTATTATATGGGATAATCCTGGTTGCTGTTAAGGCCCACAAATATATAATAAATCAAGCATAACAGTAGTTTCACTTGTAAGGGTCCAAAGTTAGTTTTTATTAAGCTGACAGGGTGACTGCTTTTCACTACCCAGTTATTCAAGGAGCCAGATCAACAGAGACTCTGCCATGTTGAGTTTATAGCTGCCAAATTTACATTGATTGTTTCTATTCCATTTAGGCAGAAGGAGGGAAGATCACAGAGAAGGAACAATAATTTCTTATGGGCCAGGCATGCATGCATGCATCACTTCTGATTAAATTTAATTCAATAGAATTGCCATATGGCTATGAATAATCACCAATATTTGAGAAATTTAATCTGCTTGCATTCCTGTTTAAAATTAGATTGGATTTTGAATTGTTGAGATCAGGTACAACACAATGGACATAACAGAGATCATGCATGAGAATAGACAGTGTGTTACTCAAAGGTCCCAGAGAAAGAGGAGTCTGGGGGAAGCATGATTGGTTCCAAGGCTCAACCAGCTGAAAGAGAGCACACAGGCAGAGTCTGAGATTAGCAGATTTCCCACAGGGATCAGCACTGGTTGGTTTAAAACGAAAGTGTATGGAAAAGGCAAAGGATTTAAGGTCCAAGAGTTGTGGGGATGGTGAGCTATTTGGGTGAGGTATATCAGTGGTGTGAGTGGGGGCCACAGATGGGGTTTGGACTCCATGGGGTATGTACACCGCAGAGCAGGAAACCTGCTTATTAGACCAAAGGCCAATGTTCAGGTAAGTGACTTAGTCAAAAAAGATGGATGCTTAGGGACCACACACACAAAAATTTGATAGTTATAATAGTTCCCAGGAAGAATAAAAAGATGTATGTTTTGTTGAAATGTACAAAAAGAGAGATATGTATAAAACTTCAAAAAAACACAAATTAATCCTTCCCAAAGATTCTAGAAGATAGGGAATAGCTATACATCTATGGGAGATTATAAGATAAACTATAATTCCATTGAGTGAATAATGGAAGAATAACAAGATTTCAGTTGATAAAAGAGCCAGGGCTCAGTCTAAAAACATGATACGAAATGGATTGGTATATAATGGAACTATAAATATAGTACATTCCTTTTGATGAAGGATTTGACATTTGTTGTTGTGGCTATCTGAGCAAAGAGCACTGGTAATAAGGCTGAGGAATGCTTTTGAGTAATTTGTCCTGTAAATCTTAGGTTTGAAAATCAAATATCTAATGTTTTTATAGTGAGTATAGAAGCTCAAATTATACATTTATCGACTTGGTCAGAGTCTATATACTTTGATTTATTGATGCATCACTAAGCAATATATAAACATTTAGGTTTCTGTTAGTTTCTAGAATGCTATCTCCTTATATCTAATTGTGTACGCTTAGGGTACAAAATTGTCCAGATTATCTATGTCTGTAAAATGTAATGAACATTTATTGATGCCATATTTTAGCATATTTCATGCACACTGCCATAAGACAAAATTGTTTGTCAAGATAAGCTAAATTAACTCCAGGTGTGGGCAAAATGATAAGGAAAACATAGCTCCCTAATTATAAAATCATATTTTTCCTTATTCAAGAGAAAAGTCAGGACAGGCTACAGTGGCTCAGCAGGCAGAATTTTCACCTGCCATGCCAGAGACCCAGGTTCAATTCTGGTGCCAGCCCGTGCAAAAATCAAAAACAACAACAACTAAAAAGAGATGAGTCAATCACAGAAGTAGCCATTCCAAATAAGTTTATGAATAAATATCTTTTATAGCAAAACTTCTATAAAATACATAATTTATGGACATGTGTTGTGCTAAAATAGGAAAGTTATGTCAATTTGCAAATATACCTTAGATATATTTTTCTCTAGGTATTTCTGGAACTAGTTCATAACAACAATAAATTAAGCACAGCATTTATAAGTAATTATAATTATAGCCCACTTTTACCGTAATACCATGCTTTGAGAGTCACAATAGAGTATACCAATATTTAGGAAAGTTTGAAAGTGTTTGTTATTACGATTTATTCTTTTCCATTTTGGGCATTCTGGCAACCACCAATTGGGTCAAAAATCTCAGTTGTCTGATTTCTAGTCCAATTAAATTTATATTGCACCAGCTCATTTTTTTTCCTGCTTGTATATTGAGGATTTGATTTTTTGTAAGGATCATAGCCAACACACGTGAATAATTATTGTAAATGCATATATAGTGGTCATAATAATCAATGGACAATTTATATCCTCAGTGATATTAAACCATTAGAAAAGTGTAGGTAATCACAGAACTTAAATTGCAAACGCATCTCAATTTAAAATATGAATAATAGCTTACGATATGTTGTGTAATGCATATTTATGTTTTATAAAAATACTCCTATAAAATCACTGCATTCAATGCCATAATTGCTATTTTTGCAATAAAATATTTGTAAAAGACTATAACTTTTATGGGATGGCTAGTGTGAAACGACAGATTTTTTTCATTAAGATGAATTTTAATTCAAAGAATCCTAGTAAAAAGAGATATCAGGGTAAATATAAATGTATTCTCTATACAGTTGTGCTGGTTTGAAGCTGTTATATACCCTAGAAAAGCCATGTTCTTTCTCCTAATCCAATCTTGTAGAAGCAGACCTATTTTATAGGGTGGGACCTTTTGATTAGGTTGTTTCAATGGATTCCATGATCTCTGCCCATTCAAGGTGGGTCTTAATTACCTTACTGAAGTCCTTTAAGAGAGAACCATTTGGGAAAAAGCTGAGAGTCAACACAGATAGAGACATCTGGAGAGGCAGAAAGGAAATATCTCTGGAGAAGCTGTTTGAAACCCAAAGCCAAAGCACAAGCTGATACCGCCATGTGCCTTCCCAGATGATGTAGGTGCTCCAAAGACCATCGACCTTTCTTGAGTCAAAGTATCTCTCTCTGAATGTCTTAGTTTGGGCATTTTTATGGCCTTAGAACTGTAAATTTGCAATTTAATTAATCCCTTTTATAAATGCCAACCCATTTCTGTTATATCGCATTCCGGCAGCATTAACATACTAAAACACAGTACTGTATATTTCTTAATTAAAATTTGACAAGAAGAAGATGGTGGTAAATCTGTACTGAATAAAAAAATCATGCATAGGTGAACAAAATTTCAACATGCAGCTTATTTGAGAGGTTATATCATATTTATAAAATAGAATGATAATAAAATCAAGACAAAAATGAGATAATGCAGTAGGTATGAGGTATATGAACCCTCTTCACACACATATGCACATACCAAAATTCTGTGCAATGTAATGGAAAGATGTGGATTATTGGATTAACATTTGATTCTGATACAGTTCTACTGCCTACAAAATCTGAGATATATAGGCAATTAAAATAAATCTCTAAACTTCCTATCTCCTTATCAATAATAAAGACTATTAATAACCTATGTTTTTTGCATAAATATTCTTCATGTAAAGAGTACAGTGTGTTTCAGGTACCAAGTCCATATTTTTGATGGTTATTCTTGTGAATCAACTTGGCTAGCCCAGTTATTTAATAAAACACTAATATAGGGGTTGCTGTGGAGGTATTTTGTATATGTGGCTAACATTTACAACATGTTGACTTTAAGAAAATTGCCTTCTAAAATATAGGTGGGCCTTCACCTAATAAATTTTACATTGTAAGAGCAAAAACTAGGGTTTCTCAGAAAATAAACTCTACCTCAAGAATGCAGCATAAAATTCTACCTCGGTTTCCATCCTGCCATCGTGTCTCACAGATTTTGGAGTTACAAACCCCACAATCACAGGAGCTAAGTTTTGAAACAAATCATACATATATGTGTGTGTGTGTGTTATGTGGTGTTTATGTTATGACAATGCATGCACAGTTCATGCCGTGAAGTGAAATGCTTCCATTCCAAATAAAACTTGAATTATTTTCAATATCAGTCTTGTTTGGAGCCATATCTACCCAGTGCTTTGTACTCTGACCTTCCAAGTGCAACACATCTAGATCAATTTAAAATGATGGAGTCATTTCACTGAATCATTCCTTCCACTTTAATTAAAGAAAAGTAACATCTCACCATTATTCCTCAGTTGATATTTTCAATGATTTTTCTGTAGCTCATTTCCTGTAAAAATATTTGTTCTAAATATAAATTAACCTGTCACAGTAGATGTGCTGCCTTTCCCTTGTGTTGCCCCACTACTCCTCTCTGATACAGTTATTAAACTCTATCAGAATTTTCAAGGGGTTGTGAGAGTTGAAAAGACTGCAAAATCTTTTGACTAAGAGAAACTAAATTTAAACTGAATGAAACTTCAATAATTCTTCCTTGTGTATTAGTCAAAAACATTCTCCTGGGCCCAACAACTGGGGAGGTCTATTGATTAACCATTTTGTACCCACTACATACAGGCAACAGCAGGTCTTTAATAATGAAGACCCCTGTAGTTGTTAGGTTCAGATGTCAGCTTGGCCAGGTAATGATGTCCAGTTGCTCTGTTGCTGTGGACTTAAATCATCAGCCTGTGAAATTGATCTATGGCTAATGACATCTGCTGTTGGCTAAGCAGGGTGCTTTCCACAATTAGAGACGCTTAAAAGGAGGTGTCAGAAGAGAAGCGCTCAGAGCCGCTCAGACCTAGATATTTGGAGATGCAGAAAGGAATTGACTTGGGAAAAGCTGTGTGAACTCAGATGCCAGGAAGGAAGGCCAGCAGATGTTGCCAAGTGCCTTCCCATGTGACAAAGAAAGCCAGAGGAAAGCCAGCTGCCTCTTCTCTGAAGAAGAATAACTTTGTAAATAAATAAATCCCCCTTACAAAAGCCGCTTCCTTTCTGGTTATACTGCATTCTGGCAGCCTTAGCAAACCAAAATAGATTTTGGTACCAGAGGAGTGGAGTGCCATTGCATGTGCAAAAAAAAAAAAAATGCATTTTGGATAAAGTTTTCAAATGAATAAGGGGAGAATCTTGGAAGAATTGTGAGGTGTTTGATAGAGATCCTGGTTTGCTTTGAAGAGACTTTTGGTGGAAATATTGACTCTAAAGATACTTCCATTACAGATTTAAAAGAGGGCAACACTTGCTTTAACAGGCAGAAAGTATGGGAAAATTGAATCTTGGTTCTGGATAGAAGTGAGAATTTGAATTCAATGATCTGGGATGCTTGGCTAAGGAGATTTCTAAACTGAGTGTGGAGTATGGAGACTGATTTCTTCTTGCAGCTTATAGTAAAATGTGATGAGAGGGATAAATTAAGAACTGAACTTCTGAGTGCAAAGAAACCAGAAATTTATGGTCTGGAAAATTCTGGGCTTCCAGAAACTAAGACTACAGAGAATAGTGCCCTACATGAAGATTTAATCAAACATGGAACCAGTCAACCCATTGCATGGCAAGCAAGGATTAGAGATGGCGTGTTCCAGAAAGGATTTGTGGAAGGTCCTATTGTTTGGTGGCTTTGATCCCTAGTATGCTGCATGCCAAGTCAAAAAAAAAAAATTTGTGAGACCTGTATAAGCAGAACTACTGCCAGTCTGAAGAACAGACTGAAGGAAGAACAGTCTTAGAGGCAGAACCATGGAAGCTAAAATCTGAAGCCAGGAACTTAAGCCCATTAGAGTGGATCCACCTATGCATGTGGAGGGGATGAGTTTGCCTCAGAGGCAGAGGGCAGGCCTTCCACTTTGATGTTTAGGAAGAGTTCTAGTGCCCGGGCCTCATAGAAGATGGAACACATTCTCTGGGGATTTAGGAGAGCATGTCTGCCATCCCATTTTTCTGAAGGGATTGAGCATGTACCCAGGTAGGCAGAGAATCTGGGTGCCATCCAGATTCTTGAGGAGGGTCAGGCTGAGAAAAAAGTGGTTTCTCCAATGTTCTCCAATATTGAAGCACTCACCCCATGTTGAGAGAGAATAGGACCGCTACATAGGCCCTTGGAATGGGTGGGATTGCCTCTTTCTAAAGCCCTGAAGATGAATGACTTTCAGACTTTAAAATCTAATGGAATTTGTCCTCAGTTTTTCAAAATTGTTTAGGTCAGGTGATCTCTGTTTTCCTTCCAATTTCCCCCTATGTAATGCGATCATTTATCCTATGACTATTTCTTCTCTGTATATTGGAAGCAGATAACGTGCTCTAAGTTCACAGATCCACAGCCAGAGAAGAATTTTTCTTTAGGACAGATCATGCCTGTACCTGACTTTGATGAGATTGTGTACTATTTTTGAATTGGTATTGTATTGTATTGTTACTGAAACGTTTTAAGGATATTGTGATATTATGATGAAATGAATGTATTTGTACACGGAAAAATTTAGTATGTTGTATGCAGGAAAATTGCTAGGCAAAAAAAAAAATGTTATTGTTTTCTATTTAGAGATTAAGTAGGATTTCAAGCAATGTACATAGTTGCCGATTTGAAAAAGAGTGCACACTATAGTAGTTAGGTTCAGATGTCAAGTGGCCAGAGGATGGTGCCCTGTTGCTTTGGAATTAAATCACCAGCATGTGAAATTCCTCTATGGCTGATTCATCTGTGGTCAGTTAAAGAGAGTACCATCTGCAATTTGTGAGATTTAAAAGTAGGAGTCAGAAGAGAGGAGCTCAGAGCAACTCAGACCCAGACATTTTGGGATGCAGAAAAGAACTGCCTTGGGGAAAGCTCTTTGAACCCAGAAGCTGGGAGAGAAGGCCAGCAGACAGCATCGTGTGCCTTCCTATGTGACAGAGAAAGTCAGAAGAAGACCAGCTTCCTTTCCTCAGATGATCTGTAAATTTGTAACTAAATAAATCCCCTTTATAAAAGCCAGTCCCTTTCTGGTTGTATTGCATCCCAGTACCTTAGCAAACTAAACCAATTCTCAAATTATGTTTTTACTATCTATAATCACCTCTATTGCAATAAAACCTATGGACAACTAGAGATAGATAATCACAACTCATTTGCATTTCAAAATGGATTTTACAGTACTTGAAAATCAGTATTTAAAGGAAAAGATTTTGAAATAAACTGCCACAGTGGATATATGCTAAATTATCCACAAAACTGCCAGATGTTTAAAGATGTTTCAGTTTTATTTTATAGAACATCAAGTATGCACCTCCAAATGGCACAAATTTGAAAGGAAATAAAATATACATTGAGGACTTTTCAAAGTAATGCTTAGTCAGTTTTACAGTACTTTGAAATTGATTTTATTCAACTGGATGAACTTCATACAAAATTTTAATCAAAGTCATAAAGAGCTCACATCCTTAATGGTAAATTCCAAGTCCATTATTCTGTCAACCACCTACTGAATTTAACTAAATTTTCCACTGACTTACTTGGATTTTCATAGATTCATTCTGTAGGGTATATCTATTTCAGAATTGACTTCCATTCTATTCATACAGTAAGAAAATTAACAAGTCAGACATGAATTGTAGGAAACTAATCTAAAAGCAAGAGGTACAGCATGTTTTTTTTTTCAAATAACAAATCAATTAGGAACTGTAGGTCCTAGATGACAGAAATATTTTTGAGAAAATCAAATGGTAACATTCAAGCATATCCATTACCTTGATCTCCTTCACTTAGTTGTACATTAAATTTCTGTGTATTAGGCATAAATTATTATGGCTGGCATGGTGAATTTCTTTTACTCAGTGTTTTAATTGGAGGTTTTTTTGTTGTTGTTTCTTTTGGGATAATACATTTTCTCTTTTAGCAGACTCACTTTTTAAATATCTAGTAATGATCAGCCATTTTCATCACTTGGCCTGATGCAAGTGAAAGAAAACCACAAAGAAAAAGTTTATGCCAGCAAAAGTACAGTTCCATCTCACATCTCAGTCTCTTCGCTCTTCATTAGTGTTGCCATCTATGCTGGTTTGGAGCTATATGGACCCCAGAAAAGCATGTTCTTATACTTAATCTATTCCTGTGAGTATGAACCCAAGGTAAGTAGAAGCATTTGATGAGATTACTTCAGTTAAGGTATGGCCCACATCAATGAAGATGGGTCTTAAACCTCTAACTGGAATCCTATGTAAACAAAATGAAACTCAGCAGAATAGAGGGAAAGTCACAGGAAAGAAGAAGCTTAAATTCAGTGGAACCTGGAAGGGAACTGAGATGCCAGCACAGGCCACCATGTGCATTGCCAGGTGACAGAGGAGCCAAAGACCAAAAACCCTTGTCAGCCAACCCCAGAATGCCATAGTCTTTGGTGAGAAAGCATCACCTTGAATGATCCGTTGATATGGACTTTTTCCTGGTTTTAGAATCCTGACCCATTAAATTCTATTGTTTTAGCCATTCCTCTTCATAGTATTTCTTGAGCAGCCAAGGGAATTAAAACACCATATCTTCTCTACTCTCAGATTGCCCTATTAACCGCATGTTGAGTCCAGTAAACTCCCCTTTGCTTGTGTTTTATTCATTTACCTGAGATCTTTTTTAATCACTGTGAACCCTCAGTTTTCTCTGAGTTTAGTGTCCTTGGGCCACTCACAGCTTACTATATGTACACTGCTTGAATTTAGTTGTTATTGAGTATCTAAACTGAGAGAAAAAATTCTTCCACTACCTTTTAAATCATAACTTTTCTCTTAATATAAATATAGGCACCACTATGACAGGAATAAGATTTTTTAAGGCAACATCTACTAAACAGTAGAAGTCGCTTCCTTTTCCTACTCTAGACACTAAATTATTAATGCAAATGATGAATTACCATTTACTTGGTACAGAATGTAGCATGGTTCTTGCTTCTGAATATATTCCTAATAGATGCTCACTAAATATTTGGGGAATAGATGAATGAATAAACTTTAACATGCAAGAAATAAATACTGAACCAAATTACAAAGTGAGAACAATACAATTATTTATTCAAAAAAGAAGAGTAATTGCACATCAGTTATATATAATATGTGTTTGATTATATCTTCCAAGCTTTCCTTATAGAGATTTGACAAAATCTTTATGCAAATGTGAAATACTGAAGTTGTTTCCATGTGCTTTTCTTCTGTTTAATCATTTTGCACACCACTGACAATTTCTATTGCATCCCATAATTTTCTTGTCCAGCATTAATTTCTAACAGAAGACAACTTTAAGTTAATGTCAGGGTTTTAAGCTTCAGTCACAGGAAATTTTAATCCCCATTTTTCATGCAAAGAATCTTATTAACACTTGCTAGCACTGGTCCTGCTGGTATTTTAAAAGTATGTTCTGTAACATTCATTTTGTCTTTTTTATATGCTAATAACATTACTTTTGCTGTGTCTTTTTCTTGGTCTCTTTTTCTCTCACTCTCTCTTTTGTTCAGAATTCTCTGAATACTCCAGAACTGTAGAATAATTTAATTTCTTCTTTTGCAGACAAAGATTTCCTGGATGAGTGTGACTTTATACACAGCACCTTCTGCTTAGACATGAGGACCCCTTCCAAAAAAATCCTGTCCCATGCCTACACAACAGTTCAAACTTTTAGTGATTAACCATGTAAAAGTATCATTTTTCTACTAAAGAGCCACTTGAAGAGGAAATGTATATATGTGTGTGTGTCTGTGTATGTAATGAGTTATTTAAATAGTTAAATATCAATCTGGATGCACTTTTACATAGTTACTAATAAATAACAGCATATCTACATAAACAAAGGATTATTTTGTTCATTCCTGCTCATATATTTTATTACAGTATACTATGATTGCATCTGTAGCTGGTAAAACTTGAAGTTTTAATACCAAGTGTATTGACATTTGAATCCCTTTCATTTGGTGTTATCCAGACTATTCATTTTTCTTGGAATCTGTATTCCCCCATAAAAGACTTTCACTGAAAATAAAAGGATGGTGGAAATGGGGGAAATAGGGGACTGCGTCTAAGAGCCTGTGGCATAGTCCCTGTTTGAAACCTCTGCTAAGAATGACTTTGCTTCAGTTTTGAACTTGTTGGATCTTCCTTTAGGAAAGAACTAAGGCAGTAAAGAACACAGTTTTTCATTACTACACTTTTCCTCAAGCAATTCTCCAAGCCAGAGGCATAGTTTCAGTGATGTCTCATATTTTGAAAGGAGTTGTTTCAAGCAGTCTTTTACATTTTATTTGATGTTATATCACATATCACTGCTATCCTTTCATTGCAGTGTTTCCCCAAACTTCCAACTCTTCAGAAAGCTACAGATCTCACTGAGCTACATGAGAGCTCTCCCATCAAATTTTGTCTTTGTTCTGTAGAAAAGATGGAAAGTTAATAATCAAAATTTTGTTATCTCAACTTATAGAAGTCAATGTTTATGTTTACTTTCAATGCCTTTCCAAAAAGAGGGAGGCTGAGCCCTCGATCTTAGGGTCTACCCTTGTGAAACATTCCTGCAAAGGAGAAGGTAAGTCTACTTATAGTTAGTTATGCCTAAGAGTCACCCCCAGAGAACTTATTACTCAGATGTGGCCCCTCTCTCTAAACCAACTCAGCAGGTGAACTCACTGCCTCCCCTATTACATGGGACATGACTCCTAGGGGTGTAAATCTCCATGGCAACATCGGTCGGGACTCCTGGAATGTGTAAGAACCCAGCATCATGGGATTGAGAAAACCTTCTTGACCAAGAGGGAGAGGAGAGAAATGACACAAAATGAAGTTTCAGTGGCTGAGAGATTTCAGAGTAGAGGATTTATCCTGGAGGTTGTTTTATGCATTATATAATATCCATTTTTAATTTGTGATATGTTGGAGTACCTAGAGGGAAGTACCTGAAACTGTTAAATCATATTCCAGTGGTCTTGATTCATAGATGATTGTATAACTATATAACTTCTACAATGTGACTGTATGATTAGGAAAACCTTGTGTCTAATGCTTCTTTTATACAGGATATGGACAGATGAGAAAAAATAAGGATAAAAATAAATAAGTGTTTGGTGGGATACAGGATTAAAATTGTGGGGAAATTGAATTACTAGGTGTCAATGAGGTGAGGGTAAGGGCGATGGTATATATGAGTTTTTTTTTCTTTTTATTTCTTTTTCTGAAGTGATGCAAGTGTTTTAAAAATGATCAAGCTGATGAATATACAACTACGTGATGATATTGTGAACTACTGATTATACACTATGTATGTGAATAGTTTTCAATAAAAATATTAGAAAAAAGAGTAAAGGGGAAAAAGTAACAGTAAGAAAATGTGTTAAATAGTAACATACCTAAGCTGTGAGCATGAAATGGACTGGGAAAGTAGTTCAATGATAGCCATAAATAAGTAGTTTAAATTTTGCTTTTTGGTTAGGTAACAATAAAAAATATAAGAAAACAAAACTGAAGTGTATGTTGTTTAAAACAAACCCACTTAAATAAATTTTGATTGTGAAATGTGCAACAAATAAAAAGATGGGACAGTTTTATCTAAATATATTGATATAGAAAAATTTGCAAAGAAGCCATATTTTTACTTGCAAAAGGAAGTTAGAAGTTCTGCAATATTAGCATTATGAAAAACTATATGCATATGTATATAGATATTCTGACATACGGGCATTCACATATCAGTGACTTTCAATAAATAAATGAAAAAAATAAAAATTTTAATATAGATTTATCTATATTGTTTACAGGGATTCATGAAGGAAGAGAACAGAGAATAGCCTTTTTGATCTAGACATACCTGTATTTCTTCATATTTTTACAATGAGCATGTTACGTTCACATTTTAAAAAAGTTGAAATAAAATGCATTCAAATTGTTCAAATTTTATGATTTAGGCCATAGTCTTATCCAATGATTGCAGACCTCCATGACTATAATTATATCATTTGAGTTTTATCACATGTAATTAAAATTAGGGTGCAGACCATGAGTGGCACTCACTTTTATGCATAACATGACCTTGTCATGACCTATTAGTTTGAGGTGTATCCTGAAATGCTGCATTTTAAGCACTTCTTAGTCATCCATGTAGCTATGTATGAAGACTATGAGTGGTAGAGGAATTCATCTCATTGGTCCTAAATGACAAAGAAGAGGGTAAAACTATTCGACAAATGACCCCTTGAATGAGCAGGAGGTACTTTTCTAACACTTTCTGATATTTTTTACAGAAATACATTATTTTAGCACAATCCTAAAAATGACTTATCTGCCTTATAAGAAAACATTAACAAAATGAGAAAAATTTTGAAATGTAAGTGAAATATTTCAGCCATGAGGGAAAGCATGTTTAAAAGAGAAAAAAATATTGTAGAGTAACATGTATTATCAAAATTTGTAAAGGAAACATAACTTATACCTAGAAAACAAGTTCATATTCATCTGTTTGCTGAATTAAAAGCATGATGTATTGTTCTTATATACTGTAGAACCAATTATGACTTTATTTAGAATAATTGTTGCATTTATTTTTTATCTTTCTTATATCTGTTAGGTGAAATAAATTGGCTGCCTACAATGGCTTTTGGGAGTGACTCTTTTTCCAAGCAGCAACAGGGACTTTTAGAAGAGTTAAAAATGAAAGTAGGGCTTTCTAAATCCTGTGATGTGGGTCGTTATGGGAACTCAAGCTCAGGCACAACTGAAACTTTCAGTAAATGAGGGTTTTTTTTTTTTTCTATACAGCACAAAGCATCCCAAAGAGCAGAGATAGAGATCTCATTGTGGCTGGTCTTCTAGGAAGGCCAACTGCTCAGATCAGGGTCTGTGGATGGCAGTTATCTGCCATATATATACCCCAAGGGGTGGGAGCCCTGCTCCAGCACAGTTCCTGCCCTGATAAGCAGCTAGAACTGCTTGTTCCCAGTTGTGGGTTTAAAGTAAGGTCAGGCTGGCCCATTAACCCTAAAGTCTCCCCTGGGCTTTGGAATGGAAACATATTGAAGCATCTGCACACAATAGAAAATGAGTGGGGGATAGCCAAGGGCTGGGAGATAGTTAGCGGGTTTGTCCCTTACTTTCCTAGTATACCCTCCAAAAGTTGTATCTTGAGAAAAATTGAAGATGAGCCAGTTTTGGGTTTTGGTCCAATAGAGATACACTATCAGAAATGAACAAATATACAGAAATAAGTAATTTGTGATGATCATTCTCCACTTTGTAAGACTCCCCTTAATGATAAAAAACCTTAAACATCAACCAATTATGGTACTTTCCCTATTGGAAATCCCCTAATTGACTTTATAAGCTTAATGTAACTGCTAATTATTTTGAGACTCTTACCTTGGTTTGCGCTCTCCTTGATTCAGCAGTTTCTCTTTCAATAAATCCATTGTATTATTATCGCTGCCTCCAATATTGGTGTCTTTTGACATTTCTTAAAGAGCAAAAACAATATCGAAAGTGCATTCACTATATTGTGATAAAAATAGGTGGGATAGGGAACAATTAAGGGAAGCATAAATAAAACAAAGCAGGAAATATTAGGGCCCAGCCAGTAGGTACCTATAAAATAGTTCAGAGTCAAATTGATTACATACTTGTAGTTCCCAGAATCCAAATAAATACATAAATAGCATTTTGCTTATGTGATTCATGCTCTTCCATATGATAAATGCTAATAAAATATTTACTTTAAGATGACAATGGTCCCTAACACTGAGACCTACTAAGAGTTGCCTGGATCCGCAAAGCTGCATAATTAAACTCCAGTGTATACTTAGTAAGTGTCTTAGATTCCCACTGCCGTCATAACAAATTACCACAACTTGGGGACTTAAACCACCATTACTTTACTCTTTAGCATTTCAGAGGCTAGAATTCTAAAATAAAGGGGACAGCAGGACCTCAGTCCTGAGGGAAGAATCCGGGGAAGGAATCTACCTTAACTCCTAATTTCTGATGGTGGCTGGCAATACTTGATGTTCCATGGCTTGAGGTAGCATAACTCTAGTCTCTGCCTCCAACTTCATTTGGTTTTCATTCCCTCTGAGTTTGTGTCTGCATCTGCTCCTCTTCTTATAAGTACACCAATTACATTGAATTAGAGCCCCTACCCTAATTCAGTAGAGTTTCATCTTAACTTCATTACATCACAGACTGGGGGTTAAGACTTCAGCAGATATTTGCAGGAGCAGGTAAGGCATAATTCAACACATCAGAGGAGCTAACCCAATAATTTCCTAGTAAATATGACAAGGACTTGTAGTTTTTTCTAAAACAATTTCATAAAGTCACAATGTATTTTAGAGAATGTTGTTTTTCTGATTGGAGTGAACGTGGTGGAAGGTTTAAAATGATATGTTTTGATACAACACCTATTAAGACATTCTTACATAAACCTGATTTACACTGCTTTTGATAAATGTTGCATTTCAGTGCTTTATAGAATATAGTGTTTGAGAAATATCTAGAGATGAATGTTTTGTGTTGCAAGCTAATTTCAGACCCTATATTTTGTTTAAACTTTCAGTAACCTTATGGATAAGTTTCACAAGGGCAAATAATTTTGTCCTTTTATTCATTGAAGGAATCCAAGGTATCAGAACAGTGTGTTTGGCATATGGTGGACCCTCAATAAATATTTGTTGCATGAATGATTGAATCCTCTTATGAGAGTTCAAGGGTCCACACATTACTTCTCCTTGAGTGGATTGCTATTCAACCATATCACAGAAGTGGGCCAAGGGAGTACTTATCAGCGGATCTGAAACTTTCCCTCAGCAAATAATTATAGGTCAGCTCCATATGGAAAAATAGTAAACTGAGCCTGTAAGTTTCTAGATTAAAGAGGACACAGAATGATATTTTAAAGGCTTGTTTTTCTAAGTCTCTATTACTGGGGCCTGATATAAGAAGGAATACTGAAAAATAATGACCACTGTGAAGGCAAATCTGGGAAACTCGTGCAAATACCTTTTTCTAATCCTTAGAAGGTGCTGGAAGATGAACTTGTACAGATCTGTCTCTCCAGAAGGTATAAATTGGCTGGACTTAAACAGCCTAAGAAAGCATCAGGAGCGACATGTAAAATCAGTTGTCATTTCTTCATTGCAAAAGAAAAGCACGAATGTACCTCATACTGGCAGAAAAGCAATCTAAAATTCATTTTTCTGCAGTTGCACTGTTGCAATAGAAAGGGGATGATATAAGTGCTTAATTTGGTCTTTCTCGGTGAGTCAAGCAAGAAACTTGATGTCAGGATGAGTGCTACTGGCTCAAAGTTTGACTAAGACTCCACCCAATTTTAGAGCATGTCTAATGGGAAGAAAATTCATCCACTCTTTCACTTCTTATCTTCTAATTTTCCAAATTGTTAAGAAGTTATTTCTTATAGTCTTCATTATGGTCTGCTGCAAAGAAACTTTTATTCAAAGAGTCTGTTCAGAATTTGTACAACTCAATGCCTATCCATGGAGACAAAGATCAAAGAAAGATCAATAAATGATGAAAATAATATTATTGTTGAGGGGTTCTCCAGGTTATAATAAAAATTAAAATAATTGTAGGTGCTTTAGAAATTTTTACATCTCATATGTCCTCAGTTAAAATAGTATATCAATAAGATTATTAGGAATGTGTTTTACTTGATTCTGAACAAAATCTCAGACTCTTTCACAAAAGTATATTCTACAACTGAATTAAGTACGTTGGCTAAATTGGGTTTCTCAATAACTAAAGGGTCTCAGGGCTCTCTGCTAGTCAACATTGGCCAAGGTCCAAGACAAGATGAAATGTTAGGAAAGCTTTTGAGATTTTCCTATGAAATACCAAGGAAGTCCCTTGGTGCTTCAGGCATATGTAGATGTGGCCAGCATTTTCTTTCAAAAAAGAAATTCAACAATAGAATTGGTGACCACAACATGGCAAGCACAATCATAGCCCAGAGGAGCTCCTACTAACGTCACTTGGAACAATTAAAATTTTCCATGTTTGTATTTCCTCACCAATGCAAAAGGAATAATGAGCTTAAAGCAAGTAAGGTGTGAAATGGTTTACGTCAGTCCTGCTGTGTAATAAATATTTGTTAAACATATTAGAAAGCAATTAGTATGCATTTAGCAATTTCTACTTATTTTTAAAATGTTAACTCTTATGATGAAATATTTATTTTCTTTCTTTAGATTAGTCTATTCTGCTCAGACTATGCCAAGGTCCATAGGATTTTTTATTATTATTTAATACAGAATTTAACGGTATTTTACCTGTAACATATTTGTTCACATCTCTATAAATGAGGTATAATTTTTCACAGTTTTTTAAACTGATGTCTGCAGCTTCAACTGTTATGGATTTGCAGACAGCAGACCCAGAGAGAAGTTACAAATGACTTAACATATGAATTCATAGTGAGAAAACCTTCCAAAAAGACCGAGATTACACATCATCTTTCACTAAAAACTTCAAGGCGAACGCACAAACGAACAATCTTTTTATTCTTGCTTGAAATCCATTAAAATGGAGAACCAGTGTGGCAAATGTCAAAGGATAAGTAATGAAGCCTTTCACTTTAACAAAAATGGTCCCAGTTGAATGTCTGGCTGTGTTTCCCTCATCTTATATTTGCTTTTTTTAATAACAGACAGTTCTATGGCCTTATTTGTACAGCAAGGTCAGGCCTAGTTAAGCGGGATGTTCTATCAGGCCAATAATTTTGTACTTCTTCAAATAGATACAACAATTTCTTTGTTTATATGTTGCATATAGCATGTATAAAATAGTGTCTATCTCAAGGTTATTGCTATTGTAAGAAATTTGAATGTTCTCAATAAATATATACTTAATGAATAAATGAATGAATAGTGGCATTCTAGATGCTTTTGAAAAATGTGATTAAATTTCCATGTGTGGGTACTATTCACTTGCATAGGATGGAAATTCATTTCTATTTCATTAGTTATGTGAACAGCTTTGGTGAAAGCATGATTCAACTACACCATATTTCCAGTGTTTAATTTATTTGGCTTCTAATTAGGTGATTGTGGCAGAGGCTAGATAGCTTGATTCTACAATGTTTGCATTTCCTTTCTTGCCAAAAGATACTCAAATGCATTTAGAACTGCAATTTATCAACAGTGATTTTTCCGTTCGAGTATTTCTCAACCTTATTTGGAGCTAGAGATAGCCATTTATTTTGATACCTTTCTGGCCAATGGATCCTAGGGTTAAATGTGCTGTGTGGAAAGTAAGAAAATTTAGAATTCCTGATAAAAGCACATAGCTATGATTGGCTACATTTTTTCAACTCTTCCCTTGTCTTCCCTTTACCTTAGTGTGATTCCTACTCATTAGCAGTCATCTAAAGAATATGGGGCAATAATTATACCAGAAGTGAGCTCATAACCTTTTCCTCTTATGGAATTAGAGTTATCTTTACCTTGAAAATGTAATAAAATTGATGAGCTGTATGGATTTTTCAGTGAGAACTATTTAAGAGGTTTAATTTTGTTAATAATGATAATGAAATTGAGGCTTTTTAATTTATTGAAAAAGTTTTACATATTTGTACATTTCTAGCAAATTATCCATTTTATGCATGTACAATTTACTCTCAAAGAGCCATTTCTCCTAATATCTATTCTATTTTCAGTCCTGTCTATTATAGTCCCAATAATACTTATTTTACTTATTCCTGCTTTTTTTTTAATTTGTCTCCAGGTTTTAAAAATATTAATCCTTTCAGTGAACCAACTTTGACTTCCTTACTACCTACTCCTTCTTCTCTCCTCCTGCTTTTTCTCCATGTATTGTTTTTCTTTTAGAAACATTACTAATTGAATATGTTATTTATTTCTCTATTTTCCAGTGCTTGATTTGTTTTTCTTTTTCTAAACTCTGGGGTTTAGAAACCTTCAATATTTTCTCATTTTCTAAGTTTTATTCTTAAGGTTGAAAAAAGTCTTTTAAGTTACTGTTTTAGTTTCATTGCACAAGTTTTAAGGTGCAGTGTTTTCGTTATCATTCATTTAAAAATACATTAAATGGGATTCTAATTTATAAATTTATGTATTAACTGAAGAGATTCTTTTCTTTCTTCATAACAATGCCTTAAACTGTCACAAATACCAGATATTTCTGGAAAGACCATGCTTCTGATACTAGCGCTAAATAATTTTGAAATGCTCTTTGGGTTGTTTAAGGTCTCACGAATTATTTTATGGTAGGGGACAATAAATAATTTCCTCATGTATGTTGCAAAACAGTGAAACATTTTAAAAACCCAACAGGGCAATACACAGGAAAAGCAAGAGTTTGGGTGTCAAAAGATACTTGATATAAGCTTTATGTTCCGCTATAATATTTCTACATTTTTGAGCTTTGTTCTTTTCTCATGAGACACTTGAATGTGATAATATATTTCAGGATTTTGGAAAAGATTAAATTAGATAATTTATATAAAATTGTATTTTCACCTGTAAAGCAGTATGCAACAGTTAATTTCTAAAACTCAAGGAATTCTATAAATAAAAACATGGTAGAAGTAAATGGAGAATGAATTTAATAGATGCATAAGTAAACAGGATGCAACTGAGAAAAGAATCCATGAACTTGGAAATGTCAATAGAGACTTTCCACATGCAAATCAAAGATCAAAGTACTGAAAAATAATATCCATAGATTAGGAAGTTATCACAAAAAATATATAAAATATGTTGCTGGGGATTGAAAAACATCTCCATGAAGGCACATGCCTCTCCCAACCCTTGTGGGTATGAACCCCTTTGTACATAAAATCTCTGAAGATGTTATTAATTAAGGTGTACCTGAAGTGAATGTGGACAAGCCCTAATGCAACATGGTGGAAGTACATATAAGCAAAAGAAATCTGACACAAGAAGCTACAGGGAGCAGCCCAAAGCTGGATGTCAATGGAATGAGAAGAGAAAGAAGATGCTGCCATGTGCATTGCAATGTGTCAGAAAAGCCAAGGAGCAAGGATCACTGGCACTCAGTTACAGAAACTTCTGGGAGCATAAAGGGTCTGAAAGAGCAGGGGGGGTAGATGTCATTGTGTCGGTCCCACAGGGAGATCAACTGTCCAGGACAGGGTAGGTGGATGACACCTCTGCTGCCCCTTCACACCAAAAAAGAGGGGCACCTGCATTTTCCTAGAACTGAGTATTTATACAACTCCAGGGGAAGGGGGCCTGCCACTGATAAGCAGCCAAAACTGCTTGTTCCCATTTTCCAGTTTATAGTGTGGTCAGGCCATTCCCTTAGAGCTAACATCTCCCCAACCTGTGTAATGGAAAGATTTTGAAGCAGCTGCACAACTGGAAAATGAGTGGGGGTGGGCCAGGGCTAGGAGATGACCGCTGGGTGTGTCCCTAATTTCCCCAGCAGGAGCCATTATTTTTTTTTTAACTTCCTTAGGAAACAAAAGGACGCAAGTCTGTCTCTGAGTTCCAAGAACATTTGTTAAAGGTTCCTGGAACCAAAGTTGTCATTACCTCTTCACAAGACATTCAGATGCAAGAGACCCATGAAGAAATTGTCTTTTAACAGAGAATTCAGTATGCATTTATTTTAAATGCAAATCTTGTGTGTACTTTTCCTGGTAAGAAAAATTAATTACATGCTCTATAAGGAATGTTTTGGGAACTAAAAGTTTTACATTTATTTCTGTTTACCAGAAAGTATGAGAATCATGTAGAATAATTAAATGACCAGAGATTCAAGAAATAATCGCATTTTTTCAGAAATAAAAAAGATAACATTTATTTATAATTTCTAAATTAAATAACATTCACCATTTCTCCTACTTTACATTTTCATCTTGAAATGAGATCCCATTATCTATGACATTTCAAATTTCAGGGATGGTAGAAAAACAGCCTAAATAAACATCTTCTACTTATAAAATCTGATAGTGAGTACAAGATAATATAGGCCCTAAATTTCAAAAAATCATTGATGAAGACTACTTTGGACATCCTTAGTACATAAAAGACTAACCCATATTAAAATATAAATCAGACACAAAATTGTGTCATTGAGCACAGTTTTGTTAATTGCCTGTTTCAAGGAATGATCCAAGTGTAGAAATTTCCCTGATATATTCCTCAGGTAAGGGAATTCAGAGAAATGTATTTAGTCTCTACTATTTCTTTTTAATGTAAAATAACTTCTTTTATACCCTCTGTATACAGTGACCCCACTGATTCTCAAGCTGGCTTCCTTCCTTTAATGTGCTCTTAGAACCTCATAATTTTGTTTCAAGAATACTGACTGGTTATTCTCTATAGTTTATCATTTTTTTAATGCTGTCTATTTCTAGTTCTTATCTCCAAATGAAGGAAGAGATGTAATGAAAATGACCTGAAAACCATCTCTGAAATACTTCCAGACTGCCATATAGTCCTGGTGAAAATTCTCTTGGACTTCGTATGTACTCTGGGTCTCAAACTGAAAAGTAGACTAGTGTATAACAAAATCCAAATCTGAGTGGATTTTAAACCTTAATGACTGGCCCACCCCCAAAAAGTCTCATTTTGAATGTACTGTCCTGGAAATGTCCCATGACATAAACATCATTCAAGATTTTAATCTCTAAATTGAATAATAGTATTGAAGGCTGAAGGTTGGGAGAGACATATCACAGGCAGAATTACCGAATTAAGATTTAAATAATCTCAGATAATTTAAATTTTCATGTGAATGTAACAGGGTATTATTTATTAGGGAGATGTGTTCAATCTGGAGCATAGAGTCTTAAAACAAATTGCCCATGTACAAGCACACAAGTTATTTCAATAGTGATTCATGTAAAACAAGCCTTTTGCATTTAACTGACGAGACTATCAATATGCCAACAGTGTGTTGAGAAACACATCACAGCCAATTAAAATGTACACAGCATTATTGAATGCCTAATGTGTTGACAGAAGGAAATGATAGTATTTGACAAGTATCCAGTGTTCCCCAACCCTGAAGAACAATATTGCTCTCAGTTGCTAACGTTTCATTTTGTATTGAAGAAAAAACATGTAAAACAAGTGTTTCCTTAAAACGTTTGAAACCAGGGATAAGTGAAAGAGACTAGATTCAGTGTGAATTACCCTGTTGAGAAAAATCAGGAAATTATGTAGAAGAAGTCTCCAATTGAAAATTAAGAAGACTTTTATAATAGTGAGAAGTGTGAACATTATGAATTTGGAATGGATTGCTTATTTGGGCATTGCCATCAACATAGGTTTTCAAGAAAGACCAAATTACCCCTCCCTGACACTTCATAACTATTTCTTACGATAAATAATCTAGGAAAGAACTTTTCCGACTCCAACATTTGGTAATTCTCTAATAGTTAATATGTAGAGTTTTGCTTTCCTTTTTGCTACTATTGTTTTTTTCTCATTTTGAATGGAAGGATAAAGAGCAGCATTTTTCAAATTGATGTGAAAATAATGACAATTGGTTAAAAGAAGATGCTAATATAAATGTATTTTTTTTAGGAGAGATTATCAAGTTAATTCAAATTTTGCACAGGAAAAACTGTTCTTGAATGGCACCTACATTGCATTTAAATAATTGCATTTCAGCCAATTCCTTAAAAATCCACTGAAGGGAAATTAAATTTGAGGAGGATACTATTTTTTAACAATGAGTTTTACATTTTAGTGGGTAGTGATCTTTAGTACTGATGATCTTATAAGGTGCCTGAATTTAAAGATAAGCAGAGAATTATTTAATGCTTTTGACATTTTACAGTCTATTTTAAGAGAATATTGGCTTCCATATCTCCTCTGGTGGTATAATTACTTCCACCTCTGCTACAGGTGTGAATTTTTTATATTCCCTCATGCACAACTGCTGGTCATATAAAACATTAAACTGGTACTCCATTGTCCATATTCTCCATAGTCAGCACTTGCTGTATAACAGTGAGCTGGGGAGTGAAAACTGATAAAAATATCAGAAAGTAAAATCAGTGAAGTTTCTCCTTTAGAACACTGAATTAATACAATATTTTTAAACGATGGCTATCTTAGTTATTCTATTTCTGCATAAACAGTTACTTCACAATTTAGCAGCTTAAAAGAGCAAGCATTTACTACATCTGTTTCTGAGGCTCAGAGATCCAGGCATTGCTAATCTGGTTGCCTTTGACTCTAGGTCTCTTATGAGTTTACAACCAAGTTGTTGGCATAAGCTTTGAAGTAATCCAAAATCTCAACCAGAGAGCAAGGATTTGTTTCCAAGCTTTCACTTTCACGGTTGAGCATCTCTAGAGGACTGTTTCAATGACATGGCTTCTACTTCCCAAAAACATGGCAAGAAGCTTCCCCCAGAACAAGCAAACAATCTAACAAAGTAAGAAAGAACAACCTAGATAAAAATTTCACAGTCTTTTAGACATGGCATTAGAGCACATCTGTTGTGCTCTATTACTTAGAAGCAAGTCAGTAAGTACAGGCCACATACAAGTGGTGAAGAGTCCACAGATCAATGAATATCAGAAGATACAGATTAATGTTAGTTCTGCTGGTTTGAGGTTGTTAGGTACCCTAGAAAAGGTCCTGTTCTTTTCATCCATTCCTGTGGGTACAGACCTGTTGTGGGTGGGAATTTTGATTAGGTTATTTCAATTGATATGTGACCCATCCCATTCAAAATGAGTCTTAATCCTTTTACTGGAGCCCTTTATGGGAGATTAAAGGACTAAGCAAAAGCAGAGAATGCTGAGAGAAAAAACTGCCAGAGGAGCTGAGAGAGAAAAACCTTGAACATGCTAAGAGAGGACACACAAATGCTCAGAGAAGAGGACACTGGAACCAGGAGCTGAAAGCAACAAAACTCAGGAGTGAAGGACAAGCAGCAGGTGCTGCTCATATGACTTCCCAAGTGACAGAGAAACCCAGAGTGCAAACAGGCTTTCTTGAGAGAAATTATCTTCCTCTTGATGCCTTAACTTGGATATTTTCATGACTTTAGAACTGTAAAGCTGTAAGCTAATAAATCCTTGTTATTAAAAGCCAACCCATTTATATTGCATTTTGGCAGCATTAGTGAACTGAATCAGTAGACATCCTTGAGTCCGCTTCCCACAGTGGTCTTCAATTTTTTAACCTCTGGAGTCCTACTCAAAGTACTCAGTGTCTGCATACAGAAATGCAAAGCTTTCTATAGAATCTGCATTTTATCAGCAATGAAGGAACCAACAGGAGTGAATTATTTCTCCAGGAGACCATGATCTCACCATATTTCTGTTGTTCATCCAAACTAATGGGTTCAAACATCTCCTATGACCTATGTCGTCATTCTCTGATTATTCTATAAAAAATCAAAGTGTGCATTTAATAAGCAGATATTTACTTTCTAAGAAAATACTCTACTGACTTGATTTCTTTTTAAGTGTTTTCTCTACATATGTGCTCATCCCACACAACTGAATACCATTTTGTCCCACTTTCATTATCAGGTCCTTCCTCAATTTTCAGCGAAATATGGAAATTTAAAACGTATGTGAGGAAGGCAGTTCTCTTCACTGCCAGTTTTGCTGCTGGTGTCACTTTCACTTGGATCTTAGGTTCTAGCAGTGAAATGAATCTAAACTCTGCCTTGTGCCCTAATTCCAGTATATGCAACCATGACTTGATACACAATTTATATCCCAAATCTTCTGCTATTGTCCATGTTTTCCACATATCAACTACTTGTTCCTAATCATTTATTTATGGTGTTCATTAACCTGGGAGGCTGAATTTCTGTAATTTGCTTTAAATACAGACATGTTTTGTGTATTCTAAATGCACCATAGTAAGTAGAATACTGTTTTATTTCCAATAATATTGTTATTAACAGTATGTATAAAGCTCTTCCTAGTTTACAAAGTTTCATTTTACATTTTTCTCATTCAATAATGAAAATAACATCAAGTGTCAGATATCACTACTTTATTGTTCAGTCAATAGAAGCTTGAGAATGTTTAGTGATGATCTATGCCACACAGATAATGGCAGAACCAACATTTAAAACCAGGCTTTCTCCACTGCATATCTTGAAGCCTATAAAGTATATTGTTACATTCATTTAAGAATAAAATAACTAAAATTATAAAACTTTTCTCATAATCAAAGGAAATTTTTTAAGTATTTTTTTTTTACTTTAATAAATGAGGAAGATAAGAACTTTGTTTAAAGAAAATTTGGTGAAATAAAATATCAAATATGATATACTTTCATATTAGTTTTGGTAAGCATAGGTTTTATATTCTGTACTACCAAATGCAAAGCACATGAGCTTTTGAATAATCTGCTGATATTTGGAACACTGGATCCCTCTAAGTCTTTGTAGCCCTGCCTCTTGTCATACGTTTTGCCAGAAATCTTAGTGTGGCATCCAGTAATGACAGTGCTAAAAGAGCAAAAGCTGACACAGGAGTTCCAGGTTAAATTTTAAGGAAATGTAGTGACCTCATGGACCGCAGACAATCTAAATTTCTTTGATCAATTCAGGTGAGTACAGCTTGGAATATGATATTAAACAGGATTTTTTTAAAAAATAATATACAATTCCTAACTTTGAATGCAGAAAGATGTTTTAGACTTATTCTATTTAGAAAAGAAAAATAAGAGAAACTGCACCATTATGTTCAGTTAATGCTTTCTATCCCTGGAGCTTCTCAAATACTGCATAATATTGCTGAAATTTCAAATCACTAATTTTATTTCCTTGGTTACAGCATATTAAAGAAATTATACTTGTAGAACATCACAGAGGGAAATGGAACGGATCCATTTATTATATAATGTCTTCCCTCTTCATTTCTCTGTTATTATTTTCAATAATAAAAACCAAGAATCAATCAGTGTTTCATAAAAAATACTCTAACCCTATTTATTTTTGTAAAGGAAAGAGAAGAAACTAACATTTTTAGGGCTCCACTCTTAGTCAGGGTCCCTACGTGCATTATCTCATTTCATCTTGACAGTAGCTTTGCCAAGTAGATATTAATTTACAGGATAAAAAATAAAATAAGGGTGTTTAAGTAATTTATTTATAACCCAGGTAATAATTACTAGGGCTGAGAGTTCAATATCTGACCCTAATGTACCTTGATGGATTATAAGAGTGTAGCACAAGGAGTCGCTTTGAGGAGTGCCCGTAGCACAAGGTTAGGGGGAGATAGACTGATCACTTTTTCGTTGGTGAAATATCAATTTGTAAATTATAGTTTCAGCTGCAAATTATGTCATGCCAAAATTATATGGTTATAGCAAGTACAGAAAATGTTGAGATGGGAAAATCATGTGGCTAAAATGTAAACTAACATTGTTAATTTTACTGTCTTTGAAATCTATTTTGCTGCTGCTTGTGATTCCGAATGCCATGGCTATCGAGATAGTGAAATGGAGCAGTGAATAATATAGTCACATATTATTTGGATTTAAATAACATTTTCAATTCATATATTTATTCATTTTAGAGATCATTCTATTCTCTCTGGCTTGACCTCAAATGGCACTTTCTTTTCACCAATACACTCACTTTCCCTATTTCTTCCTTGATACCTCTTAGTAACATATCAAGTCCCAGCACTACCAACTCTTAAATCTTTCCTTCCATTGGAAGTCAGTTCTGCTTTTTTGCACTTTCTTAGCATCCTATTCTCATGTGAACCCCAATCTGTCACTGCATTAGTAAAATGGACATCTCATCATATCCCCTCCCCAATTACATTAGCATCCTGCTATGCCTACTTTTCTATTTTTATGGAAGAAGTAGTCTTATCTTGGATTTAGGACCACCTAAATTTAACCATTTTCTTTAATTTCTCGAGTTGCTCCACTTCCTTGGATCCCACCATCAGTCTGCGTGATGGCTAGGTTCTGGTGTCAGCGTGGCCAGATGATGATGCCCAGTTGCCTGGTCAGGCGAGCGCTGGTCTGACCATTACTGTAAGGATATTTTGTGGCTGGTTGATAAACCAGAAAGCTGGTATATTAAAACATCAGGCAGTTTATTTTAGCTGTGGCTGATTACATCTACAATCAATTAAGGGTGTGTTTCCCACAATGAGATGATCCATTCAGTTGGATTTGTTTGAATTGGATGAAGACTTCTAAAGGAGAAGAGAGAATTTTTACTGCTTCTTCAGCCAGTGAGCTTCATCTGTGGAGTTTATCCAGAAAGTGTCCGTTCATCATGGTTGTCAGCCTCACAGCCTGCCCTACAGATTTGGGACTCTTCCATTCCTAGGATTGTGTGAAACACTTTTATAAATCCTTTATTCACAAATAACTTCTGTTGGTTCTGTTTCACTAAAGAACCCTGTCTAATACAGCATACTTCTCCTTTACCTTACCAAAATTGGAAAAGAATAAAAATTTCCTAGAACCCAAATGCACCTCACTGCACTCTACACTCTCTTGTATCTCCTTAATGCCAAGTTTCTTCAAAGTTTAGCATATACTCAGCAGACATTCATTCCTCAGAGACCTTATCTGACTGTAGTTTCCATCGCTGCACTGAAACATTTCTAACTTAGGTTACCGATAGCTTCCTCATTTCTAAATCTTAAAGCCAGTTCTTATTCCTCATATCAAGCAAAGTCTTATAAGCATTAAGACATCCGTTGTATGTCATTCTTGATTTGTTTCTTTTCCCTGGAATCTCCCAGTGTTTCTGTTTATGTGGCTTTTAGCCTCATTTATTTACCCTTAAATGCAGTACACTATTTCTCAGGATTATGATTACAACATTTTTTTTTCCCATCATCTTCCCACCATCTATTTATCCTAAAATAAAACTGTCATTCTTCTAATAATGACAAGCTATTCTCACCCACTTTGTAGCCATGGATGCTTTCTACTTATTGTACTGCTTATATTATTTGCATTCTGTGATATTAAATGTGGTGTAATTCTGTTCTTTTTTATTTGTTTATAGGGGTCAATAAGCATAAGGAATGGAAAAGCAATTCTGAGCTCAAACATTCCGAGAGATTAATAGCACCGTGTTTGGCAATAATTAGCAATGTTCTTTGGTTACGTGATAGGGTAATGTGTTAAGGATTAATATATAAGGAGTAGGGGCAAGTGTTCAATATAGATATTATGGTAGCAACATCTCTCTAATTACAGTATATTTGGATTGAGAGTTTAATGACAAAAAATTAACTCTATAATTATCTATGAAAATATTGTTCCAGATTGAAGACAATCTTATGCAAAGATCCTGAGTTGTTTTTGTAATGAGCATTATTATAATGTTCATTTTGCAGATGAGAACATTGCCCAAGATTATAAGTAAAGTAAAAGTCACACTGGGATTTGAGTTTCACCAAAACTAGAAACCTTATGTTCTTAGTGAATGGAAATTTTCTCTCTCTTCTGCTTAGTGCCATGATTAGCTTATTTGTTTTAATAAAATAATGCATGAGTATACTCCTATTTAAAAATGAAAACCATGTTTTACAACATTTTCATTTTTATTGCTTTACCCTATGTATTATCACTTAACAATATTTGAATCTCATCTTTAATTATATCTATTGATGTTACATAGTTTATAATTTTCCATACTTATATTTTGAACCTATACATCTTTATATTTATAGTTTTCTTGTAGAATATTTATAGTTGAGTTTTGCTTTTTTAAATCTAAACTGATACTCTCTGCCTTTAATTGGAGTATTTAGCCTATTTATATTTAATAGAATGATCAATATAGTTAGGTTTAAATCTACTGCCTTGTTCTTTGCGTGTTATTTCCCCCAACAATTCTTTCATCTTTTTAAATCTTTTTTCTTGTTTGGATTATTTTGTGTAAATCATTCCATTTAATCTTTAATATTTATTATTATAACACCTGTTTTAATTTTTAGTGGTGATTCTGACTTTTGCAATACACGATTTTAGCTCATCACAGTCTATCCTTAAATAATATTGCACCACCTTGATTAATTAGGGTTCTCTAGGGAAACAGAACTGGCAGGAGTTACAGGTAATTTGGTGAGATTTTTATAAGAATTTTTTCACATAACTTTGGGAAGAGGTAGTCAAATTCCATGGAGGAGGCTTCAAGCTCTCCAATAAAGATTTTCTATGAATGATCCAGAAGAAGCTATATGAAGTGGAGTTGGAAATTCTGACTTCTGAATGATGAAATCATAATTTCTCCTTTAAAAGCCCTAAACTGATTGGATAAAACTTTTTATTGTTGAAGACAATCTCCTCAGTTGACTGTAGATATAACCAGCCATAGACACAATCTACATACTGATTATTTAAGTCTACAGGATTTACTCATAGTTACAATAAGGCCAATGCTTATTTGACCAAGCAACTGAACATCATAATCTGGCCAGTTTGACACATGAACTTAACCATTACAGCACCTCACATTCATTCTAAGAAACTTGTAATAGTAGACTTCCATTTTCTCTTCTCCAAACAAGCTTTGCTTTATTTTATTAGTACATTTAGATTTACATGTGGCAAAAGTGAACATTACATTATCAAATATTTTTGCTTAGAAAATCATTGATACTATAGAGACTAAAACTATTTTATATTTATTCACTGTATTAGTTAGGGTTCTCTAGAGAAACAGAACCAACAGGAAATATCCATAAATATAAAATTTATAAAAGTGTATTACATAGCCATGAGAATGTAGAGTCCAAAATCCATACGGCAGGCTGTGGAGCTGATGACTCTGATGGAAGGTCTGGATGAATTCTACAGGAGAGGCTTGACAGACAAAGCAGGAAGAGAGACTGTCTCTTCTGAATCCTCCTTAAAAGGCTCCCAGGGATTAGATTAAACATCACTCATTGCAGAAGACACTTTCGTTGGCTGCTTACAAATGCAATCAGCTGTGGATGCAGCTGACGTGATCATGATTTAATTCTATGAAATGTCCTCATTGCAACAGACAGGCCAACACTTGCCCAACCACACAGACAGGTACCACCATCTGGCCAAGTTGACACATGAACCTGACCATGACATCATGTTTTTCCATTCTCAATTAAAATTAAAATACTCTTAATTTTTTAGATACTTGCAGTTTTTGATCTAGAATCATGTTCTCTTTGCTTGAGGAATTTCTGTCATATTTTATTGATATAATGAAGTTCTTATACTAGTGAATGCCCTTTACAAAATTTTATCTAACAAGGTGTTTGTTTCACCTTCATTTTTTTTCTTTTTGGATGCTGCTTGGTGGGGTCACATTTCATAGCTTTTCCATGTGAGTATCCCTTTATCGCAGCACCATTTGTTGAATTTGCTGAATTTTTGTTTGTTTGCTTTGCTTATTTGTTTTGGGAAGTGCATGGACTGGGAATCAAATCACCTTCATTTTTTCAAACAGTTTTATTGAGGCATTATTTATATACCATGAGCAACATATATTTAAAGTATAAAATGTTTTAAGTTTTAGCATAAAGATCTTCTGTGAAAGCATCATTATATTCATAAAAGAAAGTAAATCTATCACCCTTACGTTCTCCCTAATACCTCCACAAGATCTTTATGTTTGGGCAACCACTGATCTGCTTTTAGTCATTACTCAAGTTTGCTAGCTACTGGAATGTAATATACCAGAAATGGAATGGCTTTTTAAAAGGTGGATTTAGTAATTAGCAAGTTTATAGTTCTAAGGCCTTGAAAGTGTCCCAATTAAACCAAACCCATAGAAATGTCCAATCTAAGGCATGCAGGGAAAGATACTTTGGTTCAAGAAGGCCAATGAATTCAGTGTTACTCTCTCAGCTGTTATGGTACATGGCGAATATGGCAGCATCTGCTTTCTCACCAGGCCTCTTGTTTCATGAAGCTCCCCGGAGGCATCTTCCTTCTTTATCTCCAGAAGTCACTGGCTGATGGACTCTGCTTCATGGTTCTGCAGCATTCCAAAGCTTTTCTGAAATATTCTTCTTTTTAGGATTGCAGTAACTAATCAAGACCCACCTGGAATGGATGGAGATACGTCTCCACCTAATCAAGTTTAATACCCACACTTGTTTGAGTTGCATCACCATGGAGATAACCTAATCAAGTTTCTAACCTATAGCAGTGAATAGGAATTAGAAGAAACCATTGCTCTCATAAGATTAATTAGGATTAAAACATGTCTTCTCTAGAGTACATAAATCCTTTCAAACCAGCACAGTCACTATAGTTTAAATTCTGATGAAGTCTAGCTTATAAATTTATTCTTTATAGATAGTGTTTTCTGATGTTTTTTTTTATCTAAAACCACATCTACCTAACCTTGAAATGATTTTATTATACATTTTTAATATAAGTTTATGTTTTATGTTTATGTCTATGGTATTTAAGTTAAGTTATATGTTCTGGCCACTATATCAAAGTTTATTATTTTGCATATGAGTATTCAATTTTTCCATCACCAGTTTTGAAAAGACTATTCTTTCTCCACTTAACTGTCTTGACACATTTGTCAAAAACCAGTTGTTTAGTGGGTCTACCTCTGGGCTCTCCACTCAGCTTCTTTGATCTATTCATCCATCATTAGGGCACACTGTATTTTTTAAAAATCATCAGATCAGGAAATATTGTCCTCAAACTTTGTTCTTCTCTTTATGATTGGTTGGCATTCTATGCCCTCTGCATTTTCATGTGCATTTTAGAACCATATTGTTAATTTTTACCTAATAAACAAAAAGGAAAAGACAAGGAAAGCTCCTGGGATTTTTGTACATGACTGCATTTAATCTATATGTTAGCTAATGAATAATTGACATCATAACAATATTTAGTATCTATTTCAGATCTCTCCTTTTATTTAGTTCAGTTTTTTTTTCTTTATTAAAAAAATTGTGGGTTTACAGACCAATCATGCATAAAAAGCAGGTTCCCATAAACCGTCCTATTATCAACGCCTTGTGTTGGTGTGGGACATCAGTCAAAATTAATGATAGTGCATTTTTATAATTGTACTATCAACTACAGTCCATGTGCAAAAGTGTTTCTCATATTTTCCCAGATCTATCCTTAAGTATTACAAATTTTTGCTACTATTGTAATTGTACTTTTATTTCAAATTTTGATTGATTGTTTTGCTAGCATTTATTAGTATAATTGGTATTTGTACTTTAATACAGTATCATGCAGGCTTGCTATAGCCACTCACTATTTATAATAGCTTTTTGCACATAGCATTGGGTTTTCTGCAACAATGGTTATGTTTATCTTCTACAGATTAAAAAAAAAGAAAAATGTTTATTACTTTCTTTCCTATTTGGCTGCTCTTTTTTTCTTTCGATTTTATGGTTTGTTGCACTGGCTAGAATATCCCCTATGATGTTGAATAGAAGCAGTGAGAGAATCAATCCGAGTTTCATCTCTTATCATAGGTTAAAAGCCTGCATTCTTTTACCATTAACTATGATAAAAACTGTAGTTTTTTTTTTTTTTTTTTCTGAAATGCCTTTGTATCAGACTGAGGAAGTTCTCTTCTGTTCGTAATTTCCTGAATGCTTTTATCCAGAATGGATGCTAGATATCGTCAAATGTATTTTCTATATCTATCATAAGTGATATAAGTGATCATATATTCTTCTTTAACTTTGTTTGTTAATATGGTGAATTTCAATGATTGATTTTCAAGTATTATACCAATCTTTACCAATCTTGTATTCCAGTGATGAACTGTCCTCAGCTATGATATTTTATTATTTTTATATGCTGTTGGATTTGATTAGCTAAAATTCTGCTTAGAATTTTACCTTTGTTTTCCTGAGGGATTTTAGTAGAAGTACTGAATATATGTATCTTTACATAAGACAGAATATTCATTGTATGCAATGACTCTACAGAAATCATGCAATTAATAAAAATAAAGGAGGTAGTACAAAACAAACATATTTGTTAATTGGTGCATCTGTAAGAGCTATAAATCAAAGGATATTCTTTCATGTAGAAAAATTCAAGTTATATCATTATCAGAATATAAAAAATTATAAAGTTAAATGCTAAGTTATATATTGTAGTTGGAGGAAACATTTACTGTTGCCCATAGAAGGTCCCTAATATTGATGGCTTAGTCCCAATGGATAAAGATATTATACAGAGGCATAATTATAAAGTTAATTTATATGACTTACTTATTTATGACTTACTTACACTAGAAAGTAAGTCATAAAATAAATACAAAAAGAAAAACTTTTCTGTAAAAAACATACAAGTTTAAAAAGAAATGACTACTCATATTGTGACATCAAAATATGTGTTCAATTCACCTATTAAACTTTATTTCAAATTGAATAATAAAGCAATCCGCTATCTTTGTTCTTTACATGTAGTTTACTTAAAACAGACAAATTCAGAATATTTTAAAATAAATCAATGACTGACAATAAATTAAGATTCAGCAAAAATATGCTGTAAAACTATAAAAAACAATTAAAAAGGAGGTAGCAATTTTCATAACAGCAAAGTGCATGCAAAATATAAAGCATTAACTGAGCCAAAGATCAATAACTGACATATTACAGCATCTCTCAATAAGCACTGATATGTATAGTTATAAAAAATAATGAGTTCTCTGTACAGTTTTGGAAATAGCTCCAAGAGAAAGCAGTGGATTTCGATTTTCTTTTGTAAAGTGTAGTGAAAAATTACTATAGTTTTATTCTCATATGAAAATAAAATCTGTTTGATGGTTAGAATTTAAAATTTTCTTTTTGAAGAATAGTATTTTTAAAAATGATTATTAATTAGATTGGATTGGAGTGTTACCTAAAATCACTAAGAAACAAATAATGCATGACATATATTAATATGCCATGGTTTAAAATGAACTTTAATTTGTGAGAATCAGAAATTCCCTCTTCTGGGTAATAAGAATTTTGTAACTTCATATCACAGGAAGACTAGCTTTCATTTCACTTTGAAGTGCCAGTTATCTTGTTATTAAAATCAATATTATTTTGCAATTTGCTATCTGTATGATCATGGCAATGTTTTCCCTTCAGTCAATGATTCCAGTCTCAGAGTTTAATACATAAAGAGAAATCTTTGTTCCACATTGTTAACCTTTATCTCAAGACTACAGTACCTATGCTTAAGACTCGTCTTCTTGAAAAAGAGAATATTTGCTTCTTCATGCCTTTAAAATAATACTGAAAGAAAGAAGCTGTTGGTATTTTTTGAATTATCTGATTAAAATTAAAGAAAAATAAAAGATGGAATTAATCAGTACAGATTCGATAATCCTACTATGATAAACAAACCCGAAATCTCAATATTGTTTTCTGGTTCACACATGTCTACTGCATGGTTACCTAGGGTACTCTGCTCGATGTCTTCCTGAAAGAGTCTCAGGGGCCTAATATTCCATGTGTCCATGATTTCCTAGGCAAGAAAATGGGATCATGGCAACTCAGCAGCAGTCCTTCAATCCTGAGAATATGCTAGTCACTTCTGCTGACATTTCATTGGACTGAAAAAACCCCATAGTCAAATGAAACTTTGAAAGCAAAGGGAAGTCATCTTGACCATGCACATTAAAGATGAAGCACCAGACACATTTTTGAAGAACACAGATGACTATCAGAGTCATTGTGCAAATTCAATCCCTTCACTATCAAAATTCAGTGTTTAAATGAAGTGCATATTGGCAATAATGGATGTGAAAAATGAAAGCAAAGCTACTCAACAGTGTGACATCTAGACTGAAAGAAACCCATGTTCCTTAGCTGTATGATTAGATTGTCTTAATAAGTCATAGTCTCAGAGTTTCAGCATTTTATGCACTCTCTCTGAACATCATGAGCTGTGGGACCAGGACCTTTCAGTTTAGATGCTCAAAGCCTTAGGGATTGTGAGTCACTTGGAAGGAATATGCAACCTTGAACTCACAAGTCAGTGCCACCAATCTTTGTCCTGGGTTTAGACTGACATCTTAAAACTTGTTTGTGATCTTAATACTAAATTTGTCTTCATGAAGGTGCCTCCACTGTGATTTTCTGTTTCCCCTCCAGTTACCAGCTTGGGAAACAAAATCATTCCTGAATCCAAGTCTGAATTTATGGGCTCTTGACATTTCACAAATTCTTGCTACATTGCCATACTCAGGGCATTATTTCTTAGGAGACAACTCACATGGATATTTGAATTACACTCAAATTTGAAAATGGCCCTATCTTCACCAACATTTGAACTTCAACTCTGTGGATAAAAATCTCTTACCACAATATGGGATCCATCATACTTTTATATAGATAATCTGCAGTAGGTTGTACTTGAATTTTATATTATTAATACTGTAAAGCTGTAATCCTTTTTTAGCCATTTATCATGAGAACCAATTCTTTCAGGTTGGTTAAAGCTCTCTTAGTCCAGAACCTAACTATTTTCAGTTTATTCACTGTATCCATTTCCTGTGGGGGCTGTAACAAATTACTTCTGGAGGCCAGAAGTCTGAAACCCGTTTCGCTGAACTGATATCAAAGTGTTGGAGGGGTTTTGCTACTTTCAGAAGTTCTGGAGGAAAAATCTATATCCTTGTCTGTCATAATATCTGGAACTGCATTCCTTGTCAACCTTGGCTCATGGACCCTTCTTATCTCTTCAAAACCAATGGGTAACATCTACTCTCTCTGAATGTGCATCAGTTCTTCTCTTCTATAGCAAATCCCCTTCAGCCCATTTGTAATATGGTGCATATGATTGCACTTAAGGATAACCCAGATAACACAAAATAATCTCCACATCTCAAAATCCTTAATTAAAACACATCTGCAAAGTTGTTTTTTGCCTTATGGGAAACATACAAAGTTTCTTGGGGTTAAGACATAGGTGTTTTTTTTTTTTTATTTATTTATTTATTTTTTTTATTTTTCAGTGGGAGCATTAGCCTGCCATGTTCTCCCTCCCCATTTTCCCAATCCTGATGCTGTTTTGAGTAATGTACGTGGATTAAGATTCTAAATTTACAAATTCAAATACCATGATTTAAGAAAACTACGTAATACAGAAATGTGAGGTGAGAGTAAGTATTGTACTTTTAAATATGGTTTATGAGAAGCAGTCATTTTAACTGCCTGTTCCTCTTACAGAAAAGTGAAGACATGAGGTATACTGGAATGCAATTAGATTTTAGATAAGAGAGCAGATAAAGCTTGGAATATTTTTAAAGTTTTGAATTAGGATACATGGACATAAGTTAAAAGTAGACTGTTTCAATATTATAAAGAGTTTTAATTGCTCCTTAACATTGAAAAAGTATGCTTTTTGAACTCATGCACCTCATAATTGTATTATTTCAAAGGAAAGCGTGATACTGAAATGTCAGGGATGTTGTGAAAGATGTTATTTATGTGGAAAGTAGTTGAACCTAACAATGGCTAAAATTCATTGTAATTCTAAGATTCTATAAATATCTTCACCCCAGATTATTTTAGTCAGGTATATATTTTTGAGATAAAGAAGTAGCATTTGTTGCATTGAAAGTATTCTAATCATTTTTTAAAAATTTACTTATTGTGTAAACTAACATAGCAAGAAACAGAAGATACAGCCTTTCTCATGTCCATTCTTAGTTGTATAATACATGTTTGTTAACACATTCTTTGTTTCACCTATAGAATGAATACAAGATGTACTTTAAGTAATGTAATAAGGCTATGACTCTATGGGTAAAGCAAGTTCAAACAATAAAGTATAATTCCACTACAAAAGATGACATTGTATCCCCAATGTAGATATTCAAAGAAGACTGGGATAATGTCTAGTTAAAATGTAAATATGAACTCTTTAATTTACCCCCTCTCTCCTCCAAGTCAGTTCCTATAGGAATGATCATAAATATATGGAAAACATATATTATAAGCATAAGGTATCAGGCAAAAGTTGGAATGCTCTTCCAAAAACTGAAATGTGTCCCAGAAGGCTGAGAGGAGGGAGACAACATATTTAACTTCTGATGAGGATCAGGGTCTTTGTGGGCATATTAGAATTAAAAGAAAGCCTCACATAGCAGAAATACATAGCTTCATCAATTTCTGAGTGAGAATATCTGGATACAATAGCTTGATGGGAAAGATGGGGAAGAAGGTGGCAAAGTAAGAAAAATACATTCACAGGGCCTTGAGGGCTGAGAGATGCTTGTTGCTATGCTCGTTCCAAGTTTACAAATGATATGGAGGATAGACACACTTAGTCACATTGGAGGAACTGCCAAAGGTAGTTTCCAGCAATGGCAGCCATGCCACTTAGAAAAAGAAGACTTTCACGACCTGCTTTAATTTCATCAAATCTGTAAGATAAGTCTTTATTCTGGGTAAATCTACCCCCTGCCTATCAGAGCCTGCAGTTATAGCTTCCTCTCTATTCCCCAAGAGTAGGTGTCGAGCTCTCAAGCTCTGTCATGTCATTTCCCACTCTTGAGGTAATATAATGCTTCCTTATGAAAATTTTATCCATGTGTTTCTGTATTCTATTTAAATATTGGTTCTTTCAGCAAGGTATTAATTACTTAACTCTTAAAGCCTGAAATATTTGACATGTGTGATATACTTCCTTATTTGTGCAATGGCATTGATGAAATGCTAAGCAGAAGTTGGGTACTAAAATAGAACACTTCCTTCTTTCCTGGAGACATAAAACACATCATGCAATGCTTTTTAAATGTTTATTTATCTTTCATACTATGTTACATACCTGCCTTGAAATAGCAGTAATGTATTCAGTAAATTACCTAGAGCTTCATTCTTGGTAGCTGAACTTTTTATTTGTCAATGTCAATTTTTAGCCTTTGACAATGTACACATTTGACTTTTATGTATTTGTAATATTATCATAAAATTACTGTATATTTGTCTTTTATTTAAAAATCATTGTTCTAGTTTGCTAGCTGCCAGAATGCAATATACCAGAAACAAAATGGCTTTTTATAAAAGGGGATTTATTGAATTGCAAGTTTATAAGTTCTAAGGCTATGAAAATGTCCAAATTAAGACACCAACATCTTAACTCAAGAAATGCCCATGAAGTTCAGGGTTTCTCTTTCAGCTGGAAGGGCACATGGCAAAGTTTGCTAGCTTTCTCTCCGGGCTTCTTTTTTCATGAAGCTCTCCCAGGGGTGTTTTTCTTCTTCATCTCCAAAGGCCTCTGGCTGTGTGGGCTGTCAGGACTCTCAAGCTTTTTCCAAAATGGTTCCCTCTTAAAGGGCTCCAGTAAACAAACCCACTTTGAATGGGTGGAGACACATCTCCATGGAAACCATCTAATCCAAAGTTACCACCCATAATTGGTTGGGTCACATCTCCATGGGAACAATCAAAAATCTTCCACCCAGCAAGATTGAATGAGAATTAAAGAACATAACTTTTCTGGACTCCACAACAGATTCAAGCCAGCACATTTCACACTTTGGATTCCAAAAAGACATGCTCTTTACAAATGCAAAATATATTCATTCCGTATCAGTATCAGAAAGTCTTAAAACATTTCAGTAGCAATAAAAATACAATACAAAGTCAGAAACAGTACAAAATTTCATCAAAGTTAGTTACCGGCATGGTCTATTCTAAGGCAAATCTCTTCTGGCTCTGGACTTGTAAAACTCAGAAAAAGTTATTTGCTGACAATATACAAAATACAAAGGAGGGACAGTGATAGAATATATATTTCTATTTCCATGTAGAGAAATTGGAAGGAACACAGGGGTCACCGGACCCAAACAGTTCTTTCCCTGCAGGGTGAACACCATCAGATTTCAAATCTGAAAGTCATTTATCATCAGGGCTTTAGAAAGTGGCAACCCCACCCTTTCCAAGGGCCTACACAGTGACCATCCCTTTTCAAATGCAAGCTTGGGGGATATTGGGGAGATCACGTTTTTCTCAGCTCCACCCTCTCCAAGCATCGGGGCACCTGGGCTCTCAGCCATCTTTGGGGCACAGGTTCAACTTTCCATGTGGTAGTAGCCAAGCCCTGACCAGCCTTCAAGGAATGTGCTCCATCTTTTCCAGGGCCTGAGGTGGCACAACTCTTTCACTGCAAGGAGGTGGAGGGCCCACCCTCTACCTTCATGGTAAACTCACCCTCTCCAACTTCTTATATAGGTCCACTCTCCTGGCCTGAAGTTTCTTGACTTCAGACTTTAGCCTCCATGGTTCTGTCTCTGAATACATTTTACCTTCACACTTTGACCATTTTCTGAGGCTTTTTGTGCAGACTGGCAGCAGTTTTGTTTATACAGATCCTACCTCACTATTCTTGGCTTTCTATGTGATATTCTCAGTCATGGCCATCAGTCAAAAGGAATTTCCCCATGTCCTTCCTGGACAACTCCATCTCCAATCCTGGCTTTCTCTGAAGTGGCTGACTGGTTCCACATTTGCTTAAATCCTCACATGGGGCGCTATTCTCTGGGGTGTCTCTTCCTGGAAGCCCCAAGTTTTCCAGAAAATCAATTTCTGGTTTCTTTGTACCCAAGAGTTCAGTGCTCAGCTTATCTCTTTCCTGTCACATTTCACTGTAAGCTGCAAGAAGAAACCAGGCTGCACTTTCCACATTTAATTTGGAAATCTTTTCTGCTGAATATTTAAGTTCATGGCTTTTAAAATCTGCCTTCTAGCCAAAATGATTAGCCAATTTTGCCAGATTATCTGCCATTTTAAAACAAGGGTCACCTTCCTCCCAGTTTGCAATAGCACATTTCTCATTTCTGTCTAGAGCCTCATCAGAGATATCTTTAGAGCCCACACTTCTACCAAGAGACCCTTCAAAGCATTCTAAGGCCTTCTCTATCAGGCATCTCAGAACACCTCCAAAATCTTCTCCTTATCCAATTACAAAGCTGTTCCAACATGTTTGGTATTTGCAAACAGCAGCATCCCACTTCTCTTGCACTAAAACTAAAACGTACTCTCGCTTGCAAGCTGCCAGAATGCAATATACCAGAAACAGAATGACTTTTAAAAAGGGAGATTTATTAAATTGCAAGTTTACATTCCAAGTTTATTAAAATGTCCAAATTAAGGCACAGCTGTGAAAATACCCAAATGAAGGTACCAGTAAGTAGTTGCCTTAACTCAAGAAATGCCGATGAAGTTCAGGGTTTCTCTTTCAGTTGGGACAGCATATGGCAAAATCTGCTAACTTTCTCTCCTGGGCTTCTTGTTTCATGAAGTTCTACCAGGGGCATTTTCCTTCTTCATCTCCAAAGGTCTCTGTCTGGGTGGGCTCTCATGGTTCTGAAGCTTTTCCCAAAATAGCGCCCCACTTAAAGGGCTTAAGTAAGCAATCTCACCTTGAATGGATGAAGACACATATCCATGGAAACCATCTAATCCAAATTACCACCCACAATTTGTTGGGCTACATCTCCATGGGAACAATCAAAAAGCTCCCACCCAGCAATATTGAACGAAGATTAAAAGACATAGCTTTTCTGGGGTCTACAACAAATTCAAACTGCATTGACAGATTCAAATGTCAATCATTGTGACAGGTTAATCCATTATTCCATAGTCTCTTTTATTCTTCCTTTATCTCTTCAACACTTTCCACCTGCTTTCCACTCAAGCTACTTCCTTTTGGTAGTGTTTACTCCTTGGTATCAAGACTTCAACAAACCCATCTTTTATAATATGTACTATATATGGGGATTTGGGATTAAACATAACGTTCTAGTGTACTAGCTGCTGGAATACAATTATACCAGAATCAGAACACCTTTTAAAAAGGAGAATTTATTAAATTGCAAGCTTACAGTTCTAAGTCCATGAAAATGTCTCAATTAAAGTAAGTCTATAAAAATGCCCAATTAAAGCACCAATAAGAATATATCTTCATTCAAGAAAGGCAGAAGATGTTCAGGTTTCTCTTTCACCTGGAAAGTCACATGGCAAACATCATAATGTCTGCTAGCTTTCTCTCCAGGCTTCTTGTTTCATGAAGTTCCCCCACAGGCATTTTCCTTTGTCTACAAAGGCCTCTGGCTGTGTGGGCTCTCATGGTTCTCCTGGATCTCTCAATTTTTTCCAAAATGTTTCCTTTTTTAAAGGATTCCAGTAAACTGATCAAGACCCTCATGGAATGTCTGGAGTCACCTCTCCCTCTAATTTACTACCCAAAATTGGGTATGTCACATCTCAGTGGAGACAATCTACTAAGATTTCTGACCTTTGATATTGAATAGGGATTAAAAGGGCTGCCTCCACAGGATGGATCAGGACTAAAACATGGGTTTTCTAGGGTGCATAATCCTTTCAAACCAGCACACATGGGCTCATTCTGTATTATATTCTCTTTTTTCCCCTCAGTTTACAATATATCATGGAGATGCCTCCAAGTCAGCAAGTATATAGCTAACTTATTTTAATGCAATTTTATTGAAATATATTCACATACCATGTAATCATCCAATGTGTACAATCAGTGGCTCACAGTATCATCATATTGTTTTACATTCATCACCACAATAAATTTTTGAACAATTTCATTACTCAAAAAAAATACATGTAAGAATAAAAATAAAAATAAAAAAGAACATCAAAATAATCCCCTATTATTTATCCACTTTTTGTCCTTATTTTTCTACTCATATATCCATACACTGGATGAAGTTAGCACTAGCCATAGAGTTTTTACAGTCACATGGCCACACTTATAACTATATAATTATACAATCATTGTCAAGAATCAAGGCCATTGGAACACAGTTCAACAGTGCCAGGTCTTCCCCACCTACTCAAACACACTAAAAAAAACTAAAAAGAATATCTATGCAATGCATAAATACAGACCCTAGAATGATCTCTTGAATGTATTTGAAATCTCTCAACCACTGAAACTTTATTTTGTTTCATAAGTGTTCCCTCTTTTGGTAAAGAAGTCTCTCTCAATCACATGATGCCAGATCCAGGTTCATTCCTAGGAGTGCTGACCCTCATGGACAGGGAGATTTACACCCCTTGGGGTCATGTACCATGTTGGGGGAGAGGCCAGTGAATTTACCTGACAATTAGCTTTGATAGAGCAGTCACATCTTAGCCATAGAGGAGGCTCTCTGTGGGTGCTGCCAGCATCATCGCAAATAGACTCAGCCTCTACCCTGCAGGAACAAGCTCCCTAAGGGCAAGCCCCAAGGTCAAGAGCTCAGCCCATTAAATTGGTAGTTCTCAATGACCGTGTGAACACCAGAAATTCCCCAGATGGGGGAGTTTAATATTTCCACATTTTCCCCAGTCTTTCAAGGGGGCTTTGCAAATACTTTTCTACTTTCTGCCCAAATTGCTCTAGCATGTACTGGAGCATCACACTAAACTATAAAAACCGATAAAATTTCACTGCTTATTCAAGGTTTTATGAATTATGGTGTTTGAATGAATTTACCACACAAGTTAGATTAGATAGTATGTGCTACAAAAAATATAAATTTTACAAAAAATAAATGTCTCCCCCTTTGGTCTCACACAGAAGTTGACATTTTAAAATATAGCCAATACCATCATTTTATTCTGATTTACCTTAATCTTAAACATCTCAGCTTTTCAAAATCTCTAACTAAAGTTTGATCTCTTTTTCAGCTTTTTAATAGGTGTTGTATGGTGTAATGCTGACTTCCATAGCTTCAGAACTCTAGCTCTGAGTCTCAAGTGTCACACAGATACCTAAAGTACCAGCAACTGACCAAAGAGCGCCACAGTTACCACTCAGAAATAGACGTGATTGCTGTAGGAGTTTATAATCTAGGAGGTTCACAACAAACCTAAGTCTGATAACCTATGCTCTCAAATTCAATTCTCAGAGTTTGCACATTGTAATTAGTCCATATTAATGGGGCATTATAATGTCTTTTTGATCCTGGTTTATCACACTGAACATACTGTCCTCAGGGCCCATTCACTTAGTTGCATGCCTCACAATTTCAGTTCTTCGAGATGCTCAATATTCCATTGTATGTTTATACCATAGTTTACCTTTACTTTTATCAGTCAATGAAGTTTAGGCTGCCTTGCCCATTGCAAATCATGAATACTGCCACCATAAACACCAGTGAGCAAATGTCTATTTGTGTTCCTGTGTTCAATTCTTCCAGGTATACACTTAATAATGGGGTTGCAGGATCATATGGCAACCTTATACTTAGCCATCTGTAGAAGAAACACACTGTTCTCCAGAGGGGTTGCACCCTTCTGCATAATATTTTTAATGGCTGCACAATGTTCTCTATTAAAAGTACTATGATTTGAAAAACAAACAAACAAACAAAAAAAAAGTACTATGATTTTACCATTTCAAGTGATGGATATTTCAAAAGTTCTATTTTCTACTACTACAAAATTCCAAAGTAGCCCCTACATAATTTTATATGGTGAATCCATTTTCTCTAGATTATTTTATAAAATGGGACGTCTTTTACAAAGATGTACATTTTAATTGCTGTTATTGGGTTGTTTTGAGAAAACTATATAAATGCACATTTCTAACAACAATGAGAAGACCGTATTCCTTATGTTTCCAAATGTTATTATTTATTCAATTTCTCCCAATTAGTCTATTTATTTTCAATTTTTGTTCAAGTTCCTTGACAATCATTAAGACTGAGCATCTTCTCATAGATCTATTGCCAGTTTGCAAAATCCTCTTTGGATATCATGTTTCATGAATTTATGTCCTTTGCCAATTTTTATCACGTTATGTCTTTTGCATATTAATTATTAACAAGTACTTGGACAATTGAGATATCAAAATTTTATCTGTTAAACATTTTCTAGCATTTTTGTTTTGAAGACACATATATGGTATAATTTTGAATCAAATATTATTAAACATTGTGTAGTTATATATTATAAATTTTATTGCTTCTTGGTTTCTTCACTTGTTCCTAAAGTCTCACTAAGTGGGAACATTCATTCCCTTAAAATTTCTTTTTGCTGTCAATTGTTTGAAAAATATTTGTAATTCTCATAGAACTTAACTTTATCTCCCTATGACACAAGGTAAAATTCCAACTATATTTCTCCAGATCCATAACTTACTTTGTCTACAATGCTTCAAGAGTACTATTCCCTGGAAATGAAAACCACATTTTCAATATTTCTTTTCCTTAAATTTAATTGTTAATTTTGAACTTTTCATTCTGTTTTCTAAAGCTATTTTCAGTTGGTATAAAAATACTGTACTGTTTCTATTAAAATGGCCATGTTGACATTTTTAAACATTGGTTTCAATTCACATGAAGAATTCAAGTTGAACAAAATTAATTTTTAAAATTATCTAATAATTTGTGAGGACTCAGAAACCATCTATTGAACTCATAAAAGAAAATGTAGGGAAGCATCTTCAGGATATTTTGCTAGGCAATGATTTCTTAGACTGTAGACCAAAAATTCAAGCAACAAAAGAAAAAATAGATAATTGGGATCTCATAAAAATGAAAAATTTTGTGCGTGAAAATGTTTTGCCTTGAAAAGAAAAAGACAATTTACAAAATGGGAGAAAACATTGGAAACCCCATATACAACAAATATTTATTATCCAGAATATATAAAGAAATCCAACAATTCAACAATAAAAAGACAAACAAGCATATTAGAAACATACATAATTCTTGAAAAATATCTCCAAAGAGAATATAACACAAATGAACCCCCCCCCCCCTCAAAAAAAGCATATGAAAAGATGCTCAACATCATTAGCTACTAGGGAAATACAAATCGAAACCACAATAAGATACCATTTCAAATCTACTAGAATGGCTACTATAGAAAAAATAGGGAATAGGAGCACTCATTTATTGCTGCTGGGAATGTAAAATGGTGCGTCTGCTGTGGATGACATTTTGGCAGTTCTTAGAGAAGCTGAGTATAGAATTACTATATGACCCAAGAATCTGCCTATTAAGAAAATACCAAAAATAATTGATAACAGGAACTAGAACAGGTATCTGCATACTGATGTTCATAAAAGAATTATTCACAATTGTCAAAAGATGGAAGCAAACCAAATGCCCATCAATCAATGAATGTATAAAAAAATGTAATATATGCATACAATGCAGTATTATTTAGGCATAAAATCAATGAAGTTCTCATACCTAGAACAACATAGATTACTTTTGAAAACATCATGTTGCATGAAATAAAACATATACAAAAGGACAAATATGATATGATCAAATAGTTATGAAATAATTAGAATACATTTAAAGAGTCAGTATCTGTAATATAGGTTACCAGGGGCTGGATTGGGTAGAGAATAAGAACTTAATGCTTAAGTTGTACCAATTTACTATTTGGGTTGATTGTAAGGTTTTGGTAATGTTTGTTATTGATGATAGCACAGCACTGTGAATGTAATTAGCACATTGAATTACACGTGTGAGTATGGTTAACAGGAGAAATTCTAGGTTGCATATATGTTACTAGAATAAAAATTTAAAGAGCAACAACAGTATAGAACTATACAACACTAAGAGTGAACTATATTTTACATAATGGACTATGGTTTAAAGTGTAGTTATAAAATATTCTTTCATCAATTATAACAAATATAGAATACAAAACAAAGTGTTAACAAAAGGGGTGCATATGGGAATTTTCTGTCCTTTATTTTTTTGCTATCTTTCCATTCCTGGTGTTATATTGTAAGTCATCAATTTTTCCCTCTTGCCTACCAAGCCTTTTATAAACTCTCTCAGACTTGGGAATGCCATTCTTCTTTTCTGTAACAGGACACATGCAGACATCATGGCTATATTAAGATTGAAACAAAGACATCAAGAGACAGAGTCCAATCACATCTGTGACTCACTTTCAACAGCAGTTATTAGCAATACCATATGTTTTCTGCATCACCTCAACTTTTATTTAAAGTTGGAATGCTTGTTTTACTTTTGTAGGTTCTTTAGACTCAGAGTTTCCATTTAACTGTGATGAAGATAATGGTGGTGAATTAATAACAGACTGGTGACTTTCAAGCCTATAACTGAGCCCCTTTAGAGAACACTGATGGCAGTTCTCAAAATAAGCAGGGAATTTCAGACTGTGCTATTGCTTTTGTTGTGAATTTCATTAATATGGGCATTGTCAGACTCTTTAGGGATGCAAAGCCACATTCATTCCCAAATCTAAAATATTGAAAAGAACAAGCAGAGAGGATTCCTCTACAAAGGAGCATAAACATAAAGGATGACAGATGGTACTCATCATTCAACAGAGATATGGAAAGGAACAGCGTTCATAGCATACCTTGTTCAAAATCAATCATCACTGAGGCAAATTGAAACTTGAAATAGAATACTTTTAAAAATGTGCTTGACTTTATAGATTTCATTAGTGTATTAGATGTAAGTAGACTTTATGATCTTAAGGAAATGATGTGTGTTCAAACCACAGGGATAATCAGCAACATTTAAGTCAGCTCAATGGTAGCAGCCTTTGGCAGCTGTTAAACAAAATCATTAAGCGTATTTCATAGCTTAAACCACAAAAGTAAAATGAGATTTCCTCTCATTTTGAAGAAAATTTACTAGCAATACCTATATTCCAAAAAGGGTTATTTAGGAAATCAAACTACTTTTGATATTATAATAGTATGAAAATATTATAAATTGGCAATAATTACTAAGATGGCCTCTTGAATTAAGAATGGGCCAGTAGCCCACATGGAACCCTGAAAGATAGTTCTTAGTGGTAAAATTAAGTAAATAACAGTAAAACCATTATGTTAGTAATTGGCACAAATTTCTACTTTTACCATTACATCTGTTACTGATGCCAAGAATAATGAAAGCCAAGCTTCAACAGATGATTATTAACAGTCATGATATAATAGTCTCATTTGTTCTGATAAGAAGGCAAAATCATTACATAAGGCCACTATGGATCTCAGGAACCCAATGGATTTTCCATATCCATTGCCTTGAGATTAGAGAGATGTTTTATTGATGAGAAATTAGGACACGTGGGAACAAATTCAACAAATGAATTTCCACCAAATGTATTCATTAAAAAGTTTATTCACAGGTGATCTCCTATTTATCAACCCTCCTGCTTTATAAATTTCCACACCCACTCATTGACACTCAAAACCACACCATCCATTTTAGGAGCATCACACCACACACACACACAGATTTTCATATACAAATTCATAGGAGCTGTGTATTCCTATTGTGATTCCATTATAAACCATGATTCCATCATCTGTGTTTCTATTATTCCTTTAAATGTAGAATATCACTTATATTCATTATTCATTTTTAAAAATGGAAGTAAAAATTAAGAGTTGAATAGCTTTACTTTCTGTTGACTATTATTTACATATATTTTATTATTTTCATTACCTCCATTTCAGCAACTTAATTAGGTACAATATTATTTTCATTGTTTTACTCATTGACTAAATATACAGAAAATAATGTTTCTTAAAGAGAATTACTTACATTTCTCTCCATTACCTTTAATAATGGATAATATTTTAATATTTACCAAGTGAGCTTGGTAAAACCACTGGTTCTTGTACCAAAATCATTGTTGATTTTCTTTTTCACTAGAGAAATTAAGTGATATTTGCCTTGAGCAAAGTGCAGTAGGAAGAAAAATGCCCCAGTCTCCTATTTCAGTTCTGCACTTTTCCCCTGTGTGGCTCTTCATTAAGTTACTTTTACACTCAGTACTCTTCTGACTTTTTCTCTCCCTTTTCCCTATAACAATTGCTCTAGGGAACTGAAATGAAAAAGTGGAGAGAAATCATTTTCAGTCCAGGCATTGCAGAAGAGCAGCATTGCAAAAATTTTGGAGTCCAAAGATGCAAGTTAAAAAAACAGATCTAAGTTTGGACATGACCTGAGGGATTAAATTGCAAGAAGTTCTTGCCTCTCTCCTGCTAAATTGAATAAAGTAGGAATTTCTGAATTTCCAGAAATTATCAGAGTGGAGCATTATAACTTTCATTTTCTTTCCCTTAAGTCTTACATTTTAAAAAGCAACAATCTCACCATGGTATATGCTGGTCCTCTTTTCAGTCTTCTTTCAATTAGTAGTTTCTTTAATTTAACAATTATACACACCTTAATCATCACCATAATGACTACATAATATTTTGCATTAACTTATATCAAAGCCACTACATAATGTGTGCTGACTTTATATCATGATCTCCAAGCAGTTATTTTACTGAGTCACATACCTTACCTGTGATTTCTACTTGCACATTTCCATCTGCAAATCCTGATGGGTACTTGAAATGTAACATTTATAAAATGGATTCTGTAGAATATCTACCCTGCACCTCTTTTTGCAGCTTTCTTTTACCTTGGAAGTTCATTCAGATATCAGAATCTTCTGGCTAATTTCATTTTCTTGCCGTTATAGATCTTTCATAAAGTATCAGTTTCCTAGGAAGACAGAAAATTAGATCTGCTCTTAAGGATTAACACAGCTACTTTAAATAGTGTGCAGGAAAAGCTAAATAAACCCCATAAAATGACCCAAGAAAAGTGAGGTGATAGAAGGAGACAAGCCCACCTATCCTAATCAGTGTTTGTTCCTTTAGATGAGCTGACTTGAAAGGATTTAAATACCCTAGAAAAGCCATATTTTAATTCTGATACAATATTGTGGAAGCTACCATTTCCTTTAATCCCCATTCAGTAGTATAGGTTGGAAACTTGAGTATGTTATCTCCATGGAGATTTGTGGGTTGTAATTTGTTATTAGATTATTTCCATGGAGTTGTGACTCCATCCATTCCATGTGGGTCTTGATTAGTTTACCAGAATCTTTTAAAAGAAGAAGTGTTTTGGAAAGAGTTCCTTTCAGAGCCATGAGAGAGCCATAGCACAGCTTCAAGAATCAGAATCTACCTGCCAGAGACCTTTGGAGATGTGAAGGAAAATGTCCCTAGGAGAGCTTCATGAAACAAGAATCTGGGAGAGAAAGCTAGCAGATGCTACCATGTTCACCATGTGCCTTTTCAGTTGAGAGAGAAACCCTGAACTTTATCTGCCTTTCTTGAGTGAAGGTACCCACTTCTTGGTGCCTTGATTTGGGCATTTTTATAGCCTTGCTTTAATTGGGACATTTTCACGGTCTTAGAACTGTAAACTTGCAACTTATTAAATTTCTGTTTTTAAAAACCATTCTGTTTGTGGTGTATCACTTTACAGCAGTTAGCAAACTAAAACAGATGTTATTGAAAGTCAAGCATTTTGAATGTTTTGAGATGTAATAGTTAATAATTACTCTTATTTCAAATTCCGTTTTTAATAGTGTTATCCAATGATGATGTTAGATTTCTAACCTTTTTTTTTGTTTAGAGTTATTTCATTAGGTTTTCAAGTAATTCTACTAATATGTGAGCTATCTAATGAGAATTACAAGGAAGAGATGATGCCTTCTCCTTCTTAGCATTTATGGACCTATAAATACTCATTTAGACTTCTTGAAAGTTGATCCAGCGGGAGTGGTTATACCTTCTTTACAAAAATTTTGCATGCATCTTAATAAACTGAACAATTAGGTGTATCAGTGGGGAATCACCCCCCCCCGAAAGGATTAAACTACAGCACAGAATCATTAGCATGCATCTAATCTCCATTTGAAGAGTGTCATTTCCTTAAAACATAGCCACAAACCAAATTAATTTGAACTAATGTTCCAAATGAGAAGCTGCATATATGTGTTTATGCCTAGTAATGTCTTCAGCTCTGGGTGAGAACGCCCATCTGAACAAATGCATTTCCACCTCTGCTTCATGACGTAAGTTAACTGTGTAACTAGGGTAAAAGCTTGCAAACCGGTATGAGAATGATTGCTTAAGTAAACATATCTTCAAAATTTCTATGATCTTCCACTTTCCTGTCATCTATGTGCAATTGTAAATCCTGCTATTCACGGCTTTCCATGAATCCTATTTTTTTTTAACATAACTACTCTCAGATACATTAAACAAAATTTGTGACTCACTTTGTTTTTTGTGTTAAAACTTATTTTTTTCATTGTGTAGAATTGCAAAATTGGTGAATAATTATAGAAATTGCAAAACTCAGAATCTTATTGAGAAGAAAATACGAAGCTCATTTAATCCTATCAATGAAGATAGCTCCTTTTGTCGTGTTTTATTTACAATCTTGAATTTTTACTATGATTTTCTTCCTCCATCTCTCCCCATGCCTCTTTTGCTATTGCTCTCTCTCTCTGATTCTACATACTCACAAACACACACACTCGCTCATCTGTAATCCTGAAGTTCTACAATTGCCTTCATAAGGATCTCTAACATTTCTCATTTGCGTCATACCTAGATATTTCAATTTTTTTTCAATTGCTGTGGTTAAGAAGGCATTTTCCTTCATTTATCTATTCTAATTGGGATTTGCATACATATGGAAACAAATGCTTCTTATACAATACAACTATTATTTAATGTTTCTTACATTGGGCAGATGACTCAAATGGAAACTAAGTGTGACGAAAGTAAGCAAATATTCCAGCTCAGCTCTTGGAGGCCTTTGGTCACGGCAGCCTTAAGACCAAAGAACTTGTCAGCATAGAGTTAGGCATGAAGGTTTATTAGGATTTACAAACAGGAGAAGATGCTTCCCAGTGGTAGCCAATCAAGAAATGGAAGTGTGCATCCTGCAAAGGTGGATATGTAAGGGAGTAACTTATATGGGTTTATGACAAGGACATTCCATAGGGTGTGAGAATAGAGCTTTAGAACGTTCTCCTGTCACAGGGGTCTGGAGGTTTATTATCAACAGTAATCAAGGGAAGGGAGTTGTAATGCTTTGTTTACAGTAACATCTGTATATTCTCCCCCTGTCTCCCGAGGGGGTCTGATGACCTTTAACTTTGATCCCAGTCATTGAATGTGACTATGTGCAGTAATTATTCTTAACTTGGAGGAGTGGGCCTGGGCCCTGGCTCTCCAAAATCCTCCCCAACACAGAAGACTATGTTGACCATAAGACAGACACTGCATCCATATTCCACAACAACAGTCTAAGAGACGACAGGACACTAGCAGTGCCCCCCACAAGACATAACAACTTCACAAATAGATGCTGCCATTATGAAGAAAGGGAATTATATGTTGTAGTCAAGGGGTCTACTGATAATTGATCAATATTATGTATGTGCTCTTACATGTGATTTAAAATTTGTGAAATGTTATGAGAATGAACAAAAATATATGCACAGCACTAGACATTAATTAGGACACAGGTGCCATCTTGTACTGCAGTGAGGACATCTCAGGCCATTCTATCTTGTACTTGTAAAACTATCTTTATAAGCTGTGTGATTTCTTCATTTAGTAAAGATATAACTATTTTGGAGTCATTAATTGCTTGGGTAGTGTGATGGACTAAAGCTGCCACATGTTCTTTAGTACCTATTGCAGCACTACCTGGCTAAAGGACAATAGCACCTGGGAATCCATCTTATTCTATATGTACCTTTACATTTCCTAATTACTAAGAATATAGGGTATAGAGTCATATAAGGTAAGGCAGTGCAACAGTGGCTCAGTGGCAGAATTCTTACCTGCCATGCCAGAGACCTGGATTCAATTCCCAGAGCCTGCCTATACAAAAAAAGGAAAAAGAAAAAATCGTATAAGGTAGTGGTAACATAAGGCTGTCCCCAAATACAATGTCCTGACCAGTTAGTTATAGGGTAAATAGGGCCTACCATATTGTCCACAGGGCCATAGCCATCCCTTAAGGAAAAGTTATGCCCCATGTTTGTTGGAAATATTTTGCCAGTGGAAAGACCATCGTTTTGTAGTTTAACAGTAAAACTACACAATTTTGGTGTATCCACCTCAACTTATGAATTCCATCATATTGTTCCATATAGACAGGGACGATATGATCTATTGTTACAGCTTCCGCCATCAGCCACCCTAAACCATCATATACAGTATACCCCAATATAGATTAGGGCTTGTTCACCTGTTCCCATACCAGGGAGTAGTTGTAAGCTCTAGTCTCATTGTAGGATGGTAGTTGGATTTTGGTCTTAAATGAGAAGATTCTTTTCCGGATTTTCTGATGCATTTAATTCTGCCAGGACAGCAGGGTATTCCATGCAGTCCTATTCTCAGGGGTCACAGTCCAAGGAAGTCCAGTAGTGCCTGAAGATGTCAAGTCTGCAAACCCAACATTGGTTTTGATTCTGGGCATGAATTACTGCTAAAGGCAACTGTAGGAAGGTCCTTTTTAGGGTGCTAAGGATGAAAAGAAAGATGTTTACAGGGAACAATAAGGGGGTAATTACTGTGGTTCTAACAAAATACAAACTAGAGTTCCATTTGTTGACAACAACGTACCATGCAGATGAATATTATAAATAACAGATATTCTCCTCCTGTAAATCTTGTGAGTCCTCCACCATTATATCAATTGTTAATCTGGGCATAGGGTTCCACATACTCATGCATAAGGTTCCTGTGGAAATAGGGACCCTTGGTTGGTAATAAACATTTTAACAGGCATTTTTGCATAAATGATGGCCAGATTATAATATTTTAGGTGAGTCTTACTTCCAATAGGTTTAAGATTCTCAACTAGCACAGCTGCATAGGCCAGCGACAAGGCCAAAGGACCTCATTTTCCCTTATTCCAATTCACAGGGCAGGTCTGGACCTACGCTCCCCAGTGCTTCTGATTGTGCTATACCCTTTTTCCTTTCTTCCTTTTTTAAAATTTTTTCATTGTTTTTAATTTTTTTTTTTTTAAGTACATAGTCTGGGAATTGAACCTGGGTCTCCTGCATGGAAGGCAAGCATTCTGCCACTAAACCACCTGCCTTTTGCTTTTTGCTTTTCCATTTGCAAGTATGACCTTTTCTAATTAGCATACACAAAGGTTTTAAGATTTGGGATACTAAGGAGCAAAAGGTTTCCAATACACCAACAACCCCAAGAAAAGCGTTAGATGTTTTGGCATATACAGCATGAGAAAACATTACACCTTATCAATTACCAAAGAAGAAAAAAATTTTTCTCATACCCAACCTCATAACAAAAGAATTTGACAGAGCAGATAAGGCAGTTTGACATGATTAATTGCTGACTCCTGGCTCTCAAGGTGAGATAACAAAGAGTTACTGGTTAACATGACATCATCTATATAGTGAACTATAGTTACACTTGTGGGACATTTCCACTTAACCAAATCCTTTGCCACAAGACTGTGGCAGATGTTTGACCTATATAAATAGTCTTGTGGGAGCATGGTGAAAGTCCTTTGTTCTCCTCCCCAGTGAAGGCAAGAACAGGTTGACTGGCCTTATTTAAGGGAATACTAAAGAAAGCATAGTTTAATCTGAAACAAAGTGACAGTGACACAATTAAAATGCTAATTTATTGTAAGAAAGAGTTTACCTTTGGAACCCAAGCCTCTTTTGTTCCCTTCTCTTCATCATCAAATAATCTATGGGATCCAAAACTTTTGGGCCCCACTGCGGATTAGTTATTTTCTGGACTTGAGCCCAAGGCAACTTATGGCCTCTGACTTGTGCATATCTGCCTCCCTGAGGCACTAACTTGACCATCCACTCAGTGCAAGCAATCAGTCAGAGAGGCCTTCATTTCTGCCCTGGTAAGGCACATATTTCTTTTTAATTTTAATTCCTCTTCCAAACAGTATGCAGTAGCTTTTGCTACCTATTCTGCCTCTGTAGCCATCTGCAAGGATCCTAACAGGGGCCAGGCTATGGTTGTTCCTATTTTGGGGTCTCTTAATCATTCTTCTTGCTCAAATTTAGTTGTTCTGTATTTTGTTGCAAAACAGTTAACAATATTGCTGGAGTTTTCAGGGCTTCCCTATATGTTGCTGTGGTCCCCATTCATCTAGGAGAGCAGCCATCCCTCCCCACATGAATGATAAAGGCCAATTTGGGATTTCCTGCATGAATTCTCCCTTCCCAAGACTCATGTTTGCTATTGTTGATGTCTCTTTGGTCTCCTGACTGGCTTGCCAGTTGTTCTAACTCAGCCCTTGGAGGTTAGGGTCAGGTCAATCCTTTTTTTACATGGGCAGGCACCGGGAAATGAACCCGGGTCCTTGGGCATGGCAGGCAAGCACTCTTACCTGCTGAGCCACCGTGGCCTGCCTCGGGGCAATCCTAAGACCAAAGAACATATCAGACATGGAGTTAGACATAGATGTTTATTAGGACTTACAAACAGGAGAAGATTCTTCCCAGAAGCAGCCAGTCAGGAGACTGGTCCCATAAAACTGGGAGTTTAAGGAAGCAGCTTAATAAGGGTTTAGGACATTCCATAGGGTGTGAGAACAGAGCTTCAGAGTGGTGGCATGAAACAGGGGTCAGGAGGTTTGTTATCAACAATAATCAAAGAGGGGAGTTGTAATGCTTTGTTTATGATACTATCTGTACATTCATATTCCCTCACCCCCTGAAGTGGTCTGATGATTTTAACTTCTGTTCCAGTTATTATAGGCAGCTGCATGCAGTAACTTCTTCTTGATATGGCGGGAGGGGCAGGTCCTGGGTCTCTACAGCAGGTTTATTTGTTCTTGATTCAAAGCCAATGCTTCTGGCTTTTTCCCATGATAAGAACTTGTTGTTGGTTTGGGGCTGTTACATCTTCTGAAGTTAAGGAAGTAATTTCTATCCTGTTGATTGGTCCATTTGTTTCTTTTTTTATTTATGTTTTCAGCTGTGGATTTCACATTTTATTCAATGTGTTTCAGCATTAATTGAGAATAAACTTTGGGAATTTTTATTAGTTGTATGATAAAAACTATTCCCTTAATACTGGTAAAAATATCATTTTGATCTCTGCTATAATTGTTTCAAAATACATTGTAAAATCTGATTGTCATTCTTTATAGGATTTTGCATACATACTCCAAGGTTTTATTTTTATTTTTCAAACATTTAATACTATGTCTCTACAGTTTTAAAATTAGAATTATACAATATATAAAATGGTTTTATTTATTATTTCTTTTTTATATTCTAATGCATTATTTAAAGTACAAAATAATCAGCAAAATATTATTTTGTGTTGCTACTTTTAAAAAAATACACATATGCCTAAAATAGACAAATTAAATAACAAATAACATGCAGACACATGCGTGATATATAATATGCTTAAAGTATCTAATATTATATTCGCTGTATTATTTTATTTGAAATCAATTTTTATAACTTTATAACTTAATTTTGTACTCACCAATAATTTTTTGTTTTTTTAATTTTCTAGACTTCTATTAGAGGGACCCAGTTTGTTTTTTTTTACCTTTTTCTTTTATATTTTGAAAAGTGAGCATTCTATCTCTCATACCAGTGGTCTATAATTTTCTCCAGAATATTAAAAAAAAATTTTAAAACAAGCATTTTAAAACAGAATCACTCTGAATATCTAATATATTTCATGGTATTTATTTGCTTATGTTGCTCCATGTAAGTTTCAACCATGTATACTTAGACATTATTTTATTAATAATTTACAATATATTTATATATCATATAAATACATTACACATTATATAATATAAATATAATATATTAGTATAATATAAATTTACTGTATATTTATATATAATATATAATTTATATATAATGTAAAATATAAATATATGAATTATATATACAATATAATTAAATATTATATTTACAATATAATAAATACTGTATTCACAATATAAAATTTAATTAAATATAATATTTAATTACATGTTGTTTTATGATCTGATTTCCCCAAGAATTTAAATTCATAACAAAAACATTCTCTACTCTTTTTCCAACTATCTAACCCCCACAACTAAAATATTTTCTTGCACATATGAACATTTCAATAAATTAATGAATAAATGATAGAATTTATGATTTTCTCTTATTTTATGATGATTTACAATTTCATTAAATGTGCCTAGTTGGGAATATAGTTTCTTTCTCAATATTTATCTATACATAAAAATCCAAGAAAATACCCATATTTATATCTTTGACTATTTCTTGTTGCCCATTCTCTGTTGTCCCTTTTCATATAAATGAAAGAGCACCCAAGATGAAAGCCACAGTCTTTTATTTTTTTGTAACCTAAAGTTAGTGGTGTCATCTCTTCATTACAGCACACTCTAATACTTTAGAATTGAGCCAATTAATAAGTTCAGCCCACACTCAAATGATGAGAATTACATAGGGGCATGAATTCCAAGAAGCATGAGTCACCTGGGAGGGCTCAGAGAGGTGGGCTGCCACAATAATTAAAATATTTCATGATATGAATTTATCTTTGAAACTCATGACCTATCCACATTGTTTATGCATAATGGAATTTATAATTTGTGGCTTGCATTTGATCCAATTGCACCTGACCCAATTTTATGACAATGTTATTGTAGCTGAAAGGTAAATTTAAGTATATTTTTTAGTTCACAACTTTTTAAAGGTAGTACATAAATATTATAACATGCATCATTCATATCCATGTCATTCATATATATATATTACAGATTTGATCTCTCAGGGGCTGAGAGAATTTTATTAGTCTTGGTAAATATCATATATTTACCAAGGTACAATTGTATTTATGAGTATTTGATTTCCTTAATATGAAACCATGCTTTTCAGTTCAGGTAGAAAAGTTTATTCAGATTTTAATTTGTGTTTGTTCTCCAACACCACCATCCCCCATTTCCAGAAAGAAGCCAAAGTGAAAAACTGAAATTGCTTGACAATAATGCTTAGTTTTCAATGAAAGGCCACAGACAACATCATTGGTAAGAAAGGGATATAGTTGAATTTAACCAGTACTCTATTCCCAACATAAAGAACACATTGGAAACACAATGAGATGGTGTGGAGTTACATGTACTCCAGAAAAATATATGTTTTTAAACTTAATCAATTCCTTTGAGTGTAAACCCATGGTAAGTAGGACTTTTTCTTGATGAGGTTGCTTCAATTAAGGTGTTATATCAATCAGGATGGGTTATAACCCTATCACTGGGGTCCTTGATATGCAGAATGAAATTCAGACAGTTGGAAAAAAAGCTACAGGAAGCAAGAAGTGGAAATTCAGTGGAACCCAGAAGAGAAACTAGAAGCCAGAAGAGGCAATATGTATTGCTATGTGATAGAAAAGCCAAGGTTAAAAGACCTCCCACAGCCAGCCCCAAAATGCCACTCTTGGGAAGAAAGCATTGCCTTGTTGATGGTTTGATTGGACTTTCTCTTATCCTCAAGCTATGAGCTAGTAATTCTCATTTTATAAGCCAACCCACTGTGTGGTACTTGCTTGAAAGACAAGGAAATTTAAATACATGATAATATTTGTTTGGTTAATAAGTCACGAAGCAAAATTTTTTCTAGTTGATCATTATGGGTCATTATGGGTGGCGCCATTCATATTTCCACCTCTTGATTCCTTGATCAGTGACTCCTAGCTATGAGAAAAACAGTGCCATATGTTGGATGCTGATTTAGAGCCCCAGGACTGCAAGGTATTTGCACCAACTTAAAATGTAATTTGGTCTTGAAAATGACCATTCCACAATTCTATCAAGCAAGTTATTAGAGGATGATTTGGGCAAGATGAGACCTGAAAATTCTAGGAACAAGGGAGGGCCTATTACCACACTCATTTTCCATTAAGTGAGCTCCTTGATCAGAAACAATCCTGATTAGAATGCCATGATAGTGGGTAAGGCATTCTTTAAGTCCACCTATAGCAATTTTAGTAGAAGAATTATATGCAGAGAAGGCAAATATGTACTGGAATAATAATTTGCATTGTGATTCTTTCAAGACACATGCAGAAATTTTCATGTTATTTATGTGATGATTGAACTGTAAATTTAAATCCCTGAATTCATCTTGTTCTTTTTTCTTTCTTCATTTTCTCCAGCACCATAATGAACAACCATCCAATCTTATTAAACTTCTCATCTTAAACAGAAATGTTTTAAGAGATTAATACAGATCACCCAGAATCTTGCCTCCTAAACTATATTATTAGGTTTAATTTATGGTGATATTTCACATATTCCCATTGCCTCATCATGCCATGGCTTATCAGTACTCTCTTTATCACTGAAAACAGAGTCATTAGTGCCTTTGAGTCTAATCGCATAAAATAATCAATTCCAAATCCCCAGAACCAATTCAGAAAACTCTTACGATTCTATTCTTTGAGAACTACTCTCAGTGCCAAAATCTGTATGCCAGTGATCTCCAGAGAAACAGAATAAACAGCACTAATTATCTGTGCATATACAAATATGATCATATATATATATATATACATAAATCTCTTTATATATAAATTTCTTTATAAATATCTATAAAGAAATTTATTATAAGGAATAAGCTTATGCAATTGTGGGCGCTAGCAAGTCTGAATTCCATAAAGCAGGCTTGAGCCTGGAAATTCCATTAAGAATTATGTTGAAGAGTTATCTTGAGTCTAAATTCCTTAGGGTGGAAATTAAGGAAGGAGTGGAGATACAGACGAGTTAGAAGTCCTTCTTCTTCCTGTAATTTCAGTTCTTTGCATGTAAGATCTCCAATTGACTGAATAAGGCCCAACCACATTATTTTGGTTAATATACTTTACTTAACGTCAATTGATTGAAGATGTCAATTCCTTCCCCACAGCTACATCTAGAGTACAGTTTGACAAGCAACAGGACATCATGACCTAGTAACTGAAATGTAAATATGAGATCACAATCATTCTACAATCTTACTTCTGTTTTTTGTTCTTAGTCAAGCTACAGTAAATTGTAAAAATGGCCACAAATTCTTCATGGTTTTGCATTCACTCTCTTCAATGAGACATTGAAGGTTGAATTCTATATTTGTCCACACATTGAATCTAGATGTGGCTTGCTTCAACCAATGGACATTAGCAAATATGCAACAAGCAAAGGCTAGGAAAGCACTGAACAAGAGGGATTTCTCTTTCATTGCTCTAGAAATCTATTGTCATTACATAAACAACTACAGGATAGCTGACTGGATGATGAAAGACTCCCAAACAATAATCTGCCAATATCCAGAAGTGGAGTTAATAAATTAATCATTAGTTGAATGCAAATGGATAAGTAAATCCAGATAAACCAACCATTGACTTTGTCTCTAATTGCCAATCCAGAATTCTCTAAATGAATAGTCACTGTTCAATGTTACAACATTTTGGAGTGGTTTGTTAATGCTGCAAAATCTGTTACACACCTTAAATACCTTAATACCTTAAAATCTTTTTTATTACAATTTCCTATACATGGAAAAGAATTTTCTCACTTTATCTTGCATTCAAATTCCAGTGCAAAAATTTGCCTCCTCTGAGACGTATGCCTTGACTACATAGTACAAATTTTTCACACTCTATGATCCACTTCTGTTTCTCCATTACGTTCATCTCTATTTTATCTAATTATTTAAAAAATCTCCTTTATTAAAAAAGAAAGCTTCTTGGAATTCATCCCCATTTTGGTCTTATTATGGTATCTCCAAGATTTAGCATAAAGTAGATATTTAATAAAGCTCAATTATATAAAGCAATACAAAAATAATCCAGAAAATATTTAAATAAGTGATCTCATAATTAAATGATACATATATATGTTAAACCTATATAAAATATTTTCTTTCAAATAAATTGCTTGAATAACTTAATCATTTACATGGGATATGATTGTTAACCTAGAAATCATGAAGAGTTTCTGTTTAACTTAATAATATAGCTAGAAATGTGTATCTTTGGGATTTCCTTTTCTCACTTAGAGAAGATAATCCTCTCCTAGTTGTTGTTGACTGTCATAATTACTGCCTCCAGAACAATAAAAATGTTCATAGTTGAAGTACAAAGAGAATGAGTCGATGATTGACAAAATAGGGACCAGAGAAAGTCAAAGGAAGGCTTGAGGGATGATGAGCAAAGATATAATATCTTAACAATAGAGTTAGAAAGAGTAAAGGGGAAAAGTAAGAATAATCCTCACTAAGCCTTAAGAAAGAACACTTCCTGACAATAAGCAAATGGAAGAGAGAAGGTGGAGAAGGAGGTGGTAGAAGTAATATAGAAGGAACCAGAAGAAAGGAAGGAAGTCACCATTGGCAGATTGTGAAACACCACATGGGTACTCAAATCCATTAGCAAGAAATAGAAACAATGCTGCTGTAGAAGTTAGATTCATATGTCAACTTGGCCAGGTGATGGTGTCCCATTGTTCTGTTGCTGTGGACTTAATTAATCAATGTGTGAATTTCATCTATGGCTGATCACATCTGTGGTTGGTTATGGTGCTCTCTGCAATGAGTGAGGCTTAAAAGAAGTCAGAAGAGAGAGAAACAGCTCAACAGAAATCAACTCTGTTGCTCTTTTAGTTTGCCAAAACACAGTTCAGAGCTCAGAGTCAGCTCAGATCCAGAAGTTTGGACATGCAGAAAGGACACACCCTGGGGACAGCTGTTTGAACCCAGAATCCCAGAGAGAAGCCCAACAGACAGGGCATTGTGGCTTCCCAAATTTGTAAATCTGTAGCTAAACAAATCCCCTTTATAAAAGCCAATCCATCTCAGGTGTATTGCATTCTGGAAGCCTTAACAAAGTAAAACAGTTGTTAATTCATCTTTTATCATTTCTGTGAACATCATGTACAGCCCACACAGATGAGCTACTTTAGAGATGCTTAATGCTGACATTTGATTGCTGCCTGCAAGACTCCCATCAACCTTTGAAGAAAATGTTACCTTCCCGGTATCAATCTATTTGGCCCTCTGTGCAAAACCTCCCATTTACAATGGCCCAGGATGTTTCAAAATCTCCCCTTCCAAAGCAAGGGTGGGCTTCTGGACACAGAATTTGTGGTAGAGTAGAAGGTTTACCTTCAGAACCTGTTCTTTGAAATCACAGATTAAAAACAGTGGATTAAGATGAAAGATAAAAAAATGAGCATACAAGCATTGCTAGTTTTCCTGTATGAGAGTATTCACAATTTAGTTGCCACTGTAAAGAGGGTGCTACTTAAAATAGATAACATTCCTCTCAGTATAAAAGAAAATCAGAATTGCATGTATAGGCTGGACAATGATCATTGGTTCTACTTTTTCAAAATATGTAATTTTCTCTTGAAGCAGCTGTATACAGAAACTTTAACAAACATAGTTCACTATAAATATAGTGATATGAACCCATTCTGAGAGATGAGACATGATTCAGAATCATAGTCTCTTCCTCTCTATGTCTCATAACATTCACTGAAAATTAAATAAATTTTCACTAAAAATGATCTTATCTATTAAGTTATAATTATACTTCATCAAATAAATTTTTAAATTACCACCCAAAACTAGTTCAGTACTCTGAAACCAATATATATCCATTTGTAAAGAAAGTCTGAAATTGCAATACATGAGTGTTTTTATTGCTTGCCACTCACAAAGGGTATTATCAGGTAATAAGGCTAGAGGACTATTCCTCTTTATCTGGAATCAATTTATATTAAAAGCAAATTAAAATATGTGTGTGTGCAGCGGATGCTTACATCAAAGAACAAAATTCAAAATACATATATAAACAATATATATGTATAAGTGTGCATATATATAATTTCCATATTCCAACTTTCATATATTTAAAGATTTATGGCCTAATTATTGGGAGAAAACATTATAAACTAATTTGATTTGGTCCAATTTTACCGTGGTATGATGTAAATTAATCCAAGTATGAGTTAACAAGCATTCAACTACACATAAATTGTTACTGACCAGTGGTCTCCACTTTGTTGGATAGTGCAGCCCTAACTGTAGAAAATTTTTATAGTTATCACTTTTATTTGATTGTTGCTTATATTTTATTTATGGCTTACTGTATATCCCAAGTAAAAATTAAACAAAAAAAACTGTAGAAATTATAATACTTACTTTAGTCATGCAGATTTAAATAATATACCTCCATGACTCTTGCCATATTAGAGAATTTTTGTCGTGACAATTCCTAATTTTTCAGAGTTCATTAAGCAACCATGCAACTGTTAGATGATATTTTTAGGTAAGATAAGTATTATGTTAAATCACAGTTACTCATATTTTTTGAATGTCAACTGCTCAATTCATAAGAATCTAGACCTAGTTTACTTAAAATCTAAACATATAAGCAGTCTTTGTGTATTTGTGAGTGTATGTTTTGTCAAAAGTCAGAATTGTGAACATCACTCTTGTGGTTTCAGAAAACAACAGTATATTTTCTATTTTCTAATGGTTTTGTATGGAAAATCTCATCTCTACTTCCAATCCTTCATTTCTAATAACCTATTCATTTGTCTGTTTGTCTTCCTTATCAACGGTCTTGACAATTTAAGTGACCTATATATGTATGTATTAATATATTTATATATTATTAAAAAATACAAAAGATAGTATGTGCATACAATAAAATATTATATTAATATGTAATGTATTATATAAATATATTTTCATAATATATACATGTATGAGAGTTAATGAGGATTGTAATGTTTTGATGGACAACGCTATTAGTATCAAATATCACAGAAGTTAGAGGTTTAGTCCTTTTTATTAATGGTAAATATTAGAGATGATTCCCAAACTGGTATTGTTATATCTTCAGTACATAGTTTTAAGAAACAAAAAGAATGAATTGCATCCCTAACTCACATCATATACAATAATTAAATCTAAATAAACCAAAGACTCAAACATAAGACCTAAAATCATAAAACCCTTGGAATAAAACATAACTGTGGATTCGTTAATGATTTCCTAGATATGACATCCAAGGCATGAGGGAAAAAAAAGAAAACTAGATAAATGGATTTTATCAAAATTAAAAACTTTGTGTGTCAAAAGACATTATTAAGAAAGTGAAAAGACAACCTACAGAATGGAGGAAATAATTGTTAACCATATATCAGATAATGGCTTAATATCTAGAATATGTAAAGAGCTACTACAACCCAATAACAACAAAAATAACAAAAAAAGAAAAGAATAGAAGCCAAATAACTCAAAATAGCTGAAATAAAAATTTGGCAAAGGACTTGAAAAGACATTTTTCCAAAGAAGATATATAATGGCCGATTAGCACATAAAAAGTTGTTCAGCATCATTGTTGAAAAATGCAAATCAAAACCAGCAGATACCTCTTCACATCCACTAAGATAGCCATCATTAAAAAATAAAAGAACAAGAAAACAGAAAATAATAAGTGTATGTGAGAATAAGGAGAAATTGGAACCCTTATACATGGTTGGTTGAACTATAGAATCATTCATCCACTGTGAAAAAGAGTTGGCAGTTCTTTAGAAAGTTGAACATAGAATTACACTATCACCTGGCAATCCTACTTTATTGAATAGATCCTAAATAATTAAAAGCAGGAACTCAAATGGATGTTTGTACTCTAATGTTCATAACATCTTTATTTGCAACATCCGAAAGGTAGATGCAGACCCATTAATAGATGAATGGATAAACAAAATGTAGTATATGTATGTAATGGAATATTGTTAAGCTGTAAAAAAGGAATGAAATTCTGATACATGCTACTACATGGATGAAACTGAAAGACAACATTTTGAGTGAGAAAAGAAAAGACACAAAAAGACATATGATTTCACTTTTAGGAAAATGAAAGAATTCATAGAGACTGATATTGGATTATAGGTTATCAAGAACCAGGCAGGTGGTTGTGGTGATGTGGGAAATAGGGGTTTATTGCTTCATAGGTACAGTGTTTCTGTTTGAGAAGATGAAAATGTCTGGGTAATGTACATTGGTGATTGTAGCACAATATTTTGAATGCAAATAATGCCCACTGAATTGTATACTTGAAAATGGTTAATATAGAAATTTCCAAGTTTTATGTATGTTGCTGCTGCAGCCAACATTATCTTGCTCAAAATATCTCAGTGGGTTCTCGTCTACTTACTTTGAAATACCTACATGTGATTTATATCTACCTTACCTTGGCAAGTAACACCTTCACTATGACAAAAGAGATAAATGAGGCATAAATTATATAGTAGTGATAAAGAATTAAGAAATAGTTTGGTATAAAACAAGTTACAGAATTATGGTCTTCTGTGCTTGACCACTACTGTGATACTTTGCAGAAGGAAATGGAGGAGTTATGGGCAAAGTTGTAAGCTCTGTAACTTGGTTCATGATAATACTGGTCCGAAATAGAAGAATTTCAATTGTAGGTGTATAGTTTAGGAGAAAATACATTGCTCTTACATCTGTGAAAATGTGAATTTGACATTTCTGGGAGCTATCTGGCTGAATAAAGAGATCATATTAAATAATATTAATTAAGCAATGTCTTTGTTAATTTCATTGTACTCTGTGTCCTACCACCACCACCCATATCCATTATAAAGACAAAAAAGGGATAGGCAAAACATAGTTAAAATTAAGCATCCTGGCATAGAGAAAATAGAATGAAATTATCTTGTACCAGCAGTGGTTACTGGCATAATAGTCATGTAGTCTCTGAATCCAGAAACTCTCAGGATGCCAGGAATTTAAATGCTTTAGAGGATGTGGACTGCTCTTGGTAACAGTTGACATGTTCAGACAGGCTCTGCTTGATACTCCATTCATTGAGAAGAGGCTGAACAAGACTGAGATGTTAACTGCCATGGCAGCAGCTCATAACTACTAACAATATCATGGCCCATGGTGGCCAAGAGGGCTCTCATTGGGAACCTGACTAAGCTGTCCAGTGCTCCAGGGACCTGGGTTTTGACATCACTTTGGGAAGATAGGCTAGCACTCCCACAAAAAGCAGAGTCATTTGGAGGCAGCCATAAGCTGGGAAGGAAAGAAAAACAAAAGAACATCACACTAAAAAAAAAGGCTTTTAATTAACATCTTTAGAAAAAACTTGAGAAATTACCCCCCAAAAATCAGCAATAAATCATTTAGTTGCAAAAAGTATCTAAGTCATGTTGATAAAGATTGAAATAAGTTTGTTGAGGGATGCATAAACAGATAATAGAAAAATAACACCCAAACAATCAGCAGTAGATTAAGTAATAACATTACCTATGAATCCAATATGAAAAAAAAGTCAAAAATACAGTAAGAAATATTTTTACTGAAGCAACAAACTCAACATAGGGGTTATAGTATCTTTTTTTGGGGGGTGGGGGGTTCATTGTCTGGGAATCAAACCTGGCTCTCCCTCACGGAAGGCGAGCACTCTACCACTGAATCACCCATGCACCTAATGTAGTATCTTGTTTAGTTTTTCCCCAATCTGCTGTGTGGTAGAAGTTTCCTTACTCCTCAGAAGCCTGTGTTTTGGCACTCAAAAGTTAAATAAAAGTATTCAATATCATACAACTTGCAGGTTCAAGCACTATTCTAACTTAGGGATCACAGATAGCAGAACTCTTAATATTTCCAAAACTCTGCTACCTTCCTGTGGTATAAGATTAAGTGTGATTTATAGGACTATAGCTCAAAATGCAGTCACCGTGTAGCTTTTTGAGGTAGACTGGTTAACAGAGTCTAGAAAATATATGATAGCAATGAAGATGGTAATTCATCCCTTTTCTCATTAAACCTCTTCAAAACCTGAATAAACACGCAAAAGGAAATATTAATCATTTTTCAATATTTAAATGTTTTAAGCTTTTCTCTATTCCAACCACTGGGCTAAAAACTGGTGGGGTTCAAGGATAAGCAAAATAGACGCAATCATTTTATGGACCCACAGTCTTGGGACAAGGTAAGATACTGAAAAAATATTTCTAAAATAGTTATAGAGGGAGGGCCATGGTGGCTCAGCAGGTAAGAGTGCTTGCCTGCCATGCCCGAGGACCCGGGTTCGATTCCCGGTGCCTGCCCATGTTAAAAAAAAAAAAAATAGTTATAGATGTGTTATTTTATAAACTTCAAGAGGAAGCACAAAAAAATCAGAGCTAATTTGCCTGAATTTCAGAAAGGTTTATAATGTTTGATCTTAATATCTTGGAGTATTATCCTAATACATAGGATTAATGGTGCTTCTGGGACTTTATTAATTACATAGGAATTATAGGACATGACTAACTTCTATTTTTTGCTATGAAAAGTAAAGGGTGCACACTAAAGAAAAGACATGATTAAACCTGTCTTGTCAGGGGAAGTTTGGAGAAGCATCATCACCCATTATAGTGCAAAAGAAACTGAAAAATAAAACTACCTCTGCTGAAACTGTGGAAAGAAATCATGAAAGGGAAAAAGACAAGGCATTATGAGCAAAACGTATGCATGGAGTGTCTTCCAAGTGGGGTCAAGATCATGAATTTTTAAAATGAGGTTTAAAACCATTAATTATCCATAAGAAAGAATGCCACTATTTAGTAAGAAGGGATATTGTTTGATTGTTATTAAATCAAGACATGTTAGAAAGTGTTAGAAGTGCCGAGACAGTTATATGAAGAAGAAAATGAAATAACAACAGATGTAAGTCAATTTAATGTAGAAGGAATACAGTAAACTTATTTAAACTGGAAAGTGAGAGTAAAAAACAGTTCCAGTTGATTTTTCTTTTGAAAGAAAACACTTTCAGAAAAGCAAATTATTGGTTTTAGCATGATGATTCGTTGGTGCCACCAATAGGAAAGAGAAAATGCAAAGAGAAAGGGGTCATATAATTTCAGCAGCATCATTATCTTTAATAAGATATTTGCAAAGATGCCTTTTAAGTAAATGGAAATTGGCTATTAAAGAGCAATGCAAATGATTTGCAAACAAATCTTTCTCAAAGAGAAAACTCAGGGAGATTTCAAAGAAACAAACATTATGTTTAATGGAAACTAACTTCATGAAGAAATGTTTTTTTCCAGGTATCACATGCTCTTTCCCCTTCACTCTTGTTTTCCTTATTCCTTCCATACATACCACATACAAGTTCAAAATTCAAATGCATTGTTTTTCTTTCATTTTCCTTTTAACTACTCTAATTATGAACTTATGTCTTTGTAACATATTCTTACTGCCATCTTTACTTCAAGAGCACTCCTTAGAAAACGTGTTCCTGCTTCTTATATAAAAAATAATATTACTGTTATAAGGAATGTAGTTTTCAAATAGCATAAATACACTGCTCAGAAATCAGTAGCTATAAAATTGTTGTATTTGACTAAGGCTTCTTAACTTATTAAAACTATCTGAAAACGACTATAGTAGGTAAAATAATGTCCCCTCAAAGATGTTCATGACTGAAGCCTTAGAACCTGTGAATATGGTAGCTTACACAGCAAAGATGAATTAAGGTTGCAGATGGAATTAAAGTTGTTAATCAGCCAACCATAAAATAAAGAAAGCATTCTCAGTTTCCTGGGTGGGCTCAAGGTAATCACAAGGGTTCTTGAAAGCAGAACGAAGTAAAAGAGTCAAAGTCAGTGAAAATGTGCCAAAGGAAACAGAGGTCAGAGTGAAGCATAGAAAGAAGGATTCCACCCTCCCTTAATGAAGGACGAAGGTCACAAACCAAGCAGTGTTGTCGTCTGGAGAATGTGGAAAAGACAAAGAAACAGATCCCCCTCTATAATCCTTCAGGAAGGAGCAAATTCCTGCCGATGCCTTAAGTTTAGCCTTTGAGAGTTGGAACCTCCAGAATTGTAAAATAACACAATTGCATTGTTTCAAGCCTTAACTGTGGATAATTTGTTGCTGCAGCAATAAAAAAACAATACAAACACCTATTCTTTCTTACTCAGAATCTGTTAGTCAGGCAAATTTTCAGAATCTTATTCTGATATTGTTCTTAATTTTACATTTATTCTATCAATAATCAAGACTAATTCAAAGGCAAATTAAAACAATTGCAGGGATGTCTGTGTATACATATATATATATATATTATATATATATTATATATATACACACACATATATATATATATATATATATATATATTTTTTTTTTTTTTGCATGGGCAGGCACCGGGAATCAAACCCGGGTCTTTGGCATGACAGGTATCTAATATTTTGAATTCATAATCACAATGGTACTTCTAGAAGTCATATTTTTGTAATTGTGAAACCCAAAATAATTATTTGATTTTATAATTTCAATAACATTCTTTTAACTATTTACTTCTTGAAAAGGTATAAACGCTCATTTTTAGGTTTAGAAGAGGGGTAATCTGTTTTTAGTCCATAGATGCTGAAGATAGAAATGTCATCATTTATTCCCTGTGAAATAACAAGGTAAAATATAATTTAATGAGAATATTTCATGTGGAGATTCCCTAATCTTTTAAAAATCTGCTTCCAACAATGCTTTTAGGTAAAAATTAAAATTTGAAGGAAATAAAGGTAACCACACAGTGTATTAAAATCATAATTATGTTCCCAACTAAAATGTTTACTGTGATGAAGCCAAGAACACAGCACTACTGCCTTTTATAGGTTTCAATTAAAAATTTTTGATGGTTTATTTTAAGTGGCAATATAACTAGGTTATGATGTCCAGTTGTTTGATCAAACATTGGCAGAGGGGTTGTTATACAGATATTTGGTCTAAGTTTCCTGTTTGGCCTCCCCTTTGGACTTCAGACTAGAGACTTTAATATCAACTCTTACTTGCCTGTCTCATGGAATTCAGAATGGCAAGCCCCAACAATGCATGCAGCAATTCTTTAAACTACATAACCACATATCTATGTATATGCTCTTGTTTGTACTGCTACTCTGGAGAACCCAGACTAGTGCAGAACTAGTACCAGAACTAGTTCAAGAAGAAATAATATTAAGGATCAGTTTTTTAGAAATGGCTCCAGGTTTTTCTGAACTGTTTTTTTTAATCTGATTATATTTAAAGTCATTAATGATTTTATTTTCAATGGTAAAGAGGATACTGTTAGTATTCTAACAAAATGTGGCAATAGAGCTAAGCAAAATATCAGATACTTCTGACCAGATACTTTTAAGAGACAGAATCCTGGGTGAATTTGATATCTCATGTGTAGTTGACAATTTAGAACATTGTTGACAAATTAACAAATAATGTGAATTGGTTAGTCGCTCCAAAATGTACTGGAGAAAGTGGAATAAGAAAAGGATGAGCTCGGGGCTTTAAATTCCCAGCAAGAACACCACATAAATGACTTCAAAGTTTCTATGTGTACATTGAAAGAAACCCATTCCTTCTAAAGCTATGGTTGAGATTTCTGAAGGCCAATCCCGGGATCTAATCCTGAAAGTACATGAATTACAACGCCAGTTGAATTCCTAAATTCACTTTGTGTCTGCTGTTAAAATGAAGGCATTGATTAGAAAGGAACGGGACTTTGAAAATTGGGATAGGGACAAATGGAAAGATACTAATGAAACTGGAAATACTGAATACTTACATTTCACTGAGTCTTTTTGGCCAGTAGAAGTGGCCCTTGTTAGCCCTTCTTTGCTGGACAAACATTTAATAGCCTCCCTTGAAGAAGTTGCTCTTCCACCCCTGTAGAAGAAGGTTAATCCTGCTTTGTTGCAGGACTTGTAATGATCTCCCCTAATAGAAGTTTATTTGAAAACACTGTTGAGTCTTTTCTAAATCCAGCCCCCCTTCTCATTTTCTCCCAAATGTATAATTAGACTGAAGTATCAACAGGCACTAAAAGGTATCCAAGATAAGGTGTACTTTGTTCCAAAAGAACTGCATAATTTTTCTAATGTATACAGATAAATCTTGGAAAAATGTATGGGAATGGATATGAAAAGGGTGGAGCTAGTTGTCACTCAGGCATTTGGGAACACAGACTCAGGCACAATAGCCTTTTCAGAAAATGACAGTATTATTACTTATTCAGTCCAAAAGAGCAAGTTGAGAGACACCATCGTGGCTTGTCTCCTGGGGAGGCCAATTGTTTGGGTTGGATTCAGTGGATAACAGTTTCATAGATATCATTTTGCCTCAAATAAGAGAGACTCCTATACTGAAGATGATGGGGTATTTATACACCCCAGGGGAAGGAGACTTGCTACTAATCAAAAAGCATGCATCAAGCAAACTTTGTGCAGAATTCCTGCCCTGATCTGCAGCTGGGACTGTTTGTTCCTGGTTTGCGGTTCAATATATGGTCAGGCTATTCCAATAGATTTAATGAATCTCACAGGCTGTGAAAGGAAAACAAATTTAAACATGTGTACCTGAAGAAAAGGAAATAGGTAAACAAGGGCTGGGAGAATGCTGCTGAGCTTTGTCTCTGACTTCCCCAAGAAAGGGTTTGAAAAAATGGCAAGAGTATAAAGTTGGATCAGGCTGAATTTGTTGATTTGGGCCCACTAAACAGAGGTTCTGAATTCAGTGTCATAAACGCAGGGGATTAGAAAGGATTCAACCAGTGCATTTGGTTGATTGGCTGAAACAGATCATAAGTTGTCACACCCTGAATGAAGTTGAAATGCCAGAACTGCCTTGGTATAATATAGAAGAAAATATTCAAAAACTTAGGGAGATTGAAATGTTAACATGGAATTTTCCTCTAATACTTGCAAAGAGACCTCATAAATATCCAAAAGGCACACCTTTCAACATGATTGTGAAAAATAAGTCTGTAAGTGGAGCCTCACATCCTTGGAAAGCTCTATGATCATTCTTCTTTATAAGTCAAGAATTTCTGTGGGAATTGATGCCAACGAACTTGGATCATTAAATGCAATGAGGATAATTGGGGCCCAAGATGGAAGAAGCCAAGTGGCTCCACTTAATCACCAAAGACAAAGTGGACCTGGTTGCTGTAATGGACATCAAAGTCAAAGCAGTAATCAATACAGTCCAGCTCACAGATACTTATGACATTGGTTAGTAGATCATGGGATACCTGGGTATGAAATAGATAGGTAGTCTACTAAAGTCCTCCTTGACCTTTTAACAATAGGAATTCTAGGTCAAAGTAACAGAAATCTAACTGGAGGCATAAAATAATGTCACAATCCTCCAACAGATTCTCAGACTTGAAACAATTTCAGACCCAGAACCCCTTGAATGAAGGGCAGGCTGGGTCTCCTTGGAGAAATATCCTGCTACACTGCCAAAAATGTGTATCTTCATATTTCTCCTAGCCTTCCTCAAAGAGATATCCGGCCTTTTGCTGGGAGTGACTGTGCTTTGGTGGAAAGGAAATAAAACTTTCAAGTACTACTGGACATTGTCTCTGAACTGACACTTAATTCCAGACATCCTAAAACATCACTGTGGTTTACTGGTCACATTTATAAAATAGGGGCTTTTATAAATGAAATTTATTGAGATAAATTTACACACCATATAATCATCCAAAACTTAGAATCAGTGGTTCCCAGTATCATCATGTAGTTGTGCTTTCATCATCCCAATCAATTTTAGAAAATTTTCGTTACTCAAAAAAATAAAAAAACAAAAATAAAAAAAGAATACAAACCATACCATACCCCCTTTCACCACCTATTATTTATTTTGTCTTTATTTTCTTACTCATTTGCCCATACACTGGATAAAGGGAGCATCTGTCACAAGATTTTCACAATCACACAATCACAATGTAAAAGCTATACAGTTATGCTAACAAGTACAACGATCCAGGCTGCTGGATTTCTATTCAATAGTTTCTTGCATATCCTTGTAGCTATTCTAATACACTAGAAACTAAAAAGGAAGATCTAGATAAAGCATAAGAATAACCTCCAGAATGACCTCTTGACTCTGAATTCTCTTAGCCACTGGAGATTTATTGCTTCTTTCTTTTCTCCCTTACTTAACCCCATTATGTCAAGGCCTGGCTTGTCCCTGGGAGTCATGCCCCACATTACCAGGTAGATTTACAACTGAGGGAGTCGTGTTTCACATGGGGTTTTGGGGGTGGTGAATTTATTTGTAGAGTTGGCTTTGAGACAGATGCCACATTGAGCATCAAAAGAGGTTCTCTGGGGATGAATCTTATGCATAATGATAAGTAGACTTAGCTTGTACTTTGCAGGAATATGTTTCATAATGGCAAAATACAAGATTCAGGGCTTTACTTATTAAATTGTTAGTTGCTAATGCTTGTGAAGTTATCAGGAATTCCCCAAGTTGGAAAGTTATTATTTCCACATTTTCCCTAATCCTTCAAGGAGACTTTGCTAATACTTTTTTATTTTCTGCCCATATCATTCTGAGATGTATTGGGGTGTTGCATTAACTTGTACAAAATAGCAAGATTTCATTCCCTAGTCAAGGGTCCATGTAATTATGGTGCTTGAATAAACCGACCATACAGGTTAGATTAGATGTTTGCTAAAGAAAATATGAATCTTGTACCAAATAAACAACTCTTCCTTCAGCTTCTCACAGATGTTTTATAACATAGTCCATATCAAACTTTAACTTTTATTCTAATTTAATTTAGTCCTAACAAAATCAGATTTATTCATATCTCTAATTGAAATATAACTTTTTTTTTAACCTTCTTTAACAGTTACTGTATTGTGTAATGTTGACTTTTGGAGCTGCAGAAATCCAACACTGAGTCTCAGATGTCACACAGACAAAGTTTCAGGGACCAACCAGTTGATTTACAAAGAGCTCCACATCTCAGAATTTAGAAATAATAGTTAAACTAAGAAATAAATGTGACTGCTATAAGTTCTTACAGTTGAGGAACATTTACAATAAGCCTTATTGAACATGCTGTCCTCCTTAATTGTTCTATCACCCATGTTCTATCATCTGATAATCTATGCTCTCTAATTCAATTCTCAGAGTCTGCATTTTATACTTAGTCCATGTTAGTGAAGGCTTACAATACTTTGTTTTACTTTTTTGACTTATTTCATTCAATATAATATCCTTAAGGTTCATTCACTTAGCTGTATGCCTCAGAACTTCATTCCTTCTTGCAGCTGCTCAACTTCATTGTATGTATCCATCACAGTTTGCCCTTCTGTACCTCGATCCATTGCAAATTGTTCATACTGCTGCCATAGACACCAGTGTGCAAATGCCAATTGTTGCCCCTACTTTCCATTCTTCTGAGTATATACCTAATAATGTGGCTGCAAGATCATATGGCAACCCTATACTTAACCTCTGTGGAGCCCACACATTGCCCTCCAGAATAGCTGCACCCCTCTACTTCCCTAGGTACATCTCTCATCACTTTTTCTCCAGCACTTTTATCTTTGCTTATTTTTTAAATAGTTTTATTCATACACCATGAAATCCATCCTAAGTAAACAATCAATGGCTTCTGGTAGAATCACATAGTTGTGCATTCACCAGCACCATCTATATGAAGACATTTTTTTTTCTTCCAAAAAGAAAGAAGAGGAAGAAAAAATAAGAATGAAAAGGAAAACCTTAACAACAGCATGAAGAATCCCATACCACTCCTTTACATCCCCCTCTTATTGACATGAATCTTTGGTATATTGCTTTTGTTACAATCAATGGGAAAATATTACAATGTAACTGTTAACTATAGACTCTAGTTTGCATGGATTGTATTTTTTCCATATACCAGCCCATTTTCAATGCCATGTATATGTGCTCCCTCGTGTAAAAACTCTTGTATTTTTACATTTAATCACCATCACTTCTTTCCCTCTCTGTCTGTAGTTTTATAGATCAGGTCTCTTGTTCACAAACTTTCTCAATTTCTGCTTGTCTGAAAATATTTTAAATTCTCCTTTATTTTTTTCAGGACAGTTTATCTGGCTATAGAATTCTCGATTGGCAATTTTTCTCTTTCAGTATCTTAAATATATCATGTCACTGCCTTCTTACCACCATGGTTTCTATTAAGAAATCTGCACTTAGTCTTTTCAAGTTTCCCTTCTATGATGGATTGCTTTTCTCTTGCTACTTTCAGAATTCTTTCTTTGTCTTTGACATTGGTCAATCTGATTAGTAAGGTCTTGGAATAGGTCAATGGGGGGGGGGCATGATGTGCTTCTTATACCTGTACTCATATCTTTCAAAAGAGTAAGGAAATATTCAGTGATTATTTCCTCAATTTTCCTTTCTGCCCCTTTTTTCCCTACTCTTCTCCTTCTGGGATACCCATAGTACTTATAACCATGCATTTGATGTAGTCATTCAATCCCTGAGAACGTGCTCTTATTTTTTCGTTCTTTTCCCTATTGGTTCTTTATGGAGGATTTTAGATATCCTGTCCTTTAGTTCCTGTATTAGTTAGGGTTCTATAGAGAAGCAGAATCAACAGGGAACACTAACAAATATAAAATTTATAAAAGTGTCTCACGTGACTGTGGGAATGCAGAGTCCAAAATCTGCAGGACAGGCTGTCAGCTGACAATTCTGATGAAGGGTCTGGACGAACTCCACAGGAGAGGCTCACCAACCGAAGCAGGAAGGAAACCTGTCTTTCTGAATCCTCCTTAAAAGGCTTTTGGTAATTAGATTAAGCATGACTCATTGCAGAAGATACTCCCCTTTGGCGGATTACAAATGGAATCAGCTGTGGATGAAGCTGACATGATTATGATTTAATTCTATGAAATGTCCTCATTGCAACAGACAAGTCAGCACTTGCCCAACCAGCCAAACAGGTACCACCACTTGGCAAAGTTGACACATGAACCTGACCATGACACTTCCTTATCCTTTCTTCTGCCTTTTCAAATCTGCTATTGTATGGCTTCATTGTGTTTTCCATTGCTTCTATTGTACCTTTCATTCCAATAAGTTCTGTCTTTTGTTTTGCAAGTGTTTCAGTTATTCTTTATGGTCTCTTAATGTCTACTTTATATCTTTTATCTCTTTTGCCATATCTTCTTTTAACTGATTCTTTTGACTTTTGAGTTGATTTAAAGATTTGTTTGAACATGCTTAATTAGTTGCTTCAATTCCTATATCTTATTTGAAGTGTTACTTTTTTCTTTTGACTGGGCCATATCATCTTTCTTTCTGGTATGAAATGATTTTTTGATGATGTCTAGACATCTTACTTCCTTGATTAGTTTATTCTGGAGGTCATTTTCTCTCTTTGACCTAGGGTTTTCTTTTTGGTTGGCTTTGTTTACTATCTGCTTTATGACATTCAGTTCACTGAATGCTGAACCTCCAGCATAGCTTCCTTTTGACTGATCAGAATTTTCCAGCTCTTGTTTTTCTGGTTCTAGTTCTGCCTATGTGTAACCTTTTTATTCTTTTCAGGACAGTTTCCCCAGATGTGATCAACCACAGTCAGATTTTTCTACACAAGAGTAGTTCAGGTCTCAGGAAGAGGGTGTAATTAGTATCAAATATTCCTTAGGAGGAGACTCAACAAGTTGTCAGACTTCCCTGAAAAGCCCTTTGACTCTTACTTTTCACATCCTGTCCAGCAGGTAGTACTTGTCAGCCCATAGCTCACCACCAGTATAAAGTTGCATTGTGTCTTAATTCTCAGGAGACCCTGTCCCAGCCAGGCCAGAGTGGTGGTGGTTTGGGGGGAGGGTTATGACCAAGGCTGAAGTAGAAGGCAGTCTTAAGCCCTTGGGGTCTTAATTCTTTGAATAAGAGCCACCACTTGTGCTGGGTCTTGTCTCCCCCTTTTCTTGGGAAAGATATCCCTTTACAAAATTATCTCCTTCATTTGACTAGTCCATTGTCTCTCAGGCATACATTGTCCTTGCTCTTGCCTGGGTCAGAGCTGACAATTGAAAATGCCTGAGACATTTTTTAAAACGGGCTGCTAAAGAAGTTAAAATTATCTTGGGAGCCCAGCTCCCAAGAGCTAGGTTTGGTATTCGTCTCTATGTGCCCCTTTTCTTGGAGAACAGTCCTTTTCCAGTATCATCAGCTCTGAAGACTCCAAAAGTCTCTTTTTTGTCAGCCCTGCTCTTCTCAGCCAGGAGAGACTGCTGAGTTCCTTTCGTGCTTGTGCTTGGTTTATATGTGCTCAAAACCTGTATTCAGCAGTCTGAGTTTATTAATTAAATCTGTAGTTGGAGCTTACTTGAGCTCCCCTTGCCTTGTTTCTAGTAGAGACTGTTTATTTTTCCCATGGGATATTGTCTCCAAAACAGCCTGGCACAATAGTAGGGGAAGGAGGCCAGTCTCTATGATTTTGGAGACTTTGCTTACAGTTCTGTGCTGTGTTCTTGGCCCTTCCACCTGTTCCAAACTTGTGTATGGTGTGTATCCAGTCATGGAAGTCCTCCAGATATTTGTTCCAGGCAGTTCCTGACTATTTAGTAGCTTCCCTGTACCACCCTGTACCACCATATTGGCCCTCCTCTCCATGTAGGGGCTTCTGAAGGTCAGTTTTCAATGGAGTTTTAGCTCAGGTCCAATCTCACAGTGGGTCCTATGTGCCCTCAAACTATTTCTTCAGTTCCAGAATGCATAATTAGAATAGACATACTCAGCAAAAGGCAGATTACCTACATTGGCTTTCTGATCCATGGAGTGATGGATAATTTGGTAGGAAAGGCCAAATAGAAGACAGTAAAACCAACTATACCTGTCAAAACTGTACACTAAAAAGCAATACTGCATTTCTGGAAAGATTGTAGAATTAAGTGCTACCATCAAGGACTTGGATGATGCAGAAGTGGTGATTCCCACCGCATCCCTAATCAAGTCTTCTGTTTGGCTTGTGCAAAAACATATAGATCTTGGAGGATAATGGTAGATTATTGTAAATTTAATAATGTGGTGGCTCTAGCTGTTTCTGCTATTCCAGATGTGTTATCACTACTAGTTCATTTGAACTAGTTCATTTGAACTAATAGTGATATCTTCTGGTATGTGATATCCCCTGGTGTGTGATAACCTAATATTCAACTATTGATCTGGCAAGTGCTTTTTTTTCTCAATATTATTTAGTAAAGATCACCAGAAGAAGTTTGTTTTTAGCTGGCAATGCACAACTGTCTTACTTCATAGGTAAATCAATTCCCCAGCCCTTTTATAATTCTGTCCATAAGGTCTTCTACAAATATCAAACGGGTGTATTACACTTTTGACATTATGTGTTTTAGACTTAGATAGCAAAATATAGCCATCACTCCAGACTTATTGGTAAGATGTTTGCATGTCAGAGGGTGGGAAATAAGTTCAAATACTTTAGAAGCTTCCCATCTAAATGAAATTTCTAGGTATCCAGTGGTGTGGAGCATATCAAGATATCCATATGGAGAGGAAGGGTAAACTGCTGCATCTGGCCTTTCCTACAATCACAAAAAGAAGTACAATGCCTAGTTAGGCTCTGATTTTTAGAGGCATTTCTCATTTGGTATGCTACTCTGGTCCACACCGTGAGGGTCTGAATGACCCTAAAATCTGATAGTTTTGAGCTGAGTCAGAACAAGAGAACATTCTGGTGGCCAAAAGGACCTGGCTGCCATGCAAGCTTCTCTGCCACTTGGACCATAATCCAGCAGATCCAGTGGTGTATGAAGTGTCAGTGGCAAATGTGGCAGCTGTTTGAGATCTTGTCAGGTCCCTAGAGAAAAATCAAGGCCAGTGCTTGAGGAGATTGGAGCAAAGTCCAGATACTCTCCATATATAAGAATTCTTCTTTTCAGAAAGATTTGTCTTGCTATTGGGCCTTAGTCTAGGTTGAATGTTTAACTACGGGGTATCAGGTGATGGTGAGACAAACTTCTTCAGTGGTCTTCATGAACGAATGTTCTCTGATAACTGTAGTTAGTGGTTTGAACCTGTGTTTACCATAGAAAAACATGTTCTTAAATTTAATCCATTCCTGTAAAACATCAGGTCTTAAATCCCCTAGTGATTATAAGAGAATACTGTATGGATGTGTTTCTTCTAAAGTCATATACATATTGCACCTTGCAATCTTACTCTCCTGTGGTGTGCTATCCTTCTGGACAGCTGACTGAGTCATGAACTTGGCCATCCACTCAGTGGATGTAAATCCTATTATGTCTATTTCTGTTTCTGTGCCTAGTGTGTTTTTTGTTCTCATGGTATAACTCGCTCATGCTTTTCAGAAAATCTATCTGGGCCTGATCATATTGGTTGTGGCCAATGATTTGGCTGAATGGTCAAGAACTTGGGAGAAAGATGGTTGGGAATTTGATGACAAAATCTAGAGGAGAAGTATTTGCTTTGGCGTTTCTGAATGAAGAAAAATGGGAAGACATTTGTGTTCCATATGAACGCTCTTCAAAAAACAAAAATAGCAAATGAAGTGTGGGAATGGGCACATGCTCATGAACTTCACTGTTATGTTTTTACCATGTTCCCTGTAGCAAATAAAGTTTTGCATCTAGAAAAAAGCATTTGTAAATTTTAACCCATGCCTGTAGGTGTGAACCCATTGTAAATAAGGCCTTTGGAAAATGCTATTTTAAAGGTGCATTCAACTGAATAAGGATGAATTTTAATCCTATTACTGGAAGGTTTATAAAGAATGTACAAGGAAAAAGCCATAAGCAGGAGCAGGAAGCCAGTAGTCAATGCAACCTGGAAGAAAAAGGAAAGGATGCTGCCATTTGGCAGGAAATACAAGGAGCCAAGAACATGAAGAGGAAGCAAGCTCTTGAGCCTCTGAAACTATGAGCCAAATAAATAACAATTTATGAAGTAATGAATTGAATTTGGAGGGTTTGTGTCTGGCCTTGTCATAGTTAAGAAAATGATCATATGTGAGCCTTATGTAATTCATATGGAAAAGGATGGTTCTTTGTAATGAGAAATTTTGTATAATACAATGGATAGGGAATTTTTTTTTGCTGTTTTCCATGATTATAGGGCCAGGTAAAACTGAGCATTGCCAGTACAAACATATTTTATTGTTTCTACTTCTCTGGAGAACTCTGACTGGTAAAATGATCCACCTATCTCAATTGAAGCATGTTTTGAAATTTGATAATTTAAGAAGAAATTCAAATTTATGATGGAGGCTCTTTCATGGGATTGTTTGGTAATTTTTCCTGCATAGCCTTCAGAGTTGCCTGATACGCTTTGCTATGTCCATCCTCTTGTTCATTCATTGTTTCTGTAAAGTAATTGAAATCTTCTAGTCAATTATTTTTCTACTTAAATTATTCAGAGTAAATTTCCATTGTTTACATCGAAAAGAATTTATATATACTTTCTAAATTAAAGGGCTAGATTTCACCTGAAGAAACATTTTAATAAATATGAAATTCTGCTTCTGCAGTCATGTTGAATAATGCATAAGTATGTTTAAATCATGATTGATTTTAAGTAAAAATATACACATTATATAAAATATGGACATTTTCTGGCCTTGTTTTCCTACCCAATCAGATGAAAAACCTTTAGTTTTTCCTTAAATTTCAACTATCATAGATACTTCAATATGGATGTAAAAATATAAGTTAAAATTCATCATTCTTATTGATTGGGTTGTCACACTGTCTCTATTATTAATCTTTCTAATGGATATAGAAAAATTTGAGCAGCTAATGGAAGAGAGTGATTTGAGACAATGTGGCCTAAAGGCAGAGTGAACTGATGCAAAAAAAATAGTTATAATAAATTAGAAGCAAAAAATAACTAGGATAAGAAATGAAAACAAAAAGTGTTTATCCATCAAAGAGATAACTCTGATTTTTAAAAACTCTGTAAGAAAAAGAAGCCTGAAGATGGTGGCGGAGGGGTGTGTGGGATTAGTCTATCTTCTAGTAAATAGCTAGAAACTGTCTGGAACAACTGTTGGAGGTACTTCTGTGACCAGATGCATGGTATACACCAGCCTGAATCTATGGAAGGGCCAAGATTACAGCACAGAACTATAAGTAAATTCTTGCACACTGGGAGGCTGATGCCTCTACCCCATTGGCATGATACAGTGACTCAGAGAATCAGTCTGGTGAGAAACAGAGGCCCTCTCTACTAGGAGCAAAGGAAGGATAGTTCAGTTAATCTCTACTTGTGCATTTCATTAATAAATTCAGACTGCTGAATACCAGCTCTGATTATAGATAAATCTACAATGCAAACAAGAAAGAAACCAGAATATGGAAGTTCTATAGCAGTCCTGTCCCAGTAGGGAGAAGGCTAGGCTGATGAAAAAAACAAAAATAATCACAGAGGTCTCTTTCTGAAGTTGCCTGAGTTCAGAATACTGGAAAAAGGCTATGCCCCCCAAAAAGGGGCATATAAATCTGGGTACCAACTCTAGCTCTTGATTATTGAACCCAGGGATCTGGGTATGGACTCTGAGAGGGATTTTTTTTTTTCCTTTTCTTTTTATAGCAGACCATTAAAGAAAGTCCCAGGCAATCTCAGTTTTCAAGCCTGCCCCAGGCAACTGAGGAATTAAGGAATGGCTGAGAGAAAAAGCAGCTAGTCAGGTGGAGGAGATAGCTCCTTAAAGGGTATATTTTCTCCCCAAAAAGAGGGGAAGGGCCCAACTCAAGTCATGGCTCTCGGTCAGTGAATTTAGACCCCAGAGACTGGGATAATAGCAACAATTTCAACCTACAGAAAGACTAGCCAAACTTGTGTCAAACATGCAATAGCTTCACCTGACAAAAAGTGATACCCAGCCTGTCTCAAACACAACAAAGCCCTGAAAAGATTGTGACAGGTATTTAGAGAATTCAAGCCCCAGAAGCTGGAATACAGAAATAGTTTAAGCCTACAATCCGCCTTGGCTTCTGCCTCAACCACACCCCTGGCAGGAACAAAGTATGATGAGAATGAATGACACAGTACCACTTTAAACCATGGGGAGCAGCAGGCTGACAGTTCTCATCTGCTGGGCAGGACAGGAAAAACACAGAATTGAGAAGTTTTATGTTGAAGTTTGGCACCCTGCTGGATCTCATCCCCAGAGAACCTTGATACTGATTACACCTTCAACCTGAGAGTGGGGCCTATCTTGTCAGGGCAAATATGACTGATGTTGATCCTATCTGGAGAGACTCTCCTCTCAGAGACAGATCTCTATGTATAAGTTGTTAGAGATAATGAAAGGGGTGTTAAAAACATACAAAGGCAAGCAAAACAAAACAAACAAATCAATTTTTGCTGAGCAGAAAGAGGAAAGAGAGAACTTTTTTCTGGAGGTGAACAACTGCACACACAAGAAAAGACAACCTCAAAAACTTCCATAAATGCAGGGCAAGATTGCCAAAAAAATAGAACAGAAAAATTAGGATCAGTTAAACAGAAGCTATGCTAGAGGTCTAGAATAAGATGAACCAATGTCAAAGAACAGTTAGAAAAAAAGGCTGATCAATAAAAATACCTCAAAATAAATGAATCAGAAAACTAGATGTCTAGACACCAACAAAAAGTTATGAGCCATACTAGTAAGCAAAAGTTATGGCCCAGTCCAAGGAACAAACTAACACTTCAAATAAGGTACAGGAGTTGAGATAACTAATTAAAGATGTTCAACAAATCCCATAATTAAATTCAATGAGTTGAAGAAAAATGTAGCATAAGAGATGAAAGACTTAAAGAAAACACCATGTGACTATAAAGAAGAGCTCAAAAGCTTTCAAAAACAAATGGAAGAACTTATTGAAATGAATGGTATAATAGAAGCAATGGATAACAAAATGGAGATAAACAACAGCAGATTTGAAGAAGCACAAGAAAGGATACATGAACTAGAAGACACAACAACTGAAATTTGTACACACAAAAAAACAGATGGAAAAATATGTGCAGGGTGTCAGGGCATTAAATGACAACATGAAGTACATGATCATGCATGGTATGTGTGTTTCAGAAGGAGAAGAGAAGGGAAAAAGGAGTAGAAAGAATAATTGAGGAAATAATCACTGAATATTTCCTTACTTCTTTTAAAGACATAAAGGTACAGGTCCAAGAAGCACATGAGAATAGATCTAAATAGAACTACTCCAAAATACTTACTAATCACATTGTCAAATACCAAAGACAGAGAATTCTGAAAGCAGCAAGTGAAAAACAATTCATCACATATAAGGGAAGATAGATCAGACTGAATGTGGATTTCTCAGCAGAAACCATGAAGGTGAGAAGGCAGTGGTATGAAATGTTTAAGGTACTAATATTGAATGACTGCCAAACAAGAATTCTATGTTCAGCAAAACTCTCCATTAAAAAATGAGGAAGAGGTTAAAATATTTACAGATGAACAGACACTGAAGAAGTTTGCGAATAAGAGACCAGCTCTAAAAGAAATACTAAAGGTAGCAGTAAAGGTTAACCAAAGGTTAAAAACAGAGGAAAAATAGATATGACATATAAAATCTAAAAGAAAAATTGATTGAAGAAAGGATCCATCTATACACTGTCTAAAAGAGACTCTCTTTAGATGCAAGGACAAAAATAGGATGAAAGTGAAAGGTAGAAAAAGATTTTTCACACAAACAACAACCAAATAAGAGTGGAAGTAGGTATACTTATATCATAAAAATTAGACTTCAAATGTAAAGCAATTAAAAGAGACAAAGAAGGACTATGTATTAATAAAAGGGACAATTCATCAAAGAGACATAACAATCAAGATTAGTACATTCTGACTAATATAAACTAAGTATAATGAACAAACTCTGAGACTTAAAGTTATCAGGAAATGAAAAGAGATTAGAGATTGGGCATTTGATGCTGAAGGAGTACAGAATGTTTAACAAGATTGATTATAAAGATTCAAAAATGGATAGCACAGTACTGTGTTATGGTAGCATGATTTTGTAAGTATAATGAACAAAGTTGAGTGAGAGTAAGTTTAAAAGAGGAAGGCTAGGGGCATGTATGACTCCAGAAGGAAAGCAAGGATAAAAATTGGGCCTAGATAACTTCACAAAACCTAAAGTGGACAATGATGGTGATTAAATGTACAAATATAAGAAGTTTTTACATGAATGTCACCATTGCAAGGTGTTTAAAATGAGATGGTGTATTAAAAAAATTCAACTGATTCGATCTAAGGTCTATAGTTAACACTAACATTGTAATATTCTTACAGTAATTATAATAAAGGCAATATACCAAAGCTAAATTTCAATAATAGTGGCACAGAAGGACAAGGTAAGATATTTTGTTGTTGCTGTTCCTTCTTTTTTCTTTTTTCTTCCTCTTCCTTGTTTTTGGAAGAAATTGAAATGTTCTCATATACATTGTAGTGGTGAATGCATGACTATGTGATGATACCAGGAACCATTTGATTGTACATTTAGGATGGGTTGTGTGGTGTATGAATAAATCATTAAAAAAGAAATTAAAAAAATATTTGCAACATAGAACATTGATGGGAGAATGAATACAGGTGACCTAAGGGAACAACAACTGAGGAATGGAAAAGAGAACTGTAGTTTATACATGCAAACAGCTGCTGAGAAACTGCAACAAGGAATGAAGCTGTGAGATATGCAACTAGGTGTATGAACCTTAAGAACTGTATGTTGAATAAAATGTCAGAAACAAAAACACAAGTATTATCCTGTCTCAAAAAATAAATAAATGGAAAGATACAAGTGCTGGAGAGGATGTGGAGAGGGAAAGATATGACTATTAACTGTTGGTAGTGATGTAGAATGGTGTAGCCCCTTTGAAGAAAATGTGTTGGTTCCATAGGAAGGTAAATGCAAGATTGCTATATGATCTTGCAACCCCATTATTAGGTATTTTTTTGGAAGAACTAAAAGCAAGTGGAAATATACACCTTTATTTGTGTACTTGGCACTTGGGACTCAGAGTAAGAGTTCTTTAGTCCTGAACATCAGCGTTACTCCATACAGCAGCTGTTAAAGAAACTGAAAAAAGACATCAGACTTCAATAAGATATATGAATGAAGCTGATTTGGTTAAGACTAAGTCAAATCAGAATACTGGGTAAAGGATGACATGACTGTGTTTTAAAACTTCAAGTTCTGTGCCAGGCCAAAGGAAGAGATGTTTATTTTGTTCAAAATTAAAATTTCCAAAGCACACTATCGAATTTAACCCCTCTGGTTGGTTTATTTAAATAACCTAATTACATAGAACTTAATTACATAGGATAGAGAGTGAGATCTTGTTATTCTGTACAGGTTAACACAGTACCCTGAAACATGCTAGAGTATTTGAGGCAGAAAATTTTAAAAAGTATTTGTAAAGCCCCTTTGAGAGATGGAGAAAATGCAGAACTATTAAACATCACCACCTTTGGAATTCCTGATATTTATTTAAGCATTAGGGACCTCCAATTTAATAAACGAGCACCTCAATCTTGAGACTTGAATTTATGAAACTTATTTCTGCAACAGTGAAGCCATGATTACTTATAATTATGCTTAAGAGTCACCACCCAGACCACCTCTTTTGTTGTTCATATGTTGCCTCTCTCCCTAAGACAACTTTGCAAATAAATTCAGTAACCTCCCCTGTATGTGGCATATGACTCTGGGGAGTTGTAAGTCTCCCTGCAATGTGGGTCATGCCTCCCAGATATGAGCCTGGTACTGTCATATGGAATTGGAAATGCCTTCTTGCTGAAAAGAGGGAAAAGAAATGAAAGAAAATAATGTTTTAGTGGACAAGAGAATTCGAATAGGGTTCAGAGGTCATTCTGGAGGTTAGTCTTATGCAGGTTTCAGCCAGATACTGAAAATTGCCACAGTATGCCAAGCCACAACTGACAGCATTCCAGAAAACCCCAGAGAATACCCTGGGCTTTAACAGAAACTCTATAAATGTTTTACTTAGTAAGTTTATTTTTGCAAAAACTTAATGGCTCCATATTGTCCTTAAGCAAAATAATCCCTGAAACCCAGAGGTACAGTCTCTCCAAGAATATCAACCAGTTTCATCCATCTACCCCATAGATTCAACAGCACTTTCCAGCATGAAAAAGTTAAAATGGTCATTGCCCAGACATCCCTGAAGATTGAGGTAATAATCAAATGAGAGGGAGAAATTAGGATTTAAGAAGTAATGATGACTGACTCATTATATAAATATTTCTTTTTAGTTTCTTATGTATAAAAGCAGCCAGGGGGTGCAAATGTAGTTCAGTGGTAGAATTCTTGCTTACCATGCAAGAGATGTGGGTTTGATGCCTAGTCCATGCACTTCCCAAAAACACAAAAAAGCACACAAACAAACAAAATTCAAAAATGGTGCCACAGTAATGGATTAGTCACATGGAAAAATAATGAAATGCAACCCTGCCTTACAGCATACAAAAAAAAGGAGCAGCCAGAAGGAAATATATGAAATTGTTTGACTGTAATCATTAGGCTTAGTCCTTAATAATGATTGTAAAACTATAGATTTCACCACATGACCATGTGATTGTAAAAATTGCATGACTGGCATTTTCTTTTATCCACTGTATGGGTAAATGAGTAATAAAATAAAGAAGTATAAAAAATAATATGTGGGGAATATGGGGAAAAATATTCTTGTATGAACTATGGGACAGCAGTTATAGTGCTACTTTAATGATGTTTTATCAACTGTAACAAATGCAACTAATTTAGTAGAATATAGTAGAATTATAAAAAAAAGTGTTATCATCAATTGTAACAAATTTTCAACACAAATGCAAGTGGTGGGGGGTGGTATATGGAAACATTGTATTTTATTCGTGCTTGTTTGTAAATCCTTAGTTTCTCTAAAAAATGTTTTTAATAAAAATACTAACGAGACTTTGTCATATAGCATAAAAGTATCCTGCAGATTTCGAGTCTAAATTGTTGTGATTCAACTAACAGTTCTGAGAAATCAACTCTATATGATAATAGATAAACCTACCAATATGTCTTAAACAGTGGTTCTAAAAATAAATTTAAATTCTCTAAAATAATTTTACTAAAAGTCTTCAGAGAATGTTTTTCCTCAAATCGTAATTTGAAAAATTGGCCTAGGATTGTCACTACAAATATACATGAAGGAGAAATGCTAAGGAATGAACAATCAAACTCTATTTTTCCCTAAATTTCTCCATGAATAAAATTAGGTGTCAAATCAAGGGATTGTTTTTAATAAAGACTGTGTAAGATGAAGGAAACTTCCTGGTTTTAATAAATTTGGTCTTATGGCATATTTAAAAATATATGTGTTTCATTATATTCCTACTAGAAAATAATTATATTTTTCTAAACATTAAAGAGATTCAAATACTTTGCCAACAATTTTAAATATTTGATGACTCAGGCAGCTTTTCACAGGCTAGATGTGGCACAATAAATTACAATCCTTGTTTCTTCTCCACTCACACACGTCCACTGCTATAAAACATAGAAGGTGTTAATGTTGCAGAATGATTTTGGAGTCATATGTTTATAGCTGGCAATTAAAGCATGGAAATTGATGAGGTTGTCTAGGAAGTAATTTACAGAGAAAAGACAAATGATCTGAAGGCACTCTAAGACAAGTGACCAGATGGAAAAGCATGAGAGTGTAATGGGGACAAACATGGTGAGTAGAACAGTATCAGTATAGGGTAAGATTACTGATTCTCATGAAAATCAAGGAGTTAACAAATATCATAATTAATACATTAATCATATAATCATAATACATACATTTCATTTCATTTTCCTTTGGTCATGGGAATGGAATTCTTTTAAATAGCAGAATTTGAGTGAAGAATAAGATTAACTTTTATGAATAATCTGAGATATGTTTTATAATTGAAAATAAAATGTATTTGCAAACTTAACCCACATAATGTAAAATTTATTTTCAATGGAATTTTATTCCCTATGAGAATTTTATTTCCTTAAAAATGTAGAATCTTAAGTATTTTAGGGTCATTATACATCTAAAATAACCAATGGCTCAAAGTTTCCCAATGTTCACGGATCCATGTCAGAGGACAAAGTATCAAATATAGCATATACATGCTTAGCCAAATATTTTATGTGTTACAAAAAATAGCATTCATTTTTTTCTTAAAAGAGAAAAGTGTTTATGCATCAATGGATTATCAAATTATTTTTCATGTCATGTGAAACTAAAGTATCATCTGTGAAACAACACAATTGAAGAAGGGGAAATTGGACCAAGTGAATTTTTAATTGCTTTAAAGTAAATTCTGCATCTTTACTCCAATGTTTTATTTCCAACTCCTTTGTTTATCAATAGAAGGAAATATTACATTTTTTATATTTCACACACCACAGCTTAAATGATTATTATATTTTGATTCAGTGTGTTGAGTTTTCCAAGAACATGTACACAGTCTTAGGCATGTACGTATGCCTACATGTTAACTCAAGTATTTATTGAATGGGAATTAGAAATCAGGCACTATTTATGGGGTGTAGGCATCAGATTGGGGTATAAAGTATAAGTAAAGGAGTTGCTATTAAGATCCAAGAACATGAAATAAGCAGAAACACTCAAATGAGAAAGAGCTCTCAGAGTTTGCTTTTGCAAGGGAGTCAGCCACCAAAACGTGCCTTTGGCTGAAACTCAAAGGCAGGCAAAGGAAAGGGAATTTTGACAATGGAAAAAAAGGGAATACTTTAGGGCATGCCTTGATTGGAGGTGGTTGGCATGGGGAAGTTGGAGGCACACTAATTAAGAGGGTACCCTATATGATTGGTTAAGGGAGTGTGCCAGTTTGAATCTATTATATGCCCCAGAAAAGCCATGTTTTAAACCGGATTCAATCTTGTGGAGGTGGCCATTCTTTTAATCCTGATTCAATAATGTAAGTTGGAATCTTTTGATGAGATTATCTACTTGGAGATGTGTCTCACACAATTGCGAGTGTTTACTTTTGACTAGATGGAGATAGAACTCCATCCATTCCAGGTGGGTCTTGACTAGTTTACTGGAACCCTTTAAAAGAGGAAACATTTTGGAGAGAGTAAGGAACAAAAGAAACAGCAGAAGCAAGAGAAACAACAGAAGCCTTAGAGCCAAGAGAAACTTCACAGCAGAGCTGACACATGGAGAACAGAGACATGGATGTTTGGAGATGCTTGGAGCCCAGTGATGTTGTAATAAAATGTTGAACAAGCCAGGATCTGGAGAGAGCTAAGGGAAGCCAAGAGATGAAAGTCAGCTCTGGAGAAGTAAAGTGAGGAAAGTAGTGGAATCTAGGAACCAAGTACCAGCAAATGCCAGCCACATGACTACACAGCTGACAGAGTGTTTCTGATCCATTAGCCTTTTATGACTGAAGGTAACCTCTTGTGGACACCTTAATTTGGACACTTCATACTTCAAACTATAAACTTGAAACTTATTAAATTCCCCTTTATAAAGGCTGTTTCATTTCTGATATACTGTATTCTGGTAGCTAGCAAGCTAACACAGGGAGCATATTTGGCTTTATCCAATTGGTCCTAAGTTGGAAGTGGGGACAAAACTCAGGAAAGCTGTCAGTTATTGATCAAATTCTGGCTGTTTTGGATTGAATGTTAAAGGGATTGTGGTTTGAATTATTGGGTATTTGTTGGAGATAGTGGCCAGCCTTAGTCTGGTCGCTTCAGGTAGTGGTGCCTAGGTTTCTGATCATTGTCCACTCATATATTCAGTCTTTCAGAGTAGAGTCATCTGGTGAGAGCTACTTTGACCTGGGGTCTAAGCACAGCTAGATAGAGTCCACTATGGATGCAGGGGGAAGTAGAGTAATAAACACTTTGACCTCCTCTCCTGCTTTGGCTCCCCATTGACTGAACCCAATAAAAAGAAGAGGGAAACAATATCTGAAGATTTGCTCCATAGAGGTCAGCTTCCCAGGGTAGAGAGCAGGATGGAGAAAGTGGAGGAGGGGGTTGTTGGGTGGGAGTGCAAAGCAGGTTGAACCTAGTGGGGCAAATAGAATATATGGAAGATATCTTGGGCAATAGTTTCTAAATTCCTGGTGAGTTCAAGACAAAAGAAGTAAAGAAATTTGTGTTTCTTTTTAATTTACTGAATTATGATTATTTCTGATAACTTTTCAAACTTAGATAATATGTACTTTCTTTTATTTTTCTCTTTATTTTTCCTCCTTTCCCCAATTCTAATTCCCTTACTGTTGGCTAGTTTGCTAACTGCCAGAATGCAATATGCCAGAAATGAAATGGCTTTTAAAAAGGGGAATTTAATAAGTTGGTAGTTTACAGTTCTGAGGCTGAGAAAACATCCCAATTTTGAAAAGTCTACAGAAATGTCCAATCTAAAGCCAGGGAAAGATACCTTGGTTCAAGAAGGCCAGTGAAGTTCAGGGTTTCTCTCTCAAGTGAAAAGGCACAGGGTGAACACAGTCAGAGTTTCTCTCTCATCTGGAAAGGCACCTGGTGAACACAGTCAGGGTTTCTTTCTTGGCTGGAAGAGCAGATGGTAAACATGGCATCATCTGCTAGCTTCCTCTCCAGTTCCCTGGGAGGCATTTCCATTCTTCGTCTCCAAAAGTCTCTGGCTGGTGGACTCTCTGCTTCATGGTGCTGTGGCATACTTTGCTCTCTCAGATTCTCTTGCTTACTCCAAATTTTCTCCTTTATAGGATTCCAGTAATGGGTGGAGACATGTCTCCACCTAATTCAGTTCAATGACCACTCTTGATTGAGTCACATTTCCAATTGAGAAACAATAAACAATAAAATTTGTCTTTCTTCAAGCAAAAAGTCATAGTCTTCCTAAAATTTAAGATTCTCTTTATAAAAGCACAGTACAAACTCAATAATTTTAGATGAATGGGCCAGTTGTCCATTTTGTTTAATGCACAAATGACTGTGCATCTTTTCAATTTGTCCAAAGATGCAATACATATCTTCCCAGAAGGATAAGTCCAATAAGAATGACAGCTGTGTTTTTCAATATGCAAGAGGCATATAGAACATAGGTTAGCTGAGGTCTTGCTAGGATACGACCAGGAATGAGTAGAAATTCCTTGAGAAAATATAAATAGGCTACATGGTTTCTACCTAGTAAAATGACAAGTTTCACAGTGTCTAAAGCCTGCAAGGCAGGAGAACTGTGTTCTTAATTATGATTGAAGTAATCACATTAACTAATGTCTGTAGCAGGCAAATATAAGACACTTTTGTTTTAAACATTATGTCAGTTTCTGAAATTAAAGATAAAGGAAATAAAATCTTAGAAAATGAAATAATTTCCTACCCACATCTAAGCTCCTCAATGTAGGTCAAGCAAAAGGAAATGAGTGCAATGAAATGAGACACTGGTGGAAAGTCAGGTTATTACTTCTTCCAAAGCTTAAAATTCTTTATAACCAAAAAAAAAAAAATAATAATTTAGAGTTTAAAAAAATCAGTCAAACACATATTCAGTAAGATACAGAATGAGTGTTCTATTAAGACATACTTAATGATGTGGGAAACTATTATTTGAAACTTTCTTGATTTTTATTATTATTTTACTCGAATATATTCTTTTTCAGTAATATGTGGATAAGAGATTACTTTATAATAATATACCCTATATGTATTATGTTCATGTATTTAAGAACTTTATTTGACTTTCAACTAAATAAATAAAGAGAATGTAAAATATAGTACATTTCAAAACATCATCAAATCTATAATTCTGCTTTCTAAACCTCACTTTCAGGGCATTAATTTGAGTGCAAAGTGTCCTAATATTTAAAGGACAGTGTTTGTTAAAACACTGAGTGATAATTCATTAAAAATCAATTCACAAATGTTGAAATTATATTAACCCATTTTGCTTGATTTAAAGACAAGTTTGCCTATGTCTGAAAACTACTTAGAAAAAGAACAATTTTATAACTGCATGGTAATTTTACTTTAAAACTTGACAATGAAGAAAATATTTGGAAATTGTATTTTCACCTGAAAAATGTTTTAGTTATCCTTAATATTTAGTTGTAATTTATCCTTCATAATATCTTTCCTTAATTGATATGAATAATTCCAAAATTGAAATTTAGTATTAAATACCTTTTTATTTTGGTAATTGATCTGAGCTCAGAGTTAGAAAGAAATTAGCAAACAATTTAATAAAATAAAGGTGAAAAGGATATGGAAGGTACTTAAAGCAATTTTTTCCCAAACATTTATTTTCAGTAAGTAGATACTGATCTAAATTAGATAACATTTTGCACTAGACTATGCCTGCAGACTGAGGGTATATTAAATCACCAGCAATAAAATAAAAAAAAAACAAAACACAAAAATGACATATAATGAGGATTTTTTATATATTATATTAGTTGTAAAAGGAATTTTTAATAAAAGGGAAAATAAGACATTGGTAGTAGAGAAACTAATAGCAATAAATGGTCATATGTTATAAAAGTTGAGAGACCATGGACTGTGAATGTGCTTTACAGGGAGAGATTTATGTTGTTGGCATAATAAGGAAAGGCTGTGTGAAAAAATTGGGATTTGACTTATATTTCAAAGAATGGATAGGAGGAAATCTTTTAAATACCAAGAAAGAGGACCTGCAAGTTTTGATTACTGGGACTGTTGTAGTTGAAAAGTGTTGTGATTGAATTACTCTCAAGAATGATTGGGGCCTATCACACACACCTAAGAGCTATTTTACTTCCTTTCCTAAGAGACGAAGGAGAAATTTATCCACAATCAGATCCAATCACCACTGGGAGGTAAAGTTATTACAATGGGAGGCATTTCCAATTAATAATAATTAAAGAATTCAGTAAAACCAATGCTATTTTTTTTAAAAGAACTATTTCAAATCCAATCTAGAGGAAATCTGACACTGAAGAAAAGATAGTTAATATAGGAAATGGAAAAAACAAATTAAAATGAGTTTTTTTGTATATCTTGAAAATGGTAAAAATAAACCAATAAGGATATGTGGAATTAGACTTTTGGGAAGCTATTTAATTACTAAAATGAAAAGAAAAAATGAAAGAAGGTCTCACTGGCTAAACAAACACACACAAAGCAAAACAAAGGTAAACAGTAAATTAATGAGCTGAACAATGGCATGGACAGAAGGGGAAAAACAATTTTGGAAAATAAATTTGGTTTCATCAAGGAAGATTGAAAATGCATATTGCACACAGGAAGTTCTACGTGAAAATAATCATAGCAGCATTATTTATAAAAGCAAATTATCTGAACCAAGAACATGGCCGAATATCAGCGGAGTGAACAAATAGTGGATATTCATAAAATGCAGAGTTAAACCTTGCCAAAAATGACGAAGTGGAAAATGCCAGTTTTCCATTATACCTTATTCCACATGAAATTTTAAAATATTTGAAATTGAATAATATAAGGCTTAGGAATCATTGATATTTGGTAAAAATAATGAGAAAAATAGATGTATGATATAGAGAATTCAAGAGAGTAGTTATTATCCAGGGTGAGTTAATGCAACCAGGTAGTGGCAAACAGGAAATTTCAAAGTTATTCATAATATTTCTTTACTTATCCTGAGTTCTGGGCAAGATGCATTTAATTACAAAGGCAAATTCAAAGTTTCAAAACATAAGAGAAACATTGCCTTGCATATTTAATAAATACTGAGAGGTGTCTAAACCAAATTAAAATAAAATTATGAATTGAAAATATATTTGTGAAGTGTATTACAGACACATTGTAATGAGATATGAAAACCAAATGAAAAATGATTTAATAATTGGGTAGGAAATTCAGAATAAAATTCATATTTTATTTATCATATCTAATGAGCAGGTAAAAATGGGCCATGTCCCTAAGCTTAGGAAATGCAAATATACAATGCAAAATAATTGCAAATATAAAATGTGATTCACTTTCTGAGTTATGGAATTTGCTATTAATGTAAAAGTTACATGATTGACCTCTTGTAGGGATAAGGGGAAAGGGGGAATAGGAAGTATTAAAACCATTTTGGAAAGCCATCTAGCATATATAATTAAATTGTTAATACACCAAACACTAGCCTCGGTACTCCCACTTCTAGGAATGCAATCTAAAGAAACAAAACCGCTGGCTTTTAATGAAATCAGGATACAGCATCTAGTGGGTTTTTGGGGGGAGTGCATGTTTTGGAATCCAACACTTACATGTTTGCCCTTGGACAATTTACTCAACCTTTCTATATCTCAGTTTCCTATTCTGTTAAATAATTATAGTGCTCAGTGAAATAATTGTAGCACTCCTTTTCAGTGCTGTTCAGAAGAATAGATGCAAAGACATCACAGATGTAAGGTTCCTAATGTTGATCACTGACATGGAGAATTAATCTGTACAAAATGTAGATATGAATGTTTTATAAAAACAGAATGCATGTTATTAGAGTGCACAGCATATGGTAATATTATATATTCAAATACTATTTGTGCTTGTACATAAACATAAAGTGATACATGAAAGCAAGGTCAGCAAGAAGGAAAAAGAAATAAAACCAGTAGAAACCTCTAAAACATAGAAAACAAAAGATAAAACATGGAGAAGATCCAAACAATAAAAGACGGAGGGTTGCATTTTATTGAATATATATTTAGTATGTCTTTTTAAATATTTCCTTTAGATTACTCTAGAGTTTACCAAGTTATGCAATATTTCTTTTTTTCCTGTGTTTTCTCTCTCCATATCATATAAACGTGTGATTTAACTTCTACTTAATATCACCTCCTTCAGGAAGGCTTCTCTTACTCTTTCACTGATGTCTTCTCTTTTTCTGACATTATTTTTGGGAGAAAATTTGTAATGGTAAAGACATTCCTAAAAAAAATAAAAATTTCTATTAGCAAACCAGTAATAATGGTCTAGAATGTGCTAGAAATGACTCAATGGCTTACAAGAGTCTATTAACAAGGTTCAGAAATTTTGTGATCAAATTGACCTCATATTGGTAGCTTGATGTGAGCCACGGCAAGAGTGTTTATCCTATGGAAATTGGGAAATGCTAAATTTCAGGGCTTCCCCCTTTCCAGAGCTAGTTGTGCTTGAAGGCTTAATGGCACATGACTGATGTGTGTTTAATACCCAATAAGGCAGTGTTTACTAAGCATTGACTTAATAAATTGACTTAATAAATAAATGGGAAGAGAAAGTGTTAGGAATATAAGGGTGATAGCCTCATCTACACATTATTTAGTAGCATATCTTGTGAGAGGAATTAGAGAATCAAATCTCCATAGCCTAAAATAATTCTCACACAGCTCTTATTTACTTAATGACCTTCTATTCTAGTTTAAAAAAAATGTTTTTCTCATTTTTAAATAACACAAATTCATTTTGAATTTCAACTACTTCTTTACCTGTTTTTTGTTCTAACCTTGTTTGCCTTTGAGACATAGTACTCGTCAAATGTATTAAGCTAGGAAATAATAATGATGAATTAGTGTAATAATGATATTAATATAATAACGTAATGTAATGTTATATGCTTTTCTATAATATAATTGTTGATGAGTAAGAATCAACACAATCACCCTGAAAAGTATTGTTTCCAATTCATCACTTGAAAAGATGTTTTTCTTTTGTTTTCTCCATCTTTTGCAACAGTGAAAAGGTTGACAGCATACCACCTTCAAGCTAACCTAACATTGTTGATGACACACAGGAAGTTTGCATTTTCTAGATTTCTTCATGGACTAGTTAAGGTGGAGAAATGTTTTATTTATGAAACTGTGGTTCACATGCTGTTTCAGAAGACACCCAACTAATAAGTGATTGACAGTTACCCCATTGTTTGTTAAAGTACTTCAAGGAATAAAAAAATATTTATATAAATATTCTCTTTTTGGGGGATGAAATGTAAGTACAAGCACTAGAGTCATAGCGGGTAGAAAACAAAAATAATCCCCTGCTCTTCATACCCATATATCCATGGACAGAAGTCTGTTTTTACCTTTTATGTGAAAAAAGCAATTGAAATGACATTCCAGAAATAAAAGAGTATATAAAATGTATTTTTGACTTTATAAATAAGATGAGTCACTCATTCATTCAATCAATATAGATTCATTTGCATATTCTATTTGCCAGGCCCTTTGCCAGTTCTGCAGATAACGAAATAAGTAAGGTCATCTTCCCATGAGAAACGTAGTGTAAATATAGAAAGATGAACAAACAACCAACAAATAACAATGCAATATATAAAAACTAAGTACAATCAACATTACATGTTATACCTATAAATGAAATCAGTGTTTCAAGAGGAAGCAGAGAAGTTTACATACAGATAATATATCTCTTAGCTTTCTTAACTCAAAAATAAAGATTATGGTTTTTACTATCGTGTTGATCATAGCGACATTTGTTCTTCTGAAAAGCATTTTAATAAGTGATGCCTTATTAAAATATGTCCCTTAGCTCTGACTTCAGTTTACTGAGCTTTTCTCTGTAGCACAGCCACCACAATATACAAAATTCTTATAAAACAGTTCTTTATCTTCTAATAAGACCTTTTGTCAAATTGCATAAAAAACGTGATTGATACAAGCAGTATTAAGTCGAGGGTTCTATATGTTTGGAAGGAAACTGGCAATCTATAGAGAGAGTAAGGCACCTCTAGGTAAAAACTGAACACTCTTTCTGGCTCCCTCTCCTACCTTCCCTTTTTTCTCTTTCACAGTATAATGAGGAGACACTTGGCATTTCTACTAAAATTACTTTTTCTCCCTGCACTTCTCCTCAGTTCTCTCTTCACCATGGCTCCCTCTAATATTGATCATCTACATTTTCTCTTAACTATAGCTTTAGAGTACCTGGAATTACCACTCTTGCCCCATGGCCCCATAGCTATTAAGACCTTCCATATCCTATTGTAGCTCAGACGTCTAGAAAAAATAACCTGATTTATGCAGCCATCAATCAATCCTGCCACCTTCCATTATTGTAGCATGCCTATGGACTGCAAAGTTTTCATTGGGATGAGTTGTAGTGCTGTCAACTAGTAGTTGCATCCTAAATGAGGATGGGGTGCAGATCAATTTTACTAGTCTGAGAAATATAAGAAAGTACCTATTATGTTATTAGCATGGACTTATAACATTTTTAAAAGAAGTTACAAAATATGTCTAGGTAACTTCAAAAGAGGCATAATTGGGAAAGAGTATATTCTTGTGTTTACAAGTTGCTATTGGATCTTAAATCACTATCAGTAGAATTCCAAACTGTATGTTTGGAAGGGCAATATCTTTAGAAGAACAATATCTTCCAAACATATAGTTAGTTTAAGAACATATAAATCAGGCAAGAAATCCCAGAGACAAATAGTTGCATCAAGAGGTCCCACAATGTGTTAAGCACAACTTCCCAGATGATTTAGAAGCAGGTGCCCAGCTGCTTTTGCTAGGGAGGGGCACAACTCTGTTCCCTGACATCTTTATATTCAACGTTCTTCACGCAGCCCCGCTGAGCTCATGTGCCAAGGCCATCCTGCCCAGGGTGGCTGTAAATCTTCCATCATGAGTGTCCCCCTGAACAATTTGGAAAAACAAGTAAACACTATCTGGCAATATTCATATTTCATTCAACTCACTATATTATGCACATCACTTTGAAGAGGATGAAAGCTCATACTCTTCTTCAAGTATCCCTAGCCTGAGGGTAGAACTTCAGAACGACTATTAACCCTTTTACCCACTCAGTTCTAAAAACTAATTGAAAGCACTAAAATCAGAGAGTTCTTTTAGGATACACTGATTTACTTCATGCGTTTTTGTGAAAACCCTGAAGCTCCCTGAACAAAGTTGTGTGCATATGTCCATTTATCTGGGAAAAAGATAAATTTTTCATCAGTTTTTAAGAGGGGTTTGTGATAGGGGTGGGGGGAGGAAAAAGAAGAAAGAAGAACCCAGCATGTAATGCAGCAGGAATTCAAAAAAGGACTTGTATTAGGCAGTTCCAAAACAGGAAACTGGAAAGTTCAAACTATTTATCAGAAATATTACTTTCTGGAAGAAACCTTGTACAAATAGAGATTAAACAAATACTTCTAATTGCACAAATAGTTAATACTTCTGTTTAAATACCCTCTAAAGTAAACACTAGAGTGTTTAATATTGATGAAATTTAATTGCACCTCAAAAGCATCTGTTTATGGTGGTGATTTATTTTTTTCCTATAATTTTTCCTTTTTGCTCGAAGAGGATGTCTATTTGATAGTAAATTAATTTCTTACCAATAAAAGCTTCCTTAATATTAATATCTGCTATGCTCATATTCAAGCATGATTTAAAAATGTTTTTTCTCCAGTATTCTCTAGCTTCCCGTCAAAAGATCATGCCTATCATGTTGATTTGTTTCTCACATTCACGGGTGAGTGACTGGAGACACAGTAGGATATACAACTTTTAACCTCACTGAATCTTTGCAGTGGGCTCCACTAAACAACAATGATTTTTTTGATTTTAGGTGTCTGTAAATATATAACTTGTTATTCTTTAACTGACTAAACTCATTTGGGAGGATTTATGAAGATAAAGCCTGGGAAAATGATTGATTGCCTTTTTACAAAGAGAAGACATGTTGATGCATTTAAGGAACAGAAGTTATATATACTTTATAGAACATGTTTATGATTTAGGAAAATCTTTTGATTTTTTTTTGAGTGGCACTAATTTATTTTAATTAAAAACTTAAATTATTAATGGTCACTGAAGGCTTGACAACTAATTTATGCCTTCAAAGCTTTAACATTCATCTAAACAGATTTGTTAAATATCTGAAGAAAGACATTTTACATTTTTTATAAGTTTTATTTTAAGTTGTTTTATATATGTGAGGCTTCTTTACAAAATAGAATTCATTGAATATGTTTTTCCTAAGATAGTTCTATTTAATTTGCCCAAAAGTGGATAAATAGAGACTTTTCTAAATTTATGGATGACAATTTAGAAAATGCATTCATGAAAATGCACTCAGCGTGTATGAAGGATGATCTTTAATTTGACATTTGGTTATGTTATGATTACTGCATTTTTATCTAGATTTAGATAAAACTATTATCTAGTTTTACTATCCTTAAGGTTTATATCCATCTGCTAAAATATGACCATTATGTATTCAATGCAAGGCATTATACAACAGCACAGTTAGTCATATTCAATCTAAATAGGAAAAAGAAATTGCTTCTCAACATTTTATGTGCCAGACACTGTGCCATATCTTAAGAAAGAATGGTGAGAAATGAACTCTGTCCAAATTTAACTTTATATTGATGTATTCATTTGGGTTTTAGGGAATTTCTTAAGGTGATCACAAAATGTATATATTTTTATGTCAACATTTTCCTATTAAACATGATCGGCTGAGTTATGCTAGGATAATGAAATCACCAAATTTCAGTAGCTTAAAAACAAGCAAAGAAACAACTTTATGTAGAACACATTTTACATGACCATCATAAGTCAATAGGGTCTCAACTTATTAAGTCACTCAAGAAGGGCTGATGGGGCTCTGTGTAGACTGAAGCTTCCATGACCCCAAGGGTGGGTGAAACAAAAGACGGTACTCCACATGCTGGCTAGTAAAGTGTCTGCCTCAAAGTAAAACTATACAGAAGTAAACAACTTGCAGAGATAATGGTATATTTTACTATGGAGATATTATATATAGACAACTAGAGTATTTGAGTAATTCCTATGAAAAGCTTATATTCCCACTTTTAAGTGAAATATATTAAAGAAAAGAAGTTGATTTGATCCAGTGTGGAAATGCTGTGGTACATAAATGATTGCTTGGTGTCTTACCAGAACATAACCAACCATTACTCTCTGGCTTGTTTCTCTCCAGGGGATAAAATCCTAGAGAAAAAAGTATTCAGAATCTCATAATGGAATGATTGGAAGTCCACAAATCTCTGAATGGCACTGAATGACAAAGAACAGAAACAACTGAAGCAATAAGGAAAGCACTTCAGAGAATAGATGTAATATGTCTTTATGTCAGTTGATAATCATTTCCATGAGATGCTTCGCTTCCATACCAGTGGAGAGTCTGGGAAGGACAAACAGAAAAAAAAATGTACCTTGTAAAAATGTAATATAATATCAGAGGGATGGTTCAGCTTTATTTTCAGAGAAAAAAAAACTCAAATGTTTTATTTTTAGCAAAACAGTCCACATATTCTCTACATGTGGGTATGCAAATGATGTTTGGTGAGGAAGACATGGCCACTGCCTCACAGAGTACAATCTCCAAATGTGGAAATAAGAGAGAAATTCATTTAAACTCAAATAATTTGCAATACTGATCTGGAAGAGTTGCTCTACCTGAGTTTTGCATGTCAATAATAGGAGTTCACATATGAGAGCTATTACTGTGAGAGAGAACTTTTTTTTAATCAAACTTTAGTTCACAAACATTTTTATGTTTCTACTTCATACCAGGCTTTAGCATCACCATGGGAAGAATAAGCCAGGCTCTCCTAGAACATTCCCATTCGTGGGTGATACCGATTAAATAAGAAAAATACAAATGAATGAAATAATTACAAATCTCTGTGCAAGCTACAATTCAAACAAAAAAGTGATAAAATATAATATGAGAGCAAACAATTTACACGATAGGGTTAGAAATGAGCATGCCTCCTCTGGAGTCACATTCTCTGGTTACGATCACTCACTCATGGGTCTATAAATTGGCAATGACTCTATTTGACTCTGCTCTTTATTATACCTTTATATTTATGATGTTAAGCTAAAGGAGCAGATCTTCTCCAGTCATCATATTCTGATATGAAAAGTCAGGAGAAAAAGACTGAAAGTAACCACAGATGTGTAGTAAACTTTTAAGTATCGCATACCCATAATCCACTGGGAAAAGAAAGACATATAGCCAAGCCTGACAATGGAGCAAGGAAATTAAATCCACTTCAGTGGGGTATGGCAAAGCGATGCAAAGTGCTATTAGAGGAGGGATAAGACAAGTGGGGAGAATGTTATAATGTACCATTGTCTTCTCTCTTAGTCATAAATATTCACTTTTCTCCAATATGCAAAAATAGACTTCCTCCCTCTTCAGGAAATTATCCTCAAAGGGTCTTATCCAATCAGGATCACAAGCCTGAAGTCCAGTGAATTTTAATATACTTCAGTTCTGGATGCGGATCCTCCTGGTATAGATGGTTAAAAACCTTAAAAAATATGAATAATCTCACTCTCCTCAAACACAACATACAGTAATACAGAAATACTGAAATGAACATATTGAGAAAAGGAAAGAGTGGTAGTCACACATCAGTTATGGGTCTCTAGACCTTCTGAAACCCCTTTGGGTCATGACGGTGAAGTGCTCCTATCTTGTGCACAGGAAATGCTCTCTGATCAGACTCATTATGTTCCCTAGGAGCAGCTACTCTGTTCCTTGCTACCGTGGCTCTTGGCTCTGCCCCCTGGGAGATCCTCCCTTTTGCATGCACATACTTAGCCACAACATACTTAGGTTGGAGAATATGACATCTCTGGAAGCTGAGCAAATATTTTGTTTTGTTTTTAACTGAACTTCTGGCAGATAAAAATAATGGACCAAAAATGTCACTGCTTCTCAGCAGTTGCTTAAGAGTCAGTATAATGTACTACTTCAAAAGTTGCAAGGTGTCTTAATCCAGCCAAAGTCATAGTGGAAAATAGAACCCTGTGAAAAGTGTTTTTTTTTTTAATCTCTGATTTTATTTAGTTCCATGTGAAGTAGTCATATTTATGATTCTGTTAGAGACTCTCCTTCAAACATTTTTCTCTCAACTAAATTAAAAGTTCATTGAGCTTATCTGGATTCTACGGGCCCATGAAGTTGCTCTTATTTCCAAAACTGCATTTTGTGCAGTTGAAATACTGACTGGGGATCACATTAAGTTAATCAAATATCTTGACAGAGTGCATGGTAGATATTCTTTTGAGTTGGTTCTTGTTCTGAATCTCAGACTTATTTTGAGTATTAATAGACTTTTGTAGATAACAGTCATTCTCAATTTTATGCACATAATTTATGAGAATCAATTCACTGTTTTTAACCCTGCATCTCCAAGAATTCCTGGACTTTCACTTTGCTTTTTGAAACCTCTTGCAAATAGGTCAATTATTTTTTAAGCTTTTTTTTTTAAATGTTTGTAGCAATTTATTACATGAAACTAACAGACATTTAGTAGTTTATTACTTCCCTTCCTAATTATGGCAGGTACAATTTTATCAAATATATTGCCATAACTAAAAAGTTATCACCATTTTTCAGCCTCCTACATCTCATCATCCAGCCCTGAAGTCAATGGAATATGTATTTGGTTTTGATGTTACAGCCAACTCCTACTCCTGGTAGAATCTCTGTTTTAAGCAGCTTTCACTAAAGAAACCTGGAACACAAAATTTGTTGGCTTACAAAGATGAAAATCAGATTCTCACTAAATATAAGTTGTGATGCTGCTGGGTGAGCTTGGCTCTGCTGAACTCTGAAGAACCTACTCACGACTTCTCATTAGGGTCCCAGGGTTATGGATCAGTTTTTATCTCATGGTCAACAGAGGAACAAGAGGCCAAATGAAATCAAACTCACCTAAATCTTCCTCTCAGAAAAATTGTACAAATTTATTCATATTTCCTTGCCTAGGAGAAATCATATGACCAATCCTAATAATTGCCTTGAACATATACTTGCTATAGGGAGGTATGGCAAAGACAGAAATGTATGATATTTTCACAGGGGAAAAGAAAATAATTGGGAACAATAATACAATTTACCCCAGAAGTATTCAGAATAAGATGTTATATCGAGTATGAGACAAAAAGAATTTGAGTCAGAAGGAACAGTATTTTCACAGATTGGAGTTGGGAAAGCACTTGAAATTGTCTTAAAAGGTCCCAAAATACCAAAACTGCTGTAACATATAGAGATAGGGAAATGGGCCAAAGTTGAATTAGAGTATGTGAGCTGCAACTAGAACATCTGGCTACCACAGGCTGGTGTAATGAATAGAATATTTATTCTGCATGCAATGGGAAACCATAATAGTTGTTAAGTAAATGGAAATGAAATAATTTAATATATACCCATAATCTCAAAATACATTTTTATCACCTGTAAATCATTTTCCCAGAAGCACTGAGATGACACTTTGTGTGTGATTTATTAAGGAGGTATTTCCAAAGGAACCTTAGAAAGGATAGAAGAAGCAGGAAAAGGGACAAAGCCAAGCTAGGACCCCTTTAACCTGATTCATAAGTATAAATTAAATCTCAGAGCTGTCTGTCTTCAAGGCAGAGGAGCTGTGCTGCATAATTTTCACCCTGTCAGTTATAAATTAAAGACCACCTATCGGTGTTGTATTTACCTGGCACTTTCTGCTCTCCTGAGTTGCCTAAATACAATTTTCTTAAAAAGAATTAGGGATTGGGAAAAAAGTAAACTGAAGCCAGGGAACACCTGAGGTTACACTAAGTGGCAATATTAGACTTAGCCATGGAACCCAAGTGATACCCTTTGTAGGACCTATCACACTGTTGGCATTTCCCTGTATACAGGTTTTACTCTTCTATTAGTAAAAAGCTCCTGGAAGGCAGGGACTTTCTATCTGTTCGTCACTGTATCTCAGTAGCCTAGATCTTATGTAGGATATTATAAATAGTTAATGTTTCAGATATGAGAGAGAGCAAGAAGGATGGAAATATAAAAAATAAAGCAGAAAAAGAAAAGAATAGAGAAAGAAAACCAAACACATGTTTGTTCAATTAATAGTTGTAAACGAGGTAGAATATTCCAAAATGTACAGGGAAAAATAAACTGAAGAAATATTTTCACACTTACAAATAAGATTTTAAGAAGTAAACATAGACTGGACTTTCCATATTTTAGGGCATATTACCAAAATATAATAGATACATGTTGAACAAAGAGACTAAAAGCACCTCAGATAACATTACACAATAATGCAAAATACAAGAAATCAACAGGGATTCAAAGGCAGTTCAGGGGGTACAAGGGTAATTCAGTAGGAGAATTCTCACCTGACATATGGGAAATCTGAGTTCAATTCCCAGTCCATGCACTCCATCTCCCCTGCCAAATAACAAACAAGGAAAACAAACAAACAAACAAACAAAATCAACAAATGGTGCTGCAATAATGGGATACTCACATGGAAAAACATTGAAATGTGACAAAAGAATAAAAATTAAGTATAGGTAAATAAGTGGCAAATTATTTTACTCAGAAAGTCTATTGGAATAATATGTATATCATATTATTATATATATTTATATATTATTATATTACATATTATTATATAATATATATTATATATTATTATATATATCATATATTATATATATTATGATATATGTATATCATATATGTATATAAATATGTATATACATACAAGGGGCTGGCTTTAACTATGGGAATTTATTGGCTTATGATTTTGTGGCTAGGAGAAATCCCAAATTCAGATGTCCACAAGGTAATTCTTTTCCCCCAAATACTGCAGGAGTCTGGAGCAGACTACTGGTGATACTTGGTCCTTGGCTTTTCTGTCACAGGCAATGCACATAGTGATGTCTTCTTTTTTTTCTGGATTATGTTGTCTTCCAGTTTCTTCCAATGGCTTTTTCTGTCTGAATTTCATTCTGTCTACAAAGGTCTCCAGTAAAATCTAGATTAAGACCCAAACTCTTTCAGTTGGCCCACACCTTAATTTTGAACATCTTCAGGAAATCCTATTTGTAATGAATCTACATCCCCCAGAATTGACAAAGACCAAGAACATATCTTGAAGACAATTCAATCCACCACAAAATTATTTGGAATTATCTTTAACCATAAAAATCATTAGACATCTGGAGCACGGTTCTAGTTTACTAGCTGCCTGAATACAATGTACCAGAAGTGGAATGGATTTTTGAAAGGGGAATTTAATAAGTTGCTAGTTTACAGTTCTAAGGCTGAGAAAATGTTCCAATTAAAACAAGTCTATAGAACTGTCCAATTTAAGGCATCCAGGGAAAGATACCTGGGTTCAAGAAGGCTGATGACGTTCAAGGTTTCTCTCTCAAGTGGAAGGGCACATGGTGAACATGGCAGAGTCTGCTGGCTTTCTCGTGGCTCTACAAAAAGAGGGTCTCTCCAAAATATTTTCTTTTTTAAAGGGTTCCCATAAGCAACTCCACCTTCAATGGGTGGAGACACATCTCCATAGAAATCATCTAATCAAAAGTTACCACCCATAATTGGGTGGGTCACATCTCCATGGGACAATCAAAATACTCCTACTCAGCAATATTGAATGAGGATTAAAGAACTTGGCTTTTCTGGGGTTCACCACAGATTCAAACCAGCACAAGCACAAACAACAATTTCAAATTCTAACAATGAATGGGGAGATGTACAATCTCAAAACCAGGAATGATAGATAAAATTTAAACTACAGGAGCAATAGAATGAATTGCACAATAGAGATTTTATTATTAAAATATGACATTTCCTATAGCAACAAACTAATTTTTACAATGAATGCAATTGATAAACTTCACGTTTAAATATATGTATAGTTTGATAAAGTCCCAAGAATGTCCAATATAAAATCTGAAATTATTTATGTTCACACAAAATCTGGCCAAGAGAAATGATGATAAACCAATTTCACCTATGCTTATTAGAAGTTAGTGAAGGGGGTTTTATTTTTAAAAAACAAAATATTAGCATTTTAAAATAGTAAGTTAGTAAAAGTAAATTAAAAGGATAAGATAGCAAAGAATATAAAATTGATTTTTGAAGCAAAGAAAATTCTATCACTTCAATTTATGACTTTCAAATTTATTCACCATAACAAACACAAAAGATTTTATGTATACTGTGACCGAAATGATATATACATATATATGTAAATGAAGCCAAAAATTGAAATGCTATTTACCTATGCTGCATTTTTATGCTTTTGAGATTTTAGTTTAGTTCTATTATATTATTCTATTTAAATTCTTTATGAATTTTGTTGTACTACTTATAACTGAAAGACCCATTGAGAGAAGAAAATCAGCATACCAAAACCTTTGCTTTTGGTTGCAGTTTCATAACTCACATCAATGGCCTTCACCAAGCACTCTCATTTATAAGACAGAATATTTTCCTATTCATAATTACTTTTTTTTAGTAAGAATTGACTGGAAGAGTGTATTTTCCCATGTATTCTGGATGATTCTCCACTTATTAATATTGTTCTAGTAAATAGTATCTAATTAACACAGTACTCATTTGTCTGGTTCCTTAAATTTTATCAAGGTTTAAATATGCTTTGTTTTGTTAGTCCATTTAAATCAGAGAAATCAATAGATTTATAGTCCATTGATATAGATTAATTTTCCTATAATTCAGAAATTAGTAGTGATTGAAAGTAAAGTTTAATTTCCTTTTTAATATCAGGCTGTCAAGATTATGAACATTGACTTAACAGTTAAATTGGCACTTGCCTAGTTAATTTTTTAAGTCTGTACTCAAATTTTGAAAGTCTTTTCCAGATTTCATGTTGTGTTTTTAATGTCCTTGCAGTTTAGGTAATATTTAAAGCATTCAAGGAAAAAAGCATTGAAATGTTTTATAATCAAATAGCTAATGAATATAACCTAAGAAGAAGATAAGAAAGCTACATTAAAATTAAAGGTAAAAGTTAAAGAATGTAGGATAATTGATAAAACTAACTTTTCTTTTTAGTTTTGACTTGACAATTCCTAGCATTTCCTTACCAATCAACATTACCAAAAACAGATCCTACTTAAATTAAGAAACATCATAATATGTCTAATGCTTCTTCAAAATAAGAAGCTTAGATGGTTAATGAAGTATTTTATTTACCAAAATAAGCAGCCAATTATGACTAATGAAAATTCAATAAGCATTTATTTTAAAGTCTTTCTGTGGCTAAAAGTCCAAGGAGGTTAACACAAATAGCTTCTGTTCTTGGAGGTAGAAGGAGTCCTTTGCTGTCTAGCAGGAGCAGTCTTCCCCAAGAAAAAAAATGTATAAGAACCTGTTTCAATCTCTCAAAATTTTATCAATCAGCAATTCAATAGATGCCCTACTCCTCTAATGCATCCAGACCTGATGCCTTTATTGTGCAAAACTTCTGGTAATTTTATAGGTTTTAGCAATCCATTTGCTCAGAGATCTTGATATATATTGTTCCATTAATTTTATTAATATTAAAATGGTATTTTGATTTTACTCAGTCTACCTCCTTCTCCTTATTTCTCAGTTGGTTTTAAATTTAGAAAGAAGAAAATAAGATTTATTTTGTTCCCAAACTCTGAAACATTATCTTACCTTGATGAAATTTGGAATAATTTTTTTTTCTGGAGTACTGAGCACCAGAATCAGAGAATTCTTAGAAAAATAGTTGTGTTTATATTTAATTTTTCCCTGAAAAACAGTAAAAGAAAATAAAGTTGCTTTAGTCAAATCATGCTGCTTTCCTAACCAAGAAAGGAGCTCTTCAATAGAATAGCAGATGAACTTGGAATATCATGTAGGATCATTTTCATAGTAGGTGGATTAAATCAAACTCAATGAGGAAATATACATGGTAGAAGCTTCCACTGAATTAACAGTAATTGATAGTTGAATCTGATTTATCACTCCTATTTTCCAATATAAAATCACAACTGAAGAACTGAAGATAAATGCACAAATAACTCAAGAAATAGTTTTCTATTATTTGTAGCAATATTACACCAAATGTAATTTGTGTAGTTTAAATGTAGTTTAAAACAAAAAGTTTATTATCTCAGTTTCTATCGTTCAGGAGTCTTGGCATGGCTTTGCTGGATCCTTGGTTTGTAATCTCACAAGGCTACAGTAAAAGTGTTCTATGGATAGGTTTCTCATTTGAAGTCTCAATTGGGGAAATTTTCTATCAAATGGTGTTACAAATCTTATGTCACGTAATTATGCTCATGTAAACACATATATACTATCACCTTTGCCAGATTCCATTAAGTAGCAGCAGATTAATGAGGTGTGGACACCAGGCTGCACCAGCTACAAAACTTATTTTTCTTAGTAATACATGTGTTATTTGTTTCCTTTGCAGTTCAAAGTTTGTAGTATTTAAAATGCTCAATGAAAAAAGCATTATAGTCTAAACATTCTAAACCAATGCAGTAGATAAAGTCATTTTATATTTAAATCCCTACTCAATAAAACTATGCTTATTTCTCCATCTGCCTGTCTTTAACTATTTTACTACCCTCCTGATTTATATTGTCAATCTATACCCCAAACAAACTTCCATGTATGGAATGAAACTACCATGTAGCATTGTCATCATGGGTTGTTTATTGGCTGAGTGTTCAGTTGAATCATGTCCTTCCACCCACTCTTTTCTTCATCATCCCAGTGCTTCCCCTTAACGCCCTTTTAAGAACTAAACTTGTAAATCCAGCCTGGGTTCAGGATTCTGTCTAGGAGGAGATGCATGAGGCATCCACAGTACTGTGAACTGAAAAGAGTGAGAAACACACTGGGGAAAAACATAGTATACAGAACTGAAACTGCATTTTGTTAAGGGGTGTATAGCATCCACTTACTTTTATTTTCTTCATTGTTGAAAGAAAATAATATTGATAAGAAGTGTATGAATCACAATTATTAATTTTATAAAATTTGTTCTTAGCTTTCTTAAATATGTCTCTAGGTAATATTTGATAATTATTTGATAATATTTGATAATTATAATATTTGATATGAGATCATATAAGTAAATATATGTTAATATGAAATATAATAAAATGAATATTTGGGAATCAAAGAAGCTGGAGTTATTATAGAAAGAATCCTCCATCTCCTTTACCCTCAAAATGAGTCATTACCATTACCATTACCTTGTGAAAATTGCTATTTTTTTCTCATTTATATTATTGCAACAAGGTAAACTCCTCTTCTTTCCACCAGTTTCCTTCCTCTGTTGATTTGTAATATTATGCACCCAGGAAAGTCATGTTTACCAATTCAATATCATGGGGCAGATATAAATTCTGATTGAATACCATAGGTTGGAAACTTTGATTACATTATCTCTATGGAGACAAATTCCAACTGTTGGTATGACCTTTCAATTTTGGAGAGAGTATAGAACCAAAAGAGAGAGAACTGACACCAATTTCAGAGCACAGTTGACACAGATGCCAAAACTTGAAGAACAGAGACACAGATATTTGGAGATGCTTGGGGCTAGCAGATGTTGCCATGAGATGTGAAGCAAGCCAGAGCCTGCAGAGAGTCGAGGGAAGACAGATGAAAGCCAGTCCCAAAGAAGCAAAATGAGGAACTGCCACAGGAACAGAGGCTGAAAGCAATGGAGCGCGTGACCAAGGGACCAACAGATGCCAGCCACATGACTTCTCAGCTGACAGATGTTGCAGGCTCATCAGCCTTCCTTGAGTTAAGGTATCCTTCTCTGCCTGCCTTAGTTTGAACAATTTTATAAGCTTAGGAGTGTAAACTTGCAACTTATGAAATTCCCTTTGGAAAAGCCAGTATATCACATTCCAGCAGCTTTTACAAGCTAAAACACCTCCATCTATTTCCTACCTGCACATACAAGACAGCCAAGATGAAACTCAAACTCTTTTGCACCATATACAATTATTTCTACATCTATTGTACCTCTCCAGACTTCCCTCTTGGCTTATCTCCATTGCTCCCCTTCACTTTCATAACCGTACTAAATGACATCTTTTTTTAATTCTGGAGTTTGCATAAGACTCTGAAGGTTTCTTGATCTGACAAGATCCTAGCCATGAATTTATATAAAATTTCCATGTAGAAGTTTTTTTTCGTACTCCTTAAGTTGATGTATTCTTTCCCTATCTGCCAGTAGCAAACTTTATAAAGCTACACTAATATTTTTCCTTTCTTTTTTATGCATAACACACAGGATACTCATATACCACCTGTAGTGGTTTGGAACTATATATACCTCAGAAAAGCATATTCTTAAAATTAATACATTCCGGCAGCAGCGTACCTATTTTAAGTGGTAGACTGCTTCAATTAAGTTGTAACCGATTTCCTTCAAGATAGTTCTTAATCCTACTACTAGAGTCCTTTATGAACAGAATGAATTAAAAGAGGGAGTAAACCACAAAAACAAGAGCTAAAAGCAAAAAAAAAAAAAAAAAAAAAAAAAAAAACACAGATACGAAGGTAGAGACCAGTAGATGCTACCGTGCAGCTTGCCATGTGGCAAAGGGGCCAAGGATAGTTAGCAGCTCTGGGAAGAAAGCGTCACCTTGATAATGCCTTGATTAACACAGCCTCAAACTGAAAGCTAATAAATTTGTATTGTATAAGACCAACCCATTTCATGGTATCTGCTTTAAGTAGTCTAGGAAACAGTTACACTACTTTATTATTAACAGCTTACATTGATATGGCATATTTGTTACAATTGCTGAAAGCATAGCTTTAAATTATGCTCTTAACTATATTCCATAGTTGAATGTAGAGTTCACTGTTCATGTTGTCAAATTCCATAGATTTTTAAAACTTTTCTATTCTAGTAATATATATAACATGAAATTCCCCTTATTAACCACATTAAAACATAGTTCAATGCTTTTGATTACATTCCTGTAGCTGCGTACCCATTTTAAGTGGTAGATTGCTTCAATTAAGGTATAATTTACCTCCTTCAGGATAGTTCTTAATCCTAACACTAGGACTCAGATGTAATAGGTTTTAAACGTAAGATTCAAAATGTTGTGCTACCATCACTACCATTCATTTACAAAACATTTACATTGTCCTAAATAAACATTCTCTGCATTTAGCCTTTAAATTTCTGTTCCCTACTGCCTCCTTACCTCTTGCTAACCTATACACTAGATTCTGACTCTTTGTGTATTCTATTTCATATTACTGAGATCATACGATGTTTATTCTTTTCTTTTGGATAATTTCACTCAATGTCTTCAATTTTCACCTATGTTGTTGCATATATCTGAACTTCCTTTCTTTTTACAGTTGAATAATAATCCATTGTGTATCTATACCACATTTTATTTATCCATTCATTGCTTGGTGGGCACTTGTCATGAAACTTCAGTGTTCAAATATCTGTTTATTTCCCTGCTTTTATTTATTTGGAGTATACATCTAGAAGAGGAATGTCCAGGTTTTATGGTTGATCTATACTTAATTTTCTGAGGAACTGCCAAAATATATTCCACAGCACTTGCACCTTATACATTACTACCAGAAATTAATGAGTTTCCCAAGTTTTATACATCCTCTCCAACACTTGAAATTTTCATTTTTTAAAAAATAATAATCATCCTAGTGAATATGAAATGATATGTCATTTTGATTTTGATTTGTATTTCCCAAATGGCTAATAAGACTGAGCATCTTTTAATGTGCTATTTGGTCTTTTGCATATCTTCTTTAAAGAAATGTCATAAAGTCTTTTACCCAAATTTTAATTGGGTTGTTTGGATTTCTTTTGTTTTGTTGAGGAATTTCTTTATGTATTTTTCGATATTTATCCTTTATTGGATACTTGGTTTCTGAATACTTTTTACCATTTTGTAGGTTGTCATTTTACTTTCATGATAAAGTGCTATCCTACGCAAATGTTTTTCACTTTGGTGAGGTTCCAATTAATCCATTTTTCTCTGTTGTTGCTTGTATTTTGAGTGTGAAATCAATGAAATCACTACCTTATACAAAATTCTGAAGATGCGTTCTTAAATTTTGTTCTAGGAATTTATTGGCTCTGATTCCTATATTTTGGTCTTTGATCCATCTTGAGTTTAATTTTGTATATGGTGTGAGGTAAAAGTCTACCTTCATTCCTTTGCAAAAGAAGATCCAATTTTACTAGCACCTTCATTGAGGAGACTATTGTTTCCCAGTTTAGTGGTCTTTGTCTCCTTTTCAAAAATCAGTTGGTTTCTGAGCTCTTAGTTTAATTTCATAGATCTGTTTGTCTTTTTAACAATATAATGCTGTTTTGGTTACCATAAACTTATTACAAATTTTAAATTTGCATAAAGTTATTACTCATGTAATAACTTATTACTCATGTAATAAGCAAAATACTTATTATAAAGTTTTAAGATCGGCAGTGTAAGTCCTAGTACTTGGTTTTACTTTTACAAGCTGGCTTTGGCTACTCAGGATCCCTTTTTCTTCCATATAAATTTGATGATTAGCTTTTCCATTTCTGCAAAGAAAGTTATTGGAATTTTTATTGGGATTTCATTGAATCTGCAATCACTACGGGTAGAATTTATATGTTAACAATATTCAGTCTTCCAATCCATGTATGTGGAATTACTTCATTTGTTTAGGTCTCCTTTGATTTCATTAAGCAATGATTTGTGGTTTTCAGGGTACAAGACTTTTGCGTTCTTGGTTAGATTTATTCATAGGTATTTGATTACTTTAATAGCTATTATAATTGAAAATATTTTCTTGATTTCTTCTTCCAATTTTTTTGTTGATAGTGTTTAGAAACACAAAAAATTGGCAGTATGCCCTGGTACCCTGCCATTTTGCTTAATTTGTTTATTATTTCTAGTAGCATTACTGCAGATTTTTCAGGATTTTTTGGATATGGGAGCATGTCATTGGCAAGTAAGACAATTTTTTTCTTCTTCCTTTCAAATTTGGATGCCTTTTATTTCTTTTTACTGACTAATTTTTCTGGCTAAAATTCCCAAGACAGTGTTAAATAACAGTGGTGACAGTGGACATCCTTCTCTTGTTTCTGATCAGAAAGGTAAAGCATTCAGACTTTCATCAAGTGGGATGTTACCTGTAGCTTGTTCAAAAATACCCTTTAGCATATTGAGGAAATTCCCTTCTCTTCCTAGTTTTCTAAATGTTTTTTATAAAGAAGGGGTGTTGGATTTTTTCAAGTGTCTTTTCTTGTGTCAATTGAGATGATCATGTAATTTTATTCCTTGATTCTTTTAGTGTGTTATATTATGTTAATTGATTTTCTTAAGCTGAACCACCCTTGCATATCTGGGATAAATCCTACTTGATCATAGTGTATAATTCTTTGGATGTGCTGTTGGGTTCAATTTGCTAGTATTTTTGTTGAAGATTTTTGCATCTGTATTCATGAGATATCAATCTGAAATTTCATTTTATTGCAGTATCTTTAGCTGACTTTTGTATGAGGGTGATGTTGGCCTCTTAGAATAAATACTATCATGTTTCCTCCTCTTCAACATTTTAGGAGAGTTAGAGCAGGATTGGTGTTCATTTTTGTGGGGATTTTTGATAAAATTCCCCTGGGGAGCCATCTGCTCCTGGGATTTTCATTGACAAAGGTTTATCAAATTAATTCATCTTTACAAAGATGCAACTTTAAATTTTGTGATTCTCATTTTTAATTCCCTCTTTCATTTATCTTTGAACTACTCTTTGTTATTTCTTTCCTTCTGCTTCTCTTAGTTTAGTTTGCTCTTCTTTTTCTAGTTCTTCCAGTTTTGAAGTTAAACCTCTGATTTGAAAATTTTTTTCTTTTTCTAATGTAAGCATTTAGAGCTATAATTTTCCCTCTCAGCATTACCTTTGTTGCATCCTATAAATTTTGGTATTTTCGTTTTCATTGACCTCAAGTTATTTCCTCATTTCCCATATGATTCCCTCTTTAACTCACTGTTTTTTAAGAGTACATTGTTTAAATTCCACATATTTGTGAATTTTCAATTTCTTTCTCTGCCATTGATTATGGATTCATTTCATTATGATCCCAGAAAATCCTTTGTATGATTTCAATATTTTTTTTTAACTCAGTAAGTTTTGATTTGTGGGCTAACATATGGTCTGTCCTGTAGAATGATCCATGTATACCAAAGCAGAATGTGTTTTCTGTTGCTGTTGGGTTAAGTATTCTAAGTATGTCTTTGAGGCCCATTTGGTTGAGTATATTTCAAGTCTTCTATTTCCTTGTTGATCTTTCATCTAGATGTTTCCTCCATTATTACAATCAGTTTATTAAAGTCTTCTAGTATTAGGTAGAACCCCCAATTTATCCCTTCAAATTTGTCAGGATTTGCTTCAATATATTTTGGACTCTTGTCCTTAGATGCATATTATTTATAATTTTTGCATCCTTTTTACTGAATTGACCTCTTTATCATTATATGGTGACTAGCTTTGTTCTTTGTAACTGTTTCTGACTAAAAGTTCTATCTGATATTCTAATAGCTACTCAGTCTCTCTCTTGGCTAATTTATTTTTTCCTACTCTTTCAATTTCAACCTAGCTTTTTATCTTTGAATTTAAGGTGGGTCTCTTGCAGAGAGCACATAATTGGGCCATGTTTTTTTTTTTTTTTTTATCAATTCTGCCAATCTTTACTTTTTTTTTCTTTTTTTTATTAATTAAAAAAAGAATTAACAAAACAATTAGAAATCATTCCAATCTACATGTACAATCAGTAATTCTTAATAACATCACATAGTTGCATATTCATCATTTCTTAGTACATTTGCATCGATTTAGAAAAAGAAATAAAAAGACAACAGAATAAGAATTAAAACAATAATAGAAAGAAAAAGAAAAAAAAAACAAAAAACAAAAACAAAAAACCTATACCTCACATGCAGCTTCATTCAGTGTTTTAACATAATTGCATTAAAATTGGGTAGTATTGTGCTGTCCATTTCTGAGTTTTTATATCCAGTCCCGTTGTACAGTCTGTATCCCTTCAGCTCCAATTATCCCTTCTCTTTTTTTTTTAATTAACAGAAAAAAAGAAATTAACCCACCATTTAGAGATCATACCATTCTACATATGCAATCATTAATTCTTAACATCATCACATAGATGCATGATCATCATTTCTTAGTACATATGCACTGGTTTAGAAGAACTAGCAACATAACCAAAAAAGATATAGAATGTTAATATAGAGAAAAAAATAAAAGTAACAATAGTAAAATCAAAAAAAACAAAACAAAACAAAACAAAAACCTATAGCTCAGATGCAGCTTCATTCAGTGTTTTAACATGATTTCTTTACAATTAGGTATTATTGTGCTGTCCATTTTTGAGTTTTTGTATCTAGTCCTGTTACACCGTCTGTATCCCTTCAACTCCAATTGGCCATTATCTTACCCTGTTTCTACCTCCTGCTGGACTCTGTTATCAAGGACATATTCCAAATTTATTCTCGAATATCTGTTCACATCAGTGGGACCATACAGTATTTGTCCTTTAGTTTTTGGCTAGACTCACTCAGCATAATGTTCTCTAGGTCCATCCATGTTATTACATGCTTCATAAGTTTATCCTGTCTTAAAGCTGCATAGTATTCCATCGTATGTATATACCACAGTTTGTTTAGCCACTCTTCTGTTGATGGAGATTTTGGCTGTTTCCATCTCTTTGCAATTGTAAATAACGCTGCTATAAACATTGGTGTGCAAATGTCCGTTTGTGTCTTTGCCCTTAAGTCCTTTGAGTATATTCCCAGCAATGGTATTGCTGGGTCGTATGGTAATTCTATATTCAGCTTTTTGAGGAACCGCCAAACTGCCTTCCACAGTGGTTGCACCCTTTGACATTCCCACCAACAGTGGATAAGTGTGCCTCTTTCTCCGCATCCTCTCCAGCACTTGTCATTTTCTGTTTTGTTGACAATGGCCATTCTGGTGGGTGTGAGATGATATCTCATTGTGGTTTTGATTTGCATTTCTCTAATGGCCAGGGACATTGAGCATCTCTTCATGTGCCTTTTGGCCATTTGTATTTCCTCTTCTGATAGGTGTCTGTTCAAGTCTTTTTCCCATTTTGTAATTGGGTTGGCTGTCTTTTTGTTGTTGAGATGAACAATCTCTTTATAAATTCTGGATACTAGACCTTTATCTGATATATCATTTCCAAATATTGTCTCCCATTGTGAAGGCTGTCTTTCTACTTTCTTGATGAAGTTCTTTGATGCACAAAAGTGTTTAATTCTGAGGAATTCCCATTTATTTATTTCCTTCTTCAATGCTCTTGCTTTAGGTTTAAGGTCCATAAAACCACCTCCAGTTGTAAGATCCATAAAATATCTCCCAACATTTTCCTCTAACTGTTTTATGGTCTTAGACCTAATGTTTAGATCTTTGATCCATTTTGAGTTAACTTTTGTATAGGGTGTGAGAGATGGGTCTTCTTTCATTCTTTTGCACATGGATATCCAGTTCTCTAGACACCATTTATTGAAGAGACTGTTCTGTCCCAGGTGAGTTGGCTTGACTGCCTTATCAAAGATCAAATGTCCATAGATGAGAGGGTCTATGTCTGAGCACTCTATTCGATTCCATTGGTCGATATATCTATCTTTATGCCAATACCATGCTGTTTTGACCACTGTGGCTTCATAATATGCCTTAAAGTCAGGCAGCGCGAGACCTCCAGCTTCGTTTTTTTTCCCTCAAGATGTTTTTAGCAATTCGGGGCACCCTGCCCTTCCAGATAAATTTGCTTATTGGTTTTTCTATTTCTGAAAAATAAGTTGTTGGGATTTTGATTGGTATTGCATTGAATCTGTAAATCAATTTAGGTAGGATTGACATCTTAACTATATTTAGTCTTCCAATCCATGAACACGGTATGCCCTTCCATCTATTTAGGTCTTCTGTGATTTCTTTTAGCAGTTTTTTGTAGTTTTCTTTATATAGGTTTTTTGTCTCTTTAGTTAAATTTATTCCTAGGTATTTTATTCTTTTAGTTGCAATTGTAAATGGGATTCGTTTCTTGATTTCCCCCTCAGCTTGTTCATTACTAGTGTATAGAAATGCTACAGATTTTTGAATGTTGATCTTGTAACCTGCTACTTTGCTGTACTCATTTATTAGCTCTAGTAGTTTTGTTGTGGATTTTTCCGGGTTTTCGACGTATAGTATCATATCGTCTGCAAACAGTGATAGTTTTACTTCTTCCTTTCCAATTTTGATGCCTTGTATTTCTTTTTCTTGTCTAATTGCTCTGGCTAGAACCTCCAACACAATGTTGAATAATAGTGGTGATAGTGGACATCCTTGTCTTGTTCCTGATCTTAGGGGGAAAGTTTTCAATTTTTCCCCATTGAGGATGATATTAGCTGTGGGTTTTTCATATATTCCCTCTATCATTTTAAGGAAGTTCCCTTGTATTCCTATCTTTTGAAGTGTTTTCAACAGGAAAGGATGTTGAATCTTGTCGAATGCCTTCTCTGCATCAATTGAGATGATCATGTGATTCTTCTGCTTTGATTTGTTGATATGGTGTATTACATTAATTGATTTTCTTATGTTGAACCATCCTTGCATACCTGGGATGAATCCTACTTGGTCATGATGTATAATTCTTTTAATGTGTTGTTGGATACGATTTGCTAGAATTTTATTGAGGATTTTTGCATCTGTATTCATTAGAGAGATTGGTCTGTAGTTTTCTTTTTTTGTAATATCTTTGCCTGGTTTTGGTATGAGGGTGATGTTGGCTTCATAGAATGAATTAGGCAGTTTTCCCTCCACTTCGATTTTTTTGAAGAGTTTGAGGAGAATTGGTAGTAATTCTTTCTGGAACGTTTGGTAGAATTCACATGTGAAGCCATCTGGTCCTGGACTTTTTTTTTTAGGAAGCTTTTGAATGACTAATTCAATTTCTTTACTTGTGATTGGTTTGTTGAGGTCATCTATGTCTTCTTGAGTCAAAGTTGGTTGTTCATGTCTTTCCAGGAACCCGTCCATTTCATCTAAATTGTTGTATTTATTAGTGTAAAGTTGTTCATAGTATCCTGTTATTACCTCCTTTATTTCTGTGAGGTCAGTAGTTATGTCTCCTCTTCCATTTCTAATTTTATTTATTTGCATCCTCTCTCTTCTTCTTTTTGTCATTCTTGATAGGGGCCCATCAATCTTATTGATTTTCTCATAGAACCAACTTCTGGTCTTATTGATTTTCTCTACTGTTTTCATATTTTCAATTTCATTTATTTCTGCTCTGATCTTTGTTATTTCTTTCCTTTTGCTTGCTTTGGGATTAGTTTGCTGTTCTTTCTCCAGTTCTTCCAATTGAACAGTTAATTCCTGCATTTTTGCCTTTTCTTCTTTTCTGATATAGGCATTTAGGGCAATAAATTTCCCTCTTAGCACTGCCTTTGCTGCATCCCATAAGTTTTGATATGTTGTGTTTTCATTTTCATTTGCCTTGATATTTACTAATTTCTCTTGCAATTTCTTCTTTGACCCACTCGTTGTTTAAGAGTGTGTTGTTGAGCCTCCAGGTATTTGTGAATTTTCTGGCATTCCGCCTATTATTGATTTCCAACTTCATTCGTTTATGATCCGAGAAAGTGTTGTGTATGATTTCAATCTTTTTAAATTTGTTAAGACTTGCTTTGTGACCCAGCATATGGTCTATCTTTGAGAATGATCCATGAGCACTTGAGAAAAAGGTGTATCCTGCTGTTGTGGGATGTAATGTCCTATAAATGTCTGTTAAGTCTAGCTCCTTTATAGTAATATTCAGATTCTCTATTTCTTTATTGATCCTCTGTCTAGATGTTCTGTCCATTGATGAGAGTGGGGAATTGAAGTCTCCAACTATTATGGTATTTGTGTCTATTTCCCTTTTCAGTGTTTGCAGTGTATTCCTCACGTATTTTGGGGCATTCTGGTTCGGTGCATACATATTTATGATTGTTATGTCTTCTTGTTTAATTGTTCCTTTTATTAGTATATAGTGTCCTTCTTTGTCTCTTTTAACTGTTTTACATTTGAAGTCTAACTTGTTGGATATTAGTATAACCACTCCTGCTATTTTCTGGTTGTTATTTGCATGAAATATCTTTTCCCAACCTTTCACTTTCAACCTATGTTTATCTTTGGGTCTAAGATGTGTTTCCTGTAGACAGCATATAGAAGGATCCTGTTTTTTAATCCATTCTGCCAATCTATGTCTTTTGATTGGGGAATTCAGTCCATTAACATTTAGTGTTATTACTGTTTGGATAATATTTTCCTCTGCCATTTTGCCTTTTGTATTATATATATCATATCTGACTTTCCTTCTTTCTACACTCTTCTCCATACCTCTCTCTTCTGTCTTTTCGGTTCTGACTCTAGTGCTCCCTTTAGTATTTCTTGCAGAGCTGGTCTCTTGGTCACAAATTCTCTCAGTGACTTTTTGTCTGAGAATGTTTTAATTTCTCCCTCATTTTTGAAGGACAATTTTGCTGGATATAGGAGTCTTGGTTGGCAGTTTTTCTCTTTTAGTAATTTAAATATATCATCCCACTGTCTTCTAGCCTCCATGCTGAGAAATCTACACATAGTCTTATTGGGTTTCCCTTGTATGTGATGGATTGTTTTTCTCTTGCTGCTTTCAAGATCCTCTCTTTCTCATTGACCTCTGACATTCTAACTAGTAAGTGTCTTGGAGAACGCCTATTTGGGTCTAATCTCTTTGGGGTGTGCTGCACTTCTTGGATCTGTAATTTTAGGTCTTTCATAAGAGTTGGGAAATTTTCAGTGAAAGTTTCTTCCATTAGTTTTTCTCCTCCTTTTCCCTTCTCTTCTCCTTCTGGGACACCCACAACACGCATATTTGTGCGGTTCATATTGTCCTTGAGTTCCCTGATACCCTGTTCAAATTTTTCCATTCTTTTCCCAATAGTTTCTGTTTCTTTTTGGAATTCAGATGTTCCATCCTCCAAATCACTAATTCTATCTTCTGTCTCTTTGAATCTATCATTGTAGGTATCCATTGTTTTTTCCAGCTTTTCTACTTTGTCCTTCACTTCCATAAGTTCTGTGATTTGTTTTTTCAGTTTTTCTATTTCTTCTTTATGTTCAGCCCATGTCTTCTTCATGTCCTCCCTCAATTTATCGATTTCGTTTTTGAAGAGGTTTTCCATTTCTGTTCGTATATTTAGCATTAGTTGTCTCAGCTCCTGTATCTCATTTGAACTATTGGTTTGTTCCTTTGACTGGGCCATATTTTCAATTATTTGAGCGTGATCCGTTATCTTCTGTTGGCGTCTGCGCATTTAGACAGATTTCCCTTGGTATTGGATCCAAAAGTTTGGAAGATTTTTCTGTGAAATCTCTGGGTTCTGTTTTTCTTATTCTGCCCAGTAGGTGGCGCTCGTGGCACACATTTGTCTGCGGGTCCCACCAGTAAAAGGTGCTGTGGGACCTTAAACTTTGGAAAACTCTCGCCATCCGGGGGGTTCGCTAGCCGAAGCGGCTTGAGCCGGCCCGGGGTCCGAACGCAGGGAGGGTTTCTGGTCATCGCAGCCCGGGAAAGAGCCCGTCCGAATTTCCTGTCGGCCCTGGGCGACAAGCGTGGCGGGAGGGCGCCAGCGGCAGCGGCCCGCCCGAGAGAGTGCATGTTCCCCTGGAGTCACGGGTTTGGAAGGGGCCTCCCCCACCCGTCACCGTTCTCCGCGGCCTGGCGGTTTCCGATCCAATTCTCTCAGTTGGTCCGGGGGGCTGCGCGTGGTGTGGGCACCAGCCGCCTTGTTTTCAGGGGACTGCCTCTCCAATTCTCCCAGCTGGCCCGGGAAGGGGGAAGGGAGTAACTCTGGCCGCTTGCCACCCCGCCCGGTGAGGCCCGCGCGCCTCGGCAATCTCACCCGAGCTGCTTCTCTCAGCCAGCCAGCCGTTCCAGGATGGGGTACGCTGTCTTTTTTATCTCTGTTGTGGCTTTGGGCACTTTCTGTATCGTTTCTACTCCCCTAGTAGCTGTCCTGGAGAAGAAACTAAGATCCGCGCGTCTTACTAAGCCGCCATCTTCCAGGAAGTCCCAATCTTTACCTTTTGACTACAGAGTTCATTCTATATACATTTAAATGTGTTACTTATTGATAATGCTGTACTTTCATCTGTTATTTTGCTATTAATGTTTGTTTTATATCTTTTTTGTGTCTCAATTCTTCCATTAATGCTTACTTTCATATTTATTTGATTTTTATTAGTTTACTACATTGGAGTCCTTTCTCATTTATATCTGGATATCTCTTTTATGTATTTTCCTTACAGGTATTGTATTAGTTTTTTTTTAACACTACTGGAAATGCAATATATCAGAAATTGGCTGGCTTTTATAAAGGAAATTATTAACTTACATGTTTACAATTCTAAAGCCATAAAAATGTCCAAACTAAGGCATTCTGAGAAAGATATCTTGCCTCAAGAAAGGCTGATCTTGGAAGGCACGTGGCTAGTTTTTTGGCATCTAGTTCCAAACAGCTTCCACAGGGGCATTTTCTTTCTGTAACTCCTAAGTTCTCTGCCTCTACCAGCTTTCTTTGTGGGCATTCCAGGCATCTCCAAATGTCTGCATTTCCATGGGTTCTGGAGCAAATGTGTTTTCTCCAAAATGTCTCCCCTTTTAAAGGACTCCAGTAAACTAATCAAGACCCATCTTGAATGGCTGAGGTCACATCTCCATCTAATCAAAAGACTGAACCCACAACTGAGTAATTCAGTATCCATGGAGACAACCTAATCAAAGGTTTCCACCTTACAATATGTATTCAGGATTAATGGACATGTTTTTTCTGGAATACATGAAACTTTCAAACTAGCACATGCATCATGGTGTTAAAATTTAGCATCTTAAATATATAACATTATTTTTGGTGTCATATCAACTTGATTTCAATAGCATATAGCCCTCTGCTTTCCCCCACTTTTTTGTACTTGTTACAAATTATACTTTTGTACATTGCATGTTCCAAACAATAGATTTATCATTGTTTTTTTCTTTATTTCCATTTTAGTACCAGTAGGTAATCAGAAGTGAAGTTCATACCACAAAATATAATAGCACTGGTATTTATAACTCTCCAAACAATTGCCTTTATTGGATGTCTTTAATTCATTATAACACTTTCAACTGTTGCCTAGTGTCCTTTCTTTTTCATCTATAGAGTTTCCTTTCTCAATTTTTTGTGGGGCAGATCTACTGGTGATGAAATTCATCAGCTTCTGTTTATCCTGGGAATGTCTTAATGTCACCCTCATTTTTGAAAGAAAGTCTCACCAGACATATAATTATTGTTTGGCAATATTTTCCCCCCAGCATTTTAAATATTTCAACTCACTGCCTTCTTTCCTTCATGGTTTCTCATGAGGAATCAGCACTTAATCCAATTTGGACTCCCTTGTAAATAACACTATGCTTTTCTCTAACAGCTTTTGAAACTTTTTCCTTATTGTTTGCATTTAACAGTTCGTTGATTATGTGATGGGTATATATATATATATATATATACATATATATATACACACACGCATTTTTTTCAAGTTTATCTTGTTTCATGTTCTTTGGGTTTCTTGGATGTGCATATGCCTGTCTTTTGCTAAATTTGTAAAATTTTCTGTCATCATTTTTTTTTTTTTATTCCTTCTGTCTCTTTCTCTCTTTTTTTTCTTCTTTTGGGACTCTCATAATGTATATATTGGTGTACTTGATGGTGTCTCAGAGGTCTCTTAAGCTATTTTCACTTTTTTATAATTGTCTTCCTTCTGCTCTACAGCCTGACCTACTTCACTTCTCTTGTTTTGAGTTCACTGATCCTTTCTTCTGCTAGGTCCAATCTGCTGATGAAACCCTCTTGGGAATTATTTATTTCAGTTACTGTGGTCTACAACTCTAGCAGTTATGCTTGGTTACTTTTTAAAATTCATCTCTTTATTGAGATTCTCACATTGTTCATTTAGTGTTTTCCTTATATGCATTACTTCTTTCTCTGTGTTTTCCTTTATCTCCTTGAGCATATTGAAGACCATTTATTTTTAGAATCTTTCCCAGTATGTCCACAGTCTAGTCTTCTTCGTTCATGTTTTTTAAACTTTGCCCTCTTCCTTTTAGATGTACTATCGTTTTCTGTTTCTTAATTTGACACAAAATCTTTATTGCACTTTATGCATATTAATATTTTAAAATGTTAAATCTGGGATTTATTCTGTTTCTTGAGTTTGTAAATAGCTGGTGAAAAGATGGAGATTTTCCTCAGTGTCAGGAACTAACAAAACCAAGCAAAGCTAAGCAAATAATTCCAATCACTATCTTTGCAAATTGGCTTTGCATTGGATTGTCCTCTCTGTTACTGTTCAACCCTCCTATCAAGAAGATCAACCCAAGGTGAATGCCAAGTTGAAGTTTGTTCCTGACTTTCCTGGCCTGTATCTTGTCATGGATTTATACTTGCTAGTGGCCTTAAGAATTCCTTGTTTCCAGGAATTTGATTACTCCTCCTATATCCCAGGAAACAGAAATTTTTCTTCCAAGTCTTCCACTGCAGGACCCAAAGCAGACATGCCTTTTTGTCAGGCCATTTGCCTCAATTTTTCCTCTCTATACTTTCCTTATCTCTAGCTGCTTTTGCCTAGAAGACAAATTCTGAGAGGTGGGGCACACTGGATGAAATTTCCCGAATCAGTCTTCTCTTCTGCAACAAGGCCAGTGACCCACAAAGGGAGTAATATCCAGCCCCAAACTGTCTTTGGAAAGGGGTGGGGGTGACCCAGAGTGGGATCCAGGAGCTTCTTCCATGTCTCTCCAAAGCTGCACTTTCTTGACTCAGCCCCTGCCAGCCAATGCATCTCTTCAACTATACTCTGAAGATCTGAGGAATCACACAATTTATAAGTATCCTCTGCTGCCTTTGTCTATTGAGGGTTGGAACAATGGCCACCCTTAGAGCTAGGGCGCCAGTGATCCAAACCAATTAATCAAAAGCAATTTAAGCATTTGGCCTTCTGCTCATCCCTCTGGATCTTGGGGAAGTGGGTTTTTATATCCTTCTCTGGCACCAGCAAGCTATACCATTGGCCAGACTTCACCATGCAGAAAGAACAATTTACTGATATTTACCAAAATTTATTGGCCTCTTCCTTCTGCTCTTCCCTGGAGACTGTACACAGTTTTTCTAGTCTCTGTAGTTTCAAAACAGTTGAGTCATTCAGTTCCTACCTATTTAATATTTCTTCTTGTAGCAGGACTGATTCCTGGAGCATCTACTATACCATCCTTTCCCAATTCTTATACACTCTGATCTTTCTTGATTAGTTACCTGTCTTCAGCACAAGAACATGTGCCTCTTTAGGGGAGAAGTTGTTTAATCAATTTCTTGGCATGACTGGTAATTTTCAATTACACTGCTTAATAAACATGTATGATAAAATGTGGATGCTCTGAATTTTGTCACTTCTCTCAGAAAGGTTTCATTCTCCCTTATGTTAGCAGAGAGAATTGTAGTAATTTAAGGATTGAGCCAGTTGATGAACAGTCTGTAGCTATTATAAAGATTCATCTACCTTTGTGTTGAACTGCTTTTTGGGTTCATGGAACCTAATTGAGATTTTGGGTTGTTTACTAGATTCTAATAATTTTTGTGATCATATTTTAGAACTATAAAACACAGGAAACTCCATTCTGGTGATATTTTTATTAAAGAGGCTGTGGGTTACAGAACAACCTTGCATAAAACACAGAATTCCCATATACCACCCTATTATTAAAACCTTGAGTGTGTATAATTTTTTACAGTGGATGAAAGCATATTTCTTCTGATCTTTAGAAGCTCTTTGCCTAACATCTTCTCCTCATTTATAGCTAGTTCATTAATTTAACAAATGTGCAAAGGAAAAAAATTGCAAAGGTCAGGCTCATTTTCTTTTGCCTCCCTTCTCACTGGGATACTGGCCATCCCAAGTTCTCCCAAGTAAAACTCTACATGTTCCCTCTCCAGCCCTGTGTGACTGTAAAAGGCAGTCTCTGTTGCCTGCTCGGCCTATTAAAAGAAAACCTTGTCTTGGGTTCTTGATACTGCACTCTGTGCCTAATTTGGCAAACACCATGAGAGAAACATGTCTTTGTAGTATGTCACTTTTTTCAGTTTCTTATTTTTCAAGACATTGGTCTTTCAAATGCCATCTGCCTTGGTAATTAGCCAGTGTGTTCCAACAGATAATTCTTTATAATTTATTCATGTTTTCCACTTGTTTTTGTGAAAGCATAGTCTTCATGTAGTACTCAAAAGCAAAATATGCATGCATATGTGTATCGATGTGTGTGTCTCATGTGTACTTTAGCAAAATGCATAGGGAGGAATATAAATTTCAAAATCAGAGATTCACAATGAACACTGATTTATTAAACAGCTTAGGAAATCCTTATAATGGAAAAAAAGTACTAAATCTAAAATATGTGACATATATTTTATTTAAATTATTTCCAACTTTTCCTTTTCCACATGCATCCATGAACATTTTAATTAATTAATTTTTAAATCAGAAGTTGTAGTCATACAGAAAGAACATGCAGAAAATACAGATTTCTCATTTAGCCACCCACATTTTTAACATTTTGCCTTAATGTGGCACCTTTGTTACAATAAATGAGAGAATATTGTTATAATTTTCTATTAAGTATGGTCTATAGTTTACATTAGGGTTTACTGTATGTGTTGTACAAACTTATGGTTGTTTGTTTTGTTTTAATTTTTATTCTAATAACATACCTACCACCTAAACTTTTCCCTTTAGCCACATTCAGATATAATTAAGTAGCATTAAATACATTCATGATGTGCTCTGTGAGCACTACTGTGATAGTTAGATTCAGGTGTCAACTTGGCAAGGTGAAGGTGCCTAGTTCTATTGCTGTGGACATGAGCCAATGGCTTGTGAACCTCATCTGTTGTTGATTACATCTGCAGTCGGCTAGGAGGCATGCCTGCTGCAATGAATGATGTTGATTTAACTGGCTGGTGCTTAAATGAGAGAGCACAACATAGCACAGCCCAAGCAGCTCAGCATACCTCATCTCAGTGCAAGCAGTTCAGCCCAGGCCGTTGGAGATGCAGAAAGAAATCACCCCGGGGAAAGTTGTTGCAACCCAGGAGCCTGGAGAAAAGGCCAGCAGAGATCACCCTGAGCCTTCCCGCATAGGAAAGAATCTCAGTTGAAAGTTAGCTGCCTTTCCTCTGAGGAACTAATGAAATAAATCCCCTTTGATTAAAAGCCAATCCGTCTCTGGTGTGTTGCATTCCAGCAGCTAGCAAACTACAACTCCTGTCACTAGTGTTCACAGAGCACATTTGGAAAAGTTTCAACAAAGATAACATTTTCCAAAATGTTTCCAGAAACCTAAATGCTATCTTTTTTTATATACTGAATTATATACCCTCTATCTCTGTATCCTTTACTTTTCCAACACAACTGTCCCATTGCAAACTTTTTCATTTATTTATATGTAACCAAGAATTTTCTAACAATATCTGTTTCTAAAATATTTTTTCCACTGAAAATATATTTGGCCTTATTTCTTTTATAAAATAAAGAATTAATTACCAAAGAAGACGCTAATATTAGGGCAAGATGGCGATAGGGAGTAATGAATGCACTTCACAACAAATCAATTCTGGAAGAGATGCAGAAGACAAAGAAAAATTGTTAAATATAGCATGCAAATTTAAGCAGAACACAAATAGTCTGAAAGCAAACAATGGCAGGGTTCTATGTCTGGAGGTAGGATTTCAGAGTGTCCCTGTGACCAGACAGAAATGTTCAATATCTAATCCTTCTTTCTTCCATATTGGATAGCATCCCTATTACGCCCCCCATCTATTCAAAAACAAGTGTAGAATATCTGTTCTTCCCTAAACAAACAAACAAGAAAAATGTGTATAAAGGAGAAAAAGAAATGATGGGGACCAAGAAGCAGGAATATCGTAGCAAATAAATTATACAGAGGCTATTTCTGAAACTCTAAGCTTATAAAGCTTTCTGTGCACTTCATCTGTTGGATAATTACACATCAACTAAATGAACTGTTACTACACAAAATTTTTATTTCTAGTTATTGTAAGAGTATCAGTTACAAGTTAATGCAATCTAAACAGTGTTAGTGGATCGAAATACTATTTGGTTTTAAATGTCCTATTTAAAACAAAATATATTTGGAGAGTATTATTTAAATAAAGTTAAAACAGAGAAGAAACTCTTAAGTGGAGACTCTAATATAGACCTTGTGTATAAAGTCTAAATCGACATTCAAGGTTTAATTTTGTTTTAATAGTTGTGTCTTCAAGTAAAAGTCAATCTAATTTTCTCTTGGTTGAGAAGGCAGCCAAAAGAAAACGGAGCCACAAAGTTGCTCATTCAAGTGCCTTAACATTGTTTTCAATTTAAATTAAACCAAATCTGGGATGTTTTTTGAAATGGGTACCCTATTGTGAATCCTCAAAAGAGAAAGAATGGCACATAATTTCTCCTAATATAGCACCCAAATAAGGCTTTACACTTCCTTTTGGATGTACCACTGCATAGAAAGTACTCAAATTTTGACTTAAAACTTGCTCATTACATACAATTAATTAAGAACTAATGTGTAAATTGATTAAGGAAATGCAACCTCTGGATTATTTTGCCATTTATTTTGATGTAGTAGGTTTAAACTTATTCTCCTATGTTTTTAGCTTAAATCGTAAAATGTGCTACTCTAGTTTGAATAAAGAATTATCAAAAATTCAAACAACTTTTCTAATTGTCATGACTGGCTATACAAATCTGTTATAATCTAAAATATTCATAAAGATAGGTTCGTATTTTACATCACATAAATTAAAAATAAAATGGAACAAAACTATCACCCAAGAATAATGAACTTCATTCCCTGGTTTCATCTTAATAATAGACATTTATTGTTCACTTTCTGTTTTAAATTACAGTGTGCTAAGTAGAATATGACAATAGTTTTCATTTAATTTGGTTCTGTGTTACCCAAGCAACCATAGGCACATTCTTTAATACCTACTCACACAGTTTCATATCATAAGCTCTTATTCCTAGAGAAGTACATTTTGAGCCAGGTGTTGATGCAGAGGTTTTTTTAAAAAGCATATAAACAGTAAGAGAGAAAAGAAAGAACTCATTGAAATTCAGGCAAACCCATCCTGCACAACTCTAATGGCATATAACCAGGCGAGCTTATAAACACAATATAACTGCATCAGAGTGGGATAATTATATCAAGAAAGACAGTTCTTCTGTTGTATTGATTCCTATCAAATTTGTCTCTAAATGTTAAACTTTAATTAAAGGGTGATCATTGTCAGTCACTTTGTTTCTAAGTTTAAAATAATTGTCGGCATTATCATTTTCAATTTGCTTGCCCTTATTTATTGTCAGGAACACCTTGGAAAAATAATAAATCTGCCTCTCTTACATATATTCCCTTTCTGAGAATCAGGAAGTGGAGACAGTTCAAAAGAGATTTTTCTATCAATGTCAGTGAGTAGGGCAGAACGTGGGAGATTACTGAGTTTTGAAAGCAATTTCAGGGACTTCCAGAGGTTGGAAACATTTGGTTCTTTGGTCATGTCAGTAGTTTTAGTTTAAAATAGGGGGAAAAAGGCAAAATAATAATGAAAGACTTTTAAAAGTAAGCACAGTGTCCTAAACTGCCAGAGCAACATGCAGAGAAAGTTTATAGAATGTATTAGTATGAATATGAAAAATATACTGTATGCAGCAGAAAACTGATTATTTAAAATATAGTTTAATGGAAACAAATAGCATTTAAAGGGCAGTAATGGAAATTTCAAGTGTGCAAAGAATCTCTAACCAAACCATTTTTTGGATGATGAAACTAAAGCTCAGAATTCAAGACATACATCAGTGTTCTTCCTACCATGTTATATGATGAGAATATATTAGAAAGGACACTAGTCTACAGTATATTAATGTAAAATTTCTCATGGGCCAAATATCATTATGCTAATAAATCATGTTTACCAACAGTGATTTCTCTGATGGACACTGAGTTTGAGTAAACAATTTTGGGCAAATTAAGTAATGTGCATATATATATATATATATATATATATGAATATATGCATATATATGTGTTTATATATGTGTATATATATGTGTATATGTACATATATATACACTTCTATATACACATACTTTTATATACATATATATACACACACACACATACTTATGTATATTGATGTATGGCATAGGAAATTAGAAAATTAATTTCCTATTTAAAAATTAATTTCCTGTATTGAAAAACTCCCTTGCAGGCTCCTGAGCTAGGAATCGGGACAGCTGTTTTCAACTGGATGGAGATAGAAGCTTTATATAGATTGAGCAGAACAAAAATTGGATTGATTTTTAAAATAACATATGGCCAGGCACATTGTTTAGAGGTATTCCTGTATATAGTGAAGTGTTAGGGAAAGAGCAAGCCACATCTCATGTTGGAAGGCAATGACTGGAGAAAAGTATACCTCTTTACTATATGAGCTTGCAATTAGCCCATTATATACACTCTTAGAGGACCGTAAATAGGATTCTTTCAACAGGACGTCCATAATGGTTATTGTTCAATAAGACAACACCCCTCACAGAAGAGGCAGGCATTATCCTTCTGCTTTAATTTAATGGAAAGTATTTTCCTCTATAGAATTGATAATTTAGTGACTTATAAGAGCATAAATTCTTAGAAATTAAAGTTTAATAAGCAACCTCTCAGAGAGGAAAAATGTCTAAATTGCCAAGAATCCAAACATTTCTTTAACTGTGTTCAACTAGATTGTGAGAGTTAATTTAGCCTAGTTCAAATTCAAACACTTCATGGGTTTTAGATAAAGATTTTAAAATATACATATGATACTAGAGGATATATCCTGATTGATGAGACTGAACACTTCAAATATCTCTGATGAATAGGCCATATATATCTAATGATGAACATTTCCTGAGAGTCATTTGGGAAATAAGTATCATATTCAGATGCTTTCTGAATTTTGCTCTCCCACCATGAAGTTGTGTTATTTTTCCCACCAACCTGAACTTTGTGTGGCCCATGAAAACCTGAGAACCAATGGGATTTGTTCTATGGCTGTTGCCTCAGAGCATTGATTTTAGAATTGACATTTTGTGGAAAATGAAGTAAAATTCACTATGAAACAAATTATGCAATTAAATTAAAAAGTAGCAGCTGGGCATTGCATGAATCTTACATGAAAATCATGGCAAACGTTGCTTAACTTTATGGGACCAGATTTGTAATAGATTTGTTTTCTGCTGTAGAGGATTCACAGCTGCAACTCAATTATTACTACTGATAGGGAACTTGCATTTGTGCAACACTTTCCTCCTCTGTGTTAAAAAAAGTCGCCATAATGATGATGAAGCCGTAGAACAAATTCATTCATTCAGAAAAAAATTTGTACCTCATGTCATGACATGAATACTACTTTGATTCAGAAACAGTTTTTTTCACTTTTTAATATTTATGAAATTTGAAGCTGCTCACGATCAATTGCTTATTACAGCTGTGATGATCAGTTTTTCCCCTTCTCAATCTAAAAATGGCTCAACACAATTTAAATCATAATTTTTATTATAAAATGCTAGTAAAATTATAACAACACAATTTGGAAAATGCTTTCATGTACAAAATATTAATACCTTTAATATTTCATTTAATAGGTATTCATTGAATATCTAATGTATACTATGCACTGATAACAAAATTAAGCAGAGGCCCGGCCTTTATTGAATTCTGATTCTAGTTCAAAAGATATTCAAGATAATTTCTCATTATAATACAATGTTATAAGTTTATCTTTATCATGCATGGGTGATCAGAAAATGATTTCAGGAGGAAGAAACAACTAGTTTAGTCTACAGAGGTGACTGTGACTTAGCAATCATGATTGGAAAAGGTGATCTTCAAAGATAAGTATTCCCAGTCTAAAGGCTTGCAGGTAAATATGATCACTTTACACCAAGCAGTTTGGAATGCCTGAAGTTAGACAAAGGGAGGGAAAGAGGGAAATGTGCCAGTACTTTATGAAGAAATTCTTGGACTTTACTTTTGTGACAACTGGGGACTGCAAATCTGAGTCACTTTATGCAATTGAGAAGTTTTGCTATATCTCTGTTCCTAGGAGAATTTTTTAATTCTATCTCATACTGTTTAATGGGCAAAGGCAGGCAATAATTCCAATCTCATAAGGCCTTCCGTCCCTGTAATCTATTTTCTTCACTTTTTTGCTCAAAACTAGTCAAGTTTGGTGTGTGCTCATTTCTATCTGTGATAATCAATACCAATCACGACACAAACTACTATTTTCATTTTTAAAAAATACTTCACTGATACCTGGAGTCTCCAGTTTTATCCACATTTTCAATCTCCCTATGTGAATGTCCAACTTTTAAAACTCCAATTTTGCTATTTTGTCTCCAATGCCCCATTTCCCAAATGTTATGCCATATATTTTAAGTTTTTTGTTATGAATGAACATATTAAACAGCCAGTTAAAAATACCCCTGCTACTTAAAACAAAATGTGGTTCTTACATTAAGAACCGTTATAGACATGTCGGCAAGGTTGGGGAAGGGACAAATAAGGAAAGCAGATAGTCGTTTGAGATTCTCAGGGCTGCTATGACCACCACATACTGGTTGGCTTAAACAGGAATTTTTTTGGCTCTCAGTATTTGAGGCTAGAGTTCAAAATCAAAGAGTTGACAAGGCCAGGCTTTCTCCAAAAGTTATAGTGTTTCCATGATGGCAGGCCCATGTCACAGGGCAATTTCATTTTTTATGTCTTCTTCTGTATCTGGTTTCTACTTCAGTGTCCAATTTTCCTTGATCCTGAGAACTTTAGCCACATAGATTAAGTCCCATCCTTACTCTGTCTGGCCACACCTTAACGATAATGACATTTTCATTGTCCTATTTATAAATGTGTACATATACACAGGGCAGAGTAAGGTGGGGTTAGAATTTGAACATATCTTTTCTGGTGGGTCATAATTCAATCCCAACAATAGTGAATATAAGAAGTTACAATATGGTGGGTATAACCAATAAGGAGATGGCCCCAACAAGTTTAGACAATACTCTCTTCTCAGACTTAAAACAGTCACAGGTGTATATAGCAGTGCATGATCTGTTTGACTATTAATAAAAGCATTTTAGACCTCCTGTTCCCTTCAGAGTATTATTTCTTTTGAGTAAGAATCTTTAATACATATAAGAGTGAATGGCCATCACATACCCATCATCTGTAGTTCTGACCAAAGGAAATGAAAATTAGACAGATATTAAGGTAGTTGATTCAAGGATTTGAATCAATTTACTTTATTTTAATATTTTAGGTGCAAGCTAATTATTAATATTTGTCTGTTCCCATTTTATGGTTAGCATAAAAACATTTTTAGACTCATATGTTTATATTATACCTACATCTTTGTGACTATGTACGGTTTCTTTAATTATCTTGATTTATTAATACTTTTCACAAACAAACAAATGCTTGAAAAGCTAATGTCATTTCATAAATTGTAACTCAATAGGATTTCCTTTTAGTAAGTTGCATGTCAAATTCATGTATGTTGAAATATGTAACATTTTCCTTCTTTTATTTTATGCTCATATAAGCAATTTAGGATTATGTGAATTACTATTGAGAGTTTTATGTGTGTGTATGTATATTTAAGTAAAAAGGATAGATTGAACCTTGGTCTAACACCAAATTCCATGGTGCTCGCCATTAACTGTTGTACAATTGTGGTATTCTATTGTTATAAATCATGACTGGGTTAATATTCTCTATTGATATTAATTGAATTTATATGAAAACATTGCAACTCACTATGATTATAGTTGTGGTTCCTTTAAATAACATTTATTGGGCATCTGCTATACTTAAAGGCAATGCGCTGCGGATGAAGTGTGAGTGAAAATATTGGGTTGCTGTGTTTGCAAAACTTAATGTTGGATGTAAATGAAAGACCTCTCATTCTATAAAAAGTTGATTTAAAACTTAGGATACTAAAGTTGTAGGGGGAAAAATGTGCTTGATGTGGAGCTATGCATTATTCATAGCACATCCTTCAGAGTTACCTCATCTGATTCTGTGTGTACTCAGTGACTTTTATTACCTTTGACCTACATTAAAATTCTGGTAAGTTTTAGATAATTGATTTCAATACATATAATTCTTGTTCCTATACATACAAATACATTCCGGACAACAGAGAGAATACCTACTGCCCTTTCATCTCCCTAACCCTAATGGAAAAGGACAGATTTTACCAGTCATTTGTAAATTTATTTCAGCAACCTGGTTTTTGAAAGTCTTTATTTTGTACAGAAGTTCATTTCTTAACTGAATAAGATGCATGATTTCAAAAATTTTTGAAATTATCCTTTCATGGAGGAGATTAAGAAACAATTTAAGTTATGCCGTGGAGGATGGGACAATTAAGGAAGATTCCCTGACAATATGGTGCTTGAATTGACATACACAGGATTAGGAAATATTAATTAAAAAAAAATATGTTGTGTACTGTTTTGATGGATTGGCTTTACAATGGGAATTTATTAACTCACAATTTCCAGTTCTTAGGCTGTGAGAAAGACCAACTGAAGGCATCAACAGAATGGTATCTTGACTCTGAAGACAGGCTGCCACCATCTGGGGGTCCTCTGTCACGTGGTTCTTCTATTTCAGTTTCGTTGCTTTCAACTTCCAGCTTCACCGTCCATGGCTTTCTTCCTCAGTTTCTGTATCTTTCTTCTGTGAGCTTCACTTAATTTCATCTCTTAGCTTCTGTATGTGTTTTATCCTCTTGGAAAGCACTCCATTAAGTAGCTCAAGATGACCTTGGATGACGTGGGTCACACTTCTACTGAAACAACCTAAGCAAATGTTCCCACCTACAATAGGTTTGCACCCACAGGAATGGATTAACAAAAACCTTTAAAATATACTTTTCTTGGGTAGATAACAGCTTCCAAACTCACATTTCACTCACTGCTCCTCCCTCAATATGTCCTTTCCATATGCAAAATATATTCATTCTATTACAAGATCACAAAAGCATCAGGAAAGATACAAACTGGAGAAAAAGTCTGAACAGAAAATAAATGTATTAATTCAAAAAGCTCTTGAAATTGTTGAAAATGATGCATTCTGCCTTTGCTTTGCTAGGCTGTTATCAAAAATATCACACAAAGGATTAACAGTCTAACAATGCAAAGGAATTTATTGGATCATGGTTTGAGAGGGCAGAAGTCTAAATCCAGGTGTTGCCCAGAAGGTTTACTTTCTCATGGATTTGTATCCTATGATGCAAGTTTAAGGTTGTGATGGTATCTTTAAATAATAGTGCTAAAAGAAAATAAAGTAGTTAGACAATTCATGTGTGAAATCTTGGACCAAGCAATAGAATTTGTACACATCTCAGTCATATAATCAAAATAAGTTAAGCGAAAAAGTTTGAGTAATAGTGCTACAAGTGATGTCCATACACTAGACAATTTAAAAATATTAAACACTTGTTTGGCTGATAATCATGGGTCTTGTGGTAAAGAAATGAACACTTATATGTGATTTACAAAATAAACTCTAAAATAATTCAAGACAGCTTTGTTTGGTGTGTTCTACCATCCTTGGCTGTGCTCAGATCTCTTTGGAATGCATAAAGCTCTAATGAAAGCTATGATTAACTAGTTACATTTTCATAACGGAGGTCTAATTATAAGTTTAGACATTTCCCTGCCTAACAAAGAAAAAGGCATTGCTGCTGACAGCTGCACAAGCTATAAAAGCTGGGAACTGACTAAGTGAGGGAATTTGAAACAGCTGTGACACATGAGGGTGCAACCCTGCCGATTCTCTTATGTGAGGTGAGAGAAGATATATCATTAAACACAAAACAATACACGTCTTTATGTGTGGCTTCACTGGTCCTCATAGGCTTTAAATTATAACTGTCAATTTTTTTTAAAGCAGAGCCTACAGACTATAGGTGTTTTAAATAGAGAACAAAGTATTGCAATCACAAAACATTCACAACATATTTCTGGAAAAAAATGTCTTCATACTATCCTTGATTCCTCTTTATAATATGACTAAATACTGCAAAGATTGCAAAGAGAGGTATTTTAAAGGAGCAAATTTTACAGATTTTCCTGTGGCAGTTTGTAACCAAGAAATTAGGATTTAAGGGATGATTTCAATTACTAAATCATTATATAGATATTCCTTTTTGCTTTCTAGTATATCAGAGTAGACAGAGAAAAAATACCTGAAATCTTTAAATTACAATCCAGCTGCCTTTATCTCTAATGATAACTTTATCTTCATCCTTGTGATGGCAAAACCCTTGTGACTAATCTTCATTTGTACCCATTTATCCAGTTTATAACTTTATAGTCTTGTAATCACTAGAGACAGCCCCTAATGTTTATTAATAAAGGACCTTGGGTCAGTCCAGAACTAACCCATCCCAACTTCAAAGTTATCTTGATAATCGAGACTGGATCTAACCAAAATACACCCATCTGCCATGTGCAGCAGCTTAGACTTTAACCTACAAGTAGCCTATACCTCATTAGAATACTAAATAATATCCCCATCATCATATCAAGAGAGCAGTTTTCTTACATACATTCTGTGACTAAGCATACAATCAATCTGTGCATGCTCAAAAATTAGATCAACTCTAATTACATCATCTGCGGTCATTGTGCTAAATTATCCTAAACACTGCCCATCTTTTTCTCTAATAAAACTATCAGAATTATTGCACTCGGGGAGGCAGATTTTGGGCCAATAGGCCATCTGATCTCCTTCTTCATGCCTAGTGTGCTGGTTTGAAAGGATGCATGTCCCCTAGAAAAGCCATGTTTTATTCTAAATCCCATTTCATAAAGGCAGAATAATCCCTATTTAATAATGTATGTTTGAAACTGTAATCAGATCATCCCCCTAGATACATATGTGATTTAATCAGGAGTGGCTGTTAAACTGGATTAGTTAATGACATGTCTTCACCCATTTGGGTGGGTCTTGATTAGTTTCTGAAGTCCTATAAAAGAGGAAACATTTTGAAGAATGAGAGAGATTCAGAGAGAGCAGAGCAGAACAACATAGCCACGAGAAGTAGAGTCCACAAGCCAGTGACCTTTGGAGATGAAGAAGGAAAATGCCTCCCGGGGAGCTTTATGAAATCAGAAGCCAGGAGAGAAAGCTAGCAGATGATGCCATGTTCGCCATTGTGCCCTTCCAGCTGAGAGAGGAATCCCGACCATGTTCACCAAGTGTCTTTCCAGATGAGAGAGAAACTCTGACTGTGTTTGCCATGTGCCTTCTTACTGGAGAGAGAGACTCAACTTCATCGGCCTTCTTGAACCAAGGTATCTTCCCCTAGATGCCTTAGACTAGACATTTCTATAGACTTATTTTAATTGGGACCTTTTCCTGGCCTTGGAACTGTAAACTAGCAACTTATTAAATTCTTCTTTTTAAAAGCTGTTCCATTTCTGGTATATTGCATTCTGGCAGCTAGCACACTAGAATACCTAGTAATAGATTTTTTCTCTCTTTGAAACCACAGTGTCTCAGGAATTGGCATTTGAGTGCATTGGGCAAAAGAATTCACCACTTTTGTCCAGTAACAGTTTAATAAGTAAAAAATAGTTCATAATATTGAATATTTGCCTTAAAATTTCTGAACTTTTGAAAGAAATATGTTGGAACCCATTGAAAATATATATATTATTGTATACATCTATACAATACATATACATGTATATGCATGCATACACAAACACACTCAACTATTGGATTTTCAGAGTAAACCTTTATCATTGCGAAATTCAGTTTTATCAAACAAAAACAGAAGTCCTAAGATCAAAATTGTTTCAATTCAATTAGTGCTTTTGCAAAAGTCATTATATAAAAGAAACCAACTCAAATTTTATATAGAGGTTTTCTATTATATGACCTAATTTTTACATTTATTCAACAAATGTGTATGAAGTTGATATGTATCAGGTATTATTAGGCCTTTTGTTCAAGTAGTGAACAAATTACATACCGCCTCATGCAGTTTTCAGCCTCATGCAGGTTTCAGTTCAGAGGAGGAGTCAGCCAATAAAAACGTAAGTAAAACGTGTCCTTTGTTTTACGAATATTAAAATGCCCATTTTAAGATCACTGAATTTTGTATTCATTGTCTTTCTGATGCTGTCATCGAGGCAATGTCAAGGAGTAGTTACTATTGTCCGCCTAAATGCTCATTGAGTTTGAACTGTTCCCATATCATTATGTTAGTGGGATTAAGTGCTTTGCAGGAAAGGTTTCAGCCTCAGGCATAGGAGAGCTTCTCAAAGGAACATAAAGGAAGGGGATTTCCATTAATCCTGTGAAATAAGAAGAAAAGATATTTGTAGGATTCAGGGGAAAAGAGGAAGAAGTGGGATGGGCTAAAATTTATAGGAAGAAGGAGTGATGAGGCAGCTCAACTTGATCTACTCACATAACAGTGTGCCTTATTGGTATTGTTGACAAGATATCTGGAAAGCTACCCTTTTTCCCATGTCAGTTCACACACTATTTCAGGCTTATTTGAGGTTGTAATAGGAGAACTTGTTATTAACACCTCTGATGTTAAGAAGGTACCAACATCAAAACTTACAAAATGAGGACCAGTGGCCTGGTTTAAAATCCAGGAAACAATAGTAAAGCAATCTTGAAAAGAATGATTTCTTTATTTCTCTGCACTTGCCCATTCTCTTAACAGCATGCAGGACATGATTGCATGGAACACATGGAGAGTAACAACTCTGATTAAAACTACCACTTGGAAAAGTTGAACTTTGAATGAAAAGAACGTTTAGGGACACTTTGACCAATGCAGTTTGCTCATAATTTAATTTTTATATGTACACGAGGGATAAATATTGACCCAAATTGAAAGCACTCTTTCAAAAAGCTGGAGATGAAAGTTATAACTAAGACGGAAGTAATATTTCATAGTGTCTTAGTTTATCAGGACTTCTGTGACAAATATCATGCACTGGTTTGGCTTAAACAACAGGAGCTGATTGCTGGTCAGTTTTGGAGGCTAGAAGTCCAACTTGGCATGTACTTGGCAGGCCTTGTTTACTCCCAAGTCTGTAGCAGCCTGATGGTAGTTCAATTTCTGCCTTTGTCTCATAACTCTCTCCACCTCTCTCTCCTGTCTTCTATTTCTGACTTCTACCCTAACAGTGTACAAATGTCCACTGCTTATAAAGATATTTCAGCCCTATTGGATGAAGGCCCATCCTGACTCAATTTGGCCTTACCCAAATAGAATCTTGGAAGGTCCTATTAATAAGAGTTTGTACCTAAAGGATGAGGGATTAGAGCCCCAACATATCTTTGTGTGGGCCATAATTCAATCTGCAGCATACAGTTTGGCAAAACTTTTGCTTTCCTAATAATACAGAAAATAAGAGAAGGTTTTCCAGTCATATTTAAAGTCAATGAAATACATGTTATTTAAAAATCTGCCTGAAGAGAACACGGTAAGGGACACTACTCTTTGAATTTGGGAATGCTTCATAAAGGATCATCAGGCAATGTTGCTGATAAAGTGACATTTATTTTAAGCTCAAAAGAATGAGGATGCTTTTGCTTTGCTTTGCAGAAATATGTTGTTATAGAATTTGTCCATACTTGTACATTTCTGAGGGGAAATGAGGACACAGTAATTTGTGTTGGAAATGAACATGATCACGCTAATCAAAGAATAGGGAAAATTATATGAGATGGACTACAATGTGAAATATGTAAAGGCTGCATGTAAAACTAACATAAGACTTCTGTCTCTACTGTAACAGAATGTGGGGTAGTGCTACTGAGATAAGGTTTGAGTTTGGAGCAAGAACAGATGGTAAACTTTTGTAGGCTAAAGTAGAGAGTCCGTGTTTTATTCTCAGTGCAATGCAAAAATGTTTTAACTGACAGTAAAATCATTTGGATTTCATGCAAAGTTATTATTCTGATTAGTATCAGCAGAATGGATTGGAAGGGTCAAGAAAGGAAGCGGGGGATGGGTTAAGAGGACCATATGGTGGTGACAGTAGACATTTAGTAATGTGAACAGATTTAATGATTAAAATTAAAGGACTGAGGCTTATATATGCCTCTTCTAAGGGAGAGAAAAGAGTGCAAAATGATTCCATTATTTTTCTTTCTACAGTAATTGTATTAATTCTGGCATCATTGCCTGATATGTGTTATATGTGAAAAAGAGAAGTTGTGGGGAGAGAAATTTAGATTTCTGTTTATTTTGTGTTAATTTGATAACACATGAGAGACATCCACACACGGACATATTGTGTAGGGATTTAGATAAATTGAGTAGAGACCAGAATAAAAATCTGGGTTAGGCAGATAAATTTAGAAATCAGCATAATGTATTTATTAAAGCAATACATTTATTTGGCCTAAGAAGATAGTGTGTAAAGAAAAGACAGCAAATATCAGATGCATGCAAATAAGTTTGGGCATGAGGTGAAGTGTCTGACAAAGTAAAATCAACCAAACATAAAAGGGAAAACAGAAAGCCATGATCCCAGCGAACCCTAGAGAGATTACTGCATCAAGAATGAAGTGGTTAAATATATCAAATGCTGTTGAAACATTTAATAAGATGAGAAGAGAAGAGTTGTCAATGGACTTGTCCATAAGACAAAAATATGTTTGAGCACACAGTAGAGTTGGGTCCAGTCAGCCGTGGCAGATAGTGGATGGAAGAATCAGAAGTTGAGGTAGTATGGGTGCTGATCTTGTCAAGCAGTATGCCAATGAAGGGAAGCAAAGGAATGAGGTGGAATATAGAGAGCAATTCAGGGTCAAGAGGGAGCATTTTATATATTAGTAATAGTAATAATAGTATTACTATTTTCATTAGAAGATATTAGGATTAATCTATGTTCTTAGATAAGGGGAAGGGAGGGAAAGATAAAATAAAAAAGGAAGAATTTGATTTAAGATAGCAAGAAGCAAAATTCTTGAGAAAGAGAGAAAACTTTGAGTGCAAGAGCAGAAATTGTTTTTGGACTGCAGAGGCACCGTGATGGCCATGAGAGTGCTCTTGAGGGTGCCCAACTTCAGAGAGCATAACTGAATAAGAATCCCAGCTGCTGGGCCCTGAAACCCATTCACTGCATTTACAAAAGCTATGCTTTGCATGTGCCGTATCTAGCCGATGACTGAGTGCAGCAGGAATGCTAAGGCAGGCCCAGTCCTGGGAGACACGGAATTCCTCAGAGGGTAAACTTTGACCTGAAGATCCCCAAGCATCTTACCAAATCTTCTTTATACTGCAAAGTAATCCTGAAACTCCCACCCACCTTTCCTTTTTCTTTTCTTCACTCAGGGTTATTCTTGCATTTTAAAACAGCTCTCCAAGCCTTAGCAAGCTCTGTCCACATTTCCCCTCACACAGATGGTTCCTGGATACCTTCGTAACATTCTAAAATGTTTGCCTTGTGCTTCTTAGAGCATGAGAAGTATAAAAGTAGTGTTGAGAGTGGTCTATAATAATAGGCAGTAGAATAGGGACTTGATCCCTGGAACCATATGCCCTTTCTATTAGGGACACACACTAAATGAAGGTGTCTGCTTTAATAACTGTATTGGTCTTCAAAGAAGGCACTTCATTATTTCAGAATGTTTCCTCTGAATAGGCATTTCAGTTGTGCCTTTGGGAAGCTCTCATAGCATTTTATAAGCTCTGCTGCCTCTGGATAATAAGGGCAGAGCAAGGGAAAATAAAGTTAGAAATGACCTGTATGTAAAATTAGAACAATTTTTCTTTTAATTTTCAGCCTGAATTATGTATGGAAACTAGGTACTAGAGATTACTAAGGACTGAATGTAAAAATAGCATAAAAGTTTTTGAGAAGTTAATCAATGAGATAGGTTAATATTATCAATGAAAACTAAGATTTTGGGAGTTCCCAAATATTGTAAGGGTGGTTTTCAAAAGATGTGTGCTTGTGCATGCTTGTGTGTGTGTTGTATATGTGTGTAGTGATGGTGTGCTAGTAAGGACAGGACATTTTGGTTCAGAAAGGGAATATTTAGAAAATAAACACCGATGAAAGAGATTGTGATTTTGTCCCTATATTAGGGAAAATTAGTCACTTTAATGAGCAAATTATGACTTGAGCTATACTAATCCAATTCTATATAGCTACAAGTTTTCTATAATAGTGAAGGTAGCGCATCCCTAATAGAAACAGATCTGTTTCCCTTTAGTTATTGTAATAACCAATTGTCACAAATTGATTGAGTCAATAAAGTTTGGATCTGAGTCATTGGTTAAAAGTGACATAACCAGAAAATTGCAAAGTCTGTTCAGTTATTTTACCAATTCTAATGGCTAAATAGGATTATTTAGTTAGGGAATGATCTATTTCAAAGAAACTTGCTGTTACTTTTGTTGGAGATGGAAATTAACCATTTGTAGAAGCTCATCATATAAACAGCCTTTTTGAGCTAGTTGGAATTTCATGCCCAAAATTAATTTTTTTGAGTTTTTCTCTTACTTTGAATGTTGAATAGTTGTGGGGTACAATATAGATTTGCGGAAGTGTTATTTTATTTTTTTGTGGGTGACAGAAAAGCATTCAGAGAATTAGGTTATATAAAAAGGTCCTCAGAGTCTCTATTGTCTGGAAATAAGATAGCGAGGCAAGAAGATATCTTTCCCCACTCTTTTCAATCAGTTACTTTCAGTATCATGATAAAAATCAGTCAGTAATGAGTGCTATGTATATAAATAAAACCCTTCAGATTGTGATCATGGAAATGAATACTGATTGCCACACTATACCCATGCTACCATATGTGACAGTGGAAAACGGTAGTATTTACAATGTAGTATGACTAAGTGAAACCTGATTTAATTGAAAATATAAGTTCTATTATATTTTATGAATATTTTGAACTGATAATGAAGAAGCCTTTTGACCTAACTGAATTAAATTGTAACAGCTGTTATGTCTCAATTCCAATCCATGTTGAATCAGTCCAACATTTAGAACATCTGTTCTGCAATAAAAGAAGGCTAATTGCTGCAATCTCAATGACATTCGAGTAGAATTGCTGGATTCCAACAGAGAGAAAAGAAAGAAAATCATGTTAGAAGAATTTAGTTTTAACTAAAATAAAACCCCTATTTTTTCTGAAAGTCAAAATATTAAGGCATTTCTTCAGTTAAATACGTTATAATTTTAAGATGATTAAGCATGACTTGAATATTTGTTCTTTAAATAAACAAGTAAATAAATGAATGAATAAATAAACAAACAGATCTCCAAGCAGTGTTAAAAGTGGAATCAGAGAGCTCAATAGAAAATCCCTTTGGAAATCCCATGAAGGCTATGGACTCTTTGAAAAGTAAAGACAGCATCTATTCAGAAAATAATTTCACTGCATCTATTTATACTCTCATCCTCATACTCATGGATCTGAGTTTAAAACACATCTGCTTTAGGGTTTGGATTTAATTTGCTTATTGTATGTTCATGTTAAGAAAAAAACAAACAGAGAAACAGAAAACATCATGAGTAAGAAGTAGCACAATTTCTGTAATTGTAAATAATGCCTTCAGCATTAAAATTCTCTAACAGGAATTGAGTCAAAAATAAAGAAAATCGATTAACCAGAAACTTTGAGACAAATGGAAATGGTTCATGTATGCCTCTCAGGGAAAGGGAAAAGATATCATGAACCATCTCTCTGGCATATGATGTGTGATGTATGATTCATGATATTACTATTTCTGTAATTATTTTTTCTTTTTCACGTCATTGAATTTTGTTTTCCCGCTTTGGGATTCACAGGTAAATGAATGGTGGTGGTAAACATGATAGAAGATGGGAATGGATGTTGAAATAAAGAGGTTTGTAGTAAATATATATCCAGACAAGAAAAAAGAGCTCATTATCTACAGTATAAGATGTGAATAAATCATGAAGTGTGAAAGGAAGAAAACAGCAAACATTTAGGAAAGTTTTGGTTACTTGTTCAGCAGTGCTTTCCTGATAAAATTAGATTTGATAATTTAATGATGAGATAGATTCTCCAATTCCTTTTTTCATTATCTCTAAAAATGTCTCTAGTTGTGACCTGATCCTGCATTGTAGGTCTGTCTGCACCGTGACCTTGGCCGACGACTCCATCACCTTTGACACGGCCTTCCCTGGTTGCTTCCTAAATGGGTTCTCAGTTGTCAGCCTTGTTCCTTAAATCAGAAGTCTCCATCTTGATAGTTTATTCCTCCTGTTTGAAAAGTATAACTGTCTTGTTTTAATTATTTTTGAAATTCAAAATAAATCACATTTCACCTGAATAAAAATACAGCATCTAAAATAAATGAAGGAGATTCCTTTGGCCATAAGAGGGGTCTCATCGCATCTGTTGAAAGCCTTACAGGAAGAACTGATGTGTTCAGCAGTCAAAAATTTCCATTTCTGCTTCAGCCAGTCAGCTTCTGCTAGGGGATTCATCAAAAGCTTTGGAGCTCCCAGTTTGCAGTTTACCCTACAGAATTTGGAATTGCTAATCCCTGTGATCATATCAGCTGATCCCTTTAATTAATCTCTTAATATTTATATAAACACATGTATATATTTAAATATTGAGACTATTTCCTCTTTGTTTTCAAACTCATGCAAGAAATTCCATCTCTGAGATATGACGACCTTTCACCAGATTTTTCTTCACCTTCCACCAGGGAACCAGCCTTCAGGAGAAAGTGGAAAGACTTCAGCCCTTTATATAAGACCCTCTGTGAGGTAGCCCAGGCCTCCCATTCCAGATTGCTTGCAGCATGCTACTTCACATTTTGCCACCCTTTAGTTCTATGCTTCCTACCGTTTTTCTGCATATAGCATACTGTTTCTTTGCCCAGGCTTTCCCTCTTAAGTCCCTATCTTCTACTCACAATTTTCATATCACACATCACTTTCTGCAAAAACAATATTCTTACAAACTTCATCCTCTAATCCCTATTGATATTTATTCACGTCTTTTACCCATGTTTATATAATTAAAAATTATCACTTACCACCTCTATTGTAATTCCATGTAATAATAATTCTGCCTCTCCCAGAAAACTCCTCTTAGCAGAAACTCCATTGTACTGTCCTTTGCATCCAGGGACCTAGCATAAAGCCGTGTACTTGAAGGACACAAAATTTGTTATGTGAATTAATTCAATTGAGAGTTACCATGTGCTGTAGTAGAAAGCATGTATGTGCTTTGATGTCAGGTCATTCTGGATCCAAGTTTAAGTTTTATTAGTTAGCAGCACTGAGGTAATAGGTAGGGATGAAATCTTTCTGTCACAAGAATTTATGTACAGCTGGGTTAATAATGAATGCAACCTTGCCAAGTCATTACTATAAACCAGGATAATGTATTTAATGGAGCAAATGATACCTAGATTAAGGAGAAAATAAGTAAATATTAATGCTTCCTTCATTCCCTTTAGATGTGAAGCTGGTTTCCTGAAATGAAAATCAACTTTAAAGAGATTTTATCCCTTAAATGATTAATATAATTAATTAACTGAAATCTATGTCTAATGGCCTTGTTTTGTGATTATTCAACCATTGAATTAGACTATGGTAAGAAGAGAACTTTATTTCTTTATTGATTAAAACTACAAAGTATTATAAAGTAAAAAGACTGTTAGGTTTCCATCCTTAATATATTTACTTTAGAATCCCTTTAAGTATTGGGATATTGAAAACAATCTTAAGACCATTTTGTTTTATATTACTTCAACATCCTTTAAGGCCTTTAAATTAAAAAATAATGCACAAAAGCAATAGTGCAAAATATAATAAGATTCATTTTATTAGAAAAAGAACTAAATTTTAAATTGAGTTTGGTAAGAATTGATCAAGAAAGTTGCATCTTGGCCATACTAATGTATTTGTGTTACTTTTGAAGTTTGAAGCAATACAGAACTTTGGTCTAGCATATGATGTGGCTGTTTATAAATAATTTTCCTCACAGTTGGGTGTCAATAGCCTCAGGACCACTCAGCCAAAAAATTACAAAATTACTACCTTACTTGATCATTTTGTCATTTAGGTTTTCAGAGACCCTGCCACAAGAACAGGCACTATTTTGACAAAAATGTGTTTTTGTCAGAAGCCACCATCATAGAATTCAAACTCAGAGTTTCCAAATTGACTTTTCTTTTCTGTTCAAAAGTACAGCAAGATCACTATGATGTTTGAAATTTTTCATTCTCTTAAATTTCTTGGAAAAATAATTCCACAGAATTTATTGTTTGTGGGGGTTGGGGTGGGTTGCTTCTCTGTAACTTTATAGTAAGATTATTCATACATATAAATATATTTTTATAGGCAATATAGTGTTACATTATGCACTCATAATTCCACTTCTTTGTATTTACCAAAAAGAAATAAAATTGTATGTCCATATTAAGATTTGCACACACATACTTACAGTAGCCTTATTCATAAAAATGGGAACAGCCTAAAGATTCATCAAATGTTGAATTTATAGCAAAATGTGACACACACACACACACACACACACACATACAAGAGAATATTATTTGTCAATGAAAAGGCCCAGAATGGGGATATATGCTATGAAATATATGAACCTCAACAATCTTATACTAAGTGAATGAAACCAGTAACGCAATATCAGATATTGTACACTTTTCTTCATAAGAATGTCCAAAACTGACAAATCTGTAGAAACAAATGTGAATTAGTGGTTACTAGTAGAATAATTTCTGACAGGCATGAGGCTTCTTTAGATTTGGGGATGATAGGATTATGCTAAAATTGGATTTGGTAATGATTGTCAACTCTGCAAATATACTAAAAAAGCATTAAATTTTTCTTTAAAACTACTAAATTTTATTGTGTGAATTATATATCAATAAAGTTTTTTAAATAATGCATTAAACATATATATATATTTTAAAGACTAAAGGAGTTTATTATACTTAATAAATTTATTTCGTATATTAATGTAAAATATGACGAAAAAGAAATTGGCTTCCAACAATTAGTAGTTGGAAGATAGATATCTTTATTTCTAAACATTTGTGGTCTAATATTTTTCATGGCCTTAATCTTATGATTAATAAAACATAGCCTTGATAGATAAAAACTGACGAGTATCAAATATATATGCTTAACTTATTAAAATAAACAAGGAGATATAATTGGCCACCAAAGGGATTTTATACCTTTTTTTAGTTTAAGCCATGGTAACCTCTATTGAGCCTCATTTCCTTATAGATTGATAGATAATCCTTCACCTTCCTATTATTCTCTATTTTTTGGCAAGCTGACTATTCTCATCACATCACTGAAGATAATAGCTATGGAATCACAGGTAATTTACTCTTTGTAGTATCGTTTCAGCTGAAGACATCTTAGTAGGTCCCTGTATCATCTTTCGCAGGGTCTGGAGCTTTATTTTTTATTTCTTAGCAGGTAACCCTTTGTGGATACTGCTATTTGTAGTTATCCACTATCTGAGGAAAGCTCGATTTCAAGGGCATCATCTTGAATGTCAGCCACATTCAGTTTGAACACAATACATTGCATTCTTCTGGCCCTGTAGGTTTCTGACCTCATCTGACAGCTCTTCCTCCTGTAACCCATGACATCAAGCCAATTATGTCTAATTTTCCCAATGTTAACCCCTTCACCTCAGTTTTACTTACTTTCATTCCTATACAATGTAATCATTGTTCTCATGCACATGCCTTCCACTGCTGGTCTCCTACCCAGCCACCTCACTCTGTCCTTAACTCCTTTTACACTGCTAACTTTTTTGATGTAAAGTATATTTCATAGTCAAGTCATTCTCGGATTGATAAAGGCTGAAATGTGTTGAGACATGGTAAGTTAGATCTTCCAGTTTATCATAAATAAAGAAATTTGCAAGAAAGTTTTCACCCAACAGAGCCTATCAGTAAGGCTTGATCCAATACAAATTTCCTGAGATTTCAAGAGAAGGTACTCTTGTGGTGAACAGTTGGCTTTTATCATGATTAACCTTTGGCTGAGTGCTCCATAGATTGTCATTTAACATGGGTGGTTCAATACTAAACAAAGGAAAAAATTAAAACTATTTTCCCAAATACTTCAGTGAAACTGGAAGTGCAGAGCTTTGAAAATAGTGGAACACCATGACAGCAGAAATGTCTTCTTTCCCTTTCTTTTCAGAGGCGTATCAAAGTTTATACTTTAATGCTGCTAGTTCATCACCCAGGAAAAAAAGAAAATTATGATAGTTGTGAGGTTACAAGGTATATAAGTGAAAGGTTGACAGATTAGATACAATATTTAAACCAGAGCCAGGCTGAGAATAGCCAGAAAATATAGAAAGTCATGTATGTATTGAGGAAAAATTACACTTTCTATAGCCACATAAAATAGTTGTAGGATAGATATTGAAGAAGACCAAGAGAACCTCAAATTATAGATGCTCTTTAAAATGTAATTTCATTTCTATTTTTAAACATAAAAGTTGATCTAAATAGGGATTCATCAAGAACCTACAGAAACTGCTTTCATCCAAGAATCTTGAAAAATCTTTAGTAATCTCAATTTGGGAGGCTATTGTTTTGGGCTAAATTGTGTTTCCATAAAAGATATGTTCATGTCCTACATCCCAGCCCTGTGAATGAGACCCCATCTGTAGGCAGGATCTTTGAAGAGGTGTTTAGTTAAGAAAATGGCAAACTGGAATCAGGTGGGCTCTACTCCTCTATGACATGTCCTTATAAAAGGGGGAGAATTGAGCATATTTAGACAGAGGAGAAAGGACCTTGAGATAACTGGGCTAGAGCTAGAAGCCCAGGGATTACTGATATACCACCAGAAGCTAAGAAGAGGTAAAGGATTCTCCCCTACATATTTCAGATTTCTAGTCTCCAGAAGTGTAACATTAAATTTCTATTGTTTAAGCCATTCAGTTTGTGGTACTTCATTACAGTAACTCTAGAAACCAAGACAGCTGCTCCATTCCCTGGCACTCGAAAGTCACAAAATGAGAGCAGCATTCTTCTAGCAAAACACAAAGGTCTCTATTTTTCTCACTTTTATTCCTGGTTATAAAACAAAATCCAAGGACTTTTATTTTGACAAGATTGTATGATCTCTTGTTCACTCTTACTTCTTCCCTTCAGTTTTGAAAACTGACATTTTCTCCACTTAAATGAGAAAACACTATCTTGGTATCTGTGCTTGAGTAGTTATCGGGATGATTGTTTTAATCATTTTTGTTGAAGTTACAAAAAACACCAAAATCTCAGTTACTTAAAAAAGAACTGCTTCTTGGGGAATGTAAATGAGCTATGGTTCTTGTGGATTATGCTTTTCTTTAATAAGTTTTTTTATTAGGCTCAGGCTAAAAATCTGTCTCCATCTGAGATGTGTTGTTCTTATGGCTGAGAATAGGAACCACAGTGAAGCAGAGTCAAATCACACAGGCGCCCTGAATGTCTGCACAGATTTGGAGAGGAATATATCTGTTCACATACCATGGCCAAACCAAATTGCATGGTCTAGCCCCAAATCAGGGAAGTGTACCTGAGCTACAGAGGAGCATGACAAGCATGGTGGAGAACAGAGGACTGCGATCAGATAATACCATCTACCATTCTCCATCCTCTTGGTTAAAAACATTTGAGAGGGTAGCTCAGTGGTAGGATGGTAGGATTCTCCTCTGACATGAGGAGACCCGGGTTCGATTCCTTGAGGCTGCTTATGCCAAAAGTAAAGAAAAAAAAAAAAAAACTTCCTTTATTGATAAACTGATAAAAACATTTGCTTCTTTCTCATGAAATTGCACTCATCCCCAACCAAAGGAGCTCCAAAAGCCTCTTCTAATCAGGTTTGTAAACTGCGTCAGTTTTGAAGACAGCTCCACTTGACCCAAGTTCTGTGAACTGAAAGGATAAGATACCTGCTTCCTGTAGTCTCATGCGTGCACACACATACATACCACGCATACACACAAAGCACACACACTGCATAGAATGGTGACATGGTAACAAGACAATGCCAGTAAATTCTCACATTTTGAAAAAAGGAAAGGTTAGAGACACACACAGTCACCAGATTACTGTGATTTTTAAAACCAGGCAAATGTTAGGACGCTCCCTATTCTTGGAAAAGAAAATATCCATTGATTAGGGCGTTCTTCTCAAGATTAGCTCCGTGAGGTATTGTTTTCTGTGACTCTTGGTTGTGTCCTGGAGAAAGCAATTCCTTTTTAATCACCCTTCCCAGATGCATGACAAGAAATAAAGAATATTCACTTGATTAAGTGGCTTCCAAAGTATATTCTTTTACATAAAATTTGTGGTCCAAAGTGCTGTTTTTCGTCTTGCAAAGTCATAGTATTCCTTCATCCAGCCAGGTGAGACATTAGACAATATGGTACCTGCCAAAAAAACAAAAAGTAATTGTATTTTTTTACATATTTGTCAATTCCAAGAACCGATTCATCATGTACCTCTCTCTACAGGGTCACATACCACTCTCTCTTCAGCTGTTCAGGCTTCTACGGGATTACATTCTTGCTTTACTTTCCTAGAGATGTGCGTTAAATTTAATGGAATTTCTAAGTGCAACATTAATCCAATGAGATATTGTAACAAATGGTATCATGGCCACACCTTCATTTTTTTTTTCTTCCAGACAGTACCTTAATTTGAGTTTCTGTTAGTGGCCAGAATTGAGACAGAGCTGCTTCTTTGAATTCTGTTTGCAGAAACTGTGAATTCTCTCATGTTCTTTTTCAACTCTAATTAGAAACAGATCTTTCTCTCTGAGCCAGTCAAATTTTGGTGATATTTAGCAAATGCAGCTGATAATAATCAATGTATGTTACCAACATACTATCTTGATACCACGTTGTCCAAATGTGTCCAAATTTATTGAACATATTTTTCCTTCTAAGTTATTACAGTTGGTAATCTTATCCAATGTTTTGCTGCTGTATAACATGATTGATATTTTCTCTAGTGGGTAGAGCCTTTTTCTCACCACATGATACCCAGAATCAAACCCTATTTCACATATTTTAGATGTTTGTTTGGTGAGCTTCCTAAATTTGTATGTATTTTCATTTTAGTCAGCTTCTGCTGCAGAAACAACACTAAAAATTTAGAACTTACAAAGCAAGCATTTCTATTATTCACCTTAAATGATGGCAGAAGATTAGATATTCCTTAACTGGGGTCCATTGGTACTGTTTGGTTGCAGGTTCCTTCTCATTGGAGAACATAGGTTGAATGAGCCACTCTTTTTACAATGCAATTTTATGAGATATATTATATATTCACATATCATATAGTCATCCAAATTATACAATAAGTGGTACACAGTATCATCATATACCTGTACATTCATCATTACAATATATTTTTTAACATTTTGGTTGAGCCCCAAAAACTAAAAACAATAATAAAAGTAAAAAAAAAAGTGAAAAAGAACACCCAGAATATCCCATATCATGCTTCCCCCTATTATTTATTTAATTTTTTTTTGTTTATTTTTCTTGCTTACTTGTCCATACACTGGATAAAGGGAGTGTCAATCACAAGGTTTTCACAAAAGGCTCTATAGTTATTCCATCAACTTCAAAAATCAAGGTTATCGATTATAGCTTAACAGTTTCAGGTATTTCTTTCTAGCTATTCCAATACACCAAAAATCGAAAGGGGATATCTATACACTGCATGAGAATAACCTCCAGAATGACCTCTTAGTTCTATTTGAAATCTCTTAGCCACTGGAACGCTGCTCTGTTTCATTTCTCTTCAACCTTTGATCAAGAAGGCTGTGATGTCAGGGCTGACTCATCTCCTGGAGTCATGTTCCACGTTGCCAGGGAGACTTGCACCCCTGGAAGTTATGTCCCGCATGGGAGGGAGGGCAGTAAGCTCACCTTCAGGGTTGGCTTAGAGAGAGAGGCCACATCTGAGCCACAGAAGAGGTTCTCTGGAAGAGACTCTTGAACGTAATCATGAGTAGGCTCAGCTTCTTCTTTGCAGGAATAAGTTTCATAAGGGCAAGTCCCAAGATCAGGGGTCTGGACCATCAAATTGGCAGTCCCCAGTACTTGCAAGAATATCAGATCTTCTCCCCAAGTAGGAAAGTTCAATATTTCCACCTTTTCCCCCAGTCCTTCAAGAGACTTTGCAAATACTTTTTAAACTTATGCTCAGAATATTCTGGGATGTATAAGACATCCCACCAACCTGATTCCACAAACCAAAAAGATCTCATTTCCTATCCAAGCTTTCTTGTAATTATGCTGTTTGTATAAATTGACCATGCACGTTATATAAAATAGTGTGCCACCAAAAATACAGCTTTTGCACCAAATAAACAATTAAAATTAAATACAGTCAAAATAGTCAACATCACCTTTTATCCTTTAGTATACTTCAATTAGTATAATTGAATTTTGATCAGTTTTTCAGTGTTTTTTATTGTTTCCGCATGGGTAACAGGTAACAGTGACTTTCAGGGCTGGAGAACTCTATCTCCAAGTATCAGGTGTCACACAAATACCCAAAGGTCCATGGAACGACCAGGTTATACACAAATGACTCAGTATCTGAGAATTTGAAAATAACATTTACAACTCCCGAATAGATGTGACTACTGTAAGAGCTTACAATCTAGGAAACTTTGCAATAGGCCTTACCTGATAACCCATGCTCTCTATTTCACTTCTCAGAGTTTGCACATTATAGTTATTACATACCCCAGAAAAGCCATGTTTTAATCCTGATCCAATCTTGTGGGCACAGCCATTTCTTTTAATCGTGACTCAATATTGTAGGATGGAAACTTTTGATTAGATTATGTCTGCACAGATGTGGCATGCCCAATGTGGAAGTGACCTTTTGATTAGATGGAGATGTGACCTGATCCATTCAGGATGAATCTTGATTAGCTTATGAGAGTCCTTTAAGAGAAGAAACATTTTGGAGAAAGCTCAGAGCAGATGCCAACACTTGGAGAACAATTGCTTTAGAGCTGACAGAGCCAACACGAGACCCAGATGTTTGGAGAGGCAAGGAACAACATGTGCCTTCCCATAAGATGCTAAGGAATCCAGAACCCATAGTTGTGTCTCAGAGGAGCTAAGTAAAGGCCCACAAATGCCAAATGAGGAACCCCCACAGGAAACAGAGGTTGAAAGCAATGGAACCCAGGAACTAGGGACCATCAGATACCAGCCAGCTGCCTTTCCATTTCCATTCTGGGTGGCATCTGTATTTCTTGTATGAAAGTAATCTCTTGTTGGTGCCTTAATTTGGTCGTTGTCTGGGTCTTAAAACTGTAAAACAACAACTTGATAAATTCTGCTTTTTAAAAGTCATTCCATTTCTGCTATATTGCTTTCCAGCAGCATTAGCAAACTAATACATCCATATTATTGATACATAATAGTATTTGTCTTTTCATTTCTTCAACATACTGTCCTCATTTTCACCTAGTTGCATGCTTCATGACTTCATTCCTTCTTGCAGCTGCTCAGCAGTCTGTTGTATGTACACACCACAATTCCCCAACATACTCTTCAATCTATATACCCTTAGGTCACCTTCAGCCACTGCAGGTAGAGAATAATGCTGCCATAAACACCAGTGTGCAAAGTCAGATACTATGAGAACACCCACTTCATTTTTCTTTCTCAATATATTTTTAGCTATTCAGGGCATATTTCTTTTCTGAATAAATTTGATTATTAGTTTTCCTATTTCTGTACAGTAAGTTGTTGGAATTTGAATTAGTATTACATTGAATCTGTATATCAGTTTGGTGAGAATTGACATCTTAACTACATTTAGTCTTCTAATCTATGAATGTGTATGCCCTTCCATTTATTTAGGTCTTCTTTCATTTCTTTTAGCCAAATTTTATACTTTTCTGTGTATAGGACTTTTATGATCTTGGTTAAATTTATTCCTAAATATTTTATGCTTTTGGTTACTATAATAAATGGAAGTTTTTCTTGATTTCCTGCTCAGATTTCTCATTGTTGATATATAGAAACACTAACGATTTTTCTGCATTGATCTTGTATCCTACACAGGCTCTACCTCACCAGCTCAGGTTTATTGCAGGATTGCTGTTCCTTCTCTTTGCTGGCCAAATTCTGGCTCAACATGGGTCTGCGTCTCCCACTTTATTTATGGTAGAGTAAACCCCCAACTTTTCCAGTCCTTAGCCTTCCCCTAGGCAAGGATCAGATCTTTCACTGCTGTTTCTTACAGGGGTGGAAGGAGGACATTTGAATTTAGAGCTGGAAACATAGCTTCTGTCCACATCTTCTCAAACTCTGCTTCTCACTGACCTGGACCTTGAAATGCTCTCCCTTGTTCTCCAGGTCTGTAAAAGGTTAGGGTCTGTCCCACTGCAGTGAAAGAATACATAATCTGTGTCCCCATTGTGTGGGGCCCCTGATGCTGTTTCTCTGCCCATCCCACACTCTGAGACCAAGTGAGAGGGTGAAAAGAGCACCAGTTGGTCTGATATCCTACTTCAATTCAGCATTTGTAGGGTCTCTATCCAGTCCATATCCTCCTCCAGATTTCTGAACAATTCAGAATTGTTGTTTTTCAATGCTGAAACTCCAAGGTGTGATTTTCAGGAGGTGTTAAAGTTGCCATGTTGATGAAATCACTGAATGAGCCACTTGCTATTTATATTCATGGCAGAGGCAGAATGTGTGAGTGCATTGAAAAGTTATAGTCTGATGTGTATGTTTCAACTGTGCACATTCCATTGGCTGAAGAAGTCTCCTGTTCAAGGTCAAAGTTAATTGACAGTAAACTCTACATGTACTGAAGCATGGCACGATATTGAGGGAAGAACTGTGAATCATAATAAAATATTCTTAATCATCCAAATGCATCCCACCCTCACCTGATTCTGCCACAGTTCTTCAATGATTATTCCTTTCTACATACCTAGGATATCATCATCACATGAAACAATTTGAAATACTGCATCCCAATAAACAGCCTCTGAAAATAAGTTTGGTCTTCCTGCTGTGTTTATGCATTATTTCTATCTCACTGTACCTGCTTTGCAAGTTTTGGAGGTCTCCAGTATTTTGACTCTTTGTTACTATATGTAAAAAATTGAACGCTTTTGCACTAACTTTCTTTCCTAATCAAGATAATTACTCTAGGGTAATATCCACATCAATGAGAGGAAGCATTTAGCTTCTTCCACCCTTGCCCTTCTATTCTGAATATGTCAAAATTTATTTAATTCTATCTTAGTGATCAACTATTTGTGAGACTAGGATTGGAGTTAAGCTTAAATAATAGGAGTAATTAAAAGGAATCTCATAGAATGTATCTTTTTTTTTTTTTTTTTTAACATGGGCAAGCACTGGGAACTGAACCTGGATCTCCAGTATGGCAGATGAGAACTCTGCCTGCTGAACCACCATGCCCCTAGAATGTATCTTAATGAAACTGAAATTGAAACTTAGCCAATAGAATTGATGTATACTCCTTCCTAACCCCTTTCTCTTTCCTCTGCATAATTTGTTTCTTAGTCTGTTAGTATCTTACATTAGAATATTAGACCCTCTGGGCAGGACTGTGGTAGTTGATTTCATGTGTGAACTTGGCTAGGTTATGGTGTCCGGTTGTTTGGTACAACAAGCACTAGCCTTATTGTGACTTGAGGATATTTTGTGACCTTAAATAATAAGTTAATTGATTGCATATAGGGCTGATTACATCTATAATCAACAGAGGAGATTTCCTTCAGCAATGAGAAGAATCTCCTCATCCAATCAGTTGGAGAATTTAAAGAAAGTAAAAATGGAGGATGTCAGTAATAACAAAGAAGAATTTCTATCTCTAGTTCTGACAGACATTTTCTCCTGGGGAATTCACTGTCATACTATGTGAAAGTTCCCAATTTATGGCTTCTTCTAGAAAAATCAATGTTAAATGATCGAGATTCTAACTTGTAGCCTCCTCTAGAGCATTCTGTCTGGCCAATTCCCATGGTGGCTTGAGTCAATGCCTATAATAATCCTCTTTATATATATATAATAACATATTAAATATATTATATATTTAATTAATACATTAACATACATTAATAAAATTTATTAATATAAGCATATAATGTTATATTATATATAATATATGACATGTATATCTCCTATCAGGTCTGTTTCTCTGAGGAATCCTGACTAATAAAAGGGCTTTCATTTGTTTCATTCACTGTTAGATGCCCTAAACTTAGAACCCTATGGCAGCAGGAATGGCTGGTCAGAGACATTACCCATGAAAATTACAACTGGATGTCTCCAGTTAAGAGAAAAAGAGCACTAATTATGAAAAGACAAGAAAGCCTGAAGCCACCTTCCTAGTGGACTCTCCAGGTAGTAGCATTCCACTTACCTTAAGGCTCCTTTGCTCTTGCCTTGCAGTTAACCAGCTAAATGAGGAATGAAAGTGCTAGAAATAAGAGAGGCTCACAGTGCAAGGAGCTACCATATAGCATGTCCCAGCCATGTAAAGAGTTGAGAAGTTATCTGAAATAAATTTTAGAAGGTCATAGTTTTGAGATGATGACCTGGGACTGGTCCCTTTTATCTAGTGATTATGACCTAAAACAGCTGTGTGACTTTTATTGCCAAAGAATAATTTAAGAAATGATGTGCTTGCTGATATTTTCATGTGGGAGCAAGAAAAATAATAAAGCCACAGAGAAGAACTGAAGGGTAAGTTTTTTTTGTTTGTTTTAATGAGGTTTTTAAGTATTAAACCTTCTTATCAAATAACATACATGTCTGTGTATGCATACACACTGTTTCAAACATGTTATCAAGAGTTGATGAAGAGTATTTACCATCCAGGAGGAACTGGATTTTATTGTATTTAATTGCTTCCTATTTTATCAAAATAGTTATCTTTTTTTAATTGGAAAACAGATTGCAAATATAAAAGTGTTAAGGCAAAGAAGGAAAAACATGCATCTTCTGTAAACCACCTCTAGAATATCTGTCCTCTAATGCCAGGAAGAATTTTCTTCTAGAAGGGAGAAGCTAATTTTGCTCCTTGCTTTTCATTGTTCCTGCTGATCCCATACCTCAGAACAAGATGTTCATTCCAACTTTAGAGACAATGTAGAGGCTATAAATGCAAAAACTACTCTTCATATATTCATATTCTGGACTCCCATCTACATCTACATATTTACACATGGAAACACACACACATACACAGATATGTATGCATGCATGCATTGTCAAATAAAACACAAATCCAGACTTGGTAAGGAAAGACTTTATCCAAAAGGGTTATTAAAGGTGGGAAAAGGGACTGTTACAAAAGGGAGAATTTTCTGACCATAACATCATCAGAAAATGTCTAAAAGCTTGGCTAAAGGACATTTTCTTTCATAGAGAAAAGCAATGAACCAGATATGGGGAAGTCTGAAATGGAATGAAAGAGTGATAGGATCAGATAGAAGATCAAAGAATATTTTATGCTGAGGCCTGCTTATTCTCTGGGATGTATCCTTAAGTAAAGTCTATATGCTGGCTCAGCCTAAGGGTGGGCCAAAGTTCAAGGGCCTGGGGGAAGGAAAGAAAGCTTAACCAAAGTTTGGTGTATAAGCACTTTTTCGGCAATGTATCAGTGGGGAAAGCAGATCAGTGAGTAATTTATGAAGTGAAGAATGGGAATCTCAAGGGTCTGTGCCTGACCTTGTCACATTTAAACCAAGTGTTATATGAGTTTTATCTGGGTCATATGGAGCAGTGTGGTTCTTTGCAGTAAGCCGTTTTGCAGAACACAAAGGCTTGGAGGGATTCTTAACCTCAGTTGTTTTCTAGGATAGCAGGGTTTAAGTAAAGTTCAACATCATCTGCCCCACTCCCATCCCTGTTGTTCAAGATTAATGATAATCATTCATCACTGAACAACTCAGAGAGATCATTGATATGAGTGAGGTAAAGTAGAGTCAAAGTTATCATGAAGAGTCTTGTTGGCATTTTTCCTGCAAATTAGTTGAACCGGTTGTTGAGAGGTGGTGGTAAAAGTCAGCTGTTGTAGGGTCAGGTGTTTAAAAAGAGGGTTGTATAAAATGTAAAGGAGAAATATTAAATAAAAGACCATGTTAAATTCTAAGACATCAGTGGATAAAAATCTTGTGATTATGCACAGCACTGCTCATGGAGTTACTTTTTATTAAGCGGGAAGAAAATTTATTGAGCATATATGAGAGGATATGTGGGGACTCTCATAAAGACAGAGGTGAGAAAGGCAAGAGGCCTCATGGAGTTTCTTGAAGCTAAGACATACATACCCTTAGAGATAACGTCTGCAGTCATGGTTACCACTCATGTAACCTAAGCTTTATTGAAAACCTCTTATATGACCCAGTGTATTGCTCAAGGGTCTCCAAATAAATATATATAAGAGAGACAGAGAGATTTATAGTATATAGGAATTGTCTCTCATGACCGTGGGTATTGAAAAGCCCAAATTCTTTAAAGCAGGTCACGAGATGAGGACTCTGTTTTTTTTTTAGTTTTTTTTTTTTTACAACTGGATTTCTCCAGTTAAGAGAAAGGCCACAAAATGAGGACTTTTTACAACCGGATGTCTCCAGTTAAGGCAGGCCACAAGATGAGGACTCTTTATAGGTTTTGATGAATTCCCCAGAAGAAGCTGACTGTCTGAATCAGAGGTAGAAATTCTTCTTTTTGACTGCTGAAATCATGTCTTCTTGCAAAGCCTTCAACTGATTGGATGAGACTCTCATGGCTGAAGGCAGTCCCCCCTTGTTGATTACACATATTATCATCCACAGAGTCAATCAATTGACTAACGATTTAAGTTCACAAAATACCTTCACAGTCACAATCAGGCCAGTGCTTGCTGGACCAAACAACAGGACACTAAAACTTAACCAAATTTACACATGAATTTAACAATTACAATCCACCCATTGTCATCTTGACTCCTATATACATCTCCTGAAACAACACTTAATCTCTAATAAAACAATAGCAGTTGTATTTTCACCTTACATAACCCAGCTGACCTGAGTACAACAGGAAAGGTATTAATTCTTTCCCTAGTAGAGGATGCAGGGACTTGGATAATACTGGCTTTTCAACTTGGTGTCCTGTAATTTAAATAGTATGACACAAAGTTATAAAGCAAGTTAAATAATGAGGGAATAAGAGAGGAAGAAAAATGATTTTTGTTTTCTGTATATATACAAGCATATTGATAAGGAAGAAATACTCAAACTATAAATGTTCTCATTTCTACAATTGGTCATGTGTTCATAGCTCATATTTGTAAACACCTTTTTCTACTACATATTCCATATTCCTGTTACATTTTACCCTCAGCGAGCACCTTCGGTGGTCTTGGTATTTTGTCTGGTGGGTCTCCCAAACCAGAATTCCTAAAGCTTATGGGCCAATTATGCCTGGATTGGGCTCTTACAGTTTCTATTGACTTCAATCACAGGGCATGTGGATTCTAACAGATGCTAAGGGATCTCCTTTATTCAAGGAAAGCTTTTCTTTGCTTCTATTGTGTAGTAGCAGTCTTATTTCCCCTTGATAGGAGTAGTTACTAATCCAGTACAAAAATTCACTTTGCCTTTGATTCAGAGGTACAGGGAGCTCAAGGTGGCTATGTGTCAGTCTACTAGTTCAGTGGAATCATTATTACATCTCCTTGTGGAAGTATTCTTCTTTTAGAACTAAGAATTGTAGACCAGCAGAGTTTAAGTTCATGGTGAAAGAAGTAAAAATGTTCTACTGAATCAATAGGAATAACAGTGAACAGTGGCACTTGAATTTCTACTCCTTGATTTCTGAACCTGGGAATCCTGGCTTTGAGAGAAACATTGTCATGGAGTGAATGTTGATTTAGAGCATATTCAAATTCTTGGGATAATATTGTTACAGGGTTGCAAGGTATTGCCACCCAGTGGGTGGTGCAACTGAATCTTCAAAAGGCAATTCTACCATTCTGTCAATCCAACTGCTTCAGGGTGATGGGGAACATGGTAAGACCAGTAAATTCCACAAGCATGTGCCCATTCCCAATGCCATTTGCTGTGGGATGGTTTCCATGTCCAGAAGCAATGTTGTGGAATATCATAAGGGTGGATTTGGGATTCTGCAAATCCATGAATGATAGATTTGGGAGAGCCATTATATACAGGAAGGCAAATCCATTTTAGAAGTTTATGTCTGTGGTGTTTTTGAACTGTATTTGCCCTAGATATTCACGTTCTTAAAGTTATTCCATTCCTGTGGGTTTAGACCCATTGTAAATAGGATCTTTTGGTGAGACTACTTAAGTTGAGGTGAGACACACCTCATTTAGGGTGGATCCTAATCCTCTTACTGGAGCCCTATATAAGAGAATGAAATTCAAATAAGAGAGAGAAAGCCCATGGAAATGAGAAGCTGAAAGCAAGAAAGCCTGGAAGAGAAAGGACAGAACAGCAAATGCTATCATGTACCATGTGACTTCTCACTTGACAGATAAATCCAAGATTACCATCACCCTGTCTTCTAGAGGAAAGCATCACCTTTATGATACCTTAATTTTCACATTTTCATAGACTCAAAACTATAAGCTTGTAAAATAATAAATTCCATTTGTTAAAGGCCAATCCAATTTGTGGTATCTATCTTGAACATCTTAGCAAAATAAAGCAGTATCTAATCCAATAAGAACAAAACACTACCCCTTCCATGATGGAAGTTGTTAAATGTAATCAATCTGCCACCAGGTACCAGGTTGACCATGTTTGGTTCTGAGTGTTGGTCCTCTCTACCAGCAGATTGGGCGCTCGGCAGTTGCTGTACCTGGTTTGCCCTTGGTGAATGGAAGCCCAGGTTGGTGATAATATGAATAACATTCAGTCTAACATAATGGCCATTTTCTTGCCCATTGGGCAATGATAGTAGGAGCTGTGGATAGAGGCCAAGTGGTAGCCATACAATGGGTTACATTTTCCACTAGATTTTAAAAATTCTCCTCTGCTGAGCACACTCTCTGTTTAGCATTCACATGGGGCACAAATATCTTCACCTTTTGTTTTCCATTCTGAATGGCCTTCCTAGACCTCTTTATGACCAGCTCCAATCATTTTTGTTACAAGTCTCTGACTATCCAGCTAAATCATTGGCCATAGCCCATGAATCCATCTCTGGCAAAAGAACCATTAAATGTACTGCTCAAAGTTCTGCTCAGTGGAAGGACTTCCCTTCATCATTTTCTTTAGGGATTTCCTAGATAGGGGCTCTCCAATTTGGGGAGTGCTGGAGATGTCCACTTCGGGGTGCTACCAGTACATAATACAGAACTATCTAGAAACCAGGCCCTAGTTTTCTCTTCCTCAGTCAAGTGATCACACAAATCTTCCCAAGATGCCATAGGTGTGGTCTGGTTAAAAAAGGTGATGTTTCAGGTGTGAAGGTCATGGGCATATGGGCCACTTCCTGCAACTTACTTGTGCCTTCAGGACCTGACCTCATTTATTACACTTCCATTTGATGATGGAGTGCTGCTATACACACTCAAATTCATGGTTTTGTGCATCAGACAACACCCAGTTCATGATGGGCAACTCAGGTCTAAAGGAAACTTGCTGGCTTCAAAATTGAGTGTTAAATTTCTACTAATACCCAGTAGCAAGTGAAAAAACTTCACAAAAAAAAACTGCAGTCACCTGTAGAGGACAGCAGTGTTTTGCTCTATAACATGAAGGGTCTGAATTGTGATTCCTATAGGGGCCTGTCAACTGCTCCAATCAGCTTCTTTTTTTTTTTTTTTTGACACTGCCAATTCCAGAAAAATTGGCTCTGCTGGGTCATTGGTTCAAATGGTAGAATACCTTTTGTTGTTCTAGAAGCTTTTCCAGGTCACCCTGTAAATTGCTTTGGGTAGCACACTCATATTAGTAACATATTACCTCTAAAAATCAAAAGAGGAGAACTGGGTGTTGTGACTCCTTTTTGGTTGCAGCAGGGACCAGATGCAATAGTTATCCTTTACCCAGGAAAAATATCTCAACATGCCCTACACCACTGAAAGCCTAGAGATTTCACTGAGGTGGAAAGCCTAATTGTTAATGAATTTATCTCCCACACTCTGGCATGCATATACCTTACTAATAAATATAGAGTGGTTGCTACGTTTTTTCCTTAGGTCCAATCACCATAATGCATCAATGTAATTAAACATTTTGATATCTTGTGGACAGTAAAGGTGGTCATTGTTCCTGTTGGCTAGATTTTGATATAGGGCTAGGAAGCAGATAAATCCTTGTGATAGGATAAAGAAGGCCTGTTGTTGACCTTGCCAACTGAAAACAAGCAGGTTGTGGTCAGGCATGGATAATCTTTTCTAAAAGGTATTGAGATAAAAGCATTTGCCAGAGCTGTTGCTGTATGCTATGTTCCAGGAGATGTGCTGACTCACTCAAGTTATGAGACCATATCTGGAATGGATGCTGCAACTGCTGTCATCCTCTTGTTAAGTTGACAATAATCAATGTCAACCTCTAGGATCCATCTTTGGCACAAGCCAAACAGGAGAGTAGAATGGGGGTATGCTGGAAATCATCACCCCTGCATCTTTCAAGTCCTTGGATGGAGGCACTAATCCCTGCCATCATTCTAGGAATGCAGTATTGTGTTTGGTTTACTGTGTTGCTAGGTAGTCTTCATTCTAGTGGCTTCCACTGTGCCTTTCCTGCCATTAGAGCCCTCACTTCACAATCATGGAAGTGATGTAGGGATTTTGCCTGTTGCTGAATCAGCCTATTCCAATTATCCACTCTGGAACTTGGGACATAAGCAAAAAATGGATTCAGTGATACACTGGACTCACTGCGAAACAGACCTGAGCTAAATCTCCATTCATACCTGGCCTCCAAAAGCCCCTACTCTAACTGATGGACCACAGTGACATTGTACATCTCTCGGAATTAATGTCCCTTCAAAGTCAATGTCTAATAATTCTTCAAACATCTGATTATTTCATTTACCTCAATGAACAGTCCCTCTGGGAAAAGGCTATAGGTCCTTTTGGGGGAGACAGGGAAGAAGATTCACTCTATAAATTTTTGTCAGTGGAGCAGGGTCATTCCCCAAGGGGAACTGGCCTTTATGTCATTCAAGGTATTCTGGATTTGAAACTGTCTCATGTCTGGGAATTGATTGAATGGCCATTAATCTGTTTCTGTGATTCATGTTAGGCTTTTGATCACTTGACCTAGAACTCTTCTGTTTATTCCTATCAAGTAAGAATTTGGTAAATTGTCCATTTAGTTTATTTCTAGGTTTCTGTGCATCTGACTGCTGATTACTGCTTTGACCCTACTGTTCATTACAGTAGCCATACCCACTTTATTTTTTGCAATTAAGTGCTGCCACTTGCCTCCTACTGACCCAGGCAAGGATAATCTCCATTGGGCTTAGTGATCCAAGTTCAGTGGCAGCACTTACCACAGTATTATATGACTTGCAGAGATGAGCAACCAAAGAGCTCTTCATGGATGATGGAATTGTTGTCACAGATTTATTACTGCAGTCCTGGTGAAAGGTCTGTCCTCTGGATATCCCTTGGTTGGTGAACAGATCTTATATGGGAAATCTACTCTAACATTCCAGTTTCTCTAAACCTTTGGATCCCCTCATCTAAATTATACCAGGGAAATTCTGGCATTTCAACTTGGGCAATGTAACTTATCTCTGGGTCAATGCTTCATCCAACCACCCAAACAAATCTTTAAAGCCCTTTCAAATGCCTCAAGCTATAATATGGAATCCAAAATTTCTTCTTAGTGTGTCCAAATCAATAAGTTTTGCCTGATCCAACGTTCTGTTCCTCCCATCATTATTTTACCTCCTTAATCCATTTGAACAAATATCCCCTGGTTTCTGTTTATATAAGTTGGAAAAAATGCACACAGTCTTTTGGATGTAGCACACCTTCCTCATGTAATGTGCCTCACGTTTTGGGGTCTGTTGTGACAATGTATTTATAGAACTGGAAGAAAGGAGGGGTGCTGGGTTTGATCATGAGAGGAAATAGCAGTGTCTTGAAAGCCAAATAACTCAGGACATTCCATGCAGTTTCATCTGATAAAACACCGTTAAATTCTTCAGAGGGTGGTATGAGGGCTGTTTTCTCAGTGGAAATAACTACAGGTCAGTACAGCAGGGTTAATTTCTTCAGAGGGAAGCTGCATGGCTGATCTCTCAGGGTTGATCATTCCATGTTTATCTGGCAAAGAAGACTCTATGAAAGAGTTTCAACGAGTTTCTCAGGAAAAGTTGGCTAGCTGAAATAGAAATATACATTGTTCTTTCTAACTGCTAAAATCATCAGTTTTCCCTGTAAGGCCTTTAACTGAATGGTGAAGACATCTCTCATTGCTGAAGGCAATCTCCTCAGTTGAATGTAGATGTAAACAGTCATGGATGCAATCAACTGACTGCATGATTTAAATCTATGAATTACTATAATAATAACAACCTGACCAAGTTGCCACATTAAATTGACTATCACACCCATGAAGACATATTTAAACCCTAAGCAAGCCCTGGTCATTTGAGTGTAAGCTCATTTGTAAATAGGATCTTTGAACATCCTGTTAAGATAAGTCAAATGGAAAAAGGTGGATTTTAATCCTATATAACTGATGTCCTTATAATAACTGATGTCCTTATAAGCAACCTAGAGTCCTGCCACAGTCAGGATTTGGTTTTCAGTGACATCAATTCAGGAGAGTGGGAGAAAAATTGGAAATGCTTGGTTGGAGAGTTGTAGTGAAAGGTTAACGGAAATTGGAAATATTAATGATTTGGTAACAGTTGGCAAAGTGTGCAAGATGACAGGATCCAGCCAATTTACAAGTAAGTAATAAAACCATTTCATTTACAAAGAGGTACAAAATAAATAAAAAATAATGAATAGGCACAAAACTTGATAACCCACAGTAATATGCTATAGATTTCTATTGAGACACAATGTATTTTTTCTACAGCCACACTCCTTTTGATCAAAGATATTACTGAGAAAATTATTCTTGATCATAAAGTGATACTAGTCTCATTATGTTTACCTTGATTATTTACATAGGTACAGCAAGAATGGTAAGTTACCATATAGGCTTTTTAAAATTTGTGATGCTGGAAGTTTCATAAGGAATCTTAGATTGGCTTTTTTACTTTTAAATACCTTTAATTGTTATTTTGTCATTTAATGATCAAATGTATATACATTCACATAAAGCAAAGGCAAATGTAATCAGAGCCAAGTCTATAATGTTATATGCAAAATCCAATAGTGTGAATAACTGTGGATCTCTCTAGTGAATATTATTTATTTATTCATCTACTGTTATTTATGAGGCTGTTTTACTTTGTTAAAATTAACAAAATGTAACATACCAGAAATGGTTTGGCTTTTATGATGGGGATTTATGGTCTTACAGGCTTACAGATCTGAGACCATGAAAATGTCCAAATCAAGGCATCAACAGGCAATGCTTTCTCCCCAAACACCAGCTACCAGTGATCCCCAACTCCACTGTCTCATGGCAAAACACATGATGGAGCCCACTGGTCTCTCCCTTCTCTACCAGGTTTTGTTGCTTCCAGCTTCTGCCTTAAGTGGCTTCCTCTCTGCTTCTGTGGTTTCATTATGTTTTCTGTGTGTCATTCTTTCTCAGCTTCTCTAGCTTTACTCTCCAAGCTTCACACTCCAGTAAGGAGATTAATACCCACCTGGAATGTGTCTCAACTGAAATAACCTAATCAGAAGGTCCCAGCCACAGTAGGTATACACCCACAGGAATGTATTAGCTTTAAGAAGATTATCTTTTTGGAGGTCCATAAGACCTCCAAACTATCAGAGAGGCAAGTGGTCTCTACTAGTGCAGAATTTACTTGAATGGTAGCTGTGTACCCTAGAAAAGCCATGTTGTTGAATCCTGGTTCAATATTGTTGGGTGGGATATTTTTGGTTATTTCTCTGGGGATGTTTCTGGTTTATGGCATTTCTGGCAGCATTAACAAACTGAAACAATAGCATGTACACCATTCAGGAGAAAACTAAAAGCTGTTAGTAGAGTATTGTATTTGCTAGGCTTTTTCTTCACTGTTTTTTTCTTTATTAGAGAAGTTATGAATTTACAGAACAAGCATGTAAAATAAAGGATCCAATACATCATACCATCACCAACAGCACTGGTACTGAACAATGGATGAAAGCATATTTTTATTATACTATTGACTATAGTCCATGGTTGAACTTAGGGTTCACTGTTTGCATAGTCTATTCCGTGGATTTTCTTCCATTATCATAAATACAATTGAACATTTTTCCTTTTAATCACACTCAGATATATATTTTAGAGCTAAGATATATGTTATTCACTAACTAAATTCACAATGTTGTGCTACCATCAGCACCATCCATTATCAAAATGTTGTCATCATTCTAAATAGGAAACCTGCATATTTTAAGTCTTAACTCCGCATTCCTTATCCCCCTGCCCCATTCCCTGGTAACCTATATGTTAGATTATGACTTTATGAGTTTGCTTATTCTAGTTATTTCAAATAAGTATTACCATACAATATTTGTCCTTTTGCATACGGCTTATGTCACTCAATATGTTGTCTTCAGGGCTCCTCCATGTTGTCATATGTATAAGGATTTCATTTTGTTTTACAATCCATAATATTCCAGTGTATGCATATACAAAAGCTATCTAGAAAATAAAAAGAGCTTAACATCAGATTTCAACTGTGGTACCTACGTTTTGGATGAATTCCTCTCTTCCCCAAATATTCTAAGTTTCCTGGGACTGACCGGAAGTGACCTTCCTTCCTTATTTGTAAGTTTCTGAGACCTGTAAGTCTGCTACCAGCCCCATTATCCAAAAAAGGCTTTGTAAATATTAGTTCCATAAAGTAAACCTTACTTCCTTAAAATTTATGATCATATCTGATTAAATGATCATCTCAAATATAACATTCAAGTCTAACCCTTGGTCCTAAATCTAATGATCCTAATTATGTCTCATAAATAAGGAGGACAGATTCCTATTGAACCTATGTAAGTAATCATAGTGCCATGGGAGTAATACTCAATAAGAGGCTCTGAATTCTGGAGGGATCATTCAGGGAGAAAAAGATAAATGTCTCATTATTGTCCTAAAGAGTATAGAATATTAAATTGTTATGAGTTATGCACAAATTAAGAAAAAAGGGAAAGGGTTTCTCCATTTTCAGAAAATAGAATACTAATTCACCATAATATTCCATACCAAACCCATAATCACACTTCATTAATTTATTCAAACCTATGTAATTAAAATTTGTTCTTCTTGATCTTGAGTTAGCAGTTTGGTGAACCCATCAGCTCCTTCACCAGAATTCTGGAAATTCTGACTCAGTCCAATAATATGATTTCAAAATTATTTAATCAACACCATAAGAAGCCTGCTCCTCAGAGTGTCTGGCATAGTTCTTTCCATGGATCTGTGAAACAAACTCTTTTTTTATAGCAAGAAACACTCTGACATGGAGTTGATTCAAAATGTTTTCCAGGAAGCATCAGAGTTAAACAAACAAAAAATGAAACATAAAATACTAACGAAACCTATCTGTAGATGACAAAAAGATTTAAGATTGCCATAATTAAATATTGGATGAGAGTTCATTTTAAAAAGAGTACATTTGGTGGCAGGGTGGTGTATAATAGTAGTTCAGTGGCAGAACTTTCCTCTGCCATGTGGGAAACCTGGATTCAATTCCTGGCCTATGTACTTCCCAAAACAAACTAACAAGCAAGCAAGCTAACAAACAAACAAAAACAAACAAAAACTCAACAAATGGTACTGCAATAATGGGATACTCACATGGAAAAAGAATGAAACATAATCCCCACCATACAAAAAAATGGTGCATTTAACAAAAAAAAAAAATTGATGTTTCTGTAGCATGCAACACATTTTAAAGAAAGATGAAGTTATGGGCAACAACACTACTATGTTATTATTTAATATCAGGAGAAACAGTATCAAGACATAAAATGGACAATGAGGACATTGGCATATATCTAGAGAACTGTGCAGTTTCCAAAATATTTGTAATTAAAACATTTTATCCACACAAATTTAGACAAGCAAGGTTATGTTATACATCTTTTCTAATTTGACAGTGCTTCCCTTGCAGAGCGTGATGTATCAAATAAAACAAATTATTTTTTAGCACCTCTCTTTTACAAAGGGAAAGAGCCTTTAATGAATTTTCAGTGATCCTCTAGGAAATCTCAAAGTTTGAAATAAAGAAGATAACATTTAAGGTTTCATTTTGGGAAGGCAAAATAAAAAGTTGCCAAGAGGTATGAACACTTGGTTAAATAGCTCATGTGTCTGTGAGAAGCAAGACTTGCCTCCCTTTTTAACCAAAGGGATAATAAAAGCTTTTAAAAGTACATATAAAAAATAACACGACTGTAAAAAGCACCAGTTCCTTTAAAACTGAAAAGACTTGGTTCTCTTAATCAACAATGATAACGATAAAGCTAACACACACACACAAAAAAACAGGAAATTATTCTGTTAAGGCTCAGAATCTTTGCCTTTTAGGAAGATTATTTAGGTGAAAGAAAACCATTTCACAACATCTTATTAAAAGTAGATCAAGGGTGGGACAACCTGGTTCAGTGGCAGAGTTTTCACCTGCCATACTGGAGACCCGGGTTCGATTCCCAATGCCCATACACGTGAAAAAAAAAATTGATAATTCAAGAAAGATTCTCATTTTTACAAAGAGAAATCCAAATTCTAGTTTTCATTTGTATGCTATATGATAAAAGTACTCTTTAAAAAATCTTATAAACAGACTTTTCATATCTTACCCAATTTTGACCATGTGAAATAAAATTTCTTTCTGTGATCCTTCTACAATTTTCCCTATTGATTCAGGTTTTATCCTACACATTCTACTTTTTTCATTCTGCAACAAACATACATTTTAATTTAGGACTCTTCTTTAACAAATACATCCAGCACACTTTGCAACAGATTTCGGAAACTATCTTCAAGCTGATACTATTAATCAGAGTTCTCTAAAGAAAAATAACAAACAGGAGATACCTGCAAATATGAAATTTATAAAGGTGTCTCACAGAACTGTTGGAATGCAAGAGTCCAAAATCCATAGTTGCGAAGTTGGCAACTCTGATGAAGGGTCTTAACACCACAGGAGAAGCTAACTGGATGAAAAAGCAGTGAAAATTCTCCCCTTTTCCTTAAAAGTCTTCAGCTTATTGGATCAAACACAACTGATCGGATTATCTCATGTGGGGTGGGGGGGGAGGGTGGTTCTTTGCAGTAAGTTGTTTCAGAACACAAATGGTGGGAGGATTTCTTAACCTACTGTTTTACAGGATCACAGGGCTCCTGTAAACCACATCCATATGTATATATATCCATGTCTCCTGATATTGTGACACAATTCTGCGTGATATGAGTAAAGTGAATTCACACACATATGGAAAGAGAGAGAGAGAGAGAGAGAGAGAGAGAGAGAGAGAGAGAGAGAGAGAGAGAGAGAGAGAGAGAGAGAGAGAGAGAGGTATAGTGGTTTTACTGTGCATATTTTCAGTGTTAAAGTAGCTATTCAATTATATTATCTCTAAGAGACAAAGTCACACCCAAAAGTTAAATATACTAAATTGTGAGGCTTTATTGAACTAATTCATGAAAGTAGATAACTAAAAATGGACCTTTATGATCTTACTAAAACTCTCCAAACCCATGGTACAAACTGGTGATTGTGATTGTAAAACAGGTGGGTTCACTTTTCTTTGAAGTAGAACAATTTGGTGATTAAACGATCATTAATGGTTAATGAATAGATGAGGATAAAATGGAGAGTCACCCACTTGAGTGGAACATGGGTCCTTGATACCATTTTTATCACAATCTGCACCCCAAGTTCACTCTGCAAAGTAAAATCCTTATATTATACTCCTACTTGTGGTTTTCTGATCATGTTAATCCTCAAAACCTTAGCCATTTTGCACTCCAAGTGCATCTGTAACAATAATAGTTCTATACTAAACAGGTGCTTCATGATGGAAGCAGCACTTTTGAACATAATCTGCTTTAATTATAGGTTATTATCATTTCTACCAGAGACAATTTTGTTTGCATGATTATTCTTTGGAACAGTAAAGGATGATAAAAGTCACCTAGTTCCAATCTCCAAAGTAATGCAATATTTTTCTAGCTTCAAGTGACCCTCCCAAAGCAGGAACAATTGCCATGCCCTCCAGGACCCTTCACATAGAGATACTGTTAAGTTTCAGCTTAAAGATCACTCACTCTGGAAAACTTTCCCTGACCCTGCAAAACTGATCAATAAGCCCTCAAAAGTGCTACCTCTTACGCATCTCCAGTACAACTCTGCTTTAAAACCATCTCTTTAACTTTCAGTACTACTTGCTACACTGATTTTAGGTTCTACAACTAAAGGCTTTATCAACCTTATTCCTATTGTAATGGGTACCCAATATAGTGAGTAGCCTATGGTGGATGATTAATAAATATTTTGACTTGCAATATGAACAGTTCTGTAAAATCAATGATGTTAAATTTGCAGATAGTTTTGAAGAGAATATAAGCTCCCAGAAGCAATTTCTTTCTGAAGTTTGTAGCAAAAATGATAACTTTACAAAGTTGACTTGATTAATTAAATAATTATTGAGGTTTCCTATATTTGGTTGGATTCTTAGATTAGATTAGAATATTTCATCTATGCATGAAATATTAATCTACCTACATTTTGATAGTTCCACCATTTTAAACACTTTCTTTATAGAATTTTTCAAATGATTCTATGTTGAACTATCTTACTGAAAATAAATATTTCAAATAAAGCACTTGGAATTCATTTTGGCATGAAAGAGTGTGTGTGTGTGTATATACACATATTCAGGATACATATTGACTTCTGTTACATTTATACTTATAACAAGTAATAGTTGTCAGTCCAAACCTTGATAAGTGTTATCTATTCAATATTGTTTGGATACATTTCCAAACAGACTTCAGTATGGGTACAACAATTAGAACCTTGATAGATATTAATTATTTATTCACTTAGATGCTTAGTCAAAGGCATTGTCTCATTGTTCTTTTTTTACAGGTTTCCCTTTCCAGTTCCTTGTATTTAAGCAAATTTTAAAACACTTAGATTACATATTTTGCAAATTGCTATGTCTTTTTCAGGAATATTACATCTGTGATTACTGAAATCCTTAAACATATTTAGTACCTTAACAAAGGCTCTAGCTAAAACATTCAGAAATGTTACAATGTAAGAAAATCTATGGATTTCTCCTACAAAGCTACTTTCCTGTTATAACTTGGGATCATTTATGAGGGCCATTATATTATTATTAGACCTTCAGAATATATTACAATTTCTAGATTTTGCTTCCTTATATATGTTCAAGAATACCTGACATTGGATTATATAATCCTTTGGATATGCTGAGAAAATTACCTGAAATTAAAACTGAATAAAAGTTAATGTTACCCTTTCTGAAAGGCACTGGATAATTACAGACAGCCTTTTGCTGATGAGAGGAGAAACAATAATTCTCAATTTTTTTCAAACAAATTTTCCAGATGTAAATCAGAAATCCTCTAAACTCTTGGACTTCTGGATAGTATACAGTATAAATATTTATGTATTTTTACATATAAATATACCTAAATTGCAAATCAATTAGGTTTGAAAAATAAATAAATAAACCAGCACACAAAACAAAACTTCCAAATTGCAGCTAATGAACTAGGCAACTGAACACTCATGGACAAAACTAATACACCAGCTTACGTTATCAACTAGGTTTAATATTACATTAATTTACAAAAAACATGAGGTCATGAAAACAGCATTTTTAGTGACTTTATTAAAACCTTCTCAATAGGAGGACTAAAGCTCAATTCTGAGCCCAGTATTAATCACATGACTCACTCGTGTAACATATGTTCTGGTAGGAGATGGCCTATCTTCTACAAGATATTCCAGAGTAAATGCCACTTCTTGTCTCCAGAACTGTATGAGAATAAATTGCTGTTGTTTTAAGGCACCTTGGAGTAGAATCCATTTTATGGAACGCTTTGAATAAATGAAAATATACAGTTTTATAGGGGTAAAAAGCAACAAAACCTTCAGAAAACAATGAATGAGGCTAGAAAAAAAAATCATGATACTCCAAGATGAAATAAAATAAAATGAATAAATGAATTCAATAAATTGAAAAGGTGTATCAGACATTACAACTTTAAATTCGCCCCCAATTTTATGTGAAAGTTTTACAATAGCTTCATATTTTTAGTTTACCTGGAATTTACTAAAAGATATTTTTAAATATTCTAATTTCCATAATTTGAAAATACTACAGTGTCACTAAATTTTTAATAAAAATGCCCCATTGACATTACTTTTTGGGGGGGTGGGTGGGGTGCATGGTCTGGGAATTGAACCTGAATCTCCAACATGGAAGGCAAGCATCCTACCACTGAACCACCCGTGCACCCTCCATTGACATTACTTTTTTTTTTAACTTTAGCTACTATATTTACTGCAATAATACAAATGACAACATGCCTGGATTGGGCCCTGATCCACTATGAAAGGTGTCCTTCTATAAAGGAGGGAGAACACAGCCAGAGACCAAGAGAGAGAAGATGGCCAAGTGATGATGGAGGCAGATCTGGCTAAGCCACAGCCTAAAGAAGGCTGAGGATTTCCTCCCAATCCCAGAAGCTGGGAGAGTGTCTTCCTTTCAGACTTCAGAGGGAGTATGTTTCTTCTGATACCTTGATTTCAGACTGCTAGTCTCCAGATCCACAAGATAATAAATTTCTGTTGTTTTAAGCCACCTGGTTCTTGGTACTTGTTATGGCAACCGAAAGAAACTAAATCAGAAGGCTTATAGGGAAGCTGGCCAGACAGACCCGCTCAGTTTATGATCCCGGCAGAAGAAAACAGTCCTCTGGACCGACTGTAGCTCAGGGTCAGAGCCAAGCCCTGGAAGCTCTGCCCGAGAGGGAAACAACATGGACAACAGAAAGTGCAACCAGAAGCCTTGAGACTTTCCATGCGATTATCCTGAAATCCCTTCTTGTATCTTGGCAATTCTTGCTTCTCCCAGAAATGTCAAAACATGCTAAATTTTGGGGAAATAACAACCACAGCATCAACATTGAAAATAAAGCTTTGCCTTTTCTAGAATTCTGATGCAGGAAGGAGCTGAAAGTATGGGAAGTTATGCCTAGGATGGCCTGTTTGCTTTTCCGTTTTCTCTTCTTTTCTGCTCACTGAAATGATGACACTAACAGAAAAACATAACTTAAATTTTAGTCCAGGGATTTCATAGCTATAAAATAATGCAACACTAGGCTTTAATCCTGATAAGGAGGGGAGGCTACAGGTAGTAGAGGTTGAAGATTATGTGAAGGAGGCAAGAATTCAAAGGAAGAGCAGTTATATTCAAGACCAGTTGTTCAAAAAAGAAAAAAAAATGATAAAATTTTGAGGAGAAAAAAAATATAAGACACAGCTCCATTAACTTCAGGGCAAAGACTGGGATAGTTGGAAATTATAAAACAGATTAAGGTTATTTGTGCAAATATTATTTAAAACCAAGAAGTTTTTCAAGGTTAAGATAGAAAAGGAGAAACAGGTTGGATATTTCTTCAAGACTTTATTGGTTCTCATTAAAATGTCAGTAAGAAAGAAGAAGTGGAAATATGACAGAAAAAGAAGAGAATTGCAATGGTGAAGATGCTACATTGAAAATGTTAGGGTGTGGTTCATTCCATGGATAGAAACTTCTAGGACTTATTCAGGTTTGAATGTCTCCATTGTGGGCAACATCTGAATTAAATAACACATTAACTGACATTCTTGAAAACAAAACTGCAAGTATATAAGTCTCCCAGGTAGTTTTTAAAATAGTTAATTTTTTTATGCATATCTCTATTTTCTTGACATTGTCTTTTTGATTTAACGCACATTTTATTTATTGTTGAGCAAATCTTATCTTACCAACTAACTGTGCACTCCTTCAGAGCAACAACTGAGCTTTATATTTTCCAGTTTCTGGAACATAATAGGACCTTGTTAAACTTTTCTGAAAAGCAATTTATTTTTATCTCTATAATGCTTTCTATAAATAACAAGCAGATTACTGGTATTTATTGCAATGTTGACATCAATTATAGTAAGAAGTTTACTTTTTCTTATTGAAAATAGTTACAATGTTCTTAAAAATGAAGTAGCAGATTGCAGTGCTCTTCAAGGGACTTGAGCATTGGCATGAAGGTTTAACAAGATTTTTGGAATTAGTGCTTTCCCGAATCATTTATCTTCACCCTGCTCCATGCAAATTATGCATCAAGATGATTATAGGTACTAGAGGCAATTACATGTGTCTAACCTATTAAGAGCACTCTAAATTCCACATAAATTAAGCCTGTTTCTAAGTGTTAATTAACTAAATGTATGAAAACTTGATTATAATTTGGACTCTGGCATTTGGAAAATTATAAATCCCCTTAAATTATCTTCCTTTATTGCTTCTCTTTTATTGAAAGTTTCTAAATGTGGTAAAATTATAAATCATAACACCAAAAAAAAAAAGATTGAGCTTGTCTCTCCTCTGTTTGAAAATTACACTGTTGATTTCAACTAATAGTACTTATTCAAGAAAGTCAGTTAATGTCCAAAAGTTGAATTTTGAGTAGACTTTATGTGCAATTTAAAAACTTATTGCTGTAAAAGTAAAGAATTGTCTGTTGCCAATTTTATAATTGTGAATTTTGGTCACACTCTACGCTTTGAAAAATACTCAAGGAATGTAGAGAAACCACAAATAGCCCCTTACAAGGATATTTTCTGTACTTTATAAAGAGAGAGTTGGAAAATAACCCCTAAATTTTTTCTTAAACAGTTGCTCAATTTATGAGCAAGATGACATAAATATCCCCCTTTTAACAGAGGATATATAAATTGCAGAGGGCCTGTTCTTTCTTTTGTTTGTTTGCTCTTGGACTTAGGTGATCTGTACCTAACTTGTGATTGCAGATTTATTAAATGTTTCCCACATTTCTATCGCTTTATGTTCATATTGAAAACATTTGTGTAACTTTTACAATTTAGTAATGGATACCTAAAGAATCTTACACAAAATCTATTAGTGACTACTATAAATGTGTTTATAAATAGCTATTATAGAGTCTTGAATTAATTTATTTGCATTTTAGAAATTTTACAAATTATGATTAGGTCCAAATAAAAAATGTAAATACCCATAAATCCATCCACAAAATAACATTTGGGACAAATTAGCTCATGCCCTTCTGACAATTTATGGACACTTACTCCCTATTCCATTTCATAACATGCCTAGTTTATCCATTCATACATAAAATAGTTTATAGGATCATCAAATATTCTTCATGGGCATAGTTATTAATTAAGGCTTGAATAATATGAATAAATTGTTCTGCAATTTATTTCATTATTAATTTCTTTTTATGTCATTTTATTGAGTATGTGGTTTGATAGCTAAGGATGAATATTAGATTTGGGGAAATAGTTGGCTTTTGAATAAACCAAATTAAAATTGTTGATTATTTGATCATTGAAAAAATAATTTGGCTTTAGAATCAAAGTCATAATAGCATGTCTGATTTTTATTGTAGTTGATTAACAATTAATTTTATTTTTCAATTGTTTTTCAGTCTTTAGGAATTATTGATTACCCCCTGTGTGCAATTCAGAAAGAAGTTCATTAAAGCATTTGACTCCAAATTTAATTTATTAACATTCCCTTGCATTTCTATTATTACTTTTATATATTTGCTTCTGTATATTTTATGTATATATGATTACTATGTATATCTTTTATATGAAGTGTATCTTAAAACTATCTAATATCTGTCTTTGATATACCTTTTATTTTTACCTTTGTTTTTCATTCCATTAAATTTCTTGATTTCTTGTAAGCATGCTTTTTTTTTCATATGGGCAGGCACCGGGAAACGAACCCCGGGTCCTCTGGCATCGCGGGCAAGTATTCCTGCCTGCTGAGCCACCGTGCCCCGCCCCAAACTTACCTTTCTGCAGAGGGAAGTGGATTTGGTAATTGTACTCAAAGTAAATCTTAGGTAACCTCTTTTTTTTTTTTTTTTTTTTAATTTCGTTTTGTGCTTATTATTGTATCCTGTTGTTTTCTCTTGTAATTTTTTTTTCTTTCTGTGGCTAATTTGATCAATGCATTGTTTATCTGATTTTTATCCACATTTATTGGTGATTTCTATTGTGTATTTATTTCTATTACTGTAAACTTTTTGTTCACAGTAATTAAATAGTAGAACGCATATTTCTTTATTAGAGGCAAAAAGGACATCTCCCATTATTCCCTTTCTCTACCACACTGACATAAACACCACACCACCACATAAAATTAGTTATTTAAAATGTTTTCCCATCCTAAATACCCATTTTCTAATGAAATTAATTTTTCTTTCTCCCTTTTCACTCCCTTATCCCATAACCCAAAGATTTTACTAAAATAAGGTATAAGAAAATTTTAACTCTAAGGTATGACAGTTTTACTTTCCCACATATTTTTTTACAATATTTTCTTCTTTTATAAATACTTTTATTAGCATTAATTACACGTTCCTGTCTTTCTAGAATTGATTACCTATTTGCTCATATTTTGGCTATGGCTGTTTGCTTTAGTGTTGAATAGTCATGACAGAGATTTTATGGCCTGCCGAGTCTATGCTATTTCTTTACTGAAAATGTTTGCTGACCCTTGGTCCTAGGTCACTATTCCAAGTCTTTATTATTACTATCTTCCCCTTCACTATCAACAGACTATATTTTAAGGAATGGGTTTCCAAATCTCCCTGAGTATCTTTACTATTTTAATCGAATGCCATTATTGTTTTTCACCTCACTTTATTTTACCAAGAAATTTATTTTCTGGGAGAACTGCTTATAATTTATCCCTCTGCCAGCTAGCACTCTTAAATGCTTTGCTTCTCCTTTGCCTACCCATCACCCTAGTCAACCTTGAGACTCAGGTGAATCTGCCGAGTAGTTTAACTGGCAATAGGTATTCAAGGAGAAAGAGTCATTGTAAGCAGCTGCTGGTGAAGTGTTAGATGGTCAAACAAAAGGCGTAATTTCTAGAGGTCATGAAGGGCTTAATTATCTCTTTCACAAACTGCAGTCCTCTTCCTCTTTTTATTTTTGACCTTCATTTGAAGATCTGCAATATAATGGTAACTAAAGATAGAGTTACATGTATGGCTTTGGAGATTCGTGCTTAGTTACAACCGATTAAATCAAGCCTAAATATGTAGCTGGGTTATATGATATTGGCATAATTACACATCAAACAATAGCATGTTTTCAGTCAAGATTAATTTTGCCAGGTTAATAACTCCATAGAATGAATGAGGGTAGATTATGTAAACAGAAATATGAAGTCAAATTTAAAAAATTACAAAGAGCTAACAAATTGGAGAGGCGATTCTAGGAAAATGGCCACTCCATTCAAATGCCTCTCTTCCTAACTTCCATCCAAAAGCCAGTTATTGAATACCTTCCCAGCTACTAGAGACTGGTGGAATTGAAGGATGTGTGAAAGTTCTTGGGGAAAGTCTCTTGGATGGTAAGTGTAGGGCTTTATTTTCTTTGGGATGAAGGTGGAACTGGGCCACAGTTCTTTGGTGCAATCTTGAAAACGCCACAAATCCTAAAGAACATTTGAACTAAAGTGATCCCTGAATTGTCTACAATTAAAGTGATCTGAGATAGTGTATAAATTAGAGGATGACATGCTTTAATCTCCGGGCACGCAAAGAATCTGTAGATCCTTGTTGAACCTATGGACCAAATTTAACCCTAAACCCTGGTCTGGGATAACCTGAGGATTTACAGAAATATATTTTGAGAAAATAATATTAAAGTGGCTTTATGTAAAAATACCAGGTACCATAAGATAAAAAAAAAATACAAATGTGACCAAGAATAGTCACATGGGAGGGACAGGTCACCTTTCAATGTTCTGTGATAAATGCTGTAGTAAAGGGTGAATAAGATATTATCAGATTATTGAGTTAAGGTCCTCAAGTTAATAGCTTTGCTGAGAAAAAAGCCAGTGGCTTTATTCATCTACTTTTAAAATCTTCTTTTTAAATGCAGGGGTATGAAAACCTTGTCAAACTCTCACTACACAATAGGGCATTGTTAGGTTCATAGTTCTTTTTGTTATAAGAACATAGAATTTGAAATCTATGATCATATATCATCCAAGATTCCAAATGGAATTCATATTTTTCACTTTTCTTTGATTTTGATGATAATTCCTTTGAGGGAAAGTTCATACCCTACAAACTTTATTATAACATAACATGACAGATCATTGTATCAATTATAATTTATTAAATTATGTGTGGGCCACTTTGAATAAAGGACTCAGTAAAGTTATGTTTGATGATATTAGGGGAATTATGAGAAGAAATAACACTAGAATTTCTTTGTCTCTTAAATCTGACCTTTACTTAATTTCATGATAGTCATGTCAGATTATATTCCTTCTTAATAAGTTTTTGTTTTACCCCCAGGGTGCCTGGGCCAATTCACCCAAGTGTAGATTGAAATGAACTTCAGGTCCTCAGATTCTTAGACCGATGATACCAAAGTAATTTCCTATATATAATATAGTGGCCTTTTCCCTTTTCTCAGTTTTGTTATTTATATTATTTATATCATACTTGTTCAAAAAAGAGAATATTGGTTGCTTTTTGTTAGAGAAAGATGTCATTGCCGAGAAGGTGGTGTAGGGAATATTTAGTCCATTTTTAACTGTTTGTCTGCAATTATACTGTTAAATTGAACTGTCTGAAGACAGATTAGCTGAAATTGATCTTCATCATAACATTAATAAGACAAGAAATAGCACCAAATGTTAGTATTTAAAGCTCAGTGTAAATATGTAAATGACTAGGGTCTTAAGTTGCTTTGTACAAACTGAAAGAAAAAAAATTGAGTTTGTGGTGATAGTTATTTTTTCTACCTACAAAGAATGAATAATTGAAAGTATGAGTGAAAAGAGAAAAATGTTAAATAGGGCTTATAAAGATTATTATTTCCATAAACTGGAGAATAAGTTAATCTTCTTCTTAAATGTTGTGAAGTTCTTAGTGGTTTTAAAAATGGATTGAAACGAAATCATGTTGACTTCATAGCCTGCAGTGGAAACACACTGAGCTTTAAATACTAACATTTGGTGCTATTTCTTGTCTTATTAATGTTATGATGAAGATCAACTTCAGCTAATCTGTCTTCAGACAGTTCAATTTAACAGTATAATTGCAGACACACAGTCAAAAATGGACTAAAAATTCCATACACCACCTTCTCGGCAATGATATCTTTCTCTAACGAAAATCAACCAATATTCTCTTTTTTGAACAAGTATGATATAAATAATATAAATAACAAAACTGAGAAAAGGAAAAAGGCCAATATATTATATATAGGAAATTACTTTGGTATCATCGGTCTAAGAATCTGAGGACCTGAAGTTCATTTCAATCTACACTTGGGTGAATTGGCTCAGGAACCCTGGGGGTAAAACAAAAACTTATTATTGCTAGAAAATGGAATTGGCTGCACTATTTCATTTTAGTGAGTTTGTTAGACATGATAAACTATACTCCATAAACAAGTGCACTCTCCTGATTATCAAAACTGCAGTTTTGCTTGTTCTTTAAAACTTTAGAAGAAAGAGAATTATGAACTCCTTCAATTCAATAATATAACTTCTATAAAATTGGTATTAAATATGGATAATTATCAGAAAGTTTTGCATTATCAGACATCTTTGCATTGTCACACATAGCATAAACAAAATAGGAGTAAGATGTTTTCTAATTTGTTTTAGTTGGCATCATATTTTAATATTTTTCCCATCTTTACTATCTAGGACATCACAACTTAAAATGCTGTCCATAAAAAAATAACGTAAATACAGTGTATTAGTTTTCTACTGCTGCCGTAAAATATCAACACAGACTTAGAGACCTGCAACAACATAAATTTATCTCATAGTTGCATGGGTTAAGAGTCTGACATGGCATCACCAGGCTTACATTAAATTACTTAGCAGTGCTTATTGCTTTTGATAGGCTTTTGAGGAGAATCTCCTTCAGATTGTGGGGAGAATACACAGTTTCTGAAGTTGTTGGACTCGGATTTTCAATTCCTTACTGACAGTCAGCTGAGAGCCATCTCAGTTTCTCTAAATCATCTCTCTGACTGACACTTCTGCCTTTCTCTTTCCCATTAAGGGCCGTGTGGTTACATTGAACACACCCAAATAATTCAGGATAGTCACCCAATTTAAGGTACCCTGTATTCTATATGCAAAATTTCTTTCATCATGTAAAGCAATATATTCATAGGTTCCAGGGATTAGGATATGGTCATATGTGTGGGGAGTAGAGGGCTTCACCCTGTCTACCATTTGTTTCTTGTAATTGGTGAGACATCACCATAATCTAAGCATTAGAGAAAGAATAATTTTTCTTCAAATCTAGACTCCATCTTTTATCAATCAATTCGAGATCACTGCTTGCTTTCATAGAGGCTTAATTTATAAACTGAGATAGATAGATACCTATCCAATAATCCAAGTCCTAGCACAGGACAGCTGGTGTGGTAAAAAGATGGCTTTTCATTTCTACCTTCTTCTAGCCTTTCCTTTGCCCACTCATTCATATTTGCTGTCCCCAGAAAAGTAGCTGTTTTTTTCTTTTTGTAATATAGCAAATGCTTCAAAATATGTTTCTTTTTTAATATAGCAATGCTTCAAAGAGTACTTTTTTAATGTAGCAAGTATTTGAAAAAATGTACATAATTTTTAATATAGCAAATGTCTCAAAAAAGTTTTTCTTTCTTTTTTTTTTTTTTTTGATACAGCAATGTTTTAAAGAGTATGTATTTATATTGCTGATTTTGTGCCCCAAGACCTGCTGGTTGGCCCTTACTAAATCTCCCCCAAGCAGGTAAAGTCTGGTATGTTCCAAACCAAACATAATTTAGCTTCCATCTTTTTTTATCTACCTAACTCCTGAAGTTTCTGCTTAGTTTCCTTGCTGTGAGCAGAAACACCACAAAATGGGTTGGGTTAAACAATGGGACTAGATTTGCTCATGGTTTAAGGTTAAGAAAAGTCCAAAACAAGGTTTCAGCAAGGTGATGCTTTCTCTCTGGAGACAATGAATAGTTGCTGGAGTTCCTTGGGTACCTGGCTTTTCTATCACATGATAATGCATATATATCACATGATAATGCAACTTCTCCTCTCTCTTCTGGGTTCTCTTTTTTGACTTCCAGCTTCTACTCCTCTCTGGTGTTTTCTCTCTCTGGCTTTTTCTATAAAGCCTCCAGCAATAGAGTTAAGACCCAACCTGGTTCAACTGGCCCTACATAAACTAAAAATAACATATTTACTATTTACAAAGGGTTTACATCCACAGGAATGGATTATGATGAAGAACATGTTCTGGAGTATATAACTCAACATGCCACAGTGAATGACATTCAAGCCGATGATGAGATGCTAACCCCAGACACTATCTTTGCCATTTTCACTCCATAACCAGCATTCAATATTCATTCCTGTTACATAGATACTACCAGCTAAGTTTTACTCACCCATGTCCATATGTCATGCCTTTTATCTTGGTTTTCTAAGCTATTTTTGTTATAGTCTCCCTAATGAGAGTAATTCAAAGGATGCTTTTAAATACTGTAACTGCTTGGCCTCTCAGGAGCATTCGGCACTTCTGACCATTCTCTCCTCCAAACACTTATTCTTCGCCACTGTGAGACCAGGCTTTCTTCTCCTATCATGGTGAGCCCTTTTGTCAATGTTTCTTCCTTAGTCTTACATGTTTGGCATCTTTTGGTCTACCATTTTTTTTTGTCTGAGGCCCTCTTTTCTTGTCATTTCACATACTTTTGCTTATTGATCTAAACATTTGACATTTTAAAAAATGTACATTTGTGTACCAAAGAATTTGAAACCGCTATAAATGATGATGAATTTCTCTACTTAAGGTTTTCTTTTGTCCTCTACTTTAATTTATATCTCACCATACACCTATATATTTTCAGAGAGGTCTTTGGATTCTTCTGTCATACTCTCATTATACTCTTTATTTCCATTCGTTTTACCATTCATTAAATATTTTCTCAGTAGTTCAGTATTTTTCTATCCTTCTAGACTATAAACATAACAATGAAAGAAATTGAGTTTGCCTTTTCCCCAACTGTATCCCCTGTGGTTAGCATAAAATATTGCAATATTCTCAGGGCTCAATACATGCTTGCTCAAGAATGAGTTATTAAATGAATGAATGAATGAATGAGCTTCTCTTCTTTTCTTTTATCTTGATTCTCTCAATTTATACTTTATTGTTAGATTTACTGTTCTGAAAAATAAAATTGATTATGCTAAGCATCTTAAAATCATTTTGTTGCTCACCTTCAATTTAAGAACAAAATTCACAGACCTTGCTATGGTATATTTGACTCATCATTGCTTAAATTAGAACAAGCACGTATTTAATTGGTGAAGAGCCCTGGAATTCCATTTCTCTTCTGTAATCCCAATAAATATAAGTAGACAAAATGCAATTAAAATCAAAGAAGTGACATGCATTCTCAATAGATTCCTTTAAGCTCAAAAGACTTCCCAGGCATTAAGTACCAGAAAAGTACTTGGATCTGAGAAGTCAGAGAGCAAACGTAGTTTGTTTGTTTGTTTTAATCTTATTTCTGTTATCTTGAACTTCCACCTTTGCTCTACATAGCCAAGTTTACCTATTCAAAGAGAGTCAACTATTAAAAAATCACAGCCTTGAATACTTAACATGTCTTTCTATGTAACATAATATCCTGACTTCTAGTAACTTATTGCAACCTAAGCACTACAGTGACAACTTTAGTCCAGGCACCTCTCCTCCACCAATACCAATCAAGTTCCTCAAATTCACCATATTCTTTCATTCAACACATATTAACTGAATGCCAACCATGCATAGATAGTTTTCTATGCTTAAGATAAATCAGTATATAAAAGAGAACTACCATATTATAAAGTTTACATTGTAGTATCATCTACTTGTATTTTATATATTTTAGAACCTTTTAATAAAAAGTAGTTTTTCCAGCTATATAAATAATCAAATATCACCTTAAATTTCAGCTTGTACATTATATTTCATGGGGGAGATTCTTCATCTGTTCCCTTCAGTCTAAAGCAGAACATTATTATAACACTTAGCACTCAAAACTGTAATTATTGGACTTTTTTTTCTTTCCAAGACTACAGTCACCTTCAGATTAGAGACTGTTTCATTTACAAACTCTATTCCAGATTCAGATATGGTTTTTACTGAAATAAAAGGCAATGCTAAATGTCACTTGTAAATGCTATATTTATACCTGGTAAAAGTAATGGGATAAAAAGAATGGTAGAAATGTTTCTGGATTATGGATCACTATGATAAAAATTAAAGACAAGTTTCTTGGACCAAGGATAATGGTGATAGAAATGTCTTTGATAGACTGAATGTGAGCTGTACAACCCCCAAGAAAATTTTCTGCTTCCTGCTTTTTATAGCCATCTACTGGCTACAGATATATTTGTTCTAATAGGCATGTCTCTAAGGAAGTGAGATCAATTCCATTTGATCTATTTGCTTTTGATTGGACTTAGTGAGTTCAACTCTCTCTCCTACACTGGAATCATCATACTTAAATTTATATTTCCATCTATATTCCTATCTAGATGTCCAAAACTGTAGCTGACAGAGGTATCTACCTGAGGCAGAAGGAGAGGCAGCCCATGTTGCTTCCTTTATAACCCTTTGAGCCCAATCAAATTGAACATTCTTAATGCTCAAATTATGTAATTAGATCCCAATTTGAGGTCCATAATAAGATGCCATGCCTTCTTAATGGAGCCAAATTCAAACAGACCTTAATTTGAAACCATAATGAAGAAGAAATTTCCTTTTTAGCCACTCTTCTCACTGGTAGGATGCCTGTGTGATTAGAGTTTTTTGTTTTGTTTTGTTTTGTTTTTTCCAAATGTTTGCCAGTGCTGGTACTCTTTTCCTAGACTACCTGTACTGGTCTGTGTTTCAATTTCTTCTCAAGTGTTTGAAGGCTGTCTGAGAGGTTAGCATTTTAGAAATTTTCCTAAGGAGCAGGGAAATATATGCACAAAATTCTCCCTTAACTGATTGGTTTTGCAGGTTCATATCTTTTTATGGTCTCTTCTCTTAAAACTTGAGGCATAAATCAGCACAATATAAGGGGAAAGAAGTGGATGGGTAATTTCAAGAAGATTTTGCTTTTCTTTCCCAAGAGTAGAATTTATTCATTCGTCATCAGCCTAATTTTCTACATTTACTATCAAAATATGGCTCAGTTGGAAAACCTCAGTCATAATATATTTCAGAAAATATGGAAAATAATCAAGCAGTTTTGTCATTCCAGCTCACAGTGATTCATAAAAATCCATGGTTGATGTCATTTTTGATGCCTCTTGTTTTATGCAAAAAGAACAAATTTAAATGGTTACTACTTTCTCTTTCTTCTACTGAAAGCATACTAATATTGCCAGTGCTTTGCCCTGGTGATTATCAATCTCAAACTAAATACATGACAGAGTAACAAGGTTGCCAGTGTCTGCTGATTCTAACATCATATATACAACAAAAATAACGTAGCTGCTAAAAACACAGATTGTGAAGTCAGAATGACAGGGTTAAAATCCAGGCCACAGACTGCATAGGCTGTCGGATTTTGCAAATATTACTTAGTGTGCTTAGGCTTAATTTCTTCACTTATAAAATTGTGAGAATAATGTACCCCTAACACAGTGAAGGATGAGGATTAAATGAGATAATTGCTGCAGAGTTCATAGCACAGTTCTTGATAAAGACAAGATGTGCAGTCAATATCTGCCTTTATCATTCATGCTGTAAATATTAAGGCAGAAACAGAGTGAACTCATATGAGACTAAAAAAACATAAAAAAACAAAAACAGAACTATGTAAGACTCTAATATCTGCTGAAAAGGAGATATCTCCTTTAAAGTATCTGTCTCATTTCCAGGCATCTCTATTAAGAACCCAGCATTGAAATAAATGTCTCTCTTGAGATCTTTTATAACAAAAATTAATTGTACTGATGGTGATATATCATTTTTATTATAAAAACAGTAGTTACACATACCAGCCTGTGCAATAGAATCTTGATTTATACCTATTATCATGTGTAATGAGTAATAACATCTTATTACATTCACAAAAGTAATCTGGTTTGGTAAATAAATTATTTGATCAAATTACTTTGATGGGTATAGAATCAATCTTCCCCAGTCCCTCAAATTTCTTTCTTTCTTTTTTATTTATTTATTTTTTTGGTTCAAACACTTATTCCACAGATAGATTAAATAAATTATAAGGAAATATACATTTATTCACTAATCAACAATTCAGTTGATTTCAATGGCCAAATTACTATCACTTCTCACACATAATATAATGAAGGTTCACATGCATGTCTTGGATTTGTTTTTCCTCTGCTTGGAATTCTCTCTCTCGCCTCTCCCTATATCTTTATCCCCTTATCCTACTGGTCTCCTTGCAAGTGATTAAGTTTCCAGTTTATAATCTATAATCGTACAGGCTAAGTGAGGACCTCTCTGCTCTGAAATTCATTTCACTTTTATTGTCCTTACATTTTTAAAACAATTTTATTGAAATAGAGTTCACATAGCATATGTCACAAGTTTAAAAAATACAATTCAGTGTTTTTTAATATATTCATAGATGAAAGCAACCATACACACAATTTAGAACATTTTCCTCAATCAAAAAAGATTTGCTGCATGCTTTTGGTATCAACCATCCTCCCCCCATCTCACTCACCCCCCCAATCTTAGGCAACCACTATTCTACTTTCTATCTTGATAGATTTCCTGCTCTAGATATCATATAAATAGGATCATAAAGTATGTGGTCTTTTCTGACTGGATTCTTTCACTTGTCATGAGATTTTCAAGATTTATCCATTTTGTAGTATGTATCAGTCTTTCATTTCCTTTGTATGGATATACTGCATATTACTTATTCATTCATCAGTTGATGGATATTTGGCTGCTTTCCCCTTTTTGGTTATTATGAATGATGCTGCTGTGAATACTCAGGTCCAAGTATGCTCATGGGCAGTGTGAAGTTTCTATGTGGACTTATGTTTTCATTTCTCTTGGGCATATGCATATGAGTGTAATTGCTGGGTGTTATGATAACTCTGTTTATTTAATATTTTGAAGGACAACCAGGATGGTTTCCAAAGAAGCTGCACCTTTTACATTTCTACCAGCAGTTATGATGGTTCCTATTTCTCCACAACCTCATCAACACTTATTATTTTTGAATATTTTCATTCTAAACTTTCTAATAGGTGTGAAAGTTTATGCCATTGTGGTTCGATTTGCATGTTCTTCATAATTAATGATTTTGAGCACCTTTTCCTATAGCCCATTCTTATCATCTCTATCCCATAAACTGAACCACATGGTTATATAATCTTTTTCTACTTCCAGCACTGTATTGAAAACATTTCTCAAGGTCCTTGGAATTGTCAAATCTAATGGCTTACTATGAAACTCTTGGTAAATGTTGATGCCTTTGACCACTCCTTAAAAAAAAAAAAGTTTTCTTTCTATCAGTGTAGTGGTTATCTGCTTCTTTCCTATTTTGTGATTGTCCTGATTAATTTTCCCTCACATAATATATTCTGACCCCTAGACTGTAAAATGTTGCTATTTTTTCTTTGAACTTCTATTTTCTGTCTGCATCAGTTTTTGAGGAAATATCTATTCATATACTTTATTATATAGTATAACATATATACAAAGCAAAGAAATAAAAAAAGCCATAGTTTTCAAAGCACTCTCTGAAACGTGGTTACCGTATAGATCAGCATCAATCGAGATTATCATGTGATTTTTCCCTTTCTGTTTGTTAATGTGCTGTATTACATCAATTTACTTTCTTGTGTTGAACCATCCTTGCATTCCTGGTATAAATCCCACTTGGTCATGGTGTATAATTCTTTTAGTGATTTGCTGATATTTTGTTAAGAATTTTTAGATCTATGTTCATTAGGAAGATTGGCCTGTAATTTTCCTTTCTTATAACATCTTTACCTAGTTTTGGTACCAAAATGATATTAACTTCATAAACTGAATTAGGTAGAGTTCTTTTTTCCTCAATTTTTTGGAAAAGTTTGTGTAGGATTGGTGCTAGTTTTTTTCTTGAATGTTCGATAGAATTCCTTTGTGAAGCTATCTGTCCCTGGGCTTTAATTTGTAGGAAGATTTTTGATAAATAATTGAATCTCTTTACTTGTGATTCGTTTGTTGAGATCTTCTATTTCTTCATAAGTCAGTGTAGATTATTTGTGTGTCTCCAGGAATTTGTCCATTTCATCTAAGTTGTCTAGTCTGTTGGTGTATAGTTGTTCATAGTATCCTTTTATGATTTCTTTTATTTCTTCAAAATCTGTGGTAACACACCCCTTCTCATCTCTGATTTTGTTTATTTGCATCTCTTCTCCTTTTTTCTTTGTCAGTCTTGCCAGTGACCCATCAATTTTATTGCTTTTCCAAAGAGCCAATTTTTGGTTTTATTGGTTCTTTCTATTGTTCTTTTGTTCTCCCATTCATTTATCTCCACTTTGGTCTTTGTTATTTCTCTTCTCCTATTTGCTTCAGGGTTAGTTTGGTGTTCTTTCTCAAGTTCCTCCAGGAACTTCTCAGCACAGCCTTTGCTGCATCCCATAAGTTTTGATACAGTGGTTTCTCATTTTCATTCATCTCCAGACAGCTACTGATTTCTCTAGCAATTTCTTCTTTGACCCACTGGTTATTTAAGAATGTGTCATTTAATCTCCATATATTTGTGAATGTTCTTGTTCTTTGCTGGTTATTGAGATCCAGCCTCATCACATTGTGATCAAAGAAAGTGTTTTGAATAATTTCAATATTTTAAAATTTATAAAGACCTGTTTGTGCCCCAGCATATGATCTATCCTGGAGAATGTTCTATGAGCACTAGAAAAGAATGCATAACTTTGTTCTTTAGGATGCAATGATATCTATATATGTCTGTTAGATCTAATTCATTTATCAAGTTATTTAACTTTGCTATTTCCTTGTTGACCTTCTACCTGATTGTTATATCTATAGAGGAGCATGGTGTATTGAAGTCTCCTACTATTATTGTTGAAACAGGTATTGCTCCCTTCAGTTTTGCCAATGTCTGTTTCATATATTTCGGAGCTCCTTGATTGGGAGCATAAACATTTATGATTGTTATATCTTCTTGGTGAATTGCCCCTTTAATTAGTATACAGAGTCCTTCTTTGTCTCTTATGATGTCTTTAAATCTAAAGTGCATTTTGTCTGATATTAGTATAGCTACTCCTGCTCCCTTTTGGTTACAACTTACGTGAATTTTTTTTTTTTCATCCTTTCACTTTAAACCTATTTGTATCCTTGTGTCTAAGATGAGTCTCTTGTAAACAGCATATAGTTGGATTATGTTTCTTAATCCATTCTTCCAATCTGTATCTTTTAATTGGTAAATTTAGTCCATTAACCCGCAAAGTTTTTACTGAAAAAGCATTTCTTGATTCCATCACCTTATTTTTTTTCTTTTATTTGTCAGATCTATGTATTCTTTTCCTTCTTTCTATTTGTATTATTTAAATTACTGTTAGTGGTACTCTTCAGTTCTGTGCCATCCTCCAGACCTCCCTCTCCTGTCTTTTTTTTTTTTTTTTTTCAGCTGGCAGAACTCCTTTTTGTATTTCTTATAGGGCCAGTCTCTTGTTGACAAATTCTTTCAGGACTTCTTTGTTTGTGAAAACTTCAATATCTCCCTCTGTTTTGAAGGACAATTCAAAATTGGATACAGAATTCTTGGCTGGAAGTCTTTCTCTTTCAGGATCTTGAATATATCATGCAACTGTCTTCTTTCCTCCAGGGTGCTAGTTGAGTAGTCTGAACTCAGTCTTATTTGATTTCCCTATGTAGTAGATTGTTTTTCTCTTGCTACTTTCAGGATTTTCTGCTTTTCTTCAACATTTGACAGACTGATTAAAATGTGCCTTGGGGAAGGCCTATTTGGATTTATTCTGTTTGAAGTTCTTTGGGCTTCTTTGATTTGTATATGTATGTCCTTTGTGAGGGTTGGGAAATTTTCCCCCATTATATCTTCAACTACTCTTCCTAGCCCTTACTCCTCTCTTCTCCTTCTGGGACACCGATGATTTTTATATTTGTGCACCTTGTTTGGCCTATCATTCCCATAAGTTCCCATTAAATTTTAGCCATCTTTTTTTGCCATTTGCTGTTTTGAATTCTTTAAAGTCAATTATACTTTCATCTATATCACTTATTCTTTCTTTTGTCTCTTCAAATCAGTTTTTGTGTACCCCTAATATGTTGTTTATTTGGTCAACAGAGTCTGTAATCTCTGTGATCTCTGCTATTTTTCTACTTATTCTTCAAATTCCTCTTTGTGCTCTTCAACTGTCTTCTTGATCTCCTTTATGTCATTGTCTATACCACTTATTTTATTAAGTAGAGTTATATGAACATCTTTGATTAGTTGTTCCAATGTCTATTTCTTCTCTGGTGTTGTAATTTGTTCATTAGGCACATCTATATCTGTCTGCACTTGATATGCTTAATGATCTTCTGCTGTCTGAGTCACATGATTTACTTTGGGAGTTGATTTCTTTCAGTAGTCTAAGGCCTTGTGTTTGCAGGATGGTTGTACAACAGGGAGCAGGGCACAGGGCAGAGCACTCAGTATAGTGATTTTTTTTCAGGGCAGGTATGGGCACAAGTTGGGGATGTTACACTGATGCTTGTGAATATGGGCACCCAGTAGCCAGGTAGGATGTATGGGTGAGGGTGCACAGGTCTTGGGGTTGTAACCCTGGTGCGCTGGTCTAAGGCACTGGGTCCTTTGTGCACATGCATAGAGCTGTGGCAGCAGGCCAGTCTTACACCTTCATGGATTGGGTGCAGATGAGACCCAGCTGTGCAGGTTGCACTTTCTCAGAGCTGGGAAGTGAGGCTGAGGGCTGAGCACGTGAGCGGTTTTAGGACTGTTGTAAAGTGCTATTTGAAGAGCTTAATGATGTGATTGGGGGCCATGTACATGCATGAGCGTGTGAGTGCCATAAACAGATGCACTGAGCTCAAGGAGGGCAGATTGAGGCTGTGCTACACTATGGGCAGGAGGTGGCATAGCCCAGGTATGGAGTTTGCAACCCACAACTTTTATGCTCTGGCAACAGTCTGCAGGAAACAGGGAGGGGGAAGTAGTGCTCAGAAGGGGTGCAGGAGAAATAGGTTGGGCTGCACTTGGGATGGGGGAGGGGGGCAGGTATGTGCACTGGGTGCTGGTGGGGTGGGGGTGCCTGAAGCATGGGGAATGGGAGCAGGTGACAGGGTTCAGGTGTGTGGGGTGTGGGATGAGTCTCTGGTCATGGGGCTGCATTGGTGAGGGCAGCATGCCCAGGGAACACGGCCTGGCTTACTTCCTAGTCCCATGTTCCCATCCATGCACTCCCATGGGCTCTGCCACTCCACACCTCCATGCCAGTCTCCAGCTTTCTACCTCTCAGTTCCTCGGCGTCTGCAAGCAGGGCTGCCACATGTGGTGCGGAAGGCTCTCCCAGGTCAGCTGCATTCCCATATCGCTGCTTCAGTTGCCCTCCTGTCCCTTCTCTAACTTTTCCATGGAGCAGAGCTAATCACAAGCTATACTAGTCGGCCATCTTCCTGGAATTCTCTATTAATATACTTTTAATTCTCAAATAAGTTGTTACAAATTTGTCTGAAATTCTTCTATAGAAGATAAATAAAATGTTATAGTTCCAAATATTTTGGCTTAACCTTTACATTAAACTTAATGATAAAAAAAATAAATGGAGGATTTGTTGAAATACGTCTTTTGGCAAATGCTAAATACTGTGTTAATTCTTATTCTTTGTTTAGAACAAAAAAAAAGGAGGATTGAGGATCTATATAATATTCAAATACGATAGTAAAATTCAAATTAACCTTTACATGTGCTGAATCTTTTCATCAAAACAGTTACATTATATTTACTAAATCTGTTAGAGTCCCCCTTTATTATTGAAAGTTTTTGCAATAATATCTGTATTTCAAGGAGTATCAGGTAATTTTTAAAAAGAAATCCTTTCCATTCCTTTCATTGATAGGTATGTTTCTCCTCCCCCTGAATTAAGAATTGTATTCTATTTCCACTCCCCTTTGAAGCTGGCTATCAATGAGATGGCTTTTGACTAATGGATAAAGTGCTCTACTGGTTAAACCAATGCTACGCAACATCCAAATTTAGGTATTAAGAGATCTACAACCTCTACTATCACCTCTTTTTCACTTTTTATTTTGCATGGGCAGGTACCAGGAACTGAACCTGGGCCTCAGGCATGGCAAGCAAGAATTCTGCCACTGAGCCACCATTGCATTGCCCCTCTTTTTGGTATTTTTTTTAAAAACTCAAACTTTATACTTTGAGGAAGCACAGTCTAGCAACCTAGAGAGGTCCTGAGAGCACATGGTAAGTGTGGGGTCCAGATGTACAAGCCCTTCAAATGGATTGTCCATTTTAATTCACCATCACCAGCCCTACAGCTGGCAGCTGCAGCTGAGTTCTCAAGCCACAGCAAGAAACAACTTCCAGTCAATCCAATGAGGTCATTTTGGTCATCCAGCCTCTTATGTACTACTCTAGCAAAAGCAATGTAAAGCAGTAAAGGGCCCTGACAAGCCCCACACAAATTGCAAGCAAACAAAACTTGTGAATGTTCTAGGCCAGGGGTCAGCAACGATTTCTGTAACGGGCCATATGTGGGCCACGTATGATCTCTGTCACATACTCCTTCTATTTTATAATACTTTTAAAATGTAAAGCTGATCTTCACTCATGGACCACACATGTACAGACTGCAAGCAGGCTTCAGTCCATGAACCATATTTTAACATCTCCTATTTAAGCCATTAAATTTTAGGGTAATTTCTTATATAGCAATAAATAATCAAAACCACTTATAGTATATAAGCTGCAGATTATATTCTGAAGTATTTATTAAAATACGTGTAGAGTATTTATTCACTTAAAGATTAAGCTGAGTTTTCATACTGTGTTCAATATTCTTATCTACTTCAATGTAATTGCTAGTACTTATTTTTTTCTCAATTAAGCAAAGAAGAATATTTTTGTATATAAGAATCCTAGAGAATAGTTAAGAGTTATTCTGATGACATTTAATCTCTACTCAAAGTATTATTTAAAAATATTCATATCACATTAGTTTCATTCTCATGCTTATGAAATGTCTTTCTTCATCATATGTCTTATTGTGCTTTATCTTTTGACTCCTGAAGTAGATACACTGTGAAGTTGCATGATCATAGCAATGGGTTCACATAAGCATGTTTTCATAATATAGACAAAACTAAATTCTTTACCACAATTTCTCAAGAATGCTGCCTCTTTGAACTTTGACTTTTAATCTGCAGTTTCTCTCTCATAGGGTGATTTTGGAGTAGGTATGTTTACTTTGGGGATCCAGCTCTAGAAAGATGATCGGGGCACAGTTAGTTTGGGTTTAGCAGTATATATTTATGCTCAATGTATTGATACCAATATTAAAGTAACTTTTCCAAGCTCTCCCTTCTGCTGTATGTTTCCACAACTTTATGCAGGAGAAGATGTTTCTGAAACTAATAATGTCAAGAGGATTTGTAATATGTTGGAGACAGCTTTTGAGTGGTATTAATGAGGTTTGAGTTGCACCATCACTCTCTGAGCCTCTTCCAAAGCCTTGGATGGAGTCCTAGGAATGTTTTCACATTATCATGATTTTTATTTAAAAAATATATTTTTAAAAAATATTTTTGTAAAGATTCAAACATTGCAAAAGCTTCAACCCCTACACTCCACCCCAAAACATGGATCAATCGTATGCATTCTTCATTATTCCATAATTTAAAATAACATTGGCCTGGGATCAAATTTGCCACAGTGCATTAAAGATTTCAAGTTGCTGATATTTAAACTGTGAATAAAGCTTGGGGGTTCCAATCAGAGGAAACCCATTATCTTTGGGACTCAAAGAAAAGTGGTAGGATAATAAGTGTGTTTTTTTACTGATTAATTATTCCTAAGAGAGGGCAGGGTAGAATCAAATGCAATTGTTGGAGTTTATGACAATTCTATTTTAATAGCATCACTCCTTATGATTAATACTAATCCCTGAGAGAATACAGTCACTTCAAGTTTAGTATATATTGATACATTTCTAATGATGTCTCTTGAGTACATTGTTCCTTACATTATTCATGTGCACTCAAAAACGTATGAGAAATTACTTCTAGGCTTAGTTTAAAAAGCATAATGCTATAGAGCAGACAATTTTATTTTTTATTATATACATGGTGAGTTATATGGATCATTAGATTTCTGATAGATTGTTAGAAAGCCTAGAGATAAAATAAATGTCCTCTATTGAAGGTGGCTAATTTTTGCATAAAGTTTTCTTAGCCCCAATTATCCTAACTCTTGCTTGTCTACCCTCTGTTGCTCCTAGATTTAGGATTTGTCATTTTACTTTATATTATATGATTTTCCAAGTACCTTAAAGTCCCTTCAATACTAAGGCATGATCTAAATAAAGTATTACTAATAAAAAATAATGACTACAAGTAAGGTTGAGCCACCGAATAAGCCTAACTTTGTGACAATCTCTCACTGGTTCCCTAGCATACTTTTGATGCTGAGAGTATTTATCTAAATTCCATCTTGCTATTAAAAAAAAAAGATTCCCTAGAAGCTTTTAGATAGAAGTTTCATACTAGTACAGGTTCAAAGATTTGTTTTACCTGAACAGTACCTTCATTTCACAGAATAGATTCTGTCCTGGAGTTTTACAAGTGACTGTTTATCTTCACTACACACCCAAGACGGACCTGCTGAGCACAAATCTTGAATCAATTCTGAAAAGTGCTTTAAATATTTTATATACAATTGTGGGAGTGTCTGGATTAATTTTATGGCTTCAAAGATCAAAATAGCCAATGTTGCTATATTAGCAATATGTTTATCGATTTTATAAAGTATGCTTGATTTCCAAACCTGGTCAATTTCCACAGACACTGAAACTCTTCCTTCCTTCTTGGGGTACCCTGTTCCACTCTTGCCAGGCCAGTCTAAACTAATTTATATTTCCCATACTCCTAGCCATATGTTAGGTGTTTGATCCAAAAAAGAACTGCATCTTATTGCATGAATAATTCCAAGAGGTTCACTATCAGAAGATCATATTGGTCCTGTCCATAAATGATTGCTTGTCTTGTGTTGATTAGGCTCGTAAAAGAATTAGTGCTACTGGCCCATACCTGACCTCTTTTCTTTGTCTTCCTATCTCCAGTGACCCATGATGCTGAGGCTACACTGAGTCATAAAAAGACAGTACTGTCACTTTGGTGTTTTCTGCCTCAGTGGAGAATGAAAAAAGTTTGGTGTTTATTCTGATGATAAACATTTCTGTTTAGAAGCAAGTGCCAGTATTTCCATGAAGGATGGACAAGGAACATTAGTTAGCCTAGGTGAACCTATGTTTCATCTCAAAACTCTCATCAAGGAACCATGTAACTCACAATTTACAGGGCTCAGCCTTAACTCTTTTGTTGTTATTTGTTTTTTCCCCAAAGTTACTGACAAAAGGATGTTGAGAATATTTTTTCCTTGAAAATCTCTCTCTGAGAAGCATATTTCCTTTTTGGTGTTTTGGTGGTGGTGGAAAAACTATCATGCAAAACTTTCTACACAAGCAATAGAAATAAATACAAACTAACTCCTTTAAAATATAATTATATAACAACTGACTCTTAGAAACTCAGAATATAAAAGTAATATTCTAGTCCAACATCTTCCTAGCTTTCCTTTGAAAGAGGCACATTTGCGGAATGTTGCCTCTGCCTCTATAGAATCTCCATAAGTATTCCACAAGAAATTTGGAAATGTTATCACAACCAAACATTTCCACAATTTAATCACCTTTTAAATTTTATATCCAATGTATTGATTTTCCAGAGAGAAAATAACCTTGCTAGAGGCATAGTTGTTACTGTCAAGTCAAATTTGTGTGTTTTTATACTAATGACCAATAATCAGGGATTCCATGTTTTAGAGACTGATTAATGAGTACAGAAAACTTGGACTAGGAATACCGCTGTCTATGAGGGCAGATGTGCTAAGAGTAGTGGGTGATAATATTTCAAGAGCTGAGCAAAAAACATGGAAGGAAGATAGGGAGCTACAAAACTTGTTACAGGCAGACTCAAGCTAGTTTATTGAATATCCCCTGGCATTTTCATACCATGGAACACTGAAATCATCAGATTAGTCTCCTGCCATCATAAATGTCTTTCATGACTAATGATCTTAAACCATTGTAATAAATAAACTAACAGGGAAGGATATTCTATTCAAGGTTGTGGTATCTATTATGATTCTGTAAGTAGACAATGGCAACAGACCTGAAAGCAACTTTGTGCACCATAATTTTTTTTGGAAGTTCTATAACAGACTTGCCCATTATATAAGAGGGGCTTTGTGATGCTATGCTTTGCACAATGAGCTTTCAGGAACAAAATGAACACCTGTTGAAATATGTTAAATCTCAACAATATGAGGCCTAAAATAAATGTTCAAGTTCGGACTCATTTTAATAGAAAGATAGGTCAGGTTATATTTCACAATACCAATGATAAGTGGCTTAATTCAGCAGAGGTCTATTTCTTGCTTGCACTAAGACTAAACTGAGTCTGGAAACTTCTGGACGCTGTCTTCAATGTGATGCTTCAGAAATTCATCTGCTTCCATATTGATGCTTCTCCCTCTCAATACATGGATTCATGGACACCACCACAGAGGCAGAAAGAATGTAGAGAACATAGATTTTCTCTCAAGTACCTCAGACTGAAAATGACACATGCACTTCTCACAGCTTATTGGTAAGAATTGAACATAGGTCTACAAGGGGGTTGAAAAATGTGGTCCATGAATTGGGTTCTAGAAATCTCTGTCAAGAGGCTTTTTTTTTCTCTTTTATTTATTTATTTATTTATTATTAATTAAAAAAAATAAACTAACACAACATTTAAAAAATCATTCCATTCTACATATGCAATCAGTAATTCTTAATATCATCACATAGATGTATGATCATCATTTCTTAGTACATATGCATTGATTTAGATAAAGAAATAGCAAGACAACAGAAAAAGAAATAAAATGATAATATAGAGAAAAATAAAAATAAAAATAAAAAATACAAAAATATATAAGAAAAAAATAAAAAAAAAACTATAGCTCAGATGCAGCTTCATTCAGTGTTTTAACATAATTACATTAGAATTAGGTAGTATTGTGCTGTCCATTTTTTTTTTTTAGAAATCATACCATTCTACATATGCAATCAGTAATTCTTAACATCATCACATAGATGCATGATCATCGTTTCTTAGTACATTTGCATCGGTTTAGAAGAACTAGCAATATAACCGAAAAAGATATAGAATGTTAATATAGAGAAAAAAAATAAAAGTAATAATAGTAAGAACAAACCAAACCAAACCAAAACAAAAACCTATAGCTCGGATGCAGCTTCATTTAGTGTTTTAACATAACAGGCTTTTTAAATGAGGTCTTTTTGGTAATATGAAATCAGTTCTGTCTAAATTATTGCTATTTTGTTGTTATGTTTCTTCATTTGACTACATGTGAAAACATTTTTTTTAAATAAATCCTGCTAGGAACCAGGCTATATCTTGATTGGAATTTAAGTAATTATATATAATGACCTCTTAGTTACTAAGTTTAGAGAAACTGATTTTCATATGAGAAGATCAGGAGATTTTGTGTGATTTTTACTAAGCAGCAACTAAATGTCAATGTATCTTGTGTTTAATTCCCGTAGATCCCTATTTGTACTGTGTATTTTCCCTGTACACTGTGCAAAGACAGGACAAAATTGTGCATATAATAAAGTCATAAGATTGACCAAGGTTTAGAAGCTGTGCCGGTTTGAAACTGTTGTGTACCCCAGAAAAGCCATGTTTTCTACTCCTAATTCAATATTGCTGGAGGGGATCTTTTGGTTTAAGTTGTTTCCATGGAGGTGTGACTCACCCAATTATGATAATTTTGATTAGGTGGCTTCCATGCAAATGTGACTCCACTCATTCAAGTTGGGTCTCTTACTGGAGCCCTTTAAAATGTAACCAATTTGGAAAAACTTCAGAGCTGACATAGAGACGTTTGGAGATGCAGAAAGAAAACCTCCCTGGGAAAGCTGTTGAAAACCAGGATCCAAAGTTACCAGCAGGCACCAACTACTTCCCTTTCCAGATAGGCCTTTCTTCTTGAGTCAAGACATCCCTCTCTGGATGCCCTAGTTTAGACGTTTTTATGGACTTAGAACTGGAAATTCAGCATCTAATAAATTCCCTTTATAAAAACCAACCCATTTCTGATATTTTGCATTTCTGGCAGCATTAATAAACTCAAACAGAAGTAGTTTGAGGCAACTGTTATTTCACTCTGCAATATATATTACTCTTTTATATCTGCCACTATAACAAAGCACAGGCTGCTCACAATTAACTCCCTTGCATTCCTGAGTTTCAGGCAATAACTTAACCATGGATGCCATGATGTGGTGTTTATATATGAATTTACAGTCCATATTCCTGCTTTACTGGTTAATATCATGTTGAATCATTCTGTCTGCCAATAAGGTAGAATCAGATGTTGTATTTTTATTGCATTAATGGACATATAATAAGAAATGTTCACACTTTCTTATAAATCTTCATAGTCTCCATATCGAGAATCTATGAAGTCATATAAATTCAAGAAAATCCATCAGAAAAAAATAATATCTGTTATGTACTGCTTTTCAGTTATCTCGTTCCTTTTTCATGACTATACTATTAGGTTTAAACATGTAATTAATTCAAATTAATATATATTTTTCTTGACACCATGTATTTACATTTTTCTTGAAGAGATCGTTTTTTTTTTTCTTTGTTTTAGAGAAAATTCAGTCCACAATTTCAGTCTTTTGCATTCTGTATGCTGTTGGTAATAAGATTAATACAGAAATGCTCATTTATCTCATAGCTGAAATATTACATCACATGTTTTCATTGATAAAAAATAAAATAGAAAGACAAAAGATTATGGAAGAGGTCTAGGACTCAATTCATTGTAAACCTTCAAAAATAAAAGGACGTTATACTGATAGTAATAAAAATATAATTACCTTTGACTTAACAGATATTTGCTTAACTATTTTCACCCAGAAATATGACTTAGAAGAATCTGACCTATTTTGAAATTAATGGATGATTTTTCTCAATGACAAAGTTAAAGACAGAATAACTATGAATTTTCCTAGATGTTTCAGTTTGGTAAAGCTCCCAGAATGCAATATACCAGAAATGGGTTGGCTTTTATAATGGGGATTTATTAAATTACAAATGCACAGTTATTAGGCCATGAAAAATGTCCAACTCAAGGCATCAGAGGTGCAATACCTGGATTCTGAAAACAGGCCATGGGCATCTGGGACACTTTTGCCAGATAGAAAGGCACATGATGACATCTTCTGGTCGTTTGGGCTCCTAGGTTTTGTTGATTTCAGCTTCTAGCTTCAGTGGCTTCTCTCTGTTTTCTGTAAGTCCTCTTTTAGATTCTCTGTGATTTTTATCTAAACTTATGTTCTAGTTTGCCAGAATGCAATATACCAGATACAGAATGGCTTTTAAAAAGGGGAATTTAATGAGTTGCTAGTTTACAATTCTAAGGCCAAGAAAATGTCCCAATTAAAACAAGTTTATAGAAATGTCCAATCAAAGACATCCAGGGAAAGATACCTTGGTTCAAGAAGGCCGATGAAGTTCAGGGTCTCTCTCTAAAGTGAGAAGGCACACGGCAAAGAATCAGGGTTTCTCTCTCATCTGGAAGGGCAGATAACGAACAGGAGGACATCATCTGCTAGCTTTCTCTCCTGTCTTTCTGTTTCATGAAGCTCCCTGGGAGGTGTTTTCCTTCTTCATCTCCAAAGGTCACTGGCTGGTGGACTCTGCTTCTCATGGCTACGTCGTTCTGCTTTGCTTTCTCTAAATTGCTCCTGTTCTCCAAAATGTTTCTTCTTTTATAGACTTCAGAAACTAATCAAGACCCACCCAAATGGATCGCTTCCAGCTAATCTAGTTTAATAGCCACTCTTGATTAAATCACATCTCCAGGGAGATAATCTAATTACAGTTGGAAACATACAATTCTGAATAGGGCTTAGAAGAAACGGCTGCCTTTACAAAATGGGATTAGGATTAAGACATGGCTTTTCTAGGGTACATACATCTTTTCAAACCAGCACACTTCTCTTTATTTCTCTTTGCTTCTGTTTGTTTGTCTTTTATTCTCATAAAGGATTCTAAGAAGAGGATTAAGACCCACATTGAATGAGGTGGGTCATATTTCAATTGAAATAACCTAATCAGAATGTTCTACCTACAATAGGTCTGTACCCATAGGAATGGATTAAAAGAACATGGATATATCTGGGGTACATAACAACTTCAAACTACCACACCGAAACTGTATGAAGTTCATATTTTTGAAAAAGAATTATCAAAATACAACTGTAACTCAGTCTTCTCCTTTATTCTCATTTTGTCTTAAAATTTTACGTGAGTGCATGTGTTCATTGAGTCCATTTGCTGATTCATCAAGAAAAAAGATTCAGAAAGTGAATATAGTTTGTCATAATTACAGCGTGAGACATTTTAGATTTAACAACATTTTAGGATTTAAAATTGCTTAGGGTATTTACTTTTCAAAAACTATTAAATACTAACTTAGGCAAAATTCTATAGCTAAGGAAAGTTTATTTTTTAACTTGATGTGCACTCAAATTTTGATATGAAAAGAGTATCAATGTACATTGAATCATGCCCAACATTTCCAATTTGGAAAATCATCTTGTAAAAAAAAAATTAAGGAATAAATAACAAAATAACGGCTGTTTTAATTTAATAAAAAATAAATGACAATCTTTCCATTAAAACTGCATTTTTTCTTAGTAAGTGTTGGATTTTAATATTTTATAGTAGCCAATCTGGCATATTCTTTTATTCTTTTATTGATTATTCTTTATTCCTTTTGATTGTCTAGTACTATCTCTAAGTTTAAAAAATTCAAATTAAGTTGAAGTCTTATATTAATGTGCTCACATTTGTTCCTGTTACCGGTGCTTTTCCTATTCCTTTATCCTACAGCTTATCTTTGTTTATAGATTCTCAAAGGACTTGAACTAAAAAATGTACCTAGGTTTTTAAAAAATAATAATGACTAAAATAATGGTGATGTTAATTGTTGACACAATGAGGTGTTGATATAATTTATCTATCACTGATGAGATGGATACAATTTATCTATCACTTTGATGAGAAAACAAATCTGAAATAATTAGTTTGTGGTAAAACACTACCGGGGGGTATATTTTGTTCCCCAAGCTGTGTGTCCTTGAAGATATAATTTTTCTTTACACTTACTCCTCACATAAAGTTCCAAATGAGGAAGAGTACATTTTGATTGATGGATATATGGAATTGAAATAGGAATGCACATCTCAAATTAATAGTAAAGGTAACTACTTCTTTATCCTGTCTCTCTACCCACCTATGGAACAAATAATATAGGGAAGGTTTCTTTAGGAGAAGTCAGTAATTTTTAAGTCTGGCTATGACTAAAAGATAAGAGAAGTATTGGCACTCCCAATTACCTCCCTTGAACACAATCGAATAGATCCTGTGCTTATCTTTCTATTAGTTTCAAATATTAATAAGGACTGGGCAACATTTTCTTTCTTGAGGAACAAATATTTATTCTGAATTTCAAAAGCTTATTTAACTTTTTATGATTTGCTAATATTAATGATTATTTTTACTACTATATGTTTAGGGAACTATATGTGAATGACATTTTGAGTTATAATAATCATAGTGTGATTTTTAAATGAAAGATGTTAGAATATAAGGAAAACAAATTCTTTGAACATATTTTTTTTTAAATTACAACTCGGGATTTTTTCTTTTGCATATACTACATCTAATGAAATGTATATTAAGCTCATAAAGATTATCAAATATTATGATATTCTATAAAATTATTGAGATTTAAAGCATAAATGTAAATATATATAATAAAAATTTGTTATAACTATAAATATATATTCCATTATGCTGGATAAGTTAAACGTGAATGTTTTAAGGATCAGAATAACAACCATAGGTAAAAAAGAAGAAAAATTTAAATAAGTTTTCAAAAAGTAAAAACTAAAATAATTGACATCTTTATCCAGAAGTTATATCAGTTATGTCAGTTCATCTCTGTTGCTATTGCTATTATTAAACAAACCATTTCTGACATAAATCAAACAATCATAGTGAATATATTGATGGATTTAGTTTCCTAAGATTTTTCTTGGTTTGTTTTCGTATTTGTTCATGACTGTTACATTGTAATTTTCTCTTTATTTTAAGCTTCTGTCAGTTTACTGACAAATCATGCAGAAAGTAGAGTTTCCTTATACCCACCTCACAATGCAATTTTCCCTATTATTAACATTTTGCATTAGTATGACACCTTGTTATAATTGTTGAAACATATTACTATAATTATACTATTGGTTATGATCCATAGTCTATATTAGGGCTCACACTTTGTGCTGCACAGTTCTATGCTGACTGATGAAATTGGAATTACATGTCCCCCAAATGACTGAGAGAACTAAGTGATGGAATCAACTAGGCCGTGTGTGTGTGTGCATTTGATTATTGTGATTATTGATGCAATTTGTTTAATTCTAATAGGACTACTGTATTAAGATTTTCTATTTCTTCTTTTACCTGTTTTTATAGCTTAAGATTTTATAGATGCATACCCATTTTGTCTAGATTTGCGAATTTACTGTCATTATTTGTTTATCTTTCGATCTTCAAAATACCACAGCTTCTGTAATAGTGTTGACAATTGCATTCCTGTTTAGATTTTTGCACCTTTGTCCATGCCCCCTTCTTGTAATATTTGATATTTTATTAGTTTTCCAGTGAACAAGATTTTTACTTTCTTAATACGTTCCATTGTACATGTGCTTTTTACATCTCGCTTTCTATTAATTTATGATATTTTCTTGAATACAACTGTCCATGTTTTGGGAGTTGTTTTTATCAAATCTTTTAAGAAGTATGCTTATCTAACTTTTCATATTTCACCTTGGATTCTCCTATAGCAAGATGTATAAGCATAGTATTAACTAATATTATTATTATTTTTTGATGGGCTGGCACCGGGAGTTGAACCCAGGTCTCCGGTATGGCAGGTGAAAACCATCTGCTGAGCCACCGTGGCCTGCTCCTAACATATTTTTACTCTGTAGAAAGTTGTGAGACTAAGAGAGAGTAATGGTCAAGCAAACTTTGAGAATAAAAGGAAGATGCTAACTCATGCAAATTTTAAACAGGCTAGATAGAAAGAAAGATAGATGATAGATATAGAGAGAAATATAATCGATACATAAAATATTTTATAATGTACTCACTTTGAAGGTAGAGTAATGTGCAGTTGCAGGTTTATTTTCTGTCATAATTACTAATGAACATTTGCTGACTAAGACAATTCTGTATATTTTACATAGACTCACTCCTGCTTCTTAAAAATGTGCTCATATTTCCTAAAACCGCAGCAAAGGTAAATTGATGTTTCTTTAAATTCTATTATTAATTTATGGAACATGATTCTTTCATAAACTAAATTAGAGATATGTGCATTCAGGTATCTAGATGTTTCTGTCAACTTCTCAGAAGGATTAGAACTATGTCTAGAAAAACTGAGGTATGCCATAGAGGCAGAAACTTTGTGCTGGAAGGAAATTGGGTCATAAAGATCACCTAACTCTTAATGGATCAACTTTGGTTATTTTAAATGCTTGCTTTTATAGTTTAGCATTAATCAGTAGAAGTGAAGATGGGTAAAAAACAGCTTTCTGACTAACATCTGTTAATTGTTCCAAATCAGTTTGCTCAGAACCTTACCCAATGATATGTCTGAAACTAATTTGGAGCTGTCACACTCTAATTTAACTTTATTAATAAATAGTTGCAACTTTTAAAAGTATAGTAATTAACAGCAGCAAGGCACCCAAAAGGAAATCTGTCATCAACATATATCACCAGGCCATCCTAAATTTGAAATGATGGTGCAGCATAGGGTAAATAAAATAGAGCAAACAGGACTCAATCTCCTGTTTTAGTGGGGGAGAAAACATACATTTTCAGATTTCTTTGAGCTACAACACAAAATTAAAAATTAAAAAAAAAGTTATCCAGAGAAACTTTAGAGGGTGCACTGGTGGTTCAGTGTAGAATACTCACCTTCCACGTGGGAGACCCAGGTTTGATTCCCAGACCATGCACCAAAAGAAAAAAAAATTAAGATGGCTTTCAAATAGTTATGGGATGATTATGGTCAAAACATCACATTTTAATTCAGAATTATGTTAAATATTTCAACATAAGTAATAAATTTCTTCTTGTCTATCGACTTTATTTTTCCCTATCCTACTGATTTCTCTTTGTCCTCACCTTCATTGTTCTTTGGGAGTTGTTAAAACTATTTTTTCATCTGAAGGCATCATTTTACTTATAATAATACCATCATGAATTTTTTAAAGTATAGAGACAAAACTATTTTGTTTCTGTGCAGAGAATGTAATTATTAAGATTTCAGTACCAAGCTTACTGTTCTTTCAATAGAAAAAAAGTCTTCTTTTTTCTTTAGGCAAACATACCACCAAACAGAATGCTTGCATTTTTGAAATTCAACCTAAATTGATCTTTTGTGTTACCAACAGGCTAAAAGATGAATGGCATCATATTGAAATTTATTGTGAAAATTAATTGAATACCTCCAAATGTGTGATTGTTTTAGTGTTTCCATGCCTGTAAAGGTCAGATTTTGAGTTTGATTGAAGCTCTCTTGATATTAAAGCTTTAACACAGATGAATAAAATTGCTTAGCCTCTAATTGAGCTTATTCCGTAATGCACAATGGAATTACATGTGGCAGAATATGTGATCTAGAGAACATGGCATTGATATCTCTTTAGTAAGCTGCAATAAATTTAAATTTTACTGTAAGTGGACTATTTTAATTTCTTTCTCTTTCAGTATCTTGCTGTAGTTGTGGAAGAGTTTCTTAGCAAGGAAAGAAAAAGGATTAACTTGACTGAAATCCAGTTAAAATGCAAATGAAATGAATTTCTGGGCAATAAAACATGCATTAAGCTGGAACCCTAATGAACATAATAGTAAAAAAAAAAAGGCCACTGGAATATTTATGCACCTCTGTCTATTTCATCTTTATGCTCATTTAGATGTAAGACTTCTGATAATTTTAGAGGCTTTGCATTTCTGTTTGCCACACACATGATTAACAGCTTCATTGCACCATTTTCTCTAGAGATGACTTTGTACGTACTTCATTTCATTTCTTGAAACCAAACCATGAAACCAGAAAGAATCATATCTCACTTCTAATATTTATGTTCATTTCTTAGGATTACTAAAATTCAGTATTAGTGGCAGGATATAAATTAGCAAAGCATTTCCTAGTAGTTAAGCTTTTTAAAATTATCAAATGTATTTTATTTAAAACGGAAGAAACTTTAATATCTCTGTTATATTAATGTGTTAATTATTAGAATACTGAAAAGGAGGAATGGTTTATGTGTGTAAACAGATGCATCATTCTCTGTTATCACCCTGTAGATAGAGCATACCCATCTGTGGGCTGGGAAGCAGGAGTTTTGTTATACTGGTGATGGATTTTGCTGAGTCAAGTAGCCCTTTTGAGGAGACAAGCCAGAATTTCTGCAAAAGTAACTATACCATGTCTTTTACTTGTTAGTCTCATTCTCACTGAGCTTAGAGGCTTTTAAATATTCATGGTATTTTAATATATTATCCTATAAAATAATTGTATAATCTATTATTACAATAGATCATAAAAGAATATGGTCATTATGGAGAAGGCACTATTTCAGAATCATGAAATGTTAATAAGTGTTCAAGGTCAAGAAAATATAGGGTAAGTTGAGAATTAAATCTGCAATAGCTGGTACATTGTGAGTTGGAATAGCTGCAAAAGATTCATGAAGTCCATTCTCTGCCAAGAAATGTATCCCTGAAACTAATTTAAATGATTAGCCTTTTTTTTTCATGTTCATCCATTAGAAAGCATATGGTACAACCTCAATGATTATAGCAATAAAAAAGGACCATTTGCTAGCCATGACAACATTGTGACTACAGGATGTAAGGTCAGCTAGAACAAAAGAAAAGTAGTCTTAAAACTAGAAACCATAGAAATGTATCATTTCATGTGCGGTATCCACTTTATATACAGTATGCTTTTTATATTAAAAAGAAAATATTTTGGCCTCAATTGCTTGTTCGTATCTACCTGCTAGAGAGAAAAACAAGAGCATTGAATTAGCTTGGGCAAATGAATTTCCAAATGGATGGTCCCATCTACTCATTCAATTTGAAGGACTATCTGCAGACTCTGTCTTTCTGAAGCCAGAATATTAATGTTTTCGATTCTTCCATAAATCAAAGATTTTTTTATCAAGTATGTGCTCTGCCCTTCAGGAAATACAAAATACAGTGATGTCTGGTGACTCAGAAGGCACTTCACATAGCTCAAGAAATGGAAATCTTTTATTCTATCTATGTTGTTCTATCATAAAATATGTATCTATAGATTAATTTGTGTTCATGGTTATATTACTTAACTTCAGCTTTTTAGTACAATTAATTCTATCTTACTTATACTTTGAGTACTCCTCTTTCTTGCCATCTCTGTTTGACTTCTCTTTTGCATTTTTTTCTGAGTTAATCCTCATTAGTAACAGAAAAGCTACAAAATTAATATGATTAATCATATTTATTATTTATACTTTTATTTATTTTTCATGGGCAGGCACCAGGAATTGAACCCAGGTCTCTGTCATGGCAGGCAAGAATTCTGCCACTGAGCCACCGTGACGCGCCCAATATGTGTTTTAAAAATGTTTTGCATTTTTGCTTCATTCAGCTCTTCTAATTTTTAATGTAATTTTTATGCTTTATGGTAATCTGCTATTTCAGACATTAATGGTGGCATTTGGTACCTTAAATTCCTACTGAAATATGTGTGGGTTATTGGCAGGAGACCAGGAGATTAAATCTCTTGACTAAACATTATCACCATCATTTGACCACCCAGAACTTTTCCCTCTCACTGCCTTAACAACTATATTGTTGTCTTCCATTTCAAAAATTTCTTCCCCTCAATCAATATGACAGTCTTCTGGTAGAACATTCAAGCAAAGTGTGAATAAGCCCATCCAATTCAGAGATGAGCAGAGGATCAGGCTGTTCAAAAGGACACTTTCCAGTGTGGGTTCTGGTATAAGGGAAGGAACAATTCTCTCTTTGTCTGGCTGAATGTTGTTTGTATAAGCTAATATGAAGGTAAAATGATTTAGCTTTTCCTATCTAGACAAACAGCACAAAAAATCACTTATTTTCCATATACTCTATTTAACAGTGGGATTTTTACACTTTGTCATATTAATATGTTGCAATGAGAAGTTTAGGTTATGATATAATTATCATGATACAATTGATGCACACAATTTAAATCAAAATATATCACAGGAAGAATGTAGAAATGTATGCTATTAAATACTAGAGACTTGTCTCATAAAAAGATGAAACTGCTTAAAATTAAATATGGACAGTTCTATCAATAATGAGAATTGGCTAATACTTTTAACAGTCTGTTCCCTTAAATACTTTTTCTTAGCAATACTAATTTTTTCAGATATTTACAGTTCTTACTTTTAAGTCAATTGTTTAGCATTTAATCAACTGGCTAAGACGTATTAATGGGAATAGGATAAATATAAAATGACTGCAAGAACAGATAACTTATAAAATCATTCAGACGAATTTAAAAAAATTCCAGTTCAATATAATTCCTCTATAACCAATTAAAGCAAGCTAAATTGAACTCAAACACCCTTTTTCAAACAGCTGATGCATTTTATGGTGCAATGTTAATATATGAGGCATAAACTGAAGCCTAAGTATTTATCTCAAGATCCTTTATGTCTCAATAGCATGTGATTGCAATGGAGTCACATTACCATTAACAAAAGAAAGCTTGCAGTTTCACGTCCCAATGTGAGCCTAATTTGAGAAAGTTTTTTTTCCCTGAAAATCCCCAGCAGCCTATACTGTTCTCACGATCCTTCATGCAGTTCCCTAATTCATGAACTTTCCTTCTAATGCCACCTGTTGATGACAGCTCACTCTGATCCTACTGCATATCCCATCCAAACTACACTGAGTCCTGTGACAAGGGGCCCTTCCCTTAATACTCACAAAGTCAATGTCTCAAAGTGTCAAACATCATGGGCTTCCAGGCATCTTTACTTCTCTTTTGCACGGTTGTCTTTTCTTCCTGTAAGTATCAAGCAACTCCATAGAAAAAGACTGTGGCCAGCTTTAAGCTGGAAGATACTCAGATCTGGACCAGAAGAGGCATATGGGATCCTTTGTCCTCAAAAACCACACTCAGAATAAGAAAAAACAGAACAAGAACTGTAGCTGTGACTAGATGGGAAATACTGTCTTTGAGAAGCTTAATGTCATTGGAAGGGAGAGGTTCATGAGGGGAGCTTCTGCCACAGAACTGGATTCATAGAATTAATGGAAATAATGGGACTCTGTGCAAAGGCCAGGTGGCAGCAGCTTCCGAACCTCTCACATATGTTTTCTGCCTGAAGAATAAGGGTCATTATGCAAACAAGGACAAAGAAAAACACCCCACACTGATAGTCAATAGTTTGAATCCAAAGCAATACCACATTAGGTTAGTGCTCCCAGCAAAGATTTAATAATAAGGAATTGTGTGCCTCAATTATATTCCTTTCAATTCATCACTTTGGTCCTTGGATTAGAGCAAATGACAGTGAATTACCATAAACTTAAAAAGTAAGCCCCAGTTGTAACTGCTGTGATGGATGTAATGCCTTTACTATATTAGATCTCAGTGCCTGGATTTTCTATGGATATTGAACTGGACTAACTCATGGAGCAATAAATAACAGGACTGGTTCATTAATGAGTCAGGTTGATATGTTGGTGTTAAAAAATGTTTCTACTTTGCAGTTACTCTTAGGTTTGAAACTACAGAAAAATGACGAAAAATTCTCTTGGGTGGGAGATAGGAACATTGACACCACAACATCTGGTTTATATAAGTGTGCAAATATTTTCAGATATGAAGTGTGCAAATATTTTCAGATATGAATATACATGGAATTCTGAGCTAAGAAGTGAGGTTCAGGTGTTGATTTGGCCAGTTGATAGTGCCCAGTTGTTCTGTTGCTTTTGAGTTAAATCAATAGCATGTGAATTTCATCTGTGGCTGATTACATCTGCAGTTGGCTAAGGAGAGTGTTTTCCACAATTAGTGACATTTAAAAGTAAGAGTCAGTAGAGAGGAGTTAGGAGCCGGCTCAGACTCAGACCTTTGGAGATGCAGAAACGAAGAGCCCCAGGGAAAGCCATCGGAAACCAGAAGCCAAGAGGGAAAGCCAGCAGACGTGGCTGTATGTCTTCCCACCTTACAGAGAAAGCCAGAGCAAAGCCTCCCCTTTATAAAAGCCAGTCCATTTCTGGTGTGTTGCATTTTGGCAACATTAGCAGACTAAAGCAGTTGCTCTAAGGTAAAGAATAAGAAGATTGAATACAAAGAGCTCTAAAGGAGAGGTGTTTAAATGGACATGAAGAAAATTGTGTGCCTTTATGTTTCTCACTAATGCTTCTAAGATAAAGGAGATTCTCAACAACTGTGTGGAAGGATGATTTATTCCTTGATGCTGGCCAGCTTTTCTCCATGTTCATCCCAATGCTGACAATGTAGCCACAGACAGGATGGCTAAATTGGCAGCAAAGGAGACTATGGGTGAGCCCAATAGCAAAGGTTTCCTCTCATCAAGGTTGACCTTCCATACTGCTGAGTGTCTATCCTTGTCAGAAGTCAATATTAAACTTGAGTCTCGATAGCCTTATTCCTCAAGAATACCAGCCACCGACTAGGTTGGCAATAGGAGTCTATCAGAGCTTCTCCATCCTAGAGAGATCAGTGATTCATCTTACTGGAATTGGTTGCTACTCTAGATTACATCTGACCATGGCCATTTGTGACAAAGAGGTACAAAGTAGATAACTGAGTGTGAAAGTTACTTTTCTTGATAGGAATTCTGACACCTAGAAATAGTCAGCTTAGTGCCATGGTGGAAGAGCCTATTAAAACTTCAAAGCAGAAACTGAGTGATATCACAATGCAGGATTGGGATGCTGTCCTCCAATATGTGGTCTGTGCACAGAATCAATGCTGATGTGTGGCTCTGAGTCTCCAGTAGCTTGAATACAATTTGGGGAAACCAGGAGTGTAAGAATGATCAGCTTCATTCAGAATTGCTTCCAGGGATCCAGTTGCAGAATGTCTGCTTCCTGTGTCTTTATTTGTAGACTCTTCTGGGTTACAAACCCTAGTTCAGGGAAAGGTTGTTCTCACCAAGGAGTAATTGTTTTACTCTATTTGATTGACTGTCAGGGCAATTGACTTTGATTAACATGAAAGATTGGGATTGGTGGAAGGACCGTGTCTGTATGCAAGGGATTCATTTTGGTGTCCCTTGGTGTTTTTATGCCTAAGGACAATAGCAAGTGAACAGTTGCAACAACTGTAAGTGTGAAGTGATGAAGAATTTTGATCCCCTGGGGGATGAAGATCTGGATATTTCTAACCCAGACAAAATTGATGACAAAGACTGAGAGCAATCTAGAACATGTGATGGAAGAGAAGGGAGATGATGGTTGTAACAACCTGTCACCAGTTGCAACATTCAGGAATGTGGCTTACCTAAAGTCTTTTATTGAAGTCATCTGTTATCAACTTGAATGGAATGCTGTGGATAATTGAATTTTTACTTTCATCTGGTAAAATAAATGAGAGCATGTTATTCTCAAAAATGTAAGTCCTCTTACCTTTTTATAAATCTTGTATTTATGGATATCTCCTATTGATTCTGTTTCTCTAGAGAACCCTAGCTAATACAATAAATATTTCCAAGTTGCACAAAGAGGGAAGTGACTATATCCAGTACAGTATATAAGAAAATTTGAGTAATAGTTGAATATTTTACAAAAAATTTAATTGAAAAAAAAATTAAGAAAAAGGGGCCTGGGGCAGACCGTGGGGGCTCAGCAGGCAAAGTTCTCTCCTGCCATGCTGGAGACCCAGGTTCAATTCCTGATACCTGCCCATGCAAAAAAAACAAAACAAAATGGGGGGTGGTCCTGATATAAAAGGGGAGATGAGTATGTCTTTGGCACAGGTAGTGGACAGCATAAAACACTGAAGTACAGTATTATTATCTGTCTCTTATTCAACCTCTCCCAACTAGCTCTTTTTGGACTGTAGCAAATTTCACGCACATGTAACCTGGCTGCACCTGACCTCACATTTCCACTTGATGCTGCTGTAGAAACCTGGGGTTCCCCATAATTTGAAACCTATGAGATTGGGATAGTTAATGGTAAGGGTATGTGTCTTTTATTCATAAGAGAGAGGAGACAGTGGATAAATTCTCCCTTTCTTCCCCATGATTGGTGTTTGGAGATGTACTTTCAATGGCTAATAAGGGTTTGTTCCTGTGGCTTGGGTAATCAGCTAGTCTTTGTGGAAGACACCACAATGAAGTTCCTTATACTGAACCTCCATCCTTTAGTCTCTGGGCACTTATCTATGCTTCTTGGATTATATGATTAATGAGTTAATAGCACCTAAGATCTCTGTCTCAGATTTTGCTTTCTGGGGAACTCAGGTAAAGATATCATTCAACATATACAGTTAAATACATTACATTAAGTTTAAAAAAACATGTGTATTGTATTTCTCTAGTAGACCCAGACCAAATTTGATATTTTTCTTTTCTTTATCTTTTTTCAGTTTTTTTTTGTAAAATACTCTGCTATTACTCAGATCTTCTTATAGTCACTTCCTTCTTTGTGCAACTTAGAAAAATTTATTGTATTAGCTAAGGTCCTCTAGAGAAACAGAATCAATAGGAAATATCTGTAAGTATAAGATTTATAAAAGTGTCTCACACAACTGTTGGGATGCAAGAGTCCAAGACCTATATGGCAGGCCATGAACTGACAGCTCCAATGAAGGTCCTCAAAGAACTCTCAGGAGAGGCTGGCTGGGCTGAAGCAGAAAAAGGAACAGTCTCTTCTGAATCCTCCTTAACTGGCTTCCAGTGATTCAATTAAACATCACTCATTGCAGAAAACACTCCTCTTAGCTGACTTCAGATGTAATCAGCTGTGGATGCAGCCAATGTGCTCATGATTTAAGTCCACAAAATGTCCTTACAGCAACAGAGAGGCCAGTGCTTGCTTGACTCATCAACTGGGCACTATCACCTGGCCAAGTTGACACATGAACGTGACCATAATATTTATCAAATAATTTTTCCTTAGTAATTATTTTTTTCAAAAATTTATTCACAGAATTGAATCTGAGGAGCAGGTAAAACTTTTTATATGGTGATTATCACATCATCATATAGAAGAGATTGAAAACAGATGTATAGGGCCAAGGGAAGAAATTATTTAAATAATTTATGATACAACTAAAGGATGGACTATTATTCAAGGACTACTATCACAGGAAGCACCTGTAAATTTACATTCCATGATTTTAGGGAACATGCTAAAGCCTGGGTATAATATGTGATCTTCATTTTAAAAATACATAAAAATATTAATAATAGTTATCTATGATTTTGTAGATTTTATCATTTTACATCAATTGTTTTTAAAAAGAAGGTTTGCTTAATGATATTATTACTGGTTTGATTTACTATAGCTGTCAGAAGGCAATATACAAGAAATGGGTTGGCTTTTACAAAGGGGGGGGTTTAGTATACAAATTTAAAGTTCTGAGGCCATGAAAATTTCCAAATTAAGTCATCATCAAGACAATACCTTCTCTGAAGGAAAGCTGCCAGCATCTGGGACACTTCTGGCACATGGGAAAGATACATGGCTGGCATCCACTTGTCCTTTTCTCCCAGGTTTGTTGCTTTCAGCTTCTGGATTCACTGACTTCCTCTCTCAGGTTCTGCGGGTGTGTCCTTGTCTCTCAGCTTCTCTAAGGCTTGTCTGAGCTCTCTGGGTTTCACCTCTTGCTTCTGCATGTGTTTCAATCCTCTTATAAAGGGCTCCAGTCAGCAGATTAATACCCAGTTTAAATGAGATGGGTCACAGCTCAATGGAAATTATCTAATCAAAAGGTCCATCCATGATAGAATGGACTTAAAAACATGACCTTTTTCTGGGGTACATAATATCTTCAAACTAGCACAATGACTTTTAAGTCAGAGGAAGAAATTTATTGACATAAAATATCTGATTATTATATCTACATAGTTTACCTTTGAACATCTTAGGTCTTTTCTACAGTAAGTAATCACTTCTTTTTACCACTTTTGTTAAATAAATACTCATGTTCTTACTAGGTGACATCCAAATACTCAATTCTCTTATCAGTAATGTACAAATCAAAATGCATCATAAAGTTCCAAAAACACTGATATCCAGTATCCAGACTCACCAGCATTCCAGGATATATAATGGATGGCAATGGGTTTATTTCAAGAAGACAACTCCTACTTGTCACATTTTAGAAAAGATATTAAGATAAATATTATGAAAATGAGGAACAATATCAAGGCATTGATATTGAATTTACTTTTCACATTTATATTTTCAGGAAAACAAAAACAAAAACAAACAAAAGAGTATCTCCCTTATTCCTTCTTAGCTAATAGAATAACAAAAATTAATACTGACATAGATCTTTTGGGAGTTATCTCTTTCATTTCTGGAAATTTCATGGTCCATAGCAAGTACACCCAGGTAGCACATTTGTTCAGGCTTTCTCAACCTCAGTAATAGGATAGTCAACTACTGATTTGTGATTTGAGAAATAGTGGTATCTTGTGCTCTACATCACCAAGAAGAATGGAAAGCTGTTTTCAAAATTAAAATGTCTTAAAAACAAACAAAAATCCAGCTGAAGAAGTTGCCAGACTAGGGATAGACTCATATTTTCATCCTGCTCACTTGATTTGCAAAACCCTGACCACTACTGACCTTTTTTCACAGACTTTTGAGTTCAGACACCTGACCAAGGAAGACTGTCAATACTAAGAGCCACCCCCCCAAAAAAAAGAAAATCCTGGAGCTGAGAAGACCATAGAAGAGAATGCTTGACCCTATTAGGTTTCTAGACATGGCTTGTATCTTACACCAAAGATGTTCTAATAAATCTGATCAGTGTTTTCCTCATTTAATTGTAAAAACCTGAGATTTCATCAACCCCCAAAAGAAAAAAAACATGCCTAAATATATTTCTAAAAGGAGCTGTGGAGAGATGAAGTATTGCATTTGGAAGGTCTAATGATTGATGAGAATAATAAGCCAAATTTTTCCAGCCATTGCGACTAATATTGATAATAATTCATAACAACATCCAGTACAGTTAGCAAAATATGTATCTCTCCTCTCTAAATCTCATTTAAGGGTGCATGGGTGGTTCAGTGGTAGAATGCTCACCTTTCATGCGGGAGACCAGGGTTCACTTCCCGGGCCATGCATGCCCCCCCCGAAAAATCTCATTTAAATAAAATAAGCATAAATATAAATAAATATGTATATACATATGCATGCATAAATATTGCTCATGCATGCATAGGAATATATGTATGCATGTATATATGCATGTGTGGTTATATAGATTGTATATACAATCCATGAAATAAAATAAAATAGTATTTTATCAATTTACTTGAATGATTTTGGAATTTCCCAAATATAAAACTAATTGGTGATTAAGTCTAAAATTTTTTCACTTCATCAAGAATTCTAGTTCACTACTTTATCAATTTATCATTGTCCACACCTCCTCTTGCATTCTTATTTTACCTCTGACCAACTTAAATTCTATGGTTGACTCTTTAAGTCCCGGTGATGACCCCAGATCTTCCTTTTTGTCCCCAATAGTGTTGAGTTGATGAAGTCACAGCTCTGCTTTCACTTATCTGTCCAGGATGCCTGCTCAGTTTTCGTGAACACAGTTTCCCTACACTGAACCCTGCTGAAGAACGTACACAAATCTTCTGACAAACCGCACTTCAAAATAACAGCCCAGTCACATTCAAATGGACTTGACAAAAATTTCAATGTCATGGAGAAAAAAGAAAAAGAAAAAGACTGAGGAAATGATCCAAACTGAAGGAAAGAGAGGAGACAGGAAAAAACAAACAAACAAACAAAAAAACAATGTGTAATCCTTGTTTGGACCCTGAATCAAACAAGACATGGATATAAGGTTTCTTATTGGGACACTTGGAAAAATCTAAATATGAACAGTATATTAGGTCATAGTATTGTATCACTATTATATACCTGAACATGATACTTGAGTTGAGGTTAGGCAGGAAGATGTCCCTTTATAAACTGACTGCAGAACCATATGGGGAATGTTTGACACAGAACACCCCAGGATGGGGCTAATGTGGTGGTGAGCAAAAGGACCCCCACCCCAACCCCAGGTGAACGTGAGAGTCGCTAAGAGAAGCCCGGCTCACAGAGCACCAGGGTGAGGGCATGCTGGCCTCTCCTGTCTGTACAGAGCAGCAGCTCCAGCTATTGCCCTGCCAATTTGCTGGACGAAAGTGAAGGATCTGCCTAGAAAGGTGGCGTGTGGGTTGAAGACAAAAATGGTAACTGGAACAGTTTGATGTGTGTGTCCTTAAAGATCTTCTTAAAGACCTTGGATCCAACTCTTTTCCACAATGGAGAGGTCCTACTGAAGTTAAATTCCTGGAAGGTACCTAAGTTGTTCCCAATACTTAGGATTCCTTAACAAACTTGTTGTAAATGTTGATTCAGTAAATCTAGGATGAAGCTGAAGAATTTGCAGTTTAACCAAGAAAACAGGTGTGTTTGATGCAGGTAGTTTAAAGACATCATTAAAAAAATAAATAAACAGGCTTAGGTTATTTTCTTTCTATCTGGTGTTTGAGAGTTCTCAAATTTTAATGATATAATTTTCCCAACAAAATTAAATCTTCATCTCTATTATGCTTTTCCAGATAACTTCTAGCACAATGCTCAGTGAAGGCATGTGACTCTCACTATAAGACTAGTTACGATTAGGAATCATCTTCCATGTATTTTATTTAATGATAAAAACAGAACATATAATTTTGTCTGTGCAGTTGATAACACCTCTGCCAGGTTGGTAGGCAGGGGTCAACTACATTTTACATATGAAAAAAACAAGTTACAGAAACTTTATATATATATATATGTATATCACTTTCACTTTTGTTACAGTAACAGTCTTATATTTACTGGGTTTTTATGCCACAGATTATTGAATTATCATCTCTTAAATCTTGGTTATTGTTCAACAGAATAAAAACACAAGGATTAAGTGCTGCTATATTCTCAGCACTTAGAAGTTTATGAAGGCTGAAAAAAAAAGAAGAAAGAAGAAAACTAAAGATAAGGTGATAAATTAGAAAAAGAAGTTAAAGGTAAGAAAGATATGGAAAGGGAAAGAAAAGAGAAAAGAAAACAAAAGGAAAAATAAAAACAGGAAAGAAGAGTACAGTAGAGAGGGGAAAAGAAAGAAAAATGATTATAGGTACAAATAAATGTGTAATTGATGAAACTAATATATTCCTAGTATTTTTTTTTTTTTGCCAAGGATTAAAAGAAATGTACTGTGCCTGATGTGTTTAAATTTAGCTTTATTCTCTTAACCCTAAGTCTTTTCCTATACTTAAAGTTCCCTAGAAACCTATTTATGTTCCATTATCCTCCATTGTGAGGCACTTTCTTTACCCACAGTGAATTTGATTTAAAGTGTCATATGCTATTTTGAAGAGCATGTTCTCCTAAAGTGTAGTTCACTACAATTACAGACACACTTTTCAATTTTTGTTGCTGCTGTCTGATAGAATATGAGCCAAACCAAATAGATGTGCATACATGTGCATTTTCCTGACCTATTTTAGAATATTTCCAAATGATTATTAATTTTTCAATAGCAAAGTTGTATTGCTAAATGCACCACTTTATTTTATTCTAATGATTATTTGACATGAAATGCAATAGAAATATAATAAGTTTTGTTTAAATCACATTTATAACTTCAAAACTTTAATTTCACATCCCCATGTGTATAAAAGAACACTGCGGAAATATGTTTCAAAGCATGTAAAATCTTTGTCTATCATCTTTTGCGATAAAAATTGGATTTCATAATTATTTTTAAAACATCCTTTGGGTTGTTTTTGTGCATATCAATCAGCTTTTGCTTTTGCTCTCAAATAGGCAATGTTGTTTTGTGTTTCACTCACCATTGTCTAATCCCAAATCACCCTGAGTCCTTCCTTATCTTCTCTCCTGGAAAAAATTAGCAGGCACTCCTCCATAGGAAAAGGAGCTATGTTTACCTTAATATCTGGTTGCTTTTTATATTTACCCCAGAAAAACAAATATTAAACATGGTCTATTCCTGTGGGTTTGAACACTTGTAAATGGGACCTTGTGATGAGAGCTTACGTGAGTTAAGGTTTGGCCCAGCTGAGTCGGAACAGATTTTAATCCTCTTACTAAAGGACTCATACGGAAGGTCACAGAAAGAGAGAAGACCAGAGTCAGCACCCAGGAACTGAACACCAATAGAAGCCAGAAGGGAAGGGTGAAGCCAGGAAGGACTGCCATGTCTATTGCTATATAACAGCAAGCCCAGTGATTAATGGCAGCCAGCTTCAGAACGCCTGTCTTTTGGGATAAAGCATCACTTGGATGGCACCTTGGCTTTGGACTTCCCTCACCTCAAAACAGTAAATATTAAATTACTAATTTTTTAAGCCAACCCATTACATAGTATTTGTCTAAAGAATGAGGAAATGAACAAATATTCTGTTTAAAAACATATTTATGAATCTTAGAAAATATTTATTTGGAACATGGTGAACAGCTTTTGGTATTTTATTTCATTGTATTTATAATTTTTTTTTCAGACTCTAATTTGTTTTTTGTTAGAGAAGTTGTGGGTTTATAGAACAATCATGCATAAAATACAAGATTCCCATAAACAACTCCACCACCAACACTAATATTGATTTGGAAAATTTGTTGCAATTGATAACACTATTTTGTAATGCCATTTTTTAAACAATAGCTATATTTGTTACAGTTGATGAAAGATTATTAAAATAGTACTTTATAGTACTAGCAGTCTGCTTGTTGGAGTTTGGCATACCATGGCAATTTGCAATATCTGCTGAAGCTTGCATAAGCGTAACCTCCAGAATTACCTTTCAACTCTATTTGAAATCCTTTAGCCACTGAAGATTTATTTGGGTTCATTTCTCTCTCCTCTTTTTGGTCAAAAATGGTCAGTCTCATCACTGGGAGCCATGTCCCATGATGCCAGGGAGATTGACACCCATGGGAGTCATGCTCCAGATATTGGGGGGGGGGGGTGTTGAGTTTATTTATAGAATTGGCTTAGAATTGGCTTATTTATAGAATCTGTGCAACAAAAGAGGTTCTCCGGGGGTGACTCTTAGACATAATTATAAGTATCCTTAGATTCTTCATTACAGAAATAGTTTTCGTGAGGGGACACCTCAAGATCGAGGGCTGGCCTTATTAAATTGGGAATCTCTATTGCTCGAAAGAATATCAGAAATTTTCCAGGTGGGGAAGTTTAATAATTCCACATTTTTTCTCCACTCTCTCAAGGGGGATTTTGTTAACGCTTTTTTAAAATTTTTATTTATGTTTTTTAGCCCTAATAATCCAAATATTTTTAAACTTCTTAATCTAGAGCTTTCGAAATAACTCCTATGACTGTTTCTTTCAGATAGAGTACGAATACTTTGGTATAGCAAATATTAATGTGCAGTGCTGCTGAATAAATATTTTATCTGTCGACTATCTAGACCTGTAAATATACTTCTAGCCATATATCGAACTGAGGTTGTGGGCTGGAATAAGTCTGGATAAAGAAAACACTCATGTAGAGTAGAAAGGAGGGCCATTGTATATATCTCCTGCCTTCAAAAGTGCAGGCTGCTCCTACCAATGATTACTCAGAAAATGATTTATTAGGCATTGTTATATTTATCTCAATGCTTAACTTCTTCCCTCCCCTCCACATAACGCCATTGGCTTTTTTTCCTTAGGAGAAATCAACATTGCAAATCCCAAAGACCTGTCACTTAAACAAGAAGAAGCTTATTATTTTTAAATGAAATGATATTTCTTATCTACAGTAATAAAAGTTCCCAAATCCACAACTCCAATAGTATCTGTGGGTAATTTTCATTGCTATGATTATATGCAATTTGCCAGTGCAAAGAATTTGTGTTCATATTTTCATTAAATAGACGTTTCTTCAATGGATGACAGGAAGCTGGTAGTAAAATTAGCTTTGTAAAAGCACTAAACAGAAGGTAAATTCTTGTGTTGGCTACGATCTTTAGTACATGAGAGTGTTTAACCAGGTTAACATTGGTTTAAAAGATGGAGAAGTGGAAAGACTTGTTTTACTCACTGTCTGGTCTCTCTGCATCACTCCTAAACTTATTGAAGTAAATAGAAAATAAAAAAATAATAATAATATTAATAATAATTAATATTAGAAGTTAAAATAACCTAAATTTTAGAAGAAAATGATGTGAAATTAGGAACTAATTTGCATGAAAAATATGCTCTGTACCACCAAGAAGACATCCAGCACATTTACTGTGAGGTTCCCCAAGGTAAACTGTTTCAAGTCCACAATGTTGACAAACTTCTCCTGGGTCAGATCCTACATAAAAATCAAAAGCCTGATGGCAATTTTCCTGGAGAACAATTAGCTCTCAGGAGAACTGGGACTGGGAACATATCCCTGAAGGACTGGCAGGTACATGGAGGTTTAGTGGCCCCAACTGTGATTCCAGCATTGGTTTATTGGAGCAGTAGTTAGGGGTCACTGTTTCTCCGCTCTCTTTTTGTGCATGCAAAGTAGGATGAAGTGTTTTAGTTATCCAGTGCTCCCGAAGGTGTAGACAAATACTCTATCACATATATAATTTAATATCCTATGTGATGTTCAGGGCATCCTCATTTTTTCTAACATGCAAGAACTCAGAACATATTATTTCCTGGAGACATACCAAAAGTAACTACAGAGAATGAACTCGATCCAACCAAATGACTAGAGAGACATAAATATAAGACCTGGCAATGAACAATAAATAAAATATGCTCATAGAACTGAGACCAAATTATGATCTTGTACATTGATTAATTTTTCAAGTAAAAGATGTGTTCAGGTCCCAGCCCCTGGTCCTGTGGGTGTGAATTAATTTGGATGCCCAAACTGAATAAGTGTGGGCCTTAATCCATTGGAGCTAAAATCCTTATAGGCAAAGGAAATTGTAAACAGAGAAGCCACAGGGAACAACCAGAAGCTGAAAATCAATGAAACCCATAAGAGAAAGAAGATGCTGTCATGTGTATTACCATGTGACAGAAAAGTTAAGGACCAAGGAAATGCCAGGAGCCTGCCTAGAACACCACAATTTTCTGGGAGAAAACATTGCCTTGATGATGTCCCAAATTTCAACTACTAATCTCAAAATCAGATCCAAAATATTCCCATTGCTAAGCAAATCATTGTATAATATTTGTTTTAACAACTAAGAAGCTAAAACACATTGTGACAAAGAGTAAAATGCAGCATATGATGTATGTATACCCAGGGAACAGAAAACTCATCCTCCCAGCCTTCCCAAAAAGGACTTAAGACTTTTACCTCTGTGACCCTGCATTAGGGTAAAGGTAATGATCAGACATTTCAGCAATTGCTGGGCACTGGTTCTTAAACTGATATTAATTCCAGTAGACATGAAACACAACTGTAGTCAATTAGTGAGAGTAGGGTTTATGGAGGTCATGTGACCAATGGCGTTTTAGCTCAGGTCTGTCTCATAGTGAGTTCAGTGGGTCCCTGAACCATTCTATGGTTATTTCTTCAGTTCTAGAATGCAAAATTGGAATAGAAATAGTTAGCAATTAGCAGATTACAAACATAGGTACTCTGACCTGTGGAGTGAGGGCTACTATGGTAGGAAAAGCAAAGAGGGAACCATTAGAACCACATCCACTTAGCAAAATAGTAATTGAAAAGCAATAATTTATTCCTGGAGAGATTGCAAAGGACTTGAAGGGGTCATCACATCCCTAGTCAAGTCTTCTATTTGGCCTATGCAGAAAGCAAATGATCTTGGAGGATGAAGTGGATTATCATAAACTTAACCAAGTGGTTAATTCCAATGGCAGCTGCTGTATCAAATGTGATAACATTGCATGAGAAAATCTGTATCTCCATGTACATGACTCGCAGCTACCAACTTCAAAAAGTATGTATTTCTCTAGATACATGTTTGATAAAGCTGCCAGAATGCAACACCAGAGATGAATAGGCTTTTATGTTGAACCATCCTTGCATATCTGGGATGACTCCTACTTGGTCATGATGTATAATTCTTTTAATGTGTTCCTGGAATCGATTTGCTAGAATTTTGTTGAGGATTTTTGCATCTATATTCATTAGAGAGATTGGTCTATAGTTTTCTTTTTTTGTAATATCTTTGCCTGATTTTGGTATGAGGGTGATGTTGGCTTCATAGAATGAATTAGGTAGTTTTCCCTCCACTTCAATTTTTTTGAAGAGTTTGAGCAGGGTTGGTACTAATTCTTTCTGGAATGTTTGGTAGAATTCACATGTGAAGCCGTCTGGTCCTGGACTTTTCTTTTTGGGAAGCTTTTGAATGACTGATTCAATTTCTTTACTTGTGATTGGTTTGTTGAGGTCATCTGTTTCTTCTTGAGTCAAAGTTGGTTGTTCATGCCTTTCTAGGAACTTGTCCATTTCATCTACATTGTTGTATTTATTAGCATAAAGTTGTTGATAGTATCCTGTTATTACCTCCATTGTTTCTGTGAGATCAGTGATTATGTCTCCTCTTCCATTTCTGATCGTATTTATTTGCATCCTCTCTCTTCTTCTTTTTGTCAATCTTGCTAAGGGCCCATCAGTCTTATTGATTTTCTCATAGAACCAACTTCTGGTCTTATTGATTTTCTCTATTGTTTTCATGCTCTCAATTTCATTTATTTCTTCTCTAATCTTTGTTATTTCTTTCCTTTTGCTTGCTTTGGGGTTAGTTTGCTGTTCTTTCTCCAATTCTTCCAAGTGGACAGTTAATTCCCGAATTTTTGTCCTTTCTTCTTTTTTGATATAGGCATTTAGGGCAATAAATTTCCCTCTTAGCACTGCCTTTGCTGCGTCCCATAGGTTTTGATATGTTGTGTCTTCATTTTCATTCGTGTTGAGATATTTAATAATTTCTCTTGCAATTTCTTCCTTGACCCAATGGTTGTTTAAGAGTGTGTTGTTGAGCCTCCACGTATTTGTGAATTTTTTGGCACTCTGCCTATTATTGATTTCCAACTTCATTCCTTTATGATCCGAGAAAGTGTTGTGTATGATTTCAATCTTCTTAAATTTGTTGAGACTTGTTTTGTGACCCAGCATATGGTCTATCTTTGAGAATGATCCATGAGCACTTGAGAAAAAGGTGTATCCTGCTTTTGTGGGGTGTAATGTCCTATAAATGTCTGTTAAGTCTAGCTCATTTATTGTAATACTCAAATTCTCAGTTTCTTTATTGATCCTCTGTCTAGATGTTCTGTCCATTGATGAGAGTGGCGAATTGAAGTCTCCAACTATTATGGTAGATGTGTCTATTTCCCTTTTCAGTATTTGCAGTGTATGCCTCATGTATTTTGGGGCATTCTGGTTCGGTGCATAAATATTTATGATTGTTATGTCTACTTGTTGAATTGTTCCTTTTATTAGTAGATAGTATCCTTCTTTGTTTCTTTTAACTGTTTTACATTTGAAGCCTAATTTCTTGAATATTAGTATAGCTACTTCTGCTCTTTTCTGGTTGTTATTTGCATGAAATATCTTTTCCCAACCTTTCACTTTCAACCTATGTTTACCTTTGTGTCTAAGATGTGTTTCCTGTAGACAGTATATAGAAGGATCCTGTTTTTAAATCCATTCTGCCAGTCTATGTCTTTTGATTGGAGAGTTCAGTCCATTTAGTGTTATTACTGTTTGGGTAGTACTTTCCTCTACCATTTTGCCTTTTGTATTTTATATGTCATATCTAATTTTCCTTCTTTCTACACTCTTCTCCACACCTCTGTCTTCTGTCTTTTCATATCTGTCTCTAGTGCTCCCTTTAGTATTTCTTGCAGAGCTGGTCTCTTGGTCACAAATTTTCTCAGTGATTTTTTTGTCTGAAAATGTTTTAATTTCTTCCTCATTTTTGAAGGACAATTTTGCTGGATATAGAAGTCTTGGCTGGCAGTTTTTTTCTTTTAGTAATTTAAATATATCATCCCACTGTCTTCTTGCCTCCATGGATTCTGCTGAGAAATCTACACATAGTCTTATTGGGTTTCCCTTGTATGTGATGGATTGCTTTCTCTTGCTGCTTTCAAGATCCTCTCTTTCTCTTTGACCTCTGACATTCTAACTAGTAAGTGTCTTGGAGAACGTCTGTTTGGATCTATTCTCTTTGGGGTATGCTGCATTTCTTGGATCTGTAATTTTAGGTCTTTCATAAGAGTTGGGAAATTTTCAGTGATAATTTCTTCCATTAGTTTTTCTCCTCTTTTTCCCTTCTCTTCTCCCTCTGGGACACCCACAACATGTATATTTGTGTGCTTCATATTATCATTCAATTCCCCGAGTCCCTGCTCATATTTTTCCATTCTTTTCCCTATAGTTTCTGTTGCTTTTTGGATTTAAGATGTTCCATCCTCCAGTTCACTAATTCTAACCTCTGTCTCTTGAAATCCACCATTGTAGGTTTCCATTGTTTTTTTTCATCTCTTCTACTGTATCTTTCATTCCCATAAGTTCTGTGATTTGTATTTTCAGACTTTCCATTTCTTCTTTTTGTTCATTCCTTGCCTTCTTCATGTCCTCCCTCAATTCATTGATTTAGGTTTTGAAGAGGTTTTCCATTTCTGTTCATATATTCAGAATTAGTTGTCTCAGCTCCTGTATCTCATTTGAACTATTGGTTTGTTCCTTTGACTGGGCCATATCTTCAATTTTTCTGGTGTGATTTGTTATTTTTTGCTGGTGTCTGGACATTTAATTACCTTAATTAGTTTATTCTGGAGATTTCTTTCACTTATCTTACCTAGGGTTTTCTTGCTAGATGAGTTTGTTGTCTATCTGTTCATTGACCTTCAGTTCAGCTTTTTCTGGACCTCTAGCTTAAGTTTTGTTTAACAGAGGGTAATTTTTCAGTTCTTGTTTTCTTGTTTCTTGTCCTGCTTGTAAGGTGCCTTTTCCCTCCCCACCCTTAGGAGGGTCTACATAGATATTACAGACTCCAGCCAGGTTTTCCCGGCCTAAGCTGGCCTCCTTTCGGGGGGAAGGAATCACCTGCGTCAGTTTTCCCTGAGTGTGAGACCAGCAGGTTGAAAGACTTTCCTGTGAAGTCTCTCAGCTCTGTTTTTCTTATCCTGCCCATTAGGTGGCACTTGTCTGTCTGCGGGTCCCACCAGCAAAAGATGTTGTGACTCCTTTAACTTTGGAAGGCTCTCCCTGCTGGGGGCATGGTGGAGACAGAGGAAAGGTTGTAGGCTGGTTTTAATGGCTTCAAATTGTGAAGCCCTGGAGTCTGAATTCCTTGAGAGAGGGATTCCACCTGAGTTGCGTTTCACCCCTCCCATGGGGAAGGTTCAGGCAGGAGACAGCCCTGTAAGCAGCCTGTTTCTGCATATGCTTGGGGCTGTTGCAGCCTGTGTAATCCCACTGCTGAATCCAGAGGCAGCCAGGCCTCCATAGAAACAGCCACAGAAGGCTCCATTTCATCCCCTTTCCTCTTTTTCAGTTAGCCCAATAGGCGACCTCTGCCTTGACCAGTTTCGCCTGAGCTGGGGGCCTATTTTTAGTAGTCAGAATTTGTTTATTAATGCCACTATTGGTGTTTGGTTGGACTCAGTCCCTGCTACTGTTAGAGACTCTTTCCTTTCCCTCCGGGAAGCTGCCTGTGGGGGAGGGGCACCAGCCACCGGCTGCTGTGGCTTGGGGAACTCACTGTTCCGGAGACTCGCAGCTGGTCCAACTGGTCCCGACTGGGGTATGCTGTTTGTCCAGTCACTGTCATGGCTCCGGGAGTTGTTCTGTACTGTTTCTGGTTATTTAGTATTTGCTCTGGAAGACGAACTAAAACGCGCGCACATTACTAAGCCGCCATCTTGGCCTCCTGATGATGAATTGGCTTTTAATCATCTCTTAAATCTTGGTTATTGTTCAACAGAATAAAAACACCAGGATTAAGTGCTGCTATATTCTCAGCACTTAGAAGTTTATGAAGGCTGAAAAAAAAAAGAAGAAAGAAGAAAACTAAAGATAAGGTGATAAATTAGAAAAAGAAATGAAGTTAAAGGTAAGAAAGAAGTTACAAATCTGTAGTTCTTCAGAGAAAAGCAAGCTGGCTTTCCTCTGTCACATGGGAAGGCACCTGTTGGATGTATGCTGGGTTTCTCTCCTAGCTTCAGGGTTCAAACAACTTTCCACAGAGTGATTCCTTTCTGTGCCTCCAAATGTCTGGGTCTGAGCTCTGAGTGCTGAGATGAGGTATGCTGAGCTAGTGAGCTCTCTTCTGACCTCTCTCCTTTAAGCCTCCAGCTAACTATATCAAATGTCACTCCTTATGGAAGGCACTCCCTTAACCTACTGAAGTTTAATCAGCGCTAGATGAATTTCATATGCTGATTATTTAAGTCCACAGTAACAGAACAATGGGCATCATCACCTGGCCAAGTTAACACCTGAACCTAACTATCACAATACCTATTAGTAAAGCCTAGTAGAAACATGATTTTCAGACAGAATTGTTTTAGATCAAGGAAAACAATTACATCAATGAAGTGCAAGAATGGGAACAAGCTAGTAGAAATTACTGGTCTTACCTTGTTCATCATCCTGAAGCAGCTGTATTGATAGAATAGTAAAATGGCAAATTAAAGATATGATTATGACATCACCTGGGTTGCAATATGGTTCACTACTTGGTTAGTGTTTTTGTTTGTAAGCTGCTGGAATGAAACATACTAGAAATTGAATAACTGTTTTTTTTTTATTTCATTATTTTTTTAAACTTGACAACATGCAATCACAAGCATTCTTATCTTATGATCATTCCATTCTTGATATATAATCAATAACTCACAATATCATTACATAGTTGCATATTCATCATCATGATCATTTCTTAGAACATTTGCATCAATTCAGAAAAAGAAATAAAAAGAAAAACTCATACCCTTACCCCTCCTTCTCATTGACTGCTAGTACATCCATCTACCCAATATATGAACAGCTTTTAAAAAGATAAATTTATTAAGTTGCAAGTTTGCAGTTCTAAAGCTGTGAAAATGCCCAAATTGAGTCAAGGCTATTAAAATGTCCAAACTAAGGTATCCAGGGGAAAAATTGTATTAGTTAGGGTTCTCTAGAGAAACAGAATCAACAGGAATACTCACAAATATAAAATTTATAAAAGTGTCTCACGTGACCGTGGGAACGCAGAGTACAAAATCCTCAGGGTAGGCTGTGAAGCTGACAATTCTGACGGAGGATCTGGACAAACTCCACAGGAAAGGCTTGCCAACTGAAGCAGGAAAGGGGGATTCTCTTCTGAATCCTCCTTAAAAAGCTTCCAGTGATTAAATTAAGCATCACTCATTGCAGAAGACACTCCACTTTGACAGATTACAAATGGAATCAGCTGTGGATGCAGTTGACATGATCATGATTTAGCTCTATGAAAATGTCCTCTTTGCAATAGAGAGGCCAGCACTTGCCCAACCAGATAAACAGATACCACCACTTGATCAAGTTGATACATGAACCTGACTATGACAAACATTTTGGCTCAAGAAAGCTGATGCCATTCAGCTCTTTCAGCTGGAAGAGCACATTGCAATGTTAACTAGCTTTCTCTCCAGGCTTCTTCAATGGCTTTCCCAAAGGTGTTTTCTTTATGCATCTCCAAAGGTTTCTGGATGTGTGAACTCTGTTGTTTCTAATGCTTTTTCCAAACCCACACCACCTTGAATGGGTGGGTCACATCTCCATGGAAACAATAAAAAAGATCTCACCCAGTCAAACTGAATGGAGAGTAAAGACATGGCTTTTATGGGGTACAAAATAGGTTCAAACCTGCACAGCCAGTGTTCTCCAAGAAGCTGTATATTCTCTAAATCAGTGTCCAATCTATGGTGTTGTTATCTCATAACCAGGATTCACAGATCAAGGAGTCAAGGTTTGGAAATGGAGCAGCACCACTCACTGTTCTCCCTAGTGATCCACTAAAAATTTTGTTTATTGTCTCTGTAACTTTATGCTTTGCTTACTAGATGTTTTAGTACCAAAAGGAGGCATATTTCAGCAGAAATCACAATTAATTTATTGAACTGGAAGTTAAAGCTGCTGATGCAGTATTCTGGAGTCTCATGTTTCTGAATCAACAGACAAGGAAGGGAGTTGCTGTACTGACTGTGGTGACTGCTAGTATACCATGGAGAATAAAAAGAGTCTGCCTGGAATACTGGTGATTTCTCAGTGTGTCTCTTAGTACCACTATACCTTAAAGTCAATTGAAATTTGCAACAACACAATTCAGGACAGATTACTTATGGCCCTGATCATTCAGAAATAAAGGTTTGGTTCACCCACCAAGTAAAGAACCATGATCAGCTGAGGTACTTTCACAGGACAAATGGAATATGGAGTGAGTCTTGGAAGAGGTCATTATAAACATCAGCTTTCAGTTTATTTTTCATCCTACTGCTACATTGATATTACCATGCCGACATTATACACAATATATGTACAATCTGTTTGGTCCCTCTTTATTGGTTTACTACTTTAGACAATATTGAAATTGGCCCATATTTTTCCCTAAGCTATTTCCCTTTCCCCCACCATTTAACTTCAAAAATCTTCACACATATTAATGACAACAAAATAGTCAGCAGATTTTTAGTATTGTTCCATTATAATGAGGATTGGTCCAGAGAAATAGAATGGACAGGATATATTGGTAACTATATGTGTTAAGAGATTCATTATAGTAATTGGTTTACATGACCATGGGTACTAGAACTTGTTGGTAAAACTGAATTCCACAAAGAGAAGTCATTAGTTGGGACTTCTGATGTAGGTAGTAATGAATTCCCCAGCAGAAAGTGACTTGCAGAAATAGAAATAGAAACTTTTCCTTTCTAATTACTGAAATTATCAGTACTCCTTTTAAGGCCTCCAAATGATTGAATGAGGTAATTTCTCTCATTGCTGAAGGCAATCTCCTTTTTTTTTATTGTAGATGTGATCAACAACAAATAATACCTAGGCTTTACAAATAGGTATTGTGATAGTTAGGTGCAGGTATCAGCTTGGCAGGGTGATGATGTCCCATTGCTCATTATATCTAATGATACAAATACACAGTATACTCTCACCATAGCAATCAGGAGAGTGCTTACTTGAAGAAACAACTGGACAACACAACCTAGTTAAGTTGATATGTGAACATAATCATTACAGTCCACCCCTTGTCAACTTGGCACACATAAATATCACCTTAAACCATACTTAATCTCTAAATAAAGGCATTAGCTTAGTCACATTTTCACCTAACATAATTCAACTCTCCTGTATATATCTGGGAAGACACTAACCTTTTTCCCAATGGAGGATGCATATCCTTGGGTAATATTCACTCCTAAACTTGATATCTGATTACTTAAACATTATGTTATAAAGTTAATGCAACTTATATGATAAGACAAAGAGATGAAAAATAAACTTTTATAAAAAATATATTAGAGATCAATGGGATGGACCTTGGAAACATTATGCTAAGGGATAAAAGCCAATAAAAAGAACATTCCCATGATCCCATTGATACTGGAAAGGACAACAGGAATCATTCAATAAAAATAGGACTATGATTTCTTTTTAAAGTTACCTGGGTATGTTTGTAAAAAAGAAAAAAAAAAAGTAAGAAAGAGGAGAAAATAAGACCTTCGGGAATATAGCCAAATAGAGTACCTTGAGATAAGCCCTGCTCCATGGAAAAGTTAGAGAAGGGACAGGAGGGTGGCTGAGGTGGTGATTCAGGTATGAGGCTGACCTGGGAGAGCCTTCTGTATCACATAGGGTGGTGCAGTAAGAGGTAGAGAGGCAGAAAACTGGAGCCTGGCATGGAGGCATGGAGCCCACGGGAGTGCACTGACAGGAGTCAGGGACTAGGGAGTAAGTCAGGCTGCATTCCTTAGGCATACTACCCTCACCAGCAGAGCCCCATGATTGGTAAGTCATCCTACATCTCCCACACCTGAACCCCTTTATCCACTCCCATTCCCTGCACTCCAGGCACCCCTGAACCACCAGCCCCCAATGTGTGTACCTGCCCCACACCCCTACCCAAACTGCACACCGGTCCACCTCACCTGCACCTCTTCCAAGCACTAGCTCCCCCTCCCTGTTCCCTGTAGGCTGTTGCCAGCACATAAAGACTGTGGGCACTGACCTCCATATCCAGGCTTCTCCGCCCCCCCTGCCCATAGTGTTGCACAACCTTACCCTGCTCTCCCTGAGCTCTGCACATGCACATGGTCCCCCAATCATGTCCTTCAGCTCTGGGAACTTCAGTTTATGGCAGTCTTAAAACTGTGCATGTACATGGCCCTCATCCACACTTCCCAGTTCTGAGAAAGTGCTGACCTGTGCTGCCAGATTACATCTGCCTCCAACCCATGAAGGCATAACACCGACCTGCTGCCACAGCTCTATGCATGCACACAAAGGGCCCTGTACTCTAGACCAGCACACAACAGGATGACAACCCCCCCCCTCCACCACAGCTCTACGCATGCACACAAAGGGCCCTTTACCCTAGAACGGCACACAACAGGATTACACCCCCACCCCCACCCCCACCCCAGACTAGTGCACCCACATAGCTACATCCTTCCTGGCCACTGATCACCCACATTCACAAGCATCAGCATAACATTCCCAACATGCACCTACACCTGCCCTGAAACAAATCACCACACTGTTGTGCTCCACCCTGTACCCTGTTCACTGTTGTACATGCATCCTGCAAACACAAGACCTTAGACTACTGAAAGAAATCAACTCCCAAAATAAATCAATCAAGATATTAAATGTGACAAAAACAACAGAAGATCACTAAACATATCACAATGCAGACAGATGTGACCCTGCCTAATGACCAAATTAAATTATCAGAGGAAACAGAGACATTGGAACAACTAATACAAGATGTTCATAAAATTCTACTTACTAAAATAAGTGGGATGGCAAATGATATAAAGGAGATCAAGAAGAAAGCAGAAGTGCATAAAGAGGAATTTGAAAGAACAAATAGAAAAATAGTGGTTATCACAGAAATTAAAGACTCTGTTGAGAAAATAATAAATGCACTAGAGGCACACAACACCAGATTTAAAGAGACAGAAGAAAGAATAAGCAATATAGAGGATGGGATAACTGACTTCAAAGCCTCAAAACAGCAAGGAACAAAAAAGATGGAAAATTTAGAATTGGATCTCAGGGAAATGATAGACAAAACAAAGCATTCAAATATAAGAATCACTGATGTCCCAGAAGAAGAAGAGAGGACTAAAGGGCTAGGAAGAACAATTGAGGTTATAATGGGGGGAAATTCCCCAACCCTTATAAAGGACATAAATACGCAAATTAAAGAAGTCCAACAAACTCCAAAAAGAATAAATCTAAATAAGCCTTCTCCAAAACACATACTAATCAGTCTGTCAAATGTTAAAGAGAAGCAGAAGATCCTGAGAGCTATAAGAGAAAAACAATCTACTACATTAAAAGGGAAACCAAATAAGACTGAGTTCAGACTACTCAACTAACACCATGGAGGTGAGAAGGCCATGGTATGATATATTCAATGTCTTAAAAGAGAAAGACTTCCAGCCAAGAATTCTGTGCTCAGACAAATTGTCCTTCAAAACTAAGGGAGAGATTAAAGTTTTGACAGACAAACAAGTCCTGAAGGAATTTATCAACAAGAGACTGGCCCTATAAGAAACACTAAAAGGAGTTCTGCTGGCTGAAAAAAGAAAGAAAAAAAAAAAAAGACAGGAGACAGAGGTCTAGAGGAGAGCATATAATTGAAGAGTATGAGTAAGGGTAATTTAAAGGATGAAAAGAAAAAAGAGAAAAAGAATATATAGATCTGAAAAGTAAAATAAAAAAGATAAGATGATGGACTCAAGAAATGACTTTTCAGTAATAACTATGAATGTTAATGGACTAAACAACCAATTAAAAGATATAGATTGGCAGAATGCTTACAAGAGACTCATCTTAGACACAAGGATACAAATAGATTGAAAGTGAAAGGGTGGAAAAAGATTTTCCATACAAGTTGTAACCTAAAGAAAGCAGGAATAACTACACTAATATCAGACAAAATAGGCTTTAAATGTAAAGACATAATAGACAAAGAGGAACACTATATACTAATTAAAGGGTCAATTACACCAAGAAGATATAAAAATCATAAATGTTTATGCTCCCAATTAAGGAGCTCCAAAGTTCATAAGACAGACATCGGCAAAACTAAAGGAAGTGATAGACGTTTCAACAACAATAGTAGTAGACTTCAGTGTATCATACTCCTCTATAGATAGAACAACCAGAAAGAAGACCAAAAAGAAAATAGAGAAGTTAAATAGCTTGATAAATGAATTAGACCTAACAGATATATATATAGGTCATTGCACCCCAAAACACCAGGATATACATTCTTCTCTAGTGCTCATGGAACATTCCCCAGGATAGATGATATGCTGGGGCACAAAACAGGTCTTTATAAATTTAAGAACATTGAAATTATTCAAAGTACTCTCTTTGACAACAATGGGATGGAGTTAGATCTCAATAACCACCAAAGAATGAGAAAATTCACAAATATATGAGGATTCAATAACACACTCTTAAACAACCAGTGGGTCAAAGAAGAAATTGCTAGAGAAATCTGTAGCTATCCAGAGATGAATGAAAATGAGAAAAATACTTATCAGAACTTATGGGATGCAGCAAAGGCTGTGCTGAGAGGTAAATTTATTGCCTTAAATGTCTATATTAAAAAACAAGAAAGAATAAAAATTAAGGAGTTAACAGCAAACCTGGAGGAACTTGAGAAAGAACAGCAAACTAACACCAAGCAAATAGAAAAGAAATGGCAAAGATTAAATTGGAGATAAATGAATGGGAGAACAAAAGAATAATAGAAAGAATCAATAAAACCAAAAGTTAGTTCTTTGAGAAAATCAATAAAATTGATGGACCACTAGCAAGACTGACAAAGGAAAAAAGAGAGAAGATGCCAATAAACAAAATCAGAAATGATAAGGGGCATGTGAACACAGACCCTGAAGAAACAAAAGAAATCATAAGAGGATACTATGAACAGCTATATGTCAAGAAACTAGACCACATCGGTGAATTGGAATAAATCCTTTGAAGGACACAAGCAAGCTACATTGACTCAGGAAGAAATAGTACATCTCAACAACCAATTACAAGTAAAGAGATTCAGTCAGTCATCAAAAATCTTCCTACAAATTAAAGCCCAGGGCCAGACGGCTTCACAGGGGAATTTTATCATACATTCCAGAAGGAACTAACACCAATCCTGCTCAAATTTTTCCAAAAAAATGAGGTAAAAGGAATTCTCCCTGACTCATTTTATGAAACTGAGGTAGTTAGATTCAGTTGTCAACTTGGCCAGATGAAGGCACCTAGTTCTGTTGCTGTGGACATGAGCCAATGGTAGGTGAACCTCATCTGTTGCTAATTACATCTGCAGTTGGCTAAGAGGCATGCCTGCTGCAATGAGTGACGTTTCACTTAATTAGCTGGTGCTTAAATGAGAGAACGCAAAGTAGCACAGCCTAAGCAGCTCGGCATTCCTCATCTCAGCACTCGCAGCTCAGCCCAGGCCTTTGGAGATGCAGAAAGAAGTCACCCCGGGGAAAGTTGTTGGAACCCAGGGGCCTGGAGAGAAGACCAGCAGAGACCATTCTGTGCCTTCCACGTAAGAAAGAACCTCAGTAGAAAGTTAGTTGCCTTTCCTCTGAAGAACTGACAAAATAAATCCCCTTTTATTAAAAGCCAATCCGTTTCTGGTGTGATGCATTCCAGTAGCTAGCAAACTAGAGCAGAAGCTAATATTCTTTTAATACCAAAACTGGGTAAAGATGCTATAAGAAAGGAATACCACAGGCCAATCTCCCTAATTTATATTACACTATACTAGGAATGTAAGGATAGTTCAACACAAGAAAGTCAATTAATATAATACAGTACATCAACAAATTGAAAGAGAAAAATCACATGATCATCTCAATTGATGTTAAAAAAGCATTCGACAAAATTCAACATCCTTTTCTAACAAAAACACTTCAAAAGATAGGAATCAAAGATAACTATCTCAATATGATAAAGTGAACATAGGAAAAACTGATGACCAGCATTGTACACAATGGTGAGAGACTGAATGTTTTCCCCCTCAGACAGGAATGAGACAAGGATGCCCATTGCCACTACTATTCAACATTGTGCTAGAAGTTCTAGCTAGAGCAATCAGGCAGGACAAAGAAATAAAAGGTATCCAAATTGGAAAGGAAGAAGTAAAACCCTCATTATTTGCAGATGATATGATACTATACTTGGAAGATCCTGAGAAATATACAGCAAAGTTACTTGAGCTAATAAACAAATTCAGCAAGGTGGTGGGATATAAAATTAGTGTTAGTGCAAAAATCAGTAACATTTCTATACACAAGCAATGACCTAACTGTGGAGTCAGTTAAGGAAAATATTCCATTTGAAATAGTGACTAAAAGAATCAGGTACTTAGGAATGAACTTAACTAGGGATGTAAAGGACTTGTACACAGAAAACTACATGACATTGCTAAAAGATATCAAAGGAAATCTAAATAGATGGAAAGATATTCCTTGCTCATGGATACAAAGGTTAAATATAGTTAAGATGCCAATTCTCCTCAAATTGATTTGCAGATTCAACACAGTACCAATGAAAATTCCAACAACCTACTTTGAAGATTTGGAAAAGCCATTACCAAATTCATCTGGAAGGGAAAGAGATTCTGAATAGCTAAAAGCATCCTAAAAAAGAAGAACGAAGTGGGAAGATTAACACTCCCTAACTTTAAAACCTATGATAAAGCCACAGTGGTCAAAACAGCATGGTTCTGGCACAAAGATATCAGCATTGACTAATGGAATTGAATCAAGACTGTAGAAATATACCACCAAATCTACGGTCAACTGATTTTGGACAAGACCCCCAAATCCTCTGAACTGGGACAAAATAGTCTTACCAATAATTGGGCATGGAAGAACTGTATATCAATAGTCAAAAGAATGAAAGAGGGCTCCTATCTTACACTCTACAGAAAAAGTAGCTCAAAGTAGATCTATCACCTCAATATAAGAACTAGCACCATAAAGCTTCGAGAAGAAAATGTAGGGAAACATCTTCAAGACCTAGTAGTAGGAGGTAGCTTCCTAAACTTTACACCTAAAGTACAAGCAACAAAAGAAAAAAATAGATAAATAGGAACTCCTCAAAATCAAATGCTTCTGTACCTCAAAAGACTTTGTCAAGAGGTGAACAGGCAGCCAACTCAATGGGAGAAAATATTTGGAAATCACATATCGGACAAAAGTTGATTTCCTATATATGCAAATAAATCATCCAAAAGAACAAGCAACCCAATTATAAAGTGGGCTAAAGATATGAATAGGCATTTTTCTGAAGAGCAAATACAGATGGCTCAAAAGCACATGAAGAGATGCTCATTTTCATTGGCTATAAGGCAAAAATGTAGATCAAGACTACAATGAGATACTACCTCCCACCTATAAGAATGGCTGATATTAAACAAACAGGAAACTATAAATATTGGAGAGGATGTGGAGAAACTGGGACATTTATGTACTCCTGGTGGGATTGTATAATGGTGCAGCCACTATGGAAGACTGTTTGTTGATTCCTTAGGAAACTAAATATCGAGTGGTCCTATGTCTCTCAATAGCACTACTTGGTATATACCCAAAAGAGTTGAAAGCAATGAAACAAACAGACATTTGCACACCAATGTTCATAGCAGCATTATTCACAGTTGCCAAAGGATGGAAACAAACCAAATGCCCATCAACAGATGAGTGGATCAACAAAATGTGATTTATAGATTTGATGGAATATTATACAGGAGTAAGATGAGATGGTGTCCTGAAGCACATGATGAGATGGATGCACCTTGAGGATCTAATGCTGAGTAAAATAAGATGGACACAAAATGTTAGATACCATATGATTCCAGTTTTATGCTTCTAAGAAGACAATGGCCTAGATTGTAAGCTTTTAGAGCAGACATATTAAGTCCTGAGAAGTGATTAATATTTCTGGATTTATATATATAACTTGACATTTAGAAATAGGAACAAAGCCTATCAGGCTGGGGTTAAAGTAATTCAGAACACAAGGGTAAGGAAGACAGTGTCTATATTTTAAAACCACACATATTCTTTGAGACCAAAGGAAGACAGGTTTATTTGGCCTGGAATTGAGATTTTAGGTGCATAAACTAACTCAACCTATCTGTATAGCTCAGTTGAACAACTGAAACACAGGGACCCCAGAATAAGAAAGAGGTCCTTTAATCCTGTATAGATTATTGTAATTCCTGGATACAACCTAAAGTATATTAAGCAGATAATCAAGAAGTATTAGCAAAGTCCCTGAGGGATGGAGAAACCATATGGAATTATTAAACCTTATCATCAGGGAATCCCCTGATACTTTGCCAGACTTTAGGGGCACCAAAATCAGTAGATCATACCCTCAAATCTGAGGTTTAATCTTGTAAAGTTTATGTAGGTAGTGGAGAAGCTTAGACTGCCTATAGATATACCTAAGAGTTACTTCTGAGGGCCTCTTTTGTTGCCCCAATGCAGTGTTACTCTCTCTAGGCCCAACACTGCAAGTGAAATAATTGCCCTCCCCGCCACATGGGGCACGAGAGCCAGGGGTGAAAGTCTCCCTGGCAACATGTGAGATAACTCCCAGGTATGAACCCAGCCCTGGCACCATGGGATCAACTATTTCATCCTGACCAAAAAGGGAAAAGAAGTGCAACTAATAAAGTACCAGTGGTAGAGAGAGGTCAAATAGAGTCCAGAGGCTACTCTGGAGGTTTCTCTTATACAACCTTCAGTTAAACCTTACTACCGATCATAACCTGCCAATCCACAACCAGAATCATTCTAGCCAATCCTAAAGAACATCTACAGCAATCTATGAGTTCCCACTAGTGTTCCATGCACTAGAGTAACTTTTAAGAAACCTGCAACCTCCAGATGGGTCCCTGGTCCAGATAAGTCCTGAAACATAGAGGGTCCAGCCTCTCCAGAACATCAGATAGTTCTGTCTCCTTAACCTATATTAGTGACAGACCCATCCTATATGAAAAATTTAGAATGGACATAGCACAAACACCTCTAAAGAGAATGATAGGAAGATCAAAAATGATGGTGGAGTTACATAGAAAAGATAGGATTTAACAAAAGAATATGAATGCTGAATCATTAAATTGATATGTCTTTTAGTCTCCGGTATCTTAGAGCAGCTAGAAGTAAAGACCTAAAGTTGTAGAATTGTAACCCATGTCACACTCTGAAATATGTTCTACAACTAATTGTGATGTTGTACTTTGAAATTTATTGCTTTTCTGTATATGTTATTTTTTACCAGAAAAAAGAAGGAAAAAAAAATCGATTGTGATGATTAAAACAAAAACAAAAACAATAATATTTAAGCCTTCTAGCCTCCTGTATTCTGGAGCAGTCCATGACAAACTTTAGGATCTGCCCTGTAACTACTTGTTGAAGAATGTTTTGAAAGCTATTTATTTTTTAATTTATGTGCTCTGTATATATGTTATACCACACAATAAAAAGTCAAAAACAAAAAAGGAAGAAATATGTCTTGGTATAGGCATTGTCTGAATGTTTGGATTATTACTCTAAACTTGGGTGAATTCAAAGAATTATACAACTAATTTAAGCATTGTTGTACTATACTGTGCTACCTAAAAATTTTCCCAAGATTCTTATCAATGTAATTATCCAGTATGGAATCACAGTGGCAGTTACAGTCATTGGTTCAAAACCAAGGAGCTACATAAAAACATGGACTGTTAATATAATGTATTAATTAATTAATTTACACTTGGATACCTCCAAAAAGATCCAGGATAATATCAGAAAGGGGATCAAGGCTAAGTGTGGATATTCTCTATTTGGATTGCAATCTTCATGTGATGCTTCAGTGTAGGAGCAGGAGAGGTGTCCTAGAAGCAAATCCTGCCAATTGATTGATTCTTGCCAAGTCAGTCCCTTTCTGCCATTTTCCCAACTATGCTTCAAAAGCACATCATCTGCATTACATATTATTTCCTTTTCTTCATTATGTCATAATGAATTTGAAATGCACTACCATTGTTTTAATTTGCTAAAGCTACCAGAATGCAATATATGGGTTGGGCATAGGTTGCCTTTTACAATGGAGATTTATTAACTTATTATTTGCAGTTCTTAGAATTTGAAAATGTTGAACTCAAGGCATCAACAATACCTGGTCTCTGAAGACAAGCTGCTGGCATCCAGGACAGCTCTGTCACGTGGGAAGACACATGCCAGTGTCTGCTGGTACTTTGCTCCTGGGTTTCCTTGCTTTAATCTTCTGGTTCTGTGGTTTCCTCTCTGAGTTTCTGTGTGTCCTTTCAACTTCTCTAGGGCTTTTCTGGATTTCATCACTTTGTTTGTGTGTCTGTTTTATTGTCTTATAAAGGACTCCAACAAAGGGATTAGGACACATTTGAATGGGATGGGTCACATCTCAATGGAAATAACCTAATCAAAAGTCCCACCTAAGATAACTCTATACCCACAGGAAGTGATTACAGGAACATGGCATTTTCTGGGTACATGATAGCTTCAGACTACCACAATCACCAAAACATTTTAAAGTCTAAGATTCTAAGAAGTTTTTGATCAAACATTTGATGTTGTCAAATGTAGAAATCAAGTCAATCAGCGCCACCTGGAGCTTCCCTGCTCTCCTTTGAGTGATAAACAGCATCTAAACAATGTTCTCACATAGTTATGTGGGTAAATATAACTTGTACATATTGATATATAAATATTTACAGAAATGTGTACACTTGTAGAAGAAGATGACATTATTGTAAATGAGATAACGGAACAACAAGTAGCAAATTTTTCATGTTGGAAACATGTAATTACCATCGAAATTTACACTGGCCATACTATTCACAGATATAACTCATTTACTTTGGAAATTTAGCAGTGGTGGTGGAAATAATATTTCACAAACACACAAGATTCAGTAAAGAGATGATGTTTAACAGCAAAGCACTCAGTATCCTGACTGTATTAGGGTATTAAATTCCAAATATCATTATTGTGCTGGTTTGAAAGGAAGTATGTCCCCTAGAAAAGCCATGTTTTAATCAAAATCCCATTTCATAAAGGCAGAATAATCCCTATTCAAAACTGTATGTTTGAAACTGTAATCAGATCATCTCCCTGGAGATGTGATTTAATTAAAAGGGGTTGTTAAACTGGATTAGGTGACGACATGTCTCCACCCATTTGGGTGGGTCTTGATAAGTTTCTGGACTCCTATAAAAGAGGAAACATTCTGGAGAATGAAAGAGATTCAGAGAAAGCAGAGCAGAACGGCATAGTCACAAGAAGCAGAGTCCATGAGCCAGAGACTTTTGGATATTAAGAAGGAAAAAGCCTCTCTGGGAGCTTCATGAAACATGAAGCCAGGAGAGAAAGCTAGCAGATGATACCGTGTTCGCCATGTGTACTTCCAGATGAGAAAGGAACCCTGACTGTGTTCACCATGTGCCTTTTCACTTGATAGAGAAACCCTGAACTTCACTGGCCTTCGTGAAACAAGGTATCTTTCCCTGGATGCCTTAGATTGGCCATTTCTATAGACTTATTTTAATTGGACATTTTCTTGGCCTTGGAACTGCAAACTAGCAGCTCATTAAATTTCCCTTTTTAAAAGCCATTCCATTTCTGGTATATTGCATTCTGGCAGCTAGCAAACTAGAACAATTACTGAAAGGAAATTTATCTCTGGTTACCTGTTGGCTTGAACCTATATCATTTATCTCTCTTTCTTCTCCCAATATCTCCTCTCTCACTATCATCTATCTATATGTATCTATTTCTGTTATCTACTTATGTATATATATGTACATATATATATATATATATATATATATATATATATAAAGATCACAGAATAATATTCTAAGTGGTGGTATCTTTCTATTTAGGCAATATTTAATAACTTTTTTCATATTTAATTTGAGAATATACTAAAAAACTACATATAAAAGGATTATCATATTTAATCCTATCCTCTAGTTGCAGTCATTGTTAATCATTTCTTGCTTTCCTTTTTTCACATGTGGTACAGTTGAATTGTATGAGACCTTGTGACAATTGCAGTAATATATGATATAACAATCACATCTCCTGTTAAGTACCGCATTTGAAATAATGTGAAATATCTGAGTTATTTTTTTTAAAAATTAATAAACAATAAAAAAATTAGCTGATTAATTTACCAGGATGAACAAGCTGTAGTTATTTTTATGCTATTGCCACATGATAGCAGTGCTTCAGCAGAAATAGGGAACTATCCATCAAATCTTACTAAGATTATCCCTTGGATTATGCAGGTGTTGACATGAGACAATATTCAGGATTGCCTCTCACACAAATGTAATTGCATTTCTTTGTTTGTTTACATATATAGATTGCAAATCTTAGTCAAATCTTTCTTAAGATCCCCTGAGACTTACCGCGCACTTACATGTTTGTTCAGAAGAAAATGGTACTTAAAACTGAGACTATTATTCAAGTTAAATAAATATTATAAACATTTTAACAGTAGTAAGTATTATGAAGTGTTTATAAAAGGCCTGTGAAAACTTGCTTTTCTCTATAAATTCTCCTTTCTTTTTATTTACTACATATACTGGGAAATATAAAATGACCTATCTATTGAACCTGCTTCAAGTGATATAATAAAATTGTGATTTTGGATGGCCCTAATGACTCACTGTTTCTGCCCCACTAGAGGTAATAAATGGTCTCAAAGCATCATCTATAAAAAGCATTTCATGGTGAGGGAAGCACTTCTCTATGGGTTCCCAGGAAACCCTCAAGAAAAAAAATAATTGCACCCCGCTTTGTAATACTGAAATACTTTCACATGCAAACAGATGCTGTCATTAACTTGTTGCTGAGAAAAGTGTAATGTCTCCATGTTGCTTGGCATTTGATTAGCAAAGGAAAAAAAATTAAGAGATAATGCACACACACCCCATGCCCCCAATCCTTCAACTGGGTTTATTTCTGGTTCTTAAAATGATATGCCTCCCATTATGTTTTAAAGAATGAAAATGTGGTCTGGCTTAAAGAAGTAACTTTTGCTTAATTTTGCAAAGCCTTGATCTTCTGTATCATCCCATAGTTTTCATGTAATATGATGTGCAAAGCATTTCAAATCCATTCAGTAGACTCTGACAACCTAATATTTTTATGATTAACACAACTACTACAATCTTCACCACCATCTGCTGACAGTGAGTACTTATTGTGGTTTAACGGCACATGTCATTAAATCCTATAATAACAGGGTGAAGGGGATATTCTTTATTCTTTCTCATATAAAGATGAGAAGACTGAGGCATAGAGGAGGTACAGAATTTATTGAGGCTTTATATATTTATATATAAACTTCATATATATATGAAGTTGCATACCTCAGATGACAGTTTGCATTATCTCACTACACAAGTCATTCAGAATCACTATAAGTATTTCACAAATAATTTCATCATATTTTACCATTAAAATACTCCAAAATTTATCTGAGTGGACATTCTGATGTGTTCCCATATTAGATTTTGTGAATAACAATGTAATAAATATTTTATATTATGGTCTCTGTTTTTATGCTATTTTTTTAGGAAATGAAACAAAGCCAATCGAGACCTATTCCAGCATGATGAACTTTCACTCAGTTATAAGTCTTTATATTTTACTTCATATATGGTTGATTTTCAAGCAGGAAAGTTTTCCTCATGCTAAAAGTCATTTTCAAACAAATTCATTTAAGTATATTACTTTACGTAATTGTATGAGATAATATTATTTAAGATTAAACTAATTTAGATATTCAGCTTAGTGCTTAAATTGGCAAAGTGGAGATGAAATAATTGATAAATAAAATCCTAGAAAGGACCTGGGCATGGAATAGGTAAAATATTAATATCCTTTCAACAAATGCTAGATTTTCATTTGATCTTGAGCATTTAATTCATTCACATTAACAAATACCTCTTGACACTGTTCTTTTAGAAGATTGCTATTGTTAAAACTTCACCCACATATATCCCATTTCACAATATCACCATATAGCTGTGTATTCATCACCATGAACATTTTTTAGAACATTTGCATCATTTCAGTAAATGAAATAAAAAAGAAAAAAGAACTCAGACATACCTTATCCATTACCCCTACCTCTAATTGACCACTAATATTTCCATCTACCCAATCTTTTCTTTTACCCTTTGTCCCCTTTATTATTTATTTATTCTTTAGCCATATTTTTTTTACTCATCCGTCCAAACCATAGATAAAAGGAGCATCAGACACAAGGTTTTCACAATCCCACAGTCATACCGTAAAAGTTATATCTTTATACAATCATCTTCAAGAAAGAAGGCTACTGGAACATAGCTCAACAGCTTCAGGTACTTCCCTCCAACCACTCCAATATGCTATAAACTAAATAGGGATATCTATATAACACATAAAAAAACCCGTCAGGATAACCTTTCAACTCTGTTTGAAATTTCTCAGCCACTGAAACTTTATTTTGTCTCATTTTTCTCTTTCCCCTTTTATTCAAGAAGACTTTCTCAATCCCTTGATTCTGGATACTGGCTCATCCTGGGATTTCTGTCCCACATTGCCAGGGAGATTGACATACCTGGGAACTATGTCCCATGTAGAGGGGAGGGCAGTGAGTTCACCTGCTGAGTTGGCTTAGAGAGAGAGACCAATTTGAGCAACAAAAGAGGTTCTTTGGGGGTGACTCTTAGGCCTAATTTTCAGTAGGATTAGCCTATCCTTTGCAGGAGTAAGTTTTATTGGGGTGAATCTCAAGATCAAGGGCTCGGCCGATTGATTTGGTTGTCTTGACTGCTTGTTAGAATATCAGAAATTTTCCAAATGGGGAAGTTGAATATTTCCTCCTTTCTCCCCTGTACATACAGGGGAGCTTGCAAATACTTCTTTATTCAGTGCTCAAATTATTCTGGGAAATATTAGGCATCACAGCTAACCTGGACAAACTAACAAGCTCTCACACCCTAGTCAACCAAACTGACTATACAAGTTAAATTAGGAAATGCATTATCCAAAATAGAAATCTTGCATTAAATAAACATCTCTCTCTTTAGTCTCACACAGTAGTTGAAGTTTTAAAATATGGACCATATCAGTCTTTACCCTGAATTCTGATTCACTTTAATCCTATCCAGATTAGCTTCATTCAACTCTCTAGTCAAAGTCTGATCCCCTTTTCACTTTTTTAAACAGTTCCTGTATGGGTTACTGCTGACTTTCATAGCTTCAGAGCTCTAACTCTGAGCCTCAGGTGTCACATAAATACTTGAGGTTTCTAGGAATGACCAGGTGACAAACAAACAGCTCAGTATTTCAGAATTTAGAAATAACAGTTACAACTCCTGAATAAGCTCTCACTGTAAGAGCTTACAATCTAGAACTTTTTATAATAGGCCACAACTTGATAACCCATATTCTCAACTTCAGTTCACCAAGTTTTTATATTATATTTAGTGCATGTGTTTGAGTCATGACAATGTGCTAAAGGGGAATTGTTTATTAGGAACAAATTTTAAACAGTGGATTGAAAAGTTCCCTTTATAAAGGCCAATCCATTTCTAGTCTATTGCATTCTGGCAGATTTAGCAAACTAACACAACATACATACACAAAGCCAGCAATAATTCACCTCTGTTTATGTACTCTTGTAAATATTTCCCATTGTTAATGTATTCATTCTATTAGTGAATGATTCTCTTTCTTGGTTCCATCTTCTTTTTATTTTCCTTCTGCTGTAACTTTATATCTCTCAAATTTCTGAACTTATTTTTTGCTCAATTTTTTATCACAATACATTATGTGAATATTTCAAAGCTTCATTATATTCTTTCAGAACAGGTGGAGTATAAATCAAAAATTAACCCTAATGTGGTGTCATCAACCACTTTCTCAGTTTGCAATATCTGAAGAGTCTTCAATTCTGCTACATCAACTATTGGAAAAAATGGAATTCTGAGTTATACACGACCATTTGATATCGAATCATGCCTCCCTGATGACATGTTCAATTCCTAATCCCAGTTTTGCAGAAGTGAACTCACTTACAAATATTGTCTTTGGAGATATTTTTAAGGTGAAACCAAAATGAATCAAGGTGATACTTAATCTCAATTCGACTGGAATCCTTATAAGTAGAGGAAATGCAGACACAGCCAAGAGCAGAAAGTAGGGTAGAGAGAAGGTTGTGTAACAGAGGCAGAGTTTGGGTTATGAATTAACTGCAATTCACTATGAGTATTGTCAGACTTTAGAGGAAGCATGGCACTGCTGGCACCACGATTTTTAATTTCTAACTTCCAAAATTGTGAGACAATAAATGTCTGTTGTTACACAAACCATTCTGCAGTACTTTCACACAGCAGCCCTGGCAAACCAAGACCCCTTTCTATTAGCTGTTCAGGTACCAACACTCTTTTCCTTGATAATAAAAGTATACTCGGGCCATTGTGGAAAGAAATATACATTCCAGTGGGTAGTAATAAAACTCTGCATTTGACAGATAATTAATTCATGCTGCTTACTCAAAGAGTGAGGTATTCATGTTTAGGAAGGAGGTAGGAATGGAAGGGACAGATGGCCTGGTCCTTGCATTATGGCATGGGGTAATTTTTGTTGAAGTAAGCATTAAGAGATTTATAGATAAGGACTTCACCACCATTTTGCCCTCAATTATCCAATATCAAATCCTAATTGTTGATTGAACATATTTTTCCTTGGGAAAACTTCCTTGGGATTGTTTCCATGTTCATATACTACTCATTACCTTGATGGTAGCATCTTTATTTAGTCTCCATTCTGTTTTCTTACTCCATTTAAAAAAGTTGTCTTGTCCTTCCACTTGTTTCTCCCAAAGGCATTTTGGTCATTCTAACGCTTTCCATGATCTTTTTGTTATTGGCCTAACATCAATTCTTCCATTCCTGTCTACAAGAGAACCTTGGGTTTGCTTAGTATTTATCCTTTAGGAAACATGATGCAATATCAAGCTAAGGAGAGGTCCAATCGATTAAAATTTCAGATTGACCTTATGAGATTTTTAAAAATATGAAGTGAAGAAATATGAATTTAATCCAAACATTTTGTGTCCCTTTGTCCTGCCATTTACTCTCCTATTCTTCTTGCTGTTGATTGATTTAGGCAGGGCTATGAGAACATGTTTCATAATTCTGGCAAAATGCGACGTTAAATTTTACAGGGGGCTTCTGGGAAATGATTACTCACTCTTAAAAAGTTAACAAGGAAGATTCATATGTAATTTTATTTCAGTGTTCAAGTCAAGATTTGAAACCCATAATTTTGGTAGTCATCTGTGATCAAGAAGTATGGTAGTGTAAGGATGAAGCTAAGATATTGAGAAGTGCTAACAACATGATGGAAAAACAAGCACTATATCGTTAAAAATATTCAACCTAATGAATTTATTAATTCTTGAGTTACTAAAACTCAGGGCCTTTACTTCTACAGTTAATTGATTTTTCTCATTCTTTAAGATATTTTATATTTGAAGTTTGGTTACTACCAACTCAGATATTTATTCCTCTTATCCTTTCAAAACTGGCATTTCTGGTCAAACCAACCCAGCGGCTCTGTAATTAACTCAGTGCATTTTTAACACTCAATCTGAAAGCCCTAGAACTTCATGAGAAAAAATATATGTAACAATTTTTCTACACAGGCAAACAATGGGTTAAAAGACTATATAAGTCTCTATATCAATATATTCTAAATGCATACATTATTTCATTTAAGTTTCATCTGTCACTATAAACCAGCAATAGTTTTCTAACTCTCTCATCTCTCATCTCACATTAATTCCCATTTATTCTTGAATGTTGAGAATTTCCTGAAGTATAAAGGTGAGTTAGCTTCAAAACTAGAAGGATAAACCCTTTTCTGAATACACTAGTGATTCCATTTCTTGTTCATGTAATCTGAGCTCTAAAAGCCTTAGAAAGTTATTATTCCCTGTTTCTTTCCCAAGCGTAATCTTCATTTACTTTGCAATAAACTATAACAAACTACAACATTTGGTAGTCCTTTAATCATAATTTTCTCTGGAACCTAAATAAAGAGTGATGGTTGGATTCTTATGCTTTAGTCATGGAAATAGCACTTCAAATTCTCAGTGGAACTGACTTGAGTGATGACAGCAAACCAGGTAGCTGAAACTTATAAAAGATACCTTTACAAATTGTATTAAGCTAACTTGTTCTCATGATAGCTTAATTGGTCAAATAGTAACAATTATTGATCCGTCAAATGATAAGCTAAAGTCACCAACTACAGAGTCCACCAATGCAAAGTTTCCTCTGCATGAAAATTTTCCAGGACTTGCTATGTGCGAGGAATGTTCGAGGTGTAATCATTACAGAACTGTCTTCTGAATGCCACTCTCCACCTGCCCACACTTTTCAGCAACAATGATTTTAGTGTCAAAATCATCACTTATATTAATGTTTATGGAAAAATAACAGATGTACAGGTACTGGATTTCTTTCTTGCTTTCTCCATAACACATTTGAGACAGTGAGATCTATCAGTAAAGTGAAATCTTGCAAAACAGAGCAAATGAAATGAAAGAAAGAACTGGCATATAGTTTTGTATAGGACAATATAAATACATGATTAGTTACTGTTATTGTTTTTAGGAGATTTTCACTTAAATTAGAAAAAACACAAGAGCATTTAAGTTCTCTGTATAAAGAATATTAGATTCTCTCTCTGTCCTAGCTCATGCTTGGGGTATGAAAGTTAAAAGATTTCACCACATAGTTACATAATGGCATGACCCTAGCTCCATACAATATTAATAATTTCAGAGAAATCAGTTGTAGCATTATGACCATTGCTTATTTTCAAGAAATAATCCTTGATTATTATCTCTATACAAATTCTGACGGTATTTTTTAAGACACAATCAATTTTGTTGTTTCACATCTTTATAGGAAAATTTCACTCAGAATTTATCTCTCGATGAAAAATTGCCTTTCCCTGTTCATTTATTAGCATTCTTTTATACTATAATTAGACCCATAAAATTCACATGTTTATGTACTTACTGCAGCAGTCAACAAGCCTAGCACAAGGATCTGAGCTCATTTCCTATAACTTCCCTCAGGCTAGATTTTCTGGAATAAACATTTCCTCTTTACTTCATTCTTTTTTGTTATGATTTGATTTTTACATTAATTGCTCTAGGTTTCTATGGTAATTGAAGCTTTTATGGTAAACCTCGTCAAATGATTTTGGAGATGTATAAATAAATGCACAAACTTTGCTGTTCACAACCAATCTGGCATTTACTGAGCATTTGTTATATGCTGGACTCTGAAAGTTTCATTTCATTTAATCCAAGAAATATTGCTATGCTACAGTTGTTGTTACTTATATATTTGCATTATTTATATTTCAGTGAGCTTCTCTTCTAAATTATGCTATGATCAATATAAACTAAAGAATAGGAAAGCATAACCTTCCAAAGGGACTCTCAATTACATTCTGTAAAAGATAAGGAAAGTATTCAGAAATTCCTTATGCCCAGATATTTTACCTCTCTATCAAGATACGGCCCTTAAAAAAAAGCCTTGACACTTGTGTTATGCTCATATCTCAACTTCCAATAGAGGAGAAGAAGATACTTCCTTACTAAAAGACATGAGAAAATGTACCACTAAGTTGCTTAATTATAACAAGCTAAGGGAAATCACTCAGAAGAAAGAGGAAAATATGACTCTGTTCCAAGAAGGCTAGTGGAAGCCTTAAAAAGTTACTAATGTAAGCCTGGATTCCCAGAAATTTCAGATTTTGCTAGGCAACCCTTTCATCAGCCAGTTTACCCCTGACATTTGGAGAAAGTTGAAAAAGTTCTCCATAGGCCAACAAAATCCCACTAATAACATATTATAAACTGCTTTTTCTGTATTTAATAATCAAAACAAGGCCAAGGAGGAAGAACAGGCAATGAGAGGTAGGCAAAAGAAACAGAACAGTTTCAACTTATTGCAGTCTCTGTTAACATAATCTTGTCCTCTTGAGGTCACCTGAATCATGTCTTCAAGCCTCAAAAGCCTTGCTCTCACTGTGAGTCAGAGGACCACTGGCAAAAATGGTTCCAGAAATCTCAAGACAACCCTCAACTTGTGCCCCAAGTGCCACGAACATGGGCTTTGGGCCCAGGAACTGTACTGTTTCCCAAAGATGGGGAATGTCAGCCTCTTTTAGCAAGTGTAGAAGATTGATGATTCCTGAGGCTGCTTATGACTCTACTGACTTTACATCTGACAAACTTAGAGTAAGCCCGGGTGACAGTCAACATGACAGCTAATTTCTTAATTAACACTGGAGACACTCTGTCCAAAACTGCCACTTTGACCCTACCTCCTCTCAGACTTGCCCAATCATGTGAGTTGACAGTAGAGCCAAAACTAAAATTACCGCTTCCTCCCTCCTTTGTAAGCTCAAAGACATCCTTGTGTCCCACCACTTTCTTATTGCCATTGAATGCCCCCATCACTTCTAGGAAGATATCTTTTTTATAACTTGGAGGGTCACCTTAAGACTAGTAAACCCAGCTAGTGTTTACCACTTATTTGCTCTGAAGCCCCTACCTACTAAATCAAGGCTTCTAAACATCCCAAAAGACAAATAGACCCATCTATATGAAATAAAAGCATCCAGGGGCAGGCCCTAACCAGCATTCAAGTCCTCTAAAGTGACCTTTCAAATAGAAAGCAACATCCCTTTAAATGGAGAAATAAAAAGCCTGTAGCCAAATGCAAAGCATCCTTAAAAACCAACGCCTACTCCTGTGTCCTAGTTCTCAGTTTTAAATTTTTTAAACACATGTTTTATATCCATGTTCACCCTCTCATTACTTACTTAATTTTATATAGCAGAAACTCAAAGATAAAATTCCCACCCTACTCACTTAGATGGTACTACCCCAAAGGTAGCAAAATAACCCCCATATCTTTAAAAATGCCTTATCACCATACCTCACTCTCCTTCGACTGACACAGAGCATAGTCTTGCAAAGAGTTAACTTATCATCTTTTATTTCAGATGATAAGTCTTTTCACTCTTAGAGGAAAACTTATACAAAGATTGTTTCTTTCACCTCCTTGTGGTACTTTGAAAATGTTATGTACCCCAGAAACCAGTGGTCTTTTCCCAATGCAGTCTTGTGTGATCAGATCTACTGTTTAGGGTGTAACCTTTGATTAGTTGTTTACATGGAGACTGACCCACTTAATTGTGGGTATGACCTTTTAACTAGTTGGAAATCTGACTGCCCATTTAAGGTGTGTCTTGATTAGCTCACTGGAGTCCTATAAAAGGGGAAGTATTTGGGGGAAAGATCAGAGCTGACATAGACACAGCAATTGGACATGTTTGGAGAGCTGACAGAGAGAGCAGACATTTGGAGGGACAAAGCCAGTAAATGTCACCGTGTGCCTTCTCATGAGATTCTAAGCAAGCCAGAGCCCAGAGTTTTGCCCTGGAGAAACTAAGTGAAGTTTCACAGACATCTAGAAAGGAAGTCATTGGAATAAGAAAGTGGAAGCCATGGAATCAGGAACAAGGACAAGTATATGTCTTCCCACATGACAGACATTGGCCTTCTGTCAGAATCAAGATATCCTTCTCTGGATACCTTAGTTTGGATACATTTAAGGAAACCTCTACATCCCATCAGGCAGTGCCTACACCTTCTGACAAGCAGAAAGGAGCTATAGAAAATAGACCTTCATCCCTCAGCAAACCTTAATATTAAGGGTTCAGATTTCTCTGAGGGGGAAGCTGAGGCAGGCTAGAACAGAGAGAGAAGGGGAAGGAAAAATGAAGGAGACCTTGAGCAAGAAAGGTTAATCAAGTTCAATAGGGCCTGTTTCCCGGACTGACAACCTCCCTGGGGCTACCCACTTATGGGAAACACCTGGCAGGAGCCAACTCACCTTAGGCCAAATGACCCCCACCTGAACGAGTCATTTACTGAGAAGAGTGGAGCCAACCAACCCCCCCAAATGACCCATCTACCACCAGGCACTGCCGGAGAGAAGGCAGAGAACAAGGAAAGCGTGAACAAGGAAGAAGGAGAAAGAATAAGTAAAGCTAATCTATAAAAGCAAATGGCCCCACATTGTCTACTGCCTCTCATCTTTCACCTTTCCTTTCTTGTAAGAGTGGCCACATGAAACTCACATGTTTATTCAATCGACATTCTATCTGCTTACTGAAAAAGAAAAGTCAATGAGATACATGGTAGTTAGAATTTTCTGTTTTTCCCATGAATTTTCTGACATTTTTTTTCCCCATTCCAAGTCCAGACTAAAAACATGTCCAGAAATCATGAGGACTTGTTATGTAACAGCACAACTCTGTTTCATGTTCAATTTTTGGTCTACTACTAATGGATAATCCTAAAGAATGTGGATAAAGCACATTATCCCACATTAATGTATCTTATTTTGGAGATTCCCTATCATTTTGTGGTTGTATATAAGCTTTTGGCTGTTGCCTTTTTTCCATCCCATTATTTAAATATTTACTTTATAAGAAAACATTATTTTAACAATTCTCCCTTTGTGATGTTATTCAGCTTTTGGCAGTTCATCTCTAATTTTTAGGATCCATCTGAATGGTGATGAGATATTAGAAATATTCAATTTAGTGCCATTTTACAATTTAAAAATAGTGCACTGCTGCACACTCCTAATGTTTCCATCCAGAATACTTTTTTTGGTTTTCTCTAGCTTTTGGTGCTCTTTTCTGTATCATTAATACTGAAATTTTAGTCCATTGAACATGTGAAAAATTGACAAAAATCTTCAAATATACAATAAAAGGTAAATATTGAAATGTATATATTCTAATATATACATATATATTCAAATATATATGCATATATATCTCTATAATAGCTTTATCTTGCAGTGATTATTTTGTTGAACACTGAGAAAAGGTCATATCTGCAGTTAATAACATTGATTTATTATTATTTTATATGCATTAATTTGAACATAATTTATGTTTCAACTTATGATTATCAATTCTCACATCAGACTTATGATGTTGTTATTATTGCTGCACACATTTTACTGATGAGGAAATTGGGGCCAAAAGAGATGAAGTTTAGGGAAAGGCCGCAGTTTGCAAGCGGAAGTGACGACAAACTGGTTCCAGCATCCTTCACCTTCATTATGAAGTTATACTTGATTTTCATGTGCTGAGAGCTTGTTATATGTTTTGCATGTATATGTTTTGCATGTATATGTTTGCATGTATATGTTTTGCATGTATATGCAAGCAATGTTATATGCTTTGCATGTATCATTTCATTAAATAAAAAGTAAAAAGAAAAACATCTTAGTGTAAGGCGCTGGCTTGAAACTGTAATGTACCCTCACAAGAGCCATGTTCTTCTAATTCAATTTTGTGGGGAGAGATCAGTTTTGGGTGGGATGTTTTGATTAGGTTGCTTCCATGGAGATGTAACACCATCCATCAAGATGCACCTTAATCCTTTTATTGGAGTCCTTTACGAGACAGACACTCATCTGTGGAGAGAACACAGATGTTTAGAAATGCGGAAGGAAATGCCTGAGGTGATGCCAGAAGCTGAAAGAGTCATTTAAAACCAGAGGTCTGAAGAGGACTGCAGATATCACCATGTGCCTTCCCATGTGACAGAGAAGCCCCAGGCATAATTAGACTTCTTGAGTGTTGGTATTCTCTTGCTGATATCTGAATTGGGACATTTTCCAGCCTTAGAAATGTAAATTTTTAACCTAATAAATCCTCTTTGTGAAAGCAAATCCATTTCTGGTATATTACATTCTGGAAGCACTAGCAGATTGAAACAGGTAGGAATTGTCTTTACCCCATTCTCACAGATGATAGGCTTACTGGAATTAATATCCTTTCCAAGTAGTAAATAGAATTGGAATTTGAACAGAAGTAATCGGACTCTAAGATTTCTAGACTGTTCAAAAAATACCATGAAATGGGCAAGGTTGAAAATGGGAATTTATTCACTCACAATTTGGAGATTAGGAAAAAACCCAAATCAAGGCATCATTTTTTTTTTCCCCAAACACTGTTGCATTCTGGGACTGGCAGCTGGAGATCCTTAGTCTATAACTTGTCACATGGCAAGGGACATGACAGCATCTCATGGTCTCTCCTTTCTTTTCTGGGTTCTGTCAATGTTCAGCCCTGGATGCTTCCTCTGGCTTTGTCTCTTTTTGTCTGAATTTCATTCCATTTATAAAAGACTCCAGTAGTATCATTAAGTCCCATCCTGATTGAGGTGGGCCACACCTTAACTGAAATAAGCTCATCAACATATCCAACTGACAGTGGGCTCACACCCACAGGAATGGATTAAATTTAAGAGCATCTGGGGTATATACAGCTTCCAGTCACCACAGATAAATAATTATATACTCAGGCTTTTCAATGTGTTACCACCCAGAGTGACAATCAGCCATAGATTACACTAAATTGTTGAATATTCTTCTTCCTAAATGATTTAGAAAACATAACTATGTTCATTTAACTCAGAAATGTTGACTACTCTAGTTTGCTTTCTAACTGCTGATTAGAATAATATGTAAACATGACTATAAATAGAATACCTGTTTAATTAGATATCCCATTGTCACTCTGTAAAAATTCTCATCGGATTCTTTTTTTACATTTTTACTGTTGATCATTTTACCTCAGGATGGGCTTGACAAGATTAAAATAGATATACAGCTCAATGGAGGAAGTTTCTATAGTAACAAATTTCATATGAGAGAGAACAAAATAATAATGTTCAATTCAACTGAAAGAGCATTTATTCTATTTATATATCTAATATACCATGTTGAATGCAAAGTTAATTCTTATTTTTAATGTTTTGTAATTTGTCTTAAAAGCCTTTATATTATTTGTTCTTGAAAGACAGTTGAAGATATTTGCATTTTCTACCATGATTGGGAAATAGGGAAACAGGAAGAAACTTTGTTTAGATGTGCATCTTTTCTTCATATGTTTCACTCAAAGCTTTGCCTATCCAAGGCCCCCGACCACCCCCCAGTTCTTAAGGAAACACCCCAAAATGCCCCTCAGGATTGGGCCCAGGAGGCCACTTACACTAATTTACCATAGTCACAAATAGATATCTAAGAATTTCAACCTTGTATAGCTTTACCTACAAGTTTGATTGGATCTCACATCCCCCACAGCCCACTCTCATAATCCCTTCTTTTTCTGAAAAAATAATGCTCACCTAGATTCTGGAATATAAAGTCTTTCTTAATTAAAATCTTTTAGTGACCTCTATCTCTTTTCTAAATTTTATCCTTAATATTTGCTTTAGTTATTCCATAAGAAAATGCATCTCTTTTTTAGTCCCTTCAGCTGGGTGTATGCATGTGCAAATGAGTGTGTGTGTGTGTTTGAGTGTGTGTGTGTGTTTGCTCTCCATATTCCAAGAGACAGGATATGTAAATACAATGCAACCCATTGCTATTTCTGGACCATTTTTAATCTTCAAAATTCCTGCTCTCTTTAAGACTATGTGTCAGATTGTATGCGTGTTCCTTTTTCATTGCTGCATTCATTTTTTCCCCTTCCCAGGAAATTTTTCTCTTTTACAACATCTTTGATCACTTAGTTTACTGTCTCCTCACCGATACATCTGACCACTTGTATGATGATTAGGAATGTCTACCTAATACAGGTCCAAGATATACTCATATGTACCGAATCCCTCCTCTGAGTTGTTTCACTTAGTCTTCCATGTCTCAATCAATAGCATTGTCATTCACCCAGCCAGCTAAACTCTAGCTATTCTTGATTCCTCCTTTTTTATGACACCCAGATAACCTATCCATTGTCAAGATCTCTAATAGGTAGATATATAAAGGTTTTTAGAACACTGCAAGAAGTTTGTCTTTTATCCTGAATGATGACAATCCACTTGAAGCTTCTAAAGAGTGAAATAGATTTGACTGTTCAATGCGTCTTGATTATGAGACCATGAAAAATTGTCTGAAGAGGCACACTAGTGGAAGCAGGAAGACCGATGGCAAGGTTATTTCAATATCAAAGTGAAAGATAATATTAATATCACTAGGGATACATGAGAAATAGTACTCTCCTAGATGTTCATTTCAGTCTGACTATACAGGACATCTTCCTGATCTTAAGATATAAGTGCTCACTCTTATTCTAGTGCTTTTCCATTTGAGGAAATTCCCCAGATCTTTTTGCTGTTGTTATAAATTTTAAGCTTTTTATTTTGACAGACTTTAAGGCTTACAGAGCAGTCACAAAAATAATACAAACCCCACACAGGAAGCTTCAACATACCCCTATTCCCCCAAATTCCCAGTCAAACCAATTTTAACAGTTTGCCACATTTGCTGTATCATTCTATCATTCAATCTATCAATCCATCCATATTTTTATCACTCCATCTGTCTATTTAGTAATCTATTTCCAGAACACTTCAGTGTAGGTTGCATATATCATGCTACTTGAACACTTAATACCGCCATGTATATTTTCCCAAAACAAGGATAGCAAATTTATCTACTTTAAGGTATAATTAAGAAGTTCAAAAAATTTAACATTGTTAAAATTCATAGATTATATTCCATTTTCTCATATGTACCCAATAATATCCTTTAGAGTCTTCTCTCATTCCTTGCTGTGTCCTGCTTAGTACCATGTATTGCTTTTAATTGCCATCGTCTCTAATTTCTCCTTCTTTCTGTTTATGTTGTAGGAAAATATATGAAACATAAACTTCCTCATTTTAACCATACCCAAGGATAATATTCTGTAGGATTAACCACATTCACTGTCATGTGGTACCTTCACCACCTTCCATTACTAAAATTGTCTCATTTCCCAAAACAGAAGCCCTACACTTATTTTGCATTAATTCACCATTTTCTTTACACCTATCACTGGTAATCTGTACTCTAATTTCTGTGTCCATGGTCTTGAATATTCTCAGAATTTTATTTGTACTTACCATGAAACCTCAACTTAAAACCCAAATCTGTAAACAGTCTTGTTTTGATATCAAATTAACTTCAATTGTGTACACAAACTGTGTTCTCACACCCCTCTATCCCTCTACCTATCAGTAGTTCTTGTCACAAATTACATATTTATACACACTGAGTCCAAAACTACTGATTTCTCATTACATTCAATGCTTTTCCTTTTTTGATTCTGTAGGAATAAAAAATATAATAGTACTGTCATTTATTTTTACCCTGCTGTTACCTTACTGGAAATTTTTCCTTCTTCATGCAGCATCAATCTATTTTCCACTCTCCTTTCCTTCAAACCTGAAGAACTCTCTTCAGCATCTCTTAGGGGGCCAAATTATGATGAACTTCCTCAGATTTTGTGCATTTTGGAAGTCCTAATCTCTTTCTGATTTTGAAGGACAGTTTTCTGGATATAGGAATCTTGATTGACATGTTTTCTTTTGCTTTCAGAACTTTAAATATGGCATCTTGTGCTGGCTGGAAATTGTTATGTAATCCAGAAAAGTCATGATCTTTTAATCCAGTCTTGTAGATGCAGACTTATTGTGGGTGGGACCTTTTGATTAGATTGCTTCCATTGAGATATTACCCACCTGTTGTAGTTTGCTAGCTGCCGAAATGCAACACACCAGAGATGGATTGGCTTTTAATCAAAGGGATTTATTTTGTTAGTTCTTCAGAGGAAAGGCAGCTAACTTTCCACTGAGGTTCTTTCTTACATGGGAAGGCACAGGATGGTCTCTGCTTGACTTTACTCCATGCCTCTAGGTTCCAACAACTTTCCCCAGGGTGATTTTTTTCAGCATCTCCAAAGGCCTGGGCTGAGCTGTGAGTGCCGAGATATGCTTTGCTGAGCTGCTTGGACTGTGCTACATTGAGTCTCTCATTTAAGTACTAGCCAATTAACTCAAACATCATTCATTGCAGCAGGCACGCCTCTTAGCCGACTGCAGATGTAATGAACAACAGATGAGGTTCATGTCCCATTGGCTCATGTCCACAGCAACAGAACTAGTCACGTTCACCTGGCCAAGTTGACAACTGAACCTAACTACCACCCCACCCAATTAAGGTAGCCTTAATCTTTTCCTGTAGCCTTTTATTAAAGAAAGTGGAGAGAAGCTACAAAAGAAAATTCCCAAGGAAGAAGTAAAAAGGATCTTCAGGAGCTGAGAGAGCCATTTGGAACCAAAAGCCAGGAGAGAAGGACAGCAGATACTGCCATGTGCCTTCCCATTCAACAGAGGAACCTCGGATGCCTGCTGCCTTTCCTCTGAGAAGGTATTCTCTTCTTGGTGCCTTAATTTGTTTATTTAATGGCCTTAGAGTTGTAACTTGAAATGTAATACATTCCTTTTGTAAAAACCCATCTTTCTGATATATTGCATTCTTTACTTTAGCAAACCAAAACACACTTCTCTGCCTTATTGCCTGATGGTTTCTGATGAGAAATTGACAATTTTATTGAGGGTCCCTTGTACATAACATTTTGCTTCTCTCTCTTGTGGGATTCCAAATTCTCTCTTTGGCATTAGACAATTTATTTATAATATGCTCTGACATGGGTCTATTATGGTTTACCCTGATTGGGGTTTATTGAACATCATTGAAGTGTATATTCATGTGTTTTGTTAAATCTAGGAAGTTTTCAACCATTATTTCTTTTACATTTTCTCTCTCCATTTCTCTCTTCTCCTGTTCGGTCTCCCATTATGCTTACATTGTTATCCTTAATGGTATCCCACAATTTCCTTATTCTCTGTTCACTATTATTCATTCCTTCTCTCTACACCTCCTCAAAATGGATAATTTCAATAGTCTTGTCTTCAAGTTCACTGGTTCTTTCTCCTTCCAGCTCCAATCTACTGTTGAATCCTTCTAGGGAATTTTTCATTTCTATATCTTTAATCTTCACTTCTTTTTGGTTTCTTTTCATAATTTCTATTTATTTATTTATTTATATTTTTTGTGTTTACCATTATTTTAAACTCCTTATCTTATATGTCCCAGCTCTTCTCTCCTCATTAGTAGTTTCTAATGCTTTAATTTTCTTCTTTCTCTAGACCATCAATTCCTGTTTCTTTGTATGTTTTCAAATCTTTTCTTGAAACTTAGACATTTTCATATATTAATGTGTTATTGTGGGAACTTAAACTCTGAGGCATTTGTTCTTTTAGTTTTGTAAAGCTAGTGTTATCAAAGAGCTTTCCTATATGTCAGGAGTGCACAAAAAAAGGAGCAAGTGAAAAGACCTTTGCTCATTTTTGCAAGTTGAGCTGAGGGAGGAGTGCTCTCCATTAGGGCTTATCCAAACAGTGGAGTTTTGAAAATAACTCTAGGTCAAAATATAGGGTCCTCCCTGATCATTTCTGCTCCTGTCTCTTATTTTGGGCATTCACATGTTGCCTAGGAATCCCCGTATTTACAGTGTTCTGAATCTCTCCTCTTCCCTCAGAAAGTTTCTTCATAGTACTGGACACCGCACTATATGCTGAAAACCAGCAATCCTTTGCCCCAGACAGCATGAGTTTATTAATATTCCACAGCCTGCTGTAGGAGTGGTCTGTAAACGCCTACATGCAGGTACATTCTGCAGTACTGAGTCCTTCAGGCCACCATCAGACAATTGGGTGTGACAAACATTCTCCTGGAACATACTCTAGGGTTAATCTGGACTTTTGATTGACTTGTTCAATCCCGAAGTGTTAACATATTTAATGATGACAAAGTACTTGTTAATTTTTCAAACAATGAGTTATGAAAGGACAGAAAATTTACCAAACTTGAAACTTCTAATATATTATTATTTTATATTATTATGTTATATTACATCATATTATATATAGTAACATAATATATGCTATATAATGTTCTATTGTATGTACATGCCAAATTTTCTTTATCCTCTCATCTGTTGCTGGGCATTTGGATTGTTTCCATCTTTGGGCAATCATGAATAATGTCACTATGAATATTGGTGTGCAAATGTCTGTTCACATAACTACCGTCAGCTCTTCTGGATATATACCAAGTATTGGTATCATGATGTCATAGGGAAATTCAGTATTCAGTTTTCTGAGGTATTGCCAAACTGTCTTCCACAGTGGCTGCAACATTACACATTCTCACCAATAATGAATAAGCACGTCTTAACACAAAATATTAAATAACTAGAAAATATGCATACTTTTAATGGAAAGACAATATGTTATGGACTGAGAAGTATTTGGCCTCAAATATCATGGCCATCTTTTTTTTAATCTTGGTGGCTTTGGGAAGATATTTTAAACAATTTTGGTTTAAGTTCCACAATCAGTTAAATGACAGTCATATTTCCCTTGTAAAACTATGGCAGGGATCATCGATCCTTCTTGGGAAGAGTAGACACATGTCAGTACAAACTAAATAAGTGACAACTTTGTGGTGGTGTTGACAAGGCCAATCCTATTCTTGTTGGTTATCACTGGCGTTTTGAGTCATAGAAACTATAACTTAAAATGGCAAAATATTTCTATAATACTTGATCTCAAATAATGAAAATTTTTTGCTAATATGGCTGTCCTGTAAATTTGTACCAGAGTGATTTACATGTGAAACAACAATTTGTACTTTATTATCAATAAAATGTGTTTCTGTATACCAGAATACATTTTATGTTTTCTCCTAAATCAAATAATCTTCCTGTCAAGCAATTGATCAATTCATATCCATCTCTTTACATTTGAATTTTATACTATGAAATTATTTAATTGCAATAATTCCCACTATATTTCTGTTATGTAATCCTGATTGAGATTTTTTCCTTCACTAAAAAATAAATCATTTAAGAGTTTTCTATTGTTGAAATTTTCACATCAATTTTAAATTGGGAGCCTGTTTACATTAATACAATATATTTTTTCTAACTAAAATTGCACTCAGTACCATATTTTCAGGGCATTTATTTTAGTCTCTACTGTGCAAAGATCTTCCTACACAGCTCCAACTGTCAAAAAGCAGGCATTTCATTGTGCGTGGGAGTGTTTTCTGACAGCTTAATGGATAAATGACATATTTAAACAATTTTACTATATTAAAGATTTTTTATCTAAAATGTTTTGGGGTTACTTTGTTCCCTGTAGTAAATGACATATTTTAGAAACTTAAAGCTGATGTTCCTTGCTTAACCTGCCAATTTTACTTTCATAAAATACAGTATTCAGAAGTCAGGTCTATAAGCATAGATTTTTTAATTTTATTTTGCAGATTAGTTCTGTTTTCTCGAAGTATTAACTTCTAGAATTCGATCAAATTTTTGTATATAAATTTAAAAATGCATAAAATGATTACTGATTTCAAATTCTCATTAAAACGATCATAAAGAACAGTCAAATTATAGTCAGGTTAAAGACAGCTTATTTTTGACATTCCTCACTAGAAATTCTTGACTTTTCTTGGTTTCTCTACTACAGTTTTGCTTTTCTTCCCCTATCAAACTTTAAGTAGCTCTTCTGGTTGGCTTTCTCGTTGCCTACTTTATATTATTAATGATTTAGTGTCCTCTGTTTCTTATTTTCTATACCCCACACAAGACTAAATTACATTCATGCTGAGATGTTTAACAATCACCTCTGTCTAGATGAAACCTATCCAACAGTAAAAAAGACTATCCAGTCTATTTCAGGATATTGGCCAATGCTCCATATGTGAACAACTCTTCTTGAAAATTCAGAAAGTGCAAGTCACATGAGAGAGAATATTTCCCAAGGAAAAACAATATTGCCACAACACTAAAAAGCCACATCCAGGGTTTTCTAATCCTCTTGCAAACTAGTTTTAGGCATAAATTCAAGTAGAAGATGCTATTTTCACCTGTCGTTAATGTGTACAATTTCAAATTTTGAGTGAAAAGTGTGTCATGGAGCCAGTGAAATATATATATAATATATGTAATATATAAATCTCTAAGTGAATAAAAGAGATTTCTTTCAATCGCTTTGAAGTTAAAGAAGAAACTTTCTAGGCATAGACTTTCCCGTTAATATACGAAGTAATACTTTCCTGTTAATATACGAAGTAAAAAGAAAATAGCACGATTTGAGTATTTTTGATACCATGGAGCTGTAATAGGTACTTGAAGAAAGTAAATGGAGTATTTTGGTTTTGTAAAGCCCCAAAATGGGAAGCATTGCTCAGTGTTTTGTTTGCAGTATGGGAGGCACATCATTCACTTAATTCCTTAGACAGTTTGGTACTCTGAAAGCATAGAATGATTTTCTGGTGGATGTGTTTTGAGGAAGAAAATGGGCAGATGGTAGGGGGAGTCAGATAATAGATTGCAGAGCTGCATAGCAGGTTAAGCAGAAAACTGAGATTCTTTGCAGTACATGGGATGTGAAGGGAGAAGTTGATGTGTTTCAGTAAGATCCAGTAGCGTCTTCAAAGATCACCAAAAGTGTCTCAAAATACGAACAGCAGCTGGATAACACCATCATCTGAAACAAGATTGGTGATGCAATTTGAGATGGCAGAAAAAATAGCACAATGAGCTGCTGAGCATAATCTTCCATTCCTGCCGATCTGGCCTTGCCCAATAATTACATCACTTCTTCCGGCATGCCTTAGAATTGTGGCAATTATGGAGCATAACACCCTCAGAATCAGATAAAATAGGGGGGAATGAGGAATTAAATTCACAGAATTGAGAGTGAAGACCCTTAATTCCTTAAAGAATTGCTGAGATAATGATAAAACTTAACTTGGGGTAGCTATTATTAATTTTCCATTGCACCTGTAAAAATTCCCATGTTGCTTTCAGAAACTTAAAGCAATACAAATATGTTATCTAGAAGTTGCATAGGTCCTAAGTCTAGATGAGCATTACTGGTTTCTCTGTTCAGTTCTCTCAAGATTGAAATCAAAGTGTCAGCTGGCCTTGGCTTTTTTCTGGTGACTCTGGGGAAGAATCTGCTTCCATAAATATCCATGCAGTTGGCAGAGTTCCATTCCATTCAGTTATAGGTCTGAGATCTCTGAATCTTTGCTGGCTATCCAGCAGGGTTCATTCTCAGTTTCTAGAGGCTGCCTGTAGTCCCTGACTCATCTTCAAAGCTAGCCACTGTGAGTCAAGTCTTTCTCCTCTCTGATCACTCCACCCTCCAGCTGGAGAAACGTCTCTGCTTCGGAAGACTTATGATTACACTGGACACACCTGGTAGTGGAGAAAAATTCACAATAATCCTAAATAATCCAGGATAATTAACTTCCATAACCTTAAGTGCATCTGCAAAGTTCCTTTCACCATATAAGGTAACATTCATACCTTCCAGTGATTAAAACATGGACTTTTTATGGGCTATTTTACCACCAGTGTATACAATCTATGCTCAACTTTTAAACACAAAAGGGATTGAAAAATACAATCCTAGTCTAAGGTTACAGAAATGAGTTGAGTGCTTTGTTTTTTCTCATAACTCAGAAGCTAGGATCTTCTCCTCATTTCCTAATGCTGACATAAGTAAAAATCTTAGTTTCTGCCTTCTGTTCCTCGTTGTCACTAGAAGATTGGATTTAACATAAGAAAAGTTTGATTCATGCTTGTGTATGTCTGAAGAGCAGCCATTCACTCATGTACACTCTCTATATTACATGATAAGAATCATGCACTTTGGGTATTCTTGTCATTAAATAGCACTGGTTCATATATAGAATAAATCAGCAAATTTGTTGTCATTTTTGTTTGATTATTTCTTTTGCATTTAAGGGTCTAAATGAAAATATATAATTAAACATTTTTGGTATATGCGTATTCATTTATTAAGCTATTGTTTATTGATCACCTATTATGTATCTCAATCTACTCTAACCATTGGAGATTGCAGGAGTGGACAAGTTAACACATCTATGGATTTATAATTTCAATACAAATTTCTAGTAGATTTAGGATGTTTTGGAAGAACAAAATTAAATATTTCTTTTAATATTCAAAAATGAAATTTCTGATGTATCAGGTATCAAAGAAAATTATTTTTAGTATACTTTTATAAGTTGTAATTAAAGAAAAAATGCATCATTTGACTCAACTAGTGCTTCAGAGGTTATTGACATATTGCTGGAGGCTGTAAGTATGAATTTAATAGTGCTTAGGTCCTATATTCTTACAATTAAATTATATTAGTCTAATAAATATCCATTTAATATCTGCTTCCAGGGTTTCACAATCTTGTAGAGAGGGCATGGCCATAAGGCACAGCGTAAATCTCAGGTAAGGCTTTAAAGAAAAAGAACAAAATTGGAGAATATACATTGCCACATATCAAGAGTTCTAAATTGAGAGTAATTAAGAGAGTGGGCATTGCTCAAAGACAGACAGAGAGAGAAAAGCGTAGAATAAATAGCAGATAATTAAATTCATATTTAGGCTCATCAATAAATATTTCTAGGGCAATCGTATACTCACATGATGGAAAAGAGTCTTTACATACCATGGTGCGAAGAAAAAAAATAACCACAAAAACGAATCTTGTAGATCATGGATCAAATTTTGAAAAAAACTTTGAAAAATGAAAACTAGAAATGGTATAGAAGATAACACAATAAACTATTTTCATGGAACATGGGATTTAGAGATTTCTTAAACAGAATACCAAAAGGAAAGGGTTGATTGGATTATATTACAGTTAAGAGCTTCTGTTCATGAAGTATTATTATTAGCAAATTATAAATGAAACATGAAGAGTGGGAGAAGATATTTGGAAATAAGCATACATCAGAGATATTGTGGATTTTGCCACATGAATTTTTTGGTTTCCCAGTGCATATAAAAGCTATGTTTATACTACACTGTAGTCCATTAAGTGTGTGATATTATATAATATTTTTATTTCTAAAATATATATATATACTGACCTCAATTTAAAAATACCTTATAGCCAAAATTGCCAACCACCATCTTTACTTCAATGAGTTGAGAACTTTTTTCTGGTGAAGGGTCTTTCTTGATGTTGATGACTGCTGATGGATTGTCAACACAAGTGGTTGCTGAAGGTTGTAAAAAACAAAATATCTGAAATGCAATAAAGCAAAGTGCAATAAAATGGTGTGTGCTTATACATATTGACAAAGGATTCATAACCATATTGTATCAAGAATATATGCAGAAGGTATTCAAATGAATTAGAAAAATAACCAAGAGATTTGAAATGGCATTTCTTGAAACAAGGATAGCTAAAATGTCAATGAAAATATGAAAAAGAAAATAAAACTTACCATGACATGTCACTCCACAATGACCAGAATGGGAGGTTTCTTGGAGAGAGGAACTGATGATATGAAATGTTGGTGAGGAGTAATTGAAAGTACGACACCTTATTTGATAGAAAAGTAGTTGAACAACGTGACTGAAATATACACGTGCATATCCTACAACTCAGCAATCCTATTCTTAGATATACCTAGTTATAGGAATATATGCAAACACATGCAGAAATTACCAATATATATTCTACAGAAATACTCATAAAAGCAGTATTTGTAGTATCCAAACATGGAGAAATAAATGCCTATGAAAAGTAGAATGGATAAAACCTTCCTGGAATATGCAAACAATTTAATACTAAATAGGATTATATGAACAAACTAATCCTACATGCAACATTTGTTCTTGACAAATATTTCTGATGCAAAACAATAAACATTGGATTATTTAATTTATATGAATTCCACATCAGGCAAATCTAAGCCATGGTGGTAACCTTATGAAAGGTTTGTGAACAGATCCTACATTGAGAGCTAGTTTTGGGGTGCCTGAAATATTATTTTTCTTTTCACAGGTGGAGGTTATGGGGTGTGTTCACTCTGCACTTAGGAACTGTTTTCTCTATACTTATTTGTGTAAGCAACTATCCATATGATTTGTTACTTTATATGTGTTTACATTTGGTATTTACAAGGGCATTTGTGTTTACAAGGGCAGACCTGTGATTCTTCTCCCAGACTTTTTATTTTACAGAGAATGAGAAAGGAAGTGGCACTCATCAGGTAGTAAATACACTAAATAGAGCTTGTCCCTGATAACATTTTTATGGATAATTTATGGCTTCTTTTCTCTCTTCATCATCAAAGTATGCTTCAAACTGTGTACAGTAGGGCTAAATAAGGAAAGGAAGTCAAATGGAACATATTGTTGCTTTTTATACAGTGCTTCTAATATGTCTGTCTTTGAAGATGAATCTCATATTCAAAATCCAAAGACAATTAATCTTTCACTTGTTCATTGTCAGAGATTAGGCATGACTTTTTAGATAATCTACAGCTGACTATAATACCCTAGAGTCCTAAGGAAATTAATGACTTCCTAAATTAAGTCAGAACAATGGAAGATATGTTGGAACACTTGTTCTCCTTCTGGCCTGCGTGTATTGGTAGCTCTTAGAAATACCCACATGCCAGCCTTCATAACAGACTAATTAAAACATAACCTCAGAGGACAGGTCCTATAATAGTAATTTTTTAAATGCTCCCTGTCAATTCTAAATTTCTCAGAATGTTACCTAAATATTAAGAGAACTAGGGTATCTTCTTTAAAAATACTGTGTTAGTACAAAGAAGGATTTAGCTTAATAATGGCAACTTTTTCTTATTTACTTTAACATACTTTGGCAATATATCAGTTTTATATTATTTGGATTTTAGAACAGAATGTAAGGCAGAAAGTGTTTTGATCTTCTCCCACTCCTGTTTATGAAATTAATGAATATGGTCACAGAAAATGCATCAAACCTCTGATTTTTATTTTCATTAGGTTCAGCTGAGGAGAGAAAAAATGTACATCAGTTAAGGAAAAGAAAAAAAAAAAAAAAGAAACCAAAACATCTTAACATGCTGAACTAGCTTTTGCTATAAGTAGAAGCAATTGTTTTCCTAAAATTCTATGCACATAAAAGGTATCTGATACTCAAGTAAGTTTGTAATTACATGCATGACCTAGCATTATTTATAAGTCAATCATGTGGGAAGTGTTCTTTCTAGGTTATAAATATGCTTTGTCAGACATTTTTTTCTGAAGACCCTTGAGACTGTCATTTACAATATGCCTCTATATTTGTTCATCAAATATATTGGTAATAATGGAAAAATTGATAAAATCATACCTATGCATTCCCAAATGATTCTGATTTTTAACACCTTTTCATTAAAAAGACTGCTTCAAATTTCTTTTTTTTTGTTTGTTATTTGTATGGAATTAGAACCATATATATGCATGGGGCATATATTAGGTGCACACATGTATAAAGATTAGCTCCAGATGGAATAAAACCTTAAAGGTAATTTTTTTTTAAATGACAGTAACAAATCAAACGAGCAAAAAATAAAAGAAACTGTAAAATCCTGGTTAGAAAATAAAATTGGATTTAGTTGAATACCTTGGTATCTTAAAAGATTTCTTAAACCACAAAGATTGATCTTAACAGATTAATATATTTGGCTATACTTAATTGAGTAACATAATGGAAGATTCAAGAAAAGAGAAACATATTGCCTATTCTTAGGCTTTAGTTCTTAATATTTTAAAGAGGCCATTTGTCCCTATTTAACATTAAAATCATTCATTGCTTCTTAGATTGTGTTTCCTTCTAATTTCTACTTGTTTAACTTCCCCTTTAGAATGCTAGCTTCATGACAAGAAGGAGCTTATTTTTCTTGTTCACATCACCTCCAGCACCTAGTATCGCATCCAATGCAGACTTAGTGCTTAGCATTTATTGCTATTGAATAACACTTTAGAGAATGTGATATTATTGTTTGAAAACCAACTTTTCCCTTCTGTACTAATAGCAAGCATAAAATTATCTGCTTATTAATTATGAGACTAAAACATCCCCTAAAAACAATATTCTACATTAAATAAATAATTATATGAAACAATATAAAGGAAAAAAATGATATTTTTAGGAAATAAAAAATAGTTAAACACTATAGATATATTTAGTAAATGCACAGGAAATGTATAATGTTTTAATTGAAAATTCAATTAAATCTATTAAATGATATTAAATTAGAAAGACAAATGGAAGGTGCACCTTACTTTTGATCGAGAAATCTCAACATTTTAAAGGTGTTTTAGAATGATGTTTTAATTTCAAATCTAGCTATTAAAAACACCAGTGAAATTTATTTATGCATAGAGGATTTGACAAAATGATTTTAAATCTTGGTTAGAGAATAAGCATGTTAGAATAGCCAGGTAAAGTTGGAAATAAAGAATACAAGAGGAAGAAGTATGAAAAACAATACTATCCCTATATGCCAGATAGTAAAACATTTTATAAAACTATAATAATTAAAACACCTGAAATATCATTAGAAATAGATTGAACAAAAGCACATCAGAGTATAGAAAATAGATGTTCATACAAATACGAATATATTAAAAATTATAATCATCCATTCAAATTAATGGACAAATCCAAAATTGTTCAATAAATGATATCATTAATACTAAGTAGCCATCAATTTGAAGAGTTTATCCTAAACATGTTGGTTATAGCAAAGTAAATGCCATATGAATCAAATATTTAAGTATTAGTACTAGAAAAATCTTAAATATGTTGTTAAAAAATGTGATATCTTTTTCTTAACCTGGAATAGGAAGGTGGGATAAAACTTCTGTAACATTGAAAGAAAACCCATAAATTATAAAGGGCAAGATTGATACATATCTTTACATAAAAATAAATCTTTAAATTTGACACACACATAGACTTTTGAATGGCAATGTCTTCCACAGATCAATAATTATGATGGGAAAAAAAAATGATAAATTGCCAAAATATCTGCAATAAATCTGATACACAAAGAGCTAATCACCTTAATAGAGAAATTATTCAAAAAAATGCATAAGAGAAACTCCCAATACATTAAACATGGTTGATAGGTGTATGTAATTGGTGTCTTTGACTAGGCAGAAAAATCTCTGCAAATTTTCTTACTAATATATAGCTTTGAAAACAATGAAAAAAAGTAAACGAAAGATTAATAATGGGAGGTAAAAATTTAATGCCATGTATATTATATAGCATTTTTTTAAAGTAATTCGGTAATATTCATACATTTGGCAAAATATATAAGATAATTTTAGTATAAAAATAAGGCACAAAAATGATATAAAATATTATTTAATTTCAGAAAAAAGGTAACTTCACTTTTTTTTACTCACAAATAAATAGGGTTTATATATGCTTTGTGATTTCTAAGAGTTTATATAGTTGTTTGGTCTCAGATGTTGTGTTGTGAGGGAATAAATATGAGGTTTACATGCTGTTATTTGGCTGGCCAACAAATTTAATTTTCCTTATGAATGCATTTTTAATAATAATGCATTTTAATAATAATTTACTTCTTAAAATAGAAAATAAAATATAGTAACTACATAAAGAAAATATATAATGTATATAGTAGAGTATCATTTTTTTAAACACAGTGATTGTATAAATGGATGTGATTTTTTCATTAACTTTAATGCCTCTTCATCATAATTTAATTATGAGAAACTGGGAAACATCTCTAATTAACCAGACAAATATAAATTGATTTAGAAATAAAAATAGATGATATTAATACACACATGATCTATCCCTCTTGAATTCAGATGAAGCCTAACACATGAAGCAGCTTTCTGGGTCACAGTTAGGACCGATTGTGCTTTTAACTTGCCTTAAATTATCTCATGCAGATGGCCATGTTGTTAAGCAGATGGCTGTTCCTTGACCTTTAAAACCTACGTTTTACTTTTCATACATACCTGTGGTTTAAAATGGATCAAGTTTTCCATTTTATGTATTTAAGTTTTACATAGATGATAAAGACATAGCCATAGCTATAGATATGGATGATACAGACATAGATATAGATACAGTTGAAATAGACATGGACAGATACAGATGTAGATTATATAGATACAGATAAAAAAAGCTATAGAGAAAGACGTAAATATAGATAGATATAGACTTAAAAATAGACTTATTGATATAGATACATTGTGTCATCTATAAATATTTCATAGGTAAGGATAAAAATGTGCACATTTTCATAAATAGAAGATTTCAATCAATAATATTTCCTATTAGGGAAGGAATTTTGGAGTGGGGTAACTTTTCTTAATTAAAAGACCTGCATTCCCTAGCACAGTATGTGGGTGGAACAAACAATATTTTGCTTGTTTTCTTAAACTGAAACTTATATTTCACATAGATATGGTGAAGGACATATGGCTATTGAGTATTGTTCCAGCCATTTATCTAGGAAAGATATCAATAACCCAGAGGTAGTTACTTGATGGACCATCCTGATACTAGTACAAATTGTATTGTTGCAGAGACTCTGGGACATTATGTTTACTTATCATGCATATAGAAGTTCAAGAAATGTATATTAGAACACCATGTCATGTTAAATATTGTCAATATACTGAGAAAAGTGCTTGAAATTTCTCTCCAGTAGGTCAACTTTTTCAGCTTCCCAGGTGATGTCTAAGCTAAAAGAAAATTGACAGTGAACGTGACGTTCAAACAACTGGGGGATGTTTTCTATCGTTATAAATGAAAATTAATAAAAACCTTAATAAATGTATTCCTGCTTGAAGTTTCACCATCCCATATGGATAGACGAAGGCCAAGCAATACTTCTTTCATAGCAATTTTTTTGGCAGTTTGAGACTAAGGAAACTATATGATCTACAAGGTAGCTATACCCTCTGTGGCTTGAAAGTGAGTTGGTGCTAACTGCCACACTCAAGATTGTGCAGCATGTGAGGGAACAGTGCAAGAGAAACCTGCTAGAACAGCATAAATGAATCTAGGACACTGCATCTAGGTCTAGCTTTTTCACTCTTTGTATCTTACTTGTACAAATCAGTACTTAGTCTTCTAAAGCTGGCATGACAGATGCCACACATTGGTTGACTTAAAAATAAGGATTTATGGTCTTGTGGCTCTGGAGGCTAGAATTCCCAAATCAGGGAGTTGGCAAAACCTTGCCTTCTTCCTGAAATCTATAGCATTCTGGTGCTGACTGGCCACAATCCTTAGTGTTCCTTGACTTGCATCTCTACCTCACAGTACATAGCGATCTGTCTCTCTCCTTGTCTATGCTTCTCTGGTTTACACTGACTTTCAGTGTAGATTGAAAGGTTCAACCTTTCATTGAAAGGTTTTATGCTGGACTTAATGGGGGAAATTGCTGCTGGTACATTTCAGCATTGACAAGAATTCAATTATTTTCTCAGTCCTACAGCATTGTTAGGTGTCTTTGTTAATGAAAATCATCAGCAAGTTTGTAACTATGGGCAGAAATAAAAGTTTGGGCCAACAATTTTAGCACTGTTTAAAAACCACTTTTCGGTGGCAAATGACTTGATTAGAATGCAAGCCATCTATGGATCTTCATTATCCTTTGATGCATAGAAAATTTTATCTAGCTTATATTCAGAATGTATTCTATCTTATGTATTCATTAGCTTTATTTACAAAGACATAATACACCCCAAGCAAAAACTTCCCTTTTTTGCTTTCACCTGTCCCATGATAAATTCATGGACGATAATGTTGACAGAATCAATGTGACTGTCACTGTGCAACACCTGACATAAAGACATAACAAAACACTGGAGAGAATAATGATCTAAAGTCTCTCAATTCTCAGCCAAAGTCGTGAACTGAAACTTAGCAACAGTCTTGTCTTAGGGGATTTCCATTTGTTATCTCTTTACTGAGGCAAATTTATAGCTTCTGGCCCTTGATATGTAACTATTGATTTGGAACTTCTCTTTCCTATATTTCAATATGCAAAGAACACAAGAAGTTATTATTAGCGCAGGTTAAGTTTCTCATTTAAGTTTATATCACTATCAATGCCTTTGTAATGAGGGATGTTGTCTTACCAGGACATCACTGAAATCCACTTTATAAATGACATCTTGCATATGAGAGCTGATAAACATAGGAGGTCATCTAATCACCATGACTGCCTGCCATGATGGAAGAGGCATAATTTGTGTTTCTCCCTGACTTTGATGGGAATGTTTACAATATTTGGTCACATGATTCTGACCTATGTAAAACTTTGAAAGGGATCCAAAATAAGAGAAGATTATTGAAATGGAACAGGCTGCAATTCAAACAAATTTGTCACCTGGCCTTTATGATCAGTTGGATTCCATTCTACTCTCATTGCAAAATACTAGGCTGTATGAGGTGCGGAGTCTGTGCAAGCCCTGGTGGACTATTTACAACTCAGGTGCCCAGGGCTTCGGTGCACTATGTAACTCCTTGATAAAAAGATAACAAAACATGTTTTATCTGAGAAACGTCTCTGGCTTGTTCTGGAACTCAGATAAATAATAAGGGATATCAGATAAAAAAATCATTAGACTTTTCTTACCCATTATGAACTTTGTTTTAATTAACCCACAAAGCCCTTAAAACATGCCCAGCAGGATACTATAATTTTGTAGTTGCTGATCAGCCTTTGTCTCACATCATTTCAATGCTCACCCAAGGGACTTAACAACAAAGTGGCCATGATTTAAGGGATGGGTATCAGAGATGGCCCTTAATTGCCCTAGGCTGATTATTGCAGAACACATTTTGAATATTACAGAATGGTAAAGGAAAACTGTAGAAAAACAAGGACAAAATCAGGGGAAATGTAACTCGTTTCAACAATAATATTAGGATTTTAATTGAGAAGCATTTATGGTTCAACACACAAAAGGATAAAAATCCGTATCTTAATTGAGTCCATTTTATTGAGAGATAGTATCATATAATGGTTAAAACATCGGTTCTGGAATTAAATGGCTGGTTCTAAAAATTCTGGCCTTATCTTTAGCTCTGTGAACTTGAGCATGACACTTTCTTACCTATGGCAGTTTCCTCATCTGTAATATTAAAATGGGAGCAATACTTACCTAGAAGATCAGTTGTAGCAAATATGCAAAATGTGCAAAATGTGCAAAAAGTCCTAAGGGTGTTCTGATATAAATTAAATTCTCAATATGCATTAGATATTAATTTTTAAATTGCAGTCATTGGCCATAAATATTTTCCTGTATATTCCTGTTTTTGAGTATAGTGACTGATTTTTGGTAGTTCTTCAATAAATCCAAGTTGAATGAGGCTATATATAATTTAAATGATTATTTTACCATGTATGCACTTATGACTCAGAGAAATAATTGGAAGAAGCTTACATTTATAATTACTAAAAGCTAAATCACTGACAGTGGATGTTCAGTATATAATTATGAACTTAAAATAAAGGGGGAACTTTATCTCAAGTCATCATCATTAAATCTAGATTTGATTTCCATGTCAAATATTCACAACCTTCTGTCAATTCCCAGGAACCTGACTGACCCCAAGTAGAACATTTTTAATCCTACTATATGTCATATTGCACCTTGAGCCATACTGTACTTTGTGGGTTTTTCAATCTAGCAAACAGAATCTATCTATATCTCTTACATCTTACATTGTCAATTTGTACTGTTCCTTAAAGTTGTGAAGATCTTGGGGAATCTTAATTTTTCAGCATTTTTTTTAATCTAAAATATCCTCTTCTAAGAATTAACTTTTTAATTGGTTTATTTTTTTAAAAAGCAGTACTGATTGAGATGCATTCACATACCAGGCAGTGCATCCGAAGTATACAATCAATGGCTTTTAGTATATTCAGAAATATTCATCATGGCAATCAATTTTAGAACACTTTCATTATTCCAAAAAAGAAAAGCCCATACCCCTTAGCAGTCATCTCTCAATCCCTTATCCTTCCCCAACTACATAACCACAAATCTATTTCTGTTTTAAACATTTATTTACATTGACTATATAAGAAGAATCATACAACATGTAGTATTTTATGTCTGGGTTCTTTCACTTAGCATAATGCTACAGGTTTTTAAAATTATTTTTTTCTTTATTAGAAATGTTATATGTTTACAGAAAAGTCATGTAAAAATACAATGTTCTCGTATAATCACCTATTATTGACACTTAGCATTAGTGTGATACCTTTGTTACAATTGACAAAAGAATGTTAAAATAATGCTATTAATTACAGTCCATAGTTCACATTAGGTGTATTTTTCCCATATACCACCCAACTGTTAACACCTGTATTAGCATCATACTTTTGCTATAATTCGTGAAAGAGCATTCTTAACTTGTACTATTAACCCCAATCCAATGACCGCAACAGGGTTTACTATGTTATAAAGTCCAATGTTTTATATTCTAACTTTCATTCTGTAGCAATCATGATGCCAAGTTTCTCCTTTCAACCACATTTACATATATAATTGAATGCTGTTAATTATAGTCATAATAATATGCTACCATCACCACGATCCATTTTCCAAACCTTTACAATCAACTTAAATAGAAATTCTATACAAAGTGGAGCATCAGTTTTTCATTCTCTCCTCCAATCTACTCCCTGGTAAACTGTATCCTAAATGTCAATGCTGTGAGTTTGCTTATCATAATTAAATAATACCAGTGAAATCGTATAATATTTGTACTGTTGTGCCTGGTTTATTTTACTCAACATAATATCCTCAAGGTTTATCCATGTTGTCCCTTGCTTCAGGATTTCATTCCCTTTACAGCTAAATAACATCACATCACATTTCTTGAGGGCAGACCTATTGTTTGTTCAGATCTTTTCATTATGTTGTTTCCAAGGAGATGTGGCCCACCCAATTGTGGGTGGGGGCTTTTTATTAAGTTGTTTCCATGGAGATGTGACCCTGGCCATTCAAGGTGGGTCTTAAATAGCTTGGTGGAGCCCTTTCAGAGTTGAGCATTTTGGAGAAAGCTCAGAAAAAGATGGTTGGATATGCCAAGATAACAGTTTGAAACCAGAAGCTTGGAGAGAAGGACTGCAGGTGTTGCTATATGTTTTCCCCTGAGACAGAGAAACCCTGGACTCAATTGGTCTTACTTGACTGAAGGTATTCTTTTATTGGTGCCTTAATTTAAACATTTTCAGGCCTTAGAACTGTAACGTCTAACTTAATAAATCCCCTTTATAAAAGCCAATCCAAAGAAAAAAGAGAAAAATACAAGTAAATAAAATCAGAAATGGAATGGGTGACATAATCACTAAATGAATAGAAATAAAGGAGATAATGAGAGGATACTATGAGTGACTGTATGCCAGAAAACTAGACAATTTAGACAAAATGGACAACTTCCTAAAAAAGCATGAACTACCAACAATGGCTTTAAAAGAAATAGAATACCTCAACAAACAAATTGCATGTGAAGAGGTTGAATTAGTCAGCAAAATCTCCTCCCAAAGGAAAGTCCAAGATCAGATGGCTTCATATCTGAATTCTAACAAGCATTAAAGAAAGAGTTATTATCAGTCCTGCTCAAATTCTTCAAAAAATCGGAGAAAACATAAAGAAGGGAAAGTATCTAACTCATCATATGAAGCCAACATCACCCTAATACAAAAGACAAAGATACTATAAGAAAAGAAAATTCCAGACCAATCTCTTTTGTGAATATAGATGCAAAAATTCTCAACAAAATACACACAATTTGAATCCAGTAGCAAATTAAAAGAATTACACACCATGGCAAAATGAGTTTCATTCCAGGTATGAATGGCTGTTTAACACAAGAAAAGCAACTGAGTTATATGCCACATCAATAAATCAAAGGGGAAACACCCCATGATCATCTCGATTGATGCATAAAAGGCATTTGACAAAATTCAACATCCTTTCTTGATGAAAACACTTCACACACATAAACAGAAACAAACTTTCTCAACATGATAAAGGGCATATATGAAAAGCTCATAGCTATCATCATAGTCAATGGTGAAAGAACAAAAATTTCCCATAAAGATCAGAAACAAGGAAAGTGTGCTCACAGTAACCCTTGTTGTTCAACACTGTGTTGGAAGTTCTAGCTAGAGCTCCTAGGCAAGAAAAAGAAATAGAAGGCAACCAATTGGAAAGGAGGAAGTAAAACTTTCACTGTTTGCAGATGGCATGATCCTATATGTAGAAATTTTGAAAAAATCTTCAGCAAAGCTACTGGAGCTAATAAACAAGTACAGCAAAATTGCAGGATACAAGATCAACATGGGAAAATCGTTAGTGTTTCTATACAGAATTAATGAGCACTGTTGGCGGAAATCGAGAAAAAAACTTCCATTTACAATAGCAACACAAAAGAATCAAATATTTAGGAATAAATTTAAGCCAGGACATAAAAGTCCTATAAATAGAAAACTACAAAACATCGTAAAAATAAATGAAAGACCTAAACAAATGCAAGAACATGCAATGTTCATGTATTGGAAAACTACATATAGTTAAGATATCAATTCTATACAAATTGATTTATAGCTAAATTGAAATACCAATTAAAATCCTAGCAACTTACTTTGCAGAAACAGAAAAAAATAAAATAAAATTGATTTGTAAGGGCATAGTGTCCCAAATCACTAAAAACATCTTGAGAAAGAAAAACTGAAGTGGAAGGTCTCATACTACCTAACTTTAAGACATAAAAATCTCCAGTGATCAAAACAGCATGGTACTGGCATAAAGATATACTGTCCAATGCAGTTAAATTGAGCATTTAGAAATAGATCCTTTCATCTTTGAATAATTTATTTTTGATAAGGTGGCCATGTGGAAGAGGTGATTGGAGAACTGCATAGCCATATCCAAAAGAATATCTCACACCTTTTACAAAAGTTAACTCAAACTGAACCAAAGATCTAAACTTTTGAGATAAGATCATGACGTTTTTAGAAGAATATGTAGGGAAATATCTTAAAAATCTTATGGTAGTAGATGGTTTCCTAGACTTTATACTCAAAGTGTGAGCAATGAAAAAATAAATAAATGGGATCCCCTAAAATTGAATACTTCTGCACATTGTTCTGAGTGATACTTTTATGTATCCCCAGATAATCCATGCTTTTAAAATCTAATATTGCAGGTACAGAGTTATTATGGGTTGGATCTTTTGATTAGTTCTTTCCATGAAGATGAGACCCACCCAATTGTGAATGGGTCATTTTGATTAGATTATTTCCATGAAAATATGACCCTGCCAATTTAAGTTGGGTTTCAATTAGTCGACTGGAGTTGTTAAAAGAGCCAAAACAGAAAGCAGATTTCTAGATACAGACATTAGGAGATATTTGGAGAGCCAACATAGAAAACCACTGGTATCAGAAGCTGAAAGCAACATAAACCAGGAGGAGTAAAGGGTGGGGAGATGTCAGCCGCATGTCTTCACAGTTGATAAGAGAAAACCCGGACATGATCAACCTTTCATGAGTGAAGGTGTTCTCATGTTGATTCCCCTTTGGACATTTTAATGGACTTAAAACTGTAAATTTTTAATGGAATATACCCCCTTTTATAAGTCAATCCATATAATAAAATAAGGCATCAGTGGCTAAGAGATATCAAATGGAGTCCAGAGGCTATTATTACACAAGTTTTAGTTAGATAGTGCTAATTGCCATGGTTTGCTAAACGCCAACCGACATCACTCCTGTTAACTCTTGAGAAAGCCTATGGCTCTAACTGAGACTATATAAAAGTTTCATGCACTGTTTGCTTTCCTGGAACCTATAATTTCCATAGGGTTCCTAGGCCAGTTAAATACTTACACCCAGAGGGATCAGCTTTTCCAAAATTATCAACTAATATCTACCCCTATCCTTTAGTGCCAACTCCTCTTCTCAGCATGCAAAAGTCAGAATGAGCCTTGTCTAAAGATCTCTATAGATTGGGAGAAAGATTAAAAGAGAAAGAGGACTTATAACACAGAAAATAGGATTTAACAATTGAGTTTGACTGCTAAATCACTATGCTGATATTTCTTCTAGCCTCCAGTGTTTTGGAGCAGCTAGAAGGAAAACTCTGAAGTAGTGGAATGGTAACCCATAACAAACTGAAATCTCTTCTGCAACTACGTATTGTAGTGTACTTTGAAAATTATTGCTTTTTTCCATATATATATATTATATTTCACAATAAAATATTTTAAAAAGCCAATCCATGTCTGGAATACAGCATTCTGGCCAGCTTCAGTAAATCAAATCACACATCAAAGGACTTTGTCAGAAAAAAAAAAAGGCAGCCTACTCAATGGGAGACAATATTTGGAAATCACATCCCAGAAAAGTGTTTATTATTTAGAATATACAAAGATATCCTACAACTCAACAACAAAATGGGCAAAAGACATGGATAGAAACTTTTCGAAAAAGGAGAAGCAAATAGCTACAAAGAATATGAAAAGATGCTCACATTCACTAGCTATTAGAGAAGTGCAAGTTAAACCACAATGATACATCATTTCACACTTACAAGAATGACCATTAGCAAAAACAAACAAACAAAAAACAGAAAACTACAAGTACTATAGAAGATTTGCAGAAACAGTTACATCAATTCACTATTGGAGGGAATGTAGAATGGTGAAGCAGCTCTGGAAAGCAGTTGGGCAGTTCCTCAGGAAACTGAGCATAGAATTGACATAAGATCCAGTAATTCCTTGGAATTATATGTATGCATATACTTGGAAGAACAGAAAGCAGGGACATGAACAGACTTTTGCACACCAAATGTTTATAGTGGCCTTATTCACAATTGCCAATAGATGGAAACAATCCAAATATCCATCAACTGATGAGTGGGTAAGCAAACTTTGTGATGTACGTGTGATGAAATATTCTGTAGCTGTAACATGGAATAAATTTATGATGCATGCCACAATTTGAATGAACCTTGAGGACATTATTGTGGTGAAATAAGCCTGAAACAAAAGAACAAATGCTATATGGTCTCACTAATATGAACTAACTATAATAAGCAACCTCTGAGAGATAAAGTTGAGAATACAAGCTATCAGGAGATAGAGGGTACAGATCGGGCATTCGATGAGAAAGGAGTACAAAATGTTCAACAAGATTGTAAAGATTCAGAAATGGATAGCACGATACTATGTGATAGTAACACAGTATTGTAAGTACAATGAAAAAAGTTGAGTGTGAGTTTTGTTGAAAGAGGAAAGAATGGCACAGGTATGAAACCAGAAGGAAAGATAGAGGATAAAAACTGGGTTGTATAACATAGTGAAAACTCGGGTGGGCAATGATGGTCATAAATGTACAAATATAATAAGGTTTTAACATGAAGGAAAATGAATGCCACCCTTGAAAGGATGTGCGAAACATGTTGTGTATATATGACAGAATATTGTGCATCTGCGGAAAGGACTGAGGTTGTATGGCATGTAACTAGGCTAATGAACCTTGAGAATATAATGTAAAATGAAACAAGCCAGAGACAAAAGGACAAATGTTGTATGGTATCGCTAATATAAGCTAATTCTAATGAGCAAACTCTGAGATTGAATTTGAAAGAATAAATTCTAGGAGACAGATAGTGGGCAGGGATTGGGCAATCAATAATTAAGGAGCACAGAATGTTCAAAAAGTCTCATTGTACAAGTTCCTAGATTGTAAGTTCTTACAGCAGTCACATTTATTCCTGAATTTTAATTGTTATTTATAAATTCTGAGATGGTGGATTCTTTGTTTATAACCTGGTTGTTTGCTGGTACTTTAATTATTTGTGTGACACCTGAGATTCAGAATTAGTAATCTGCAGCCCTAAATGTCAGGATTACTCCTCCAGCAAATGTTAAAGAAGATGAAAAGGAATCAGACTTCAATCAGAGATATAAGTGAAGCAGATCTAATTAGTTAAAAGGTAGATCAGAATACAGTTTAAAGGACTATTTGTCAGTATTTTAAAAATCCAACTTCTGTGTGAGACCAAAGGAAGAAATGTTTAATTTGTCCAAAATTTAAATTTTCTGTGTCACAATATCCAATTTAACCTCTCTGGTCAATGTATTTATGCAACTTACTTAATGGAACCTAGAATAGTGAATGAGATCTTTTACCCTGTACAGTTTAATATAATACCCTCATACATTCCTGAGTATTTGGGGCAGAAAATATTGAAAAAAATGCAAAGTCTGCTGGAAGAACTGGAGAAAATATGTGGAACAATTAGATTTCCCAACCAGAGGAATGTTTGATATTCTCACAAGCATTGGTAACTGTCAGTTTGATGGGACAGACCTTCAATCTTGGGGCTTGCCCTCATGATACTTATTCCTTCAAAGAAGAAGCTAAGCCTACTTATAATTATGCCTGACATTCACTTCACCCCCAGAGAGCCTCTTTTGTTACTCAGAGGCTCTCTCTCTTTGTCAACTCTGTAGCTGAACACACTGCCTTCCCCCCTACGTGGGACATAACTCCCAGGGTTGTAAGTCTCCCTGGCAATGTGGGATGAGCCTGGTCCTGACATTGTGGGCTTGGGAATGCCATTATGACCAAAAGGGGGAAAAGAGATGAAGGAAAATAAAGTTTCAGTGGTTGAGAGATTTCAAGTAGAATCAGGAGGTCATTCTACCAACTGAGTTCCTTTTCTTAGTCAACGAATATGTTTTGAGCAGCTGCTCTGAAGCAGAACTTTTCAAAAGAGTTCTTGAGAGAATACTTTCTCCTTGGGAGACTTGCCTTAAAAGTGTTGCCACAATTTCCTAGCTGTGTGACCTTAGGAGACTGACCTATCCTCTCTGAGCCTACCCTGTGGTTTGTAAATTAAATGAAGTAGTTTGTAAAGTTTCTAAAAGAAAAAAGAAAAGGTCATTCTAGATGTTTCTCTCATGCAAGTTTCAGCCAGATATTGCAAATTGCACAATATGCCAAGCTTCAACCAAGAAGATTTCTGAAAATCTTAAAGAATAGTCTAAGCTCTACCTAAGACCTAGAAAGGTTTTAGTTAGTAAATTTGTTTTTTGCAGAAATTTAGGGCCTTCTGATTGTTCTTATGTCAGATAAACCCCGAAACACAGAAGTACCAGTCTCTCCAAGAACATCAACCAGTTTCACTCCTCTACACCATAAGATTGACACCACTTTCCAGCAAGAAGAAGCTAAAACAGCAATATCCCTGAAAATTGAGAGAATGTTCAAATGGGAAGGAGGAGGAGTAACTGAGAAACTAGGATTTCACAAATGATTATGACTATTGACTCATTACATAAATATTTATTTTTATTTATTACTGTGTCAGAATAGTCAGAATGAAGCACCTGAAATTGTTGAACTGTAATCCAGCAGCCTTGATCTTTGATAATGAGAGCATAACTATATAGTTTTTATTATATGACCATGTGATTGCAAAAACCGTGTGACTGACAGTTCCTGTATGCAGTGAATATGTAGATGAATAATAAAATAAAGACATACATGGAAAAAATAGGTCAGCAATATGGGGAAAAATAACCTTATATAAGTATGGACAGTAGTTATAATACTACTTGAATAATCTTTCATCAATTGTAACAAATGTAACTACAGTTAAAAATAGTAGAATTACAAAATGTGTTATTTTTAATTGCAACAAATTTTTAACACCAATGCAAGTGTTAGTGGTGGGATGGGGCATGGGGATACTTTATTTTATGCATGACTGTCTTAAGCCTACAACTTCTGTAATAAAAATAAATAAAACAATTGGTCATTGTTGTAATGGTCTATTTCTGAGCTCTCTATTCAATTCCATTGGTCAGTATATGTAGCCCAGTGTCAGTATCATGCTGTTTTGAACACTATCACTTTGTAACATGCTTTAAAGTCAGAAAGTGTGTCTCCTCCTACTTCATTCTTCTTTTCCAAGATATTTTTAGGTACTCTAGACCCCTTACTTTTCCAAATAAATTTAACAATTGGGTTTTCATTTCTGCTAAGTAGGCTGGTGGAATTTTGATTGCCATTTTATTTAATTTGTAAATCATTTAGGGTAGAATTGACATCTTAACAAAATTTAGTCTTCTAATATCCATGTATACAGAATGTCCTTCCATTTATTTAAGTCTTTGATTCCTTTTGGCAATGTTCTTGAGTTTTTTGTATACAAGTCCTTTACATCATTGGTTATATTTATTTGATTCTTTTAGATGCTATTGTAAGTAGATTTTTTTCTTGATTTCCTTCTCAGAATGCTCATTACTAGTGTATAGAAACATTATTGATTTTTTGCATATTAATCTTTTACCTACCCGTTTATTGAATTTGTTTATTAGCTCTGGTATCTTTGTTGTTGGCTTTTCAGGACTATCTCAATATGGGTTTATATCATCTACAATAGTAACCCATTAACTTCTTTCCTTCCAATTCAGATGCCTTTTATTAATTGTCAGTACAACATTAAATAACAGTGGTGACAGTGGGCAAACTTGTCTTGTTTCAGAACTTGGAGAAAAAGTTTTCAGTCTTTTACTATTGTGCATGAATCTGACTGTTTTGAACACCAATTTACACGTTCATGCATTTATGAATTTTTTTAAGAGTTTTCTTTGACAAGTTAATTTTAAGCAATACGCCATTTTTCTGGTGAAAAATGTTTTACGCAACATTATATTGATGATAAGGAAAGAAGAATTGCTACCTAAACATAGATGAATACTCATTAATTATGATTTACATATCATTTTAAAGTACAGTTTAATAGAAAAAAGTTTCTTGTTTGTATTATATGTAAGGTCATATATGGCATTGCTACATCTGTTTTTATTACTAAATGCTTTTTGTGACCTCAAACCTGTAGATTTTCATGTTTATGATAAAGATATTTCATGTGAAAATACAGTCTACCTGGACACAATAAGTGAACAAAAGAGAACTAACATCTTCACAAAACCCATATAAATAAGAAAAATAGAAATGAATGAAGATAATAAAATTAAAATATATCAAAGAAAAGATAGTTGAGTTACTTTAGGATCATGTCACATGCATTTTCCAGTAGCTTTGGAATATGTAATGTCAATAACTACTCTTTATTCATTCAATTTTATATACTTTTTAAAGCCAAACTCCTGCCTTTAATTGGCATGGGATCAAGTTCTCTGCAACAATTGCTAATTTATTTTTATTCTAAGATATACTCTGTGGGTTTTGTGCTCTTTTAATTTGCTAGAAATAAGGAAAATGAAATTCATAGAATGTGTTTTATTAACCAAACATAGAACATTCCACTTGTTGGAAATTGAAATTCTCTTCTTAATAGTTGTTTCATGCAAAGAGCTGTTTCTTCTAAATTCTCCACAGATTAATTGTACGCTTCTTGAGAAAATGAAACAATAATTAGAAATATTAGATTGTAAGAGAAAAACAATATACTTTTATTAATCCAAATTTAGTGTCTTTCTTTCAACATGTCACTTTCATCTTTAATACACGAGTGTGCTCAAGAGAGATTATATTGAGACTATTTTATTGAATCAAAGTAACCCTATAAATTAGGTTTAAATTGATTACAGTCATAGCTAAAGTGTGTACAATGATATTGTATCACATGTGAACTGTGGACTCTTAGTATTCCACAAATGCTTTTCAAATAGGATTTTCTCAAAAATTTAAGAGTGAGTGATACGTGAATTTCATCTCATTCATTTTCTTTATGTATCTTTAGCTACAATGAAATAAAACTATACATACAACATAGAGTCGGGAAGCTAATTGAAAAAAAGTAACTTAAAATATATGAAAACTTATACCTTTTAATTAGATATTGAGGCAACTCTATCAGAAAAAATGTATCATCTTTTCAACGTGAAATGTATACTTGTGACTATTTGACAATAGTGCAGCTAGCAGTAGTGTGGGATTCTAAATGAATTTTAAATAAATGCTCTTGAAATCAGGACTAAAAGTAAAGAGAAAGGTTTAGAATAGCATAGTTAACTCTCTAGAGGTGTTTGATCTACTTCATTTGCACTATAATCACTCAATTATTAACTGAATATTTTTGAGAACATTTGCTGTGAAGATGGTGAAAAGAAATTTAAATTTTACAAGATGGCAAATGTCAATATGAAGGAAAATTATTATTTTCTAGTGGATATGCCTAATTAAATAGCTATTAAAATCATTCAGTAGTTAAATGCTTAAAGTCAACAAAACAAAAAGTGATCAAATAACAAATAGACCCCCCCCAAATTCTCTCAAACCAAATTCTTAGTAACATTTATTTTATTTGCATCAGACTCTATCCATATATTCTCTAGTTATGAAATCATGTTTTTACATTAAAAAAAGATCGTGATAATATATTTTTTCTTTTCTTTTTTTTGCCTGGGTAGGCACCAATAATATGTTTTTATATTTGAAGAAACATAGCATGTAATGGCAGTTATTGAAGCCACTATTTATTACAATTGACCGATAATAAAGATTTTGGAATGAGAAAATCTACTTTGTAGAGAATTATCTGTTATAATGATATAAAGGTCCCACCTCCCAACAAGCCCACACCATGTGGGATTAGGACTTGAATATATCTTTTTGGAGAAGAGAATTCAATCCATAGCAGGAGGCTCAGGAGGGAATGAGAAATGACTGCTTATGGCCGCAGGGTTATTTTGGGGGTTGAGAAAATGCCCCATAGTTTGTTGTGGTGATGGTTGCCAAATCTGTGAATGGACTTCTATACTTTAACTGGTGAATTTATTCTATATGGATTATATTTCAATAAAGCTTTTATTTAAATATATTTATGAAGGGTTCATGGGTAGTTCAGTGGTTAAAATGCCTACCTTCCATGTGGGAGACCTGGGTTCGATTCCGGAACCATGCACCAAAAGAAAAAAAAAATAAATATATATATATATATACACATATATATATTCATATATATATGAAATTCGTATATATATGAAAAGCAATAACAACAATAAAAATTTAAGTTGCCATAAAGAGGAATTCCAGTTATGATCATAGCGTACTAGTTCAGAACAACACTGTAAACCAAGACCAATGCAACAATCAGGATAAAATATTATGAAAATATATTGGGTCTTTTGACTATTCACAAGTCATAACAAATTTTCAACCCTCCAACCCATATACTTATTGCATTGTGAGCCTTTACAGAGTTCTGAAATGTTTAGATTTTCTCCTTTGCATAGTTTATGTTGTGACTACCTTTTCCTTGCTGATTAACTCTTTAATCATCATTAGGCTTAATAAATATTTGTATTCATATTTATATATTCCATTTATAACAACCTTGCCAAAGAGACACCATAAAATAAATAGGTTGAATTATGGTTAAATAAAACAATTCAAATGATTAAGTATTCTGTATATGATAGTTTAGTATGTGCTATTCAAAAATCATATGTCTTCAACTTTGCAGAAGATTTCAGTCTGAGTAGATTTGAGTATATATGTGAACTGGACAATAACATATTTATATAACGCATCTATTTTACAATTCTTCCTCATTGCTACACCTGACTTAATCATGAATTTAAGACTTGTGTCAGTAAGAAGACCCTGAAACAAAATTATTTATACTTTTCAAAAATGAAAACATAGTTTTATTTCAAAAGAACAACCTAACAATAAGGATGTTCCCTGTTATTCAATATTTTGCCATCTGGATAGCACTAGAATAAAAGATTTCATATGTCTTTCATCATGGACTCGATTCTAATAAAGAGAGTGACATCTTAAATTAAACTATAATCTGAACATAATTTTTAAAACACTTGATAGAAACACAAAACCCAACATATATCTCAAGCAACTTCAAAAATGAAAAAAAGAAAAGAAAGACATAGCTTTCTCCAGTATGCCTTTTCTAGAAATCAGTTTCTACTGTTATGAAATGAAAACAAATTGAATTGTTCTCATATATTAGGTACAGATATTGAACTATAATAATCATAATTTAAAAGTCATCTATTACCTATTTTTTTTTTACTTTTTTTAGGCAAGCATAACTGTGAAAATAAAAGTTATTACTAAATTGCATGGAGAGAGAAAGAGAGAAGCTGATATTTATAGCTCCAGTGATTTATCCTTTGAATAAGATCTTTGCCCTACTCCACCCTAGTTGGCTTCCTTTCTATATTCCTCTAATCAAGTCATCCTATTACTAAATTCACCTATGCTTTTATGTCCTTGACTGTGAATCTTAATTGAATTAACAAAAGTTTTTTGTCTCCATGGGAGCAATTTGTAAGAATATTATATTCTTTTGGTAAGAATAGAAATTGATCAATAAAATTTCCCAACTGCCTAAGATTTTAATCCCCAGAACACTTTGGCTAAGACTATAGACTTATATTAGTAAGCTTGTACTTTATAATAATCAATAAAGAAATCAACTGATCAGTTAACTAGTGAAGTGAGGTTATATAATTCACACAAACCACACACATTCAGATATGAAAAGAATATGGGTTTTATTCTTTACAATTACTCTACTCTCCTTTGCAGCCTCACATCCACAGATTATGAAGATGAGAAGAACACTAAATTTAAAACAAACCACTAATATTAAACAAATTTTGTTTGGTTATCTTTGTCATTTACGGTAAATGCATGGTTAGTGAAGCATCCTTTCCATTCCTATTGCCTTATCCAAGATGGTGTGCGCATATATGACAGATGAAGGTGGCCCATTTGCTCTCAAGACATCAGGGGTATGTTCTTGACCACTTTGGTCTCTGATGATGAATTGATGACTATTCAACATTCAAAACTGTGGCCACTATCAGAGACTTTCTCCTTGTAGATGTTTGTGCTTAATGGCTTTTTTTTTCACTGATGGTCAGTGACTTTAGCCCTTCACCTAAGGTCTTAAAACCCTTATCCAGGGCAATCTCTTTTTTTCTAACCCAAATTCCTTCAACAGGCACAGGTCTCCTCCATTCCTGCACATTTAATTGCAGTTGTCTGTTGGAACAATTGCTTCTTCTGTACATTTTCCAAGGAAGGGCAACACCAAATCCACTCTCCAACTGGAAGCCCATCACGCGGGCACATGCTTACTGAAAGGCGATGGATATGTGCACTTGGAATTTTTCCTCAAATCTCTCAGCCGCCACCCACAGAGCTTCTGGAAAGGTAACCCTAACCGCGATGTTCTCATCCGCTGCTTTTCCTATGTGATGGTTCCATCGGGTCTCCTGCCTCTGCAACTACCTGCCACCTGACTGGGAGTAACAAAAACAACAGACATATTTTATTTTTAGCTCCATTTTCTGTTTATAATCCACCAGGAACATATGAGATAGGTTTTTCTCTATTTTTTCATGCCTAGTAAGGAACTCCCAATCATCACAATCTTCAGTTTCTTATAGTACTAAAAAGTATGGCAGAATTAAGAATAAAAACAAAGAAGCAAAGGTCTCCTATTCTTTCTCAACATCTCAATATTAGGTCTATTTTCTTACAAAAGAGGTCAAGAATGTGAGTTTCATTCTGGATGGTGGTGAGGGGACAGGACAGAAAATCAAACCTGGGAAAAAATATGATTTAAGTGGGAAATTAAAATGTAAACAAGTGGTATTTGAAAAACAAAAAACAGAAAACCAAAGTCTCATTGAATTTGCTCTCTTAACAGCATTAGCAGTTCCTGTATTTTCTAAGTGTTATTTTATCAAGTGTCTATTCTTACCAGAACATTGTACTGGACTTTGTGAAGACGTATTAGTGAATAAGGAAGGCATAGTTCTCCCTCTCAATGAGTTCATTATTTAAAAGTTCACATATAATCTATAAAATGTGTGTGTTTTTTCTCAAAAGCAAAACTAAAGCCAAAACTGTTTTTCATGAATTATGTCATATGTTTATACTTATTTATATTTAAATTTTTGTGATGACCCTGAGCTGTAAATTTTCACTTCCAGAACTCCTTAATGACAAAAGAGATGTGCAAATAAATGTCACTGTGCACGTATTTTTCTACAGAAACAAATTTAATTTTAAATCAGTTAATTAATTGGAACAGTGCTTTGTTTTATATATTTACATATCTTTCTTTTATCCAGTCTACATTTTGAATAAAACAAAGATTCCACGTGTAGCAATGAACTTCAAACACCCCCTTAGGAGCCAATTAGTATGTAGCAATACTATCTATGGATTTTTCTAATGCTACTTGACTGAGTTGTACTTAGTTACATTTCAACGAGGGCCTATAAAGAGCCCAATGGGCCAGTGGTCTTTGAAATATTTGAAGAGACAGTTTCTCTTTGCCATCCACAGTGAAAACTTGGATAAATTAGCAGTGAAAAGTACTAATGAATTAGACTTGGTTGAATTCTTCCTGTAAATCCATCTACATTCAATTAATTCAAACACCTGAAGCAATAACAGAGTATGGCATTTTAAATATTTTGGTACCCCAGTTAAAAGGAATTAGCCAAGTCCATTTAAATACATGTGTAGTTCTAAGTACTTTCAAAAGAGCATGCCATTTGACATTTTTTTTCAGAATGGGTTAGGAGCTTCAAGAAAGTATCTATTTTGACTACAAATGATGAAGGTATATACAATATCCTCTACAGCATCTCTAAGACCATTGGATTAAGAATTTTATTTCCTTCAAAAAAGTTAGTGTAATAATTAGTTAAAACATAAGATATAGAAAAGGATACCTTTGCTTGGCTAGGTCTGCAGAAATAAATCTATCATAAAACATCAAACTGTAAATTATGACAAGAGTAAAAGTTCAAATATCAGCCACAAAAACCGAACGAAATTTTTTGCCACAACTGAATAAAAAATAAAGCCACCAAAATAAAAGAACAAAATGAAAGTTTTTTTAATCACAAAATTTCCTTGAGATTGAATTAGGTAATATTTAGAAATAGTAAATCCTCCACATACAATGAGTTAATGGATTGTTTTGATCAGTAAAAAATATATTTAACATAGAAATGAAATTTATTCATTTGGATTAAATTGTTTATTTTTTGTATGATAAAAATTTAAATATCCCTTTAATTACAAGAATTCTATTTACTTTCTCTATAAATCTTATTTCACTCTATATTGAAGGCATGTATATACATAGCTCCTTGGTAATTTTCTTGCATTGAATTATACCCATAAATGTTAGAATTAGGCAAGACTCTGAGATGCTCTTAAATTCTTCTTATTGATTATGTGCTGCTGTGTCCTTATTACATAAACACATTCTTCAAAAGAACAATGATATATATAGAAGTTAGTACTGTTTAGACAATGGAACTTGTTTATACTAAATAATTATTACAATTACACATGCAGAAGAATCCACCAGGTTCAACTTTAGCTGAATGTATTGGGAATGGAATAAAGGTTTGTTTTATATATGAGAGGAAACAGTTAAACTAAGAACCTTATCACCATTCCCTAATACAGTTATGGATATGAAATTTCTACCTCTTCCCCCATTTAGGGAAGGGCTGTATTATAGCAGATATGAATCGGAATTGGAAGCTTCTTGAAGAAGAGTGAGTTGGCATCTATGATTTTAAAAAGAAAATCCCTCTTTTTACAATAGCCTGGTGTGTGGTTTAAAGATAAAGGGAAGAACTATTTGGATTAGCTGTGGGCAAGTGAAAGTAAGAAAATCCTTCAAAGGAAATCTGACTATGTATATTCTAACAGAATGTTAATCACTTACCAATTTCTATTTGCTGAATGTAATCTAAATCTTCCAAACTTGTGGTAAATGTTGGAGAGGGGAAATGTGTCCAACCAAGAGGTGGCAATATTAGCTTTCATTTTGATCTCTCAGTGTATCACATATATTATCACATTCAATAAATTTTGAAACACACACACACACACACATACATATATATATACTGCATTTTTGTTAAAAAGTAAATCGTTTCTTCAAAATTAGTTAAGGAATGAAGATAAAAAGTGAATCACATGTGACAAAATAATCACTGTTCTCAAAAATTTTATGTCTTATAAAAGTTAGTATAGGATGTCTGGGGAATATGGCAGAGTAGGGAACTCTAGGACTCAGTCCTTCTACCAAAACAACTGTTACACAAATAGGAGCGGTCTGAAAAAAAATAATTTGAAACTCCACATACAGAACCCTGTAAAGCATCTAGGAAAGAGCAGGAGGATTAAGCAGGTATATTACAGTAAAAAAAATACTGTAAATTGCTGTCTCTGCATGGTAGCTACCAATACCTATCCACCATTCTTTGGGCAGTCACTGCAAGGTCATCCCCTGGCTAACTGTCACAACAGAAAAGGACAAAGAAATCCTCTTCCCCCAAAACAAATCTTGTCTTTTGATTAGTGAATTCAGATTGCTGGTTCCTCACTAAGAGGGCAGCCATTATTTCAACACTCCTTAGACAATTGCGCAGACAGTGGAGATTTAAAGTTGCAACACTTCCTCAGTGCTACAGGAGACAGTTACCTGTAGGGATGTATTTGCTTGGCAGGCCAGGTAAACTCAGCTTTGTGAAGCATCAGAGAAGATTGGAGCTTTTCCTGATTCCCTTTCCAGGGCACTTTGGAGATGTTCAGTACCCCAATTAGGGCCCTTGGCCCAGTTTTGGCTGGGAAAGACTAATTTGGAAAAGTTCCTTCGGAGCTCACCCTCCTTTAAGAATTTTCACTCAGGCAAAAGCAGCATGAATCAAAGAGAGGAGAGATGAAATTCTCAGTAAAATAAAACTGAGGGAGTACATCATGATTAGATCAGCCCTATAAGCAAGGTTAAAAAAACTTCTTCAGACTGAAAGGAAAGACCATTAGACAGTGGCTCAAAGCAGCATAAAAAAATAAAGACTTTGAGTAAAGGTAACCATTTCAATAATTATGAATGCTGTTATAAGTGTATTATATTTTTTTGGTATGTAACTCCACTTCCGACTTCTTAAAGGTACTAAAATGCAAATTCACAAAAGTAATGATAAATCTAAGTATTTGGACATACAATGTACAAAGATATAAGTGTTAACAAGTACAGAAAAATGGTGAGAGGACAAAGGGGTATAGGAAAAGTGTGTGCCCATGCTATTGAAGCTTAGTTGGTATCAAACCAGATATGATTGTTAGATATTTCGGATGTTAAAATTTAACCCCATGGTAACCACAAGGAAAATAAATGAAAAATATATCCAGATAGAAATGAAAAGATACTCAATACGGTACAAGAAAAAAGTAAATAAACATAAAAGTAGGTGTGCTGGATTTAACTGTTATGTACCCCAAGGAAAAAATTGTTTTTTTAATTCATTCTCCTGGGGCAGATCTATTGTTGGGTGGGAACTTTTGATTAGGTTGTTTTCATGTAGATGTGGCCCCTCCCCCAGTCAAGATGGGTCTTAACCCCCTTGCTGGAGTCCTTTAAAGGAGGTGCACTTGATAGGGGCCTCAGAGGCATAAATGTCCTGGAATAAATAAGCAAAGACACACAGCGAAGAGATATTTTGAAGAGAAGGGCCAGCAGATGTTGCCATGTGCTTTCCCATGTGACAGATGAACCCCAGATGATGCCAGCCTTTCTTCAGTGAAGGTATCCTCTTGCTGATGCCTCAACTTGAACATTTTTAATGGCTTTAGAAGGGTAACTTATAACTTAATAAATCCCCTTTATAAAGCCAATCCATTTATGGCTCATTGCATTCTGGGAGTTTTAGCAAACTGAAACAGATTTTGGTACCAGAAAAGTGGATTTCTGCTGAGTTTGCAAATGCCAAACATGTTGGAATGGCTTTTAAAATGGATAAGGGGAAGAGTCTGGAAAAATGTGTGAGGAGCCTTATAAAAAGGGCCTAGGTTATTTTAATGAGACTGGGGTAGAAATATGAACTCTAAAGTACTTCTGATGTGGTCTGAGACAGAAATGATGATGGTGCCATTCATTGCAAACTGTAAGGAAAATGACCCTTGTTTAAAGTGGCAGAGAATTTGGCAAAATTGAATACTGGTGTTGATGGAAAGCAGAGTTTGAAAGTGACAAGCTCAGATCACTAGTTGAAGAAATTTCCAAACTAAATGTGGAAAATGCAGCCTGGCTTCTTCTTGCAGTGTATTATAAAATGAAAGAAGGAGCTGAGAACTGAACTCTTGAATATGAAAAAAGCAGAAACTAATAGTTCTGGAAATTCTGAAATTTTGGAAAATAAGTTCCCAAATAGTGTCCCATGTGAGGATTTAACCAAACAAGGAACCAGTCAGTCATTGTAGGAAAATACAAGATTAGAAATGGAGTTACCTAGAAGGGATTTGTAAAAGTAATATTGTTTGCTGGTTTGAAACACTGTTTGCTCCATGCCAAGGTAACAAATTTTTGTGACATCTGTATGAACAGAACCACTGCCAATTTGGATTAAAAAAGGACATTAAAGGGACAAATTGAAAGAAAAATTATGTCAAAGGCAGAAAAATGGAAGCTAAATCTGGAACCAAGAGATATCAGCCAAGAGTGTGAACCCACCTGTGCACATGGAGAGGGTGAGCTTGCCCCAGAAGCAGAGGATAGACCTCCCACCTTGATGTTCAGGAAGAGTTTTGGTGTCTCAGGCCTCAGCAGGGGTGGAACACATTTCCTGTGGGATTGAGGAGAACCTGACCACTGCACCACTGATCTGAAGGGGTTGAGTGTGCTCTCTGGAGGTGGCAGAGAGTCTGGGTACAACCCAGATGCTTGAGAAAGGTGGGGTCAGGAATAAGGTGGTCTCCCCAATGTTGCAACCTTCACCTCAGTGTTTGGAGAGTGTAGGGGTACCGCTTAACTCCTTGGAGAGGGTGGGACTGACACTCTCACAAGCTCTGAGTATGAAACATTTTTCTATAAATGACTCTCAGACTTGAAATCTAATGGAGCTTGTCCTGTGGTTTTTTGGAACTGTTTGGGACTTTTGACCCCTGTTTTCCTTCCAATTTCTCCCTATGTAAATGGGAAAATTGATCATATGACTGGCATTCTTTGCAGGCTGGAAGCAGATAACTTGGTTAGAGTTTCACATGTCCACAGTCAGAGGGGAATTTTATCTTAGGACAAACCACGCCTGTAACTGATTTTGACAAGACTGTATTGCATTTGTATTTTTATTGAAATGGTTTAAGAATTTCATGATATTGTGATGAAATGAATGTATTTTGTATGTGGAAATAATAAGCTTTTTTGAGTTTTAGAGGGTGGAATGTGCTGGTTTGAAACTCTTATGCATCCTGGAAAAGACTATGTTCTTTTTTTTTTCCAATCTACTAAATTTATTTTGACATTTGTTCCCCCTATTATTTATTTATCTTTAATCCATGTGTTTTAATCATCTGTCCATAAGGTAGATAAAAGAAGCATCAGACACAAGGTTTTCACAATCACACAGTCACATTGTGAAAGCTTTATCATTACACAACCATCTTGTGACCTGAGATATAGTATATCCTGGATAGTGATTCTTGAGAAGAATGTTTATTATACTTTCGTTGGGTATCATGTTCTATATATGTCTGTTGGATTCAAGTAGTTTATCATTCAGGTCCTATACATCCTTATTGGTCTGCTGAATAAATACTGGAACACAGCTCTACATTTTTCAGGCAGTTCCTCCAGCCAGTCTATGTTCTTTTAATCCACATTGTTGGGTGAGATCACATGGAGATGTGATGCCACCCATTTAAATTAGGTCATATCTGCTTGCCGGAGTCCTTTAAAGGAGAGACATTTCAAAGAAAGCTCTGAGACAAAAATGCCTCATGAGGAATAAGCAAGGACACATATAGAAGCCCAGAGACATTTTGTCAGAGAGGGTTCAGCAGACATGGATCTGTAGCTTCCCATGTGACAGAGGAGCCCCAGATGCCATCAGCCTTTCCTCAGTGTGTATATACCCTTGTTGATGCTTTAATTTGGACATTCTCATGGCTTTTGAATTGCAACTTAATAAATCTCTTTATAAAAACTGCTCCATTTCTGGTATATTGTATTTTAGCAGCTTTAGCAAACTGAAATATTAGGCTTTAATGTAAGTGAAGAAGAAAAAAGGAATAAGGTGGTCAAAAGCTAACTAGCAAAATGGAAAAAAAAACAAAAGCAAAACTAACAACAAAACCTTTCTGTGTGATTGTTCTGGTTTGCTAGCTGCCAGAATGCAGCATACCAGAAACAGAATGGCTTTTAAAAGGGGAATTTAATAAGCTGCCAGTTTACAGTTCTAAGGCTGAGAAAATGTCCCAATTAAACCAGTCTATAGAAACATCTGAGCTAAGGCATCCAGGTAAAGATACCTTGGTTCAAGAAGGCAGATGAAGTTCAGGGTCTTCTCTTGCAACTGAGAAGGAGAAAGCACATGGTGAACACAATCACGATTTCTCTCTCAGATGGAAGGGAACATGGCGAACATGGCAGCATCTGCTGGCTTTGTCGTGGCTCTACAAAAGGAGCTCTCTCCAAAATGTTTCCTCTTTTAAAGGATTCCAGTGAGCAACTCCATCTTCAGTGGGTGGAGACACACCTCCATGGAAATCATCTTACCACCCACAATTGGGTGGGTCACATCTCCATGGGAACAATCAAAATGTGCCCACCTAGCAATATTTAATGAAGATTAAAGGACATGGCACTTTTGGGGTCCACTACAGACTCAGACCAGCACAATTATCAATAATGACTTTAAATATAAATGGATTAATCTCTCCAAGCAAAATGCAGAGCCTTAAAGAATGGATAAAAAAGCATGACCTAACTATATATGTTGCATGCAAGAGACTCTATATTCAAAGATATAAGTAGGTAGCAGGTGAAAGGATGGCAACTAGTAGTTCTACACTGTTATGAGGAACAAATATATATGTTTTATACTGATAAATGAGACAATACAACAGAAAAATATAGCAATTTTAAATATATATGCACCTAACAGCAGAGTCCCAAAATATATGAAGCAAATACTGACAGATTTGAAGGGATAAAATGATGGTTCTACATTAAAAGTAGGAGATATTAATACATGACTCTCAATAACAGATAGACATTTATTCAGCAGACCAATAAGGATGTATAGGACCTGAATGATAAACTACTAGAATCCAACAGACATATATAGAACATGGTACCCAACGAAACCATAATAAACATTCTTCTCAAGAATCACTATCCAGGATATACTATATCTCAGGTCACAAAACATATCTCAATAAATTAAAAGATATTGTAATCATACAATATATTCTCTGACCACAAAAAATAATGAAGCTAGAAATCAATAACAGAGGGAGAAATGGAAAATTCACATTTATGTGGAAATTCACAAATATGTGGAAATTATACAACATACTCTTAAGGAACTAATGGGTTAAAGAGGAAAACATATTCAAAATTAGGAAATATCTTTAGGTAAATGAAAATGAAAAATGGACCAAAACCTACAGGATGCAGCAAAGGTAGTGCTGAGAGTGAAATTTATAGGTCTAAATTCTTACATTGAAAAAGAAAACTTCCAATCAGAAGTGTAAACTCAAAATTGGAAGAACTAGAAAAAGAAAAGCAAATTAAACACAAAGTAAGCAGAATGAAGGAAATAACAAAGATTGGGGAGGGGGGGTAAAAATGAATTAGAAAACAAATGGAGAGAACCAGCTAAACCAAAAATTGGTCATTTGAGAAAATTAATAAAATCAACTAAACTTTAGCCAGACTGACAAAGAAAAAAAAAAAGTGAGGATAGAAATAATGAAAATAAGAAATGAAAGGAGTAACATTATTGTCAACTTTGCTAAAATTAAAAGAACCATAGTTGGATACTATGAACAACTATATGCCAATAAGTTAGGTAACCTAGATGAAATGGACAAATTCTTAGAAACATGCAAACAACCTGCATTGACTCAAGAAGAAATAGAAGCTCTCAACAAACCAATTACTAGTAAAGAGACTGAACCAGTAATCAAACATTTCCCAACAAAAAGAGGTCTGGGACCAAATCGATTGGCAGGGGAATTTGTGAACCATTCCAAGAAGAAATAACTCCAATTAAGGGATATTTTCTAATTCAGTGTATGAAGCCAACATCCAACATCCGACCTCATATGAAAGCCAGATAAAGATATCACAAGAAAAAAAAAACAACAAAAAAATCACTGCAGACTAATATTTCTTAAAAATACAGATGTAAGTATTCTCAACAAATTACTAGCATAACAAATCTAACAGCAATTTAAAAAGAATTACACACCATGATCAAGCGGGATTTATTCCAGTATTCAAGGTAGTTTTAATACAAGAAAATCAATTAACATAATTAGCAGAATGAAGGGAAGAAAACATGTTAATATCAATTGATGCAGAAAAGGCATTTGACAAAATATGGCACTGTTTCTTGATAAAAATCACTTAGAACAGTAGTAAATGAAGGAAATTTCTTCAACATGATAAAGGACATATAGGAAAAAAACATAATTAACATGCTATCTAATGTTGCAAGACTGAAATTTCTCCCTCTGAGTTTATGAACAACAAAAGGATGCCCACTGTAACCACTGCTATTCAGTATTGAAGTGGAAGTTCTTGCCAGAGCAATTGGGCAGAAAAAGAAATAAAAGGCACCCATATTTGAAAGGCAGAAGTACAATTTTCTTATTTGTAGATGATATAATCCTATATGCAGAAAATCCTTAGAAATTCCACAACGAAGTTCCCAGATTTAATAAATGAATTCAGCAATGCAGTGGGATACAAAATCAATAGCCAAAAATGAGGAGTGTCTCTATACACAAGCAATGAAAATCTGGAAGAAAAATTTTAAAAATCCATTCAAAATAGTAACTGAAAGAATCAAATATCTAGGAATAAATTTAACTAAGAATGCAAAGGACTTGGACACAGAAAACTGCAAAACATTGCTAACAGAAATCAAAGAAGACCTAAACAAAAAGAAAGATGTTCTGCATTCAGGAATTGCAGAACTAAATATCTTTAAGATGTCAATACTACCCAAAGCAATTAATAGATTCAATGCAATTCCTATCAAAATTCCAATAATCTTTTCAGAAATGGAAAGGCTAATCATCAAATTTTTATGAATTACTAAAGCCATCTTAAAAAACAAGAATAAAGTTAGAGGACTCACACTTCCTGCTCTTAAAACTTATTAAAACCCCACAGCAATCAAAACAACATGGTACTATCACAAGGAAAGATAGTTCAGTGTACTTGAATTGAGTGCCCAGAAATCAACCCTCACATTTATAGCCGACCGATTTCTGACTGGGGGTAATAATCACTCACTTTGGAAAGAATAGTCTCTTCTACAAGTGATGCTGGGAAAAAAATGGATCTCCATTTGAAAAAAAGGAAAAAAACAGAAGTAAGACCCCCCCCACACACACACCTTTTACAAAAATAAACTCAAAATGGATCAAAGATAATATAAAGGTTAAAACTATCAAAATCCTAAAAAAAATATATACGGAAGCATCTGCAGGATCATTTGTTAGGCAATGGTTTCTTAGACTTTATATTCAAAGCACAAGCAGCAAAAGAAAAAATAGATAAATTGAGCCTCATCAAAAATTAAAAGCTTTTGTGACTCATAGGGACTTATCATGAAAGTAGAATTACAGCCTAATCAATGGGAGAAACCCCATATACAGAAAGGGTTTAATACCTAGAATATATAAAGAAATCCTCCAACTTAATTACCAAAAGACAAATAAATCACTTAAAAAGTGGACAAAATGAACAAGCTGAGGCGGAAATCAAGAAACGAATCCCATTTACAATCGCAACTAAAAGAATAAAATACCTAGGAATAAATTTAACCAAAGAGACAAAAAACCTATATAAAGAAAACTACAAAAAACTGCTAAAAGAGATCACAGAAGACCTAAATAGATGGAAGGGCATACTGTGTTCATGGATTGGAAGACTAAATATAGTTAAGATGTCAATCCTACCTAAATTGATTTACAGATTCAATGCAATACCAATCAAAATCCCAACAACTTATTTTTCAGAAATAGAAAAACCAATAAGCAAATTTATCTGGAAGGGCAGGGTGCCCCGAATTGCTAAAAACATCTTGAGGAAAAAAAACGAAGCTGGAGGTCTCACGCTGCCTGACTTTAAGGCATATTATGAAGCCACAGTGGTCAAAACAGCATGGTATTGGCATAAAGATAGATATATCGACCAATGGAATCGAATAGAGTGCTCAGATATAGACCCTCTCATCTATGGACATTTGATCTTTGATAAGGCAGTCAAGCCAACTCACCTGGAACAGAGCAGTCTCTTCAATAAATGGTGCCTAGAGAACTGGATATCCATATGCAAAAGAATGAAAAAAGACCCATCTCTCACACCCTATACAAAAGTTAACTCAAAATGGATCAAAGATCTAAACATTAGGTCTAAGACCATAAAACAGATAGAGGAAAATGTTGGGAGATATCTTATGGATCTTACAACTGGAGGTGGTTTTATGGACCTTAAACCTAAAGCAAGAACACTGAAGAAGGAAATAAATAAATGGGAGCTCCTCAAAATTAAACACTTTTGTGCATCAGAGAACTTCATCAAGAAAGTAGAAAGACAGCCTACACAATGGGAGACAATATTTGGAAACGACATATCAGATAAAGGTCTAGTATCCAGAATTTATAAAGAGATTATTCAACTCAACAACAAAAAGACAGCCAACCCAATTACAAAATGGGAAAAAGACTTAAACAGACACCTACCAGAAGAAGAAATACGGATGGCCAAGAGGCACATGAAGAGATGCTCAATGTCCCTGGCCATTAGAGAAATGCAAATCAAAACCACAATGAGATATCATCTCACACCCACCAGAATGGCCATTATCAACAAAACAGAAAATGACAAGTGCTGGAGAGGATGCGGAGAAAGAGGCACACTTATCCACTGTTGGTGGGAATGTCAAAGGGTGCAACCACTGTGGAAGGCAGTTTGGCGGTTCCTCAAAAAGCTGAATATAGAATTGCCATACGACCCAGCAATACCATTGCTAGGTATCTACTCAAAGGACTTAAGGGCAAAGACACAAACGGACATTTGCACACCAATGTTTATAGCAGCGTTATTTACAATTGCAAAGAGATGGAAACAGCCAAAATCTCCATCAACAGAAGAGTGGCTAAACAAATTGTGGTATATACATACGATGGAATATTATGCAGCTTTAAGACAAGATAAACTTATGAACCATGTAATAACATGGATGGACCTAGAGAATATTATGCTGAGTGAATCCAGCCAAAAACTAAAGAACAAATACTGTATGGTCCCACTGATGTGAACGGACATTCGAGAATAAACTTGAAATATGTCATTGGTAACAGAGTTCAGCAGGAGTTAGAAACAGGGTAAGACAATGGGTAATTGAAGCTGAAGGGATACAGACTGTGCAACAGGACTAGATATAAAAACTCAAAAATGGACAGCACAATAATACCTAATTGTAAAGTAATCATGTTAAAATACTGAATGAAGCTGCATCTGAGCTATAGGGTTTTTTTTGTTTTTGTTTGCTTGTTGGTTTGTTTGTTGTTGTTGTTTTTTACTATTACTACTACTTTTATTTCTTTTCTTTATATTAACATTTTATATCTTTTTCTGTTGTGTTGCTAGTTCCTCTAAACCGATGCAAATGTACTAAGAAACAATGATCATGCATCTATGTGATGATGTTAAGAATTACTGAGTGCATATGTAGAATGGTATGATTTCTAAATGTTGTGTTAATTTCTTTTTTTTTTTCTTTCCGTTAATAAAAAAAAAAAATAAAAAAAAAAAAGTGGACAAAATGCTTGAACAGATATTTCTCCAAAGAAAATATACAAATGGCTATAAAGTACATGAAATGCATTCAACATCATTACCCATCAAGGAAATGCAAATCAAAACCAGAATAAGATACCAGTTCATACCCATTACAGTGGCTGCTATTTAAAAATAAATAATAAGTTTTGGACAGTATGTGAAAAAACAGCCACACTTATTGCTTGTAACAATGCAAAATGTCTTCATTCCACAACTGTGGAAGACAGTTTGGTGGTTCCTTAGAAAGTTACATACAAATCTATCATGTGACCCAGAAATCCCACTACCAGATATATACCCAAAAGATCTGAGAGCAGGGACTCCAACAGATATTTGCACACTGATGTTCACAGCAGCATTATCAATAAAAATTGCCAAAATTGTCAAAAGATGGAAGCAACCCAAGTGCCTATCAACCAATGAATGGATAAACAAAATGTGTTATATGCATTCAATCAAATATTATTTATCCATGAAAATGAACCAAGTCCTGATACATGTGACAACATGGATGGATGGACTTTGAAGAAAAGCAAATAAACCAACATAAAAGGACAAATATTATACCTGTTTTGAATCCATTAGAACAAGCAAACTCATAGAAGTAGTATCTAGAAATAGGTTACTGGGGGAGGGGTGAGAATAGGGAATGAGAAGTTAAGGAATAAAAAGTTTAGGGTTTCTCATCAGGGTGCCTGGATGATAGAATCTATCAAGGTGTCTTTGCCTGAGGCTGTTAAACTCCTCGGGCCTGGGCCATACCCTCATGGACATCATGGCTCGAAATGCAGAAAAGGTCATGAAGGCCTTAGCAAGATTTTGCCAAACTCAGCTGTAAGAGGGAAAAGTGAAGGAATAAGGCCCTTTCTTGCCTCAGAATATACTGAGCTGCCCATAGCTGAGAAGCAGAGATGACAGGTTATTGGAGAAATCTCTAAAAAGGTGGCTCAAATTCAGAATGCTGGTTGAGGCCAGTTCTGAATCTGTGACCTGAATGATGAAATCAACAAACTGCTAAGAGGAAAAGGCCACTGGGAGGTCCAGAAAAAGGAACTGGTTGGCCCTGATTATGGGAAAGTTGGCCGTAACATGCTGGGTCATGAAGAGAAAGAAGTCCTGGGGAACCGAGGTTACAGATACTTTGGAGCAGCCAAAGATTTCCGTGGTGTTAGAAAGCTATGTGAAAAAGAACCTCTTGCCCAAGAAAGGCACAAGCTGAGCTCATGAAAGCAATCGATTTTGAGCTCTATGGTTCCCTCCATGAAGATGGTGGTGTTGCTGTTCTTTGCGGCAGGAGTATGAAAAGAAACTCAGAGCCGAACTAGTGGAGAAGTGGAAAGTTGAGAGAAAGGCCCCGCTGGCAAGAGAAAAGGAAGAAGAGATCAACAGTTATGCTGTCAATGAGGAGGCGTGGTATGAGGAAGGCAGCCAGGAGAAGGGAGGGGAAGATGGGCAGCATAATTTCATCGCTCATGTCCCAGCAGCATCCTAGCAAGAAACTGAGGAAATTGTTTGAAGGAAGAAGATGGAACGCCTCCAGAAGTATGCAAGTGAGAGTCTGCAGGCCCAGAGTGAAGATGCCAAAAGACTCCAGGGATATTAGTGCCCAGCCAGGCTGATGGCAGTGCCTGGAGGATGTTGTGGGAACACTTCTGTCCCCCATGGCCACGTGTGTGCCCACAAGACCATTGCCCGCTAGGCCACTCTGGGACTGCAGAGAGGCAGGCTAGCTCTGCAAGCCTTCCCGCTCCTTTCCCAATGTTCATTTCTTTTCTGACCTTTCTCTTACTTTATGTACTAATCCCTGGGTAAGGGTCTGTCCCTGTCTTCCCTGGTAGGCTGTCTAGTGCTGATATTTTATACAAATATTTTGCTACTGTAGGCAGCCATTTATTATTTTGGAGTATGTAAAACAGGTTGCAAACTGGCTTCCTGAAAGTGCTTTTATTTATCCTTGGACTGGGGGTGGGGGTGGGAGTGGGAGAAGAACAATTAGTGGCCAACATTAAAAAAATGTAATTTTATATAAAAACCTATGTGGCTTCTCTTGAGAAATGAGAAGCTGGGTTGTCCTGGAGCCCATATTCCCATGTGTCAACCACTCATCAGTCACAGCAGTTCCATTTGGACCAGGCTGTACTCTAAGTTCTTTGGGGTCCCACTCAGCCTGCTTCACTCATTCCTGTCTTGGTGGGAGGAGCTAGAGATTGCTACTTATTTTATAACCTGCTCTGCAGAGAACTATTTTATTAAAGATGTTTATATTTTAAAAAAATGTGTAAGGTTTCTATTTGGAATGCTGGGAGTATTTTGGTATTGAATAGTGGTGACGGTGTGAATACAATTAACAGCATTCAAATATATATTTGAATATGATTAAAAAGGGAAATGTTAGATTGTATATATGGTAACAGAATATTTTAAAAAAAGTCCATGGAACTGTCCACAGCAAAAGTGAACCCTGACTTAATCCTGGAATTTAATTCATAGTACAATTATAAAAATGTGCTCTCACCAATTGTAACAATAATCCACATCAGTGTTTGTGGTGGCATCTTATATCAGAATCCTGTATTTTGTGCATGATTTTTCTGTAAACCCCGACTTCTGTAATAAAAATTGTCAGTATATTTGATTGATGTGGAATGAGGTATGATCATCCCTTTTTTTTTAAAGGTATTACAAAAAAGTTATAAGGAAAATAGAAACAACAAAAAAGACAAAGCAGCATTTGGAGCAAACCTAGATTCAAAATATGAATTATGACTTCTGCAAATAGCAGATTCTCAGAAGCTATAGAGGACTATAAATGCTCTTTAGGAAGATTTTCATATGTTTACGTGTATATGAAATGGTCCCATTAGCAAATTCATATAGCCACTTGTTTGGCATTTACACATTTTGTACATATTTATATAGGGTATTTAATCCTCATATGTTGCCTGGTAGACAGGTAATATCTTACAAATAAGGAAACTGAGCTATACAAAGATGAACTAACTCAATAAAACCATACATTTCGAAGAAACTCAGGCACTTCACCTTTAGCATCTATACTTACAACCTTTGAGACACCATGTTTCCCAAGCCTGAGATCCCAGGCTGTCCCTTGTGGTGTAGTAGAAAAAATATTAGGAAAAGTATACATAATACTCATAAGCAATTTATTAAATATGTATTAACACATCTATTCAGTGGAAAACTATGTAGCTGTTAAATAGAATGATGTTGCTTTATGTGTACTGATGAAGACCAACTGTTGAGATACATATTAAAATAAAAGAGCAAGAGTCCTAACATAGCTGATAGTATTTTGCATGGAAAATACACATGTGCATATTATTTTTTCAAGTTCAAAAAAGATGTCCAGTCTTCAGGATGATTTGCAAGTGATAGGTACACATCATGGCCTTTGAAGAGGTCTCAAAAGGTATCGGAGATTTAATTTTAACTGTAAAAATTTTGTAATTTTTGAATTTTGTATATGATCAAGTAATACCTATTTTTAAAAAGTAAAATTAAGGGGGGGAATGGGTGTGAGGGTAGCTCAATGGTAGAATTCTCGCCTGCCATTGGGGAGAACTGGGTTCGGTTCCCAGCCCATGCACTTCCCAAATACACAAACAAACAAAAATTCAACAAATGGTGCTGCAATAAGGAGATACTCTCATGGAAAAAGAATTAAATGTAACCCTCATACAGCATATGAAAAAACAAAATAAGATAAAAAGTAAAATCAAGACCATAACCCCTCCCAATTATTTACATTGCCTTTTTTTGGTTTTCTGGTCATAATCCTTACATAAATATATATGTAAATAATATATGTATTTTTTTTTTCTTTTGCTATATGTATTTTTTTTTACATTGTGTATTAGCTTGGTTTCTTTTAGGAGGGAGTGCTCTGGTTTTATATGTATCTATTTTTTCTGGCAAATATCTTTTTTCTCTGATACATGATAAGTTCAAAATAAATATTTATTCAAATAATAGTAATTGAATATCTATTATATGTCAAGCCTTAGTCTAAGTTTTGAAGATATAGAAGTGAATAAAACTGACAAGAATCCCTGGCCTCAAGGAGTTTATATTCTACCAGGTAAACATATAATAAAAGTATAAGTAAGTAAATAAGTATATAAATAAATGAAATGATCAATAAATAATGACTGCATAGCAGGAGAAAAATGCATGGGAAAAATGAAACAGGTTAAGAGGAATGAGTCAAGGACGAGAGGCAAATTTTAGTGATGATAAGAGGCTTCATTGCTAAGGTAACACTTGAGCAAAGACTTGCAAGAATTGAAAAAATTAACTACACAAATTTGTGGCAGCCTGCAGGTTTCAGGTAGAAGAGATACCAAACGCAAAGCCCCTGGGGCAGGAACATACTTCACTGTGAGAAAGCACTAAGAGGCTACTAAAGAATGATCTCTGACAGTGAAAGTAGAAGAGGTAAAGGAAAAATTTCATATAGAATATATTCATTTTTCCATGAAATATGTGCTGCATGTGATTCTTGGAGGAATTAGAATAGACAACTTTTGCAGTGGTATTTTGAGGAGCTCCCCAGAACTAGTCACTAGTCTATAAGATATATGTATGTAGACTCTCTTCTTTATCTGTATACAAATAAGTACACACACAGTCATTTAAAGTCTCTGGAAATTGCCCAAATGGCAAACAGCAAATGAAAAAACTGTTTTTCAAGAAAATCTGCTCTATCTCAGAAGCAACAGTTAGAGAGCCATGACCCACTCCTCTGCTCCTCTCCAGCTCAGCATGAGGAAGCATTCCATTCTCGCTAGTTACATTTGAGAACACAGGATTCTTTTACCCACTAGCTCCCAGTTGAGGGAAAATGGCATCTCCTGGTAGAGGTAGGCTTGTCTCACAGCTCCATGTCACAGAAGCTTAAGAGGTTAATAGACATTGGCCCTCCTTCTCCACTCAATCTCCATTTTTAGGTTAATGGTCTACCCCAGGCACAGCAAGCTAAAAATACTGATATCCTGTTAACACTAGCAGTAGCTCATTTGTGGAGTGTAAGTTCCCATGCAAGGAGAAGCAAGCTTAGATGTGAAGAGGCTGCCTTGTGCCTGCTCTCAAAGCAGCAGTTTAACAACAAAAATTGATCCACTTTCCTTGTTGCCCTAATTTTATATTGGTTTATGAAACTTACTGTGTAAACACAGGTTTTACAATCATTATATGGATACTTTATTTAAATATGCCTATGGTCAAACTAACTAAGATATCCATTTTTTTGGTGGTTCTAAATGTATTGTTTGTTTTCTTAAATCAAAATACATTTTTGAAAAGTGGCCATTTGTCCCTGCCCCCAGATCCAGTGAAATGAAGCAGCAAATTTGTTCAGGGGCATAAATTGGTGAGGAAAGGAAAGACCAAGATGTCTCCATGTAAAGTGAGCTTACGATAGAATGGAGCCCTCTGAAAAATGGGCTAATTTGGTAAGCAATTCAGAGTTGGCGAGTAACGTCTTGGGAACAATAAGCTAAACTATAGACCAGCTTAAAGTTTACCAGAGAAAACCAGGTAAAATTTGGCTAAAAAGAGCCTATATGGGGTAGGACAAGCCTCAGACAATGGCCTCAGAGACCAGGGCAAAAGTGCCCACATTTATTTTTGTTAGAACATGGAGCAATTTATGCTCCAGAACATTATCAAAAATAGATTTCAGCAGAGAAAAGGAACAATCAGTGATCTTAAAAATATATAAATAGAAATTATGCCATCTGAAAGAAAGAAAAAGTGGAGAATGAACAAAGCTTCAGAGAAATATGGAACACCACATTTCCAGTGAATGTTATGAAGTGATTATATGCATCATTATAAATACATATTTCTTTTCCTTTTTCACTAAGTAATAAAATCATATAAAACGACATGTTCATAATATTATTGTAGGACCTACAATGTATAAAAATATTGTTTATTTGATAATAATGACACAAAGGGCAGGGGAAGCAAAGCTGAGCTGAAGTAAGGAAATGACACTAAATGACAAAAGCACAGAAACAAATGATGAGATCAGAAATGGTAAATAAAAAGATAATATAAAAATCTTATACAATTATAACTTTTTCATCTGTTTTTTGAAGGCATAACAATGCATTCTGAGGTTTAAACATACATTGTTTAATATTTATACCATTAATGGTACAAAACTAGGAATAAATATAGAATTTTATATATATATATCTCACAGGAATTAAGATTGTGTACATCTGAAGTAGATCTGTTAGTGTATATGATAAGATGTAGTGCAATCACTAAGAAAATAACACACATATATATATATATATGGGGAAAAATGCTATTAAAATGATTAAATATTATAAAGAAAATATTCAGTTTGTGGAAAAAAGCAGTATTCAGTCTGGAAAAAAGCAGTAATGGAAGAAGAGACAAAAAATGCATGAACTATATAGAAAATAATTATAATGAAATTGCAGAAATAAGTCTAACTAAATTAATGGTAAATATAATACCATTATATTTTATATATTTTCCATATTTTTGCAATATTATTGTTACAATGACATTAAGGAATATCACAGTGATGTTAAATGTGAATGGATTAAGCAAACCAATCAAAAGGCAGAGATTGTTGATTAGGAAAATCTAAGTCACTGTTCTCTAAAAGACAAACATTTTAGGTTCAAAGATACTAATAATCTTAAAATATAAGGAATTATCATTGAACAACTGTGTGACCAAAAAATAAGATAATCTAGATGAAACAAAAAACTTTTCAGAAAGCCACAAACTACCTGAAATCATTCAAGAAGAAATAAAAAATCTAACTTGGCCTATGTGTTGGTTTGACATTGTTATATATCCCAGAAAAGCTGTTCTTTCAATCCTGATCCAATTTTGTGGGGCCAGACCTATAGTTTACTGTGGAACCTCTTGATTAGGTCGTTTCTATGGAGATGCAACAAACTCAATTGCGGGTGTGAATTTTTAATTAGAAGGAGATTTTACTCTCCCCACTCAAGGTTGATCTTTATTCATTTGCTGGCATCCATTAAAAAGGGAGAGATTTTGGAAAAGCACAGAGGAAGCTCAGATACAGACATTTGGAGATGCTTGAAAGAATCAAGATGCAGATGTTCGGAAATGCAGAAAACTCCAGGAGATTCCAGGAGCTTAGAGAGCTGACAGAAGCTAGATAGGGACCAGAGACCAGTAGATTTCATCATGTGCTTTTCTATGAGATGCTAAGCAAGCCAGAACCTGGAGAGAGCCAAGGAAATCTAAGGGAAGAGATCCAGTGTTTGCTCCAGAGACGCTAAAAAATGACCAGCAGACTCTAGCCACATGCCTTCCCACATGTAAGAGGAAACCTGGATGCCATCAGACCCTTTCTTCAGAATCAAGTTATCTTTCTCTGAATGCCTTAGTTTGTACATTTTTAAAGCCTTATAACTTTAAACTTGTAACTTACTAAATCCCTGTTATAAAAGCCATTTTATTTCTGGTATATTGTATTCTGGCAGTGGTGCTAGGATTACCTTGATACTGAAACCAGACAAATAAATCATAAATTAAAGAATATGACAGCCGAATAGCATTCATGACTGTAGAAACAAACAAGCAAAACAGCTTGACCAAAACTAGCAAGCTTCATCAAGTAGCTTAGAAAAAGTGTATATTATGATCAAGTGAGAATGATCTGGATTTGCAAGGTTGATTCAACATCCAAAAATCATAACAAAAGCACTCAGAATGTAGGGTAGAAGGGAAAATTCTGAACATGATAAAGGACATCTACAAAGATCCCATTGTAAGGATCTTATTTAATGGAAAACACTGAATATTTCCCCCTGAGATCAGAAAAAGGTAATGATGCTCATTCTTGCCACTTCTATTCAACATTGTACTGGAGGCTTCAGATAAAGCAATAGGGAAGAAATTAAAACATTCAGAATGGAATCTAAGAAGCAAAACTCTCTAATCATGAATGGCATGATCTTGCAATTTGTACGTAGAATATGTTAAGAAGCACACACAAAGAAACACATGCACATACACACACACACAACTTATTAGAGAGAATAAATGAATTTAGCAAGTGTGCAGGATATATGATCAATGCCCGGTTTATCAGTTACATGTCTACACAATAATAATGACCAATCTGAAAATACAGCTAAGAAAATCATCCTATGTTCTATACCATCAAAAAGAATAAAGTCGTAGTAATATATTTAGGGAAGCAAATTTAAGACTTTTAAATTGAAAACTACAAAAGAATAATGAAAGATTTTTTGAAAGCTCTAAATAAATGGAAAAATATTTCAAGTTAATAAATTAATATTCTTAATTTTTAAACAGTGGTCTTCCTAAATATAGTTAACATGTCAATTCTACCCAAACTGATTTATAGATTCAATGCAATACACATTAAAATACACATGCAAAAGCATGTCTATGTACTTAATAGAGAAAACCAGGAGTGATAGAGAAAATGGGGAGAAAGACATGTACCTATTCACGTCATTAGGGAAGCTGAGAGGTACAGCACCTTGGAGAGCAGTGTTGTGGTTCCACAGGAGGCTGGGGTGGGGTTGCCATATGATCCTGAAACCCTTTTTCTCAATATACACCTGGAGGAACTGAGTGTGGGGGCAGGAATGGATATTTGCATGCTGGTGTCTATGGCAGCAGTGTTTGACATACACAATGGATGAAGGTGACCTAAGGGTACGACGACTGAATAATGGAAAGGAGAACTATGGTGTATGCATACAATGGACTACTGAGGAGCTGCAAGAAGGAATGAAGTCCTGAGGCATGCAACTAGATGTATCATCTTAAGGACTGTATTTTGAATGAAATATCAAGAACAACATGACAAGTATTATCATGCCTCAATCATATGGACAACTATAATGTAAAAACTCAGTGAACTGAAGTTGAGAGCATGGTTTATCAGGTTGAGGCCTATTGTAAAGGGTCCTAGATTGCAAGCCATCACATGTATTCAGGAAGTATAACTGTTATTTCTAGATTCTGAGACACTGAGCTATTTCTTTAAAACCTGGTCATACCCAGGACATTTGGGTATTTATGTGATACCTGAGACTTAGAGTTAGAGTTCTGAAACTATGAAAGTCATCAGTCCCATATAGGAACAATTTAAAAAGTTGAAACAGTGATCAGAATTTGACTGGAGATATGAATGAAGCTGTTCTGAATAGGACTAAGGTATATCAGAATACAGGGTAAAGGATAATATCATCCATATGTTAAAACATTAACTTCTACATGAGGTGAAAATAAGAGATGTTTATTTGGTGCAAAATTTACATTTGGGATAGTGCATTTCCTAATTTACCTTGTATAGTCAGTTTAGTTGAACACCATAAATACATGGAATCTTGAATATGGTGTGCGATCCTATTGGTTTGTCCAGGTTAGTGTGATGCCCCAGATATATCCCTGAGTAATTTGGGCAATGAATAAATAAGTATTTGCAAAGTCACCTTGGGGGACTGGAGAGAGAGGAGGAAATATTCAACTTATTCTTTTAGAGGATTTTTAAAAATTTTTTCACAAGCAGTAGGGACAACCATGTCAATAGGCTAAGCCCTCAATCTTGGGTTTCCCTCTATGAAATTTATGCCTGCAAGGATAAGCTAAGCCTACTGAAAATTAGACCTAAGAGTCACTGTGAGGGAACTTCTTTTGTTGCTCAGATGTGGCCTCTCTTTCTCTCTAACCCAACTCAGCAGGTGAATTCACTGCCCTCCTTCCTACATGGGACATAACTCCCAGGGGTGTAAATCTCCCTGGAAATGTAGGACAAAAATCCAAGGATGAGTTGGGATCTAGCATCAAAGAATTGAAAAAGCCTTCTTGACAAAAAGTGGAAGAAAGAAATGAGACAAAATAAAGTACCAGTGGCTGAGAGATTCCAAACAGTTAAGAGGTTATCCTGGAGGTTATTTTAATGCATTATATAGATATCCCATTTTAGTTTATGGTGTATTGGAATAGCTGGAGGGAAATGCCTGAAACTTTTGAACTGTATTCCAGTAGTCTTGATTCTTGAAGAAGATTGTATAAAGACATAACTTTTACATTGTGACTGTGTGATCATGTAAACCTTGTATCTGATGGTCCTTTTATCCAGGGTATGGTCAGATGAGTAAAAAAAAAAAAGATAAATAAATAAATAATAGGGAGACAAAGGGTAGTAGATGGAAATATGAGTGGTCAATGAGAAGAAGGGTTAATGGGTATGGCATATATGAGTTTTTTCTTTTTTCTTTTTATTTCTTTTCTGAAGGGATGCAAATGTTCTAAAAATGATCACGGTGACAAATACACAACTATGTGATGATACTGGGAGCCATTAGATTGTACATTATGTATGGAATACACATGTGTGAGGATTTCTCAATAAAAATATATATATTTTTAAGTGGTTATCTTCTCCAAATTGATCTACAGAATCTGCAATATCTCTAGGAAAAGTTATATACTTTTGATAATCGAAAACATTTGCCCACACAAATGTTCATGGAAGCATTATTCTTAATAGTCAAAAAATGGAAGCAACCCATATGTTCAACTAGTGAATGGATAAACAAAATTTGGAATATCCATACAACAGAAAATTATTTATGGATAAAAACAACTGAAATATCATTCTGTGCTACAACATGAATGAACTTTATAAAGACATGTTATGTGAAAAAAAAAAAGAGGTAACATATTGTATAATTGCATTTAAATAAAACACCAGAAATGGAAAAATCAATGAAGATAAGAGGGTAGATTAGTATATGTCAAGGACTCTGGAGAGGGAGTTGGAATAAGGAGTGATTGCTAATTGGATTCTTTCTAAGGTAATAAAAATATTGCAAAATTGCACCACCTTAAAAATTAAAAAATGACTGAATTGGACACTTGAAAAGTAAATTTTATCATACGTGGTTATATTTCAATAATAAAAAAGTAGGGGTTGTTGGAGGCAATCATAAATTGGAAATAAAGAAATGAAAAAAAAAATTCTACAAAAGAAAGACTCCAAGTAATATTTTTTTTCTTTTTTTTTTGATTTTTTTTATTAATAAAAAAAAGAATTAACAAAACAATTAGAAATCATTCCAATCTACATGTACAATCAGTAATTCTTAATAACATCACATAGTTGCATATTCATCATTTCTTAGTACATTTGCATCGATTTAGAAAAAGAAATAAAAAGACAACAGAATAAGAATTAAAACAATAATAGAAAGAAAAAAAAAACAAAAACAAAAAACCTATACCTCACATGCAGCTTCATTCAGTGTTTTAACATAATTGCATTACAATTGGGTAGTATTGTGCTGTCCATTTCTGAGTTTTTATATCCAGTCCCGTTGTACAGTCTGTATCCCTTCAGCTCCAATTATCCCTTCTCTTTTTTTTTTTTAAGTAACGGAAAAAAAGAAATTAACCCAACATTTAGAGATCATACCATTCTACATATGCAATCATTAATTCTTAACATCATCACATAGATGCATGATCATCATTTCTTAGTACATTTGCATTGGTTTAGAAGAACTAGCAACATAATCGAAAAAGATATAGAATGTTAATATAGAGAAAAAAATAAAAGTAATAATAGTAAAATCAAAACAAAACAAAACAAAACAAAAACCTATAGCTCAGATGCAGCTTCATTCAGTGTTTTAACATGATTACTTTACAATTAGGTATTATTGTGCTGTCCATTTTTGAGTTTTTGTATCTAGTCCTGTTGCACAGTCTGTATCCCTTCAGCTTCAATTACCCATTGTCTTACCCTGTTTCTAACTCCTGCTGAACTCTGTTACCAATGACATATTTCAAGTTTATTCTCGAATGTCCGTTCACATCAGTGGGACCATACAGTATTTGTCCTTTAGTTTTTGGCTGGATTCACTCAGCATAATATTCTCTAGGTCCATCCATGTTATTACATGGTTCATAAGTTTATCTTGTCTTAAAGCTGCATAATATTCCATCGTATGTATATACCACAGTTTGTTTAGCCACTCGTCTGTTGATGGACATTTTGGCTGTTTCCATCTCTTTGCAATTGTAAATAATGCTGCTATAAACATTGGTGTGCAAATGTCTGTTTGTGTCTTTGCCCTTAAGTCCTTTGAGTAGATACCTAGCAATGGTATTGCTGGGTCGTATGGCAATTCTATATTCAGCTTTTTGAGGAACCGCCAAACTGCCTTCCACAGTGGTTGCACCCTTTGACATTCCCACCAACAGTGGATAAGTGTGCCTCTTTCTCCGCATCCTCTCCAGCACTTGTCATTATCTGTTTTGTTGATAATGGCCATTCTGGTGGGTGTGAGATGATATCTCATTGTGGTTTTGATTTGCATTTCTCTAATGGCCAGGGACATTGAGCATCTCTTCATGTGCCTCTTGGCCATCCGTATTTCCTCTTCTGAGAGGTGTCTGTTCAAGTCTTTTTCCCATTTTGTGATTGGGTTGGCTGTCTTTTTGTTGTTGAGATGAACAATCTCTTTATAAATTCTGGATACTAGACCTTTATCTGATATATCATTTCCAAATATTGTCTCCCATTGTGAAGGCTGTCTTTCTACTTTCTTGATGAAGTTCTTTGATGCACAAAAGTGTTTAATTTTGAGGAGTTCCCATTTATTTATTGCCTTCTTCAGTGCTCTTGCTTTAGGTTTAAGGTCCATAAAACCGCCTCCAGTTGTAAGATCCATAAGATATCTCCCAACATTTTCCTCTAACTGTTTTATGGTCTTAGACCTAATGTTTAGATCTTTGATCCATTTTGAGTTAACTTTTGTATAGGGTGTGAGAGATGGGTCTTCTTTCATTCTTTTGCATATGGATATCCAGTTCTCTAGGCACCATTTATTGAAGAGACTGCTCTGTCCCAGGTGAGTTGACTTGACTGCCTTATCAAAGATCAAATGTCCATAGATGAGAGGGTCTATATCTTAGCACTCTATTCGATTCCATTGGTCGATATATCTATCTTTATGCCAATACCATGCTGTTTTGACCACTGTGGCTTCATAATATGCCTTAAAGTCAGGCAGCACGAGACCTCCAGCTTCGTTTTTTTTCCTCAAGATGTTTTTAGCAATTCGGGGCACCCTGCCCTTCCAGATAAATTTGCTTATTGGTTTTTCTATTTCTGAAAAATAAGTTGTTGGGATTTTGATTGGTATTGCATTGAATCTGTAAATCAATTTAGGTAGGATTGACATCTTAACTATATTTAGTCTTCCAATCCATGAACACAGTTTGCCCTTCCATCTATTTAGGTCTTCTGTGATTTCTTTTGGCAGTTTTTTGTAGTTTTCTTTATATAGGTTTTTTGTCTCTTTAGTTAAATTTATTCCCAATTATTTTATTCTTTTAGTTGCAATTGTAAATGGGATTCGTTTCTTGATTTCCCCCTCAGCTTGTTCATTACTAGTGTATAGAAATGCTACAGATTTTTGAATGTTGATCTTGTAACCTGCTACTTTGCTGTACTCATTTATTAGCTCTAGTAGTTTTGTTGTGGATTTTTCCGGGTTTTCGACGTATAGTATCATATCGTCTGCAAACAGTGATAGTTTTACTTCTTCCTTTCCAATTTTGATGCCTTGTATTTCTTTTTCTTGTCTAATTGCTCTGGCTAGAACCTCCACCACAATGTTGAATAATAGTGGTGATAGTGGACATCCTTGTCTTGTTCCTGATCTTAGGGGGAAAGTTTTCAATTTTTCCCCATTGAGGATGATATTAGCTGTGGGTTTTTCATATATTCCCTCTATCATTTTAAGGAAGTTCCCTTGTATTCCTATCTTTTGAAGTGTTTTCAACAGGAAAGGATGTTGAATCTTGTCGAATGCCTTCTCTGCATCAATTGAGATGATCATGTGATTCTTCTGCTTTGATTTGTTGATATGGTGTATTACATTAATTGATTTTCTTATGTTGAACCATCCTTGCATACCTGGGATGAATCCTACTTGGTCATGATGTATAATTCTTTTAATGTGTTGTTGGATACGATTTGCTAGAATTTTATTGAGGATTTTTGCATCTGTATTCATTAGAGAGATTGGTCTGTAGTTTTCTTTTTTTGTAATATCTTTGCCTGGTTTTGGTATGAGGGTGATGTTGGCTTCATAGAATGAATTAGGTAGTTTTCCCTCCACTTCAATTTTTTTGAAGAGTTTGAAGAGAATTGGTACTAATTCTTTCTGGAACGTTTGGTAGAATTCACATGTGAAGCCATCTGGTCCTGGACTTTTCTTTTTAGGAAGCTTTTGAATGACTAATTCAATTTCTTTACTTGTGATTGGTTTGTTGAGGTCATCTATGTCTTCTTGAGTCAAAGTTGGTTGTTCATGTCTTTCCAGGAACCCGTCCATTTCATCTAAATTGTTGTATTTATTAGCGTAAAGTTGTTCATAGTATCCTGTTATTACCTCCTTTATTTCTGTGAGGTCAGTAGTTATGTCTCCTCTTCCATTTCTAATTTTATTTATTTGCATCCTCTCTCTTCTTCTTTTTGTCATTCTTGATAGGGGCCCATCAATCTTATTAATTTTCTCATAGAACCAACTTCTGGTCTTATTGATTTTCTCTACTGTTTTCATAGTTTCAATTTCATTTATTTCTGCTCTGATCTTTGTTATTTCTTTCCTTTTGCTTGCTTTCGGATTAGTTTGCTGTTCTTTCTCCAGTTCTTCCAATTGAACAGTTAATTCCTGCATTTTTGCCTTTTCTTCTTTTCTGATATAGGCATTTAGGGCAATAAATTTCCCTCTTAGCACTGCCTTTGCTGCATCCCATAAGTTTTGATATGTTGTGTTTTCATTTTCATTTGCCTTGAGGTATTTACTAATTTCTCTTGCAATTTCTTCCTTGACCCACTCGTTGTTTAAGAGTGTGTTGTTGAGCCTCCAGGTATTTGTGAATTTTCTGGCATTCTGCCTATTATTGATTTCCAACTTCATTCCTTTATGATCCGAGAAAGTGTTGTGTATGATTTCAATCTTTTTAAATTTTTTAAGACTTGCTTTGTGACCCAGCATATGGTCTATCTTTGAGAATGATCCATGAGCACTTGAGAAAAAGGTGTATCCTGCTGTTGTGGGATGTAATGTCCTATAAATGTCTGTTAAGTCTAGCTCCCTTATAGTAATATTCAGATTCTCTATTTCTTTATTGATCCTCTGTCTAGATGTTCTGTCCATTGATGAGAGTGGGGAATTGAAGTCTCCAACTATTATGGTATTTGTGTCTATTTCCCTTTTCAGTGTTTGCAGTGTATTCCTCACGTATTTTGGGGCATTCTGGTTCGGTGCATAAATATTTATGATTGTTATGTCTTCTTGTTGAATTGTTCCTTTTATTAGTAGATAGTATCCTTCTTTGTCTCTTTTAACTGTTTTACATTTGAAGTCTAACTTGTTGGATATTAGTATAGCCACTCCTGCTATTTTCTGGTTGTTATTTGCATGAAATATCTTTTCCCAACCTTTCACTTTCAACCTATGTTTATCTTTGGGTCTAAGATGTGTTTCCTGTAGACAGCATATAGAAGGATCCTGTTTTTAAATCCATTCTGGTAATCTATGTCTTTTGATTGGGGAATTCAGTCCATTAACATTTAGTGTTATTACTGTTTGGATAATATTTTCCTCTGCCATTTTGCCTTTTGTATTATATATATATCATATCTGACTTTCCTTCTTTCTACACTCTTCTCCATACCTCTCTCTTCTGTCTTTTCGGTTCTGACTCTAGTGCTCCCTTTAGTATTTCTTGCAGAGCTGGTCTCTTGGTCACAAATTCTCTCAGTGACTTTTTGTCTGAGAATGTTTTAATTTCTCCCTCATTTTTGAAGGACAATTTTGCTGGATATAGGAGTCTTGGTTGGCAGTTTTTCTCTTTTAGTAATTTCAATATATCATCCCACTGTCTTCTAGCCTCCATGGTTTCTGCTGAGAAATCTACACATAGTCTTATTGGGTTTCCCTTGTATGTGATGGATTGTTTTTCTCTTGCTGCTTTCAAGATCCTCTCTTTCTCTTTGACCTCTGACATTCTAACTAGTAAGTGTCTTGGAGAACGCCTATTTGGGTCTAATCTCTTTGGGGTGCGCTGCACTTCTTGGATCTGTAATTTTAGGTCTTTCATAAGAGTTGGGAAATTTTCAGTGAAAATTTCTTCCATTAGTTTTTCTCCTCCTTTTCCCTTCTCTTCTCCTTCTGGGACACCCACAACACGTATATTTGTGCGGTTCATATTGTCCTTGAGTTCCCTGATACCCTGTTCAAATTTTTCCATTCTTTTCCCGATAGTTTCTGTTTCTTTTTGGAATTCTGATGTTCCATCCTCCAAATCACTAATTCTTTCTTCTGTCTCTTTGAATCTATCATTATAGGTATCCATTATTTTTTCTATCTTTTCTACTTTGTCCTTCACTTTCATAAGTTCTGTGATTTGCTTTTTCAGTTTTTCTATTTCTTCTTTATGTTCAGCCCATGTCTTCTTCATGTCCTCCCTCAATTTATCGATTTCGTTTTTGAAGAGGTTTTCCATTTCTGTTCGTATATTTAGCATTAGTTGTCTCAGCTCCTGTATCTCATTTGAACTATTGGTTTGTTCCTTTGACTGAGCCATATTTTCAATTATTTGAGCGTGATCCGTTATCTTCTGTTGGCGTCTGCGCATTTAGACAGATTTCCCTGGGTATTGGATCCAAAAGTTTGGAAGATTTTTCTGTGAAATCTCTGGGTTCTGTTTTTTCTTATCCTGCCCAGTAGGTGGCGCTCGTGGCACACGTTTGTCTGCGGGTCCCACCAGTAAAAGGTGCTGTGGGACCTTAAACTTTGGAAAACTCTCGCCGTCCTGGGGGTTCACTAGCCGAAGCGTCTTGAGCCGGCCTGCGGTCCGAACGCAGGGAGGGTTGCTGGTCGCCGCAGCCAGGGAAAGAGCCCGTCCGAATTTCCTAGTCAGCCCTGGGCAACAAGCGTGGCGGGAGGGCGCCAGCGGCAGCGGCCTGCCCGAGAGAGTGCACGTTCCCCGGGAGTCACGGGTTTGGAAGGGGCCTCCCCCACCCGTCACCGTTCTCCGCGGCCTGGGGGTTTCCGATCCAATTCTCTCAGTTGGTCCGGGGGCTGCGCGTGGTGTGGGCGCCAGCCACCTTGGTTTCAGGGGACCGCCTCTCCAATTCTCCCAGCCGGCCCAGGAAGGGGGAAGGGAGTAACTCCGGCCGCTTGCCACCCCGCCCAGTAAGGCCCGCGCGCCTCGGCGATCTCACCCGAGCTGCTTCTCTCAGCCAGCCAGCCGTTCCAGGATGGGGTACGCTGTCTTTTTTATCTCTGTTGTGGCTTTGGGCGCTTTCTGTATCATTTCTACTCCCCTAGTAGGTGTCCTGGAGAAGAAACTAAGATCCGCGCATCTTACTAAGCCGCCATCTTCCAGGAAGTCCCTCCAAGTAATATTTTGTCAAAGCAAAGGAAGAAAATAAATTGGTAAATAGCCTAAATATCAAAAAATTAGATAAACCTGTTAATAATGTAAAATATTATGGCAGCTGTTTATTAAATATATTCATTGTGAGACACATAGAGATAATATAAAAATAATTTCCATAACAATGAGCAGTTGGTTTGACAACAAAGCACACAGTTCTGAATCAATAAATCAAAAAATATTTGAAAAAGTACATAATCCAAAATTTCCCACAGATAATGTTTTTGTAAGGATTGTGGTGATAGCAGTTCAACATTGTGAATGCAATTAATAACACCTAATTATATATTTAAATGTTGCTAAAAGGGGAAATTTTAGGTTATATATATATTACTAGAATAAAAAATTTAAAAGAAAACATAGGATTGTACTACACACACACACACACACACACACACACACACATACACAAACCCTAATGTAAAACATGGACTATAGTTAATGTTGCAATTATAAAAATGCTCTTCAATCAATTGTAATAAATGTAACATACTAATGTAGACTGTTAATAAAGTAGAATATGGGAATTTAGCATTCTGTCTACTATTTTTGTTTAAACCTACAACTTCTTTAGTAAAAGAAAAATACGATTTTTTTTTATTAAAAAAAAAATGAATGTAGGAGGCAGTCTGGCAGATTCCAGTTTAGACAATGGCTTTCTGTTGGATAAAATATTGAAGTAACTGAACTAAAGAGAATTGAAAATGTTAAAAATTCTTATTGCAAATATTAGAATGGATACAGACAAAATAAGTCTGCTTGGTTCCTAGGTAAGAGTTGATTCTACAGCAAAGATTGCAGAACTAAAAAATGAGGAAAAGGGAAAAAAATGAAAGGGAAATTTGAGTGTGTGATTAAGCATGTAATAAATTGTTTCATTTATAGGCAATTAATTTTTAATTATTCAGAACTGTTCTTTGGTGATGCTCACATCATGCTGTTGAGCATGCAGAGTTTGCAGGTGTCACAAAACACCTAACTCTGGTGGTGAAATTGCCTCTATTTTTGATTACACAGAATTGGTGAAACTCAGACACATATTTCTATACTGGTGAGTTCTACCACACATTTAAAGAAAAATTGATGCAAAATCTTCAAAAGCTCTTTCAAAATGCAGAAGAGGAGGGTACTTCTTAACTCATTCTATGAGGCCAATATTATCACCCTGATACCAAAATCAGACAAAGAAAATATCAGAATAGAAAATTACATATCAATGTTCTTTATGGGTACTGAAGAACTCAGAAACATGTAAAACATGTTACAGACCATGCTACTATGGAATATACTCCTCAGATGTACGGCTGATTCAATGTTTGAAAATCAATAAAAGAAATCCACGATATCAAAAAGCTAGAGGACAATTATATGATCGTTTTATTTGTCACAGAAAAAACTGGCAAAATCCAACACCCACTGACGGTAAAAAAATTTTCAGCAACTTAGGAATAGAGGAGAATTGCCTCCACTTGATATAGAGTATCTATAAACACCTACAGGTAGCAACACGATGTTGAAAGACTATGCTTTCCCCTTAAGATCAAAAGCTAGACAAGTGTGTGCACTCTCAACACTCCTATACAACATGGTACTGGAAACTCAAATCGCTACAATTAAGTAAGAAGAAGAAATAAAAGTTGGAAAGGAAGAAATTAAACTGTTTCTGTTGGCATATATGATTGTCTATGCCTAAAATCTGAAAAAATCTATAAGAAGAGGCCTTCCAGTAAAAAGTGAGTTCAGTGAGATCATAGAATATAAGAACACTATTTAGTAGCTAATATATATATATGTATATATGTATCTCATGTGTATACACACAACATGCGCGCACGCACGTGTTTGAGAAAATGCTGGCAAGGATGCAGAGAAACTGGAACACACACAATGTTGATAGGAATGTGGAAAAGGTAAACCCTCTCTAGAAAACATTTTGCAATTTATTTAAAAACTAAACATGCACCAACATATGACCCAACAATTGTTCTTTTGGGATTTATCCCAGAGAAATGAAAACTTACGTGCTCACAGCAGCTTTATTTGTAATAATCCAAAACCGGAATCAGTCCAAATGTCTTCCAATAGGTGAGTTATTAAACCAACTCTCGTATACACAAGCAATAGAATATTACTCAGTAATAAGAAGGAACAAACTGTTGATACACACAGAAATTTGAGTGAATGCCCTAGCAATTGATCTGAGTAAAAAAAAAAAGCCACTCTCCAAAAAAGTGGATGAATGTACTATACTTGAGTGAAATTGAATGTACTTGATTCAATGAAAATACTGTGTGAATGCATTGATATGATACTTTTGAATTGACAACATTTTAGAAAGGGAGGACAGATTTATATCTTGGTCACGACTTTAGTCAAGGCGCTAAACCTATGCACATGAGATGAAATTGTTTACAACAAAAGATGCACATGTACACATGCACACAAATCAATATTCCAAACCAGGAAATTGGTGAATTGTATCAGTGTCAATATTCTGTGCTATTGTGATATAGTTTTTTCAAAATGCCAGTGCTGGGGGAAACTAGATAAAGTATACCTGGGGTTTCTCTGCATAATTTCTTATAATTGCATGTGAGTGCGTCATTATTTTAAAAATTCAATGGAAAAACCAATATGGTATATCACTTTATAAAAATTTAACTGCCAACATTTTAAAGCTGATAATACTAATGTTGATGAGAATGTGAATATAAGGGAACCTTTATGTACGTGGAGGAGTGAGAGTCATCTGCAATAGTGACAAACATCTATCAAGAGTTAAATTAAAAAAATCTATGTCGTAGTCATCTTGCTACTTGGTTTGTACACCATAGAAATTTTCACGAAGTCCATAAGAAGACATGAATGAGGACAATTATCATAGCATTATTTATGCTGCTGGAGAGTTGAAAGTAATTTAGGTGTCATTCACAGCAGAATTTGATCAATAAAAGCAATTAATGAACACAAACTTTCCACTTAGAATTAACAGGGTGGGTATAGACAGAGCAACATGAATAAGACTTTAGAACATACTGCTATTCTAAAAAAGACAAATTTGTACTACAATTTGACATCGTTTTATATTAACATTAATTTAAAATGCATTACATGGATAAAATTCATATAACTCTTTAAACAAGTGCATATGTAAAAGAAAGAAGGCACATCAGATACAGAAGAATAATTGTATATAATAAAAGGAGGAGAATGGAATGGGATAAAAGGTTGGAATGAAAATAATAAATAAATCTATTGATTTAGCAAGAGTCTGTCCCTGGATGGCCCAATGATAGCTGCATGAAGTGAAGAGTATGAAAACTTAATTCCCTTCACCTGATGGTTAATTAATCTTTCAGTTAATTAATTAAAGACTAGTTGATCTTTAGCTTGTTAAATATCCACAATGCTAATATGCCAACATGCATTTCTTGGAGATTTTATCCAGTCTCCTGCAATTAAATTCCAGCTATATACTGGATGCTGCATCTTTTAGTGTTTGTTCCCTAAGAAAGGTAACCTGAGACAATATTACAGTGTAAATAGCTTATCTGGGATAAGATCCTAGAAACTCTGTTAGACAAATAAGTTAAGGAAGTAAAGGAGGTCAACATGCATATTATTAATAAGTTAGTGAAAATTTGAGCTTAATATTCCTCTGGGGAAAAAGGAGAATTAACAGAAGTCACATTCTTAGCTTGAATGATTAGAGGAATGAGAAACGCAGAGCATTGACCCATTCTCTTCTGTCTGTCGTTGGTTGAGACATTAACTCCCCAACATTTCTGACTGGCCTGGCCTTTAGCCACCAGACCAAGAAAATAAATAAATACAACAAAAAATCAAGGCTGCTGGCAGTGTCAATTCCAGAGAGGGTGCAAAAGAATGGTAAATGTGCGGGGATGTGAGTGGGGCACCAAAAGCATCTACTATTTCCCCATTCTGTTCCCACCAAAGTAGGTATCTTCTTTAAATTCTTGACCCAAGTATGCAATCTCCCACTTTTGTGAGGGGAAAAAAAACATCTATATGGATAGTTTACAAATAAATAAATAGAGGGATGGTTTGTTGGAGACCAAAAATTCACAAAATCTCAGTCTCTCTCCAGCCCACTTCTAGCTCTTGGTATCTGCCTTCTTGCTGGACACCTTGGATGACAAAGAGTTGGTGAGCAGTCAAGCCCTGCTCTGGACCTTGGGAGCCTCCTTCTTTCTGTCTCAGCACACGGGTGGCTTTTTTGCCCCATTGCCACCCTTGCCCTTGGGAAGAGCTGCTGCTTTCATTTTTGACCCTCCCAGTCCACAGGTAAGCCACACTTTAGGGACTTTGCCTGTGGCTACCATCTTCTTTTTGCTGGACAAGTAGCACCATTCTTGCCCTTGGTGGTCAAAGCTTTGAAGCTCCCAGCATTTGTTTTCCCGTGTGTGTCACTGTGTGCATCAGGAACTGCTTCATTGCTGCATTTGGACTTTGCTTTCCTGCTGATCCCAGCAGCACCAGGAAGGGCCTTTGTGGCCTTGTCTGGTGTTGGGGTAAACTTCTTGGTCTTGCCCAGTTTTGCCACTGTGGCCTTGGCCTCACTGTTTTTCTTAAGGACCTTCCCCTTGATTGCACCCCTCTTTGGGGAAAAACTTCTTTACCTATCTGGCTTCTTTGGCCTTTATTATTTCATCTTGGTTGAGAGGCTACTCCTTTGCCTCACTTGGTTTCTTAGGCATGTGTTAGTTTGCTAAGTTGCTGAAAGCAGATACCATGAAAAGGGTTGGCTTTTAACTATGGGAATTTATTTGCTTACAAACTTACTGTTTTGAGACCATGAAAATGTTAAAATCAAAACATCATAAAGGTATGCTTTCTTCCTGAAAACTGGCTGCCAGTGATCCTAGACTTTTAAATCACATTTCAAGGCATATGGTGAAGACTGCTGGTCTCTCCTTTCTCTTCCAGGGTTTGTAGCTTTTAGCTTCTTACTTCCTTGGCTTTCTTTCATTTTGAATTTCATCCTTTGTAAAGACACTCCCATAAGATGATTAAGAGCCACCCTATGCCAAGCCTTAACTGAAATAACCTTATGAAAAGGACCTATTTATAATTGGTTTACATGCACAGGAATGGATTAGCTTTAAGAACATGATTCTCCCGAGTACATACAGTTGCAAACCACCTGGGGGCCATCACAGCTAATATCTTCTTGTGCTGGGTTTTCCTTTTGTTCTTCCAAACTAACCTGAAGCTGCTATTTATTGGGCATCACAAATTTAATATGTATAAAATAATCTCTTGTCTATATAAACATTAAAAATTATTTGTCCCACATCTTCCCCATTTCACTGAATTATAATTATTGCCTTCAAATTGCTTATGCTAAAAAGCAGAGAACCATTCTTATATCCCCTATTTAATTTATCAGCACATCCTGTGTCCTATTCCTTATATGTGTGTATGTGTTCATGCACTCACTGCCCATCCTCTCCTTTGCTACTACAATCTCTGAGATAGAATATGACTGCAATATTTGAGTTGTCTTTTTCAATTAGAAAATATAATTTTATAGCATCCAGCATGATTCTGGTTAAAAAGTAAGATCATGTTTCTCTTCTGCTCAAACCTTCTAATGCTTTCCATCATACTCAACTGAAGAAAAAAAAAAAAACAAAACAAAACAATATCTGTGAAATATCTACAAAAATTTTAAAAGAATTACCCACCTAAATAACTTTGTTAAACTCTTCCCCTATTGCTTTTCCACTTGCTAACTTCCTTCCAGTCACATTGGCCTCCATGTTGTGCCTTGGGTCTGAAAGCATGCTCCCTTTTGTTGCATTTGTACTTGCTGGTCCCAATTCATAAGATATTCTCACCCCATAGTGATAAGTTGCTTCACTCATTACCTTTTCTTCTTTGCTTGTGATGGTTTCCTTGAAAGTCCGATTCCCTTTCCTGTACTTTGTTTGTCTTGCACCTAACATTGGCAGGAATAGAATATTAGATTTAAATGAAATCTTTTTTGTATATCTTTCATACTAGAAATAAACATTACAGGAAAGTCATTTTCTGTTTTTATATAACCTAGAACAAGTTGGATTTAGTGGGTGCTTAATGAATATTCATTGAAGGAATGACTTCATTGAATTATATATTTACTTGTGGATTAACTCAGACGTTTATGGAAAACAATTTTGTTTCACCTGCTGATAGAAAATGCTTTATACTCAAAGGTGTTTATAAGAACACATGAACTTACACTGAAAAAGAGCATAAAAACAAAAGCATCTGCAACTGCATAATTCAAATTCACAACATTTTTGCATTTTACAACTCTTTTATTATATAGTCTAGTTTCATTACACTTTCAATTACTTTTATTGTTGTGTCTCCCCAACCTGAGAGCATACCTAAATAACAACAAAAATATGGTACATGATAAAGAAGACCAAGTGAGGGAAATTTCCTTCAACATCATAATCCTCTTGTCCTGACTAGAAAATAACTGTAACATATACTTAAGGGATAGTGGACCATACATATGCTCCACAGGAAAAAAAATGTGTTCATTAGCATGTCTCTAAGTTTTCTATCTGAAATGAATTTTTTTCTAATAGCTTCTGGATTGTGTCAGAAAGTTGTACCAAGTTAAAATGTAGGGATTTGGGAGATTTTACATTAATCACATTTATTGAGAGACACCCTTTGAAAATAACATGCCTATAGAAGAATTTAAAATATATTCATGACATTAGCACTTTTATTGTAGCATAAAAAGCAGTTCATTTGCTACTGATGATTTCCTTGCATAGGATCTTGGCTTCCCCATTATAAATTTATCAAAATAGCAATTAATCATGTGCATTTGTTCAATTGTTTGTTTAATATATTTCTCAACCTTTAGAATGTATCATTTGTTAGGTTCATGTTCTTTTTGTTGTTTGTTTTGTTTTGTTTCTAACCTTGTCACTAAGAGTAGCATCTAATACCTTGAGGCAGATAATCAATGAAGACTTTTAGAATTAAAATATTAATAAGGCATGTGAATTTGTAAAAATGACAGTTTTGATAAAAAGGAAAGAAGTAGCATGAGTAAAAATGGGAGATTTGTTTTCTTTTTTTTTTTGGTATGGTACTAGATAGGAGATGCTGGTCTCTCCTTTCTCTTCCAGGCTTTGTAGCTTTTAGCTTCTTACTTCCTTGGCTTTCTTTCACTTTGAATTTCATCCTTTGTAAAGACACTCCCATAAGATGATTAAGACCCACCCTACGCCAAGCCTTAACTGAAATAACCTTATGAAAAGGACCTATTTATAATTGGTTTACATACACAGGAATGGATTAGCTTTAAGAACATGATTCTCCCGAGTACATGCAGTTGCAAACCACCTGGGGGCCATCACAGCTAATATCTTCTTGTGCTGGGTTTTCCTTTTGTTCTTCCAAACTAGCCAGAAGCTGCTATTTATTGGGCATCACAAATTTAATATGTATAAAAGGATACATATTACATAGAGTTGCCTGGGAAAAAAGTCATCAAAGAATCAGGAAAAAGAAATATTGGAAATATTTTTTTAATTAATTAAAAAAATAATTAACACAACATTTAGAAATCATTCCATTCTACATATGCAATCAGTGATTCTTAATATCATCGCATAGATGTATGATCATCATTTCTTAGTACATTTGCATTGATTTAGAAAAAGAAATAGCAAGACAAAAGAAAAAGAAATAAAATGATAATATAAGAAAAAAATAAAAACAAAAAATAAAAAATATATAAAAACAAACAAACAAACAAAAAACTATAGCTCAGATGCAGCTTCATTCAGTGTTTTAACATAATTACATTACAATTAGGTAGTATTGTGCTGTCCATTTTTGAGTTTTTGTATCCAGTCCTGTTGCACAGTCTGTATCCCTTCAGCTCCAATTACCCATTATCTTACCCTATTTCTAACTCCTGATGGTCTCTGTTACCAATGACATATTCCAAGTTTATTCACTAATGTTGGTTCACATCAGTGGGACCATACAGTATTTGTCCTTTAGTTTTTGACTAGTCTCACTCAGCATAATGTTCTCTAGGTCCATCCATGTTATTACATGCTTCATAAGTTTATTCTGTCTTAAAGCTGCATAATATTCCATCGTATGTATATACCACAGTTATTTAGACACTCGTCTGTTGATGGACATTTTGGCTGTTTCCATCTCTTTGCAATTGTAAATAATGCTGCTATAAACATTGATGTGCAAATGTCCATTTGTGTCTTTGCCCTTAAGTCCTTTGAGTAGATACCTAGCAATGGTATTGCTGGGTCGTATGGCAATTCTATATTCAGCTTTTTGAGGAACCACCAAACTGCCTTCCACAGTGGTTGCACCATTTGACATTCCCACCAACAGTGGATAATTGTGCCTCTTTCTCCACATCCTCTCCAGCACTTGTCATTTTCTGTTTTGTTGATAATGGCCATTCTGGTGGGTGTGAGATGATATCCCATTGTGGTTTTGATTTGCATTTCTCTAATGGCCAGGGACATTGAGCATCTCTTCATGTGCCTCTTGGCCATCCGTATTTCCTCTTCTGGTAGGTGTCTGTTCAAGTCTTTTTCCCATTTTGTAATTGGGTTGGCTGTCTTTTTGTTGTTGAGTTGAACAATCTCTTTATATATTCTGGATACTAGACCTTTATCTGATATGCCATTTCCAAATATTATCTCCCATTGTGTAGGCTGTCTTTCTACTTTCTTGATGAAGTTCTTTGATGCACAAAAGTGTTTAATTTTGAGGAGCTCCCATTTATTGATTTCTTTCTTCAGTGCTCTTCCTTTAGGTTTAAGGTCCATAAAACCACCTCCAGTTGTAAGATTCATAAGATATCTCCCTACATTTTCCTCTAACTGTTTTATGGTCTTAGACCTAATGTTTAGATCTTTGATCCATTTTGAGTTAACTTTTGTATAGGGTGTGAGATACGGGTCCTCTTTCATTCTGTTGAATATGGATATCCAGTTCTCTAGGCACCATTTATTGAAGAGACTGTTCTGTCCCAGGTGAGTTGGCTTGACTGCCTTATCAAAGATCAAATGTCCATAGATGAGAGGGTCTATATCTGAGCACTCTATTTGATTCCATTGGTCGATATATCTATCTTTATGCCAATACCATGCTGTTTTGACCACTGTGGCTTCATAATATGCCTTAAAGTCTGGCAACGTGAGACCTCCAGCTTCGTTTATTTTCCTCAAGATATTGTTAGCAATTCAGGGCACCCTGTCCTTCCAGATCAATTTGCTTATTGGTTTTTCTATTTCCAAAAAATAAGTTGTTGGGATTTTGATTGGTATTGCATTGAATCTGTAAATCAATTTAGGTAGAATTGACATCTTAACTATATTTAGTCTTCCAATCCATGAACATGGTATGACCTTCCATCTATTTAAGTCTTCTGTGATTTCTTTTACCAGTTTTTTGTAGTTTTCTTTGTATAGGTCTTTTGTCTCTTTAGTTAAATTTATTCCTAGGTATTTTATTCTTTTAGTTGCAATTGTAAATGGAATTCATTTCTTGATTTCCCCCTCAGCTTGTTCATTGCTAGTGTATAGAAACACTACAGATTTTTGAATGTTGATCTTGTAACCTGCTACTTTGCTGTACTCATTTATTAGCTCTAGTAGTTTTGTTGTGGATTTTTCCGGGTTTTCGATGTATAGTATCATATCGTCTGCAAACAGTGATAGTTTTACTTCTTCCTTTCCAATTTTGATGCCTTGTATTTCTTTTTCTTGTCTAATTGCTCTGGCTAGAACCTCCAACACGATGTTGAATAATAGTGGTGATAATGGACATCCTTGTCTTGTTTCTGATCTTAGGGGGAAAGTTTTCAATTTTTCCCCATTGAGGATGATATTAGCTGTGGGTTTTTCATATATTCCCTCTATCATTTTAAGGAAGTTCCCTTGTATTCCTATCCTTTAAAGTGTTTTCAACAGGAAAGGATGTTGAATCTTATCAAATGCCTTCTCTGCGTAAATTGAGATGATCATGTGATTTTTCTGCTTTGATTTGCTGATTTGGTGTATTACGTTAATAGATTTTCTTATGCTGAACCATCCCTTCATACCTGGGATGAATCCTACTTGGTCATGATTTATAATTCTTTTAATGTGTTGCTGAATTTGATTTGCTAGAATTTTGTTGAGGATTTTTGCATCTATATTCATTAGAGAGATTGGTCTGCAGTTTACTTTTTTGTAATATCTTTGCCTGGTTTTGGTATGAGGGTGATGTTAGCTTCATAGAATGAATTAGGTAGCTTTCCCTCCACTTCAATTTTTTTGAAGAGTTTGAGCAGGGTTGGTACTAATTCTTTCTGGAATGTTTGGTAGAATTCACATGTGAAGCCGTCTGGTCCTGGACTTTTCTTTTTAGGAAGCTTTTGAATGACTGATTCAATTTCTTTACTTGTGATTGATTTGTTGAGGTCATCTATTTCTTCTTGAGTCAAAGTTGGTTGTTCATGCCTTTCTAGGAACTTGTCCATTTCATCTACATTGTTGTATTTATTAGCATAAAGTTGTTCATAGTATCCTGTTATTACCTCTTTTATTTCTGTGAGTTCAGTGGTTATATCTCCTTTTCCATTTCTGATCTTATTTATTTGCATCCTCTCTCTTCTTCTTTTTGTCAATCTTGCTAAGGGCCCATCAATCTTGTTGATTTTCTCATAGAAGCAACTTCTGGTCTTATTGATTTTCTCTATTGTTTTCATGTTCTCAATTTCATTTATTTCTGCTCTAATCTTTGTTATTTCTTTCCTTTTGCTTGCTTTGGGATTAGTTTGCTGTTCTTTCTCCAGTTCTTCCAAGTGGACAGTTAATTCCCGAATTTTTGCCCTTTCTTCTTTTTTGATATAGGCATTTAGGGCAATACATTTCCCTCTTAGCACTGCCTTTGCTGCGTCCCATTGGTTTTGATATGTTGTGTTTTCATTTTCATTCACCTCGAGATATTTACTAATTTCTCTTGCAATTTCTTCCTTGACCCACTCGTTGTTTAAGTGTGTGTTGTTGAGCCTCCATGTATTTGTGAATTTTTTGGCACTCTGCCTATTATTGATTTCCAACTTCATTCCTTTATGATCCGAGAAAGTGTTGTGTATGATTTCAATCTTTTTAAATTTGTTGAGACTTGCTTTGTGACCCAGCATATGGTCTATCTTTGAGAATGATCCATGAGCACTTGAGAAAAAGGTGCATCCTGCTGTTGTGGGGTGTAATGTCCTATAAATGTCTGTTAAGTCTAGCTCATTTATTGTAATATTCAAATTCTCTGTTTCTTTATTGATCTTCTGTCTAGATGTTCTGTCCATTGATGAGAGTGGCGAATTGAAGTCTCCAACTTTTATGTAGATGTGTCTATTTCCCTTTTCAGTATTTGCAGTGTATGCCTCATGTATTTTGGGGCATTCTGGTTTGGTGCATAAATATTTATGATTGTTATGTCTTCTTGTTGAATTGTTCCTTTTATTAGTAGATAGTATCCTTCTTTGTGTCTTTTAACTGTTTTACACTTGAAGTCTAATTTGTTGGATATTACTATAGCCACTCCTGCTCTTTTCTGGTTGTTATTTGCATGAAATATCTTTTCCCAACCTTTCACTTTCAACCTATGTTTACCTTTGTGTCTAAGATGTGTTTCCTGTAGACAGCATATAGAAGGATCCTGTTTTTAAATCCATTCTGCCAGTCTATGTCTTTTGATTGGGGAATTCAGTCCACTAACATTTAGTGTTATTACTGTTTGGGTAATACTTTCCTCTACCATTTTGCCTTTTGTATTATATATATCATATCTTATTTTCCTTCTTTCTACACTCTTCTCCATACCTCTCTCTTCTGTCTTTTCCTATCTGACTCTAGTGCTCCCTTTAGTATTTCTTGCAAAGCTGGTCTCTTGGTCACAAATTCTCTCAGTGACTTTTTGTCTGAAAATGTTTTAATTTCTCCCTCATTTTTGAAGGACAATTTTGCTGGATATAGAAGTCTTGGTTGGCAGTTTTTCTCTTTTAGTAATTTAAATATATCATCCCACTGTCTTCTAGCTTCCATGGTTTCTGCTGAGAAATCTACACATAGTCTTATTGGGTTTCCCTAGTATGTGATGGATTGTTTTTCTCTTGCTGCTTTCAAGATCCTCTCTTTCTCTTTGACCTCTGACATTATAACTAGTAAGTGTCTTGGAGAATGCCTATTTGGATCTATTCTCTTTGGGGTGTGCTGCACTTCTTGGATCTGTAATTTTATGTCTTTCATAAGAGTTGGGAAATTTTCAGTGATAATTTCTTCCATTAGCTTTTCTCCTCCTTTTCCCTTCTCTTCTCCTTCTGGGACATCCCCAACATGTATATTTTTGTGCTTCATATTATCATTCAATTCCCTGAGCCCCTGCTCAAATTTTTCCATTCTTTTCCCTATAGTTTCTGTTTCTTTTTGGATTTCATATGTTCCATCCTCCAGTTCATTAATTCTAACCTCTGTCTCTTGAAATCTACCATTGTAGGTTTCCATTGTTTTTTTCATCTCTTCTACTGTATCTTTCATTCCCATAAGTTCTGTGATTTGTTTTTTCAGACTTTCCATTTCTTCTTTTTGTTCATTCCTTGCCTTCTTCATGTCCTCCCTCAATGTATTGATTTGGTTTTTGAAGAGGTTTTCCATTTCTGTTCATATATTCAGAATTAGTTGTCTTAGCTCCTGTATCTCATTTGAGCTATTGGTTTGTTCCTTTGACTGGACCATATCTTCAATTTGCCTGGTGTGATTTATTATTTTTTGCTTGCGTCTGGGCATTTAATCAGATTTCCCTGAATGTGGGACCCAGCAGGTTGAAAGACTTTCCTGTGAAGTCTCTGGGCTCTGTTTTTCTTATCCTGCCCTGTATGTGGCGCTTGTGTGTCTGCGGGTCCCACCAGCAAAAGATGTTGTGGCTCCTTTAACTTTGGAAGACTTTGGCTGGTGGGTGTGTGGTGGAGACAGAGGAAAGGTTGTAGGTTGGCTTTAATGGCTTCAAATTGTGAAGTCCTGGGATCTGAATTCCTTGAGAGGGATTCCACCTGAGTTTCGTTTCACCCCTCCTGCGGGGAAGGTTCAGGTGGTAGAGAGCCCTGAAAGCAGCCTGTTTCTGCATTCCGGGCAGTTGCAACCTGTGTAATCCCAGCGCTGAGCCAAGAGGCAACCAAGCCTCCATAGAAACAGCCGCAGAAGGCTCTATTTTGCCCCCTTTCCTCTTTTTCAGTTAGCCCAATCGGCGACTTCCACCTTGATCAGTTTCGCCTGAGCTGAGGGCCTATTTTTAGTAGTCAGAAGTTGTTCATTAATGCCACTATTGGTGTTAGGTTGGGCTCAGTCTCTACTACTGTTGGAGACTCTTTCCTTTCTCTCCGGGAAGTCACCTGTGTGGGAGGGGCGCCGGCCGCCGCAGCTTGGAGAACTGCTGATCCGAGGCTCCCAGCCAGCCTGGGAAGCCGCATGTGTGGGAGGGGCTCCGGTCGCCAGTCAACATGGTTTGGGGAACCACTGATCGAAGCTCCCAACTGACCTGGGAAGGAGGGAGGGAGGGGCTCTGGTTGCCAGCCACCGTGGCCCTGGGAAGCACGCTCTGCTTGGTGACCTCACCGCACCGGAGTCTCTTAGCCAGTCCAGCCATTCCAGACTGGGGTACACTGTGTGTCTGGTCTCTGTCGTGGCTTCGGGAGCTGTTCTGTACTGTTTCTAGTTATTTAGTAGTTGTTCTGGAGGAGGAACTAAGATGCGCGTAACTTGCTAAGCCGCCATCTTCTCCGGAAGTTTCGAAACTTTTTTAAAACTCGAAGCTCAGATCGTAAGGAGTCGGGGAACAAAAGGTAGAGGAAAGAGCGTTGCAGATTTGCCTATGCAACAATTTTTGTTGTTGCCTATCACCGGGAATTCCTGTGACAGCAGTGTACACTGTGGGTCCAAGACTGCTTGAAGATAGCCCTGAGTGTCTGACTCAGGGTCATGAGGCAGACCACATGGCAATGGGTGGCGTAGCTCTTCAGAAATTGTATGAGACTATTTTCCTACTATGATAATAAATATTTCTGGAGATTTTTAAATCCATTGAATATTATCGATTTACTTGAAATCACATCACGTTATTGAACTAACTGGAAGGGTTAATAAAAAAAATGTGTTTTGTATTTAGCTGCCAGTAATAAGTTGAAAGGAATTTTACTGAAAATAACTCCTACATGGAACATTTCTGAACATCTCTTGAACAAAGATTGCATTCAGTGTTCTCTCAATTAATGTTAGATCGCATTATGAAATCAATCACTATGTTCTTGAAAAACCTGTCAATTCCTTCCAAGAACATGTTTATTATTTCTTAAATTGGTCTCATTAGCACTAAAAAAAATATGTGGGGGGATGTGTGTTGGTGTTGAGTTTGTACACAATGTCATCCCACCACGGAGCAGCTAGTTATTTAATAGAAACATTGCTAAAAGTTAAGCCAGTGTAAGATTTTCCCCATAGGCTATAAATAATGCATTATTTCCTCATTTAATTCAATGTTGACAAGAAGAGTAATAACTTTGCATTCATATGCAAATATTAACAATATTTCTAGCTGTTTTTGCAGTTAAATATTTAAGGACTTATTTATAGTTTGCAACAAAACATGTTGAGTTAATATATTGAATCTGAAATTGTAAACAAAAAAAATAATGTAAAATAAAAACTTTATAAAATAATTCTTCTCTGTGACATTTGTCCTGTCTGTCTAATAGATAACCTCTGAAACCATAACTTAGTTATCAAGAGGATAAATTAATCTCTTTGTAAGTAATTGGGATCTTGATACAAGAATTTTTTAGTTGAAATTGCATGGCATGGTATTAAATATCTTAGAGTCAAAAACTGTGTTGGCATTTTGAGCTCTGCCACTATCTGCATAATCACAAGTAGAATATATTCTGTAAGACCCTTAGTTTTGTTGTAAGAAAAAATGGGAAAAACAATAACCATCCTGCATTGATCATAGCATTATAACAGTCAAAGGAGCTTTTTTTCTAAACGAATAAATATATAGGTTGCAAAACATTTTAATTTTAAATATATTTGTTTGCTTCATTCTATAGACTGCATTTCCACAGAGAGCAAGATCTAAATCCTTTCCAACTTCATATACATACACAGTTTCTAACAAATGAGAAATTATCATTCAATATTTATTGAGTAAATACAAGAATGAATAAACAAGTAAATTTGTATGTTGATCCAAGTGTCACGTTTACCAGCTTTCCACAGCAGAAAACTTTACTATTGCCTGAAAATCCCATTGGAAGTATTTTTCTCCATCATTAAAATCACATAATTAATTCTGATTTCCAATAGTTTTTTTCTGCACATTGTAACATGCTTTTGTCTCTTTATTTTGATCCTCTTTCTGCTTAATTTGTACATTTGCTTTTTGAGAACATCCTGGCATTATGGAATTTTTGCAGTTCTATATGGTTTCTCATAAATATTCAACCTCAATTTCCTGCACATGTAAATTTAGAGAGTGCAGTCCACTAGAAAGTATACTTAGCTTAGATTCAGATAATTTGGTTTTAAACCTGAGCTTACCACAAAATGCCTGTGAGGTCTATGCAAATTATCCTTCATTCATTAAGTTTGAACTATAATAGCTCTTACCTTACTCAAATGGAAGGGTATCAACTAAGTTATGTATAAATTGACTTTGCAAAATTCAAGCCTATCTAGAGATAAAAGTAATTATTAACATTGCAGATATTGCATGATCTCTGGTTTAGGATTTTTATCAGCATTTTTTTTTTTAGCAAATTAAATATTTCCCTTTGTATTGTTCTTAGCCCGTTTCAGCTACCCTTTATGTTATGCTCATAGAAAGAGAAAACAATCTTCAATATTATTATTTTTTAATCGAGAATAAAATAAGAATACAAATATAGGTGTTAAAGTTATATTATGCCATACCACAAACACTGTCAGCATAGTCACTGCTTTGATTGTGACATGGCCTGTGGCTCTAGAGATAGAGCTTATAATGATAGTTATTATTTAAAGTGAACTTTATTATATTTCTTGTGTTCTGTCAAAAATTTACCAAAATAAGTTTCTCAATTAATATTCTATAAAAACTAATTGAATTTTCTATTAAAACAAGGAAGTTGAGAGTGAATCTCCAATTTTGCAGCTAAAAGTCAATGTCTATATGTTTTATATTTGCATACAATCATTATTATAAATAATATTGCATGGCTTTTTAATGTTTGATTTTAATTTCTTTCCCGCTATGCCTAAAGGGATTCATTTCTATTAGTCATTACTATTAAAGTAAACACTTTGAAATGTGAAAGACATGTGTCCCTAATTTTCGGTTGCCCCATGTAGCATTATATTACCAAATGAAACTGGTTGACTCCTGGCAGGTAACACAGAGAATGATGGCCTATGATAAACAGTATTCAGGATTCAAGAATAATCTTTATGCAGAATCATCTCTCATTCAATGATGGTCTATGAAGTTGTGGAATAGGCCATGTATTTATATCACAACTAGACATAGTTTCTATTCATGAAATGATGGCATTAGGATGTGATTTCTTTGTTATTAATGATCTGATGCAGGTATACAATTATCTGATTATCTGATACAGGAAAAGAGACAGTGGTTAGTACTCCAAATGGATAAGTTTCCTGGGTTTGCAAAGATAATTCTGAGTAATTTCTCATTTGGTCCGATAATATATTTTCCTCCTAGATAAGTACTACCTGGCCATTCATTAGGTGAATTTTCCAGAGGATGATTTCAGTCAAATGTTCCCATCTTTACATGGTCTATATGAGCTTGTAGTTGGAAAAAGAAAACACACCATATTATTGTAGATTCCCCTTATGTATGATTTTGGCAGCTTTTATTAGTCATTCTGCAAAGATAGGATTGATTTCCTTCAAAAATTTTCTTTGTATTCAAGACCGATGATGTCATACATACCTCAAGAGGAGATAAAATATAATTACTCACATAATGAGTCATTTTGGGACCCCCAAGCAATCCAAAAACAACTTAAGAGAACAGGGAGGAGTGACTGCCTTAGAGTTTTATGAGTTTTAGGGGCTGACATTGGAATGATACATCCATGGTTTGAACTTGTAGCTGTCATCAAGTACAAAGTACCAACATTCTATTATCAGCTTGGCAAGATAATAAAAAAGGGAAAGAAAAATGAAAAAATGGAAAGAAGTGACTGGTGGGGCTTGAAAGTTGACAGCTGTCAAACATCCAAAAAGAATTCTGACTTCTAATTACAATTCATCCCTGATATCTGAGTGATGACTGAAATGCCCCATGTTTCATTTAATTGGGTTTTATCTTGTTTAAATAAGTCATTATGGTACTCTGAGAAGTCTGTGGCTTGAGGCTGGTGAGGGAGGTAACAGTTGCATTGAATGCCTTGTTCAAGAATTCAGCAGTGTATATTATGGATAGTGAAATGTGTGACTTGTTAACCATTAATAATGTCTGGAACTTGAAAGGTAATAAGAAACAGCGTGATGAAATATTGTGTTTTTAATACATGTTAAGCTTGATGTGCATTTTGACCTTGGTTTGTACTTTATCCTTGGTCCATATTTTGGATATCTGTGACAAGAGATTCCAAGAGTTATTTACTCTAAAGGGGACAACCATGGGCAAGTAAATAATATTGCTGCCACTTACCCGACCACATAGCCAAAGTATTGACAATGGTCAAAGAGATTGTAAAACTTTACAGATCAGCCTGATTGTTAGCCAGGCCATCCAATCTAAGATGACTGCATAAAATTCAGCAAATTGAACTGCCTTTTGGTTCTCATCTTATTAGGGACATCCCAGTTAGCAGCTCTTCAGAGGGCTCTATAACATACGATTGGGTTGTCAACAAAATATTCAAATTCCTGTTGAATTTTATTCATTTGCTCCCAAGCGACTCCCCATGTAGCTAAAGCATCTGGGTGAGGATTGACTTCCTCATACCATGGCATCTGGTAAGTAACTAAGGATAAGAGAGGCCATGCCCTCCTGAAGGTGGTATGCCAGAAGGACAGCATTTGGCTTTATGCTATAGGTATAGTGTCTATTTTAGCAAGGAGGCCTCGGTGACTGCGCTGAACTTGCAAGGTGCTGCTTCCATGACCCAAGGCATAATTAACATCTGTGTGTTGAGTATCATGAGCTCAGTGCCTGAGACAATTTCTGTTCCCGGAGAATACAAATACAGCTAGTAATTGCAGCACCAATGACCTATAGTGTGGAACTGATGAGGACTTTTTTTCTTTTTTTGCATTTGAAATCCATAAGCAACTTATGGCCATCATGGGGGTCAAGAAATTTCAGAAGGCATAACAGGAAATTGATCAATTTCTACAGAGAAGGAGCCTTTGTTGGAATTGAGGGAAATGCCTATAGTATGTCAATTTGAACATATAGTAGAGCAGTTGTTTAAGGGGGCTTCACTTAAGAAAGGCTGATTTTCAAGAAACATCATAAAAATATAGTATCCTACAACTGTGGAAAGCCTAAAAGATGTTACATTACTTTTAGGGTCATGGGTGCTTATAAGCTCAATGGATGTTTCTTGACAGTGTCAGATGGAATGGTCCTCAAATAACAAAATAAGGTTCCAAGCCTTGTGCTATAGATGGGACAATGGCTCACCCCTTTCTGTGAGCTCCTTTTTCAGTATTTGTAAGTTCTGAGTGAGTGTGCCAAATGAATCTCTCCAAATGAACTTCAATGTCATCGTACCTCTGTACTTGGAGAAAGAGGAAATTGGATGTGGTTACGACCTGGACTACAAAGATTGTATGCCATGTCAAGGCTGTTAATTTACCTTGTGCATAGCCAAGTCAAGATATATCTTGCCTGTTCAGTTGAGAAGCATTTGAAAGAGGTACCAGAGAGCACATACTACTAAATACGTAATAGCAAAATATTTATCAGTTCTTGACTGGTTAGAGTCAGTAGTTTAAATAATATTGGGTGCGTGGGATTCTCAGTAGGAGGAATCACAGAATTAAGATTGTGGTAGTCCAACATAAAATACCATTCATTCTTTCCAAGTTTAAGAGCAGGACAAATTGGCCTGTTCTATGGATTGTTAAATTGGACCATTGTTCCCTGTAATGTTCCTACTTGAAGGCCTTTGCACTAGCTATTCCCACTAACTGCAACCAATTCCAAGATGTCCAATTGGTCCTTTCCTTTATCTTTTTCAAATCCTTACATCTTGAAATGTAGTATCTTCTCTCCAAGGATTAACATGATGCGCCTGTTTAAAATTGCAAATTGCCCCATCATGTACCCAATTAGCATTAAAAAAATCCAACACACTTCTAACACACCATATACTTTATTTATTCATATGTCTGTCCATTATGTATTATACGTAGTTCCTATCTCTCCAAATTGCAATTTGAACCACAAAAGAATAGATATACTTTTTTCTGTTTTTTTCACAAATATATTTCAGGCAAGTGATAGATTTTCAATAAATGATCAAACAGCCACTTCGCTAGCAGAACACAATTTATGAGGTCATAAAGTGACTTTCAAACTTTTTATATTATAGATTCTATTCTCTGATAATAGTATAGTAAAACTGAAAACTAACAACAGAAATCCAAGAAAGAGTTTCACAAATTGCAAATTTATTAAATACTAGAAATCTTTACAGTAGCAGATTGAATTATATAGCCCAGAATTAAAAAAAAAAAAGAAACAAAACATGTTTTTAAACAGAATAGCCTTGTGGGTGTGAATCCATTGCAAATACAACCTTTTGAAGAGTTTATTTTTATTTAAGATGTGACCAATTTAATCAAGATGGGAATTAATCTTATTCTAGAGGCCTTATAGGGAAGGAGCAAGAAGGTAGAAAGCAACAGAATCCAGAAGGTAAAGGAGAGGGCATCGCCATGTCACAGGAAAGACAAATATGATACCAGTCCCAGACCACATTCTTAGGGAGAAAACATCATCTCGCTGATACCTGTTTTGGACTTTGCCTAGTCTCAAAACTGTGAGCCAATAAATTCCCCATGGTTAAGCCAACATATTGTGTGCTATTTGTCATATAGGCCTGAATAGTAAGACGCTTACTTAAATGAGGAAATAAATTAATGACAGAAACTTAATATTAATGTCAATCTTGTTCACATAAAGACACCGTATTTCTTTTCTTGATATTTAGTTTTGAAATCATTTGTGCTTATCATTTCCCATAAATTTGGGCTATATCCAATTTCATTGTTGATTTTTTCCAGATACTCTGTTATTTTGAATTTGCTTTGATCTTTGACTTGATTTACTAAATAATTAGTAAAACTGTTTATGTCTGAATTGTTAAAATATTTCAGTTATTAATTTCTGGCAGTGGGATATTGTGGTCAAATAATATAATCTCTAATATTTATGTTTTTTTAGTAAATATTCAGTTTTTGTGGCTTATATATGCCCATTTTAAAAAGATGAATATTATGTGGCCATTTGAGAAGTAATAGTAACTTTTGTATATTAGAATTGGGGAGTGAGGTTGTAAGGATGATGATATATGCTTAGGTTATTCAGTAAGTTATATTTAATATACTTGAAAATTAAAGTAAAAGCCATGCTACTTTTAAAATAAAAGGATGATTTTTAAAAACTAAGCTATATTAAGGGTTACACTTGCCAATATTAATTAAAGTATATTGAGTTAAAATCGTCAGTATTAATAATAAAATTCTAAATTATTAATAGGAATAACAGGTCAAGTTTAATAAGTATTTTAAATACTAAATGCCTCAGGTTTATCAAAATATGAATGAAATTTATTAAACTTACTTTGAAACGAGTTAGCTTTATGCACGTTAAATAAGGGATATTGTAATCTTTACACACTTCATTTTTATTTGTACAAATATATTTAATAAGCTGAGTTTAAGGCTGCTGAAATTGTAGATGAATATTAGAAATCTTTTCTTTAATTACCTCATATCTTTGCTTTGTTCCTAAGCTGTATTGAATTAATTTCACAGCCTGCAAATAATATATGGTTACGAGAGAGTTTGAGCAATAGCTGCCATTTAAGGCGGTACACACACACACACACACACACACACACACACACAGCGGCTCCAGAAATAAAACTCAAGGCCTAATTCTTCAATATTAATTCTCACTATAAATAAAGACTTACATTAAGATAATATTAAAATATATGTTGCCTTATTTTACATTGCATATGTTATTTACAAAGTGAACAATCAATACATTTTTTATTTGTTTCATCTCTTCTTAAAATTAATTAAATCATCATCCTATACCATATAGTGACTTGCAATGGCACTACTGAAAAGCATTTTGTTTTAGTATAATTTTGTTTTCCTCCAAATCAGTCTGCAGCTTGTTTAGGTCCATGTTATTTATATTTTTATAGGGCTAGTAATACATTCTTCCTTTTTCCCAGTGGTGCAATCAAATATATCTTTATTTTGTTATTGCTGTTTCTTTCATTGACTAAGTCAAAGGAAATAATATTATCCAGCAGTAGGTGAAAAATAACATACTTGCTAGAAAAGTCTTTATTTACTTAACTGAATGATAAATAACATGTGAAATCTATAGTTGAGAACAAAGGGGTCGAGATGGGGAAGGTTGCTGAAACACTGTGTAAAATTTAAAAGCACGGTCATCATCATCACAATCATCCCTGACTATTACTATTATCATAGAGAGTTAGCACCTAATGAACACTTACTATGGACAAGCATTGCCAAACACTTTTTATGCATTATTCATAATTAATGAGTGAATTTTGAATCCCATTTTGTCTGAAACTTAGTCTATGCATCTTTAATGTCAGATAATTGCCGTCCATTTCTACAGTTTAACAAATTACCAAGTAGTTCATTTGTCAAGTAAGGAGAGTCCAGTACTTCAATTTCCTTTTATAGTTTGATTGGGCATTAAGTAGCTTCAGATTGAATTTATGCATGAATAAATACAAAGGGGATCGCATCCTACATGAAGTTTTATTTTTGAATTTGACTTGAAGTAAAAAACACATACAGTACAAATTGTCATGGAGAATATAAGAACATGCCATATTAAAGATAAATGAAGGTTTAATCCATCTAGTTTTCTCTAGTGTTCAAATAACTTGCTTTGTGTGTGTACTTGCTTGAGATTTATATGAAGTGCTTCTGTGTGTTCAGAAGCCGTCTTGAATGAGAGGAAAAAATAACTGAAAAACAATAGAATCGCTCTATCACACCCAAGACATTTTATCAAGCAATAAATTTCCTCAGGGCTGAGATCAGTTGAAGCAAGGATAGACTCCGGGGCTAAATCTCATGTGTACTCTCAAGGAAACCCTTGTTGAAGGGAGTGGGGAGTAGAAGTATTTGCTACTTAATTTTTATTTCATAAAATATTTTGTCATTTTCTCCTCTGTCCCTTCTCCCTCATCTTTACATGATGGCATTTTCAACAATTAAAAATATTGTTGAAAAATAGGTCAGCATTTAAAAAAGCAATGTGATCTTTAACTTTCAGCCTTCAAGCTATGTGTCACAACCGCTGCTGAATTACTCACCCTGTTAAATGTATAGAGACTTAATTCATTTAGTATAAATAAACCTGTGATTTGGGAAAGTGGGAAATAAAAGGAGAGGGCTAATTCATCATCAATTATTTCATCAGACCAGAATCTGAAGGAAAATTACACTGAGGGACAAAGTAATTAATGCTATTATTTTGTCAGGGTCCCAAGACTCTAATTCCACAGATGGAAAAGAATCCTGAAATTAGTGAGATCTCAGGAGAGGATTTTAGAAGTGACTGATAGATGGGAATATTTAGTTATTAACAATTTTATTAGAATTAGGTGATAGGTGGAGAAAATTAGAATAAAATCCTTGCTGATGGGTGGTACAACAGTGGCTCAATGGCAAGAGTTCTCACCTACCGAGCTGGAGACCTGGGTTCGATTCCCGGAGCCTGCCAATGCCAAAAAATAAAAAAATTAACTCTTGTTGATTAGTTTTGTGATTTCTAAAATCTACCCAGATAATAACCATCTATTTAGTTGTGTAACAGCTGTACAAAAAAGATTCCTTGGTATACTACTCAAGGGTAGTGTCATGTCTATTGGTTAAACAAATCACTAAATTCAGCCAATATTCAAAGGAATCAAATTAGTCTGCATCTGTCAATAAGGAGGATCATCAAAGATTTTGTCCAGTACCTTAAAAGTGTTGTGCTATTTTTGCCGCATGTAGGTTCTTCAGTCCATAGACTGATGAATCAACATGTCAGACGTGGAGTAGAACCATCTTGCCCCCCCACCCCGTTATTTTTTTTTCTGGGTGCATGGTCCGGGAATCTAACCTGAATCTCCCGGTCTCTCACATGCAAGGCGAGCATTCTACTACCGAACCTCCCGTGCATTCCATTTTGGCCAGTTTTTTTTTTTTTTTTTTTTTTTTATTAATTAAAAAAAGAATTAACAAAACAATTAGAAATCATTCCAATCTACATGTACAATCAGTAATTCTTAATAACATCACATAGTTGCATATTCATCATTTCTTAGTACATTTGCATCGATTTAGAAAAAGAAATAAAAAGACAACAGAATAAGAATTAAAACAATAATAGAAAGAAAAAAAAACAAAAAAAAACAAAAACAAAAAACCTATACCTCACATGCAGCTTCATTCAGTGTTTTAACATAATTGCATTACAATTGGTTAGTATTGTGCTGTCCATTTCTGAGTTTTTATATCCAGTCCCGTTGTACAGTCTGTATCCCTTCATCTCCAATTATCCCTTCTCTTTTTTTTTTTTTTTTTAATTAACGGAAAAAAAGAAATTAACCCAACATTTAGAGATCATACCATTCTACACATGCAATCATTAATTCTTAACATCATCACATAGATGCATGATCATCATTTCTTAGTACATTTGCATTGGTTTAGAAGAACTAGCAACATAACCGAAAAAGATATAGAATGTTAATATAGAGAAAAAAATAAAAGTAATAATAGTAAAATCAAAACAAAACAAAACAAAACAAAACAAAAACCTATAGCTCAGATGCAGCTTCATTCAGTGTTTTAACATGATTACTTTACAATTAGGTATTATTGTGCTGTCCATTTTTGAGTTTTTGTATCTAGTCCTGTTGCACAGTCTGTATCCCTTCAGCTTCAATTACCCATTGTCTTACCCTGTTTCTAACTCCTGCTGAACTCTGTTACCAATGACATATTTCAAGTTTATTCTCGAATGTCCGTTCACATCAGTGGGACCATACAGTATTTGTCCTTTAGTTTTTGGCTGGATTCACTCAGCATAATATTCTCTAGGTCCATCCATGTTATTACATGGTTCATAAGTTTATCTTGTCTTAAAGCTGCATAATATTCCATCGTATGTATATACCACAGTTTGTTTAGCCACTCTTCTCTTGATGGAGATTTTGGCTGTTTCCATCTCTTTGCAATTGTAAATAATGCTGCTATAAACATTGGTGTGCAAATGTCCGTTTGTGTCTTTGCCCTTAAGTCCTTTGAGTAGATACCTAGCAATGGTATTGCTGGGTCGTATGGCAATTCTATATTCAGCTTTTTGAGGAACCGCCAAACTGCCTTCCACAGTGGTTGCACCCTTTGACATTCCCACCAACAGTGGATAAGTGTGCCTCTTTCTCCGCATCCTCTCCAGCACTTGTCATTTTCTGTTTTGTTGATAATGGCCATTCTGGTGGGTGTGAGATGATATCTCATTGTGGTTTTGATTTGCATTTCTCTAATGGCCAGGGACATTGAGCATCTCTTCATGTGCCTCTTGGCCATTTGTATTTCCTCTTCTGAGAGGTGTCTGTTCAAGTCTTTTTCCCATTTTGTAATTGGGTTGGCTGTCTTTTTGTTGTTGAGATGAACAATCTCTTTATAAATTCTGGATACTAGACCTTTATCTGATATATCATTTCCAAATATTGTCTCCCATTGTGAAGGCTGTCTTTCAACTTTCTTGATGAAGTTCTTTGATGCACAAAAGTGTTTAATTTTGAGGAGTTCCCATTTATTTATTTCCTTCTTCAGTGCTCTTGCTTTAGGTTTAAGGTCCATAAAACCGCCTCCAGTTGTAAGATCCATAAGATATCTCCCAACATTTTCCTCTAACTGTTTTATGGTCTTAGACCTAATGTTTAGATCTTTGATCCATTTTGAGTTAACTTTTGTATAGGGTGTGAGAGATGGGTCTTCTTTCATTCTTTTGCATATGGATATCCAGTTCTCTAGGCACCATTTATTGAAGAGACTGCTCTGTCCCAGGTGAGTTGGCTTGACTGCCTTATCAAAGATCAAATGTCCATAGATGAGAGGGTCTATATCTGAGCACTCTATTCGATTCCATTGGTCGATATATCTATCTTTATGCCAATAAAGCTGTTTTGACCACTGTGGCTTCATAATATGCCTTAAAGTCAGGCAGCGCGAGACCTCCAGCTTCGTTTTTTTTCCTCAAGATGTTTTTAGCAATTCGGGGCACCCTGCCCTTCCAGATAAATTTGCTTATTGGTTTTTCTAATTCTGAAAAATAAGTTGTTGGGATTTTGATTGGTATTGCATTGAATCTGTAAATCAATTTAGGTAGGATTGACATCTTAACTATATTTAGTCTTCCAATCCATGAACACGGTATGCCCTTCCATCTATTTAGGTCTTCTGTGATTTCTTTTAGCAGTTTTTTGTAGTTTTCTTTATATAGGGTTTTTGTCTCTTTAGTTAAATTTATTCCTAGGTATTTTATTCTTTTAGTTGCAATTGTAAATGGGATTCGTTTCTTGATTTCCCCCTCCGCTTGTTCATTACTAGTGTATAGAAATGCTACAGATTTTTGAATGTTGATCTTGTAACCTGCTACTTTGCTGTACTCATTTATTAGCTCTAGTAGTTTTGTTGTGGATTTTTCTGGGTTTTCGACGTATAGTATCATATCGTCTGCAAACAGTGATAGTTTTACTTCTTCCTTTCCAATTTTGATGCCTTGTATTTCTTTTTCTTGTCTAATTGCTCTGGCTAGAACCTCCAACACAATGTTGAATAATAGTGGTGATATGGACATCCTTGTCTTGTTCCTGATCTTAGGGGGAAAGTTTTCAATTTTTCCCCATTGAGGATGATATTAGCTGTGGGTTTTTCATATATTCCCTCTATCATTTTAAGGAAGTTCCCTTGTATTCCTATCTTTTGAAGTGTTTTCAACAGGAAAGGATGTTGAATCTTGTCGAATGCCTTCTCTGCATCAATTGAGATGATCCTGTGATTTTTCTGCTTTGATTTGTTGATATGGTGTATTACATTAATTGATTTTCTTATGTTGAACCATCCTTGCATACCTGGGATGAATCCTACTTGGTCATGATGTATAATTCTTTTAATGTGTTGTTGGAAACGATTTGCTAGAATTTTATTGAGGATTTTTGCATCTGTATTCATTAGAGAGATTGGTCTGTAGTTTTCTTTTTTTGTAATATCTTTGCCTGGTTTTGGTATGAGGGTGATGTTGGCTTCATAGAATGAATTAGGTAGTTTTCCCTCCACTTCGATTTTTTTGAAGAGTTTGAAGAGAATTGGTACTAATTCTTTCTGGAACGTTTGGTAGAATTCACATGTGAAGCCATCTGGTCCTGGACTTTTCTTTTTAGGAAGCTTTTGAATGACTAATTCAATTTCTTTACTTGTGATTGGTTTGTTGAGGTCATCTATGTCTTCTTGAGTCAAAGTTGGTTGTTCATGTCTTTCCAGGAACCCGTCCATTTCCTCTAAATTGTTGTATTTATTAGCGTAAAGTTGTTCATAGTATCCTGTTATTACCTCCTTTATTTCTGTGAGGTCAGTAGTTATGTCTCCTCTTCCATTTCTGATCTTATTTATTTGCATCCTCTCTCTTCTTCTTTTTGTCAATCTTGCTAAGGGCCCATCAATCTTATTGATTTTCTCATAGAACCAACTTCTGGCCTTATTGATATTCTCTATTGTTTTCATGTTTTCAATTTCATTTATTTGTGCTCTAATCTTTGTTATTTCTTTCCTTTTGCTTGCTTTGGGGTTAGCTTTCTGTTCTTTCTCCAGTTCTTCCAAATGGATAGTTAATTCCTGCATTTTTGCCTTTTCTTCTTTTCTGATATAGGCATTTAGGGCAATAAATTTCCCTCTTAGCACTGCCTTTGCTGCGTCCCATAAGTTTTGATATGTTGTGTTTTCATTTTCATTCGCCTCGAGGTATTTGCTAATTTCTCTTGCAATTTCTTCTTTGACCCAGTCGTTGTTTAGGAGTGTGTTGTTGAGCCTCCACGTATTTGTGAATTTTCTGGCACTCTGCCTATTATTGGTTTCCAACATCATTCCTTTATGGTCCGAGAAAGTGTTGTGTAAGATTTCAATCTTTTTAAATTTGTTGAGACTTGCTTTGTGACCCAGCATATGGTCTATCTTTGAGAATGATCCATGAGCACTTGAGAAAAAGGTGTATCCTGCTGTTGTGGGATGTAATGTCCTATAAATGTCTATTAAGTCTAGTTCATTTATAGTAATATTCAGATTCTCTATTTCTTTGTTGATCCTCTGTCTAGATGTTCTGTCCCTTGATGAGAGTGGTGAGTTGAAGTCTCCAACTATTATGGTATATGAGTCTATTTCCCTTTTCAGTGTTTGCAGTATATTCCTCACGTATTTTGGGGCATTCTGATTCGGTGCGTAAATATTTATGATTGTTATGTCTTCTTGTTTAATTGTTCCTTTTATTAGTATATAGTGTCCTTCTTTGTCTCTTTTAACTGTTTTACATTTGTAGTCTAATTTGTTGGATATTAGTATAGCCACTCCTGCTCTTTTCTGGTTGTTATTTGCATGAAATATCTTTTCCCAACCTTTCACTTTCAACCTATGTTTATCTTTGGGTCTAAGATGTGTTTCCTGTAGACAGCATATCGAAGGATCCTGTTTTTTAATCCATTCTGCCAATCTATGTCTTTTGATTGGGGAATTCAGTCCATTGACATTTAGTGTTATTACTGTTTGGATAATATTTTCCTCTAACGTTTTGCCTTTTGTATTATATATATCATATCTGATTTTCCTTCTTTCTACACTCTTTTCCATATCTCTCTCTTCTGTCTTTTTGTATCTGACTCTAGTGCTCCCTTTAGTATTTCTTGCAGAGCTGGTCTCTTGGTCACAAATTCTTTCAGTGACTTTTTGTCTGAGAATGTTTTAATTTCTCCCTCATTTTTGAAGGATAATTTTGCTGGATATAGGAGTCTTGGTTGGCAGTTTTTCTCTTTTAGTATTTTAAATATATCATCCCACTGTCTTCTAGCTTCCATGGTTTCTGCTGAGAAATCTACACAAAGTCTTATTGGGTTTCCCTTGTATGTAATGGATTGTTTTTCTCTTGCTGCTTTCAAGATCTTCTCTTTCTCTTTGACCTCTGACATTCTAACTAGTAAGTGTCTTGGAGAACGCCTATTTGGGTCTAATCTCTTTGGGGTGCGCTGCACTTCTTGGATCTGTAATTTTAGGTCTTTCATAAGAGTTGGGAAATTTTCAGTGATAATTTCTTCCATTAGTTTTTCTCCTCCTTTTCCCTTCTCTTCTCCTTCTGGGACACCCACAACACGTATATTTGTGCGGTTCATATTGTCCTTGAGTTCCCTGATACCCTGTTCAAATTTTTCCATTCTTTTCCCTATAGTTTCTGTTTCTTTTTGGAATTCAGATGTTCCATCCTCCAAATCACTAATTCTATCTTCTGTCTCTTTAAATCTATCATTGTAGCTATCCATTATTTTTTCTATGTTTGCTACTTTATCCTTCACTTCCATAAGTTCTGCGATTTGTTTTTTCAGTTTTTCTATTTCTTCTTTATGTTCAGCCCATGTCCTCTTCATGTCCTCCCTCAATTTATCGATTTCATTTTTGAAGAGGTTTTCCATTTCTGTTCGTATATTCAGCATTAGTTGTCTCAGCTCTTGTGTCTCATTTGAGCTATTGGTTTGTTCCTTTGACTGAGCCATATTCTCAATCTTTTGAGCGTGGACAGTTATCTTCTGCTGCTGGCGTCTGGGCATCTATTCAGATTTCTCTTGGTGTTGGACCCAGCAAGGTTGTAATATTTTTCTGTGAAATCTCTGGGTTCTGTTTTTCTTATCCTGCCCAGTAGGTGGCGCTCGTGGCACACGTTTGTCTGCGGGTCCCACCAGTAAAAGGTGCTGTGGGACCTTAAACTTTGGAAAACTCTCGCCGTCCTGGGGGTTCGCTAGCCGAAATGGCTTGAGCCGGCCGGGGTCCGAACACAGGGAGGGTTGCTGGTCGCCGCAGCCAGGGAAAGAGCCCGTCCGAATTTCCTAGTCGGCCCTGGGCAACAAGCGTGGCGGGAGGGCGCCAGCGGCAGTGGCCCGCCCGAGAGAGTGCACGTTCCCCGGGAGTCACGGGGTCACCGTTCTCCGCGGCCTGGGGGTTTCCGATCCAATTCTCTCAGTTGGTCCGGGGGCTGCGCGTGGTGTGGGCGCCAGTCGCCTTGGTTTCATGGGACCACCTCTCCAATTCTCCCAGCCGGCCCGGGAAGGGGGAAGGGAGTAACTCCGGCCGCTTGCCACCCCGCCTGGTAAGGCCCGCGCGCCTCGGCGATCTCACCCGAGCTGCTTCTCTCAGCCAGCCAGCCGTTCCAGGATGGGGTACGCTGTCTTTTTTCTCTGTTGTGGCTTTGGGCGCTTTCTGTATCGTTTCTACTCCCCTAGTAGGTGTCCTGGAGAAGAAACTAAGATCCGCACGTCTTACTAAGCCACCATCTTCCAGGAAGTCCCATTTTGGCCAGTTTTGACCCACACAACTACCAAGAGAATAATTTAGTGCTAATGCAATTAAAATGGCATTATTCTCCTTTACCGAGCACTTCGGGGAAATGGACTATTTGGACAAGTTTTTTGTTCTGGATGAGGTTGGCACTGATCTCTCTTCCCGCTCTAGCAAGAGGCACTGTCGTCTGCATAAGTCACATTTTGGATGTCCTTTATTTATAAAAATATATATTACAAAAGTTAAAAAAATAAGCTAAAATCATCAATAATCACTATACTTAAAATTACGTTTAAAGAAAAAAGATATCAACTCCTCCCCTTCCAAGGCAATCTGAAAAGTAAACTTTTGCATACTTTTAATCTTTCTGACTCCTTCTAATGCTTATCTATCTAGCTAGCTCTTCAAATATTCCTTTGCAAAGAAATATTTTCTACGGAAAATATGAATCATATTTTGCAAAAGTAATTGCATTCATTTCTTACCAAAATGTGATGAAACTGTCCATATTGGTTTGCACCTTCCCTTATTTCCTCTAAAACGTATAATTTATTTTAGGCCAGTAAACATAATTTGTCTCTTTTTTTTTCTTTCTGTGAACACCTAACATTCAATTGAGTGGATTTGGCATGATTTATGTAATCAGTCCTCTTTTGAGTTACATGTAAGATATCTTCAGAGATTTACTATTGTAAAATAATGTGGTCTTGACTAATCGTGTATGTACATATAATGTATCATATTATATGTAATTAAAATATTTCTGAGATTTTTACACACCTAAGAAATACACATCTGATATGATGTACTAGTGAATTACCTTCAAAAGGGTTGACTAAGTTAGCCTTTCCACAGCAATGTATGCTACTTTTAATCCTGCCATTAAAATCTTCCTAACAGTGCTTTGTAACTACCTTTCAGAATTTTTGCCAGAATTTCCACTTACATACCATTTCTCTATGTGTTAATTGGCATTTTTAATGTTTAGAATGGGTGAGGCTAATTTGAAATATTTGCTATCTGTATATATTTTGTGATGAATTGCCTCGTGGTTTGTTTTAGCTTTTTCTAATAGTTCAGGTACAGTGCACAAGGAATTGTCATTCAATATTAGCTTGCTCTGAATAAAGGACAAATAGTCATAATAAGGGGTCAGATTTGAACTGAAATTCCAGGTCAATATTTACCTCAATAATGAGGTCTCTCATGCTCTTTTGGTATAGCAGGCCTTCAACCATGTCAAAACTGTGCAGAGAGAACAAGATGAGTCATGCTGGAGAATTAAGCAGGGCTCAGACCAAGCACTACATTATAAAACAAATGAAATCATATAAAGAATTAGATTATTTTGTGTGGATATGAAAATTCATCAAAGTATATAAAGAAAAGATATGTCAGGAATGGATGATACTTAACTCAAGTGCTAAATTATAGAGAATGGATTGGATGTAATTGAGAAGGGAAAAATGCTAACAGGACATTTTTACCTCCTTGTACAAATGAGCAAAGTGGTTTTCAGTAAGTTAAAACAATGAGGCTTACAGAATTGGACTGCATTTGGACAGACATTGAGAAAAATAAATTAGCCAATATTTTATTAGATGTGGGGCTCAGAGGAAAGAAGGAATTAAGTATGATACCAATTTTATGGTTACATAAAGTCATGATTTATTGAGCAGGGAAAACATTTAGAAGAGTATATGGCACAACAATATATAGGAAATATTTGGACATATTGAATTGAATTACTGTCTGAGTAAAATATTTATTAGTTTATAGAAAAAAGTTTGAATAAAGTATATCAATATAAATATATATATAAATATGAATATCAATTATTGGTGAATTTTTAACCACATGATGTACAGTAATACCATAGTTTATTATACATTAAATTACATGACACAAGTTGGATCTAAAACTCGTGGTGTTTTTTTATGAAGTCACTAACCAATTTTTCTCTTAGATGCTTGAATATGGAAGACACAAAAGTGAAAGCACAGAATTTCAAGCAAATTATTATCTTTAGACAATCAAGCAAGAGTTTTTACTTATTTTCCTGAACACTTTTCTTTCCTTGTATATTTATCAATTCAAATGACTATGTTTCACTTTGCTAATTTGATTATCTTTTAACAAGATTATGAACATTAAGTGATTTTTTTGTAATTTTTTGAGTATTAAACCCCACGTTCTTAATCTCTTTACCAACTAAATGTTATAACAGAGAAAGGGACATATATCTAAATATCTGGAAAATTTATTGAAATATTTCAAAGGGAAAGAAGAAAGGATAAGAGGAAGAAAGGAAGGAAAGGAAAAGAAACGGAAAGAAAAGTTTGAGTGAGAGAGAGCAAGCATAATTGTCCTTTGATATTTCTTTAACAGAACTGTGCTTCATTCTGACGCCTCTTGAATATCAGTTTTATATCCCAGGGTACAGTTAAATATTTCACAAAGAGGGATGTGAAAAAAGATCAAAAAGGTTCTTTCTAAAATTAAAAAGGAATAGATCAGTTGGAATTTCTTCTGGCAAATCCCTTGCTTTATAGTTCATCATTCCATTTTGCTGTAAAATTACAGTAGCTCTTGAGAATTTCATTGCCGTGTATGTTCAGGCTCTCAGTTATCCTTGAATTATAAAAATTATTAATTCTGTTCCCCATTTCATTCTACTCTGTACATTTTTTTTTCCATTTTAGGTGAATTCTGTCTTTGTAATTTTTGCTTATGTTACTCCATTGTCAAATCATTCAGTTTTCTTTTCCCTCATTGGTATTGATAAGCTTTAGTACATATGTATTTAAATAATTTAAATACTTTATAATTTAAATAGTTTATTAATTTAAATAATGAGAACTTTTTGTGTTTAAATCACTTATAGGCATTATGCATCAATTTGCCTTTAGTTATTTATATTTTTTTTACTTCAAGCTCTTTGGAAAAAAAAAGTTGGCTTGAAGCTATTAAATCATGTCATAGTGGGTAATTTTTACTTAATTTATCATCATTTAATGGTGTCAATCTTCTTATTTCATATCTCTTTAATATGTCAGTCTCATGTCACTATTTAATGTGACACGAGAAGCAGTGCTGTCAAGAAATGACCATAGCAATAATCTGGGTTACTTGGACTTTGCTCCAGTTGGCACAGAAAGAAATTCAGTTGTCCCAAATTCATTTTCCCACATGATTAGTGACTTCTTTGCTCCGTTAAGAGGTGCTGCACCTAAATCTAACTACCCACAGGCTCCTGGGCCCACAGAAAAGCAGAGCAGCTGCCATTTAAATCATGCCTGCAAGGCACTTCATTCATATATACATCCTCCCTGAACACGTTTTGAACCCTGAGAAGAGAAAGTTATAGGAGGCTGGGTGCCTTCCTTATAAAACAAACCTGTGCCGCTTGTCAAATTGAAACCCGTGGCTCCAGCCTACATCTTTTGATTATAGTGAAAGTCTAAGACCCGATTTAGACTCTGATTTGCTGACCCCTGACTTGCAAGCTTTTTCAATGAAGTCTTTGTTCTTAATCTGTATTTCTAAAAATTATGGACTTGGTCTGGAAACCCTATTGCCTATCAGGTGGCAACTGCAAAGAGACCTATCTTGTAGGATCATTGCATAGTCTCATTTCAATGGTCAAGTTTTATATAAACATTCCTTTGTCCAAAAATCAAGTTAACTTGTTTCTTGTTCATTTCTTAGAAAACCCCTGGTAAAATTATTATCCCCCAGGAGTTTTCTTCAGTATAACTGAATATGTCTGGTGAAAAATATACAACCATTGAAACTGGTATCACTTTAAGTTAATGGCAATTATTTCAATGAGTCCTTAATCGAACTATTAGAGTGTTTCCTTCCCCTCTAAATTTCAGCATTTTCCTTTCAATACTCCAGCTCATCTCATTGCCTTGTGTTTTAATTTACTGAATAAACTGAAGAGAATGTTCACAACCTCCTACCATCCTATTTTTTCTCACCTGAGTTGCATGTATGCCCATAAACACTGCTTTCCCTCTTACTACGATGGATGAACAGTGCTTACTGCTTTCTAGGGTCAGCTCATCTTACATATTCCTTACTCCACCTTTTCTTGATTTCATCCATTCTTTGGTTATAAATTCCTTCTTAAGGCTGAAAGCTCTATTTTGTACATTTTTATCTTAGAATTTTTTACTATGCTGTTTCTTTGGCATCCTTATAAGCATATAAAGCTGATGTTTTAAATGTAATATCCCAAACTAAACTTTATCTTGCCGGCCCCCAAAATCTACTTCTTGAGCATTATTAGAAAAATGGCATCTCCATCCATTCAGTAGTCTAACCCAACTACTTGTAGTCATTATTCAAATCCTTTCTTTTTCTTATATGCTACATTCTTTAAGTAAAACTCTGTGACACTTTCTTAAAATAATCAGAATTCAACAAAATTCACTACAAATAGCTTGGTCCAATGAACCATCATATCTTTCCTGGATAGTTGTGGTAGTTTTCAAGTCACTACTAGAGCCTCCACAGAGCAGACATAGTGCTTTAAAAAGCTAATCGTGTCAATTCATTTCTTAAGTGAAAAGTATTCAGTGACATCTGACTACCATACATTCATGGTTAACACATATATTATATAACACACAGCTTAACTGCTGTGCAGATGCTTAAGCTAATAGGAGCCAAGATTCTATCAAAATGTTGTGAAATATGGCAACTGAATAATATATGTGTATGTATGTGTGTACGTATACATGTACCTATATTTGCATATGCACAGATATGCATATACACTTGCTAACATCAATCTTGTGGGACTTTTTCTGATTGAGGCAGAGTTAAAATCCAATTATTAAAAAATTTATACAGGGTGCACGGGTGGTTCAATGGTAGAATGCTTGCTTTCCATATGGGACACCCAGATTTGATTTCTGGATCATGCACCCAAAAGAAATTTTTTTATACAAATTGATCAGTTTAATCATTAATTAATCAGATTTTTAAAATGCAACCATAGTCTACTCTGCTAAGGACATTGGTGGTATGAAACTGAATCACACCGATACTTTCCTCAGTAATTTTAAAATCTCTGGAAAGCATAATTTTCAAGGAGTGATACATCCAGTATGAGTGACTTGTAAGAAGCCTTATGAGATGGCATTGAACTTGGTGAATTTGACACAGTCTAGGAGCCAATCTTCTGCCTTGAAAATTGGGTGAATATGTTTTCAATGGCCTTGAGTTGATTGACTATGAGACTCTGACTCACACTGAGCATCTCATAAGAGATAGTACATGTAGGCCAGATTTCACTTAATTGAAATGTATCTGTCTGATGTTTGGAAAATTGTAGCAGCTTGAACAATTTGATGTCTTCCTGAAAGCAAGTTATTTGATGAGGCAGGAACACCCTTACTTTGTTAGCTGGATACTTTTATTACCAAAAAGGGATGATTATGCATATGTTAAAATCACTATGGACAGGCCATGGTGGCTCAGCAGGCAGAGTTATGCTACGCTGGAGACCCAAGTTTGATTTTGGTGCCTGTCCATGCACACACACACACAAAACTAATAATAATAAAATAAATAAAAATCACTATATCTTCCAAAGAAATATTATGCTAATGGAAACAAAAACAATTCCCTTGAATGTAGAAAAACAAGATTCTAACTTGAAAATAAAAATTAAGATTTTGCATTGAATCCTAGCACAATTGGTTAAAATATTACATTGAAAATGGTGAAATAAAATAAACATGGGAAATTTATATTAGTTTCCTATTGCTGCATAAACATTCTCACAAACTTAGTGGCTTAAACCAATTCTCATTTATTATTTCAATTTTGGGGTCAGAAGTCTGGTCATGGCTCTGGTCTCACAAGAATGCAATTGAGGTGTCAGTTGACCTGAAGTCTCAGATGAGGCTTGGGGTCCTCTTTTGGTCAGAATTTGGTTCCTTGCTTCTATAAGATGGAGGGCCTCTTTTTCTTGATATCTGTTAGTTGAGCATGCTCTCAGCTCCTAGAAACTCCCACAGTTCTTTGCCATTTGGTCCCATAAGCAGTTCAGAATACGGAAGTCTGCTTCTTTGTGCCAGCCAGGGAGCATCTACCAGCTTTCCTCCTCTCAAAGACATATGGCATAATCAAGGGAGTGATGATCCCCTTACTATTTGGCATGTAATGTAACCCTATCAAGGGATATATTATCCCATCACTTCCTATGTTTTGCCGCACTCAAAAGGGGAAACTGTGGGAAGAAATCTTGGAGGCCGTTTTAGAATTCTAAGATGGTAGTTTCCTGACTTTTTTTTTCTCCAAAATCACTTATTGTAGATTCACTTAAACTTCTTGTTGAAACATTGCATTCCTTTGTCTTTCCTCAAAAGCTTTAATCTAATTTGTATGTTCTGGTGCCCAGGGCCTCGAAATTTTAGCAAGCTAATAATTATGGTCATTAAAATTTGAAGTATAATTCCTTATTAACTTGAAAAATAGTCTCAATCATGTCTACCAAAGTATATGCAATTTGGCAGATTGTAGATGACATGTAGCATAGTGGGGAAAAATCTTTTGAGTCTGAGAAAACTTGATTGGATGGCAAGAAGTATGCTTTCTTCTTTATTTGTGGCATTAAATTATACTTAGTGCTTCTGTGAAATGGAAATTAAGATACTTCCTTGGAAGCTTTATTTTTGTTATGAAGTAGGATCACTCTTTTTATCAAAATAAAATAAAAGTCATAGAGAAGGGGACCTGAAATATATCTACTTATGGTCTTGATTCCAGAAAGCTTATTTGAACTCCATTCCAGTGTTTTGTTGATAATAGCTATTTATTTTTGTATGCAGTTGCCTTACTGTCACTAAAATATATATATATATTAGTTAGCCACATGGAGATTCTATCAATTGCAAGGATTTTATTTTTGCTTATTTAAGAAAGCAAAATTGATCAGGTAGAGTTTGTTTTTCAGCATATGGTCTTAGGATAAATATTTTTGTAGCAGGATTTAGTGGTACTACGGTACATGAGACATAAATTTTTATCATGTGATAAAAATGTCTCATAATCAAATCCAATGACACTAAATTATGATTAGTTCATAAAAGGGAATGCATGGGAACTATAATAGAAGTGACAGGTCTGGTGTAGGGAGAATGTGGGATACAGAGAAGAAAAATGGTTACGTGAGACTTGACAGATAAGAAAATTGACAGATATTGGAAAATTCTCAAAAAAAGCATCCCAGAGGCAAGAAAGGGTTTGAGGCACTAAGGAGAAAAAGAAAGACATCACTGTAGCTATAATCAAGTGAGTGTGAGCGAATGAAAAAAAAAATGAGAATGATATTATCATTTCAGTGAGAAAGAAAGGATGAGAGATGAGGTTTGGAAGTAGGCAGTGACTATTTATTTAGAGATGTGCAGCTGTTTGATTTGTTTGGTAAAAAATATTTCATGTCAGAGCCCTTTCATGGATATATATAAGAGCAGCAGACATTCTTCTTTTCTAAAAAAAAATATTGACTTCTTAGTAAAATGCATTGCACAGTTTAAACATATTCTTTGATATTGTTGTAGCCACATGACTGAATTTAGCCTAACACCTTTCTTGCCTGTTAAGCATTAGCCAAGTATCTGCTAAGCGGTGCTTTTTTTAATCAGATAACGAGGTTCTAATAGCAACTACATCAAAACCTTAGTTTTCTAATACTCTGAATAAAGTGTATATTTATTTTTATAATATTGCATGGGCCAAACTTAATGGCAAAGAAGTTTTAATACCACTGTCTAGTTAATAAAACCAATGCCTTGTCTATAGATATGTTTCTATAGCATATTTTTAGATCACTTCAGTGGCCTCAAATATAATAATTTCTAATTAATTTTTTTCTATTCCTCTCTTAATTATGGAGAACATAAATCTCATATTTATATTCAGAAGACACATTAAATACTTTTATGAGATAAATGTTTGGTGATTACTCTTCCAGGATGTATTTACCAGATAATTGAAGGTGCATGCAGTATTTTTGTTTTCTATTTATTTCTCTGTCACTTATTTTTCACAAAAAGTGAAAATAATATTTTAACATAATGGAAAGCAAAAAGCACTGAGTGTGATGTTGAAAGCCTTAGGATATGCTATCATGAAAAAAGGGACTTCACTTAATTTTTCCACTTATTTCCTTCCAAATACTGAATAATTACATGGACAAGGAGAAGGAATATGATTTTCCTTTTATTTAATGTTTCTTATAAGCTGGTCATCATCCTTATTAATAATAAGCAGTAATTAATTTGATACCTTCCATGTTTAGAAATTTCAGTTCAGGTGGGTTTAAGTTCTGTGTTCAGCTGCTTTGTATCCAATCGTTTTGCTAACTAAATAGTTAAAATGTTAAAAGTTAGTATAACAATGTGAGAATTATTTTGTATCAAAGAAAGTAGAGATGTTGATTATAATATTTTGCATTTTTTGTTGGGTTTAATGTGCTAATTTACTGTGAAGAAATATGTAGGAGTAGGCCATACAGACACAAGAATATCTGAAGAGAGAACACATAGTGATAAATACTGGCTGAAGAGAATTTGGATATTCATTATACAACAGTTATTGCAGGCATCTGTTATTTATGAAAATTGGTTTCTGTTACCTAAAAAATCCTCTTATGAGTACAGTTTAAACTAGGATGGAAAATTATCTGTTTCCAAAATTCCACACACATTAGAGTTTGAGAGAGATTTTTGTTCCTTCTGTCCCATTTTTTAAATTTAAAATGTCAATTATCACTCAAAACAGGAATTCTACTAAAAAGTGCCAGTTTCATGGGTGTGCATCTGTATAGTCACACAGAAGATCTTTGTTCTAGTTTGCTAGCTGCCAGAATGCAATATCCCAGAAATGGAATGGCTTTTTAAAAGGGGGAATTTAATAAGCTGTTAGTTTACAGTTCTAAGGCCATGGTATGTCCAAATTACAGCATCTATAGATATATCCAAATTAAAACACCAACAAGAGGTTACCTTCGCTCAAGAAAGGCCAATAAAGTTCAGCGTTTCTCTCTCAACTGGAAAGACACATGACAAACATGGTGACATCTGCTAGCTTTCCCTCCAGGCTTTTTGTTTCATCAAACTCCCCCAGGGGTGTTTTCCTTCTTCATCTCCAAATGTCTCTGTCTGTGTGGGCTTTCTTGGTTCTTGTCACCCTGTCATGGCTCTGCTCTCTTGGAATCCAAGCCTTTCCCAAAATGCTTCCTCTTTTAAAGGATTGCAGTAAACTAATCAAGATCCATCTGGAATGGGTGGAGCCACATTTCCATGGAGATGATCTAATCAAATTTCCAATTTATAGTGCTGATAAGGATTAAAAGAAAAAGTTGCCTCCATATGATAGGATCAGGATCAAATCATGGTTTTTCAGGGCAGATAATCCTTTCACGCCCATACAATCTTCATGCTGCATTTAATGCTTCACTATTACTACATTGAAATTCTTAATTTTGAATAAGGTATTCTACCCTTTGGTTTGACGCCAGGCCTACCAAAGTATTTAGCTATTCTTGTTCATAGGTGATATAACATACTCCATATTGCATTTTATTACTCTTAGTAATATCGTATTTAATCATTTGAGTATAGAGGTGATTTCCAGATCTCTCTATTACCTAAGGTGAGTATTCCCCTTTGATAGTAAGTAGACAATTGGGATCTTTTTGGTATAATGCATGTACCAGGGTTCAATCAAGGGAGTAGTTGTGTGGAATAAGGAATTTATTATAGGAACTAGACACTGAGCACTTTTGGGATGTATTTGGGAAGCAGGGGTCCAGAAATGGAAATTGAAGGATCAGAGGAAATTCACAGTCCAACTGCCAGAAGCCCTGGTGTATATGGGACATAAAGCAAGATAAGACCCCTCTCCATAACTGACAATCAGAGCACAGGCCACATAGAAGACTTACACAAATTTAATTAAAAATGTATTCATGTGACTTTCCAAATAATGTCGTTCACCTAATTAAATCATAGGATTCATATGTGCAAAGAATATAACCATTTCCCAACCCTTAGGTCTTAATGGAGTAACCAAACTTATATTGCTCATTGAACAACTGAATTATTAAAATAAAAAAAAAACTCAGAATTTTCCACATATGAATACTTAGGAAATAATTATATCTAACTCTTATGTGCTGATGCAAAGATTAAACAAAATAAGAGAGTTAAGTTACAAAAGTACCCATATAAGAATAAGTATGGTGAATTCTTAAATTACAGAGGATCTCATAATGATTATTTTTTATGATAGATACTTAATAAATACTGTCTCAACATTGTGCTGAACAATATAAAATTAAATATTTAAAAAAATCCAACACATACTGCTAAAATCACATGAGGTCTCAAAAGCAGCACTGGGTTGGCTTTAGAGAGACAGGATTTAAAATTCTGCTTCTTTGACATACCAGGTTAGCAAATTACTTATTCTCTTGAATCTGAGTTCTTCTTTAAAAATGTTAAATGGTGGCAATTACACTTACAGGATTCGTTGTTAAGAGTAAATGTAGTATTTATAAGGCCTTTGTCTGTAGAAGAAACTCAAAAACATTAGTTTGACACAATATTAAAAAAATATAAATCTCTAATTGTGTTAGTTAGATTCAGTTGTCAACTTGGCCAGATGAGCATACCTAGTCTTGTTGCTGCGGACATAAGCCAACGATACATGAACCTCATCTGTTGCTAATTACATCTGCAGTCGGCTAGGAGGCGTGTCTGCTGCAATGAGGGACGTTTGACTTAATTGGCTGGTGCTTAAATGGAGATCGCAATGTAGTACAGCTAAGCAGCTTGGCATTCCTCATCTCAGCACTCCCAGCTCAGCCCAGGTCTTTGGAGATGCAGAAGGGGCCTGGAGAGAAGACCAGCAGAGACCATCCTGTGCCTTCCACATAAGAAAGAACCTCAGTGGAAAGTTAGCTGCCTTTCCTCTGAAGAACCAACAAAATAAATCCCCTTTTATTAAAAGCCAATCCGTCTCTGGTGTGTTACATTCCGGCAGCTAGCAAACTAGAACACTAATTAAAATAGATTTTACAGTATTCAAATAATTTCACATTTTATATTTTCTGGAAAAGTAGTTGATTATCAGAGGACTCAAATTTGATGTCTATACTAGTCATAGACTCTTTATGACATTAAAAAAATAATGCCTATTTCTCAATAGCCATGCCCATAATCTGAAAATGGTTTAAGAGTCTAAAACTAAAGTAAAAACAAATCAAAGAATAGTTTATTGTATATTGTTGAATAAGGATGAAGGCCAATACTTCACAACTAAGAAATAAGCAAACCATAATTCATCAAATCTTACAGCAGAGAAAGTAGAGTCTTAATATTCTCATTAGTTTTAATGAAATACATGGATATTTGAAAGGAAATATTTTACAAAACCTTGTGCACAAATGATGACATTTCACAACTCATTCATAAATATCTCTTGAAAAAAAATCCGTATATCATTTGCAAGTATATGTCAGTGCAGTTTCATGTAAACAAAATGGCATTTTCAAAAACTTTTATATCTTTATTTAATGGTTTCTTCCAGCACTATAAGTATTAAGAGATTTTCAAGTTGAAAGATATTTGTTCTGACCTTCATATAGGTCCACTCTTGGTGTCTTAATATCTCTTATAAAGTACCAGAAGTACATTAAGTAATTTCTCCTTTTTTTTTATTCCATGATGGCTTCCACACAAGACATATGATTAAACAGTCAATGGGTAAAAATGCAAATAAAAGCATACAATAAAACATTTTCCACTTTCTCCTTACATCTTATTCATAATGCTTAAGTGAAAGCATCTAGATGTCTCAAATCTACACATTCCTTCTCTGGGCATTTTTTTCTATCATTAATTGTTAGATATTTGGTGGAAAAGAATAAATTGTACATGTCATTTATATCCACTTGTAAGAAATAAAAGAAAGAAATGAAAAAAGGCAGAGGAACAGCTAGAGGTTTGGAAAATATGAAAAAAATACATAAGGCATCTTGGGAATATCCTCAATAAAGTCATGTTTATAAAGCAAACAAATGTATCATAACCCTAGATGCATTTTGCATTAGGGAGATGATGTAGGACGTGCTTCCATAAAACAAGAAATGTGCAAAGGAAAGGCTGAACATGTTAACAGGAAAAAGATGTTCAGTCAGCAGAGTAGAATTTTATCAGTGACTTTCTAGTATATCTGTTGAGCTATTTTTCCATCCTGCATTTTCTGACTTTCTCTACCTTTACATTTAAGGTATACCTCTGTTAAGCAACATATTTTATCTCTGATTTTTAAATAAAAACAGTCATTTCCATTTAATATAATTACTGATATATTTGGACATTAAATTTCCCATACTTACCACAGTTTACGTTAGTTTAAATTTATTTTATTTTCTTTCTTCCATTATTTTTATTTCATTTTCCTCTATTAAATATTTTACTATAAACTCTTATTTTAATAGTAGTCTTCAACATTACAATATTAAAACTACATGTACATTACTATTTTTTCTCTTTCCCTTGAAAGTATCGTTACTGGAATACATTATTTCTATTTAGTCACTATTGAGACATACATGCTAAGGGCTTCCTATATGCTAAATGCATACACATGCACATGAAAGTTTAATTTGAAGTTGGGCCATGGTGGCTCAGCAGGTTGAGTTTTCACCTGCCATGCCGGAGACTCAGGTTCGATTCCTGGTGTCTGCCCAAGCAAAAAAAAAAAACCAACTTGAACAAATTCAAAGTTGCAGAAGAATTTCAAATATTATACAAAGAACTTCAAATATGCTTCAGAGTCATCCATTGTTAACATTTTGCCACATTTGCATTATTACTTTTTCTGCTAATATTTGAGAGTTTATTTCACTAAGATGTTGAGCATTTATTTATTATAAGCAAAAATATATGACTATTAATCATGTATTTTTTAGAGTTGAATTATAAATTTTGATGAAGTACAAACTTACCAATTTATTATTTCAAGGGCCATGCTTTCAGTATTATATCTGAGAAGTTACTGGCATACCCAAGGATTTTCTTCTGAGATGTCCTAAAATTTGTGTACTTTTGTGTTTTACACTTAAGCCTATGATTCTTTTGAATAAACGATCTAGTCTAAGGACCATGTACATGTCCAATTGTTCCAGCCCCATTTGTTGATGTGGGCATCCTTTCTCCTTGAATTACCTTTCCTAACTTTCCTATGACTGTTTCTCTCGGCATATTTCTGTGAGTCCATTTATGGACTTTTTATTCGGTTCCCTTGATCTATTTTTTCTATTATTTCACCAAAGTCATACTGGTTTGTTCAATATAGAGTTATAATCAGACTTGAAGTCATGCAGTATCAATACTTCTACTTTGTTCTCTGTCAGTATTGTGTTAACTATTCTGGGTCTTTTGCCTCTCAATATAAACTTTAGCATAGATTTGTTGATATTGATAAAATAACTTGCTGGGGTTTTGATTGGGATTGCTTTGAATTTAAAGATCAAGTTGTGAAGAATGTTAATTACTCTGAGATTTTCTGTATATGAACATAGCATGTATCTCAAGATTTTCAATTTTCATCATAAATCTTGTATACATTTTATTAGTTTTGTACCTAAGGATTTCAGATTTTTGGATGCTAATACAAGGGGTGGTATGCTTGGAATTTCAGATTCCAGGTGCTCATTGCTGCTGCACAGAAGAGCAATCCACTTTTGTGTATTAACCTTGTATGCCTAACTTTCTTATAATCATGTATTAGTTCAAGGAGATTTTGTAAATTCTTTGGGATCATATCACTGGACAACAAGAAATGTTACTTTTCTTCCTCCTTAACTTGCATATATTTTATTTCCTTTACTTATCCAATTGCATTAGCTAGGGTTTCTGATATGATGTTGAATAAGAGTGGTAAAAGTAGGCATTCTTGTCTTGTTTCAATTCTTAGGGTGAAAGCATTTAGTTTGTCACAATCAAGTAAGATGATTTTTATAGATGTATTTTATCAATTTGAGAAAGTTCCCCTTTATTCCTAATTTGCTGAGAGCTTTCATCATTACTGCTGAATTTTGTCAAATGGTTTCTCTGCATCTATTGATAAGATCACAGGATTTTTCTTCTTCACCTGTTGATGTGATAGTTGACATTAATTGATTTCCAAATATTGAACCAGACTTGCGTATGTGGATCAAATCCCACTTGATGATCGTAAGTAATTATTTTTATGCACTGTTGGATTGGATTTGCTAATATTTTGTGGAGGGTTTATGTATCTGTGTTCATGAGAGATATTGGTCTGTAATTTAATTTTCTTGTAATATATTTGTCTGATTTTGGTATTAAGGTAATACTGGTCTCATCATATGAATGTTTTCTCTCTTTATTTTTCTTGGAAAGATTGTAGAGAATTGGTTTCATTTTTTTTCTTTAAAAATTTGGTTGAATTCACCAGTGAGATCAGTCAGGCCTAGTGGTTATTATTGAGTGATTATTGATTGCTTATACAACTTTTAATATATATATATATGGGCCGATTCCAATTATACTTTTCTTCTTGCACAAATAATTACAGATTAAGTTTAATAAGGAATTTCTCCATTTCATCTAAGTCACAAAAATTTTGGCAATAGAGTTGTTCAAAATATTCCTTTGTCCTATTAATGTTCATTGGATCAATAATGATAGTCACACTTTCATTTCTGATATTAGCAATTTTTGTCTGCTCTCTTTTTTCTTTTTTCATCAAGCCTATTGATTTTACTGATCTTTTTCAATGAACCAACTTCTGGCTCTGTTATTTTCCTCTACTGTTTTTCCTATTTTCAATTTCATTCATTTCTGCTGCATTTTAAATTTCTTTAATTCTTTTTAATTTGGATTTAATTTGTTCTTCATTTTCTAGTTTTCTAAGGTAGATAATTAATTTTGATTATTGATGCTTTTACCTTTCTTATTTTCTAATATGTATGTTCAATGGTATACATTTCCAAAGAAGCACCACTTTTACTGTATCCCCCAAATTTTAATGTTTTATTTTCATTTTCATTTAATTCAAACCAGATTTTTAATCACCAGTGTGCCTTATTTTTTGACCCATGCTTTATTTAGAGGTGTGCCATTTATCTCCAAATATTTGATTTTCCAGCTCTCTTTCTGTGGTTTATTTCCAGTGTAATTGAATTGTGGTCTGGTATCATACTTTATATGATTTCTACACTTTAAAGTTTGTTTAAGGGGTATTTTATGACTTAGGATTTGGTCTATCTTGGTCAATGTTTCTTGCATGCTTGAGAAGAATGTGCATTCTGCTGTTTTTGGATGAAATATTCCATAATTATCAATTAGAGCCACTTAATTGATGGTGTTTTGTAGGTAAACTACATCTTTACTGATTTTCTGCCTGCTGGATTGACAGTTACTGACAGAGAGATGTTGAAGTGCCTCACTATAATAGCACATTCGTTTATTTCTCTGTTGACTTCTCTCAGTTTCTGCCTCATGTTTTTTGACACTTGGTTGTTAGACACATATTCATTAAGGATTGTTAGGTTTTCTTGGAGAATTGACCCTTTTATCATTATACAATGATCCACTTTATCTCTGATAATTTCCTTTGCTTGGAGATGTTTTGTCTGAAAATATTTTAGATAGTAGCGCTTTCCTTCAGTTTTTGTTGTCATGGTATACAGTCTCTATCTCTTTAATTTAATCTGTTTGTGTATTTATTGTTCTGTCTTAGCCTTTGATAACAATCATTCCATCATATCTTGGCTAATGTCTTTATTTTTAATTTAGATATTGCTTTAATTATTGGTTACTTGGTGATATCTACCCATTTCATGTGACTTATTTGAAGATTTTCTCTTTCTTTATGATATATGATTGTTTTCATGCATTGAATGTAGACAAAAGATTCTTTTTAAGATACATGCTTTGAAATTACAATCTTTCTCAAATACATGGCTAAATGCCCTTCATTTATTTTGGAAATTATTATCCATTATATCATATAACTTTATTTTACCCTTTCTTATTACCATCTTTCTGATTCTTCAATTATATTTATACTACAATTTCCCATTATATTTCCTGTTCTTTATGCTATTTTTATGGTATTTTCGATAATTTATCTCTTTTTATTTCATTCTGGATATTCTCATTGACCTGCACTTCAGTTCATTGAATCACTTGTCAAAAGAAGTATGTCAGTTATTTAGCAAATCTGTTGTGTAATGAATTAGTCATTTTGTTCTCAGATTTTTGAATTCATTTTTGTTCTTCTCTTATCTGCAGGTCTTATTAATCCTTTCTTTTATTTTAGAATTTATAACCATAGTATTTCAAAGTTTCTTTCACATGACCTCACTGTAAAAGTTGATTTTGAAACTGATTCTTAATTTTTTCTTCTTTTCATTTTGTTTTTTTCTTTTGGTATCTTGATTTCTCATATTCCTGGTTATTATTTTTTTTTTTTAAGTATTTTTTTATTTTTTTTTTTGTTTGTTTGTTTTGTTTTTGTTTTGTTACATGGGCTGGGGCCGGGAATCGAACCGGGGTCCTCCGGCATGGCAGGCAAGCACTCTTGCCCGCTGAGCCACCGCGGCCCGCCCCCTGGTTATTTTTTATTGGAATACTGGACATTGTATATAGAAAAAAAAAATGGAAGCAAGCCTAAGGCTAGAATTATGCTTGTCTTTCTCCAGTGAAGGTGCATGGTTGTTTCAGGTAAATGACCAGTGACGTTAGAAGTTTCCAATCACTTTAATGTATTTTTAGGACTTGTGATGTTTTGAAAGCTCCTGTGAGGACTTTACTATTCCTAGTTACCATTTTTAATATTAGGTTGTCCTTTGAAGTTCCAACTTAAAATATGTGGTGCTTATCATGGATCTAAGTTCCTTAGAGGTATATGATCTCATTTTTATGTCCACATATAATATATATATGAGGCATTCAGAAATTCTACAATTCCCTTCAGTCTCTCAAATGCATTTTCCCCAATTAGTGGAAAATGCCTCCCAAAATGCTGGGCTCATTTCTGTAGATATCTTTCTTGAAAGAGATTCTGTAGATATCTTTCTTGAAAGAGCTTCTGTAATTCATCCCAAATTTCCTAGGTGATTTCATCAGATTAATTGTTCTATATTAATTTATCCACCATTACCAGAAGCAATAATTTGCAGAAGAGTTTTAGTGAAGGAACATGTGCAAAGACAATTAGAAGAAAGAATTTTTTTTTATAATATATTAAAACATATTAATTGGAAACTATCTCCAAATATGTAAATATTTCAGGAGTGTTGTTTTAGGATATAGCATTAAGATATGAAAATTAGTCATGCATTAATAAAAGATTTTCACTATGCTAACTAAATATATAGAGTTCTTTTTGAAAAACTGAAAACCAGAAAAAAGTGTAGATCTTTATTCCTTAGTTTGGATAGCAAATGGTATTTCTCAATAAATCATATGACTGTTTATAACTTCTTTGACATTTGTCCTTATACTTAATTCTTTATCTGCAGCTCCTTTTCTAGCATTTTTTTTACTTTAAACATTCAAAAGGAAAAGCATCGCTTTATCAGTGCATCCTGAAAATTGACTAATCTGTTAAACTTCTGAAGAAGAATATCTTAAGAAAAGACAGCATCCCACTGGTTCACTCCAGGATTTCTGTTTACCAGTATTTGACACATGTTATAAATAAGGGCTTAATAAGTTATGATTATGCTCTAGCATATCTATGGGTAGAACTGTGGCTTAACACAAATTCACCCAACTGGTAATTCTCAAACATATGCAAAATATACTATAAAACAAAATTTAAAATAAAAGCTGTGTACCATAAATGCACTAAAGTATAATAGTAATCCGAAAGAAATTATTGAAACACCAATTTATTTTAGAGAAAGTCTCTTGAGTTTATATCACCAAACTGAATAAATTTATTTAAGATGAACATATATTGCTCAGAAGAAAAACTTCCCTGTAGAATTTGTTCAGTTTCCTTCCTTTAATTATCCAATTACCAAAGCTGTATCTATTTTTTTATTTCTCTTCTTTAAAACTTGGCACTGTGTATATCAAGAAGCAATTTCTCTAATTAAAAAAAAAAAGGTGGTGCAACAACAACAAAAAGAATTATCTGAGCTGTTTAAACCATTTCAAAGCCGGTAGTTTGTTTTCAGGTTTTAATCAGAGCCTTCCATTCTTGGACATTTCTTCCTTTTCCTCATTCTAGTTAATGTCTCTTGAAGTTCTTATCCACTTCTCAGACTCACAATCACACTTTCTAATTCAGATCCATTTCCTGGGTTCTATACTCACTTTAAACCTAATGTTCCATTGGTTTCTCAGATCCTTAGGTGACACAGGTAAACCTTTTATCATCCTCTTTCTCTGATCTCTCTCTTCTTCCATAACATATTACTCATTTTTATGATAAATTACATCCTCTTCTACCCTAAGGATAGAAGTATGATTCAGCTTAGGCTCCTTCCCTTCTCTCAGCCAGTGGCTCTAAAAGAATTGTCAACTACACGAGGGGACCTCTTTGCAGAGGTCCAGACCTCTCTCTCAAATGCTGCGCAGTTTCCATGTTTCCACTACTCGGCCCCACACATTCTAACTTCCTTGGCTTCTCTGATCTCCAACACTGTCTCCTTCACTCAGCAATACTGTTAGGTTTTGAATGAGTTCTGTCTTCTGTGCTGGATACTGGAAACTCTCCAGAGAGCAAACTGTACTCCTTGAGATGATCTCAAGTGTTTGCCTCCTCACAGGAATCACTACCACATACATGAAAACAGTATATATCCATGCATGCATATGCACACACATGTACACATATGTGGAGGACTGGTTGCTTAATGTAGGATGGTAAATCTAGTCCCTTTTATTCCTTCCTGGCCAGAAATGTATGAAAATGAGAATTTCTACTTTAGTTATATATCTCTGTATAAACTCAGTAAATTAAACAAATCTCTACGTTCCACTATACCAACAACTTTCACATTTATTTCTTTTAACAAGCTAAGTGGTAACTGTGAAGGAGTGAGAGGGGAAAGTTGGAAAAGTCACGTGTTACCTATCGGGTATGGAGACAGGGATTGATGAGGCTTGCTACCACCCAGCACATCCTGTGGTCTGTGCTTGCAGATACCTTTGGGTCACTCTTCAACAAAGGGTGGGTAATCGTATGGTAAGTACACTGTGCTCCTCAATCAGGTGAGCAGACTTGGAAGGAGTCAACACTCAACTGGGTCCAGTGGATTAGTCTCATCTGCTAATTAGATATTAATTGGATGCTATGCTCTTTTAATGCCTTGCTTTCTATTTGTTTGCTGTTTTTACCAGTCATATTTTGGTTGGTTCAACCAAATGGTACACAAGTCATTATGTCATTGGTTATATAAATTACACAGCACCTTATCAATACATTCTAGAACGTTTAAATACCTTCTAGAAATTGATAACAACTTTGGGGGAGGGTGCAGAAGACATGATGTTCATTGAGACAGCCAAATGCTTATTTTAATGGGGTAAATACAATTTCAATGTTAGGCGTATTTGATCAAAACATATCTTCAAGCAAAAGATCTTTATTGGTGGAGAAGTTCGTTTATCAAGTTAAGAAGTTTGTTTATCACTCCTATGCAAATGTAGGATGAAGTATTTTAACAAAATCTCATTTCACATATCACATTCCAAATAAAGTGACAGAACTGAAAGTAGAAATGAACAAATGCACAATTATAGTTGGAAATTTCAATATCTCATTCTGAATAATTGACAGTACAAATAGAAAATCAGCAAGTGCATAAAATCCGTAAACACTATCAACAGTGTCTTCTAATTGACTTTTATTAAGCATTTGGCCCAACAGCAGCAGGATATCTTTTTGCTATAAATGCACATAAAATATTTACCAAAATAGAGTAGACTCTGGGCCACAAAACAAGTATCAATAAATTTAAAATGATTGTAATTATTAAAAAGTTTATTCTATATGAATACAGATTTAAATTAGAAAAGTGTATAGGAATGACTTTCACAAAATAAATTTTACACTTTAAACCACAAACCCTGCTGGAAGAATTACAGATCTAAATAAATGGAAAACAAATACCGTGTTTACAAATTGTATGACAAATTATTACAATAAATTGACAATTCCATCTAACTTGATCTGTAGATTCAATGCTATCAAATTCAAAATCCCAAACACGCTTTCGGGGAAGTAGGAGGAAGAGAAAATTACATGGTGATTCTAAATTTTAAGTGAAATGCAAAGGAAAAATGTTGTGAAAGTAAAACTAACATGGAAAGCTAACGCTGTCTAATTTCAACATTTACTATAGAGCCACAGTAATAAAGACAATATGGTATTGTCATAAAGATAGAGAACCTGGTCAATGGAAAAGAAAAATCCCTACGGATGTGGAGTTCTCATTTTTTTCAAGGAAAGATTGGGGTTACTTGTTGAAATTGAGAAATTATTGCTGAATATGCTCTTTTTTCTTTTTTGGTAAATTTCTAATCCCAAGGTTTGTTATAAAGGTCATTTGAGAAAAACCTCAAAAATTAGAAAGATCACAAGTTTTTATAGGTTTTTGAGGGAGATTACAAATATAATCAATGTGTGGTTGTTGGCACTAGCTGAAATAACATGGTTAATTGAGAAGACAATGTCTATTTTAAAGAGTTGATATAAAAAAAAGTAAAGTAAGACTACAAGAAATTTATAATTCTGCTGCATGAGAAGTAACAGAAAGGCTTCAAGTTAATGACAAGAAGTCAACGTATAAAAGACCATTAGGGCTGTATTTGAATATTGAAGAGAGTAAATAATGTACTCTTGATAGAATTGGTGATCCATTTCTTTAGAACAAATGCAACTCAAAATAAGGTAAACTTTCAGATATTGTGAGTTGCCTGAAGATAAAATAAAATAATAATGAAGTAGGTTTATTTTACTGGTTGTACTCTAAGACAGCCTGCATGCCCATTTAGAAAAGCAATTTAAAACACCTCAATAATCAGATGAGTCATTAAAAGCAATTTTAAATTTGAAGTTACTTTATTTTCAGCATTATAAACTATCTTCAGGCTTGCGGCACCTAGTGACTTTGCCCCATCCCTGACTTAGCCTGCACTACTTGTAAATCAGATTTTAGAGTCTTCCTTTTGAGATAATAAAACAGTTAACTTTTTGAGCCCCTATTTAATTGTTTTATATCAAAATTTTAAAACACGTAGAACAAATGAGCATTACCAAATAACATTTAATAAATTTTCTGTGGAAAAATGCTCATTAAGTATGTAGTCTAAAACAAGCTAAATAATAATAGTTAATATTTCAAGAGTTTGTAAATATTTGATCCCATAATAGAACTGTAAAAGAAGCTGAGCTCAAGAGCTATCATCCTTGTTCCGTGAACAGACACTGTATCAAAGATCAAGTGAAAAGAAATAGTTATCCTATCTGGGAGCTAATCACTAGTAAATTCAATTATTTTGAACAACTTCATGAATATGATTCTTGAGAGAGAAAAGCTGTGTAAACTTCAAGTTATACCAGTGGCAGTATCATAATATTTGATCTTCCTTAAGTGCTAAAATCCTGAAGGAACTTATCAAACATGAGAAGATTGTCTTCTTATGCAGCAAACTAATAGCTGGGAAAATGAACTTCCTCTTCTCAAATACTTTTGCCAAGTAATATTTTAGCATGAATACTTATGTTTGGACAACGTCTCTCGGATTTAAATGATTACATATATTTGCAGTGAAATTCAGTACTTCCTTTTCACATCTGAAACTCCTACGTAGATAAATTGTGATCTGCCCAATGGCTTTAATTATTTAACATTGCTGTTTAAGCGCAGTTTGGATGAATATAAGACAATCCGCTCTCAGATATTGACCAATCACGTAAAACTCTGTGGGCTTGAGAAAATTTCCCTATTTCAATGAGTCTGAGTATCCTTATTTGTAAAATGGAAATAAAAGTAGAAGATAATATCTACATTGTGAAATGTTGCTGAGAACTAAATAAGAGAAAGGGACAAAAAACTAAAAATGCATTTGAAGAGTTTTAGCCAATTTTAATAAATTTCACTAATTCTAGTTCTTTTTCTATCAGTCCCTTTTCTTCTTTGACCAACGTTCAGCAAACTGCTCCTAGGAACCAAAGCTAGCCTGCTGTCTGCTTTTGTAAATAAAGTCCATTAGAACATGTAGCACTGTGATGCTCACTTCTGTATTTTCTATGATTGGTTGCAACCTTGAAAAGCCGAGACAGAGACCATATGGCCGGCGGAGCAAAAAATATTTACTATCTATATCTTTAAAATAAATGTTTTCTGGGGGCGGGCCGCGGTGGCTCAGCGGGCAAAGTGCTTGCCTGCCATGCCGGAGGACCTCGGTTCGATTCCCGGCCCCAGCCCATGTAAAAAACAAACAAACAAACAAAATACAATAAAACAAGAAAATGTTTAAAGATGTTTCCTTTCCTTCCTTCCTTCTCTCTGTCTTTCCTTCCCTTCCTCCCTAAAAAAAAAAAATAAATGTTTTCTGACCCCGTGTTATAGTCGGCTACAGAAATTTGTGAATATGCTGAATTATAGCACAGCTGTTTCTTAAAAAATTCATAATTTTTATTACTGCACAATCATTCTCAAATACATTAAATCATTTAATGTAACATTCTCAATAATGTAATCCTTATATATATATTTGAGGTTATTGATATTGTTTCTATAAACATTAATTTGTTCCACCACTAAATATCTTTATACACAGTGAATATGCCTTTGATGTATTGAGTATTTTCTATAATATTTCCCACAGAAATAGAGAATGTGACTTTTCTTATACCATTCTTATCAATGCTGCAGGCTTTTCTAAATACATTAAAATAAAAACTGGTTTATAATGTGGTCGTTATTCTTGAAGGCATACCTGTATTAGAACATTAATAAATTTTAACGTATGTATTTTCTGTCATTCACTGGCAGAAAAAAAAATTTATTTATTTACTATATGCTGCTGTTTTTTTTTTCTTTATTTGAGGCATATCTTTCACCCATTTACTGCGCCCATAAATTTTTTCACTAAAAGTTGCTTATGAAAACATTTTTCTCCAAATTCATTTGACAGAGATTTTCTTCGATAAAAAATTACTTGATATTCAGTGTGATTAGACTTCTTGCTAAAAGCATTCCCAAATCATAGCTTTCATTCATGCACATATTTTCACATCTATGCAATGTCTTTTGTTGGTAAAGTCTTCTACACGTTTTCAGTTATCTAATGTTGCATGAGAAAACCAGTATAAAATTTAGTAGCTTAAAACAATAGTCTTTGCTTATCATGGGTTCTGTTAGTAAGCAACTGGGAAATGGTTCAGCTGGGGTCTGTCCTTATGACCAAGTTGTAGTCATGTCAGTGGGGATGTCTTAGACTTATCAAATATGAATTGAATATCTCATCAGATTTGATTTTGGGAGAAAAGCATACACACATTTACTGCACAACTAAGAGTTCTCCCCTGAATGAGTTTTGAGACTTTTTTTGAGGAATGCCTTGTTCTGAAAGACTTTGCCAGTCCTGCATCCAGAGGGCTTCTCTGAATCCATTTTCTGATGTCTTTCCAAAGATTTATCCCTTAAAATCTCCTGAAGTGTTTCCCTTCTGTGTGAGTTCTCAGATGTCTAAGACATGAATGATTTCTACAACCTTTCCCATGTTCCCTGCATATATAGGATTTCTCCCCTGCATGTGTTATATATTACTTACCAAGATCTGCTTTGTTCTACAGTCATTCCACAAACATTGCATTCACAGGGTTTCTTGTCTGTGTGAGTTTTCTGATGAACGTTCACAGCAATGTTTCATAGCAAATGTTTCTCCACAGTCACGACATCCATTGTGCTTTTCTCCAGGGTGAATTCTCAGATGTCTGTCAAGTTCTGACTTATGGCTAATGGTTTTTCCATATTTGTGACCCAGGTGACATTTTGCTTTACTGTATATTTTGTTGCACTCAGTAGGGAGAATTGATTTCCCATGTTTACTGATTTCTTCAGTATCCCTTTTGCATAGATATTTATTCTGAATAAGTAAATCTGAATTATGTTTTAAGCCTGTTCCATGTGAGTAACATGTGTGGATTTTTTTTTTCTTAAAGACCTAAGTTTTATACCTAGATAAAGTTTCTCCCTTAATGTATCACACTCTTGAACTCTCTCCATATTTTTAAGGGAATCTTGATTCTCCTGGTGCCAAGATATATGAAGGTCACTTTACAGATTTCAGGACAGTAGTGTTGTCTTGTTTTTTTTTTTTTTTTCTACTTTCCATTACTTTTTCCCTCTTTCTGACTTTAGGGATGCATCTTGTTTGGATCCTGGATAGCCAAGGAACACCAGGTCACTGTAGTTTTCCAACATCACATCTCTGTACATGTCCTTCAGAGCAGGACCAGCAGCTGCCACTCCTCCCAGGACTACACAGCCATGTCAGGAAAACTTCTCTTAACATCTTCAGCCAGCTGCAATGGTGTCCCTGCAGCTGTCTATAGCACAGTTGCTTTTAATATGTTTATTAACTCTATTCTAATACACCAATGGATTTTGAAAATCATGTTTATACTTTTCAATTTATTATTTTATCACTTATTAGACTTCAATATCTGCAGTCAAATATTGATTGTAGATACATAAATTTTTGATTTTCTTATCACAAATATTGACTATAACTATACTGATTTGTGATTTTCTAATATTTAAATTGTAAAGATCTAGTAAAATTTTCACAGTTTTATAAGTTTGTAAATTTCCTATGAGTTCTGCTATTAGTCAGCTGTCAACTGTTCTCTTACCCAGTCTTCTTTCGACATTATTTTACACTTAATTTCTGGCAACTGATATGTTTCAATTTTGAATCTCCTCTAGATTTATAAAGAATGAGGGTAGCTCGTGTTCCACTAGTGTGCAAATATAGAAAATAACCCTCTTTCCTGCGTGGGAACCACCCCAAAGCAGAAGTGAAGGGACTTGGATTAATGTCCTATTCAAGATATGGCTTGCCTGTCTTTAGTCAGTAAGCCCTGAATATGAGGGATTTTTGTTGTTGTTAAAAATGTGTTTTCTTTTCTTTTCACTCAAATTTAAATATTTTTGCTCTAACAGTTTGAGTTCAATGCATACTTTCTCTCATTTTTAAAATGTGTTCTTCTCTCTTGTGTTTCTGTATTGAGAAGTTGATTTTATGAATTTATTCCTGAGCATGATTTAAAGTACATCCTATTGGCATTAAAGCATAGAATTCACTATGTATTATATACTTAAAAGTATTTGATTTGCCTCTTGATTTATTCAAGCATTAGTTTTGAGAAAAAAAACATTAATGGATGTTGTGTTAAGTTTATAGGTGGGAGGATTTGCTTTCTGTTTGCTACTAATTTCAAGACTTTTTTTTAAGGGTGTCAGTGTGTAAAAACACATTTATATATATATACTACATATATATTTCATGGAATGTTTCTGAGAGTTAATTATAGGTGGTATACTTTTTCAAATATTTTTGTCAGAATTTATGGATACCTGAACATAAATAGCTATTTCTGATACAGTTTGAAATGCATGTCTGTGTATTTATTCAGCCAATTTATGTGAAAATATATGTACTGTTTGATTTATTGTTTCAGATGCTATGTTTTGGGGTGTGTAAAGACTGTAGCTATATATATTGTCTGATTTTACCCTTCACAATTTATCCTGTTTTAGTCCTTTAAAATATTATTTGCAATTTTCTGATTTGAATATGACTAATTTCCTTATTGTTTTCTGGCCAATCACATGCTTCTATTAGTTTTCTTGCCTTTATTTTTCAACCAATTCTTACATTTAGTTATGACTTTGTATATTCAGTAGGAATTTTTCCTGGGTAATTTTGAGCTCTTTTATTGATTTATGTCCTCCCTTATTTTAGCAAATTTTCATCTGTTATATTTTGGCCTGTTTTTCTTACATTTCTTTTGTTTTGTCTTAGAAGAATATAAATTATTATTATATTAAATATGGTTTGTCTGCCACTTTATTTTTCAATTTTCTACTTTGCTTTCAGTTATTAGCTTTATTTTTCTTGACTTTTTCTCAAATATAACATTAAATATATCTGAATGTTTTCATTTGTCTTCTTTCTTTCCTTTTTCTTTTTCTTTCTTTCTTCCTTCCTTCCTCCCTCCCTCCCCCCTCCCTCCCTCTGTTGCTTCCTCCTTCCTTCCTTCCTTTCTTCACTTTCTCTCTCTTTCTTTTGCGTCTTCTAGCATAATGGAATTATTAGGTTATTTCTATTGAATACTGCCTTTGTAATGACTTATCTAACCTTTTATATTTTTGTGTCTCTGACTTATTTCTAGATAACTTATACACTGTTGAATTTATTTGCTTCTTTCTTTGCTGAACATATGTATGGTTTACTCCTATGCATTTTTTCTTTATGATTTTGCTTGGTTGATTTCTGTTTTTTCTCCCCAGTGGTATTTGTCATGGATTCCATGTAGGTTCTGATAATTTATTATAACATGTAAAGCATGCCAACCTGCTTAGTTGCAGCAACAACTTGTTAAAAGTATAGTGAAGGGGGATAAGAAAAAGCAAGAACTAAATACAATCCCCTAATTTCAGTCTCTGGATTTAACTACCCAGTCTGTACCCAAATGTCATGTTTCAGTGTACACACACACACACACACACACACACACACAGTCACACACACTCTCTCACACACAAATGCACACTCATACACAACTCACAAACATTCTCTTACGTGCAAATATGCACACACACATACACTGATTTTGTAAACCATTCATTTTCTTCATAGTTTCTTCATAGATCTCCTGAGTTCCTTAGATTAGCACTTCTCCTTTGCCAAGTGGTATCTTACGGTTGGAATTACTCCTTTGTACTACTTGCCACCTTGATGGCAGCCTGTGTCCATTATTTCATTTGTTCCTCCTTTGATCTTACCCAGCTTTCAGCAGCCATATTCAGCTTGAAAACATGCATTCTTCAATTCTGGGAAATGCTTTTCCTTATTCTTTTCATGATTTCTTTTCCAGCTGTTGCTCTATCCTTTCTGGAACTTGTTTTATTTCAGAATTAAAATTCTAGACTCTATATTTCATGTTTCTTACTTTAATGAATCATAATTAAATTTCAGAATGCTTAAAATACTTTGTTTCGGGATCTAAGGTAATTCCAAGAGTTTTTATTCTAGTTTACTAGTAAGTTTTCAGTAACACCTATCCTATTTTAAAACACTTGTCTCTTTATTTATTTTTGTGTCATTTTTTGTTAAAATTCGTGAACCTTTTCTTATTCACAGTTTTCTTATTTTTAGCAGTTTCAACAACATTAAATTTTTATAGTGTTTTCTTGTTAAATATACTGTGTCTTTTGTTTCTTCATTAGATTTTTCTAAGAGGTAGCCACGTTTTTTTTTTTCCTCTTTATCCTTCAAGTTATTCAATCATATTAAGTCTTCAGCAATATTTTAACAACTGCATGCTCAACTTTGAATAAACCCAATTTATTGCCCCGAAAGGAAAATGCTTTCCATAAGCAGATGTTTGGGGGACAATTCCCGATTGTTCTGGAAGCTGGCGGGCTGCAGCGATGAGGGAGATCTCAGAGGGGAGCATTGGACCTGCTCAGTAATTGTACAGTTGCACTGTCTTCTCCTTCCTCCAGAAAACTGCCATATGATTCTGTTTCTGAAAAACCTTCTCTGTATCATTTCCATGAGCTATTTTAGTTTCCAGTAGGTTGGGGGGCCATGGATATAGATAAAGTTTTATCACAAATTGGCTCTTTGTGGAAGAAAAGAATCATCCTAGCAGAATCGGGGATTCTTTGTGTGAATCTAAGCTATTATCTACCACAGAAATACTATTAATAGCTTTTTGATCAATAGGTTCTTCTACCATAAGAATGTCAATATAGAACTGTATGAGGAAAAATAGTGCGTTAATTAATCTCTCTCTCTCTCTCTCTCTCTCTCTCTCTCTCTCTCTATATATATATATATATATATATATATATATATATTTATATATGTAATCATACTAGAAACCTAGAAATGTATTAACACCCTTACCTGAATATCACTTAATAATTTTCTGGAATTCTTTTCAATTCAGTATAAAAATCCGAACTTCTCAATTTTAAATCTCTTGTTTTATAATAACAATTCCACTGTAAGATACACAAAAAAGGTATGCATAAAAAAAAGGAGACAGTATATCCCTAAACAGAGAGATTAATTATTATTAAAGTATAACCTCCCATACCACATCAAATATTTATTTAAGAAAACTACAAATGAAATCCAGAATGCATTTTTCACTTTGAAATTAATAATATTATTCTAAAATGCATCTGGACTAATGACCAGGTGAAAATATCCTATTGACAGGATGATTTTTACTCATTATAATAAAGCATTTAAAATTTCTCTCTCTCCCTCTCCCTTTTTCACTTCCTCTCTCCCTCTCTCTCTCTGAAGAAAGGGCATGTTTATGCCACTGGTACAGTTTTACTAGTCAGTTTTCTGTTAGTCCAGCTGAAATATTTTCTAAAGAAAAATAACAGTGTATCTTTAGCTCTGCGCCTAATCAAAAATAAATACACCTTGGTCAAATGTATAAATTCAAATGCCTTACACCACAGAAATTTTAATAAGAGGTATTTACATTTTAGAATACTGAGAAAGTTGGGACTTTCTAAACATGAATCATAAAGACATTATCAAAGACTTAATAAATATGTAATGTCATAAACAGTTCAAACCAACCACAATGTTAATGACAACATTCAATATGGCAAGGAAACTTAAAAACTAAATGAATTTTACAGCACTGTTGAAGGTAACAATGTAGTGGACAGCTGCATTTTCTGCCTTAATAGCCCCATTTCCCAGTCGGATAGAAATCCTTTCCTCTGGGGATCCATTCTTTCCCCTATTGGGTGCCAATCCTCCTGCTTTTGAAGTATTTTGGGAATGTAAATAGAAGGCAAATTATGCAATAATTACTCAAAATATATATTTGAAGTAAATTCTTTTTATAAATGAAGAACTATTTAAAATCTATATGAAAATAAAGGAAATATCTGAATTTGGAGGCATTTAAGATGGTGTCCCTTAAATTTTAGCTCAGAATATGGAAAACTAGCTGGAGTCTATATTTTCTTCATCTTTTACTTCTGAGTCTGGCAATATCACTAATATCTGGCCAATTGAATGCAGGGAAAAGTGATGTTTTCAGTATCTAGATCTTGAGTTTTAAAGCTACTTGTATGCGCTGCATTTCCTCTTTCCTTTTTCCTGCTAGTGGGGGAAATGAGAAGAAATTTAACAGCTGCCTTGGGCTTTGAGGGGAGAACACAATTTGGGGAACAAGAAGCAAACCCCATCAACGTTGAATTCTTTGTTCTTCTCTTATGTAAGAGAAAAATGAACTCCTACCTTGTTTGCACCATGGTATTTTGATATATACCTTTTTATATCATCTTAGACTGAGCCGTAACAATTATAAATAGCAGCATCAGTATTATCAGTTTGGTAATGTGACAAGAAATTGTTTCATCATTTTGGATGGAAATTTGGTAATATATATTAACAACCTTAAAAATGTGACTTCTCTTTGACTCAGCAATTCAACTTCAGAAATTAATTCAAAACAAAACAAAACAAAAAAACCCCAGCAACATAAGTATCAAAGATGATAGCGTAAAGTCGAAAATTTTAAAAAAGTGTTTGCTCATTTATAAAGAATTGGCTAAATGCATTTTTCAGCACTGTTTAAGGTAACAGTGTAGTGGACAGCTGCATTTTCTGCCTTAATAGCCCCATTCCCCAGTCGGATAGAAATCCTTTCCTCTGGGGATCCATTCTTTCCCCTATTGAGTATCAATCCTCCTGCTTCTGAAGTATTTTGGGAATGTAAATAGCTTACTAATTCCTCACTGGTAAAATTCGACAATTGCTGCTTAACTGGGCTGTAGAAACACATGTACTCTATACTCAAATTTGTCTTATCTCTTACCTTGTTTTAAAAAGACAACAAAAATACTCTTACTCCTAATGTTTTCCAACATTATTGGTTCAGATTTCCTCCTTTAAGTTATTACATATTTCAGCATAAACTGCAGAGCTGGAGTTACTTTTGATATGTAGTCTTTTGATTGTTATCTGAAAATTCCGGAAGAATCATTTTAGTTCTTTCGCAGAGTTGCCTTTTATTTCTTATTCCAAAAAGTGATGTTAAGAAAGAAAGCAGGAGTTCAGTGTGGCTTAGTATGAACTACAAATGGGATATTTTCTCTTTGAGGTCTTTTGTCTAAACTAATTTTTTAACTAAAGAAATATTTAAAGAAATAATAATAACCTCCTTATCAGTGTCAATATTAGAGGAATGTTTTCTTTCTTCTTTAAAAGTAGGCTCTAGGGCAGGCAATGGTGGCTCAGTGGCAGAGTTCTCGCCTGCCATGCTGGAGACCCGGGTTCGATTCCAGGTGCCTGCCCCGCCCCAGAAAAAGAAAAAAATATATATATGTAGGCTCTAAGCTTCTTAAAGTTAAGTGTTCACGAAAGTTGTAATCTATAAAATGCAGGTTTTATTAAGTTACAGACTAAATGAGATAAATTAAATTATGGGAGTACTTGAAATTATGGTACTAAAATTTTGGAAAGTATTTTTATGGGAAATATAAATGACAATTTCCTGTAATCATTACATTGGATCAATGCAGTATATTTAATCAAAGCATAAGTTTTTGTTTTATTTTTGTTTCTTGCATTTTAATGTCTCTGAAATAGGCATGTGTCTTAGAATATATTTCATCTTATCAATGCTATCAGCCATGACACAATCATTACAGAGATGTCACTGCTTGAGTATATATAGATTTGGTCAGAGCTGTTCAAGTGTTTACCTTTACAATTAAGCTGTTTGCATTGTTGACAAGCCAAGAGTGGAGTTAGTTTACTCTAAAAGGCATCAAAGACATTACAATATTAATTGGAAATAAAACTAAAGGTACTCTTTATATATTTCTAGCAGAAACTAGAGGAGAGTGGCATGAATTAAAAAGCAAAGAAAGTGGCAGAAATTTCACACTAATGGAGCAAATATTCATGGTTGGAAAAATAATCACTATTTCTAACTCTTTGCAAAGCACAAAGAAGTGCTTTATTGGAAACTAAGAAAGGATAAAACATTCATGTAAAAGAAGCTAGGTTAAGAAAGTTTTACTTGTATACATGCCATGCAATGCAAATGAAGGCACTGCTAGATCTTTCATATAAATGCATTTCACACCAATGGTTGGCTGGAAAAAATTGATGAGAAACTTTGTATTATAATTTAATTGGCAGCATTTTTATTTATTAACAGAATAAAAAAGATACAACATATAATCAATGATGTTTTAGCTTTTATAAGAATAACATTGAATCCACAAAACATAAAAAAGAAGAACATATAGGAAAAAATTCAAAATAGTCTCAATATTCTCACTAATGCCTCTTTAGTTTCAAGACTCTCTTTCTAGGAGCTTTGTTAACACTTAAAAAATAGATTTTTGATCTAACATACACCTATACACAGATAAACTCCATATATAGAGATGTTTTGAGAGTGTGTATATATATATATATATATATATACTGTGTATATACCATATTTATATATTAATACATATCTGGGTTTATGTGTAGAGATAGACGATAGGTAGACATATACTAGATATTCAATTGTTTTTACCAAGGCAACCAAATGCTTGTTTTCATAAAAAATAATTTTGTATCATCCTTGCTAACTGACAGTTTTTGAAGTGCAAAATGAAACTACCATCTGATACTTCAAAGGAAGAATGTTATGGTAAACTGTTACACTTATGCAAATTCCTCAAAGGATAACACCTTTGTACAATAAATATAACCTTTGTATTTCCACAGTTATGTGAGGAGAAATGACTTAAATGTAATAGTTTGCTAAGTACATAAAGAAAAATAGAGTTGTTACTAGTTTGCATCCCATACAACATGCTGTGATAAATATATGCACCCAAATGCTCTTAAGTTGAATATGGATTTAGCTCAACATTCTTAACATATTCAAAGTGACAGGTCCATGGCAGGGTACCGCTCTTATAAGCAGGTGAACAGTGTACCCCTGTGGATAAGCAGGTGAAGATGTGCTGCTGTGGAATCAACAGGAGCTCGGCATTGAACCTGTCTATTGAACATATGTTCACTTTAAAAAATCAATGTTACGTTCATTTTCTATTTTCTTTCTAAATTCCTTGAGATTTTAGATATTAAACATGCTCTATCATCTTAATTTGGCAATTTTCCAAAAACACTGAAGAAGTTACTTAAATATTATCCATATGTTATATCATTATTTTTATCATATTACTTTATAAAGGGTTTTATGTAATTAGAAGTCTTCATAAAAATCATTAGAACAGAGAAATAAAAAGATACAATGCTTCTGACTCATTGTTTTGCAAACAACTTCAGGGTTATTAGTATAGCCCATAAGTCATTTCCTTATGTTCTTTGTTCTATTTTATCAGAAGTTTTTCATTTGTAGTTTACAAACCACTTGGATATTTATGGCTAGAGCTCAAAATTTCTTCAAACTTGAATGAGAAAAATGTATTTCCTATGTTCACTGACATCTAACTGAAATGTTGCATCATCATTAAATTTAAGAACATAGGATAAATTAACAGTAGTGTGAGAGATATCTTTGAATTTGTTCCCAAAAGATATAAAAATATTTTCATAATATTATATTACCTATTGTGCTGGTCTGAAGGGTGTATGTACCCTAGAAAAGCTATGTTTTAATCTAAATCCTATTTCATAAAGGCAGAATAATCCTTATTCAGTACTGTGTGTTTGAAGCTGTAATCAGATCATTTCCCTGGAGATGTGATTTAATCAAGAGTGGTTGTTAAACTGGATTAGGTGATGACATGTCTCCACCCATTTGGGTAGGTCTTGATAAGTTTCTGGAGTCCTATAAAAGAGGGAACATTTTGGAGAATGAAAGAGATTCAGAGAGAGCAGAGCAGAACGACATAGCCACAAGAAGCAGACTCCGCTAACCATTGACCTATGGAGATGAAGAAGGAAAATACTTCCTGGGGAGCTTCATGAAACCAGAAGCCAGGAGAGAAAGCTAGCAGACGATGCCATGTTCGCCATGTGGCCTTCTCACTGAGAGAGAAACCCTGAACTTCATCATCCTTCTTGAATGAAGGTATCTTTCCCTGGATGCCTTAGATTGGACATTTCTATAGACTTGCTTTAATTGGGACATTTTCTCAGCCTTAGAACTGTAAACTAGCCACTTATTAAATTCCACTTTTTAAAAACCATTCCATGTCTGGTATATTGCATTCTGGCAGCTAGCAAACTAGAACACCTATAGACATCATTACATGAAAAATATAATAGTTATTACATAATGTAGACTAGATATGGAAATATATCTGGACTAGAGTGGGGATAGATAATATTAGAGTACAGTGAAATAGTCATTGTAATTAACGAGTGTTTCCGTAAGATTAGGCTAGCCATGATGTGGTAACAAACAATAGCCCAAATCTTAGAGACTTGAAATATTTATTTCTCATGCAACATTTTCATTGTGGATATGTCCCGTCTTGCTTCCTAGGTCCAAGCTGATGAAATAGCTCCAATATGGAACACAATAAGTATGGGAACAAAAAAGAGACAGCATAGCAAATGGCACCTTTCTTTTAAAGCTGTTCATTCTGCAGAAAATGAAGACGTCACTCAAGATCAACTTCACTGCTAATTTTCATGACTAAGTTGCCTTCCCTAGGAAGAATCACTGAATATTTATGGATTCTCAGTCAAAAGAAAAGTTGAGAGTAGTAAAGAATAGTGAAGCTGTTTTCATTTATTTTCAACAAATACTTATTCCCTGTTGCATTTGAGACAGTGTGCTAAATTCTGGTAAAAGAGTGGTGATGGGTATAACCAATTCCCCTACACAAATATACCTTACAGAGTCACAAACAAGATAGATATTTCAACAAAAATTTCAATAATGCATGACAAATAAAAGGATAAACTACATTACACAGGTGGGGATAGAGTTAAGAGGATGTGTTCAAAGAACGCTCAAGAAGGGGAATATCAATGCCTAATGATGAGTTGGATTTTTTTTATATTTAAGAGACGAAATATTCAAGATGATTCCTGGGTTTCTAATTTGGAAACATAAAAATAATTTTATTCATATTTTGTCATTTAGATCAATTGTTCCCTCTGGAATTGAGGTTATGCTGAATTCTTGTGAAAACTTTTATATAACTTATTACTTACCTAGGTAATAATTCATGTGATGGCAATTTATCCAGCAATGATGTCTCTGTATTTATTAGAAGATTGTAGAGTAAAGAGGGGTAAAACTACTTAAGAATATTTTGCTGACTAATGGTCCTTAACATTCTTTCTTAGGGTGAAAAAATGCCTGTTACCATCTCATTAGGCAGTGGGGTGCAGTAGATAAAGCATGGAGACAAGGGTCCTAGGTTCTAGAACAAGTATGTCTATGGCTGTGTGGTCTTAAACAAATACATCACCCAATACCTCTACATCTTGGTTTCCTTATGTGTAAAATAAGTAGGTCTCAGAGAGACTTCTAATTGCAATGGTTTAATAAAAATTAATGGGTTGATTTCCATTGTTGATCAGTTGTGGGCTATCATGCCCAACTTGACAGCAAGGTTGACATGAATTCCATTAGGAAACAGAATATGCATATTGCGTATGGCAGGGCAGGGAACTAAACTAAATAATGCACTCATAGATGTTTGTCTTATAAAATGTTCATGAGAATAAAGGTCATTTTAAGCATAAAGCAGAATGTGTAAGGAATGGGCAACAACTTCTCAAGCTTATGCAAAATATATAGCTAACTTTTTTCCCCAAGAATATGTAACTACTGACACGTAAGGTAAGAGAAACTTAGCCTCACTTAACAAACGCATAGTTGTATCTGTATATTATACAGAAAATAATATGTTACTTTTAAAAAACCTGGTTATATGATTAAATAAAGAGCAATAGAAACAAAAATAATATATACTATAAATTACTTTGTGACCCAGGAATAATTTAAATTTCAAGAATATGATTTCATATCCAACATACTGCTTGAATATTTTAGAGTATCGTTTTTTTTTCGGAAAAGCTTATTTATTCAACATAACTTCCTCTTACATTAGAAAATCAGTGCTAGTGAAGAGAATATAGGTTTATTTTGTAAATTGTTAGCATTTACCTGATTTTGATCAAAAAAAATTTTCCAAGTAAAGTTTAATACATGAAATTAAAACACTTATATAAAATCACATCCCTGAAAATAACTATTATTGAAAAATGTAAAAACCCACTGAACTGCTTCACATAATAAGGTAAGTAAATTCAAGTAATGAATATCTATTCAAAGTATTTACTCTTTTAGCCTACCCAGCCTTATAGGACACCTGCAAAATGTTCAATTTTTCATGTAGTGCTTCAAGAGAGAATAGGAACATAGCATATAATTGGGCATTTTGTCTGACTTGTCTGGCTAACAGGCCACTATAAGGCCTTTCTAAAAAAGAACAAAAAGGAACAAATTCTAAAATCCCCAGAACTTGGTTTAACCCTTCCCTGTAGTAAAACCTATTTGAAAGCAGTGGTTTTCAAGTGCATTTCCTGCAACAGCAGCAGCAGCATTACATGGGAATTTGTTTAAATGCAGATGTTCAGGCTCAATGCCAGAAATACTAAATCAGAGGCTCTTGGGTATCTAACAAAGTCTCCAACTGTTTCATAGTCACACTAAATTTGAGAGCTACTATTCTAGAGAGAAGATGGAGAATCCTCAAATAACGAATAACTAGGGAGTTCAGTAGGGTTTACTCTAATAAAAAGGAGGCAATACATCAATTTTCCTCATTCACATTTTCAGCAATATGTGGTTAAATTACCATAAGTAAGGAAACTTATGGTCTCTTTGTTATTACTTGAGTTCCCTAAGTCTGATATCTGAGGAAACTGATGTCTAAACACAACTTACATACAATTCATTTACTTTGAAAACTATGACTGAGGAGTAGAATGTTGTCCTGGGAAATTTGAGAAAAGAGATCTCATTAACATCTGTGGAAGGTGTTTAAGACTTTAAGATGACATTTCTTCTAGGGGGCAGAGAGTCTATAGCTATTTTTGTGTTACATTGGGGAGGTCAGTTAAAATTCAGTTTTAACTGCTCAAATTCACAAGTTATAGTGAACTTTGGGTTTTCCTGTTTGTGCAGGGACTGTAAAAGTTTAGCTGTGTTTTAAGCGGCTGTTAGTTGGCCAACTTTGGTTTAGCGTGATGGATGAGCAGGTACAACTAAGGGGCAAGAATCTTACTAGGGTCAGTGAAAAAATTTCAATCCTTTTGCACTTTTAAGACATGAATATAGCATAATGTAAAACACAGAGTCATAATAATATGCCCTCTCTTCAACACAGGAGTTAATTTTCAGTATTCCCATGCTATAATTATCCAGTTTTAAAATATAGGCTATTAGACAGTAAACTATATATATATATATATATATATATATATATATAAAATCTCATTTAATCTTCAAAATATTTGCAGCCTAAAACTTAAGCTAAAAGTCTTCCTCTTAGCAGTTCACCTAAGCTACTTCAAACAAAGAAGATTTTAAGTATGCTTGGAAATGCTGTATCAATAAAGGCAGGATAGAAATGAAATTATTTTCCTTTAATAATTTAATTATTATTTATGTTTTCACTTCTAAAGATTCATGGTCATTTTAAACACATATCAGTAAAAGCAGGATAAAAGATGATAGTCCTCTAAAAATATCATCCATTATTATGTGAAGGAAAAAAATCCTCTGCTCTTCTACATTTGCCAATGTTATGACAATCATTGTATATCTCAGATGTGCCAGTCTGAAAGAATCTATGTACTTTAGAAAAAACATGTTTTAATCCTAAACCCATTTTGTAAAGGCAGCTATTTCTTCTAATCCCTACTCAGTACTGTATATTTGAAACTGTAATTAGATCATCTCCCTGGAGATGTGACTCAGTCAAGAGTGGTTGTTAAACTGCATTAGGTGGAGGCATGTCTCCTACCCATTCCGGTGTGTCTTAATTAATCCTATAAAAGAATCCTATAAAAGAAGAAACATTTTGGAGAAAGCTGGAGATTATGAGAGAGCAGAGAAGAACGACATAACCACGAGAAGCAGAAAGTCCACCAGCTTGTGAACTTTGGAGATGAAGAAGGAAAATGCCTCCTGGGGAGCTTCATGAAACAGGAAGCCAGGAGAGAAAGCTAGCAGATGATACTGTGTTCGCCACATGACCTTCCAGATGAGAGAGGAAACCTGACCGTGTTTGCCATGTGCCTTCTCACTTGAGAGAGAACCCCTGAACTTCATCGGCCTTCTTGAACGAAGGTATCTTTCCCTGGATGCCTTAGATTAGACATTTCTATAGACTTGCTTTAATTGGGACATTTTCATGGCCTTAGAACTATAGCCTACTATTTCTATGCCTGGTCAGTATAGACTAATGTAATCTGCAATATGAGTGCGAATGGCTCAGAGTATGACCCTCTTTGTCCTATATCCCTAGGGTAGCTAGAAGGTAGGGCTCATTTTAGTGAGTTCACTACCAAGTGCTCTCCATTTTCCAACTCTTCATTAGACCAAATACTAAGGGAACTGAGTGCAAACCAAGCCCTCTTGGAGTGCTGAAGCAAAACTATTTCTTTTCAGCATTCTGCCAAGCCCAAGGGAGATAGTATAATTAATGTTTCAGCTACCAGAGGCATGTTGGGTTAAATCAGTGTGTTACTGGACAAACAAAAGAGCAGAAGTTTATATGCTTTTATGAGTTCATTATAACCTCTCAAACAGTAATCTGTCTGAAAGAAATTTTTCAGGTATGTCGTCTATTTGAAACCCCTTGGTTACTGGTAACAAATCTCCTAATCTTAATATTATTGAAGAGAGAATGGAATTCTGTGACATTTAGCTATTGCCACCTCATATTTTTCATATATTCATTTCTTCATTGTAGTGAATTGAAATTAAACAGGAATCTGGGTGGTCCAAAATGGCTCAGTGGCAGAGTTCTTGCCTGCCATGCTGGAGACTCAGGTTCGATTCCCGGTGCCTTCCCATGCAAAAATAAATGAATAAATAAATAAATAAATAAATAAATAAATAAGAATCTTTCCCACACACATACTGCCTCGGCATCTCAGACGTGGATAGTAGCATAAAGTTGTATGTATTGTCACGATGCCGTGGCAAATTTGTCCTGGTTGTGCGGCCTCTCAGTGTCTAACCCTGACAGCGGCTTAGAGCAGATAAACCACTTCTCCCTCTCTTCCCCGAGTTATACTGGGTTTGCATGCCCACAACAGTCAAATACAGATGCCCCCAAACCCACTCTCACTTGACCAACCACTACGGCTTCACTTTAGATGCATAACATTATGAAGGCCTGATTCTCAGGTCCGCTCTAACTTCTGCTCCCTGCTTTGTGGTTGAACTTATGCTTTTAATGTGCTCCCCCCATGCGGCACAGTGATGCTGGCTACTTCTCTCTGTTCTAGGACCTGTGAATATGAATAAACTTTTCTTTCCTATGTGCCTGGTGTCATTCATCTTTGCTGCTATCTGCTTAAAGGTCCTTACAACATGTCTATGTATATGCTAGATGAATCAATTCTGTCCTCTATTCCTCCTTCATTTTCTCAGTCAATGTGCTTAACCTATGCCCCTGATAAGAAAAGAATCTGCTCTATGTTTTTGCTCCCTGATATTCATTGGGAATACAGCCCATTCACCTTACACTGAATGTTAAAATACCTCTAAACCTGGCCCATCATTCATTTGCAGGAACTATTCTTTGGCCAACACCTATTCTTCTCTGCTGCCTAACTGTTTTGCAGTTTTCTTTACTCAGACATTCTTGGGACCATAAAGTTAACCTATTTTGACTCTCTTTTCATAGTTGATATGCCCTAATATATGCATGCTTACCATCAAACTGCATCCAGTTATTGTCCTTCTCTTCCTATCCTCTGATTAATAACAATCATTAATGTTTACTGAAATCTTCCTATATTATAGGAACTGGTCAAAATAATTTAAATGCATACAACAGAATAAAGGATGTACAATTAATCATGTTATGGAGCTCTGTAATTCTGCTTGTGTTTTGTTGATTCATGTTTGTGACTCTTTTCTGATACTAACAGGAAATTGCATACTTTTTCTAACCAATGGAATGAAACTGTTTTTTGTCATGTCAACATCATTACACATTACAAAGTGCTACGAAGAAAATTTTAAATAAAATCTCAATTATCAAATAATATATAAAGTTATGAATGTAACGTTAAAATTTTCCAGTGAACATCAAAGCATACTAGTTGTTTTGGTATGCACAAACACATCATGGGGTAGGTAGGGTAATATCAGATTACAAAGTGCATTTAATCATTATGAAAGGAGTTGAGAATTGAATTCAAGACTTCTGTATTCTGATTCAGACTATTCTGCTTTACCATGCAATCTCCTTAGAACTCATGCTAATATATTTTTCCTCACGTTCACTGTGTATTAATTATTGAGCACTAAAATTAACCTACAATAATACTTAAAGTTGAATAGTGCTTATCTCCAAAGGACTCTGACAAATCTAAACGTCTTCAAGTTAACTGAGTAAGCTAATATTGGAGTAAAAATTTTAAAATGAAATGTGGAGTCCAAGTCCTTCCCTTATTTTGTAAAATAATATTCTTTAGAACATTGACTGCACACATTAATGGCTGCAGACTCTTAATTTTCCCATCTGTGTAGTAGAATAGCTCATGATTCTCATAACTGAAATATGGCTGGAGGGACATGATATTATGAGATGGCAGATGGCGAAATGAAGTATGAATACGAAGATACTAATATCTCATGATATATTTAAGGTCAGACAGACACAAGAAAGTTGATGGAGCCAAAGTGTTCTTCTTGACTTTTTTTGTGAAAAAATATTAGAGCCAGCCTAAGAGATGCAGAGGCTTATGCTTGTTCTTTATGTCCTTTATGAATTGTCTCTCTTTTCATCATTATGGGGGTTGAAGGTTATACTGCTGAATAAAGATAATTGAAATTAGCATGCAATTACATGGCACTTCAAAGTAATTTACAAAATGAATTGAGAAATGTAGAATAAGCTAAGAGTTACTAAAAATGATGGTTTCTTAGGTCAAATTGTATCCTTTGTGCAAAAGGCAGTGATATTACTTAGAATCTAAATCCCTGCAGAGACCTTCTAGAAAAATGGGGGGAAACAGTTTTAAACTAATTACTCAATTCCTGTAAATGTTTCTTTTAAAGTTGAACATAAAATAAGTGGTAAGGACACTCATCTTTATTTACACATTTCTAATTTTGACAGATTTTCGATTTTATTTCAATAAGTATATAGAAATTTACATTTGTTTTCTTTTACCAGTCTTAAACACTGTAAAGCCTGCCTCTGATATTTAAATTAATTTTAATTAAATTATAATATAGGTAATAAAGTATAATATAGGAATTTTTAAAAATATTCGACCTTGTAATCTGATTTATATACTTTTTCTAAAATAAACTGTAAACTGAAAGAGCATATGATATTTCCTGGACTTCCTGCTAGAATTGGTCAAATGCAAGAGGCAGATGATAAAATTTGAATATTTTGTCTTACTCTATAAGAAAAAACATTAGAAAAGCAGATAAAAGTATAAAAATAATATTTTGATAGCCACATACTTGTAAATCAATATGAATAAGACTGAAAATATTGTACTAAAGGATCAATTTGAAATACAGTAAAATGCAATAATATATTATTAGGTCTTGTGGTGATCGAAAGCATTATTTTCATACCATCAACCATTTTGTTGTAGTTGAATGATATAATTATATTTAAAATGTGGCTACATATTTTCAGACTATCCAAGACTTTAATAGAAAGAAAAAATAAACATGAGAGGGGTGAGAAACAATTCTGAAAAGGAAACATGTTTATGGAGATTGTAGACTCTTTTATTCAGAGAATTTGAATATTTTAAAGAATTCAAGATTATTTAATTACTTTATTTTCTCTGTCAATTGAATCAACTGAGGTCCAGTAATAATACGAAGATTAATTATTGAGAATAAAGATAGTTTAATTAAAATAAAAATCTAGGGAAATTTTATAAGATTCACAAAAAAGGATGATTGGGATACAAATGTGAATGCACATGTACACATATATGTATGCGTATATAAAAATATGTGTGTATCGATCCCAAAAGGTCCAGTTATAAATAATCTATCATATGGATTTGATGTAGTATTGGCAGATTTAGAAAAATTTTAAAATTAGGTTTTCAGTTAATTTAGAATTTCAACAAACAATGAAACAGCTTTGTTTTTTATGTTTATTTTTTTTCCTTTTCTTAGGTGCATGGTCCAGGAATTGAACCCAGGTCTCCCGCATGGAAGACAAGCATTCTATCACTGAACCACACATGCAACCATACTACCAAAATAGTTTTTATTGTGCAAAGGGACCACATATTACATATGATATATTTATTTTTAAAAATCCATCTGTTTTTCTTAAAATCAAGTTGAACTGGGCATGTTCTACTTTTTTTTTTTTATCTGGCAACCCAACTTTGGTAATAGCTTCAGTATAAAATGACTGCGTGATTATTAGTCCTTTTTGTTACCATCAAGAAATTCTGAAAGTTCTCTGTTCAAAATCCATTCTTACCGAAATATTTAAGTGAACCTTATAACAAGCCTTCTGTTACATTGTGAGGATTAAAACAAAACTATCTTTCAGTATTGACTACCTTTATAAGGGATGTGAATGGAGAAATCCAGCTATAAATCTTTAAAATTCCATATATAGTGACACGGTAGCTATTTTTTTCCTGCTTCCTGGCATTTCACAGATTTTTTCCTAAACTGAAGGTAGCTGATTCAGTTTTTGCGTGAAGAGTAAGGAAAATGGGCCTATTAAGTTAAATTCCAAATATGCAAATGTTAAATGTGTCATTTCACATACTGTGAAATTCATGTCTATTTAGTAAATAGAAATAAGCATTTTCTTAGTTAATATTGAAATGTGTAGGGGAATTTTGTGAATAAGTTAATTCACATACATTTCTGTTTATGAATGAAATAACTTTCACAGATAAAATTTGATCAGCATCTTACAAGTTAAGATAGAAACAGAATTCTGTGACAATAACATAGCATAAAAAAATCTGCCATTGAAAATGATAGAGTATATATCTGCACCAGAGCTGCAAAGAGCAGTAGCAAAAAAAAAAAAAAAAAAAAAAAAAATCAAAGACTGCCAAAGCTGCTATAACAAAATATCCCACACTAATAGACTTAAACAACAAAAATGTATTGCCTTCCAGTTTGGTGACTAGAAGTCAAAGTCAGTTATCTGTAGGTTATACCTTCTCAGAAATCTCTAGAGAAGATGGGTTGTGGCTTGCTGCTAATCAACCTCAGCCTCTGTCATATGAAAATCTGTTTCTTTCTCTCTCCTTCTGTGAATTGTACTGTTGAACCCAACTGTCCTTTACTTATAAGGATTCCAGGATTACTAGATTAAGGTCCACCTTTACTCAGTTGGTCTTATCTTATAATATCTCTTAAGATCCTATTAAGAAATGAGTTCAAACTCACAAGACCCGAGGTTAGGACTTGAATATCTAATCTGTAAATGACTTTTTACCCACAGTATTGGAGATGAGACATGTATGTGTCTTTGTGGAGCACAAAATTTAATATAGCCCAATGCACAGCCTTGCTCAGTTCCCCATTTCTGCTCAGTGAGTTTATGTGCTTTTCCAGCCAGCTTATTTTATTGTATTATCATATATACAACCCAATATTTCCCCTTATAACCACATTCACATATACATTTCAGTGCTGTTAATTGCATTTTCAATGTCGTGCTGCCACCACCACCATCCATTACCAAAACATTCCCATCATTACAAATAGGAACTCTGAAAATTTTAAGACTTAGCTTCCAATTCTCTATCCCCAACTCATCCCCTAGTGATCTATATTCTAGGTTCTTCCTCTTTGAGTTTCTTTTATTTAATCATTTCACAGCAATGAGATCATACAATAACTGTATCCTTGTGTCTGGTTTCATTTCATTCAACATGATGTCTTCAAGGTCCATCCATGCTGTTGCGTGTATCAGAATTTCAATCTTTTCTAATGTTGAATAATATTACATTATATGTACACAGCACATTTTGATCATGCATTCCTTCTTTGCTGGACATTTAGGTGGCCTCTATTACATGCCAATCGTGAATACTATTGCTGTGAACATCAGTGTATAAATATCAATTCCAGAACTAGAAGTAAAATTACAGGGTCATATGGCAATTCTTTACTTAACTTACTAAGGAACTGCCAAACTGTCTTCCACAGTGTTTGCACCATTTTACATTGCCACCAGCAATGGATGAGTGTTCTTGTTTGCATCATCTTCAAAACCTGCAATTTTGCGTTCATTTATTTGTTTTTAATACTAGCCTTTCTATTGGGTATGAAATGGCTTCTCATTGTGGATGCTATTTGCAGTTCCCTGATGACTAATGATGTTTTGTAACTATTCATGTGGTGGGCATTTCCATATCTTCCTTGGGGACACTTCTACTTAAGTCTTATTGGTTTATTTGTCTTTTTATTGCTGAGTTGAAGGATTTTTTTTTTTAAATATTCTGGATATTTAACCTTATCAGATATGTGGTTTCTAAATATTCTTTCAGTTATTTTAAGTTATTGTTGTAATTTAATGATAGAGCCCTAAGTGGAGCAAAAGTTTTTAATTTTGATGAGGCCTCATTTAGCTATTTTTCTTTCTTTTGTTGCTTTTGCTTTGGATAAAATTCTTAAAAATCATTGCCAAACACTAGGTCCTGAAGATGCTTCCCTATGTTATCTTCTATGAGTTAAGCAGTTTTAGCTCTTAAATTTATGACTTTTATCCATTTTTAGTTTATTTTTGTATAAGTTGTGAGGTGGAGGGCCTTCTTTATTTTGCAAGTGGTAATCCAGTTTTCCAAGCACGTTTTGTTGAAGAGACTCTTCTTTCCCAATAGAGTGGTCCCAGTCGCCTTGTCAAAAATCAGATGTCCATAAATGTAAGGGTTGATAGCTGTGCTCTCAATTTAATTCTACTGCTTGTATGTCTGTTCTTTTGCCAGTACCATGCTGTTTTGATTACTATGGCTTGATAATAAGTTTTAAAATCAGAAAGTGTGAGTCCTCCAACTTCAGTTTTCTTTATAAAGATGGCTTTGGCTATTTGAGAAACCATACTCTTCCATAGAAATTTGATGACTGGTTTTCCACTTCTGCAAAGACAATTGTTGAAATTTTAATAGGGATAGTATTGAGTCTGTGAACCACTTTGGATAGATTGATATTGTGCTGGTTTGAAGCTGTTATGTACCCCAGTAAAGCTATGTCCTTTTTCCTGATACAAATAGATGGGGCAGCCAGGGTTCTTTCAATCCTGATTCAATATTGTGGGGTGGAAACTTTGATTGAATTGTTTCCATGGAGACATGACACAAGAAATTGTGGGTGTGGCCTTTTGATTGAATGGATATGTGACTTCACCATTCAGTCTTTGTATCCTTAGGCTACCTCTAGCCATTGTGAATTATGAACATTGTCACCATAAACACCAGCGTGCAAATATCCGTTTATGTCCCCAAATTCAGTTTCTCTAGGTACATACTGAGCAATGAGGTTGCAGGATCAAATGGCAACCCCTAGTCTTCTTTATTCACTGCCCAAATTACTCTGAGATATATAGGGGCATCACACTAACCTGTACTTACCAACAAGATCTAATGCCCTATTCAAGATTCCATGTACTTATGGAGTTCAACTAAACTGACCATGCAAGTTAAATTAGTTAATGCACTACCAAAAGTATAAATTTACCACCAATTAAACATCTCTCCCTTTTGTCTCACATAGAAGTTGAAGTTTTAAAATATAGACAACATCATCCTTTATCCTATATTATGATCTCCCCCAGTCCTAACCAGATCAACTTCATTTATATCTCTAGTTGAAGTCTAATCCATTTTTCAACTTTTTAAACAGTTCCTGTATGAAGCCCTGTTGCTTTTCACAGCTTCAGAGCTCTCTCTCTGAGTCTCTCGTGTCACATAAATACCCAAAGTTTCTGGGAACAAGCAGCTTAGATACAAACACCTCAGTATCTCAGAATTTAGATATAATAACTCCTGAATATATGTGACTGCTGTAAAAGCTTACAATATAGGATCCTTTAGAGTAGTCCACAGTGAGATAACCCATGTTTTCAACTTCAGTTCGCCAAGTTTTTATATTATAGTTGGTACATATGAGTGAGGCATGATAATATTTGCCTTTTTGTTCTGACGTTTCATTCAACATAGAATCCTGAAGGTTCATTCACCTAATTGCATGCCTCACAACTTAAATTCCTTCTTGCAGCCACTTAGTAGTCTGTTGTACGTATATGCCACAGTTCACCGTTCCTTCCCTCAGTCTTTGTATCCTTAGGCTACCTCTAGCCATTGTGAATTATGAACATTGTCACCATAAACACCAGCGTGCAAATATCCGTTTATGTCCCCAAATTCAGTTTCTCTAGGTACATACTGAGCAATGAGGTTGCAGGATCAAATGGCAACCCCTAGTCTCCTGTGGAACCACCAAACTGCCCTCTGAGGGGCTGCACACCTCTCAGCTACCCTATTGACAGTGAACAAGTACATCTCCTTATCCGTATTTTTTATAACATTAGTTTTCTCTGTTTATTTGTAAACAGTTTTATTCACACATTATAGAATCCAACCTAAGTATTGAGTAGTTTATTGGAGTTCTTTAAAAGGGGAAAATTTGGGGGAAACTTCACATGCAGATGCTTGGGGAACAGTTGCTTCATAGTGGACATGAGACCCAGATGTTTGGAGATGCATAAAGAAAACACCCCCAGGGAATCTGTTTGAAACCGGAAGCCAAAGACCCAGCAGATACCAACCACATGCCTTCCAGCTTACAGAGTTGTTCTGGACACATCAGCCTTCCTTGAGCCAAGTTTTCTTTCTCTGTATTCATTAATTTAGACACTGTTATGACCTTAGAACTTTAGACTCATGATTAATAAATTATATATTTAAAAGCTGATCAATTTCTGATATATTGCAGTATGGCGGTATTTAGCAAACTAAAACAGATATCTTAACAATATTTAGTCTTCCAATCAATGAACATGAAATATGCTTCCACTTATTAAGTCTTTCTTGGATTTCATTTAAGAATGTTTTGCAGTTTTCTGTATATAAATCCTTTGCATTCTTAGATTTATTCATATACATCTGTTCCTTTTAGTTGCTACTATAAATGGAATGGTTTTCCTGATTTCCTCTTCTGATTGTCCATTGCTTGCATAAAGAAATGTTAGCAATTTTGGGGTGATGGTCATTTTCCCCATCATTTTTCCTGAATTTGTTTGTTTGCTCTAAAATATTTTCATGGATTTATCAGAATCTTCTGTACACAGTATCATTTATCTGTAAGTAGTAAGTATTACTTCTTTTTTTTTTTTTTTTACCAATTTGAGTGTCCTGATCTTAGAAGGAAAGGTTTTCAGTCTTTCTTCATTAAGTATGCTGTTAGCTGTAGGTTTTTCGTATATACTCTTTGTCATGTCGAAGAATGTTCCTGCTGTTCGAAGTATTTTTTATAAAGGAGAGATGTTTGATTTAGTGGATTACCTTTTCTGTATCAATGGGGATGATCATGTTTTTTTTTCAGCTAATATGGTGTATTACAGTAATTTATTTTTTTATCTTGAACTACCCTTGCACAATTTGATAAATCACACTTGATCACAGAGCTTAATTACATTTAATGTGTTGTGGTTTTAGTTTGCTACTATTTTGTTGCACATTTTTGTAACTATATTCATAAGTGATCTTGTTCTGTAATTTTCTTGTATTTTTATCTGGCTTTGGCATGATGGTGGCATCATAGAATGAATTAGGGAGCATTTTATCTTCCCAAGCTGCTTAAGCAAGCATCAAATGGATCAGGTTAGACAACAGAAATTTCTTAGCTCGTATTTTTGAGTCATCAGTGCCATGCTTTCTCAACAAAGATTGCAGCATTCTATGGCTGGTTGCTGGGAATCCTCGGACCTTACCTTCTTGGTTACATGGCAATGCAGATAGTAGCCTCACCTGGCCTCTGCATTCTCATCTGAGTTGTATTTCAGCTTCTTGCTTCTGTGGCTTTCTCTGTCTCTGAATTTCACTCCACATATAATGGATTCCAATAATAAGATTAAGTCTCATTCTGATTCAGAAGGGCCAGAACTTCTTAACTGAAGTTCAAAAAGTCATCAAAAAGTTGTATTTACAATGGAGTCTGCTCTAATTTTCAAAAGCTGCCAGAATGCAATAAACCAGAAATGGAACAACTTTTCGAAAGGGAATTCATACCTAATGAATTCCTAATAAACAAGTTTGCAAGGCTAAGGCCATGAAAATATGCAAATTAAGGCATTGGGGAAAGACACCTTAACTCCAAAAACAGGGCTGATGAAGTTCGGGATTTCTCTCTCAAGTGGAAGTGAACATGTTGTCATTTGCCGGCTTTCTCTCTTCATTTCATAAGTCTTCCCTGGGGTTGTTTTCCTTCTGCTCCAAAGGTCTCTGGCTTTGGACTTTGTGGGCTCTTTTGATTCTGGTGGCTTTAAAGCTTTTTTCCAAAATGGTTCCTTCTTGAAGGGCTCCAGTAAGCAACTCCACCTTGAATGGGTGGAGTCACATCTTAAAGGAAACCATTTAATCAAAAGTTACCACTCACAATTGTGTGGGTCATAACTATGGAAACAAAAAAAATTCCACCCAGCAATATTGAATGAGAATTAAAGGACGTGGCTTTTCTGGGGTACGTAATAGCTTCAAACCAGCACAGAATCATGTCCCAGAAATGAGTTATATTTAATAACATGATTTTCTGGTATACATACAACTAAAACCACCTTTTTCTCTTCAATTTCTTGGAACAGTTTGAGCAGAATGGGTATTGAGTCTCTTCTTGGAATATTTGGTAAAATTCCTCTGTGATGCCCTCTGCTCCTGAACTTCTCAGTGTTAGGAAGTGTTTGATTAGTGACACAATCTCTGTACTAGTAATTTGTTTATTGAGATCTTCTAACTCTTCTGGAGTCAGCAGAGGTAGTTTTCATATTTATAAGAATTCATCCATTTCATCTAGATCGTCTAATTTGTGGGCAAGCAGTAATTCATAGTAACCTCTTTAGTTCTTTTTATCTCCGCAAGGGGTTGGTATTTTCTCTTTTAATTTCTGATTTTCATTATTTAAATTTCTCTCCTTTTCTCCTAATCCATTGACCTAAAGTTTTGTCAATCTTATTGACTTTTGCAAAGAATCAACTTTTAGTTTTGTTGATTCTATTTTTTGTTTCTTGTTCACTATTTGATTTAACTCCACTCTAATCTTTGTTGTTGTTGTTGTTTTTTCCTTCTGCCATTTTTGGTTTAGTTTGCTTGTTTGTTTTTATTCTAGTTCTTCCAGTTTTGATGCTAAGTCTCTTATTTGAAATCTTTCTTCTTTTTCAATGTAAGAACTTGGATTTATACATTTCACTCTCAGTGCTCTCTTTGCTGCATTTCATAAGCTTGGGTATGTTGTATTTTCATTTTCATTCACCTCAAAAGGTTTCCTAATTTCCCTTATGATTCTTCTTTAATCCACTGCTTGTTTCATAGTACATTGCTGAGGTGGAGAAAGATCATGGTATGTAAAGTTGTGGAATTCAGTTTGTCCTCTCAAGCAGCTAGTAAATAACCGGGAATTGAACAACTGTTTTGGGTACTCCTGTGACTAGGTACTTTTCAAACACCAGTCTGGAATTGGTGTAAGGGCTGATATCACAGCATAGAACTGTAAGTCTCCCAAGCTGCAGAGGCTAGTGCCTCTCCCACACTAGCACAGTGGGCTGATTTGAAGTTACTTCTCAGTGGTAGAAAGAAGTAGTCTTTACTAGGAGCAAGGGAAGGTAGGTCAACCAAGCTCCAATTACAGAATAGAGTGACGAATCCAGACTGCTGAATACAAGGTCTGAGCACAAATAAACCTGGGGCAAGCATGAAAGGAAGCTGGAGGCTTGTTCCTGGCAGAGAGAAAGCTAGGCTCTGAAAAAAAAAAAAAAATGAACAGATTTTTGGAGTTGATCAATGTTATAATACTGGAAAAATATTCTTTGTGGCCAAGAAAAGGGACATATAGAACAAGATACCAACTGGCTTGATTGGCCAAACCAGGGGAGTGGGAGTAGGCTGTAATCCAGTTCTGAAAATGATGTCTTTCACCTTTTTTTTAATTTGTTTTTTACTTCTTAGTTATTCATTAAATAAAGGCAATCTAATATTTTAGTACTGCCCCAGGCAAGGGAAGAGTTAAGGTATGTCTGAGATTCAAAGTAACTAATCAGGGGAAAGAAAATAAAAAGGAATTCTATATTATGCATCAGAATAACTTCCAGAATGACCTCTCAACTCTATTTGAAATCTCTTCACCACTGGAATTTTACTTTGTTTCATTTCCTTTCCCCCTTTTGTTGAAGAAGGCTTTCTCAGTACCATGATTCCAGGGTCAGGCTCATCCCTGAGAGTTATGTCCCACGTTACCAGAGAGATTTAAATTCCTGGGAGGGTCACGTGGACATGGAGGGTAGCGAGTTTATATGCAAAGTTAGCTTAGAGAGAGAAGCCACATCTGAGCAACAAAGGAGTTTCTCTTGGGTTGACTCTTAGGATTAATTATAAGCAAGCTTAGCTTCTCCTTTGCAAGAATAAATTTCACAAGTGCAGGTCCCTAGACTGAGGGCTTGACTTATTGGTAGTCACTAATGCTTGCAAAAATATCAGGAATTCCCCATATGGGGAAATTTAATATTTCCACATTTTTCACCAGTCCCTGAAGGGAACTTTGCAAATATGTGGCATATTTCTCAGGGATTGGAGCCTAGCCTTACTTAAAAAATTCTAATCATTTCTATATTCTCTCCCTGTCTCTCAAGCCTGTCACCTAGCTCACTGTTCCCCCTTCCCCCTCTTGTCGTAGACCGCCCATTTCCGTAGCTCACCACAATACCGCTAGCCTTCCTGTTAATTGCTTAACTTCTCTATACCTATCTCCTGCTAGGTTCAACTATATTTCTATACTGAACTTCAGCCCTAAGCCTAGCAACTGTCTTATAGCTTGTGTGATTGGTTCCCTAAACCCTCTACCCCCTCCCCTACTTCTCCCCCTGTGCAACTGTATATAACCTGAGCTCCCTAAAAGCTTGGGGTCTTCTGCGCACTTGAGCCCCCTCAGTACTTATAGCTTATACCATGTAACAATAAAGAATCTTTGTGCTGATTAATTGGCCTCCGGCTCAAGTCCTTTAGTCCCCTAGCCGAGACGGCTAGGCCCGCTTACCTCAGGTTTACACCCAGAGAGCTCGCCCCCCCTCACCCAAGGTTCTGGCCGCGAGGCTGCCCGGCGACTATCAGCTCGCTGAGTGTCTGCCCGGCTGAAACTATCTCGGCACAAATACTTTTTTTTTTATTTTCTGCCAAAATTACCCTGTGATGTGTTTGAGTATTACATTAACCCATACAAAATAACAAGATCTCATTCCCTAGTCAAGGTTCCATGTAATTATGTTGTTTGAATAAACTGATCATACAGGTTAAATTAGTTTCTGTACTACAGAAAATATATATTTTGTACCAAATAAATATCTCCTCCATTGTTCTCACACAAAAGTTTAATTTAAAGCACAGTAAATATCATCCTTTACCCTGTGTTCTGATTTACCTTAGTCCTAACCAGATCAGCTTCATTCATATCTCTAATTGAAGCCAAATCTTGGGAGAATTTGTTGTAATGAAATCTTGCAAGAGTCTGCTGAACCTTATGAGTCACCCCCTAGACCTTCCTTCTCCTCTAGGTTTTGGGAAGAGTGCAGACTTCCATTTCCCAACCAGCCACCATTTGGTAGAATTATTCATCTGTTCATAAGTCCCTAATTAAAACTCATGGAAATTCTCTGTTGGGTATTTTCTTTGGACTTGTGGTTATGGTGGGCTACTATATGCATTCTGTTTTTGTTGCATAAAGTTCTCTCTCTCTCTCTGTGTATATATATATAATTCTGTTAGGTCTAGTTGGTTTAGAGCATCATTCAAATCTTATATTTCCTATTGCTCTTGTGACTAGGTATTTTATCCATTATTCATAGCAATGTATTAAAGGGTCCTTTTATTAAAATACAGAACAGTTGATTTCTTCCTTCAAATCTGACTATATTTCCTTCATATGTTTTGGATCTCTGTTGTTAGGTGCAAATATATTTTCAATTGTCACATCTTCTTGTTGAATTGACCCCTGTATCAGTATATAATTACCATCTCTGTCCCTCATAGCAACTTTTAATTTAAACTTTATTTTATCTGATATCAGTATAGCTTCTCAAGTACTCTTTTGGATAGTATGTTTTTTCCACTTATCACTTTTAACCTACTTGTGTCTCTCAATTTAAGGTGAATCCCTTGCAGACAGCACATATTTGGGTCATGCTTTTTCATCCATTCTCCCAAGCTTTAACTTATGGGTGGGGAGTTTAATCCTTTCAGACCCTACTGAAAATGCAGGAACTTCTGCAAATTTGCTATTTAGGCTTTGTAAATCTCACATAATTTTGTCCCTCAATTCTTGTATTAATACCTACTTTCATGTCTGCTTTTTTTTTTTGTACATTTGTTTGTTTTTCATTGTGTCTATGTTGAGTGCCTTCTCATTTCTGTCTGGATATATTTTGCATCTACTCGCATTGTGGTTGTTATGGGGTGAAATTTGATACCCTAAATACATAACAATCATATTTTGTTTGATATTAACTTGAGTTCAATAGCATACACATACTATTTTTCTATACTCCTCCATCTGTCTACCTTTTTTTGTGCTTGTTTCCAAATATAACTTTGAACATTGCATATCTGTAACTGTTTGATGTCATTATTTTATGCATTTCCTTTTTAGCACTTGTAGGAAGTAAGAAGCTTGGTTACAAAGCAAGAACTATAATACAATAGTAGTGACATTTATAATTACCCACATGATTACACTTACTGAAGGTCTTCATTTATGTATACCACTTTGAACCATTGTTTAGTGCCCTTTCCTTTCAGTATAAAAATCTCTCTATAAGATTGCTTGTAGGACAGGTCTATTGTTGATGCACACATTCAGTTTTGTTTATGTGAGAATGTCTTAATCTGTTCCTCATTTTTAAAAGAAAGTCTTGCTAGATATAAAATCTTGGCTGGCAGTTGTTTTCTTTCAGCATTTTAAGTATTTAAACCACCTGTCTTCTTGCCTCCATGGTTTCTGTTTAGAAATTGTAACTTAATCTTATTGGGGTTCCCTTGGATATAATACACTGTTTTTCTCTTGAAGACTTCAGTAATCTTTCCTTGTCTTTTGCATTTGATGATGTAATCAGTACATGATAGGATATATTTTTCTTCAGATTTATCCTTTGAGGTATACTCTGGGGTTTTTGGATTTGTGTATTCATATGTTTTGCTAAGTTTTGAGGTCCACTGTCACTATTTTTTGAATAGTCTGTTTGCCCTTTCTGTCTTTTTTTTTGGTTTCCTATAATATATGTCTTCATAAGTGTTTTATTTTGGTAAAGCCACTGGAATGTGATACATCAGAAATGGATCAGCTTTTATAAAGGGGACTTATTAACTTAAAGATTTATTCTAAATTCATAAAAATGCTCAAACTAAGGCATCCAGACAAAGGTACCTTGACACAGAAGAAAGAACTGGTAGCATCCTAGTTTCCTCTGTGACACCGGAAGGCAAGTGCCCAACGTCAGCTCATCTTAGATTCTCTGGGGCAAATGCTGGATCTCTCCTCTTAGCTGCTCTTGCCACTCTCTCCGGATTCTGGCTTTTTAGTACTGTGGATCTTTTCTTAGCATCTCATGAGAAAGCAAATAATGATGTCTGTTAGACTCTGGTTTCCCCAAGCCTGTGTCTGAGCTTTCTCCAAAATGTTTCCCCTTTTACAGGACTCCAGTAAGGTAATCAAGACTCAGTGTGAATGAGCAGGGCCACACCTTTATGAATATAATCTAATTGGGGTCATACCCATATTTGGGTGTGTCATAACTCCATGGAAACAACGTAATCAAAAGGTTCCACCCCAAAGGATAGGTATGCCCACAAGATTGATTAGAATTAAAAGGACATGGCTTTTCTGGGGTACACAACAATTTCAAACCAGCACAACATGCCTGTTGGTATCACAGAGGTCTGTTAGGTTACAGTTTCCTTTTTATAATTCTTTATTTTGCTCCTCAGCCTGACTTTTTTCAAGTATTTATTCTTCAGGTTCACGGATTCTTCTGCCAGCTCCAATCTGCTGTTGAGAGCTTCCTGGGAATTTTTCATTTCAGCTATTGTGGTTTTTAGCTCCAGTAGGTCTGTTGGTTTGTTTTTAAAATTTCTGTATCTTCACTTAGATTCATATATTGCTCATTCATTGTTTTATTGGTATATTTTAGTTATTTTTATGTATTTTCTTTCTTCTTTTCAAGCATGTTTAAGGAAAAATTTTAAAAGTCTTTGTTCAGTATGTCAATATTTGGTCTTCTGTATGGGTGATTTCTGGAATTTTATCCTCTTCTTTGGATGTGCCATCATTTCCCGTTTGTTTGAGTCACACTCTTTTGCTGCACATTGTTCCTTTTAATATTTAAAAGTCAACTCTGGGTTTCATTCCTGGAGATGACTTTTTCTTGATTTTATATCCAGGTGGTGATAAAATTTCTTGATCTTCAGCTCTCCTATCAGAAATATTTCCCCAAGGAGACTGCTGAGTGTAGGGTCCTCCCATATTTCCTGGGTCTGTGTTTTATCCTGAGCTTGTTAGTTGTTTTCAAAGTCTACAAAAGTTTGGAAGCCCCCTCTCTTTCCCAGGAGACAGATGTCTCTTTCAGGTGTTTAAAGAAGTGAAAACTTTGCCTGAGGCTTTGCATTTCAAGTTTCTTACACTCCTTTTGTTGTCTCAAACTGCATCAGCATGGAAATCAAATTCTTAAAAGAGGGGACCCACTAGAGTAGATTTTTTTATCAGTCTTGGTCAACCAGAACAAGGCTGGGGACTTTACAAGCCAGGGACAGATCAGCTCCAAACTGTCCTGAGGAGGGGATCAGGAAGGACAATAGAAGCTCATTCCATGGCTCTCCAAAGCTGTGCTTTCTTGAGCTTTCAAGCAAATTTAGCCCTTCAAGTTATTGTCCTCCTTAATCACATTTTTCTAGGATGGGGTAAATAATGGCTTCTCTTAGATCAGAAACTCTAGTGAACTAAAGTTGTTTATCAAAAGTCATAAGCAATTGTCTGAATAACCAACCTGATCTTAAGAGAGAATTTATGCCTCTTGCTGTCACCAGTGGCTCAGCCAGGGGCTGGACCCACAGTGAAAAGCCACCCAAGGAATGGGCACTGGTGACCACAGTGAGTGAGCAATTTACCGGTCTTTACTGTAATTTGCCATCATCTTCATCCTGCACCTCCTTGGGTGCTATAAGGTATCCAGAGTTTTAAAATAGTTAGTTCGGATAGTTTTTGCTTGTTTAATAATTGTATTGGTGGAACTTGGCACTTCCTATTCTGCCATTTATGCACATCTTTTACTATCAGTTCTTTATTTCCATCCAAACACCACCTTATGTCTCCTTTTCATAGAAAATTTTATCTTTATTTGTCTGTACTTCAGAACACAATGTTCTGAAGTATCTCTCATTTAGAATCCATTTTAATAAGAATTTATTCCCCCTTAGGCCATATGGTTTTATTTTAGGGTTTTTCCCTGATTTTTAGTCATCTTTATGTGATTAAAACTCAATAAACATAACCCAATCTTCATTCACCAACAATTACACTGAAAGGATCTTTGTTTTCATATGTTTGCTTAGGTTTAGTTTTTATATGTGTTCATTTTAAAACTTTAATTCCTAGTTTTTAGATATCATACAAATCTGGCTTTGCTTTCACTTTCTAAACCCTGGTTTTGAGACCCACATTCCAGTATGTTATTCTTACCCACATCATTATTAGTAGGTGGTAATAGGGAGATGTGGACTTGCCCAATTGTGGGTATTAACTTTGTGGATAGAGGGGGATGCACCTCCCTCCATTCCATGTAGGTCTTGATTAGTTTACTGGAATACTATAAATGAGAAAGCATTTTGAAGAAAGCTTCAGAATGATGAGAACCAGAGCCCATGCTTCTAGAGACCTTTGGAGATGACGAAGGTGTATGCCTCCTTCATGAAATAAAAAGCTAGGAAAGAAAGTTAGCAGTTGCCACCTGCCATATTTGCCATGTGCTTTCCACTTGAGAGAGAAACCCTGAACTTCGTTGGCCTTTCTTGAGTAAAGGCAATCTCTTGTTGATGCCTTAATTTGGACATTTTTATAAACTTGCTTTAACTGGGACGTTTTCTCAGCCTTACAACTGTAAACTTGCAACTTATTAAATTCCCCCTTTTAAAAGCTGTTTCAGTTCTGGTATATTGCATTCTGGCATCTGGCAAACTAGAACAGTCATGATATATAATTCTTGCTGGATTCAGTTTGCTAATATTTAGTTGAGAATTTCTGCATCTATGTTTTTCAGGGAGATTGGTCTGTAGCTTTCCTTTCTTGTAGTAACCAGGACATTGTCTGGTTTTGGTAACAGAGTGATGTTAGTTGCTTTAAATGAGTTAGATAGTATTTTTGGAAGAGTTTGAGCAGGATTGGTGCTAGTTCTTTTTTGAGAGGTTGGATAAGATTCTCCTGTGAAGTTGTCTGTTCCTGAAATTTTCTTTGTAGGAAGATTTTGATGACTGATTGAATTTCTTCCCTTGATATTGGATTGTTGAAATCTTCTGTTTCTTCTTGGGTCAGTATAGGTAGTTCATATGTTTCTAAGTATTTGACCATTTCATCTAAGTTGTCTAGTTTCTTGGCATGTAGTTGTTCACAAAATTCTCTTATGGTTTTTAAAATTTCTTCAGGATCAGTGGTAATAAGCCACTCTCATTTTATGTATGTGCATCCTCTCTCTTTTTTTTGTCTGACCAGCCAGAGGTCCATCAGTTTTATGATTTTCTCAAAGAACCAACCTGTGATTTTGTTAATTCTATTTTCTCCTGCAGTTTGTTTATTTCTACTTTAATCTTTCTTATTACCCTTCATCTATTTGCTTTGGGGTTAGTTTGCTGTTCTTTCTCTAATTTCTTCATGTGAGCATTTTGCCTGTTCTTGTTTTTTTTTTTTTGCATGAACAGGCACTGGGAATTGAACCCAGGTCTCCAGCATGGCAGGTGAGAGAATTCTGCCTGCTGAGTCATTGTCATACCGCCCATTCCTGCTTTTTAATGTAGGCATTTAAGGCACTAAATTTCCTTGTCAGCGCTTCATTTGCCACATCCCATATATTCTCACATGTTGTATTTTCATTATAATTCATCTCCAGATATTTATCTATTTTTTTTTAGCAATTTCTTCTTTGGCTCACTGATTTTTTTTTGTTTCACTGATTATTTAAGGGTGTGTTGTTTATTCTCCACATACCTGTGAAAGTGCTGGTTCTTTGGTGATTCTTAATTTCCGGCTTCATTACATTGTGATCAGAGAATAAACTTTGCATAATTTCCATCTTATTAAATTTACAAAGACCTGCTTTGTGTTCCAGCATACAATCTGGCATGAAGATCATTCCATGAGCACTATAGCAGAATATATATCCTGGTGTTTTGGGGTGAAAAGATCTATATATTTCTATTAGGTCTAATTCATTTATCACATCGTTTAAGTTCTCTATTTCCTTGTTGCTCTTTCATCTGGTTGTTCTATCTGTAGAGAGAGTGGTGTGTTGACGCCTCACTATTATTGGTGAGACAACTGTAGCTCCCTTTAGATTTTCTAATGTTTGTACTCGTGTACTTTGGAGCTTAATTTGGAGCATAAATGTTCGTGATGATTGTTTCTTCCTGGTGAATTATCTCTTTTATTAACATGTAGTGCCCTTTTTATGTCTGACATCTTTACATTTAAAGTCTGTTTCATCTGATACTAGTATAGCTACTCTTGCTTTCTTTTGGTTACAGTTTGCATAGAACATCATTTTTTTCCATCACTTCACCTTAAATCATTTTGTGTCCTTGGGTCTAAGATGTATTTCCTGTAAATAGCATATGGATGGATTATATTTTTAATCCATTCACCCAATCTCTGTCTCTGAATTGGTGTGTTTAGTCTGTTAACATTCAAAGTTATTACTATAAATGAATTACTTTAAATTACCCATACAGGTAGCCTTCAATTCTGTGCTCTCCTCCAGACCTCCCTCTCCTGTATTTTCTTTTTTCAACTGACCAGAGTCCCTTTAGTATTTCACATAAGGCAGGTCTTTTGTTGACAATTTCTCAGTCTTTTTTTGTCTTTGAAGATTTTAATCCCTCCCCAACTTTTGAAGGACAGCATGCCTGGATAAAGAATTCTTGACTGGAATTCTTGACCACAATGCTCGCCCTGTTCTAATATCTCCTCCTCTCTTATACTGGACCTCCTTATGGAATGCTGATGTCCCTCTTAGATTACTTACCTCCTTGGAGTACAGTCCCAGGGAGTTTTTCTGTCCATTCTCTTGTTATTCCATGGAGGAAGGCTGAACCCATCCTACCATATTCCAACATTTTCCCAGACGTCCATTTCTATACACATTTTGTAGATTTGTTTTGATGTCTTTCAGGCAGATTAATCTTAGCATAGCCAACGTACATCTAATCCATCCATTGATAAAATGTTTAATTAGTCCTTATGTTTATGGGGCGTATGTAAGTGAACAAAACAGAAAGAAATTGAAACAAAACAAAAATTAGCCTTTTTGTCTTTTCTGTTTTAGAGGGTAGGGTAGACAAAAAAATGATATTGGTAAAATATACAATATATAATATTGGTAAAATATACACTATTATCTTTAGTGGCTAAAGAGACAAAACTAAAGCTGGAGAAAGGAGGAGCTGTTTGGGAAGGTTTGACATTTTAGATGGTGTCCAGGGAAGGCACCCTTGTGATGAAGCTGAAACAATCCATCTTAGCATATCTGGAAGAAATATCATTTTCAATAAAAAGATGCAATGATGAAATCTCTGAAGTAAATGTACGAGGATAGTTTGAGGAAATAGCTGGGATTTCAATGTAGCTGAAGTAGGATGAAAGAAAATGAAATAAATGAATAATAAATAAAAATAAAATAAAGCAAAATAATGAAATTAAAGAAGTAAAGGGAAACATGCTCAGTAGAGACTTACTGTAAATAGTTTTTCTTCTATTTGAGATAGAAAGTCATTCAGTGCTTTTGAGCATAGCAATGACCATTTCTAGCTGCTCTTCAGGACTCAAGTGGAATGAAGAAGGAAGCAGGCAGTGTAACCAGTACACTCCTGACAATAGAAGCAGCAAGCCCTGTCCAGCTTCAGGGGTCTCATCCCTGAAAGAATGCAGATAGAAAGAGGGCCAGTATTAATAAATAGTAAAGTTTATTAAAGAGATTGAGAGAGTACGCATTAAAGAAGTTAATGCAAATGTGTTCAAGGAAGAAACATGCACTGTGAGGAACAGACTAGTTTATTTTATGGGAAGGTTTTGTTTGTTACAGGCTTCCATGCTGATCTTTGAACAATGGATGCTTACATGGTTTGTATTAACCAGTTGCTTATATGATTTGCATTGTTTTAGGAGGAGATAACTATTGATGCTTAGGCCTGCTTCAAAGACAAAAATTTGTCTTTGGGTAGATGTTTAATGATCTTTATAACAACAGTCTTTTGGTGATAAACTAAGAGTCTACTTTGGGTCTATGATTTTATGTTTTGTGGTTTTAGGGAGGTTCAGGGCTTTAGTGGAAATTATTGCTTTGAGGAGTTTTCAATTGGAATTCCTGTGGAGCTAGAAGGGACTTGTAGTTGTCCATTAATTCTTTATGAGCTGGATAGAAAACCAGGAACCTGCAGGTCCACTAACTTTTTCAGAGCTGGAAAGGAAACCCAGGGACCCATAGTTGTCCTGCCTCAGTAGATCAGATAGAATGCTATTGTATTAAACCAAATAAAAGATGATACTGCCTTGGACAGGGCATCAGCAGTGGGGGAAATCATAGGTTTTAAGATCATAATGTATCAGAAAGTTGAAGTGATGGTTCTGACATAAGTTGTGAAAAAATACAGTCAAGGGCAAGTCCAATTTTATAATTTATTTATGGCTGAATAATTGGAAGGATTTATTTGATACTTATTAACTCATGTAAATATAAGAGCTGAACAAGAAACATTAAGATGATCCACCCAAACTTAATTCTTATTTAGTGTTTTTCTTTATGGCAAATGATATTGACCTTATGTTCAAAAGAAGCATTTAAAGTTATGCATATATACCTTCCTCAAAGAAGAATACTTTTCAATTCATATTTCTGAGTAATCTAAAATCAGACATTGAACCAGTAATTGAATCTTTTATTGTACTCCTTAAGACAGTATACACAGAAGGCACCTAATCAAATATATATATATTAGATACTTAGTTTAAAACGCTTGAGGGAAATCCCAGTTGACATAAATGTCCCAAATACTTAAACTGATCATTAAAACCGTGAATAGTTTCATGTCATCTACCTCTCCAGCTTTGTCTTGCACAAAACTATCTTTTAATCTATATATTTCACCTTTGATGACCTTTTCTCTGTTCTTCAAATATATCTCTCTTTTATGCATTCTAGAGCCTTTCACATATAAAGCTTTATTAGATAGATAATATTCCCATTGATTTCTACTCATTTGTCAGGTTTCAAAAAGTTGACTTCCTTATAAACAAAGCTATTTACAATCATATAGAACAGTTTAGATCAAACTGCTAGATGCCTAATAATATTTCATGCTTTAATTTAAATATATATATGTATATATATGTATACACACACATATATATATATATATGTGTGTGTGCATATATATATTTATTTTGCCAGGTAGATTGCAAACTCCATGGAGATTGAAACCAAAAATGTCTTGGTAAAAGATATATCCTTCACATTTGCAACATAGGATTTATTTGCTAAGTGAATGAAAGGGTAGATTTTATATTACCTTTATTTTTGTCTTTTCCACCATATCAAGCACAAATGCTTTCATGTGGTTAGAATGCATCAATTTATGTGCATATATTATTATAATGTAGCAATTACCATATGCCTTGATCAATAATATATTCATTAGTATATGTATTTGTAGTCAAATTAATTTAATAATTACATTTGAATTTATATATTTTATTATTTGTAATATGGATGTTTTTGATAATTTGTAGTAAGAAAATATCATTGGCCTCAGCTTTTAAATGTTTTCCACAATAAATACATTGACATGCAGTTTCTCGTGATGTTAAAATGATAAAATAAATTATTTTATTTTTAATAAAGAAATAAAGTATGATTTTATGAACTTATATGACCACAGAACCTCTAATACTATGATCTTGATGAATATGAATTTGCAATGCTTTGTAGACCGACAAATACATAAGCATAGACCATAAATGACTAACTAATTTAATCTGATAGGTAAAACAAATTAATCATCTTAATGCATTTAATCATTATGAATGCATCATAATTCATTCCATGATGTAAATTTATATATTCTGGAAGGAAAATATTATTGAAGAAGTAGGACAAAGATGTAGAAGCTAATATATAAAGACAAAAGTAATAGTAACATCATATTGTCAATCATTATCAATAAAATAAATCTATACACAATTTCTTGGCAACCCATAATTTTAATGCATGGTAATTTTATCTAATTTTTAAGATATTAATGCCCTTATAAAAACTTAAATCAGAAAATATTGGACGATAATTTCAGATCTTGCACATGAAATTAAAAAGCAAGTAATTTCAAGGTACATGTATTCTTTGATTGCAAGTTGAATAAAAAAAAAGACAAAGGGAATGCTCTGAGAATATGGCTAAATATAAACCCATTAAATTGCATATATGAGTTTATGTCTTCACCATAGACTTTGAAATCATTTTCCTATTCTACAGAATATTTTACATTTACACCATGGTGGGTCGGAAGGGAGGAGTAATCATAGGTATGCATTCAGTCCTTGAAGAATGCACTCAGTATACATATTTTATAAATCGATAAAAAAAAAAGCACCCTAGACTATGAAAACAACAGCACTGTAAATTTACCTTATCATACTGAGCATCTCTCAAAGCATCTAAAAAATTCAACTTACATTCTGATAGATGTTTTAAAATACTTTGTGCACCGTCATTGAAACTCATCTGAACAGAATTCATCCCAGGGGAGCTGAGAGCAGAGCCTTGAATGAAAGCCAGCAGACTATAAAAATGTCCATAGGCAAGGTCAAACCTGAATATTATTTTTTAAAAGAGAAATAAAAATCACAGACATCCCTATATTGAAATATTTTTCTTGTTATCTCATCTTACTGCCACTTTGTATTATATGTAAAATTGATTTTGTTTTATGAATTCTTAAATGCATATAAGTCGGAAAACAGTTTAAAAGACTTCTCTTCTCCAATTATGGAGAGCATCTCTCTAGAGGAAAAAGTGTATGCTAGTTTGCATTTATAGTTCTTACTCATAGTTACTAGAAATCAGCTTTTTCTGCATTTTAAACTGTCAATTAATATGTGTCATGCCTCTTGCTGACTGTTCTCTATTTCTATTTACAAGGGTTTTCCTTGGAGAACTTTCATTTTCAGAAGTTTCTTAATCTCACTGCCCCATCTGAACCTTGGTTTGCTTTTCTTAGCAAAATGTACAAGACTCATGTTTTGCTTATAATTGAGCTTTTCTTAAGAAGCTATACTTCACAAGAGCTATTTTAAAGTGCTTTTCTAAATGTTTAAAGCATGATTCTAGAATACTGATTATTGCTTTTTGTACTCTTCCTTGATCAAACAATTTTATAATTGTCCTTGGGCTTCAAGGCAGTTATGACAATTCAATGGTATATATCAAAATGTTTGCATTTTTTGGGCTCTTTCTCTTATGTGCTCAAGACTTTGGACACATTTATTTTTATATTATTTGTTTGGGATGAATAGTATTATATTACTAAAGATGACTTCAAATTTGAAATAATTACTCATATTAAAATTAAAATCAATGAGAGTACCATTCCAAGCAAGATGGCAGAGTAAGACGCTTTATGGCTCTATTATCTCCTCCCACAGAATCTGAAAATCCAATAATAACTAGAAGAAACATATTTCTCAAAGTTCCAGGGAACAGTTAAGGAACTAAAGTAACAAGGTTAATACCAAATCAAGATAATGGATAGTTAAAAGTGGTAGAATTCCATGGTGTCTTAGCTTACTCTTTCCTCACCCTCACAGGTTCAGGACAGAGCCAACTTATGTTCCAGTGAATATCTTTGGTCCCAGTTCCAGAGAGATCAGAGTAACTCTCATGCATGCACTGGAGGCATGTTTACTGGCCCTAATCCCTCTGGTCATGGCCTGAGGGACTTGCTGTCCCAGAATTGTCTGGAATGTAAAAGGTATTTCTAAACAACACTGTGTAAGAGTAGTCATATAGCTGCTAGGAGAAAGGCACTGCTGACTGTAAGACATACAGTGCAGTGCCTGGGATAATTAGAAATTATTTCCTAGGGAAGAGGGAACATCCCTCTTATGTAAACAGAGGGATTTCTAAAGGCATATGTGAATGCCCAAGAGAAGACATATATGCTGAGAGGATCAGGGAAGACCTTATGCTTTGATTTTGAGATATTTTCTAAAACTGTATGTTTAAGGCTGGAGAGAGAGTTTTTGCACAGGTCAATCTCAAATCCTGTGAAAAATGTTGTAGCAGCTTATTACGTAATACAAACAATATTTTCTTAATCTTAATCTGTTCCAGAGGGTGTGACCCCATTGCGTGTAGAATCTTTTGAAGGTATTCTCTTTAGTTAAGTTGTGGCCAACTGGATAAGGATAGGTCTTGATCCTGCCATTGGAGGCCTTATATATAAAGCCAGAGAAGGAGAGCCACAAAAAGCTAGAGGCCAGACATGAATGGAAACGAGAAGCAAAAGGAGAGGACATAGTCAAGTAAAGGAAAATCCAAGGAAGTCCAAGTATCTCTGGTTGTCAGCCCAGAATATCAAACTTCAAGGAGAAAACCTCTCCTTGCTGACGCTGTAAGTTTTTACTCATACTAGCCTAAAACCCTTGAACAGATAAATTTCTTCTGTTGCCAATGCATTTTATGGTACTTAATTTAGCAGCAAGGAAATTAAAATTGGTGGTTTCTTTTTATTCTTCCTTTTTTTTTTTTTGTAAGCTCCTAGCATTCAAGGAAAATTCTATCATAAAAATTGCTGGATAAAATTTTAATGAACAGATGACTCAAGTCTAAATTCCAGTGATAACATGTTAAAGTATCAAAATGTCAACAAAAGATATACAAGGAAACAGGAAGTGATGACCCAGGAAAAGAGAAAATGAAACAATTAGAAACTATCAGTTAGGAGGACCAGATCTTGGACATGCAAGGTGAAGACTAAAAATGCTCAGAGAACCAAAGGAAAATATACATAAAGAAATCAAGAAAGAGATAGATGAACACTAAAAGACTATCAAAAGAGAGACCGAAATTATGAAATGGAACCAAACAGAGCTAAGTCCACAGTAACAGAAATTTTAAATTCCCTGGAGGGGCTAAACAGCAGATTGCTCTCGGCAATAAATAAAAGTCAGTGAACCTGAAGATAAGACTATGGAAATATCTGATCTGAAGATCAAAAGAAATAAAGAATCAAGAATAGTGAACAAAGATGGTGGCTTAGTGAGGTGTGGAATTTAGATTGTCCTCCACAGCAGATAACAAATAGCCAGGAATAGTAAAGAAAAACTGCTGGGGCTACATAAGTGACCAGATCTACAACATGCACTGTGTAGATAAGCTTGATTGGCTGAGATACCACTCAGAAGTGTAAGTCCCCCAAGGAGCAGACACCCCTCCCCCCCAGGCATGTCAGGCTGGTTCCCCAAGTAGAAATGAAACAGACTTTGCTAGAGCAAGGACTTAGCTAAATCATGCTCCACTCAAGGAAATAATTAACAAATTTTGACTGCTGAAAATAGACCTTCAGCACAAAAAAATATACAAAAGCACTAAAAGTATTAGGAGGTTTTGTCTTGGCAGGGAGGGGGCAGAACTGATGGGGGAAAAAACAAGAGTCTTTTTGAGTTAGGAAGCACAAAATTCTGCAAAAGGGCTGGACTCAAAGATAAGAAGGCACATAGAGCCTAGAGATACATAGAACCATGTACCAACTTAAGATCTTGATTGACAAACACGAGGAGCAAAGATCTTGCTCTGAAAAGGCTTTTTTTAAAAAAACTTTTCTCTTCCTCTTAACAGCTCATAAGATAGTATTGGAAGCTTTATAAGTCTCTGCAGGGCCCCAGGCAAGGGTGGAATTAAGCTTGACTGAGAGACAAAGAAACTAGATAGGTAAAAAGAGTTAATTCCCTAAAGGGTGTATCTTACCCAGGAGAAAGATGGGGCCCATCTCAAGTGGAATTCTTCCTTCAAGGAGCTCATGCTCCATGGACCGGAAAACTGAAGCAATTAAGGCCAGCCTGCAACCTCATCTCTGTCTCAATCACAACTCAGCAGGGTGAGTCTGCTGAAATTAAAGGCACCACATCACTTTACACTGGTGAGAAACCATGGGCAGACAAACACCACATGCTGGCTAGGATAGGAAAAGCACAGGGTCTAGAGGCTTTATAGGAAACTCTGACAACTCACTGGGTCTCACCCTCAGGAAAAATTGGGGCTGACAATTCTTTCCTCCTAAGACATGAGCCAGTCTAGTCTGGAAAAATCTGACTGGGACTATAATATCTGAGGACACCCTCCCGCCCAAAAAAGAAAAAAAAAAGATTCCGCATAGGTAGGGCAAGAAAAAGAAAAACAAGAACTTAAAAATTCTGATCAGTTAAAATTACCTATATTAGAGGTCTAGAATAAGTTGAACTGAATGTCAAAAAACAGACAAAGAACAGAACAATACAGCAAGAAAATCCTAAGTAAAAGAGTAAATAGTCCTCCAAAATAAACTAATTAAGGAAAGCAGCTGCCTAGATGCCAGCAAAAAATAATGAGTCATGCTAGGAAAATTGAGGATATGGCACACTTGAAGGAACAAGCCAACAATTCAAATGAAATACGTGAGTTGAAAGAACTAATTCAAGATGTTCAAACAGACATGGAGAATTTCATTAAAAATCAAATCAATGAGTTCAGGGAGGATATAAAGAAGACACTGTGCAAACAAAAAGAAGAAATATAAAGTTTGACAAAATAAATCACAGAACACAGAAATAAAAGGCACAAGAGAAGATATAAGAAAAAAAAAAAAAACTATGGAAACCTACAACAATAGATTTTAAGTGACAGATGAAAGGATTAGTGAACCAGAGGACTGAACATCTGAAATCCAGAATACAAAAGAAAATATAGGGAAAAGATTGGGAAAATATGATCAGAGTCTCAGGGAACTGCATGACAACATAAAAGACATGAATATACATATGTAGCTGTCCCAGAAAGAGAAGAGAAGGGAAAAGGAGGAGAAAGAGTAATAGAGGAAATTATCACTGTCAATTTCTCACCTCTTATGAAAGACATAAAATTGCACATCCAAGAAGTGCAGCACACCCCAAACCAAATAGATCCAAACAGACACACTCTAAGACACTTACTAATCAGATTGTCAGATGTCAAAGAGAAAGAAAGAATTTTGAAAGCTGCAAAGAGAAAAGCAATCCATCACATATAAGGGAAGCCCAATAAGACTGTGTAGATTTCCCAGCAGAAATCATGGAGGTATGAAGGCAGTGATATGATATACTTAAGATTCTAAAAGAGAAAAACTGCAAACTAAGAATTCTATATCCAGCAAAATTGCCCTTCAACAATGAGGGGAAGATTTAAATATTTTCAGACAAACAATCATTGAGAAAATTTGTAACCAAGAGACTGGCTATGAAAGAAACACTAATGGGACTACTAAAGGCAGATAGGAAAAGGCAGGAAAGAGAGGTATGGAGAAGTATGTAGAAATGAAGAGTATCAGTAAAGGTTAAAAGAGAAAAAAAGTAGATGTGAGAAATAAAATCCAAAAGACAAAATGGCAAAAAAAAGTACTGCCTTTACAGTAATAACATTAAATGTTAATGGTTTAAACTCCCCAATCAAAAGAATAGACTGGCAGAATGGATTAAAAAACAGAACCCATCTATACACTGTCTACAATAGACTCATTTTAGACCCAAGGACAAAAATAAGTTGAAATTCAAAGGTTGGGAAAAGATATTTCATGCAAACAACAATCAGAAAAGGTTAGGAGTAGCTATACTAATATCTTACAAATTGATTTCAATTGTAAAACAGAGACAAAGAAGGACACTATATATTAGTACAAGGAACAATTCAACAAGAAGACATAGCAATCCTAAATATTTATGTCCAAAACCAGAACACTCCAAAGTACCTGAGGCAAACACTAACAACACTGAAGGGAGAAATAGACACCTCTACCATAATAATTGGAGATTTCAATTCCCCACTTTCATCAGAAGATAGGACATCCAGCCAGAAGATCAGTAAAGAAACAGAGAATTTGAATAACACAATAAATGAACTATAGTTAACAGACATTTACAGAACACTATACCCCACAATATCAAGATACCCATTTTTCTAAAGTGCTCATGGATTGTTCTCAAGGATAGACCATATGCTGGGTCACAAAGCAAGTCTCAGTAAAATTAAAAGGATTGAAATCATACAAAATACTTTCCCAGATCATAATGGAATGAAGTTGGAAATCAACAACAGGCAGAAAGACAGAAAATTCACAAATATATGGAAGCCAAACAACACACTCTTAAACAACCAGTGGCTCCAGAAAGAAATTACAAGAGAAATCAGTAAATATCTCAAGACAAATGAAAATGGAAACACAAAATAACAAAATTTATGGGGTGCAGCAAAGGCAGTATTAAGAGGGAAATTTATTGCCTTAAGCGTCTACATTAAAAATGAAGAAAGATGAAGGAATCAAATGTTCACTTGGAAGAACTAGAGAAAGAACATAAAAGTTACATAATAGCAAACAAAAGGAAAGAAATAATGAAGATTAGAGAAGACATAAATGAAACTGAGAACAGGAAAACAATTAAGAAAATCAACAAAAACAGAATTTGGTTCTTTGTGAAAATAAATAAAATTTATGGGCCCTTAGCTAGGTTGACAGCAAGAGAGAGAGAGAGAGAGAGAGAGAGAGAGAGAGAGAGAGAGAGAGAGAGAGAGAGAGAGAGAGAGAGAGAGAGAGAGAGAGAGAGAGAGAGAGAGAGAGAGAGAGAGAGAGAGAGAGAGAGAGAGAGAGAGAAGATGCAGCTAAATAAAATCAGAAATGGAAGAGGAGTCATAACCACTGACCCCAGAGAAGTAAAGGAGGTAGTGAAAGGGTACTATAAGCAACTACATGCTAATAAACTAGACAACATAGTTGAAATGGACAACTTCCTAGAAAGGCAAGAACAACCACCATTTACTCGAGAAGAATTATATGATCTCAACAAACCAATCACATAAAGAGATTGAATCAGTTATCAACAAGTTCTCCAAAAAGAAGAGTCCAGGACCAGATGGCTTCACTTGTGGATTCTACCAAGAATCCAAGAAAGAATTAGTACCAATCCTGCTCAAACTCTTCAAAAAAATTTTAAGAAAAGGGAAAGATACCAACTCATTCTATGAAGCCAACATCATCCTCATACCAAAGTCAAGTAAAGATACTACAAGAAAAGAAAACTATAGACCAATCTCTCTAATGACTATAGATGCAAAAATCTTTGACAAAATACTGGCAAATCAAATCCAGCAGCACATTAAAAGACTTATACACCATGACTAAGTGGGCTTTATTTCAGGTATGCAAGGATGGTTCAACATAAATAAATAAATTAATGAAAACACCATATCAACAAGTCAAATTGGAAAACAGCATAATCATCTCGATTGTGGCAGAAAAGGTATTTTGGAAAATTCAATATCCTTTCTTAATGAAAACACTTCAAGGAATAAGAATAGAAGGGAGCTTCCTCACATGATAAAGGGAATATATGAAAAACTCACAGCTACCATCTTTCTCAATGAGGAAAACCTGAGCACTTTCACTCTAAGATCAGGAATAAGACAAGGATGTCCACTGTCATCATTGTTATTTGACATTGTGCTAGAAGTTCTAGCCAGAGCAATTAGACAAGAAAAAAAAAAAAAGGCATCCAAATTAGAAAGGAAGAAGTAAAACTCTCACGGTTTGCAGATTATATGATACTAGATGTTGAAAATCCCAAAATACCCACAGCAAAGCTACTAAAGCTAATAAATGAGTAAAGTGACAGGGTACAAAATCAACACCCAAAATTCAGTACTGTTTCTATACACTAGTAATGAGCAATCTGAGGAAGAAATTAAGAAAAAAAACGCATTTACAATAGCAATTTATTCTTAAATATTTTATTATTAATAGCAAAATGATAAAATATTTAGGCATAAATTTAACTAAGGATACAAAAGATCTATACACAGGAAACTACAAGAAAATTTATAAAATAAATTATGGAAGGGAAGCTGCAAGGGTAGTTCAGTGGTAGTATTCACACCTGCCATGTGGGAGACCCAGGTTCAATTTCTGGCCCATGCACTTCCCCAAAACAAACAAACAAGCAAAGAAAGAAAGAAAATAAAAACAAATAAAAATTCAACAAATGGTGCAGCAATAATGGGATACTTACATGGAAAAAGAATGAAATGTGACCCCTGCCATACAGCATACCAAAGAAAAAACAAAAAAAGGAAATCATGGAAGACCTAAATAAATGGAAGGGTTCATAGATTGGGAAACTAAATATAAATAAGATAACAATTCTACGCAATTTGATACATAGATTCAATGCAATATCAATTAAAATCCCAACAACTTATTTTGCAGAAATAGAAAAACATATTATAAAAGCTCAAATATTTTGAGAAAGAAAAATGAAGCGTGAGGTCTCACACTCCCTGACTTTAAAACATATTACAAGTTATAGTAGTCAAAACAGAATGGTCCTGCCATAAAGACAAATATACTGACCAATGAAATCAAATATAGGATTCAGGTATAGAACCTCTGATCTATGGACAATTAATCTTTGATAAGGCTACCAAGCCAACCCACCTGGGACAGAGGAGCCTCTTCAATAAATGGTGCTTGGAGAACTGGATATCTATATACAAAAGAATGAAAGAGGATCCATATATCACCCTATACAAAAATTAACTCAAAAATGGATCAAACGCTTCAACATTAGAACTAAGACCATAAAACTTTTAGAAAAAAAATGTAGAGAAATATCTTATAAATCTTGTAAAAGAAAGGGTTTCCTAGATCTTGCATCCAAAGTAAAAGCATTGAAGAAAGAAATAGATACATGGGAATTTCTAAAAATTAAACACTTTTGTACATCAAAGATCTTTGTTAAAAAGGTGAAAAGGCAGCTCATGCAATGAGAGACAATATTTGGAAACCACGTATCAGATAAGGGTTTAGTATCTGGAATATATAAAGAGAGTCTTCTAATCAACAATAAAAATGTAAACCAACCAATTAAAAAATGGGCAAAAGACATAGACACTTCTCTAAAGAAGAAATACAAACTGCTAAAAGGCACATGAAAAAATGTTCAACTTCGTTGGCTATTAGGGAAATGCAAATCAAAAACACAATGAGATATCATCTGACACCGAATAAAGAATGACCATTATTAAAAAAAAAAAACAAAAACAGAAAATGGGACAAGTGCTGGAGAGGATGTGGAGAAAGAGGAACACTAATCCTCTGCTGGTGGAAATGTAAAATAGTATAGCCATTCTAGAAGCCAGTTTGGTAATTTCTTAAGAAGATAAGCATAGAATTGCCATATGATCCAGCAATCCAATTACTAGTATATATTTAGAGGACCTGAGGGCAAGGACACAAACAGATATTTATAACACAAATGTATATAGCAGCATTATTTACAATTGCAAAGATATGTAAATAGTCCAAATTTCCATCAATGGATTAGTGGCTAAACAAGTTCTGCTATATACATATGATGAAACAATATGCAGCTGTAAGACAGAATAAAGGCATGAAGCATGTAACAATGTGGATGAACGTTGAGGACATTATCCCGAGGGAAATTATTCAGAAACAAAAGGAAAACTACTGTATGGTGTCACCAATATGAACTAACATTAATGAGCGAACTTGAAGAATTGAAGTTAAGAACACAGATTATCAGGAAGTAAAAGCTCATAAACATCATAAACATGGGGTGATAAATAAATAAACAGACAGACTGACAGGTAGATGGATACAAAGATAGACAGATAGCTAGCTAGCTAGCTAGATAGAAAGATAGAAAGAAAGAAAAATTCATCTAGATATGGAAAGAATGATATGGCAAACGTGGCAAAATATTAAACTTGATAGATCAGGGTATCTGGGGTATAGATTAGTGTGGGAATTCTGTGCATGGGTGTATATATATTTTAGCAACTGCCTTGTAAATTTAAAGGTATTTCAAAATGCAAGTTTAAAATTAGAAAAAAAGACTATGGACATTGTAAAAGCTCAACCCAATATGAAGAATATTAAGACTTAATATGTGGGAAAATTTGAGACGTTTATATTCCGCCACAGAATAGGAAGTCTCCCTTGTAGTGAGGTAGCTGACAAATAATGATCTACCAGAAGTATTAAAGGATGAATTCTGGCAATGAGAGAAAAGTTATTCCAATTAATTTGGGGGACATTTTGGCACTATAACTTTATAATTAATTTATTATTCTACTGCAGAAAATAAATAGGAAAATTCAATTCCTATAAATACATTATCCAGGGAAAATACTAAAACTTAACATAAAGATGAGAAATGCATATTAAATCAGGCATAAAAATACAGAAAAGAAAGAGAGGAAATGGAAGCCCGACTTGGAAGATAAAATAGAAATTTGAGCTGCCCTTGAGGAATTTGCTTCTATTAGTAGAAGATAAGATAGCATTTTAAAGGTTACCCAGGAATAATGAGAGAAGGCTTTGGATCTTAAAAAAAGTCAATACCTGGAAAGAAAAAATGAATTCCACATAGAGCATAGCACTAAAAGGAAAAGCTTACAAAAAACAAGGGAGATAAGAAAAAACCTTGTTGACCCTGTAAGGCCAAATTTTCTGAGGTGATGAAAAAGTCTGAGTGTTCAATGTGGGTGAAAGTAGCACTCTAAATTGTAGACTTAAGAATGGTTAAAATGGGAAATTTTAAGTTGTATATATGGTTAGTACAATAAACTTTTATAAACACCTTAAAATTTTTAATCAAAATAGAACCCTATAATATCTGTAATTTGTTTAACACCTGATATCCCCCAACTCTGAAGGACATAAGTAAAATTAGTTCTGGGCATATAACAATCCCAACACCTGTCATAAAAATGTAATACAATCTGAGGAATAAACTGTCAACTCAACCTTAAGTAAAGCTCAACTGAACATTAGCTCAGACAGCAAAATTCCAAGACAAAAAGTAAGAAGATATTTTAAATGAGAGTTGAAAAAAATCACAGCACAATTAAAACCTAGCCCTCCAGATAATGGAATTATAGAATACAAGATGGATAATAACTAGCATGTTTTTAAAAAGAATTTTTTTTAAATAGAAGCTTAAACATGTATCATGAAATGAGTCAGGTTAAACAATGGAAATTTATTAAGTTATTGTTACAGGGCTGAAAGAAATTCCAAATCAAGGTGCCAACAAAGCAGTGTATCCTGGAGTGCTGGGGATGGCTGCCAGAGATTCTTGGTGTCTCTGTCTCACGGTGGCATCTCTTTGTCCTTCCCTTCACTTCTGGGTTTCATTGATTTCAGCTTCTGACTGTTCCCTTGGTGAATAATTCACTTTCTCTCTCCATATGCACTTTGTATAAAGGATTCCTGTAATAGGATTAAGACCTTAACTGAGATAATCTCATCAAAAGATCGTATTCACAATGGGTCCACGCACATAGGAATGGATTCAATTAAACAACGTGTTTTCTGGCATGCATATAGCTTCAAACTCTCGCAAAAAGGAAAAAGAAACATAATTTTTTTGAAGTCTTGAAGATTTTTAAATGATATTGCTATTTAGCATTTCTACTTATGCTTCAAATAGTATTTCTACTTATGAAAACATAATACCAGTATAATTAGAAATTCAATATACATGTTAAATAAGATACAACTTAAAAAATAGATAGTAACTAGAAGATGAAAATGTGAAAAATTGCCAGGAATTTATAATGAAAGTTAAAAACATAAAAAAATGAGTGCATATTATTAACCACAAGAAAGGTAGCTTAGATATGAAAAATTGAGCCTTGATTCTTAAAGACAATTGTATAATGATACAGCTTTTTACAATGTGACAGTGTGATTTTGAAAACCTTGCATCTGATGCTCCTTTTACCTAGGTATGGATAGAAGAGTGAAAAAGTATGGATAAAAAATAAATAAATAATAAAGAAGATAAGGGGTAAAATAATTTGGGTAGATTGGAATACTAGTGGTTAATGAGCGGGAAGGGTAAGGGGTATGGGATATATGAGTTTGTTTTTTTCTTTCCTTTTTTCTTTTTATTTCTTTCTCTGGAGTGATGCATATGTTCTAAAAAACTGTCATGGTGTTGAATACACAACTATGTGATGATGTGGGCCATTGATTGTACACCATTTATGGACTATATTTTTGTGAAGATTAGTCAATAAAAATATTTTTAAAAGTAAGCAGGTGACCATATAAATACTTTTATATACATGTTTAAGCAGCTTTGTTTGTAATAGCCCAAAACTGGAAATAATGAAACTGTCCATCAATAAAGAAGAAACAAATGTAGTATAAATAACAAAAAAGAAACCTACCTCATGACATGAGGGGAATTGAAAAATCTCTCCTAAAATTATACACCAACTTTTATGTTTGTAGGATCAATAAAATTTGAAAAATGACAAGCAAGTATGAACCAATGTATTCATAAAGAACTATAAATTTATGTAAAGCACGGTGTTTTCAAGTACGCATGAAAAATGATAGAAAAAATGATAGTCTTGGATAATGATATGCATTTGAGCAAGTATACACCGGTATCATTCAAGGGCATTCTTTAACACAAGGGAACAGATTTAGATAGTAGTAACAAGATAGCCAATATGCTTTGAAATTATTTGATACAATTCTAAATAAATTATAAGTCATTGAAAAAGATTACAAGTAATTAGAAACTAATTGAAATTTGATGATAGAAATATAATGTCTCTAAAATTGATTTAATTGATGGAAATATGTAGGTTTGTGTTTATATTAGTAAATAATGTGAAAAAGTAACATGACTACAGATACTTAAGGAGCTCAACGAACTAAATGAAATTTTTTAGGAAGGCGATAATTAAGAGCAATAATTAAGGAAGTATAAACAAGTATAAAATCAGCAATCAAAGCTTAATATGAGAAATACTAATAAAAGAGACCATTATTTGCTGTGGTAGATAGTTTGTATTATTGCCTCAAAGTATTTTTGTGGTTTCTTCTTACTGGACCCATCTCCACCTAGCCCCATAAAAATACAAATATCTTTGTTATTTCAAGGATTATATTTTACCAAAGTATAGTCTAACTAATTTAGAACTTGTTAATCATATGTGAAAACTTTATGCTAATATATGGCCTTAGTTCCAGGGCTAGTCAGTTGAGTTTGGAAGCTGGGAATTCATATCATGACTATAGCCTGCCATGAAATGAAAGACACATAATATACTTTAAGAATCCTGGCTGTGGTAGCAACCTAATTATGTCGCTTATTAGTGTCACAAACTGGTATTAATTTATTACTCATATTGTTTTCATTATGATTATTGCTGCTACTTTTAAAGAGATAATATTTATGGAGAACATTTTTGCCAAATATATTAAGTACTGTGTTTAGGGTATTGTAGTCAAAAGCCCTGATCCTTACTCTCATACAGAAGGGAAATTTGAAAGAGAATATAAGCCCTCATGCACATGTATACAATTACAAGCAATCATGTTAACTGCAATTTGAATATATGCTATACAATAACTTGTCAAGCTACAAGTGCCTGATTTGTAGTTTGACATAAAAAATGCTGACTATGGAAGGACTTTTCTGAGATAGCAAATCATAAGTGAAAATCTGAAAAAGCAAAGGAGCCTGCCATTACAAAGTATTTGCGATGGATGAAGGGGGTTTGAAAGTGCCACAACCAGGGCAATGACAGAAAAAATGTGGCATTATTTAGGAAGTTGGTATTTTCATGGAATTGAAAGAGGTGCTATATGGCTAAAGCATGGTTATGAATAAGGAGCATGCCCACGGTGAGATTGGAGAGGTAGGCTAGTGTCAAGTAATTAGAGCATTGTTCTAGTTAAGGAGTGTTTTTTTTTTTTTAATTGGTGAAAGGAAACCATTAGATATATTAAGTATGAAAGTGACACATTTGATTTTCTGTTTTATAAGAATTTTCTGTTTATGAAGACAAAATAAAGGCTTGGGATAACATAGGGACAGTGGTGATTTGAAATGTGGGTAAACTTGAGAAATATTTTAGAGATATAAATGGCAGATTTTCTGATAAAATATTTGGGAGGATGAGGAAAATAATGAATCAAAACACTAGAAACTCTTAAGTTTCTAATATTTTGGTGGATAGTAGTGTCCTTAAAAAGCCAAAAAACAAAAAAAAAAAATGTGTATGAACTGAAGAGAAACCAAAGTATGATAATAGTGTCTTATTGAGAAAAGAAAGATTGGGAATTTGTTTGTTTTTTGTCTTTGTATGCTTTCTGGTGGGGGTCACATTTTATTATTTTTCCATGTGAGTATTCTCTTATTGCAGCACCATTTGTTGAATTTTTTTTGGTTTTGTTTTTTGTTTGTTTGGGTAGTACATGGTCCAGGAATTGAACCTGGGCCTCCTGCATGGCAGGCAAGAATTTTGTCACTGAGCTACCCTTGCATCTCAATTGGGAACATCTTATTGGTAGATAATTCTGTGTTGTTGTTTTTAAAAGTTTTTAATTATGATTTTTTTTTATGACACTCACATGGATGTTTAAAATGATAAACTGAAAATTAGCCTTTCTGGTTTGTGAGGGGAAAATTGAAATTAAACCAGAAATAAAAATTTACAAACTGCCCCCTAACTCACAAGACAGATAAACTGTTCAGATATTCCATGATGTACATCAGAAGTTATTCAAATCCAAATGCTTTTCACACCAGATTTTTTAGATCTATCCCTTCCAAAAGACAGGACCTACAGAGTCCACCCTTGGATCGTCTGCTTTCAGCTTGCAAAGTGAAAGGGGGCCAAGTATCTCTTTGGAGACTCTAGGATGGACAATGACCTGCACCACTGATGATCACATTTCATTGGCCATAACAAGTTCCATGTCACCAACTCCACTACCATCTTCCTAGATACCAAGGACATGGAAATGGAGAGACAATTAGCCTGTCTCCACCATGGTAGAGTACATTTAAATTGCCTGTGTCTATCATCTTGATATTGAACTTCTTTAGCTCAAAAACCATAACATACTTATCTTTAAGGTGGTCAGTATATTAAATGAGAGTAGGGAGAAAAATGAGTTTCCAAGCATAATAAATAATGATGTATCATTACAAAGGTATAAAGTGCTAAACTAACTAAAAGGAAGAATGAAGGTAGAAGGAAGTCAGTATTACCCATTTGCAAGATAGCTCAAATCTGAAGGAGAATTTTTAGAATAATTTATTAAGGAATGTCAGATGAAGTTCAAAGTTCATTAAGATTGTTTATGCACAATAATAAAAACTCCAACAATGTAATTTCACTTATGACAATGCACTATGATAAAAATGCTAAATAATAAATGAAATAAAATCAACATGCACCACTTCACTCTAAGATTTCAAAATATAATTCTGAATTAAGCTGCTTATTAGAGTATCAAGGGAGGTCAGTTTTCAAAGAGACCACATAAATGTGGACACAAATCCTAAATGATTTTAATGGGCATTCAGGAGCATAAAGTAGATTAATCACACTACAGATGCCTATATACATATGTGAATGTTGGATATGCAAACCACTATTGACTATTATTTCTAACTTCTAGGTCAATAGTGTTACTGACTAATTACGCTTGGCACTGAGACAATGTATAAAATATTTTAGAGCAAATAAATGATAAAGTTATATTTCTTTCAAGTTTTATTCAATCTTCTCATGTATATCTTTTTTTTAATTAATTAATGGAAAAAAAGAAATTAACCCAACATTTAGAAATCATACCATTCTACATATGCAATCAGTAATTCTTAACATCATCACATAGATGCATGATCATCGTTTCTTAGTACATTTGCATCGGTTTAGAAGAACTAGCAACACAACAGAAAAAGATATAGAATGTTAATATAGAGAAAAGAAATAAAAGTAATAATAATAGTAAAAAAACAAAAACAACAACAACAACAAAAAACCTATAGCTCAGATGCAGCTTCATTCAGTGTTTTAACATGATTACTTTACAATTAGGTATTATTGTGCTGTCCATTTTTGAGTTTTTGTATCTAGTCCTGTTGCACAGTCTGTATCCCTTCAGCTCCAATTACCTATTATCTTACCCTGTTTCTAACTCCTGCTGGACTCTGTTACCAATGACATATTCCAAGTTTATTCTCGAATGTCCGTTCACATCAGTGGGACCATACAGTATTTGTCCTTTAGTTTTTGGCTGGACTCACTCAGCATAATGTTCTCTAGGTCCATCCATGTTATTACATGCTTCATAAGTTTATCCTGTCTTAAAGCTGCATAATATTCCATCGTTTGTATATACCACAGTTTGTTTAGCCACTCTTCTGTTGATGGACATTTTGGCTGTTTCCATCTCTTTGCTATTGTAAATAACGCTGCTATAAACATTGGTGTGCAAATGTCCGTTTGTGTCTTTGCCCTTAAGTCCTTTGAGTAGATACCTAGCAATGGTATTGCTGGGTCGTATGGCAATTCTATATTCAGCTTTTTGAGGAACCACCAAACTGCCTTCCACAGTGGTTGCACCATTTGACATTCCCACCAACCGTGGATAAGTGTGCCTCTTTCTCCGCATCCTCTCCAGCACTTGTCATTTTCTGTTTTGTTGATAATGGCCATTCTCGTGGGTGTGAGATGATATCTCATTGTGGTTTTGATTTGCATTTCTCTAATGGCCAAGGACATTGAGCATCTCTTCATGTGCCTTTTGGCCATTTGTATTTCCTCTTCTGGTAGGTGTCTGTTCAAGTCTTTTTCCCATTTTGTGATTGGGTTGACTGTCTTTTTGTTGTTGAGTTGAACAATCTCTTTATAAATTCTGGATACTAGGCCTTTATCTGATATGTCATTTCCAAATATTATCTCCCATTGTGTAGGCTGTCTTTCTACTTTCTTGATGAAGTTCTTTGATGCACAAAAGTGTTTAATTTTGAGGAGCTCCCATTTATTTATTTCCAATAACATCAGATTGTTTTTATTGCAAAACCGATTCAAAACACTAAGAGTAAACATGTGTTCATTTTTTGTGCCTATTTATGATTATTTTTTCAACTGCTTTACACTGAGTTGCATAAGATGCTACCTTAGATTAACTGAGCTATATTATTATTTTGCGGGGTGGGGGAGCACAACTGTGTCAAGGTTTTGCTTTGAGGAATTTGTTTTACCTTGTTTTGCTTTGCTTTTAAAGAGCTTGCATCCTAATATAACACTTTTGAAGCCATTTTAAAACTTCAAAATTGACATATTTCATGTATCATAAATCTAAGAACACAATGCATTGTATCATCTATGAATAAGAGAAAACTACATAATATTTCTCTAAGAGCTACAGAATTACAGCTACATAATAGCAATTTTAAGACGCATTTTTCTTTGCATGCTCAGAAGAGTAGAATTATCTTTGATGAAACTAAAAGTGAATTTTTTAATAAAATTAGTTTTACTGTTGTATTTCACAATGTTCTCTCATGGATAACAAAAACAAAAAATTCTATGAAGAGCAAAGAAAAAAGAGTACTGTGGTATTGCACTGTTATTTTTAATAATGGTTTCCTCAAAATGCCAACTCAAAAACTACTATGATTACATTTTAATCATAATAAGAAGAATTGTAATTGATCACAAATCAAAAAAATAAAATATATCATCAATCCAAACAAATATATGGAGAGTCACATCATGGACTATGAATAGATTTTAAACTAAAATGTAGGCTGAACCAGGCTCTTCTATATTTGAAATAGTATTTTCAATCTACTTCACAGTGTTTCTCTCAAGTTAAATTGAATTAATAGATGTAAATAATTTAGATAACTGTGGAGGAGCAAAATTATTTTATCTATTTAATTTCAACTATTTTATGTATGCCTATCATTCACCATTCTATCTGCACATATTATTTAAGATTATTCATCTACTGTACATTTTTATCCCAATTTTCCAGGTACAAAACTGAAGCCCAGGATCAGACAAAAAAATGTGTTCAGTATTTAAAAGGGAGAAATAAGGCAGCTAAGGATTTGAACCCAATCCTTCTATTTTAAAGCCCAGCATACCTTTTGCTCCATCAGAGCTCCCTTGGATCCCCATCACAAATACTACCCACTCATGCCTCAAGGGCTAAAGATTGAGAAGTTGAACTTTTTCTCCAGCAGCCCCTTCACACATCCTTCTTTTGCTGACTCACCAAGGGGCAGGTGGAGGGCTGTACCTCAAAGAACTAACAATAAACCACAGCTCCTATCCAGAGTTCTTCCCAGGATCAGGCTGAGGTTGAGATGCCATCTGAAATTGCATATATACTTTGTGATTACTTTTCTTTATCCTGTTTTCCCCTTTCCCTTACTGATTCATTCTGGAAGAATTCCTAAAAAGAGAAATCAATTGCACCTGGATCCATATTCCAAGGTCCACTTTTAGGGAATATGAATCACCTGAAATCATGAGTAAACACTGATTACTCGGACCCCCTCTTGGAAATTCTGATTCTGTAGTTCTGGAGGGGAGCCTATGATCTTACTTCCCTAAAAGCAATTTGATGTTGAGCCTGTTAATCCATGGCCCACACTTTGAAAGGTCCTTTCTAGAGAACCTAAACTAAGATAGTATCATAAAGGAGAGGGTTTTGATCTTTAGCATGAATCAAAATACCATGGAGGAATTATTGAAACACTAATTCCAGTACTCCCCTCACTCCCACTCTCCACAGTTTCATATGTGTGTAAAATTCTGTTTTCAACTATCTCATGCCTTCAAAATTATTTTTTGTCTTGTTATTTGAGAAAAAACCATGATTTCATAACATGCAAACTTTAACATGCTTCCTATAAAATTTTCTTCAGGGTGATCGCTTTTCTAATCCAATGTTGGTTACAAAATCACTCTGAAAATCAATACTTTATTTCTCACTTGAAGAATTATTATATTATCACTTATTAATGGATAGTATAAGGCTGGGATTGTGACTTGCCAGAAGAGGAGTAGGGAGAGAGAGAGGAACTTCCAAACTGGCCCCTTAAGACTCATATGCATTTTAGCACCTTCACCAATTATAGAATCACCTGCAGGATGTGCCATTCTTTAGTGAAGTTGTATCTCTTGTTACTGTCTTCCTATCCCTATGAAAATGGATAGTGTGTATTTTATTTTGAAATTGTTTTATTTCTGAAGGACCTTTAAAAAGTATAGGGGAAAACAAAATGCACAGGCACATATGTGTGCACACACAACACACAAACAAAAACAAAACAAAAAATCAACATCCTTGCTTCACGGAGACAAACCACCTCTTACACATTCATAGTTTCAAAGCACAAACTTACTGAAATAAAAATGTTCACAAAATTGCTTACAACAAAGCATTATTCATTACTTTAATAGAATAGCGCCATGCTGTAATTTCCATTTGCATTAAAAAGGTGTCAAATTCTCATGGCTATTTCTTCTGAGAGCATTCTCAATACACAAAACACTACAGTGTATTTTACCTTTAACCTCTCTGATGCACAGATGTAAAACCATGAAAAAGAGTTATGGCAGTATAACAGCTTTTTAAAAAGAAATACACATTGCACGTGAAACTTCCATGAAGAGGCCTGTTAAGTAAAAGATAATTTTATGCAACCAGTAATATGGGTTTTATTTGAAGAAAACATATAGACATTTCTGAACTAAGTATAAATTTAGTATCAGATAGATTAACATACTTGAAATGATCAAGGTTAAGAATCAAACTAATGTTAGCATTTGTTTTAAACAAGTAGAATCAGTAAATTTACCAGTATCCTTTTCATCCATGTGCTATATTATTTCTACATATGAAATGGTGGTACTACTCATTGCAGGTTTGACACAAATAACTTAGAACAAATATGAACACAAATAACTTAGAACAAAAGAAATAGACCAAATATTTTTAAAAAGCAAGAATAAAAACTTTACCCTAAAATTTCAATTTTATAGAAGTTTTACCATATGACTCATTCTTTTCTACTTCATTTAGGCATTAAAATGTGACACTGACATTTTACATCATAGAAAGCAATATTTCTTTTTTATGACAGGTCAAGGGATAGTAATGATAGATTTATGACCATGCCAAGATCGTTATAAGGATAAAAATACACCAGAATCTAAAGAAATCCTTAGTCAGCTCTTTGCATAGCCTGAACCTCACATCTTTGGAGGTGACTTTGATCTTAATTCCTTTCCAGGACATACTACCTTACAGCTGCATTTGTCATATTTCTTATAGAACATTTCAGCATTGAGTAATTATGAAAATCCTTTTTTGAAAATATTGCCTTTAACTTTTACACCAGGGACAGAAAAATGAGTCATTTTTTCTCATGTTCTATTTAAATGCAAAGAATGTACTGATCATATCAAGACAGACATAAGTGGGTAGAACACAAGGAGCTGGGAAGTAACATAGATGAGCTAGTGGGTGAATCGCATCCTCTGGAATAACTTAGTATTAATTATCTTGTAATTTTAAATTACTACTTGATGGATAAGCATATTTTTATTTGCAATATCATGTATGTATAATTTTTTAAAGATTCATAATTATTACATAACTAATTCATATTTTTTAAACGTGTTGATTGAGCACATTTTTTCTGGGAAATAATTTATTAATATATCAGGTTGTTAGTTTGAAGTATAGTTATTAACAAATTCTGTTACATATTTGCACAAAATCACAGCAGAAAGCACATTTGCTTATTTATATATTGCTTGCATTTGCCTTGCATCCGTGTAAAATAATCCAAGTGCATGAATACCTGTTTGGGCAAATATTCGCTCATTCATTTAGCCAACATATGTGTATATGAATCGGTACATCTTTATACATGCAATGAACTAATAGTTGCATGCATAACATAATTGTAACATAAATATGGATCTTTTAAGTATTTTACCACTTAGCAAGTATTATATAGAGCATACAAGTAAAAACACATAATTAAATGGAAGGGTGAGGAGTGACTATCGTGCTAAGATTTTTTAGACATTAATCGGTACAAATTTTATGGGGTCATCTCAAGTATTGATTTTCCTTATTTCTCTCCAATTCTCCAATTGATATGTGATGAGAATTCTACATTAGTGTAAAAAAAATGATTTGCATAATTTATATATATATACACTATATTTATATTTATATATATGCAATGAATACATTTCATTGCAAGTAACAAAAATAAGGTTGAGGTAGATTTTTAAAGAGAGAGAAGATTATTTGTCAACAGACTAGCAAGTGTCTCACTACCTAAATGTTGGGTAAGACCTTGGCTCTGTAAAGAACTGAAAGCTGTGGCTGAAATGTTGAGCGCAGTTGTCATAGTGCCTACTCTCCAGTTTTTAAATTTCTTACCTTGAATCTGTTTTAGGTCCTCCTGTCTCTTCTTTCTTTGTATTCTCTCTCCAATTGCTTTAGTTTTCTAGAATGAGTACTGGTAAACATAACTATTGAAATGCTTTGAGAGAATATCATGAGCCTGTGTGAACTTGAATCAGATCCTCAAACCAAGTCTGATAAATGTACTGAGATTGCTAGGAATTTGGGTGATACTGTAGTAAAATGATTCCCTCTGTGAACCTACTGTAACTTGTCTTCTTTGTATCCTACTAAGACTATTTTGGATTTCGTGTATTATTACTATTATTATTATTATTATAAGTAGTAATACCATTTCAAATAATAATGGTACATAATACAAATGGCATAGAACAATATTTACTGCACTGCATATCTCTCTCCCGTGCAAACCATCAATCACCAATTTCCCTATACTGGAAGAGCCACAAGTAATTTTTTATTCTTTTTTAAAAATTTTTACCTAAAGGGTTGTATGCCATATATGTTATTATGCCCTGACTTGTTTTTCATATACAAAAATTGGTTGAAACTTATTGTTTATTAAGGTATATAATGCCACATCATACTTTTTGATGCTTCTCATAGAATAGATCCATGATAATTTTTAAAAAGTTGCTTATCGACTAAGCAAAGTTTTATCCAATATTATTATTACCATAGAATGCTAACATTAATATGCTATACTGATGTAATTCTTCACACATCTGAGTATATAAGTAAGACAGTTTATGTAAATTTAAATGTTATGTTTAGAAGTAGGTATAATTTAAATGGCATGGTTTTAGTTTTCTAAGTACACAAAGCAATATCAAGAAATGAGCTCAGATTAAACAATGGAAATACATTCACTTACAGTTGGAGTCTGGGAAAGTGTTAAAATGAAGGCATCATTACCTGGATTCCTTCTTCCTGAAAACCACCTGCCAATGATCCTTGGCTCTTCTCTTGGTAATGCAAATAGGTGTGACTGCTAGACAATCCCCTCTCTTCTGGGTTAAATTGATTTCAGCTGTTTGTTCCATGGCTTTTTTCTTTTTCTCTGTATTCATTCCATTTATAAAGATCTCCAGTAATAGGATTAAGTCCCATCCTGAATGAGGTGGGACATCTCATTAATGAAGTAGTCCCATCAAAAGATCCCATCATAGTGGGTTTACATCACAGGAACGGATTAGATTTAAGAGCATATTTTTAATGAGGTACCTCAGCTTCAAACCACCACAGATACAGATAGTCGAATTGATAAATGTTCACATGAGCATTGTTGGGGATTGAAGTATATATCCTAGAAAAACGCATTCTTATTCTTAATTCATTCCTGTGCGTGTGAACCCAATGTCAATAGGACCTTTTGAAGATATTATTTTTAGTTTAGGTGTAGCCACCTGAATCAGTTATGGGCTTTAATGGGGACTATTGAAGTTCTCTAAAAACAGAATGAAACTTAGACATGGAAGAAGCCATGGAGAACTAGTAGAAGGAGAAAGCACCCCATATGCATTGCTACGTAAAGAATAACCAAGGAATTCCAAAGGTTGCTCATTCCACGAAGACCTGGACCCAGGTAAGGAGTCAACATTCTAGGCTCTGAGGCTGAGTCAACCATTCTATAGTGTTAGTTAAAGCAGCCAGGAATCTAAAGCAAGCACTATTTCCCCACTCCAACAGCAGTATAGTGAGTTAACGTTTTGATCTTTGTCAGTAGATTGAAAACACTTATTGGAATATGTAATGCACTTATTATGGTTGAGATTGAGATTAAGTATCTGTTCATATGTTTGAAGAGATATTTAATTTATTTTTCTGTTAATTTTTTTATCATATCCATTGCATATTTTCCTTTTGTGTATTAATCTTCTTACTTTTTTATACTATTTATATGTAAGGGAATATGTTTTATTCTGTAACATATGATGCACACATTTTCCCCCTAATTTTTAGTGGGGCTTTTTACTGATGAGTTTGACTTTTGCCAGCAGAGTATTTTATATTTATATAGCAGAATGTATCAATATTTATTTTTCAACTTCTGGGATTCTTTATGTGGAATTTTTGTTATGCAAAGGAAGTTCTTCCTTACTCAATTTATTTATTAAAAACAATCACATTTTCTTCTAGTATTTTCAGTGGTGACATATGAACTTAAATAAACCTTATTTTAGTGTAAGATATGAAAAGTGTCCCAACATTATATTTTTAAAATTAGCTAAGTAGTTGTCAAAAAATGATTGATAATGTAAGCCATTTTATCTCTACTGATTTGGAATCTTATACACATATCATGAACTAAATTCCCATCTACAGATGTGTGTGTTTTTGGGGTTTTTATCTTCTTCCATTGATTTTCTTGTAAAAATCTTAGTTTTATTGCACTTTTAAATATAGTATGCTATATCTTTTAGGGCTACTGCCCTTCATTGCTATCAATATTATTGTTATTAATATTGTTAATTTTGTTCATTATTCCTAATCTTTGTATCCATGTAGCAGCAACTAAATCAGCTTGTCTAATTCCCGGGCTCCTGATATGTATCTATTAGGATCAAAATAGATTCATACGTTTATAGATTCATGTACCAATAGATAAAAATTATATCTTCAGCAAATTATGTTGTAATATAGCATGATACGCTTTTACATGCATTAAAGATTTTTTTGCTCACTGTAGCATTTGAAATGCTATTTGCATTATACGCCAAAAATTCTTGTTACATTATTCCTTCAGAATTTTTATTATTTTTCTCAATTACATTGCCATCATATTTTTGTTTGTACCATATAGCTTAAATATTTGGCAGCCCTTCATTCTGGTGTGAGGTGTGGAACAATATATAAATACAAAATAAATTGTAAGAATATCAATTATATATTATGTCCAAACTTTGTGGTTAACAGTTTTTTTTTAACTATTTTAATGTATAATATAACGTATATATATATATATACAAGCAAAGAAATAAAAAAAAAAAACAAAAAACAATAGTTTCCAAAGTACTCTTCAACAAGTACTTACAGGAGAGATCCCAGAGCTTGTCATGGGCTACCATACCATCATCTCAGATTTTTCCTTCTAGCTGCTCCAAAATGTAAGAGGTAGAAGGAATAAATATTCTTTTATCATCACCATCAACTTTTTTTTCCATTTTGTGAAAAAAAAACATATATACAAAAAAGCAGTAAATTTCAAAATGCAGCCCAATGATTTGTTGTAGAACAGACATTTTTTTTTTTTTTTTTTCACATGGGCAGGCACCGGGAAAACAAACCTGGGTCTCCAGCGTGGCAGGCCACCGTGGCCCACCCTGTAGAGCAGATTTTAGTTTGGGATGGGTTACAATTCCACAATTTTAGGTTTTTACTTCTAGCTGCTCTAAGATACTGGAGACTAAAAGAAATATCAATTTGATGATTCAGCAATCATATTGGTTTGTTAAACCCTACTTTTCTGTATAATTCCACCATCACCTTTAATCTTTGTATCCCACTCTTTAGGAGCATATATGGGCTATGGCCATTAAATTTTATATTTTGGAAGGGGCTGTCTGATAATATGGGGTAGTGAGATGAAACTACCTGAAATTCTGGGAAAGCTGGGCCCCTCTAGGTTCCAGGATTTATCTGGTCCAGGGACCCATCTGGAGATTGTAGTTTTCTGGAAAGCTACCACATGCATGGAACCTTTGTAGAAGCTTATATATTGCCCTAGATGTTCTTTAGAATTGGCTGGAATGGTTTTGGTTGGGATTTGGCAAGTTATGATAGGTCACAATTTCTAACTGAAACTTGCCTAAGAGCAACCTCCAGAGTGGCCTATTGACTCTGTTTGAACTTGCTCTGCCACTAATACTTTGTTAGTCATACTTCTTTTTCCCCTGTTGGTCAGGATGGAATTGGTGATCTCCTGGTGCCAGGGCTGGACTCATCCCAGGGAGACTTTCACCCCCAGATGTCATATACCATGTAGTGGAGATGGCAATGATTTCACTCACAGAGTTAGGGTTAGGAAGAGGGAGGTCATATCTGAGCAACAAAAGAGGTCCTCCAGAAGTAACTCTTAGGGATACCTTTAGGTAGGCTAAAATTCTCTGCTACCTACACGAGCTTCACAAGGGTAAATCTCAAGATCAAGGGCTTGGCCTATTGATTTTGGTGTCAATAATGTTTGACACAATATCAGGGGATTCCCTGATGGCAAAGTTTAGTAGTTCCATATTTTTTCTCCCATCTCTTAAGGGACTTTGCCAATGCTTTTTTGCTTTCGTTTTTTGCACGGACAGGAACTGGGAATCAAACTCGGGTCTCGGGCATGGCAGGTGAGAATTCTGCCACTGAGCCACCATCACACCGAGCTGCTGATACTTTTTGATTATATGCTTAATATATTCTAGGATGGATCTAGGCATTACATTAAGCTATACAGGGTTAAAGGCCCTCATTCTTATCCTGGGCTTCCTGTGTTTCAGTTGTTCAAATGAGCTATCCAGACAGGTTGAGTTAGATTATGTGCTACAGAACATTTAGGTTCAGGGCAAAATTAACCTTTCTTCCTTTGGTCTCAGAGAGTAGGTATGGTTTTAAGATATAGACAATGTTTTTCTTAACCATGTGTTCTGACCTGATCACCTTTGTTCTTATCTTTAAATACCTGATTATGGATATATAAAACAACCTCTCACAAAATAAAAATTACCACATTAGACTAAATGTGTCTGCTATAAGAGCTTACAATCTAGCCCCCTGTTTTATTTATAAGCATCTTCTAAAGGAGACCGTACAATAATTGTTCTTTCATTTCTGGCTTATTTCACCTTAACAAATGTCCCACAGTTTCATTCACACCATTGCATGCCTCACAACTTTGTTATTTTTTGGAGCAGCATGACATTCAATTGTATATGTATATATATGTATATATATATACCATCGTCCATCAATCTACTTATCAGTCAGTGCGTCCCTCAGCCACCTGCCTTCATTAAACATTATGTATAATGCTCAATTTTAGATAATTTTGTTGTTCCCAAGAGAAAGATAACCAGTAAACACACCCTCACTAAATAGGAAATCTAAACCTCCCCTTAATTCTTGCCCTCCCCCCATTATTTACCCAATGTTGCTGTGGTACTGCTGATATTTTACTGTTAAACATAGTCCATAGCATGCAAAAGCAGTTTTCCCCCTGTATCTTGGACTTAAACTCTCTTTGCACATGAATTATACCTCTGAAGTAGTTCTTGTAAGAACTTATTTATATTTCTAGTGTCAATCAGTGGAACACATAGGTCTTTACCATCTCTGTCAACGTGTTCGCCTTCAATGTGGTAATATTACTTCTAGACCCACTAGAGAACCATCTTCACTTCAATCTATTCCCTTACATTGGAGTTCAACCTCATTAGCTAACTGTTCACCCATCTCCAGCTTCTATGTATCTCTAAGTCCCATATATTCTGTATTATAAGCTTCTGATTTTACCTTTACCATGGTCATAAAAGTGGAGTCGCACGGTATCTTTCCTTTTGTGTCAGACTTATTTCACTCAGCATTTTCTTTGGCTATTGTGAGTAATGCTGCTATGAACATCAGTGTTCAAATGTCTGTTTGTGTTACTGCTTCCAGCTCTTCTAGGTATATATCAAATAGTGTTATTGCTGGGTCATAGGGCAACTCGATATTTAGTTTGCTAAGGAACGGTTAAGCTGTCTTCCATAGCAGCTGTACCATTACACATTCCCACCAGGAGTGCATAAGTGTCCCAGTTTCTCCACATTCTCTCCAACATTTGTAGTTTCCATTTGTTCAATGACATCCATTTTTATATGTGTGAGGTGCTGTCTCATTGTATTCTTGATCTGCATTTCCCTTATAACTAATGAAAGTGAACATCTCTTCATGTGCTTTTGAGCCATCTGTATTTGTTCTTCAGAAGAATTCCTATTCATATCTTTATCCCATTTTATAATTGGGTTGTTTGTTCTTTTGTTGTTAAGTTGTATGATTTCTTTATGTATGCAGGATATGAAAGTTTTGTCGGACATGTGATTTCCAAATATATTCTCCCATTGGGTCGGCTGCTTTTCATCATTTTGACAAAGTCTTTTGAGGTGGAGAAGCATTTGATTTTGAGGAGTTCTCTTTTATTTATTGTTCCTTTTATTGCTTGTGCTTTGGTGTAAAATTTAGGAAATTACCTCCTATTACTAGGTCTTAAAGATGTTTACCTATATTTTCTTCTAGAAGATTTATGGTGCTAGTTCTTATATTTAGGTGTTTGATCCACTTTGAGTTAATTTTCATATAGTGTTTAAGGAAAGGGTCCTCTTTCACTCTTTTGGCTATTGCTATCCAGTTCCCCCAGGCCCATTTATTGAAAAGGCTATTATGTTCCAGTTTATTAAATTTGTCAAAAATCAACTGACCATATATTTGGTGGTCTACTTTTTGCTCTCAATTCAATTCCATTTGTCAATACTTCTATTTTTGTGCCAGTACTATGGTGTTTTGACTACTGTGTCTTTATAATAAATTTTAAAGTCAGGAAGTGTTAATCCTCCCATTTCATTCTTTTTTTTTTTAGGATGGTTTTAGCTATTCGGGTCTCTTTCCCTTCCAGATGAATTTGGTAGTTAGCTTTTCCAAGTCTTCAAAGTAGGTTGTTGGAATTTTGATTGGTATTGCGTTGAATCTGTAGATCAATTTGGGTAGAATTGACATCTTAATTATATTTAATGTAAAGTCCTATCATGAATAGGAGATCCATGAGCAGGGAATGTCTTTCCATCTAGTTAGATTTTCTTTGATTTCTTTTCACAATGTTATGTAGTTTTCTGTATAAGTCCTTTATGTTCCTAGTTAAATTCATTCCTAAGTACTTGATTCTTTTAGTTGCCATTTCAAATGGAATTATTTTCATAACTGACACCTCAGGTCATTGTTTGTGCACAGAAATGTAACTGATTTTTGCACATTAATTTTAAATCTCACCACCTTGCTGAATATGTTTATTAGCTCAAGTAACTTTGTTGTAGATTTCCCAGGTTTTTCCAAATATGATGTCATGTGATCTGCAAATAATGAACGTTTTATTTCTTCCTTTCTAATTTGGACGTCTTTTATTTCTTTGCCCTGCCTGATTGCTTTAGCTAGAACTTCTATCACAATGTGGAATAATAATAGTGACAGAGCGCATCCTTGTCTCATTCTCGATCTTAGGGGAAAAGCTTTCAGTCCCTCTCCATTGAGTACAATGCTGGCTATCAGTTTTTCATATATGTCTTCTTTTCCTCATTATTTTCCTTCTAATTAAGGTAAAAAAAAAAAAAAAGACAGCTAAAATGTTTACGTCATATATAGTATGAATAAAATTTGGAGACATTTTGAGATTGAAGTTTTTAATTAGTTTATTTAAATTAATCTTGTATTATTCCTGTTAACATCAATCTATTCACAAAACATGAATTGACATGTTGACGACTGACAGAATAAATTCAATGACACATTGAATTTAACTTGATGGCAAAATGCAACAGCAAGTTAGAGCCTATCAATTGAGGGTAGAACATTTGAATAAATTGCACTTCTGACAAGCTTTCACAGGGATGAAAACACGTGAAGCGTACACAACAGAATAATGTATATTTAGAGTAGATAACTACATTCGGGATGAATGCAAGCTTTCTATTATGGCTAAGATTTTTTTATTAACTCTGGCAACAATTCAGACTTTTAAAATGTTTTATTATATTATAAACAAATCTAACTTCTCAGAAACAACTTAGCTGCTTCACTGTAAAATCTCTGAAAACTCATTTTATAAAAAGAGAAAACTCAAATCTTGGGTGAGGTTGCATGTTATGTCCCACTTCCTAGTGTTTAATGAAATGACAAAAGCTCTAAAATATAATGAAAGTAACAAAAAAGGAGAAACAAACAGCCCATGCCTTTAATTACTGTCTCATGATGTCTCTCCATGATCCAGAGATTACTCTAATACTTGTACATAAGGAGATACGCAAAACAATAGCCTGAAATATAAATTTCTGAAAGCAATGTAACTCTAAATCAAGAGAGTAAGGAGTCAATAAAATGTTTATCAAAATGTTGGACACATTATAAGCTATCTGTACATAGCTACAGCCATATCTTTATACTTCTGTCTATATATCAGCATGAATTGAACTCATGAACATTAATATGTGATTCTAAACAAAAAGTATGAAGACTATCACTAACAGACATTTAAACGCACACCTATAAATTCTATATATGGTTCATAAATATACATATATTGAGGAAACATAATAGAATCATGTTGTTTGCTTATGAAAAACAGCAGAAAGAAGTGAAATGTTACAGCATCAAAAGGAACTTCAAATTTATATGCCTGTTTATGTATGCGCATGCATGTATGCATAGTCATGTATAATTACACACAGTTGAGAAAATGATTAATGCCAATAATTGCCTATGGGTAAATAATGGGTAACAAGCATTTTCTATAAGTTTTAAATATTCTGTGTTTTATCCAGATACATCTTACCGATATAAAATAATATTATAAAACATGAGCATTTTAGATATTAATGTAGTTTTATGTGTCTGCCATTATTTAATAAACTTTTATTTGAAATATCATTTTAATGTCAGAAGAGGCAAGGGTTAATAATTTAAGGTAGAGCTCTTAAAAATCTGTATGTAAATTATCAAAATTGCTCCAAGTTTTACTTTGTCTCATTTTTACATTTTCCCACTTTAGGCATAATGTTTTAAACACATATATACACACAAAGTTAATTCAATTATAGGTACTTCTCTGCCTCAGCCTCCTTCTCCTTTCTTATACCTGCAATGCAGATTTCTCTTAGAATGAATTTATACCTTAGAACTTAAGTATGCTTGTTTTTTATAACTAAGTAAAGGCAGGAATAGACTTGCATTTTTGCATATATGCAATCATTCTCATTCTATATGTTAATATCCAAGTCCTTTGGCAAAACTGAATAAAGCCTCTTAGATGCTGCTTTGAATGACTGTATTTCTCCATCTCATAAAAAAGCAGAACTGTAAGAATCTATAGAATCTATATGAAAAAAAAGGGTGTGGAGATTGCAGGTAGATATCAGGAAAAATGGCTGAGTCACTAAACTGAAATAAATGATGAATTCTTTGCCTCACATCATTTCCATTTTAATCTGCCTGAATACAAATAAAACACCAAAATAGAATATGTTACAGGGAATGCACATTTAGATATTTTACTTCTAGTCAGTTGAATTTAATGCTATTTATGGTATAAAATTCCAACAGAAATATGAAGAGTGATGATAATAGCAAAGTCATTGCTAACTTGCTGATGAAGTACATTCTTACATTCTTCTGCTTCATTTGCAAACTCTGTAAAATGAGTTCCATCCTCTGACAGGTCACTTGTCATTCTTTCTTTCCTTATTATTAGAATGCAGAGCAGTTCAACTCAGCACCAGGAATAATGCAGCCATCTTATTTTTTGTTGCTTCTATGGATTTGGTATTTTATATGACAAGGATCTAATCTATAATAAATGTTAATATGTCACTATTTTCATGAAAAAGAGCTATCTCAAGAATACTTATGTAGCTGCAGCAAGTAAAGGTGGGGTGCAGGGGTTAGATGTAGAACCAAGAGATTTGAAGTGAAATTTTTGTATCACTACAGATTGGTATCATATATGGTGTCAACTATTCATCTTCAGATTTTGGGTTTTTTCTTTTTTTTTTTTTGTATGTTATATAGTAGGGGTGACATTTCATTATTTTTACAGGTGAGTATTCATTATTGCAGCACTATTTGTTGCATTTTTGTTTGTTTGGGTTTTGTTTGTTTTTTTTGCTTATTTGTTTGTTTATTTGAGAAGTGTATGGTCCGGGAATCAAACCTAGGTCTCCTGCGTGGCAGGGGAGAATTCCACCACTGAACTAACCTTGCAACCCTAGATATAGGTTTTTGAAAAATGTATTTTTATTGAGAAATCTTTACACACCTAAAATACATCCACAATATATAATCAATGGCTCACAATATCATCATATAGTTGTGTATTCATTACCATAATCATTTTTAGAGCATTTGCATCATTCCAGATAAAGAAATAAAAAGAAAAAGGAAAAAACTCATATATCCCATATACCTTACCCCTCCCCCTCATTGACCACTAGTATTTCAATCTACCCATTTTTTTTTACCCCTTAACCTCTGCTTATTTATTTGTTTTCCCTTATTTTTTACTCATTTATCCATAAGCTGGATAAAGGAGCATCAGACACAAGTTTTTCACAATCAAATAGTCACACTGTAAAAACTATATAATTATACAATCTTCATCAAGAATCAGAGTTATTGGAATTAAGTTCAAGGGTTTCAGGTACTTCCCTCAGGTCACTCAAATACACCATAACCTAAGAATGGATATCTATATAATGCATAAGAATAACTTCCAGGATAACCTCTCAATTCTGTTTGAAATCTCTCATCCACTGAAACTTTATTTTGTCTCATTTCTCTCCTCCCCCCTTTGGTCAAGAAGACATTCAAAATCCTATATAGCTGTATTCTGGTTCATCCTGGGAGTCCTGTTCCATGTTTACAGGTAGATTTATACCCCTGGGAATCATGTCCCATGTATGGGGGAGGGCAATAATTTCATCTGCAGAGTTGGCCACATCTGAGCCTCAAAGGGATTCTCTGGGGGTGAGTTTTAGGCAAAATTATAAGTAGGCTTAGCCTATCCTTTGCAGGAATAAGTTTTATAGGATGAACCCCAATAATTGAGTGCTGAGCCTACTGAATTGGTTGTCCCTACTGCTTGCCAGAATATGAGGAACTCTCCAGGTGGGGAAGTATAGTATTTCCTCCTCCCTCCCCAGTCGTCCAAAGAGACTTTGCAAATACTTTTCTATTCTCTGCCCAAATTACTCTAGGATAACCTATACAAACCAATAAGATCTCTCCCCGATTCAAGATTCCATGTAATTATAGTGTTCAAATAAACTGATCATGTGTTCTAGTTTGCAAGTTGCCAGAATGTGAAATACCAGAAATGGAATGGCTTTTAAAGAAGGGAATTATTAAGTTTCAGGTTTACAGTTCTAAGACCATGAAAATGTACTAATTAAAGCAAGTTTATAAAAATGTCCAAATTAAGGCACCAACATGAGGTTACCTTCACCCAAGAAAGGTTGATGAAGTTCAGGGTTTCTCTCTCAACTGGAAAGGCACATGATGTACATGGCAATTCTGCTGGCCTTCTCTCCAGGCTTCTTATTTCAAGAAACTCTCTCTGGGACATTTTACTTCTTCACTAAAGTTCTCTGACTGGTGGACTCTGTGGTTCTCGTGACTCTGCTCTGGTGCTCTCACGTTGTTCTAATAAAAGGGATTCTCTCCAAAATGCTTCCTTTTTTAAAGGATTCCAGTAAACTAATCCATACCCACATGGAATAGTTGGACTCTTATTTCCCTCTATTCAAAAGTTAATACCACACAATTGGGTGAGTCACCTGTCTGTGGAGATAATTTAATCAAGTTTCCAGCATACAATGCTAAATAAGGTTTAAAAAAAACATTGCGCCCACAAGATTGGATTAGGATTGAGGTGTGCCTTTTCATCAATCCTTTCAAACCAGGGTATTATATAAATTAAATTAAATAATGGTTACCTAAAATATAAATTTTGCATCCAATAAACATCTGTCCTTTGGTCCACACAGAAGAAGCTGAAGTTTTAAAATATGGTTGATATCATCCTTTACCCTGTCTTCTGATCTACCACAATCCTATCCAGATCAGCCTCATGCATATCTCTAGTTGAAGTCTGATCACTTTTTTCAAATTTTTTAACAATTCCTATATGGGGTAATGCTGACATTCATAGCTTCAGAGCCATACTGAGTCTAAGGTGTTACATACATACCTGCTATTTCAAGGAATGACCAGGTTATATACAAATAACCAAGTATCTCAGAATTTAGAAATAATAGTTATAACCCCAGAATAGATGTGACTGCTGTAAGAGCTCACAATCTAAGTCCTTTTACAATAGGCCTCAACCTGATAAGCCATGATCTCAACTTCAGTTCTCTGAGTTTGTATATTATAGGTGGTTCATATGAGTGAGGCAATGGTAATATTTGTCTTTTTGTTTTGGACATTTTGTTCAGCATACTGTCCTCAAGGTTTATTCACTTAGTTGCATGCCTCACAACTTCATTAGTTCTTTCAAATGCTCAGTAGTCCATTGTACCTATCCACCTTAGTTCCCCCTTCCATTCCTTGGTCGTACCCTTAGTCCACTTCCATCCATTGTGAATCACGAACATTGCCACAATAAACACCAGTGTGCAAATGTCCATTCCTGTCCCCACTTTCAGTCCCTCTAGTTGTATACTAGCAGGACCGTATAGCAACCCCACCCCTATCCTCCAATTGAACCACCACACTGCCCTACAGAGGGGCTACGCTTCTCATCTTCCTTACCAACAATGAATAGGTAGATCTCTTTCTCCATATTTTCTCTAGCACTTGTTTCTGGCTAATTTTTAAAAAGTTTCATTTGCACATGATACCATGCAACCGTAATTAAATAGGCATGGCTTTGCCACCATAATCTATATGAAGATATTTCCTTTTCCTCTGCCAAGAATCCATAACCCTACTCCATATCTCTCACTTGTTCACATTTAGTTTTGGCATAGTGCCTTTGTTACATTCAGATGGAAGCATGCAAAATGTTACTGTTAACTATAGATACTAGCTTGCATTAACTGTATTTTCTTTTCCTGTATACTATCCCATTTTTAACATCTTGCAATGCTGACATCAGTTTGTTCTCCCTCATGATTTTTTTTATATTTGTACATTTATTTGTACATCATTGTCTACTCTAGGCATTCCTAAGTTTTACCATTTCAGTCTTTATCCTCAAACTTTGGTTCTGGTGTCTTACATACCCCCAGCCCATCTCTTTCAACCATACTCACATTCAGCTTCATTCAGTTTACTTATATTATTGTGCTATTATCAGATAATATTGTGCTATCCATTTCTGAATTTTCACAATCAGTCCTGTTGCACATTCTGTATTCCTTCAACACCAAATGCTCAATCACTACTTTCTTTCTATCTCTTAATAACGCATGTTCCTAACCTTCTCAAACTTGACTCATTGATGTTAGTTCACACTACTGAGAACACAGAGTATTTGTCCTTTTGTTTCTGGCTAATTTCAGCATAATGTCCTCAAGGTTGATCCATGTTGTTACATGCTTTAAGACTTTAATTTGTCTTACAGCTGCATAATCTTCCATCGTATGTATACACCACAGCTTGTTTAGCTACTCATACATTGATGGACTTTTGGGCTGTTTCCATCTCTCAGCAATTGTGAGTAATATGACTATAAACTTTGGTGTGCAAATATCCATTCATGTCCTTGCCTTCAGTTCCTCTAAAATATAACTTTTTTTAATGGGATTGCTGGGCCATATGGCATTTCTATACTTAGCTTCCTGAAGAACTGCCAAACTGCCTTCCAGAGTAGTTGCACCATTTTATGTCCTACCAACAGCGGATATGTGTGCTTCTTTCTTCAAATTCTCTTCAGCACTTCTCTTTTTCTTTTTCTTTTTTTTTTTTTAAATGACCATTCTAGTATGTATGACGTGATATCTCATCATGGTTTTGATTTACATTTCCCTAATATCTTCTGAAGTGGAGCATCTTTTCATGTGCCTTTAAGCCATTTGCATTTCCTCTTCTGAAAAGGGTCTTTTCATGTCTTTTGCCCATTTTTAAATTAGGTTGTTTGTTTTTTTATTGTTGAGTTTTAGAATCTCTTTGGATAGCTGAATATTAAACCCTTATCTGATATGTGGTTTCCAAATATTGTCTCCCACTGCATAGGTATCCATTTTACTTACCTGAAAAAGTTTTTTGATGCACAAAGTGTTTAATTTTGAGGAGATCCTCTTTATCTATTTTTTTCTTTTTTCATTGCTAGTGCATCAGGTGTAAGGCCTAGGAAACCATTTCTATGACAAGAAAAGATATTATCCTACATTTTCTTCTGAAAGTTTTATGGTATTAGCTTTAATGCTTGGATCTTTGATTGATTTTGAGTTAATTATTGCATAAGGTGTTAGATCGGTATCCTCTTCCATTCTTTTGCATATGAATATACAATTATTCAAACACCCTTTATTGAAGAGGCTGTTCTTTCACAGTTATTTTGGGTTGACAGCCTTACCAAAATCTGTAGTCCATAAATGAGAGTGTGTATTTTTGAACATTCAATTGAATTCCACTGCCAGTACCATGCTGTTTTGACCACTGTAGCTTTGTAATATGCTTTAAATTCAGGTACAGTGAGACCTCCAACTTCCGTTTTTTTTCTCAAGATATTTTTAGCTATTTGGATCCTCTGCACTTCCATGTAAATTTGTTTTTGCTTTTTCTGTTTTTCCAAATAAGTTGTTGGAATTTGAAATTTTAATTGGTGTTGTATTGAGTGTATACATTGATTTGGCAGCATTGACATCTTAACTGTATTTAGCTTTCCAATCCATGACATGCTATGCCATTCCATTTATTTAAGTTTTCCATGATTTCTTCTAGTATTTTCTTACACTTTTTTTGTGTGTATAAGTGTATTGTATCCTTAGTTAAATTTACTCCTAAATATTTTATTAATTTATTATTGTAAATGGATTTCTTTTCTAGATTTCCTCCTCAAATTGCTTATTATTAATATATAGAAAGACTACTGATTTTTTTTTTCATGGGCAGGCACCAGGAATGGAACCTGGGTCTCTGACATGGCAGGTGAGAACTCTACCTGCTGAGCCACCATGACCCACCCACTACTGATTTTTGAGTGTTAATCTTGTATTCTGCAAGTGTGCTGTACTCACTTATTGGCTTTACTAGATTTGCTATAAATATTTCAGGATTTTTGACATAAAGTATCATATCTGCAAACAGTGAGAATTTTACTTCTTACTTTCCAATATGGATATTTTTTCTTGCCTAATTGCTCTGGCTAGAACTTCCAGCATAATGTTGAATAACAATGGTGATGGTGTACATCCTTGTCTTGGTCCTGATCTTGGAGCGAAAGCTTCAGTCTTTTCCCATTGAAGCTTATGTTACCTGTGGACTTTTACTATAGTCCCTTTATTGTGTTGAAGAAGTTCCCTTCTATTATTATTGTTCGAAGTATTTTCATCAAGAAAAGATGTTGAATTTTTTTCAAATGCCTTTTCTGCATCAATCAAGATGATCATGTGTTTTTTCCACCCTAATGTATTGACATGATATATTACATTGATTGCATTGAGTTAAATCAGCTTTACATATCTTCAGTAAATCCCACTTGAATCATGGTGTAAAATTTTCTTAATGTGTTGATGGATTTGATTTGCAAGTATTTTGTTGAAGATTTTTGAATCTATCTTCATTAAAGAGATTGGTCTGTAATTTTCTTTTCTTGTAATATCTTTGTCTGACTTTGGTATTGGGGCGATGTTGGCTTCATAGAATGAGTTAGGTGGCTTTACCTCCTCTTCGAGTTTTTTGAAGAATTTGAGCAGAATTGGTACTAATTCTTTCTTGAATGCCTGGTAGAATTCACATATCATGTCATCTAATCCTGAATTTTATTTTTAGGAGCTTCTTGATGACTGATTCAATCACTTTACTTGTGATTGGTTTGTCAAGATCGTCTATTTCTTCTCAAGTCAATGTTGGTTGTTCATGCTTTTCTAGGAAGTTGTCCATTTCATCTACTTTGTCTAGTTTATTAGCATATAGTTGCTCATAGTATCCTCTCATTACCTCCTTTATTTATGCAGGGTCAGTGGTTATATCCTCTTTTCCATTTCTGACTTGATTCATTTGTGTCTGTTCTCTCCCTTTTTTTGCCACTTAGCTAAGGGTCCATTGATTTTATTATTTTTCTCAAAGATCCAACTTGGTATTGTTGATTTTCTCTACTGTTTTTATATCCTTAATTTCATTTATTTCTGCTCTAATCTTCATTTTTCTTTCCTTTGAAGGGTAGTTTGTTGTTCTTTCTCACATTTTTCCAAGTGAACTGGTAATTCCTTAATATTTGCCCTTTCTTCTTTTTTTAATACATGAATTTAAGACAATTTTCCTCTCAGTATTGCCCTTGTTGCATGCCATAAATTTTGTGATTTCTTCCTTGACTCACTGTTTAAGAGTGTGTTGTTTAGCCTCCATATATTTGTGAATTTTCTGGTTCTTTGCCTGTTATTGATTTCCAACTTCAGTCCATTATGATCTGAGACAGTGTTTTGTTTAATTTCAATCATTTTATTGATTGACACCTGCTTTCTCACCCAGCATATGGTCTATGCTTGAGAAGGATCCATAAGCACTTGAGAAAAATGTGTATCCCATTTTTGTGGGCTGTAATTGTCTTAAATGTTTAAGTCTAGTTAGTTATCATATCATTCAAAATCCCTGTTTCCTCACTGATCCTCTGACTAAATGTTCTGTCCATTGATGAGAGCAAGGAATTGAAGTATCCAAATATTACTGTAGAGGTATATAATTCTCCCTTCAGTATTGTCAATGTTTACCACCTTTTTTCATAGCATGCTGGCTTGGTGCATAAATATTTATAATTGTGATATCTTCTGGTTGAATTGCTACTTTTATTAATACTGAGTGGCCTTCTTTGTCTTTTTTAATTACTTTACATTTGAAGTCTAATATGCCATATAATAGTATAGTTACCCCTGCTCTTTTCTGATTGCTGTTTGCATGAAATGTCTTTTTCCAATTGTTCACTTTCAACGTACTTTTGCCATTAGATATAAAATGTGTCTCTTATATGCAGCATATCAATGGGTTCTGTATTTTAATCCATTCTGCCATTCTATGTCTTTTGATTGGGGAGTTTAATCCAGTAGCATTTAATGTTATTACTGTAAAGGCAGTAATTTCTTCTACCATTTTGTCTTTTGGATTTAATTTGTCATATCTATGTTTTCCTCTTTTTACCATTATTGATAATCTTTGTTTCTATACTGTTCTTGGGACCTCTCACCTCTGTCTTTTCCTATCTGCCTGTAGTGCTTCCTTTAGTATTTCTTGTATTGCCTATCTCTTAATCACAAATTTTCTCAATGACTGTTTGCCTGAAAATATTTCAATTTCTCCCTCATTTTTAAAGTACAATTTTGCTGGATATAGAATTCTCAGTTGGGCAGTGTTTCTATTTCAGTATCATAAATAAATCACATTACAGCCTTCTAGCCTCCATGATTTCTGCTGAGAAATCCACACATGGTCTTATCTAGCTTCCCTTGTATATGATGGATTGTTCTTCTCTTGCCGCTTTTAAGATTCTCTTTTTGTTTTTGACATTTGACAATCTGATTAGTAATATCTTTGAATATGTCTATTTGAATGCATTATGTTTGGAACACACTGTAAATTGGTTCTGCAACTACATTTCTTTCATAAATGATGGGAAATTTTCATTGATTCTTTCCTCCATTAGTCTGTCTGCTCCTGTTCCTTTCTCTTCTCCTTCTGAGACACCCATAACATATAATTCATGGGCTCATGCTGTCATTCAGTTCCTTGAGATTCTGCTAATTTTTCCCATTTTTTTCTCTACATGTTCTTTTGTGTGTTAGATTTCAGATTTACTGTCCTCTAGTTCACTAATCCTTTCTTCTACCTCTTGAAATCTGTTGTTGTAAGTTTACATTGCATTTTTATCTCTTCTATAGTGCCTTTCATTCCTATAAGTTCTGCAATTTGTTTTTTCAAGCTTGCAAGTTCTTCTTTATACTTCACCAATGTCTTCTTTGTATCCTCCCTCAACTCATTGATTTGATTTTTTATATTATATTTTTGCATTTCTGTTCAAACATCCTGAATTAGTTTTTTCAACTCCTGTATTCCATTTGAAGTGTTGGTTTGTTCCTTTGATACAGCCATAACTTCAATTTTCCTAGTGTTACCCATTACTATTTTCTGACAGCTAGGCATTGATTTCCTTAATCAGTCTATTCTGGAGGTTGTTTTGACACTTTTACCTAGGATTGTCTTATTGGATTTGTTTGTTATCTATCTGTTCTTCGGCATTTAGTTCAAATTATTCTAGACCTCTACATTGGTTCTGTTTAACTGGCCAGAATTTTCAGTTCTTGTTTTTCTGTTTCATGCCTTATGTGAGGCTTTTTTTTTTTTTTTTTGAGTAGGAGGAGGAGGATCCTCCCAGATATAGTTTATCCTAGTCAGATTTTCCTAGACCAGACAAAGCAAAGTCTCAGGAGGCGAGAGTAGCCAGTATCAAGTTTCTTTAAGGGCAAGAACCAGCAGTTATCAGACTTTTCTATGAAGCCTCCTATGCTTTTCCTGTGTTGCCAAACATGTAGCACTTGTCTGGCTGCAGCTTTCCACCAGGGTAAAGTGAGACAGTATCTTCAAATTCAGCAGCCTCTTCCTGCCTGGGGTGTGATTGAGACCAAGGCTGTGGTACTAGGAAGGCTTGATTGCTTCTGTTTTCCAGCCCCTGGGGCCTAAATTCCCTGGTGAAGGGCTGCCACTTCAGCTGGGCCCCACCCTCTTTTATAGGGGAACATAAACCCTCTAGGGAATAGTCCACCTGAATTTTTTTTTTTTTCTCTCAGACATGACTTAATTTTACCCTTGCCTGTGACAATGCTGGAACCAGAGAGTGCCAGCAGTTCTGTCTAATGAGCTGTTAAGAAGTTGAGAAAATCCTTTTAGAGCCAGACCCCAGCTCTCCAGGTGTCCAGTTAGAAAGTATTATCTATTCTGGAAAAGTCATGTTTTAAGCCTAATCCAATCTTCTGGGAGCAACTGTCTCTTTTAATCATGATTTAAACTGTGGATTGGAATCCTTTGGTTCAAGTATCTCCATGGAGTTGTGACACACCCAATTGTGGGATTAACTTTTGATTAGATGGAGATGTGACTCCATCAATTCCAGGTGGGTCTTGATTAGGTTACTGGAATCCTTTAAAAGATGAAACATTTTGGAGATAGTCAGAAATGACAGAAACCTCAGAGCCAAAAGAGAGAGGGCTGACAGAAACTTCAGAGCAAAGCTGACACAGATGCTGACATTTAGAGAACAAAGACAGATGTCTGGAGATGCTTGGAGCCCAGCATAAATTGCCATGAGATGCTAACCAGACCAAAACCTGGAGAGAGCCAAGGGAAGCCAGAAGATGAATGCCAACCCCAGAGAAGTAAAATGAGGAATCCCAACAGCAACAGAGGCTGATACCACAGAGCCAAGGAGCAAGAGATGTGTATGCCTTCCCAGTTGACAAAGGTTTTCCAGATGCATCAGCCTTTCTTTAATTTAGGTGTCTTTCCCTGCATGCCTTAGTTTGTACATTTTCATAGGCTTAGAACTGTAAACTTGTAACTTATTATATTCCCTTTATAAAAGCCATTCCATTTCTGGTATATTACATTCTGACAGCTTAAAAACTAACACACCAGGTTTGCCAAGCAAGAGGTAGATTTGGTATGTGTCTGTATGTATTTCCAGGCCCTATGTGCCCCCTTTTATTGGGATCCAGCTATTTTCTAGTATTTTATGCTGTCCAACTCAAAAAGCAACTTCTTTGTTTTGTTTTGTTTTTCTGTCAACCACAGCTCTTCTCTGCCAAGGCAAAAACTCCTGCTTCCTTTTGTGCTTAATCCAGGTTTATCTGTGCTCCAGACCTATTTTCAGCAGCTCAAATTTGTCAATTAATTCTGCTATTGGAGTTTGGTTGACCTAAGCCCTTGCTACTAGTGAAGTATTTTTTCTTTCCTCTTTGGGGAACCAGCCTTCCACGACCATCAGTTGAGGGGTGCCAGCCTCTACAACTTTTCTGGTTTACAGTTTTGTGTGGAATCTCAGCTGTTGTACCCATTCCAGACTGGTATATGCTATGTGTCCAGTCACTGATGTCCTCCCAGCAGTTGTTTCATATAGTTACTGGCTATATACTAGCTGCTCTGGAATGTGAGCTAAGTTCCATACTTTACTATGTTACCATCTTGCCTCCTTAAATCATATTTAGTTTTAATCAGCAAGAGTGGCACTGCAAAATATCAACATTAGAGATAGGTGAACTCTTATAATCCCATACTGTGATCTCCTCATTTAATAAATGAGTACATTAAGGCATTTAATTGAAAGATTTTTAACTTTATCAAAGTCTTCTACATAGTAACCCATGGTAGTATATTAATACAAACAATAAACTTAATTTAGAATATCAATAATTATATAACAATATACTTAAAAATAAAGTAAATTTGTTGTGTAATGCAATGGTTTTCCTAGACCTTGAGAGACTGCCTTTGGTTGGGCCACCTTTGTTATTCTTAACACATATTTGTAAAGTATAATTCAAAAAATTAATAGGCAGTAAAATACAAACTTAAAGCCCTCCATGGTTTACATAATAATTCTCTTACAAAATGAACCCACATTTGTTATTACTCTAAAAAACTGGATTTTTAAAAATATATTTATATGTTTAAGGGAATTTTCCTTATACTTTTAAATATCCTGAGCTATTTCTTGTTGAGTTGCCATAGAACTACCTATTGATACCATCTTAATTGTGCAATGGCCTATCAATAGATAGAAAAAGCAAAAAACATCTAAATCATTTGAATATATACAAGTCAAAATAAACAAGCTTCTCAGTTCACTTTTCAGACCAGACCATCAGATCCAAATTTCCCATGTGGAAAAATGGCCAAACATAGCCAGTATTGGAAAAGGATTAATATGGAGAATAAAATACCTTTATGATAAACAAAAAATTTTTCTTTAAGATATGTACTTTAAAGAAAATATCATTGATGGTCTCAAAGGTCATAAATAGGTATGTCTATAAGCACAGACATTTAATAGACCTTTTCCTTAGTTAAACACTAAATTCCTCCTCATCAATGGGAATGTAACACATTTTCAAATAGCACAACTATAAAATATTTAAAGTGGATAAATTCGATCTGCATCTACAAAAGTTAGTATTTAGTGAAATTGGCAAATTTCATGATACATAAATTTTGAGATAAAATATTATAAATAACTTTGGGGTATATTCATAACAGTAAATACATGAAAATATTATTATTATTTCATCACTAGGGCAAAGGTATTGCTATTCATGTTCTGAGTAACACATATTATGAATCAGCAACTTCAACATATTGTTTTTCTTTCTTCTCTTTTACTAAATAAGAGTTTCTTTCAATTATCTTATTTTCTTTCCATTGATGATTAATAAAGGCATTGAGAGCTAGTTAGGATCATTTAAAACATTTGACTCTGGATCTCTGGAAAAGGTGAAAAAATATTTATCTTATGGAATGTCATAAATTCCACCAGAGAACCTGCACTTCCAAATGAATACAATGATAGAATAAAAGTTTAGTTTGCAAAGGATAGTGTCTTAAATTATAATTAAATAGCTGATTATACATTTTCCTAATTTTTGAGTGGCCACCTGTTTTCTTTCTCCTCTGCTAACATTGCTGTTGGCTGTTTCACAGTTCATTAATTTTCTGCCTGAGGTAAGGAAATGTAAGGAAATTCAAACAATTCAGTTATTACAAAATAAAAGTGAGCCTACAAAACCCCTTAAAGAAAAAAAAAGACATATGTTTTACTCCACTCATTCAACAACTGCCTAAAAGAGTGTTTGTGGGGGGGGAGGGGTGCTGCAGGTACTTTTTCACAGAGACAAGGAAATTATAAAATACATCTGACAACTGTGAAATATGTGTGTGTGTGTGGGGGGGGGCAGAAACCCTAGAGTGAATATTGAAATCTATCAGATACTTCCTATGACCTGAAGCGGGCTACATTTTCCCCTAAATTATGTCAGGGTTTTTAAAAGATCATTCCACTCACCCTCTGATTAGAGTACTGGGATTTAGAAACCTGGATAGACTTAAGGAGAATTTGGGAAGAACACTATAGAGAGTCAGCTGAAATCCAGAAGAGTAGTGGGAGTATTGGCAGAGCGATTTTGCAAAGGTTCCATTTTGAATTTCTGCTACCCTTCCACCTGAGCAAGGTATCCTGCTGGTGGTGAATTACAGTGAAGAAATGAGAGAAAGCATCATCTTCCAAATAACTACAAAGAATTATGGGAACTTACTGGGCTAGGTTAACCACAAGAAATTTAAAATCAAGGGTGACTTCAAGGGAAGAAGTGGGGGTCAAAGGCAGTGAAGGAGGAAAAAAATAAAAGGCAGCTAAAAAGGATTCATTGGGAGAATCTCCCAAGAAAGGAAAGAAATTTTCAGGCAAAGCATTTCTGACATCACTTCAAAGTAGTCTCTGGTATTTCCAGATTTCACATGTAACACTTCAAAATCTGAAGTCCAATTCTCTGCCACTAAAGAATATTTATTTTCAAATGACATAATCTATACCCAATCAACTTAATTGTAAAGAAGTTGACTCACTCCCCAAATAGAAGATAAGGCTGGCTTCAGATTTGGCTTTGCCATCAAATCTAATGCTCATGGGTAAGGATAAAGATAAAAGAGTTTACAGTAAAAGATCTGCAACTCAGAATAGTTAACAAGTTAATGTAAAAAGATTTCCAGAAACAATTAAAGATATGAAAATAAACTTGCAAAGAGAAAACTTTTGTTGAGTTTGAGGGTGAAATTATTCTAACTCAATATTATAAATGGGGATCTAATTGTTGTACTAGCCACTAATAGTTCTCCAATGTGTTTCTGTGCAGGAAAGGGAATTCAATTGAAATTAAACATTCTTCATCATATTTAAAGTGGCAATGATGGAAAATGTAGAGAATGGTCTGGAATAATCAATTATGATTAAATTACAATCACTTCACTAACATTTCCACAAATTTAATTTCTATTAATAAAACCCAAAATATGTTCTTAGGCTATGAATAGTGAGAGAAGTATAATTTTATTTTATATTGTCATAAATATTTCTAATGCACCAGTGAATTTGTTATTGTATTCGTAATTAGCATGATTTGTGTAGTCTCTGCTAATCTAAATATCCAATTATGTCCTTATCACCAGCCATTGTATTTTGTCAAACTCAAACATGTCTTTTTTTTTTTTTTTGCATGGACAGGCACCAGCAATCAAACCCAGGTCTCCAGCATGGTAGGCGAGAACTCTGCCACTGAGCCACCATGGCCCACCACAAACTCAACCAATTTTTGACTTGTGAATTTCAAGAATAAACACATCAACCTATGATGCCAACAAAGCTAATGGTTTTAATAAGAATAGTATTCCTACATATTAAATGAAAGTAAAAGTTTCTCCTGTTGTTGCTTGAAGCCAATCAAATGCCTACAATCTGAATTACATTACAGTAGCTATAAATTGACATTTTCAGGATCTTGTGAATATGGTCATCTTAATTATTATTTGCTGGAAGCTTTTGTTTTATATGTCTAAAAGAACACATACACTATCACAAACAGAATCAAGCCCAACCAATTATACTTGCAATATAAGTTCACAAGCATGCGCATATTTAGGTTGTTGAATAGCACTAAGACAGGACAAAATTTCTAATATTGAGGCCATGTCTTTTTTTGTTGCTCTTCTTCTTCCTGAACACCTATACTTTTTTATCAATAAAACAAACACACGTGCTGTATTTTATGCTTTAAGGAAAGATATACAGTACATTTTTAGTTTTAAGAGCCTTGTAGTTCATATCAAATTTATTGCATTCTTCAAATTGATTCTGACACACATTGACATATTTTGATTACTAAAATTATTATTCTCTTATGAAACTCTGCATTTGTCAATTACTTTTCCCTTTCCTTTCTAAAGTTAGTTTAAGCAATTCCACTTTTGTGATGTTCTGATAATTTTTCTGTACATCAATATGGTATTTTTCATTCACATTCAATCTTTCATTAAATCATTCATCACACATTTTTATGCAACAAATACATGACAAGTGTCGTCAAGGCAATGACGAAGAATGCATCATCCTTACTTGTGAGAAAGTCATAATAAACCAATGGATATTTCCCTTTGTTTTTTCCCTAGAATTTTGTTTCCTTTCACATGTAAATTTACAATCTTCTTATAAATGATTTCTGCATGTGGTATTGCAGGCTGAAAAATGGCCCCCTAAAGATGGCAGGTCCAAATCCCTGGAACCTGTAAATGTTACATTTTGTAGAAAAGGGGTATTTCAGATATGATTAAATTGAAGATTTTGAGTTGGGGAGATCACCCTGGATTATTTGGGTGGGTCCTAAATGCTATCGTATGTATACTTACAAGTAGGAGGCAGAGGGAGATTTGACACACCCAGTGTCAGATGAAGATGAGATGGAGATGCAGCCACAAACAAAAGAATGCTGGCAGCCACTAGAAGCTGGAAGAAGTAAAGAATGGATTTTCCCCTAAAGCTCTGTTGGGAGTACAGCCCTGACAACAAACCAATGTCAACCTATAACCGTAAGAGAATAGCTTACTCTTCTTTGAACCATCCATTGATGGTGACTTGTCAAAGCAGCTAAGGGAAACTATTACATGTCAAGTGATATTCAGGAATATTTCTTTTGTTTTTCTTTTTTTTTTTTGTTCTATCCTTAGTAGTATGATTCATATATCTTATTTGTTTTTACACATTTAAAAAGGATGTTATTTCTTTCTAAATTGTACTTGCTAATTGCTTTTTTTGCTAGTGTATAAAGTTCAATCAGTATTGATTGTTTGATATTATTTCTTGATAAATTCACTAATTCTAATAGCTTAGTTATAATTCCTTTTGTATGTTTTATATACATAGCCACATGATCTGAGAATAATGATATTTAGCTTCTTCCTTTTCAATATTTACATTTAAAAAAATTTTACCTGTCTTATAATATTGGTTAAGACATCTAGTGTAATTTAATAGAAAGGATTATATTTTAATATAATTTTATTCCTGATTACTAGGAGAATACTTTCAAAATTTCACGTGCAAATTAATATCTTGGTTTTAGCAGATTAATAAAATTTCCTTCAACACCTGAATTGTAATAATTTTATCAATAAGTACAGAATTGAACAAATACTATCTATTTATTTCATTATGTTTTTCATTCTTTTGGTTTAATATGGTAAATTATATTGATATATATTTCAATGGTGCTTTAGCTTGCTAAAGCTACCCAATTTCAGTATACCAGAAATGGAATGTTCTTCTAAAGGGGATTTATTAAGTCAGAAGTTTACAGTTCCAAGGCCATGAAAATGTCCAACCTAAGGCATCCAGAAAAAGTTACCTTGACTCAAGAAGAAAGGCTGATGTCTGTCACATGGGAAGGCACATGGCTGGCATCTGCTGGTACTTCTATCCAGTTCTGTTGCTTCCAGCTTCTGATTCCAGCAGCTTTCTCTCAAAGTATCTGTGGATCTTCCCTTAGCTTCTCTAGAGCAAAATTTTGTGCTCTGGATTGCTTAGCTTCTCATGGGAAAGCACATGGCCACATCTGCAGAGCTCTGACTCCCCAAAAGTCTAAGCATCTTCTCTCTCTGTCACACTCCAAGAATCTTTAAATGTCTTTGTCTATGTCAGCTCTGAGCTTTCTCCAAAATGTTTCCCCTTTTAAAGGGCCCCAGTAAACTAATCAAGATCCACCCACCTGAAGTAGGCGAGGTCACATCTCATCTAGTTAAAAGGTCATGCCCACAACTGGGTGTGTTACATCTTCGTGGAAACACTCCAAACAAAATTTCCATCCTAAACAATAGGTCTAGCCCCACAACATTGAATTAAGAAAAGACCAAGGCTTTTCTGGGGTATGTAACAGTTTTAAATTAGCATAAATGGCAACAGAACTATTTAAATTCATGAATAAAGTCAAGTTAGTCATAATGTACTGTCCATTTACAGTATCAGTATTTCAAATTGCAACTATGTTGATTAAGGATCTTGCATCTATGTTCATGAGAAAGATCCATATTTAAGAATGTTATGATGGCTTTATGAGATAAATTGGGAAATGTTTTCTCATTTTTCTATTTTCTTCATTTTATATCTTGACATAATTTAAATAAATTTGGGCTATTTCTTTCTTAAATATTTAGAAGAATGAAGTAATCTTCTCCTCAAGTTTTCTTTGGGGACTATTTAATTACACATTACATTTCTTTAATACATGCATAAGATTATCCAAATATTTGATTTCATTGGTATTGTTACAATGCTGAGCTTTGTTCTGTAGGATAGTCCACAGTATCCTAATTTTGAAGTTTATTTGAAAAGTCTGTTCATCATATCATTTTTATCATTTTAATATCTGCAGTTTCTGTAGTGATGTTCAATTATATCATTCATTACTCTGGTAACATTTTTTAATTTGGGTCTTTTCACTTCTTGTCATAATTTTGCCACATGTTTATTAATTTTGTTAATCTAATTATTTGGATATGTTGATATTCCCATTGTACAATTGCACCCTTTACTTAAATTGTAGTTTTATATTATTTCCTTCCTTTCATTTTCTTCCTATCAACTTGCTTTTATTTTTCTAACTTTTTGAGAAATAGATATAATTGATTTTTAGTCTTTCTTATTTTTTCATTTATACATGTGAGGCTATGGATTTCACACTCAGTCCATGTTTAATGTCATTACACAAATCTTGATATCTTCTATTTTTATTTCAATCTACCTTAAAGTACTTTTTAGTTCCATTTTAATTAATTCTTTGATTCAAGTGTTATTTAAAAGTGTCTTTCAACATTCCCAATATTTGAAACTTATCTAGAAAACTCTTGTTATTGATATCTACTTTAATTTCACTATGATCAGTAAAAAGTTATCTTAAAGAATTGTTATTTGAAATTTAATGAGACCTGCTTTATAGGCTTCCATATGATTCATTATGGTAAATGTTCTATGAGTATTTGAAGTAAATGTGTATACTATAATTTGATACTGAAGTGTCTATATTTCAATTAGGTCAAGTTCGTCTTGTTTCATTTTTCTCTATCTTTACTGTTTATTTGTCTCTTCCTATCACTTTTCGATCAGGGTGTCCTTTATTAATTGTGGAATTAGCTATTTCTTCCTTTATTTCTGCCAATTTTGCTTTATATGTTCTGAAGCCATGTTATATGCAAATTTCCAATATTATTTTTTGGTGGGTTGTCCCTTTAGTTGTTAAGAAATATCTTTCTTTTATATAGAAATTTTTGTTGTCTTGGGTCCTTGGGTCTGTGCATTTTTTCTGAAATTAATATAGTCAAATCATTTTCATGTCATTGGTATTTTGTATATCTATCCTACCCTTTCATTTTCAATATTACATATAATTTGTGCATATTGTAAACAACATATAGGTTTCTAGCAGTTGGATATTAATATATAACAAATGACCCAAAACTCTATAACTTAAAACAATAAACACCTATCACTGATCATAAGTATGCTGGTCAAATGAACAGTTTTTCTGGCTTAGGATGTTTCCACCGGACATCGAAGTCAGCTAGCTGGTTAATTATGGTGCCTTCTAATCTTAGATGACTACCTCACATATTGACTTCTCTACACTTGGTTTAACTATGACATTTTTTCTCTTCTTTATAGTTTTCCCGCATGCTCTCCTCGGTTTGTTTGCTTGGGCATAGCCTATTTTAAGTGAGAGAATAGAAGCACACAGGGTTTTTAAAGTCTAGGCTGAGAAATGCAACATGTAATTAGTTTTCCTTCATTGTGGTGGACAAAGAATCCATTAGGCCAGTCCAGATTTATGGGAGTTGTGTGTATTTATATTGCAAAGGAATGGATACATTTAGGATAAAGAATTTTAGCCACTTTTGCAATAAATCTACAAATGTCCAAGATAGTCAAAATCTTTTCCTCTAAATTGTAGCATTCAGTCCCTTTTTCATATAACTTACCATTAACATTTAGCTTTAAATTTACTATTTCAATTTTGTACTCTTTTCCTTACAACTGCTTTGTGCAAACTTTTCTCTTCTTCCTTGTCTTCCTTTACATTACAATTAAAAAAATACATATATATTTACTTTTTTCCATTCCCCCCTTTAGATTGGGAGCTATAAATGGTTTGACTATTTTTAATGGTTAGAGCATAAATCTTTGACTTTATTAGAGTCAAATAAAATTTAATACTTGTAACATTTTCCAGATAATGCTTAGACCTTGAAATAAAACAATTTTATTCAGTACTCATTCACTTTTTGTTTTATCTTAGAATTTTAATGCTACACATTCTAATTCCCCCAAGTCATTAGAGTCATTATTTCACAGTCAATATTCATCTGTATTTACTCGTTAAATTACCCACTTGTTAACTTTATTTCTTCCTGTATTTCTGTGTTTACACAGGGATCATCTTTGTTCAGCTTTAAGCAATGTTTTCTGTGTTAATTTTAGGGTTGGCTTGATGTATAGAATTCTCTTATTTATTATCTAGAATTACCTTTATACACCTTAACTTTTGAAAGCTATTTGCAGTGGATGTTGTATTCTAGTTTGGAATTTATTTTAAGCAGTTTTAAAATATTCAGCTTTCTGCTAATTCATGTTTCAGTTGAGAAATAAGATGTCAGTTTTATTATGTCCTTTGCCTTCCCCCTTCAAATAAGGGTTGTTAACTAACATATAAGACACCAAGTTAAATTTGAACTTCAGAGAAACAAGATATTTTCTAGTAAAAGTATGCCCCTAAATATTTGGGATATACTTATGACAAAATATGTTCTAAAACTCTCTGAAATTCTAATTTAATTTAGCATATGTATTATTTTTTTTTTACGACACAACCTCAGTGCCCAGCTTCCTTCATAGCCTCAGATCTACCAAGGTCCAGACTTCTAGACTGCTAGTAAAGACGGGTTTAGGTGACAATTATGTATATTTATGTTTCCAGGGAACTATAATACAAGATACCAATGCATTATTTTCTATATGAAAATATACTGGTCTTCAGCAACATGAAGAAACAGGGATCAGTTTTACCCTGCCATATGAAACAATAAAAATAATCAAAGAAATTTTCAAGATATGTGACACCAGGTCTGAGTGGACATTGACTCCATAGAGATGGAAGCAAACAAGATAGGCTTTTCTCCAGCTTAAAGCCTGGAGAAAGTTTCCAGATAGTAATGCAGAGCATAGTAATCGAATAAAGCTTGACAGTCTTTCTGAGCTAAAGAGTTAGGCTAGGAGTCTAAAAAGGCCAAGAAGACTAGAGTAAGGAGGAAAGGGTGCCAGAGGGAAGAGCTGCACAAAGAGCTCCAAATCTCTGCAATATTTTTTCCTTGACTCTAAGTGTTGATTAGCACAGGCACAGGAGAAAAGTATCAGAGATCATAGAAAGAATCACTTGAAATGATTAGAAAAACAATAGATGTTCATTCAGGTTTCTGTTCCCATTAACTAAAGTAGAATTCTTATAATTCACAGTGCAGTTTGAATATTTTTTATTAATTTGTAGTTCTTCATATATTATAAATATAGTCTCTGTTGGTTTTATATCATATATATATTCTCCCAGATGTAACTTTGCTTTCATTATCTTTATGGCTTGATGAAGTTTCAAACTGTAGTACAGTCAATTTGTATCAGTCATATATTTTATACAAGACTTTTTCTGTTTCTAATTTTCCCTTTTCCAAAATCAAAGACATTCACGTATATTTTCCAACAAAAATGTGAAAATAATTTTTGAAATTTAAATCCCAATCCATCTGACACTGAGTTTTTCATTAATGTGAGGTAGGAATATAATTTCTTACTTTTCATGAAATAATTATTTCTTCCTAGCTCATCTCCCCACTGGTGTAGCAAGCCCCCTCTCTCATAAACCATGATTCCAGATATGGAAAAGTATGTCTCTGAGCTCTGAATTTTATGTAAGTTTAGTTCTCACATACTTCCAAAGTTTATTGCTATGCTCCAACTGTTCTTAGATAAAAGGAAGAACTGAGTAAAACAGATCTGCTATGCTCTTTCCTCTCACTTGGGTTGAAATGAGATTATATTTTCTGAGAGCTGGTTTATATGTGCCTACATGAATTTTTTTTTATTTTAAAAAATATATCCCACACTGGCATTTTATCTTATACATATTGCCTCTCATGATTTGCCAAATTATTTTATATAAAAAGAAGTTGATCATCTTGTTTATGGATAGAGATTATTGATGACACTTCAGAAACAATCACCTGAATTTTAATAAAATATTATTTTTAATTGCACTACACACTTGCAAGAATACAATGGGAATTCATGAGACTAAACACATGCATGCTTACATTGTACCAGCTAATCTCAAAACTGGATTCTAAAAAATTAGAATCTTCTGTATAACATGTGAAAAACACTAATGGCTGAAACACAGAAAAGAAAAAATAACCCAATAAAATCACAATAAGAATGGTGAGATACTGAAAAACTGCAACACTGGGATTTGGTCTTTTCTTTTTTTTTCCCAGTTAGTGAAAGATATGATCAAAAAATGTTCTCCTAGGGTGGGCAATGGTGGCTCTCACCTGCCATGCCAGAGACCCAGGTTTGATTCCTGGTGCCTGCTCCTGTGGAGGAAAAAAAAAAAGTGTGCCTAGTGAGTTATGAAAATCTGGTAATACATAAGAGTTGGTCACAATTCATTACTTTTAGAAATATTTCACTTTGAAAGAAAGCAGCCAAAAACCCATATTAATTTGAAAAATGAGGCTTAGAAATAACCACTGCAATGAAAGTATGGCACATTTCTTCCAAAACCACTTTGGGGAACTCAGACAAGTGAAGACATTTATTTCCTTGTCATGAAAATTAGAGAACAAGGAAAGTAGGATATACAAAGAGATTCATTTATATTGCAATATTAATAGAAACAAAGCTGGGATTTATCAATCTCTACATGTAGACACAGTGTACATACCTCCCCATAATATCTAATTTAATTCTCTCTTAGTTCACTGAAGTGCAGACATCTATTGTCCTGGAGAGATCCTGGATTCAAGCCATGCCATCCAAAGGCACAACTCTCACCTGCTACTTTTCCAGATCACAGAACTGTTATTCTGCCGTGGACTTCCTTTGTTCAAGGGAACACTGAGAATAAATTGACTCCATGCTATTTTCTCTAAAACACTATTGACAGTCACCAAGCTTAGGTAAATCACAGTCTAAGAGGCAGCAGTACCATTTAATCCATGCACAAAAAGGCTGCCAGCACATTTATAGCTCCTTCCCCTAAAACTAAGAAAGACAAATTGAGAGGAAAGAGGGAGAGATGTGAAGTTATCAACCCTATTTCCCTCTCTGTGTTCAAATTCTTCAAAAGAAAGACATTGTTTTCCTTTCCTGAAGAGCTGGTTTTATGAATGTTTAACTTCAATATTCCTGTAGGTTTCTTAGGATTAGAATAATTCCTTCAGCTGACTTACTGTTGTGGTTTGAAGCTGTATGTCCCTCAGAAAGTCATGTTCTTAAATCTAATCCATTTTCTCTGGTGCAAACTCATTGTATCATCATCAGAACCTACGGTGAGGTTAATTCAGTTAAGTTGTGCCCCACTTCTATAAGAATGGGTTTAACTCACATCACTGGAGTCCTTTATGGCAGAAAGAACTTCAGGTAGAGAGAGAGAGAAAGATGCAGGAAAGAGGAAGCTGAAATGAAACCCAGAAGCAAAGGAAGAGACCAGGATATGCCACTGTGTGCTTTGCCATGTGACAGAAGAACCAAGGATCATTATACCACAGTCTTCAGGAGAAAGCGTCACTTGTATAATGCCTTGATTTGGACATTTTCCCAGTCTCAAAACCATGAACAAGTAAATTTCCATTGTTTAAACATGCCCATTTCATGGTACTTGGTTTGAGCAACCAAGAACACAAAAATATTTATGTAAATATCTTCTCTTGTGGACCCCCAAAATGGCTGGTTGTGGTATATCTGGGGTACAATTACACCACGTTAAACAATGTAATGCCATGTTTTGTCTAAATTTGATGTTAATCCAAGGTCTAACCCATTTTTTTTAAGATTAAATCTGAAGTATGTGATAGTGGTCAATCATGGACATCCCTGATCAGGAACTCATTACGTATTCCATTATAGAAAGTCATGTAAGACACACTTCATTTAAAGTAAGATAGAGCTAAAGGTGCCTTAGTAAAAGCTCAGTCATCTTATGATGCTTGATCCACCATTACTGGGTTGTGGAAAAAAACATCAGTCATTCACGGTCAATAACTGCATTAAGGATAAGGAAATCTTTTTTTTTTTTAAATTGTTTTAACAAATAACAAAGGGCAGATTACATTCTGATAGACTATTCTTAAGTCATTTTTATAAAAGCCTTTTTCTTGCTTTCAAAGGGTTATCATAGTCATTTAGCAGTACTTTAGGCTTCAAACCAATTACACTAGATCCTCAGTGGAAAAGGTATTCACCTCTTCTTTCTACCCTGGTGATTGTCTCCTTCCAATACCCCAGGCTTGTGTCATAAGGAAAACTAAGACTGGTTGAACAATGTTGAAAAGTATACTCATCATCTCTAAACTATTCTTGTAGCTGGTATTTCTCTCAAAACAAAGGAAAATAATATTGAAGTGATTATAAGGACAGTAAAGATTCAGTAGCAAAAACACAACATTATGTTTTATAGTATATAGTTTACTCCCTAAATTGTCACATGAACCTAACATCCAAGTTTACATTTATCTCTATATTCTGCTTGCGTTTCTGCTCTCATTTAAAACTATACCTTCTTTCTAGATTCAGGAAAGTCAGACCCAGGAAATAGCCTCCAACCTGTATGAGGCTGGATGAGGCTTAAAATTTATTTTGTGGAAAGGTGTTTGTTTGTGAATTTCTCCCTTTGCATTTCCTTCCCTTTGGGAATGTATCATAGAAAAGAATACTCTAATCAGAAAACATAACAACTGTGCTGGTTTGAAGTTGTTATGTATACCAGGAGAAAGTCATGTTCTTTTAATCCATTCCTGCAGGTGCAGACCTATTTGTGGGTGGAACCTATAGATTAGGATATTTCATTGAGATGTAACCCACCCAACTCACAGTGAGTCGTGTGAGGGAATAAATAGCAAAACAAACCAAGAGAGCGCAGAGAGAAACACCCAGAGAGAGCTAAGAGAGAAAATCCCTGGAGGAACTGAGAGAGGGCCCACAGAAGCTCAGGGAAGAAGCTACTGCAAAAAGTAATGAGAACTAGGAGCGAATGACCAGCACACACCAGCCACGTGCCTTCTGACGTGACAGTGATTTCCCAGGTGCTGGCAGCCATTCTTCAGAGTCCAGGTATAATCCTATTGATGCCTTAATTTAGACATTTTCTGGGTTTAAGAAATGTAAATTGTAAGTTAATAAATCCATATTGTAAAAGTCAACCAATTTCTGATATATTGCGTTCTGGAAGCTTTAGCAAATTGAAACACCAACTGAAACATTTATCCAAGATACAAACATGCTACAGGACATAGGAAGAAGATCAGAAAATGTCTGATGCAAAGTTTACTCTTTGATATCAGTGTTGTCATGTATCATAAATAGCATATAACATACAAATAATATTTTTCTAATAGCCTGGGCTGTAATTAAATATTGCTCACTATTGCTCCATCAGCAGTGCTTATAAGCATTGGAACCACATGAGTTTGTGTTAGCAGAAACCTCTTGAAATGAACAACTATAAAATGTATAATTGTTTCAGTTTTTAGGATGAAACTTACCCTACTGGCCTTCAGAATGCTTCAAGCAGCCAAATCCTAGTTTCCAGCATAGGGTCAGATGCTAAAAGGTCGCACAATAGAGTAGAAAATAAGTCTGTTTAAAAGGTATACACTGGAAAAAATGCAGAAAATATTCACCTTCCCACATTTTAATGCAAATGTCCTGCAATTTCAATCGATAATGAGTGTGATGTCTGGAAGGAGGGGATTGTTCATCTTATCTTGCAATAACCCATAGTGATGATGCAGATGAACAACGCTTTGGCAAAATCAGTCATACTGAAGTAAAATATCCAGTGCTTTCATCTTTCTTATCAAGCAAGATTATCAAGGCAATATTTGTGGTAGTTTTTAAAAACTAGAAATTATAGCATGCTAAATATTAAAATTAATGTTGAAAAGTGGGTAGCAATCAGTGATATTATTAAAGTGATTTAGTAGCAGCATGTGAGGCGATATTATGTTGTTATGATGAATAACATGCTTGAAGAAGCAAATAGCATTACTTCTGGTATAATAAGGGCAAAAATAATTGGCAGTTATATTGCCTTATTCATGTTTCCTTAATATTTCAATTGTCTGCAAGTTTCAAGTAAAATTGATGTTCCCAAAGAAGATGTGCATGTTTAGACTCTTGAAAGCCACAGATTATGCACCCTAAATAGAGAAACATCATGAACAATCCCCACACACTGAACACAGCCATTATTTTCGGTTGGAAATGGAGGGTCTTGTGGAAACACAAGAGGCAACACCATGAGCACCCAAAGCACAGGTGATGAAATATAAATTGAATTTCAACAATATTAAAACATTTTGCTTCAAATGATACCATCAAGAAAAGAAAAAGCCCACAGAATGGGAGAAAATAAGTAGAAATCATACAGATGATAATGTATCTGATCATATAACTAAGATATATAAAGAACATTTCAATTCAATAATAAGAGAAAAACTAGCCCAATAAGACTGACAAATGATTTGAGTAGACTTTTTTACTAAAGGATATGTAAATGGCCAACAACATCTGAAAAGATGTTCAAAATAATTTGCCACCAGGTAAACACAAATCAGAACCACAGTGAGATGCAACTTTGTAACCGCAAAGATGGTTCTAATAAAAATAAATATAATTTGAAAAATAGAAAATAAGTGTTGAGGATAATGTAGAAAAATTGGAGTCTTTCCAAACTCCTGGTGGGCATGCAAACTATACAGCAACTTTGAAACATGAGATGAAATTTTCTTAAATAATTAAATGTAACTTCCACTCCAAGGCATATACTAAAGAGAAATGAAAATTTATGTTCACACCAAAACTTTTTAAATGAATGCTCCCAGAAACATTTTTCATACTAACTCCAAAGTGGAAAAACCCAAACGTCCATCAAATAATGATTGGAAGAATAAAACGTAATATATTCCTACAATGGAATATTATTCAACAATAAAAAGGAATGAGTACTAATAATACTGGAGCATGTTACAACATGCAAAAACCCTGAAAACCTTATCATAACAAAGAAATCATCCAAAATACCACACAATGTTTGATTTTTTTTATATGAAATGCCTGGAATAAGCAAATCTATACAAACAAGAAGTAGAGTAGAGGTTGGCTCACTGTGGTGAGAGGGGGGTAATATTGGAGAGTGACTGCTAAAGGGCACAGGATGTATTGTGGGGGGTAATGAAAATTTTCTACATTGATTGTGGTGATGTTTGCACAATTCTTTGGATATGCAAAAACCCATTGGATTTATATGTTAAGTGAGAAAATTCTGCGTTATATTAATTTCATCTCAGTAAAGTAATTGTAACAATACAAGAAGCACTATGTACACATTAGCAATGGCAAGAGGCTCCAAGGAGCCACTAGTGAGAATCTCTGCATATGGTCATCAGTTTGGAAATTAGTATTCACTGATGCATCTGATTGTCCAACTGATACTTGTGGTCTGGCATCACGTTGAGAGCGTGCACGATTAATTCAGAAAATGTCTTACAGCCCAGGGAAAGCATGTCCAAATCACTTGAAGGACAAAGAAGAACAGAGCCTACCTGTCTTGATTGGGTGTGGGAAGGTTGTCAAGACTGATTTTGGGGTTGTCAGGTGTGAAGAGAAAGATGAGAGTAACCAATATCCATGGTTCAAAATTGAAATTCAGACAGTTCTTGTAAGAAATCTCTTTTCCAAGGATGACCAGGAAGCAGTCACAAGTGTGAATTTGGCAGAATTATCCTGCTAAGGGGTTGATAATTAGGAAAAGGATGGCAAGGACAAGAGCCACATGAGACAGGGGCCTTGACTGTAGAAGTAATGTATGGGTCGTATGTGTCCTTGGCTTCGGCTTGGAAGAAAACTGGCTAAGAAAAATACTGAAAGGTGAAAGATCCATAAAATGCCATAAACAACCAGGAAATCTATAGGAATTGCAGGAACAGTGCTTTATTTCATCTAACATTGAGGTGAAGAGTTAAGTAAGTGATCTGCAGAAAGGGAAAAAGCAAGGCTGAAACACATAGGAAAACCAATGAAGCTTACCAGCAGCCAAGAAAGAGTTCTGATACCCAGTGGCTTATTGTCCAAGTCAGAACTGCGAGCCCTAGACACAAACCTGAGCACCTGACCTGAATGCCTGCAGCTGGTGATAACTGAAAAGAGCAGGCTGGGTTATTAGTGTGGGGCTGAGAAACACCAACAATTCTGTTATCAGACAGGAGCATTTCCCTGACCTTAGTCAATAAAAATTTCCATAGTTAACTCTACTTTCAGATGTCTTCCTTCTGTTCGATATTTTGCCACAACAAAATATTCTTTTCTGAGGCAAAACAAACAGGCTATTAGAATGCTAACTGTGCTTCTCAAGCTAAAGTATTTCATTTGCTGAATGCATACTACTTCAGATGTGTTTATCCTGCCAATTTAATAGCAATTTTCACAAGATCTGTAGGAACCAAAACTGGTTTTTCTGAGTTTATTGGTTAGTTCATTTCATATTAAATAAGATTTTGGGCAAAGAGTTTTATTTCTGAAACAATCTACAAAATTTAAAATACATTTATATATGCATTATTGGTTTAATGTTTGTTGATGGAATAAATTATTCTTAGAATTGTTCTGTAAACTGAAATATTAGAGCATTAACTATTTTTTAAAGAGAATTTTATAGAATGAGAAATAGCAAAGGAAGATAAACTGGAATTCTGAATGTATGAAAATACGTATTTGTACCTGGTCTTTTTGTATAACAAAGTTAATGAATATTTGTGATTCAAAACTTGGGTAAAGTACAGGGAATAAAATCTGCCTCCCTTTGCCTTTAATATCATCAAAACAAGCACGTTTAGTTCCCTTGCCAAATGTCACATTAGACATATATATTGTTCTTTACTGTTTATAAAGGATGCCAGAAATAGGATTAAGAACCGTCCTGATTCAGTTGGGCCACAATTTGACTGAAATAACCTCACCAAAAGGTATCATTTAAAATGGGTCACACCCAAAGAAATGGATTAAGATTAAAAACACATTTTTTAGGGGGTACATAGCTCCTAGCCACAAGGACAATGGCATAAGAAGGTCCATGTCCAATTTAATCATTTAGCCTAAAAGCTAACTGTGTGAGCTCCTTACTTTAGGAGGCCAAGTTCACTAGACATTTTCTCCTGCTCAGGATAGAGGAATAGGCAGAAGGCAATTCCAGTAAAATAATAGTTTGAAAATGCTAGAATAGCTTAAGATCATTTGTTAGTCATAAAAATTATTTATAAAGCATTCCTCAAAAAAAATTTTTTATTGAAATATACATCTCATGCCTGTACATTATAGACTGTGTTTTAGTTTCTTAGGCTGCTTAAAGCAAATATCATGAAATGCTTAAGGTTTAAACAATGGGAATTTATTCACTTACAGTTTTGAGCAGAAGAAAATTTCCAAATCAAGGCACCCTCAAAGCGATGTTCTCTTCCAGAAGTCCAGCTGTCAGCAGCCTTCAGTACCTGGGCCACATGGGAAAGCATATAGCAGAGTCTGCTAAACTCTTCCTTCTCTTCCAGGTTTAGTTGACTTCGGCTTTTTTTTTTCATGGTTTTCCCTCTCTCCCTGTGTATTTATTCTGTTTAAAAAGACCTCCAGTAATAGAATTAAGGCCCACTCTGGGCTTACCTGAAGTCTCTCATCAAGAGATCCTACTTACAGTAGTTTTACACCAACAGGAATGGACTAGCTTTAAGAACATGATTATGTGGGGTTCACAGAATTTCATATCAATACTGCTTATAAATATTTAAAATAAAGCTTCCCTGAAGTCTAATTAATGTATATAATATGGTCATATGTTCTGTCCCAAGAAATTCATAGGAGAGTCCTCCACATTTCACTTGGGGTATTAATTTTTTAAGAGTCTTACTCATGCTGCTAACAAACCTAGCATGTAATAATGCATATGCGTTTTGAAACTATAACATTTAGAAAATGTCACATTATTTCTAATAGTAAACCCAATTCTCCAAGTAGTATCACAGCATATAATTAAGGGAATGGAAAGTGACTCATTTCACTAATGGATTTACATTGCCAAAATAAATATTCTTTAAAAACCCTTTTACTATTTAATGAGGAAAATATATCATTTAAAAACATTACAAGTTTTTAATAATAAAATTCTGCTTATCCTTAGTATACCATAATAAAACAGAATTTAAAGGAGGTAGCATAGGTTATTGTTTTATTTTGTAGGTTTCCTGACTACACTATACCAGCAATGAGATGGCTTTTAAAAAAGGGAATTTATTAAGTTGCAAATTTGCAGTTCTAAGGATGTGAAAATATACAAATTAAGGCATCCAGAGATAGATACCTTAACTCCAAAGAAAGGGCCAATGAAGTTCAGGCCCTTTCTCTCTCAGTTGGGAGGGCACATAGTGACATCTGCTAGCTTTCTCTTCTCAGTTCATAAGACTTCCATGGGGGAATTTTCCTTTTGCAACTCCAAAGGTCTCTGGTTATATGGGCTCTGTCAGCACTAAAGCTTTTTTCAATATGGTTCCCTTTTAAAGGGCTCCAGTAAAGTAACCCTACATTGAATGAGTGGAGGTAAATCTCCATGGAAACCATATAATCAAAAGTTACCACCCACAATTGTTTAGGTCAATTCTCCATGGAAACAATAAAAAAGATCCCACACAGGAATATAGAATGAGGATTAAAGAACATGGCTTTGCTGGGGGTACACAACAGTTTGAAATTGGGACAGTTGTATATGTCTGCATGAATTTCTACTAGGAAAAGAGAAACTAAGTAGAAACATATGACTCTGGGTTTATTCAATAGTGAATCGTTTGAAGCACTCATGATTCTAGTATAATGAACCTGTTGTCAGAAAAATCAAACAAGGTGGTGCAGTAACAACAATAATAATAGCAAAAGCTCTGATTACAAAGTATACAAGCTGGGTCCCCAAAATATACAAGTGCATTTGGGAAGCATGGGAGACCCAGGCTTTATGCTCATATATGCATGATTATTACATTTACAGCTTCCTGTAGAGTCTGTAAAAGACCTATAATTCTAACACAGAAGATGAGTCCTTAGAGAAATCATAGAGAAGGAAGACAGTATGAATAATATAAACAATAAAACATATGAAAGGAGCAGCAAAGATCAGTATTAACAGATGTAATGCTAGCCATAGCTTCAGGCTGTGATTGTACAAAACTTTGGACATGGGGAAAGCAGCTTTTTCTTTAGGTACAGATGAAAACATGCCTCATTTTAAACATTTAGGTGGCTTGTTCTCCCTTATCTCTGGTCCTAGGTTCAAAAAGTAAATAATTGGGTATGCAAAGTATAATTACAATTCTCCCAACAAAATAATACAATGCTGAAAAAAATATATTGAGCATCTATAAGCTGGTTTTCTTGTTTTAAAGCACCTGCTGAACAACGTAGTGCCGAATAATTATAGAAGATGCCTGGTTCACTTGCCAATTCCATTTTCAACAATAGAAAGTATTTTCTATATTGTTTAGCTCAAAAATAGTTCATTTTAATTTTCCTTATTGTATCAACTCTTATCTTATGAAGATAGAGTTTTACTATAATATATATAATATGCATAAATATATATAAAATCCTGCTGTTTACAAGCTTATGATGTCTTTATTGTGTGTGTGCATGTTTTAACTTGATACAAAATAATTTTTGCATTTTTAGTATTAGTACCTATAAGAATATATAAAGAGAGTGCATGTGGGGAAGTGATATTTTGTGTAATTATTATTATATGTTTTATCCGTTTGGTAACTGCTGGACTGCAATATACCAGAAATGGAATGGCTTTTACAAGGAGAAGTTAATAAATTATAAGTTTATGGCTCTAAGCCTATAAAAATGTCCAAACCAGGCCATACAGGGAAAGATACCTTAAATCAAGGAAGGTCGATGGGTATAGAACACCTCTGTTAGCTGGGAAGTCACATGGCTGGCATCTGCTGGCCACTTGCTCCTGGACTCCATTGCCTTCAGTCTCTGTTCCTGTGGAGGTTCCTCACTTTGCTTCTCAGCCTGCTTTCATCTCTTTGCTTCCCTTGGCTCTCTCAAGGTTCTGATGTACTTAATATTTTATGACAATGTCTGCTGGGCCCCAAGCTTCACCAAACATCTGTGTCTCTGTTCTGCTCTGAAGCAACTGTTCTCCAAGCATCTGGATCTCCAAGAATTTCTGTTAGCCCTGAATTTTTTCCAAAATGTTTCCTCTTTTAAAGGACCCCAGTCCTTAATCAAGACCCACCTCGAATGGGTAGAGTCACATCTTGATATAATCAGAATGCCACACTCAAAATTGGATACCCCATATCTCTATAGAGATAACCTCATCAAATTTCTAATCTACAGCATTGAATCAGTATTAAAAGAAACAGCTGCCCCCACAAGATTGGATCAGATTAAAACATGGCTTTTCTGGCATACATAATATTTTCAAATTGTCATATACATACAACCATATATCTAGAGAAAATATCATGTGTATACTTTCTCCCATACTTTAATTTCTCTAAAGATTTGCACTTTCTCTTTCTTTACCCAATATAAGATTGCTCCCCTCCTCTCTTTAAATGTCTTCACTAGAAATCTCATTCACATTATTCAACAAAGATACTTTCAAATCATGTTTCATTTCCCACAGTACTTTTAGAAAAGGGTGAAGAGAAAGAAAAATAGTTATTGATCAATTATCTGCACTTGGAAATATTCAGTGATTTCCTCTTGAGAGAGAATATTTCCTAAGTCTGCCATATTTCTGCACATCTTGCATCAAAGTACCCTTTGTTCTGCACTCTTCAAGAACATATTTATGCACAATCAGCCTTAGAAGGTAGAGATGCTGTTTCATATTGCTAAAGCAGCCAAAATGCAATATACCAGAAATGGGCTGGTTTTTATAATAATGACGTATTAACTCAAAAATGTACAATCCTCAGGCCATGAAAATGTCCAAGTCAAGGCATCAGCTGGTGATGCTTTTTCCCTGAAGACTGGCTACTGGCGATCCCATGTAACTCTGTCACATGATCAGGCATATCGCCCGAATGCTAGTCTCTCTCTTCTCTTCTGGGTTTCTTTGCTTTCAACTTCTGGCTGCTCAATCTGTGGCTTTCTTTCTGAGCTTCTGTGTGAGTCCTTCTCTCTTAGCCTCCCTTCTTTCTTAGCTTTGTGCTTCCTCTTTTTTAGCTTCTCTGGCTTTTGTCTCTAAGCTTCTCTTAGAAGAAACTCCATTATAGAGGATTACAACATACCCTGAAGGATATAGGTCACATATTGAGTTAAGATCCTACTCACCAAAAGATCCTACTTACAATGGGTCCACACCCATAGGAATGGTCTAAATTTAAGAACATGGTCATTTCTGGGGTACATGCAGCTTCAAACCATCATAGATACTGTCTCCCTCTGGAGAAAAGAGTAGGGGACGGGGAGCTTGTTTACTGTCTAGTGTAACAGAGATAAAGCCTCCCTCTAGGGCAACGGTAGGCAAGTTTACTGTTCAATATAAAAAACCCTGGTCACCTAAGCTCTGGGTTCTTCTGTAATGCAACATGCAGCATGGGCTGGTACCATCTGGTCCCCTTCATAGTCCAGAGAGAATTCAGACTTACAGAACTTAATATTCTGATTGCTGATATTACTGCAAATAATAAACTGTCCATTAGCTCTGCCCCAGAAATCTCATGTTTTTGGTCAATATCCCGGAAACTAGATAGTTTGAAGTAAGGTACAATTTCAGACCCTGTCCAGTTCATAATTCCTTGCTTGGAGTCAAATTACTTTAATAAGACTCATGAGGCATTTTATGATGCCCCTGTCTTCTTAGCAAACCTTATTCCTTTGGCTGTAGTACTTTTCACCAATGTTCTTACCCATAACTCTACTTTATGCCTCTATATTCCTGCCACTCTGACATACTTTACCTTTGCATTTTCCTATCTACTATCCCTTTTGCTTTTTACATTCTCCTTTACATCTCTACTTATATATGGCTGACTTATGCATATGGTAGATCTGTCTTTTAGGCTAAGTCATTATTTGAAGCTATATGTACTTCAGAAAAATATGTCTTAAACCTAATCCATTCCTGTGGGTGTGAATCCTTTGCAAGTAGGACTTAATGATAAGGTTACTTCAGTTAAGGTATAGCCCAACACAACAGGATGGATCTTAATCCTTTTACTGGAGTGCTTTAAAAGTGAAATGAAACTCAGATGTAGAAAGAAAGTCACAGAGGGAGCAGCCAGAAGCTGAACATCAACTGAACCCAGGAGAGCTGGGAGGCACCAGAAGACACCACCATTTTGTCTTGCCACACCACTAGCTAAAGACCAAGGATTCACCTGAAGCCAATCCCAGAACTCCAGTCTTTAGAAAGAAAGCATCACCTTGATGGCACCCTGATTTGGATTGTTTTTTAACCTCAAAACTATGAACAAATAAGCTCCCATTTTGTAACATGATCCAAGGAAATTAAAACTGGCAGTTACAATTCTAATTAAAATGTTCACTATTTGGTTGCTTAACGTGTTCTCTGGTCAAAGAGCAATTTTGAACACCTTCCTCATATTTAGGAAATTTCCCAATTTTAAGTGCACAGTTTTCCAAGACTGAGACCAAAAACTCATCTTTCTGGCCTCTTTTATGACTGTGCCAATCAGATACACTTTATTCTGGAGCTACTGAATGTGAAAAATTAGGCCTCAGAGAAATTCCAGACTGATAAGGTAATAGCAAAAATAATCAGCTTTTAAATTCAATATTGCCAGTGAACTTTTTATTTCCATACTCCCTGACAACAGGAAAGTGTCACTGCCGACTGTTCATGTACCATTTTGGCTGTGTCTGGTGTATTTTTGTTTGTTTGTTTTATTGTTTTGTTTTGTTTTGCATTGTTTTCTTTAAAGTCTGGTTTCAAACTTTGATTTGAAATTGACTGACTATAAACATTTTTAAATGGATAATTTTCTCTACTTAATTTTGACAGAGTTTTTCTATAATTCATAATAAAGAACAGCAATGTAGAAATAAGCTGGTGTCAGCAGTGTTGCAGGCAAGACACTTTCAAGTTTCTCAGGTTTGTTTATTGGATCTGCTTGGGTGTGCTGCAAAGCAGACTATGCTTTTATTACGGAAGGGGACAGTATCAGCCCATCCCAGTCAGGGTTAAGCAGTTAAATTAACATTTCTGGGAACTGGAAATCAACTGGCTAAGATTATTATCATGGACATAGGGAATTAAAAACTAAAATGTTGTATTAGTTTTTTATAACAGCAGCACAGAAGTTATAGGAAAGAGTGATAACTCGGTCCTAGATTCTCAGCTCAAAAACAGAGGCAAAGGCAAAGGAACTTCTGGACTACTAAAAGAATATTATCTCCTTCAGATAAGTGTTCATACAGCTGAAACTCACACAAAGGATTTTCTCTTTTGGGCTGTTAAATTATATCAGTTTAATTCACAGTCTTTTTGAGTTTCTTACATGAAAGTTAGGTCATATTTCGGCAAAGATGAGACTTGAAAATTGTAGAGGGATCATAAGAAATGATACATGGGATACAAATCAGAAATTCTGCTGATCAGATTTTGCTGGCAAAAGCAATTCTGTGTGTTGATCCTTTTAACTATTTGATGTAGCTGTTTCAGTCTTGTTTTGGAAGGCGTTACCCATCTCACCTAAGGAAGCTAACTTTTAAGGAGAACCTAAATATCTTCATTTTCCCTCCCCTAATGTCTCATTTTCTCTAGATGTAAAATAAAAAAGAGTAAGACCTAAATATACCTTTGGGGACCAATTACAAAGTCAAACTAGGGAAAATACAGCTTATACTAAAAAGATTTTCATACACATAAACTAAAAAAATGTAAACTATTATAGGGGAAATCACGAATTCTAAATATGATTCCTCAGGAAAGGCAAAATATAATTTCAGATTAGTCTAAATATTGATTTTCGTGCTGCAGAAGATCCCTTTGCTGATGACTAAAACCTGCAAACTACACCGTTGGGTGATCTAAACCATGCCGTCTAGAGTTTCCTTAGCATTACAACCCCTCCCTCATTCCTCAGAACTTAGCAAATGATTGACTGTGGACTTCATAAAAAAGCTCTAGTCCTTTGTGCTAAGCTAGGACAGAACAAGATACCATTTTCATGCCAGAGTTCATTACAGGATTTGGCTGAAGCTAGATCTTATGTCATCCTTGCTTATACCGATCCCCCTATTCTGCTTTCCTCACTTTTTTATGGGTTGCTCTTTGGAAAACGTTCTCAATAAATCATATATATAAATCTCCAGCTCAGGATCTGCTTCTAAGGAACCTAACATAAACAGTCAATCTCAGGAATGGGCCTAAGAAACTCATTCAGTTTAAGATCTTGGAGTTGGGTCACCTTCCAGCTGGCTGATAGTGAGGATTATTTCATTGACAACAGATGAAGCACTGAAAGCCTATGGCATCCTGTCGCAGTGCAATTGCTAAGACTTTCAACTCTGGTGATCACACAGCAGATACAGTGCAAAGGTTATACCAGCTCATGAAATGGTTCTGACATTTGAAAGATATAGTAAAGATAGTAATTATAAAGACCATGGAATCAGCTGGTTGTTGCTGTTTGCTATTGATGCGTTGAAGAGAGAAAATGACTGGCTCCATTCAATTATAAATTTAAGGCAAAGGTTAATGTCAGAGGTCACCCTTGGCAGTACTTAAGGTGACTCAACTCCTACAACCAGAAGGCTGATGGTGCTGAGAACAGGTTCACAACATAATCTTAGCAATAGCATAATTTTGGAGAAGGCTGAATGTTCATCCCAGATAAATCTTTTAAGAAAAAATCAGATTCTGATAGGAAAATTATGGCACCTGTGTCTTTGTTTCCTTGGCTGCTCAAAGCAAATACCATGAAATGGATTGGGTTTAACAATGGGAATTTATCCAGTCACTGCTGTGAGGGTGGGTAAATGTCAAAATCAAGGCAATGTTCTGCCCATTATCTTGATAACTAGGTTTCATTCACAGAAGGAGCAGGGAAAGGAGCAGGACCTGGGACAAGAGGAATGTTACCATATATATGGAAGAAGCTGATGAATTTGGAGAGAGTATCTATGAATGAGTGGATTCTGAGGTTGCTGGACTAATGAAGATGGAATAAAAAGAAGCAGAAAAAGAGGAAATTTGTAAAAATTGAGCATTTTCTGATGATACAGCATTCAATGTCCTGGCAATGTCCTTGAAGTCAATGTTGATAAAGTGGTCCTTGGAAGTTTGACAGACAATATGGCCCATGTGAAATGAAGTAGAAAGGTAAGACATGCCACCACAAAGTGGGACAAAAGGGAAACAATGGGTCAAAGATAGGAAATGTTGAAAAGATCTATTGTGTGAAGACTGCAAACTCACTAGCTGACAATTTTCCTCAGGAATTGCAGAGTGGATGGCAAGGAATGCTCAGAAGGGGCTGTGCCCTGTAAGCCTCAGCTCACATATAACAAACTATGTGGAATTTCAGATGGAATGTCAGAGCCCCTGCAAAAACCTGATGCCTATGGAAGCTAACAGCAGACTACTCCAAGCTTAAGTAACTAGTAAACCCAATTGCAGCTATTTTACCAGGCATCTCATTTTAACTAAAGCAGATTACCACAGCATCTATTTTGTGGAATAGGGCTTTTAATATTGCCTATGCATTCTTTACAACCCTATTGAAGAAAGAGGTTGAGAAGCAGCTCATAATCACTTGATTTGGATGCTGGTATATATTTACATATTGCCTTAGGGCCATTATATTCCTTCAGTTCTCTGTCACAATTTTGTTCAAAGTGACCTGAAGTCTGGACATTCTGGAAGAATATCACTATCAGTCTACCATTTCTATTCTGGTATGATATTCAGACCAAAATACTCTGGAAGAATGAGATACAAACACTTTAGAAGATTAAAGAAAACTCTTACAAAGTTTCAAATGTCTGCCATACTGTTGAACATTTTAGAATTCCAGCATTATTTGGCATGCCAAGACATCTCTTCTAAGATAAAGTAGCAGTTATTAAATTTTTTAACACCCAAAGGTAATTCAACTATATTTGACTACTGATGTTTGGAGGTGGCATATTCCACATTTGACAATACTGTTAGCCACATTTAACAATGTTGTGAATGTCTGTTAATTATTAATAGGGTCTAATGCAAGTGCATAAGCAGAGTAACTCTGGCCACATGATCCATTAGATACCACAGGAAAAGTGGTGTCTTTGGTAGAGAAACATTCCATGAAGACATCTGGCAAGTTACAAAAGGCAAATTTTAATGCAAAACTATAGGTGCCTGTTGACATTAGCAACAGAAAACTATACAACATTCGAAATCAGATCCTACCATACTACTTAGGCTTGGTAGCAACTAAGCATCTGACCACAGGTTGTGTGCCAATTTGAAACTGTTGTGTATCCCAGAAAAGCCATGTTCTTTAATCCTGATTTAATATAGTAGGGTGGGATCATTTTATTGTTTCCATGGGGTTGTGGCACAATGGCCTATAGGACAGACCAGGCCTATAACTAATTTGATGAAATTTTATTCTATTTTTGACTTTGTATTTCATCTGTATTGTTACTGAAATGGTTTAAAGCTTTCTGATATTGTGATGGAATGAATGTATTTTGTATATGGGAAAAACGTGTCTTTTTAGGACTCAGAGTGTGGAATGTGCCAGTTTGAAAGGATTACATACCATAGAAAAGCCATGTTTTAATCCTGATCCATCATGTGGAAGCAGCCATTTCTTTTAATCCCTATTTAGTACCATAGGTTGGAAACTTGATTAGATTATCTCCATGGATATGTGATACAACCAATTGTGGGTATTAATTTATGATTAGAGGAAGATGTGACTCTGCCCATTCCAGGTGGGTTTTGATTAGTTTACTACAATCCTTTAAAAGAGGAAACATTTTGGAAAAAGCTTCAGAGCCAAGACAGCCCACACAGCCAGAAACCTTTAGAAATGAAGAAGGAAAACACCCCTGGGGGAGCTCCATGAAACAAAAAGCCTGGAGAGAACACTAGCAGATGTCACTATGTTCACCATGTGCCTTTCTAGTTGAAAGAGAAACCCTGAACTCCATCGGCCTTCTCAAACCAAGATGTCTTTCTCTGGATGCCTTAGATTGGACACTTCTATAGCCTTGCTTTAATTTGGACATTTTCATGGCCTTAGGACTGTTAACTTGCAACTTAATAAATTCCCCTTTTTCAAAGATATTCTGTTTCTGGTATATCACATTCCAGCAAATTGCAATCCAGAGCACCCACACAATTTTGGGTGGGACTTTTTGTTTATATGATTTCCACAGTGATGTGCTCCATCCATTCAAGGTAGACCACCTACTGGGGTCCTTGAAGAGGTTACCATTTGGGTAAAAGCTTTAGAGCTGACACAGACAAAGATGTTTGGAGGTGCAGAAAGAAAACACACCCTGAGGAAGTTCTTTGAAACCAGAAGCCAAAAGAACAGCACGCCAACCACATACCTTCCCTGATCAGCCTTTCTTAAGTCAAGTATCTTTCTCCGGATACCTTAGTTGGACATTTTTATGGCCTTAGAATGCAAATTTGTAACTTAATAAATTCCCTTTATAAAAGCCAACCAAGGGCAGTGCGATGGTGGCTTAGTGGCCTAATTCTTGCCTGCCATGCTGGAGAAATGGGTTCAATTCCTGGTGCCTATCCACATAAGAAACAAAAAAATGCCAACCCATTTCTGGTATATTGCATTTCTGGCAGCATTGGCAAACTAAAACAGGTGGCGAATTAATTTGTGGCCCAAGCTGCCCATCAGGAGCTGTTTGCTCTCTGATTGATTACACCATTTATTCGCTGAGAAGGCAATCAAAGCAATTAATCATAAGATAAAAATGATATATGTGGTACTGGACATGTGTAAACCGTATAAGGTGGTTCAGATACTCATATCAATAATCACTGCTATACTAACACCTCAGCTGTAACTATGACCTCATGAGGTATTCATTATAAGGTGAATGATGAAAAAAATAAGCTGGACTTGGTTTCATGATTGAATTATCTAGGTAGGTTGATGCATACTGACAATGGCCTGCTGCTATGCTTCAAACATACTTAAGAGATGATCTAAAGGCCATTGGGTGAGACATAGATATTCCCAAGTGGCCAGAGCTTGTGGCTCTATTTGTGTACCTGAAGTGGCCCTATTTAAGGATATACATGAATTCATGTGAATTTACAAATGACTTGACTGGTTGGTCAGGGTCCTGAAAGGAGCAAGAGTCAAAAACTGTGAGCATGAATATTTGAAGAAGAAGTATATCAAAGGATCTATGGGGCAAGATGCAAACTATTGGTATCTTTGTATTACACATTTATATAAGCAGAAATCACCCACTGCGGAAAAAGCAGTAGACAGGATGAATTGGCCGGGATGCATGAACCAAGACATTCAACATATATAAGCCTTTTTCTTCAGCCATCAAATAGCTGCACAATGCACTCATGTATGAAATACTCAGGTGGCAGAGATTAAGTCTATGCCCATCAGAATGGACAACTTCTCACCCAGGCTGATCTAGCTACTAGAATGCCCTTGAATGTCTGACCTATTACCAAAAAATAAAGAACTTGACTCCTCCATACCTATAATCACCTGGGAGAAACTACAAGCCACTTGGTAACAAGTTGGAGATATTAGAATCCTTCTAAATTTTACCTGAAACTGCACTTTATTTCATAGCTTCTTCACTTTTCTTTTCCTGCTACCCTCATTCCATTTCTAATATATTTCCTAGGAACACTTCATTAATAAATCAAATATACAGAAGTCACGGGCTCTGCTTCTAGGACATCTTATGTCAGACATTTATACTTACCAGAGATTATGATTTCAATCTTCTGCCTGAGTACGCAGACAGATGTTCTAACCATTTGCTAGGTTGATTAACTGGAATCTGTACACAATTTGGCTTCATATAAACAAAAGTGAAAAGACAGATATTCTTCGCTGAGAGGAGAAGAAGAAATCTAAGACTTAGGGAATTAATAATGATAACTATTCACTAAATATATACCTTTAAGTGGGTCTAAATGGCAGGACTTTAACCTCAAGATGGATAAGTTTATTGGTGACTAGAGTGACAGCATCTTTGTATTATGCCACTGTGGTTGTTTTCAGTCTATAAAATATATTGCAATTGAAACAGGCTTTCTGATTTTAATAGGGATATGGAATTTTGGAGTTTCTCAAGCTAAGTGAGAGCACTTAATCTTCAGAGGTAAGGTTAACATGGTATTCATTTTAAGCACCATGAATGGAGTGGTCATAATTTTGGCTGACCACTGTTGGAATATTTGATGATAGATAATAGATCATTAGATTATTACTTTGGAAATGGGTGAGCAACCCACAAGGTAATGCTTGATCTGTTTAACAAGAAAAATGGTGCTAGCACAGATTTGAATCACCTCAATAAAGGACAATGATCTCTCAATCATATTCCAGACCCAATTCAATTCTCAAACTCAGTCACTTGAACAAATAAGAAGCTGAGAATATCCGAGGAAGTATTCTCCACACTATTATAATTATGCATTTAGAATCTTCTTCACATTTGTGTTTCATTCAGGAGAGTCATAAGGGTAATGACTCATAAGGGTAAGGAAATATACAGACGGAATACGGGGATTATTGCACAGAAACCATGAGCTAAAGCTCATCCCCTGGAAGGTGAAGCAAGCCAGTAGCTGAATGCTTAAGGTGGGGACTTCTGGGGTTCAAGTAAGAAGCGGAGTTTTTGAGGATTTAACATTTTGGGCCACTGGAAGCCAAAATGCATGTCAAAATTATTTTCTCATTTTCTTATTGTGTTTCTGTCCCCCTGTTAGAATTCTTGCATTCATTCCATATAGGAGGATGGAGAGGTGAACAGCATTCCAAGTATTCTCAGAGTGACCCTTACTGCCACTTTCATTTGCTCTGTATCACTTGTCTCATGGATATAACCCACAGAACATTAATAGCTAGGATTTGTAGAACTGGTTTTGGTATGCTGCTTAAAATTCCCATAGGACTTTCTTTGAAATATAGACACTTGATGCTAATTGTTCTCATTAGTTCATGTTGTTTTGGAAAATCCTAGCAGAGGACCCTAATGCTTTAGCACAAGGCTATATACACTACTGTAAGAAACTATTCTGTTTTTGAGAAATTGTTCTTGACTTGTCACTAGGCTGCAGAAATGAGGAAATGTCTGATATAAAACTTCAAGTAACCATTTGAACTGAGCTGCCTATCATAAACATGCTGTTATCTCACCCATCAGGCAATATAATAGTGCATTATTAGCAAGATTTCTTTAATGACTTGAAGTGATACATGACAAGCAATTCCAGGAAGACAAAATTAAATAGGATGAATATACAGTCCACATTTCTTGTTTGCTTACTCTTGATACGTTGCCCCCACTCTCAAACCCCGTGCCTTTAGCTTCCTGAATATTTTTTGTGAATGTGGCCATTTAACTGAGAAGAACACTTTTTTGTTTTTAATCAGGTTACAAATAGGTGATGGCTCTGCAATATTTGCTGACATTAACTGAAAGTGAATTATTTGGCATGGCAATTACGTTGGATATTTGAGGGAACTAAATACAGTGAAGAAGGAAATATTCATTTTTCACTGAGTAAAAATTACTAGTTATACTCATTGGTAGGAATAATAGCAGGGATAAAGATCTATACCAGTTGAAGGGGGAAGGGTTGGACAACAGTTAGTTAAAAAAAAAAAAATGTTTGGGGAAATTAGTTTTTAAAGGACAATTTTAGAAAAAAGTGCATTGGTGAATTAAAGTCGAAAACAATTGTGACTGAATGTGAAGGCCTGCACAAACCTTCTGGTTTCATAAGAGGCTTTCAAAATTCAGCTTTACTGGATAATTCACCCTGTGAAAGTCAGCACTCTACAGCTTTTGAAATGGACATGTAAACAGAGTGGTTTTACTGTCATGGGCTCAGTGACATAATGATGTTTAATAACATCAAATAAAGGAGTTTCCTTTTAGCAAGACTGCTATACCTAATCATTCTACTGAGTGTTCAATATTGCCAATACCCCTAGCAAACCTAACTTCTACCTGAGTCCCATTAACTTACTTGGTGCACCATTGCTAACAGAGGCCAATTTATCTCTTGGGACCTCAACCTACTCAGAAGGTGAAACAGACACTTGTTGTAATTAGATTTTAGCATTCATACCTATCATATATCTATGTCTAGTGTCATTCATAGGATTAACAAAGGTCATTTACCACATATTTCATACATAACATTGATTCTGACTAAAAAATATATTTGTGGTGGAATAATATTAGAAACGGAAAATCTCCTTGGGATTGGCTTGTCTTGGAATATTTATATGACCAACAAAACAGGGTTTATAAAATAGGAAGGAACAAAAATAATTCTTGAAGATTGAGGTCATGTCCTACATGACTGGCATACTGTCTGAGTCAGGAAGCAAGACGTGACATTGTTTCACCAAAAGCCAGAATTCATGGTGGTTCCCTTAAATGTTATATCTAATGAAAGGCAATGTTTTGCTTCATACTTCCTCTGTTCTAGTATCTTATGGTTCAGAAATTTTAGCTTCTTTAGAATGTATCATTTCACAAAGGACACAACAATATTTTTCATTGAATTAAAAGTTCAAAATATTACCTTGACATTTAAGAAAATAAGCATCTATGTATCTATCAACCTGTCTGTCTATCTATCTATCCCTTGGAATAGCTAGATAATACATATAGCTATAGAAATAATATATATCTGATAGAGATAATATATAGCTAAGACGATGATGTACATTCTGGCTTCTGTGGAGGATTTGTGAAACTCAGGATTCCTGAGGGGCTTCATGTACTTTCATATCCATAGTAAAATAGAAGTAAAAGGAGGTATACAGCAACATTGCGGATGTGAGACTATTTAAATGCGAAAATGTCACTCATACTATAAGAGGAAGATGCTGAGATGCTTATGGGAAGCATTATTTCCTTGAATGTATAACATGTATTTTTTATTTTAATGGATTCCCCATTCTTCTGTTACCTAATATGTTGTGCTTGTTATGTTTATACAACAAAATTTTCTAGTATATCAGAATAAGACTACAGGAAACCAGAAGGTTAATGGACAGCATCCCAAATACCTAGTTATAGATTAGATTTTGTGATTTATGACATTTTGTGCTGTATCTCCTTTGAGCGCAGGATAGCTATGCCTTTATTTTTTTCAGGGTTAGTTAACTCTTAGTTAATTCTTTACTGTCCTGGTGGCTTTATTGTTATTGCTTCTACTTTTTGTGAATTTAGATGAGTTAGGTGGTCAGCTAAGGGGTGGACAGTACTGTACAACTATGAAAATAATTTGTCCACTAGCAACTAAATGCGCTTTTCCTTAGTTTGGGTGAAGTTTTCAACTAGTGGAGTCCCATGACTCTCAAAATTAGAAACCAGAGGCTTGCTTTTTAGGTAACATTTAGCTGTGGCTTACATGTATGATCTAGAATCCTACAGTTAGCTACTTCTCCATAGAACTTCTATTCAGAAACTAATGTCACGTAGAAACAATCCCTTCCATGACTTTATTTGGGTGAATGTAGTAGCAGTGGTACCTCATCAGATGTTCAGTATGAGTGATGCAAACCATGCTGTTAGTTCTCAGAAAGAGAGTGTGGGGTCTATATTGTAACAAGATTGGAAAGAAAATCAGGTAATATTCTTGTCTGTGTAGCTGCCAAACTTGATTCTTTTGGAATCCATGGAAAATTTGCAAACCATTTAAGGCAATTTAATAATTATTTTTTCTGATAAAATATCTAGTGTGTATTTGTTAGTTTCAATTTCGAAATCATAATAATACTATCTTATATCCTATCAAATACGCCATACTCCTTCCAAAGTCCCCTTATTGTTTTCCATTGTTTGTCATAGTTGTCTTTCTATTTCTCTCCTTCCCCAGCTAGAATATAAAAGTCTCAGGAACAGGGACTAAGTCTATCTGCTTTGTTTGTAATTGTTATTTTCAGCATTTAATATAGAAACAGACACATATTATGCTCTGAAACAATGTTCAAGTGACTTAGACTAAATATAAATTTGAAAATGTTTATGGAGTTTTAATTTTTATATATTTTGCTTTTTATTTGTCCCATCTTATAGTCATAATGTGTTTTCTATGGAAAATAATGTGACCAAACATACAACAGGAAATTAAGTAGAAGTATTTCTGCTATAATACAATATGTATGTTTCAGTAAACACTTCATTCAGCAAAATTTGCTCAACAAGGGACAGGGATTGTGGGAGAAAATTGGTTTAGGGTCAGACACTTCAAGAATAAATGCAAATTTGTAACCAGAGCACTAAGAAAAACAACCATAATAAAAAGCTAGAAAATTTAAAAAGCAATGTTAAGTTCCAAACAAATAAACACCACAATACATAAAGGAATTCACCTTTAAAAACAGGTGCAAATTTTTGATAAAATGGAACATTAAGAAAGCATTTAGATTGCTGACTTATGGTAGAACAAAATGCAAACATTTGGGACATTTATTCAATAAACACTTCCAAGGCAAAAGTGGGCACAGTGGAAAGAACACAAGGTAAATGAATATTTACATGATTCTTCTTTTGCTGCTTGCTGCATTTAGTTGTTTAATATACTCTGCATCTACCTGATGTTATTTAATGGTGATAATATAAGTGCTTTGGGGAAAGCAATGTGTGGATCAATGCAAAATCTTTATTATACCAACATCTTCCTTATATTTACCACCCACATATCAACATCTTGATAAAATAGGTTAAATGAAATATTCAACTACCCCTCCATGTTATAAAATAATGCATACATTATAGGAGAACAAAGTAATAGATACAAAATTTTGAAATATCCTATAATGGATAAAATATTAAATTATTAAAATATTCTCCATTTATGGAGTGCCTCTTAGGTACTAGGTATTTTGTTAGAGTTCATACAGTACTGGTAATCTTTTAAATGAGTGTATTATTTGCTTTAATTAACAGGAAAAACCATTCTCAGACTTGAGTCTATATCTCATGCTGAAAATTGCACAGTATCTGACTCACAGGTATCAGAAACTAAAATGTAAGACTTACTAGGGTGTCATTTCAGAATTTTATTACAGACTCAGGTAACTCCAAGATCAATGCTCTTAGATGTCCTTTATTCTGAGACAGCAGTCATAACGGGTATGATCATTTGGTATATAAAGATATACCCAAATCAAGTACCAATCAGCTAAATTAAAGGCAAGAAGCGTGTCCATATATGAAAAATAATTATCAACTTTCATATCAATATGCCTTGAGATACTATCACATTCAGTTTGTGTGAGAATTTAAATTTACAAAATTCTACAGTAACATCTCCTTGAACTCAAAGAGCATCCTGTCAATGATTTTACAACTACTTTCATTTCCTTGCTATATTTGCTGAAATATAAACTGTTACATTTCCCAAGACATAAAGTGCAATACTTTCAGAAAATATAAAATTTTATATTTTCTGAAATATTAGACATTTATGTCTTCTGCTTTCCATTCATATACTCAGACTGTTTTAAATCCACCCTCCAAGTACATCATTTCATTAATATTATAAAGTCTATAGCAGTGGAGTAAAATTAAGTTTCCCCCATAAAATTGTATCTAGTGATAGATACAGAGAAGTAAATTAGAAATTGTACCTGAGGGTTTCGTAACAACAGGAAAGAATATTCCATCTAAGTCAAGGTTAAGGAAGGGCTTGTTTTAAGCATCATGAACCTCAAGCTTTATTATAGGAAGAACCATAGTTTAAATTTCTCCTTCTACCATAGATTAGTTGCAGGATCTGAAATCTCTCAATAACTAAATGTCCTCATCTGTTAAATTTAATAATGTTAATCACTTTTTTGTTTTTTCATTTTACCTCAATTAATATATGGAGGTGCTTAATATATTTTAAATTATTTTCTCTCCTTTCTCCCTTTTTTCCTCACCCCTTATCTATTTCACTGGCTCTTACTACAAAGCCATATATTTCAGTAAATTCAATACTATTCTTTCTCAATTTTATGCAACAATTAACAATGTTTTCTTAAACTATACCGGGTTTTATTCAGAACGGATACTTTGCTCTAGATAAGATGACTTTAAAATTCTAGGTAGGCAGAAACTCAAAAGAAAACCTAAGACTTATAGGAAATTGCAAGTTACATTAATGTAGATTTTCACACGCTCCTTCTGTTGAAGGTAGTGCCCTTTTATCCTGGCTTCATGTTAGTTTCACCTGAGAAACTTTAAAAAAGTTCATTTCCTGCTCATACCCTCAGAAATACTGATTAAATGGGCTGGCATATAGCCTGTAAGTTGTCATTATTTAAAGCTTCACAATTGAGTCAATTGAACACCAGGTATGAAAATCACTCACTAAGGTCCTTAACAGTGTATCAGTGCAATCAGGAATTGCTGAAAGAGTGTTGACATTCAGCTATGTTTGTTTAATTGTGGTAGGCAGTCTTTTAAGGTGTCCTCCAAGAGTTCTGTACCTTGATGTATGCACCTTGTATAATCCACTCTCCTGCGAATATAATGGGATTTTCCCTCCCTTGGTTAGGTTATATTACATGACAGCCCATTTTAGCAGATGATTCACAGGCCTGACCAACAATTGATATCTTTCTGCTGAACCCAAGTTGAGGACCAGGTTAATCCATACCTGGACTCCTGACCCAAGGCAGATGTGAGATAATAAATTAGCCCGGTTTACCCTGATAAGAGTGTGTTAATTTGTTATGAAGTAATAGGGAGATAATACATGAATCAATAAACACCTTTTTAAAACGATTCTGATGACAGCTAAGAGATTTTGCTGTTGTCATTTTATTCAGATTGTGACCATTTTCCTAGAAATCCTTTATTTTATGTTTTGCTCAAATCTTCTAGTAGTTATTTGTCAGGATATGGTAATGAAATGAAATGTGCTAGACTTTATTATGACTAAAATTAGTGGGTAGTTTTCAATTCTGTTATAATGAAGATATTCTAAAGTGCATAGATGCTTTTTCATCTGTTTTCATCACATGAAGTTCAAATTTTAAAAAGGGAGATAAAAGGGCTTATTAAGAACTTCAGTAATACAAAGACAATTTCCTTCCAAGTGATCTCTATTTGCACTAGAATATTGGAAGATCATTGCATGGAAACAAACCTAAGCAAGCATTGCTTAGCAACAAGTTATCACCAGACTGTGAGCTTGACATATGTTTAACATGCTGTATTGAAACAACCTGAAATGTATGAGGACAGATCTCAGCATTCTTATCTGCTTTCCAATATGCTTTGTGAATTTGAATAGGTGTGAATCAGAATATTCCATTAAACATGAAATCACTGCATTCCATTTTGTATATGCTTTTGACCTTGTACTATTATGGTTTAATGTTTACTACAGCTAGAAAGAGCCACTTCATAGCTCCTCTCTAAACAATATCAGAAACATGCACAATTTACCTGATTTTCCTTTATGGTGTGGACCCTAGAAATGTTCTTTTTCTTGTTATTTTTCTCTGAAGAGTTTACACATAATAGCTCTTGCTTCCCTAGAAGTCAGAAAGTCCCAATTGAACATTGCAAATACCTTTAATCACCACCTTTTTCACTTGTTCCCCCATAATTTGTCTGCAATATTCCAATCCCTCAAATAATGTGAACTATTAAAGTACAAGGTAGGTTAAAGAGATCATTCTGTATTCTATTTATTCACATCACTTACATTTCCTCCTATTTTATGAGACTGAAATGAATAGGATGATGGTAATTAGTTTTTCTAGCATTTTCATATCAAATCTGTCCTCTGATATGAGGACATATTCAATATATTATAACATTAAATATAACCTTTATTTTATACAAATGTTTTCTCTTGAAATATTTCAGTGTAAACAAAAAAAAAAAGAAATTCTAACAAATGCTTTCTCTCAGTAGCTTCTTTTACAGATTACACATTGTTTTTGAAAGCTATGACTCATCAGCAATTTTCTTCAACTTCTGCTCTATCCTGCTTTTTATTTCTCATATTTCTATTAATGGTTAAGTTCATATGTCAACTTGACTAGGTCATTATGTCCAGTAGTTTGTTCAAGCAATCACCAGCCTGATTGCTGTTGTGCGGGCATTTTGTAGATGGGTTTAAATCACTTTATTCCATGTAGGGTTGATAAATCTACAATCAAAAAGGAAACTGTTTTCAGCAATGAGTGAAATGTCCTCATCCAATCAGTTGGAAGGTTTAAAGTGAACCCTGGGAATTTCAGCAGTCAGAAAGTAGAGTTTCTATTTATATGTCAGTCAGCCTGCTTCTCCTGGAGGATTCAACATCACTCATTGGAGTTTCCAACTTGCAGCCTTCCCTGCGAATTCGAACTTGTCAAACTCCATGCTCCTGTGAGCCAATTCCTGTAATAACTTTCTTAATATGTGTTTCTCTTGTGAATTCTGAATAATAAACTTATATACTTCTCTAATTAGGGCTGGCTGCTCATTAAGGCCTGTGTCATGGAATGTACTTGGGGCTTTCTTCATTAGCTTTCCCAGACTGTCTTCATTGATCTGTGCATCTTCCTGTTCTTTGAATTACTTGTTCATTTTGCAAGAGCAAATTCAATTCCCAAATCAAGGTATCTGGAAAGGATATTGCTTGTGAACCTGAATGTCAGCAAATATTTTTATGCATCCTTATATTCAATTAATAATCCAGGTTGATATTTTATTCCATTTTAAGAATATTCTTTGAAATTCTGAAAACACTGCTCCATTATTTTTCAGTTCCAAGTGTTCTTATTGAAAAGTTTTCTGTCATTTTGATTCTTACTCCTTTGATATGTCCTTTCTTATTAGAGGTGGTAGTTGTGTGCCCTGCACTTTGACGATATCTTTGTTGTTATATTATGATACTTACAATGTAATTTTTATTTCAACAAATGCTAAATTTCCAAATCTCCTAATTTTTCTCAGATTAGTCCTGTATCAAATCAAGGCATCTAATCCATCCTTCTTTCTTTCTTTTTTTTTTTAACTTTTCTTTCTTTTAATTTTTTCACATTTACTAAATTCAATAATTGAACTTTTGTTTGTTTGGGTTTTATAAGGTATTAATTGTTTTTATCTACATCACTCAATTACACATTTAAGCTTGTCCACTCTGATAAAAGCACTAGAGAAATGTTCTAGCTCTGAGTCAAAGTTTGGTCCTTATTCACTAGAACTCTTTCTTTAGGGTGATGGGAGAAAAGGCAGGGAAGCACTTGTCTTATGCTAAAGACAAATGGAAACTATGGCTATTTTTTCTTCCTCCTTATCTTTTCTGCATTTCAATGGAAATATTATGGGTCCCTTATTTACATTAATTGCTCCATGAACACTCTAACCTGTAGCTTCATCACAAAAGCAGCATCAGGTACCACTTCCTTCTCTACGTTCTGCCCTCCCCAAATTTGGATTGTTCCCAAGCATTTCATCTGGTGATTGGCATCTCCATTTTCATTGCCATTGTAGTAACTCAATCTGCTGTCCTTAATTAAAAAGTAAAAAAGAAAGGACGTTTCAGATTTGTCAAGAAAATGAGATTTACACATTTATTGTATGTTCTACCTTAAAATTCCTTGTTTATTTTGAAATTGCCTTTTAATAAATTGATGTTCATTAATTGCCACTCTATTTTTGTTAAATATCGCTCTGTATTTTTAATTGGTATCATTTCTACTGGTTTTTTATTGACCCATGTTTTCTTTTCATTAATCATACCAATAGTATGGTTATTTTTACATGATTCACTTTGGAAAAAACTAGCAACATCACATTGTTTTTTATATTAAAAAGAATTGCTAGTTCACGAAGTTCAAAATGTATTATTAAATAACAGTGGAGAAGCGATCAAGGTGATACTGCTATTATTGAAATGTTAGGATTTTTTGCTTTCAGATTGGATATTTACATAGAATGTTGAGAATGTAAGCACTTTAAAAGCATAGATTTTGTCTTTTTTTCAACATTTCTCTATCCCTGGTACTTAAACATTGAATGAAGTATAAATAAATGTCAAACACATGAATAACTCAGGAGATGTTTCAGGCTTTAGAATAAAACACATGCACACAGCTTGAACAGAACAACAAACAGAGTCATGTCTTCACTTCTAGATATAGAAGAGATTTTATTTGTAAATATGACAATAAGAAATCAAAGTTTGGCTCAACAAAAGGAGCTGCAGAGGAGTTAAAAAATGTTTTCCTTTTAAATTTTATTTTAATCCCATTCAATCACATGGCTGATGGATTGAATCAATCTGTTTTTTAGGTATCCAGGAATAAGAACATGAGAAATTTTCTGCGAGTTAATACACATTTATTCATTAATGCCTACTATGAAAAAGTCACTGATAGGAGCATGTTGCCAACATTAATTAATTTAATCACTATAACACTCCATGAGATGGTTATTAACTTAATTTTACATGTGGGAAAATTGAGGCACAGAAGCTGACTGATATAAACATCTAAACACAGGAGTATAAAAGTAAAAGGGTCCAACAATATACTTACCACTTTACTACTCAATTAGGGTGCCATGAATAATACTGCAAATTAGCAAAATCAGCATCTGAGTCTTAACTGAATTGGCATCACATCTCTCAGAATGCCATGAAGAAGATTGTGAAAAGAAATGTGGATGTGATTTTATGGTGCATTACTTCAGACTGATGTCTCCTTGGTCTTTAGCAAACTAACCAATTACAGAAAAAAGAAAACCTAAGGCATAGCTAAAACTACATTGAAATCACATATGTATAGACATATATATATATATATATATATAGATAGATAGGTTTATACATGATCCATTCCCATATATACATACATACATACACATATGCAAACATATGGGTATCACTTATATATACTGAATTGACACAAAACTTCTAATAAACAAACAAAAAGTTTTAATTTTGCACACGCATTTGACCATTTGTCTATAATTTATATTCATGATCATGTGACAAATTAATTCAGAGCAAGAATCTATTATTGTATCACACAATTACACTTGTACATCAGCATTTATAACTTTGAATAGAGTTTTGGAAACATTTTAGAGAAGATATAACTCTCCCAAATTATCTATCTGCAATCACTTGAAATATGCTTCATTTCATCTTTTCAAGTTCTGGATGACTGGTTCATCGTATATATGTTGTTTATGTTGCAGAATAATATCTAGACTTGTTTCACTATCACACCTTTTAATGTCACTGTAAAACACATGCTACCAGTTAATTACTTCTCCACATGGGAATGTAGTCTTGCAGACTTATCAAAACATTTCACATGAATTCTGGGATTTATGAACCAACAGTGCACTAATGGACAAGCATACATATTTTCCCATCCCCAGATACTGCTTGCAATATATTTGGTTATGTGTTTTTTGTGTATGCATTAGGGTGTTCATGAGAGAGAAGGATAATGTTTATTACTTTTCATTTTTATAAGCTGCCATTGAAGAGAATTTTTGGTAACAGCTTCTATGGCAGAATAGCTCTACCTTTGATTTTTGGATTTAGGTTTCATTTATTAATTGCCATAAAATGATTTGCATTGTCTTACATAACTACCAATCTACTTTTTAAACATATTCATGGTCATTAGAGATACGCTTGTTTTCACATTCAACCCATTGAATTGTGACATTTTCATTACTATAATTATTGTTTGTTTCTTCGTGACACGGTGATCATTTACGGAAAATAATTACTGGCACACAAGATATGTTTAATAAAATTAACTTTAGTTTCACTTACTATAATTGATACTAAGTCATAGTGATGATGATAATAGTAATATAGTTGTCATTTACTTAAACTTTTTACTCTGAAGCATCTCAAAATTGTAGGTTTGATACTGCTTATTTCCCCTCTTGGTTAATTAAAGGGAACTACTATTGACTTTTGCTACAAATGTATTAGAACCTTTCAGTAGAGGGTAAAGTTGGTGTATTAGTTAGGGTTCTCTAGAGAAACAGAATCAACAGGGAACACTTGCAAATATAAAATTTATGAAAGTGTCTCACGTGACCGTAGGAATGCAGAGTCCAAAATGCACAGGGCAGGCTGCGAAGCCGATGACTCCAATGGATGGCCTGGATGAACTCCACAGGAGAGGCTCACCAGCCAAAGCAGGAATGGAACCTGTCTCCTCTGAGTCCTCCTTAAAAGGCTTCCCATGATTGGATTTAGCATCACTAATTGCAGAAGACACTCCCCTTTGGCTGATTACAAATGGAATCAACTGTGGATGTAGCTGACATGATCATGACCTAATCCTATGAAATGTCCTCATTGCAACAGACAGGCCAGCGCTTGCCCAATCAGATGAACAGGTACCACAACTTGGCCAAGTTGACACCTGTCCCCAACCGTAACAGTTGGCTTGAGCCTTTTCCATAGCACAAAATGCAATATAATGAGAATTTAAGGGTCTGTAGGAAAGAAATGGAACAATAAAAAAAAAGAAGCAGCTTTTAGTGCAGAATATTTTAAGTGACAGGATAAGAAATGTGGATTTAGTTAGGTCAGTGGTGAGAAACCATCAAGAAATTTTTAGCAAGACAATAATAGGATTAGAACTGTTTTAAAAAGATAAAACTAAGAGCTGGGCAAGGTATTAATTGGAATGTGGAAAGATTAGAAGAATTAAGTAGTCAAGAGCTTTCAGTAAACCAAGAGAGTGTGGCAGAGAAAAATGACACCAAATTTCATAATGCTTTGTAATGTGATTAATTTCTCATTGTACAATTTGATTTCCAGATCAATATCATGAGGCAGGAAGGGGCAGATTCCACAGAATACAGTTTGATATATTTTTGCAGTGTGAGATAATAAATTAATTGCTTATGTGTAAAGAATTGATGAATAGAAGCTTTTCTTTTAAAAATAGATTTTTTTTTTCTGAAAGAAACAACATTGAGGCAAATATTAAGTAAATGACAAAGTAGAGGTATTGATAGTGATATGTGTCAATTTGACCAAAAAAATGAAGTGCAAGCATATGTGAACTGAGAGAATAGTGACATATACTGAGATAAAAGATCAGAGTAAGGAGCTTGTCTACAGCAGCTACTGGAAACTGTTTTGATCTTTTTTGTTTGATTGCTTTGTTTTTCTAAACTGAGAAATATATGTACGTATGCACATATACATTATATTTGTCTCATTTGGGTATCTACTTCAAATATTTAATCCTGGCTTGTTGAATTAAATCATTGCAATGCTGTGTACAAGGGAACCATGGACAAAATGGTTAACTGCTCATGGCAAAAGGCCAATGTTACCACTACTGATACAATTACTAAGGTGGAAGTATTTATATATCTTCTCTTTTCCTCCCTCCATCCTTTTCTCTCTTTCCACACAAACACACACACACACATACACATACAGGCACTCACACCTTGCACATTACACATACATGATTGCCATGGCTTAAATTACCCCCCTCCCCCCAAAAAAGATATGTTCAAGTCCTAAAGTCTTAACCTCGGGTTTTGTGAAAGTGATCCTGCTTGGAAATAAGATCTTTGAAGATGTTACAAGTTAAAATGTGGCCGAACTGAATTTGGGTGGTCCCTAATCTATTATGACTGGTGTGCTTACAAAGGGAAGAAATATGGACACAGACAGACAGACAAAGTAGACAGCTATCTGACAGAAGAAGATTCAGAGTAGGAGTTATGGCACAAGCCAAAGAATACCACAGATTTTAGTCAAGCCACTATTAGAACCATATAGACTTTAGAGGAAGCAAGACCCTCTTGATACTTTGATTGAATCTTCTAGCTTCCAGAATTGTGAGAAAATAAATATTGGTTGTTTAGGCCAACCAGTTCATGGTACTTCATTGGGACAGTCTCAGCAAACTAAGATATATATGAAAATTCAAGACTGTGGCCATAATTTCTGAAAAGCTTTATAAAATTAAAGAACCCGCTTAGAATGTGGAAGACCGTATGAGAATTTCACTTCCACATTAACTGTGAGGAAAATCTGAATATTCTAGAAAATCATATATTTTCTTGGGTCCATGAGAGAACTAAGTGTTCAAGACTAGCACAGAAAATACATTAAAAGGAATGGATTGCTGCTTCAAGAAGATATGGGGCATACGGTTAAGATAGGTTTACCTTGACTAAGCATGGGGGAAAGAGATGGATACTTAAGAAGCATCTGCTAAGATCAACTCACATTTTAGCAATTTAGAATTTCATTAGTGAGAATCTGTATTCTAATTGCTAGGCTCTTTACCCATATCCTCTGCAATAATCATGAGAGCAGGGTACACATACTCTTCTTCTCCTGGGAACATGATATGATTGTACTTCTAGATCCTTTTTGAATTTAGGCACTCTCTAAAAGACTTGAAGTAGCCAAATAAATAAATAAATAAATAAATAAATAAATAAATAAAGGTGCGGATTTTAAAAGTCAAAGAACAAGTCACCGTATTATTCTCATCTTACTGCAGCAGTCTTGTGAGCAGTGTTGAGTCAGAGCTGTCAACCGACTGGTTCCCTGTAGTCCCCCAGTAACCTCTATAGCAGGGAGCTCTCCAAAATGGATGTGTAGCATGAAAAAGAAGTTGTTCTTATTTTGCTATGTCCTTGAGATTTGGAGGTTGTTTCTGCAGTCTGTCATGGCACAATGAAGAATATCCCAACACATAGTTAATAAAATAATGACTACTTTTTTATCGCTCTTATGCCAGGCGTTCTAACCTATAGGTATACCTCAGCCCAGTATTGGCAAATCACCAGTATGAACAACTGATCTAAGATATGAGCATCTTTATAATACTCATGTGCAAAACCTGGGTAATTATATTGATTTTACACTTGTGGAAATTAAAACATCTGAGAGTTCTATATATTGTTCAAGGGCCCACAGCAAATAGTATATCTGACTTCAAATCCTGTGCTCGTTCACTGTGCCTCATTGGCCCCTGGCTCACCTCACACATTTCAAGCATCCTTCTGCCCTTTGCCTTAAACTTATAATATGTTTTTGGCTTCTTTTAGAGTGAACATTTCAAAGGAAAATAAATTGCTGGCACTGTGCCTCCGGGAAGTGACAAAATGTTACACGGAGAAGAGCATCAGATATAAAGACGATACAGGGAGTTCATTTAGGCTGTGACAATAGCTCAGTAAGTAGTAGAGAATTATTGCTGGAGGTGGTATAAAAGACGTGGGTGAAAATTTTTAGGTCCTAAAAGAGTGCAGAGGAAAACGATTATATTTCATAATGAAGTCGAAAATTAAGTCTCCAGAACTGATAATAAAACATTAATATTGGCATAGCATAAATTAATTGAAATTTAACAAAATAGCATATTTGATGAACATAAATTGATTTGTAAAGCCTATCTCTCAATAGAGTGAGTTCAAGCACATGCAAAAATTAAATCCATGGCTATGCATTTATTCTTTTCAATCAGCTGCTAAATAAAATTCCTTACAATGGGTTGGCTTAACAATAGGAATTTATTGGCTCACAATTAAAGAGTCTAGAAGGTTTGCTACCTCCTGGGCTTGGTACCTTCTGTCAGGCCAGCAATCTTTGGGATTGCTTGGTTTTTCTGTCACAGAGCAATGCATATGGAAGTGTTCTCCTTTCTTTCCAGTGTTCCATTGACTTCCGGCTTTTAATTGCTCCTGTGGCTTCTCCCTCTGTTTCCGATACTCTTTGTTTTTAAGGTCACCCTTATTCAGTTTGGCACACCTTAACTAATAACAGCTCCAAAGGTCATATTTACAGATGGGTTCACACCCACAGGACCAAGGGTTGCCACCTGAACATGCCTATTTGGGGAACACGATTCAATCCTCAATAATTCCTAAAAGCAAATTCTATTCATTAGTTTTCATTTATTACCATATAAACAAATGCATATTGCAATGGCCTAAATAATGGTCTCATAGATATGTTTCTTTTTCAATCGCTGGAATCTACAAATATTACCTTTTGTCCAAAAGAGTGAAAATTAACTTGTATGTCCAAATATGCAATTACATTAATGATCTTGATAGAAGGATCTTATCTTGGAATATTCCCATGAACCATAAATGTCAGCACACATATCTTTATAAGAGAGGGGCAGAGGGAGTTTTGACAAAAACACACCCAGGAAATAAGGAGATTTAAGATAGAGGTAGACCCTGGAGGGATACAGCCAAGATTCCCGAGTTGTCATCAACCAGCAGGGAGGGGAGAGGAAAGGAGCAGGTTTTCCCTTAAAGCTTTGAGAGGGAGTGTGGCTCTAAGAGTATTCTGTTTTTTTAATCCTGGCCCCAGGAACAAACACAAAAGAATGAATTTCTGTTGTTTTAAGCCAAGTGTTTTGTAGTACTTTGTTAAAGCAGAGGCAGGAAACTAAAATACTTAATTTTAAGTACATTGTTAAGTGTTTTATACATGTTGTCATCAACATTTAGTATATTGATGACTGATTCTTATGATATCTTACTGAGAATATAACACTAGAAAAACGAGAACAATAATTTAACGAACATTTGGAAGGAAATAAAAAATAATTACATGGAGGAGCCATTCATACATTTCAGCCACTTTCCTAATGACTGCATAATATGCACTTAATTTCCTAATAGCTGCATAATATACACCTTGCTTAACCAATGCTGCTCATATTTCTCCCTAAACGCTCTGAATAGTCTTCTTAACATCAATTCCCAGGCAGAGGATCTGCATCCAATGCTATGTTGCTCTTTTTTAAAACAGTTTTTGGCACAGCAAAATATTATTCAAAATTATTTATACCAATTTCTCTCAACAGCATCAAAAGAGAATGGTATTTCCTCATATATTCTACCTTTAACAGTGAATTATTCTTTAACATTTTTCCAGCCTATAGACACCATTGTTTTAATATGAATTAATTTGATTAGTAATGGGATTGAAATTATTTTAATATATTTTTTCGACGTTTTTCTTTCTTCTCAAGTACATCACATAGTCATGTCTTAAGGCCAATTTGCAAAAGAAGTGTTTAATATTTATTACTGATTTGGCAGCATTATCTTTATTATACAACTATTGTACCCTTCTCTGTCATAAAAACAGTTGTAAATATTTCTCTAACTTGAGGTTTATGCTTCTCATTTATGTGTTTGTTTCACAAGAATATATAAATATTATGCAGTTTACTGTCAGTTAAGTTACCGCAGTGTCAGTGAAGATTCCAAAACCAGCAGTAAGAGACAATTGGTCTGGTTACCACGTGGCAGCACAGCGTGGCCAATGGAACAGAGAACCAGTGCCTCCCAGGATCAGCCTGCTTCTGTCTGACACTCACGGAAGGGACATCTGCACTTTCTTTTTATAGAAAGAAAAAAAGATTCATACTTAGGAAGATTTTTAATACAACATTAAGTATATATTTTAAATAAATATTTTCACCACTGTGTACTTTTTTCTTGATACCTAAATATTTCATATGATCTTTTTACTTAATTATGGTATGAATCATACAGGTACTTTTGAAATTACGAGCCAATTTTATCCATTTTTTAAATAAATAAAACATTCATTTTCTTGATATGAAATTAGTTGTAATCCCATTCTTAACTTATACATTTGGGTTATTTCTGCACATTTTATTCTATTTTGTTGATTTGATCATATTTTTTTTTTTTGCTTTTGATAACACTTCAGTGATTATTTTAACTTTTTAAATATACTATTGTCTGGTAAGACATCACTCTTTATTTTTCTGTCGAATCTTAATCATTAGTTCCAACATTTATGCATTATCTTCAAGTTTTTCTATAATCTCCAGCACATTTTTGAAGTTTCCATATATAGGAAACATTTTTGATAACTGAAATTCAAGAGAATGTGACACTAGTCAATATTCAGATTTTAGAATTTTTTTTTTTAACATGGGCAGGCACTGGGAATCGAACCTGGGTCCTCTGGCATGGCAGGTAAGAACTCTGCCTGCTGAGCCACCGTAGCCTGCCCAGAGTTTACAATTTTTTAAAGTATAAGTACAACTCAAGATTTTTGTGGGCTTCCTTCATTTAGGGAGTACTCAATGAAGAGATTCATGGTTTTATCAAAGAATACCACAGGGATGAACTGTCTCTCATGACGTTATATCAGAAGTTACCTGATAAACACATGGCATCAGTGCTCATTTTAACTTTGATCATCTGATTCAGGCAGGGTTCCGAGATTTCCACAGTAAAGTTAGTATGTTTTTCCTTTTCATTATTCTTTGGGAGCATGTCACTTTTTCTGGCTCACACTACCAGATGACAGGGTGGGGGAGGAATTAAGTTCCATCTCCTAGAGAGGGAAATATCTATACATATTGTTTGGGTTCATCTGTAAGAAATATATGTCTCTTCTACCCTATGTTTATCTATTCAATCAATTACTTAGATAAGTATGGATTCAATCATTTACTTATATAAGTATGGATTCATGTGTATTATTTTTAAATTTGAGGTATATTCACTACTGTGTTGTATATTTTCTTGTTTACATTTTTTTATCTTTTATTGTTGGGAAACTTGAAGTATTTATAAACTAATATCTGGGTACTAGGTTTGTCTCTTGTTACTGGAGCATTGTTGCTTCTAAGCTTTCTTGGTTATCAAAGAGAGGTCATACATGAATGTGTAATTACCCATGTATACATGTGTGTTAGGCAAATTAATGGCCTCACAAAAGATGTCCACATCTTAATCCCCAGAAATTCTGAATATGTTATGCTACATGGCAAAAGAGAATTAAAGTTTTAAATAGAATTAAGTCTGCTAATTTCTTCGCAATGAAGATTTATGCTGGGTTTTGTAGGTGGGCCCAATATAAACGAAGGCCCCTTGTAAATGAAAAAGGGTACCCGGCAGTGTGTATCAAAATGAGGCAGATGGTGGTGCAACGGTGGCTTAGTGGCAGAATTCTCGCCTGCCATGCCGGAGACCTATGTTAGATTCCCAGAGCCTGACCATGCCAAGAAAAAAAAAAAAAATTAGGCAGAATGTGAAAGATTCAACTGAGCATTGCTGAGTTTGAAGATAGAGGGGGCCATGCACCAAGGAATATGGGCACCCTAGAAGCTAGAGAAGGCAAGGAAACAGATCCTTCCATAGAAACTTCAGAAGGAATGCAGTAATAGCAACCCCTTCGTTTTGGCCCAGTCAGACTCATTTTCAATGTCTGATCTCCAAAATCCTAAAATAATAAATTTAGGTTTTTGGGTGCTACATTTTTGGCATTTGTTACGTCAGAAATGGGAAAACTAATACAATATAAACATCTATAATAATTTCTGTCTCTGTCTGATTGTACTTATATTAAGCTAAATATAAGTTCATATTGGTGCCTCCAATTCTAATCCCCTACGACAGGCTTTATTTTAGCCTTCCCTTCTTGCTTATATGTGACTTTTCTTTCTAACAGGTGATACCAGGCTCCCACAATCCATCGTCTATTATTAATTTGTTTAACTTGTGCCTTCATGTAAAGCAGTTTTAGAACCCACAACCAGTACCACCATGAGAAAAAAATAATACCAACTAGAGGACAGTGCTTTTGTTCTGTTCCCTTTGTGGTTACCCTCAAAGTTTTAGTTAAAATGACATTTTGCACATGAAATACATTTATAAAGGAATTTGCATTCTATTATGGAAGAGATCTTGGCTGAGTTTGTGTGTGTGTGTGTGTGTGTGTGCACATGTGTGATTTGTCAATCGATTTGATTTTTTTCTCTGTTTATATTTTAGTACACGTTTATTAAAGTTCTCTTTGTGATATAGTCGTTTGGGTTTCGATAATCACAAAGAGTCATGTATCCACCAGCCAAGTGCTGCACAGACCATTCCTCCACCTTAAAATTTCCCTGTTCATCCTCTTTGTAGGCAAATACTCTTAGCCTCAACCCCTGGAAAATACTTTTATTTTCCATCCCTATAGTTTTGTTTTTTCCCCTGATTTTTGTATGAATGGAAACATGTACTACATAGCCTTTTAGACCTGGCATCTTTCACATAGTAAAATATACTTAATATTTGTCTGTGTTATTTTGTGCATCAATAGCTCATCTTTGTGTGTGTGGATAAATAACATTCCAACACATGGATGTGCTGTAGTTACCCATTCTCGTCTTGGGTGCTCTTTGTTTTTAGTAATTATGAGTGAAGCTGCCCTCAATCTCCACACTGAGTTTCTATGTTCCAACTAGGAATGAAATTGCTGGGTTGGATGATAAGTCTTTGTTTGCTGTCATAACAAAGTGTTAACCTGTCTTCCACAATGACTGCAACATTTTTTTTTTATTTCTATCCAAGATGAATGAGAGTTTCTGTTATTCTGCATCCTCACCAGAATTTGCCACTTTTAGCTTTCTATATTGTTTCCTTTCTGATCATTGACTAGTGATATCTCATGGAGCTGCTAAGTTTTATTTCCTTAATTATTACACATTTTGAATGTCTTTTTCATGTGTTCATTCATTATCTATATATGATCTTTGTTCAAATATCTGTTCAAATCCTTTGCTCATTTTTTTGTGTGTTGGTCATTTTTACATTATTGAGTTTTCAAAGTATTTTATATTTTCTGGTTCCACACCATTTATTAGAAATGGAAATTGGCAGATAATATTTATCATTCTATGGTCTTTTAATTTCATTTCATTTAGTATCTTTCTTAGAGTAAAATATTTTAATTTGATGAAGTCCATTTTATCATTTTTTCATTTATGAAACGTGCATATTTTGGAATTTAAAACTCAATGCTAAACCCAAGATCACACAGATTTTCTATTATATATATTCTTATATTCATTTTATAAATTTACATTAAATTGCATGAAGTATTGTGAGTTAATTTTTATAAAAAGTATAAAGCATGTATTAAGGTTCATATTTTATGCATGGTTATCCAACTTTTTGAGTATTGCTTGTTGAAAAGACTAAATTATCTTTCTATATTTGTCAAGACATAATTAATCATATTTCAATGATTATATTTATGAATTCTCTGTTTTATTCCACTTCTGTAAGTCTCTATCCTTTAGTCATATCATATTTCTTGATTATTATAGAATTCAAGTAAGTCTGAAAACAGATAAAATGGATGCCTGTGCCCTTTTTCAAAATTGCTTTGGCTATTCTAGTTTCTTTGCCTTTCTGTGAATATGTATGTTTTCATTTTATAATCACTTCATTGCTAACTACAAAACGAACATTTTACAATTTTTTTTGAAACTGGGTTTAGTCTACAGGTCAAATTGGTGACTACCTTCATCTTAATATTAAATATTTCAATTCATGGAAAGGATTATTTTGCCAGTTTTCAAGATCAATTATTAATTTAATTGATCTTTGATTAATTATAATTAATTGTGAATTGTAAAAATTAATTTACAATTTTTCCACATGTAGATCTTGTACATCTATTGTTAGTTTTATATTCAAGTATTTCATTTCTTATGGGGGGAGAAATATTTTGCTGTTTAATGTGGTGTGTGATGTTTGTTTTGGGTGTTTGTGATTCCATTTATGCATTGCTAGTGTATATGAATACAGTTGACATTTGAATTTTGACCTTTTATCCTGAGACCTTGTTAAGTTCACTTTTTAGTTCCAGCATAGGTAATCATGTAGACTATAAATAAAAACAGTTTACTTAAAAAAAATTATTTAATAAAAAACAGTTTATAAATATAATTTATTTTGTTTTCATGCATTATTAACCTAAATACCACTTCTGATATAATAGCAAACAGAAATTGTGACAAAAGACACACGGTTGCTTTGTTCCAGATCTTAGGAAGAATGAATTCACTTTCTCATCACTAAGTATGATCTTAGATGTACATTGTTCCCAGATTTCCTTTATTAGATTAAGTAATATCCCATATTTTTCTGGGTTGCTGACCGGTTTCATAGATGTTGAATTTTGTGCAGATTTTTCTGCGTCCATTGATGTAATTATATGATTTCTAATTCAGTATATTGACATTATTAATTATATTAATTGATGTTAGAATATTGACCCACGCTTGCTTTTTAAAAGTGAATCCCATCTGCTTGTTAAATAGTATGTTTTTCTCCTTCATATTGCTAAATCCAAATTACTATTATTTTAATTTTTTAATCTATGTGTTTGAGAGTTATTGGTCAGTAGTTTTCTTTTCTTGCAGTGTCTTTCTTTTCTTTGGGTATTAGGCAATGCTCATATGGTAAAAAGAAATTGGAAGTATTCCTTCCTCTTCTATTTCTGGGACAGATTGTGTAGAATCGGTGATAATTTTTCACTAAATGCTTAATAGAACTAACCAGTGAAAACCTAGTGCCTAGAGGTTATTTCGTTGGAAAGATTTTAACTTTATATTCATTTTTCTTTAATTTATTTAGGGTTATTCAGTGTTTTTTTTGTTTGATTTTTGGTGATTTGTATCTTTCAAGAAGTCTGTCTTTTTAATGAAGATTAAGGACATAGAATCATTTGCAGTATTCTTCTCTACTATCCTTGTAATGTCTCAGGAATAAAGGGTGATGTGCTTTCATTTCTGATATTGGTATTTTGTGTGGTTTCTTTTTTTTCTTAGATAGCAGTGCTGCAGCTTTATCTATTTCATTGATCTTATCAAATAAATGTTTTTTCATGTCATTTGGCCTATTGTTTCTGGTTTTCTACTTCATTGATTTATGATCTAACATTATATCACTGCATCTGTTTGATTTAGGTGTAATTTGATCTTTTATCTTTAGATTCCTGAGATGGAAATTTGTTTTTAATTTTAGCTCTTTCTTTTGAAATATATGCCATAAATTTCAATGCTCTAAATTTCTCTCTAAGCACTGCTTTAATCACATCCCACAAATTTTGATATATAGTACTTTTATTCTTATTTAAGTTAATTTGATTTCCTTTGAAACTTCCTCTTTGACACTTGGAAAATTTGTAAGAGTGCTTTTCAATTTTAAAATATTTTTTTCTTTTCCCAGATATCTTTTTGGTACCGATTTATATTGTAATTATTGTAATGCCTTGAGAATGCACAAGGTTTGATTTCTAGTCATTTTTTTTAATGATTTGTTTATAGCCCAGAATCTGACCTAACCTAAGTTCAGGGAAGACTCCCTCAATTTTTTTTGTAAGTGCAAAAAATTAAACATGGCTTAAATGTATATTAAGTAGTCAAATGGATAAACATTTATCAAACATTGTGAATACTTAAAAAAAAAGAAATTACTTTATATGTGCTGTTTTAGACGAACTTTTACTTTTTAGAAATTTTAAGCTTTTTCCTGAAAAAGGATACATTTCCTAGCCATTTTTGAATATAGATGGTGCCAGGTGAACAGTTCTTGACAGTACGGGTGGAAGGAATATTGGTCATTTCACAACTGACGTGATTAAAAGCAGGTATGTCTTTTCCATTTTGTTGTGCCATTTGGAAACTGAATACTGATATCAGATTGACTTTGAAAGTCATTTACAAAGATAGGAGAGCATTCTTCAGTTTGGGTTCCTACATAACCTTGAAAAGGCAAATAGTAATAACTCATTATTGTCCCTAAACGTCTATATTGAATTTGAAAGAGCATAAAAAATAAGTTTCTATGTTATCCCACTGAAATTTCAGTTTGATTTGTTGCTGATGAGGTATTTCCTAATAAAGAGATTGTTAACAGAAATGGTTGCACCAAACACAGGGGGTAGCAAGGGAACATCTATCAGAGTCTTGGAAGAGAGAGACATTTATTGTGCTTTTGGTACAACAGTTTCTTGCAATAGTTCAGAAGGCAGTTTTAACACTCATAGTGCCTGTAGTTAGGAGAAGCATTGAAAATACAATGCTAATAGAGCTGATAGTTACTTTCTGGGTTCTGAAAGATTTTGCGGTGTGTTCGGCTACAATATGCGTTTCTGTTATGAAAAATCTCCCATTTGTATTTGGTGAGCCAGAGACTGACCTCAGTATAATGCAGAAGACACGCTGGATAACAATTTTTATTTCCCAGCATGTTAATATTGTGAACCACCTAGTAATAGCAGGTGATTTCACAGTACATTAGCAATGTTAGTACAACAGAAGAATGCAATGATTTACCCTTTAGTTCACCTTCTCTTTCACTCAATCTGGCCATGTGGACTATATTAAAAATGTTTCTCACATGGAATGCACTGATTTCTTTATGTATTTCATCACAATCAATGTCCTCAATCCTTTTTGGCACATATTTCCATCATAATAGCATTATTAACATTTACAATTAACTTCTGTTTATACCATAATAGATATTTGGTCTTTAAATATATATATATTTTAAATTTTCTGGTCATGCTTCCTTAGTAGTCACTGTTGTCAATGTTATTATAACTGCTTTGATTGCAAAGCCCAAATATTTTGAAAGGCCTAATGTTGTTTTTTCTGGCAAAGATGATTCAACTATCATTGAACTTTGCAAAGCTTTAAGTTTTTCATGAACATGATGTATTGCATTATAACAGAAATATCTATACAAGAAAGAGGAAAACTCAAAGGAATTATCTGACTCAAAAGTAAACATGAAAGGAAGAAGGAAGTTTCTCAAAGTTCAAAACCTTAAAAATTTAGAAAAATCAAGTCTTATAGATTTCAGTTTGAGATAAGATTCTTTTTTTTGAGTTTACTTGATCTTTTATTTAATCAGTGGAAAACTCTTGATCTTTTATTAGTTGACTTAGTATAATAAAATATTTTAAGCAAATTCAAATTTGAGTATTAAGTATGATGGAATACGTAGCCTGATTTGTTTTACTTATAAGCAAATGACATTTTCTCAGCACCAGCTCTTAGTGGCCACAACAATAACAACAAACTTTGCACTCTCCTAACTGAAATGCATGCAAATGTATATGGAAGTTCATGTTATCAAAGTACAATTATTTTCTAATAGGGAAAAAGACACAGGGAAGTTAGAATAACTCGCTAGGGGCAAAAACCAGATATTTTAAAACAAATTAGAGAACAAAACATGCAAAAAATATTTAGTATGCTAGTGTAACTATTGTTCAGTGATGCTCAAGTAATGCTTCATTTTTTTTTTTTTTATGGCTATCAACTGATATCAAATCCTAACTCTGCTTCTTACAAGGTATGACCATAGGCAAGTTACCTCTGCCAGGTCTCATCTGTACGGTGAGGATAAAAAAAAACATACAATACATAACAAACAAGCCCCAAGTTTAAAGCAGCAGGAAATGTAACTCAGAACTATTTGTCTATCTACCTGTGCAATTAATCATTCTATCAGTTTGTTGGCCATAACCACAGATTTGTAGGTCCTTAAATGGTAAGCTTTATCTCTCATCACTGGAGTAAATAGGTTGTGAAGACAGCAATATAATCTTACACCCTTTGAAATCACATCTCGCATCTCATTTCGTGGATAAAATGTTCCATCATCATAGCAAAACCTATACAACATCTGTTCTGGTTTGATCTGATGTATATCAGTAACATTTGGATGATTCCATTTTCTAATAATGCTTGTCCCAAATGAACATCCTCCTCAGGCCAGTGAATCTTGCCGATTTCTAACAACCAGGACACAAATTCACCTCCAAGAAAGGACTTGGGGAACGCAGTCAGTTTTCTTTTTCTGTCTTTGAACAGATTTACTTCTTTGCACATCATTTTATAAGGTTTCTTGCCCTGTTCAGAGATCATCACCCATGTATCTTGCTCCATTCCTAATTTTAAATCTTTCACTGTTCTCTTTCTTTCAAAATAGCTTCAAACCATTCATGCTTCTCTTCCAGCGTTTTGCCATACACACAAACCATTTATTTTTTGCTGTGTTATGTATCTTCCATCAATTGACAACAATGTGGCCCCTACCATGGAAGTCAGCTGTGCCATCATCCACATTCTCCACCTCCATTACCTCCGCATTGATCCAGCCACAAAAGAGGTAGCAGTGGCCATCTGTAGATTCTCTGCTATTCTTCACCTGCCTGTGTCTTCCTTTGCAATACACCAAAAGATTATTGAAAAGAAAAAAAAAATCTGTTCTTAGATATTTCCAGAAGATATTTTCAGTAAGATTCCACACATTAGCATTTCAGTGCAGGTGTCAGTGATGCTGGACCCCTCCCAGCCTTCAATGTGAGACCGCCATTCCTCTAAAACTTCCAATTTTTCCATCTGTTTCTTGGCTTCGTTGATGTTGGAACAGACAGCTTTTGTGGCTTGGAGAGCTTCCACTATGGCTGCATAGTCGCTATGTTTCCTTGGAGTCTGCTTCAGCAACTCCTTTAAAAGGAGAGGGTACTTGCATATTCTTTGTATTGGTGTTACTAAATATTCTCCCAGGGGAACATCTGTGTTCTTCCTTCCGCCAAGCAGCATGCAGTTCAAAAGAAACGTCCAGATTGTTCTTTTTTTTTTTTTTTTTTTTTTTTTAAAGAGGGAGGAAGGGAAGGAAAGACAGAGAGAAGGAAGGAAGGATGGAAGGAAGGAAGGGAGGAAGAAAGGGAAACATCTTTAAACATTTTCTTGTTTTATTGTATTTTGTTTCTCCGTTTTTGTTACATGGGCTGGGGCCGGGAATCGAACCGAGGTCCTCCGGCATAGCAGGCAAGCACTTTGCCCGCTGAGCCACCGCGGCCCGCCCCAGATTGTTCTTATTTTGTTAAGTTCCAGAAGCAATTTTGTGCCTTCTCATGATGACTACAATATTCCTCATAGATACGACACTTGTTTTTAAAGTGAAGAAAGCAGGTTCCCACTTCTTGTTGCACATTAGGTTCAGGATGTAAACATTCTTCCACAACTTTTAAGAATTCTTCATGTACTGCAAGGATACCATCAATGTTTGAGACCAGCATCTTCACTGTGTCCTCTGTTACATTTTTGTCAACTTTTGATGCTACACACTGGTTCATTCAGTGTAAAAATGCCAGAGTGGAGAACACCTCAGAATCTCCAAGGAATGTTCCAGAGTTAAAGGGCTGTGACATTTCTGGTTTCCCTCCCTGGCCGTGTGTAGTACAATAAAGCACTTGGTTGGTCTTTGTTCCTGGTTCCTGGAGAATAACCTCTAAATATTTGGAATCTCCCTTTGGAATCTCTAAATCCTTTGGAATCTCTAAATAAGATTGTTTTGTTGTTCAGGGTGGGCTGAGATAAGATTCTTAAAAAGAAAAATTTGAGAAACAAAGTTCTATCATCATTCTCAGACAATAGAACTCATCCCTCTTAAGTTTGGAGTCAGGTAAGGCAACTACCTTTCAAAGCAAGCTATTTTTTTATTCAGGCATCAATTTAGCATCTTAGTTAGAGGCTGAGGTTTTGGAGTAAGATAGCAAATAAATCAGGCTTAGTAATTATGTCAAGGAAAGGATCTTGGGTATGGTTGCAGACACGTGGAAACAACTGGAAGCAAATAGATAAGGCGATAAATATATGAAAGAATGTTATATTGTCAATGGAAGACCTATTTTCAAAAAAGACCTATTTTCTACTATTTTTGTAGGAGCATTAAAATAACTTATGGACTCTGGTATTAGAGTAAGACTTCAGCTCTGCCAGCTTACATGTGAATTCTCACTTGGGATATGATCATGGAAAATAATTGAAAAAGTCATTTCTCTATTGGGATCCAGGGACCATGGATGACAACTGGCAGGGAAATTCCAACCAAAGAGCAGCATCATGATTAATTAAGATGCTTTCTCCTTCAGTAAAACAGAGGACCTTTATGATATCTAATCCTAAGAAATTCATCCATTCCATGAGCCTTAGTGAGTGTTGTGTGTCTTTTATGGTTTTATTATTTCTGAGTGTCTTTTTTTACTGCAGTTGTTCCAACCCTTTACCTCTTTTTTTAGGGCTGCATTTTAGTGTAGAGGTTACTGGGTCACAGAAAAATCTCTCAGGAACTAAGAGAGAGGTGCCTCGGGATCCTAGAATGATAGCATACTGCAATGATTTGATGGAATTTTGGGTTGTTTCTTTTAAGGGAGCTTGAGTGTGGTCTAAGCACTGGAAAAAGAATGCACTAACATATCTGAGACTAGAGGACAGATTATATTAAAAGCTGTTAGCTGTCTGCCAAAAAGTGTAATCTGCTCATAGAATATAATCGCTTGAAAATGGCTAACCAATCAAGAACCATTTTCCCCAGTCCCCACTTTCTTTTTCTCATACTCTTATATCTAGAGTTAAATAGGGTTGAATGACTAGTTTTCTCTAATGGAATATATGCAAAAGAAGTGCTTCGTCTTAGAGGTGAAAAGCACATTTGCCCTCTGCTCCATCAACTGAGAGTTTAGCATATAACCTCCAAGTAGGTCAAGTGCTGGTGATGGCAATATCTTCACATCTGAATAAAGTAGAGAGGCTCATTTGACTGTAAAATGGGCAATAATTAAACTACTGTTTTGTTACACCATGTAAATTTAAATTCAGGGGGTTATTTTTCCACCAGTTACCATTACACTAAGCAATATAATGGCACTTAACATGCTAGTTTTGTTTTTTAGTTCAGATAATGACAAAATTTCATTTTATAATTTTAGGCTAGCCTTACTATATTATACATTTAGGATAATCCTAAGAGAAAGTAGGCATTCTGATCAACATAACAGGGAATTTTATAAAAGGCAAACAACACAAGAAAACATGATACAGAATTGTTATTGTGCGTGAAGGAGAGAGAGGGAAAGAGAGAAAGAGAGAAAGAAAGCTCTTAGTACTATGTTTCTTGATTAGCATCCATATAAAAAGGTTTCACTATTTTTATTTAATCAGAAGATATCTGATAGCTAAGAAAAGTTAAAAATAGCAGTGCAACTTAGGTATAAGGAAAATACACAAATCTGTTTTAGTTTCCTTGGTTGCTCAAGAAAATACCATGCAATGGGTTGGCTTAAGCAATGGGACTTTATTAGCTCATGGTTTTGAGGTTGGGAAAAAGTTTCAAATCAAAGCATCCTCAAGGCCATTCTTTCTTCTGAAAGACTCTGTATTCTGAGGCTGGCCACCAGTGACCCTTGGTCTTAGCTCCTCTTTCACATGGAAATGCGCAGAGCAGCCTCTCCTGGCCCCTCCATTCTCTTCCTGGTACACTGACATTCAGTTTCTACTTCCCATGGCTTTTTCTCTGTCTGACTTTCATTCTGCTTAAAAAGACTCCAGTAATAGGACTAAAACCCATCCTGATGAGTTGGACCATAGCTTAACTGAAGTAAGCTCATCAAAAAGTCCTATTTAAATGAGTGCACACCCACATGAATAAAGTAAGTTTAAGAACATGACATTTCTCTGGGGTCCATACATCTCTAAACCACCATGCTATCTTAGGTCACTTTGTAACTGGAAAAAGAATCAAAATTACATCTGGCTCTGAAGAGTTAGAATGTTATTAAATTAGTGGATATTTAGTAATTATTAAAAAGCAAGCATAATTTGTCAAGGGAATATTAATTTTATGGCAATGATGTTTTGAATACTTGTAATTCAGAATGTATATATATGCAAATGATTTAGGCAAAGTTATTATATCAGTCACAAAATGATTATATTTTATTTTCTATAATAACTTAATAACTACAGCCACATAAACTGCAAGTGCGTAAGTTCTTCAAATTGAAAGAGAATCACTTCAAGATATTTTATTTTCATAGATTTATATATAAATATTAGATGCAATTTATATATATTTTAGTTTTTTATAGATTGAAACGTTCCAAGATTATAATTCTTCATTTATATATAAACAAACAAAACTATTGACTAATGCTTACAACTCAGACACTAGGCTTCTTGCTTCTATGAAATTAAATGTTTAACTTTATTCTTACAGATTAAAAATTTAAGATATTTTAAAATATATTTTTTCTGAGAATATAATTAACAAAAAGTCAGATGCACTGGTTCACTGGCATTGAAGAGGCCAAAAACTGAAATGTTCATTTTTCAGTTTCTCACACTGGCAAGGAGACAACATTTAAATGTAAATTTATTATCCTGCCTCTCACTTGTCATGCTGCTGACAAGTGATATACAGCTTATCTTTTATTTTTGGATGCAGGATTATAGTTTTTAAAATGTGTTTATTTCTAATGGGGTTTTACTTGAAACACCTGGAGGAAAGTGGAGATGAGAATTGATAACCATTTTTTCTTTTTAGTTTGGGTCTGAGAAGAAATCTAGACAGGGACAGATGTTGAGAATGAGAAGTGGTAGCTAGAGGAAGACACCATGTGGTAAAAGCAGAGATGGAAGTCGAGGAACCCCAAGGCTTATGGTAAGCCAGACTGATTCCAGGAGGAAGTCTGTGTGTTGAAAGTTTGATGTTGGACTTCTAACTTTCAAATTCATGAGTCAATACATTTATGTTGTTCAGCTAACCAATTTTGTGGTATTTGTCATAACAGCCCTGGAAAACTGCAACAATTGCCATGAAAAGACTGTTAGTAAAAGTATATATATATATGTCAGTGACTCTGCTAAGAGAATTTAGAGAGTGAGAGAAGCAGGGCAGACTGCAATGGCTCAGATTTCTCACCTGCCATGCTGGAGACCCAGGTTCGATTACCAGTGACTGCCCATGCAAAAAAAAAAAAAGAAAGAAAGTGAGAAGCAAGGTAGAGAAAAATCTATATTCTCATAAGCAGTCTCTTGGTAGGACCACAGAAGTTCCTCAAAAGGAAACAAGGAATAAGTTATTGGAAACTGGAAAAAAGGGGATTTTTGCTATAGCAATAGAAATCTTAGCTAACTGAATTGTGTTCGACAGTTATGTGAAGGGAACAACTTGTAAGTGATGAATTTAGACATTTGACCGAGGAGATTTTCAACAAAAGTGATGAAGGTAAATTTGGTTTTCTTGTTGATGTTTCTAGTAAAATGTGTGAGGAAGGGGATTAATTAAGGGAAGAAGTAATAAACAAAAGTACGTAAGACTTGATGATTTGGGGAATTCTCAAAATGCAAAAGATGCTAAACTAAGAGATTCACGGTCAGAAGTGTGCTCTGGCGCTAAAAAAAAAATCAGGAGACTGGTTGGACAGCTTTTGGCTAACTGCCTTAGAAGGATCAAAAGGTCAGAGCATTCAGTCACAGAAAAAGGTCTTTCAACAGGGGCCACAGTGCCTAAGCGGCAAGAACGCTTGCCTGCCACACCAAAAAGGACCCGGGTTCGATTTCCGGTGCCTGCCCATGTAAAAAAAAAATCAAAAAAAAAAAAAAAAGATCTTTCAACAGATTAAACATTTGATTTATGGATATCCTCAGCCAGTTCATCAGAAGCCAAAAATAAAAATGACATTATCCAGGAAATTTTCTGTCGGAGGAGCCTCTTTTCAATAGAACAAATGTCCTTGACACATGTGGGAGACCCATAAAGTTCTTGCAAATGTTATACTGGCAGAACCACTGTCTGCTTGGATTAAAAAGGCCAGAGAGAAGATAACATGAAAGAGGGATTAATACTCCAAACTTTCTACCAGAATAAATACTCAGCTGCAAACATGCTATTCTTCGTAAGAAAAGAACTGTGATTCTGAGGGTAACGCTACATGCCCAAAGGATAGAGCTGCAAACCAGAGAGAATTATTCCCAGACTTTGAAACCCTAACATTTGTCTAGCTTGACTGCAAAATTGCTTGAGAACTGACTTCTTTTTCTTCTACTTCCCCCTTTTTGAATGGGAATGCTTGTAACATATCCTTTGGCTATTACACTATTGCTTTGGGGTGGGTAGAGGGAAGATAGCTTAGTTTCTAGTTTCATAGCTAACTGATGGAACAGAATTTTGTCCTAGGATGGATCATCCCAGAGTCTCATGCACACCTGATTTGGATAATTTAGATGATGAGATGTGAGGCTTTTTGAGCTGGTTAGCTTTGGATTAGATCTTGAATTTGATTTAATGAGGTACTCAGTTGAGACATTTGGAGAGATTGGGATGAAGTGAATGCAATTTGTGTATCGTAAATTATCTTTTAGGGCTAGCAGGTAGAACCAAAGATTTCCACATCCTAATTTCTAGGGTCTGTGCATATGTTAACTTTCATAACAAAAGGGAACCTACCTTGCATTCAAGTTAAAGATTTTGAGATGGGGAGATTATCCAGGTTTATCTGGTGGGTCCAATGTAATCACAGTTGTCTTTATAAGATAGAGTTGATATGCCAGAAGAAGAGAAAGATTTGAAGTTTCTCTATTGCTAGCTTTGAAAATGGAGGAAGTGACCATGAATCAATGACTGCAGGTGGCCTCCAGAAGCTGAAAAAGACAAGGAACAGATACTACCCTAGAGAATACAATAAGAACGCTAACTTGCCTACATCTTGACTTTAGAATTCTGACCTCCAGGACTGTAGATAATAAATTCACAGTCTTTAGGCTTCTCAGATTATGGTAATTTTTACAGCAGCAATAGGAAACTAATACAAGCAGGTTTAAGAAAATATTATTTGCCTAAAATCTGTGAATATATATTACTCCAATTTTGTCCAGAAAGTTTGTTTTAATTTTCATATTTAAGTATATAATTCATTCAATAGACAGAGATAACCAAATGACCCATGACTATTTATTGAGAAGGCAATCTTTCTGCCGTTATACTGCAGTTGTTCCTGATTGGAAACAGGCTACTATATATTCGTGGATTTGTTTCTAGACTCTATTTTATTTCTATTTCCTTGCACTATATTAATAATCTTGTTTCCCATTTTCCACTTTGTCTAATTACTCATATTTATCTGTTATTCTAAGTTATTTGCTTAGAATAACATAATTACATATAAATGTAAGTGAAAAATATTCCAACAGTAGAGGCAAATTAAAGACTTTGCACACTGCTCCTCTTTGGGCATAAAGTTCTGAAATGTGCAATGAATAATAAGCAAAGAAATCTGTAAATAAGTAGCTAATTATAAACAAACATTGACTGTATTCAATAACAACATATAAACACAAAATATAAATAAAATGCATCACAAAAATAGCACACATATTAAGGAAAATTCCAAGTCAAAGTCGTGTAAGTTGAGTGAGAAAAGAATTCTAGAGATAATGATTCCTTTTGGTTTGATATGTTAAGTATGGCTGCTAAAATTTATGAGCTAAGTTAAAAAATATTAGAAACAAAAACTATAACATTTGAACAAGTAGTTAATAGAGTTTAAAATGCAATGTAAATAATGATCCAAATAAAGGAAATGAAAGAGAACAAGATAAATAGAAAACCAAAATAAGACAAACCAAAAGCCAAAAATATCAGATATCAAACATAAATTACGGTGGATGAGCTAGATCCATGGGTGGTTATGGATGCTTGGTGAGGGTTGAGCATGGCTTCACAGTGTGACTCCTTATTTAACCCCTACCTATTTTCTAATCAAGTGGACCCTCACCACCATTCTCTAGACTAATATCTTTATAACTTAGTCTTTTAGAATAGGAAATACATTTCAAATGTATGCTAGGTTATTTGGCCCAACAGATATTTTCACCCAACAGAATTATTTTACCTGATGGTCTTATTTTACAATATTTCTGGCTCCTTATTGGATGTTTCATATGTTCACAAAAGAGAGGATTTACGAGTAGAAAGGAAATAATTTTGTAAGTACAGAGCCCCGGAGAAATACAGATAAATACATCAAAATTTGGGCCGCTAACTAAACTAAAACTAAGAATAAGTTGGAGTAGTGTATGTGCAATAAAATAGAGAAAGTTTATGCTATGAGAATGGTCAGAGGTTAAAGGGTCATAAATGTTATCTAGTCAAATATTAGATTCTTATTTAGCAACGTGATTATATTATTTTTAAACTCCTTTATTTTTGAAACTTCAATAGGATAAGTTAAATTATAAAATAAGAAAGCTTATGGTGATTTCCATTACTGAACACAAATTATAGAATACATAAGGTTTAAATTTTTGTCATGCAGAGATAAATCTTGTTGAAATGTAGTTGACATGAATTATTTCAATTGATTGAATGCCATGTAAACTCTAGATTACACGATTTTTGAACCCTCAGCCTATGTCTTTGAATAATCTGCTACCATCTCTGGCATAAAATGTGTTACAAATACACAGTTGTTTAATAAACAAATGCCTCTGCTCACAGATTCGAATTATAAGTTTCGTATCAGTTCCAATTGGAAAGCTCAAGAAGATGGTATTCCTGGAATATTTTGCTTTTGTATGAAACCAGCAGTGGTTTATATTTGTTTCACTAGAAGAACACACGACAATGAAACATGGTTAAAATCACTTTCTCTGATTTTGCCATATGAAATTTTTAATCTCCTAAATATATGGAATTATTTTTAATTTAGATCCATGTTTTACTTTTACAAAGTAGCTCCAAAAATTTTGAGAATGAAAACATTCTCACAAATTTTTGCCTATTACTACACATTTTATGATTAAATATGTGGTTGAACAATATTTTAAGCCATTCGGGCAAAGGATATTTAACACAATTTTAACCAACCTGTTTTCATAGGGGATATTATAAAGTATATGAGACCTATTAAACCAAGTCTGATATAAACTCAATCGATTGCAAAGAGTTAAAGACCTAGCTGTGAGTCTCAATTTATGTCCCTGTTAATACTGACACTTTGTTTTATCATCAAGGGAAATGGTCTGTACTTTCATGTGCGAAACAGTCACAAATGTTAATGCCTATAAAATTAGTTTCAGTCTCAGCCATCAGAAAGTCCCATTTGGATTTTTGTAGAAAGAAAACAACATATGCCGTAGCACTGTTCTCCTTCATTAGCCTGGCTTATACCATGCATTAGTTTCCTTTTTTAAGCACACTGGTGGCTTCTTTTGAGATATTCAGTCGGTTTATTCAAAGTCCCAGTAGAACAAATCGTATATATTTCAAATTTGTTTCTTCGGTGCTGCTTAGGATGAAAACAGTCTTACTTTCCCTTAAGATATGATCATCAACATTTTTTTCTATTAGTACAATTTACAAGGATGTGTTTTAAACAGTGACTTGATGTTTTCATATTAATCTATAAATGAATTATATTCAGTTATATCCTTTGTGGTTATGAACTCTTATCACTTTGAAAATGTCATATAAATTATTAACATTTATATTTCAAATATGACATAGGCCTAGAATAATGTGAAAATGACAGAAAATGTTTGCAAATGTTTGCTGATATCCAAGTTTTCAACGATATCAGTGAATAAAAAAAAGTACAGAGTCTCCGTTATAAAATAAACTATTAAATTAGCCACCTAGGATAAACTAGTTGATCATGAAAGACTTATTTTTTAGGCTTTTTGGCCATGAGAATTTCATGTTGTTGTTCTCAAGAAATACAGTAGTTAGTGAACATATCAGAACATAGAGCACTGTGAAAAGAGGTATATTCTAAGGAAACACCCCGGGAATGAGGAACAAAATATAAGATACATGAAATATTGTATTCTCCTTGCCATCAAACTTTCATCAGTTTGGTATGCCTTTTTGACATTGACATATATTCAAATTTTATACAATTCCGAGAACAAATTCAGGGATTCTCCCCTCAAATAAGTATTCCCTCTTCCCCTCAGTTAGACTTACTCTGTTTTTCCGCATTCCCATAAAATAAATCATTTGTCTAATGTTTTCTATTTTTATCTGTCTCTCAGTCTCTCTCTCAGATGTAAATGACTTTTGAATAGCCAATGAAATCAAGACCAATACCCATTTAAGCTGTGTATTTTTAAAACAACCAGTACAGACACATATTATATATGTGTTCATATATGTCATATATATAAAATAACATTATGTGTTCATATATATCTTATATATACATATTGTACATAAATTAATAATATCTACTGGTTGACAGAATAAGTTAATGAACAGAGCAAGTTTTGTGATTGAGAGTCATGACTACGTTGTTTAAAATAAAATTGAGGGGGAACTTTAGGGTCATCACAACCTCATGCTAGGGAATTTATATATTTCCCCTGAATGTAGCAAGTTAAGTAAGCACTGGGATATCAGTGAATAAGAATACCTAAAATATTAATGTGCTTTACGTGGTAGACATGATTCATATACCAGACCATGTTCTGTTATGTGAAATGAATAAGGGATAAATTGTGAAAAAGTGAAACAAATGCATCTGCACCAAAAAAAGAAAGAGGAAAGAATCTAGAAGTGTAATGGTGGTTGATACGTGTGTGGAAGGAAGGTAAAGATGCTCAGTAGGCTGGTGGCATGAGGCAGCCTTTTTTCTCTGGGTGCACTGATCATGGAAATGAATTAGGAGACATGGACTTCTCATCATACACATGGATTTCAGAATAAAAATAATTCAGCAGGTCAATCATTACAGCACACACACACACACACACACACACACATGATTAACTCTACCCTCTGTCCTAAGGCTATAAAATAATAATAATAAAAACAGCCATCTCAAATTTATGGAACTCTTTTCTAAGTCAAAGTTATGCCATTATCTGTCATCATCTGTGTTCAGGTACCCCAAGTCCTGATGTCTACAATAACAGACATTAGAATAGATATAGAGCCTGTGGCAATTATTAAGAAAATAACAAAATTAAGACTTAAAAAGTCTCTTGGAAGAAATCTGTGCTGGAAGTCAGAGCAAAAGAAATGCAATGCTTTATTTAAATCTGATTCTATAAAATGAACACTTATCTGTCCATGTCTAAATCTAAATAATTCCAGGTACTAGGTAGTCTGACAGGAGATAGTCTGACATCAGACACTTGGATCCATGAAAGGCGACAGTTTGATAGAGAAAAAAGTTTATAAGTGTGGCATTCTGAGGGAGACACCTGGAGTATCTACATGACAATGGGCAAAAGACACTTCATTAACATTGTTCATTTGATTTAGACTCAGCATTAAGAATAAAAATGACATAAACATACAGTTGAGAAAAGGTAAGAAATGTAAAGGGAATAGAAAATGAGTCAATCTGAGAAGTTGGTATTTTTATTCTTGTTGTCCCCTCCTTCCCCAAAAAAAGCTCTGCAAATTTAGCTTTCTATTTTTTTTAACTGACAATAAAGAGAAAAAAAGTCAAGGACGCACGTGTGGTTCAGTGGTAGAATGCTCGCTTCCCATGAGCGACACCCGAATCCCGGATTCGCTTCCTGGACCATGCACACAAACAACCAACGAAACAAAAAACGTCAAACTTATCTTAGACGTCAGCTCTACAACATCAGAGTCTTGAGAGCCAAGCACTATTATACATATAGAAGTTATTGTTCACATGTAAAGACCGCAAGTCTACATTGTCACATTGTCAGTTTACACGGCAATGCAGATTAGCAGTGACAAAGCCTCTGAAGCCAATCAAAGCCCGGCTTTGCCGTTGGTCAGATGCATTTGATAAGTCAGTCACTTTATTGAGAGTATGAGATAATTAAAATAATGAATAAGTAATATAATAAAAATATTTTAAAGTTATGTCGAAATCACATCAGTAAGCACAAATAAATAATATAAGCATGGAAATTTAGGTAAAATAAAAACTCATGTTTTATTATTAAATGTATTAATAGGCAATGTTAAATATAAAAGCATGTCCAAATGTGGAAGAAAATGCAGTCACAATTTGTAAGAGGAATCTACTGTTGCAAAAATTATATGCTTAATAGAATATTTCAGTTCTTCTAAGGTAAAGCAATAAAAACTGAAAGTTAAAGACTAAGTATTAGAGAATGGATATAAAGAGGAAAGTATATTAATTAATTCCTTGTTATGGAAGATATCCTACCATTTTGCTATATAAAAATGAGAAAAAAGAAAAAATGAAGAGACTTTTCAGCATTTTAATGGTAGAGATTAATCTAAACATAATATAAACTTTTTGGTTAAAAATATGAAACTGAGAAAGTAGATCAATAATCATAAAATGAAACAAACAAAATGAAATGGAGATAAAGTGAAATAAAGCAGATGCAACGACAAATAATAATGACCTACATGACCTTCCTAAAAGAGAAAAATACAAAATAGAGCTTAATTTAATCTACATGCTGCTTAGGTGAAACACAAAAAATACACCAGAAAAGAATGTTTAAATGTAAACTGATGGAAAAAAAAAAAACAGGAATTGAAATATATGAAACAATTCCACACAAGGATAAATCTGTTTGTCAAGATTATTAGCAAAATTACATCCAATAAAATGAAAATGAAACGAACAATAATTCACATTAACAACATAAAGTATACAATACATTTAAGAAGCTTTACACTCAAATAATATAGCCTTAAACATAGGATGCAATATCTGTTATTACCATAACATGTGTAAGATATTTCAATATAAAAGGAAAGCAGTGTGGTATTAGACTGAGAGTGTCAGTTCTTTGCTAGCTGTTAGCTTGAGGCTGCCCTGAGTTCCCTGTTAGGTGGTCCTTTCCTGAATTCAGGGCAAGAATTCAAACAAAGCCAGAAAGAAAACACCAGTAATATAGAAGTGACATTCTTTTTTAACATAATCATAGAAATAACACCCCATCGTTGTTGTTATTATCTTAATTTTTAGAAGCAATTCCTTAAGTCCAGACCATACTCAAAGGAGAGTATTAAAAAAAAAAAAAAGGAAAACAATACTATGTAACAGATCAAGTGGAAAGAGCAAATGACTTATGATTTCAATAATAAATCCAGCACATGTGATATAATGAACTTTGACTTATAAAATTGAGAATATCCCCATTAGCCTGAAAATCCTGAAATGTTTATCATTTAATCATTACCATAGCTTCAAGTAAACCTTAGTGACTCCCAAACTTAGAAATGCTAACAAGAAACATTCTTCTCCATATGATATGAGGAGACCAAATAAATGTGGAACAAGTTGCTATATAGTGCCATCATGGGAACACAGCCTCAGGCACAGAAGAAACTCCCAGAAAATGACCAATGTGTTACTTATACAGCTTAAAGTGTCCAAAAGACAGGGGGGAACATTCCCACCGTGCTAGTACACAACTGCTCAGCAAATCCAAGGTGGATCCAACTGCTCAGCAGCTCCTTTTTTACATCAGAGATGAGGGACAGCTGCACTGCCCAAGTGATGGGCTTTTATACACTCCAGGGGAGGGGACCCTGCCACTGAGCAGCCATTGTACTCTGGGAAGCAGCTGGGACTTGTTAAGATTTAAGGTCTCCCCATCTGCCTGCGTTTTTTTGTGAAAGAGAAACATACCCAACTCCTTCAGACAAACAACCACAGATGGAAAACACTTAACAAACACTTGTACACAAACAAGTAAGTGGGAAAAAAGAGGGATATGGGTAAGTGTGAGAAAGCTGTGAGCATGTCTAACACTTTCCCAGCACTAACTAGTAACAATGCATGTAGAAACAAAATCAAATAGAACTGAAGATTTTAAAAACTTATCTCCTAAACATCTCTATTGCCAAACCAATGTAAAAATAAGGTTAGAGACTCTATAGAAGAGAACATACTGTGGCACCAAAATCCCATTTTCTTTGCTCTTGGGATATCAGTTGAAATACATTTCTCTTCATTTTTGGCAATAGAATGCTATCTTGTAACTGGGTTCTATTGTAATTTGGATCAGAATAATTTTATCACTTCTAGGCTTGGCCTATAAACATTGTCAAAGAATAGTTCCATTTGTCCCCGTCTCTCAGGGGAGATACAAAAGTGGGAAGAGTCCCTGGAAGTAAGTTCTTCAAAGATTTTTTTAAATGATACCTAATTTATCCCTTACTATATTTTCTTTTATTTATTTTTTCCCAATATCATCTATACTGAATAGTTGTTGAGCCAGTTAACTCCACTCCCTTGCAACTGCCTCTTTGATAATATCTACAAATGTGGTTGAGAGCCCTTAGTAGTCATGGCATGTGCATTTACCACCAGGACATGTGAAAACTGTCCAAATTACAATAAATTTTATACCTTCAGAACTATCTGGAGTAATTTTGACATCTTAAGCTTCCTTTGCATTCTTAATGGGAAACTGATAATTTCATTATTTTGTTTTGTTTTGTAAACCTCTGAGGTTCATGTGTGGCCATATTGTATTTTGTTTATAATTTTGCTTCCTCCGTTTCATCAGGTGCTTCTTGATGATCATTGTCAATGACATATCCCCAGTATTTTCCATGTTCTGTATTCCTCGTCCTTCATATTCCTTCCTACTGAATAATTTATTTCATTCACCTCAGTCTATTTATTCCTTTTTCCATCAGTTTAATTTATTTTACTTTCAATTCAATCATAGTCACGGACTTCTTAATAGTGCTTTCATCCCTGTGGCTGCATCTGCACTTTTCAAAATGATGGAGTAAATAATCTTTGTCAAACCTCTCAAAACTGAGCAAAACTCAGCAAGCACTCCAAAGTATAACAAACAACTAGACAGCGAGACAAAAATGACAATGAAATGTCACTAATATTTGTCAGAAGTGAATGAGCTGAAAAGATTTTATCTGGAATTAAGCGTGGTTTGAATGTGTAAACATCAGCGACGTACACGTTTAGAAATAGTGGGATATCATCCCTATTATTTAGGGTTCTGTGTATGTTCTGTGATATTTTTCTCCCTTGTCCTTTCATTCATCCTTCCATTTACTGGTGTATTTGCCTATTTAACTGGAATGATTTATCTCATCACGTTCAGATACAAAATTTGTTTATAGCTTAGCTAATGGCCAAACTTTGCTAACTGTGACCTAGCATCATTTGTAATGGCATGAAGTTGTATCTTTTTCTCTGTCCTACTTAGCATTTTTAAAAGGCTCTTCCTTCCTTACAAAGGAAGTTGAGAAGACCCTGAAAAATGGGAATTAACGAAACCAGGAACCAGTAAATTCTGATGGCTGATAATATGAGAATTTTGTACAAGTATGAAATAGGAGTCAATGGCACTGAAAACTGAAGAAATAAAAGCAAATCAGTGTCCATTAGGGATAAGTGTTGAAAATTATAACAAAGTAGTGAGACTGCAGTATTGATCATCATCCTTTTCACTAGTAGGGATTTTAAGCTAATTTTGTGACTAAGTACCAAGGCTACAGTACAACTGAACAATTTATGAGTAACTGTCTCCATCAGGGAACAGCAAACAGGATGAAATACTAAAGATGCAATCTGTTAGCATCTAGTTGGGACTTGCCTGAAAATGCTACACTATTGAATCATTAATAAAAAGAGTATTCATAAGAAACTATAGACGCAATGTTAAATTTCCCTTCTCATTATTCTTAAATTATGTGAACATTAAAAAAAAAATGTCTAAGCATAGAAATGTCTTTTTAAAGCCCTGCTCTTCTGGTGAATTTCAGTAATGAAAGGAGAGGAATTTAGTAAATCCATGAACTTGTATGGGAAAATAATTAATCTTCATTTAACTAATCTCTGCCTGAATTTTTGTATTTCTTTCATTTGTAACTATAGAGAAATTCTTATTAGTGCTAGCAGGAACTTCTTCTTAGTAACCAATAGTTGCCTCATATATTTCATATAAGATATTGTAGATATTATAATGTATATATGCTTCTCCCTTCTTTGAAATTATGATATTAGATCAGCCACTAGATCTTGATTTCAATGGATTTATAAAGAAGCATTTACATTGCTTTATCACATTTAAATATTTTGATATTTATATTTCAATATAATTACTTACTTTGTAGTCATCTGTATTTTTTTCATGAATTTTAAATCAATTTATGAACTCTGAGAAGGGGTCCACATGCTTTAAGAGACTGCCAAAGTCAAACATGGCACACAAAATGATTAAAGAATCCAGATCTAAAAGAATTCTCTAAAATAAGCCTAATGAGCAAAGAAAGAAGCAGATTTTTATATCTTAAAAAATGAGTGGTTTTAAAAATAGCGTTTCAAACATAGGCTAACTATGTTTTTCAATAAAGCATTGAGGAGAAACCAATGTGAGTCACTTGTAAATGTTAATAATCTACTTTCTCTGAATTCCTTATTTCTACCAAAGTGCTACTTTTAGGATTACATTCTCTTTTTCTCCAAATTACACTACACAGTCTCATTTTCCTGGGTAATAGTAAACCCCAGAGATGGCCCCCATTTCCTACCCCATCTTCCCTACGGCTATATATATAGCTGGAACAGTAGCCTCTAAATTAGATTTCTCAGAGAATAACTGTCCTTTTCACACTGTAAAATATTATAAAGTGAATTGCAAGCTGTAACAAATACAAAGCACTCTGTTATTGTTCAGAAGTATCCCATTTTATAGAAAACAAGTATTAGCCATTTCGGATGAAATATACATATTAAGCTGTATCTCCCGTTCCTATTTAGAAACTGATTAAAATAAAAATAATACATATTCAGAATTGCATTTTAAAGATAGAAAACATTGTTGTTACAATTATTGTTTGAAATATATTCTTCAGTCTACATCAGTCATTCCCAATTGAGGGCAATTTTACACACATACACACACACACCAGAATTTGCAATGCCTGGTGACATCTCTGGTTACCCTAACTGGATGTGGTACTAAAGGTCTCTAGTGGGTAGTGGCCAGCAAAGCTATAAAATCTACAATTCACGGGACAGCTCCTTACAGCAATGAATTATCTGATGTAAAATGTCAACAGTGCTGAGTCTGAACCCTGGTTCAGATGGTTAAATCAATATAACAATAATAAAACAGACAGAGAGAGTACCTCTAATAAATGAGCACAGAGTCCCCTTATGTGGAATTTTATCTTCCTTCACAAATATCCCTTAAATATTTCCTTTTATAATGTCAAATCAGCATTAAAATATGTCCATGTGCTTATGTGTCTCCTGTAAAGAAAGCTTATTTTTTTATTATAAAACTCCCTCAAATTACCACACTATGTCATCCCCATGATCCTTTTTATACAGCTGTACATCCTACTGTCTTACTCCTTTAACTCCCTTTCATTCACTGCTCTACTGGCCACAATTCTAGATTCAGCACCAATATTCCAAAGACATTTCTCTGGCCAAGATTAATAAACTCTATTTATTAAATCTGAGGGACAGTTTTCAGTATTTTTTTACACTTAATCCTTACCAGCACTGGCATATTTTATTGTGACCATATATTTTACTATTCTTCGGGGGGGGAAATGGTAGAAATAAAATCCATTCCCCTGATCAAAGAATGCCTGGAAGAGAGAATTGAAGATTGTGGTTAATAATAATGCATTGGTTCTATAATTTTAATAAGATTTATCAAGTTTCATGATTTATTGTTCTTTTAATATTTAGTATTTCATTTATAAAAGATACAGTTCATCTGTGATAATTAGTTACAAGTGTGGGAAATGTTCAGAATTTGGAAATATAATGGAAAGAGAAGAAAGAAAAAAAAACAGATTATCTGTTATCTTTGCTATCTACCTGGACAGAGGAATATGGGTGATAACAGTTCTTGGAATTTATTTCCTTGATTAGGAATATTTAGGTGCTTGGTACAAAAGTAGAGTCAATGATAACAATGGCAGTTACATTATTGCTGAATAAAATAAGTAAAAATGCACTTGAATTTCTTGTATAAGTATTTGAATACCATGATTTTAAGCACATGTATTGTTTAATATTACATATAACGAAGAGAACAAATTGTAGGCATAAAACTTAATTACTTTTTAAATAAACTTTTTTTTTTAATTTTAGAAGAGTTAAGGTTTATGGAAAGCTGCCAAGATAATAGAGTTATCATACACCCCACACTAAAACATTCCTCAATTATTAACATCTTACTTGCATGTTCTATTTGCTAAAATTTATGAACTGATATTGATACATTATTATTTACTAATGTCCATGCTTTATTCAAATTTCCTTTTTAAAGCTCTCTGTGCAGGTATGACCTATATGTAAATGCTTCATTAGCCCCATAGGTTTGCATATAAGATGCACATAAATATGTGTGTGTATAATTGTTTTCAAACATGAAAATTTTCTAATATGGAAAAAAAAATCCTACACTGGATCTGTTCTCTTACTTCTCCTAAAAAGAATTCCATTGTGAACGTGTGGTGATGGTGGACTGTGTATTACATAAATTAAGTACATGCTCTATTTTCTTTTTGTCTTAGGTAGGATCATTCTTGCAATTATTACTTTTTATATATGTTGGAATTAATATTTTATGGAAGATACATTACAGCCAGAATGAATCTTTTATATATACAAATACTTTTTACTTTATAAATTCAGCAGAAGTTCAAAAATCTTCAATCCTTAAACTAATACAGATTTTTATTTTGAAGAGATTTTTATATAATTTCATGGATTATTTTCTAAATATACCTAACCTTATTATAGCGTTCTATTCTCTTAAAAGCAGTTTGAGAAGTGATGGAAATATTAAATGAAATTTGTAGTAATGACATTTCAGTGTTTCCCTCTTTACAAAATCAGATTTCTTTTTACTACCATTCATTCCTGGCCAATCCTGTCTGCCCAATCTCCACTATTCCATAATTAGTGATTTCAATTCTTAGGAGACTTTCAGTCATTTAAAAAACACCTAGTGAATATTTTCATGGTACCAGGCTTGGTGACAAGGAGCATGTGTTTTGGAGTCAAATAAACTCGTGTTTGAAAGATTTCCTGAGTTTCTGCCTAATTTTTTTCATGTGTTCTTGTATTCCATCCAGGATACCAAATCACATTTCATCCTCGTGTCTCTTCAGGTTCTTCTTGGCAGTGAGTTTCTCAGACCTTCTCCTTCTAGATGACCTTCACAGGTTTGAGGAGTACTGCTCAGGTATTTTGATAATTTTTTTCTCATTCGAGATTTGTCTGTTGTTTTTCTTGTGATTAGGCTGCTTGCTGAGTTTTGAAAGGAAGGTCACAGAGATCCAGTGCCATTTTCATTACATTACACCATGAGTAGATATTACCAACAAAATGTATCACTGCTGATGTAACTCTGATCGCCTCACTGAGGAAATATTTTCAGGCTACTCCGTTATAAAATTACTCTGGTTTTGCTTTTTACTTTACACTATGCACTGTTCATATGGTCACATGTAAAGAATGGGGAGTTATGCGCCTTCTCCTTGAGGTCAGAGTATTTACATGAATTATTTGTATTTTTTCTACACAGGACATTTTGTTTTGTTTTGCTTTGCTTTGCTTTTGCATGGGCAGGCACCAGGAATCGAAACTGGGTCTCTGGCATGGCAGGTGAGAATTGTGCCTGTTGAGCCACTGTGGCCTGCCCTGCACAAGAGTTTTATGTCTACTAACCCGTTTATTCCCTTAATAAATTATTTATATCAGTAGAGAATCGTGAATATTTATGGTATACCTTAGATTATAAATTAATGCCACTTTATTTTGTTGTTCAAAATTTTCCAGCTATCTCCATTATGAATTTTTTGTTGGCCCCTGTATTCTCTTCACTTACCCCCATCATTGTGGATTGCTTCTTTTTTATTTGCACTTTGTTCCTTTTTATACATTACAACTTGCTCTCAGTTCATCTTATATATGTCTTATTCCAGTCCTATAATCAGCCTTAGCTTCAAGGATGAACTTCTTTTATTGTGGAGTAAGATTAGAAATGAGGATGATGTTTTGTTGCTTCAGACCCTCTCAGTTAACAGAGAAAAGAAATATATATACCCACCCATGTATATACACAAATCTATATGTAAACATCAGCATGTATGTTAAAATGAATATGAATCTCCTGATAGAGGGATGGCAGTTTGAGATGGTTAAACCTCTACCATATGATTCATCATAGTTTCCTCCCCTTACTCCAACTCCAACAGTGGTGAACCTGGCTCCCATTATCCACTATCCATATGCTGAATTTTTCATTTCCAGTATACACTATGCATTTACATCAGAAACCATACCACCATGGGAATTTTTTATTAAGAGTACAGTGCTTATGCACAACTTATTTTTCTTTTTGTTTTACAAACATCACTCCTTTCCAAAAGATACTTAGGTCAGCAGCTTTTCCCCTGCCTGCTTCAGTAAAATTGTCTCTTAACTGTATTACATTTTATTTTCTCTCATTCAACTTTCCATCCTGGGATCCCCAAATTCTTAAATTATTTAAAATGTTTTTTTCAAATTCTTAAATTATTTTTTTTTATTTTTAAATCGTTTCAAACTTACAGGAAAGTAATATATACAAATATATATTTATATAACTTCAAAATAATACAGGAAACTCCAATATACCTCCTACACAGATACCTAAATTTACCAACTTTCAACATTTTGCTACATTTTTATAACATTCTATCTATCTTTCTATCCATGCATCTAGCTATCTATCATCTACCACACCTACCTCTACTTATCTTTTAAATATTTGATAATAGGTTGCATGTATCGTGCTCTTTTACCACTTAATACCTCCGTGTATATTTCTTAAGAACAAAGATACTCATTTATGTAACCACATTAAGTACAATTATCACATTCAAAAAGCTTAACATTGATATAAAGAACACAGACGATATTCCATTTTATCAATTGTCCCAATAATGTCCTCTGGGCCTATTCTTCTCCATTATGGGTTCCAGCCCAGGATCATGCAATGTATTTCACTGTCATTGTATTTTTAGTTTCTCCATTTTTTTTCAATTGTGTTAACATGTATACAACATGTATTTTCCAATTCAGTCACTCCCAAGTATAAAATTCTTTTGCATTAACACATTCACAATGTTGTGCTACCAACCATCACTTATTACCCAAAATTTTGCATCACCCAGTCACCCTAAGGCCGTATTGCATTAATTCCCTATTTTTCCTCCTGCTCCCACCCAATCCACCCCTGGTAAACTGGTCTTCATTCTGTCTCTACGTTTGTGCATATTCTAGTTACTTCTGATAAGTGGAGTCTTACAATATCTGTCATTTTGTGTTTGACTTACTTCGTTCAAAAGATGCCGTCAAATTTCTTCTCTATTACAGAATGTATCAGAATTTTGTTCTTTTTTATGGCTAACATCTACTGTATGTATATATATTTTGTTGATCCATTCATCTGTTGATGTAACTCTAGGTTGTCTTTCGACAATTGTGAATAGTGTTGCTATGGACATGGATACATAATTATTGACTCAAGGCCTTGCTTTCAGTTCTTTCGGCATATATAACTACAAGTGGGATTGCTGGATTTCACGGTAATTCTGCTTAACTTTTTGAGGAATTGCCAAGCTGTTTTCCACAGGAGCTACACCCTTTAACATTCCACCAGCAATGTACGAGTTTTCCTATTTCTCAGTATTTTCATCAGCACTTGTTATTTAGTTTTCTTTTTTTTTTTTCATCAATAAAATCATTTTAGTGGTTGTGATGTGGTATCTCACTGATTTTGATCTTCATTTCCCTGGCGGCTAATTACGTGGAACATCTTTTCATATGCTTTTTGGTCATTTGTATATCTTCTTTAGAAAAATTTTTCTTCAAGTCCTTTGCCCATTTTTAAATTGAGTTGTTCATTTTTTTGTCATTGGGTGTAGGAGTTCCTTATATATTCTAGATACTAATTCCTTATCATGGAATTAGTGATACATGGCTTTTAAATATTTTCTCCCATTATGCAGGTTGTATTTTTACTTTCTTGAAAATGTCCTTGAATGTGCAAAAGTTTTTTTTTAATTTTGATGAAGTCCCATTTATCTATTATTTTTCTTTTGTGGCTCATATTTTTGGTACGAAATCCAAAAATTTGTTGCCTAATACAAGGACCAGATCATGTTTTTAAATTTTCAGATAGTAAGGTTCACTCTTTGTGCTCTAAAGTATCACAGGTTTTGACAAATGCATAATCACATGTACCCAACATGACCATATAATGGAGAATAGTTTCACTGCCCTAAAAAAATTCCCTGTTCTTCACTATCTAATTTCCTTTCTCCTCGCAAAACTGGATAACACCTGATTTTTACTCTCTCTAAGTTGCCTTTTCCAGAAAGTTATACAATTGAGTGATAGTATGTGTTTTCCCTTCTATTCTTTCTAGTCTTAACCACTTTAACCATGACACTCTACATATTTTTACCTTATTTTCATTTTAATGGTTCATTTTCTGCTTTTCTTCAATGTCCACTATTATTTATTTAAGTCTAGTTTTAGTAATTAAGTCTTTATTTATGTTATGTTTTTGCCTTTTCTTCTATTGCTGTCAGGAATTCAATGAACTCTCATTTCATTACTTTCAGGGTTTTTTATTTCTATTACTCTTTTTGCATTTCTGATTATTTTTTAACATAATACCAAAGCATATTTAATTAAATTTGTAGGAAAGTGCTACAGTTCTCCTTTATGGTCCATTTGCTTGGAGGAATTTCCACTTATTCTTAACACTAAATTTCTTCATAAAGTAGTTTTGTATTGATTAGAAATTTATACCTGTGCAGTCTGTGGAAAATGATGGCAGCTGCAGATAGTTGAACAATGTGTAATTCAATATTACCTTTTTATGGCAGTTAATGAGCTTAGTATTTTTTATGTTACATTCTCTAGGAGTCAGCGGAGGAAAACTGTGTATGGCTTTAACTTTAATTTTTCTTTTGTTTTTCAAGATCCTAAATTTATTTCTGGTATTATTAGCTTTCCAGGGCTGCCATGAAAACTACCACAAATTTTTAGCCTTAACCAAAAGGAATGTATTAGCCCCCCATTTTGGAAGGTAGAAGTCTAAAATCAGAGTGTTGTTAAGATCATGCCTTCTCCAAAGTTTGTACCATTCTAGTTGCTGCTTGTGGGCAAAAGCCTCTACTCTCTGTCAGACAATCTGTCTCTTGTGGCTTGGACTGACTGACCCTATCTGAAACTCTTCTGCTTACAAGGACTTCAGTCACATTTATTAAGGCCCATGTGATCCAGATTGGCCCTATCATCTTCAAATGACTTCACACCCACAGACGAGGGGCTAGGAGTTGAACATGTCTTTGGTGAGGACATGATTCAATCTATCACATTCCCTTTGTTGATTCTGCTTTACTGTGCCATTTCCAAAGGAAATTTTCTCCTCTCTCTCCTTCCCTTCCTCCTTTCCTTCCTTCCTTGCTTCTTCCCTCCTTCCCTCCCTCTCTTCCCTTTTCTCTCTGTCTCTCTTTCTCTCTTCCTTTCTTTCTTTTGCCAAACTGTTTCCATAATAATGCTTTTCGAAGACTATATCCCATGCACATTTTTACTGTATATCCTTTAGTCACTGTTCTGTTCTGACAAGAAACTTATTATTTTCACAACTATGTTCATGCTTAAACTGTCCATTTTATCATCTGTGTGAATCACACCAGTTGCAGTGACAAAAACTTAGAGTGAGAACTCAGAGAGGTCTGAAGCATGAAAGGGACTCAACATACCACTGCTGGTTTGGAAACAGAAGCAATATGATAGGGATGCAGTCAGTTTTAGATAGCTGGGAGAGAGTCCTAGATGACAACCAGCAAGATAACCTGGATCTCAGCCCTATGTTCATAATGAAATGAATTATCCTAGAAAGCTGAGTAAGCTTGGAAGCAAATTCTTCCCTATGGTCTTAGAAAAGACTCTAGGATGTACATCAGCCTTGTGAAACATGAACAGAGACCTGTTGAGCCCACAGGACCTCTAACCTATACAATTGTATAATAAAATTTCGTGTTTTTCTAAGACACTTTGTGTCAAATTATTATGACAGCACTAGAAAATTAAGACGCTAATTCTTAAGTCTCATTAACACATGAGAAATCAATCAATTTTGATACCCTTTGCTTAATTTAGTGGAAAAATAGATATTCAACTATTTAAGAACTACCTATTATTAACCAAGAACTGTAGTAATTTGAACAATATAAAGATTACATCTGGGGAATAGCTGCATTTTGTACTAACCACTTCAATTACTACATATTTACACTAAGAAACTTGAGTTTAAAGTAAATGTTCCCTTTTAATCAACAAGGATACATCTTTCTAGTCTTGGAGGTTAGAAATATTCTTTTTGGCTTCCCTTTAGCCTAATATTCATTTATAAAGGAAGGGAGATTTGAAGGATTTAGCATTATCTTCCTTGTTGAAGGAGTCTTTTATTTCCTGATCCAGAAAAATAATAGATGAATTTATCTATTTCCTAGGATATCTGGTCCACCTTTATCCTCAATATCTCAATGAATACTCAAATAACTCTAGGAAAAAACAAATGGCTTCATTAACTATGTGGTGACTCAGAGGTAAGCTTCACTTAAGAAAACAGCATATGTGTTATATTCACTACTTACATACATGAGATTTCAAAAATTAAGTTGTTTTTCTAACTTCCTGAAATGTTTAGAAATGAAGCTGTTTTTCTCTTATTTTAGTAGTGAATTTTAATATATTTAGTGTGTTTTCAGCCAATGCATTTATTGTGCTTATTGATATGCAATTTTTCCTACTTTTGCTCATCAATGCCTTTCTTAGTTAGCTACTGAGTACTTTTAACATGACCTGGCAACCTTTTGATGCTTCCTTGCTTTGTAGAATAGGAAGATATTGCTTGTCCAAGATATTTCTCAGACAATTCTAATCAAAGTCCTGGAAACAAATGCTTCTTAAAGAGGTTCTGGGAAATTTAGATATCATAATTTGGGCACTAGTATTCCTTTCACATGGACAGAATTTGGAAATATTTTTTTTCCCCCTATAAAATGCATAAGGACGTCATACTGGTAAATTCTATTTCAAGTTCATCATACGGTTTTTACTTAATATCTTCAGTCTTACATCTGTATTATTTTTTCTGCATGCTTGAAAAGTTCTCATTTCAGTATATTGCTCATTTTATTTATTTCACAATATTCATACAACAGTTTCAGGCTATCAGTGTAGATACAACCTTCAACAATAAATTACTGAAAAAGTTATTGTTATTATTATTATTGTTATTATTGTTTCAGTTTGTTACAGCTGCCGGAATGAGATATACCACAAATGGAGCAGTTTTTAAAAAGGGAATTTATTAAATTGTAAGTTTATAGATCTATGGCTTTGAAAATGTCCATATTAAGGCACCAACAAGAGGCCTTCACTAAAGAAAGATCGATGCCATCCAGAATATGTCTGTCAGCTGGGAAGACATGTGGCTGGCACCTGCTGGGGTCTCTGGTTTTGGACTTCTCTCTCAACTAGGAAGGCACAATGTGACATCTGATAGCATTCTCTCCTTATTTCATGAGGCTTCCTCAGGGCATTTTCTTCTGCATCACCAAAGATCTCTGCTTGTGTGGGCTACGTTAGCATATGGGCTTCAAACTTTTTTCCAAATGGTTCCCTATTAATGGGTTCCAGTAAACAAATCCACCTTGAATGGGTGGAGATATATCTCCAAGGAAACCACCTAATCAAAAGGTACTACCTAAAATTGGGTGGGCCACTTCTCCATGGAAACAATCAAAAAGATCCCACCCACTAATACTGAATGAGGATTAAAGAGCATAGCTTTTCTGGAGTACATGACCGTCAAACCAGCACAATTATTTTTATATTTTATTCTTTTAGGATATATCTCATTAGGGATATTTGTCAAATTACTATGCTTTAACCTCATTTCTTCAGTTCATCATTGAATTTTACTGGCATCTGTATGGATAACAATTTGCTATTATTAGATTAATTATTAGACTCTAATGGTTTTAGACTATTTAGAAAATTTATCTTGTTTTATAATTATGTGCATTATATAGCTCCAAAGTCAACTATACAAAGTTTTTAAATTTTAGCTTCTATCTTCTCAGTCTTACCTTCGCTACATAATTATGATTATTTTATTTTACATTTTAGACCTTTGTCTCTTAGATAACGAGTAGTTCCTTATTCATATTTACTTTCACATAGTTTTTAGTTTCTTCAATTATTTATCCTGGATATCATTAGATATACGAGTAAGGAGATACTCCCATTTCATTTTATAGCTTGCATATTATTTCAATTTGTGCATATACCATAGTTCATTAAACCAGTCTCCTGTTAATGGAGATTTAAGCTGTTTTTAATTTTTTTTCTATTATTCATATCACAACAAAAACCTAGCACAACGTCTTTTTCTGTTCTTATCAGTATGTCTTTGAGATAGCTTTCTAGAAGTGGCATTTGTAGATCAAAAAAGTAATTTACATTTGTGTGCCTTCACATTTGAATATTTCATAGTAAGTTCATGCCTAGGTATTTTATTTACATTTTTGCTATCATAAATGCACTATTATATTGGTCTATTTTATATCATTATCATTAATTACCATTATAAAAGGCTATTACCTTCATGTATTAATTTTATAGAATTTTATTTGGCTAACTTCTCTCATTGGGTATGGTAGTATTTTAATTGATTCTTAGGGATTTTTCATATGTATGATTGTACCAACTGTTAACATCTTCTTCTGGAATTTAGTAGGAGAGAATCAAATATTTTCTTGTTACATAATAGTCTTCGATTAGACTAAGGAATGTCTTGTGCATTATATTGAGCTATTTTAACATTAATGGCCATAACTTTAGTTCAATTTCTTACCTATAGAGGTGACAACCTGATTTTCTTTTTAGCTCTATTAATATGACGGACTATAGTAATGGAACTTTTTATATTGAACCACAACTGCATTACTAGATTGATTTGATTATCACATATTTATAATTTTTAAAGTGTCTTTAGATTTTATTCAAGATTTTTTCTTCAATAGTTGTGATACTAGGCATTAGTTTTCTTTTCTGGAAGAGCCTTTCTCAGTATTTGGAACAACCATCATATTTGATTCACAGAAATATTTTGAAAGTTTTCATGTTAAATCTAGGAGTTGTTTTATACATAATTCTCACTTTTTTTTGTCACACCTCTTTTTAAAGTTTTCCTTTCTTGCAATCACTTCACTATTGAGGTTTGCTAATGTTGGTTAACTCTTTCATAATTTCATTCAGTTTCTTAACATTAACACACCTTGAACTGTTAGATTACAGTTTTCTTCTGTTTTGTGGACATACCTTTCTTACCAGACTTCGCCATCCATAGAAACTTTATTCTGCTTCATGGTATTTTTTTTCTTATAATAACTTTGTATAGGATTCAATTACAAACTTTTTCAGGTTTCCTATGTTTAGGTGAAGTAAGTTGTTTTGCACTTTTAGCAGGGACTGGAGAAGAGAATTACTTTCCTAGCTTCAGGGACTTAGAATTTCCCTTTCAATTGTTTTCAAGAAAGCGATGAAAATTATGTCTTAACACTTTCTGCTATTTGCCTCTTCTGAGCCATTTTTTATATGAACTGTCTCTTTTCTTTCCTGCTGTTGTCTTTGGCCTGTTCAATTTAGATTATGCTCCTAGCAATATATTTCAAATCATGGGTTTGTCCTCAAAGGATGCTTTTGTTTGTTAGTCTCAAGAATTTATATACCCTAGACAGTGTTGCCTCTTTCCAAAAGGAAGGGGTTCCACCTTTGCACTGTTGGGATGCTCTATGAGTGGCCTCAGTGGACTGCTGCTGCAAACCTAAATCAGGAATCCGGAGAGCTAAAGCAGGCATTTGAGGTGGGCGTTTGGGGCATTGCCCCCAAACTGGTAATTAGCAATTCAGGTCACTAGTGAGGGGAGACAGATATTTGGAATCTCAGCTAATTTTGTATAATGCACGGCTTTAATTACTTTCAAATACTAGTGTGTTTCAGTTTGAATTACATGAATGGAAGTACGGGATCCAGCTTATGACTTTGGCTAGTCATTTCAGATGTAAAATTACGATCTTATTGAGCAGAATTGCAATAAATGTATTTTAATGATATTCATAGAGCTGTTGGTTAGTTGTCCTTATCATAATGCATATTGCAGAAGGAATATAAATATTATCACCTACTAAATCTGTGGACTATGTCTTGGTTAATACTTGTGCAGTGCTAACACTTGGCTTCCTATGTGCAGTGTCAGAAAATGATGTATTATTCACATTTACTGAAGGAAGGAACAGACTCTGGTTGTCATGTTGAAAACAGATATTTTCGATTGTATACTGGTAGTGCCCTCTAAGCATGGTCATACAGTTTGCTAACAATTTTAGTCTAATTAATGTTGTAAAATTACTAATGATTTCCACATTATAGTGGAATGAGCATAGGCTGTAATGTAAATACTCCATTAAAATTCAGCCTGAACTATATATGATCTCAAAATACTGTGAACTGTAGCTAGTGCCTAGTGTTCTGTGACGCAGTATAAAAGAAATTTGTCATTTTTAGAGCCAATGTGGCAAAATAATTTTTGTTTCATCTGTGTTTAACCCATCTGAAATGAAAGATAAATAATTTTCATAGGTATCCTCAAAGACTAAGCATGCCCTAAAATAACTACATTGTTTAATTGGTCTTAGAATAAATATATTTTGCTTTAATGTTTATATTTCTTAGAGTTTGCTTTTCACATTGTTATTATGGTGTTGCTTTACAATTCCAAACTTGAAAGAGTTTCAGGGTTCAATAATGCTTCACTGTAGCATGAAATTAGTAATGGAAAAAGTAACATAAATTTCAACAGAATATAACATCATAAATGCAAAATAGTCAAGTGTTTCCAGGGTCTGCTTGAATAATGAAGTCAGTGACGACCAAGAGGTTGCTATATAACCTGAGAAAGAAATATTTTAATAGAGGCCTGATTAGGAAAATATGGGGAATGCAAACTTAAATAAGATAGAGATTCATTTACTTCAGATCTTAGAGTGTTTTCTTGGCAACCATGTAAATAGTAATTAGAAGTCACATACGTTTCATATCATTTGCAATGGAGCACCGTTTCCTACTCTTTGAGAAGCCAATGGAACTTGTATATAGAATAGGACAAAAGAACACCTGTGATTTAAAAATTCATGAATTATATTGTTAAATGCATACAAGAGATCATAAATCTGAGGCATCATGGAAAGTTGCACTTCTAGTTTACAAAAATTAAAAAATAAGTTATGTTACATTTGCTCTAAAGCTTATAAAAATAACTGCAAATGTTATGACAAATATAAAGCACTGAGTTAAAAACAGAATGAGCTGTTGGCAAAACTCCTTTATCAGACATATTGGGTATCATCCAATTATTATCACATTTGTCTTGCTGCAGTTTTTTGTTTTATACTTGGATGGAACCAATTACATGTAGAAGATGAATCAAGTCTTGGCATTTTTGTGATACATTTATGAAAAAATCTATGGTCACTAAATTTTGATCAGTTTATCACTGAAGTGACTTTTTATAGGACAAATGGGTTTATTTAGGTAATTATGTTATAAATTGTGGTGTTGGGTAGAAAAAAATGATTAGGATCAATAGCCATGGAATTGTAGTTTTGTGTACAGCAAATAGTAAAATTACATATATAACCACATGCCATTTTATTCACAGAGTAAGGATATTAGTCAATAATATATTGATTCATCTTTTGATTTGCTTTAGTGAATTATATTTTTATGAGTCTTTTCTTTCAATTTACTTAAAAGTTGTGGTCTGTTGAATGCCAAACTTTAATTAAGTGGTTTATAGTTGCGGAAACATTCAGAACTCTAATCCACTGCTGTCTAGTAACAGTGAGAAAATCACAGCTCCCTGAATTGAAGCTTTCTCATCTCCATATTGAGATAATAATACTAAATTAATGAGGATTTTGTGAGGAATGAAATGTTTTATATACAGAGTTTAGAATATTATAATGTTACATTCCCTGGTAATAGAAAGAAATACATCCCAAACTATATAATATATATACATACATACATACATACTCACAAAATATATATCACCATATATATATATATATATTTGGGTATAAATATATACAGTCTTTTTTATTGTCCCTGAAACTTCCAAGAACTATGGCAGAATCTCTAGTTTTCAAGTGATGAAATTGGAAGATCCACATCCAGAAATCTTAAGAAACACCACGCACGCCATTTTTCATTGACAGCAAATGTTAAATAGTGACCCTAAACTCTAATCCTTTGCAACCATTTGCATCAGTTGGGGCTCTTCATTTTACCCTCTCTCTGGGCCTAAGCATCACAAAAGGAACTATTAATTTTTTTGTTTGTTTGCACATATTGCAAATATGTGTCATTCTTGTAAATAACCACTAAATAAAAGGGAAAAAATATATTTAAAAAATGAAAATTGGACTATATTAGTATATAAGGAAAACTATTATTATTTTTTTTTGGTTTATCATTCTATGAATCAGTGTTATCAGTGTAAATAGACACTGAGTCAAAGGGAAGAGACTATACCTTTGCAAAATGAAAATTAGTCCATCGTTTTCCCTTAGTCCCTAGATTGCTGTAATAACGTACCACAGACTAGTTAGTTTAAACAACAGAAACTTATTGTTTCAGTGCTATAGAGGCTAGAACTCCAGAATCAAGGTGTCAATAGGGACGTGTTTCCTCTTAAAAGGGAGGTTCCATAGTATGCTCTTCTCTGGCTACTGGTGGGTGACTGTTATTAATAAATGTATTTCTTATTTCATTTGTTTTTTCTCTCCTTACTCTAATGCTAGCCAGTTTTATTTTCTTGTTTACTTCTCTCTTTCCCTGTTGTACTTGCTCTTTCCTTCCCTCCCTGTTTCTTTCTCTCCTTTAAAATCTAGATTTATGCTGGCATTTCAATTCACCCATTAACTAACCATCTTTAAGAAACAGAATTAAATGCAAAATTTTATATTAATTGCAAGTGCAACAAACTCATACCTTTTTTAAAATTTGGAATATTAATTGTTACAATAATCACCTACAGCACCCATTTATATTTTCCTGCTTTGAAAACATTATTTTCTTCTTTTACTTTGTTACTTATAACTACTTATTCCATTTGACCATAAAATATTACAATGCTAATTCACCATCATTATATCACATACTATCCTTGAATTCAACAGCTTGCTTTAATTCAATTTATAGAGAATTAGTGGCATATTCCAAGAGCTACTACATATCCAGAATTATCTTTTCTTTATTGTGACAGATGAATGACTTTTTTAACTAGGCATATTCGAAACAATAATCATTTTGTCTTGGTAATCTATAGTTATTGTTCCATTGTCTTCTTGCTACAAATGATTCATATGAGAATTCCATGCTTGCTGATTCTTTTTTCTTTTAAAGCAACATTTAAATGAAGTTTTTCACTTAGCGAAAAGCAAAAATAAATAAGGTTATCTGTTTTATCTATTTGTTATTGCAGATACATAAACATACAAATTTTACATATATTTGTGAGCCCTATGGTAGACTATGTTTCTCCTCATCACATTTTCAATTTTTTCTTTCCCTATATCCTTTTCTGTGAAATGTTTATGCTTTCCCATTCCATTAATGGCATGCTTTATCTCATCACTTGCTTCAGGAAATAATATATAAATGGATTTCATCAATTCCAATTAGAAGCTTTAACTTTGAACATGATATGAGCCTGAGAATCTTCCAGGTAAATCTGCTCTTTTATCCTGGTTTCCCTGAGTAAAGATGACATTGAGCTGAGTTGCAGGCTAAACTGCTACGAGCAACAACAAATACAAATGATTATTGGCCTAGGATGGAGATATTATGAATTGAGCGTTACCACCCTATAAACTAACTTATCCTGACTCATTCAGAAATTGATACATAACAGTTAGGTGTAGCAATAAAAAAATTACCTATAACATATATGCATGCCTTTGGTATAGGAAGCATCAAGGAAACTTTTATTAAAAGCTCAAAGCATAGTGAGCCATATTAAACAATGACACGATATTTAATATTAACACCTGAGATAACTGAGAAAGAAAATAAAGTACCAAATAAGCCGAGGGGCTTAGAAGAAAAGATATGAAAACAGAATGTTATTCGAGTGCCTTAGAGGTTCTTAGCTTAATTTAAAAAAGAATTATAAGAAAGAGATGATCTCATAAAAGATTTAGCCAGGCTGCACGTGAGAATGCAAGAGAAGAGAGAGAATTCAGAAATCCAGGGATTTGAAAGGATATGAGTTGCAACTTATTCTCATATCCAACTGACGAAAGAAAACTTTGAGCTGTAGCAGATTGGCAATACTATCTCTGGGGTGGTCAGCGCATTCTTCTGCTAAAATTCAGGTCAAAATGAATTAGCAGCCTGAAAATTGTTTTAGTTGGGAAGAAAATGATTGATGAAAAAGAGGATAAATCTATGACTTCTCTTTTAATATCTAACAGATGCCAGCAATTAGAATAGAGAAAGATGTCCACGACAAAAATAATTCTGAATGTGGCTCTTAACACATGGATCTAATCAGAATCCAATAATAAGTGATCAAAGTATCGAGAGAGTTGTTCTGTCAAAATACCTCAGCCTGGATTGAAAGACAGTCCTGTGTTTCGATCTTTTTGAGACTTAAAACAAACAAATGAACTACAACAAAACAAAATAGCAATGAAACTTCTGGGTCCCTACATCCTACATGAGGGAAGCAGAATGTGAAACTGCAAAGGTCCCGGTTATGTTTGCTGATGGCCTTTGATAAGATGTTGTCAAGGAGCAAAATGGAAAAAGAAGGATTTCCCAAGAGGGTGGAAGAAGGGTAAATAGAATCAGGACCCATTAAAGAAATATTCTCCACACCCAGCTTGGGGGACCCTTGAATTATTTAACAGTGGAATTCTGAAATTGATCTGAAGTGGCAGATATGTGCCTTATTTCCACTTTTTTTTTTAATTGATAGTTATCCTCTTCTGTTCCATCACCACTTGAGTTTGAAGAGATCAGGTACCTGCTATAGTTAATAGGTCTCAAAAGGGAAACCAAATTAATGTCTGATGTAGAAAGCATTATGAATTCTCTTAACTCATTGGTAATAATGGATGGGACTTTAGGTCATTCTTTCCTTGGAGAAAGGGTGATTGTATTTTATATGCTTAATGAAAAGAAACGGAATACTTGGTGCTCAATATAGAGAGTTTACATTGATTGCATTACAGTTCGCTAAACATTTGATTCTTCCTGCCTTTTTTGGTCCCTTCCCTATAAGTGGATTTTACATCCCCACCTCCTTCACATCTGGCTTGAACTTGTGGCTTGCTTCCACCAATGAAATGTGAGCAGAAATGATGTGTGTCACTCTTGAGCAGAAGCTTTCAAACCAGATCTTGATTTAATGTTTTATTCTCTTTGCCAAGAGGCTGACAATCCCCTGTGTCCTAGAGCTAAGGAAAGAGATGCAACATTTAAGCCAAGCAACTATGTGCATGGAGCATAAGCAACTAATGAATCTGGTTTCTGTAAACGGCTGACATCTGTAGTTAGTTCTTTTTTCAATCTAATCCACCCATCTTGATTGCTACATGGTCATATATTATTGATATTTTCATTCCCTTATCCTCCCCCCACTCTGATATTCAAATATCACTAAATTATTGATAATCGTGGTGATCATCTTTTCCTAACACTAATTTTGTTTGGACATTAAAGCAGAATTTATCATTTTTCTCAATGCCCTTTATCATCCTCTGAAATTAAACTTTTTAAAACACAAGGAGTGTTTTATTTAATAATCACCAATCAAATAAATTTGCCTGGAATAGACTTTAAAATTACAGTATCAGACCATAAGATAAAAACCAACAGTACATTTTAAGTCACACTGAAAATGAAGAACTTAATTTTCTCCACAAGTTTCAATGTTTTAGTAATTAATTCTATACATTTTATATAAATATAAATATTTAATAAATAGAAAAAATGAATAGCATAAGATTAATTTAAAATTATTTACAGATGATGATTTTATGGAGTTTCTACTTATATAAACTTGTCACCCTTCACAACTTTCTAATTTTATTTATATGGCCCATCAGATTACTGTGATCTGCTCACTTCTTAGAAGAGAACAAGAGAGCTGAACCATTTTTGTACCTGTATGGTACAAATATCAATCAACCCTTTGCACTTGGTGTTTCTGAAGCATCTCCTGCCCACATTGATTCTTTTCCATGAAATTAAACTTTCATATTAGTTAACTTTTAAAATTGGTTTTGTAATCATGTAAGTTGGTGTCCTGGCTCTATCTCTTGGGTGATCCTTGCCACTATGGCTTCTAACTGCCAGCACCCATGTCTCTGCCTGAGGCTTTTCTCTGAGCTGCTTGAAATTCAGAGCTATTAAGATCCCTGGAAGTAGTCTTCTCATTACGATGGATTTGTTGGTAGACAGCCATTCCAGTTTGGGTGGAATGACACCGAGGGATGTTGTCAACCATCTCCCAAAGGTCTCTGCAATCTGAATCTCTAGGTGATCCAGGGAGCTAGTCATCCACTTGCTAGCATACCTTTATTATTTCTTACTCCACTTCCACTTTCTGTGATCACCACCCAAAGGTATCATTTGTCTTCAAATCCTTATCTCAAAGTCGGCTTCCAAGAGAGCTCATCTTAAGACATATACACACATATACACAGCACACTTTCTCCTCTCTTTCTCTCTCTCACCCGCACACCCCCCCCACACCCCCATGCATGAATTGTAAATGGTTTTAAAATTTCCAACCTGATATAGAAGTTGAAAGAAAAGAGAATTTTCCTAATGTCTTATCCTAAACACTGAATCTTTCATTTTAACATTTCAAAGGATTTAATATATCTTAGATTTTTAAACTCATCAAATGATGAAATTTTGGTAAAGGTGCGTTTTTATAAACCAGATGCTTTAAGCATGTATGTCTGTTGTATGTATTAATACATAAAATGTCTATTTTGGAGTTCCATGAATTGAGTACTGCAAGATTAGATGCGATCATTGCTATTCCTTTGAAATACTCTGTAGTTGAGCAGTTGAGCAGTGACGAAAGACTTTCAGAAACAAATGCTTTCTCAAATGAAGTGACAGCCCTTGATTATTTTCTAAGCTTTCCATTTGGAAAAGTTATATTTCAATTTGCTATGTCCAAAATAAATCACTGTAGACAGCTGAAAGCACTGTAACACTTAAAAAGTATAAGTCCTATGGATGGTCTACAAAGTTAGATGTTGGGTCTCAAAAATATACAGAAAAGTATATAAAGAATAATTTTGTAGCTATATCATGTGCTAAGTAATCATTTAGCAAATCATGTAAACATAATGGTTGACATTCACGTGAACCTGAATTTTATTCAGTCTCTTCATCGTTCTTACCTTTCGTCCCAAACCCCGCCCCCCATTATGTGATGTGTGTGAAAGTTTAATCGGGAAAAAATGTCTCTAATTGGAGATCAAACACTACATAAAGGCTGGTCTTCCTCCTGTATATCTTTCATTGAACCTGTAAACTTTGGATAGGGAAAAGAATGTTACATAGCTAATGTACTTATACTAACTACTACCTTTGATTTTCTGAATTTGACAAAACCAAAAAGCAATAAAAAACTTTTTTTGCCTCCTCTCAGTATCATGTCAAATACCTGCTAAAGCCAAAAACAGGGCAGGTAGCTGATCTAACTGTATGTTGATAAAATTTGTGCTCTTGATATTTTTCTGATCTTATTTTCAAAATGATTTTGCTTTGTATGATTAATTTACTCTTGGTTCACACATATTCTTTTATTTTCCTTGAAATTAAGGAAATATAATATTTTGGAAGTATATAATATAAGGAAGTATAATATTTTGGATTCACAGTTGTTCTAGTCTGCTAGCTGCCAGAATACAACACACCAGAGATGGATTGGCTTTTAATGAAAGGGGACTTATTTCATTAGTTCTTCAGAGGAAAGGCAGCTAACTTTCAACTGAGGTTCTTTCTTACATGGGAGGGCACAGAGTGATCTCTGCTGACCTTCTCTCCAGGCTTCTCGGTTCCAACAACTTTCCGCAGGGTGATTCCTTTCTGCATCTCCAAAGGCCTGGGCTGAGCTGCGAGTGCTGAGATGAGGTATGCTGAGCTGCTTGGGCTGTGCTACGTTAAGCTCTCTTATTTAAGCACCAGCCAATCAAATCAAACATCATTCACTGCAGCAGGCACACCTCCTAGCAGGCTGCAGATGTAATCAGCAACAGATGAGGTTCACCTGCCATTGGCTTATGTCCACAGCAATTGAACTAGGCACCTACACCTACCTGGCCAGGTTGACACCTGAGCTTAACTACCACATGTCCACCCCTTGTCAACTTGGCAACTACAACGCATTACCTTAAACAATATTAAAGTGCAAACAAATTCTCTTCTACCTGTGGACCTGTGAACTCAAAACAAGTTATCTGGTGCCAATATGCAAAGGAGGACATTCACAGGATACAGGTTTTTATTTCCACGGGGAGAAACTGGAAGGAACGCAGGAGTCACAAGACCCAAACAATTCTGATACCCTGCAGGGCAAACACATTTGGATTTTAAGGTCTGAAAATCATTTATCCTTCAGCTTTAGAAAGCAGCAGTCCCACCCTTTCCAAGGGCCTATACAGTGGCCGGCCTCTTTCTGCATCAACCTCAGAGGACATTGAAGAAACCACATTTTTCTTGGCTCCATCCTCTCCAGGCATTGTGGCCACAACTGGGCTCTTTGCCATTTCTGGGGCACATGCTCAACCCTTCTATTTGGTGGTCTCCCCAGTCCCCAAGGAGCATGCTATGCCTTCTCCAAGGCCTGAGGCTGCACAACTCTTCCACTGCAACGAGGTGGGGGACTGATACTCTCCATGTATATGAATGGGTCCACTCTCCTGGCCTAGGTTTCTTGGCTTCACACCCGAACGTCCATGGTTCTCATTCTGCAAACTCCAATTTGTCCCTTTTGGGTCCCCCTTTGTCCAGTTTGGTAGTTATTTCTTTTATACCAACAGTCTCTTCAAGCCCTCCAGGACTTCTTCATCATTCCCTTCAGAGTTCCTCCAAAATCTCCCCCTTATCCATAACAAAAAAACTGGTCCAACATGTCTGGTGTTTGCAAACTGCAGCATCATCCCACTTCTCCAGTATCAGATCTGTTCTAGTTTGCTAGCTGCTGGAATGCAGCACACCAGAGATGAATTGGCTTTCAAAAAAGGGGGATTTATTTAGTTAACCCACATTCTTCAGAGGAAAGGCAGCTAACTTCCACCTGCCATTGGCTTATGTCCATAGCAATAGTACTAGGCACCTTCACCTGACCAAATTGACACCTGAACCTAACTACCACAGCAGTGTGTAGTCATAACAGAAAGTACTTAGCCAGGGTTTGGTGAGGTTTAATTTTATTTCCAAATTGTAAACAATTCCTAAAGAATGGGTCTTCTTGTTTCCAATGGTAACCAAGGCTCTAATGAGGTCTTTACTGCTTTTTTTTTTTAATTTCATGTTAACTTTCTAACAAACTCTGGAATTTTTTATTAGGAATTGAAAAGTATTTTATAAATTTTCCACCCTTTTCTCTATTAAAAAATAGTATATAGAAATATTTCCTTAATACATTTTCTTTTCTAATGCCAGGAATGTCCTTTTTTTTCATTGTTTTGTCACTGTTATACAAATATGTATCAGTGTGAATCATATTTTCCTAATTCACTTTATTAATAAAATGCCTACTTTTGCTCCCTTATTTATTCAGACAAAATTCAAGGTCACTTTAGATTTTCCTAAATCTCTTTAGGACTTAAATTATAACCATATGTACCCCCTATGCTCTCTTAAGAAGGATTTATCTTTTTATAGCTTTTCTGTCTGCAGAACCTTGTACCATATCTTAATTTATTCAAACACTTCTTTGTGTCATGCAGTAAACTTTGTCATTTTCTAGAAAAATACAGTTATTACAATTACACTGTCATGTGCAAAGACAAATTATCTTTATACTAGTAGAGGAATTTCCACTAAATAAAAAGTGTATGGAAGCACAGTGAGTGAAAAGTTCAGTGATAACTTGTATTTTGTCTCATGATAAAGAGTAGTCCTGTCCTTGTGAAAGAATAGAAGGGAACACTTGTTCCTTTTCTGCTGCCTTCTTATGCAGGCAAGAGACACTCAAGATCATGAATCACAATAAAGTTAACCATGGAATATTTATAAAGGAGCCCCATAAACAAAAGAGCAGGAAGCAAAGTGATGGAAAATATCAGTGGTACATTGTACTTTGTCATGACATTAGGATAATGACCCAGTGGTTTCAATCCTATCCCTATGGTAGTTACACTCTATGTGAGATTGACCCATTTTTCTATGTTTAATCAGAACTGAACCTCTCTCCTAAGAATTTATAGCATAGACACAAACTATTTGCCACTAATCACATTTATCCTACCAAACTTGCATGCATTGAACACATCTTAACAATCTCTTCAAAGTAAAAGTGGTTTGCAGTGATAAGTATCAATCAATTCCATTACCCATTTAGGGTAGATGCTAAGAACAAGTTCTTTTGTGTTATTTAGAATCAGCATTCAACAAGTGACACAATTTTTATGCAGTGATTTCTCAGATTATTGCAAGCATCTCATATTCAATCTATTACAATAATTTGAAATTTGTATTTCTGAGAAAGACACACATAGCTCTTGCAGGGACTTCCTTGAAAATAGTCATGATTACCTGTCATGAGTTTTTGGTTCCTTAGGAGAAAGTCATTAAATATATTGTGAATAAAAAACAACGCTGGCTTATGAACAGATATGATGAGGGGTAATGCAAAACTACTTTTACCATATTTTTTCTTTCCTTTAAAATCAGCATTCGTTAACATTGTATATGAAATTTAATGACATAAATAATTTTATGTACTTATAATTAATATCTTTAAGAGTATAGTATCAACATGTTCCATATTATTAAGTGATCTTTAGCACACAATTATTTAATTTCTCTGATGTTCCAAATATTGATCTGCAGACATGAACACCTTCTAAATTGCTAATGCTTTAGTTTTTGACTCTCAGCTAGCCATTAACAGTTTGATAACTCACTACTTTCTTTAATTCAGAAAGTTTAATAAATGAACACAAGTCTTGCATCCTGAATTTTCTTTATCTTCTTCATTCCTTATATCATTGGTTTTCAAATTTTACAGTAAGTCATCAATAAGTACTGAGCAAATATCTGTGTAATAAGACTCAGAAAATTGCATTGAATAGACATCCTAAGAAAGTAGTATCTGATCTTTCCTGCTCCGACCTTAGAAACATCACCCTAACTACTGTTAAAATATTAGTTAGAACAAACGGAGAATTCACTTAATAAGTGGCACAGACTTTTCATCATATAGCTCCTGGGTCTCAAGAGGCCAGGATGCAGAAACCCTATGCTAAAATGCTATGCCTGAACCTGACACTTTTAGTATATCATGGGTCAAAGCAATCTCGGACTTTGCCCAGGTTCAAAAGAACTGAAGCATGTGCTACAATTGTTAATGAAAAAAGAGGGAAGGTACATGGTCAAAGAGCAGGAAGGAAGGGAGTTAGAGCTGCAGCCACACTTACAAAATTCAATCTGCCACACAATGTACTTAAAATGACTTTACACCTGAACTGTATGCCCATGTTCAATGTCCATTTGAATTTAATTGTTAAACATTTTCTTGAGAAAATATTTACTAATGACATGTTTTGATTCACAAAGTGTGAATTATTTTGATCATCATGGTTAAACAACCAAAAAAGGGACTAACTGAAAGAACACTATAGTGTCAGAGAAATAGGACCGATTAAAAGAACACTATAGTGTCAGAGATATTTGTTAAATAAGAAAACAAACAAAATTACCACTGACTTTTAATTTGCATACCTGTTGCGAAGTCTATCTCCTCCAGTTTCCCCTTTAGTTTTGCTTGCTTGCTTTTGTTGTGAATTGTTGATGAAAGTCTTTAAGATATTTTCTTTATCCTTGCTATTGAGGAATATTCATAACGATTTTGGGAGAGAAACTTTATAGCTAACTATACTGGGTAATCACTGGGCTTTTTCCATATGAAGGTCTTGAAATTCAAGGAAATGGGATAGACTTTCATTGATGAGTTTCTCCTCTTCAATTTCTGTGTTTTTCTCTTTCTATACTACATGTTATTCAGTTGTTGAAATGTCAACATTGATAGATTATCTTTGGCTCTTTTATCCCTCACAACATTTAATCTTTGTCATTTGGTTCTGTGTTCTGGAAAATTTTCTCACTATATTGGTCAAGTTTCTCATTTTTTTCATGTTACTCTAAGTTGTATTTTTAAACTTTAAGAGTCCTTTCATATGCCTCTATTTCTTTTGTCTCCATTTTAGTTGTATTTATTTCTAATTTTACTGGTTCCTTTTTTTCCTATTTTTTATGTACATTATCTTGATTCTGTCTTATTTTTTGCAACTTTTCTTTTTAACTTAGTGATTATAATGCATATTTTTTGGGTTTTGTTCAGTGATATGACAAACCTTGGTAGTCTGTGCATTAAAACCAAGAAGAATTTAAAGCCAACTAGATTTTTTTCTATATATGGTATTTTTTAAATTTATGCAAGAGATTTCTTCTCACACCAAAATGTAGCAACAGATATTGAATATATACACTCAAATGAACAAGCAAAATAAAATTTAAAGAGATGAGTATGTGAACAATGGTTTTCTGTGCACTGAACATCAGGCAATGAAAGACAGTGAGAGAAGCTAAATACATGAGTATGACCTATGATTGCTGGAGCTTACTGCATGGGGAGAATCCCCAGGCCACAGCATGCGGTCTGAGAAACCATGTGGAGCTCTGAAAACTCACTGATTTGGGAAGATAGTTTTGGGAGTCTGAAGAGGTCATGGCATATTTAATTCAGCTGAATTAAAGAAGTTTCAAATAAATGGAGAGACATACCAGGCTTTTTTTTTTTTTTATCAATATGATAAAGCTACACATCCTCTCTAAGTTCATCTTTTGGTTCTGCAGAATTGTGGATATTAATAAGCTGATTCTAAATTTCATTTGGAAATGCAAAAGATGTATAATAGCCAAAACAACTTTGAAGATAAAGATCAGAGTTGGAAGACTTACCCGTAGTTAAAAAATATTATATCACCACCATAATCAAGATAGTATGGTACTGGCAGAGGGATAGATACACAAACCAATGGAACAAAATTAAATTCATAAATAGATTGAAACAAATTCCATAAAGATTGATTATTTCATCAAACTGTATTAGAACAATTGGATATGTACATTCATAGAAATAAAGTTGCATGCATGCTTTGCAGTAAAAAAAGAAATTTAAAATGTATCATAGGCCTAAAAGTAAAAATAAAATGTTAATTTTTTTAGAAGAATAAATAAGATAGATATTCTGAATTTGGGTTAGGCAAAGATTTTATGTGAAACTAAAAGTAGAGTCAATTAAAGAAAACTGACTTCATCATAAAATCATAAGCTGAACTTCATCAAAATTAAGAACTGTAGCATTTAAAACAGTGTTGAGAGAATGAAAACAGTCTGCAACCTGGTTGAACATATATGCACTATACAAATCTGATTAAAAACTTGTATCCAAAATATATAAAACTATCTCAAAATTCAGTAAGAAACAAGTACACTTGCATGGGGAAAAGTTTGAACAAATAACACACTTAATTTTAGGGATGAAATACATGTTGTTGCTTTTTTTTTTATTCTGGTGATGGTTTCACAGGTAAATACATATAGTCAAAATACATTCACTTATATACTTCATATATGTACAGGTTATTGTAGTTCAAACATACTTCAAATAGATGTTTAAAATATCGAGGCAAGCATATTCCAACACTGTACAGCCCAGTATATTAGCTACTATCCATCCATGTTTAGTTAAAATTAAAAGTTAAGTTAATTAAAATAAAATACATTAACAATTCAGCTCCTCAGTAGCACTAAGGAGCAAAATAAGATGTGGTTAGTGCTGAATATTTTGGACACCACATATATAGAACATTTTCATGATTACAGAAAGCTCTACCTGACAGAGCTATGCCAAGAGATCTTAAAACCCTCCAAATCTAATGCCCGTGTATTGTTCCTAACCAAAAGCACAATTTTAGAGGATTCTTATGTAGTTTCTATTCTCCAGACTCCTTGGCTTAAGAACTACTCATTTAAATAATAAAATATAAAACATACTTAAAGATCATACAATATAATTTTGTAATAAAAAACAATATTCCAAATATGCATAGTTTTCTTTATCAATGAAAATATAAAACTGAATTCATAAATGGTTAGGATTAAAAAATATTTCAGTCAGGACTCAGAAAGCATGTGATGGTTTAGAGCTACATGACCCAGAAAAACATGTTCTTAAACTTAATCCATCTCTGTGGATTGAGCCCTCGTAAATAGTAACTCTTGATGGGGTTATGCAAATTAAGGTGTGGCTGAGCTGAATCAGGACAGGTCTTAATCCTATTAGTGAAGACCCTATTGTGAAGGACAGAGAGAGAGAGAAAGCCACAGAGAGCAACAAGAAACTGGAATTCAACAGAAGTGAGAAGCCAAAAGAGACTTTGTGTATGTGACAGAAAAAACTACAGACCAAGGATAAGCAGCAGCCAACCCCAGAATGTCACAGTCCTCTTGGAGAAAGCCTAACCTTGATAACATGTTGATTTTGTACTTCGCCTAGTTTTAAAACCATGGGTCAATAAATTTCCATTGATTGAGCCAACCCACTGTATCTCATTTGCTTTAGCAGCCAAGAAACTAAAACAAAACCTTTAAAGCTTAGTCATATCTGAAGGCCTGGGGTTTACAGATCAGGAAGACTGCCACAGACAAACTCAGGAATTCACCTTGCAATACCCAAGTTGGTGCCTATGGGAAACTCCTAGCCATTTAGCTCAATCTCTGGTAGTAATAACAGTGGTTACCAAAGTTTCGGATTATTCAGAATGACTGGAAAGCTCTAGCCAGCTCTTTCACTTCACAACAGTGATGGTGATAATCCTCTTCTGAGGATCCGCTGAAAAAGCTTGGGACATCATTATTTCCCACACATCTGGCTCTAACTGTAGCCTTCCTTTCTGCTTTCCAAATGTTGCACAAATTTACTGGGATGAAAAGCTTTATCTGAATCATGAAATAAAGGAGATGCCGACACATGTAGATTCTGTTTTTGAAGTTGAGGTGCAGTGATGACTTTATGAGGCAGTTGTGTTATACCATTAGAACCATAGATATCCTGACACACACACAAAATAAATATTTCCCTGGGATGCCCAAGCTTCCAAATGTCTATTTCTTCACATAGATCTACTTCTTTAAATATATTGCAGCCCTTTAAAGTATTTAATCCAAATATCTGAAAAGCGAGTGAAAAGGATACATATGTATCTCTATATTGATTCAATGAAAGACATATATTGATGAAATTAATGAATTGTAGTAAAGTACATAACATGACCAAATTATTGACACAATCTTTAATAAAAGGAGCCAGATTCAAGGAATAAATAAATCATCAAAACTAATCTATAGATTCAGGTCCCAAAATATTTTGTACCTTTCTTTAGTAAGGAGCAAGGATAAAGAATTCAAATGGGGCTTGCAGGAGTCATCTACATGCTAGTTTTATCCTATTGATTGACATGCATAATGGTTGCAAAGGTGTGTTTATTTTTTTTAAGTTGTTGAACTGAATATATGCATTTGTGTTCTACCATATGCATAAGTCAATATAAATGGTCAAAAATACATAATCAACAGAAAATCTTTAAAGAGATGTCTCCACAGTGTTTGCTACATGCTTATTTTATTGAGTTATCCCTTACCATTATCATGCATTTTTCATATACAGTATAGCAAATCAATTGATTGGTATAAAACAGCATTTTTGGTATAAAATCATTAGTAAATTAGAATGTAGTCAGGTACTACTTCATTTTTTACTTAATATCTTTGGTGGACAACAGTTTTAATTTTGCGAAGTCAAGTGTATCAATGATCTATATTGTCATTCATTCTTTGGGTGTTATATCTAAGAATCCACTGACAAATCCTAGGTCATGATGATTTGCCCTTATTCTATCTTTTCATAGCTTTATGTTCATACTTCTTATATTTAGGCCCTTGATTGATTTTCTGTTAATTTTTTATGCATGAATTTGGGATCAGACTTCACTCTTTTATATAGGAATATCTAGTTTTCTCAATACCTTTCTTGAAGAGGTTATTCTTTCCTCATGGCATCATGTACTTGGCACCCTTGTCAAAACTACATTGGTCATGAATACTTGAGTCTATTCTAGATTTTCACTTCTATTCCATTGGTCTGTTTGTCTGTCATTATGATAGTATCACATTGACTTGTTTATTGTGGCTTTGTAGTAACTCTTGAAATAATGACATAGTTTCTGCTAATCAGGGACCCTTGAAGTTCTGTATGAATTCAAGGACTGGCTTTCTATTTCTGCAAAAAGGTGCTGGGATTTTGGTAGGGATTGTTTTGAATCAATAGATAACTTTGGCTAGTATTAACAGCGTTAAACATTAATTCTCTCAATCCATGACTGATGGAGTATCTTTCCATTTATTTATAATAAGTAATTTTGAGCTTAAAAAGGCTACCGCGTTAAGCCTCTAACTCTTTGGTTGGTTTTCAGAAAGATCTTGCTAGTAAGTCTCCTATGTGCCATGCCCATCTTTGCAAATAGACTCTCATAATTGAATCTGCATCTGATAATCTTAATTTTAGTATAGAATCAATTACATTCTGTTCCCTGATTGCTATATTGAGAGTTGGTGAAGTTCTAAGGACGTATATCTGAAAAAACAGACTATTTATCTCCTTTTGCTTGGTCACTAACTCCCTACAAAATGTTCATACTGCTAATATGAATTTTCATAACATAATTTCTCATAATTTACATTCTTGGATGCTAAATAGGAATACTCTGATCTATTTCATGATTACTACTTTATATCCTTATCTTGCACAACAGACAATTTGAAGTTAATTCTTTAATTCTGACTCAATTTGTATTCACTGAGAACACTGATTTTCTAGATATGACTTAACACTTGCTACCACAGAGGATCTTGGAAAACAGTTCAACTGTATCTATTAAACCATAATTGGCTCATTTTCATACATCCAAGATAAAATACAGGGGCACCTAGCACATATTTCGTGGCACATCATAAATAAATATGATTTTACTTAATTTTTTAAAAAGGCAAAAATAAGTAATCTATTTACTGTCATTTTCAAAGAATGATGACTTATCCCATTATACATATATGATGCTTAAAATGCACAATATTGTTAGTGATAAGATTTATAGGCACGTGAATTCTTAAATAAATTCCCCCACTATTAATTATAAGATAATAGCTTTTGAAAAAGGTGTTTAAAAAGATAATATGTTTTTCTTTTGTTTAATTTCTATGGTTCTACTCAATGGATCTATCCTGTCTTTAAGAAGTCAATTAAAACTTTCCATGAAATACACTTTGACTATTGAATGGTAGGAATCACATTGAGAGAAAATTCAGGATACTTATCCAAGACATGACTCATCAGAATTTATATATGCAAAGATTTTATTGACCTCAGAGTCAATTGAACTTCAGGCAGAAAATTTGGTTGAGCAAACGCAGCTGAATCAGGACCTGGATGAATTAATTTACTGCCTATCTGAAATATAGATGGGCAATGTTCCAAAAATGAATAAATCAATTGAAAAGAATGTGGTTTCTAAATGTAAAACTATGTCAAAGGATGTGGAAATGTTTTATCTTAGAATAAATGTATTCAATGACTAAATGAAACTGTATGTTTCAAGTTTAAATTAATGATTTGGTTTCTTGATATTATTTCAGAGTTTGATTAGATAAATTTGGGAACATGTCTCTAGTTTGACAGAAAAAAATGGCAAATACAAAATAAAGCCAGGAAACATTCTAAGAGCAGGATTGAAAACAAGTGAAGAACTTGACAGAGAACAGCATATAAGAAAGGATGTGAGTGTTTAAACTGACACACAAGGTAGACTGGGTTATTGGAGGATAATAGCCAATAAGAGCTGACATTTATTAAGAAGTTAAATTGAATCATACACTTTTGAAGAGCTTTATTTGCATTGACTCTTTAATCTACTCACACTGACCTTATAAATTAGGTGCTATTAATATCCCCAACTGAAAAATGAATTAAATGTATCAAGAGAAGTTATGTAAGTTGTCCAAGGTCATATAAAAAGTGTCAGTCAGAATTTAATTCCAAATCTTATTTCTCCTGAGCTCATATTCTTAAGATTACATACTATTTCTGTTTGGCAGTTGATGTATTGGAGAACTGGGCTAATATTAATCATGATTCTGTATATTTAAATATATTTTCAAAATTCCATTTCAGTAAAAGAAATTGGCCTGTAGGAAGAAAAGAATAATAATAAAAAAAAGGTTGGCTACTATTTATTTCCTGATAGAGAAGTATTATAGATTGAGATATGTGCCCCCCAAAAAAACATGTTCAAATCTTAAACCCCAGTCCTGTCAATGTGATCTCATTTGGAAATAAGATGAGGTCAAACTAGTTTGGGTTGGATCCTAATCCGATATGACTGTGTCGTTACAAGAAGAGAGCATCTGGAAATGCAGAGAGAGACAAAGGAGAAAGTGCCATGTAACTCAGGCAGAGATTGAAGCCCAGGGATTGAAAACCACCTGAAGCCAGGAGAGAAACCAGAGCTGCTTCCTTAGAGACATCAGAGGGAGCATGCTCCTGTTGATGGAACTTACTTTGGAACCTCTTGCCTCCAATATTGTGACGGTCAATTTATGTTATTTTCACTGCCCCGGTTTATGGTATTTTATAATGGCAGCCCCGGGAAACTAAGATAGAAAGTCAGAGGGAAAGAATGACCTAGAGAAGAGTTCAGGTAAGTATTTTAGTGATTTAGACCAGACCTACTAGTGTACACGCTAATGGAATTTACTAGTGCACAGGAGAGTATCAATTTATAAAATCACTTTATTGGGATATAGTCAATCTCTTGGGATTATAAATAAATCTTGCATTTAAATATTTATAGGAGGCAGTGCAATGGTGGCTCAGTGGTAGAATTCTTGCCTGCCATGCCAGAGACCTGGGTTTGATTCCCTCTGCCCATGCAAAAAAAAAAAAAAAAAATTATATATATATATATATGAGATATCTGGTTGGAGAACGGTGCATAGTCACATTAAAGGTGTAGAAAACAAAAATGTTTCAGCACAAAAGAAGCTCTCTTTGTTATCAGTGTTTCCAAATATATCTCTATTATTGTGAAACCAAAATGTGTCCTGTTGGAGAAAAAACGGAAAGACACTTGTATAAATATTATCTGACAGGTTTCATGCTTCACCATGAAAACAATGTTTTGTATATCCCTGGAGTCATCCACTATCTTTATATCATTAGAAAAATTGGGGGTCGAGTAACATCTATGATTCATGTAATCCATTTTAACAATGTGACCCCATGTACTAATTATTGACAGAAATGGAATTGTTTAGACACATGAATAATGGTCTGTAAAGCAATACTTAATAAAAATGGAAGGAATGAAAAGAATAATAATGATTCTTATATAGCTCTCTCTATATTTTTTGAATGAGACAGTGAAAATATTGAGGCAGGCTAAGAGAAGTTATTACCAATGGAATCTTGAGGAACTTTTACACCTAATAACTTGCCAAATGAATAGGTTCTGAATATTAACTGAAAAGCATGCTGGTTTGAAATGATGTACCCCAGAAAAGCCATGCTTTTTGGTCCAATTTTGTGGGGGCAGATATATTATGTGTGGGATCTTTTGATTAGTCTGGTTCCATGGAGATGTGACCTACCCAATTGTGGGTGGGACCTTTTGATTAGATTATTTCCACAGAGATGCGGCCTCACCCATTCAATGTGGGTCTTAATTAGTTCACTGGAATCCCTAAAAGAGAAAGAGAGCTCAAAGCTGACACAGAGGGCAGAAAGATGAAACTAAGAGACACAAACATTTGAAGATGCAGGAGGGTTCACTAGAAAACACCAAAAACTGAGAGAGCCTTTGAAACCAGAAGCCAGAAGAGAAGAACAGCTGACCTCACCATGTGCCTTCCCAAGCAGCAGAGAAACCTGAACGTGATTGGCCTTTTTTGAGTGAACTCTCCTTTTATCAATGCTCTAATTTGGACATTTTTATGGACTTAGAACTGTAAATTTGTAACTCAATAAATCCCCTTTGTAAAAGCTAATCCATTTCTGGATTAGTCCATATTGAATTCTGTCAGCTTTAGCAAACAGAAGTAATGTGAGTAAACATGCTTTTTTGTTTTTTGTTAGCTGCTCCGGTGAAATCTAGAATAGGTGGAAAAGATGAGTGATTTCTCTCACATGCCTTCTTAAGCTTCAAGGGTCATCTGACAGACATCACCTTTATTCACAAAATAATTATGTTACTATTGCTGATAACCTGCAGAAATTTATAAGTGTGAGGCATTGAAAGGTGTTCTGGTTTGCTAAAGCTGTTGATATGTATACCAGAAATGGATTGGCTTTTATAAAGAGAGATTTGTTAAGTTACAAGTTTACGGTCCAGAAGTCATGAATATGACCTAATTAAGACATCAACAAGAGGAAACATCATTTAAGAAAGGCCAATCATGTCCAGGATTCCTTTGTCACATGAGAAGGCACATGGTGACGTCCACTGTTCTTCTCTCCTGGCTTCTGGTTTTAAATGTCTATCTCAACTCCTGTGGGCTTTCTGGTATCTCCTGGGGAAGTTCCCTTCTGCACCTGAAGATGTCCATATCTTGGGGTCTGCTCTGTATCAGCTCTGAGCTCTTTCTCACCCCATGAGCTCTTTTAAGGAGTCCAGTAAACTAATTAAGACCCACCTTGAATGGGTGAGGTCATATCTCCATCTAATCCAAAGGTCTCACCTGCAATTGGGTGGGTCTCATCTTCATGGAAACAACCTAATAAGAAGGTCCCATCCAAATAATAGTTTACCTCCACAACATTGGGTTAAGATTAAAAGAACATGGCTTTTCATGGGTGCAAAATAATTGCAACCAGCACAGCCCTGTGACAACAAAATTCAAAGATTACTATGTTATAAATCAGGCATACATTGCAGAAGCTTGATAAATCCCTGCTTATATGGATTTTAAGATTAAGGTATTAGAACGCACATAACTAATTCTATATATTGTTAAATAGAAGGGATTAATTTGGTTTATTACCATTATCAGCTGTATTAGTTTACCAGGTCTTCTAAGACAAATACAACAGAATTAGTTGGCTTAAACAACAGGAATTTCACAGTCTTGAAAACTAAAAGTCCAAAGTCAAGGTATTATAAGGTCATGTTTTCCCTGAAGTCTGTAGCATGCTGGTGGTGGCTTCTGTCACATGTGATATGTCTCTTTCTTTCTCTTCCTCTGGTTTCTTCTCCTCCATTCAGTGTCTCTTTAGAAGTAATCCAATCACAATGGATTCAGACCAAGCCTCTTTTTGTTCAGCATCATCTTAACTAATAACACCTTAAGAGATCCTATTTGGTGAGAATGGGGAGAAATTCAACTTCCCCAAGTTGAATTCTTGATATTCTCACAAGCAGTGTGGCCAACCAAAGCTATAGCCTGAGCCCCCAGTCTTGGGATTTGTTCATATGAAACTTAACCCCACAAAAGATAGGTCAAGTGCACTTAAAATTTAGGCCTAAAGTCACCCCAAGAAAGCCTCTTTTGTTGCTCATCTGTGGCCTTTCTCTCCAGCCAACACGATGAACAGTCTCACCACCCTCCCCCTGTCTATGACTCCCAGCGGTGTGGAACTTCCTGGCAACATAGGACAGAGATCTTGGAATGAGCTGAGACTCAGCATCAAGGTATTGAGAAAAACCCTAGAATGAGCTGAGACTTAGCATCAAGGGATTGAGAAAACCTTCTCGACCAAAAGGGGGAAGAGTGAAATGAGACAAGTGTCAATGGCTGAGAGATTCCAAACAGAGTCCAGAGGTTATCCTGGAGGTTATTCTTATGCATCAAGTAGATATCATCTTGTTATTCAAGATGTAATGGAGAGGCTGGAGGGAACTACCTGGAAATGTAGAGCTGTGTTCCAGTAGCCATATTTCTTGAGGATGATTGAAAAAAAAAGATCCTATTTACAAATGATTCACACCCACAGGACTGGAGGCTAGGATACGAACACATCTATTGTAGGGTACACATTTCAAATGTCAAACCCACTAAAGCCCAGAAGCTGTATGTTTTTATTAGTGAGGATGATGTGACAGATTATGCAATGAGCAAAGTTAGTATTTGCATTTCCACCCTGAGAAGGATGACAGTTTCCCAACGATCAACAATAAATTAAATATTCCTTCTGAAGAAGTAGAAAAATTATGAATACAGATGTCGTGGTCAGGTTCATGTGTCAACTTGGCCAAGTGGTGGTACCTGTTTCTCTGGTTGGGCAAGTGCTGGCATGTCTGTTAAAATGAGGACATTTCCTAGAATCAAATCATGGTCACGTCAGCTGCATCCACAGCTGCTTCCATGTGTAATCAGCCAAGGGGAGTGTCTTCTGCAATGAGTGATGTTCCATCTAATCACTGGAAGCCTTTTAAGGAGGATTCAGAAGAGACAGGCTCTCTTCCTGCTTCAACTGGAGAGCCTCTCCTGTGGAGTTCATCCAGACCCTCCATAGGAATCCTCGGCTTCACAGCCTGCTCTGCAGATATTGGACTCTGCATTCCCACAGTCATGTGAGATGCTTTTATAAATTTTATATTTGCAAGTGTTCCCTGTTGATTCTGTTTCTCTAGAGAACCCTAACTAATACAACAGACAATCCTAGACAGGTAGTATGATGACCAGAGAGACAAATCTCATTAAAAACAGCATTGATAAAAACTATGTGAGGTACAACATAAAAGAGGCCTCTAATCTTGGGAGACCTGTGTAACCTTATAGGGTAGCCCTAATTAATCAATTAATATTTGCTGTTCCAGTTTCCATACTTAAGACTGAATGAGGGGAAATATTTGTGCTGCCTAAAAGACATAACAGAAAAGTATAAAAACAAATGAAGAAATTGACACAGGAAAAAATATGCACTTTACCTGAGGGTGTTGTTTGGATAGATTTTAAGGAAAGGGAGGGAAAGGGCACTACTGGTAGGTTGTCACTGTAAGTCGTGCATTATATATGCTTGGGTGAGTGAGAAAATCACTTTAGCTCTGTCCACACCACTCAAAATGCCCTGTTGAATTGACCCCAGAATCATTCAAATTCTGGTTGGAAAAATTCAATTTTAATTATGAGTTTGAATATGGGGATGGTTTTATACCACCAATCAAAGCCATACAATATGAAAAAATATTGACTGAAGGAGCAAACTCTTCTTGCTGGAACACAAGAGAATAGATTTTTCAAAAACTTTGTGGTAGTATGGATGACCTGTCCCAATCCATTTTGGTTTTACCAGACTAGAGCACTCAGTATACAGTGACTCCCACTTGGAGAAAAATGAACATAGTAAAAGTCAAAAGACAAAACTTAGAAGTAACAGATATGCTGTTTTACCATCACTTCCTTGTACTGAAAGGGAAGCAACTAAATAAAATACATCTAAAGGCTTACATTTTCCAATTGTCTATCAGTTGAGCTCTCCAGCTTACATTTCTCCAGATCAAGATAAAAATGCATTGCTTTTAATATACAAAACTGACAAGGAAACATAATAGCACAAGCACATATTATATTCTTTTAAAATCATGCTCAGAGTAGTTGTCTCATTGAATATTGGAATTTACAATGAAAACATTTTTACCTAAAAATAGTTAGATGTAAAAGATAGAATGACTAAGTTTTTTTTATTAAATTGTTTCTACATTCAATGGTTTCTAGGATTTGCAGGTGGAAATAATGGTAGGACTTGATGCAATCACATTACTTTTTAACTTTTCCATTTTTTCCTTTGTCTTGCTTATCTTGATGTCTAGGGCCACGACTTAAATTTCATGTTAAGTGGAAGGAGAAAAATACAGAAATGATGACATCCATGCACAATGTTTGAGAGTGTGAATTCTTAAATATATATATATATATATGTATGTATGTATATATCGTCACATCTTTGTCAATAGAGTAAAATTTCGGACAACTGTGAATACAACCCCTTTATCAAGTGGTGGGGCAGTTCTGTAATTCTTTACTTCTCAAGCATTGTGATATCTTCCTGTAACTGGAACAAAGGAGAGGTCCTTGCAAGTTGATTCATATGGTCTGCTCTCTGGATAAGCAGTATGATAGAGCCATTGAACCTCAACAGAGGAATGAGATATGGGTAAAAATGATAAAAAAAAAAAAAAAGATGAGTATGTGAAGAAATCGTAACAACTAGGGAGAGATTCATAAATGATTTATAAGTAAAGGAGGATCTAATCATGTCAATTCTAGAAGACCATTTCAAAGCAAGGACATATACTCTTAGCCATCTCTCTCAGTTCTAGTGCTCATATGAGCAGGGAAGGGAGGAGTCACTCAATATGTTTACTCCAGAGAAAAGAAAGCTTACTCTTATCAACTTAAAGGATTTGCTTCAAGAGGACCTGAATAATCTGAAGGAAAAACACACATACACTCCCTTACCCCCCAAAACCTACAGTTAGCCAGCTGGAGCTAATATTTGCCCCATGCCTTTGTATTTAGTCAATATTTCAGTTGCTTTCTCAAGCAATCTGGGAGAAATGTTATACCCTACTTGCATATCATGGAAGTTGCTGAACTGCCAAACATCTGCACAATGAGTGGCTGAAAAATAAGGAGAAACATTGCTAAACTGGTGGCCTTTCCATAATGAGAACCAGATTGTTTTCAATCAGCCGATATATCAGAAATTGGCTTGCTCCTTTGAAGACACCAATGTGGACGTATATAAATGTCTTTAAGGAAATTCAGAACTTGATTAGCATTAAGTGAAGTTAGTTGTGGTAAGGTGAACATTTTACCAACTACTCCCCTTTGGACTTCCAAAGAGGACATTTGTGGGAAGTCTTAAGGCACACCATGGAAGAGTTGTATTTGGAGGTAGAATATACTCAAATTTCCTGGGGAAGTCAATGCATACAATGTACAAAACTATACTCATGCCACAACTGCTCAGTGGTAATAACATATGTGGCAGCTTGATCAGCATTTTCTATACATTCTCTGGGAATTTAAAGAGCTGGTCTTGGGGTAAAAATGAAGACGAGGAAAAATAGCATCCTTGGAAGCTAGTTTATCATGATGATAAAGACTTAAGTGGAGATATAGAGAGAGTAGAGGGCCTTCTCTGGCAGGAAGTTGATATTAAAAGGAAATCAATTTTGGAGAAAAATAAAGAGTTTCATGAGTGAACTGGACATATTGCTCATTGTTGAAACAATAGGAGGAGAGGCTTGGATCCTCACCTCAGAAGTACATTTTTGGAATTCTAATCACTATGGAGTGTGAAGTATTTACTGACAAGTGGCTGGGAGCATTATAGTCTAGGACTAAGGCATTGTATTTGAGGTAACAGTGCAAAAAGCCTAAACCAAGGGGCAGCAAACTTTTTGTAAAGTACCAGACAGTAAATATTTTTGCTTTTGCAGGGCATAAGGTCACTGTTGTGACTACTCAATGCCACTACGGTAACACACAAGCAGCTATAGACAAAAGGCAAACAAATGGGCATGCTTTGTTCCAATAAAACTTCATTTGCAAAGCAATATGGCAGGCTAGGTTTGCCCATTGACCATATTTTGCCAATCTCTAGCTAAGTATGGAAGAATAGCACTAGATAGGGTGACTTTTAATGTTTTCTAATGGCTTGGGTAGTACAGATAGAGAACTTGCTTCCTATAGTACAATTGCTCAGGATAGGACCAAAAATTGTTCAATACTGTGTCATCCTTGGAGGGTACCAATTAAAGCTACATTATAATAGCTTTAAATCTATGCCAATTAAACACCTATCCTTTTATATGCGGATTGATGACCACCACCAACAGTTAATTATTTACTTCAATATAAACTCTAGTCGACCCTCCAGCCTTTAAAACTTGTGGAATATAGAATAATAAAGTTATTTTGGACAAGGAAAAGTAGTAGATGAAACTATAATTTAGCTGATGTGTGGGGTGCCAAACATTACTTAAGAATGACTATGGCTATATGGTTTAACATTGGTGAGCTGATTCCTTTCTCATCCTCTGGCTTCTACTTTCATTTCCAAATTTATTTGGGTTATAAGGATTTGATTCAATTGGACTTCATCTTAATTGGATCTTCAAACTTCCCCTTTACAAGTGATTTCACACTCGCAGGGCCGGAATTAGAATTTGAACATGCATTTGTGGGGGACATGATTAAATTCCCAACAGTGGCCTTAGAAAATCAGACATTTAATTAAATTCCTTCATTAATACATATAAAAAACTTCAGATAATTATTGATATTGAGGAAAAAAGTAAATTCAAGCTAATAAGAAGATATCAAAGGCTCATGTAGAACCTTTTGTGGTTAATATGTTTTGCATCAGACTTAAACTGGTGGTTGCTGGGGTGTTAATTGTTTATTCTTTTGTGGAAAATATTGGCAGACAATTTATAAAAAAATAGAAAAGATATCTGAATAATATGAGATAAGGGAATGTTCTTCATGGTTAGAGGTTGGATTGGAAAGGAATAGACTTAGCCACAGGCCTGAAATAGTTCACTGACTGTTGGGGACGCACAGGGGATTGAAATATCTCAGGTTCTCTTTGTAAACATACCAGTGACCTCAACTGAAGTCCTTCAAACCTTGTGATCCTGTTAATGGTATCTTATAGGGGAAACCATAATAGCTATCTATAAAATATTCTGCCTGGATTATATATTATAAACCTAGAATGGGTTTGTGAGGCATGCGTGGTTGGAGAATGGAAGCAGCCAGGTAAGCAGCGTGTGTATGCAATAAGAAGTTCAAGAAAAGAAATAGCTTTCTTTAGTGGACCATGATTCTTCATAGATGGCTCAAAATCTTGCCTGGAATTCTAAAATTGAAACAGGACCTGATTTGGGAGAAAAAAAAAATAATGAAAAGAGGGAAACACTTTGCTAGCCATATCTGATTTGGTGCTAAAAATTGCATTATCCTTAATTGTATGCTTTATTTTTCCTTTCACTGATCACTAGTACTTTTCTCCAAGTATTTTCAAAATCTATTCAGGTATTCCAGGAACTCTATATTCATTTCATTTTCTTTTTGGAGAAATCCTTCCTCGAATCCAGCATCCATCAATTTTATTCTGCTCTTGAGACCTCCTGCCCTGCTTTTATCCTTGAAATTCCCTATATCACCCTCCCTGAAATTGCCTTCACTGTTTTAGCAGAACACACTCTTCAGCAATTTTCTTAGTAAGGAGATATGGGAGGTAAAATTTTTAAGATTTGCATGTTTGGGAATAGTTTTATTTTACTCTATATTTGATTTATGGTTTAGCTGGTTTAAGAATTTCACATTTCATTTTTACTTTCATAAACCTCATAGCATATTTTCACTACCTTTTCAGGGTAAGTGCTAGTATTGAGACATTTTATGACATTCTAGAAAACAAATAAACCTATGTAATTTTTTTGCCCTCTCTGTAAGGTTTTTAAGACCTGTTTTTCATCTCTATAGTCTAAATTCCCTAATGATATGCTCTGTAAAGCATGTTTTTGTATATGCCTTTTATTCTTGAAATCCATATACTTCAATTCTGATGCTTTAGCTGTCACAACACTTCAATACGTACATGCCCACATAGTCTCTCGTTTCATTCCTGGAAACTCCCATCACCGTTTTATCGTACATACTACACTTCTCTAACATTCTTATTTTTACTTACATCCTCTAGAATTCCTTAGAAGTCTGAAATATTTATTCAACTTAATTTTCAAACTGAAATATAACATTTTAAAACTTATACTATCATATATATTTCACTGCTTAAGAAATGTTTTTCATTCCTATTTTTGCTGCATCATTTATTTTTTATTAACACAATAACACTCATCTCTCAGAAAATATTTATCAAAATAGCCTGGTAAAAAAATAATGTCTTTACAACCTCCTATTTAAAATTTGAAAGGCATCTTAAGCTTTTTGTGCTTCCCAATAATTATTTAGACCACATTTTCAAAATGCACGTCCCTTAACAATATATTTTCATCATGCTACTTTCTTGAATGCCAGCTCAAACTCCTCTCATACTCCTAAAGCCATTTAATATTATTTTCAAATTAAACAGCATAAGATTTATTTATAAACTTACTTTCTGGTAACCTGATATAAAGCTTTCTGATTGTTCAAACATTTTGGTAGTATCATGTCTGTGTGTGTTTGTGTATTTGTAAGTGTGTGTGTCTATTACCCTTTTGACATAGTTGATTATTGTAAATATCCGGTATTGGGATATATTTGAAAAATAAACAATGGACATTAAATTATAAATCTATTATAAATAGATATAAATGACCCGCAGGAAATGAAAAATAAATGAAACATGAAACTAAATATGCAATTTCCATTGTAGAAATTGAATTGAAATGCTGTATGTGAAAGAAATCGGGATCAGATTACTTGTTTCTTATACTTGTCTACTCATATTCACTTATTGTTAATTTTATTTCCTGTTTGATAATAAAAGAGAATAGAAAGAAAGAAAGTGAGGGAAGGGGAATAGTGTGTTTAAAAGTTTGCTGACCTTGTTGTCTGCTAAGTTGTCTTGGTCTGGACAAAATGGATGCTCATCAGGTAGAAGAGACAGTTGCTATAAATCAAATCTTGTCAGGATTAGGTCCTGGATGTCAGAATGTGTTTATCAGACATGGTTACGGACCAAAGCCTATGCTGTAGGTTAACACAAAAATACAGTGAAATATCTTGCACACAGCAGGAACTTAAAAATGAACACCAGCTATAGCTAAGCACCCTTGGAGTCCATTTGACAGTGATATGAAAGAGTTTGGTCTACTCTCAGGGTCTCTCCTCATTTGAAGTATTTTCTTGCTTCCTAAAGGCAACACTTTTTCTTTGTTTTTCTTAACCTGTTCACCAGCGCCACTAATTTTTTTTTTTATGTTGCTCAATTTAAATGTACTGGCAAAAAATTTTTGTATATAATGTGATAAACATATATGTATGTTATATATATATAATATATATCAAACAATTGGAACCATTGGAACATTAAATTAATTATAAAATTTCATCTTTGATTATTTACATAATTGCAATAATTATATAAATTATTGTGCATAAATACCCTACGTACAATATAATTTATCATATCATCAAAAATAATCAATACCTAGGAATAAATATGTTGAAATGAGAAAGATCCCTCATGAAAATTTACTGACTCTGTTGAGCACTGCAAAACAAAGCTGAAATAACTTGAAGAAGAGCTAAATGAATGGGAAAATATATATGACTGATTGGAAGATTCAATATTGTTAAGATGTCAGTTCTCAAATTGATTTATAGTTGCTATCTATTCTCAATTATAATGCCACATACTTTTAAATTTTGTTTGTTTTCTTTCAAGAAACCAACTAGTGTATTCTAAAATTGATAAAAAGCAAAGGATCTCAAATAGCTAAAGCCACACTTAGTGGCTTGGATCTAAGTACCTCAGAAAAACATGTTCTTAAACATAACTCATTCCTATGGGTGTGAACTCAGCATAAACAGGAGATTTTTGTGAGGTTACTTCAGTTAAGGTATGGCCCAGTTCAATCAGCCCGGGTATTAGTCCTTCTACTGATGGGCTTATAGGGAATGTCAGCAAGAGAGAAAGCCAGAGACCAAAAGCTGGAAGTCAATGGAACCTGGCAGAGAAGGGAGAAATCAGGAGAGGTCATCGTATGCACTGCCTTGAGAAAGAAATGCAAGGACCAAGGATCACCGGCAGTCAGGCCTAGACCAGCATAGTCTTCAAGGAAAACGCGTGACCTTGATGATGCTCAGAATTTAGACTAAAAATGTGAGCCAATAAATTCTTGCTGTTTAAGCTGATCGATTACATGGTATTTGTTTCAGCAGCTAGAAAACTAAAACAGCCCCACCTCCCACATACACATATACTGACACACTCAAAAAGAATAAATTTGGAGGACTTTCATTAGGTGATCTTAAGATTTATTTGTAAAAAGCAGTTTTACTGAGATACATTCGCATACCATCAAATCCACCCAAAGTATACAATCAATGGCTTTTAGCATATGCACTGAGTTGTGCGTTCATCACCACAATCAAATTTAAAACATTTTCACTCTTCCACAGAGAAAAATTCCATTCCCCTCCACAGTCAATACTCAATCCCTCTACCCTATCCCATCCCTACATAACTGCTAACCTCTTTTTGTCTCTGTAAATTTATTTATATTTACACTTTATATAAATTAAATCATACAATATATAGTATTTTGTGTCTGGTTTCTTTTACTGAACATAATGATTTTTTTTAAGTAGAGAATTGTAGCTTTACAGAAAACTCATTTAAAAACTTAGTGTTCCCATATTCCCCCTATTATCGATACTTTACTTTACTGTAGTACTTGGTTACAGTTGAAGAAAGAACATTAAAATAGTGCTATTAACTGTAGTCCAGAGTTTATATTAGGTATTACTTTTCCTCATATACCACTTTATTATTAACCCTTTGTACTAGTTTAGTGTATTCATCATATTCATGAAGGAACATTCTCATACTTGAACTATTAATATCAATGAACAGGGTTCACTATGTTGTATAGTCTCATGTTTTCTATATTTTATCTTCTGACTCTCATTCTGTTAACATACCTAACACAAAACTCACCTTTCAGCACTGGTATACACAATGAAAAGTGTTTATTGCATTCATGATAATGAGATAACATCACCACTATCCTTTTCCAAACCTTTACAATCAATCTAAATAGAAATTCTGTAAAAAGTAAGCACCAACTCCCCATTTCCTACCAACAATCTCTCCACTGGTAACCTATATTTGAGATTTTATATGTGATGATGCTGTGAGCCAGTGATTGTATATTATGGATGGTTTATATGGTGTGTGAGTATATTTCAATAAAATTGCATCAAAAAAGACCAATAAGTCTCAGGTGTGAGGGTTAATTTCTGAGCTCTCAATTCAATTCCATTTGTTGATTGATCCTTTGTTGTGCCAGATCATGCTGTTTTGACCACTGTAGCTTTGTAATACACCTTAAAATCAGGAAGGATAAGTTCTACTACTTCATTCTTCTTTTTCAAGAGGTGTTTTTCCTATACAGAACCACTTATCCCTCCAAGCACATTTTATAATTGGATTTTCTATTTCTGCAAAGTAAACTGTTGAAATTGTGATCCTGATTGTGTTGAATCTATAAACAATTTTGGGTATGATTGATATCTTAATGATATTTATCCTTCCAGCATTTGAACATGAACATGGAATCCCCTTCCATGTATTTAAATCTTCTTTTATGTTTTATTTTTTTAGCAAATTCTTTGATTTTTTTCTGTGTACAAGCTTTTTACATCCTTTGTTAAATTTATTCCTAGATATTTGATTTTGTTAGTTGCCATTGTAAATGGATTTTTTTTTCCTTAAATTCCTCCTCAGTTTGCTTATCACTAGTGTATAGAAACACTCTTGGTTTTTGTGTGTTGATCTGGTATCCTGCCACTTTGTTGAACTTATTTGCCCTAGTGGCTTTGTTGTCAGTTTTGGGGGATTTTCTAAATATAGGATCATGTTATTTGCAAATAGTGAGAGTTTTACTTCTCCCTTTCCAAATTTGTGTGCTTTTTTTCTTTTACTTGCCTTATTACTAACTGGCTAGAACTTCCAGTACAATGATGAATAACAGTGGTGATAGTGGGCTTCCTTGACTCATTTTAGATCTTAGAGGTTTCAGTCTTTCACCTTTGAGTATGATGTTAACTGTAGGTTTTTCATACATGATGTTTTATGTTGAGGAAATTTCCTTCTATTCCTAGTTTTCTAAGAATTTTTATCAAGAAAGTATGTTTCATTTTGAGAAAAGACTTCTGTTCAAAGGAGATAAGTATGTGGGTTTTTTTTTTTCCTTTCTTTTTGTTGATGTGATGTATTTCATTAATTGATTTTCTTATGTTGCTCCACCCTTGCATACCTGGGATAAAATCTACTTGATCATAGTGTATAATTCTTTTGGTGTGCTATTGGATTGGATTTGCATGCATTTAGTTGAGGATTTTTGCAAAAAATATTCATAAAAGAAATCAGTCTTTAACTTTCTTTACCTTTAGTGCCTTTATCAGGCTTTGGCATTAGAGTGATGTTGGCCTTACAGAATGAGTTAAGCAGTGTTCCATCTTCTTTAATATTTTGGAAGAGTTTGTGCAGGATTGTTATCAACACTTGGTATGATTGGGAGAATTCACTTGTGAAGTTATATGATCTTTGTGTTTTCTTGGTTGTGAGGTTTTTGATGACTGATACAACTCTTTTGCTTGTAAATGCTCTGTTGAAGCCTTTTCAGGCTGTGTTTTTCATGAGCTTGTAGAGTTTGTGAATTTCATCCTTTTCATTTCTGTGCATTTAGTAATAATGTCTGCCCTCACTTATTTCTTCTGTAATCATTGTTACACCTTTCCTTCTGCTTGTTCTGGGGTTATTTTCTGTTCTTTTTCAAGTTCCTCCAGGTGTCCAGTTAGATCTTTGATTTTAGCTCTCTCTTTTTTTTTAATGTAAACATTGAGGTGTACAAATTTCCCTCTCAGCATTGCCTTATTTATATACCATAAGCTTGTTACATTGTGCTTTTATTTTTGTTCATTTCAAGATATTGACTGATTTTTCCTTTCGATTTCTTCTGCAACCTACTGATTGTTGAAAAACGTGCTACATAACTTACATTTATTTGTGGATTTTTCAGTTCTCCATGTGTTATTGATTACCAGAATCATTCCGTAGTGGTCAGAGAAGCTACTTTGTATGATTTCAATCTTTCTAAATTTATTGATATTGTTTTGTGATCCAGCATATGTCTATCCTGGAGAGTGATCCACGTGCATATATAACATTACACATTGACAGGCAATGTTCTATATATTTCTGTTAGGTGTTTTTCCTTTATCTGATTGTTCAAGTTCTATTCTTCCTTATTAATCTTCTCTCTAGATGTTCTATCTATTGGTAAGAGTTTTGTATTAAAGTCTCCAACTACTATTGTAGAGTCATCTATTTCTCCATTCAATTTTACTAGTGTTTGCCTCATGTATTTTGGGGCAACATGGTTTGGTGCATAAGTATTTATGGTTGTTATTTCTTCTTAGTGGATTGACCATTTTATCAATATAGGTAGTATCCTTATTTGTTTCTGATAACAATTTTTGACTTAACATCTACCTGTAGGAGCCAGGGTTAATGGAAAACCTGCGGAATTTATTGGGGGTCACTGGCTTCAGAGTGGCATCGGCAATAAACTGTGGAGACTGCTATCTGCTTAATTGGAGGACAATCTGAGAGGGAGAGAATGCTTGTTTTTTCTTAAGCCCCAAGGTCTCATTAGCTATGTCTTGTATGTAGAGAGTAATATACTGATAAGTAGGCACTCTGTTTTTTCATGAAATGTATGCATGGTTTTAGTCACCCAAACCTTGTAGTATATAAGCAGGAACTAGTTAAGAATAAAGTTGTCTGTTGTCTGTTATTGCTAAGCTTCAGACCCCCTGATCCCATCTGTCTTTCTTTCTTTCTTTCTTTCTTTCTTTCTTTCTTTCTTTCTTTCTTTCTTTCTTTCTTTCTTTCTTGCTTTCTTGCTTTCTTGCTTTCTTGCTTTCTTGCTTTCTTTCTTTCTTGCTTGCTTGCTTGCTTTCTTGCTTTCCTTCCTTCCTTCCTTCCTTCCTTCCTTCCTTCCTTCCTTCCTTCCTTCCTTCCTTCCTTCCTTCCTTCCTTCCTTTTCTCTCTCTCTCTCTCTCTCTCTTTCTTCCTTCCTTCCTTCCTTCCTTCCTTCCTTCCTTCCTTCCTTCCTTCCTTCCTTCCTTCCTTCCTTCCTTCCTTCCTTCCTTCCTTTCTTCCTTTCTTTCTTTCTTTCTTTCTTTCTTTCTTTCTTTCTTTCTTTCTTTCTTTCTTTTTCTTCATTTCTTTCTTTCTTTCTTTCTTTCTCTCTTTCTTTCTTTCTTTCTCTCTCTCTCATCATTCCTTAATATCGTTCGACCTCCGTTTCATAGGAAGCAGCATCTACCTTGTCCAATATTAGTATATTGGACATACCCCAGCTCTTTTTTAGTTACTATTTGCATATAAAATCATTTTCCATCCTTTCATTTTCAACTTATTTGAGTCCTTGAGTCTAAGGTGAGTCTCTTGTAAACAACATATAGTTGGATATGATTTTTTATTCTATTAACCAAACTGTTACTTTTGATTAGGAAGTTTAATCCATTAGCATTCAATTTTATTACCATTAAGGCTCTACTTCAGCAATTTTTTTTCAGTTTTTATATGCCACATCTTTATACTGTCTCCCTTTTCCTTTACTGCAATCCAATTTTCTATATAGTTTATATTTTGTGATACATCTGACTGATCCCTTTCTCATTTTGCTTTCTGTATTTTAAAAATATGCTTTCTTTGTGGTTACCCTGAGGTTTAAATTATGCAACCTATATCTATAACCTACAGATTCACAAAAGACACCAACTTAGCTTTAATAGCTTACATGTTCTCCTTTTCCATATCCTTTTTCCCCCTTCTCTATGTTATTTTCTGTCTCAGTTTATATTTTGTACATCTGTTATACCATTTATATTCCTTTTCTAGTTTAATTGCTGTCGGACTCATTTACGAGTGAACAAGTAGATTTGTATATTGAAGATGCAGTACTACTGCATTTTGTATTTAGCTTTTTAGCTACCCTTTGATGATCTTCATTTCTTCATACTACTCAAACCACTCTCTCCTGTCTTTTTCTTCAATCTATAGAACTTTCTTTTAATTCTTTTAGGATCTCTTGCTGACAAACTCTTTCAGTCTCTGTATTTCTGTGAATATTTAAAACTCTCCCTCATCTTTGGAGGATGGTTTTGCTTGACAAATAACTTTTGACTGGCAGTTTTTCTCTTTCAGTACACTAAATATATCATACCACTGCTATTGCATCTCCGTGATTTCTTAGTCTTCTTGCAGTTCCCTTCTATGTTTTAAATCACTTTTCTATTGATGCTTTTGGGATTGTCTCCTAATTTTCATCATTTGACTTTCTGATCAGTGTGTGTCTCAGAATAGGTCTATTAGGATTTCCTGTTTGGAGTATATTGCACTTCTCAGACATGGATATTTTTGTCTCCCTTAAGAATGGGGATATTATTGGACATTATTTCCTCAAATATTCTTTCTGTCACTTTTCCCTTCTCTTTCTGGGATACACACGTCATGTAACTGTGGACATCGTGTGCTGTCACTCAAATCCCTGGGACACTGCTCAATTTTTCTATTATTTCCTCTGTCTTATGACTGTACCATTTTGATTTCCCTGTCTTCTACTTCACTGATTCTTCCTTCTGCCTGTTTAAATCTTCTGCTGTGTGCCTCCATTGTGACTTTTATCCCCATAACTATGTTTCTTTTTTAAACTTTCAAAAGTTCTGTTTATGCTCAAATATCATCTTCTCAATATCTTTTATCTCTTTATGCACATTTTCCTTCATTTCCCTGAATTGACTTCAGAGATTTGTCTGAATATCTTTGAATACTTGCTCCAATTTCTGAGTCTCCTCTGGAGTTTTTGTTTCTTATGTTGGCTGAGCTATAGCCTCCTGTTTATTGGTATGGCGTGTCATTATTATCGATATCTAGGCATATGATTATATCGATGAGTTAACTGTGAAGGTCTTTTTCTCCTTTTGTCTAGCATTTTATTTTTGATTGGCTTTGCAGTAAGGCACTTCTTTGACACCTGGTCCACCTTATTACAGACTGTTAGAATAGTCAATGTCTAACTATTCACATTTTCTAACCTCTTATTCATCTGATTCTTGCTCTAGATATGCAGTGCAATTTTTAAGATTTCACTTTTGTACAATTTTTTTTTTTCACCTCCAGGGGAGAGCTGTCATACCTCTATTACTCCTACAGAAATCTTGATCTGTTTTGTTTGTGTATGTGTGTGTGTGTGTGTGTGTGTGTGTGTGCAGACTTTTCTCCCCAGCTCATATCATTTGTTTAAATTTTTTCCCTCACTTAGTGCCCAATTTTTCCTACACCTTTCAGTTCTGGGACCTGTTTTATCTTACATCAGTTCAGTTGAAACATTTTAACCCCCTTTTTTATTTTTAGGTTTTTTTTTTTCCTGTGATGTTTTTTTGCCTTCAACCTCTTCCATGCTCTGTTACCCCCTCCTAGGGAGCCAGATGTGGTCAATCCAGAAAGGTGGGTTACTTCAGAAAAGTACATTTTTCCTTTAGTTATCCAGCTACCTCATACTGAATTGAGTGAGGGCACAACAGTTCTTACCAGCCTTTCTCTCTTGGTCTCTTTCTAATTTTCTCCCAGGGACACTTTTGAATACAGCTCTCTGCAGCAACTTGTATTCTGTCCTGAGTGTTTGGGGTCCCTGTTCCTGGTCCTTGTTCCTGGATATGTGTGGAGTTCTAACTTGTTGCTGTGAGTTAGTGTCTTTGCTGGGAGGGGGTTGAGCCATACTGCCTCTTTGTGACTCTAAACTAGTGGGACCAGGTGAGAGGGAAGGGAAAGTGGACTAGTAGCATCCAGGGTGGAATTCTTCTACCTGAAATTATTCTGTTTCTTTGATTCAGCATTTGATGGTGTCCTTCTCCAGCCTCTACCATCCTCCAGATTTCTAAGGAAATGGAGTTTATCTTTGTATTCTCTAAATCTCTGGAGCGTTTTTTTCTCAAATAATGTCTTATGTTGCCATGTTGACAATGTCCAATAGAGTGTGATATTGATAGAGTAAATAGATAAATGGGAACCAAATAAGAATGTATACATATACTTGATCATATATGGTAAATTGATTTTGTAACAAGGCACTAAGATAACGTAATCGAAGAATAGAAGATCTTTTAAACAATGGTATTGAAACTACTGAATGGCCTTATAAAAATATAGTTTGTCATATTGCTAATGCAATATAAATATTAATTCAAGGTGGATCATATCCTTAAGAAAAGAATCATAAGGCCACTGAAGAGAAAGATATTTTCACGTCCTTGACTTTGGTAAGATTTTTAAAGACAGAACAATTGAACCATAAAAGAAAAAATGCTAACTGTATTTCATAAAGACTAAAAGCATTTGTTCATCAAAAACAGCATTAAAAAATAAAAGTATCTGCACATCAAGAGGGAGCATTAAAGAAATGAAAGGCAAGTTATAGACAGTGAAAATCATTTGTAATTCCTAATCCAAAAGGGATGTTTATTCATAATATTCTTTCAAAATCTCCTATGAACCCATAATGTAAATATAAGCAATCCAATTAAACCTGTTCATAGTACTTTAGACAGATACAACAAAAAGAAGACATAGAAATGACCAATAAGCCCATGGAAAGTTGTCCAACATTATTAGTTTTCACTGAAACGGAACTAAAATTCTATAATGGCTAAAAGCAAAACAACTGGCAATAAAAAATATTGTGCAAGTGAGAATGTCTGGAACTTGCATATATTAATGCCTGGAGCATAATAAATAATAAAGTTGCATATCAACTCTGAAGAACTTTTTGTTTCTACAAAATAAAAATATAAGAATATTCATAACAAACATACATAAAGGGAAAAATTGGAAACCCTCTGAATATCCATCAACAGAAGAACCAGTTTTCAAATTTTTGTATTTTCCTACATTGAATATTTTCAACAATAAAAATAAATGATTTATAGGTACAGATAACAGTATGGGTGAATCTCAAAAATATTTTAGTTAACAAATGAAGGCAGACAGAAAACAATACATAATATCTTATTCTACTTACAAAAGGTCAAAAAGGACTATAGTAATCTCCTATTAAACATACCATAATTTGATTTTATTTACATTTACCATTTCAATATATGTTCATCATACATAGTTTCTAAAATAAAATCATTTAAATAATGAAAAATCCTATCATCTCATCATAGAGAGAATACTGCTTAATAACATTGTCAGCAAAGATACAAAGACATTTTTGTCTTTTGAAGTGTAAACTGTGCAGTATCCATTTTATTTGCATATCATCAATCAATTACAAACATTAATTTGGGGTATACTGTTTATTTATAGTATTGTCCAACCTCTATATAGAAGGAATTTCTTTTGCTTCTTCCTCTCTGTGACACGGACACTCCACAATTGATTATTATCTGGCATTCATGCCTATCACTCCATAGAATATAAGCTCACTGATAGCATCAGTGATCTCTGTTAAAGTCTTATCTTAATCCTCTCTGCATTATTTGGCACAGTTCAATCTTCCTTTTTTCTCCCAGTTGTTTATTCCATTGTCTTTGGTGATTATATTCTTTCACAGATTTCCTGTATTGATTTTTTTTAAGTGTATTTAATGAAAATCTTTTTTTACCATCCATCTTTTTTAAATTGGTCTTCAGGTTATCTCTCAAACCTTGCTGTTTTCATGTACAAGCCTTTTCTGGGATAGAGTATGTGAATGACATTATCTACTTTCACGTCTTCAACTACAAGACGTACAGTGTTGACTCTGACATCTCTTCCTAGTTATTTAAACTTCTTATTTTGGCTCTGCTCAATAGCCCATAAACACTTCAAAATTTAAACTTTTATTTTAAAGTCTGACAAACCTATCCTTATTTTTAGGGTAGGTCATCAATTTAATTCCATATATTGATACAATTTGTATTGTTAAAATTCTACTGAAATAAATAATTAGTGATATATTTAAATCACTTTCATTTGCAATGTCTTGTAAGTATCTCAAATTTTTGCATTTTGGTCACCACTCAGGCCCTCAACATTCTTGGAAGTTATTGCGATAGACTCTAAACTTATAATCATATTTGACCCAATTAGGTGAGAACGTTTGTTCCTCAGGTTTTTTCCTTTGTAGTGTTGGGGTATCATCTATCATGGCCATCTAGGGCTTTCTCCACACAATTATTTGCTCTCCCACGGAGGCACTAAAGTTGGAGAGAAATTAGTCAACTGTTTGGTAGTTTAGAGATAATAACTGTACCAGCCCAGCCCTACCACAACCGTTCCTTCTCCTTTTGGAAGCTGACTTACAGGCAGAATGATTGGAATCTTGGTTTATTTTAACCATATGACAGTCTTGTCTTTTTAGGGAGTCACTTTCTCTAGTTCAAGAATTGGTCAAGAATTCAATAAGTCCCTCTAGTGCTGGAGTTTAGTACTGGAAACTCATCAGCCCACTATAGCAATTAAATCAACATAATCAATAAAGATTATATTGTGCCCCAATCTGTTAACAGCTGAATTTTATGTGTGAATTCATTTAGACCCCAGACAGATTATATTCATTAGATTCCTGAAACACCAGATGTATGTTTTTAATCCATTCTTTACACAAGCCTTTTATGATACATAAGTAAAATTCATGGGTAAAATTAAAATCTAGTAGAATGCATAAAAAGACCTTGATAGTCTCCCTAGTCCAAATTTTTCCTATTTAATATATTTTAAATATTATTATTGAAAAGTCTTCACACAAATACAGTCCATACATTGTGTACAATCAAAGGCACACAAAATCATCATATAGTTGTGTATTCATCACAGTGATAATTTTTAGAACATTTGCATCACTCCAAGAAAAGAAATATAAAGAAAAAAGAAAACTTATACATCACATATCCCTTACTCCTCCATATCATTGACTACTAGTATTTCAATCTACACAATTTATTTTACCCCTTCTCCCTCCATTATTCATTTATTTTTATCTCTATGTTTTTATTCATCTGTCCATACCCTGGATAATAGAAGCATCAGACACAGGTTTTCATAATCACACAGTCACATTGTAAAAGCTGTATTGTTACACAGTTGTCTTAAAAAATGAAGGCTATTGGAACACAGCTCAACAGTTTCAGGTTCTTCCCTCCAGCCACTCCAGTGCACCACAGACTAAAAGGGGATTCTATATAATGCATAACGATAACCTCCAGGATAACCTCTCAACTCTGATTGAAAGTTCTCAGCCACTGAGATTTTATTTTGTCTCATTTCTCTCTTCTTTTTGGTCAAGAAGGCTTTCTGAATCACATGATGCCAGGTCCCAGTGAATCCCAACAGCTTTGTCCTACATTGCCAGATAGATTTATACCCCTGAAAGCCACGTTCCATATAGGGTGGAGGGCAGTGAATTCACCTGTCCTGTTAGGTTGGAAAGACAAGCCACATCTGAGCCTCAAAAGCAGTTCTCTTATATAATATAATATATAACCAGGCATATTTATAAGTATATAAATGCCTGATATGTATAAAATCAGGCATAATTATAAGTGGGTTTAGTCTATCCTTTGCAAGAATAAGTTTCATAGGAGCAAATCCCAAAATTTTTAAGGCTCAGACTATTGATTTGATTGTCCCCACTGCTTGAGAGATTATCAGAAATTCTCCAAATGGGAGAGTGAATATTTCCTTCTTTCTCCACAGTCTCCCAAGAGGACTTTGCAAATACTTATTTATTCACTGCTCAAATTACTCTGAGATATATCAGGGCATCACAGTAACCTGGGCAAATCAACAATATCTCATCACCTGCTCAAAATTCCATGTAGTTATGGTATTCAACTAAACTGAACAGACAAGTTAAAACAGGTGATGTGCTACCCAAAGAATAAATTTTATACCCGATAAACATCTCTCCCTTTGGTCTCACACAGAAGTTGAAGTTTTAAAATATGGACAATATCATCCTTTACCTTGTATTCTGATCTAACTTAGTCCCATATAGATCAGCTTCATTCGTATGTCCAGTCAAAGTCTGATCCTTTTTTCAATTTTCAGTCAGTTCCTGTATGGGGTAGTGCTGACTTTCAGAACATCGGAGCTCTAACTCTGAGTCTAAGTCTGTCACATAAATACATAAATACCCAAAGTTTCTAAGAATGGCCAGGCTATATATAAACAGTTCAGTATTTCAGAATTCATAAGAAATAGTTATAACTCCTCAATATATGTGACTGCTCTAAGAGCTTACGATCTAGGACACTTTACAATAGCCCTAACCTTAGAACCCATGCTCTCAATTTCAATTCACCCAGTTTTAATATTATAGTTAGTCCATATGAGTGAGACATGATATTTGCCTTTTTATTTCAGACATTTCATTAAACATACAGTCTGTAAGGCTCATTCACCTAGTTGTATGCCTCACAACTTCATTCCTTCCTGCAGCCACTTAGTAGTTCATTGTATTCACCACAGTTCCCCTTTCTTCACTCACTCGTTTTAACCTTAGGCCAAGCCCATCCACATTATGAATCATTAACACTGCCACCATAAACAGCAGTGTGCAATTGTCCATCCATGGGGGATAATATGGCAACACCACCGCTAGCCTCTTGTTGAACCACTGCACTACCCTGCAAGGGGCTGCAACTCTCAATTTCCCTGCAGACAGTGAATAGGTACATCTCTTTCTCTGCATTTTCTCTAGCACTTGTTTCTCTCTGCCAGTTTTTAAGCAGTTTTATTTGCACATCATACAATCCAACTTAAGTAAATAGACATTCCTTTACCACCAGGATCTATATAAAGAGATTTCATTTTCTTTCACAAAAATCCATACTCCTACCCTATGCCCCCTTCCTGTTGACATTTAGTTTAGGCATAATGCCTTTGTTATATTCATTGGAAGCATATTACAATGTTACTGTTGACCATAGGAACTAGATTGCATTGATTGTACTTTTTATTCTGTACAATCCCTTTTCAACACCTTGCAATGTTGACATTCATTTTTTTCCCCTCATGCAAAAATGTTCCTTTTTTTCTACATTTAATCACTATCATTGTCCACTTTAGGCATTCCTAATTTATATTGTCTCAGTTTTTATCCTTCATCTTTCCTACTGGAGTCATATGAGCCCCCAGTCCTTCCCCCTCATTCATACTCATGTTCAGCTTCATTCATTATACTCATTTTACTGTGCTACAATCAGATAGTATTGTGCAATCCATTTCTGAATTTTTACAATTAGTCCTGTTGCACAATCTGTATTCCTTGAGCATGAAATGCCCAAACTCTACCTTATTTGTATCTCCTGATAACCTGTGTTAATATCAACCCTCAAAGTTCACTCACTAATGTTAGTTCATATTACCATACAGTATTCATTATTTTGTTTTTTTTCTAATTTCACTCAGTATAATGTCCTCAAACTTTATCCATGTATTTATATGTTCATTATTTTATTCTGTTTTATAGCTACATAATCTTCCATGGTATGTATATAGCAGAGCTTGTTTAGCCACTTGTCTGTTCACAGGCTTTTGGACTGTTTCCATCTCTTTGTAATCATAAAGTTGCTATAAACATTGGTGTGCAAATGTCTATTTGTGTCCTTGCCTTCAGTTCCTCTGAATACATACCTCATAATGGGATTGCTGGATCAGATGACAAGTCTATGCTTTGCTTCTTGAGGGAACTGCCAAACAGCCTTCCATAGCAGTTTTACCATTTTTCATCCCTACAAACAGTGGATAAATGTGCCTCTTTCTTCACATCCTTTCTAGAACTTGTTGTTTTCTGTTCTTATGATAATGACCATTATAGTGCGTGTCAGATTAAAAAATTAAAAAAGTGTTTAATTTTGAGTAGCTCTCATTTACCTAATTCTTTTTTCAATGCTAATGCTTTGGGTTTAAGGTTTAGGGAAGCACCTCCTATTACAAGATTTATAAGATTTGCTTCTACATTTCTCCTAAGATTTGTATGGTCTTAGCTATAATGTTTAAGTCTTTTATCCACTTTGACTTAATTTTTGTATAGAGTGTGAGATATGGACCATCTTACATTTTTTGTGTATGGATATCCAGTTCTCCAAACACCATTTATTGGAGAGGCTGCTCTGTCCCAGGTGTGTTGGCTTGACCGCCTTATCAAAACTCAATTCTCCATAGATAAGAGGGTCTATTTGTGAACAGTCAATTGAATACCATTGGTCATTATATGTATCTTTATGCCAGTACTATGCTGTTTTGGCCACTGCAACTTTGTAATAAGCACTAAAATCAGGGAGTGTGATACCTCCCACTTCATTTTTCATTCTCAAGGTATTTTTTAGTTATTCAGGGGCATCCTGCCCTTCCAAATAAATTGGGTTATTGTTTTTTTTTTATTTCTGCAATGTAAGCTGTTTGGATTTTAATTGATATTGCATTGAATCTATAAATCAATTTAGGTAGAATTGACATGTTAACTATATTTAGTCTTCTAATCCATGAACATGACATGCCCTTCCATTTATTTAAGCAGTCCATTATTTATTATTATTATTAGTAGTAGTATTTTATTTTAATTTTTTTTTTTTGCATGGGCAAGCAGCAGGAATCGAATCTCAGTCTCTGGGATAGCAGGAGAGAATTCTGTCACTGAGCCACCACTACACTACCCCCACTATTTCTTTTAGCAAATTCTTGTCATTTTCTCTGTGTGGGTCTTTTGTATCCTTAGTTAAATGTATTCTTGAATATGTTATTATTTTATGTGCTATTATAAATGGATTTTTTCTTGATTTCCTCCTCAGATTGTTCATCACTGGTATAGAAACACTACCAATATTTGTGCATTGCACTTGTACTCTGCCATTTTGCTGTACTCATTTATCAGTTCTAGTGCTTTGCTGTAGATTTCTTGAGATTTTCAACTTATAGTATCATGTCCTGAGCAAATAATGAGAGTTTTACTTCTTTCTTTCCAGTTTGGATGGTTTTTATTTCTTTTTCTTGCCTAATTGCTTGGGCTAGAACTTCCAGCACTATATGTGTGGTAGTTAGATTCAGTTGTCAACTTGGTCAGGTGAGGGCACCTAGTGCTGTTGCTTTGGACATGAACCAATGGTGGTACATGAACCTCATCTGTTGCTGATTACATCTGCAGTTGGTTAGGAGGCATGCCTGCTGCAATGAATGATGTTTGACTTAATTGACTGGTGCGTAAATGAGAGAGCACAATGTAGCACAGCCTAAGCAGCTCAGCATACCTCATCTCAGCATTCGCAGCTCAGCCCAGGCCTTTGGAGATGCAGAAAGGAATCACCCTGGGGAAAGTTGTTGGAATCCAGAGGCCTGGAGAAAATGCCAGCAGAGAGCGTCCTGTGCCTTCCCACGTAAGAAAGAACCTGAGATGAAAGTTAGCTGCCTTTCCTCTGAAGAACTAATGAAACAAATCCCCTTTCATGAAAAGCCGATCTGTCTCTGGTGTGTTGCATTCCAGCAGCTAACAAACTAGAACAGATTTGGTGCTGGAGAGTGAGGTGCTGCTGTGGTTTGCAAATACCAGATATGTTGGAATGGATTTTTGGATGGCTAAGAGGAAGATTTTGGAGTAACAGTGAAAAGAATATTGGAGAAGTTCTGGAGTGCTTGAGAGACTGTTGGTGTAAATGGAACCACTGCCAATCTGGACAAAGGGGGACAAAGGGACAAATTGCACTTTGCAGAGTGAGAACCATGGAAGCTCAGGTCTGAAGCCAAGAAACCTCAGCCAGGAGAGTGGACCCACACATATACATGGAGAGGGTGAGTTTGACCTGAGGGAAGAGGGTGAATTTCCTATCTTGTTGCAGTGGGAGAGCTGTGCTGCCTCAGACCTTGGGAAAGGTATAGCTCTCTCCTTGGGGACTGGGGAGAGCCTGGCTGCCACCACATGGAGGGGTTGAGCATGTGCCCAGAAATAGTAGAGAGCCCAGGTGTGGCCCTGATGTCTGGAGAGGGTGGAGCTGAGAAAAAGGTGTTCTCCTCAATGTTCCCTGAGGTTGATTTGGAAAGAGGCGGGCCACTACATAGGCCCTTGGAAAGGGTGAGACTGCCACCTTCTAAAGCTGAAGGATAAATGACTTTCAGACTTTGAAATCCAATGGTGTTTGTCCTGCAGGTTTTCCTTCCAATTTCTCCCTACGAATCCTGTGACTGTCCCTCCTTTGCATATTGGCACCAGACAACTTGTATTGAGATTCACAGGTCCACGGCCAGAAGATAATTTTTGCACCTTGATATTGTTTAAGGTGATGCATGTAGTTGCCAAGTTGACAAGGGGTGGACATGTGATAGTTAGATTCAGTTGTCAATTTGTCCAGGTGAAGGCACCTAGTTCTGTTGCTGTGAACATGAGCCAATGGTATCTGAACCTCATCTGTTGCTGATTACATCTGCAGTCGGTTAGGAGGTGTGCCTGCTGCAATGAATGATGTTTGACTTAATTGGCTGGTGCTTAAATGAGAGAGCACAGGTTAGCACAACCTAAGCAGCTCAGTATACCTCATCTCAGCATTCACAGCTCAGCCCAGTCCTTTGGAGATGTAGAAAGGAATCACCCCAGGGAATGTTGTTGGAACCCAGAGGCCTGGAGAAAAGTCCAGCAGAGATCTTCCTGTGACTTCCCACATAAGAAAGAACCTCAGATGAAAGTTAGCTGCCTTTCCTCTGAAGAACAAATGAAACAAATCCCCTTTCATTAAAATCCAATCTGTCTCTGGTGTGTTGCATTCCAGCAGCTACCAAACTAGAACAATATGGAAAAACGATGGTGATAGTGGGTATCCTTGTCTTGCTCCTGATTTTAGAGGTGAAACTTTCAGTCTTTCCCCATTGAGTATGACATTAGCTATAGGATTTTCCCATATTCTCTTTATCACGTTGAGGAAGTTCCCTTCTATTCCTATACTTCGACGTGCTTTCGTCAAGAAAGGATGTTGAATTTCTTCAAATGCCTTTTCTTCATCAAACAAGATGATCTTGTATTTTTGCACTTTGATTTTTGTGTATGGTGCATTGCATTCATTGATTTTCTTGCATTGAATCAGCCTTGCATACCTGGAACAAATCCCACTTGATCTTGATACGTAATTCTATTAATGCGCTGCTTGATTCGATTCACAAATGTTTTGCTGAGGGTTTTTGCATCTATATTCATTAAAGAGATTGGTCAGTAATTTTCTTTTCTTGAAGTATATTTGCTTGACTGTGGTATTAGGGTGATGTGGCTCCATAGAATGAGTTAGGCACCTTTCACTCCTCCTCAATTTTTTTAGATAAGTTTAAGCAGGATTGGCACTAATTCTTTCCTGAATGTTTGGTAGAATTTACATGTGAAGCCCTCTGGTCCTTGTCTTTTTGGTGGAGAGCTTCTTCATGACAGATTCAATTTCTTTATTTGGGATTGGTTTGTTGAGGTCATTTAATTTTTCTTGAGTAAATGTTAGTGTGCTGGTTTGAAAGGAAGTATGCCCCCTAAGAAAAGCCATGTTTTAATATAAATATCATTTCTTAAAGGTAGAATAATCCCTATTCAATACTGTATATTTGAAACTGTAATGAGATCATCTCCCTGGTTGATGTGATTTAGTTAAGAATGGTTGTTAAACTGGATTAGGGGATGACATGTCTCCACCCATTTGAGTGGGTCTTGATTAGTTTCTGAAGTCCTATAAAAGAGGAAACATTTTGGCGATTCAGAGAGACTCAGAGAGAGAGCAGAGAATGCTGCAGCACCATGAAGCAGAGAGTCCACCAGCCAGTGATCTTTGGAGATGAAGAAGGAAAACGCCTCCCGGGGAGCTTCGTGAAACTGGAAGCCAGGAGAGGAAGCTAGCAGATGACACTGTGTACATCATGTGCCCTTCCAGCCAAAAGAGAAGCCCTGACTGTGTTCACCATGTGCCTTCTCACTTGAGAGAGAAACCCTGAACTTCATCGGCCTTCTTGAACCAAGGTATCTTTCCCTGGATGTCTTTGATTGGACATTTCTATAGACTTGTTTTAACTGGGACATTTTCTCAGCCTTAGAACTGTAAACGAGCAGCTCATTAAATTCCCCTTTTGAAAAGCCATTCCATTTCTGGTATATTGCATTCTGGCAGCTAGCAAACTAGAACAGTTAGTTATTCATGCCTTTCTAGGAAGTTGTCCATTTCATCTATGTTGACTAGTTTACTAGCATAGATTTGCTTATAGTATCCTCTCATTGTCTGCTTTATTTCTGCAGGATTAGTAGTTAATATTACATAGGAAGGAGAAGCTTTAACAAATTGGAGGATGAGAAGGAAGAATTCAAAAAGCTGTTTTGTGAGATCTATTTTTCCACTCATTTTGGAGGGGAATATGTGGAATATGTGAGGAGGGGTAAAATTCCAGGGGAGATTAAACTCAGGTGACCCAGTCCAATATACTTGGAAACAGTTAATAAACAACCTCTTGTAAAATAAAATGATATTTGCTCAAAGTAGAAACCTTATCTACAGAATGCTTTTGGCAGAATATCCTTACGTTAATATTCTTACAATAAGAGTTATATATATGGGAATAGCTTCTTGAAACATGATTAATAACGAAAACTTAGTGTAATAATGATTATATAAGTTAAACAGAGGTTACTCTCTCTACTCTTCCTTCTACACAGAAGGACTAACATTGGTCCCAGCTTTGCTTTTCCATATCTCATCCTTCTCTTTTCTCTTGGTTGGTTTCCTTAGCTGATGTATTTGTCCTATGGCCAAAATGATAGTTGTAGTTTCTGAAGTAGCTTGATCTTTCAAAATAGATTCTAACCAACAATTGACTTATTTTCTCTGAGTGCCAATTATCAGTGCCCGAAAAGAAAGTATGATTGCTTTATGTAAAAGATACACCACAGAATTTGCTGACTATACAAACAGGATCCTTCAAACAATTATTTGTGGGCTGGGGCAGTGAGGCCCACTATGCAAACTTCAAAAATTTAGGGGGAGTGCAGATATATGTAGAAGTAAAGGTGGTACCCCAAATGTTACAAGGTCTCTTCTGGTGATTGAATAAGTTATTTTTACATTAAGTGGAAGGTTATGTTGGATGAATGTTAATTATTTTATCCTTTTTATCTTTTTAGAATATCTGTAGTTAATCTCTGATTCAAAAATCGTAATATGAAAAAATATTCAATAAATCAACTTGAGGGACTGTTTAATTTACAAATAAATAAATAAATAAATAAATAAATAAATTTCATATTACAACTTTTTTAAGTTTTGTCAAATAAATGGTCATATTAGGCTTTTATCAGATGGTTAATAATGCATTAGAAATTGTTATTTTAATTTTGTGGCAATACATTTTTCAACTAAAATAGATGAAGAAATCAAAACAAATATTTTTAGGGTATAATTGTATAGAAATAAAAATATAGAGAATTATAATTATATAAAAATAAGATAAATACATCAGGGATTCCAATAAAATATTAATAATAATAATATATGTTTTATTTAGTTTATAGACTTAAAAATTTTGTAAAAGGGACACAATTTTAAAAATATATATTAAGAAGCAAATATGGGGCTTTTATTATAAGACCTCTGGTGGGTTGAATTATATACCACAACTTAGACACTTTCTTAATCTTAATTCACATTCCTATGTGAATTAATTGTAAATGGGACATTGAAGGTGTTATTTTTCGCTAAGGTGTGGCTAACTGAAATAGTGTGAGCTTTAAACTGGATAACTGGTGGCCTTATCAGGAAAGATGGCTACAGGGATGATCTGGAAGCCAGAAGTCAGAGAACCTAGAAGAGAAAGGAGAAGTCATCACCATGAGATGTGAGGCAAAGATCCAAGCAAGGAGCCCTAAGGATTGCCAGCATCCAGCACCAGAATGCTGCAGACTTTAGGGAGAAATAATCATTTGGCTGAACATTGAGTTTGTCCATCTCCAAACTTCAAAAATGTGTACAAATAAATTCCCATTGCTTAAGCCAACCCATTAGATGGTATTTGTCATAGGAGCCTGGAAAACGAAGACAAGGCCTTTCAAGCTATCATTAAAATTAATAAATTTGATCCTCTTTTCATTCATTTATTCATCATTTATTGAATCATATACATATGCATTAACAGAAGAAAGAGTAGAAAAAGAAAAGAATTAGCTATATCACCTACCCTCATGGAATCTAAATTTCATGGAATGATAGATAAGTACATTTAAATAATGTTAAACCTAAACATTTTCGCTTACTAAAATGGAAAAACTATAATGCATTTGGGAAAAGATTATAAAGAAGTGGCAGTTAATCTATTGGTAGAAAAGTATAATTTCTTTTGAAAATTATTAAATATATTTCTACACTTAGAAAATGAGATGAAAAATTTCATGGACGCCTGCCTGCAGTAACATACTGTGTTCCCACTATGAAATGATATGACTGGATGAATAGAGTCAAAATTGACCTTTTAATACCTTGAATACCTCATTTAAAAATTGGAATTGTATTCTATATATAATAATGAAATATGAAAACTTGTCAGAAGGATGCTATAATTTAACATTATTTTAGGAAGATGATTCTCCAAGTCAGTATTCTGGTGGAACAAATTTAACGCCCTAAAACAACATATTTTAAACTGCTTTGACAATATTTTGAATTAAGAATGTGTGTAGGACTCAGTAGGATGATTTTCTCTCACAATCACATTCTAATAGAGACTGTGCAAGAAAGAACACCTAAGACAGAAGTTGCAGTCTTCCATTATCTAATCTCAGAAGTGGCGCTCTTTAATTCTGCTATAAGTAACTGGTCACACAGTCCAACCCTGGTACTATTTGGGAGAGGAGTCCAAGGATGTGAATAACAGAGATCATTTGTGGGCCATCTCGGAGACTATCACAAATACTATGTAGGCACTGTCATTTGGAGTTTATCTTCTATTAGAGCCAATCTTTAGCAAATAAATGTAATTAAAGTTTTGTTAGAGTAAATCTAGTTTAGTCATATTTCGAAGGAATCTTTTTTTTTCCTTGGATCTCAGCTGTTTGTTTTCAATGAGATCTATCTGATTTCATTGGTGAGAGCTCCATTATCTCTTAGCCATGTATATGTGCAGAGAATTTTCAGTTTATGGCTACCCAGTATTTTATATTTTCTTGGTTTTTGCTCTTCATTCAGATTTTAGAATCTTATCATATACATGCACAAATTCTTATTTAGTAAAGATTCAAAAAAATTCCTATGGTTATTTCTTCAACTCTTTACCAGCACAAATCTTTCACCTTTGCTATTTTGCTTCACAAAATACAGCACCTCTGCTTCTTTCAATTTCATTCTCTGTTCGTCTACTAAGCAAGACCATTGTTCTCTGCTTAGGATTCCTTGTTCTTCACCTTAATCTGGACTCCATATAGAAAAAAACATGTAGAACATAAGTTTCACTTTATTTGTTTTTCTCTCAGGAATCAAACGCTTGCACTTACTTTCCCAATGTCAGAACAGAGTTGGTTCTTATATTTAATCTATTCTTTGCGTGGTGTGAAAGAAAATCTGGAAAGGTTGCTGCATTCCTAAAGTGAATTGTATATTCTCTAGAAAATGGACCCGGCACCTTGGCTAAAAGGAAGTAGTATCAAGTGGCTACAGTATGCAGATTTAGGAAGAAAGGAGTTGTTCATGACGTGAGGTTGGATCACGGTCTTGCTTTAGCTGAGTTACATACATATATCTCTATTAGTCTCTTTGAAGTGGCAAATATTCAGCCCATATTCCTATACTGTTTGATTCAAATTTAGAATAATCTAGCATCTGATATGCAGGTCGTAAACATAAGTTCTTTGATTTTGAGAGAGGGACATCAACATGGACTCATGTGATGAGACCAGATAAACTAGAGGTTTTGTCTTGGGTGAAGGATGATATATAGCATAACTAGCAGTTGGTTGCACTGAAGTAGTAGCTACTATTTAGGATAATCAATGATTGGGTTTAGAATGCATAATTTATGAGCTAAATATTTTCATAATGGGGAGATAAAAGGTCAAAAAAAGGATACTTCGGCAGTTGATGATGAAACATCTCTAGAAAATGATCTGATGCCTTTGGTAGAAGCTGCCCCACTATATGAGATCATTGACTTGTTCTGAGGGCCTTGGGTCAGCTGTCTATTTCCAAAGATCATGTACGTGTGGACAATATCTCAGAATCTTAAACTTCAGGTTTCCTACTGGAGTCTTCTATTATGAGACATTCTGGCTTGATTGTTTAGTTATGAAACGGAATCCAAGGTTTGACTCTCAGAATTTCAGGACTGAATTTGTTGTTAACAATGCTTAGTAAGATCCTTTCCAAAGTGGTCCAAATGGCTTTTTTCTTTCTTTCTGGTGCTCTTCTACTAGATTAAATCCCCTGATTGAAGATAATGAAGCAGCCTTGGCCTTTCGGTGTTAAGGTTAAGTAAAGCACATGAGTCCCTTGCAATATTTTGCCATGAACACAAGCTAAAAGTCAGAATATAAAAGGTGAAATCACTGAATACATGGACCTTCCATTTATCAGTTTATAGAGGAATAAAAGATATATCCCCAGCAGAGTGCATTAAATGGCTAGTGAGAATGCCAATGACCAAGGGAGAATGAAAGATTTCTGAAAATTTTACTAGTTTTAATTTAAAGTACATACTGGTTTTTAGAATCTTTTCAAAAATGGTATATGCAAGATGAAGTGTAATCTTGAGCAAGAAGTAATGTCTTATAGAATTCTTTTATGATTTCCATGAAGTGTATGCCTTAACCAATCAGTATAAAAGTTAGTATGCCACTTTAGAAATACAAAATCAAGGTTTTTAAAGTGAATATAAGGATATGCTTCCCACCAGTCTGAGCAAAGATATACAACAAAATGTTTTCTATTATGGAAAGTAGAAACTGCATAAAATTATTTTAAATATGTTCAAATTATCTATGCAATTTTGGTTCTTGACCATGTCTCAGATTTACAGATTTTCCAGGATCATATTATGGAGAAGTAACTCATGAAATGAAACTATCTTTAACCTCCTTTTTAAAGTTTTCCCCATCAGTATTTATTTAAGATACTAACCAAATTGTCTGCTACATGTATAGTTTCATGGAAAAATTACAATTTAATATTCATTTAAAATCTTCCCATGTGAACTGGTAACAGCTGGTTAAAAATTATGCCTGTGTACTTTGTGTCTTGGCTTCCCCAAGCTACTGGAATGCTGCCTTTAAATGCAGGCCTGACAGTCTTCACTTTTATGCAGATGGAAAACTAGAGAGAATGTTGTCTTAGTCAAAATCAAGCTCTTGGGACAAAAATCAAGATTTCTGGTTTCACTGATGACTGACAACAATGTTCGTGCAAATGGTAACTGGTCTGTTGAGAATTTCAAACTCACTTGTCTTTGAGGCTAGCTTGAACAAGGAGCTTATACGGTCTGTGCCTTTGTTTTACCCTGCAACTTTTTTCTTATATTTTTACATAACACAACACAAAATAGAGGCAAAAAAGAGTATACAAAAGAATGAGCTGTTTCCACCAAGGATATTAAACAAATGAGCACAAATATTGAAAACTTGGCATCCAATGGAAAATAAATAACCTAGGAACTCAACCCAAAGAGATTTTTCAAATTAATGCAGATTTACAATGCCAGTAGAGACTTGATAAGCCATGGACATCTGTGCCAAAGTGACTTTCATGGATATAGCACCTGGTCACAGGCTGAGGTCCATGACAAAAGGCAATGCAGACCATATCTCAGTGAGGCTGTGAGGATAGCTGTGGAAATAAACACACCAGACAAATGAAAACAAACAGAGGCTGTTTACACAGAGCACATTATAGCAAGTGTCAGCGTCCATCACTTAAGTTTTCCCAAGATTCTAAGCTGGTCACGGAAGTAGAAAAACATTATATAGATTTAGGGGAGAATTTCAGTTATGCTCTAACCAGAGGTTGTTGGCACAACTAGTAGTGGGGTTTCTTATGTGATTGTTTTGAGGACCATCTGTGGCTCTCTCTGGTTCATCCATATTTGAGGATAAGGACAAAAGATAGGGAAGTTGGCAGTTAGTTACTCAGTGCTGACTTTAGTGCGCTGATTGATGTAGAAGTTGCTGTTTGGCTTTGTAGACTGGTTGCTGCAGATATTTTTAGGTTAGAGTTCTATGAAAATATATGATCCAGCCCTTTTCCGTGTGTATATTTAGTCTCACAGTCACTATTTCCTTATAAGATGCTTTCTACTAAATGGTGCCAGGACTTCATCTTCCATACGTGATTCCTCTACTAAGATCTATGAGTTCTACCTTCTTGAGAACTATGGATACATTGTAAGAAAAACAAATCTTGGATAAATTTTTCTTGCTACAAGATGATTTACCTGAGTTGCAGCAGTGCTGTATGTAATTATTCACCAATGGAATATTGTACTGAAGCATAGTGGGCAGAGCAAGAAACCAAATCCAGCCTAAGTATCTATTCATTCCTTTCCAAGTTGGAAGAATTTCAATTAATCGACTGTCCTTGGGTAATTTATTCCTCCAAGGAAATGAGTTGTTATTTATAGGTCTACCGTTAGCAGGTTTAACATTGAACAATGGCCAGAGCCAGATCAGCATTAGTAAGGAGAAACCAAAGAAGCTGAACTCATGACTATTCTCCCTTCCTGTCACATGGTCACATAGTTCCTAAGTCCCATTGAACACAGCATACTGCTGCTGGGAGAGAAATCGGCCTTCCATTCACAGGTGAGTTCTTCTTGTCTATGATCATTAGAAGCTTCCTTGAAAGTGTTTGACATTTTGTGAACTTTCTCATGGGAGGCAAATAGGACATCCAGTTCATTCATAAAGGCTCATATACCTCCTTCCTTGATCTTCATACTGGAAGTTTCCAATCATGTTTTTTTCCAAGTCTTAGACAATGAGTCACTATAGACACTTATCTCTGTCATCTCTCCTTCATAGAAAATAAATGAATAAAAGGTGAGATGCACTGGTCAAATTCTGCCAACCTGAAAAATTTTCCTTTATTACGGCCAACCAGACCCTCTCTTGAATGCTGTTGTAGTTCTAGCAACGTTCCACATATGACTGGGGTCACCACAACATGAGAAACCATTTATAAACAGACCTGATTTTTTTGTTTTTCCTTCTTGAGGCTCTAAGAATTCTTAGTGAGGTCCAGATATTGGATAAGGAAGAGAAGACAGTGAAAAGGAGTAAATTCCACTTGCTTATATCACTCATTTATGTATCAGGATCTGATTTTGAAGATTTAGGAGTTTAGGCTCTTATATGCTATTTCTACTACTAATGTGCAGGTTCAACTTTATGACAAAGCAGGTTAAATAACCTGCAGTTAATGATGGGCAGATAAGGGCATGTGGTCATTTGCAACCCCATAGTTATGTATTCTGTATCTACTGGAACCCAATAGGAAGCAAGAAGCTGTGTTTTTTTTTTTTTTTTTTTTTCTGTTTTGCTTTGTGTTCCCTCAAAACCAAAGAACATTCCCTGAAATTCTCTCAGGACCGTCTTTGACAATCATATAAGCAGAGAAAAACTCCATCAGTAAGTTAAACCTAATTTGCTTACTTTCCTTATTCTTACATTTGGGATACTTAAACTCTAGATATTATCCCTTTATAAGCAATTCAAAAGAATTGTGTGCACATGTTGCTTTTCTTTCCAACCTGAGTCACTTTTCAAGCCACAGCAATCTATTTCCACCCTTCAATACAATTATTGTCTTTGTGACCACAGCCAACTAGTCTTTTACTAAAGAAAGACAATGGACCAGGACCTTTATTATAAATTGGTATGAACCATTAAACTGCCCACATCTGTCTTCTACCTTCACTTCACAAATTTTCCCCAGGTTTCTTTATCTTTTGTCACGGGTTGTCCTTGATTTATATCTGCTCTTCAGGTCTCTTTTTCAAAGTAGAACCTACATTCCTTTAACTCATTGATATCTCAGAGGCAATTAAAAGTTAGCTTGTTTATAACTTTAATCTATTTCTTCCATAACTGCTACTCTTTACTTGCTATTCCACTGACTCATAGCAAAACTTGATAGTGACCTTGACTACTCCCTCTCATTTGTACCCAAGTCCAAAATATCACTAAATTCATTTTCTACTCTTTAATATCCTTTAAGTATCTTTAAGTTTTCCTTTTCCTCTGTCAGTATTTTGTTAATCTGCCATTTTCATTCTTAAAGATTATTTTAATAGCGTAATAGCTTCCTGAAGATTATTGTTTGTATTTTCAGTTAGCTATACTCTAATCCAGTATCTATCTTAGAACCAGAAGGCTCTTTCTAAGGAATAAATCTGACCATGTCACTGTCTAAAAAATAAGATGACTATGGCTTCCTATTAAACTAATAATGCAATAACATCATAAGTCATCCTGATATCATTATAATAGAACAACATCTTAGCATGAGTGAGGATGACCTCAAAATTATCATCCTAACAAGGAAACATTTGTGAAAGGGAAGATTTCAGTTGAGCCATAAACAATATAAACCAGAGCTTTCCTATACTATCCAGAAATATTTATCATCCCAGCAACTATGTTATTTTTATGGCTCTTTCCAATTGTATTAGAATAGTACAGAAGGGAATTAAGCTATGTCTTGCTTTAACAAGGAATCTCTGCACATTAATTTTTCATGATTCTACTTTTAACACTTCATTTTCCTATAGATCAAATGTCTATTTATTCTCTAGATAATAATTAGTAACTGCAATTATTGATATAAGATAACAAAATCATCCAGGCTATAGAATCACAATAATAAGAAATACGTAATGAAATGAATTTCCTATAGAGCTGGGGCACAATTTACATATCGATCATGCTAATATTCAAAAAGCAAATATCATGCAATAGTAAAAATCAGTAACTTATAAAAATATTGTATGCCACTCAGACAACAAAAGAAAATACTCAGATTTGATCTGAAGTTATTGTTTTTGTATAAATCAAACACTGGCTTTATTAAAACAAATATAGGGCGGGCCGCGGTGGCTCAGCGGGCAAAGTGCTTGCCTGCTATGCCGGAGGACCTCGGTTCGATTCCCGGCCCCAGCCCATGTAACAAAAAACGGAAAAACAAAATACAATAAAACAAGAAAATGTTTAAAGATGTTTCCCTTTCTTCCTTCCTTCCTTCCTTCTATCTGTCTATGTTTCCCTTCCTTCCTTCCTTCCTTCCTTCTCTCTGTCTTTCCTTTAAAAAAAAAAAAAAAAAAAAAAAAGATTAAAACAAATATAGATCTTTTCAAATGTGCCCAAAATAAAATCTGTTCCCAATATGATTAAAAAAAAGATAATATTTCCTAAACTCTTTAAAGTCATTACAAAAAAAAAAAAATATGTACCACAAGAAAAATGTGAGGACACAACTAACAGAAGAAAGAAAAAACAAACAAAGTGCTCACTAGTATTTTTTTTTAACTGCAGTATAAACCATCACTGAGAAATATTTCAGTTAATGCATTCGTATAATGAAGGTATTGTTTAATATCTTATTATTTGAATAGAAATTGTAAGACCTGTTTCTTAGAAATTGGCTAAATGATTCAAACACCAGAAAAAGGAAGTTGTTGAAATTAGGAGCCTTCATTTTTCCCTAGAAAGACCACTAAGACCACGATTTTTATTAATCTCATTTATTTAGCATTATCCATACTGCATATTTTTGAAGAGTTCATTCTAGAGGAGTGTGATAAAGGTCAAATAGTGTATGTGACTTTAAAAGTGGAAAAAAATGTTTATCATTTAGAGTGAAAATTGAGGTTTGTTTTCTTCAAAGGACTTCGGCTGTGGAGCTTTTTCTGTAAACTAAGTACGAAAGCTAAATAAATAAATAATATTAAAAGATTTCACCCAACATAGATCAGAGGGCCCCAATGCTGGCATTTTTCTTTGAACTTTTGCACAGGTTAAAACAGCATTTTCAAAGTGCGTTCCATGAGACCCAGTAAAAGAACCAAAAAATAATACTCCACATTATCAAATTATTTTGAAACACAGCAAATGAAAGCCCCATTAAGAGATTTTGTAATACACATTAGAAAAAATAAAGAATACAAGAAACCTGGACATAAAGGTAGATACTTCTTTCAGTTTACTTAACTCTGCATTCCCATTGCATATTTGATTATTTAAACCTGTTTTACTATATTTCCCCTAAATTAATGATCCATGAAATATGGGGCACATTGTTTTGAGCCTTCTTTACATAATATGACAGAATTTTTTTATTCTCTAAATTTTGAAAGGGTAGAGATTGCATAACATCACAATTATATAAAATAGATTATGAGCAATCAAGTTAATGTCAGAGTAGTGATAATTTATTATACAAATGCCTTTATTCTATTTTTGCATTATTGATTTTACAACTACCGCAAACTCCAATTTTTCTACTTATGTAGTAGTAGCCAGGATTTCAGTATAAACATTTTATGAATACTCAAGTTGTTTAAATTATCTTGGAAATTGTGTGCCCCATTGCAGAAGAACTTGTGAATTTTTAGACAATAGATTTGATTATAAAAAAGAATGTAAAATTTCAAAATATCGCAAGTCCATTCTAAGTAAAGAAACAATTTTAAGACAAGTAGATTTTTAACTTAGTTGAGCATTTTACATTAAAATCTCAAAACAGTGCTTTTGCTACTTTTGAGGCTTGTGGAATATGCCAGTATATTAGTTTTTCAAAGTCCATTCTTTCAAAAAAAGTAAAAATACAACTCAGCACATAGGCAGAAGCAGTTTCAAGTATAAAGACAGAATATATTCTTTTTGGGACAAGATAAAACTACGATAGTTTAAAACCACTCTAATGCCTCAACTACAAATCTGTTCTTTAAAGTCATACTTTTGTGCATGCAACCTAAGATCAAGATAGTTTACAAAAATTTGCTATGTAATGCCACTGATGCTCTCTTTTGTCATGGGTTAAACTTTTTTTACATGAAACGAAATAAAATGAGGCTTACAATGTCTTATATAAATAAAATTATTAACAAAATACAAAGTAAAACATACAACTTAATTCCAAAATATGTAACTACAAGTTCAGCTAAAATATTCAGGGCATGGTAGAAGATGTCTGATCAATTCTATATTGTATGTTTTAGTTTCAGCATCAGCCTTCATTTGACTGAAAGTCATCCTAGTCTGAGAGTGGCTGGTTTTCTGTCCCTTTGTCTTTTTAGTTCAAGGCATGCGGTCAGGTTTAATGGTGACCTTTATTTCATGGTGAATTCAGTTGAGGGAAAAGGAAGGCAACCTTTTTATTCCCTTAATTTCATATATGATTTATGTGTGCTTATAAATTGACTTTCTTTTAAAAAATGGTGCTATACAACCACATTGCTAACTACAATAGATATTTACGGCCAAGCGTATCCTATTCTATCTATAACTATAATAATCTCTAATGTTTAATCAATATTCTCGGCAATTCTTTTTCTTCACTAGGGCACAGACTTTAAAGGGAGCATTTCAAGGTGTAATAATCAGGTGGTTACTTGCTTTAGTATTCTTTCCCCCTTTTGGAAACCACAATCTTATAGAAGTGTCCTTTATGCAGTTATGTTTCATAGTGGAACCCTGAATTTTTGACCATTCCCTTTATCTCTTTTTCTCAGTTAAAAAAGAAAAATAACAGGAAAAACAAATACAAGAACAATTATTTTTAAAATCTACAAACTGAAGTAGAAAACACATTCCTCTCAAGGAAATAAAAATGTTTTTCCAACATATTATGTGACACAAAACGTTTTGCAAGTAATGATAAATTCCTTGATATTCTATATTAGATAATAATGCCTATAAATTTCAATAGCTGTGCAGCTAGATATATCAGTTAATTTTGTAAAAATTAAAAATTAAAAAAAATTCTTTATTTGAAAATATCTTGTAAAATTATGTGATAAGACAGTAAACTTTTAAGCAGACTCAACTAAGAATCCACTTAGGTTTACTTTTATGCAAATAATTTAGTGATCTTGCATAAAGCTTTGGATAAGTTTACTCTTTGGTGTCTTGAAGTTAATGTGATGAAAAAAATGTAGTGAAATTGCTAAATATAAAGGAAATTGTGTAAGCTTTTGGATTTTAAAAGTAGCTTTCCAATGCCCCAAGTAAAAAATGTATACTGAGTCATGGGTCTTTTGTTCTCCTTTACTTACAAGTAACAAATTTTTAACCATGCACTTTGTTTCTAAAGAAGAATTTGGATTTGCTAACAAAATAGCTGAAAAAGTAAAACACACCATCTGCAAAAGTATCATCCAAGTTCATTATGGTACTTCTTAAAACAGAGTTAGCATTGCCATTGTAAATTGAAAGCACGCCACCTATGACACTTTTAAATGCTACTATAGCTAATACAGCATCTGCATATTATAATTAGCTTATTTACAGAGATCCTATAGATCAACAGTGAAAATGAATTCTCATCACTAGCAAATGTAAGGCCTCTGTCTAAATTATTCTTCTATTATAACCACATGAGTATAAGACATATGGTGAGGACTTGTTTAGTATTTGGAACATGCTGTCTTATGTTAATCTCCACCAGTAATGTTCATAGCAGGTGTTACATTCAGAAGTAGAATTTGAGTAAATATTAGAGTAATAAATGAGATATTAAAAATAAAAACTCTTCTTTTAATCAAGCATCACATGAATATACCACCTGAAAAATGGCTCTATGATTGGCATTTATGCTTTACACACAACTTCCTACCTATTAATTCATTCCAGAATAATGGCTCTAAGCCACAATATCATGATTCTGGAGAATTTTTTATTTGCGTTAGCATTTTTTCCTTAATATAATTTATTATGACATCACTTCTTGTTCAAAAACCAACAAAGCCTCTTTTGCTCACCCCAAATCTTCTTTCTTTAACATGACTCTGTGCCTATTCTTAAATACTCAGAGAGAAAAAACTCATGGGATGTCACATAAATATAGGTAAAGCCAAATGTCAGGTTGTAATAGAGTGCTTTGATTGTTGTGATTGTTTATAGTTATTGGGGCTTTTACTGTAGGATATGGGGACGCCATCATTAGATTCTTAATGTCAAAGAAAAGGATCATAAAAATGAGATCCCAAAGGTATATTTTAAATAAAAGTTACTGGTACACACACACAAAAAGTCATACCAAATATTTCTAAAAGTATTTTAATGGTACTTTTAAAAAATTAAGCTTTTTTCCTAAAAATTAAGCTTTCATTCCTGAAGCCATTAGGTGGTCTGTCACAAGGCAGGCATCCACGCAGGTGGTGCTGGATGGGGAAGCGATGCAATTGCCTATAAAAGGCTGTCAGAACCTGAACAGGGAGAAAAGGTATTGGGTTAGGGGCATACAAGCCTGGGGATTCAGAACCCACTTCAGTGTTATATTATCGGGCACAAACTATTAATTCACCTTGTCTGCTGGTTATGAGCTTTTCTAAATTAGCACATTCAAATGGAAAGAAATTTATTCTTTATAAGGATGAACCAAAGCATCTACCTTTTATTCTAGATGATAAGAAAGTTGCATAAGCAGAATAGATCATCTAATATTTGCTATAGAAGCCACCTTACCAGGGAAAATGTAGTCTCTAAGAAGGAGTTAGAAATAAAATGATTAATAATTTTTAGCTGGCAAATTAAACCATTCTTGACTAAGATTGCTCATTTATCCATAAAATATGTATGGATTTGAGATCCTGCTTGTAAGTTGGAAGTGTCAAAGTATATGTACTGAACTTTCTCAACAAGTCAAGTTTTATTTAATAGAAGAAATAACAGTATAAATTATATCATAAAAATTCTCAGTGTGAAGAAGTGGAACTTCGACATGGTATCTTCTTTTCACTTGGTTAAAAATGTATTCGCATCCTCAAAACACCCATTGAGTCTTAAAGTTATTTTTACATAAGGCAGTTATTTTTGTAGTTCAATACATTTTTTAAACTAGGGAAACAAAGACCATGGAATTTTCTACCTTATATTCTCTTCCTTTTGTTTTCTAAAATGAAAAATTAATACATTCAGCCCACTAGTTAACTTTTCACATGGTTTACATTTTAAATCAAGTTATAATTATATGCACTCCAAGTTTGCTATTATCCCTGTCTCCCTGAGTTTCATTATCATACTCATTCATTGTTAGTGAAATGACTAGCAGAAAAACAATCACATATAATTCTCACAATTGTAATGATTACCGCTCTACCATGGCTGCAACCTATGAGCCATCAGTATGGTAATAAATAAACATACAAGCAGCTGCCTTTCCTTGCATTTAAAGTATTCTCTAACTATGAGTCTGAAGTAAGCATCAGGGAATGTGAAACTTCGGAAAAAAAATTAATTTAATTAGAATCTCAAATGCAATCAATGGTAATTGCCAAAGGGTTAGGTTGTATTATAGTGTGTTATGGGTGTGAAGATTTGGAAAGAAATTGAAGTCCGAGAATTAAAAGCAAACCAGCAGAAGCTGGGAAGAAGTACGGAAGGATTTTCCCCTACTGATGGCAGACTCCTAGCTTCCGTAACTGTGATAAAATAAATTCCTTTTGTTTTAAGCCATAGAGTATGTGGTACTTTCTTAAAGTAGCCCAAGGAAACGAAAATAGGGTGGTACTGATGGGTGACTACTAGTCAATTCATATTTATTTAAATGTGGAATGAGGTGGTACAAGGAAGTTAGGTGAGACATTTTTCATTCTCTTTTCTTCTCATAGTTCACAAATTGTTGTTTATATGCAGGCCTTGAAATAGTTAAAATGCTTTTAAAAATCTAATGTCTTTCAAAGTCAATTAATCCATAAGAATCCATCTATAATACATACCTATAGAACACATACACACAACATATAATTTAAGAGTCTTAGAAACTCTATTTGTTTAAAAAAATACTCCACTTAAAAATCTAATGTCTTTCAAAGTCAATTAATCCATAAGAATCCATCTATAATACATACCTATAGAACACATACACACAACATATAATTTAAGAGTCTTAGAAACTCTATTTGTTTAAAAAAATACTCCACTTCAAAATCAAGCACTAGCTTTAATAGCCAAACAAACAAATGAAGATGCAAACAAAAAAGAAACAACTCCCATGAAACCTGCTATTTGTTAGCGATGAGAAAATGTTATTTCATGAGATTGCAAGCTAATGTATGTACGATAACTGCTACTGATTTGTAAATCAGAGGTGATTAAAATGACAATATCCTAAGCATGGTTACTCTTTAACAAAAAAAATAAGATCTTCATAAACAATAATTTATTTAATCATCACACAAAAATGCCATAAAATAAAATTTATGTATGGGAATCTGAGGAATAGATTGGTTATGTAATTTATCCAAGATCACATATCTAGTGTTTGTTGAATATGATCAGTAGCAGTCCCAATCTGCACTGAAGCTCTTTAATCACTTTCCTATTCTGCTTTCTCTTAAACATCAATTAATAGTTTAAAAAACAATTACTTGGGCGCATGGGTGGTTCAGTGGTAGAATGCTCGCCTTTCATGTGGGAAACCTGGGTTCGATTCCTGGACCCTGCACCCCCCCAAAAAAAAATTACTCAACTAATATTTATAAGAAGATCTAGGAATCATTTCTAAAGTGCATTTTAAATGTGAAATAATTTTATTAACTATATTACTAAATACCCAAATCAGTGTTAATGATTTAATTATTTTAAAAATGTGTTTATTGCATTTTAATCCATGTGCACATAAATAAATTACGCCAATTAATTCTTAAAAATGCAATGATTTCTCTGAATGCTTAGCACATTCCATTACTCTCAGAGAGTGAATTATGCCCTAATCTTAGTTATAGGGGGCAGAGAAGTATGTCTACGTTCTCTTATCAGGTCTTGTCTATGGTGCTTATGTTGGTCTTAAAGAAGGATTTTGGGGACAGTATACAGTGATGACCAAGAAAACCAAATGCAATAAATGTACAGTATTATAATTTTTTACACATGGTTCATATAGAAGAAATTACATAATAGGAAAGTGAAAACATAAAATTTATCTTCAATGGGCTCTTTTGGCAATCAGGAATTAGAGAGTGTAAGACAATAAAATACAATTCCTCTCTCCGATGAAATTCAATGATCCAAGACTGTGTGTGTTCCAATAAAATTTTGCTGATGGACAGTGAAAATTGAATTTCATATAGTTTTCACATAAAATAAATATCATTCTTGAAGTGCCCCCAACCTTTAAATATTTCAAAACCATTCTTTGCTCTCAAGCTGTATAAGGACTGGTAGTGCCTTAATTTGGTCCAAAGATGGTTGCTTGCCAATCCTTGCTTTAGAACATTCCCAGGGCAAAATTTCAAAGAAGGCAGGTTTGGTTTTGGTTAATGTCATTCTTTCCTTATGGCTCCTGTATTTTTAAAAGAAGACAATGGGTGAAAAAAATGAAAGTCAAAGAAATAGACTGTTATTATTACTTACTTCTAAGATGTCTCTCTCTCTTTTATTTTTTTAAATTAAAGAATGTTTCTATTTGTTAAATACGCCAGATTGCAGCATATCAGGAATGGGTTTTCTTTTTCAGTGGGAATTTATTTGGTTACAAATTTATACTTCCAAGTCTATGAAAATGTCCAAGTTAAGGTATTAACAAGAGGACACCTTCTTAAAAGAATTTGCTGATTATAATTACTTTGTAACAGTGAGATCTACAACATTTGTCCTTCTGACTTATTTTACTCAGCATAGTACCTTCAAGGTTCATCCATATTGTCACAGGTATCACAACTTCATTCCTTTTTACAGCTGTAAATATTCCATTAAATGTATATAACAGCTTTTGTTTATCCATTCATCTGTTGATGAACACTTGGGTTGCTTCCATCTTTTGACAATTGTGGAAAATGCTGCTAAGAATACCAGTGTGCAAATATCTGATAAAGCCCCTACTTTCAATTCTTTGGGGTGTATTCCTAACAGCAGAGTTGCAGGATCATATGGTAATTCTACATTTAGCTTCCTGAGGAAAGGCCAAACTGTCTTCCACAATGGCTGTACCATTTTACAATATGATCAGCAATAAATGAATCTTCTACAACCTTCCATTCAAAAGGGTAGTGAGTGGGAGAGTCTATGAAAAGCACAAAAAGAGAATCTTTCAGGGCAGACTGCCTTGAGAGAAGCAATCCGGGCAGATTTCTGTTGAGGGATATATCCAGACCAAACCACAATTATAAAAGCAAAAATAAAAATACCTTGAGTTTATCCCCCACCTCCCATATCTTGGATTTCTTTCTGGATTAATTTCTCATCCAATTTTATCTGAAACCAAAGAGTATAGGATCTCACAAATGTAATCCACATGCTGGTTTCCTGAGTTAGAAAGCTGGGTAAAGTTAACAGGAGAGTATATTTGGTTGAGCAAACATAAACTACTGAAAACATGATCTTAGCTATGTTTCTGCAACCAATTTTCCAATTTAGGAAGATTATTTCTTTTAATAGTACCTACTAGGGGCATCAGACACTTATTTATAAGGCTCACACTTTTTTTTTTTTTTTTTTTTTGGCAAGTTGAAATCATCTTTGAGCCAATAGAAGTAGTAAAATAAAAATATCTTGCTAAAACAAATCAGATTATTATAATCTTAGATCTCTTATTAACTGGAAAAAAGAAGGAAAAATCATAAGGAAGATGATCTGAATCCACATCATAAGCCTCATTACTTGTTATTAAACAATGTATTTATACTGTAAGTTGAGAACTACTTTTAAGCATTGATGACAAAGTTTTCTTTTAGCATTTTTAAGTTTGCATTTTAAAATATGATTTTATCTTAAACAATGACTTAAATTGCATACAAGAGTGGCTGAGAAAAGTCTAGTGTAAAGTGTACTAAATAACTTCCAATTTCTTTTTATGAATTTATAATGATTTCTGTATTTCTTGTAATGCATTGCCAAAAACTTGATGTCTTGAAACAACGGAAATTTATTCTCTCACATTCTGGATGCCAGAAGTCTGAAATTGGTTTCACTATTTCAACTCAGTATCACTGTTTCAAAATCAAGGAGTTGGTAGGGCTGTACTCCTTGAAAAGGTCCAGAATCAGTTTTTTGCCTGTTCCAGCATCTGATGGTTGCAGCATTCTTTGGCTTGTGGCTGCATCACTCCAATCTCTACCTTTATCGTCACATTGCCACCTCTTTTTCTGACTCTTTCAAATCTCCCTTCTTCTCTTTCTTATGAGGATATTTGTGGTTGCATTTAGGGCCCACCCAGATAAGCAGGATAATCTCTCTATTTAAAAATCTATCAATTTATCACATCTGCAAAGATCTTTCTCCAATATAAGGTAGCATTTGCAAATTCCAGGGATTAGGACATGATATCTTTGTGAGCCACTATTTAGCTTCTTATAGAATACACTTGGTATTAAAAATATATAGATGTCATACCAGATTTAGAATTTTATCTATTCTGAAATATTTCTCATATATTTTTGCCAAGAAATCTTTGCACATTGGTCAATACAAGTACCAGATAGCAGACAATTCTGGATCAGGGAAGAATGGACAGGTAAAGAGATAGAAATGTGCCCATTAAATATGTTAGTTATTTAAAAGAGCAATTATTAAATAAGGAACATTGAGAACACCGAAAATAACTTATAGTAGAGGGGCAAGCATCTTACACATTAAGATTATCTAAATTAAAGGATAAGCTGGTCAATAACTAAAAATGTTTCGAAGAAAAAGTAAAAATTAGAAAAAGGAAAAATAAACACATTGATTTTTGAGTGTCACCTACCCTGTAGCACTTGTTTTCTTTGGCACAGTGCAGAAATCAGATCCATTATGTCCCTTTCATGACACAATGAATTCGGGGTAAATGTTTATCTGGGTTTGGACAAGTGATGAGAGCATGCATAATCCTGAGAAGTACTTCTTAACTGCCCACCCTGGCTGACATCTCTTGCTGCTATTTGAATATAAAGAGCATTTATGGCCTTTTGTAATGAGATACTTATGTCCCAAATACTCCTTTCTTGCTAATAAACTGGCGATCTCTAGACATACAAATAAATCCCCCCTGTGTTATCTTGAGCCTGTATCCAACTGAACTGCCATTTGAAGGAACACTCATGAATCTCCCTATAACAGCTCAGGTAAGTGGTCAAAACCACGACCCTCTAACCAACTGTTTGAATTAGGAACCAAATAACATAGCTCTTGTTTTAATTTGCAAAGATTTGTTATTGCTGTTGTTGTGCTAATTAACCTGTGTATTGTGGGTTACATATAATTCAATTTGTGGAGTTTCTGCTGGTCTTTAAATTCCTTTGGATTTCTGATGGCTTCAGTATGACGATGGAAATGTTGGTGGATGTCTTGACACTTCCAACTGCTCTTTTCCTGTAGGAACCACAGTGCCAGATCCCTACAGCTAGACTCTTCATTTTGGTTTGTCACAGGAGCAGGAAGGGTATTTTGCATGCCGGCTGATTTCAAATTTTTATACCATTTTCCATAGGGAGGCGCCATACGTAGTTTACTATTTACAGATCATTCCATTCTTCATGTGCTTAGCCATGTCACAACAAAATAGCTCTGAGCCAAGAGAAGAAGAGCTAATCATTACATTTGCTGTCTCCCTAAAGTTAATTGATCACTTTTAAATAGTGGTAGATAATTCTGTTTTACTATTGTAGGCTTTGGTAGGCTGAATTATGTATGTATCTGAGAAAAAAACATGTTTTTAATCTTAGCCCACTTTCCTGTAGCTAAGAGTCTCTTGTAAATAGGATCCCCTGAAGATGTTATTTTAAATTAAGGTGGGGCCATGCTACATGAGATGGTGTCAATCTGATTATTGAAAGCCTTTTTGAGAAAAGAAATTCAGACATAGTGAGAGAAAACCACAAAGAGGAGTTGGAAGCTGAAGTTTTTTGCCACTTGTCTGGAAGAAAAAGGAAAGGACATCACCATAGAGGGAAAGCCAAGGAATTCAGATATTTCAATCAGCTCTTGAAGTGCTCAGATCTGCACATCCCCAAGGCCAAAGAATAAAACATCATTTTATAAAGGGTTTTCAGATTTTGAAATGTAATGGAGTCTGCCTTGCAGTTTTCCAGACAGAGTGAGGCATGGGTTTCTTGGGACTTAGAAACAGGAGAAGATCTTTGCTGGTGGCAACCATTCAGAAAATGCAAGTCAGTGTTCAGCCAAAAAGGTGGAAAGTACAAGGGGGAAGCTTATTAGGTTTATGAAAACAGGCATTTCATGGGAGATGAGAAAAGAGCTTCAGCAGGGTCTCCTGACACAGGGTTCTGGATGTTTGTTATCAATAGTGATCAAGGGAGGGGAGTTTCAATGCTTTGTTTATGAGGCCATCTGTATATTCTTTCCCTCCCTGAGGAGGCTTTTGTTTTGTTTTGTTTTGTTTTTTGCATGGGCAGGCACCAGGAATCAAATCCAGGTTTCTGCCATGGCAGGCAAAAACTCTACCTGCTAAGCCACTGTGGCTCTTCCGCCTGAGGTATTTTGATGACCTCTCACTTCTGTCTCAGACATTACAGGTGGCTACATGCAGTAAATTCTCAATATGGATGGGAGCCCAGTTCCTGCGTCTCCATAGTACGTATTGCCAGCCAGCTAGAACATTAGTGACCCTGGAAAGAAGAAAGCCTTCTAGCCATGGCTTGATTTGGAACTCTGAAATTGAGTTAATAAATTCCCATAGTTTAAGCCAACACATTTTGTGGTATTTGTCATTTCATCCTTGGAAACCATGGCAAGTGCCAATCATCAGTTCAAAACACTGACTTGAGAGAGGACCTCAGTATCATATTCAAGTTGGAAGAAATCAACAATAGCATAAAATTTATATAATATTTTTAAATACCTGTATTATTTTTCTGGGCGTAGAAAGTTATAAAATTTTTCTATCTTTCTGCAAATAAATAAAATTTAGATTCCAAATAAATTTAGTATTCTGGAAATAAGATTTAATTATCATCTTTCTGTACTAGAGAAACTGCTGATGAAAATATTTTATAAGCAAATTTAAGAAATATGTATATACTTATAATCTTATTTTCATTGCATGAAATTGTAGGCTCACTGGTGTCTGATACTAAAATCTTCTAATCTTGAGTTGCAATCTTATAGTTCTTCTAGTGTGTTATTATAATCTCTAACCTAGGATTTTACTGTTCACCATAAGAATATTGAACAAAAATGTAACTTCATTGTATTTTGAAAGAAATGAATCTATCCTAATAAAGATCTAAGATGCAGTTCCCATTGAGTGTGTCCACTGAATTGTCAAAGATGACTTAAGTACTTACCATTTATTCAATATCTAGAATAGTCTCTCATTTTTTGTGCCTCATGACTGCTAGAACATATGTTTTGAAGAGAAATTTTCACAAAATTAAATGCTAAAAATTCTAATGCAGTATGTCTTTAAAAGATAGACATATTTGGTTTCATTTGGAGGAAAGCAACTATTTTCTAAATATGTTTAGAAACCATTTCCATGTTGAAAAGTTCCCACGTACTGTTGAAAGAGAGTGTCTTGCTGCTTATGATATTATAGCCTAATTCAAACCTTTTAAACATGAAATGTAGCATACTTGTAAGGTAATAAGAAAAATGCTTGAATCTCAATGCATGATTCCATTTTTAGTCCAGGAGAACACTTTGTTAAAAGAAATACATTTTCTTCCCATTTATTTCTAAATTGATTAGTTGCTGCTGCTTTTCCTTTCTTTCGCCTCCTTTTGAGCAGTCCTCATGCAGCCCATTGGAATACCTAATTAAGTAGGCTATTATTCAAGGTCAAATTAGATGAATATACCCATAAGCCCAAAGAAAACTTGGGTAAATTCAGAAATTATCTAATATAAGTAGATAATATATATGTATTTCTTTATCTGTTTTTTTTAAATAACAGCTTTGTTGTGATATAGTTCTACTTTACATTTGTTTTTCTCCTTGCCTTTCGTTTTAGCTACTACTGTATCTTTGGTTTGGACAGTTTGTCTATGTCTGTATCTCTCTGACTTTGTGGACTTTGAGTTAGTTGCACTTTTTAAATGTAGAAGAATGTTCTTCATTAAAGTTGGGAAATATTCATCCATAATTTCTTCCAATATTTCTCTGCCTCTTTTTCTCCTATCCTTTTTAAAATCTCATTATAGTTATGTCAGTCTGCTTGATGCTGTAACACAGGACTTTAAGGTTCCATTCCCTTTTTTTCTTCATTTTTTATATTTATTAGAGTAGATAATCTAATTGGCCTACATTCAGGAAATTTTTATTCTGTTAGTTCAAATCTATCATTGAATTGTTCTAACAAATTTTTCCTTTCTCTTATTTTACTTTTCAACTCAAGAATTGCAATTTTATTCCTTATTTTTAAAATTATGTCTATCTTTAACTTATAGTCTGTATTCGGTGAGACATCATTCCTATACCTTCCTATAATTATTTATTAATGATTTCCTTAGTTCTTTGGGAATATTTAAAATTATTGATTTGCACTCTTTTTCTGATAAATCTGATGTCTGTGTTTTCACACAGATAGTTCCTGATTCCTTTTTTTTATTTCATTCTGTTTGTTTTTTGAAATGTTGCAGGGGATAAAGCTCAGCCCCCCACCCCCCACCCCCACCCTGCAACAATGGCCCAAACTTGTGGTCTACTGACTCCTGAACCTTTCCCTTCCCCCTCCTCCTTGCCACAATTCTTAATGCCTCTTGCCAAATGCTGCCCAGGGCAAGAAATCACATCAAAGAATGGTATGGCTCCATCAATAAGGAGCAAACAGGTTAGAACAGGCACAAAAAGAAGGAAGCAAAAATACTAGCCAAAGGCACTCACACGAGTCACCAAATGCAGAATTCAGGACCAGTAGGGGTTGGTGAAATTCAGAGTATAAAAGGAGAAACACATCACAATGCAGGTGGACATTTTCTTCAGGCTCTTGAAGAAAGTGTTCTTTACCTTTCCCCCCTCCCCCATCCCTTTCCCCCTCCCCCTCTTCTTCCTCTCTTCCCCTCCCTCCTTCACAATAGACCCCTTTCAGCCTCAGCTCGTTGTGCAGTTATGAGTGTTGGACCAAACCACCCAAACTTTGTTCTAACATCTGGTGCCAAAACCAACTCAGTCTTCACTCTCTCCACTGTAGATTGAGCATCCCTCCTTTCACTTCACTGCATCCAGCCCCCAACACTGGTCCTTTCCTACTATAAGGTAAGAGTGAGGAATTGGGTTGTGCTGGAATATTCTCACAGAACATCTCAGCAGGGTCCATTGCTCTTTGGGCTCAGGCGTACACAGCACTGGTCTGTTTTCGGTCCCTGGGATCCCACTGTCTGGAGAGATTTTTCGGTGTTCCATGAACAACCCAGCCATCTGGAACTGGGCGGTCAAGGCTCTCTCCTCTCACAAATCTCAGTACTTAGTCAGAACCTCCCATTGGCTACTGCCTCGCCCTTGGTCCTAGTCTCTTGGTTCTGGGGATTCCCAGACTCCATTTGGAGGTGCTTTCTCTCTCTCTCTTGCACAGATGTGGGGATACCCACTTCTGTTCTTCAGAGACACGGACCCGGAACTGTGACCCCAAAGAGTTCCCTACTGAGTTTCTTGTTCTTTCCCACTTTCTCAGTCTTTCCCTTCCCTTGCCATGAGGGCAACACAATCTATTCCCCCTAAAGACACACCCTTGGGCTGTCTGTTATGCCACCTAAAAATCCTAGACCTGCAAGACTGCATCAAACCAAAGAAACTTATTTTTCTCTCCAGTGGCTTGGCCCCACTACCCTCTGGACAACCAAAATCATTGGTCTGAAAACAGTACTTTTGATCTTAAAATTCTTATCGACCTTAATAATTTCCTGCATCATTCTGCAAAGTGGGAAGAAGTACCCTATGCCCAAGCTTTCTGGATATTGCCTACTAAGCTCTCACTCTGTTCTTCTCTAACTGCATACCAAGTCCTTCTCCACCATGAAAAAACAAAAACTCTCACCCCTTCTCCTTCCTCCTTCTCCCCATCCCATACCCATTCATATGGGCCAGTCCTGACCCCTATCACCCCATTGTCTCAACTCTCCTTCCCCTTAATGCCCTTGCTGCCGAATTCCTGACTTCCTCATCCTCAACTGCCACCCCCTCTGCCAGTATTTTTCCTTTTAGGGAATCCCAGGAATGTGTTGGAGCTTTTCAAAGTCTCTGTGCTGGTTTGAAAGTGTTATGTAATCCAGAGAAGTGATGCTCTTTTAATTCAATCTTATGGGAATAGACTTATGGTATGTAAATAGTTTGATTAGGTTGTTTCCATGGAGATGTGACCTACCTACTCAAGGCAGATCTTATTTGATTTAATAGAGTCCTTAAAAGAGCTCACAGCGAGAGAGCTCACAGCTGACACAAAGGGCAGAGAAATGAAGCCAAGACACAGACATCTGTAGATGCACAAGGAGCAAAGAAAGCCATTTGAGTCTTGAGGCCAGAAGAGAAGGACAGCAGACACAGCCATGTGTTTCCTCTTTGACAGGGAAACCCCATACCCAATCAACCTTTCTTCAGAGAGGGTCCTCTTTATGGTGCCTTAACTTGGACATTTTCATGGCTTTAGAATTGTTACTTGTAACTAAATAAATCTACTTAATAAAATCCAATCCATTTCTGGTATATTGCATTCCAGCAGCTTTAGCGAACTGAAACAGCCCCATGTGATCTTTTCATTCCCCAGTTTTGCCTTTTACATTTTTCTCATCAGCCCTGACTTGTGACATCACATCAGAGAGTTTCAGTTGTAAATACTTGCCACTGATTACTTACATCAAATGCCCTGTGCATAGGTCTGTTCACAAGCAATGATTTCCAAATGAGGTCAAATAAACATGTCATGGGAATGAAGTTTAAAGTCATTTTTCAAATGAAGTAGTTACAATCTCTGGGTAAAGGACTGGTGGGGAGGACCAAATCTGTTTTATCTCCTCCAGTAGCTGTGGGGCTGCTGGTTTTCATAGCTAGCATAGTTGCAAAGATTTGGGGTTTTGATTCTGCTCCTTTTGTGGAGAAAGGGAAAATGGAAAAGAGTGAATATTAATCACTTCCTAGTGAGATTCAGCCATTTTCCTGGATTAAGAAATCTTGATTGCTGTGATACTTTATAGAATTTTTAGAACCCTCAAAATTTGATTCTGTCATTTTTGCCAGTTTTTTCATTGCTTATACATAAGAGTGTATTTCTGGAGTTCCTTATCCTGCCATTCCAGAAGTTTTCCCCTCCCGATGATTCCTTCTGTAGACTCTCTCTTTCTAATTTTTTTTTTTTTTTTTTAACATGGGCAGGCACCAGGAAGCAAACCTGGGTCTCCAACATGGCAGGTGAGAATTCTGCCACTGAGCCACTGTTGTACTTCTTTCTATTTCTTAAAAAATATTTTTATTGACAAAACTTCACACACATACAGTACATATAGGGTGTACAATCAATGGCTCACAATAACATCACATAGTTGTATATTCATCAACATGATCATTTTTGGAACATTTGCATTGTTTCAGAAAAACAAATAAAAAAAAAAAGAAAAAACTCATATATCCCGCACTTCTTATCCTTCCCTCTCATTGACCACTACACAATTTATTTTATGCCTTATCCCCACTATTATTTATTTATTTATTTATTTATTTATTTATTTTTGTATATGTTTTACTCATCTGTCCATACCTAGATAAAGGATCATCAGACACAAGGTTTTCACAATCACACAGACGTATTATAAAAGCTACATAGTTATACAATTATCTTCAAGAATCAAGGCTACCGGTGCACATCTCAACAGTTTCAGTTATTTCCCTCCAGCCCCTCCAATACACTACAAACTAAAAATGGCTAATGAATAACCCCCAGAATAAGCTCTCAGTTCTGTTTGAAATATCTCAGCCATTGAAACTGTTTTGTCTCATTTCTCTCTTCCTCCTTTTTATCAAGAAGCCTTTCTCAATACCATGATGCCAGGTCCCAGAGAATCTCAGGAGTTCTGTATGACATTCCCAAGGAGACTTACAATCCTAGGAGTCATTCCCCACATAGGGGGGAAGGCAGTAAATTCACCTGCCAATGTGACTTAGAGAGGCCACATCTGAGCAACAAAAGAGGTTCTTTGGGGGTGACTCTTAGGCGTAATTTTAAGTAGACTTATCCTATCTTTTGCAGGAATAAGTTTCATAGGGGTGATCCCCAAGATTGCAGACTCAGCCTATTGATTTGCTTGTAACCACTTCTTGTGATAATATCAGATATTCCTCAAATGGGGAAATTGAATATTTCCTTCTTTCTCCCCAGTCCCCCAAGGGTACTTTGCAAATACTTCTTAATTAACTGTCCAAATTACTCTGGGATATATTGGGTCATCATGCTAACCTGGACAAACCAACAATATCCCATATCTTATTCAAGATTCCATGTACTTAAGGTGTTCAGCTGAACTGACCACAGAAGTTACATTAGGTAATGTGCTACCCAAAATATAAGCTTTGCATCAACTAAACATCTCTCCTTTTGGTTTCACATAGAAGTTAAAGTTTGAAAATATGGATGAAATCATCCTTTATCCTGTAATCTGATCTACCCCAGTCCTATCCAGATTAGCTTCATTCACATCTCTAGTTGAAGTCTGATCTCTTTTTCAAATTCCATAGCTGACTTTCATAGCTACAGATCTCTAACTCTGAATCTTAGGTATCTTATAAATACCCAAAGTTTCTGAGAATGACCAGGTTATATATATATCTCAGAATTTAGAAAAGAAGTTACAACTCCTGAATCTTGTAACTGCTTTAAGAGTTTATAATCTGGCACCCTTTACAATAGGCCCCAACCTGATAGCACATGTTCTTGGTTCCAGTTCACTGAATTTTTATATTATAGTTTGTACATATGAGTGAGGCATGATTATATTTGTCTTTTTGGTTTTGCATTTAATTTAGCATACAGACCTTAAGGTTCATTCACCTATTTACATGCCTCACAACTTCATTCCTTCTGGCAGCTGCTCAGAGGTCCATTGTATGGATGTACACAACACAGTTCCCTCTTCCATTCCTCAGTCTTTGTACCCTTAGACACCTCCATTTGTCATGTTCAAATCATGAACACTGCTGCCATAAACCTGTATGAAAATGTCCATTCATGTCCCATGTTCAGTTCCCCCAGGTATATACTAAGCAACAGGGTTGCAGGATCATATGAAATCCCACTTCTAGGCTCCTGTGGAACCACCACACTGCTCCCTCCAAAGGACTGCACCTCTCAGTTTCCCTACTGCCAGTGAATAGGTGCACTCTTTCTCCACATTTTCTGTAGCACTCATTTCTCTCTCTGTTCATATTTAAACAGTTTTATTTATTTATGCAACTTAAGTAAATTAAATGCCTTCCCACCATAATCTATATGAAAACATATCCTTTTCTTCCACGAAAAAATCCATAGCCTTCCCTCATACCCCCTGCCTACTGATACTTAGTTTTAGTATGATGCCTTCATTACATTCAGTGGAAGCATACTACAATGTTATTGTTGACTGTAGACCCTAGCTTGATTGATTGCAGTTTTTCCTGTATATCATCCAGTTTTGACACTTTGCAATGCTGACATTCATTTGTTCTACCTCATGCAAAAATGTTATTTTTTAATTTTTATAGTTAATCACCATCATAGTCAACTCCAGGCATTCCTAAGTTATATCGTATCAGTCTTTAGCTTCTATATTTCCTTCGAGTTTCATTGTGCCTTCAGCCATTCTCCCTCAATCATACTCACATTCAGCTCCAATCAGTGTACTTATATTATTGTGCTACAGTCAGGCAGTATTATGGTATCCATTTCTTAATTTTTATAATCAGTCCTGATGCAAAACTTGTATTCCTTCAGCCCCAAATGCCCAATCTCTACCCAATTTCTATCTCCTGATAACCTGTTCTTAACTTCACTCATTAATGTTCATTCATATTAGTGAGACTATACAGTATTTTCCTTTTGTTTTTTTTTCTAATTTGGCTCAGATAATGTCCTCAAGGTTCATCCATGTTGTTACACATTTCATGACTTTATTCTCTCTTACATTGTGTAATATTCCATTATATGTATATACCACAGCTTCTTTAGCCGCTCATCCACTGATGGACATTTGGGCTGTTTCCATTTTTTGGCAACTGTAAATAGTGTTGCTATAAATATCGATATGCAAATGTCCATTTGCATCCTTGCCTTCAGTTCCTCTGAATATATGCCAAGTAATGGGATTGCTGGGTGATATGGCAGGTATGCCAAGGTACTGCCAAGCTCTGAGGTACTGCCAAGCTGCCTTCCAGAGCAGTTGTATCATTTTACATTCCTACCAACAGTGAATAAGTGTGCCTCTTTCTCCAAATCCTCTCCAGCATGGGGCCTTTTCCCTAGGCCATCCTAGGGGTTGTGAGATAATGTCTCATTGTGCCTTTGATTTGCACTTTCCTAATAACTAGTGAAGTTGAGCATCTCTTCATGTGCTTTTTAACAATTTGCATTTCCTCTTCTGAGAAGTTTCTTTTCTTGTTCTTTGCCAATATTTTAATTGGGTTGTTTGTTCTTCTGTTGTTGAGTTGAAGAATCTCTTCATATATTATGCATATGTAGTTTTCAAATATTGTCTCCCATTGTGTGGGAGGCCTTTTACCTTCCAGACAAATTTATTGGATGCACTAAAGTGTTTAATGTTGAGAAGATCCCATTTATCTATTATTTCTTTCGGTGCTTGTGCTTTGGATAGGCTAAGGCTATGTGTAAGGCTAGGGAACCACCTCCTGTTACAGGATATATAAGATATTTCCCTCTATTTTCTTCTAAAAGTTTTATGACCTTAGTACTATTATCTAGGTCTTTGGTCCATTTTGACTTCATCTTTCCATAAGTTAAAAGATATGGAAACTCTTTCATTATTTTGCATACGGATATCCAGTTCTCCAAACACCATTTATTGAAGTGGTTTCTCCATCCCAGGTGGGTTGGCTTGACTGCCTTACCAAAGATCAATTGTCCATAGATGAGAACATCTATTTCTGAACATTTAATGCAACTCTGTTGGTCAGTACATCTATCTTTATTTCCTAATCATGCTGTTTAACCACTGTAGCTTCATAATATGCTCTAAAGTCAGGTAGTGTGACACTTCCCATTTCATTTTTCCTTCTCAAGATATTTTTACTGATTCAGGGCATTCTGACCTTACAAATAAGTTTGGTTATTGGTTTTTCTGTTTCTGCAAAATAAGTTATTGTTGTTTTTCTTGGCATTGCACTGAGTCTATAAATTAGTATGGGTAGAATTGGCATTTTAATTATATTTAGTCTTGCAATCCATGGCCAAGATATGCCCTTCAATTAATTTGGGTCTTCCATGATAACTTTAAGCAATTTCTTATAGTTTCCTATGCATAGGTCTTTTGTATCATTAGTTAAATTTATTCCTAAATGTTGGATTCTTTTGGGTACTATTGTAAATGGAATTTCTTTTTCTTGATTTCCACCTCAAATTGCTCATTATTAGTATAGAAATGCTACTGATTTTTGGGCATTGATATTATACCCTGCCACTTTACTGTACTCAATTATTAATTCTAGTAGCTATGCTCTAGATTTTTCAGAATTTGTGACTTATCATGTCATCTGCAAACAGTGAGAGTTTTACTTTTTCTTTTTCAATTTGGATGCTTTTTATTTCTTTTTCTTGTCAAATTACTCTGGTTACAACTTCCAGAACAATGTTGATAGCAATGATAGCAGTGGGTACCCTTGTCTTGTTCCTAATCTTAGAGGGAAAGTTTTCAGGTTTTCCCCACTGAAGATGATCCTAGTTATGGGATTTTCATATATTCCCTTTATCATGTTGAGGAAGTTCCTTTCTATTCCTATCCTTGAAATATTTTCATCAAGAAGTGTTATTGAGTTTTGTCAAATAAATGCCTTTTATTTATCAATTGAGATCATCATGCAGTTTGTCTGATTTAACTTATTTATATAGTGTATTAAATTAATTGATTTTCTTATGTTGAACCAGCCTTGCACGGGTGGAATAAATCCTACTTGGTCATAGTATATAATTCTTTTAATCTGTTACAGGATTCAATTTGCAAATATTTTATTGAGGATATTTGCATCTATATTCATTAAAGAGATTGGTCTGTAATTTTCTTTTCTTGTAGTATCTTTGTCTGGCTTTGGTATTAGGGAGATGTTGGCTTCATAGAACGAGTGTGGTAGCTTTCTCTCCTCTTTAATTTTTTTTGAGGAGTTTGGGCAGGATTGGCATTAATCTTTTCTTGAATATTTCATAGAATTCACATGTGAAGCCTTCTGATCCCAGACTTTCTTTTGGGGGGGATTCTTGAGGACTGGTTCAATCTCTCTACTTGTGATTGGTTGTTGAGGTTATCTATTTCTTCTTGAGTCACTGTTAATTTTTCATGCCTTTACAGGAAGTTGACCATTTCATCTACATTATCTGGTTTACTAGTATATAGTTACTTATAATATCCTCTCATTACTTTATTTCTGTGGGATCAGTGGTTATATCTTCTCTTCCATTTCTGATTTTATTTATTTGCATACATTTTCTCTTTTTTTGTCAACATAGTTAAGGGTCCATTGATGTTACTCATTTTCTAAAATAACCATCTTCTGGTGTTGTTGATTTTCTTGATTGTTTTAGTATAAAAAATAAAAGAAAAAATCAATTTATTTTATTCCTGCTGTGATCATCATTATTTCTTTCCTTTTGTATGTTTTGGGATTAGTTTGCTGTTCTTTGTCTAGTTCTTCCAAGTGAACAGTTTATTCCTCAATTTTTGCCTTTTCTTCTTTTTTAATATAGGTATTTAAGACAATAAATTTCCCTCTCAGCACTGCCTCTCCTGCATCCCATAATTGATATGTTGTGTTTTCATTTTCATTTGCCTCAAGATATTTACTGATTTATTTTGTAATTTCTTCTTTGACCCACTGGTTGTTTCATAGTGTGTTGGTTAGCCTACACATATTTGTGAATTTTCTAGCCTTTTGCCTGTTATTGATTTCCAACTTCATTCCATTATGACTCAAGAAAGTGTTTCATATGATTTCAGTTTTTTTAAATTTACTGAGACTTACTTTGTGACTCAGCATATAGTCTATCCTTGAGAATGATCCATGAGCACTTAAGAAAAATGAGTAGGCTGTGTTCTGGGGTGTAATGTTCTATAAATGTCTGTTAAATCTAGTTCATTTATTGTATTATTCAAAACCTCTGTTTCCTTGCTGATCCTCTGTTTAGGTGTTCTACTCATTGATGAGAATGGGAAATTGAAGTCTCTAACTATTATGGTACAGGTGTCTACTTATCCTTTCAGTGTTTGCCTCATGTATTTTGGAACACTGGTTCTATGCATAAATATTTGTGATTGTTATGCTTTCTTGTTGAATTGCTCCTTTTATTAATATATTATGTCCTTCTTTGTCTTTTTTAATTGTTTTACATTTGAAAACAATCTAATTTGTTGGATATTAGTATAGCTACTCCTGCTCTTTTCTTATTGTCCTTTGCTTGAAATATCTTTTCCCAACCCTTCATTTTCAATCTATTTTTGTCCTTGTGTCTAAAGTGATTCTCCTGTAGACAGCGTATAGATGGGCCCAGTTTTTTAACCCATATTGCCAGTGTATGTCTTTTGACTGGAGAGTTTAATCCATTGACATTTAATGTTATAACTGTAAAGGCAGTACATTCTTCCACCATTTGTCTTTTAGATTTTATATGTCATATCTAATTTTTTTCTCATTTTACCTTTTTAATGGTCTTCATTTCTACACTCTTCTCCAGACCTCTCTTTCTTGCATTTTCTTGTCTGCCTGTAGGGCTCCATCAGTCTGTCTTGCAGAGCGAATCTCTTAGTCACAAATTCTCTCAGTGATTGTTTCTCTGAAAATATTTAAATCTCCCCACTCATTCTGGGGAAAATGTTGCTGTATGTAGAATTCTTGGTTGGCAGTTTTCTCCTTTCTTAAATACATCATACCACAGCCTTCTTGCCTCCATGGTTTCTGCTGAGAAATCTACACATGGTCTTATTGAGCTTCCTTTATGTGATGGATTGCTTTTCTCTTGCTGCTTTCAAAATTCTCTCTGTCTTTGCATTTGACGATTTGATTAGTAAGTGTCTTGGAGTATGACTGTTTGGATCAATTCTGTTTGGGATATGCAGTACTTTGGGGATCTTTAATTTTATATCTTTTATAAAAGATTGGAAATTTTCAGTGATTATTTCCTCCATTAGTCTTTCTCCTTCTCTTCCCTACTCTTCTACTTCTGGAACACCCACAATACATATATTCATACACTTCATGTTGTCGTTCAATTCCCTGAGAACTTGCCCATAACTTTCCATTATTTACCCTGTATTTTCCTTTGTATATCAGATTGCAGATACCCAGTCCTTTAGTTGACTTACCCTTTCCTCTGCTTTTTCAAATATCATTGTAGGTTTCCATTGTTTTTTTTTTTTTAATCTCTCCTTTTGTGCCTTTCATTCTCATATGTTCTGTGATTTGTTTTTCATTCTTTCCAGTTCTTCTTTTTGTTTGCCCAATGTCTTCATTATATACTCCTTCAACTCCTTGATTTGATTTTTGATGAGATTTTCCATATTTTTTCAGGCATTCTGAATTAGTTGTTATAACTCCTGCATCTCATTTGAAGTGTTCATTTGTCCCTTCACCTGGACCATATCTTTGATTTTCCTAGTATTACTTGCTATTTTTTGCTGGCATCTGGGCATTTGATTTCCTTAATTAGTTTACTTTGTAAGTTGTTTTCACTCTTTTAACTAAGGTTTTCTTGCTGAATAACTTTGTTCCCTATCTTATCTTTCGCATACAGTTCAATTTATTCTAGACCTCTACAATAGGTTCTGTTTAACTGAACAGAAATTTTCAGTTCTTGTTTTTATGATTCTTTCCCTGCCTCTATGGAGCTTTTATTTTGAGGAGGGTATCCTCAGATATTATAGATCCCAGTCAGATTTTTCCTGATTAGACAGGCCCATGTCTCCAAAGAAAGAGTAGCCAGTACCAGTTTTCCCTGAGGATGAGAACTAGTAGGTTCTCAGACTTTCCTATGAAGCCTCTAGAATTGGTGCTTTGCCTATCCTGCCCAGCAGGTGACTCTCATCTGTGCTCAGCTTCCCACAAGCTTAAAGTGATGTGATGCCTTTAATTTCAGTGGACTCTCCCTGCTGGGGTCATGGTTGAGACAGAGGTGAGATTGTGGAATTGCTTTAATTGTTTCTGCTTTCTGGTTCCAGGAGCCTGAATTCTTTGGAGAAGGGATTCCACTTTAGCTGGGCCCTGCCCCCTCTTTTCTTGGGGAAGATACACCCCTTAGGGTATGTTCTAGTTTTTAAACTGCCAGAATGCAATATATCAGAAACAGAACAACTTTTAAAAAAAGAAATTTATTAAGTTGCAAGTTTACAGTTCTAAGGCCATGAAAATATCCAAATTAAGGCACAAAGACGAGGTTACCTTCACTTAAGAAAGGCCGATGAAGTTCAAGGTTTCTATGTCAGCTGACACATAGCAAAGTCTTGTAGCTTTCTCTCCTGGCTTATTGTTTCATGACACTCCCCTGGGGACATTATATTTCATCTCCAAAGGTCTCTGGGTACATTGCTTTCATAGCTCTGAAGCTTCTTCCAAAATGTTTCCTCTTTTTAAAGGATTCCAGTAAACTAATCAAGATGACTTACAATGGGTGGATCATATATCCTTCTAGTCAAAGATTAATACCCACAATTGGGAGTGTCACATCTTCATGAAGATAATCTATTCAAGTTTCCAACCTGCAGTTCTGAATAGGGATTTAAAAATGGATCAGGATTAAAAGATGGCTTTTCTAGGGTACATACTCATTTCAAACCAGCACAGGGTATCAATTCCTTTGTCAATCAAGAGCTTGAGTTGGTACAGGGCTCTATGTCTCCCCAGGCTCTGTGTGTCCCCTCTTCGTGGATGCCAGCCCTTTTCCAGTATTTTGTGCCATTCAACTCAAAAAGCCTCTGTTTTGGTTTGTTTCTTTGTTTGTTCATCAGCACTGCATCCTCTCTTCCATGGGACAAAAAAAAAAAACAAACAAACAAACAAAAAACCTCTCTTAGTTTCTTTAGTGCTTATTTCAGGTTTATCCAAGCTGGGGGCCTCTTTTCAGTAGTTATAATTTGTTAATTAATTTCACAATTGAAGATTAGTTTCTAAGCCCTTGTTGCTAGTAATGTCTGTTTCCTTTCCTCTCAGAGAACCAATGTGCCATGCCTGTTGGGGAAGGACCTCAGCCTCTGCAGCTTGGAGGACATTCTGCTGTGCATAATTGCCATAATGTACTACATACTCATATTTTTATTTCTGTTCCTCCTATAGTAATGACGTTTGCAAAGATATGCATTCCTATAAACATCCACCTTGCATCCATCTCTTTATAGCATTCTTAGCACTAGCTCAAATTTGTGCCTTACTTTTGATTAAATATCATTACAATCTATTTAGTCAAAAACAGATTTAAATGGACAGCTTTGAAATGAGTTAAATAGCACAAAAGTGAAATTTGTTTATTTAAAAGCTGTTTTGGAATTTTCAAAAATGCATAAATGCACATGTTATTGCGGTCAGGAAGTTAGTGTTTGTCTGCTTCAGCTCATAAGCTCTCCTTTAACTTGTAAAAAATATACTACATACAAGAGAGCCATGGATAACCATCTTGTGTGTTTCAAAATGGTGTCCATTCTTCAGGGTGTTTAACATTATTGCCAATGCGATAACTATATTAACTACATATATATAGTTGGAGGTTAACTATAGTTAATATAGTTATCTCAGTGGTGATAATGTTAGACATCCTGAAGAATGTAATTATATTAAAAAGCCCATTCTTGAATATATATATATATATATATATATATATATATATATTTGTAGCAAGTGTGGTTGTATAACAGATATCTAAACTGAAATAAATAGCTTGCTTTACATTTGGATAAAATTATCAATTTATCGAAGCCTGCAAATTTTTGTTATAGGTGATCGAATAATGATGAAAGATAACAAGCCAAATAGTATATAATATTTTATCTTACTTTTACAAAGAGAAGGAAATTTCCTTTACACAAGGATAATTATTGTGATCATTAGCTACATGATCACAAGTGATAGTTGTATTTATTAAGTTCTGCAAAATTAAAAGGTAACCTGTCTTCAATAATTAGAATCTACTCCTTTTAAGAAAAAACCTATCTCTATGTAAAATACATATACCTGGATTTTATTTTAAAGCAAATGTAAAATAATTCCAAAAGCCACTTTCTTCTCCTTAAAAATAAAAGGTATGCATGTTATGCTGCTGTATTTTCAGTTAGTATAAAAACAAAATATCCAAGTATAGTGGAAACACCAAGTTGCCTGCTTTCCGATAGCTTTGTGTGGAGTCATTAGGTTAATGCTAAGAAAACTTCTTATACCAAAATGTTTATATTATTTCAATTTGATATCTGATAATAAGCAAAATGATAGAAAACATTAAATGCAAATATTACTAAGTTAACAATAAGCAATTTAATAACCATTAAGGATAATCATACATTTTTAACCTTGGTAATTATTTTATGTGTTTATGTAGAAATTTCTTAAATTTCTCAGTCTGAAAATATCTATTGCATGTCCATTGATTAATGAGGTAATTTGGCAATTACTAGATGTTCTAGTGCGCTAGCTGCCAGAATGCAAAATACCAGAAACAGAATGGCTTTAAAAAAGGGGAATTTAGGGTGGTCCATGGTGGTTCAGCAGGCAGAGTTTTCACCTGACATGCCAGAGACCCAGGTTTGATTCTTGGTGCCTGCCCATGCCAAAATAAAAAGTGGTGGTGGGGGGGATTTCATAAGTTGCTAGTTTATAGTTCTAAGGCTGAGAAAATGTCCCGATTAAACCAAGTCTATAGAAATGTCCAATCTAAGGCATCCAGGAAAAGATACCTAGGATCAAGAAATGATAATGATGTTCTCTTTCTGCTGGAATGGCAAGTGGCAAAATCTGCAAGCTTTCTCTTCTGGCTTCTTGTTTCATGAACCTCCCTGGGAGGCATTTTCATTCTTCATCTCTAAAAATCACTGGCTGGTAGATTCTCTGATTTATGGTTCTGTGGTGTTCTCCTTGTTCTCAAAAGGAACTCTCTGCTTCTCATGCTATGTCATTCTGTCATCATTCTGTGGTCTCTCAGAATCTCCAAAGATCACTGGCTAGTGGACTCTGTGGTTCTCTTGGTCTCAGCTCTGCTGTGGCTTTCTCATCATTCTCAAAAGACATTCTCTCCATAAAAGCATTTCCACTTTTATAAGATCCCAGTAGAGTAATCAAGACCCACCTGGAATGGGTGGGGACATATCTCCACCTAATCAAGTTTAATACCTACACTTGATTGAATCACATGTTCATGGAAATAATCTAAAGTTACCAACATACAGTACAAGACAGGGATTAGGATTACAACATGGCTTTTCTAGGGTATATACTTTCTTTTAAACCAGCACACTAGGGATACAGGAATTAAACATTTTTTAAATGCCCAAGTCATTATGAAATTGTAATTTATCTGTGAGAAAACATAAACCCAAATTTTTATGGAAGTCCTCAGAGATATGAACTAACAAACCCATGAAAGGAAGGACCTTATCTAAATTTATTTTAAGTTTTACATTTGAAATTTAGTTCTAAAGCACAAGATATTTTAACAAGACAAACTCATTTGTGAGCTTTGGCTGTATTGATGAGTTCATCCTTAAAGATAAAAGAGATTCAAAAGACCATTTCAGAATCAATAACCAATGGAAAGGAAAGAAGGAAAGAATGAAGGAAGGTAGGAAGGTTCTAGGAGCTATGGATAGAATCATGTCTCACATATGATGGTTAATTTCAGATGTCAGCTTGTCTAAGATGTGGTGTTCAATTTGGTCAAGCAAGTAATAATGACCTAAGTACTGTCAGGAAATTAGGTTGGTTAAAATCATTAGTCAATGGATTGTATATATGGCTAATTATATCTACATAAACAAAGGATATTCCCTTCAACAAGGAGAAATATCTTCATCCAGTTAGCTGAAGATGTTTAAGGGGCAACTCATATTTCAGTAGTCAGGAAGAATTTGTATCTCTACTCCAGAGAGCCAACTTCTCCTGGGGAATTTATCCTCAACTTCGAGTTCAAGCTTGCAGACAGTCCCAGAGAATTCAGACTTGCCAATCCCCATGGTCACATGAGCCACTTCCTAAATAAATATGCTAATATTTACACAGGTATGTGGTGAACTCTGACGAATATACCTAACAAAAACCTGTTAACATCCTAAACTCGGGCCTATGGAGGTGCACTTATGTGTAAATAAGATATTTGAAGACATTACATTAGTTAAAGTGAAGTGAAACTAAATCAGGAAATGTCTTAATTCAGTAGTTATGACAGAAGCCCTTTATAGTGAGGAAATTAAAACACAAATAGTAGGAGGCAGACTGGCTGTGTGACAAGGGCAGAGATTGAGTTATTAATTGTTAGGAAGCCACCACCAGAACACTACAGAATTCAGGGAAAACATGATCCTGCCAACTTCTTGAATTTGGACTTCTAATCTCCAAACTGTGAGAAAATATATTCATGTTGTTTAAATCAACCAGTCTGTGATATTTGCTGTATCAGCCTTGACAGATTGAGTTAGAAAGATAAGTACATTTATTATTTTACAACCTATAGTAATTCCGTAACTTGCTCCATTATGTTGTTGGCTAAGGCATATATATTACCAGGTTAAAAAGTAGGAGCCCTATTGTGCTGGATTGAACTGATGTATGTACCCTAGAAAAGCCATGTTCTTAGTCTTTTTCCTCTTCATCAATGTAATTTTAATTTCTCCACTTTGACAGTAATACCATTTTCAGCCACATCTGTTCTGTTTTGTGCTGGTTAGAACTCATTTCTTATTTCTATATTGTAACTTTGCTTTTCGTTTTGCTTCCATAGCTCTCCATTCCCCATTTTCTTTTTATTGGTTTCTATTACCACCTGGTCTTTGTATCCTCCTGCCTTAAATTAATGGTTTTATTAATTACTTAAAAGTCACTTGTGGAACATTTTATTCTATTAATTCAGCAATTGTTTTACTCTTCTTAAGATAGTCACTTCTCTGTTGCAGATTATTTCCTTTATTTACCTTTATAAAAATATGTGTTTACATAGTGGTCTAGGCTCTTCTTTTCATCTTGCTATAACTGAGAAATTAAGAATTAACAAATTATTGTGATTACTGAATAACTATATAGATGTGTTTCTTTCTATATTGCAGAATAAGCAGAAAGTAATACCTGAAATTACTGAAACTCAACTGTCTGTTATGTGCCTTGGGCAGAGAACCTACAACTTTTGTTTGGTATCAATTTGGTGACCATGGAGAGGCAAAAGTTCTAAAATAGCAAGGAGTTCACGTGCCCAAAGTTCTGGAGCCCCAGCAGGGCATGTTGGCCAGGTAATTGAGCCTTCTGTGGCTGCTAGACTCTGCTGGAGGTTCGACCACTGGATTTTTTGCTGCTTTGCTGGCAATCCAGACCCTTGATGCCTTAAAAAATCTTTAATGAGAGAAACAGTCTCCAGTTCCAAGACTGGATATCTGACTGGGTTTTATGGGTCATCAAAGTAGAAGTAGATTGAGAAGTAAATATGGCAAATATGGCAGTTCAGGCCTTCTGCACCAAGTCTGAGGTCCTGGGTTTGACTTCCACAATCATATCCCTTTGTTCTGACATCTACACATTTCTGTTTTCTGGTTACTATTCTGTGTGTGGTTTGAGTCCCGGACTTGTTTTTCTGTATTGGGTTAGAGGCCCTGACCTGAAGTTTGCTGTATGCAGTTGAGGCCATGACCTGTGCTTGCCTTTTGAGTATATTCTTAGAAAATAAGTAAGCCAAAATTTAATTAGTATTTAATGTAAATAAGTAAAAGTATGATGATTGTTTAACTGCTAATTAGTGTGTTAATTGGTATATAAGTGTTTAATGCCTGTTTGTTCATTGGTTTGTGTTACTTAAATATAAATGTCTGTTTAAATTTGAAAGTTGATGTTTTACTGCAATTCTATTGTTCAAATATTCTTAATTGGTTACTGATTATGGGAATTCTTTAAAATGTGAAATTCTAATTTTAACAGCATTCCTAAAATAGACCTTTGGGCTGCACTTTGAAAAATTGGAAAGATTTTAATTACAAGCCTATGAAAAAAAGTTTATTTCTGTAACACAGTCTTGGCCTCAATATGATTTAGAATCAGAAGAGAAAAGCCTTGAGAATGTCTCTACAGAAAAAAAGCACTGTGTTAAAGCTAGTTTAGTTTTTTGAAAGAGAGCAGAACGGGGATGAGATGATGTGTATTTATTTTTTATTTGTCTTTACTAGCACTCAATGTTGATGGGACAATGTGAAGTGTTACCTGTAAAGATTAGCAGTGAAAAGAAAAATGTCCTCCTTGATTCAAATCTGGAGGATCTAATGAAACCTTTATTAATTAATTAATACTTCTACCTTTTAACCAAGGGGTCAATCGTTCTGGAAAGTAGGAAGCTCTCCAACCTCTTCTTCATTCTCTGCAATAGTCCTCTTTATCAGAGGTAAAAGACCCTGACATACAAATAGTCTCCACTCCAATACTTGCATGTGTACAGAATTTGGCCAGTGCTGCTCTCTAAAGCCAGCAGCTGAGTCACCAGGAAAACGTCTACCCCTTTGATAAGTGGCTATATGAAAGTAGATGGACAGGGAGGATTTAGATGGCCTATTTACATATCCCATTCTCCACATCAGATTCAGATAATTGGGAAAATACCCCCACTCTATAGAGGAGACCCAAAGAAAATAAAAAGCTTACTTCAACCTATAAGCTAAATTGGGGTGACATTCAAACATACCAGAAAAGAACAAAAAGTAGGGTTCAAATTAATGAGGTTCATATTTCTACATTTCAGTTTTTGTGTAGGTGTCTATATTTGTGTCTGATGGTGCATTGTGTATTTTCCAATTTCTGAATGATAATACCAAGTGGGCAAATCAAAATGCTTAAAAGAGCTCTTTTCAAATTGCTTAAGAATAAATAAATGTGTGCATATAGACATATATATAAATATATACATTTGCATATGTGTGTGTATATATATATATATATACACATATACATATATAAAATTATATGTATGAATACTCCAGTATTCCTGGAGTCCCAAAAGAAAAAAAAAGAAGAAAGAAAAAAAAAAGCTCTAGCAACCAGTGCTCAAAACCTTAATATCTATAATTACTGTAAACAAACCTGGACTTTGGAAAGAAACCATCCTCTGGAATTTCCCCAAGGCATTAGAGAGCTGTCTCAGGAAAAGGCAAAGACTTTTCCAATTGTACAGGCCACAGCTTTAGGTGAATTATATCCAATAATTGGAAACAATTAAAAGAAGGGCATCAACCATTTTCAACACTAAGGCCCCCTTCGGGGTCATAAATCCCACCACCCTCATTTAAAACTTTTTAAACCAGGCCTCATTCTTTTTGTATCACTTATCCCTGGCTCCAGGACCTAACCCAGTAAAGCAGCTATGAAGGGAGGGTTGGGTACAAAAGAAAGATGTGGAGGGTGGGTTTGGTTTAGAATTCTTTCTACTGGGCCTGGAGTTTAGAAATAATAGGCACAGAGAAAATGTCGTGGAATAGGCCATGTTATTAGAAAATTACTGAATTTAAAATGATTTTTTTCAATAGTACCTTTGCAATGGTAACTGCAATAAACAAATCATCATTAAACTATAAATAGCTATAGGATAGGTGTAATTGAATACAATCTAATTGCCAGATTTCTGCAAGTAAAAGGAAATTTCCTTGATAGCTGTGGAAAAGTTTTCTTGTATTTATGTTTGGTACAAATTAAACAATTGTTGTATATTTTGGAGACCCAAGTCCTGGGTTTCCACATCCATACTGAGAGTAAGTTACTTCATATAGAAATCTACATGACCTGGACAGAAATTGAAGGTCATTAAATTTACTCAAGGAAGAAAAGAATGTATAGGTGTTATCATAAACCATTATTGTGTAGAGCATTATAACTCTTCTCCCTAGATATATCGATAACAAATCTCCAAACTCCTATATCATAAGACACAGCTGAAATCATTTTCACACCTTATGGAATATCCTTGACCCAAACCCTTATTAGCTGCCCCCTCTACCTTCGCCTTTGCAGTGAGCTAACTTCCGCTTAACCTAATAGTCAGCTGGGAAGAATCTCTCTTGTTCATAAGTCCTAATAAAATTCCCATCTAATTCTGTGCCTGGCTGTGTTCTTTGGTCTTAGGGCTACAACAACCCAAGCTCTTCAAGAGATGGGTTTGAACATATATTTACCAGAGTTACATACTTTTGAAGTTGTTCATAATTTTAGGATATTATAAAAACAAAGAGATTTTTTAACCTCTTATAGAAAAAGGAGCATTATATTTATTAGACTTTGAGATGGTTAGAAATGTAAGTTTGTGTTTATTGAAATTAAATTATTTGTTTGACAAAATATTTTAAAAGTTATTACGTTTTGTAGGATATTTAAAGAGAGTATAGAAGATCTTTTTGGAAACTTAAGTGATGGGGCTATGCAAAGGATGTGCTTTGTTACAGAAATGTGTGGCTTTCCCCTCAATAATCTATAAGACAAAGCTTAGATGAATAAGGAATGTTCTGGAAGTTTGTGAAAGTGAATTTTGTTTTTTTGTAGTTAATGCTGACTAAATTTTGATAGGTTTGTGCATAATATTTTTAAGAACGTTTTTGCATCAAATGTGTACTCATACAAAATTGGAGTTTACTTTTCTGTCTGTTAAAATAATGCAAATCATTGGTCTACTCTTAAGGAAAGGTTATAAAAAGTTTTGCTCAACTATCTAAATATTCTGTCTAGAAGACAAAGATTCTATCATATATCAGAACAATGTTCTCACTGATATCTATGTTGAACTTATCATTCTTTATTTTAGAAGACTTTTTGCTGTCACTTTGGTTAAATATGGAACCAAATATTGTTTCACGGTAATCCATTTTCCTGTTAAACATAGTGTTCAGAATTGACAACTTTTGACATTTTGCCCTCCCAAAATCTGATTCTAAAGGATTATTTCAAACCATTGCAAAGGATTTGTTCTTTTACCTTGTAATGTGAGATACTAAAAATATTTCAATATATTATATAGGAAGTATTTGGGAGATATCACAATAAATAAAAGGGATTTTTTATCCTTCTGTTAGCTAAATTTGGGTGAAATATTATTCTCATATTTAGAAATTGCATAGAAGTCCTAATACTTGACAATCTTCCCACTATCCATGTTATATCCTGATGCTGATATAAATCATGCAACCAAATTTACTGGTCAGTTACACTACCTTGCTCTAATGCTGCTCTAAAAGTACATGCGGTCAACAAAAAAAGGAACCTTAAGATAAAAGTAAGGCAACTATAATAATTATGTTCTGCCTGTTAATTAACATAATGTGTAAAGATGAGGCAGGACAAAACTTCTGCTATGGTTTGAGGTTGATAACCCCAATATAGGTTGCACTGATTTGAAGAAGTTATATACCTGAGTAAAGACCATATGTCTTTTTTTTTTTTTTTTTAACAGGGGCAGGCAACAGAAATTGAACCCACGTCTCCAGCATGGTAAACAAGAACTCTGCCACTGAGCCACAGTGGCCTGCTCTGCCATACGCTTTGAATACATTCTTACAGGGGAAGACCTACTGTGGGTAAGACATTGTGATTAGGTCATTTCAATTGAGATGGATCTGGCCCCTAAAAGATGGGTTTTAATCCTTTACTGGAATCATTTATGAGAGGATTAAAGTCAGGAAAAGGCAAAAAAAGCAGAAAAGGAAAAGCCCCCAGAGTAGCAATCAAGGATCCACAGAAGATCTGAAAGAGGTAGAACCTGAAAGTAAAGCACTCAGGAGAGAAGGATCAGTAGACACTGACCACATGCCTCTCAACATGACAGAAGAACCCCATATGCCACTGGCCTTTCTTCAGAGAAAGAATCATCCTGTTGATGCCTTAATTGTGACATGGCCTTAGAACTGTACATTTACAAATGAATAAATCCCTATTGAAAAAGCCATCCCATTTCTTATATATTGCATTCCAGCAACTTTAGCAAACCAAAACATAAGTCAATTATTCTAATGTTTTTATTTCTGGAAATAGCTTAATTTAGAAAATGCTTATAAGAAAATTAGGACCTAGATTGTAAGCTATTACAGCATTTGCATTTATTCCTAAACTTTAACTGTATTCCTGAATTCTGAGATCTTTTGCTGTTTTATGTATCATCTGGTAGCTCCCTGGAACTTTGGTTATCTGTATGATAATATCTGTGACTCAGACTCACCATTTCCCAGCTCTAGAAGTGCTAACATCACCCCATACACCAACTGTTAAGGAAGCAGAAAAAGGCTAGACTTTAATTGAGGATGTAAAAAAGATTAGACTTCAACTAGGGATGTAAATTAGACTGTTCTAGTTAGGACTAAAGTAAATCAGAATGCAGGGTAAAAGCTGATACTGTCTGTATTTTAAAAATTAATTTTTGTATAAGACCAAGAGAGGAGAGATTTATTTTGTCCAAAATTTAAATTTTCTGTGGCACACTAACTGATTTAACCTATCCTTGTCAGTTTGCTTAAACAACCTTGTTTAAGCAACTTGGATTCAGTTGTCAACTTGGCCAGGTGAGTGTACCTAGTTCTATTGCTGTGGACATGAGCTAATGGTACGTGAACCTCATCTGTTGCTGATTTACATCTGCAGTTGGTTAGGAGGCATGCCTGCTGCAATGAAGGACGTTTGACTTAATTAGCTGATACTTAAATGAGAGAGTGCAACATAGCACTGCCCAAGCAGCTCGGCATTCCTCATCTCAGCACTCCCAGCTCAGCCCAGGCCTTTGGAGATGCAGAAAGAAGTCACCCCAGGGAAAGTTGTTGGAACCCAGGGGCCTGGAGAGAAGACCAGCAGAGAATATCCTGTGCCTTCCACGTAAGAAAGAACCTCAGTGGAAAGTTAGCTGCCTTTTCTCTGAAGAACCAACAAAATAAATCCTCTTTTATTAAAAGCCAATCTGTCTCTGGTGTGTTGCATTCCAGCAGCTAGCAAACTAGAACAAACCTAATTCAGTTTTATGTGCTATGGAAACTAGAATGGGAAATGAGATCTTAGTATTCTGTTCAAGTTGATATAATACTTTTACGAATTTCAGAGATTTGGGGGGCATAAAATAAAAAATTAGGGGCGGGCGATGATGGCTCAGTGGCGGTGTTCTCGCCTGACATGCCAGAGACCCTGATTTGTTTCCTGGTGCCGGCCCATGTAAAGAAAAAAAAAAGTAGTTACAGAGTTCCTTAAGGAACTGGGGAAAGAAAGCATGGAACTATTAAATTTTCCCACTGGAGAATTCAAGCAATATGTGTTCCTAATTTACTTTAAAATATATGAACCTTGACTAATATGACAAAAAGCCTAAGAGACACTCCCTGAAAATCTCTCTTTCTTTCTCTAAGCCAAACTATGCAAATAAAATCATTGCCTGTCCACCCCCTCCCTTACATGGGACATGACTTCCAGGGGTAAATTTCCCTGACACTGTGGTATCAGCAATGGATTCATGGTCTCAAAGGGAAAAGAAAATTTCGTTGGCTAAGAGATTTCAAATAAAGTTGGGAGATTATTCTGGAGGTTGATCTTATGCAGGTCTCAGCTAGATATTTAGATATATATCTAAATCTATAAAATGTTATTTTGGCAATTTAAAATAGTTATAAATCACTTCCCTCTGTTTCTTTTTTTTATTTAAACCTATAATTTTCAATTTACTTACGAAGTTTATTTTTTAGAAAGTTAAAATCTCCAGGTTGTTCATAAGCCAGTTAAATCTGCAACTCTACGTCACCAGTCTCTCCATGAATACCAACCAATTTCAGTCCTCTACCTAAAAGGTTTGGTGCCCCTTTTCAGCTTGAAGATGTTAGAACAGATATCACCAAACATCCCTCAAGATTGAAGAATGAACAAAAAAAAGGGAAGAGCTGTAATTGAGAAATTAAGAATTAATAAACAATTATGATCATTAAATAGATATTTCTATATTGTAGAATAGGCAGAAGTTAATGCCATTTGAAAATCAAAATCATTTTTCATATCTTTTTGATACATTCATTTGCTTATATGCACAAATGAGCATTTAAATGATATCATATAAAATATGTTGCTTTGTAAAATGCATTTGCTTAAAACAGTTGGTAATGATCCTTTTAGAAAAAATATATATAGATATATTTCATTACTTTTAGTGGTCAAATATTTTCCATTTTATGAGTTATTATCATTGCTCAGTTATGGTCATTTCTGCCATTATAATTTTTATTCAATAATGAGCTAGTCATATTACTTTACTTCTTTGCAAATAATCAAATAATTTTAAAGAATATGTACCCCAAATTGGAAGCCTTGGTCAAAAATATGCTCATTGTAAACTATGGCAGCTACTTACCTTAAGATGTTCTTCTAGTTTATATTTCCACAAGAAATTAGTGGTATTGCTTTGTCATAACTTCTCAAAATTATATGTTATCTGTCATAAACTTTTAATGATGTAATGGGTGAAAATGCTATTTTTTGTATTAATTTACCTTTTCTCAATTTGTACTAGGATTTAAAATATTTTCATTGGTTCACTGAACATCTCTATTTTGCATTCGGAGATTATCTTTATATTCACTACTTTTAATTCCTTTTTGACTTATGATTTTCAGGATTATATAATCTAAATATTTTATAACCATTAAATATTTTATTACTATATTTAAAGATGTATCAAATTTTAATATGTGTTTTCCAAGTAACATAAGTGAATATGATAGATGTAAATGTAAATGTTCAGGCTGAAATTTAAAAGTTCAAACTGAACTTTTATTAGGATTTTAGTTTCTCAGAAAATGTTTTAAAGTGTAGATTTCCTGTGTCATCAATAAATTACGCAACAAAAGATATAAGGAACAATTAATGAGAATTTCATTCATATATGTTCCTTTGCGTGTTCATTTTTGCCAAGAAATTAGAAGCATATTATCCAAAATTGAGAAGCTTTGCTTAAATTGTTTAGTACAAGTAATTTTTACCTAAGAAATGTTGTTTAATTTTCAAAGGTTTCCTGGAGTTTGAGCACGCCTAGCTTTACTCAAGAGAACATGGAATAAATGCATTGAGTCAGGACAAGAGAAAAGAAAGTGTTGCTTTAACTTCTCTTTCTTTTCATGAAAAAGGACCTTCAGAAGAGACAAGAGTAGTCTCCATGTTAGATTTTAAAATATGAGTGAGATCTGACAGATATAGCTGAAACAAAATGTTAAGCATAGACTACATGAGGCAATTTTTCAGTTAATACTAACTTCTTTATTCATTCTGTGTCCTCAGTCATTTAAAGAGGGCTGTGTATTTTACTGAGGATTTGGGAAAAGAGAAATGGAAATGTCAAAGGACATATTCCAAAACAGATTGCAATACTCACGTTAGATCTTGTTTCCAATCTAAAGAAATGAAGCAAAATCATTTCTCCATGCAAAAGTGTGCATTCCACGCTAATAATACATTCTGAAAAATGATCATTCCTGAGAAAACTTCAATTTCTGTTACTATTCTGTTAGGTTTTTCCATTAGAAGAAATATTTAGTGTCATAACATTGAAGTTAATTGGCTTTCACAAAGGAAACTAGAAGCCTCAGCAGATATAACACATAAAATAGTGGATTAAAATCCCCTGAAAATTACTTTGTAGTTAGTAATTTTGCTAGCTATTTGCCCATTGTCTTTCAACTTCAGATTTATCCTTTATACTCTCTCTGAGATGCTGAGACTAAGACTTTGCAAGCTATATTTTTGATTCTCCTTACTGTCAATAGGAGGTACTAAAGAGAAGGATGAATGAAACTGCAAGAAACTGCCTCCTTGTTATTTATTTTGTCCTATATTTTCCTGTTGTAGACAGCATTGCTTCAAAAGAGCTAGTTGGTGTCAGCCTCCAGCTTCTTTGACCAGTCCCCAAACCAGAGTCATCCCCTTCATTCTAGGCACCCACAGCATTCAAATTCTGCCTTCTCTTGAAAGATCTGTGCATAAGCCATGGAACCCTATAATGGACCCCTGGCTTCTATTCTTAACAGCCCTTTACTTTCTCTGTTTACATCAGTCATTATCTTTGTTGCTTCATCGCCACCTTTTTGATCTTTATTTCTCCAGTTCCTATAAAACCATTTCGCCATATGAAATTCACTCCCTCCAAGAAATATGTGTTGTGATTTCCCTTCTCAGGAAAGAATAGTGGCTGATAGAGCACTTTTACCATGAGAGTTGTGTGATTCAGCAGCACACTCCCAAAGAAGCTCACAAACCAAGTTAAATTTCATTTGAGCTTTATAGGTTCCTTCACTAATCCTTGAGGCTTTGAAGCTCAGTTTATCTCAGGTAATGGACGCTACCCCCACCACCCTGAGTTATAAAGGGGATGTCAAATGTCATATACATGTCTAATACAAATCAAACCAAACTTCCCTCTCTAAAATGGACAATTATTTGCTCATTATTAAATTCAGGTCATTATATGAATTTAGTGCATGTCTCATTTTTTCATTTAGAAAAACACAAACACAACAAAGTATAAGACATTCCACTCAATGCTCAGAATTGATGGTTTTCAATGCAGAATGTTAAGCATTGTTATCTGTTGGCAAGCAATTCTCTGTGGTGTTTCTGTACATCTCAGATTAGCTTTTCAATGATTTCTGCATAGTAAAGAGCCTTGGAAATCAGAATGTATTCCTCTGATGAAAAAGCAGATGTGTTTCCTTACCAGTATAATAAAAGTAGACAGCATGTCCTTCCCTCGAGACATTCTAGGAATATGAACCACCTTCCTCTCACAGGAGGAGGTTTGATTCCCTTACAGCTTAATGCCTCTCTCTGAGGAGGGTGAGTTATAGATTGTCCTCAAGTCACCACTGGACCGCAATAGACTTCAGAGAAAGTATGGCCCGTAGACATTGATTGTGGACTTCCGGCTTCCAAAACTGTGAGATTACAAATTCTTATCTTAAATTCACTTGTGTGTCTATGGTATTTGTTTTAGCAACCTTGAAAAACTAAGATATATATATATATATATATATATATATATATATATATATATATACACACACACATAAAGTCATATATATATTTCTATATACATGTATACATATATGAAAGCATTTAAACTTAGCGGATAATTATTACATTGTGGGTGCGTAAAGATAAACCTAGTAAAAGAAAAATAAAATTGCACTTTTTTTTTTTTTTTTTAAAGGAAAGACAGAGAGAAGGAAGGAAGGAAGGAAGAAAGGGAAACATCTCCAAACATTTTCTTGTTTTATTGTATTTTGTTTTTCTGTTTTTGTTACATGGGCTGGGGCCGGGAATCGAACCGAGGTCCTCCGGCATAGCAGGCAAGCACTTTGCCCGCTGAGCCACCGCGGCCCGCCCAAATTGCACTTTTATTATTTCCATTATGCAACAAATTCCAAGAGAATGATGCCACTTGGGATATATTTGCATGTGGTGAGATGTCTTGTGATTAGGCCTTTCCTGCAGTTGAATCCAACTTATATATGGTAGGATATGCTTGGAGGGTGGATGGTCTTCCAGATGTCTGACGTGAACTTGCTTATGCAGACTAGTATCCTCTGACTGTGTCCTCCACTCATTCTTTCCTGTGCTGGATTGGGGTCACCAATGTTTACACCCCCATCACTCATCAAAAGGTGGTTTGGATACTACCATTCCGTATGCCTATTGTGCTGTTGCTTTTCTTTCTGCCTCTCTAAAATCTTGATTGATTTACCAAGCTCTGTTATCTCTCTCAGTCTGGATTTGCTATCAATATTTGTTAATCCAGTGTTTGCCAAGTTTAAATGAGCTTATAACCTTTTCTCAGTATGGCTTTCCTAATTCTACTTCATATATTATATTCTCTTTCAACACTGTATTTTTAATTTTTAACTTTTTTTTTTTTTTTTGCTTTATGTTAACAATATCAACCCTTACCAGATAGATTTTATTTCTTGGCCTGTTTTCTGTTCTTGGTCCATGTGTGCTAATAATTCAAGTGGTAGAGTAGACATGGTTTGCAGGTTTCCTTTTATGGCAGAAAAATGTTCCTTGTGGCTTTTCCCTGGGAGGTGCCAGATACTCTTTCCAGGGAAGTATATTAGAGTATTTTGTATCTTTTATTAAATTTTAAGGGAAAACAAAAGGTTATTTAAGATGCAGAGACTCCAGCACAAAAACTTCCTTTAAGCACCCCCATTTGCTTCTGCTCCAAGAAGCAACTTATCTGGCTTTAAAGAGTCAGGACTGAAGGGGTCAATTTCCTACAGCTTTATCTGCCATCTCCGGCAGACTGCGGATGAGGAAGGAGATGGCAGCTCATTGTGCATCGATTTTCATCAGCTTCTCTGCTTACCTGGGTAGACTGAGATGTTGCTTGAGATTTTTGTGGACAATGTCTGGATATTTCCACAAACAAAGCTCCAGGCTTTCTTTAGGAAATAACTCGCAAATTCCCCATTCTAACACCTATCCAAGTGACTCGTGGCCTTAGTATATTTCATCCAGGTAGAATTGAGAGTCAGACTGGTCGGTATCAGCCCTGGCTCACCGATTTGCCTGCGAGTTCACTCTTTCTAATTGATCTCTGGAGGTTTCAATTTCTTTCTTTTGGTGTTGGCTCTGTCATTTGTTTGATTTTACAATAGTCCAATATATTTACCTGTGAAATGAAGAAGAGACAGTACTAAACTCTGCTTTCTCCTGTATGGAGATATTAATTCCTCTGATTTATCTACCACTCAATACTTTTGATGTATTGACTGTATCACATACCACTAATCATTAATACCCACACATTCTATGTCAGTAATGCATAGTAAATCATCTTTTGACACTAATCTCAGTACAGAAACCTGCTACCAGAGATAACCAAGACACTCAGTTTCTATTAGAGATGGTATTTTCTTGTTCTTCCATTTCCATTGTCTTCTTTTCTGCCAACTTATATTGACCAATGCATTCTTTTGGGTGTGTGTGTAAACTATGTCTTGATGCATTTCTATGGTTTAATTTTATTATTGTCCTAATGCTCACTCATCTACTCCACACCTGACCCTTTATTTATACTTGAAGATGGTCTCATGGAAGGCAGTTAGGGTTTGAAAAGAACAGTTTACTTAGGATTTGAAACTTCTGGCAAATACTCTTGGCTTTATATCAACTACATGGCTCAACATGTGTTATTCATTTTTCCTAGTTGTATCTCATGTTTATAGTCTGAGAAATTGTAGCATTGTTTAAGCTGATATTTAATAATTCTCCCCATATATATTTTTTGTCTTTTGTTGTCTCCTAAACTTTTCTCTCTCCTCATTAATTTGTTCTAAAAATATTACTGTAATGTGGTACATGCCTCAATATTTCCTGGTCCAATTTTTTGATTTTCAAAGAATGCAGCTTTTTATATTCTGAGATCTGCTTTTATGCAAGGATAATTTTGATGAGTATGCATCTGAAGAAAATTGAAAGCTTTCCTTGAAATACATCTTTTTTAAGATTTCTAAATCATATAATCTTTTTTAAAAATGCAAAAGTAACCTGGTTTCATGAAGCAAAGTTTAGAAATCTAGAGCAAATCTCAGCTGGAAGATGCAAAAGTTATATGCGTACCTAAAATAAACATGCTAACCCTAGAGAAAATGAATGAGTAGAAAAATGGTGAAAATCTATGGATTTAAAAGTCAGGTATTAGATAAGTGATTTAAAATATATAGAAATAAATAGACATATAGAAATATCAGCAAATATCAGTTTCATAGAATGCACAGAAGCCCAAATAAAGTAATTAAAACTTGAAATCCTGAATAAATATTTTAAGAGGTAGCAGAAAGTGTCACTTTTACATGCATGTGAAAAATGGCAACAGAAATTTCAAAGGCATTTAATGCATTTTTCCATATAAAAATGACAGGAAATAAGCATAAATCTAAACATGGTATATGAAGGAAAAAACAGCTCATACTGTAACAACTTTTTAGTAATATTTAAACAAAATGTTTTTAAAGACATGGGTATCTTTTAGAACATTAGAGTACCAGAACATATTTGTGAACATCAGTAAATTCTGGGAAAGAGTTTAATTGTGCAAAGCCTTCACTATTATTTAGTGGGACTTCTGAAAGTGTTCTGTGGTAGCATGTCATCTCTAATTACATATGATATTCTAAGAACCTTCAGTAAAACATGAGAATGTTGCATTATTAGGTTGAAACAAATATTAAGAGAAAAAATGCCTTTCCATATTTCTACAAATGATGCATCATATTGCAGAAATTCCTATTATTCGCAGATGTTGGTAGCACTCTTGATAGTTACCTTTTGATATTACTGAAAATAATGCAAAACTAAATCTTCCTCCTGGAAATTCTAAATAGACTCCTATTGCAAAGTGACCTTATTTGATCCTGTTATCTTGCTTGTGACAAAAATTTAGAGCTTCCCACAAAAGCTAGGACAGAGAGCAGATCATTTATTTTCTTAGGAAGAGATCAATGTCACTTTTTAGCCAAATTTAAATAATGCCTTCTAGTTTTTGGTAGCCTTATTGAGGCTCACATATCTACCCTGCTGTTCATTGTTTTGCTCACACTTGTTAATGATTGACATTTAACTAGCCAACAGTGCAGTGTCCAGGAAATGACATTTGACCTATTAGCAGCAATAGCTTTTTTCCTGGTTTTGGATTTGCCTTTCCTAGGAATCATGCTCTTTATAATTGTCTTCTGTCAAACATTTTATTATAATCAATGATAGTATTCCATAAAGTATGTTTTTTCTGTCAAATAACTTACTTTAGGGACTCATAATATGGGAAAATGCTGATGGGAGCCAATGGATTTATTAAATACTCCCTCATTAAGGAAAAGTTGCTCTTATAGAATATAGGCATATCTTCAGAAAACTGAAGATAATAAAAGTTTGGTTTCCATTGCACAAGATTCAATATATTTACTCCCAGTGTATAATAATACTATATGTGTTCTCCAACAACCATAATATATACATCTGGAAATAAATAAGGAAAGCACCAATGTTTACAGGCAATTTTAAGTGCTGAACACAGGGAGGTAATAAATACATTCCAAGAAAATAACTAAAGTCATGAATTTATTACCATATGATTGGATATCTTATTGAATCCAATAAGATATTGGATTTAAAATAAGATATTGGATTTAAAATATGCATAAAATCTGTTCAAGCACTTGTAGATATTGGACTATAAACATTACCTATTTTAAAATTAGTATTTACTATCTTAATGATTTAAAATGTAATCTATTTATAGACAAAGCTGAGATAAAATAAGAGTTATATAGAGGTAAGAAGTACACAAGTTTTTCCCAATATAGGGGGAAAAAACATCCAATATGGAGATACCTAGTGGTATTTATCGTCATTTCTGTTTTGTATTTCAGAAAGATTTGGTACTAAATATGATTCATTTGTAACACCTCTGTCACTAAAAAATGAATTAGTAATTCATTTTGAATAATTTTCTATGTCATAAAATTTTTGAAAGCATTTCATGTACTCATAATATTCCATTAAATGAATTTAACTAATTTATTATTTTTGGACATTTAGGTTACTTAATCATTTACATTATTATAAATAACATTGTGCTATCTATAACTGCCTAATTGCCTATTTAAAATTTATTTTCTTAGGTTGAGTAAGTTGATTAAAATAATAGGTATTTTCTACGTGAAAGTATTCAGATGTATTTTCAGAGTATAGGCTGATTGTGTAATCATTGTGTCCGTAGAACTATTTTGGACAGTAAGTCTAAAAGGTAGAATTTATGAATCTATATGCAATGGGCATTTCAAATAAGAAGAAAATAGGCTGTAGCCTTTTATATCATAGTACAGCTAGTATATGGTATGACAATTTAATAATTAGTCTATTTCATTACTTAATTCTTTTGTGAACAACATTGCTTCTGTCATAATCCATTAACTCAAGTTGGTTCCTTTAAAAGAGAGGTGGATATCATTACCTTGTTAATGACCAGCTTGTCACTGCAAACAGAATAATCTTTTATGCTAATAATTAGTCAATAATTGTTTTGTTAAATATTTTCAAAGACAAAAAATAAAAATATTGGATGAGATGTACACAAAATAGTAGTGAGCTGTTTTCCAAGAACATATATCCTGACCATTAAGCATATGTGAGCAAAAATAAAACATGTTGACTATTGCTAGAAGCAGATCATTAGGGAATATAATCACAGAGGCAAGGATTTGATATGATATTTGAGAGGTATGTAAGCTCAGTTATTGACTACAATTGAGCAGCTGTCAAAGGCTTAATGAATCTATCTAGTTTTGGGGAATAGCTGTCTAAAGGACAACTCAGTGGTCCCTTCTCACAGCATCCATAAGTATTAAATCTTTGTATTAAATTGGATCATGTGAAAGAAAAGCACCTGCACAAAAATCCTCATCCTCCCAAAGAAATGTTTTCACTAGGCTTCAGTTTAGCTTTATTCCCTCAGCCATTATTGAGTTGATACAAGAATTGTTCATTTTATCTGTAGATCTATGCCAATTTAAGAACTGAATTTGAATGTGACATTAAGTTTGTCACCCAATGGCCATTGCGTGTGACTCACAATCTTATTAATGTTTTATTGAATTGAGTTTCAGGGCAAAATTTGCCTTTTGGATTGATTGTGTGCTTTATTTTATTAGATTATGGACATTGTTTGTAACTATGCAATACTCCATGGATTCCAAATCATCCTCAAAGAATTTTCTCATTTATCCTGACTAAAACTTAATGAGGTAGAAAGGGCAGACATCATTACCCCAATTTACAGAAAATAAACACACATAAGTAAAAAAATTGTGAGACACATAGAGTTAATGTGACCTCTGCCTGCAGTCATGAATTGGAATTAGAATTTAAATGCTCTGTCATGCTGTATCTGCTCTTCCAAATATTGTTTACATCTTTTTGTTAAACTATGAGATGAGGGATGGGCCACGGTGGCTCAGCAGGCAAGAATGCTCGCCTGCCATGCCAGAGGACCTGGGTTCGATTCCTGGTGCCTGCCCATGTAAAAAAAAACTATGAGATGAAGAAAAGGAAACAGTATCTTCTGGGGATAGAGAAGCCATGGAAGGAGAAACCATGGGAGAAGCAAGAAGCTGAAAGTCAATGGAATCCAGAAAGGAAAGAAGACATAGTCACATACATTGCCAAGAAACAAAAAAGCCAGGGATCAGTGACCAGTGGCAGCCAGCTCCACAACACCATATTCCATAGGAAGAAAGGATCACATAGCTGATGCCTCAATTTTGGACTGCTCCTATCCTCAAAACTATAAGCCAAGAAACCTGAATTGTTTAAACCAACCCATTGTATAGTATTTGTTTTAGCAGTGAAGAAGCTGAAACATAATCCGAAATAAAAATTACCTTATTTCACATAAGTACCTTTGTTTCTTTTATATAATATTTACTGCTTTGTTTTTAATATCAATACTTAATTTTTATATTAGGTATTAATGAACTTGCAAAATATTTTGATTCATATATACATTTCAATGATAAAGAGAGAGAGAAGCAGAGGCTAAGAAGTATGCAAATACCTATATCATTGCTTAATTTTCCCCAAATTATTTTAAATACATACCAGTTGCAGTTGCTTCCTATGAAACCCCTCTGGCTTCTTCTCAGTTATGAATAAAATGATATAGGTTATTTCTACAAGGAAATATTTTGTAACTGAGGTAGAAAAAGTGGATAAAAATGTTTGCTGTGGGATAGGTCAAGGTTTTCCCTCCTTCCCCAATGATAAATATCATGCAAATGTTTGTTGTTCACTAAATACATCAATTAGAGAAACTGGAGGATTCCCTTTAACATATGTGGAAGTTCCTTGCTAACAAGTTCCCTAATGAGTCTTATGATCTGATGGGTTTCAAAATCGTGCCCTTGACTGATGGCAAACACATGGAGGGGCATGCAAATATCAAGAATATGAGCAACCACCTTTTTCTTGTCTGGTTTCCAGGGTTTCCTCCCAAGTACAAGACAAAAGGGTGAACCAAGCAAATGAGTACTTACATATAATTATACAAATTATTAAGAGCAATGATCCATGCTGGAGTCAGCAAGAGATGCCAGAAGAGAATAGAAGCAGAGAAACCAAAGAGCTCTGTTACTTTTTTCATAAACATATATGCTTGATTTAACATGGATATATAGATGATAAATAGCTAGATACAGTATGTACAGACCAAAATTCCTTCTTCACGTATCTCAGGCATATCCCTAATGTAGTGTTAAAATACCACATTTGATCCCTCATCAAAGTAACATTTACTTCTTCTGCATATTTTTCTTAAAAATGTCTTTACCATAAGGTTGGAATCCTATTACCACAACAACAAGGAGTATTTGCAGAACAGATTTGATTTGATAACTTAGTCCTACGTGATTTGATACCCATCGTAATTTGATAATTTTTATTGTTATTACTATTTTGTGGGGGAAGTGAGAGGAGGAAAATGTATTTCTCCTTCAAAAGCATCTTTCTCCTCTCCTCATGGACTGTTCCTTTTTTGAGGATTTCACTTGAATTTACAGATTTATTTTGTTTTAATCCCTAAATTTAGTGTCATTTCCCTTCCCATGCTGTAGATGTCTCATCTAAGCAATACTTTCCACTCCAAAGACTCAAAGGCATAAACTGTGAAAGACAGCAGGCAATAAACATAGTTTTCTGAAGGAGTCAGGGAAATGGAGAATCGTGCATCCCTAGGCCATATTCAGACAACCACTGCATAGCTTTAGTAACCTAGTAAACTCAGCACTATGAAGGAGCCTAGAAACTGGATATAAGTAAGTTGTGTTTCACTATTCTTGTGTGTTTCAGTTTGCTAAAGTTGCCAGAATACAATATAGCAGAGATAGGTTGGCTTTTTCAATGGGGTTTTATTAGGTTACAAATTTATAGTTCAAAGCCCATGAAAATGTCTAAATTAAGGCAATACCTTCTTGGAGGAAAGGCTGCCTGGGGTTCCTCTGTCACATAGGAAAGCACATAGAGATGTCTACTGGCCCTTTTCTACTGATTCTGGTTTCAAAATGACTCTCTCAGCTCCTGTTGGTCCTTCTGGCTTTGCCTGGAGCATCTTCTTTTCTGAGATCTCTCCAAATTTTCTCTGCCTTTTATCCTCTCATTAAGGGCTCTGGAAAGGGGTTACAACCCAACTTGGATGGGCTGGGTCACATCTCCATGGAAAAACCTAGGCAAAATGTACCACCCACAATACCTCTGCATCCATAAGGATGGATTAAAAGAGGAAAGGTTTTTCTGGGGCACCTAACAGATTCAAGACAGTACACTTTCTATTAATTCTGGTTGCTCCTAGACAAAAGTGAAACTGTGAATTTAAGATTTTGGAAGAGCCTAGAGATTTATTTTTCTGAAAGTTAAAAAAAAAAAAAGCTTTAGAACCCTTTTAAACAAGATATCTATTAGTAAATGGGAAAAATAAAAAGGTGTCAGAAATAAAGTTATTAGAAACAAAACTGAATTTATTTGCTTTCCTGGTAAATGAGAGCCATGTTACACAGAAATGAGTTCAGCAAATCTCCACAAACAGAATTTGAAGTGCTCAGTATAAAGGAACTAAAGGAGAAAAAAAATAATCATAGAGACAATATACTGAAATAAAGTCCTTGGTTAACTCACAGGGTGACAGCAATCTCTTATTATAAGGCCAATTACAGATGATGTATTTTTGATGCTAGGATCAAAAGCGGAAGTAGGTTGTATAAAATTCTAGCTTCATAGTATTATGAAGTATTTCATCGTGCACGTGAAATGTAAATTTAGATTTTCTTTCTTTAAAATTGATGTGACAGGACGTATTGAAATAGAAGAAAGTCTATCTATAAGCAACTCTCCAGGGTTTTAAAGTTTTTCTACAGACAGAGAAACTTATGAAAGGGCAAAAAATGACCTGTGCTTTGCCAACCACTAAGGATCTTCTGTTGACAGACCTGCATCAATAAGGAAAAGTTTAGCTAAAAAGGATGTCAAAGAGGTATCAATTTTAATATCTTTATAAAATGCTTCTAAAGAAGGCAACAGAAGGAGACTGTCATTGTTTGGAGATTTGTACCCTAGAGAAATATGTTCTTAAATGTATTCCATTCTCATGGGTGTGAATCCATTATAATTAGGCCCTTTTGATGATGTTACTTCAGTTAAGATGTATAACCCACTCAATCACGATGGGTCTTAATCTTCTTATGGAGTCCTTAATCAGCAGAGCAAAATTCAGACAGAGTGAGAAAAAGCAAAAACCTGAACATCAACAGAAGCCAGATAAGAAGAGAAAGGTGAGGAGAGGCTGCTATGTGTATTGCCATGTGACAGAGGAACCCAGGACAAAGGATTACAAGCTGCCATCCCCCAAAACCTGTCTTTGGGAAAAAAGTATTGCCTTAATGATGCCTTGATTTATATATTTTCCCAGATTCTAACTGTGAGCAAATAAATTCCCATTGTTTAACCTTCACACTGCCTACTATAGTGATGATACCATGTTTATTGGACCTAATGAACATGAAGTATCAACGATTCTAGACTTATTTGTAAGGCATTTGTGTGTCAGAGGGTGGAAGATAAATCCAACTAATTTCAGGGACTTTCTACCTCAGTGAAATTTCTAGGTATCCAATGGTGTGGGCATGTCAAACTATGCTATATTGGTTGTGCTACTCTGACCCTTTTACTGAGTGTCCAAAAACACTGCTAGTTTTGAGTATGGCATAGACCTCGAGGAGGCTCTGCATCAGGTTCAGGTTGCTGTGCAAGCCGCTGTGCCACTTGGGCCATATGATCCAGTAGAACTAATGATGCAGTAAGTCTCACTGGCAAACAGAGATGCTGTCTAAAGCCTTTGGCAGATCCCTATAGAAGAAACACAGTGCAGACACTTTGGACTTGAGTACAAAGTCCTTCATCTTCTGTTGTAGATAACAATTCTCCTTTGAGAAACAGCATTTAGCCTTCTATTGGGTCTATTAGACACCAAGTGTTTAACCTTGGGGCCACCAAGTTACCATGGGACCTGAGATGCCTATTATTTGCCTAGTATTATCTGACCCACCATCCCATACAGTTGGGCATAAGCAGCAGCACTCCACCATAAGATGGAAAGTGTAATATATAAGATTGTGTTTCAGCAGGCCCTGAAGGCACAAACAAGTTATATGGGAAATTGGCACAAATGCCAATAGTCCCCACTCCTAGCACATTTGTTTTCTTTTTCCGTGCTCACAGCTGTGGCTTCTTGGAAAATTCCCTATGGGCAGCTGGCTGAGGAAAAGAAAACTTGGGCTTGGATTATATGTGCTTCAGCATGGAACACAAGTACCACCCAAAGGTGTACAGCTGCAGCACTACAACCACTTTCTGGAACATCCCTACAGAGCAATAGTGACAAGCAATCCTCTCAGTGAGCAGAACTTACCCGTCTACCTGGTTGTTTATTTTGCTTGGAAGGAGAAATGGCCAGAAGTGTGTTTGTATACTGACTCACGGGCAGTGAGTTGCTAATGGTTTGGTTGAATGATCAGGGACCTGGAAGGATCATGATTGGCAAATTGGTAACAAAGGTGTCTGGGGGAAAAGGAATGTGGGTAGACCTATCTGAGTGGCCAGAAACATGAAAATATTTGTGTCCTATGATAACGTTTATCAGAGGGTGACAGCAGAGGAGGATTTTAATAATTATGAGAATAGGACCATTGTTTAATGTTTATTTTAATAGATACCAGTTGATATTTTCCCCATCCACTTCTGTCATTCCCCAAAGGACACATAGAAGCGGTGGCCATGGAAATAAGGATAGAGGTTATAAAAGGGCTCAGCAACATGGGTTTCCACTCACCAAGGCCAATTGGGTGCTCAACCCATCTAGCAGCAGAGACCTACACTCAGTCCCTGATAATGCACCATTCTTTGAAGTGATCAGCCTGCGGCATGGGGCAGCAAGCATTTTGTTCTAATTGGAATAGCATATTCTGGATACTGCTTTGCCTTTGCAGCACACAAAGTTTCTGCAAAAACTACCATATGTACATTTACATAATGCTTTATCTGCCATGATTTCACACACATGCTTTATTCTATTCAAATATTCTATTTACTCTTCAGTTAGTTTTGGTATGTAGTGTCTTTATTAGGAATATGTCCATTTTATTTAAAGTATTTAGTTTCTGAACATATTGTTATTGATGGTATTTCCTCATAATCAGTTTTATTATTGTAAGATTGACCATGCTGAACACTCATTCATTACTTTTCATTTGGATTTCTTTTTTGTTGTTCAGTCTAGCTAAAGGCATGTCATTTAAAATTGGTCAAATTTTAGTTTGGTCTTTTAAAATTGTCAAATTTTGGTTTCTTCTATTTCTCCCATTGATATCCTTTTCTCTAATTCATTTATTTATGCTTTATTTTTATTATTCTCTCCCTTCTTGATGTGTGTTCATTTTTCTTTGTCTAGTTTCTGAGGTATTTTGTTAGATTTTTTTTTTTTCTTGAGAGCTGTCCTCTTTTGTAATGTAGGCATATACAGCTATAAATTTCCCTTTACCATTGCTTTAGCTGTATTGTATACATTTTGATATGTTGTGTTTTAATTTTCATTCACACAGAAGTGTTTACAATTTTTATTGTGATTTCTTCTTGGATTCATTAATTTCATACCAAAAAGTTATTTGATTTCCACCAATTTATACATTTCACAAGTTTCTTTCTGTCATTGATTTCTAATTTAATTCCATTGTGTTCTGATAACATACTGTGCATGATTTCAATTGTTTTAAAATTACTGGTGCTTGTTTTATAGACTAGCCTGCGATCTGTCCTGTAGGTTATTACATGTGCATTGGAAAAGGATATGTATTCTGCTGTTGTTCAGTGAAATGTTCTATAGATAAGTGTCATGCTTAATTGGATTATAATGTTTGCTTTTTCTATCTCCTGGTTGATCTTCTGCCTTGTTGGTGTATTCATTATTGCAGTGAGGTTATAGAAGCCTCCAATTATTACCACTGAATTTACTGTTTCTTCTTTTAATGTTCTCAGATTTTGTTCATGAATCTGGGGGCTCAGTAGGTAGGTATATGTATTTATATTTTTTGTGTCTTCTTATATGTCTTCTTGACAAGTTTACCATTATAAAGTGTCTTTGTTAATCGTTATAATAATTTTTGTCTTAAATATGTTTCATCTTTTGTTAATGTAGCTTACCTAAGTCTCTTTTGATTATTGCTTGATTGGAATTTATTTTTTCATCTTTTTCCTTTTATTCAACCTGTGTATTTGACTCTAATGTGAGTCTCTTGTAGACAACACACAGTTGTATGCTTATGCTTTATCCATTCTTTCAATCTGACTTTTCACTGAAGTATTTATTTCATTTCTATTTAATGAAATAATTGATAGTGTATTAGTTATTTTCATCTGACATTGTTACCATTTTTTCTTAAAAGTCTTCTACATTTACGTTCCTCTAGTTCTCCATGCTGCCTTCCTTCATATTAAATAAATATTTTCTAGTAGAACATTTCATTCATTTTTATTTAATTTCTTATAAAATATTTTTGGAGTAAATTTCTTAATGGTTGCCCTACAGCTTTGACTAACATCTTAACTTAAAATATTTTAATTTAATAGAAGCAATTTCTACAATATAAAAAAAATGTATTCCAAAATAGCTCAGTGCCCTCTTCCTACTATTTTATTATAACTTTGATGCCAATTATATCTTTATGAATTATAAGTCCATCAACAAGATTTATGGATATTCAAGTATTTGGTTGTTCTTTATATCAGACAAAAGTAAAGAATTATGAACAAAAGTTCATTTATACTGTACTTTATATTTACTTATTTATTCCCATTAATAACATTCTTTATTTCTTTATGTAGCAACGAATTAACACTTATCATCTTTACATTTATTTGAAGAACTCTCGTTAGTATGTTTTGTAAGACAGGTATGCTAGCAACAAATCCTCTCAACTTGATTTTCCTTGAAATCTCTTAATTATTTTTAAAAGATAGAATTACTGGATATTGAATATTTGGTGATGATTTTTCTTTCAGTAATTTGAGTATCACAGCCCTCTGTCTGCTGGTTTGCATAGTTTCCAATGAGAAATAACTGTCAATTTTATGCAGTAATCCTTGCAAAAATGTGGCAGCTTTCTATTGTTGCTTTCAAGATTCTCTCCTTGTCTTTCTTTTTGAGGGTTTCAGTGTGATATGCTATGTATGGATCTTTCTTAGTTTATGTTACATTGAATTCTTTGAGCTTCTTGTACGTGTAGAATATTGCTTTTCACCCACTTGGGAAATTTTCAGGCATTATTTTTCAAATAATTTTTATTATTTTTTGGCTCTCTCCTTTTAGGACTCCTGTTATGTATGTGTTATTACACTTGATGGTGTTTCAAAGGCCACTGAAACTCTGCCTATTTTTCTTCATTATTTTTTCATTGTGTCCTATGGACTAGAAAAAATCAAGTTCTTGGATTGTTACTAATGCTAATTTAAATCTGCTCTGGGGCTTATTTGATGAATCTTTCACTTAAACTGTCTTTTTCAATTCCAAAATATGTTTAGTTATTTTTATATATCTATGTCTTTATTAATATTCTCTGCTTTGTGAGACTCTGCACTGTTATATAATCCTTTAGACATATTTTCACTTATTTTTTAGAACATATTTGAGTTTCTCTTTTAGTTCCAACATTTGTACCTCTTCAACAACAGTTTCTCCTGACTACCTTTTTTTTTCCCCCTAGGCCCAGGCTATACTTTTTTCTCTCTGTATTCCTCATTTTTAAATAAATACTTTAAAATTTCAGGAATATACTGTAGAATTTCTGGAAATCAATTTTTCCTCCCTCTTTAAGGTGTTTTGCTTTTGTTTTGTTTGTTAGTGACTTTCTTGGCCTAACTCTGAAAAATCTGTATTTTTGTCATTTGTAGCCACTGAAGTCTCTACTCAATTAGCTTAGTGTTCAGTGAATGACTAAATGGAAACTTCCTGAAATGAATTTTACAAAGCCTTTGCAGACATGCTCTGTATGTATGTTGAGTCATTCCTTTAATATTATGGAGTTTGCAAATTGTCTTAGCCTTAACGTCCTTTTCATGAACAGCATCAAGGTCAGCCATAAATGAGAGGTTAGGACCATCTTAATTATTTTCTATATGGTTTTCCTTATTTCCAGTAAAATATAAGAGATTTCATGACTCCCCCACCATGATGGCAATCTAATTCACTAGAGTTTCCTCTAAAACTCTAGGCCTATCCTGCTTGTTATTACCAATTATAGGAGCTGTGATATTATATACTTGCCACTAATTGTTTTATCCTATGTGCTTAGGAAAGTGATTGTCCCACTCAACAAACTCAGAGACAGGTCAAGCAGGGCTATCACAGCAAGCTGTCAGACAGATAAAACAGTGGCCAATCTCTGGACAGAGGGATTTGGGGGACCTTTAAACATGCACCATCTCCTTCAGTGGCTATTGTGTATGTGAGGCTGCTGGTTTTCAAAGATACTGTGGAGCTGGGGAAAGGGAAATGACAATAGGAGAAGTTAAATTACCACATATCATGCTCCTCCAGATATTGACCTATTTTTCTTGAATATGTATGCCTAAGATTGTTGCAGTATTTGGTTAATTTTCAGTTTGACAAGTTGATTTTGATGATTTTTGCCTGTGTACTTGTTTTTAGGGACAAAAGAATTTTCAGAGATCCTCAACCACCATTAATGAAGTGTTTCTTGTGACATTCTTGCTTACTTTTCACAGGCATCTCTGCTTATTTAGGAACATGGCCTCAAGCATTCCAAGCTTTATGTTCTTCTTCCATAGCTAAGAAACATTCTTCTCCTTTTATTTTTTTAGAAAATAAAATTGGTAGTTCTCTAAATTGGCTAGCATATTTGTTATTTTTGCCATTGGACCAGACATGGTTGCTAGGTAACCAAACAAAAATGTGATTAGCCTGTGTTTTTGTTTCCTAGGCCACTAAAAGCAGTAGCATGAAATGGTTCAGCTTAAGCAAAGGGAATTTTTTCACTGACAGATAAGTCTGGGGAAACGTTCAAATCAAGACATCATTAAGGCAATGCTTTCTTCACAAAGTCCATTTGCTGATAATCATTGATTCCTCTGCAACATGGCAAGACACATGACATTGTCTCTGGTTTCTTCCTTCTCTATCATGTTTTATTGCTGTTGATTTCAGCTTCTTGCTTCTTTGGCTTTCTCTCTCTTTTTCTGTATTCATTCCATTTCTGAAGGATTCAGTAATAGGATCAAGTCCCATTGTGAATGAGGAGGATCCACCTTAAATGAAGTAGCCTATTCAATGGTACTACATACAATGGTTTTACACCTACAGCAATATATTAGATTTCAGAACTTGATTTCTTAAAACTACCACACTCCACCCTCTGCACTGAACCCAAAAGTGCATTGTTTTTACATATACAAAATATATTCATTCCATTATAATATGCCAAAAGCCTTAAGTCATTTGAGTAATGATGCTTAGTACAGTCTTATCAAAATCAGGTGTGGCCTGTCTTTTGTGGACCTCTGTCTGTGAACCTGAGAAACCAAGAGAACAAATTATCTGCTTCCAATATGCAATAGAAGGCCAGGCATAAATATACATATTTCCATAAGAGGAAATTGGAAGGAATACAGGAGTCATGAGTCCCAAACAAATTCAAAATCTTTCAGAGTATACTCCACTGGATTTCAAGGTCTAAGAGTCGTGTGTGGAATGATATTTTGTCCTATGGGCCTGACAGAGTGGCCCATAGAGTGACAGTCCCCCTTTTTCCAAGTGCTTGTGCAACACCCAGTCTCTCCCCGAGCACTGGGATGAAGACTCCAAAATCTTCAAGTATTGCTGTGATGGACCAGCTCTGTGCAATCACTGGGGCACAGATTCAACCTTTCCAGAAGATTCAGGTGGCAGCCAGACTCTCTAAAATCCCCTGAGAACATACCCCACCCTCTATAAAGATGAGGGTGGCAGAAATCTTCCTGAATAATAGGGCAAGAGGCCTGCCCTTTTCAAGTACCAGGGCATATTCACCTTTTCCACACACATGAGTAGGTCCATTCTTTTGGCCTGAGAAGATTTTTCAGTCAAGACCTCAGTTGCCATGGTTCTACTTTTGAAGTTATTTTTCCTTAAATCTGTTCCTTTTACTCTGGCTGGCAGTGGTTCTGTTCATACAGATCTTGTAAAATAAACAAAAATAGCTTGTCAGTTTTCTATGTGGTACACAAGGTTCCAACTATCAGATGGTAGGATTTTCCACAGATACCTCTCGGATAACTACTGTTGCATTCCTGACTGGTCTTGAAATGGCTAACTGGATCCATGTTCACATAAACCATCACACAGAGCATTTTCTTTTTTTGAGATTTTCTTTCCAGAAACTCAGAATTTTCCGGACCATCAATTTTTCTGGTTTCAGTTCTCAGTTTATCCCATTCCTCTTGCATTATTTTATAAGCAGCAAGGAGAAATCAGGTTGCATTTCCCATATTTAGCTTGGAAATCTCCTGAGTTAAATGTCAAGGTTCATCACTCTCAAATTCTACCTTTAATCCAAAATCAGAACTCAATTTTGCTAAGTTCTCTGCCATTTTAAAGAAGGATTGCCTTACTTTCAGTTTCCAATATTACATTATTCGTATCTATGTAATTCCACTTTGAGATAAGCTTTAGCATCCATATTTATACCAAAAGTCTCTTTAAAGGAAATTAAGCTTTTTATATCAAGTAGCTCATAATTCTTCTAACCTCTACAGATTACCCAGTTCCAAGGCATTTCCATATCATTGCCTGGTATTTGCAATAGCAACATCCCACTCTCCTGGTACACAAATCTGTTTTAGTTTCCTAGGCTGCTTAAAGCAAACACCATGAAATGGGTTGGGCTAAACAATGGAATTTTTCACTCCTGGTTAGTGTGGTGGTTTGAAGCTGCTATGCATCCCAGAAAAAGTCATGTTCTTTAAATCCATTCGTGTGGGTGCAGACCTATTGTGGATGGAACATTTTATTTAGATTATTTCAATTAAAATGTCACTCACCCCTTTCAAAGACTGTTCTTAATCTTTTTACTCAAGTCCTTTAAGGGAGATGAAATTGAGAAAGATACAGAGGAAAAGCCCCTGAAGGAGCCGAGAGATAAAGCTACTGAAGCCAGAAGCTGAAAACAAAAAAAAACTGGGAGAGAAGAGCCAGAAGATGCTGGTCATATGCCTTCCCATGTAACAGAGGTGTTTGGAGGCCAAGAGTCTTTCTCAGAGAAGGTTTCACCCTGTTGATGCCTTAATTTGGGTATTTTCACAGCCCTAGAGCTGTGCATTTGTATGCTAATAAACCCCCATTGCAAAATCCAAACCCATCTGTGGTATATTGCATTCTGGCATCTTTAGCAAACTGAAACACAGTCTGAAGAAATATCCAAATCAAGACAGAATCAAGGTGATGTTTTCTTTCTGAAGAAAACTGCTGGTGATCATGAACTCCTTTTCCATAAGGCAAGGCACATAGCATTGTCTGTGTCCCTCTCCTTTCTCTTCTGGTTGTCATTGATTTCAGCTTCTTGCTTCAGTGGAATTCTTCCTTTTCTGTATTTATTATGTTTATAAAAGAATCCAGCAATAGGACTAAGACCATTCCTGATTGAGGTGATTCACACTTCAAATGAAGTAGCCTCATCAAATTGTCCTCTTTTCAATGGGTTTACACCCTCATCAAATTGTCCTCTTTTCAATGGGTTCACACCCATAGGATTGGATTAAATTTATGAACCTGTTTATTCTGGGGTACATGCCACTTCAAACTACCACACTGAACAAGTGAGAATTTATTAGACTGCTCATCATTTACTTCTAATTTCCCAATGACCTACTAGCTAATTTCATAGGTCTTTGTAGTTTAGAATATTCGGCTTACTGTTTTTACTCTTCTGTTCATTATTGTAGCCAAAGCCCATCTTGTATTTAGTGATTAAGTGTTACCTTGGCTTCTGCCAACTCAGGATCCAATCATTCCCATGTGTTTAAGGATACAAGTGGCAGTTGTTCCCATAGCAATATCTGACCTACACAGTAGAGCAACCAAAGAATTCTTCAGGGATGATGAAATTGTTCTCACAAATTTATTCCTTACTGTCCAGGTGAAAGCTATAGGCCCTGGATGTCCCTGAAGTAGACAAGCAGGTGTTAAATAATAAATGTACTTTAATATTCCAATCTTGCTAAGCCTTTGGCTCCTCTTCTTTACATTATACCAGGGCAATTCTGGCATTTTAACCCCACAAAATGTAGGCCACCTTTTGATCCATGCTTCAGTCAACCATCTGCTCAAACTTTTAGAGTCCTTTCCAACTTTCAGGCTATAATAATATATCCAGTATCTCAATTTAGTGAGCCCATATCAATAAATTTAGCCCCATCCAACTTGCCATTCCTTACATCATCACCCTACACTCTTAATATCTAATCCTACATGTATTCTCCTGATTTCTCTCTTTATACATTGGTAATATCATGCAGCTCATTTGGAGTGTAGCATATCTCTTCATGTATCACACTTTGTACCTCAGATTTCAGGGCCTATCTGGACTTCAGTTTAGTTATAGATTTTCAAGACAAGAGTGGTGGTGGGTATGATTCCTGAGCAGACTTACCTAGGTAATTCCTTTGAAGTTTCATCTGTTGAAACAAGATCAATCACTTCACACAGAGGTGTAAGGTCTGTCTGCTCATGGGAATTTGGTGTGTTTCCTCATGGAAAGCTGTTACAAGTTTATTAGGCACAACAAGATCAATCACTCCAGGTAAAGGCTGGATGGCTGATTCCTCAGGACTGACTGGAAGTTAGGTGGTCTGCAGGCAAAGAAGACTCAGCAGAATTCTAGGTTTCAATGTCCCCAACATCATCTTTATCAACCCATATGCCCCCATTACAATTTTCAAGGTCCCATTCCTTTCCAATTAACACTTTTAACACCAGATGCCCTGCAATTTCGTGATTCAATTTACATTGTAATTTAGCCATTTGCACAGTGAGACTCTAGGTCTGTTTTTCAGAAATCTCAAATCTAAGGCTAAATAAAATTAGTTTTTCTTTCTTGGAACACAGAAACTTTCATGTTCTTTGTGAGGCACTTAAGCTGGGAATTTGAAGCCTTGAGGTCATCTCTTTCTTCAACTGTACCCGTTGTGTTTAGAAATAATCAGCTAATATCACTAGAATTCTCATTTCCACAAAACTTTGTCAAGGTATTAAATACTCTTTCATTCAGAGCCTTGCCTCTCGTAAGTCTCTCTTTTTTTTTTTTTTTTTTAACATGGGCAGACTCCGGGAACAGAACCCTGGTCTCTGGCATGGTAGGCGAAAAGTCTGCCACTGAGCCACCATTGCCCACCCTCTTGTAAGCTTTTGAGTAGCAGTATCCAATGGTGAAATTTTGTGCATCTCAATTTTGCATAACTCTATTGCCAATTCATGCCATAGACTATCAGTGCCATCCTGATCATTGGAAATAGTATCATTAGTGTTTTTAATCTAATCAGATTAGTGAACCAATTCCCCAAACCCCAGAACAAATGCAGAAATCTCACCCTTAAGATACTCTTTCTCAAGAACAATTCCAAATACCAAATGTATATTTAGGTAGGGTTCTTTAAGGAAACAAAGTCATCAGGATATATCTATATCCTGTTATATAAATATAGTGAGGTTTCATATGAAGCCCATTAAAATAAACAATTATATCCAATAAACAACTTCAGCAAAGTTTCAGGATGCAATATTAATATAAAAATATTAATTGTATGCCCATAAACTAGCAAACTGATCAAAAATGAATGACCTGAAAATGAAATTAAGAAAACAATACCATTTAATATAGCATAGAAATATTAAAATATTTAGAGATATATTTAGCAGTGAAAAACAAGCTACTTGAGCTTTGAAAACTCCAAAATATTGTTGAAAGAAATTCAAGGTTATCTCCATAATTTGAATGGCATTTTGTATTTTTGAGGGGCATTCCATATTTTTCAATCAGAAGACAACATTATTAAGATAGCAATACTCCCCAAATTATTATAAAGTTTTAACATGATCTCTATCAAAATTCCATCTTTTCCTGCCAGAAATTGCTAAATTGATCCTAAAATTCATTTAGAAATACAAGCATCTCATACAGTTAAAACAACCTTACAAAAGAACAGGCAGCCATTTCCTACTTCCAAATTTCAATTCTTAGTACAGAATTATGTTAATCAAGAAAGTTGGTACTGGCATGCTAATAAATATAAATTAATAGAATAGAAATAAAAGTCACTAATAAACCTGTGCAATGATCATTAACTGATTTTTGGTTATGGTGGCAAGACAATGTAATGGGGAAAGAATAGATTCCCTGATAAATGATATTGGGACAGCTGTATACCCACATTCAAAAGAATGAACTTGGACTCCTGCCTCACACCACACCTAAAAATTAACAAAATGGATTCTAGACCTAAATGTGGTAGCTGAAATTATGAAACTCTTAGAACAAATATTTTTTGTCTTGGGTTGCTTAACGGTTTCTTAGATAAGATTCCAAATGTATAAATAAGATAGCAAAAATTGATAAATTAGACTACATAAAAGTGAAAACTTTTGTGTTTCAAAAAAACATTGCAAAGAAAATGAAAAATCAGTCAAAAGACTGGGAAAGATATTTGAAAATCATGTATTTACTAGGCCTTGTTTTCAAAATATATAATGAATACTTACAACACAACAATAACCCAATTCAAAAATAGACAACAGATTTGAATAGCTATTTCTCCAGAGAAGATATACACATAAGCTCATGGAAAGGTGTTCAACACCATTAGTCATTAGAAAATTAAAATCGAGACCATAACATGATACCATTCCACAATCACTGGGAGGGCTAAAATAAAGAAGACAGTCTATAACAACGCATTGGCAATGATGTGGAGAAATTGGAATCCTTATAAAGTACTAGTAGGATTTTAAAAGGGTGCAACAATTTTGGAAAAAAGTTTGCTCCTCAAAAAGTCATGCATAGAGTTGCTAAATATACCATCACTTCCACTGCTAAGTATGTACCCATATATGAAAATACGTTTTCATTTAAAACATTGTATATGAATGCTAGTATAGCATTATTTATGGTAGTCAAAATATGAAAATCTCGGAAACGTCCATTTCCTAATAAATGGATTAAAATGTGCCATATCTATACAGTAAATATTATTTGTCAATAAAAAGAAAGTACTGATACACACTTTATCAGGAATGAAGCTTGAAAATATGTTGCAAAGTGAAAAAGCCTGTAAGAAAGGACACATACTTTACGATTATTTATATGAAATGTCCAGAATAAGCAAACATATAATTACACAAAGGAGAATAGTGGTTGCTGTGGCTGTGAGAAGGGGGAAATGGGAAGTGACTGTTAATGGATATAGAGTTTGTTTTTGTGGTGATTGTATTATTGCAAATTAATTAGTGTTGATGCTTGTACAATTATGTGAATATAGCATAAACCACTGAATTGTACATTTTATAATGATTAATTTTAAAAGATATGAATTATATCTCATTACAGCTGTGCTAAAAATAAGGAAATCAACATGTGAAGACATTTGATGAAATAGTTGTTTACTTGTTGTTTTGGTGTTTATTTTAATATGAACAATAACACTGAATCAGCTCAAGCCTGTCCCTATAGAAGTCACAATGGCTCTGAGTTTTCATGTGCTAGAAACTAAGGATAGTTCTATAAAACAAAGATTGCATATAAATACCACAAATTGTATTTACATGCTATTTTAGCCTTATGTTCACGTTTCAAGGAGAATTTATATGTTACTTGTTAGTAAAAAGAGCTTATTTATGGTTAGACCACTGGTTGCCAACCAATATTCATTGCCTCTTCTTTCCTATTAAGACACTTTAATTTTGTTTAGGGCACCAAGACTTGCATCAAAAAGACCTATGCACCTAAAATGTCAATCACTTTATCAACATAAACTTAACTTTGTTGGTTTATTTGTTTAATAGTACCATTTTGAATCTTGATATTTAAAATTGACATTTGAATCCAAATTCCAGAGGTTTTGGGCAAAAGACTTTGTACTTTCAATGAAAAGTTACTTGGACTTGGTGTCTGTGCATTGCTTACCTTAATGATATTTATTTTATTTTACTGTATTTTTCTCTTAAATTTTACATTAAAATGAATAGTGTGTTCTGTGACAAATTTATAAGTGAATTTTCTGTGACGCTTTTTTCTTAAATATAATTATATTACCAAATAGAAAGAACATATTTGAAAAAGAGTGAAGAACAACTTTTGTATATATAACTTCGTCCTTAAAATAAATTTTAATCAAATGTAACTTAGAAAGACATTTTTTTCTTTTCTATATGTCTAAAATTTTTATGAACAGCAAAAGTAAGAAAATTATAGAGACAATGTATTGACAAGTAACAATCAAAATCACTTGAATTCGAATTCATTTCCATAATTGAATTGAAGCTATTTTTAAAGGATTATTCATCTATGTGGATTTTGTTTCTTTTTTACCATCACCTCTAAACAAATTTAATAAATTCAAACCATTAATTATTCATGATAAATGCAGCGGTATCTTTAAAAATTTTAATCCTTTTTAAAAAATTACATTTAGGAATCCAGATTGCAAATTCCACATGCTTTTTCATAGACATATATATTCTTGTTTCAATCTATCTCTGGCATCAGAGAATGGGCTTTGGCTACATGTCCAATAGGAAGTTCCAGTAATTTATAAATTCATAGATTGCATAGAACAATTATTTTCCATACTTCTGAAACATCTATTTAGGAACAAGACCTTTAGATCAGAAGAATATAACGATTTTATTGACTTCCTCTGTTTCCACTCAGAACATTGCCACAAGTAAAGTCAGCCATAAATCTGATATGCCATTAGCATTTGAAACATATTCTTAATCTAAGCTGATGCATGAAAGGGAAAATAATACAAAAAATAGTTTAAAACAATTTATTAGCATTCATACTACAAATCAATTCACTATTTTTTTTAGCACAATAGATAACATAAAGCAAACCTAGTTTGCAAAGTCTTGCTTGTTTTCCATAGGACACTGCAGAAAAACATAGCTATCAAGATCCAAACCTTACCACATACCAAAGACTCAATGCCTGATATATTAAATGCCTCAAATAAATCTCATCGAACTCATAGATATCCATGGTGGAAAGTTTTAGTACCATCCTCACTTTTAGAGATGGAAAGAATAAAGTCAATAGAGGTTCAAAAGCTTTCAAGATGCCACAATTAGAAAGTGCAGAGCTGAAATTCAAAGCAATGGAAATCTGGTTATAAAATTTTTATCTATGTGCTTTTGTTGTTCTCTTTCTTTTTGTAATAAAACCAGAAGTATGATAGGAGGTGAGTGGTTAATTGATTATATTCACCCAAATCATCCAAAAATGATGAAGTGGTACATAATTCAAGTTGTCACCATGGCCAGGGCCAGCTACATTATTTTTAGGCCCCACTGCAAAGTGAAAGGGCAGGGCCACTTGTTCAAATATCAGGAAAGGAAACATTAAATGTACTACAATCAAAAGCTTTTCCTTTCTTCTATGGTCTTTTTCTGGACTTCTCATGATTTGTAATTTTGCCCTAAGTATAGAAAAAATGAAACTGCTAATCATTAGAATGGATTTTAGCATTCATATTTCTATTATCTAATGATAATTTTAAAAACAAACATTAGCACGTATAACTCATATGCGGAGTCAGCAAAATTTCACAATTTGTATTTATTTATTTTTCACAGATGGTGCTCAGGGTGGCCAGAGGAGAAAAGCATGGCTAAGCTCAGAAATGGTGGAATGAGGAAGACAGGCATTGACCCACAGGCATGGATCCATATCAGAGAGCACCCCTTAGCACAGGAATACTTGTGGGGCAAGGGCAAACATCTCAGAGGCACCTGGGGTTCCTTCTCCAGACAAGCTTGGTTCTGATGACCGACAGGCAATGGGCCAGCTATGCTCCAGTTGGAGACAAGTAGCCAAGACACCCAAGGGTACTGCAAACAGACCCTCCCCACATCTGCAATCAGCCACAAGCTGAGCGTGAAGTACAGCAGAAGTTTCTGAGCCAGGTAAGCATAGGAATTAGAAGGTAGGGTAGAACCTGGTCATCAGGGAAGAGGGAGGAGGTGAATAAGTTGTCTCAGGTAGTTTGGGAGACAACAGGAGGTAGGAACACGTATGTCATGAGGCTTCAAGTCTCTGGGACAATCCATTTTTCCATGGAAGTCATCTAGAAAATGCTAATTCAAAGATGAAATGAATAAAAATTTAAGACTTTGGAGCATTAAACCCCAAATATGGGGCTCTTCTGGGACTTGTGCAGCTATACTGTTCATATACCAAGAAATCTGGCCAACTTGACGTTGTAAAGGGAGGAGCAGGTAAAGAGAAAACATTCATTCATTGCAGTTTGTTAAGGAAATGGAAAAAAGGACATTAAAAGAGACAACCCACAAACCGGGAATTAGGTTTTATAGAATGCCATTAATCTGTAAAGTTTTATATTTGTACAGTTGGACATTACACTGGAGCCAATGCTAAATTCAATGAATGTCCCTTTTTTTGGTTCATTTGTGACTTACTGTTGGACAATATACTACCTAAGGAAGGAGAGAAATAATATCCTGTTTTGTATCTATTTTAAATTCCTACACAGGGAGATAGAAACACCCACTTGTTCAAATTTATTGTTGATTCTGAGTGTGAAGCCTTCTTTGAGATGTTATCACTAATTAATTGCTGAGTTAATATGTAATACAGTCATTTTAGACTTTCAAATATCTCTAAAGTCTGAACTCAGCCTCTCCAGTTTTGGTGCAGCTAGCTTACAAAGTTGCACAAAGAACAAGTATTCCAAAATACTGATAAAGTTCTTAAAATTCAGGATGGTTTAACCATTATTGTAGAAATTATTTGCATTATTTCTGCTTTTCTTGAGGAAATTTCAAGTTCTGGAGGAATCTACAGGTTAGATTCTATTGTCCAGTTTTCAATGTTAACCTTTAACTCAATACAATGACTTGTGTTCACCTCCACCACGCCATCTTGAACAGCAGTTGACAGTATAGAAGAACGAGGTTCCTGAGTATCCCCCTAAAATTTTCCATGGAATATTCAATTTGAAATATTTAAACAAAATTATCAGACACTTAAAAATGCAAATAGTTTTATTATGAGAAAAATTAAAAGAATAATTGATTGATTTGTTGACCACAAGTTTGCAATTATTTGTAGTGGTAGTACTGATGCAAATATATTTTCATTAAATTTTAAAATATTGCATAATGCACATTTATAAAAATATATATGAATATACATATATATTTCCTAACATCATTTATGTAATTTTTATAATAGTAAACCAAGCTTATATGTGTCAAGAGAGTAAAGACAAAGATAATTGATAAAACAGGCTCATAATCTTAGAACACACCTGTGTGCATTTCAAAATTGTATATCTATTTTATCTGATGTACTGTCATGTGAATCACTAGGAATGTGAATAGAAATTTCATCCTTTATTACCTGTGATAGATAAATTATTTGATCCACTCCTGAAAAGGAGCTTACTTTTACAACTCCATCTTCTTGGGAATCAGAAAGATTCAGCCCAATGAACTCAAACTGAACAGCCAGAATTGGATCTCAGAATTTTGATTTTTAAGTTCAAGGATATTTCTCATATGTCAATAATTATTCATTTTAGAAAAAAAATACAATAATTCTAAGACACATGGAGTTATCATTTCTTTGTGTTTTTAGAAAGAGCTAACACATGGAAACATGTTCAGAAAAAAGTAATTAGTGTTCAACACTCACCCACCATAAAATTGAGTCCCATTTGGTTATATGTAATGATCTTGAGCTGCCAATGTCACTTTATGACTATATTGTTGTTTTGAGAATATTTGAGCCTTCTCATCACAAAGATATTTCTGAAAGGGAAACCAACAGATTAATGGTCTATAATATCTGCATCTCATATTTCTTCAAGTGGCAATGAAAGGAGAAGTTAAACAAAGGGATTTTATAAACTATAGTTTTTTTTGTGTTAGTGAATTATAAGAGAATGATTACTTGTTGGAAGATACCAAATATATACAGTATGCTATTACCATCTGTTCCAAATGACCCCCATCTGTCTGGCTTAGTCATTCAAATGTTCTGTAACTGCCAAGTGCTTTTCCAATACATGGCTGACATATTGGAAGGAATTTTAACACCACAGAGAGCTGCTTTGAAATTTAGATGTGTTAAAAATGCAAAACAAAATAAAGCACATTATTTCAGCCTTAATTGTCAAAGTTATGCAATTTATTTACTTGGCAATTTTTATTCCAAGAAGTACCTTTGCAAATTATTAATAGAACATATAAATGAGTGTAGTGTAGGTATTGGCCAGAGAAGGAAACAATATAATTTAGAAAACATTAAACATTTTATTATGCTTCCTTCTTTCCTACAGATAAATTAGAAGACTCAGAAAATGTTACTAAGGAAAACTTAAGGCTCTATAATATTATAATAGCAAATTGTAATCAGTCCTGCATTCTTTTACAGCCTGCCTTTTTGCATATTCAGATATATTTTCACTTAATGCAGATTATATTATATTGAAGAATATGTTTTCAGCATCAGCACATTTCCAGTCAACGCACGATGCTAAAACTTTGCCAAATCAAATCAGACCCATGTCTCTGTATGATTAAATTAGCCATTATTAGGGAAAAATTTAAGGATAGTTCTGTTGCACATTTGTTATCCTAAATTGTACTGAGAAAAATTTGGAAGTTAAGTATTTCAAAACTAATTGTGGTTAACCAGGTGTATTAGTTTCCTCGGTATTTTTTTTTTTTTTTATTGAATAGTGTCCCTACAAAAGATATTGTAGTTCTAAAGCCTATAGCTTCAGAATGTGACTTTATTTGGAAATAAGGTCATTGCAGATGTAACTGTCATTAAGATGACTTTGTACTGGAGTGGATTAGGTCAGTCATCAAATATGACTGTTGTTCTTATAAAAAAAATGAGAAGAGAAATGACAGAACCACAACAGGGAAAGTGCTTAGGAAGACAGAGCCAGGGAGAGTCTGGTGTCAGGCAGCTACAGACTTTGGAGGCTATTATAAGAAGCTAGATTCTTATAATAGCTTATATTCTTCCCAAGCCATTGAATAGAACCGGTTTCCTTACTCTTTGATTTTGCACTCCTGTTAACCAGAATGGTGAAAGAACACATTTCCACTATCCAGTTCTTGAGAATTGGTTCCAGTAGCCTGGGGGAATGAATACAGCTCTCCAAACAAAGTACCACCAACTGGGTGGCTTAAAACAATAGAAGTGTATTTTCTCACAGTTTTTGACTGCTAAAAGTCCAAAATCAAGGTCTTGGCAGTTTTCTCCATTGGTTTTAAGAAAGGAAGAATTTTTGCCTCTTCCAGGTTCTGGTGATGGCAGGCAATCTTGGCCTTCCAGTATAAAGCTTCTTAACTCAGCTTTGACTGTCTTTGCATGTCCCTCTTTCCTCTCTATCTTCCTAAGGTGTTCTCCTTTTTGTGTCTGTATGTCTCTTCTCTTCTTATTAAGGCATCAGTCATATTGGATTAATGCTCACACTAATTCAGTTTGCACTCATCTTTTCTTTTTTTATATATAGTTAACAGTAATATTTTAATGCTCTTAACAACAGTAACAAAAGCATTACACCAATACTATGAGTCAATAATGTGGGTATTGGGGGTAAGCAAAGAGTATAGGAGGATTTATTTATTTTTATTTTTTTTTATTTTATTGTTTATTTTTTTATTGTGAAAAATAACACATATAGGAAAAAGCAATAAATTTCATAGCACACCACAATGATTAGTTATAGAACAGATTTCAGAGTTCAGTATAGGTTACAGTTCCACAATTTTCCAAAACATTGGTGACTAAAAGAAATGTCTATATAATGATTCAGTAGTCAAACTCATTTGTTAAATCATATATTCTCTGTTATTATTCCACCTTGTCCTTTGGTCTTTCTCCCAATTTTTAGAGGTATTTAGACTATACCCATTCTAACGTTTTCATGTTGGAAAGGGCTGTTAATAATATGGGATAAGGAATGGAACTAGTTGATGTTCTGGAGAGGTTGACCGCTCTGGGTTTCAGGACTTATCTGGCATAGGAAGCCGTCTGGAGGTCGTAGGTTTCTGGAAAGTAATCATATTGCTGGAACTTTCATAGGATCTCATATACAGTCATAGGTGTTCTTTAGGGTTGGCAGGAATGGTTTTGGTTGGTGTTTAGCAAACCATGATAACCAACTAACGCTTGCGTAAGAGTGGCCTCCAGAGTAAACACTCAACTCCATTTGAATTCTTTCAGCCACCGATATCTTATTTATTACAATTCTTTCCCCTCTTTTCATCAGAGAGGTATTGTTGATTCCATGGTGCTAGGGCCAAGATCATCCCTAGGGGTTATATCTCACATTGCCCAGGAGACTTTCAACCTTGATGTCATGTCCCACATAGGGAGGAGGGTAAATGATTTCACTTGCAGTTGGGTTTAGAGAGAGAGAGGCCTCCTCTGAGCAACAGAAGTGATCCTCTGGAAGTAATTCTTAAGCATAATTTTAGGTAGGTTTAGCTTCTCTGCTACATAAGATTCACAAGAGTAAGACTCAAGATCAAGGGTTTGGTCTATTAACTTGGGAGTCCCTAATGTTTGAGACAGTATCATGGATTTCCCCAGTGGTAAAGATTAATAGTTCCATATTTTTTTCTCCCATCCCTCAAGGGACTTTGCCAATATTTTTTGATTATCTGCTCAATATACTCTGGGATATATCCAGGCATTACATTAAGCTATACAGAATTACAAGCCTTCATTCCCATTCTGGGTTCCCTGTGCTTGGGTTGTTGAAATGATCTATCCAGACAGGTTGAGTTAGATTATGTGCTACAGAAAATTTAAGTTCTGGACAAAATAAACTTCTCTTACTTTGTTCTCATAGAATAGTTAAAGTTCTAAAGTATAAACTATGTTCTCCTTACCCTTGTATTATAATTTACCTTAGTCTCAATCCAATCAGCTTCATTCTTATCTCTAATTGAAGTCTGATCTTTTCTTCAATTTCTTTCACAGTTTTGTATGTGGCAATGCTGATCTTCAGAACTGCAGCACTCTTGCTCAAGTCTTAGACGTTACACAGGTACCCAAAGTTTCTGGGAAATATCAGGTTATACATATATAGCACAGCCTCTCAAAATCTGGAAGTAACAATTACAAATGACAGCTATAAGAGCTAACAATATAGCCCCCGTTTTCTTGTAAGTATTTTTTAAATGAGATCATGTATTATTTGTTCTTTTGCTTCTGGATATTTTGCATCATACTATTCCACAAGGTTCATTCACAAAGTTGCATGCCTCATGACTTTGTTTCTTTCTGTAGCAGCACAATATGCAGTCATATGTATAAACCACAGTTGCCATTCTACTTCTCAATCAGCACTGTTAACTATATTTCAACCACTTCCATCCATTGGGCATCATTTATAATGTCCAAAGTCAATAGTCCATATCTCACATTATCTTCACTGAGTAGTATAATCATCCACACTCTCGATTTTAGATAGTTTTCATTGCTCCCAAAAGAAAAATGACTGATAAACACAACCTCACCAAATAGAAAATCCACATCTCCCATTAACTCTTTTCCCTCCCCCTCTACATTATTTACCCCTGATATTGCTGTGGTACTGTTGATGTCTTCCTGTTAAACACAGACCATAGCATACAATAGTCATTTTCCCCCATGTCCCAATATTATTAACTCTTCATATAAAATTCATCACCTTTGAAGTAGCTCATGCAAGAACTTATTTATATTTGTAGCATTAATTGGTGAGATACACGGCTCTATACAATCCCTTTCAATCATGTACACCTTCAATATGGCAATATGACTTATTGCCATATGACTAATAAACTACCTGCACTTCTATTCATTCTCTTACATTTAAGTTCAATCTTATTAGCTAACCTTTCAACTATCTCTGGCTTCTGTTGTAAGCTTCTAAATTCACCTTTTACAAAGGTCTTAAAAGCAAAATCATACAATATCTATCCTTTTGTGTCTAGCTTATTTCATTCGGCAGTATGTTGTCAAGGGTCATCCATCTTGTTATATATTTCTTGATGTCATTTCATCTAACTGGTGTATAATATTCCGTCATATGTATATACCACATTCTGTTTATCCACATGTCTGTTGGTAGATACTTGGATTGTTTCCATTTTTTTGCAATTGTGAATAATGTCGCTATGAACATTGGTGTGCAAATGTCTGTGTCACTGCTTTCAGCTCTTCTGGGTATTTACTAAGTAGTATTAACAGGTCATAGGGTAACTCGATATTTAAATTCCTAAGGAACCACCAAACTATATCCATAGTGGCTGTACCATTAAATATTCCAACCAGCAGGGCATAAGTGTCCAATTTCTCCACATTCTCTCCAACATTTGTAGTTTTCCTTTTGTCTTATAGCAGCTATTCTTAGACATGTGAGGTAGTATCTCATTGTAGTCCTGATCTGCATTCATTTAATAATTGAGTTTTTTGTTCTTTCGTTTTTGAGTTGTATGATTTCTTTATGTATACAGGATATCAAAACCTTTCCAATATGTGATTCCCAGATATTTTCTCCCATTGAGTTGGCTGCCTATTTTAGTTTGCAAGCTGCCAGAATGTGATATACCAGAACTGGTATGGATTTTAAAAAGGTGAATTTAGTAAGTTACAAGTTTCCAGTTCTAAGCCTAAGAAAATGTCCAAATCAAGGCATTCAAGGAAAGATACCTTAATTCAAGGAAGACCAATGGGTCAGTAACACCTCTGATGGCTGGAAATTCACATGATTGGCATCTGTTGGTCCCTTGCTCCTGGGCTCCGTTGCTTTCCATCTCTGTCCATGTGGGTGTAACTCACTGTCCTTCTCTGGGTCTGGCTTTCATCTCTTGGCTTTCATTGGCCCTCTCCAAGTTCCTTCTTGCTAAACATCTCATGAGAAGTCACATGGCAACATCTGTTGGGCTCCAAGCATCTCCAAACATTCATGTCTCTGCTCTGTCTGTCAGTCCTTAAGTTTCTTTTGGCTCTTTCTCTGTCAGCTCTGTCATTTTTGAAAATCTCCAAAATGTTTCCTCTTTTGAAGGATTCCAGCAGTCTAAACAAGACCCACCTTAAATGGGTGGAGTCACATCACCCTCTAATCAAAAGGTCACACTCAGAATTGGGAATACCACATCTCCATGGAGATAACCCAATTGAAAATTTTCAACCTGCAGTATCGAATCAGGTTTAAAAGAAATGGCTGCATCCACAAGATGGATTCAAGATTAAAACATGGCTTTTCTGGGGTACAAATATTTTCAAACTGGCAAATTCTACCCTCTGGACCCCAAAAAGGACATGTTTTTTTCCATATACAAAATGCATTCACTCCATCACAATATCACAAAACCTTAAACCATTTCAGTAACAATACAAACATAATACAAGTTTAAAACCAGTACAAAATCTCATCAAATTACAGGCATGGTCTGTTCTAAGGCAAAAATTCTCTTCTGGCTCTCGACCTGTGAAACTCAGGACAAGTTATCAACTTCGAATGTGCAAAGGAGGGACAGTCATAGGATACATGTTTATGTTTCCATATGGAGAAATTTGAAGGAACACAGGGGTCACTGTATCCATACATTTCCAAAAACCTGAAGGGCAAATCCCACAGTGTTTCAAATCTGAGAGTCATTTATTCTTGGGGACTTTAGAAAGTGGCATTCCCACTCTTTCCAAGGGTCTATGCAGCAGACTTTCTTTTCAAATGCTGGGGTGAGCTGCAACACTGGGGCATATCAGGGCTGCACCAGCACACTCTGCTATCTCCAGGACCAGACACTTAACCCCTTCAGAACAATGAGGTGGCAATCAGTCTTCCCCCAATCACCAATTTATGTGCTCCACCGTCTCTGAGGCCTGAGCTGGCACAACTCTTCTTGAACAGCAAAGTGGAAGGCCCATACTCTGCTTTTGGGGCACACTCACACTTTCTATGTGTTTGGGTGGGTCCACTTTCCCGGCCCAAGGTTTCTGGCTACAGGCCTTAGATTCAATGATTCTGCTTCTTAACTTATTTTTTCTTCACCTTGTCCTTTTTCTGACTCTTTTAGTCTGACTGGTAGTGGTTCCATTTATAAAGATCCCACAACACTATTGTTGGATTTCTATGTAATATGTTGGCATCATACTATCAGAATAAAAGGACTTTCCAGAAATCTTTCTGGATAACCCAATCCTCAATCCTGGCTTTTTCTGAAATGATTGACTGCTTCCACATTTTCTTAAGTCCTCAGACAGGACTTTATTCACTGAAGTCTCCCTTACTGGGAGCCCAGAATGTTCCAGACCATCGAGCTGCAAGGTGAATCCAGGCTGCCTTTTCCACACTTAGTGTAGAAATTTCCTCAGCTGTGTATCATGGGTCATTGTCCTTAAATTTTCATTTCCATCCAACAGCGCTACTCAATTTGGCGGAATTATTTGCCATTTTAAAACAAGGGTCACCTTCCTACCAGTCTGCAATGACACATTGCTCATTTCTGTCTAAAGCCTCTTGGGGTATCTCTAGAGTCCACATTTTTACCACAGTATATTCAAAGCCTTCTAGGCCTTCTTTATCAAGAGCCTCACAGTTCTTCCCAAATATTCCCCTTATTCATTTTAAAAGCTGCTCCAACACATTTGGTATTTGCAAACCATAGCAGCACCCCTGTCTGGTAGTAAATCTGTATCAATTTTTAAGCCACTGGAGCACAATATATGAGAAACAGTATGGCTTTTAAAAGGGGGAATTTATTAAGTTGCAAGTTTATAGTTCCAAGGCCATTAAAATTCCCAAATTAAGGCAAGATATAAAAATGTCCAAATTAAGGCATCTAGGGAACAATACCTTGGTTCAAGAAGGTCAATGATGTTCAGAATTTGTCTCTCAGTTGGAAAAACACACATGGAGCAGTCTGCTAGATTTTTCTCTAAGCTTCTTCAATGGCTTCCCTGTGGCTCTGTTGGTTCTGGTGGCTCTGTCAGCTTTCAAATTTTTGACAAAATGGTTCCTTCTTAAATGATTCCAGTAAGCAACCCCACTGTGAATGGGTGGAGACACATTTCCATGGAAACCATCTGATCAAATGTTATTACCCACAATTGGGTGGGTCACATATCCATGGAAAAAATCATACAGATCTCACCAAGCAATATTGAGTGATGATTAAAGGACATGGCTTTTTTGGGGTAAATAATAGCTTCAAACCAGCACACTGCCTCTTCACCTTTGTAATAAAGTCTTTTGAGGCTCAAAAGCATTTTATTTGGAAGAGTTCCCATTTATCTTTTTTTTTTTTTCTTTTGTTGCTTGCGCTTTGGGTGTAAAGTTTAGGAAGCTACCACCTATTACTAGGTCTTGATGATGTTTCCCTCTGTTTTCTTCTAGGAGTTGTATGGTGCTAATTCTTAAATTTAGGTCTTTGATCCACTTTGGATTAATCTTTTATAGGGTGTCAAGTAAATGTCCTTTTTCAGTCTTTAGGCTATTGATATCCAGCTCTCCCATGCACATTTATTGAAAAGACTATTTTGACCCAGTTCAGTGGACTTGGGAGCCTTGTTGAAGATCAGTTGACCACAGATTTGTTGTCTATTTCCATGCTCACAGTTCAATTCCATTGGTTAATGTTTCTACCATTGTGTCAGTGTCATGCTGTTTTGACCACCTGGCTTTATAATAAGCTTTAAAATCAGTAAGTGTTAATCCTCCAACTTTGTTCTTTTTTTTTTTTTTAGGATTTTTTTTTTTTTAATTATTTGATGTTACTTTCCCTTCCAAATGAATTTGATAACTAACTTTCCCAAGTTTTCAAAATAAGTTGCTGGAATTTTGATTGGTATTGCCTTGAATTTGTAGATCAGTTTAGATAGAATTGACATCTTAACTGCACTTAACCTTCCTCACTATGAACAGAGAATGTCTTTCCACCTATTTAGATCATTCTTGATTTCTTTTAGCAATGCTATGTAGTTTTCCATATATTGGTCCTTTACATTCCTAGTTAAGTCTGTTCCTAGATGTTTGATTCTTTTGTTTGCTATTTTGAATGGATTTTTTTTCCTGACTTGACTCCTCAGTTAGTTCATTGCTTGTGTATAGAAACATTACTGAATTTTGTACGTTAATCTTATATCCTGCCACTTTGCTGAGTTTGTTTAACAGCTGAAGAAGCTTTGTCACAGATTTCTAAGGATTTTTCAAATACAGAATCATGTCATCTGCAAGTAATTAAAGTTTTACTCCTTCTTTTATGACTTGGGTGACTTTTATTTCTTTTTCCTGTCTGATTACTCTAGTTAGAACTTCTAGTATAATACTGAATAATAGTGGTGACAGAGGGCATCCTTGTCTTGTACCTGATGTTAGGGGAAGGCTTTCATTCTCTCACCATGAGTAAAATGCTGGCTATGAATTTTTCATATATGCCATTTATCATATTGAGGAAGTTACCTCTAACTCCTACATTTTGAAGTGTTTCAATCAGAAAAGGATGTCGAGTTTTGTCAAATGCTTTTTCAGCATCAATCAAGATTATCATGTGGTTTTTCCCTTTTTATTTGTTAATTTACTGTATTACATTGGTTGATTTTCTTGTATTGAACCACCCTTGGATTCCTGGTGTAAACCCCACTTGGTCTTGGTGTATAATTTTTTTTTAATGGATTCTATTTGCTAGTAGTTTGTTGAGAATTTATGCATCTCTACTTATTAGAGAGATTGGCTGTAGTTTTCCTTTCTTATAGCATCTTTACCCAGTTTGGGTATTAGAATGATGTTGGATTTATAAAATTTGTTAGGTAGTGATCCTTTCTCTTCATTTTGTGAAGGATTTTGAACAGGATTGATGTTAATTATTTTTTGGAATGTTTGATATAATTCCCTTGTGAAACCATCTTGCCCTGGGCCATTTTTGTAGGAAGATTTTTCATGAAACACTGAATCTCTTTTTTGTGATTGGTCTGTTGAAATCTATTTCTTCTGGAGTCAATGTAGCTTGTAGTATTTCTAGAAATCTACCCATTTCATCTAAGTTGTCTAGTTTGTATATAGTTGTTCAGAGTATCCTCTTATATTTATTTATTCAGGGTCCACAGCGACAATCCCCCTCTCATTTCTGATTTTTAATGTTTGCATCCCCTCTCTTTTTCTCTTTCTCAAGCTACCTAGAGATCCATTGAATTTGTTTCCTCAAAGAACCAACTTTTTGTTTTATTGAGTCTTTCTATTGCTCTTTTGGTCTCTAATTTATTTAATCCTACTTTAAACTTTATTTCTCTTCTTGTATTTGCTTTGGGGTTAGTTTCTGTTCTAGTTCCTCCATTAAAAAGTTACATCCTCGATATTTGCTCCTTCTTCTTTTATATATAGTCATTTAGGGCAATAAATTTCCCTCTCAGGACTGCCTTTGCTGCATCCCATAAGTTCCAATATATCATATTCTCATTTTCATTCATCTCCAGAAATTTACCTATTCTTCCAGCAATTCCTTCTTTGACCCACTGGTTATTTAAAAGTGCATTATTTAATCTCTATATATTTCAGAAAATTCTGGTTCTTTGGTGGTATTGATTTCCAGCTTCATTCAGTTGTGATCAGAGAAAGTGCTTTGAATAATTTCAGTCTTCTTAAATGTAGAAAGATCTGTTTTGTGCCCCAGTATTTGATCTATTCTGGAGAATGTTTCATGATCACTAGAGAAGAATATATATCCTGGTGTTTGGGGGTACTTCAATCTACATATGCTTGTTAGGTCTAATTCATTTATTAAATTGTTTAAGTTCTCTATTTCCTTATTGATTCTCTGTCTGGTTGTTCTATCTCTAGAGGAGAGTGTTATATTGGAGTCTCTCACTATTATTGTTGAAACATTTATCACTCTCTTTGGTCATGGCAATGTTTCCTCATGTCCTTTGGAGCTCTTTGATTGGAAGCATAGATATTTATGATTGTTATTTTTCTTTGGGAATTGTCCATTTCATTAATATGTAGTGTCTTTCTTTACCTTTTATGACTCCTTTACATTTAAATTCTATTTTGTCTGATATTAGTACAGTTACTCCTGCTTTCTTTTGGTTATAGCGTTCATGGAACATCTTTTGCTATCCTTTCACTTTCAGTCTATCAAGTTTTTAAGATTTTAAGATTTTATACTTTAGCTATATTGTGTAAGCCAGAGTTCTCAAATTGTATAAGGGCTACACAAATAAAATCAGTGAATAAAGTGGGCTAGGAGGAATTTTAGGGCGGAGGGGAGAGAATACCACACCATCCCTCAACCTTCCAGAGAGGCCAGCATCTATGCAAGTACAGCAATTGCAGTTGTCCATTTGTGTGGATTCAATACCCTGTATTTTCTAGTTTTCCAATTGCTGCCTGAAATCTGAATTTCTACTCAAAATCTCCTATAGCTTAAATGTTGGTAACTTACTAAATGTTTTAAAACTTCAAAAATTTAATAGCAGCTCTTTGTGCACTATACATTGATGATCTCCATTAGAATTTTAAATTAAATATTTATTTGATTATGAGATTCACAATAGCTGCCAATTTTAAATAAGAATATTCTCATCACTTTTCCATAATGGAGTTTTTGCTCTTACTTTATTGTTCAAGAAGCTTCCAGTTTGGTTTTATGACTCCAATCTCTTTGTTTCCAAGCTTTCTACCTGTCATATTTCTGTGAGAATTATCTTGCTAAAACAATCTGAGCACATTAATCTGTACCTTTAAAAAAATCTACAATCCTTCTTCTTCTTTTTTTTTTTTTCTGTTGTTGTTGCATGGTCCAGGAAACGAACTCAGTTCTCCTGCATGGAAAGCGTGCATTCTACCACTGAACCACCTTACAATAATTCTTTATCAACATAAATAGCAAACTTTCTAGTAAGTTCCTTTTGCACTTACCTCAGTCCTTCCACGTTTTCCTGCAATTGGTTAGCTGAAGGCAACATTCAATTAAAACAGTGATCTTGTCTAGGTAAATGTCATGTTTCCCATGTTCAGTGACTTTAGTTTTGCTTTTACCTGTTCAATGTCATATTTCATTCCTGGATATCACTTTCCCTCTGCTTCTATAGCCTATTTAAAAAGCTTCTATATAGCTCATTATATCATTATTGTTTGTTCATGTCAATTTTCCCACAATACTCTGAATCACTTTTTTCTCTGTATCAAATTAACTTCTTTTCTCTGTATTTCCCGCAATTCTATTAAATAATAGATATTAATTAGCTTTTCCTTAAATAATGGACAACAAACTGAATAATTCATGAAATTATTCCTGTGGTTAGTAAGTTTCATGAGAAGCCATCATTCTTTCATGATGCTTTCCCTCTGGGGTATCAGAAAAGCTTCTTCACACAATGACTATGCTGCATAGACCTCAGCTTACATGATGACTCACAGATCTCCAGGTCTGACTGAATTTCTCTTTAAGTTGTGCTAAAAGGGTGTCTACATTTTTTTCTTTCCAAACTTGAGGGAAAAAAAAAATCTCTTCACTACATTTAATTGGCTATTAAATTATTGTAAAGTATGGAGAATTCATATATTTGACATTCATGCATTAAAGATATAATGAACATATAAACTTTGGCAAGCATTGTCAAAGGGAAGAGAATATAAAATTATATGAAATCCACTGTTTGCCTTCACGAAATGGTCAATTAGCTGGTTGAGAGAGATTTGCAGATAACACTGGTAAAGCTGTAGTGTAGACTGATATGTAGACTGATGTATAGACAGATTTGCAGATTCACTCTCCGATTGTAGAAGATGAAACAATCCTTTCCCATCTGCAGAATAAATTGAGATTCCAGAATTGTTGCACTTTAGAATGAATTGTGTGATTCACCAACTCTGATGCTCAAATGGTAAGTTAGGGAGTATACTCAATGCTTTTTTGATAATATTTCATTTATTATTATTTAATATATGTATTTGCTGATGAACCAAGTTAGTATTGTGTTCCCTAGATTAGGGCAAATAAAGCCAAAACCTATAGAAATTAAGTAATTGTTTCAGTTTACTAAAGCTGATAGAATGCGATATGTCAGAAATATATTGGCTTTTATAAAGGGGATTTATTATAATATAAATTTACAGCTCTAAGACAAATTAAGGCACCCAGAGAAAGATACCTTTCTTTTGAAGAGAGGTCTATGGCATCTGGAGCTCCAATGTCACATGAGAAGACACATGGTGATGTCTGCTGGTCTTTCTCTCCAAAATGTCTCTGGGCTTCTGTGTGTCCTTTTGCTCATTCTCCTTTCCAGGGAATTTCTGTCTCTGACTTCTCTCCAAAATGTCTCTGGCTTTTATTCTCTCATCAAGGACTCCAGTAAAGACAATAAAGAACAACCTTGAATTGGGTGGGTCACATCTCCATGGAAACAAACTAATCAAAAGGTCCCACCCCCAATAGATCTGCACCCTCAAGAGTGAATTAAAAGAACATGGATTTTCTAGGGTACATGACAATTTCAAACCAGCATAGTAATTTTTGAGCCTTATAGATTTTAAGTAACAGAGTTTCCAACACAACCTAGAATTAAGGTACTCCAAATCCTTTGCATTTATCATAAAAATATCAGTGAAAAAAGTCTTAAAGCATGAAGTAGTTGTTAAAATAATGCTTACATTAAAACAACAGTAAATTTGCTAATGAATAGTGTTGCTTTACTTTGCTGTTTTTTTTATTTTTTAAGTGTGCTGTTGCTCACAGAATGTAATGTTCAAAATAGAAACTAGAAATAGATAAAATTTATATTAAACATAGTTATTTAGTTTTATTTACTATGCATTTTTTAATGAGAGATTTGTTCTTTATATGGATGATATAGGACTGAAGAACCAATATGAAAGATATTTAAAAATGTCTTTTAAAGTTTTGTATCTAGAGAAAAGGTGGATTAAAGACATAAATAGTATTCGATAGACAGATGGATAGACAGATATATGGAGATGCAGAGGGAATGAAGACAGAGTGATTAGGATGTATGTGAGTGTGTGTTATGACTACACCATCAGGGACATATTTGAGGAGAAGTTTAGAGTGGCTTGGAAATAAGAAATATGAAAATGCAATGAGCACAATTAACAAAAATATGTTATATTCATCCTGCATTCCTTCATGCTCTATATAATGCTCAGAAAACTTTTCTCTAAAGGCCCAGGTAGTACGTGCTTTTGGCCTGGTGGTTCATACAGTCTTTGTTATAACCACTTGGCAAGTTCACTGTAGCACAGAAGCACCATCAACAATATTTACTTGAGCTGTGTTTGTGCTTCCTCTGTAGTCAACCATCTCCCTCCACCATACATGCCAAACACTGATCTGTTTTCCACCCTTATAGTTTTGTCTTCTGTAGAATATCATATAAATATAAATCGAGTCATGCAACATGAATCCTTTGGGTGTGACATTTTTCATTCTCTCTGTAATAGAAGGTCTGAATAAATAATTTGTTTCTTGTATTGCAGGGTAGTATGCTATTGGATGAGTGCAACCTTCACCCACAAAAGAAAATCTTGAGTCTTCAGTTTTTGGTGATTATGAGTAAAACAAGTATAAAAATATACAGCATTTTGTGTAAATATTATTTTTAAATTATAATAGTAAAGCATATTGTAAATTCTTAGGAGTAACATTGCTGAGTCAAATGGTAGAGGATGTTTGATTTCAAAATTAACTCTGAAATTGTTTTCCAAAGTAACTATTACATATTTTATTCTCACAAGCAATTGGTGAGATTTGCTGTTACTCTGTTCCTTTTCCTTTGATATTGCCAGTCTTCTCTTTATTTTAGCTATTTAAATAAGTGTGTAGTGCTATCTCATTGTGATTTTTTAAAATGTTTTTTATGTTTTATTTTTTGCATGGGAAGACACCAGGAATCGAATCCGGGTCTCTGGCATGGCAGGGGAGAACTCTGCCTGCTGAGCCATTATGGCCCACCCTCTCATTTGATTTTAAAATGCATTTTCTTGATGTCTAGTCATGTTAACTCTTCTTATGCTTAATTGTCAACCATGTATCTTCTTTATTCGTTCAGGTTTTATGGCAATTTAAAAATTTTTGTTTGTTTTTAATTGTTGATTTTGAAGGTTTTAAGTTATCAAGCATTTAAAGCTTTCATTTGCTTAATTGTATTAAATAGGAATTAAATAGAAGCTGTATCAACCAGGAGATAAATGAATCAATCATGTAAAGTGCTTTACACTTAATAGATGTCAATACATGCTATTTATTGCTATTGATGTTCCAAGAAAAAAAGATAAACCTCTATATTTATTCATTTTTATAATTAAAAATCTTCTTTATAAAAGATGTATGGTAACATCTGCTATGAAATCTAAGTTTAGAGAGCTAATCAGAAATCATGGACTATTCCTTAAGGAAGAAAAGTTTTACTAAATTCCAATTGCATATGGCCCAATGCTCGCCATTCAAAAAATTGAAACTTGTTAATATTTATGTATATATATTTTATTGGTGATTAAATGACCTAAGATATTAAATTGATTTTAAAGGGCTAGGATTTTAATTTTCAATTTAAGTATAAGAAAAGTCGCTACTTTTGGAAAGTAAACATATTTTTGGCAATTTCATTATTTTGATTTTTCATAATTTACCAGGGAAAAAGAAATAGAAATTATGGAAAATTATAGTTCCAATTATAGTGGAAACTATACTTTTATTCGTTGAAGAGTAGTTATTTTAATATTAATCCTTTTGGTTCAAGGCAACACCTTTCATAAAAAAAGGTGTCATATCTACCATATGACTGTCCTATCAGAGGGAAAATGGGCAATTTCTTCTTCATGTCAGCATGATCTGTCTTTAATGCTCTGTTTTCTGTTCTATGGAGAAACATTTTGTAACAGATGAATGACAGGAGCTTTAAGCAGTGGCCAACACTAGCTCTTGTTTCTCCTGTCTCCACAACAACTCAGGAACAATAGACTGGAACTGAATTGCCTTATTTAACTTTATCATTTACTTTATGGGATCAGTAAAAAAGAATCAGACCATTTATCTTTAAATGATAATCTTGAACAACCTGTGGTATCTGCATCAACCTGTAGTAATTTCATGATGAGAATTGTATACCCTTATTCCATTAGATATTTTATTTCCAAATGAAAGAATAATTATACAAGCTCTAGGAAATGAAGTTTAGATTCATTTTAAACTGGTAAAAAGTACAGATGAAAATGTATTTTAAGAGTGCATCGTAAGTGTTAATTATACTTTACTTCACTTATATCTTTATTATTTCACTCATTCATACACAAGCCCATATACTCACTCATTCATTTAAAAATGTTTATGTAAAGTAACTGCAAGAGCAAGGCAATTTGTAGAAAAGAGTAGCAAATTTAATAATCAAGTAAATGTATTATTCAATTTAATTTAAAAAGAAAATCCTACAGTGATAATAATTGTTCTGAAGCTTATAAAACATCAAACAAATTGGGATTTAAAAAGTAAAAACCTGAATTGAATTTTAACTGGAAATAAATTCAATGTATTTACTTGCCCAACCTTTTTTTATCTCTCTCTAAATTTGTTAGAATCAAATATGCCTTCTCAAAGAAAATGTCGGTAAGAGAAAAGGAAACTTAAGAGTTTCTATTCTCACATTTGAAAGGATAAAGAAATAACTGAAGGCGATTAAATTATATTCCTAAAATAACTCAATTTATGAAGTCAGTGTTTGCACCCAGGTCTCCAGAGTGCCAATCAAGTTACGTAATGACTGTTCATTTTATTGTCATTTTTAAAATTTTATATGAAAATATCATAAAATAGCTTAAGATTATAAATTTCTATTAGGTTGTTTTGGTTTGCTAAAGCTGCCAGAATGCAATATAGCGGAAATGTATTGACTTTTACAAAGGGAATTTATTAGGTTACAAAGTTACAGTTCTAAGACCATGATATGTCCAAATTAAGGCATCCAAAGAAAGATACTTTGACTCTGAAGAAAGGTCTATAGCATCCTGGGCTCTTCTTTCACATGAGAAGGCATGTGGCTGGTATCTGCTGGTTCTTCCCTCTGGTTCTGGTTTCAAGATGACTCTTTCTCACTCCTGTGGGTCCTTCTGCCGTCTGCTGGAGTTTTTTCAATCTGAGCTCTCTCTCTCTGTGAGTTTTCTTTAAGGTCTCTAGTAAAGAATTAAAACCCACCTGACTGGGGCTGTGTGACCGTGGCTCAGCAGGCAGAATTCTCACCTGCCTTGCTGGAGACCTGGTCACATCTCGCTGGAAACAACCTAAGCAAAATGTCCCACACAACACTAGGTCTGCTTCCACAGGATGGATTAGAACATGGCTTTTCTGGGGTACATAACAGTTTTAAACCAGTACATAGGTATAACAACAATTTAAAATGCATTTGTTAATATATTCTTGCCATTTTACCAAAATAAATATAATCAGATATGCCATATTATTTATCTTGAAAATTAGTGTACAGAAACAGACAATTAATACTTCAATCACTATTCACATTACATCATATATTGATGAGTTATTTCATATATATGTGAGTTTCACATCATTTCAAATTTTTTTGGTTAATTGAGCTCATCTTGAAGTTGGAAAAGTAGAAACACTATACTATTATAATAAAATGTTACCAGTTTTTACTTTTATTCTACAAATTTGTGTAAATATGAATCTATTCTATTTTATCCAACTTAAATATTTGACCAGTTACAAGGTAAACCAAATAAGGCTTTTATAATGACCTTTTATTATTTTGTTAATTTAACATCAATTAAGAGCACTTGCTTAACAGTCAGAATACCTTAAAGTTTAAATGCAGGCTCAGACCCATGTATCAGCTGGAAATCTCCTTCTTTGTACATTTCATATCTGCATTTTCTTTGATCCTGCAACTGAACAGAGCAGACAAATGTTATTTAAACATTTCTGCCAGTTTTCTGAGTCATTAGTATAAATGCCGTAATTTTCTGTTTTTTATTACTTTGGGGGGAACAGTTATTTCTGACAGACCAGAGATGCTGAAGATTGTATGAACAGAATTATCCTCATTCCATGAAAGAGCTCTCTCTCTCTCTCTCTCTCTCTCTCTCTCTCTCTCTCTCTCTCTCTCTCTCTCTCTCTCTCTCTTATTTTTGGGGTTTGTTTATAATTTTATTTATTTATTCCCATATGTACTCACTGCACCGTTTTATTCTTTTCTCATCAGATTAGTTTTGGTCCCCATAAGCAAACTCTGATAGGAGGATGTGTTTGCAAGTAGTTTATTTGGAAGTTGATTACAGGTAGCAAAAGTGAGACGGTAAGGAAATGGGGGGGAGAAAAAGAGTCACTAAGATGTCCATTGGTAAGCAGACAATTGCCGTAAACAAATTTCGTTCAATTCACTCAGATTTTTCTCACCCTAAGAAAAGGGAATTTTCCCAAAGGAAAGAAAACCCCCAGTTTAATACCCTAATTCCCACCCTCATTAGCTGAGGGCAAACTCCCAGGACATCAAAGAAAGTGCTCCAATTCAAATGGGTTGAGAGGGTTTGTGGGGTAAATCAACAGCATTTCTCTCCACTCTCCTTATATTAAAGCAAAATAATGTGTCCTGTATGTGTTTTGTGCATATGTTCTCACAAATTCATTACAGAATATTTGCACACATGTTTAAAGATACATAAAATATACTGTTACAGAAAATTCTTTTTATTACTTATAGCACTCAGTGCAAGGCCTTCCTACACTTTGGTGATGCTTCTATTGGGTTCCCTGTCATCTTTATGAAGTGCACCTGTTGCTTGAATATTTTAGACATTTAATTTTGATATAATAAAAAATATTTAAGACGTCGTTCTTAATTCTATGTTTCAGATATGTTTCCTTAAATTTTCTTAAAATAGGTTTTTAAAATTACTTTTCACAGATGTTTATTCTACCTTGAGTTCACCTGTCATTGTAGCATTCAGTTGCAACTGAGTTTTTAATTGCCATTGTGGAATTACATCCACTCCATTCAGTACAGAATCTGTCCATTCTAAATTGATTTGCAGGCAACTCATAAAATATATTAAACCTTCTATACACATGGATCTGTTTCCCAACTCTCTAACTGATTTTTATGGTCTATATTTCTGTTCTTTCACCACTCCTTCTATGTCTGTGATGTTTTAGTATGTCTCAATATCTAGTTAGGATTTTCTAGAGATATTTTAATATATTTTTTATATATGTGTGTGCATATATATGTAAAAATTCAGAGATTTATCATAACAATTTGGTCATGCAACCACGGGGAGTGGCAAGACTGAATTGCATATAGCAGATTATAAATTGAAAACTTTGAATAAGATGATATTGATTTCCCAGGAGATGTGGTTTGTTTTGAAGTAACAATAGAAATTATTTCTGACTGCAGGAATCCTCAGTTCTCACTTTAAAGTCACCAAATGACTGGATGAGAAGACTCCTCTCATTTTTGAAGGCAGTCTCCGTTGTTAACTGTAGATGTAATTAGAGTTAAATACAATCAACTGATGTGATTGAAATCCATCTATGATTAAAGTAATAGAAATCAAGCCAGTGTTTGCTTGATCAAACAATTGGACATGATATCCTAGCAAAATTGACACAAAATTAGCCATCACACTTGGTGAGGCAAACTCCTTTAATTTTATTTTCTAAGTTTAACTTTTTATTTAAAGTCTAACAATGACTTTACCAGCTTTATTTGTATTCGATTTTTGTCAACTTGAAATGAGAAATTTCAGGTACCAGAAATTTTTAATCATTTTACTATTTTTCAATTTTTTTCTCTCTTTATGTATAAACTCTTCTCTTTTGGATTGCATGTCTGGCTTTTCTTTTTCTTAGTCACTCTGACAATCGTTGTCTTTGTTTGAAATATTTAATGAATTTTACTTAATGTATTAACTGACATATTTGATGTTAATCTACCATATTATTCTTCACTTGCTATTTGTGCTGACTGGCTATTTTTACTTTTTTTCATTTCTTTTTTGCTTCTTTAAGATTGTTTAATTGTTACTATATTTAGAAACTATTAAAATTAGAGGGCAAAAGTTTTAGAGTCTTCATAGCTATCTTGATGTATCACAAAAATCACCAATACCTCCAACAAACAAATAGAGCTAAAATAATAGTGCATATTTTAACCACCTTCCAAGTATGGAGACATTCCTGTAAGGAACTCTGTTTGGATTGAAAAAGTGAAGTACTCAAATCTATATCATAGAGATAGATTTGTCCAGTGAGAGAGCAGTTTCTAGAAAAACCAGAAAACATCCAATCCTTTATTCTTCACACATAGTATTCTCAAGTGCGTGTCACAAAGAAATTTAAGTTACTTCTGAAAGAAAATACCAGCTGAAAATTTTTTAAAGACAATTTTTAGAACAGAAATAAAGAAAAAAGTTCAAATATCATGTATTACATGTAAAACAATAAGCACGGGCCCAAACAGAGAAGAGAACAACAAAACGAAAACAACAGTAAAAGACCTGGGCATGTGCAAAATTATCAAAAATATTCTGAAAACCAGAGTTTATTTTATTTCTTTGGTTATGAAAACTGAATAAAAAAATGTCAAATACAAACCAGAAACCATAATAAGCAAGAATGAAGAGTTAAAAAATGATCTGATTGTTATAGAACTAAGAGAGATAACTGCAATATATAATATATATTTTTAAATGTTCCTTATTCTGTGGGTCATGTAAGATATGGAATTAATTATATTTTATTTTTCTGTATTATTTTTCAGATATCTCCAAACCATTTATTGAATTGATTTGTCTTTTCCTATTAATATGTAATTGAAGTTCTTTCATTCATGAAGTTCATCTCTGTGTATTTCTATGTGTGTTTTCCTTGGCTTTACTTTTGCTTTGTTAGTCTGTTGTTCTTGATTTAAGACCATCTGGTTTAATTAAAATATATTTATGATTTATATTTTTAACATAAAATATATTTATGATTTATATATTTCAGTATAATGGGCAATATTTATCCCACTTTCTCTGCTTCAAGCTATTTTTAGCAAACCATATATCTTTTCTGTTTTATATACATTTCAAAATCTTCTGTTCCTGAAAACAAATGGATATATTGAGTGAATTTATGCAGATAAATTCTGTAAAGAAATTGGCATCATTAGAGTATTGAATTTTCCTGTTATTTTTATCAGTGTATATATATATATATATATATATATATATATATATATATATACACTGATACATATATATATATATGTATCTTATATATATATATCTTATTTAACTTTGCTTTGTTCTTAAAAAATGTCATTTTCTGTAAATATATATCTTTTTGTTAGAGTTGTTCAAATGTTGTTTGTGTTCTTTGTTTCTGCTATGGATAGACTGTTTTAGAAAAATCCATCATCAGAACATTTGTTTCATTTCCTTTTCATATCTCTACACTTTATCCATCATTATCTTCTTGAGCATGTAAGGACTTCCAGAATAATGGCACAATGAAGTGGCAAATGTGACTTTAAATAAAAGTTATCTAGACCTGTGCTAAGTAAAGTGGGATTTTCATACCAGTTTCAGTCCAGAACTGATTTTTACTTGTCTATGATGAGATAAATACAGGAATTCAGAGTAGTGTTCTAGAACTTATACATATCACCATTTGAAATTGACAAATGTCAACTGACTTATTTGGTCAGTGAACTAATCTTATTGAAAATGTGTAAACCTCTTCAGGCATTATGGTAGGATGAATTTTGAACTGCCTATAACATGTACACAGGAAGAATTACATTGTACTATGTGATATTTTAATTTTAATTCAACTAACCATAAAATATATAAAACCTTAAAAATGAAAGCATTTATCTAGTTCATAACTTTAAAAATTATCCCGTTTAAAGATGCCACTTCTAAAATTTATAGTTAAGTGCCATCAGGTCTAATTTGCAAATGTCAGCACAAAACACTTATGACCATAAGACTCACCAGTTCTGAATGCTGGGAAATAGTAAACAATAATGATAATGAAAATGATTTTTTATATTTGAATGAAAATATTCATACTATTTTTTTTCTCAGGATATGATCATTCTTATATTTGCATGCAGATTTGTAGCCATAATTGATGGAGCAGCGCCCAAACCACAATCTCATGGGAAACATAATATATTGTTGCCTAATATAGCAACAAGATCATCAATATTTAACTAGCTTTTATTTACAAAGCATAAAGAAATTAGTTGAAAACCAAAGGAAATCTCAAAAATAAATAGTTTTGAATTAGAAAGCTTATAGAAGCATATATTTAATATTTTATATCTAAATAATAATGCTCTGTGGACTTATCCTAAAGTAGCACTTTGGGTCATTAAGTCTAAAATTCATGAAGAATTGATAAGACATTAAAGAGATGCTGAATCTAAACTATTACAAATATTGGATGTTCTGGGGCAAAGTAGTAGTGAAAGCATTCTTTTAACAATAGATGACACTACAGAAAAAGACAAAGTATTTTAAAGTTAATGTGACAAATGCAAAATTATTGTACTTCATTTAGATATGCTATTTACATATTATAAATAATATCAAGAAAGTTTTTTTTAATTATTGCTTCATTACTATCAAAATGGACTCTTACTGCATAAATATATACAGAATGTCACTGTTAATAAATTGTGTTTGTACTTGCTTATTGGTTGGTTGATGGAGGGGATTCATTTAATGTTTAATTTAAAGGACTGACAAAACGTTCTAAAATATGCACATATAATAATGAACTTGAGTTAGAATATAAATCAAAACTCTAACTTCTTTATCAAGGAAGACTTGCTAAGAGAAAAATATTGTTTTGGTTTGCTAGAGCTGCCAGAATGCAATATACTAGAAATGGGTTGACTTTTACAATGGGGATTTATTAACTTGCAGTTTATGGTTCTTAGGCCATGAAAATATCCAAATTAAGGTATCAGTAGGGTGATACCTTCTCTGAAGAAAGACTGCTGGCTTCTGAGACACCTCTGTCACGAGGGAGGACACATAGCCAGCATCTGCTGTTCCCTCTCTCCTAGTTTTTGTTGCTTTCAGCTTCTGGCTTCAGTGGCTTCCTCTCTCATCTCCTCCTGGGGCTTCTTCTCTATGGCTTCTCTCAATCTCATCACTCTTAAAGGACTCCAGTAAGAGGATTAAGACTCACCTTGAATGAGATGGGTCACAGCTCAAGAGATCATGGGCTTTTCTGCAGTACATACCAGCTTCAAACCATCACAAATTTCAACTTAACTAAATGGCAAATTATGTAAGGGCTTATGCATTGAATTCATATGTTAGGTGAAACCACAGAAACTGACCATAAATAAATAAAATTTATTGTTGAGGAAATTGAAGGGATAAAATTATAATTGAGAGGAAAATTCTATCGAGAATAATTGAACTATAGAGCCAATAGTGCTTCTGCAAGTAAAGCGACAAGTTTGTTTCCAACTTGTTAACTATAAGTATTTAGAGAGCCAAACTTACTTAGTTTTGCAATATCTTCAGAATATTTAATGATGGTGACATTTCCATGTGAGAAGGAAAAGAAGCATTTTCATCAATGGCAGGTAATGTTAAAATATAAAAACAAAAGTTAGACTCATGAGAAAACAAAGTCTCTGCTGATTTTTATAGATGTTCTGTAACAATATAAATTATCAAAAAGTGGGTGATACTATTTTTTCACATCAGAGATGTTATTATGGATATTTTACAAATTTGATAGAACATTTTGATTTCTATATCTATTCAAAGAAACTCCAGTCCTAAGAAATCTATGCATCAGGAAACTATGAAATATGATTTAAATTAAACTATAATTTTATAGGATAACATATTTGAACTATGTACTAATCAAAGAAATATGAAACATTTTGGAAATGTGTACTATGTTACATTTTAAAGATAAATGTTAAGAATAAATATCCCGTAATAATTTAAATCTCTTTAAAACTAATTGACTGTTTAAAGTAAATTATAGCAATATATTTGGGTGATTTTAACATAGGTAGAGGTAAAATGTTCACATATTTTACAGAGGCACAATATATAGGAAGGAAGAAATGGAAGTATAATCTCTGAGGTAATTATGTTGCATTTGGATTCATAAGATAGTATATAAAGATCATCTCTGATAAATTAAGCAATATATGTCCTAAAGCTAAGACAGTTATAGATAATAAGATAACAAAGGAGATAAAATGGCATTGTAATTAAATTCGATTTGAAAGAATGAAGAAAAAAGAAAATGTTTCTTAAGACAGTTGGAAAAAATAGAAAACAAGTAACAACATGATAGATTTAAGTCTGTATTAGTCGGGGTTCTCTAGAGAAAGGGAATCAACAGAAAATATGCATCAATATAAAATTTATAAAGTGTCTCATGTAACCATGAACATGTAGAGTCCAAAATCTGCAGGGCAGGCTGCAAAGCTGACGATTCCAATGGAGGGTCTGGATGAACTCCACAGGAGAGGCTTGCCAGTTGAAGCAGGCAGAGAGCCTGTTTCTTCTGAATACTCCTTGAAAGGTTTCCAGTGATTAGATTAAGCATCACTCGATAGAGAAAACACTCCCCTTGGCTGATTACAAATGGAATCAGCTGTGGATGTAGCTGACATGATCATGATTTAATTCTATGAAATTTCCTCATAGCAAAAGACAGACCAGCACTTGCCCAACCAGACAAACAGGTTCTATCACATGGCCAAGTTGACATATGAACTTGACCATGACAAAGTCCCACCAAAAACATTATTACCATAAATGTAAATTCAAAGTCTGGTTTGTCTGATTGGATAAAAAATCAAGAGAGGACCCAACTACCAGATACTAGTGAGACACTGGAGCAGTTATAATAATATAAAACAAAATATATTTCAAAATAAAGACAACTACCAGAGGTAATGAAACTCATTTCATGGGGATGAAGGCTTAAATTCATTAAGAAGCTATAAAAATTTCAGATAAGTATTCACAAAAAGATTCAAAAAACATGCCACAAAAATAATGGAACTGAAAGGAGAAATATACAATCTACAATGGCATTTTTGGACTTAAATACCCCTCTCTCAAAATTGATAATAGAAGCAGGTGATAATCAAGGAGGATATAGCAGGCTTTAACACTAGTTCCTCCAAGCTGTCCTAACTGACACTCATTCAACACCCAATTCAACAATTGAACACACATTTTTCTTTCTATTGCACTGAGAACTTTTGCCTAAATCTTTTGTGTTCTGTGTCATAAAACAAGTCTCAAGGAAACTTTTAGAAGATTCTAGTCATGTACACAATGGCATGAATGAATCTCAGAATCATTATACTACATTAAAGAAACCATTTAAAAAAATAATGCTTACTATGTGATTCTATTTATATAAAATACTAGAAAATTCAAACTGTCTTATAGCGACAGAATGCATATCAAAGTTCAGTGGGAAAAGGCAGGAAAGAACGTGCATCGGTATTGGAGGGGTTCCATAACAGCACCCTGATCTACATGGTTTAAAATAACAGTGTTATTTTCCCACAGTTCTGGAGGCTAACCCAAATCGAGGTAAACCAGGGTTGGTTTATGGAGACCTTGTGGGAAAATCAGTCTTGTGCTTCTCTCTTAGCTTCTGGTGGTTTTTAGAAATATTTGGTGTTTCCTGACTTTCCTTGACGTACACATGCAACATACCAACCTTTGCCCACCTTCACATGGGATTCTCCCATGTGTGTGTGTTTGCGTGTGTGTATTGTGTGCTGTGCCTTTTATTAACAGGTCACCAGTCATATGGATATAGGGAACATACAATTTAACCCAAACCAGAGCAATTACGAAGAGGTACAGGAAACTGCAATATTTTTAGAAATTAAAGTCCTTCTGATGTCTCAATTATGAGTAGTAACACAAATTATTTTATTTAATAAAGAAATGCAAGTGTAAAGTCTTCCTTCAAAGGACACAATCAATTATTTTTATTTTTAACAGAGGAAACATGATAAATTGTCAGGAAAAATGTAAATTTCTTACGTTAGAAATTTGAAGTAACCAACGGAGACTGACTAAAATTCTCAGATAAAGGTAATTGCCGCGTCCGGCTCTTGAAGCCGAGTCAGGAGAGGGGCATTGAGGTTGATTTAAGAAATCAGCACTCAGGAGACAAGTATGGTTCCATCACTCAGGGCTCCCTGCTTCTTGGGAGTGAGTTCTTTATTAGTTCTTTCTTAGTAGTTCCCCATCTTAGTAGTAGTCGTCTTATGTTTTCTTGCCTCCCTTTTGTATCCTCAGAGCTTCCCTTATCTAGCGGGTCACCACCCCCAGGTCACACCCGCTTCCTCTCTACCCCCTTGACAGGGGGCAATCTTCTCGGAAACTTCTGCATGCAATATTCCAGGAAGTTTTACTCCTTCCGGCCTTGAGGGCAAACCACAATTGCAAATCAACTGGGACATCAGTTAGCTGCTTGCTCAATGGAGCTTGTAAAGAGCAAGGACAGAACTTGAGTCAGAGCTTGTAAAAGAGCTTGCCCAATGTTAACCTCATGACTGCCTGCAACTTCTCACTGACAGGGGAAATAGGGGAATTACTTAATTCCCAGGCACAGATGTCCCTCTGGCCAGGAGGCAACAGGTAATGACGTAAATTTAAAATGCAAACAAAATGTACTAAAATCTACGTCCTTTTGCCTTCAAAAAATTACCTTTCTTAACATTTTTTTTACTTTATACCCTTTCCAATCTCCTGTTCCCCTTAAGTTTACAGAAAACATTAAAGTTCATCACATTGAAAGGGAAAGCTGAATAAAATGTTTTAGCTAAGAAAATTGAATACAAGATTTGGTCATTTAAACGTTTTATTGAAAATTTTTAAATTATTAATTGAATTTATATATTTTAGGCATAAATATATTTCCTATTTAATGTCTCTGACAGAGATTTGTTTTAAAAAACAGTGAGATACTGGGGGTAAATTGTTCCAAGTAATCTCAATTACAAACAGAACCCCTCTGTGAAGTAAGTCGTGTGTAAAAATACTTTGATAATTATTTTAGATGGCTGTGAAAAGTAGAGTTACCAAATCCAGAGGCATTTTGACTTCAGGGGAGTATTTAAAACATTAAAGTACATTTCTTATCACCAAAGATTTCTTTTTAAGAGATCTGTATTCATTTTGTTTTAATTGGAACAAACAGCTTGCCTGTGGGATAACTATGCTTAGAATAAGTTTGACATCACTACATAGTGCATACTCTCAAAGGAAAAATTAGAGAAAACTAAAGGAGATTCTTTTGAGACTCCAAATCACAAAACAAAAGAGTCAATTTATGTTGACTTCTCAGTGTTATATTTATGTCTTCAAGGCCTTTCATAGTACATCATTTTTGCACAGTAAAAAATGTATATGTTTCAAAAGCTCACATTTATGCTATCTTTGCACTTTTCCTATAGATCAAAACTCTTCTAAAATAAAAAGGTTATAAAAAGTTCACATTTCTTTTTTCCTGCTCAAGTGAACTGCTAAAGGACATGAACTAAGATATGGAACATAATTGTACAAAGCAAATACTTATCAAACATGGCAGAGTTTTCTAAACTCACTTTGTTTTATTCTCAGAAGAGTCATTTTTGTTTTAAATTCTCTGACAAACAAACTAGCATATGTATATAGGAACATTTGCCCCTTCCTATGTGAAGCAATTCCAAACATATGGAAAGTATGCACAAGATGGTCTGCGTATTTTGTCCAGGAATACATTCAAATGAACTTGTTAGTATTGTTCTTAGTATAAATATAGAATTGCTTTAGGGTAAATGGTGAGTCTTTTCTTGATTTATTATTAAAACCAATATTTATAGGAGATTATAAATATTTATAAGTTGGCAACTTCAAATCTAGATGGAAATGATTATAGAATAAGATGATTTTATTTTTTTGCTAAAACCCATAAAAGATTCTGACTGATCATACTGGAAATTGTTAACCTGAATTGCTATTTATTAGTCTTTGCAAGCCTTTTATTTGATACAGATTTTAGGCATAAAAAATACAAAATTTAATCTATATTTACTCTCTTAAGTGCTGTTAGTATGTTCTCTAATATCATTATATATAGCATAATTTTATAATACATATATAGCATAAATTTATTTCCCTGTGTGCTATGAGCATGTTCTTTGATATCATCATATATTTATATAAATGATAATATATTTATACTAGCAGTTTATATAGTGCCTCCCTGTATGTAGAAGATGCGCATTATTGGAAATAAGTTTAAGTCTTCACAATCTTTATCACACTTCATCACCCTTGTCCCACCCAGCTATATTCTAAAACTTAATGTTAGATTTTGGGGCTTGAAGCAATGTTAACTTGTAGTAATTTCATACATTTTACTTGGATATGCAGAGAATTTTGACAATTTCAATTCTTTTCATAGCTATATCTATATATTTATCTTTAACTAAATATTTATCTATAACCTATATCCATGTATATCTTTATATATGGATGAGAGGTAGAGACAATAAGAAAAATATTGGACTTTAAAACAGTAACTGTCTTTCCTAAGAAAATAATGAAATATAAAATGCCGCCATTTACCACCTATAAGCTCTTGGGCAGGTATCTCCTGTACTTATCTTCCCTGTGCTTCATTACATCACAAGTATTAAAAAAAACCAAAACATAAAATACTGGAAACTGTGTTTGTCATAAAGTAAAGAGTGCATATGGGTTAGCTATCATTATTATTATCTAATCACATTTTCCTGGCTAAAACCATGGAGTCTTTTCATTTTCTCCATAATGTTAGAAGTACAAGTATAGAATGCACTCAAAACATATTTGAAAAAAGTCATGTAAACTCAACCTCACATTTATTACTCAGAATTTTCCATATTTCTCACCATGTAGCTTCAGTTAGATTACATCTTCTCTTATTTTTGTTATTGAAAAATCTCCTAATATCCTAGATATCATAATTTATTCACTAGCCTTCATTATGTTTCTTGCATATTTTGTTAAAGAGTAAATTCCCTCATGTCATTTACTTGCTTGCTCAAAAAAGTATATCTGATGATTTCCACATTGCATCCTCTAGTTCAATTCAGATTCCTAATCATGATAAATAAGCTTTTTAAATAATAGGTACTAAGTGCTTAGACATATCCCTTATGATCACAGATTTTCTCACCAGTAAGATGTACTAAATTAAGATGTACAGAACTGTAATGTACTTAAGGATTATGTATTATTAAATCTCTTTCTACAGCTCTGTTTATATTTCTGTATACAAAGGGTATCATTTTACCAGGCTATGAATTTATTCATTTTTGTATCTTTAGTTTATATTAAAAATATAAATTTACTTTCACTAAAACCAGGGTCAGCTTAACATGGTGATTGTGCTTTTATTCATTTATTGATTCAAAATCTAGCAGAATGTAGAGAAAGTTGTAGAGTCTAACTACATCAACAGAATAAGTTAAAAAGCAAAATTTTAATGAAACTATTTCAAGTATTTTTGAAAATACATTTTTTCTTATGAAAGACACCAAACAACTGTTCAAATTTCTATCCATTGTCTCTGCTAATAAGATATTTGGATATTTTTTGAGGTATTTCACTTTTTAAAATGAGGAAAATTAATCATTAAATAGATACTGAAATCAAACTTTGTTTTGTTTTTTCACTTAAATATTTTAATATTCTCTATTACATGGTACTTTTTAAAAACACATGCTTTTTTAATGTATTAGAATATATTTTTCCATTCTTAAAACATCATACTGCAACTAATGTTGCTTTTCAATGGACTTCAAACAATTCTGGAATAAAACGAACATTATTATGCATTTTCAATTTCAGATGTGGTGTTATATACTGTTTAGGTCTGCTTACATTAGCAGCACATTAGAAATAGCCTGTATTAATTTGGAAGCTGCCAGAATGTGATATACCAGAACTGGAACAGCTTTTAAAGCGGGGAATTTAATAAATTATAAGTTCACAGTTGTAGGGAATTGAACGTGCCCAAGCTAACAATAGCAAGAGGCTATCTTCACTCAGGAAAGGTCAACTGGTCTGGAAGACCTTTGTCAGCTGGGAAGTCATGTGGCTGGCATCTGCTGGTCCCTTGCTCCTGGGTTCTGTTGCTTTTAACCTCTGTTCCTGTGGGGATTCCTCATTTTGCTTCTCCAGGGCTGGCTTTCATCCCTTGGCTTCCCTTGGTTCTCTCCAGATTCTGGCTTGCTTAGTATCTTGTCTTCTGGGCTTCAAGCATCTCCAAACATCTGTGTCTCTTTTCTCCGCATGTCTGCATCTGTGTCAGCTCTGCTCTGAAGTTTCTGTTGGCTTTGTCGTTTCTGACTCTCCTGGCTCTTGCTTCCGTCATTCCTCCAAAATGTCTCCCCTTATAAAGTCTGTAGTAATCTAATCAAGACCCTCTTAGAATGGGTGGAGTCATATCTCCATTTAATCAAAATATTACACACCCACAATTGTATATATCACATCTCTATGAAGGTAATCTAATTGAAACTTTCCAACCTACAATATTAAATCAGAATTAAAAGAAATGGTTATTCACACAAGAGTGGATCAGAATTAAACCATGGGTTTTCTGCGGTACATAATACTTTCAAATTGGCACACACCCCAGTCAGAGAGTTTATTAAAAATTTTACCAAACAGCTCCATTTAACAAAAAAAAAAATGTCCAAAAGTGTTATCTAATAAGCATAATACTGTATTTTAAACAGATGAAGAATTACTGACAAATATTGATATAAAAACTTTATATTTTTTCAAAAAGGTGCATGGAATTAAGAACTAATTCTAAATTCAACACATCAAAATTAGAATGGTTATACATATCATAATTCCATTTTGAAATTGTAAGTTCTATTAGTGACAGTATTTGCATGTCATTACTTTATGGAATCTACATTTTAACTCTTCTATTCAAATCTCATTATTTTATCTTACACATGTAACTCTAAGAATCATATTACTATTTTGAAGACACTCATTACTTTTTTTACGCAAAATTTAAAGAAAATATATATTTTAAAAATCAGTTTCCTCTAAATCAGATTTAGCACAGTTGAAATTATGCTTAACAAACTTAATTCAGTGACTTTTATTAAATTAGAGGAACTGGAAACCACATTTGGAAATAGTTGAAAAGTTCCTGTATAAATGTCAGAATAACCTACCCATGCAGCAATTACTCAAACGTTTTCATGAATCCCAAGACTGACAGTTCCTATGTGATATACAGAATAATAGCTATACAAGCCCCTATCCTTGGAACCTGTGGATATGATATTTACAAATGAAATTAAGGCTGTGCAAATTGAGATAAAGAGATAACCCTAAATTCTCCAGTTTGGTCAATTATAATCACACGAGCCCTTACTTGCAAATAAGTTTTTCTGACTTGAACAGGAGATATGAAAAAAGGAGAAGTCAGAGTTATTCAAAACATGAAAGGAACTTGACATGCTATTTGCTAGTTCTGAGATGTATGGCCTAATTTGTGAGAAGCAGAAAAAAGATTTTAGGAGTTAACCAAGATCCTCAGCTGACATCCAGCAAGGAAACAGGGAACATTCCTGCAGTTTCAAGGAAGTGGATTTGGCGAACATCCTAAATTAACTTGGGAGTGGATTCCTTCCAGTTCTACCAATATAACCTCATCCAGGTGGCATTTTGATGTCAGCTTTGTAAAAACTGGGACACAGAAACAAGCCAAGTCAACCCAGACTTCTGATTTACAGAAATTTGAGATAATAAGGGAATGTTGTTTAAGGTGCTAATTTTGTGGTTATTTATTATAGCTGCAAAAGGAAACTAATGAAGACTATTTTGGAGATTTTAATTTGGTGACTTTATTTCTAACTGCCTCATTTATCTCACCTTTTAAATGGAGATGATGTGGATATATGAGATGAAAATTTTAAAAGTGAAAGGATATATCTTACATAAAGTTCACCATAGTTTACTGTCATTATGGACATTACATAATATATTGTAAAATATTACTTTATTATTTTATTAAATTGATATCTTATTTGATTTGTGCAAGAAGGTGGAAGGTAAAATCCAGAGGCTTTTGTCATCCACAGACCAACCTCTTCTATGAGATGGATATAGACACGATTTCTGTCTACTGGAAAATTATTTAACAATTTATAGAAAGAAGGGAATGCTCCCAGAGCTGTGATTCCAAACGGGTACATTAATATCGCCTAATGCTAATCTGGCCAGCAAATGTGTGTGTATGTGTTTTGTCTCACATAAATATTGATTTACTCAGTGTACTGTTCTGAAACTGTTATGCACCCCATAAAAGCCTATATTCTTTTAATCCATCCCTGCGGGTATAGACCTATTGCTCAGGTTGTTTCCATGGAGATGTGACTCACCCCATTCAAGGTGCACCTTAATCCCTTGCTGTAGTCCTTTATCAGAAGATAAAAGGCAGAGAGACTTTGGAGAGAGTACAGAGAAAGGAAACACCAGGAGAAGTAGAAAGTCCTCACAGAAACTGAAAGAGATATTTTTTAAAACAGGGCCCAGGAGAGAAGGAACAGCGGACATTTCCATATGGCTTCCCACGTGACAGATGAACCCTGGATGCCACAGCCTTTCCTCAAAGAAGGGCTCTCCCTACTGAGGCCTTAATTCACACATTTTTATGGCCTTAGAACTGTAAATTTGAAACCTAATAAATCCCTTTTGAAAAAGCCAACCCATTTCTGGTATATTGCATTCTTGTAACTTTAGAACACCAAAACACTCAGTAAAAAAGAAAATAATTTTCTGAATGGCTACTTTTGCTGTGAATGAAGGGCAACTACCCTTTTTAGAGGTGCTGGTACTTTTTGATCTATCATATATGAGCAAACCTCTCTTGTACTAAAAAATCAAAGTCTAAGTGAAATGGTATCACTTGAAGATGGACAAAGATAAGTTAAAGATAGGTACCATAAATCCACAAAACAACAAATTACAGCTAGTATCCAACAAAAGAAAAAATAATCACAAAAACTACTCAATGCAAAAGAAAGCAAGAAAAATCTGCACAGAAACACTTTTGGAAAAAAGAAAGAAAAAATTAGATATTAGATTAAAGCCAACCATACAAATAATCCTATTAAATGTAAATGAGCAAATGCTCCACTTCAAAAGCATATATTTTCACACTGATGAAAAAACAAGCCCTATATATAGGCTATCTAGAAAAATGCATGTTACATATAAAGACACGAATATATTAAAAGTAAAAGGATTAAAATAAATATACCATGGCAACACTAATCAAAAGAAGGTTGATGTGCTATAGCAATACGGAAAAATATAGAAAAGTTTATTATCAGCATTCAGTAACGTCATTTCTTAATGACAAAGCGGTGAAATAGTAAGAATATAGAGTCCTCCAATCTGAGGACAAAGCTATCACTGTCACTGAGAATGAAGAAGTAGAAAAAAAAATTGCAACTCCCTTTTGAGTTGTTAAATCAGTCAATTATGAAGCCATGCCAATTATATTTATATACACACCCATGCATAATTTTTGAAACAGTTTGAGTGAGTGTTATTAATGCTTGCTGCTTAAAAGTATTCTGATACCAGTTTTGCAATGAGAAAATGGGATGGGGCAAGTAAAAGATGCTGAAAATGTGAAATTCAGAGAGTGAAGAATTGGGTCAGATGGAAGTTAAAATGCTACATTTTCTAACTAGAAATTTGTCAACCCTTGTTTTGCTTTTGCTAGAGTTGATCCTTAGACTCAGCATCAGTTGAGCTCTTCATATGTTCCTCTAATGGGCTGTGGATGATAATGAACAGTGGTGAGAATTTTTCCCATAAGGTTGGTCATTGTACATATTGGACCACTTGACCAACAAAATGTTTCCCATATTTCTCTTTCACCATTTGGAAATTTTGATACAGTTACCTTTCCTTTCTTAACAAGTGAACATTTTCTTGCAGGCATTTTTAACTATGATACTCTATAAATTGGAATTAAACTCTAAGCCATGAGCCATATGGCACCGTTTTCTGTGAAGCTTCATGGAAAGTTCCCTGTCTTCAAAGAAAGAATCAGTAAATAGGATGGCTTGTGTTGTTTTCGTCCTCTAAATATTATCTGATTTAGATATAATGCCCAGAAATGCAGGTTTCTGGAAATCCTCACAGTTCTAGCAAAACTGAAATTAATAAAATACAGGGAAATTAATCTGAATACTGAAACTTTGTTTCCACACTAAATTAACCACCCAGGATATACCTTCTACACTTAAACTGCTTATAGAAAACATGATATAATATATATATAACTAAATGTAGCTTACTAACAAAGCAAGCTGTGCTTGATGAATACATATCAGTGGTAATAGAATAAATCAGTATACACTTTTCTGAAAGCAATTTAGCTGCATCAACAATATTCTAAACATATCATCCTATGTAATTTCTAATCTAGAAATATTTTCTAAGGAAATTATCTAAACTGAAAACAAGTACTTATGTCAAAATTTTCACAAGGAAACCATTTATAATAATTCATATTTATAGATGTATCAAGAAAATTAATATTTTCTAGTTTTTTAAGTAATGTTTTTGAAGTTACTTGAGTTAATGTGGGGATGTGATTAGGATAAAGAGTTTACTGAGAAATAAAGGACAATAATTTCTATACATTTTTATTACAGCCATGTTTAATATGTTTTGGTGGATGAAATTATAAGTGAATATTATTTCAAATCTTTTAAATGAACCATACTTTCTCCTTTTTAGCATGAGATAATATCAGTTTTATTGTAAGAAAATAATACGTATAGCATTCTTATAATATGCTTGCCTATGAGTCGTAGCGGTAAGACAAAAAATGTGCAGTAACTAGGTAACATTGAATTTTGAAACAAACAAGGAGTGTATAATAATTGAAAACTCATAAGTTAAAATAGATAATGCATTAAAGATATTCCTTTTATTTCTCCACCTCTCTAATATTTAAAGTTTTATTATAAGTGAAATATAATTGATAATTGTACATTTTTATAGGATATTAGTTTTTATACCACCTCACCATACATTTCTACTTATTTTAACAAAAATCCCTCACAAAAGATCAACATACTATACATCTAATATATAAAGACTTTATGTAAGTGTAAAAGTAACAGAATAGTGTGCATTTTAAAAATAGATGTCTTTAAATTTCTGTGTCATCAAAGGATGGAAATACATAATTTGACTAGTTTATTTATGAATAGATAAAATTATAGGCACTTTAAGAAGCAATCTTAGGAATAAGCAATTTAAATTCCCAATTAGGATTTTTATTTTTGTATTTTCATTTTAATTGAGCTCATAAATTAGTAAAACCAAGTCAACAAGTCCCATGTTAGTAAATCTCCTGAGTGAAATCTCTCACTAACCATGGTTGTTATCAGCATTTTGCACTCAGGCAAGATTTGGGTTTCAAAAACTTCTTTTGATAAACACTTTACATAGTTCCATTGAATTAAATCACATTAGTAAAACATGTACCACGTTAGATTCAGCTTGTCTGCCTAGCACTTAAAACCAATCCAAAGGGAATGCAAAATCCCCTGCATATGGTTCAAGTGCAATTTTGAAGCAAAGTTGCATGGAAATTAGAATGCATAAGCAGTATCCTCATCTGTCTGCAAAGTCCTTCCTGATTTGCTTGTCAAAAATGTTATAGGCTTAGTTAAAGCAGGCAGCGCCATAGGGAAAACCGAAGAAGACAGCTGTCTCTTCTCTGTAACAGAATAAGGCAACACTCACTAATAGGAGTTGGGACTTGTCTAACCTAATCACAGAATTCTCAAATGGATTCTCAGTGGTCTATCCATCTATCACCGACACAGCTGAACCCTTAAAATTTTTCTATGCATGAGCAATAAGTGATCAATTTTACTTGATTCAAATGAGATTTCTTGCCTTTTGTAGATTATAGGTAACTATGTTTTTTTTTTAAAGGAAAATGGAAGCTACTTCAAGTGCAAATTACAGCAGTAAAATATTACATAGCACACATTGGTATAGGATTCTTATATATAAAGATGTATAAGAGGTGACCTAATTCTATTATAAAGATTGCAGTCACTTCAAATTTAGCATAAATCACTTATACTGTATATACATGTAAGGTAAACCATCTTAAATTCTGACATAGTTGAAGAAGTAAAGCCATCCCCTCAGCCTTATTTATTGATTCCATGTGTCATTAGTCACACTAAAAGACTTTCATTTTAAGATTGACAAAAAACGAAAAACGATTATGTTACATTGCTGTTGCTCCAGCTACTGGCTCTACCACCAAGGTGTGAATTATGTGAAAAACATTAACCCTCAATTTTGACTAATATCCACTTCCAGGGAAAATTTTTAACATATCATCTCACCTGTAAAACAAACAAAATGTTACCAATCTTGCAATGACATTGTTAGATTTATATCATAAATAATATGAAGTTTTTGTATATAATAAATTGTCAGTAAATGGCATTGTTCTTTTACTCATTCATTAAACAACTATTTAGAGCTGCTACTTGTGAGTTATGTATTATTATGTTCTGAATAGTTAATGTTATTACTAAATAGACATATCAGCATTTTAGCCATTTTTTTTTAGTATTACCAAACAATAAATTTCTGGATAGCAGTTTAAAATATGCTGCAATTAGAGAATAATGACACATAATCATAGATTGTTTAAAAAGCAATGAGTATAGCACATAGAATGCAAATGACCCATATAATCGATCTCAATCCCTGTCAAAATATTGTCACTTCTGAGATAATAAAGCATTAAAAAGACATGCAATACATCAATTTTATTTAAATAAAAATTTTCTCATGTGAGTGCTTTAAATGAAACAGCAAGTTGCCATTTAACATGAAAAATATTTATTTTACCTAAATAAGTATTAAAGGGTTTCTGTCAGAGGGAAAAGTCAAGGGTCCTAGTCAATGTAACCAAAGGATTTCCATGTTTTCTTCTTTTGATAGCAAATCTCCCACCATTGTTCATTTATGCAACTATTTTACTGTATGTCTATCTTTCTATCTGTATCTATTGGTTGATCAGTCTTTTCTTCTGTTAAGTTATGTAGTTGCCCCAGTTTTTTGCCTATCACTTTCTTCCTACCAAGCAGAATGCTGATTTTGTTCTGCTGCCCACACCTCCACCAAATGATTCAGAGAAGAGAAGCCCATAGCAGACTCTAGGGATATATCCTGATTATTAACGATTCTCATGGCCATTTCATTTTTATCACAATATTAAATTATAAAAAGGTGTGTGATTCATCATGATTAATGAAATATATGGAAAAAACTTCTGTCTTATTTTTCTTTTCTGGAAAACGTGTCATTGAGCACATGAAAGAAATTCAGGAATAGATAATCCCTTTTCTTCCTGTAGATGTTGTTTGGTCTGAATGTAAGACATGAAAACACTGGAAGAAATGTTGTCCTTTTCTCTAGGTTGAAACTAAATTATGGAAGAGAACAGATGTAGGCATGGAGTCATTAAGGAATGCATTTGGGACAGTGAGCCAAAGCTTAACAGATTTATTGAGGGGAGAAAGAAGGTTGGAGAGCGAAAGGGAGAAAGCAGGTAAGAGCCAGTAAAAAGAAAGAAATTGGCTCAGCTGTCTTTCTGAGAGCTGTGTTTTAAATGAAAAGACACGCCAGGAGGTGAAGGTTATCAAGCAGAAACTGGTCTTGACCGCACAGCTGTTTATTGTCTTCTGATGGGTGAGGTGCCTTCTGATGGGTGCAGGGCCGGCATGCCTGGAGATCTTGCTACCACATCTGCTTTTGCAAAAGAAGCTGAGGGTTCCCCTGACTAAAAAGACCCTTTTATATGTGAAGTTCTTTTTCTGAGACCTGTTAGAGGCAATAGCAAAAAGTTTGGAGCCTGCCAATATCTGGTTTCCTGTTACAGGAAGTAATGTGCATCCTTATTTTATAAGTAAGTTTAAATCCAGTTTTGTCTGTTGACAAGGACATCCCAACTGGTAATTGTTGCTACAAAGCAAATAAGAGTTATAATTTATTTCCCAGGGAGTAGGAAAACATTGGCATTGGGGCAGTTAGGATATTGGAAGTGGTAGATTAAAAAGAAATATGTGGTAGTATCATTGCTGCAGAGGAAAATAAAACAGTTGCCTTCTCAATTTCTTTAATATGTGTTGTTTTAGTTCGACATGCTCTATACCAACTTAATATTTCAAAAAGATTGTTCTCAGAGCTAACATCAAAGTACAAGAACTGCTCTACACCTTTTCTTAATAGGATTTATAAAGTTAAATGGAAAAACATATTTTTATATTCTAGTACTAATCTAATACTCTCATTTGCATGTGCGAGAATTTATACCTTCTCTGAGACTATCACAGTGTCTTAGATTAAACATATAGCAGAATATAATTACTTCTGAGTTCCCTAAAAACAGGTTATCTATCTAATTAATGATTAGATTTCTAACCTAAGTGTTGAAAGCCTGTAGACCCTGCCTGTAGATTTACATGATTTTCATTCTTATGATATCAGGCTTCACATTAGTATTTTCCTGGAAAAAAAGAACATTATTCAACCTAAGTTTGCAGTGAACAGAGGTATAAGGAGGACTGAAAACACAGTTTATTTTAATACTTCAGAGGGCCTACATTAATATTCCCCTTTCTCTAAATTTGTAGATTCACTAAAAACTGTGTGGAAGACATTGCAGGTGGGTTACCTAGAAGTTGTTCATAATCCATTCTTCTAATGTAAATGAGGAAACTCAAAACCCACATTCCTAACCCCACGAAGTTTCTCATGCTTGTGCTGGTAACTACCAACAGTAAGGTCTATGAAATAATTGGGCCTTCTGAGAGTTTTTCAAAGACATAGGATTTTGACCATTTGCCTTTTCACTTCTTTCTTCCCCTCCTACATGCTTTGAACACATACTAAGTCTTCTCTAAGGGCAAAAGATGTCATTCTTTGAGATGAAATATTTTGATTGTCTACAATCGAATACAGTTAATCTTTCAAGTTTAAATGTTTATGCTTTTCAAATTACACAAAAGATGGATGAGCGTATTACAATCAAGTGGCAAATATTTATTTGCTAAAATAAAAGGCCTCCATTCCTTGGTAGCAGTTGGGATATATCCTACCAGATTGCTCCGACATCTCCCCAAATCCATAAAGACAAAAGGTAAAATGTCGAATTATTATGATAGAGGTAAGGTTGAGGTACATAACTTAGTATGACATCCAAATAGTTTCTACCTGAATCCCAGAATTATATAGCCTACTCATTCCCATATTGCCCTAGCCATGGCCTCCCCTTATGGGAAGGTCTAACTAGGTAAGAGTGGCAGTAGGATAGGGATAAGAAAAAAATGATTCTATTGTGTATAGATTTGCTCCAAAAAAATGTAGGCAGGGATGGCTACACATTCCCAAGTAGTCATTCTAAATGTACTAAGGAGATAAGTAATATATGCCCCTGCCTTTTCTGTCAGATTGGTTAAAGGGAGGGAAAGTAGTCAGGTGGTGCATTTCTGAAATCCTTATCTTTGAAACCAAGAATGTGTTCCATCTCTAATTTATAAATGTGCTATTGATTTTATGTATTATGCGTCAAATATTTTGTCCCTTAAATACTTTATATATTCATTTTATTATCTTACTGTATTATCTTACTATAAACCATTTTATCTTACTGGAAAATTCATTTTATTATCTTAAAGTCAACTTACGAAGAGAAAGTTGTTTTTATTCCCTGCTCATATTTAAAATTATTTTTCTTCTTTCATTACAAAAAGTACATAGGTGTAGCTGTGAGGTCATCTCCTAGTGAAATAAAACAAAATTATATCCCTTTCACACTAGCCACACACACATATAACGCACACACACAAACATGTGCACAAGTGCACAAAAGGAGGGAGACACCGAAAGCAAGAAAAGGGAAATATTGAGAAAAGAGATGTAAAATAGATAAAAAAAATACATTGAGAGAATTTATGAAATAGGGTTTTGAAATAGGAATAAAAATGATTTTTAAACTAAACATGAAAACTAAAGACAAACAGGAATGAATTGACAGATGTGACTCAATTAAATTGTAAACTTTTAAAAAATATGAAACAGCATTAACAAAATTTAAGAAAAAATGGAATGCTAAGATACGGTAATGAAATTTGTATCGCAGGACAGGACTTCCTATACTGAAATTTGCAAATCATTAACAAAACACCACCAGTTCGCTAGAATGGGCAAAATATTCAAACAAAAGATATTACAAAAATTTAAAAGTATATTTCAAATGCCAAATTACCTTGTGGACATATTGTTAATCTCATCAGAAGTCAGGGAGATCAAGTAAAATAATGAAATTATTTCCATCCAATTAGGATAAAATAAGATTAATGATATCAAGTGTGGCTCTTGTGTAATTTTGAATTACTCAAAATAAATGAGTAGTAATGCCTATGAAAATGCATGCATACAAGGGTACAAGGATTCTAAATGGTGAAATGTGGTGAAATGTACTCAATGCGTGGCTAACAATGGTTATTTCTGAGTATAGCCTGAACATTTTACATCATAGTCAAAGTAGACATAAACATTACCCACATTTTTTACAAATGAGAATAGAGCAACATATTACGTATAGAATTTTTAAAAAAATGAAGGAATTCTATGTGTGGATGTGATGGGGGCAATTCCAGGCACATTCTTTGATCATCCAGAAAAGCCGATGTCACTTTGGCATCAGAGAGCTCAAAATGCAATTTCAATACACAGGCACAGACAATTTCCACTTCAAGACATTTGTTGAACTCTGAAACTGTGCAAGATAGTTGGTTATGGAGCTACGTTAAACCCATGGGAAACCAGAATGGATATGCCAATAGTCTCTCTGCCGGGATAAGATAAAACCTGAATGATTCATCCTAAGGGGCAAAGTTGATTTATTGTCACATCCAGCTTCCAGCCCCTGATCAAAAGGAAAGGAGCCTTTTACAGGCAGCCTAAATCTGCTGTCTCCCATTCAAAACTGGCACATGGATTCTTGCCTATTGTCTTGCAGCCATGTGATACCTAACAACTCAATTTCTATGGAAGAAGAGAACAAGTAACAGTTCTCAAGCAACAATGCTCCTCAAAACTCCAAGGGAGATCCAGACACCATAAACAAACCACGATATAAAGAATCTGGATATTATCTAACCCCAAATACCTATGAACCACAAGCAACTTGTCTAATCTTTAAAACCCTTTCCCGGAAATGCCAAGACAGGATATGACTTGGGTTGCTGCCTGAATGTGTGCACCACGAATGTAATCCTAAGACTTTGAATAAGGGCTTTTTTTGCCTTGAAGCATAGTTTGTATGTCCTTGGTTGACACAACTTAAATTAGTCAATTAATTTTAAACTAAAAAGGAATAAGGAATAAGTAACAGTTTCACTCTTATCATCAACCCCCAGGCAAGAATTTCTGCTCTTTCACAGTCAGATAAGATATGTCTAATATTTCTTTTTTCAATGGCTTTTCAATTGTTTGGAACATAATAATAATGCTGAAATCTAAAATGGAGGGGTTAAATCAAATACAGTTACTATTAGTTATAGGGTATTTCTTTAGTTCAAAATAACAGATTAAAATTGTTTTCCTTTTTTAACATTAGTGGAAGTAAATAAACAACATAAACTATGAAATGACGGTACGAAAACATGCCAGCCCTCCATAGATGCTGCGAGTTTTGCCACATCGACATGTGTGTTTCTGACATGTGCTTTCCAATTCTACAGCCTCTTCAATTTCACCTCAAAATACTAAGTAAACTGTTTGGAAAAAATGTATCCCTACTGCTGTTAAGTTATAAAGGGAATAATTCATTTCTTCTGCACCTCTGCGCCAGGACATTTGGAGAAGTGTGTAGACAATTCGCAATCCAAACCATAATAAACACATATGCATGCACATATATACATGCACAATATAGAGAAGTGTGTTTTTACCCAGGAATATACAGCTGAAAGCCAAAGAAGACAGAATGTAAGTTAGTGACTCGAATACCCAGTTTACTGACAAATCTGAAACTTCCAGAAAGCTATCAACACATGATTCATGATGAGTGACATTTTGAATTCACTAACTTGTATTCAAACAGTGTCCTGGAGGCATTCTATTTGAAGGATCCATGATGTAAATTTTTCATCCAAACAATGACTGCAATACTTGAATAAATTTGTAAGAAGCTCCCTAATCAAACCCATGCAAAGAAGTTAAAGAAATTGGGAAGATAATATTAACTTTTCAGAAAATTTAAATTTAAATTCAGTGATTAGATGTGTGTAGTTTTCATTTACCTATGATTTCCAATCCAAAAAGATATGATTTCCTTATCCAAAAATGAGTTTGTTTTGCTTTTTTAATGGAAGGAAAATGAGCAAAATTTCTCTCTTTAAAGAATGAGTACCTTAAAAAAGAATTTAATCTTATTTACTGAATAAAATAATGATGATGATAAAAGCAACTAACAGTTTATTAAGACTTGCTTTCCCTAAAGGTGATTTTCATTTATTACTAACATAAATGATCTCATTATATTCATTTTACCAATCAATAAAATAAGTCTGAATAAAGTCTTTAAGTAAAGACTGCACAATTAATAATGGGCAGCACTGATATTTGAAACAGACGGTCCTGTTTCTTGCTTTTCCTCCACTGCCTCCTCAATATGATAAAATAGCAACTCTAAAAAGAAATAAAGCAAAATAGAGTTACTATGGAAGAGATTTAAAATGGAGTCAAGAGGTTATTCTGGAGATTACTCAGAGGCAAGTATCAGTCGATTGTCACAAAACTTCTAAAGTATGTTAAGCCTCAAGCAACAATGCTCCTCAAAACTCCAAGGGAGATCCAGATACCATAAACAAACCACGATATAAAGAATCTGGATATTATCTAACCCCAAATACCTATGAACCACAAGCAACTTGTCTAATCTTTAAAACCCTTCCCCGGAAATGCCAAGACAGGATATGACTTGGGTTGCTGCCTGAATGTGTGCACCACGAATGTAATCCTAAGACTTTGAATAAGGGCTTTTTTTTGCCTTGAAGCATAGTTTGTATGTCCTTGGTTGACACAACTTAAATTAGTCAATTAATTTTAAACTAAAAATCCAGATATGCAAAAAATAAATGAGTCATTCACTCATGATGTGAATTTATTAATTTGTGATATTCAAACTGATGTTTGAAACACGATTGTGATCTGAAGGAAAGGACTTATACTTTTATAATGTTGGAGGAAAAATAATTTTATGGAAAAATGTTCTATTTATAACAAACATCCAGTTAATATTGATGTTTGATTGAATGTGTTTTCTTTTTATCTGTGCACATTTAGTTCCAAGTCAGAAAAAATTAATAGGCTAAATGTCCATTTGATTAAGCGCCTAATGACCTTGGGTCGGTATCTGTACTTGGCTTTATTATTTTCCATATGAGACTTAAGTATACCTCTGGTGCACTAATTTAAACTATTTCCTGTCAGTATTAATTAGGTGTGCTGGCGAATGCAAAAATGGTGAAGTTCCTGTGGAACAAATAATCAGCTCTACTTCTTTGACATGTCTCTGCTTTCTTCTAATGCAATCTACTCAAAAAATGGTTCTTCTAACCCCTAAACATAAATCAATCATGTTTATCTAAATCACATATTTTCTCTTTATTTAGCAGGATTAGTTATTTTCTCAACCCTGAATTTTTCTCAGAGATTTATTCATTTGAGAACTGGAAATCTAAGGTGAAATCTTTATCAAGAGTTCTATTAAGTAAAGCCATGTTTGAATAAGCATAGAATATACTAAAAGGATCATCTACACATAAAACAAACAAACAACAAACATGCTATTTAAATGTAGAAAGTGTTGTCATAGCTGATAATACAGAGGCAAGCACTACTAATTTGAATTTTGATATAACAATGAAGTTGTCATGCGAGACAAGAATAACAGATATTTTAAACTTGAAATGCCTTATGCATTCTTTCAGATTTCATGTTTAGGGTTTGACTTGTTATAATCAAATTCATAGAATGGGATTTGCGTTTAATGTAACATTTAAATGTAATTTAATCACATGGATTATTTTTAGGTAGAATAATGCCCACTCTTAAATGACAAGGACTTAATTCTTTCTTCGTTTCCTCCTTCTTTCTTGCCCTCTTTCTTTTCTTCTTCCCTTCCTTCATTCCCTCCTTTTCTCCCTCTTCCCTTCCTTCCACCTTCTCTTTCCTCTTCTTTTCTTTCTGTTCTTTCTCTCTTCCATTATTTTTTAATTAATAGGACTCAATAAGAAATTAAGAAACCTTAAAATTCTACATGAAATACAATTTAATATGAGAAATCATAAGAATATTTCACATATCATGTGCTACATAAAATATTATGCTGTTTACACGAGAAAACAGTCACCTTACAATATTACTTATCATTAGAAATGCTAATATGTACATTAGATTTTTAAAAATCCTATAAAATTTTATTGACTTTTAGAAATTATGATAAAAATAATCATATGATTTCACATGATAATTTTACCAGTTTTTTTCCTTTAGAGAGTATTTTGCCTACATGTCATTTTGTGTGTTGACATTTATTAACTTTGCCTTTAGAAAACTTAGTTTCATTTCTTTAAAGAAAAATCCTTCTAGACCTAAGATTGAGTGAGCATATAGTTTTATCCTCCAGCACATTAGATGTGCTAATCAAAATTGGAACTATGACTTATACATAGCAAAAAATGTCTCATTAAAATGATCTGCAATACTATTAAGTATTAAGGGAAAAAAATATTGCAAATAAAAAAAAAAGAATCAGAATCTAGGAATTCAAATCAAAATTTATGTTTATTTTAAAAGTTAAAGACACAAGAATACATTTAAATCAGTTCTATCTTGTAAAATGTATCTTTCCTTATATTTATGATATTTCCTGAATCATTTCACTAATGGTTAATTTCTTTTATTTCTATATGAATAAAATGCAAAAACACTGAATCAGATGCACATTTGTTTTATCTACTATCTATAAAAGTCTACATTATTTCATATCTGAGAGGTCAAATTTCCTTTTTAATTCATATTTTCTTTACATATACTTTTTTTTTTTGTTGGGCATGGGCAGGCACCAGGAATCAAACCAGGTCTCTGGCATGGCAGGTGAGAACTCTTGCCTACTAAGCCATGGTGGCCTGCCCTCTTTACATATACTTTTTATTATTAACATATAAACTGCCTATGATAACCTATGAAATCTATGACTAGTGTTTTGGCTTTATATAATTCCTGACCATTAACATATGCAAACACTTTTTTCCTAGACATAGCTTATCACATAAAAATGTATGTGAAGCATTAAAGTGACATATCTCCAAAGTTCATTCATTAATGTGGTTATTAACTGCTTTAAATAATGCATGTACATGAAGGGGAGAAAAGTTGTATTGTTGGAGTAATTTAGGAAAAAGTTAAGGGAAAAACTAAAGAAAATATATATTCATCTACAGAAGTTGCATAATCCCAGTCACTACATCATTTTCAAAGTTCTATATTTATATCTACATTGTAATTTCCACTTGAATAACAGAGATTGGATTTATACTCCAACTTAAAACAACTAAAACACCAGGCACTTCAAGAAAATGATCATTAGGAAATGAAGAACAGTGAGCCTAAAAAAATAAATTAGATCAGCCCTAAAGTTATCCAAACCTGCATTCTGATACAAAGCAAGAGGTGCAGAGCAAGTTTTCAGTTCACAGTGCAGGGATGGGGTGCAAAACCCTGAAGGGATCTGAACTTGAAGAAAAGGTGTCAAAAACCAGGTGACATCTGGGTCACAGGAGATAATAGGACAAAATTTAGGAAAGAATAGATGATCAAAGAAATAGAGAGTTCTAGGATGCAGTGGATTACTGAATAAAGACCAAATTAATAAAAATACCCAGGGTATAAAAAGAAGAATTTAAACTGTCTAGTATCCAACTGAAAATTACCACATATACAAAGAAGGTGAAGGCAACCTATAATTGGGAGAAAACTCAATCAACCAAAATGGATGCAAACGTGATATCAAGGAAAAAATTAGTAGTGATTACACATGTATTCCATATGTTTAATGGGCCAGAGGAGATATGGAACATGTTAAGCAAAGCCATAGAAATTATAACAAATATGGAAAACAAATTTCTGGGGATTAAAACGTCAACATACAAGATGAAAAATAAACTCAATGGATTTAATGATAGAACAAAAAGCAGAAGAAAATATATGTGAAAAAGAAAGTTTAATAATAGAAATGATCTAAAATGAAATGAATATAGGAAATATGATTAAAAAATAGCAACAACAAGGGTATGAAAAAAATTTCAGTAGTATATTTTGGAATTTCTGAAAGAGAAACTTCAAAGAAAGCTGAAATGAGGGAATGCAGAAAATATTTGAAGATTTAATGCCCTCAAATTTTCCATGTCTGATGACAAGTATAGATGAACCTATACACAAAGCTAAACACACCCAAGAATAAGAATTTTGACAAAACCATGTTAGTATGTATCATAATTTCTTAAAACCAGTGATAAAGAGAAAAGAATAAAATAGTCAAAAATAAAAAAGGGCACATCATATAGAAACAATGGAAACTTTACAAAGTACTAAAGAAGCAAAAATTTTCAACCTAAAATTCTTTACCCAGCAAAAATGCTTTCTTCATTAAGATGACTTAAAAACCTCTTCAGATATGTAAAATCTAAAAGAGTATATTCACAGCACTTATACACTGTAGCAAACGTTAAAAAGTCCTTCAAGGAGAAAGAAAGTCATAGCAGATATTATTCTAGGACTATGTAAAGGCAACTAGAACCCTGGAAATGGTAACTACATAGGTAAGTGAAAGACCATTTCCTTGTTATTTGAATCTCTTCAGAAAATAATTGACCATTTAAAGCAAAAATTGTAATAATGTCTTTTCTTGGTCTTAACCTATATAAAAGTGAAATAAATGACAACAATATTATGAATGTCATGTAGGAGACAATAGAAATATACTACTGGAAGTTTCTTTAATTCATGCAATATTGTATAATATCATTTTAAATTAGAATGTGATGAGTTAAGGAATTGTATTAAAAATGGTTCCAGTCCTCTTCACACCCTCCTCCTACCCTGATATATGTCCATGAACAAACCCCTAGAACATGTGGAAGTAAACTTATTTAGAAAAAGAGTTTTTGAAGTCATGATTAAATTAAAGATCTTGAAATAAAATCATCCTGAATTATCAAGTAGGCCTTAAGTCCCAAAACAAAGGAGACAGAAGCAGGGAAGACACAGAATTAAAAGGAGAAGGCCATGTGAAGATGAAGGCAGCGATTAGAGATGTTCAGCCACAAACCAAGGAAGATGTAGACACTACAAGCTGTAAGAAGCAAGGAAGAATTTTTTTCACAGAGCCCTCAGAGGGAGTACACCCTGGAGACATAGTGCTTTCAGAGTTCTGTCCTCCAGAATCATGTGAGAATAAATGTATTTTGTTTTTAGATATCCACTTTGTGGAAATTTATTACAGAAGCCCTTGATACCTGATACAAACCACTAAAATGACACAAAGAATTGTATCTAATAATCCAACAAGGTAGATATATATTAGTAAAAGTTTACTATTAAAAATAGCAGATAGCACAGAGAGGAGAATGAATAGTTCTTCCACAGTAGGGAAGTCAAGACAGGCATCTCCAGGTGTGAAGTGAATGCTGCTTGTGTGTGACAGTAGGTGAGAGTGTGTTGAACATGGGTGAGTGCAGTACACAAAAAAAAGAAAAAAAATACTGTTAAGTTTAACTTTGCTCTTTAAAAACATAGCAGATAAAGAGGGAAAGAGGAAAAAAGAACAAATAGGAACAATGGACAAAAACAAATAGCAATATTTTATATTTAAACACAAACTTAATATCACATTAAATGTAAAAGTTTTAAGCAACTTGATTTAAAATGACAATATGAGCAGTTTGGATTAAAAAAAAAAAAGTCAAGACCCAATCTGTGCTGCCTTTGGGAGTTAGTGAACACTTTTACTCTTCTACTAAGTGTTCCCAAATCTCAATGTTTTGACAGGTCTTTCTTCTGAGCTACTTCTTAGGATTGCTTATGTAACTAGATATTCTAAAGGTGAGATAATGCATTTCAAGTCTTGGGCTACACCTTGTCTTACTCCAGTTAAAGAACCGGTTTGCTAACTACTTACTACCAAAGCAAAAGTTTCCTTGAGCCTAGGGTTTCCCACCTGCGGTGTACCCCACTGGACATCTGAGCAATTACTGGACCACTGTATCATCCCGTGAGTTTGACATTTAGGGGACACTCATGCAGGTGTTCCTACCACTGCTATTACTTTTGGTAATAAATTGTTTCAGTCATATTCTAAGAAAGTCTTATGTTTTCTGTTAGAAGCCATGGAATATTAGCAGATTAATTTGCTAAATTTTATAGTTATTTCAGTAGGGACTCTGCTAATTCTAGCCTCACATACTCCTGCATGTCTTAAACTTAATTTAGTCATTGAAGCTGCAACACTACTTCAAATAAGCCCACTATACATATAAATATGCCAATAGGTTAAAAACTAAGAGATTGAAAATTTATATCAAATTAAAATTAAAGGAAAACAAGGAATGTGACTATATCAATATCATGATGTAGACATCTGAGCAAAGAATATTACAAGAGACAAAAAGGATCATTCCATAATGATGAGGCTCAATTCCTTAAGAGGACATGCAGTTCTAAGTATCTGTGCACCTGATATCAGAGCTACAAACTTACATGAAAACTGATACAATTGCAAGAAGAAATGGTAAAATCCACACTAATGTTCAGAGATTCCAATTGCACTCTCAATATTTAAAATAACAATTAGACTAAACATCAATAAAGATATATAAACTTGGACAATATTATGCAACAAATTGATCTAATTAGTGCTTATACAACGTTCCAACCAACAGAGTACATTGCATTCAAGTGAAAGACGAGAATTTGCTAGGTTAGACATTGTCAGGTTCATAATATAATTCTAAATAACTTAAAACACAGGAATTAAATCAAAATTCAATAGAAGAATATCATAAAATATCCAAATATTTGAAAACTATTTGAAGAAAAGCAATATACTTCTTTATAGTATATATACTATACTTTATAGTATAGTGTAGTATAAAAGAAGCTCCAAAAGAGAAATTTAAACATGTTTGATTAGTAAGACAATAAAAACAAGCCTTTTCCAACCCAGCTCTTGGAGGGCTTGGGAAAGGGCAGCCCAAAGACCAAAGAACATGTCAGCATCGAGTTAGATGTCAATTTAAATTAGGACTTATGAACAGGAGAGGATCTTCCACAGTGGTGACTGGCCATGGAAAATGAAGGTTTGTGCTGCAAAGGGCTGGAAGTACCAGAGGCTAGCTTATAAGTGTTCAGGACAAAGAACTTTCACAAGAAGTGACTGCAGAGTTTCAGCAAGGTCTCATGACACAGGAGTTTGGAGCTTTGTTATCAGCAATGATCAGGGAAGGAGAGTTTCAATGTCTTGTTTATAATACCATTTGTACATTTTTTTTCTCCTTGAGGTGGTTGATGACCTTTGTTCTAGTTTGCTAGTTGCCTGAATGCAACACACCAGAGACAGATTGGCTTTTAATAAAAGGGAATTTATTTCATTAGTTCTTCAGAGGAAAGGCAGCTAACTTTCAACTGAAGTTCTTTCTTACATGGGAAGACACAGGGTAATCTCTGCTGGCCTTCTCTCCAGGCCTCTGGGTTCCAACAGCTTTCCCCGGGGTGATTTCTTTCTGCATCTCCAAAGGCCTGGGCTGAGCTGTGAGTGATTGAGATGAGGTATGCTGAGCTGCTTGGGCTGTGCTACATTGAGCTCTATCATTTAAGCACCAGCCAATTAAGTCAAACATCATTCATTGCAGCAGGCATGCCTCCTAGCTGACTGCAGATATAATCAGCAACAGATGAGGTTCATGTACCATTGGCTCATGTCCACAGCAGCAGAACTAGGTGCCTTCACCTGGCCAAGTTGCCAACTGAATCTAACTACCACAACCTTCAATGTTTGTCCCAGTCATGTTGGTGGCTATGTGCAGTGACCCGCTCTCAATATTTAGGAGAATACCAGGCCGTGTATCCCCACAAAACCAAGTAAAACATTGTACATGCAAATAGACCAATTTTTACAGGGATATTTCCAATATTAATCACATTTATTATGAAAGAAATATAACCAAGAAATTAAGAATTAACAAATGATTATGATTACTGAATTATTATATAAATTTGTTTTATTTCTATGTTGTAGAGTAGACATAAGTTAATACATGAAATTACTGAATCTCAACTAGTCTCAACCCTGTGTATACTTGCTATTGTAATGGATATTATCGCCTAGTCTCAGCCTTGTTTATTCTTGAATTTGTAATGTTAACAGTTCCATCTCCCCTTGTTTGAATTCATAAAAACGCTGAACTCCTTAGACTCAGGAGGATAGATTTTTGGGCTAAAAGGCTATCTCATTTCTTGCTTCATATGTAGCAATAAACTCTTTCTCTATTTAAAACCTTGGTGTCATAGATTGGACATTATACACATTGGGCAGAGAATCCCATATTCGGTCAATATCAGAAGAAGGGCCTCAAAATTATACCTCAGATTCTACCATAATAATTAGAAAAACAGAGTAAATTAAATGATAAGTAAGCTGAAGAAAGAAAATAATAAAAATCAGAGCAGGAATTAATAAAATAGAAACCAGAAAAACAATAAAGAAAAATGGATAAAATCAGTAACTGGTTCATGAAAAAATCAATAAAATTAACAAAGCTATGGACACATTAATCAGAAAAAAGGGACAGGAAAGATGTTCCACATATTAGGAATGAAAGTGCTAAAATGAATCCAGATTCTATGTATGTTATGGCAATAAAAAGGGGGATATTAAAGGCGATTTGTGCACATAAATTTGAAAACTGGGATGAAATTGACAAATTTCTTGGAGGACATACCATAAAACTCACTTAAGAATAGATAACTTGAATGACTAGTATGAAAATAATCAAAATAGAGTTACCATGTGTTCTAGTTTGCTATCTGCTAGCATGCAATGTATCAGAAATGGAATGGCTTTTAAAAAGGGGAATTTAATAAGTTGCTAGTTTACCATTCTAAGGCTGTGACATTTTCCAAATTAAAACCTCTATAGAAATGTCCAATCTAAGTCATCCAGGGAAAGATACCTTGGTCCAAGAAGGCCGATGATGTTCAGGGTTTCTCTCTCATCTGGAAGGGACACGGCAAACAGACCTCTTGCTTCATGAAGCTCCTCGGGAGGTGTTTTCCTTCTTCATCTCCAAAGGTCGCTGTTTGGGAGACTCTGTGGTTCTCTCATCCTTCTATCATGGTTCTGCAGCTCTCTCCTCATTTTCAAAAAGGGCTCTCTCTGAAATGTCTCCTTTTTCATAGTAGTCCAGTAAACTAATCAAGACCCACATAGAATGGGTGGAGACACATCTCAATCTAACCAAGTTAATACCTACAATTGATTGAGTCACATCTTCATGGAGATAACCTATTCAGGTTTCCAAACTATAGTACTGAATAAGGATAAGAAGAAACCATTGCTTTCATAAGATTGATTAGGATTAAAATATTGCTTTTGTAGGGTGTATAAATCCTTTCAAACTGGCACACCATGTAGGAGATTAATAACGAATGATGAGGCCATTCAGGAGGTTAGTTTTCTTCAAACCTCAGCCAGATATCCCATTTGGCCAAAATATGCAAAGCCTTCAGCAAAGATGTTGCTCAAAACACTGAGGAAATATGGACACCATAAACAATCCATCAGATAAAGAAGTCAGTAAAATCTCTAACATGAAGGACATTTGGAATACCTCATAGAGCCACCAATTACAAACAACTTATGAAATCTTTTTCTTTAAAAAACCTTTTCCTGGAAGCACGAAGGCCAGAACATGATTTGGGTTGCTACCTGAATCTGTGCTCCCTAAATTGCAATTCAAAGACTCCCAGAAGTGCTTTTGTTGCCTTGCAATTCAACTTTTTATTTCTCACTCCACAATAGCACTATATCTAATAAGGAGATGGAGAAAGTTGGAAAGAATGCTATTCTCATATTTCAAGTAAATAGCTGGACACACTGGAAATAATAACTTTTCTTGAAACAATCAGAGAATTGAGGTCATAGGGTTAACAGCTTAACCCGAAATATTGAAATAGATAGACAACAGCTGGAAGAAATAGGACCTGAACACTTGCACCTGATGGCCTGATGACATATAAACCAGTAAGATGAAGCTAGAAAATTTAAACAAATTCCTAAAGGCTGATTCCATGCTAGCAAGAGAGTATGTGTGATGTTACTGAGTGGGTGGGTGTAGGGGACATTGGATATAGTCGATTTAAGACTTATCAGACTTTTTCCTCCAGGAACTCCACCTGGAACTCACAGCGAAGGTCAGGTAGAATCAAGCCATGTCTTCCTTTGAGGGAATGACCTGGGTAGATGAGAAGCACCCACTGACAAAATTCTACCCCAAACCATTTCCCTTAACTCCCCTAAAGGAATAGAAAACTTAATCTAAAGGGGAAGATCATCAAAAACTGTAGCCTGATAGCATTCCTGGAAACCATGGGGACTGGTTGAGGTGAAGAGCAGCAATCAACAAAGCTCCACGCAAACTTTCCCCACATCTCAACACTAAGAAACAAAAGCCTTAATTTGTGAAAGGAAAGTCTTAAGACTCTAGTCTGAGGACAGGGATGGAAATCCACTACTGCCAGGTGAGAGGACTGTGGGGAGGAAAAAAGTCAATTTATGGTGGGGTGGGGGGCAGGAATAATGTTAGATCCAGCATTATACCTGAAGAAGAGGCAGGAACACTTGCAAAGGTCACATCCCCCAGACCTGGGCTTACAATGTGTGCCTGAGACAGAGGCTTAAACAGAACATCAGAGAATCTCTTTCCCTCCTTTGTATTCAATGAACCTACACCCAAGAACTTCAAAGAATGTTTATAAAACAGCTGGGAGAGCTGTAAATTAGATTCTGTCTGGGGAACAGTATAATGGAAAGACACGAAGCCAAGTGGAGAGACAAGAACTAGATAAGATTAGAGGGATTGGAAGATTCTGCTGCACTGAGGGTAATGGTAAGATTAATTTCAAATCCATCCCAATTCTTGACTAGATTAATACAAATGTTCACACTGAAATCCTGGGAGAAGAAAAGTTATATTCACTGCAATTCATAAACATGTTGATTGCAGTGTCTACTATCCTAAACAACATGTACAGTTTTCAACAAAAATCTGAGTCACCCAAAAAGGCAAGGGAGAATGTTGTCTTAATAGAAAAAGCAACATGAGAACCAGAACATATGAGAACACAGAATTATTAGAAAGAGAATAACCATATTTACTAATTTAAAGGCTCTTATCAACTAGGTAATTTCTGCAAAGAAACAGAAACTATACAAAAGAAGCAAATAGAAATACTAAATTTGAAAAGCATAGTGTTTTAGTTTGCTAAAGCTGCCAGAATGCAATATCCCAGAAATGAAATAGCTTTTTAAAAAGGGAATTTATTAAGTTACAAGTTTACATTTCTAAGGACATTAAAATATCCAAACTAAGGCATCCAGAGAAAGATACCTTGACTCATAGAAGGCTGATGAGTGCAGGATACTTCTGTCAGCTGGGAAGGCACAAGGCTGGTGTCTGTTGCCCTTTGGCTTCTGATTTCAAATAGCTTCCCCAGGGGTATTTTCTTTTGGCATCTCCAAAATTTGGGCTTTGTGCTGGCTCTGTTTATTCTGGAGCAATTATTCTCCAAGCATCTGAACTACCTCCAAATGTTTCCCCTTTTAAAGGACTCCAGTAAACTAACCAAGACCCATCCTGAATGGGTGGAGTCATATCTCCATCTAATCAAAAAGCTATGGCCACAATTGAAGTGGTCAATATCCATGGAAACAATATAATCAAAGGCTTCTACCCTACAATATTGAATTCGGATTAAAAGCACATGGCTTTTCTGGGGTACATAACATTTTCAAAACAGTGCATCTAGTAATAAAAAAAAAGGATGTCTTTCACATGTTCATCAGAAAAAGAAAGAGTCAGTGAACTTGATGATTGGTTAATAGATATTAATAGAAATTATCCAAAATGGGAAACATAGGGAAAAATGAGAAAAAGAGATTCCAAAAGCTGGTTCACAATATCAAAGTATGCAACATATACATAATCATAATCTTAGATTGAGGGGAGAGGAAGAAAGGGACATAAGAAACTTTTGAAGATAAAATGCCTAAGAATCATCCAAAGTAGTAACAGATAACAAACTAGGATAGGGTTAAAATTAGAGCAGTGGCTTGGTTGAGCAAAGGGCAAATTCCCAGAATCTGTCAGACCTCAAGGAAAGATATCTCTGAGAAAAACAGCAATAAACAGCACATGGGACTCAAATGAACCCCACCTGACTAAGTCATCTAACGAGTTAACTGGCCCACCCAAATGTACTATCTCCAGACACTGCCCTGGAGAGAAGGGAGGGTAGGAAGAAAAGTACCAAGCAAGGAAGGGGGAGAGGGAATTAGTGAAGTTAAGCGAAAAAACAGATGGCCCCAATATTGTGGGCCTTTTGCCTTTCTCTCCTCTCTCTTTGCGAGACTGTCCATGTCCTCTCATATGCATTCTCAACAAATTGTCTGCTTGCTTACTCTGTGCTGTGCTGTGCTCTTGAATTCATTTTCATGGTGCAGCCAAGAATCTAGGAAGCTGAATCTGTTGACAAAACCATGAGATCAAAGATGCAAAGAGAAAGTGAAAATGATAAATACAAAACCAAAAATGCACACACCTAGGTAAATCATATTCAAACTTTTGAAGGAAAAAAAAAAGACAAGGAGAAATTCTTGAGGCTCACCAGAAGAAAAAAGCAATCACATTATGGACAGAGGAAAACTAGATAGAAATATAGCATAATTCCTGTCAGAAATAATGGAAGCAAATATTCAATGAGGTGACACCATTAAAGTACTAAAATAAAATAATGTATCTGCAGAATTCTATATTCAATGAAAATGTCCTTCAAAAGTGAAGGAAACATGAAGACTATCTCATATAGCCCCAAATTAATTCATTTCCAGCAGATATACCCTTAATAAATATTAAAGGAAATTCTTCTGGCTGAAGAAGGCTCCAGCAACCCTATGCTCACGAGTATAATGATTTAGATCACACAGAAGAATTATCTGAAAGATACAAACTCCCAAAACTCACGGAAGAAGAAGTGAAAAACTAGAACCATCCTTTTCCTTGTATATAAATTGGAAGGTTAAAAACCTCTCCCCCCAAAACAAAACAAAATAAACGAAAAACAAAAACAAAAAACAAAACTTCAAGCCAAGATGATTTTGCTGGAGAATTCTATCAAATATTTAAGGAAGAAATAATGCCAATTCCAAAAAATCTCTTCCAAAAATAAGAGGAAGAAATATTCATCAGCACATTTATGAGACCTACATTACCACAATACCAAGCCAGGCAAAAACAATACAAGAAAAAAAATTCTGCAAATCAGTATCCCTCAACAACACGAAGGCAAAAAATTTTCATCATAATGTTAGTAGCTTTCATCTGATAATAGATACAAAGAATAATGCATTCATAGCCAAGTGGGCTTTTTCTGAGAATTGCTAGGCTGGTTCACCATGTTAAAATCAATCAATAAAATCTACCACTTCAACAAAATGAAGAAGAAAAAAAAATGATCATTTCAATAGATCCAGGAAAAGCTTTTGGCAAATTTCAACATCCATCTTGTCAAAAACACTTGAAACTCTAGGAGTCAAACTGCATGTCTTCAATCTAATAAAGAACATCTGTGAAAAACTTAGAGCTAATTTCATGTGTCCTAATATGTATTTTCATTCTTTCTAAAATGTGTTCACCACTGATTGTGCAAGCACTTAGTTACATTTCAGTTACACTGTTTTTCTTTCCTTATCCAGATGTATATATTTTTGGTGGAAAAATAATACATTGAACTGACTGTAAATTAAAATAGGAAAAAGAAAAGTTAAATCCCAATTTACATTCCATCAAAGAAAATCCATTCCATAAGGCACTAAAAAAAATGTGAATTTAACTTAAGAAAAGAGAATGCTGAACATGAAGCAGGGCACAGCATTTTGGTCCAATACTTAGATATATTTGTCTTATGTCTATTCTTGGCTAGTGTGGCAGGTAAAATAATGCTCCCCATCCCTGAAAGATGATCCTAAATTTTGGAACCTGTGAAGAATGTGTGAGGTTATATGGCAAAGGGGAAATAAGTATATAGATGGAATGCAGGTTGCTGATTAGATGACCTTGGGATGGGAGGATCAAACTTGATTATCTGGGGAAGCCCAAAGCAATCACAAGGATCTCTTACTAGTAAATGAGCGTGGAAGAGGAGAGAGTATTAAAGCAATGGTAGTATGAGAAAACTTGGGCCACCACTGCTGGTTTTGAAGATGATGGAGTGAGGTTACAAACCTCATTGGGAAGTTAGAACAAGACAAAGGAGTAGATTCTCTCCTAGAGCCTCAGAAGCAATGCAGCTCTGAGGACACCTTGATTCTAGCTGTGAGAGGCATTTCCAACTTCTGACCTCCAGAACTGTAATAGAAACAATATGTGTTGTTTTAAAGCACTACTTTAGCGATCATATGTTATAGTAGCAATAGGAAGCAACAGCTCTCATCCCAATATTTCACCTAAACCCTCTTGATATTCATGGTTTATAACCCCCCCCCAGGATAGTTGATCATATCTCAGATTTTTCAATTTTTGCCTGGAACGATCTTGTATTAATCCTAATCTTTTCATTTCTCTTTCTCTCCCTTGCTCTCTCACTTTATCTTGCCCTTAATATTTCTCTTTTTTTCTCATGCATACAAACAAAATCATTTAAAGATTGAAAGTTGGATAAAACATTACAGTTTTTATAGTGAAACGGGCCTGATGATGTCAGGTTAGGAACCATGAAAGTAGGGGGAAGACAGTAATGGGAGAAGAGGCAGCAATCAAGCAAGGCAATGCTAGTCCACCAACAATTAGAATACCGATTTCAGGGCAGGAGACTCCTTGTTTTTAGTTGCCTGTTATCATTAAATACGTATTGTTCAGGGATCCACTGTCTTGGCTCATTTATCATTATCATCTGAAGTAGATTACGGCTAATGATGGGTAATATGCAGCAGTGATTTGGATTTGTGAGAATATTTATTTGTCTGTGGAACATGAAGTTTTGCTAATACAGTCATTTTTCAACATCCCCCGAGTTGTAGTGATTTATATCCACGCATTTAAAAAAATAAAAAGTAATTTCATGCCATTAATTTATTTTTCTACTGAGTAATTCAGGACACGAGGATGTTAGTTTAAAATGAAGGAATAAAATTAACTCCCAGCAAAGTAATTTAGCCATTTATGTTGACCTTATTTTTTAATTGAAGAGGGAACTTTTATGTGTATATAAATTCTTAGGTTTCCATCTAAATAATAAAAACATCCAAATTTTATATTTCTTTCTACCTATACACATCTGTCCTTAACAAATGTATTTCATTTTGCCTTTATTTATTACTTGTATCAGGTGATATCCTCTTAGATACGACCTCTATGCCAAGCACTTACGTTAGCCTCCTACAATTCTGAAAGGTAAAATATTTTAAACCTTTTAAACATTATTGGTTTGCAAACACAGAATTCTGTTTTCAGCGTGATACTTATTCTTCTCTGTCCAGTGGTACAGCGAAGTTTTGAGATCCATTTTGTTCGTTAAATTAATACTATGAATTCAATGAAAAAAAAGGAGATTTGATGTTAATTCTTGTTTTTTCATTGACATTAAATTATTTTTCCTATAAAAGTTGATATTTTATTCAAGTTAATATGCTTCCCATTTCTTTATGCATGATTTCACTTGACTACTTATGATAGAGGAAACTTAAAATATACCTCTCAAATCAAAAAGTATGCATCTCCTCCATCTGTAGAGATATTGTGCATTATTACTTCTGCTCTCACAGTGTAGTGCTTAAAACCCATGAAAGATGAGAAAACTATCAAAGATTAATAAAATAGAGGCCAAGACAAATAGATTAATTGCAAGGTTCTCTACACCACAGTTTCTCATCTACTTTGTTTCCACTGATATAATAGGTGCTGAAGTGGTTAACTACTTTAGGAAAACTGTGATTATATATTGCTCCCAGCAAAATAGAGCCTTAAGAAGAAGAAACGGGCTGGCCTTTATAGTCTTCTTTCTTGTATTAGATCACCACATCCCAAAGTAAAACCCTAGACTTTGAAGGGACCAATATGGCGATATTGAATGATCTAACTTTCAATAGAGCAAATCACAATTCCAACTCCTTTCAGTTGCTAGTTGAGGATTTTCAGTGATGAGGAAAACTGCTTTCACATTAGATATTCTCATTTTCATTAGGTTATCCATTATCTTTTGTTCAATAAATTATTTTCCATTATCATTGTGGTTGACTTTCTGAGGTTGAATTCTAAAGGGTCCCACGTTTTACTTAGCACTTACATATGTGGAATATATGTCCCTTATCTTTCTAAGTTCTGGAAAATAGGCTTTTAATAAGATAACCAACTAACTCAGCACTTTTTAAAATCACCTCATATTGCTGCACATAACTGTAACTATCTTATGGAATATTAACATTGACATCAATTATAGTCAATAATCCTATGGCATAATTTCACAGTCTATTTCCTTAAGCTCATTATATATAGAAAATTCCCTTTAGCTCAAATTCCATAAATTCTATCCAAAGGTGAATGATGATCTATTTTCTTCTCACCTACAAAGAGCTTCAGAACCAATGTATGGAGCTTCTATGAGGAAAACCAAGAACTGGTAAATCAAATGTTGTTGTATTGGGTGGGCCACAGTGGCTCAGTGGCAGAGTTCTTGCCTGCCATGACAGAGACCCGGGTTCGATTCCCGGTGCCTGCCCATGCCAAAAATACATATAGTTGCACTGTTGAAAGGGAGGATCCTGGACATTGCATAGGATAAGAGTTCAGTCTTTGGGAAGTCCCCATTTTTTGGAGTTGAGTTATGTAATTTGGAAGGAGGAGGAATCTTTTAGAAGTTTAGTGAAGATGGGAAAAATAAATTTTCTGGAGATAAAACCTTTCAAAACCAAGTTTGTATCATTTGATCAGAAAAAAGCTGCATACCATCAAACACACAAAAGATACCATTTACTATTAAAATTGCATTTTAATAGAGCAACCAATGAAAACACTCTTAAACCAAGAAAATAAATAAAATACTCAAACCCTTTCTCATCAAGTCTATAAAAATTAAAATAATTATGAATACAAAAAAACTGTTTAGTTTGTTAAAGCTGCTGGAATGCAATATACCATAAATAGAATGGCTTTTATAAAGATGATTTATTAAGTTGCAAGTTTACAGTTCTAAGGCCATGAAAATGTCCACATTAAGACACCAACAAGAGGCTATCTTCACTCAAGTAAGGCTGATGCTGTGTACCTGTGTCAGTTGGGAAATCATCTGGTTGGCATCTGCCCTTCCCTTGCTCCTGGGCTCTGTTGATTTCAGCCTCTGCTTTCTGTGGGGCTTCCTCACTTGGCTTCTCCAGGGCCGAACTTCATTTATTGGTTTCCCTCAGCTCTCTTCAGGTTCTGGCTTCCTTTGCATCTCATGGGAAGGTACATGGTGACACCTGCTGGGCTCTGCATTTCCAATGTCTGAGCTGTATGTTGGCTCTGTTGTCTCATTCTCCAGGCATCTACATTTGAGGTTCCTCCAAAATGTTTCTTCTTTTGAAGGACTCCTGTAAACGAATCAAGACACATCCTTAAATGAGTGGAGCCACATCTCCATCTTTTCAAACCGTTGTGCCCACAATTTGATGTGTCACATCTCCATGGAATTAATCTACTCAAAGTTCACACCCATAATTGGGCAAGTCAATCTCCACTGAAATGATCCAGTCAAAGGTTTCCACTTTAAACAATAGGTCTGGCATCACAAAATGAAACATGGCTTTTCTGGGGTATATAAGAGTTTCAAACCAGCACATTCCACCATCTGGACCCCAGAAATATATGTTTTTTCTCTGCACAAAATAAGTTCACTGCTTTACAATATCACATACTTAAACCATTTCAGAAACAAGAATAAAGAAATAAGCCAAGAAAATGAAACAAAAATCTTAAAACATTTTATAAAAATATTTATAAAAGCCATTCTATTTATGGTATATTGCATTCCAGCAGCTTTAACAAACTGAAAAATATTTTAAAAGGTCAAAGAATAATTAATAGAGAAATGAAAAAGTGCATATGTATGTTCATAATTTTTTATAAAAATAATAAGATATTGTAAAGTAATTAATTGTTAAAAGTAATGATAATTTAATAAAAGTATTCTTAAATGATGGAAGATTTAAATCTACCTTTTGAGGAAAAATTTGATTCCAAATAATCAAGTATAGAATGTGTCCTAGTGAAATAGACTTGAAATTAGTAGAATGGAATATCATTTCTGGTTTCTGGGCAAAAAGATCAAGTCACTTATAAAGGGGAGAATGTTAAATTTGTATCAGCTTTCCAAACAATAACATACAATGCAACAAGAGATATATATGAAATACAATGCTGATGAAATGTTGAAAGTTATTCAACTGACCAAACACCACTCAAAGAAAGTCAGCGTAGCTAATAATATAAGGTTCAAGAATCATTCTCCTTCTTGTGGCAATAAATATAAGAATGATTATTTCAATAATAAAGCTTCAGGTTATCTGTGATATATTACAATTTTATATGTGTATGCAACAATTGCATAACCTCCTTTGTAACTGGAGGAAGGGGCCATGAGCCAAGGAAAGCAGACAGTCTGCAGAAGCTAGAAAAGGCAGGCAAACAGATGCTGCCAAAGAGCATCCATGAAATAACACTGTGGTTTTTAAATCAGAGAGAAACCCCTTAGTCTCCTGATCTCCAAAACTTTAAAATAATAATTTTTATTGCATTAAGTCATTAAGTTTGTGGTAATTTCTTACAACAATGATGGGAAACTAATACAAATGGTCATATTTTACAAAGAACATATGCCAAAGCAGAAAAACATTATGTTTGAAAAAAGTCATATTTTATTTTAAACATTCCTTTTGTATAAATGCAGACAAACTATAACTAGAAGTAAATAAACACATATGTGATGGAAGTATGGATGTAACATTTCCATGATTTTTTTCATATTTAGAAATATCTCTGCTTGATTTTTTTTTTTTTTTTAATACATGGGCAGGCACCAGGAATCAAACCTGGGTCCTCTGGCACGGCAGGCAAGCATTCTTGCCTGCTGAGCCACCGTGGCCCCCTGCTTGATTTCTTTACCTAAGTTGCAGTCTTAGCTAGGGACTATGTTTATAGGCCAGACTTTATTTTCTTCAGAAATTTTCAACATATTTATTTGGTTTTCTGAAGTTTATGTTTTTGTGGATAAGTGTTCATCTATTTAATGACTTATTTTTGCCTGAAAGTTTGGAGAAACTCCAACTTTAAACAAAACTTAGGTCTCCAAATCCATTTTCGTGTTTCAAATGGTACTAGGAATAGTGTGGCCTTTCAGTTCTCAGAAACAATTTTCTCAATGGTAGCTTTGAATTAGTATTTTCCATTTGTTGTTTTCTCTGCTCCCTATGATGTATGATCCTTGCCCCCCACGTCTATCATCTCATCTCTCATTTTCTTTTTTCCCTCAGAATTCAAAGTAAATGTACTAAGCCACTCTGCCAAGCCCTTATCAGAGCTCTTAAATATATTGATCTATAAACGATAAATAGATACTTTACAGCTAGGGATTAATTCAATATTTGATACTAGGTTTTCCTTCAGTTCATTGCCAGTTTTTATTGACATGTTATTCTGATCTATTTGTTTCTTCTATGTTTCTTTTAGTCACGAATTTGTTCCATGAATACTGCAATCTCACTATAGCACTTACTGTCCACTTGTACCTTCTGATCTATTTGCCTCCCATCTTCATTTGCCTTATCTGTGTCCCAGGAGACTGAACCAAATGGACCATGTTACTGGACGCCCTTTTCCCCTGACCTTCTATTGGAATTAGTGAATGAGAGCCTGGCAGGAGATCAGAGCACATGAAGAGAATGCGGAAAAGAATAATTCCTTCCCTCTTCTCTGTTATTTGACTTCAGGTTGTCTGTTCCACTGAAGTCTTGTGACATTTAAATTCTCTTAAACTGTAGGTAGACCTGTTGACTAAATGACCAAAGGACCCAGTATAGACTGGCTTATTTTGCTGTAACATCCTTAAATTTGACATCTGAAACAATTCTATTACAAAATAGAAGTGAGGTATACAAGGATGACCCTGAACAGGTACTAAGTCATGAGAGAATTGCTTGGTACCAGCTCTGACTGCTTCCCCCGCACCCCACAATGTCCATTTTGACATTTTAAGATGTTTCCTCAACCAATTAATGGAAGTGATACCAATATTACAGATGGCTCTGCATCCTATGCTGGGAGTGTAATTGAAGAGCTCCTTGCCTAAAGCCCACTTAGTGGTGGCCATGAAAACCAATGCTGAAGAAAATTTCTACCAGTGGGAAGAACTTCAGATACAATTAAACACACTCATGCTTATACACATATATACACAGAGAAGTGCGCACATTTATATTTAAATACACATGTACATATATGTTTGTGTGTGTGTATATGTGTGTGTGTGTATATGTGTGTGTGTGTGTATATATATATAGTTGATGTATAGATGATATAGATCATATATAGTCGTCCACTCACTGTGAGAGGAGAGACAGCCTGAAATATAGTTTTACACTGACTCACAGGAAATAGCAAATGTGTTTGACAGCCAGTCAGGACCTTATAAGTAAATTAAATTGGTTATTGGTGAAAGGCCTGAGCAGGAGTTATATAGATGGACCTCTTACAGTAGGTGCACAGGATAACAATACTTGTGTTGCACATCCAAAGCTTTCAATAATCAATTGGATAAGTTTAATCAAACCGTAAGCCTTTTTGTCTACACACTACCAGTGCTTGCTCAAAAAGTCTGCACAAAAAGTATTCATGTGGTTAACATGGAGAATATTTATGGTCCCAAAATTTAGTTTTCACATTAATGATCTAGCTACCACTATTGGTAAATACCTAACCTGCCATAAGAAGAGGTCATACAGAGACCCACATAAGGCCATAATTCCTGTCTTAGATTCCCAGCTGTTAAAACAAATAGCATAAAATGGGATGGCTTAAACAATGAGAATTTATTGGCTCATGGTTTTGAGGCTAGCAGAAGTCCTAAAGTGAGGTATCTGCAATGTAATGTTTTCTTCCCAAAGACTGTGGCATTCTGGAACTGGCTGCTGTTGATCTTTGGGGTTTCTTGACTTTCTGTTGTATGTCAATGTACATAACAAGATCTTTTTCTCTTATTGTTTACATTGATTTATGGTTTCTTCCTATGGCTTTTTATTTCTATGTCTCAGTTTTATTCTGCTGAAAAAGAACTCCTGAAGTCCAGATTAAAGCCCAACCTAAAATTCAGTTAAGTCAAACTTTAACTGTAGTATTATTTTCAAGAAATCCTACTTATAATGGGTCAGTGCCCACTAGAATATCAATCAAGACTGAGAATGTCCAAACAGGAATGCACAATTCAATCCATCACAGTTGTCAATACCTTAACTAAAAATAGCATATTTTATAGATCCTATTTATAATGGGTTCATACCCACAAGAAGATTAAGAACAGATTTTTCTGGGGTATACAATTCAATATAGCACTTAGTTCATACTCTGGATATCTAAAAGACTTGTTCTTCACACACACAAAGTACAAACATTCCATGACAATATCACAAAAGCCTTAAGTCATTTCAGTAATAATGCTAATTAAAAGTCTAGTCAAAATCAGTCATGAGTGTGGCCCATCCTGGAGAGAAATTCTTCTCTGAAACACCTGTGAAATCTAGAAAAAAGTTATTTATTTCATAAACACAATGATGTGATAGGTATAGGATAGACAGTACCATTCCAGAAAGGAGAAATTGGAAGGAAAGCGAGTGTCATGGGTCCAAACAATTCTGAAACCAAGCTAGGTGAACTCCATTAGATCTCAAGATCTGGGAGCAATCTGTGGTTTGATGCTTTGTCCTCTATGCCTACTGGACCCAACAGCCCCACCCCTTCTGAGTGCTGTGCAGTGGCCATGCTCTCCGTGAAAATAAGTGTAGTCACTACTCTTTCCAACCAATGGAATGGCAGCTGGGCTCTCCCTGAATGCCAGGGCACAGTTCCCAACAACTCTGAGCTTTGGCGTGGTGGCACTCAACATAAATGCCAGGGCACAAGGCCCAGCTCCTATACGCACAGGGCAGACACAGCATTTTCATGAAGGTGGGTCCACTCTCTTGGCCTAAGGTGATACTTCAATCTAGACCTCTGCTTCCATGTTCTGCCTTTGAAGTCATTCTTCCTTCAATTCATCCCTTTTCTTTCCCTTTTAGAGGTGTTTCTATTCAAACAAATTTCACAGTTCAAGGAAGTACCAGCCATCAGATATAGGGACACTCCACATATCTGGATAAATATATTTCCAATCCTAAGATCCACTAAATTGTCTAAATGGAACTATCTTTAGCCACATCTTCTTGAGAGCCATTTCTGAGCGCTCAGAGCACACTACCTGGATAGATAATTTTTCATATCATAAATTTCTGCTACCTTTAAGCATAAGAGTTTAGTTCAAAGACTTTCTCATTTCTACTGTCTTACTATTATAAACTTTAAGGAAACTAGGCTGTGCCTTCCACACTTTGCATAGAAAGTTCCTCAGCTAAAGATCCAAGTTCATCACTTCTAAGTTCCACCTTCTATTTGACATCACAACTCAATTTTGCAAGTTCTATGTCACCCTATAACAAGGATGTTTTTTTTCCTCCAGTTTCCAATAATACATTCATCATTTCCTTTTAAGTCTATCAGAGGTAACTTTAATGTCCATATTTCCATGGTGATGTCCTATCTTTTCGCTTCTGGGTTCTGTTAACTTTAAGCTTGTTGCTTCCCTGGTAGCATTTTCCCTGTGGTCATCTCTATAAGACTTCCAAAATAGGATCAAGATAAAACATGATTCAGTTGGCCATATCTTAACTGAAAACAACATCTTTTAACAGTCTTATTTATAACAGGTTCACATCCACAGGAATGAAATAAGATTAAAAACATGTTGTTGCTTTTTTTCCGGGATACACAATGCAATGTACCATAATTCCCCAGAGAACTAAGGCTGGTGGCAAATGGAAAATATCGGGCCCCCTCTATAGTGGAGGGTCCTGCATTTTGTACTCATAGAAGTAGAAATTTAGACTATGTGTGGATTTGCCTTTTCTACTCATAGTGTTTTACCAGCATCAAGTTTGATGGATTTAAAGGACGCCTTATCCATCACCTTGAATCCACACACCAAAGAGCAGAGAGTCACAAGCAGAGGAAGATAGCGGTTGTTTCTAACCAAAGGTTCCAATTGCCCCCACCACCCAGAAACAAGTGTCTTGATGAAATGCTTAAATGACAAGTAAAATATTTGATTAAGGTGCTACCTGAAAGATATCATCTTATAGGGTGTATCATTGTAAACATGTATGCACATTGTCTCACTTTTGGCCAAGATGTATGAGTCCAGAAAAATGAAGCTTGACTATTTGGGGATCCTTTTGCTGTTGAAACTGAAAGGGCATGGATCTATAAAATGGGATGATCTTTGCTCATAAGCTAAGGGTAAGGAAGATAGACGGTCAAGCACAACGCATTCTCTTGAACTCCTTATAATAACTAATCTCTTTCCCAGGAGTTGTGGTTTTCCAAACCCTGGATGAATTACAGCAATCCAATAAATCTAAAACTTAATAAGATGACTAAAAGGAAGGATTGGGTTTGTCCATCTGACAAATAACTCTGTCATACACATATATGTATATTTATTTATTTATTTTTCCCTTTATTTCTACCTAAAAACTCATATGAAAAACAAGAGTGAACATGATCAAATTGACATAACCTCCTGATTTACACATAACTGATGTGATTCTGTGTCTTTTCAGTATTAAAGACATAAACTTTTCAATGAAATCATTGGGAAGAATTCATAATGAGGGACAACCTTCTGCATGATAGTTTGTTAAATTCTTAATGAGAGAAGGAGAGCTGTTTCCCATCTTCATAAGAGAGAGAGAGGTAGAGGTCTTATCAACTCAGTGTAAACAAATTCTGCTTGGAGAAGTTTCTAGGTTCTGAGCTTTTGAATATAAGTAAATTCCTTTCAGAAAAGGAAGCTAAGGTTAGAGTCTCCAGCTCTATAATTCGGAGATATGTTAATGGTTCCTGACGTTTAAGCATATCCATCTGAAAGGTAAATCTCTCTGTAGTAATTTTACTATCTATTCAGTCATAATTTAACTCTCAAGATTCATTCTTTTATAAAAAATTTCACTGAGATCTCACTTCGCCTTCCCTAGAAAGCTGACCTCATGAAGACCACTGTATCAAAAAGCTGCATTACTGCTGATTTCTAGTTGGATTTGGTAAATACAGAACTTTAGAAGGAAATTAGAGGGAGGGTGCACAATAAGCTCAGAATGTTCATTTACCTTGCTCCCTTTTAACTGAATATCACTGTTTCTCCCAGAGCAGCCTTCTTGACACAATCTCTTCCCTCCAGTTTCCTATAACCTCTCCCTCCCTTAGGTCTTTGAGTTTAGAGTTGATAAATTGACATTATACTAACCCTTTTTTGCCACATTCTCTATGCCTTTTTTCCCTATGTACACATGTAAATAAATTCTATCATTACCTGATAATTATCTCCAATTGAGAGTATTTTCATTCTACTTCCTTTTAAAAAATCATCCTTAAATTATTTATTTTCCTTTGGCCAAAGCACACATAAGATATGAGCACCGAGTTGTTCATCCCTCAGTTTTCCCCTCTATACTCCTTCTTTAATTAAGCAGTACTATAATTTCACATTTGTGGTATCACTTGTCTTATTTTTTTTCACATATGAAAAATGAGTATTTCTTCCTTCACCTTCTGTTTGATTTTATAAAATTTGGTTGAATACTCTTTAAGTTTGCCTGTGTTACCAGCTTTGTTTCCTCCCACATTGAAAGCTTTCCTTAAAAGATGTTATAGGTTGAATTGTGTGTCCCCAGAAATGTTGGAGTCTTAACCCACAGTGACTGTGAATGGAAATTTATTTGGAAATAGAGTCATTGATGATGGGATTGGTTAAGTTAAAATGAGATAATATTAGAGTAAGGTGGGTCCTTAGTCAACTGTGGCTGTTGTCCTAAAAACAATAAGAAATTTGGACACAGACACAGACAGAGGGAAGGAGGCCACGTGAAGATGGAGGAGGCAGCGATTTGAGTAATGAATCTACAAGCCAAATAACAAACACCAGCAAACACCAGAAGCTGGAGGAAGAAAGTATGGATTCTCTCCTGAAGATGTCAATGGAGTATGGCCCTGGAGACACCGTGATTTCAGACTTCTAGGCTCCAGGACTGTAGGAGAATAAATTTCTCTTGTCTTAAGTCCCTAAGTTTATGGTGCTTGGTTACAGCAGCCCCAGGAATCTACATGAAAAAATTCAGCAGTGCTTCAGACCACTCGTCTATAGTGTGGTAATCTGAGGTCCAGTGAATAAGGATTATCTTGGGACACTGAGCAACACAAACCTAGGATCTTGGGATTGCTGTTTTCTCTGAGACCCTGCATCAGGGTCTATGCCACTTATCAGAAGTTTATTCCACCCTCAGAAGTTTAATCTTTCATGTGCTACCTATCCCATACAACAGAGAAAGTGTATGTATTATGCTGTCTAAAACTCATTTTCCAGAAATATTTTTAAATATTACCATCAGTGAATCATTGGAAGAGCTTATATTGTGGCAGACCACATATCTGAATTAGAAGCATGTTTATTTTAATAATAGTTGCTATGAAACCATTGGAAGACCTTGCGCCAAATATTTGATGAACATCTATAATTTGGAGAGTTCTCTTCATGTGTTTAAAACATAATATTTTTTATCACTCTGTTAACTATTGAAATTAAACAATCAAAATCTTTTATAAACATCTAACATTTAAAATAAAATAATAAGAAATTAAAATTACTGGACTCCTCCATCTGCTTACATTTGTTTAATGTGCCAAATCATAATTTGAGGAAATAAATTGTTTTACGACTGCATAATTAAAATTTTGTTTTGGCTTCTTAAAGGGGAAATTTATTAAATTGCAAATTTACAGTTCTAATACTGTCAAAATGTCCAAACGAAAGCATGGCTATGAGAATGCCCGATTTAAGGCATCCAGGGAAAAATACCTTGGTTCAAGAGATCTGCTAACTTTCTCTTCAGTGGCTTCTCTGGGGCTCTGTCTGTTCTGTTGGTTGTGTGGTTCTGGTGGCTCTAAAACTTTTTCCAAAATACTTCCCTCTTAAAGGGCTCCAGGAAGCAACCCCACCTTGAATGGGTAGAGACACATCTCAATGGTAACAACAAAAAAGATACCCCCTAGCAACATCGAATACAGGTTAAAGGACATGTCTCTTCTGGGGTACACAATAGATTCAAACTGGCACACCATGTAATCGTCCAAAGTATACAAACAATGGTTCACAATATTGTCATACAGTTGTGGGTTTAGCATCACACTCGAACTTTTTGTGTGTGTGGTTTCTTTTAACTTTTTTCTTGTATATAACATACATACAAAGGAAAGAAATAAAAAGCAATAGTTTTCAAAGCATTCTTCAAAAAGTGGTTACAGGATAGATCCCAGAGTTTGTCATGGGCTACCATATGATCCTCTCATATTTTTTCCTTCTAGCTGCTCCAGAATATAGGAAGCTCTTTCTCATTCTGTGTTCTCTGTGTTTCAGTTGTTCAAATGAGCTATAAAGATAGGTTGAAATAGATTATGCACTACAGAAAATTTCAGTTCCAGATCAAATAAACCTTTCTTCCATTGGCCTCAAAGAGTATGTGTGGTTCTACAATACAGACACTGTCTTCCTTACCCCTATGCTCTGAATTACTTTAACCCCAACCTGTTTGGCTTCATTCTTATCTCTAAATATCAGGTTATATACATAAAACAACCTCTCAAAATCCAGAATTAATTATTGCCATTCCAGACTTAATGTGTCTGCTCTAAAAGCTTACAATCTAGGCCTCTGTTTTCTTATAAGCATTTTCTAAAGGTGATCATACCATTGTTGTTTTTTGTTTCTGGCTTATTTTGTCCCACCAAGTGTCCCACATGTTCATTCACATCATTGCATGTCTCACAGCATTGTTCCTTTTTGTAGCAGCACAGCCTTCATTTATAAGTATACACCATCTTTCACCGATCTACTCCTCCATCAGTGCATCCTTCAGCCACTTGCATTCATCGGGCTTCTACATAATTAAACTTTAAAACAAAATATTTAATTTATAAAATACTAAAGATGATTTAGATGTTATTGGCAGTAAAAATTTGGATTTGAGGAAGAGAGATAAAACAATGTATAAAATATCAAAATACACCTTTTCTTCTTTTTTTAGCATGCTTTTTTTTATTAATAAAAAATTAACAACAAACAAAACATTAAGATATCATTCCATTCTACATATATAATCAATAATTCTTAATATCATCACATAGTTGCATATTCATCATTTCTTAGAACATTTGCATCAATTCAGAAAAAGAAATGAAAAACAACAGAAAAAGAAATAAAATGATAACAGAAAAAAAGATTATACGTACCATACACCTTACCCCTCACTTTCATTTATTACTAGCATTTCAAACTAAATTTATTTTAACATTTGTTCCCCCTATTATTTATTTTTATCCCATATGTTCTATTCATCTGTTGATATGGTAGATAAAAGGAGCATCAGACACAAGATTTTCACAATCACAGAGTCACATTGTGAAAGCTATATCATTGTTCAATCATCATCAAGAAACATGGCTACTGGAACACAGCTCTACATTTTCAGGCAGTTCCCTCCAGCTTCTCCACTACATCTTGAACAACAAGGTGATATCTACTTAATGCGTAAGAATAACCTCCAGGATAACCTCTCGACTCTGTTTGGAATCTCTCAGCCATTGACACTTAGTCTCATTTCACTCTTCCCCCTTTTGGTCAAAAAAGTTCTCTCAATCCCTTGATGTTAATTCTCAGCTCATTCTATGGTTTTTCTCAATTCCTTGATGCTGAGTCCCAGCCCACTCCAGGATCTCTGTCCCACATTGCCAGGAAGGTCCACACCCCTGGGAGTCATGTCCCATGCAGAGAGGGGGAGGGTGGTGAGACTGCTCATCGTGTTGGCTGGAGAGAGAGGCCACATCTGAGCAACAAAGAGGCTCTCTTGGGGGTGACTCTTAGGCCTAAATTTTAAGTAGACTTGACCTATCCTTTGTGGGGTTAAGTTTCATATGAACAAACCCCAAGCCTGGGGGCTCAGCCTATAGCTTTGGTTGTCCACACTGCTTGTGAGAATATCAAGAATTCAACTTGGGGAAGTTGCATTTCTCCCCACTCTCACCATTCCCCAAAGGGGGCTTTGCAAATATTTTTCCACTCACTGATTGAATCACTCTGTAATTCATCGGGGTATCACTCTGGACAAACCAACAAAATCTCATGTCCTACCTGAGATTCCAAGTACTTATGGCATTCAATCAAACTTCCTACATAAGTTATATTAGGAGATGCACTAGTCAAAATATAAATTTTGTAACAAATAAACATTGTTTGCTTTAGTCTCACACATAAGGTGACATTTTAAAATATTAATTACCATCTATTTTCAGCACCCTGCAAAAATGACATTCCTTTGTTCTTTCTCATGCAAAACCATTTTAAAAATTTGCACATTGTACATTTCACTATTATTATACACTCTAGGCATTCTTAGATTATACGATCTCAATCTTTAACATCTATCTTTCTTTCTGATTTCATTTGTGTCCCCAGCCCTCCTCTGTCTATCATTCTTTGATTCTTTTTTTCATAAAAGCTAACAAAATGCTGCAGAATTTTCTAGGCCTAATTATAAAGCATCATACTACCTGGTTAGTACCTGTCTTAATATTCTTCATAAGCATTCAATGCTTTTCAGGAGTTATTAGATGAAATGTAATAAAATTATTTCCAGTTATCATATAAAGGATTAACACAATTTTTACCAGATATAGAAATGCATCTTTGGCAAATACATATAAAAATGCATTAAGTCAAAGAAGACAAGCAGTGTATGGTTGCACACAGTTTCACCTCTTCCCATTTCTGTTTTACTTTTGAATATCTTTTGAGAATAGTTACTTTGTGATATGTCTTTAAATTTTACTTCACAATGTTCTTCTTTTAGGCTGTTTTTTTCCCACTACAAATAGCTTAATTCCACATTGCCGTCACAGAAAATGTGTGACATTCAGGAAGGAAGAAATTTTTAAGTATGGAGGGTAATGGCTGTGTTGAAGTCCTCTGGAACAGCCTGGCTCATAATAATGTGGCTCGATTTTATGGAACATTTATTATTACAACAACTAAATATGGCATTGCTTCAGCATGGCGAAAGTGATAGAATGCCTTCTGTAAATATTAATAACTTCATAGTTTTCATCTCGCAAATATATTTCCCCAGATATCTTTGAATGTATCAGAAATATTTTAAGAATTAGTACCCCATGGCAGGCAGCATATCTTTAATGTGGAATCCAAGTAGAATTATTATGATCATATTTCAGATCCTAAACATTTTATAACACATGTATCAAGACACTGTGTGTCATTCAGAAACAAAGTGTTTCCCTTGCCTGATTGTAAATGTTTGAATTTAATGATGGTTTCTCCCAATTTGCATTGATGGTATTGAAAAAAACTTCAATTTTCTTTTATCTATCTCTATTGGAGAAAACAGCCACCAAAAACTAGGGTACTGAAGTCAACATATTCATGAAAATTTACACACAGCTAGAAGCATATGCTGTTGTTATGGTTATGAATAATGTAACTGAAGTCTTTGTGATTATTTCCCAATACATTTTGCATGTGCTCTTCTAGTGCAAGGAGCTGCCTATAAATTTTTCTAACAAGTTTTTATTATATAGTTACGCACTTATGGTGTATTTGTATGTATGCATGCATGTATACATATATCTTGTGCATATATATGTATTCAAATATATGTATATATGAAATAAAGTTTATCTGATCTCAAGGTCCAAAACCAAGAAATAGTACAGAAATAACTTATGTTTAGTGATGTTATGCTTATTGAATATAAATTATATGTACTTTTATGCTTATTGCAAGTTATATGGCATTATACACTGTAAAAGACCTCCTGTTATTTTTATTTTAAACATGAAATAAAATTATTTTGATAATTTCGTGAGTGTATGAAATGACTGCATATTTTTGCTTGTGTGTGCTAATTTTGTTGTTCAAATAAATTGTTTTCTTATTCTTCTTGCTATTTGGTCTCAATTTTTTTTCACGAAATTTTCTGCAAGCCTCCTACGATTGCAAAAATGTGTATCTCCATATAGTACTAAAAAATATTTGCTTTATAATTACAGACTATATAATTAGCTACAGAATAGTACAGTGCCTTTGTAGTTTTCATATGAAGTGTAATTTCACTAAAATAAAATATTTTCCTCAGATTTTTGTGAATTTTTGAACATCTAAAAATATTTTGGTTCTACTTTCATTGTTGGCTATAGCTTTGGTTGAGTTGAGAGTCGTTTTTAAAATTATTGTCTTACTTTGAGAGATCTACTTCATTGTCTTTTAATATCAAGTGTTGCTGATAAAATATGATGGCAATTTGTTTATTAATTGTTCACGGCAATTGCTGGATTGGATTTCTGTTGTTCTCTCAAACTGCTTGGTCTTCTATTTATCATTAGTGAAATTCTGAGGATTCACTAAGTTACTTCTAATAGAAGACTTTTTTCCCTTAATTTATTGCACTGGGCACTCACTGTGGGAAGTTTAAAGAAAAACACTAACTTTATAAAAATGCTGAAAAATCTCATAAAAGGAAAAGATCATGGTCAGAGATAAATGTCTAATACTGATGGAATGAGGCCATTTTAGAAGTACTTACTGCAGTTGGAAGTAACAACTGGCAAATTGACTTCTAATATGTGACAACAAAGCAACTCTATATGTAGGCCAAACTTGATGCAATCTTGTTCCTACTTAAAATAAATGTAGAAGCAATACAAATTGTTATCACATAAAGTGAGCATTTGTGCTGGATTTATGTACTCTAGAAAAGCCATGTTTTAATTCTGATCCAATTTTGTGGGAGCAATGTTTCTTTAATCCTTATTCAATAATGTAGCGTGGAATTTTTTAAATAGATTACCTCCATGGAGATGTGGCTCGCCCAATTGTGGGTATTAATCTTAAATTAGATGGAAAAATGGTGCCACCCATTCTGGGTGGTCTTGATTAGTTTAGTGGAATCCTTTAAGAGAGAAAGCATTTTGGAGAAAGCTTCATAATGATGAGAGCTACGAGAAGAGACCATGCAGCCAGAGACCTTTGGAGATGAAGAAAGAAAATGAAGCAAGATGCCTGGAGCGGAAGCTAGTAGAGGTCACATGTTTGCCGTGTGCCTTCTTAGCTGAGAGATAAATCCTGAACTTCAGAGACCTTTCTTGAGTGAAAGTAATCTCTTGTTGATGACTTAATTTGGACATTTTTATAGACTTACTTTAATTTGGGCATTCTTACAGCCTTAAAACTGTAAACTTGCAACTTAACAAATTCCCCTTTTAAAATGCTATTCCATTTCTGGTATATTGCATTCTGCCAGCTAGCAAATTAGAACAACATGTATTTTTAGAAGTTTGGGTCAAATGTAGTTATTTTAATGTTGGCTCTAAATGTCCACTTATTGCTCTTCCTAGGAAGACCTTAGAAACTTTTCTATCTGTATTCACTCCTCCCTCACTTTGATTTGTTGTTTCAGTAGCAGTCAGTGTTCTTTCCTGGGGAAACAAAAATATCTATGTTACTCTCATGCTTGAAACCATTGAATAGTGCCCCATAGCTCTTGGGATTATGACAAAACCTTATTATGTCCTACAAGACATGAAATCATCTGTGCACATCACCATCTCGTTCTTGGAAGCTCCACTTCATGAGCAGTGACCTTCTTTCAGAACTAGGTTCTGCCCAACATTCATTTCTCAGCACAATCTGTCCTATATGCTGCCTGCTCTGCTGGTTAAAATCGTCTTCTTTTCCTGCTTAACGCTTGCATCCATTCACCCATCTTAACTCACCACAGGCAGTGTTCTCCCAGGGAAGCCTTTTCTAGCCTCCTTGACAATGACAGATAGTTATTTTTATACATGTGGCTTTATGTTAAGTGATACAATTATTTTATTAATTTTAGTATCATTAAAAAGACCAGTAACTTCCTGAGGTTTCATACTCTTGCTTCACCAAACCCCTAAAGCCAAAGACAGTGTGTGACACTATTGTATATCTTGAAAACACATTTGTAGAGACAAAGGAGCATGGAGAAGAGAGAGGAGAATGAAAATTAGAGAGTGAGTGCATAAATAAATACTTGGATCATAATGGAATTTGAATCTGATTAGACTCATAAGAGAATAATATTTGAGACAAAGCAATTGCCTGTGAAATATTTGTGACAAAATATCTATAACTACCTTGAAAATGACTTATTTATATCTGTACAGGGAAAAATATATAGTCTACTATATATTGCTCTGCACAGAAACTCCTTGATTTCTTTTGAAATGATCAATTTGATAGATAAATATGAACTATTTATATTGTGTTACAGCACCCTCTGCTCATAGAAAAGTCATCACAAATTTTATTTCTAGGTTTTAAATTACCTTTTTCTTTGAAATTTCATCTCTCCACAATTAGTATAATTTTCAGAAGCTATTAATAGAAATGAAGATATTCCAACAGATTTTTGAGTGTCTGACCCATCCAAACACTAATCTTCCATGTGTAAGTCATGAACATTTTGTTATTTGCACTGAAGTGCAATAGCTTACACTAATCCATTTGTCCCAAGGTCACTATGATGTTTTAGAGACTTATGATCAGTGGTATATCTAAGAGTGCACCCCAAATTTCATGATGGACACTGTACACAACCTGCACAATTCCTGGGACTGTGAATATGAGCGATTTTTACCTCCATCATTAGGTTATGTTACATGACACTGTTATAGGGAAACTGCCAGATGGGCTTAGCCTAATCACATGAGCTCTTTAAAAGCAGAACACTTTCTCTAACTGGCAGAAGAGGAGAATACAACAGAGATGGAATCCAAGAAAGATTTGACATGCTATTGCACGGGGCTATAGGTCATGGAATGTAGATGGCCTCTAGGAGCTTTGAATTGGCATCTAGCTAAAAAACATCCGGGAACCACATACCTCGGCATGACAGCTACAAAGAACTAAATTTTGCCAACAACAGGAATGAGTTTGGAAGTGGATTTTTTCTCAGAGCCCAGAGACAGAAACACGGCCTGGTGATACCTTGATTTCAGACTTGTTATTCCCTGTGCTTAGAATCCAGCCATACCTTGTGGCACTTCTGAACTGAAAAACTGAGTTAATAAATGTGTGTTGCTTTAAACTGTTAAATTTGTAGTAATCTGTAATACAGTAATGGAAAACTAATACACTTATCAAGAAAGTGAGCTAGCAAAAGTTAACAGTTCTAGAGTGGATGGTGGAAATGTAGAGTTCATTTTATAAAGTGCCTTATTGAGAACTGCAGAACTTTTTATCAGCAATATTATTATCCATTAAATAAATGACAAAACAAACTTCTAGAATTTGTTCCCCTTTTTTTGAGTCCATAGATTGACTTCAGGGGACTAGTATACTTGTGTATATCATTTATTAACATCCATATGAACTGTAACTTTTTTTTCAATTATGAATGCCGGCAACAAACCACAGGATATTAACAGTATCTAAGACTTTATCACCAATAGAAATCACAAATGCTTTCATACCAACCTAGAGAAGTTGCAGATATCTAGAAATATCATCCAAGCATATATTTATCTCAAAAATTGTATAGTTATTGCAAGCACCCACAGATCATTTTATTGTACATCTATTACTATAGAACTTTCTTTTGCTTTTATATTTATATATATTAACTGTAAAACTGTATATCATAACTATATTATAGTATATTTGGTTTTATTTGACTTCCTAAGTTTTTTTTTTTTGGTATGCTGTATGGTGGGGGTACATATTTTATCCTTTGTCTATGTGACTATCTCATTATGGCAGCACCGTTTGTTGAATTTTATTTTATTTTATTTTTTTGGTGGGGAAAGTGCATGAGCTGGGAAGGAAACCCAGGCTTCTTGCATGGCAGGTAAGAATTCCACCACTGAACTACCCTTGCAGCTACCCCCACAAGTATTTCTATTATACATTTAAGAACATTATTCTGACAAGGTAGCCAAAGTGTTGCTTGGTTGCCATAGAATATCATGGTCCCCAAACATTAGGAATCTTTATTCTAAAAATTCTTGGTCATCCAGGTCCTAAATCTATCTCAGGAAGTCAATCTCACTTGTAAGTCTTTCTGGATACTTGAAAGTGAACAAAGCATGCCCCTGTGAAGTGTAATATGCTATCAAATTCTCTATTTTTTACAACTTCACCATTCAATTGATTTTTGTTATGTTTCCGGCATTAAAAAAGCTTGTATTCTTTGCCTGCTTCTATAACTATTTTTCTTTCAATGACCCTCATGGTCGCTCTCTGATAGAACTTGTAACAAAAGTGTTTGCTAAATTCTTAGATTTTATAGTGCTACAGCCGGGGCTGATTTATCTCCTACTCATAGGATCTGTTTCATCCAATTCTTAGAAATAAAATGTTCCTTGAGTGAGAATGAAGTAAATCCAAATCAGGGATTTTAAAACCTCTTTTCAGCTTCTTCTTTTCAATGAATATATATTCTTGGCCCAAAAATTATAACAGGAGAAGTTTGGAAGGAGGAGGTGTGTGGAATAAACATTTCTCAGTGCTTCTATAAAAAGTCGTAGCCTACAGATTCAGGGAAATAAATATGATATAAAAATAGGAATGCTTACTTTCATTTCTCCTAGAAGCATTTTTCTCTTCACATTCTGTAAGAGTGATTCACTTGATTCATATAACATACTCACTCTCAGTGACACCTTTTCAAAGTTCACCCTTGAACAGATTTTTAAAGTAGAAGTTAGCAACAGAGTTAGCAAAGTGAAAGTACAATGATTAGTTTGCTTTATTTTGTACAAAACTCTGAATGGTAGAGTCTAGTTATTATGCTTCTCTGGTCCACAGAGGCAAAGATGACTATATACTCGACATGATTTTATTTTTCCTCTGTGAATGATCCAATGATAGCATTATCTGGGCTACAGTGGGTCAGATAGCTACTCCGAAAGGAACCTGAGATTTAAATAGCACCTATCTAGAGAGGTGGAAGATCCTGCTAAAATTTTGTACATTCAGACACTTGTCGTTGAATATTTAGAAGGTCAGCATTTCCTCCAATTTGAGGAAGTACTGTATATGCTTCTTGCAAATCCAGCATATGCAGTGTGTCCACCTGTATTTACAAAACAATTTTATTTGCACTTTCTTTCTTTTTATCAAAATTATTATTTGCAGTGCTCTTTTTAAAACATGAACAAAGATGGTTTAATGTCTTTATTTTGTGTTTGATTTTTGTTATATATAAATATATATATTTAACTTATATATATATATATAAGTTATATATAAATATATATATATATTTAATTTCATGGACTCCAGGCCATGAGTGCATGATTTTTAATAGAGATTCAATGATTTTGTGATTTACTTTGTACTGAGAACCAAGCAGTGGAAATATGTCTTGCAGAAGTTCAATGTACAGTTTGGCTCCAAATATCTGAAATATAATTATCAATAACAGATAAAACTGCCTGTTGAGAGCTTCAGAAACAAATATTATTAAAGTTGGAATGGTAAAACAAAGCAAAACAAAAAACTATTGCCTCAAAATGTAGGCCAATTACTTGCCTTCACATTATATTAGAAAATAATAAATGTTACATAAGGAAGTCCATGGAGGGAATTTACTCTTACAATCTAATTATCTTTATCTTAGTATGTTTGTTACACTTCAGATTCAACTAATTAGTGAATTGTGAAATCAATTTAGTAGGTCATTATCGATATTTCTTTAAAAAGTTCTCAAAAATCAGATTTATTATAAAAGTCTGCAAACATGTCAAAAACTAGAGAAAGCAATATAGTGTATACAAATCACACATCTTTATAAATTAGAACATTGCCACAATTGCTCCACTTATTACATTATTCTTTCAGTCTTATTTGTTATAGCATTTTAAAACAAACCCAACATGTAAATATTTTATTTTATTGCCAAATTGCTATAGTATCTCCAGAAATTAAGAACATTTTCTTATCTAAGTAGAACACTATTATTCCACCTATGAAATTGCCAATAAATCCTTTCTATAACATAATCTCCTACCTAGTTTATATTCAGATGTTCTTGATATTCAAAAGATTATTTGTACAGGGGAGCATTTGAATTAATGTTACAAATAAAATCTAAAATCTCAACCTTTCCCTCCACTCCAAAATGTGGTTATTTTTACTGTATTACTTGTTTTATTTCCTCATTTGTTTTCATGTCATTCATGAATTTTTAGGAATAACTACATCTGATTTTTTGGAAATTGTCATATGGCATTCTAGATTTATCTGGTTCATACTTATATTTTGCATTTTCTCTCTATCCCATCTGCCTAATTGGCCAGGAGTGAAGGCTAAAGATTCATTATATTGAGGTCCAACTCATTTTGGTTAGAATATTCTATAATGTATAAAATATTTCATGTTGCATTGCATTGGATGAGCACATATCTTTATTAATATGATTGTTTTAGTGAGGTAGGATAGATCAGAAGTGACAACTTCATCCTCCTAGCATAAGCTTCCCATCAATCTTTTTCAAATATTTTAGTGTTCACCTACAACTATTAGCTGAAATTCTTCTATAAATGAAAAAAAATACATGATCAACTTTTGTTAATAATGTACTTCAAAATATAATCGTTACAAGACAGGGTGGATAATTGCTTATTTTTTCCCATTAGGTTAACTATGATTATGGGGAAAACCAGGAACACCTTATTTTCTTTCAACAAACATTTTTGGGGGGGATGCATTGGTCCAGGAATAGAACCCAGGTCTCCTGCATGAAAGGTGAGCATTCTACCACCGAACCACCCATGCACCCAAACATTTCTTTTAAAAAAAACTATTTTGATTGAGAAACATTCACACACATACATTCCATACATGGTATATAACCAATGGCTCACAATATTATTTCATAGTTGTGTATTCATCATGATCATTTTTAGAACATTTGCATCACTCCAGAAAAAATTAATAAAAGGAGAAAAGAAAAAAACTCATATATAACATACTCCTTGTCCCTCCCTCTCATTGACCACTAGTACTTCTATCTACCCAATTTATTTTACCCTTTGTCCCTCCTATTGTTTATTTACTTTGTTTTAACCCATAATTTTTTACTCCTCTATCTATACCCTGGAATAAAGTAGCATCAGACACAAAGTTTCACAATCACACAGTCACATTGCACACGTTGTATCTTTATACCATCATCTTTAAGAATCAAGGCTACTGGAACACAGCTCAGCACTTTTTGGGTACTACCCTCCAACCACTCCAGTACACCATAACCTAAAAAGGGATATCTATATAAGAATACCTTCCAGGAAAATTCTCAACTCTGCTTGAAATCTCTCAGCTACTGAAACTTTATTTTGTCTCATTTCTCTCTTCCTTCTTTAGGTAAAGAAGTCTTAATGCCAGGTCCTGGCTCATCCTAGGATTTCTATCCCACATTTACACCCCTGAGAGTCATCCCCTGTAGGAGGGAGGGCAATGAGTTCACCTGCCGAGTTGGCTTAGAGAGAGAAAGACCACATCTGAGCAACAAAAGAGGTTCTCTGGGGGTGATTCTTAGGCCTAATTTTAAGTAGGCATAGCCTATCCTTCTCAGGAATAAGTTTCAGAGGGGTGAACCCCAAGATCAAGTGCTCAGCCTATTGATTTTGTTGTCCCTACTGCTTGTGAGAATATCAGAAATTCTCCAAATGAGGAAGTTGAGTATTTTCTCCTTTCTCCCCTTTCCCCCAAGGGGACTAGGCAAACACTTCTTTATTCACTGCCCAAATTACTCTGGGATTTATTGGGACATCACACTAACCTGGACAAACCAACAAAATCTCACAAACTATTCAAGATTCCATGTACTTATGGTGTTCAGCTGAACTGACCATACAAGTTAAACTAGGAAATGTACTACCCCAAATATAAATTATGCACCAAGTAAACAACACTTCCATTAACCTCACACAGAATTTGAAGTTTTAAAATATGAACAATGTCATCCTTTACCCCGTATTCTGATATACCTTTATCCTATCCAGATCAGTTTCCTTCTTATCTCTATTCAAAGTCTGATCACTTTTTCAGCTTTTTAATATTTGAAAAGTTCCTGAATGGGATACTGCTAACTTTCATAGCTTCAGAGCTCTAAGTCTGAGTCTCAGATGTCACATAAATACCCAAAGTTTCTGGGAATGGCTGTGTTGTATACACAGATCAATATCTCAGAATTTAGAATTAACAGTTACACCTCCTAAATATATGTGACTGCTGTAAGAGTTTACAATCTAGGACACTTTACAATAGACCCCAACCTGATAACCCATGGTGTCTACTCTAGCTCATCAAGTTTTTATATTACAATTACTCCATATGATTAAGGCATAATAATATTTGTCATTTTGTTCTTGACATTTCATTCAACATACAGTCCTTAAGGTTCATTCACCTAGTTGCATGTCTCACAATTTCATTCCTTCTTGCTGCCTCTCAGTAGTCCATTGTATGTATACACCATAGTTTCTCTTTCCATTTCTCAGTCATTGTACACTTAGGCAACCTCCATCCATTGTGGGTCGCAGATCTTTCCCCATAAACACCCAGGTGCAAATGTCCATTTGTGCTCTGATACTCCATTCCTCCAGGTATATATTGGGCAATGGGGTTTCAGGATCATATGGCAACCCCACCCCTAGCCTCCAGTGGAACCACACACTGCTCTACAAGGGACTGCGCCTCTCAGTTTCCTTACTGACAGTGGATAGGTATATCTTCTTCTCCACATTTTCTCTAGCACTTGTGTCTCTCTGTTCACTTTTAAACAGCTTTATCACACATCGTACAATCCAGCCTAAATATATAGACATGACTTTTCCACCATACTCTATCTGAAGACATTGGTTTCACTTTAGCAAAATAGAAACGGTAACACATAACTTTGGAAAATATGCACTCTGTGGGTATTGGTTAAAATCAGATTCAAAACGAAATCCTCCAAGAAGGATTTGTCTCCAGAAAAATGACTGACTGCTGTTGCAAACGTTTTTACAAGGGCTTAAGGCTTTGGAAACTCTGATTGCTCATGAGAATTATACAGAACTGAGAGTGACAGCAGGGCAAATCCAATCTGGCCATTGTCAATTTAAAACCTAGAAAATATGTAATTATCTGAATTAAATTACTACTTTATAAGTGTAATTTGACCAATGAAAGCCTAGTTCAGAAGGTGATTTGTGTGTCAGTTATATTTTTAGTGATCTTTATTGAGATATATATTCACATACAATATAATCATTCAAATTGTACAATCAGTGGTTCACAGTATAATTGTATAGCTGTGAATTCATCATTACAATAGATTTTTGAACATTTTCATTACTCCATAAACAATAAAAATAAGAATAAAAATAAAAATAACAGTAAAAAAGAACAACCAAAATATCCCATACCCCCATACTGCTTATTGTTAATATACTTCTTTTTGTGTTGTTTTTCTTACACATCTGTCCATACACTGTATAAAGTATTGTCAGTCTCAAGGTTTTCATAATCACACAGTCACATTTTAAATGATCTATAATTATTCAATCATTATCAAAAATTAAGGCTATTGGATTACAGTTCAACAGTTTCAGGTATTTCCCTCTAGCTACTCCAATACACCAAAAACTGAAAGGGGTTATCTATATAGTGTATAAGAACAATCTCCAAGTCTATTTGAAATCTCTTAGCCACTGAAATTTTATTTTGTTTTATTCATCTTCCCCTTTTTGGTCAAGAAGTCTTTCTCACTCCTACAATTCCAGGGACAGGCTCATTCCCAGGAGTCACAGCTCACATTGTAAGGGAGATTTTTGCCCTTGGGACTCTTCTCACACAGAGCAGGGAGGACAGGTGAGTTCACTGCGGAGTTGGTTTAGACAGGGAAGACACATCTGAACAACAAAATAGGCTCTCTGGGGATGACTTAGGCATAATTATATGTAGGTTTAGCTTCTCCTTTGCAGCAGTAAGTTTCTTAAGGACAAGTCATAAGATCAAGTGTCTGTTCCATCAAATTAGCAGCCTCCAGTGCTTGCAAGAATACCAGTTCTTTCTCAGGTGGGGAAGTTAAATATTTCTACCTCTGTCTTCAGGCCCTTAAAGGACTCCATAATTGAAGTCTGATCACTTTTTTAGTGTTCTTAGTAGTTGCTGTGTGGGGTACTGTTGATTTTCATAGCTGCAGTACTCTAGCTCTGAGACTCGGGTGTCACACAAATACCCCAAGTTCCAGGGAATTACCAGGTTATATACAAAGAGTTCAGCATCTTAAAATTTAGAAACAACAGTTGCAACTCTGGAATAGTTGTGATTGCTGTAAGAGTTTACAATCTAGGAACTTTCACAATAGACCTTCACCTGATAGCCTATACTCTTGAATCAATTTTCAGAGTTTACATATTATAGTTAGTCCCTGTTAATGAAATATTGTAATATTTGTCTTTTTGTTCCTGGCTTATTTCACTCATCTTACTGTCCTCAATGTTCATTCACCTAGTTGCATGCCTCACAATCTCATTCCTTTGTGCAGCTGCTCCATAGTATGCATATACCCCCGTTACCTCTTCTATTCTTCAGCCTTTGTACACTTAGGTCACCTCCATCCATTACAAATCTTGAACACTGCCACCACAAATATTAGTGTGCAAATGTCCATATGTGTCTGCTGTCAGTTCCTCCAAGTCAAGCCCTTACTACTGATTGCAGGGCCATACAGTAACTCTGCCCCCAGCCTCCTCTGGAGTCACCACACTGGCCTCCAAAAGGGCTGCACCACCCTACCTCTCTACCAAAAGTGAATACCCACATCTCTCTCTCCACAGCTCTTGTATCTCTCTGTTAATTTTTGGAGTTCTATTCACACATCATACAATCCAGCCTAAGTAAAAAATCAAGGGTTCAAGTATTTGAATTCTGTACATTTGTGTAAGTATATTAATTATATAAATTATCATATTTGGGGAAAATAATGGAACCACTGAAAGTGGAATAGAAATATTTTGGAGTTAAATGAATTAGAGAACTTTGAATAAAGCTCTACCGAAAGATTTCCCACTATAACTTTCTTTCTAAGATAAATTAGCTATCATTCTCTCTCACCCTAACTGTGAACTCATACAAGCCTAAGAATTAATTTCTAAAGCAAATATGCTCACATGAAGTATCAAAAATTTGTGTTTTTTTTTATTTTGAAAGGTAAATTTTGTAAGAAGTTTGAGAGTGCATGACCAAGGTAAGCCAAAAATAATTTTGATTGCCAACACTCATTAGATAAATAACATTTTATCTAATATAATTATAGTAGTCAGAATTTCCAACTGATTCTGTAAATTCAGATAGTGTAAATGTGGATTAAGCAATAACCAACTGCTCAATTACATTTATAGTTAGAGACCTCTTAGAACAATTCAGGGGCAAATAAAAGTAACTAGCATAGTAAATAAAGCATGAAGTTATATATATATATAAGAAACAAAAATTCTCTAAAGTTTTCATTCATAATGATTGTTCTGGTTTGCTAGCTGCCGGAATGCAACACACCAGAGACGGATTGGCTTTTAATAAAAGGGGATTTATTTTGTTGGTTCTTCAGAGGAAAGGCAGCTAACTTTCCACTGAGGCTCTTTTCTTACGTGGAAGGCACAGGATGGTCTCTGCTGGTCTTCTCTCCAGGCCCCTGGGTTCCAACAACTTTCCCCGGGGTGACTTCTCCAAAGGCCTGGGCTGAGCTGCAAGTGCTGTGATGAGGAATGCTGAGCTGCTAGACTGTGCTACATTGCGTTCTCTCATTTAAGCACAAGCCAATTAAGTTAAACGTCACTCATTGCAGCAGACACGCCTCCTAGCCGACTGCGGATGTAATTAGCAACAGATAAGATTCACCTACCATTGGCTCATGTCCACAGCAACAGAACTAGGTGCTTTCACCTGGCCAAGTTGACAACTGAATCTAACTACCACATGTCCACCCCTTGTCAACTTGGCAGCTACTCACATCACCTTAAACAGGTGCAAAATATTCTCTTCTGGCTGTGGACCTGTGAATCTCGAAATAAGTCCCGTGCCAATATGCAAAGGAGGATAGTCAAAGGATACAGATTTTCATTTCCATAGGGAGAAATTGGAAGGAAGATCTGCAGGCAAACACCATTGGATTTCCAAGTCTGAAAGTCATTTATCCTTCGGCTGTAGAAAGCGGCAATCCCACCCCTTCCAAGGGCCTATGCAGTGGCCGGCCTCTTTCCAAATCAACCTCGGGGAACATCGAGGAGACCACCTCTGGGCTCCACTCTCTCCAGGCATCAGGGCCACCCCTGGGCTCTCTGCCATTTCTGGGGCGCACGCTCAACCCCTCCACATGGTGGCAGCCAGGCTCTCCCAGTCCCCCAAGGAGCGTGCTACGCCTTTTCCAAGGCCCGAGGCTGCACAACTATTCCACTGCAATGAGAGGGGAGACTCATCCTCGCCCTTCAGGGTAAACTCACCCTCTCCACACATACAGGTGGGTCCATTCTCCTGGCCGAGGTTTCTTGGCTTCAGACCCGAACTTCCATGGTTCTCACTCTGCAAACTCCAATCTCTCCCTTTTGTGTCCTCCTTTGTCAAGATTGGCGGTGGTTTCATTTACACCAACAGTCTCTTCAAGCCCTCCAGGACCTCTCCATCAATCTCTTCACAGTTCCTCCAAAGTCTTCCCCTTAGCCATCCAAAACACAGTTCCAACAGATCTGGCATTTGCAAACCGCAGCAGCACCCCACTCTCCGGTACCAACTCTGTTCTGGTTTGCTAGCTGCCGGAATGCAACACACCAGAGACGGATTGGCTTTTAATAAAAGGGGATTTATTTTGTTGGTTCTTCAGAGGAAAGGCAGCTAACTTTCCACTGAGGCTCTTTTCTTACGTGGAAGGCACAGGATGGTCTCTGCTGGTCTTCTCTCCAGGCCCCTGGGTTCCAACAACTTTCCCCGGGGTGACTTCTCCAAAGGCCTGGGCTGAGCTGCAAGTGCTGTGATGAGGAATGCTGAGCTGCTAGACTGTGCTACATTGCGTTCTCTCATTTAAGCACAAGCCAATTAAGTTAAACGTCACTCATTGCAGCAGACACGCCTCCTAGCCGACTGCGGATGTAATTAGCAACAGATAAGATTCACCTACCATTGGCTCATGTCCACAGCAACAGAACTAGGTGCTTTCACCTGGCCAAGTTGACAACTGAATCTAACTACCACAATGATCAAAAGAACTTATAAAAATACCAGACCCTGGAAAAAAATACAACCATGTTAAAGGAAAAAAAATACACAAAAAGACAAAACATAATGAGGATTAAAAAAAATTATGGAGTATATTCAGCAAAATTTATTTAAAGTAAGCCTTAAAAACAAAGAGGTAATTAAAGATATTATAAGTTTTTGAACATAAATTTAAATTTTTAAGTATAAAAATAAAAATGATTTATAAAAATATATATTTAAATGATATATATAAAAAAGAAGAGAAAATGAACACATTTAGATTAGATAGAATGAAATTTAATTTCTCTGCAGATAGTATAAATATATATGTACTTTAGAAAATGAAAAATTTTCTAAAAATAAAACATTAAAATTAAAAAATGAAATAAGTATAAAAAATTAATGAGGATAGTACAGTAGCTGTCAGATGTGAAATTAGCATAAAAATCTGGCCACATTTGTATTGTCCAACTCATAAGAATCTGAGAGGAAGAATATGTATTACAAAGAGAACACCATTTAGAGTGCTACTAGAAAACATTAAATACCTTGTAATAATTCTAATAAAGGATCTTAAAATTATTATAGAGGAGTATAGTATTTTATTAAATGGCATGGAATATGTTCTAAATAAATTGAGAAATATATCATGTTTATTGATAGCCAGACTCAATTAGGTCAATTCTTCACAAACTGATTTATAAATTTATTGCAATTCATGTTAAAATCCTAACAGCATTTTTCATGAAATGCGATAAGATGAATCTGAAAACATTTAGATTATTAAAGGCACATCAATAACTAAGGCATTTCTACAAAAGAAAAAATAAAAAAAAGCAGGATCCGTGGAACTTATCCTCCCATATACCAGCAGTTCCTATGTACTGCTGAGTGGAGTTTAAGCTGGTATAACCATTTTGAAAAATTATTCGGTACTTCTCCTATTTATAAATATTTTATTACTTTTCTGTTGCTATCACAACAAATTACCACAAACTTAGAGCTTTAAGACAATGTAAATTGATTATCTCATATTTCTGGAGGTTAGAATTTCATCTTGGGTCACATGGTTTAAAATCCAAGTGCTGTCAGGGCTGTGTTTCTTTCTGGAAGCTCTAAGGAAAAATCCGTCGCCTTGTGGAATCAAGTTGTTGGAAAAAGCTGGTTTCTTGCAGTAGGACTGAGGTCCCCATTTCATTACTGGCTATAAACTGAGGTCCAAGCCCAGTGTCTACAAGTCTTGGCTCAGGGTTCCGTTCTTCCTCTTCAATGCAGCAGTGGCAAATTGGGTCTCTCTCATGATGAAAATCTCTCCTGCCTCTGTGATAACTTTGCAGTACACTACAGTTAGCCCCTTTTAAGGACTCATGTGATTAGATCGAGCCCACCTGAACAGGATGATCTTCCCACTTCAAGTTCTATGACCTAATCACATCTGCAAAGTTCCTTTTGCCATGTCAAGCAACATATTCCCAGGTTGTGGGGATTAGGAAGTCGAGGTCTTTCAGGGAATCTCAAGTTTCATTGTAAGTGAAGCGAGGAAGGAAAAAGAGTCAGAGACAAAAATGTAACGATGGAAGCAGAGTTAGAGAGAGATTTGACGATGCTGGCTTTGAAGATTGAGGAAGGGATCAAAGACAATGAATGTAAAAGGCAAGGGAGGAGATTTTTCCTTCAGTTTCCAGAAGGAACACAGCCTTGCTGATACCTTGAGCTGAGCCAGTGAAACCCATTTTTGACCTTTGTCTCCAGAACTATAAGATAAGTATTTGCATTAAGCCAAAAAGTTAGTGATATTTTGTTACAGAGACAATAGGATACAAACACAGAGTCCAAATCCTCATCCACACGAAAGTGGAGGAATCAACTGTGTTATATAAGTAAACCATAATACGTGCTCAGAAGGGAATAGTATATCACTGTCAAGACAAATGAACCATTATCACATGCAAATATAAAAATGAATCATTGATAAATCATTATATTAAATGAAAAATATGCCCCTAGACATTATATGTGGAATGATAGAAGCAAATAAAATGTTTGGGGTTTGTGGACTATAAAGTGTGTAAGAGTATAAATGTACAAGAATTCGTGGAGTAGAAGGAAAAAGATAGTAACCACAGTGACCAGCAGGGTACACACAAGAATTCTACAAGGGATCATGTCTTTGTTATGTGATCCACGACTCCACTCACAGCTGATTGACAACTACTCAATCCAAGTACGCACTTAAAATCTCTACATCAACTCCTCAGAACGAAGCAGCTTGACTGAAGCTTTTCACCTGTGCCCCATTCAAATACCTACAGTAAACGTTGTCTTCACACATTTTGAATGAGCAGATGCTATTCTGATATCTTCAATGGAATTGATAAAGTATAACAAATTTAATTGATATTTTATTTAATACTTAAATATTGAAAATAACAGAACCATCATTATAATTTTAAAAATGCTTTCTTTATATGCCCTTAAATATTATCCTCTAATAAGCACTTTTACAGTGTTGCAATTATGGGCCATGTGCAATTTATGGGTAGTATGCCAAATCCCAAAATAAGCTTTCAGTTTTCCATAGCTCTGATTATGTTATTAAGGAATTAAGAACATCTAAATTACCAAATTAATTTTTTTAATGCAGGGAGCAATATAAAAAGTTTATAGTGACCTAATATTTATTTTCCTTTTGCATGAAATTGGCAGATGCAATATTAATAGCAAGCACATTTCTACATGTTTTCCATATCTGGGATTTTTATTTCAGCTATAAATAAACTCATTTTCTAATACAACAGGACCTGTTCTGGATTCCATCCACTTTGTTTAATTTCCAACCTCCCATTTCAATTTACCAGATTTCAGTTGGGAATGTGAGTTTCATACTTAAACTGTCATTACTCCAGGCCTGCACAACACAGGCTAGAAACAGAATACATGTTTCATTGGGTCTGAATTAAAACAGAAAATTAACTCAGAAGTAGTGAATTTTTTTAAAAGCAAAGAAACACATACAAAAATAATTTTGTAACATATGTTCTGTAGTTGTTTGGAATTTTGACTCAGAACAGTGCATTTTTAATACTCATGCTTGCTCAAGACTATCTTTGGGGGATTATTTTTTTCTGCTTTATTTATATGTATTTCTATATTTTACATGATTTGAAATATTACAGTAAGTAATCCTTTACACCTTAGAATTTATTTAATAGTTGATCATTTCTGTAGTTATAGGCCACTTCAAAGCTGTAAGTGATTTTATTTGCTACTGAATCCACTATTTTTTCTTCATGACTTTATGTTTGTTTACTTTAATGTATTAAATTTTACACAGTTGAACTCATTTTTATTGCTGTGTAATGGACATTTTCTATATTCTGCTTCAAATTCTATATGCTTCATTACGAACTATTAATATTTGTATATTTGTATATTAATACTTAAATATGTATTAACTTAAATACTTTGTATATAATAGGTATAGAAATACTCGTAAAATATATAAACACAAGAAAAAAGTGATTTATTTTAGGACTGAATTTAAGAAATATTTATCTTATTAAAGACTTTAATGTTATAGTATGTATATCAAATCAGAATATTAAATATTTTTCAGTAAAATTTATCCAAAATGAATAAATCTATTTAGATCAATTCATTTCTTTGCATTTGAAATCCTTCCTCAAGGGAATTGGGTCATAGCATGTGGACTGCGTACAAGCCCAGGTTCTGTTCCTCAGCAGTTTCATGCTCTCAAATGAGTCATTTATACTCTCTGTGTCTAACAGACCTGATCTGCAAATATCGGGACATAATAGTATGCAACTAATACAGCTTTGGTCGGGGTTAATTGAGATAATGCATATAATGTCCTGAGAACAAATCACAAAATTTACTTAAGACTTTGGACAGGATTGGACCTACTTTATAGACAACACTTCTTCAAGATAGAAAGTAAATTGAGAATCAATGAAAAGCTAATGATTTTTTATATAGTTTGAGTTGAGATAGCAATGGTGAACACATTAAAATACTATCCTAAAGCCAAATTCCATAATCTCACTGCTACCACTTAAATATCAGATATGTATGAATTGTCATGTATCTCTTCCTAATGTTGTCAAGGATTACCCAATATCCGAAATCAATGACTACGTTTAACATTTTATAAAGCATTTCCTTGTTATTATGTCCAAATTATTGGCCAACATCTCCATTTTGCAGCAACCCTTGCCAAGATCACTCTACTCTTTCTCCTACCATCCTTCTGGCAGCATCGTATCAGTCTCTTCTTGAGAGGAGGCTCATCTTTCTCTAGCTGCTGTGCAAACTGGGAATAAGCCAGAGGGTGTCTCTGGCCTCTCCTCTTCTTAAGCATTGTGTGAAATCTTGTGTACTTTTGTGGGTCTTGACCAAACTTCTCTTATGTGACAATATAATTGTTTAATTGTTCTGCTTTTTGTAAAACTGAAAATCTATTTCATTATATTTAAAAACCTCTAAAATGCATTTTGTCACCTTGCTCTTAACTCTCACTTATCTTTGTTTTTATCATATTATATTTTCTGACTTTGTCAAGTCTGTTTTCATTGATAAAATGAGAAAGTGTCTACATCTATTGCAAACATGTTTTTTTCTTATTTATCATTGTGAAGCTATTACCTAGCTGCGCCTGCATTCCAGTTAGCCAGAATATGGTTCACAATAAATTTTAAAATGGCGACTCCTTCCCCTGCCACTCCGAAAAAATGTTTAAAGACTTTATTATGGTAAATTAAATTTTAGACAAAATCAGTACATAAAGTAATGAAGCTGATGTCCATCAATCAACACTCCCAGCTAACTCAAAATCAATCCCTTGTTTCTTCTCTACCCCACACGTTAACCCAAACACAGAAACTGGATCATTTGACACAAATACCAAGGAAGATATCATTTCACCTATAAATATTTCAGTATGTGTTTACAAAAGATAAGACCTCTTTCTTTTAACATCATCACATTACCACTATCACATCTAAAAGTAAAAGTAATTCCTTAATTTCATCAAATTGCCCAACAAGATTCAAGAATTCTTTTTTTTTTTACAATGGTCCACATACTGTATTTGGAAGATATGCCTATTAAGTAGTTTTCATTTAAAACAATTAATTTGGAATCATTTTTAATCTACCAGAGTTACTTTTGTAGTTTTTTGTTGTTATATGCATTGTTTGAGAAGTTGTCAGTTTACAGAAAAATCATGCAGAAAATACAGAGTTCCCATATGCCATCCTTTGCACAGGCAATTTTCCCTATAATTGACACTTTGCATTGATGCGGTAACTTTGTTATAATTGATGAAATAGTATTATTACAATTATACTATTAACTATAGTCCATGGTTTACATTAGGGTACACTTATTGTGTTTTACAATTCTACGGTGTTTTCAAAGTAAATTTTGCATTCTAGTAAGGTATCTACACCTTAAAAATTTCCCTTTCAACTACAATCAAATGTGAAATTCAGTTTTAATTTAATTCACAGTATTGTGCTACCATCACCACCATTCATTATCACAACTTTTTTATCAAGCAGAAACTGCGCACCAATAAAACATTAACTCTTCATTTCCTTCCCCCCACCCTACCTTGGTAATTTTATTCTAGTTTCTGACTTTATGAATTTGTTTATTCTGATTATTTTATATCAGTGAGGCCATACAATATTTGTCCTTTTGTGTCTGGCTTATTTCACTCAATTTGAAGTCTTCAAGGTTCATCCATGTTGTCGTATGCATCAGAACTTCATTCCTTGTTATGGCTGAGTAATATTTTTTGCATGGCTATACCATAATTTCTTTATCCATTTATCTGTTGATAGGCACTGGGTTGCTTCCATAGTCTAGCAATTGTGAACAATGCCTCTAAGAACATCTGTATATTCAAATCCCTGCTTTCAATTCTTTTGGATATATACCTAGAAGTGGGATTGACAGGTTATGCGATAATTCTAGACATTCTGAGGAATCATTGAATTGCTTTCCATAGTGATGGCACCATTTTACATTCCGATCAGCAATGAATGGGTTTTCCTATTTCTCCACTTCCCTTCCAAAGCTTGCAATTTTCCCATTTTTTAAAATAATAGCCATTCTAGTGAGGGTGAAATGGTATCTCATTGTGGTTTTGATTTGCATTTCTCTAATGGCTATAGAGATTGGACATCTTTACGTGTTTTTGTTGCTTGTTTGTTTTTGTTTTTTGCCTTTGTATATCTTCTTTGGAGAAATATCTATTTAAGTTCTTTGCCCATTTTTATTATTGTGTTTGTTTGTTTGTTTGCCCATTTTTAAATTGGGTTGGTTGTCTCTTTTTCCCCACTGATCTGATTTTCTTTCTTGTTCATAATTTGCATATAGTCTAAGAAACCTTGTCTAACACAATGTCCTGATGATGATTCCTTACATTTTTTCTAGGAGTTTGATAATTTTGGTTCTTATATTTATCTTTTTGATACATTTTGTGCAAATTTTTGAATATGATGTTAAGATACGGGCCACCTTCACTCTTTTGTATATGGAAATTACTCCTTTTTAAAAAGCCAAGAGCACCAGCAGACTACTGAGGTCATTTTCCAACATTATGAACCTTTCCAATACTGCCAAATAAGTCATAAATGAGTTTGTTACAATAAGAGCAATTCCCACCTCAGTTTCATCTGAATGTCATACTGATTTCAAAATTTTCTTTACAAATTGTACATAGCTTATATCTTTGTATACACATTATTTTTTGTTGCTTTTTGCAGGAAATCCCTACTCCTAATTTTATCAGAACCTCACAAGTATTCACCTGGGTCTTTCAATTATATCTAAGCTATGTACAGTTATGGACAGGAGTAGGGGATCTAATCTTCAGCACATAATTTAACAGTTTATAAACTGTTTATAATAAAATAATTGTGATTATTCAATGTGCCTCCTCTGGCTTGCATTAGGTATGTAATGCCTAAATTCTAATAGCTTTCTTTGCACACTTTAAATTTTATCTCGACCTTTCAATTGCCAAAGTGCTTCTGATATTTACTAGAAGAAATTTGAGAGCATAGATTGTATTTTAATCACTTGCACTAAAGAGGTAAAGATTGTCAGAGAAAGCTTTTCCAGACAGATGAAATATTATAGTAAAGTATTTGACAATTTGAGGACCCAAAAATCTGGTGATTCAAAAGCAAAGTAATGAGTAAGCCAGAAAGAGATATATTTGAAAAGTTTAAGTATCTTATAGTGTGTGCTCAGCAGTATGAGTTTTATTCTAATCCCAATAGTATACTACTAAACACATTTAATCAGGAATATGCGATTTGAAATGTACATATTTAAGAGGACATTTATAATCTGCATAAATAAGAAAGTGGGTATGTGAAAAAACAGATGCAGATCTTCACTTAGGTTATCTCCACAAAAGTTCAGTGGAGAGATGCTGTAGCCTGAATTAACACACTGTAAGTCTAGATGAACAGAAATTAGGGAAACATATTTCATAGATTTAACTAAAATAATGAGTATAAACGCAATAAAAGGCAGACTTAAGTTGACCATTGTTTCTATTTTAATGATTTAGGTAAAGTATTGGTGATTTTACAAAAACAGATACTAAGATAGTACAGATTTGCAGAATTGAGAAAGCCCCTAATTTGTTTAAAAGGTAACTTCAAGAAAAAGAGGTGGCATCAGAAGACACACATCTGACTTGTGACAGGCAAGTCAACCTTGCCTAACACAACAGACATTGTGTTAGGCAAGATTTCTTAGACTATACACAAAGTCAATTAGGGGTTATTTAACAAGAAACACAACTGCCAATGGGACTGAAGTTACATTTCCTGTGGTCAGTGTATTTTCCCGATAAAGAGACCATGAAATGAGAAAGCAAATTATAATTTGAGATTTTGTGCAAAACAGAATTGGGAGCTAAATGAAATATAATCAGAACAAGTAATGATATCACTGCCTCCCATCCGCCGTAGATCTAGTACTTGAGTAAACCTAAGGGGAGAAGGTGGGATAATAGAAAAACATGAAGTGAAGATGGCAGTTATTAGATGTTTTTAAATTATTTTTAAAGAAAAATCATTTAAATAGCATTTTAGATGTTTAATCCCCATCACCAAGTGAGCATAATTCTACCTATCAGTCTTCCATCATCTTTTGAAGCAAAAGATAAAACAGAAATTATTGCCTATGACTCTGAGTAATCATAACAAACATGAGACCCTACTTTATATTTCTTCAAACCTGAAAGATAAGTGAGGGTTCTTTTCCAGATTTATATTTTAATTCTACTTCCTCTAAAGTATGGGAATAATGAAGATTTGTCTTTTTGGGTAGAAACTGATTGGATGAGAATAAAGAAGATGTGAATTTCAGGACCTAATGATCACATGGTTTCTTTTTGATAACAAAGCTGCTTTTTTTTTTTTTCTCAGACAGAGTATAATCTGTTGTAAACAGAAACCTAAAAGTCTATATGAACAATTAGAACAAGAAGAAACATAAGCGAAAAATAATAATTACATTGACACCAGTGCCAATGGAAAGTACTTCGATTTTTAAAGCAAAAATAATATAAGCGCAGCACCTCATGAGGAGCTGTAGGTGACAGGAGGAACGTGAGATGGCTGATTCTAACCTGAGGGAAAGAAATCATGACAGCATGGTGAAAATCCTGTCAATCCGGGAATAAGGATATGGGAATGCTGTTTGAAGAGACGGAAAAAATCTCAGTTACTGGCATTCAAGCAAAGCTCCGTCATAACACTTGCTAGAAGCAGGCTTAGGAATGGATGCTGCTAAAAGACTAAATTTCATGATAGCACCTTAAAATATCAAAATGCCCAGGTTTCAACAAATGATTACAAAGAGGAAGCAATGCACCAGGCAAAGGAGAAAGTTAAAATATTGGGAACCATCAATGAGAGAATGAGACCTGGAATATACCAAAGATTTTTTTAAATGGTTATAAATATGTTCAAAGAGTTAATGGAAAATATGGACCCGTGTGATGGTTTGAAGCTATTATATACCCCAGAAAATTCATGTCCATTAATCCTCGTTCAGTAATGTTGGGTGGGATCTCTTTGATTGTTTCCATGGAGATGTGACCTGCTCAGTTGTGGGTGGTATTTTTGATTAGGTAGTTTCCATGGAGATGTGTCTTCACTCATTCAAGGTAGTTTGCTTACTGGAGCCCTTTAAGAGGGAACCATTTGGGAAAATTTTAGTGTCAACAGAGCCCACACAGCCAGAGACCTCTGTAGATACAGAAAGAAAATACCCCTGGGGAAGCCTTATGAAATGAGAACAAAAAGCTAACAGATGTCACCATGTGTCTTTCCAGTTAACAGAGGTGTTGTGGACCAATCAGCCTATCTGGAATCAAGGTCTCTTTCCTTGGATGCCTTAATTTGGACATTTTCAAAGCTGTAGAACTTTTAATTTGCAACTTAATAAATTCCCTTTTTAAAAGTCACTCTGTTTCTTGTACATTGCCTTCCGGTAGCTTTCAAACTAAAACAACAAGGAACTAATGGAAATCAGTAAAACTGTAGATGAACAGAAAAAGAGAGTATCAATAGTGTTGAAAATTATGGAAAAGAACAAAATAGAGCTAAAGACAACATTAACAGAAATTTAAAATTCCCTAAAGAGGTTCAACAGCAAATTGGAGCTGTCAGAAGGAAGAAACAATCCACTTAAAGAAACAACAATTGAAATCATTCAGTCTGAGGAGCAGAAAGAGAAAAGAATGAAGAAAAGTAAACAGAGCCTGAGGAATTTGTGGGGTACCAAAAGGCATACCTGTATATACTTCCTGGAAGTCCCAGTAGGAGAAGAAAGAGAAGAGGGGGCAGAGAGCATATTCAATGCCAGAAAACATTTCACATTTAATGAAAGACACATCCAAGATGTTAGATGAACTCCAAACAGGATAAACTGAAATAGACCCATACTACACCATGTTATAATCAAACTGTCAAGTGCCAAAGATGAACAGATCATTCTGAAAGCATAAAATTTCCATCCAAGAAGCCAATATCCAACAAACTTGTATTTCAAAACTGAAGGAGGGATTAAGAAATTCTCAGATAAACAAAAGCTGAAGGACTTCATCACCACTAAACTAGCCCTACAAGCAGTGCTAAAAGGGAGCTCTTCAGGGTAAAGGGAAAGGGCACTGGACAATAGATTAATGCTGTATGAAGAGATTCGCTGTAACATGGAAGAACCTTGAAAACATTATGCACAATGAAGTAATCAGACTTTGTTGTAAATAACTAGAAATGGAAAATTCTCAGAGATAGAAAACTGATGAGAGGTTAGCATGAATATGTGGAGGAACAGGGAAGGGATAGTATTTGTAAAAATTTTAATATAAATAAAGAAAAACAACATAAGGAAGCTACTGTAAGGATCCATTTACACTTATCCCTCCTTTGGTCATTACCTGATTTGTTCTTTTTTGTTTGTTTGTTTATTTAACTTCTGTGAAAGATCATATTAATAGTTTTAGATAAAGAAAAAGCAAAATAGCTTACTTAAACTAAAAGTTGGACCCACATTTATCTTGTAAATTCATACCGTTTTTCATTACTTGCTAATTATCTCATGCGCATTAGTCATCCCTCTCTAATTAGATTGCGACATTATTAAGTAAAGGAGCTAAATCTAATACTTCTTTTTTAATCTTTCCAGTAGCTAACATGTGTAGAACTCATGGTAACAACTAGTTAATAGATTGGTCAAATTATATTTATGGATGTGTCTCAAGGTAATAGAATATTAGTTAATAGAAGTATTTGGCATTCTATTTGTATAATATTCTGTCCCCTATGTCTTTAACAAAGGCACTTTTTGAAAATAATTGGTTTATACTTTAGCATGTAATCTCTCCTGGTTATTTTCCACTTTAAACAATCCTAATTGGGATATGAAAGTTTATTCATCACGAAGTAATTACAGGTATCAGGTAGCTGAAATTTTTTGAGGGAAGTTAGATCTTTGACTTTGTCTTTAAAAAAAAAATGTAAATAGGCATGTTCCCTTACATAAAATGCCCTTACCTACATCTAAATAAATACTCCTTCTCCACCCTGCATTTTGGGATAATTGTCTTCAGGTTCACTGATGGTGTACATTGCTAAATGTGTTGCACTCTTCCTTCCTTATTTAGTTTGTCTGTGTACAGTGGACTAAACACAAATTTTCATAGTTTCTCTTAACAAGCCTGGTACGCATGTAGGATTAATTTGCAAATAAAGACAGAAATCAGAGTTCAAACACTTTTACAAAGGATATGAAAAGAGTTGGTGGGGAGCTGCCATCCTCTAGGTTGGCAAGTGCAGAATAACTGCTGTTAAAGAAGCCAGAACACTTATCTTAACTCTTTTCCATAAATGACTCATGATTGCTCACTCATGGGGAAAAAAGAAATTTGCTTTTAGGAGCTGCTGCTCCTCCTGCTGTTGCAGGCTTGGAATGTCAGCCTTTGAAAAATCCAAGTATAACATATACGTATACATATGCATATACACATGCATGTGCATGTACATGTATGCATGTGTGTTTATGCATATGTACATGCATAGGTGCATGTGTATATGTGTTTGCATGTGTGTATTTGCATATGCATGTATTGATTTGCAGGTTTTAAATGTACATTATTTCTTAAATAATGCCATATTTTAATGGGTTTGAAGTGCTGTTACTTGGCATCAATTATGAGATGATTTTGAAACAATTCAGCATTACACCAGCTGGGATGACAGCTGATATTCCTGTGCCTTTAGAGTGACTCTACCAACGGATGACTTATTTCATTCTTTTCCAATTTGTGTTGCCATATATGTCCATATAGCAATGTAGAAAGTGGCTCTACTAGCTCACAGTATAGCAGTACCATATTTGTCATGGAGATTGGATGCACATTTCTGTTGGCTCTGCCTTACCATTTTTCGTGAATTCTTCAAATTCTGAGATGACTTAGAGTGTTTTTGGTCATGTGTAACCATGAAACTATAGATAGCGTTGCAACTGCAGCTGCTGGCTTGGTACAATTTTTCATCTGATACTATTGTAAAGAACTCTGAAAGACAAAAATTCACATATTTATTTGTAAAGTTTCTTTATTACTTCTCTAAACCATTTTCAAAGATATTCCGGTAATCCTTGTTTTTCCATACCCACTGTACTAGATTTCTATCACTGCTATAAAAAAAATCAATGCAATTTTAGCAATTTAAAACACTTTTTATGTTCCCTCAGTTTCTTGCATCAAAAATCTGGTGTCATCCAGCTTGAACTCTTCTCTGGAGACACAGGGAGTGAATCAACTTCCAGTCTTATTCAGGTTGTTGGCAGAATTCAGTTTCACGTACTTATAGGACCAAATTTCACTTTTCATTGATGGCCTTTGGAAATGGGTCATCTTTGCTTTCAGAAGTAGTGTGTGTCCCTGATTAGTCTGTTTTTGAAGCAAGTAATGGCTAATCAATTCCCTCTCATGACTCACATCTCTCTGACGCTTCTGCTTTCCTCTCCCACTTCTATATATTTCTGTGTTTTGGGGGCCGTCCACCCAGATAATCCAGATTAGTCTTTCTCTTTCAATGTCATGTAATTATGACCTTAATTCTGTCTTTCCAATGATAGTGGTCCCTTTGCCACTGTACCTAGATTAGGTGTTTGAATACCAAAGGTAAGGAATCTTGGTATAGGCTTGGAATTATGCCTATAAGATGCATGCAAATCCCACATTTAAAGGCTAAAAGCTCTCAGCTGCCTTCTTATACCTTCTTACTTTACAGCTGAACAAGGTTAATCAACTTTAATCTGCTTCATATTCTTAACAAAATAAGGATTATCAATTTAGGACTAAATAAGAATTAACACACTAGATAACAAAAACGTTTTCTCTCCTGAAAGATTGCCAGTATATATGGTAGAAATTAGAAAGCCCATACATACGTGCTGAAGCCAGCTAGCACTGGGAGGGAAAAGCCAAAGATGTACATCTCTTCCAACATCTTCAACCCATGACATCATGTTTGTAGCTGGAAATCAGTTATGACAGAATATATAACATCCGAACTGGTCAAATTAAAAAGAGTGTGACACCTGTTCTTATGGGGAGTTGGTTTAATAACAGATCACTGCAAATTGCAATATATTATGGAATGGGTCATGATGAAGGTCTGTAGAGTGTAAAGTAAGCAGCTCACTCAGGCAGGTAAAGTGGGGTGGTCAGAGACTATTCTACTTAATGACGTTTCAAGTATGTCTGCTCCTTGTTTGGGCTTTTAATGTTCTACTTGTAGAAAATATCAGACAAACCAGCAGAAAATCTCAAATCCTTAGCTTATGGGCACAATTTTGGCTAATGACCCAAAGTTAATGTCCTTATGTTTCAGTCCAGAAATTTATAAAATTGACTCATAGGGTACTATGAGTTTAAAATTTTTTAGTAAGCACTTCCAAATGACATGCAACATGTTAGAATCTGTGGATTCTATATAATGGGGATTATATACTGAAGATGAAATATTTTTATTAATCCAAAAGTATTTAATGCTCATTATATAGAATGTGGAACTTAACACAATAGTTAGTGATAATGGTTAGACTTCATGTATTTGGACCTTTAAGAATGTAAAGAAGTTTAAAGAAAGTTTCTTGTGAAAGCCACATATACATAAATGCAGAAAGTTATATATATGCATGTATTTTAAGCTCACATGAATCCCATTTGTATATGTGGACCACATATTATTATTATATTATTATTATTTTGAAGTTTTCCAGTGAAGAAGTAGAAAATGAAAACTCTTTATTTTCAGTGGTAAAGTAGTCAGAAATAATCAGGAATTATTTTACTTTGTTAACACTGAAGATATAGGTGGCTTTTATAAAGGGTATTAAGTTACAAGTTTATAGTTCTAAGGCCAAAAAATAAATGACCAGCTAAGGCATCCATAGAAAGACTTTGACTCAAGTAAGGCCAGTCAGAGAAAGCAGGTGGCTAGCGTCTGCTGGACCTTTGGCTTCCAGTTCAAACCATTTTCCTGGGGCATTACTTCCTACATCTCCAAAGTTCTCTGTCTAGTTGGCTTTGAAGTTTTTACCAAAATGACTCCTTCTTAAAGGACTCCAGTAAGCAGATTAGGACACACCTTGAATGCAGGAGATACATTTCCATGGAAACTGCCTAATCAAAAGGTCCCACCCACAATTTGGTGGGTCACATCTCCACGGAAACAACTTAATCAAAAGGTCCCACACAAGGGAATGTCAAATGGTGCAACCACTGTGGAAAGCAGTTTGGCAGTTCCTCAAAAAGCTGAATATAGAATTGCCATATGACCCAGCAATACCATTGCTAGGTATCTACTCAGAGGACATAAGGGCAAAGACACAAACAGACATTTGCACACCAATGTTTATAGCAGCATTATTTACAACTGCAAGGAGATGGAAACAGCCAAAATGTCCATCAACAGACGAGTGGCTAAACAAACTGTGGTATATACATACGATGGACTATTACGCAGCTTTAAGATAGAATAAACTTATGAAGTATGTAACAACATGGATGGACCTTGAGAACATTATGCTAAGTGAAACTAGCCAAAAACTAAAGGACAAATACTGTATGGTCTCACTGATATGAACTGACATTAGTGAATAAACTTGGAATATTTTGTTCATAACAGAGACCATCAGGAGACAGAAATAGGGTAAGATATCGGGTAATTGGAGCTGAAGGGATACAGACTGTGCAACAGGACTGGATACAAAAACTCAGAAATGGACAGCACAATACTACCTAACTGTAATACAATTATGTTAAAACACTGAATGAAGCTGCATGTGAGAATGATAGAGGGTGGAGGGCTGGGGACATAAATGAAATCAGAAAGAAAGATAGATGTTAAAGATCGAGATGGTATAATCTAGGAATGCCTAGAGTGTATAATAATAATGAAATGTACAATGTGCAAATTTTAAAAATCTTTTTGCATGAGAAGAACAAAGGAATTTCATTATTGCAGGGTGCTGAAAATAGATGGTAATTAATATTTTAAAATGTCACCTTATGTGTGAGATTAAAGCAAAAAATGTTTATTTGTTATAAAATTTATACTTTGACTACTGCATTTCCTAATATAATGAGTAGTCTCACTACCCTCCCCTTCTTTACGTGTGACATGATTCCCAGGGGTGTGGACCTTCCTGGCAACGTGGGACAGAAATCCTAGAATGAGCTGAGACTCAGCATCAAGGGATTGAGAAAACCTTCTCGACCAAAAGGGGGAAGAGTGAAATGAGACCAAGTGTCAATGGCGGAGAGATTCCAAACAGAGTGGAGAGGTTATCCTGGAGGTTATTCTTATGCATTAAGTAGATACCATCTTGTTATTCAAGATGTAATGGAGAGGCTGGAGGGAACTGTCTGAGAATGTAGAGCTGTGTTCCAGTAGCCATGTTTCTTGAGAATGATTGAATAATGATACAGCTGCCACAGTGTTACTGTGCAACTGTGAAAACCTTGTGTCTGATGCTCCTTTTATCTACCTTGTCAACAGACAAGTAGAACATATGGAATAAAAATAAATAATAGGGGGAACAAATACTAAAATAAATTTAGTTTGAAATGCTAGTGATCAATGAAAGCGAGGGGTAAGGGGTATGGTAGGTATAATCTTGTTTTTTTTTTTTCTTTTCCTGTGTTCATTTTATTTCTTTTTCTATTGTCTTTTTATTTTTTTCTGAATTAATACAAATGTTGTAAAAAATGATGAATATGCAACTAAGTGATGATATTGTGAATTACTGATTATGTATGTTGATGTTTTATTTGGTTTCTTAATTTTTTGATTGATAAATGATTTTAAAAAAAAAGTTCCCACACAAAAATAAGTCTGTCTCACAGACTGGACAAGGAAAAAGAACATGGCTTTTGTGGGGTACACAACAGAGTTAAGCCCCATTAAAAAAACATGTTCTTTCCATATATACAATGCATTAATTCTATCACAATATCACAAAAGCCTTAAACCATTTAGTGACAACACAAATATAATATAAATTCAGAAACAGCCCAAAACCTCATCCAGGTCAGTTACAGGCTTAATCTTTCCCAAGGCAAAATTCTCCTCTAGCTCTGGACCTGTAAAACTCAAAATAAGTTATCTACTGTCAACTTACAAAACAGGGATAGTCATAGATAAATGTTCCCATTTTCATAAGGAAAAATCTGAAGGACTACAAGGGTCACTGGACCCAAACAGACCCTAAAACCAGCAGGGCAAACTCCAGTAGATTTCAAAGTCTGAGTTTCACTTATCCTTGGGGCTTTCAAAAGTGGGATTCTCATCCTTTTCAAGCACTGAGGCAGCACTCAGGCTTTCTGGTATCTCTGGGGAACATGCTCAACACCATTAGAACAATGGATTGGTAGCAAGTCTCTCCCCAAATCCCAAGGAATGTGCTCCACACTCTCTAAGGCCTGGGGCATCAAAACACTTCCTGAACATTGAGGTGAAAGGCTCACCCTCTCCAAGTGCATAGGTGGGTCCACTCTTCTAGCCCAAGTTTTTTCTGGCTTCAGACCTTAGTTCCCATGTTTCTGCCTTTGAAGTTATTTTTCCTTCAATTTGTTTCTTTCTGTCACTTTTAGTCTAGACTGACAGTGATTCCATTTATACAGATCCCACAATATGTTTGTGGTCTATAGAACAAACATTAATAAAAATAGACAAATAAATCAATGGAAAAAAAACCAGGTGGTCCAGAAAATGACGATATTTATATGATCAAGTGATTTTCAAAAAAGAAAAGGAAAATTTTTAAACAAATGGTCCTGAATTAACTGGATACCCAGTTTATAGTTTCAGATAGGCAGATTTAAACCTTATACTTTTATGTGCCTTTAATGAGGAAGTTTCTCAAAAGCATTCCCCAACAAAATAGGGGAGTAAGCAAAAAAGAAGTCATGGAATCTATAAATAAATTTGCAAACAAAAGAGGGACAATGGGAGTGTCCAATGGTGTTAAATGTGTCAAAGTTATAGAAACAGTACCCTGATTTGATTAAGGTGATGGAAGTCTGCCTCCTGGAAAAAAATTTTAAAAATATATACATAAATTTGATAATTTAGAATACAGGGTTAAATGGAGGAATACAATCTACTGATGGGGTGGAAAGATGAAACATAGATTTGAACCCAATAATACAAATGAAAATGTGAGGTGAATATCAACTCTAGGGAAAAATAAAAGGGAAATCTTGAATAAAGGAAATAAATTACGGCTGCTTCACTTGGCTCAGCAATAAATACACATTTTCTTGTTGATTAAAAGTCAATTTATATCTATGTCTACATTGATGATATATTAGAAAATGAGTTCTGAGTGCTGAGCAATTGCAGTCCTAGCAAAAGGATGTCACCTCTATTCTTCCATCCACTAGTTTCTATATCATTTACTCTTCTTTATTCCTTCATTGCACCTCTGACTCCATGATCCCACATTATATATTGCATTTGTGTCATGACTGATCACCAATCTCAAACAGATAATCCATTGAACTACCTAGCAATCCCAGAGCGTTTCTCTGATCCATCCACTCACCAGTCTCCACAATGAAAATATTGTGGTTTTTACTTTCCTAAAAATACCATCAGTACTCTTCCTTTCCTCTACCATCATCAAACATATATTATCAAAATATATTTTACAGAGAAATTTGCTAATATCATAACTTAATGGTTTCATATTCTAAGTATTAAACATAAAAAATCCTCATTTTTAGAACTACCCTCACATTTGCTGCAACAGAGTAAAGTCTCCTCTATGCCTTAAACTCATTATTTTATCTGTGCAATGAAGTCTGAGTTATCCTAAATGTTAGGAAATTTACATTATATAATATACCTTTTCCCCTTTGTACCAATACAACATTTCTTACTCAACTCAATAATTTCTCTCAAATCTATATTCAAGCTTCAGCCAATGAAAGAAAGCAATTGCTAGTTTCAGTTACCTCATTGTATCTCTCCATCTGTTTAATCATGAAAGTTCTTGAAGGAGCTGCTCAAGCCCACTTTGTCCATTTTTTTCATTCTCATGCATTACACTCCCATGTGGTTTTGACTTCTTCACTCTGCTGAAATAATTCTCTCTAAGGTTACTTGATCAAATCATATCTTACATCATAATCAACAACTGTACAAATATACAGAAACAAATATACAGAAAGTTCCTGAAGTGGGTATTTGAGGGAGATTTTAGAACTCAGATTCGTTGGTATCTTGTGAAAGGCTAAGAGTTTTGAATGAGTGAACGCAAATGTCAAAGTAGATTTCTCGGTTGTTCTTTCTGATAACAGGAAAAATGTCAGTGCAACTCACTGAAGAAGAAAATAACAGAAATTGATGAGATTTGTGGGAGGATCATAAGTTTAACTTTAGACCTGTGAGTTAAAGATGTTTTGGTATAAACACAGAGGTAAACTCCAGAAGTATATGGGACTGAAGTTCTTTAGGGATGTGGCTTTAAGAATCATATTGGACATTCATTTGTATATAGGTGATTGCTGAATCTGTGGATATAGAGGATTTCCTTTGGGAGAGAAAATAACTTAAGTAGACAGTAGGATCTATGGCCCAGTATTGAGTGACTTCAGTGGAGAAAGAGAAAGAGTATGATAAGAAGTAATAATAATAAAAAAAAATAATAGGTTTAAGTTATAAAAACCAAGGAAAGAAAGTATGGAAAGGAGGTGGGTGTAGTTAACAGTGTTACATGCTGATGACAGGCCCAGGAAAATAACTGAAAATAACTGTATATTTGGCAACAGGACACATCACACACAAAAAAATTATCTTAACCTGTATCTCTTCAGCACTCACCACAATTACAATGTTATATTATCTGGGTAGATTTTGGGTTAATGGCAGTCTTCCAAGTTGACTCTAAGCTCAGTGAATCTAACTTTACTCATTGCCTTATATGCCATACCACGAAAATTGCATAAGAAATAGTATAATGTGAATATATGAATAAGAAAATTATAACAGTCACCTGACTTATCAATTGAACAAGCAAATCAATAAATTAACTAGTCAATTTACTGGCCCCATTTTCTGCAATATGGCTATGACAACTTCACTCTGCTGAAATGCTGTGGTTTTGATAAGCCATAACTTCTAAGAACATTATATCACTACATCTTTACAAAAAAAGCAGTCTTCATTTAGTGGACTTAGCAGCATTTGACAGATAACTGGCCCCTCCTTTGTGAAATCACTTCTCCCATTGACTTTAGTTATTTATAAACAATCATTTTGAAAGAGTAGATCAACTATAAGTTAGAGGCCTTCAATTTATCAAGTGCATTTTAAGAATATACAGTACTTTCTTAAGAAAAGTACTATTTCTTAAGAAAATTCTATTAATTAATTAAGAAAGTTCTATTAATTTCTTAAGAAATTTCTATTAATTTTGTAAATAACATGGGGGATATAAGAAATAGAGAATAAACATAGTGACTGATAGTATATTATTACTGGTTGTTTTAGTTTCCTAATGCTGATGGAATGCAATATACCAGAAAAGGGTTGGTTTCCATAAAGATAATTTATTATTCTTAGGGCCATAATTGCCTAATTAAGGCATCCAGAGAAAGCTATCTAACCCAAGAAAAGTTAATGGTGTCTGGAACACCTGTGTCAGCTGGGAAGGCATGTGGCTGGCAACTGCTTGTCCTGTAGCTTCTGGTTTCAGTTTCCCCAGGGGTGTTTCTTTTCCCTCCATCTCCAAACCTCTCTGTGCGAGTTGTCTCTAAGCTTTATCCAAAATGATTTCCTCTTAAAGGACTCCATCAAGTGGATTAAAATCTACCTTTAATGGGCAGAGAGGTCTCTCCATGGAAGCTTCTTAAACAAAATTCCCCACCCACAATTGGGTGGGTCACAACTCCATGAAAACAACCTTATCAAAATTCCCCACCCTGAACAGTAGGCTTGCCCTCACAAGATTGGATTAGGAAAAAGAATATGGATCTTCCAGGGCACATAACAGTTTCAAACCAGCACACTAGTACAATATATTTCAAAAATTCAGTGGATGTGCAATTAAATTGTTTGACAGAATTTGTCTTTCCATTGACAGTCTTTCCAGACCAAAATTGAATATTGATATTGTACATCTGAGCTAAGTCCTTTATAAGGCTCAATTGCATGTGTCTGGATATGAAAATAAATAATAGAATGAAGTGATTTCAGTTCAATAGTCTATTAATTCACTTCAGTTTAGAAATAAACTAACCTGCATGCTATTTAGTTTCAAATATAATATAACATATGTGAACAAATTTGGTAGGATTAATATCATAATCTATATATATTCTCTGTTTTAAAATTTTCAATTTGAGACCCATGAACTCAAAAAATGTGTGCAAACACAAAATCACCGTAATAAATTAAGCTAGAAATGCAATGGCCAGTGATATTTTTCAATAACCTATTTAGCAAAACTTTTGAGCCATGCTGTGTACAAAATCTCTTGTTAGGGCTGATTAGGTTGCAGATTATAAAAGACTCTTATAGTGCCAATAAATCAGAGCCACCTCTCTCAGAAGAAAGTGACTAACAGTATTTTGTTGCTGAGTCAAACAGAATAAATGGCTAAGAACTTGGCCAGAAGGTGGAGATTTTAATTACTATTGAGGTGTTCAGGTTAATGTAAATCAGATTTGCTTTTTCTAGCTAAAGAATCTGGATTGACAGTGGCATTAACATTTTCATTAAATCTTGAATAAACACTAATTTGCCAGCTCTTACAAGAACCTGATGAGAAAAAAAAAGAAAGAAAGAAAAAAAAAAAGAACAGGACACTAAGGTACTCTTTCTTAATCACCAAGATTTTTCTTTGTATTAACTTAATAAGATACGTACCTGTTCACAACAGATATTTAAATGCTGATAATTAAAAGAAATACTTTTTAAAACTGCTTGTTGGAGTTAAGTGATTATTCCCGGCTTTTCTTTTCTTTTCGCTTAGGTTTGTTTCCCTTTTTAATGACTGAAAACAAGTTTCTTGACAGTTTTCTTAAATAAGGTCAAACCTGCTCTGAAACTAAAATGTACATGATTCATGTCTCTCACATTTGCAAAATATGCTCACCCCTTCCGATCCCAGGATTGCCATCCCATCACAGCATTATAATTATATGCATGTGTAATTTAAAACTCTTTAAAATATATTGTTTTGAAAAGAAATAAAACAAAATAGAGTTATTATAGTTAAGAGATTAAAATGGAATTAGGAGACCATTCAGGAGGCTGCTTTTATACAGGTCTCAGCCAGAGATGATAAGATGTCAAAGTATGTATCGCCACAAACAGTAATGTTCCTCAACACACTAGGGAAAACTGGACACCATAAACAAGCCACCAGATAAAGAAATCAATAGACTAATCTGGAAGGACATTTGGAACCCACTGTATATCTACCAATCACAATGCATGTAAACTTCTCTCTAAAAACCCTTGCCTGGAAGTGCCAAGATGGGACACAATTTGGGTTGCTGCCTGAATCTGTGCACCCTGAATCACCATGCTAAGACCCCAAATAAATACCCTTGTGCCCTTGCATCAAAGCCTTTTCTTTTCTTCTGTGTCAACACAGTTTATGAGTTTGGAAGAAAGAAGAGATCTTTTCTTTTGTTTTTCGTAACATTTAGAATTTCTCTTTCACATTCTAGAGATATGTACTCAGATATTTCAATGTAATTTCATAAATTGTCAAAGTATACAAACCTATCCTTTAAAATGATTCCTTCTAGACTTAGTGCCAAATGGTTTAAGACCATGGGCTCAGAATCAGAGCTACTGGGTCTAATTATTCTCTAATAAATCCTGTGGGAATTAAAAGAGAAGATATATGCAAATACTAAAAACAGTGTCTTATGCTTATTAGCTGTTCAATAACTGTGAACTGTTGTATCCATTCTTCTACTCTAATGTTCAGGTTGTTTTAACTATGCCCCCATAAATGTAATTACCTTTTGCATGCTAACTCAAATTATTGGAAGTAGATGCATTTTAATAGGGTTTAGGGGATCTTAATATTTGAATATGAATTTAAAGATTAGTATTAAAATCCTCCCTGATGACTTTGGTAATTTCTAGAGTTACTGGAAGTATGTTCCTTCCTCTTCAAAATTAGTTATGAATTCTAAGATCACTAAAGCATTGTTTTTTGTTTATCCTAAACACACCCTTTTGGAAAATATAGAATTTCAGACTCTTACATATTTCGCTAAAGAATCCTTCAGCACAATCTTCCCTGAGGGAAAGAGAAGCCCAGAGCAGAGTAGTCACCTCAAGAGAGGAGCTAGGATTCCAGCTAATTTTCTACAAAGGGCAAGGTACATTGAAGTCGTTTTTTATTTCAAAACTTTTATTTGCCATAATAGTTATTTTGTTTCTGATTGCAGAGTACTCTGTAGAGATCTCAGGTTTGCACCTGACTTGAAACTGATATTTGAAAGAAAGACGTGTTCCAATTCATAAAACACTTGAATATATAAAACAAAATATAAACCTTTACTTATAAAGATTGTGCTATTTCCTTGCAAATAACATGGCATGTGCTTTCTGAGTGAGATGAGGAGGCAGGTCTTTCTAAATTATGTTTGAAAAGGATGACACTAATTTCTGGGTTGAGAATAGATGGGGGAAACTTTAAAGTAGGGAAACAAAGAAGCTGCTAAAAATACGCAGGTGAAAAATAGTGGTGGTTCATGAAGACTATATTGTGCATCTACTTTGTTCATAGCTATGATTGAATTTCTTGTAATCAACAGGAATTGGGGCCAAAGAAACAGACAAATTGAGGAACATTCAAATATTTTGATCTAAGCCACTAGGAAGGATGACGATCTTTTTAAAGTTATGTTTGTTTGTTTGTTATAAGATATAGAAGACTAAAATAAAAGCATATTTGAGATAGTGATTGTACTATATAAGAAGGTCAACAGTTCAGATTGGAGCATTTAATCTGAGCTGTCTATTGGACAAGGAATTAAAAATTTTAAAGAGTTGGTTAAATATGTGTTAAAGAGTGGGTACATTGTCTCTGAAATAAAGTGGATGCTTTAACAGTGTATAATAAAATGCTTCAGGGAGATCAATCAGTTTGCAAATTAAAAGTTTTAATTTTCCCTTTAGCAAAGGGAAAATTATTTGTGATATTGGAAAAGATAGCTAGCTGAAAAAGGAACAAAAGAAATCAGATATCCAGAACAAAATGGATATCCTTACATGTAAAACAAAATAATACTCTGATTATGAAAACCTTGTGGAGAAAAGAAAAATAATAATAGTAACTTTCTCACAAGTCTATGTAAGAATTGAATTAGATGATCTCCTTAAACTGTTAAGCACAATACCATGTGCATAGTAAAAACATTTAAAAAAAATATGTTCAAATACTTTTATACTTTTTATTTTAAAAAGATTTCTACAGATAAAAAATTAAAGAAGAAGCAGTAAGAAAAGACTGTACTACAATATCTGGAATATATATATATATATATATATATATATATATATATATATATATACATAGAGAGAGAGAATATTTTATTACTGAAATTGAAAAGTAGTCTGAAATGGAATTTTTATTGCTAAGAAAAATAGCTTGACTCAAATAGCAAAGGTTACAGACTATTTTCTTTCTTCATAATTTCATCAACTTTGTGTAGCTATAATTTTATATTTGGAGGATGACAGAATTGGAGAGAAAGAAATTGGAAAGTTTTGTCATTTATGTGTAGCTACTGTAAACCCATCTACCTGAATTAGGATTGACTCTGAGGGTTGTCAAAGTTTGAGGACTGGCAGGGACCATATAGCAAATGGCTGTTTTTTATTCCCATTACTGTAAATCCCTAAGGGCTAAAACAGAAAGCAGAGAGTGACAGTGAGGCGTTCAGTTTGCCCTAAAACACTGTGTTAATGTTTCTACATTTCTCTGGGTTGCAAAGTTATTATTTTCCCAGGAAGTTTTATCTGACTCTCATCTGTACAAATCCATGAATGAAATTAAAAAGAAGAGAAACCCCTGAAGTAACATTTTTCACGTTTTCAGCATCTTTGAAAATGAACAGTTCTTGATACAAAGGCTTTAATTGTCAGAATTGGCTGCACCTTGGCAATGGTATGACTTTTTGTATCCATGAGACAAACATGTTTCTCAATATAATCTCAAGCATGAAATGCATGTCATTAGAGAGTAATTGAAAATACCTAGTTTCAAGACCTCCTGCTGTTGGATGATAAATATGAGATAAGCATTTTGAACTAGACTCTTTGTGATTTCTGACTGTGGCACTCTTAGTAAATTAGAACTTTTCTGAGGCAAAAATTGATAAGCAAAAGAAAAGAGGCATAATCAGAATTTTCAATGAATCATAACGCAGCCATTGCATTTATATTAGACAGGTCTTTTTCAGTGAATATATTCGACAATTAGTGTTGCTACTTGGTATGCTAAGTGATGAGGGCAAACTGATAAAGAAGTTGCAGTCCCTTCCCTGGAGGAGTTCAAGTATTATGGGAGAGGGACGTTTATGGAAAACACGCAAAGAACTGTACCTGGAGGCATAATACATTAATCAACGAACAGTCTCAGGAGAACAGGGAAGAATCTTAAGTCTAAATAATAATCTTAAAGCTAATTATCGCACACACATAATGGAGATTTTTAGAATCAAGATTTGTTTACTGATTGATTATACTTGGTGAGTCATATAGACTAATTCCTAACAATACCTAGTGGGAACACTTTGGCTGTGAAAAAAAATGCTTTTTTTTTTTTTCTGTTTAACTTCAACTATTTAAAATTGAAAATGGCTAAATTACAGCAACAAGTAGCTAAATATATTTTATCAGGCCATAATTTTAGAAGATATTACTTTTCAGATGTTCCATCTATCACCCAAACAAAATATCATAAGAACAGTGAAGTTTTTCTGTTTTTTTTCTTTAAATCAGTAAATAAGTATATTACACTCTATTATTTATGCCAGAAAATATTATTTTAATCCTGCTTATTGGAATAAACTCTTTCTGATTTATTTTCATTAACCTTTGAGCAGTTAAAACACGAAACCCAAACCTTAAAAATAAAAGCAAAATTATGAATGTTTATTCAGTGAAAAGGTCCCATTCCACAGTGTTTCCCCATTCACTCAGTCCACCTATTCCCCAACAAATAATCGGGTTTATTAGTTCTTTGCCTTTTGTTGCAGAGATTTTATACATAGAGAAGCAAATTCTTTATCATCTCTGTTATACAACTAGTACCATACTTTATACATATCTGCATCTTTATTCACTGTAAATATATTTTGATGATTCATTCATACAAAGAACATCCACATTTTTATGGCTGAATAAAATTCCATTGTACAGTTGTACCACAATGTATTGAGGCAATGAGAACTCATAGACATTTAAATGGTTTATGGTAATTTCTATTAAGAATTCTGCACTAATGCAAAATAACCTTCTATATATTTAATTCCTCCCTGTTGAGTATACCAAAAATACTGAAAATGCAATTATCAGATCAAAGGATTTTTACCTTATAATTTTGTTTGCTAATATCAAATTGCTCTACATTTTAAACCTAAAAAAGGAGTTCCTGATTCTCCAAGATATTGTGCTATGAAAATATTGCTTCATTGCTAAACTAGAGGCAAAATATTTTACTCTTCAGTTTAAATTTGCTTTGCTTCTATTTTGAGTGAGGCTGAGCATCTTTTTATATGCTTTCAACCCTTTGGTATTCCAGTTCTCGTGAACTTTCTGTTTAATTATTTACACATTTTATATTCATCTAATGCTCACTTTTATATGGATTTGCATGAACATTTTAAAAATGAAGTTGGCACTTTTAATGTGATATGGTTTGCAAAAGTTTCCTATTTGTTATTTGTTGTTTGTCTTTTGACTGGTGTTTTTTTTCCTCATTATTATTATTATTTATTATTATTATTGTTTTTGTAACATTGTTCCCTTTTTAAATCTTTTCTTTAAAGGCTTCTGGACTTTGTGAAATGATACACAACCGTGGCACATTTTGACTTAATGGATAACAATGTGCATGTTTTATTCAAGTAGTTTTATGTCTTCATTTCAAAATTACTTGATTCATTTGGAATTTATGCTTGTGTAAAATTAGAATTTGCTTATTCCTCTAGATGTAAACACCAGTTATTTCAATGCCATTTATTAAGCAGTTCAATTTTCCTCAATGATTTGAAATCTTCTTTCATACAATTCCTCATATTTATTTATATATTTTTCTGAACTTTCTGCATCTACCAACATGGTTATTTGGTTTTCTAAATAATATAAGAATCAGTTCAGAATTGAACCATGTTTCTATTCCCATATGTAATGTCTCTGAGTTATGGGAATTATTCCGTTTTGTGCAAAACACACAGTAGATGTTTTTTGTTAATATACCATTTAGGACTTTTGTGTTCATATCCATAAATATGATTGCTTTTTGCTTCAATCTTTGTTGAATTAATGTATCAATATTAGGCCCACTTCATAAATAATAATACTGAAGTTTTCCATCTTCATCATCAAAATTGTTTAAATAGAATTTTTTGCGTGTGAAATCAGGTATTACATATTTAAAATTATCTTCATGTTTCATTGAAAATTGATATATTAGATTATGTTCTTCTCTTCTTGCATCCTTGTCTACTGGTATTTGGTAAGCCTTTGCAAAATCACATGTTATACTTTACTTTTTCTTTTCTTCTGGTAAGATTCCATGAAAAAATATATATATATATTTTTTTGAGGGGGGACATGGGCAGGCTCCAGGAATCAAATCTGAATCATGAAAATACATTTTTAATACTAATTTTTCTCTCCTGTTTTTTTTTCCCCCTCTTCAGTCAAAAAAGCTATGTTTTGTCTTCTGTTGACATCAATTTCTTTCTAATCTAATTACAGGTTATTTCTAAATTTATGAGGACAGGGAGTCCAATGATTACTTCCTTATTCTGTGGCAACATTGCTCGTTGAGAGTCGTCTTCAATTTGAATAGCTTTTGCTGGTCTTTTCCAACATTTTTATTGAAGTATTTCTGTATACCTGCTAAGAATGCTCTCTTTCTATCATCAGCATTGTCAATACGAGTATTTCCTGACACAATTATTTGCAGCATGTTCCCTTTTGGTAGTAGTTAGGGGAGAAGATAGTTTTCATGCCAATTTTTCTGTCACAGTGTGAAAAATCTCTTCTTTTCTATTGCCATAAAGACCTATTGATTCCTCCTCACATTTCTTCCCAATAGCCAAATTCTGTATATAAGAGCCTGCTCTCTGAGTAAAAAAGTTTTTGTTTGCTTACTGTGTGTTTGTTTTTCACAGACCCTGCACTCTTTGACTGTAGTTTCCATCTGAAGGTATGACTTACCTTGTCATTATCTTTCCATGACCACGTGGATTCCATGAAAGTTCTGCTGCTGTTTTGGACTTACATGTGTCATCAATCTTCAACTTTTATTTGAAAAATAAAATGTACGTTCCTACTTCCTCTTTTTATGTTCGTTTTGGGTGATTTGCAATATGCGGATGGGCAATGTTTGAATTTTTCTTCAATGCCCCTTCCAGAAGTCTCAACAGTGAGTTTTAAATAAATGAAATTGTGGAGTATGACATTGCTATGCACATTTAGAGAAAGAGGAGGATTTACAATGTCTTGGTTTCAATTTAATGGAGGCAATCTTTTTCACTGACAGCATGACAATTAGAGAAATTAGATGAAAAGATTACCTATAGTCCTGCATCGAATAGCCACTGAGATTATTTTGCAGATTGAGTGTTTCAACTCCTATTATAGATGTATTTATGAATTAAATAAATTAGTTGTTTCTAAAATAACACTGCTTATGTGTTTTAGTGTGTAGACTGTTAGATTTATAAATACTACTTTTTCAATGACTCTTATTCTACATAAAGATATAATCTTGAAACTGAGATAAAATTGTGCAATATTTGCATGACCATGTGTCACTAGGAAGAAAATATTGCACATTTGTAGCCTCATTTTCTTACTTGTTAATCTAGAAATATGTAAAAGGCTACATGGTTTATGTTCCTAATTATATAGAGGTGTGAAACTCACATATGCATGTATTGCAGAGTTAATACACACTTGACAGATTAAACCTGTGCTTGGCATTATTTGCTATAATCAAGCCCAACTTTATAAATAAGCCTTGTTCTCAAGTGTAACAATAATAATAGTAAAAAGATGATCTCTTCTCTGACAAATGTAATAATATGCCACATTACATTTTCTACTGCTTAAAAATCAATTGATAAAATTACAATATGAAAACATATTTGGTGATACTTGAAATCTAGCCACAAATTAAGAAAAGGTATATCATCTGTTATGAGATCTAAAAAATTAACATTTTTATGTAAGAATCTGTGTTTCAAAGTTTGATATATATACATAAATATTTTTTAAGCGCATGGTCTGGGAATCAAAGAACCCGAGTCTCTTGCATGAAAGGCTCACATTCTACCACTGACTCTCCCAGGCACCCTGAAGTTTGATATATTTTTGAACCTTAATTCTAATTAGCATAAGAAATAGTTTTTCAGTATATAGGCACTCTTATTAGTAGTAATATGGGGTGTTTTAAATTCTCATTACTTTACTTATTTTTGTATTTCTCTCAAAGCCACTGGAATGATAGTTTCATGAACGTGGGTCATCATTTTCTTTTCTGTTTTCTTTTTGCTTTGTATTCCAAAGGCATATGGTAGTTACTTTAAAAATTGAAAAAATGAATATGATAGAGTAATTAAATATATGCTTTCAATTTTAGAAAAACAGAATAATTATCATTGAAGAGTCTTAATATTTAATATTAGATGTTTCAAAAGGCATAGCATTTTCACACATTTCTTTTCATACTGACCTGTATGCCTATTATAATGGAAAATGTTAGTTGGTAAATACCTGAGTCAGTTCTTGTTGGAAATATTGGTAATGGTTTTTAGCTATCTTTCTTTGTCATGGATTTGCTGATCTAGCATATTTTTTTAATGTTCTAAACAGAAGGTTGATGTGAAACAATGAGAACTGAGGGCATTCTAAAGGTAGTTATTACCTTAAATAACTAAGACTCTGTGAAGTTATCTTGACAACAGCTTTAGCTCCAAGTTACAGAGCCTAGAAAACATCCTTTCTCCTAGGGTCACTATCGTCTGCTCAGCAGGCAATCTTTGAGGCTTCTTAGCTTTTCTGACACATGGCAAAGCACATGAGGTACTTTTTCTCTCTTCCAGGTTTCACCGACTTCTAGTTTCTGGCTTCTTCCAGTTATTCTCTCTTGTCTGATTTTCATTCTGCTTACAAAGGAGTGCAGTAGTTCAGATTAAATCCTTCTTTGATTCATTTGGGCCACATTGTAACTGAAGTAATGTCCTAAAGATGTCTTATTTACCCTGGGCCCATTTCCATTTGAATGTGCACCAAGATCAAAAACATGTGCAAACTGGGTTACACAGTTCAACCCACCAAAGAACCTGCATATGAGTCTTAGATATGGGATCATGAAGAATTTTATTTCCACCTTGCCTAAACAATTGTGAGAGATCTATCTAGTAGCCTTTATACGAGCAAGTTTGCATCTTTTACGCAGTGCTGAAGGTAAAAGTGTAGGGATATATGGTTCTGAGACTGTCATATCCAATTCTTTTTCGTTGTTCATTTGAAAAGCAGATACAAGTTGCCAAGTTGATATAACTGAAAGGTGTTTCCCTGGGGATACCATGATTTCATATCTTGGATTATATATAGGGAGATGAAAGTATTTTCTCTTTGAAATGTCTTTGCGGTTTAAATTCAAGTGACATTAGCTGCAAATAGCCCGAGGTAAAGCTAGCTTTGACTATTTTGTTTTCCCTGAATGATATAGTCACTTTGGAAAAGACAACCTACATCAAGGGGAAAATGTTTAAAAATGAAATACGAAAGGAAGAATAATATTTTAAACAACACAGATTTAGTGTCTGAAATAACGATTAACCACCTGGTTGCCCTGAAATGAATATTTTATTTTGGCTTCCAAATTATATATTAACTTAAATGCATCATTATTATTATTATTATCTTATCATCATTATTATATAAACTCTAAGATTATAGAGTGTAAAGTCATCTCCTTGTATTTAAATATTTTTACAGACGAGTACTCAGAACTGGAAAACATAAGATATCCTCAGAGATATGTACTTTGTAATTCATATGAACTTAATCAATCTTAAACCAATACTTATTCCATTACCATCATTTCACAAAGTGAGGTCTTGAGAACTGGAATCACAACAATGTCCAATGCACTCTGGTACTACTGTAGTAATGGAATCTGCAGCCTTCCCTGTTGAAACACAGAACTGTTATCAGAGGCTGTGAAGAACAGAGTAGGGTTGGAGTGTTATGTGCAATCACACTTCATCATAGCCATTTGGAGATTGTCACTATCAGTTGTCACTATCAGGAAATGCGGTATGAAGTTTATGACCATCTTGTAGACCACAGGCCTGACTCTTTATCAGAAAAAATCTGTCCCGGGTATAAGATCATCACGTTCCTTTGCAAATTTAGGATTGGATACCTCAGACATAGTAATCACTCATCTTTATATTTCATTATACTTACCTCTGCAGCAACCAAATTAAATAAGCATAGTGATTATTTTCCCAAATTAGACTATTATAGAAAAAGTATTTCCCACAAAAAAAGACATGTTCAAGTCCTAACCCCTCATCATCTTATTATTTTGGATGTAACGTGCAAGTTCTTCAGCTGATGAGGTGCAAACACAGACAGACAACCGGGAACACGTGGACAGTTTTATTATATCAAAGAACCTAGAGGAAGAGAGGGGAGAGCGAAGTTGGCTGAGAGACCCTGACTTACCTGACCTGGTCTCCTATGAGTGTCCCTGGGGGGGGGGGGGGGGGAAACGCATTCTGGTCCTGGAGCCAAGTCTTTCTTGTGACCCAGAGGAAGGGCAGGATGTTCCCATGGATTCTGAGAGTGATGGTTTGAAGCTGTACGTACCCTATTAAAGATAATGTTCTTAAAACTAATTCATTCCTGAGAGTGTGGACCTGTTGTGAGTGGGAATTTAGGATTAGGTTATTTTAGTTGACGCCTGCCCCAGGTGGGCCTTAATCCTCTTACTGGAGTCCTATGTAGGAGATGAACTTCAGAAAACTACCAAGAGAAGCTGAGAAAGGACACACAGAAAATCGAGAGAAACTGTAGAAACAGAAAGGAAGCCATGAAAACAGAAGCTGGAAGCAATGAGACACAGGAGAGAAGGCAGAGACCAGCAGACTTCATCATGTACCTTGAAGGTCACTGGTAATTGGTCTTTGGAGAGAAAGCATCACCTGTTGATACCTTGATTTGGACATTTTCCTGGCTTCAGAAATGTAAACTTGCAATTTACTAAGCCCCTATTATAAAAGCCAACCCATTTCTGGTATATTGCATTTAGGCAACTTTAGCAAATTAAAACACTGGGGTTTGAAGTTTTTTAACTATGTGGTTTGAAAAGCAGAAGGGGCAAGGGTCACTGCTTGGAGAAACTGAGGGTAACTTTTATCATCCAAATCATATAGTAGTAACTGCTTTGCTAGTAAATTATGTGGCATAAAAGGGCAGAAGCAGCAGGGACTTTTATTATCCCAAACAATATAAAGATACAAGCCTCATTCATTGCCCTGTTGCCCCAGGCAGAGCTAAGTGGGGTAGCTGCTTAGAAAGGAGATTTAGGAAGAGACCAGGCAGGATGACAAGGAACCAATATAATTTATTTATGCTATTACACTGTGAATATGAATTTATTTGTAAACAGCATCTCTGAAGATGCTATTTGTTAAAATAAAGGCAGACTAGGTCAGGGTGGGCCTTAATCCAATATGAGTAATTTCATTATAAGGAGAGACAGACAGAGAGAGGGAGAGGGATGTGATGAAGGCTACCATACAACAAGGAACACTAAGGTTTTCCAGCCACCCACCATGAGACAGGAGAGACATGAAATGGATCCCACCCTTTAAGGGGAAGCATGGCCCTCTATACACCTTCATATCAGACTTCCAGCTTCTAAACCATGAGATCATAAATGTCTGTTGTTTATCCAACTAGTCAGTGGTACTTAGTTACTGCAGCTCTGGCAGATTAAATATTAATGTGTTTAATGACGGGCCCCTGACTTAGACACACGGAGCATCTCCTTCAGGATATTTGCAGATGCAAAAGTCTGTGAGGGTGAGACTGTGATGTCAGCAGGGATGCAGTCTAAGAAAAGTATTCTCCTAATGTGTCTCCAAAATGCCTCCATGGCTTTTATTGACTTTTTGATGACTTTTATTTGGCCGCTAATACTAATATTTTATATTACAAATCAATAGAAATGAATCAGTGAAAGAAGTCCACCAGTGATATCTGAAGGGCAGATAGTCAAATAAAATCACAGCAATCACCAACTTAGGCAAACTTAATTTATTTCTTGAAAGCTTCATTTATGTACATGTCATTTATCTATAAATGTTGCTATGGAATGCTGGAGCTGGAAATACTTGAGTTATTGGCCATTTTCTGCTTTGAAAAATCTTTTCCCAGAAAAATACTTACTAACTTCTTCACCTACTTTGTTTACCAAAGCATCACTTTCTAGGTGAGGTCTGCTCTGACATGTTACTTAAACTGGAACCCACTTTCCTCTCCGGCAATCCTCAGACTCCCAGTGTCCTGCATTTTAGTTTGCTAAAACTGCTGGATGTAATATCCAAGAAATAGGCTGGCTTTTAACAATGGGGATTGATGAAGTTACAATTTACAATTCTAAGGCTATGAAAATGTCCATAGTAAGGCATCAACAAAAGGATACCTCCTCTGAGGAAAGGTTGCTGGCATCCAGGCTTTCTCTATCACATGGAAAGGCACATGACAATGTCTGCTAGTCTTTCTCTTCTAGGTCCCTCTGTCATATGGGAAGGCACATGGCCAGAGTCAGTTTGTCCTCCTATCCCTGGTTTAGCTCCTGGTTTCAGTGGCTTTCTCTCTCAGCTCCTTTGGGTCCTTGCTTTGCATTTACAGGGCATTTCTCTCTAAGTGTCTGTAGGTCTTTTCTTAGCTTCTCCAGGTAAAGCTCTGGGTTTCACCTGTTTGCTTTTCCAAACTTTCTGAGATTCACTTGTCATTTGTCTCTCATAAAAGACTCAGGCAAATGATTAAGTGACACCTTGAATGAGCTGGGTCACATCTCCATGAAAATCTAATCAAAAGTTCCCACTCATAATAGGTTTGCCCCCATAAGGATGGATTAAAAGAACATGGTCTTTTATCTTATTTATCATTAAACTCTTTGAAAAAAGTAACATTCTTGCTAATATTCTCTATACTGGCCCAATGTATGTACAGTTGTGGCCACATTTTAGAACTTGGTGTTGTCTCTTTGACTGATATGCTTTGTGACTTTGAGAATCTCTTTTTCTCTCTCTGGAAATCAGCATCTGACCCTAAATACTTAAGAAATTGTACTTACTTAATTCCAAGATCGCTTCTCACAAGGTCCTTTGATATGTACCCAACTGATTCTCACTGATGCCCAAGAATTCCTGTCTCATTGGGAACCATATTAGATCTCCTAGTACTTAGCTTTATCTTTGCAATAGTAAACAAGGCAGTGTTTTGATGGAGTCAATTGGGGCTTTTGATAACCTACGGCCACATATGAATATATACATATATATATATATATATATATATATATATATATATATATATATATATATATATATATATATATGCATATATATATATATACACATATATATATGAATATATATACATATATATTCATATATATATGTATATATATGGGGGTATGCTTCCTTATTGGAGAGTTACTGGCTTCTAGCTGAGCCTTTAGGCACTATCACCATATATTTATGTAAGCATATATTTAAAGCGGCACAATACTCATTCCCAGGATAAAGAAAACTGTTTTCCTTTTTCATGATGCTACAAGTAAAATTTATATTTTACTTCTTTTAACCGAGAATTCTCCATCCAGGGCTTCTCATTAATGCTGTTTTAACAAGCATCTGCCTAAATACTTTGCAGTTGCATATAAAACATAAATATGATCAATTCATTTATGCATCCTTTGTTAAGTACTAACCTTGGAAAAGCATTCCACTGGTTTATCTGGTGATTGTTATGTGACAAGAAGCTGAAATGTTTTATCTTAGATGGTCCAACCTCATGTTCATAACCTGCCTCATTTGCTTCTGTCAAGTCATCTATGTCACTTCTTTATGAGTTTTTATTCCATATAAAAATAAAAGTTCTTTCAATTCCTAGTACCTACTCATGCAAAAAAAAAAAAGATAAAATAAAAGTTCTATTATTTAAACCCCAGTATCTCATTATCCAGAAAAAATTATATACCATTAATAAACCATTAAGTCAAACCAAATTCATTTCTTAATGTGAATAAAAATAAATATTAAATTTTATATTTATTATTTTATATAGCTTTGTCCACAAAATCTCAAACATCTGACTACTAATGCCCTAAATTCAAAAGGTAGCTTGTAGAATGTTAAAGCTAAATGGGGTTCTGAGAGCTCAGAGTTTTGATTAATGGTTTGAGAACTTATTGCACAGTGCAAACAATGAACCATAATAAAAATTTTGAACTATGGTTAATAGAATAATTACAATTATGTTATTTCACCATTTGTAACATAGTACCATGTTAATGCAATGTGTTAATAATGGGAGGATGGGACGTCTGCATTTTCTGCATGGTTTTTCTGAACACCTATAATTTTTTCTAATAAAAAGATTTAAATATATTGTTCATTAGAGGGTACAGAGAAATAAAAAAAAAATCAATCCACTAAGATAGATGCTAAAAATATTTAAAGCAGCAAATATTAGGAAAACACAAAGAAGGCATACATTATCCAGATAGAAAGAAATATGAAAGGTTTCCTATATCAATAGGCAGTGGTTAGCCTGGTGAGAACACATTACACAGAAATGTAGCCTGTCCAAAATTCAGGGATTAGAAAGAGAAGGGCAAGTTTGCTTAGGGAACTGCAAGAAGTTCAGTGAAAATGGAGAAATGTGGGTGACTTTAGGTAAATGGGAAGGGGCATAAGGAGGCATGACTAGAAAGGTTCGGAAAGTCACATCATCAGTTACTGATATCTTTATGCCAAGGAGTATGTGTTTTCTTTTTAAGATCTTAGAAATGCATGAAGCAGTTAAAGCAGAGTGACCTTGTTTAGTAAGTAATTGGGCCATGAAGGATTGGGATTTAAGAGAGAGATCTGGACACATGGTAGGTTTTCAGAAGTCATCAGTATGTGAATGGAAGCTGAGCCCGGGATATGTAGAAATACAAGAGAAGAGGACAGGGAGAATGTTAGCAGGCTTTAAGAAAGCTTGTAAGAAAGAGCTAAAGAAATGAGGAAAATCAGAAGTGAAGATTGTTAGAGAATGCAAAGAAAGACATTGACCAAGAGTTCTGTGGCAGACAGTATTCACTTCATCATCTTCTCCCTGATTAACCAAACCAGCCATTTTGTTCCAATATCAAAGATGTAGCAAATTCTGGGAGGTGCCTCCTCCAACTCCAAAAGATGATTTGGATTCACTGAATCTCAGCTGGTGTTAGTAATCCTGATTAAATTTATGACATTGTTTTGAAATAAGCAATAAAACCTAAGACGAGCTCTGCTGGAAGCTACTCATTGGAAAATATTTGCCTGGATAAAAGAAGACTCTTTTGTGCTACTGCTTCTTTGCCTTCCTGTTTTAAATGCTCTTATATGAGGATGTGATGTCTGGAGCATTGACAACTTTATTTTACAATTTATAAAGATGCCCAAAGGTGTCCAGACCTTGTTGACAATTAAAGTCAACTCTGAAGCAACCTTCCTCCAAATTAACTTTACATGTGCCAAATGCTTTTGTTGAGAAAAAATTGTCAATCGTGTGTGTGTGTGTGTGTGTGTGTGTGTGTGTGAGAGAGAGAGAGAGAGAGAGAGAGAGATGGAGAAAGAGAAACAGAGAGAGCGAGAGAATAAATCTATGTGATATAGATGAACTTGTCAGAAGTCTAAATCCCGTAGAGAAGTAAGTTAACAGCTGAAATAAAACTGTAAAATCCAACTGCATAATGAGGCTGTTTCAAGAAAATAAGACTGAGGCCTAAATCTTACACTTATACCGCGCATTAAGCCCTGATTCTTGAAATGTTTCTAACATGTCTGCTCAAAATATACTTTTGTTTTTACAGAAATGACTTTTGCAGGTCAGAAGTAATTGTTCTGACCACTGCATTTCCATAGCATTTTCCTCAAAAATCATTATAGTTAGTAATTGCTATTGCAAATAGAATAGGCATGCCATTTTTCTGTGGATTATAACTTATGTAGCATTGCAAAACTAGTTTTTTAAACAGGGTCTAGTGCAAGGTAAGTGGTGAATAAACAAATGTCTGTGTCTATTGAAAAAGCAAAGTGAGAGGTCTCTCAAAAAAAGAAGAGAAAGAGAAAAGCAAAAAAAATTGTCATGTAAACATTGCTACTTATGCAAAATTTCAGGAAGTCATGATTAAAAAAATAATGCTAATAAAAGATAATTCTTATAAATTAATGTGGATTCTTAGCATAAAATATTAGAATCCCTGCATTGCTAATTTCTCACGAACAAAGAAAAAGGAATAAATAGTTAAAGGTTTAACATGATTTTATCAAGACTAGCCAAAAATATTTTGAAATTATGCTTATTTAATGTTAAAAAGCTAATTTTTCATTCATTGGATTTATTGCTTGTTTATCTAAACCTTCCCAGAGTGATATCAAGTATTGTCTCAAACAGAAATTCACTTTAATAATTGCACCAGAATCTCCACGGATGTCCCTCTGGAAAACCCAGATGGTAGAAACATTTTAAATTGTGGAATATTCAAATTCCTAATTATGTGTAAGCCTTAGTATAAACAGAGAAACAGTTCCCACTAGAGTAGTGATGGGTATTTTAAATTTCAATCACCACAAAACTTTTCCTCCCATAAGTATGTTTCTATTATTATTACCATGCCATTCTCTGGACTGAAACAGATTTTTTCTCATTTTTTCTTCTAAATAAGTTGCCACATGCTGATATTTTACTCCAAATAAATATTGTCATAATGTTATGCAATCCTTGAAAGGGGGTGATTTATTTTTAGGATTAGGGCTATTCCAAAGATCATTGTATGCAAGTTAGCTTTATAGCCTAACTTTCTAGCTAAAATTGCTCCATGCACTCATGACCTCATAATCAATTGCACTGAAGACATTCCTTTCATTACCTTTCTTCTCTGGTAACGATACTCAATTTTAGGTTATGCAAGATGTGTTTTTATGCATGGTCTGCTTTGAAGTAAAGGTGATTTGTCCTTCCCATTTTTGTTACTAGTTATCTTGTTAAGTTACTGTTTGCTATAGTGACTCACATGGACTTGAAAGACCATTAAAGCAACTTTCTCTAAGGGAGAGTATTGAGTTTTTCGGACTTGCTGGCCTGTGTAATTGCTGAGTGTGTCACTTGACAGAGGCATTTTTTTCTTAGTCATATGTGAGGGGAACAGATGGCAAATGCTGAGATGTGTCACTCATATCCCCCTTTTGAGATCAGTTTGTCAGCACTGCTTCAGCTGCCCAATGCACATTGCCCTTTGTAGGATCCTCACTGAACCAGCTCACATGCAGCAACTAAAGGAGGTGGAGGCGAATGGCTGGTCATTTGGGCCTGACATGAGACATTAGGGTGCAGAGTAATGGCTTCAGCCTTCTCTACCACTTTGATGGAGGCTTTAGCACCTGGGTGGAAGTGATCATCATGATTTGAGGACTTGGAGTTTTTTATCGACTGGCCTGAAAACACACATAGTGTTCAATCACACAAGGACCCATTTTATAGCAAAGGAGAAGAGCGGATAGACCTGTGACCAGGGGATCACATTCTGAGCCATTCATAAACTGTCAGTCACATAGAGTGTTGGACTGTCCTTCTGAATACCTGAAATGCCAGCTTAAAGATAATACTCTCTAAGAATGGTGGCCATCATTCAGCCTGCAGTATGTTGCTCAATTCAAAGATTTTTATATAGATATGTATTTCCAATTGAAAGAATGGGGGAAATTGGGCTTAATCAAAAGATCCCATCCAAACCATAGACCTGCCTTCACTTGGGTGGATTAGGATAAAACACATGGCTTTTCACATATTTTCACATATTTTCAAACTAGCTCATTTCCACACTCTGGACCCCAAAAAGACATGTTCTTTCCTTATACCATCTATTATTTCATCTGATTCCATCTAATAGCACATATTATTACATCTAATATCACAAAAGCTTTAAATGATTTCAGAAACAGTACAAATACAATGCAAAGTCAAGAATAGTACAAAATCTCATCAAAGTCAGCTACAGGCATGGTCTGTCCTAAGGCAAAAATTGTCATCTGGTTCTAGACATGTAAAATTCAGAATAAGTTACCTGCTGTCAATAGACAGTCATAGGATAAATGTTCACATTTCCATGGGGAAAAATTGGAAGGAACACAGGGATCCCTGGACCCAAATGGTTCCTAAAACCTGCACAGTAAATTTCATTTGATTTCAAAGTCTGAAAGTCTTTTGTCAGCCTTACAGCTTGGAAAAGAAGGAGTCCCACCCTTTCCAAGGACTTAACCAGTGACCTTTCTCTTTCCAAATGCTGAGGTGAGGGTTGCAACCTTGGGAACCTTTGGAGAAACCACTTTTTCCTTGTCTCCATCCTCTCCAAGCATGAGGGAAGCACCCAGGCTCTCTTCCATCTCTGGGATGCATGTGCAACATGCTCAAATAATGGGGCAGCAGCAAAACTCTGTCCAATCCCCAAAGAATAAGCTTCATACTTTCTGATTCCTAGGGTACCAACTTTCTTCCTGTACATGGAGGCAGAAGGCTTACCCTCTTCCTCCAATGCAAACTTATCCTTCCCACATGGATGGGTGGGGCCACTCTCCTAACCCTTCATTTCTTGGCTTCAAAACTTAACTTCCATGGTTCTGCCTTTGAAGTATTTTTTCCTTCAATTTATCTCTGTCCTTTGTCCCTTTTAGTCCAGACTGGCAGTGGTTCTATTTATACAGGTCTTGCAAGAAACTTAATGGTTTTCTATGCAGTATACAAGGATCACATGTATTAAATAATAGGACCTTCCATAAAATTTTTCTAAATAACTCCATTTCAAGTCTGGCTCTGTCTGAAACATCTGACTGTTTCCACGTTTGGTTAAATCCTCACATGGGGCTCTATTCCCTGGCATCTCCCTTTCTGGAAGCCCAGAACTTTCCAAACCATTAATTTTTGGTTTCTTTGTACCCAAGAGTTCAGCTCTCAATTTCTCTCTCCCCTGTCACATCCTACTGTAAGCTTCAAGGAGTTGCAAAGGAACACTTTCCCCATTTAGTTTGAAAATCCCTACTGTTAAATATCCAAGTTCCTCACTCTCAAATTCTGCCTTCCACCCAATACCAGTAGTTAATTTTGCCAAATTCTCTGCCACTTTAAAGTAAATATTGCCTTCTTTCCAGTTTGCAACAACACATGCATCATTTTTGTCTAAAACCTCATTAGAAGCATGTTTAGCATCCATATTTCTACGAACAGTCTCTTCAAAGCATCCTAGGAATTTCCTTTTATGCCTCTCACAATGTTTCCGGAATCTTCCACTCATCCATTTGAAAAGCCACTCCAGCATTTTTCATATTTACAAATCAGAGTATTTCACTCCTGGTAACAAAATATGTGTTAGTTTCTAATGCTATCAGGATGCTATATACCAGAAATGGGTTGGCTTTTATAAAGGGGATTTATTAAGTTACAAGTTTACAGTTCTATCACCATAAAAATGTTCAAAATAAGGCATAAAAGATACCTTGACTCAAGAAACACTTATGGTGTTTGCATCTCGGTGAGCTGGGAAGGAATATGGCTGGCATCTTCTAATCCTTTGGCTTCTGGTTTCAAAAAGCTTCCCTGGGGACATTTTCTTTCTACATCTCCAAATATCTCTTTCTGTGTCAGATCTGACCTTTTTCCAAAAAAGTTTCTCCTTTTAAAGGTCTCTAGTAAACTAAACAAGATCCACCTTGAATGGATGAAGTCACATCTCCATCTAATCAAAAGCCCACACCCACGGTTGGCTGTGTCATAGCTCCATTAAGTAATCTATCCAAAGGTCACACCCACAGTTGATGGGTTAATCTCCATGGAAATAACCTAATCAAATGTCCCCACAATGGGGAGGCAATGGGTCTGCCTCCACAAGATTGGATTAGGAAAAGAACATGGCCTTTCTGGGGTACATAACAGTTTCAAACCAGCATAATTAGAGAAAGCAGTAAGGAAAGCCAGGGGAGACCAGAGATAGGACAATATACAAAGATTAGGTGGAAGGTGAATGTCATAGAAATAAGGGTATCAAAAAAAAGCCTTCAAAGATAATGATCAAGAGAAGGAGCACACAGTTACATGGAGGTCAAGAGAGACAAATTATTTGTATGGTTGTGTTTAATTTTCTCATCCCTGTATTTATTTTCTATTCATCCCTCTTTTTTTTTTTCTTTCATTCCTCTGTTCCATATTAGGTGATTTCTACTTCTACCATCATTTGCCAGGGTGTAGAGAAGCCTTGGGTATAACTTCTCCTGTGAAGGATTTGTCAATTTCTGGAAGTTAGTTTATTTATGGTTTTTATGTCTTAGCTCTCTGAGGAGAATTTTTTGAACTTCAGCTTTTAGCTTACTTCACATATTTTACTTGTCAAAATGAGAGCAATGTTTCCTCATGAGTTTCTATTCCTGAACCAGAAATAGGACATATGCTTACTGAACCTATGATAAGTAAAGTAAGGAAATCCACCAAGGACACTATGCTATGATATAAATGTTTTATCTACTGTTTTTTTGATAAGACCAATTAATATGTCTTCATTTTCTGTGCAAATATTATTGTTAAGATTTTCTGATTAATATTAGTTTATAATCATATTCAAAATGTTCATATGATTTTGTTTGGTTTTGCTTTCACTGAATTCATTTGGGAAAAATATTCCTTTTAGTAAGTGATTAATTTCCATTTATACAAATAGATTCTGTTAAATTGAAGTCTAGACATAAATTAAGAAGAGATAGATGGATTTTATCTTACGTTTAAGCACTTTAACATATTAGCTTTTTGTTGCCATGATAATACTGCAAAATAATCAGAAGTTCCAGGACAAAGTACAATGAACATTTGTTTCCTATATGTCTGTGGGGTATAGTTGGGTGATTATTTCCATCTTGGCTGGGTTCATTCATGTGTTGGCTGATATTTAATATGGATCCATATTCAGACTGTGTTAATTGTGCCCAAAATACCCTTTTACCTATTTATTTTTCCCAATTAAGTATCCAACATGAATCATGCATTGCATTTATCTGTCATATCTTCTTAGGGGCCTTTACTTTCCAAAGCTGCTCAATTTTTTATTGCCTTACTTCACCTTGATATTTTAAGAGCCACATTATGGAAGAGAACAGACCAATTATTGCATGGAATGTCTCTGAATTTTTATTTGTTTATGTTGTTTTTTCATGATTTTCCCAATGATTAGATTTGGGCTTTTCATTTTTGACAAAAACACTCCAAGAATCATGTCGTTTTGTTCTCAGTGTATTATAGCAGGTGGCACATGATGACACTTTAGCAACGCTGGTGATGCTAACATAGACCACTTGGGTAAGATTGTGTGCACCAGGAGTCTCCAATGTGGATTTATTATTTGCCATTTGTGAGTCATTAGTAATTTGTGGGTAAACACTTTGCTATTTTGTAAGTATTTTATTCTCCTGGAGATTTTTTAAAACCCAAATGTCAAACTAATCTTGTCCAAAGACATAAGGACTGAGAAAAAGCCACATAAAAGGTACGATATTGAGGTTGCTTCTGTAAGTAATGGGATTGATGCTGCTGGGTATTCCTAAAAGCTTAAGAAGTCTTCCTAAAATTGTCAATCCAAAGAATGTGAAACTGGAGCGTTTATATTTATGCTTACAAACAATCAGTTGAGAGTTGCCCATAATTGCACTGATTTCTGACTGTGGATCCTTTGAGCTGGAAGGTTTAGAGAAAGCCCAAAGGCAAACATATCAAGTAATCTGAAGTGGGCACATGATGGAATGCTGACAGCATGCTCAGATGCAGCTGACAGCAGAGGCTGGCCAAGGAGATCTGTCACAGGGCAGCCAAAGCATGTTCCCTATCAATCGGCCATTCATGGTAGGAAAGAAAATCCATATTCTTACATGGTCATCATATTTGCTCAGGTTATCATAAATCAGATTTTTAAAAGTCATAGATTAAGGTGCTTTTATTAGGGTCAGTGCAACATACAAGAAAGATCAAGGACTTCTGTCATCTGTTTTTCAGAACACTGCTAGTCAGAGCAACCTTTTTCATTTCTTTTTTTCCTGTTGCCATCAAGATAAGTACTTTTCTCTGTGATTACAGCACATGTTTTTCATGTTTACTCATATGGCACTAGGACAGGATGGTAATTTGCTTTCTCTTTAAGAAAATTAAAAACTTTCTCTGAAAGTGGGAAAGTATCCCTAAGCCTATTGGGAGCAACTAGCAATTTTAAGGGCCTATTTGTATCAACCATCATGATGCAGTAACTAATCAACCTGCCACCATTGTTTGGCTAGCCATGTTGAAACGCCTTAAAAATATGAAGAACTTTAATAGTTGAAGTCAATCATAATTTCGTTTTGGCCAGGAGAAGTAGGTCTTAGAGAAGGACAAAGAGTTCTACATGGAAGTTCTAGAGAATGTCAGAAGGACTGCCCATTAGAATGATACTCCACAAGATTATATATGGGAGGGAGACAGAATTGCATGCAGATGAGGGAGAAAGTGGCAAGAATAACATTTTGGGAGTAGTAGTAAATAAATGCAACAAAATCATATTAGAGCAAAGATGGGAGTTACTATTCAACTTTTGCTTGAAAACCTTTGTTCACTTGTCACTTGGAAGAGACTACTATATTTCCTCCTCATTTTCTCAGGTTTCAATTTCCTTCTGCCTATGAGTTATAAGAGCCAATACTGAAGTATCTGCCATGGGCCATTATCCCCTCAACTGTAAAGTTGAAATTAAAGGTTGAATCAAAACGGAGGATTTTGCGTGGGTTAAATAAATCAAGATATACACAGTGCCTTACCATGTACGTACTTTATAAGTATCAGTAACTAGTGTTATCATTGATTCTATCTACCAAAATATCTCTCCCTCTTTGCAGTTATTTTTCTATTTCAGAATTCTATCAGTTTGCAAGAGTCACCAAAAAAAAAAAAAACACACACCACCTTTTCTCTCCAGCATTGCTGTTTCATGGTCCTTTCTACATATTACAGGCAGTGATCTTCTGAAAAAGGAAGCTGAATTAGGGTGCTTTTCTAATCAATATCCTTTATTGATGTTTTATACAGTTCTTTAATAACTAGTTGGCCTGGTCCATTTTTAATGTCAAACTTATCAGAAATTTTCTAGTTAGTTTTTATTGTCCATATGACGTTTGGTATCAACTTAATTATAACTGCAAAAATATATTTTTATTTTGTTGTAATTTTGTTAAATTTGTATATTAATACTGACAGAAGTTGAGTCTATTGCTTCAATGTATAATAGGCTTTTGTATTTGTTTAAAAGCTTACTTTTTGTCACCTAATAGCATTTAAATTTTTCTTTTCAAAACTAATGTACATTAATTATAAATCTCTTTCTAGTCTTCCACATCAAAAAACTGAGGTATTTTCCCAGTCATTTTTCATAGATAGGTAGATAGACAAGTATAAAGATATAGATAAATTGTTAGATAATTATATATATATTTTGTACTTTGATCATTCTTCTTCCTGTTAATTTGTTTCAGACTTAGCTCTTAGACATTTAAGATACTGAACCATATCATCTATAAATAATGATAATTTTGTGTTCTTATTTGAAATGTCTTGTCAAATTTTAGTGCTTAAATTTGGTGATATTCTGCTTCCACCTATACAGACCTGCTTGCATCTGGCCATTTCTCATCCTAGAATAATCAGTGAGACTGGATAAAATATAATGTTCAAGGGCATTCGACAACTACCATTAGCCAAAACTTAAGGAGCTAAGATCTTGGAAAGATGGGAAGTATGAGTAAATGACTTGAACATTCTGTTCTGATTTTTCCTGTAAGGCATTTGCTAATTCTGAGAAGCTGAAACATCAAGCAGAAGGGAGCATCTAGAAGATTTAAAAATTGACCTGTCTAATCAACAATATTTTGGATGGTAGGAATAAAATATGAATTCAGATCAGGTTGATGAAACATAAACCTAACAAGAACAGAAGCATAGGGAAGTGTGAATGACATGTAGCTTCAGAAGATCCTGTGTCCTCAGCACAGGCTCTGTATCGAGTAAAAATATTAAAATAAATGGACTATGTTGAGTTTATATGCAGTTTTTTTTTTTCGATGATGATTTGCCAAAAGTTCCAGAATGCCCATTAGAAGGGTTTGATGAGTTAAAAGGGGTAGACAATGAGGTTATCTGCAGAACCATATAGGAATAAGTGTCCACGTTGAGAACAAAGGATTCTTAGCAATGAGAACATGGCAATTCTTCTCAGAATGGAGAAATTTGGCTTCTTTGTCCGCTTGAGGCCCCTAACAAAATCTAAAGGCATAGGTTATCCAAACTTGGCTTGAATATTGTAGTGTTTTTTTGTGGTTGTCTAATGATGTCCAATTGCAGGAAATCAACCAATAAACTGGAAGTCACTAGTACTGGTCTGGTGGGATTTAAGAAGTTTATGAAATTATTAGAAAGTAAATTACTAAACTTTCTATTAGTAAGTCTCCCTGCATTTAGTAGCTACCCTCATCAAATTCTATTTATAAAGGCAATAATCATCTTCGACACAACCAATATATTATGTTGGTTGGTGAGTTGTACGTAGTCAAACATTCTTCTTCATTTGGCATGGATTCAAACTCTTCACCTTTTTTCCAAAAACCAGTGTCCCTTTTTCCACTTCTCAATTGATTATAATTCTCATTTCTCCAGGAGTTTGACCTCCTTATTCTGCCAAATATAATGCTTCTAAACGAAATGCATTCAGATACTCAAAATTGAATATATGACTGGCTTTTCAAAAAAATATCCAATGCTTTTATCTCCTGAAGGCTGATTACAAACACTACATTTCTGATTGCTATGTAAATGCAAATTCTTTATTATGTAATACACTGCCAAAATCTCTTATGGGAGTTTAAGAATTCTAACAATATTTACTTATCTTCTCCATGATAAAAAACTGAAGCAAGAATTGGAAATATGTTAAACATTTTGAATTTAAGCTTATAAGGTAAACTTTAAAAAATAAAAAAAAATCATGCTGATATTAGATTTAATATTTGTTGAAAGCTTTTAATGTGTGCAATTAGAGAATGGGAAATGTACCTTTTATCCCTCTATGATGGTTAATTTATAAAACAATTACATTTTTTTATAAAACCTTTAAAGAAACATTATATTATACCAATCTCCTACTTTTAAACTATATTTTCTTTGTTAATCATGTCATAGTTTGAGTGTTCTATCCACTGGCACAAAATGAATTGCATAGAACAATGTTCATAAATATCTTCGAACAATGTAATATATTTTCCTTGTTAATATTTGGGTAGAATCTCAATCTATAAAACTGATCTAAAACAAAGATTATCTGTATGAAACAATTGTGGTGCTCTTGGCATCCTAAATTTTAACCTCCAGTTTTATATGCCTTACCCTTCTTAGTCACCACAGCAGAAGAAATAAAATTCGTGAATCAATATGTGATTTTCTTATTTAAAGCAAAGATATCACATTATCCAAACACTTATAACATGCCATGAAGTCACACGGTACAGTAGACAACACACAATACCCAGGTCAAAAGAAATGACTTTGCTTCTTGATTCTTTCAGGAATTAGTAATGGTCCTTTAGCAATTCACTTAAACTCTTTGGGACATAATGTAGTCACTTGATAAGTGAATGGATTATCCAGCAGAGTTTGGAGCATTTACAGAGTTGATACTACATGATTTTATGAATCCCTGTGGTTTGAATTGTGCAACTGGTAGCTACTGCACTAAACTCGAAGAAAGAAAAAAGTCCCTGACTGCTCTGATGTTCCCAGCTGGACATGTGTTATCACAATCTGGCTTGATCCTCACAGCTGGGCCATGATGTTCTCTTGGTGAACATAAATAATCTTAGAGGACACAAATATTAGGTCGCACTGGGGGGATGAGAAAAGGAGAAAAAAGCAAGGTCACTGCATGATGCTCAAAATAACAAACATTGCCCTCACTCTGCTAAAATGAGTGATGACTGCCTCTTTACCAAATGCAGCTTTGTCCTTGCTCTCTAGTCTACTCTCCCAATTGATAAGATTTATTGAAGTATCTAGTGATAAAATTGTCCTGCTCTCTGAAAGCACCTAATCAAGAGCAGACCCCCACTTTTTAGACCCTTCCACAAATCATCAAACCCAATTCCAAATCCTAGAATAGGATTTGCTTACTGAGATGTCTCAGGGTTCCTTCTATGCATTTTGCTTTGTTGCAATTGTAGTAAATCTAACTTGTTCAGCTACCAACGTGTTTCTGTTATTTGCCTAGGGATTTTTTTTTTTTTTACTTCCACCAAACTAGCAGTAGGATTTACCCTGAAAGAAAAAAATAGGGAAAGACCTAACAGGAACTGCCCCAAGCCACCCTACAGTGGGTTCTGTTGAGGTTCCTAAAAAAGAGGCGCTAAACACCAGACTGATCAGTAGTTTAAGCATTTATTAGGGGAACGTATTTAAAAGAACTGCAGATATTTTACGACAGTGAGATGGCAAGGGCTGGGGACAAAGGTGGCTAAATGACAGAGGTTTACATGCAAGTTTTGGGAAAACACCTGAGTGTGTGCTCTTTTCTTAAAACAAGATGTGCTCTGGGCAGGCAGCATACAAGTTTCTAGCCTCAAAAGTTCAGCATGATTCCAGGGGTTAATGGGAGGGATGTCTGTCGGGGAGGCAGGGGAGAGGCCAGTACTCAGTTCAGTGGGAGATGCTGTGTGTATCATACACTTTAACAACAGACTGTTGTCCAATTTAAGCTATTTTGATTCTTTGCAGAATGTTATTTGAAATATAAACTGATGGCGATTTAAATTGTGTTCTACACTGTTTAGTAGTTCATAAAATTGATGGCATTCTGAAAAATTCATAATGTTCTGTATTTAGCATTTTTTTCTTAAAGAATTTAATTTATTATATTTCATAAAAATGCGTGTTTCAGTAGGATCAGTAGCGTTCTTGAGATAGAAAAAGATGTGTGTTTTAAATCATATCACAATTAGGTTTTATCTACAAGCCATTAATTATTTTAATAGAACATCTAGATTATATCGCTTCATTTCAAGAGATAGTATGACTTCATAGCTTATTTAGCTTGTAATTATAAACCTGATTTCATTTAACACAAAATTTGTTGACACTTTTTTTTTATTTTCTTTTTAAAGTTATTGCAAACAGGAAATTAAATTGTTGAATTCTGAAGTAATTATTTTAAACTATATCAGTTTTCAGACAGTGAAACATATTTTATTTTTGATTGCAATATTTTCTCAAAGAGAATTAGCTGCTAACTAATTTTCATCATATTTGCTCCAGGGTATTTTTTTGTGCTATTTATTTATTTTGGGTTACGGAAGATATCTTTTGATCATATTGACAAAATTAAGGCTCATTGATTTTCTCTTTGCTTGTGGCTGACTGAGGATATTTTAAAAATAATTCAGTACATCCCCACAACAGTCCATCGCTGCAAAGTTTAATCTTTAACCCACATGGGGAGATCGTGACATTTCACTTTCCTCAAATAATCATTTTTGCAATTCTTTCATCACATCAGTAATGGGTACTTTCTGGATACACAGAGTAGAGATGAGAGAATCTTTAGTTTTACAAGTGAAACTCATGTGAGAATTAAGTAGCAATTTAGGTCATCTTGATTTGCTTTGGGCCGCAAACTTATTGTTCTTTCTTCAGCTATAAATGAAGTAAAACAAAACAACCAACACATGCCATTCTAGCAAACTTAAAAAGATTGACACGATGATCATTCTCTGGAAACTTAGAAAATTGAAAATAGAAAAGAAATGCATAATTATATTACTTAATAATTATGAATTTGGCAGTACTAAAAGGAACTATATGGGGTGAGGAAGTTCACGTAAAGGCTAGGCAATTTAAATATCATGGGGACGAACCAAAGAATAAAATACCTACTTATGAGACATACATAGTTGGTGTGCAGTAAAGGTCCAAATAAGTGAATGAAGTATTGTTGTACTTCAGTGCTCAAGTACATTCATGATCCAATTTCTTTGACCATTAAACTAAATTTTTTAAAAAAGCTGCATTCGTTACATATGAGAAAAGGAGAATAATGTTGCCAAATGCAAATTTGCCATCAAAAAAAAGTCTCCCTTCCATTCAAAATCTAAATTCCCATTGGAAACGAGTTAATTCCAATGTAAAGTTATATATCTTATATAAATTTGAAGACTTTTTAGTAAATTCTATACCTCACATAAGTCTAAGAATAAAAGTATTTAAACATATACAATATCAATAGTAAAGCTAGTACAGTAGCTAAATACTTAAGATTTATAGGCTCTTTTAAAACATTAAATATTCCCTCACATGCTCTCTTGATATTTTATGGTTAGTATTTTGTAATAATCACGTTCTATTCCCATGCTAAAGAATAATCACCTTAAAACCTCATGTCATTTCATCATTGCATATATTACAATGTATTTAACTATTTTCTTAAAATTTAGTTTGGTTTGATTTTTTGATCCACTCACATATTTCCAAATGTAAAATTGTTTTCTTAAGATTGATTCCCTGAAGAGAAATCCAACTCATAAGAAAAAAATAAATTAAAATTAATAGTTTGGAAGTATGAGAATCTATCCAAACTAGTAGGAAAAAAGAAAGAGAGAAAAAGAATGATAGAAAGAAAAGGCTGGCAGGAGAGAAGAAAGGAAGAAGGCGTTAGAAAGGAAGAGGAAGACATTTACTAGAAGCAGAAACTATCGCATGACTCAGTCCAACTATTTAATCTCTTTGATAAATCTTCACAAATCTAACAATATCTTTAAAGATATGGAAGAAAGAATACTGCCACTCACATTTTGCAAGGGACTATTTGGCATAACAAAAGGAAACTCCTTGAGGGGTCAATGAAAGTTTTTACAAAATAATCAATGACAATTCAGTCAAGAAGAATACAGAGATCCATGCACATATTCCTATTTGTTTCTCCATTATTTCAGATCTTGTTTTTAAGTGTAAAATGCTGTAAGGTATTATTTTGGCTGAAAAAAATCAAATGAAGTCCTTTACAGCATTGCACCCTATAACAAGTCCGTAGATAATGGAATTTTCCTTAATTGTCATAAAGGTGGCTTTTCATAAAGCCATGAATTTTCCCTAGGTTATGTGGCTTAAGACATTGTTACATACGTTTTCAAAAGATACCTCGGAAATTCAGAGGAATGATAAAATTGAAGTTAACGGACATGCTCTGCTTATAGAAATGTTTGGTTGTAATATCTAGGTCATCTCTAAGTGAACAGAAATTTTTAACTTCACTTGGTAGTTGTCCATTCCATTTCTTTATCAGGTTTGTTTCCTAGCAAATTAATATGTTGTCCTAAAATTTACTAATCAAAAATTAGCTACATATTTAAATTAACTAATGGAATCAGCAAGCTCTCAAAAGAAATTTTAAATCTCTGGATTTTGCACATAGGTGTTCTACAATATCTCTCTTATCTCTTTAGTTTGTCACTCCTTCACACTGGTTCTAGACATCCCAAACTAATTGCTGTTATACATTTGAGTTATGTTTATTGACTTATCTTTGATTTTGCATTTGTCATTCCCTTTCTGAAAGACCCTTACCCCTCTCATTATCCTAGCTATTATTTTTTACTTCAAAACTCAGCTCAAGAATATTATATTCTGCAACCTATATTTATTTTATTTAGTTTTCTATTTCCATACTCTAACAAGTTATATCATAGCCATTTTTAACACATTATATGTCTTGCCATTTAAATTGAAAGATATGTCTGTTCATGGATTTACCATATTTACCTCCTTAGCCTCCTAAGCTAAACGATCTATTGAACAAGTAGCTCAGGATAGTGCTGCCCACTAAAATTTCAGAATACTGTCTTTGCAACAGTTTCAAATTGTCTTCTTATTTGTTTACTCATTTATCATTCAAAAAATACCTATTGGATATTTACAACCATAAGAGATGCACTAAGTACTGAGTATACAGCAAACATTGAGGCAAAAATGACCCCTGTCACCTGGAACTTTTTGTACTCAATTAAATGTTGATTATAAACAATTGATTCTAAAGCACTATTATTGAGTTCCATGCACTTAAATTTAATTATAGCTTTTTTTAAACAAACAACCATTTATAGTCACATTGTTTATAAGATATCCTTCTTCAAGGCACCAAAGCTTAATTAAAAAAAACTTAATTTTCTTAGATTGAGGAAATTTAATATATACTGTGTTTTTATACATCATACTACAAATAGTCTCAAAATGACATTTAATATAAAAAAAGCCTATGTGAGCAATCCCAAAAAACTAAGTTCACATGAAAATGAAAGAGAAACGGTTACTACATGTTACAAGTAATTTAACTGCTATGTGTCAAAGTATTCAAATAGAATTTCATAATTGCAATAAATATATCAACAACTGTATAAAAATAAAACCAAATAAGAACATCTCTTTGCTGCTTCCACATTTGTTGGTGTAAGTCAGCTAATATTAAAATGACAAACGTACTCAACAATTTGAAGTCTAAACATGAAGTTGTGAAATGGAAGAGGTTATTATATGCTAGCCTATAATTAGCGAAGTAATTGTTTTTGCTAGAAGCATTTCCCCATCATGATGGCATTTTGACAAAGTAGCGATAACAATGATTCAATTAGCTATACATGGTATTGCTGAATGCATTGCGTGCTGGAAATGTGATATATAAATTGCATAGACAGTTCAGGAAGATATTAACTGAATTTTGAGATGTAATTGTCCAGTACTTAAACTGCTCAGTGAAGTTGTCTTACATGCTCTGGCGCAGAGCCATTGCAGAGCATTCCAACTATTACTTTCAATTTAGACCATCAGCTTCGGTCCATTTACCACATGGTGAAATCAGAGCAATTGATTCTTCTGAATCCCTGCCAGTTATAACCCATATAGTTCTTCCTGATGCTGCGTATTCAGCTGAGTGTTATTTTTGGACTTCAACAAGAATTGTTCTACCATCAAGGATGTAGACATAGCTTTCGGACAAGGTCCATAGTTTGAAAGGTTGAAATTGCTAATCCCGGTTACAAGGACCCTTCAGAAATTACAAGCAGAAATCTATTTCCAATAAAAACAATTAGGGTATGTAACACTACGCTTTCCATTTGTGTATTACATCCCATATAGGCATTGTTTGTGGATGGGCTTGATATATATTCTGCAACGAACATTTTCACAAGTCCCTATCAATTTATGACCAATTCATTTAATAAATGTTATATTTTCTATACAGCACAAGTGCACACTAAACTTACTATAATCTTTGTACCTAGTTACCATCTGTGGCATGTTTTATAAAAGAATTTGTGGCGGAAAGTTTATATATAATATGGTTCTAATATAATGAAAATTGTATTGACATGCGTATATATAATCATAGTTACTTTTTTTCTCTTCTAGAACTATTTGGCATTGACAAAAAAATGCATCAACTTTAGAAAGGTGTGTGAATTATTTAGAACATTTTCATCTTAACTATATGACAATTGATGTTATGCATATGTATGTATATATACTTTTTCAAATATATATATATATATATGCACATACACACACATAGGTATTTATTAAATATGAGAAGATCACAAGAAATGAAAAGAATATAAGACTGAAACCAAGCTTTATCTGAGTCTGCCAGATATGAGTCACTGGGCTTAATAATTTATTTATATTTAAAATAGTTTTATGCTTCCATAATGGTATTTTGAATATATTTATGAGCTATAGAAAATATATTCTCATACTTTAATTAAAAATATATTGCATGCCTGTATTAGAATGGCCAAGTACTTAGATTTTGAAACCTCTGTATAGCCCTCCTTTACTATTCTTGTAGAAACAATCTTCCCTAAGTAAACTCATATTTCTGCATGGTCAGCATTTTTATGAGCAACATAATGTAAAACCATATTAATCTGTTCAAGCAAAGATACAATGTCTGCACAGAAACTTCAACAGGGACCATTTCTTGGTTGATTTTGCAGTCATCTGCTGTTATGTACTGTAATCTGTATTTGAGGAGTCAGGCTGGTAAATTGAGTGGGGCTCTGAATAGGAGCACCATCCATGCGAATCATTCAAAGCTTCAAGGCTAACATGATTCTCTACCACCTCTTGGAAGGGCAGATGCTGCTGCTCTTCTCACCCTGCAGTGTCACATGTCACTTTGGTAAGCAGAAAGTTCTCCAGCCCTGCCATAAACACAGTTAACCAGTGTGTTTTTCCTCCTTATTAATATCTCTACTTTAGCATTCCCACTTATCTGAAAATTTATTGATCAGTTCTTGCATTTCTACTTCACTCAGTGTAGATCATCACTTCTTACACATTTCCAAGGTGCACTCCAAGAGTATATTGGCAACGTCTCCTGGGATCCTTGACAGAGCGTAAAATCCTATATCATGGGAGGGTTCTCTCATATTGATTAATTATTCCTTATCCAACTCTTATATCACCAGCCCTTGGTTCAGTATTTGGAGGATCAATTATCATGCATATTGTGCTGGCTTTTGCATGTTTTCTAAGGCCTGCAACCATTTTGGCATACCTCTTGGATCACTTAGTAGATTTCATTCCTCCCTGAATAGATGATGCTATGAATCTGTCATTTGCTATAGGTTTGATATTCAGGAAGAGATGTGAGGGTAGATCTTAAGAAGCACTTGTTGATGATCAAAGAAAATAAAGGCTTCTGTATTCTCTTCAAGCAAGGGGAAAACACCAAAACTTAAGGAGGAACAAGTCACTTCTGCAGGCTTAGAGGATTCAGCATGAGTTTAAAGACAATCCGGTGCATAGATGGAGATGTCCCCAACTCAACTCTCAGATCCCTGATCTCCTAACCAGGACCCTCAATGTGGTCTAGCAGACTTGCTGAAATTTAGAAGTCTGCACTGCAAAAATTAATTCCCTATGCTATATATGTAGTGTAAGTATCATGAGATTTGTTATAAGAATTGGCTCATGACTGAGATGCACATATCAAATTCTACTGAGCAGGCTGCTAACTGGGAACTCCAATGAGGGTTTTCAGTGAATACTCCAAGAGAAGCTCTTGGCTGGAGTAGAGATGGAGTAGAGATGGAAATCTCTCCTTCTGATTGCTTAAATCATCAAATCTCATTTTCAGGTCTTCATATGATTAGATGAGACTTCTCTCTTGTTGAAGGCCATTTCCTCAGTTAATTGTAGATACAATCAGCCATAGGTGCAATCAATTTACTGGTGATTTAAGTCCTTGAAAGAACTCAGGCCAGTGTTTGCTTGACCAAACAATGACAAGCATGGTGACCAACAACTGAAACCATGGCCTGGCCAAATTGACACATGAAATTAACTATTACTCTAGACCATAAATCAAGTCTCCAAAATCTTTTGCAAAACTAAAAACATTAATAATATTTTATTTGCCAATGCGGAAATAAATTAGAACTCAATGTGAGAAAGATAATTATAAACTGTTCCAAGATAAGTCACCATCTTCTAAATGATCTTTTATCAAGGAAGAAATCATAGGGAATTTAAGAAGTATTTGATAATGAACGATAATAAAATGGCATATTGAAAAAGTCAGATAGGGCTAAGATGTGTCTCAAATTGAAAACAGTGCTTATAAATGCTTACATTAAACAAAAAGAAAATTTAAGGTAAAATCAATGATCTCTGCCTGTATCCCAAGAAGGAATAAAAAAGAAGAGCAAATTAAAGTCAGAGAAATAAAAGGAAAATAACAAGAAATAAAAGAAAAAAGTCAGATAATAAAGTGAACAAGGTGAAGAAATTGCTTATTAAAAACATTATTAAAACCAATAAACCTGTGCAAAATATGGAATCAAAAAGGATTTCATTATACATTCTGCAGATATAATTAAAATTAATATAATAATGAGGTGGCTTTATATATAGTACATGAAGTGAGGAAAATTCTTGAAATATAATTTACTAATCCTCATATAAGAGGCTATATTTATTATGAATACTCATTCTTATAGCTACTCAGTAGATTTATACTCACCCCTTGCCACATGGCAGAAGATTCTCAAGAGAGTGTCTTTTTCTTCTCCTTCATTATGATTATGTTGTTTCCCCAAGTTTCTCATCTCAGGAGGAACTATAAATGGAGGTTTAAAACTTGAGGCCACATTTCCATGAAAAAATAACCATCATAATGATAGCTAATATTTACAGACCATTTCCTGTGTGCCAAATACTGAGCCAAATACTAAACATCCTTTAACTTATGGAGGGAGTAATTGAGTACAGAGATTTTTCTCATTTCCCAATGAAAAATATACTCATGGGTATGTCTGTGTGTGTGTGTGTGTGTGTGTGTGTGTGTGTGTGTGTGTATGTGTCTGTGTGTGGAGTTAGAGATTGGGGAAATTGTGTGTGTGTGTATGGGGGGGAGGAGGAAAGAGAGAGAAGAGGGAGAATGACGAGTGAGAAAAAATAATAGGTAAAGTGTATATAAGAATGCATTGTATTAGTCTTTCAGACTTTCTGTATATTTAAACTTTTTCATCATAACAAGTTGAAATAAAAAGCAGTATACATGTGTATATACACATATCTATGTAATAGTATATACATGTACAGCTAACACAACACATTTCACCATTCAATAGTGAGCATTTTCAGACTCTTTGTGGCTCAGGTTATCTTGAAAAGTGCTAGTAATGTCTTTGTGCAACAATAAAGTATATCAACAAAGAAGAATCAAACTTTGAATGTCTTTTTAGTTATGATATTTTGTAAATATTCAATAAATATTTTATACAGCCATATGCATAGATCAGTGTTGAAATGTATTCTATCATTTTACATTTACATTTGTTTTCTCCCCTTTCGTGATTTGCTTTAAAGATTTTTTCTTTTTTATACTTTGATGAAATTATTTCTTTTTCTGACCTCAATAATGCTCATGGGAACTCAAATACAGGTTTTTAATCCAGAAAGCTTCTAGTAACTTGATTGTGATGACATGTAAATGTGTGCTAAAATTCATACTTGTAGAAAACATACTCTAGGCATATAATGGCATCAATGAAGCTGTATAAGTGGTACATTTTTAGTTCTCTTTTACTTCAATAGAATGTCACCTTTTAATACCGAGTTTAATAGCCTTCATAAGTGGGTAGTGTTTAGTAAAAACTCAGGCCAGAGAACAAAACACCAAAGAATTTGTGTTTATGCAAATGTATTTTATATATTACTATACTCAGAAGATGCTATTGGGGAGAATCCAGGTATATTCGTGGAGTAGGGAGCTAGAGTATTCAGTCTGTCCTCTAGTGTAGCTAGTAAAACAGCCAGAAACTATCAGAAAAAATCATTCTGGTGCTCTGAAGGGCAATAGAATACTGTACAACATCCAGAAAAAAAAGCAGAAGAAAGAGACTGAAAGACTGTGGAAAAGCTGTGAGTCAAGCATTTTCCACCAGGGCAGTGCCTGGTGCCCATTCTCCACTCACCTGGGTATCTACTCTTTGACTGGTTGATGCTGCCAGAAGGGGACTCAAAAGTCCTTTCCCTGAGAATAGAGAGGAGGTCACAGACAAGCACTGATGACAGTTTTCATTACTGAACTTGTACACCTGAGTTCTGGCTGTGAGGGGAGCTATTGTCTCAACCCACTTTGTACAAAAGTCTCAGTTTCAACCCAGCCCCCATCAAGAGTGGAAGGAGGGGTGATTAAAAGCAGTGCCTTCCTAGGGTTGCAGGAAACAGTTTGCTGAGGGGTGGCTTTTCCCCAGAACTGGGTATGGCATGGCAAAACTCCAGTCATGGCTCTTAATTAGCAAATTCATTGCTGGGCCCCGGCTTTGAAGGCAGCTGTTGTTTCTATTCTTCCTGGACAAGAGCAGCCCCAGCTACTGTTTCAATCCTGCACCAGGCAGGGTGTGAGTCAGTGGAGAGTAAAGGTGCAGTACTTCTTAAGGACAGTGGAGAAGAGCTTGCTAAGGGGCACCATCTGTTGGGCAGCTCAGGAAATCACAGGTCTAGGCAGCTGTCAAAGTGATACTCAGCCCATTCCTGGTCTCCTCCCCAGGACACTCTGGAACTGTCTCACATCCCATTTGTGAGTCCTGGCCCTGCTTTGATTGGAAAATGCTGACATTAAACAATGCTTCCCAGGATGACATTCCTCCCAGAATTTGTCATCCAGGCAAAGCAGCTAGAGACAACAAAAGGAGGAATAAAGACCATAGAGTCAAATAAAAAAACTAGCAGAACAGAGGAAAAGAAGGTTTTTCCTAGAGGTGAAACAAAGGGACAAATAGCGCAACCTAAAAATTTTACTATATATCTAGGGCAAGAATCAGAGGAAGAAGAAATGAAAAAAATTGATCATGAGCTATTCTAAGGGTCTAAAATATGTTGAACCAAGTACCAAGGAAAAATCTTAACACAAAACCAATCAACAGCAAAATCATAGGCAAGAGAGAGAAACTAACCTTCATTTTAAACTCTCCAAGATAATCAGATGCCTTAGATATCAGCAAAAAAATTAACAAGCCCTGCTAAGAAAGAGGAAGATATGGGCCAAAGAAGTAACTGAAAACTTCAGATGAGACAAAGAATTTGGAACAACTAATAAAAGATGTTTAAATAAATCTCTTAATTCAAATAAAAGAGCTGAAGGAAAACATGGCTAAAGAGTTAAAGGATATCAAGAACACACTGAGTGAGCATGAAGAAAAATAATTCAAAAGTATAAAAAGAAACATAGAAATGGTGTAAATGGAAGACATAATACAAGAGATTAAAAATACAATAGAGGCATGTAATAGCAGACATGAACAGGCAGAAAAAAGGATCAGTGAGCTAGGAAACAGTTCTATTAAAATCTTATAAACAGAAGAACAGATAGAGAAAAAGAATGGGGAAAAGAATGCGTGTCAGGAATCTGAATTACCTGAACACATGCTTCATGGTTGTCTGAGAAGAAAAGGGAAAGGAAAAGCATCAGGAAGAATATCTGAAGAAAGAATGAACAAAATTTCCCCAATTCTTATGAAAGGCATAAATATACGTTTTCAAAAAGCGCAATGTTCTCCAAACAAAATAGACCCTAATAGACCCACTCTGAAATACATACTAATCAGAACGTCAAATGCCAAAGTTAAGGAGAGACCTCTAAGAGCAGCAAGAGAAATGTGATCATCAGAGAACTTTAGAAAACTAAGTGCCAATATCTCAATAGAAACCATGGAGGCATGGAGGTATGATAAATTTAAGATACTGAAAAAGTAAAACTCCTACCAAATAGTTCTTTATCCAGCAAAACAGTCATTCAAAATGAGGGAGAGTTTAAAATATTCACAGATAGACAGAAACTGAGGGAGTTCTTCAATAATATATCTACTCTACAATAAACACTAAAGGAAATTCTGTAGTCTGAAAGGAAAAGACAGGAGAGAGAAGCTTGAAGGAGAGTGTAAAAATGAAGATTATCAGTGAAAGTAACTAAAAGAGCAAAAAGAGAGACAAAAATAAATAAATAAAAATTAAATAAAGGTTATGACATGTAAAAAACAAAGGGTATAATGAAATGTTGCCTTTATAGCAATAACATGGAATGTAAATGAATAAAACTCCCATTCAAAAGACACAGATTAGCAGAATGGATATGAATATATGATGCAACTATATGCTGTATACAATTGACTCACCTAGGACTCAAAGACATAAATACGTTGAATGTGAAATGTTGTATAAAGGTATTTCATGCAAATAGCCTAAAAAGAGCTAGGGTAGCTATGTTAACATTGAAAAAGAAAATGGACTTTAAACAAAATACTATTATAAGAGACAAAGAAGGCCACTAAATATTAATAAAAGTGGCAATCCACCAAATATAAATAACAATCATAAATATTTGTACACTTAACAATGGTGCCCCCAAAATGCATGAATCAAAAACTGGAAAAAGTAAAGGGAGAAATAGACATCTCTACAATAATAATTGGAGACTTCATCACACCACTCTCAAAAATAGATAGAACATCTAGATGGAAGATCAGTAAGGAAACAAATAATAATAAATAAACCAGACTTAATGAACATATGAGGAACATTGCACCCTGAAGCAGCAGTATATACATTCTCCTTAAGTATACATGAATCATTCTCCAGGATAAACAACATGTTGGGTCACAAAGCAAGTCTCAATACATTGAAAAGATTGAAATTATACTAAACACTTTCTTTGATCATAATTGAATGAAACTGGAGATGAAAAAAATAGGAGGAAAACTGGAAAATTTTAAAATGCATGGAAAATAAACAAAACACTCAAACAATTACTGTGTAAAAAAATAAATAACTAGAGAAATTAGTAAATATCTTTTAAAAGAACAGCAAACTAATCCCAAAGCAAGCAGAAGATAAGAAATAAGATTAGAGAAGAAATAAATGAAATTGAGAGTAGAAAAACCAGAAAGAGAATTAACAAAACCAAAAGTTAGTTTACTGAGAAGATCAATAAAACTGACAAACTCTTAGATTAACAAAGAAAAAAAGAGTGAATATGCAATTGAATAAAATCAGAAATGAGGGGAGAGGGATTACTATTGACCCACAGAAATAAAAAGAATCTAAAGAGGAATTATGAATAACTGTATACTGACAAATTAGACAATTGAGATGAAATAAATGAATTCCTAGAAATACATGAGCAGCTTACATTGACTCTAGAAGAATTAGAAAATTTCAGCAAACCAATCACAAGAGATTGAAACAGTCATCAAAAGCCTCACAACAAAGAAAATCCCATAACCAGATAGCTTAAAAAATGAATTCTACCTGTCATTCCAAGAAAAATTAATACAATTCTCTTCAAACTCTTCCAAAAAAACGAAGAGAAGGGAAAACTACATAACTCATTCTGTGAGGCCAGCATCATCCTAATACCTAGGCCAGATAAAGATACTATGAGGAAAGAAAATTATAGAACAATTTCTCTAATGAATAAAGATACAAAAATATTCAACAAAATAGTTGCGAATAAAATCCAATAGCATTTCAAAAGAATTATACACCACGATCAAGTGGGTACACAAGGGTGGTTCAACATAAGAAAATTAATTAATGTAATACATCACCCTAACAAATTGAAGGGGAAAAACAACATGATCATTTTGATTGATGGAAGAAGGCATTTAATAAAACTCAGCATCCTTTCTTTATAACAACACTTTTAAAAATAAAAATAGAGGGCGGTGCAAGGATAGTTCAGAGGTAGAATTTTTGTCTGCCATGTGGGAGACCCAGGTTCAATTCCTGGACCATGAAACTGGCAAAAAAAAAAAAAAAAAAAAAAAAAAAAAAAAATATATTTCCCCAACACAATAAAGGAAATACATGAAAAAATCACAGCTAACATCATGCTCAGTAGTGAAAGATTGAAAGATTTCCTTCTAAGATCGGGAACAATACAGAATAACCACCATCACCACTATTTTTTAACACTGTGCTAAAACTTCTAGCCAGAGCTTTTAGAAAAGAAAAGGAAACAAGAGGAACCAAACTGGAAAGGAAAAAGTAAAACTTTCACTATTTGCCGATGACATGATACTATATATAGAAAGTCTTGATAAACCTCTAATAAAGATACTAGAGCTTATAAATGAGCTCAGCAAAATGGCAGGATATAAGGTTGATATGCAAAAATCAGCAGTGTTTCACACTAGGTAATAGCAATCTGAAGAGAAAGTAAAGAAAAAAAATTTCATTTACAACAGCAACTAAAAAAATCTTTTGGTGTCATTGGATGGGAAGACTAAATATCGTTAAGATGTCAATTCTATTGAAAATGATTTACAAGTTCAACACAATCCCAATTAAAATTCCAGAAGTCTACTGAAATGGAAAAGCCAATTATTAAATGTATTTGGAAGAGTAAGGACCCCACAAATAGCCAAAAAAAAGCCATCATGAAAAATAAGAATAAATTTGGGGTACTTACATTTAAAGCATACTGCAAAACTATAGTGATTTAAACAGCATGGTACCGGCAAAAGGATAGATATATTGACCAAGGGAATTGAAATTAGAGTTCAGAAATAGGCCCTCACATTCATATCAAATTGATATTTAATAATGCTGCCACATCCACTCAACTGGGAAATAATGGTCTCTTCACAAACGTGCTTGGATAACTGGATATCTATATGCAAAAGAATAACATAAGACCCTTACCTCACACTATATATGAAAATTAACTCAAAAGGGAGCAGAAACCTAACTATAAGAACCAGGAATATAAAAATTCCAGACAAAAATATAGGTAAGCACCTTCAAGAACTTGTGACATGCAATGGTTTCTCAGACTTTACACTCAAAGCACAAGTAACAAATGAAAAAATACACAAATGGAACCTGCTCAAAATTAAAACCTTTTAAGCATCAAATAAATTTCTCAAGAAAGTTTAAAGACCACCTACCCAATGGGAGAAAATATTTGATAATAAATCTCTGATAAAGGTTTACTCTCCAGAAAATAAAAGAAATCCTAGACTTCAACAATAAAAAGCCAACCCAATTTAAAAATGGGCAAAAGACTCGAATAAACATTTCTCCAAATATGGAATTCAAATGGCTAAAAAGCACATGAAAAGATACTCATACCACAAGCTATTAGGGAAATGCAATAAAAACCACAGTGAGATATCCTTTCACACCTACTAGGTTTGCTACTACTCAAAAAAAAAAAAAAAGAAAAGAAAACTACAAGTGTTGGAGAGGATGTGGAAGATAGGAACACTCATCCATTGCTGGTGGGATTGTAGAATGGTGCAGACACCAGGGAAGACAGTTTGTTTCCCCAGAAGATTCTAAGTGCATAAATACTATATGATCTAGCAATTCCATTACTAGATACATACCCAAAAGAATGGAAAGCAGGGACTCAAACAGACATTTGCACACCTATGCTCATAGAGGCATTATTCACAATTGCCAAAAGATGGAAGCAATCCTAATTTTTATGCTGATTTACATCTGTTATGCAATTCAGAAAAGATTATGTTCTCTTAATCCATTCTTGTGGGTGGAACCTTTTGATTAAGCTGCTTCCATGGAGATGTGACCGACCCAATTCAAGGTGGGTCTTAATCCTTCACTGGAGTCCTTTAGGAGAGGACATAGAGAGCTCAGGGCTTAGAGACATTTGGAGACAGAGAAAGAAAATGCCCCAGGAATAAGTAGAAGGACCCACAAATGCTGAGAGTGCCATTTTGAAACAGAATCCAGGAGAAAAGAAACAGGAAATGTCACCATGTGCCTTCCTATGTGACAGAGGCACTCGATGACAGCAGCCTTTCCTCAGAGACAGTATCTCCCTCTTCATGCTTTAATTTGGATATTGTCATGGCTTTAGAACTGTAAATTTGTAACCTAATAAATCCCCTTTGCAAAAACCAGTCCACTTCTGCTACATTGCATTTCAGCAGCGTTAGCAAACCCAAAAAACAGCGCTCATCAACCCGTGATTAGAGAAACAAAATATGCTCTATGCAAACAATGGAATATTATTCAGCTGTAAAAAGGAATGAAGTCTTGATGCATGCAACAGCATAGATGAAACCTGAGAGCCATTTAGTGAAATAAGCCAGGCTCAAAATCACAAATATTGTATGATTTCACTGTTGTGAACTAATTATAATTGGCAAACTCATGGAGTTAGCATGTAGAATAGGGTTACTGGTAGATCGACTGGGGTTAGGGAATGGGGAGTCGATGTTTAACTCATACTGATTTCCCATATAGGCTGATGGTAAAGTTTTACAAATGGAGGGTGGTGATAACACATTATCGTGAGTATAGTTTACAGCATTGGACTCCGTAGGTGAATGTGGTTGAAGGGAGAAACTTCAGGATATATATGTTACTAGAATAAAAATCAAAGGATAAAACATAGGACTGTACAATACAGTGAGCTCTATTACAGAAGAAGGACTATAGTTAATCGTGCAAGTATAAGAATGTTCTCTCTTGGATTATAACATATGTATGACATTAAAACAATGTCTTAATAATAAGAGGCATATGGGGAAAATATAGACCTAATATAAACTGTGGACATTAGTTAATAATGCTATCTCAATAGTCTTTCACCAATAGCAACACATGCAGCTACTGCTAAGAAAATAGTATAATTACAAAAAGTGCTACTGTTAATTGTAACAAATGGACCACGCCAGAACGAGGTGTTGGCAGTGGAGTGGGTTATGGGAATATTGTATTTTGTGCAAGATGGCTCCTTAAATGAAAAAATATATAAAAGGAAAAGAAAAGAAAATTCTACTAATGTGTTGGCACATCTTAATACATGCATAGCATAAAATGTATCTGTCATGGGAATGCAATGAACAGAGACTTGTTTAGGTTTATATTTGTTTATATTTTATATAGAAAGTAAATGCTCTGCTCTTATTGGTAGGAAACTGATAGATTGTTTGCACTTTCTTAATATAGAGCATAATGCAACATAAAGCTGTATCTTTTTACTTGTAAAATGAATAAGTTGATAAAATATAAAATATAATAATATTCAAAGTTATTACCTACATTCTGGGTAATTAAATCACTGACTGGTTATGGAAATAAAGATTTTCTATTACTGTACATAAATTCTAAATAAGAAGAATTCCATAAGTACAAATAATGACATATAGGAAGCACTGAAATATAGCAGAATGACAACTATATAGACTTGTGTATCAGTTTTCTATTATTACTTAATAAATTGTAGCAAACATGGGAATTTAAAAATAATACAAGCTTAATTAAAAAAATAATAATAGAAGTTTATTATTGCAGTTTCCAAGGGTCATGAGACTGGACATGGATAAACTGGGCCCTTAGGTCACAGTCTCACCAGGCTGAAATCAAGGTTTTCAGTCCAGGGTTGTAATCTCATTTGAAGGTCATTCTCCTTTTTTCAAGCCCATGTGCATTTTTTTTTTTTGCAGTAGATCTCTCCTGGAAGCTGTGTTGTCATAGCCAGCAACAGACTGTCTTTGCGATTTCACAAAGAATCCTGTCCCTTTGAAATGCTTGCTGATAAGATCAGGGCCACCTAGAAAAAAATCCCAAATTTGGTCAATTTAATGTCAACTAATTAGCAGTTTAACTAAGGAGTGATATCCCATTTTATTCATAAATTCTGCACTCAAGGGGAGACAACTGTACAGGGTATGTCCACCACGGGCAGCAATCTTGAGGTTTAGATTAGAATCCTGCATAGCTCAAATTGTGTCAGAAAACCTGAGCTCAAGTAGTAACTCAGGCTCTAGGATTTAACATTGAGAAACCCTGGCAAGAAAACATTTAATGATTGATTTAAAAAATGGGAAAATGAAAACAATGTTCTAGCTAATTCAGTCCCCCACACAAGTATATGACGTGTTCAAGGATTTATTGAGTTCCCAATCTAATTTAGGCACTGGACAAAATCTCAGTGAAATACAGTTTGGTTCCCCATGTTCAATGAGTTAACAATCTGGTTATTTATTTGGTGTTATTTTTTAAATTATAAAGAATTCTAGAAAATATACTATTGCAATGTCATTCTTAATACCATTAATAATTTCATTCAGAAAAATGCTATCCCATATATCAACTTTAGAAGACTCGGGGCAAAATGAGATTCTACACAAAATCATAGAATGTAATAACCATTAAATTGACCAATTCTCAACCTAGAATGTTGAGAATTGTCTAATTTATGTTGAATTGAATGAATAGGAAGTGAAGCAAATATTAAAAGACTTTTGGTGGTAAAAGTGGGAAAAATCAGTCCATATCTAGAGATATAGCACATCAGTCAAAGTTATATAGAGAAATAAAACCAACACATTTATCGTAAGGAATGGGCTCACACAACCTTGGGGGCTAACAAGTCCAGATTCCATGGGGCACTCTGATAAAGGCGGTGCTGAAGCTCTTGCTCTAAATTCTCCAGGGAAGATGGCTAGTTAAAATTGAATCCAATTTTTTCTTCTCACCCCAGGAATCCTCAGTTCTGACATCTAAGACTGCCAATTGATGGGATGAGATGACTGCACACAATGCTGATGGCAATCTCCTTTGTGGATTGTAGTCGCAACCAACTGACTGTAGATGCAAACTTCATGTTGAAATACCCACACAGAAGCAACCAGACCAGTGCTTGATCCAACAACTGGAAACTATAGCGTAGCCAACTTGACACTTGAAATTTAGCATCACAGAGATATTCCTTCAGAATTTCTCAAAAAAAAAAATGTTTAGTACATTAAAGCATTGATTAAAAGGGATACATATAAATTTAAGAATTCAATATCACTAGAAATGAAGCAGATAAAAACCTAACTGTCTGCTATAGGTGAGGCTATCTTACTGGGGCTTAATTCAAAAAATTTGATTAGTCCGTGGATGTTCTTTTTTTTTATTTTTCCCATACTCTACACCTCATATGCTCAGAAAATTTTGCTCACTTTATTTTCTAACGCATCCACCATCTATCTTATCTTATCACTACAACCCATTTCTCTTGTCTCTCCCAACTTATCTTATTGCTTTTGATATTGCAACTCTACCATATTCCTCTTACTCCAGTGTCAAAGTGAGTTCTGTTAATACGTAAATCCAATTGTGTGAATTTTTCTGAAAATCTTCCAGATAATCTCATGTTATTGCATGCAAAACCTACAAGGCATAACAGTACTTGTTATCCCTTTGAACTCATTTGCTATTCTTTTACTAGAAGTACATTCCTACTGTACTGGCTGGTTTCCTTGTAATAACTGTAAAAGTGAACTGTCGTTTAGCAGCGTCCACATTTGTCATTCCCTCATTCTGGAATTCTAATTTTCCAAATACCAACATGGCTAATTCCCTTAACTAGGCATAAGCAAACAAATTGATACTAATACAAGGAGATTTATGCAACCATAACAATTTTTATTGCAAAAAACAAGGAAAACAAAGTAAAGAAAACCATGATGAGGTGCCACTTAAGATAAAAATCCAAGTTACATTATCATTATTGCTGCAAATCTTCCAAAATTTTGTTGAAAAACACTGGAATTAATGACTCCTTAGCATTAAGAGTTTTAGTTGTATATATGGTTTATATATTTTTTCTACTCTCTGATTTTAGTATTATGGTAATTTTGTAGTGGAAAACATATAAGTAGGCCTTTACTTAAAATAACAACGGAGACCCATGACATCAAGTTCAAAGCGAAAAAGAAGGTGATGCTGTATCCAATTTTGTAGGGTGGAACAAGGGGCCATATTTCTAGAACATGTTTGAATATTATGAACAGACTAAACCCACATATAATCATGGCATTTTCAAAAGCATTAATATAGGTACCTGCAACTAATTTATATATGACACAATTTCTTTATAAATTACTTAAACATGGTATAAATTTGTGATCCAGACTTATGTAGTTATAGATAACAAGTAAAAATTTCTGCTGAAGTTGGAGTGGATGCAAAAAAGGAAAAAGAGGCCCTTTTGAGAGGAAAATGAAACAAAATGAATGATAAAATATTAAGTTGAAAATAAAAATAAAATTAACTATGAGCGAATTACTACATTAAGCTAAGCTAGTCTAATAATCAAGACTTTAATGGCAGCGGGAAAATGGCTCTGGCACTTGAAATGCCCCAACTCCTTTATTTTACCAGCAGGTAGGTTGCTTAGAAGGCAGAGAATGGTAGAATAAATCTTACTTAATTATGTCCACAGGGATATAAGCTTTGTGGTTCAGGACCATTCTTCTCATAAAACTGAATCTCAGAAAAAAAGGGCATGTCTCTAAGGATTTCAAGTGTAAGTGGGCTCCAGAAACCCATGGGTGTATTTGATGAGAAAGAGAAAAAAAGAAACAAAACAAAACAGTGCAGTAACAAGAGAAGGGGGATTGCTGAAAACAGACCCAAATACAATTTTAAATACCTGTTAGCTATTTCATTTTCTGGGCCATTTAAAAGAGGCTTTTATAAATGGGGTATATAAAAAAGGGCTGAGCACAGATTCAGGACACATATGAATATCTTTTCTGCGAGATTTCAATAAATGATATCTAAGCAAATCTTGGGGTGATGGTGGTTTGCTGGAGGGCAACAAAAACATTTAAAGTAGTTCTTTGGCATTATTTTATGTAATGATGACTGAAATGGTAATGAATGTGTATAAGTTTGAATTTCCTGCATTGGTGATTTAAAGTGCTCCCACTGGCAGAAGATTCGAAAATGCAGTTTCATATGTTTTTTCCATCAACCCAGGACTCACATCATTTTTTTCACATATCATACTTTAAAGTATGATAAAGTGCATACATGCACCTTACAACTATAATATATTCTGAAAGGAGACAGATGAATTGATGGTACATCTCTTCTTCCTATGGGTCTTTCTTCTTTAGGGTGGGTCTTTGGTTGCAATCAGATTTCCTCTTGCAAAAAAAACTAGTTCTTGATGAACAAAGGCTGAGGTTTAAAAGGGTTGTTTCTGTTGAATAAATGTGTGGTGTATGCGTGTGTGTGTGTGTGTGTGAGTGCATCTGTATGTGTTGTTTGTGGGTTTATGTGCCTTATGACACATATCGCTGTTTTAGGTTCTGAGGTTGTTCAAATAAATGCCATGCAAAGGGATGCCTTAAACAATGGGGATTTAATGACTCACACTTTTGAAGCCAAGAGAAAGTCCAAATCAAAGTATCATCAACACCATGCTCTCTGTCTGAAGAATGAGGCATTTTGGGGCTGGCTGATGGCCATTCTTGGTCCCGGGCTCTTCAGTCACGTAGCAATGGACAAGGCAGCCTCTCCTGGCTTCTCCATTCTTTTTCATTTGCATTGAATTCCAGCCTCTTATTTATCATGGACTTCTCTCTGTCTGAATTTCATTCCACTTAGGAATGAAATTAAGGATTAATTAATATCCATCCTGATTGAGGTGGATTAATTGCTAACTAATGTAACCTCATCGTAAAGTCTTACTCACAATGTGTTTATGCCAACAGGAATGGATTATGTTTAAGAACATGTTTGTCTGGGGTACATTGTTCCAAACCCCCACACTGTCTCTCTAAACTTAACAGTTGAGCCCAGCCTTTGCAAACTTGCCACGGCACTGCTAATTCTCCCCATGTCAATATATAATTTAAAGCTGCATAAAATAAGAAAAGTCATGGGCAAAAATTTAAAATTCCTGGTGGCTGTATTTCTTACCTCTGTCTGCTCTGAAAAATTATGAAAACAGGTGGCTTAGAAGAGGAGAAAAGTATTCTTTCAGAGCTCTGGGTGCCAGAAGTTTGATATCAAGATGTCAGTAGGGCTGTATTTGCAAGTATTCCTTGGTATGTGACCACATTACTCCAATGTCTGCTGCTGCGATCACACCACCTGCTCCTCTTCGTTCTTCTCTATGTAGCTCTTTCTCATTGGATTTAGGGTGCCTCACATAATCTAGAATCATCACCTCATCTCAAATCCTTCACTCAATTTCATTCACAAAGGCTCTTCAGCAAAATCCAGACGGGAGTTGTCATGGTTAGGGACAGGTGTCAACTTGGCCAAGTTGTGGTACCTGTTTATCTGATTGAGCAAGCGCTGGCCTGTCTGTTGCAATGAGGACATTTCATAGGATTAGGTCATGATCACGTCAGCTACATCCACAGCTGATTCCATTTGTAATCAGCCAAAGGGGAGTGTCTTCTGCAATTAATGATGCTAAATGTAATCATGGGAAGCTTTTTAAGGAGGACTCAGAGGAGACAGGTTCCATTCCTGCTTTGGCTGGTGAGCCTCTCCTGTGGAGTTCATCCAGGCCATCCATTGGAGTCATCGGCTTCGCAGCCTGCCCCGTGGATTTTGGGCTCTGCGTTCCTACGGTCACGTGAGACACTTTCATAAATTTTATATTTGCAAGTGTTCCCTGTTGATTCTGTTTCTCTAGAGAACCCTAACTAATACATCTTGGTACCAGGAGTGGTTCTTAAGGAACAGAATCTTAAAAATGGGTTTTTATGAATGGTTTTCTACTCTGACTGGACTCAGAGACACTAAGGACTCTGATTCATGTAATCAGAATGAAACTCCCAATCCATGGAGTGAGTTGGCAAAGAAGATAGTCAAAATATCATCATTTGAGTCTCCTAATGCTTTGCTTGTTCAAAGCCAGATTCTGGGGGATAATGTTTTTGACACCTTTACAGAGTTTTGTAGAAATAAGAGTTATAGAGATGTTGGTTTGTTGAAACATGGATCAAAAGGTGGCCAACATTACCTGAGGTTGAAATGCCAGAACTGCCCTGGTATAATGTAGATGAGGGGATCCAGAGGCTTAGAGAGATTGGAATGTTAGAGTGGATTTATCATGCAAAGCCTGCTCTTACACCCCAGACATGTCCAGAGAATGCACCTTTTACCACAACAGTGAGAAATAAGTTTGTGAGACTAGCACCATCATCCCTCAAGAGCTCTGTGGTTGCACTTCTCTGTAGGTCAGATATTACTGTAGGAACTGCTGTCACTGAGCTGGAATCCTTAAACACAATGGGGATGACAAGATCCCGAGTTGGCAGAAGCCAGGTGGCAGGACTTAATCACCAAAGAGAGGGTAGACGCAGCTATTATAATAGACAACAAACTCAAAGGAGGCATCAAAATTATATGACACACAGAGATTTGTGGTATTGGCTAGTAAATCATGGGGTGCCTAGAAATACAATAGAAGGGCAGTCTACTAAATTCTTGTTGGAGCTGTATAAACAAAAGAGTTCTAGGTCAAGGGAACAGAAGTCTAACCTGAATTACAAAAACACAGAGTCACGGCCCCTTAACAAATTTCCAGACTTGAAACAGTTTACAGACCCTGAGCCCCTTGAATGAAGGGGAGGCCAGGTCCCTCTGGGGGAGAAACCTGTTACACTGCCACAAATTTATACTGTTAACCTTCCTCTATGTCTTCCCCAAGGAGACCGACGGCCTTTTACCAGGGTAACTGTGCATTGGGGAAAAGGAAATAATCAGATATTTCAGGGATTATTAGACACTGGTTCAGAAGTGACATTAATTCCAGGGGACCCAAAATGTCACTCTGGACCACCAGTCAGAGTGGGGGCTTATGGAGGCCAGGTGATCAATGGAGTTGTAGCTCAGGTCCATCTCACAGTGGGTCCAGTGTGCCCCCGGACCCATCCTGTAGTTATTTCCCCAGTTCCGGAATGTATAATTGGCATAGACATACTGAGCAACTGGCAGAATCCCCACGTTGGTTCTCTAACTCGTGCAGTGAAGGCTATTATGGTGGAAAAGGCCAAGTGGAAGCCACTAGAACTGCCCCTACCAAGCAAAATAGTAAATCAGAAGCAATACCAGATTCCTGGAGGGATTGCAGAGATTACTGCCACTCTTAAGGACTTGAAAGATGCAGGGGTGGTGATTCCCACCACATCCCCGTTCAACTCTCCTATTTGATCTGTGCAGAAAATAGATGGGTCTTGGAGAATGACAGTGGATTATCATAAACTCAACCAGGTGGTAACTCCAATTGCAGCTGCTGTTCCAGATGTAGTATCATTGCTTGAGCAAATCAATACATCCCCTGGTACCTGGTATGCAGCTATTGATCTGGCAAATGCTTTTTTCTCAATAGCTATTAGTAAGGACCACCAAAAACAGTTTGCTTTCAGCTGGCAAGGTCAGCAATATACTTTCACTGTCCTACCTCAGGGGTATATCAACTCTCCAGCCCTATGTCATAATCTTGTTTGCAGAGACCTTGATCATTTCTGCCTCCCACAAGACATCACACTGGTCCATTATATTGATGATATCATGTTGTTTGGACCTAGTGAGCAAGAAGTAGCAACTACTCTAGATTTACTGGTAAGGCATTTGCGTATCAGAGGATGGGAGACAAATCCAACAAAAATACAGGGGCCTTCCACCTCAGTAAAATTTCTAGGTGTCCAGTGGTGTGGGGCATGTCGAGATATCCCTTCTAAGGTGAAGGATAAATTGCTGCATCTGGCCCCTCCCACAACCAAAAAAGAGGCACAACACCTAGTTGGTCTTTTTGGATTTTGGCAACAACATATTCCTCATTTGGGTGTGCTACTCCAGCCCATTTATCGAGTGACCAGAAAAGCTGCCAATTTTGAGTGGGGACCTGAACAAGAGGAGGCTCTGTGACAGATCCAGGCTGCTGTGCAAGCTGCTCTGCCACTTGGGCCGCATGATCCAGCAAATCCAATGGTGCTGGAAGTGTCAGTGGCAAATAGAGATGCTGTCTGGAGCCTTTGGCAGGCCCCTATAGGAGAATCACAATGCAGACCCTTAGGATTTTGGAGCAAAGCCTTACCATCTGCTGCAGATAACTACTCTCCTTTTGAGAAACAGCTTTTGGCCTGCTACTGGGCCTTAGTAGAGACTGAATGCTTAACCATAGGCCACCAAGTTACCATAAGACCTGAGTTGCCTATCATGAGTTGGGTGTTGTCTGACCCACCAAGCCATAAAGTTGGGCATGCACAGCAGCACTCTATTGTAAAATGGAAATGGTATATACCAGATAGAGCCAGAGCAGGTCCTGAAGGCACAAGTAAGTTACATGAAGAAGTGGCACAAATGCCCATGGTTTCCACTCCTGCTGCCACATTACCTTCTCTTTCCCAGACCAGAACTATGGCCTCTTGGGGAGTTCCTTACAGTGAATTGACTGAGGAAGAGAAAACTCGGGCCTGGTTTACAGATGGTTCAGCACGATGTGCAGGTACCACCCGAAAGTGGAAAGCTGCAGCATTACAACCCCTTTCTGGGGTGTCCTTGAAGGACAGTGGTGAGGGGAAATCCTCCTAGTGGGCAGAACTTCGAGCAGTGCACCTGGTTCTTCATTTTTCTTGGAAGGAAAACTGGCCAGAGGTGCATTTGTATACTGACTCATGGGCTGTTGCTAATGGTTTGGCTGGATGGTCAGGGACTTGGAAAGACCATAATTGGAAAATTGGTGACAAAGAGGTCTGGGGAAGAAGTATGTGGATAGACCTTTCTGAGTGGGCTAAAAACATGAAGATATTTGTGTTCCATGTGAATGCATACCAGAGGGTGACTTCAGCAGAGGAAGACTTTAATAATCAAGTGGATAAGATGACTCGTTCTGTGGTTACAAGTCAGCCTCTTTCCCCAGCAACTCCTGTTATTGCCCAATGGGCTCATGAACAAAGTGGTCATGGTGGTAGGGATGGAGGTTATGCATGGGCTCAGCAACATGGACTTCCACTCACCAAGGCTTACCTGGCTACAGCCACTGCTGAGAGCCCAATCTGCCAGCAGCAGAGACCCATACTCAGCCCCCCATATAACACCATTCCCCGAGGTGACCAGCCAGCTATATGGTGGCAGGTTGATTACATTGGACCACTCCCTTCATGGAAGGGGCAGTGATTTGTTCTAACTGGAATAGACACATACTCTGGATATGGGTTTGCTTTCCCTGCATGCAATGCTTCTGCCAAAACTACCATCCGTGGGCTTATAGAATGCCTTATCCATCATCATGGTAGTCCACATAGCATTGCTTCGGATCAAGGAACACACTTCACAGCAAATGAAGTGCGGGAATGGGCACATGCTCATGGAATTCTCTGGTCTTACCATGTTCCCCATCATCCAGAAGCAGCTGGATTGATAGAATGGTGGAATGGCCTTTTGAAAACTCAATTATGGTGCCAACTAGGTGGCAAAAACTTGAAAGGCTGGGGTAATGTTCTCCAGGAAGTTGTGTATGCTCTGAATCAGCATCCGCTGTATGGTGCTGTTTCTCCCATAGCCAGGATCCACGGGCCCAGGAACCAAGGGGTGGAAATGGGTGTGGTGCCACTCACTATTACCCCTAGTGATCCACTAGGAAAATTTTTGCTTCCTGTCCCTGCTACCCTGATTTCTGCTGGTCTACAGGTTTTAGTTCCAAAACGGCGTGTGCTTCCTCCAGGAGAAACAACAGAGATACCACTGAACTGGAAGTTAAGATTGCCACCTGGTCACTTTGGGCTACTTATGCCTCTGGATCAACACACCAAGAATCTGGATTACACTACTGTCTGGGGTAATTGACCCTGACTATCAGAAGGAAGTAGGACTGCAACTATATAATGGAGGTAAAGAAGAGTTTTCTTGGAATATAGGAGATCCCCTGGGGCATCTATTAGTACTACCATGCCCTGTGATTAAAATCAATGGAAAACTGCAACAACACAATCCAGGCAGGACTACTAATGGCTCTGAAACTTCAGGAATGAAGGTTTGGGTCACTCCACCAGGCAAAGAACCACGGCCAGCTGAAGGGCTTGCTGAGGGGAAAGGAAACATGGAATGGGTAGTGGAAGAAGGTAGTGATAAATATGAAGTTCGGCCACGTGATCAGTTACAGAAATGAGGACTGTAATGCTGTTTTGTTCATGTTATACTATTTAAGTTGTAAGATATCAAGTTTAAGAATGAATGTTGCCCAAGGATTTGCACCCTATTCTGGAGAGATTTAATGTGTTTCCAGTTATACGCAGGACAGTTGAGTATTGTCAGGTAAAAGAAAAAAATGTGTGCTTATTTGTTTTCATTTGGAAATTAAGTATGGTCTAAGGTGATATATATATATATATATATATATATATATATATATATAGGTGCCAAGTTGACAAGGGGTGTACTGTCATGGTTAGGGACAGGTGTCAACTTGGCCAAGTTGTGGTACCTGTTTATCTGATTGGGCAAGCGCTGGCCTGTCTGTTGCAATGAGGACATTTCATAGGATTAGGTCATGATCACGTCAGCTACATCCACAGCTGATTCCATTTGTAATCAGCCAAAGGGGAGTGTCTTCTGCAATTAATGATGCTACATGTAATCATGGGAAGCCTTTTAAGGAGGACTCAGAGGAGACAGGTTCCATTCCTGCTTTGGCTGGTGAGCCTCTCCTGTGGAGTTCATCCAGGCCATCCATTGAAGTCATTGGCTTCGCAGCCTGCCCTGTGGATTTTGGACTCTGCGTTCCTACGGTCACGTGAGACACTTTCATAAATTTTATGTTTGCAAGTGTTCCCTGTTGTTTAACAGGGAGTATTAACAGGAGTAAACCAAATCAACCACCCCCCCCACATACACACACATATACCCCACCCTACAGCACTCCACAACATGTGACCAATTTGTTTTTAATTACTGGGATTTAAATTAGAAGCCAAGAATACCATATATTATATGAAAGGAAAACAAATTTAAACAAATTTATTTTGATTAATGTGTATTTATGCACTCTTTATGATAGCCTATAAAATTATGATTGGAATATGTCATTTAGGATATGTCTTAGAAAATAAAGATAAAGAAACAGAAAATACTATAAATAAAATACAAAAATTAAAGTATATGCTAGAATGTCCAACGTCCAATTAATGGAGGCTGTTCAACTAGAAACAAGACAATAAAGTGGGAATGATAGACAGAATATAAGAAAAATTTCAAATTAAAGTACAGGTTTTTCAAGATTCAAGGTCCCCCACTATTTAACAATCTCGTTGAATGGCACGATGGTTGTTCAAATGCAAATTTGTACACTTACGAACAGCAAGAAGAAAGACAAATTTTATTGTCTTTCTTATTTGCTCTTCTTGTGTATGAGTCATGGAAAGAAATGGATCACACAAAAATAGGTAATACCAGTATGGAACCAAACTTACAAACCATGAAACTCAAAGTCAGCAAAAAATGAGTAATGCCTTCAAACTTCAAAAGAAAGGATATTTCCAATCTAGAGTTGGAAATTCTATCTATGCAATACAAATTTGGAAAAACAAATTCTGACATATAGAATCTCAAAACTTGCCCGTAGACTTGGAATTCAGCAAACAGAAACTAAAAACATGTGAAGATGGAAGTAATGGTAAGTCCTTACGTGACCATCTTACAACATATCTGGAGAGAGACTAATCCAGGAGTTAGATCTTTATGAAAATAAATGGAACTAATAGAAAATCTACCCTTTGGCCACTTAGAACCCTTCTTGGCAAGTGTTTTATACATCTGCTGGATATGTATATACTTAGGAAAATTAAAAAATAGGAACATAATAAAATAACTCTAAACAAGAGGAAATTTTTAATACCATCAATTTCTAAGTTGCACAGGAGAGGAAACAGCTTGAAGCAGCTTTATCTGATATTTTCATATTACGATAATGTAATCATTTATTACTGTTTTAATAAAAATCAATATAATAATATTTTTGGAATAAGAGGAGGAGAAAGAGGGGGAATATTAAAGAGTTAAATTTTCATTTGTTATCACAGCAGGTCAATAGGTAATACTAAAATTTGCTGCATTATAAAATGGCCATTAAGCATACATTTAGAAAAACTGAATAAATACCAAAAGGAATAAAAGCCAGCAGTGGGAGTGATTACGTTTGAGAAGCAGGGCTGGGAAGAAGGATGTCGTCAGTTATGGTCAACACTTATTTTTAGTACACATTTGTACAATTTAACTTTGGAAATATGTGCATTTACTAATTCAGTTAAAATTAAGAAACAATACAGTATTTCGGATGCATATCAGTAATGAAAATTATTTTAGGAAGCCCATTATTAGTAACATTTTGAGTAGCATGCATCTCTTCACTCAACAACCTTTTACTGCCCTCCTGTTATGTATGTATAATCATGCTAAGCTTTGTAAACAGAAAGACAAATAAGTCAGACCCTCAGGAAATGAGTTTAGTTACTGGTTAACCTCAAAGGTAATTCTTTGATTGCGGTTTCCTAATTTTATACACATCTGTTGTTTATCTTACATCAGCATCTGTAGTTCTCCACTAAAAGACAAAATTCTTAACCAGACAATGCTAAGTTCATACATGAAGAATGCTTTACCTTCAGCCTGGTATTTTTGTAGATTTGAAAGGTAGTGTATATCAATTAGTACAGCAACTGGATTTTAGAGACAGAAGCCTGTGGCTCAGCCAACTAATTCAACAAGGTCTGTGCTAGCTATTTTTTGAGCATATAGTAGAGAAATATGGGTGTCTTAATATGTGTATAAAATTCTTAGTAAGACCACATAGGCATAAACTTACTTGTACTAAAAGATATAAAATTAGCCCCTACCTTAAAAAATACTTTGAATATACAGTAATAGTCTACTTAATTTAGATCTAATACTCAGAATTAATATTTCATTTGGTAATAATACTTTTTAAATATGTATTATTATGTCTCATTTTAAAAGAGATTTATAAGGTCAGTCTCATCTATGATATTGAAATTAAACTGAGAATTTAAAAAAATACTGCTATTTGACATTTCCTGCAGTTATTTTCATTTTAGGATTCAGTCAATATGTTAATGAATCTATTTAAAAGTACCTTTTCATTTACTTGTACACAAAATGTTTCAATTTCCCCTCACACGTAAAAGTGTAATAGTGTAAAAACTATAAAATTGTAATATGGAAGCTATTCATGAATTGGCTTCAGAAGTCTCACTTTTAAATTGTTGGAATTTGGGCAAGAACATTTTACAAAGTCTCTATTAGTTTGCTAATGCTGCTGGAAAGCAATATACCAGAAATGGAACAGCTTTAAAAAGGGAATTTACTAAGTTGCAAGTTTACATTTCTAAGGCACCAACAAGAGGCTTCCTTCACTCTAGAAAGGCTGATGCCATTCAGAACACTTCTGTCAGCTGGTGTGGTAGTTAGATTCAGTTGTCAACTTGGCCAGGTGAAGGTGCCTAGCTTTATTGCTATGAACATGAGCCAATGGCATGTGAACCTCATCTGTTGCTGATTACATCTGCAGTCAGCTCGGAGGTGTGCCTGCTGCAATGAATGACATTTGACTTAATTGGGTGGAGCTTAAATGAGAGAGCTCAATGTAAGCAGCTCAGCATACCTCATCTCAGCACTCGCAGCTCAGTCCATGCCTTTGGAGATGCAGAAAGAAATCACCCTGGGGAAAGTTGTTAGAACCCAGAGGCCTGGAGAGAAAGCCAGCAGAGATCACCCTGTGTCTTCCCATGTAAGAAAGAAATTCAGTTGAAAGTTAGCTGCCTTTCCTCTGAAGAACTAACAAAATAAATCCACTTTTGTTAAAAACCAATTTGTCTCTGGTGTGTTGCATTCTGGCAGCTAGCAAACTAGAACAGCTGGGAAGGCATATGGCTGGCATCTTCTGGTCCTTGTTCCAGGTCTCATTGCTTCCAGCTTCTGATACCAATGGTTTCCTTTCTAAGCATCTGTGGGAATTCACTTAGCTCCTTCTGGCTTGCTTAGCATCTCATGGGAAGGCACATGGTGATATGTTCTGGCCTCTACCTGTGCTTACACATCACGACTATCCTTTGGCATCCAAGCGTCTCCAAACATCTGTGTTTCTGTTAGCTCTGAAACAGCTGTCCTCCAAGCATCTGCATATCTCTAAACTCCCCCAAATGTTTCCCCTTTTAAAGGACTCTAGTAAACTAAACAAGACACACTTTGAATGGGTGGGGTCAAATCTCCATCTAATCAAAAGTTTATACCCACAGTTGAGTGTGCCAAATTTCTTTGGCGATAAGCTAATTAAAAGCTTCTGCCCAACAGTACTGAATCAAGGTTTAAAAGAAAGGGCTGTCCCAAAAAGATTGCATCAGGATTAAAACCCAACTCCCTCGGATACATAATATTTTCAAACTACCCAAGCAGGCTTGCTTATTTAGCTCAAATACTAAAAGTTTGACAGTGTTCAATGCTATGGAAGAAACTTCAGTGAACCTAGGGCAACATACCAGCCAAAGGTGATTATAACACAAAATATGATATACTTTGTGGTTTGGTCACCCTTAAAATGCCTCACATATTTTTATTTACAGATGAGCATTGAATTTAAATAATGCAAACACTCCAAACCAAGGAATTAATTGGAAACCCATGGCTCCATATCTTCATTCTTTTATAGCAGTTCTTGTATGTGAAATACTTTAATCAAAGATAAATCTACCAAACCTATTCATCACTACAAGGTGTGCTATCATACATCTGTAAGCTCATATTTGTTAAGTATATACATTATGAGAGATAACATCTTAAAACTTATCACTCTCCATCCCCATGTCTGTCTCTGACTTCTTCTTCTCTCTTTGCCTTTGTCATTTTACTCACTATAGATAACTCATAAGTGCCTAACATAACTTAAGATATTTGTGTCACCATTAGGATTCAGATAGCTTATATTTTAGGCATGGTTACTGCTATGTCATTCTGAGTTTTTCACAGTTAAGTAGTGAATGATACTTTTAAAAGGATTTGAGAAAGAAATCAGTTTTTTGGAACCTCTAAAATATATTAGATTTTGATGTCCTTTGTCTTTATCTCATGTGGTTGATCATGGCCTCCATATTGAACTGTAAAATATTGAGAAGTAATTCTATCCCATATGTCATGTGTCAGGAAATTGAATTTCTCTAGAGTGACAAAGCCCATTATTGATACACAACAGGTAGTTGAAATTTCAATGAATGTTGGAGTCAGTTTGGACTCTAATATAGCTCTGCTATCTACTAACTGTGTTAGCTGAAGCCAGTAGCTTAGGTCTCAGCATAGCTACCTGTAAATTGTAAAAGTTAAATAAATAACACCTTCTACATAGGGTTACTGTGAGGGTTAAAATAAGATCTTATGTAAAAGAAAAATAATAGAACAGACCCTGACACTACTAGGTGCTATTTGATAGGTACAACATTACTATTCTTATCAGATTAAAATTAGTGATGGCAAATGAAAATCAAATAGAAGGCACCTGTGATGGTTTGAAATGTTGTGTGTACCCTAAAAAAGCCATGTTTTAATCCTAATCCCATTTTTCCATTTTGTAAAAGCAGCGTTTCTTTTAATCCCTATTCAGTATTGTATGTTTGAAACTATAATTAGATCATCTCCTTGGAGGTGTGATTTAATCAAGAGTGGTTGTTAAACTGGATTAGCTGGACGCATGTCTCCACCCATTTGGGTGGGTCTTGATTAGTTTGTGAAATCCTATAAAAGAGGAAACATTTTGGAAAAAGGTGATTCAGCGGAGTGGAACGATATAGCCATGAGAAGCAGAGTCCATCAACCAGCAACCTTTGGAGATGAAGAAGGAAAATGCCTTACAGGGAGCTTCATGAAACAAGAAGCCAGAAGAGAAAGCTAGCAGATGATGCCTTGTTTGCCATGTGCCCTTCCAGCTGAAAGAGAAACCCTGAACTTCAACGATCTTCTTGAACCAAGGTATCTTTCCTTGGATGCCTTTGATCGGACATTTCTATAGACTTGTTTTGATTGGGACATTTTCTCAGCCTTAGAACTGAAGACTATCAACTCATTAAATTCCCCTTTTTAAAAACCATTCTGTTTCTGGTATATTGTATTCTGCCAGCTAACAAACTAGAACAGCACCGTTATTCAGAGTCAAGACCAACAACCACTTTATATATCCTATGAAGTTTTGACTACATTATTTAACTCAGAGTTGTTAAAATCATTAACAGAATTTACTGTATGTTTTACTCTCTTTTATGTTTTGGGTTTTATCAATTTTTGAGGGATTAGAAGTGTAGACTGTGTTTTTTTAATCCTGTTTATTTATATTTCCCTTATTAATTCACACACACACACATATATGCACAAACATTTTAAATGAAATGCTAGAATTCAATTTAGATGTTTGTTTTATTTTTATTTCTGAAACTCTTTTTGCTTTTTATTTTACTTCCCAAATTCTCTAAAACAAAATACGAATATGAATATAAAAATGAATATGAAAATATTACACAGATGAAAATAGTACTCAAATGCAATCTCCTTTTCATTCATTCTCTCTTATCCAAGTCAGGAAAAGTAACTCAAACACTGGCTCATATTTCCTGGAAAAAACGGACATTTTTCAATGTGCCAATAGGAGACTTGAGGGCCTTTCAATTGACTCTGATTTTTAAATTGCAGCCATTATCATTTCCTGTTGATGCTGCCAGGAGGATCGGATTTCTCATCCTCTTTTGAGACCCATTGCTCATTCCTGAGCTATCTCTCTTCACCTGCAGGAACAAGCATTCTATAACTCACGTGAGACATCAACAATCTTTCTGCCTTTATTACTTCCACTCTTCTTCTTTGGCATCTCCGCTAGAACTTATTAGCATTCCTACCTGTCAAAAATATCCTCTTTGCAAAGATAACATGAACAAAGTATTAGATGACTACAGTTTCTAAGTCTGAAGTTTGATGGTCTGTGCTACCAGCAATGTTTCCTGAACACTCGAAACTTTTGCATTCTTACTGTTTCTCCTGGGCCATTATAGTACATAAAACCTGGGATGTTCACAAGGGCACAGTATCAGAATTGATTTTCTCTTTGCAGAGGCGTCTCATCTATATCAGATCTGCGAGTCTCCAAGCCATAAAGTGAGTATCCCAGAACACACAGATAATCAAAATTAAATACAACTTAACTTTGAAGACTGTAATATGAACGTTTCTTCATTTGCTCTCTCTCCATAAAGATCTCATCCTAACTGAGTTAAAACTCACATAGATTATGCAGCAGGGAATGGAAGCCGGTCTGAAGTAATTAGTCACACCTGCATAGAAGCTAATTTTCCTTTTGTCTGTTACACCATATCTTCAAATTTTGCTCGCTTGTACATGTATACTATTAAGGTCAAAGAAGTTGATTATAGTATACCTGAAAACATACTGATAACATGTGTTGGCTCAATGGAAAAAGAATAAATGTGCAGGGATAAATTCTACTCTCCCTGAGAGCTTACTATTCTCAAGCCACGCCAGAGAGACATGAACATATACTGGGCTCTTCCAGTTACTGGGAGAGAAAACCTCGTACTGCACATTTCCACCTCTCAAACTACTGCTCATTTTATAGGACAATATTTAGAGTATACTTCCTACATATTCCTTTTCTAGAATCACCAACAAAAATGCTCTTTTGTTTCCTTTGTGTCACATACCAAATAATACTATAGCAATTATAATATGTTCAAAATAATCAACTTGCAAACACTTGCAAGGTGGATAATCCATTTGAGATAAAGGAATACCTTCATCTTAAGGGACTCTAAAATCTCCTTTTTACTGAACTAGCTTCATTTTGAATATATTTATTCCATTCCATTTTTTATTCTACAGGCACAAGACTAACATAACTAAAAAGCAAATTTCACCTTTTCAGAGATCTACTCAAAAACTTCCAAGTCTCCTCATTTTTTTAATAGGCCAAATTCAGTTTCTCTTTTTGGCATTGAAGATGCCTTAATCAGTGATTCATAATAACCCACCTCCTAGTAATTCAGGCATCTGGATTTTAATGATAATGGATGAGGAATCCACAAGAAGGAGAACAGCTGTTCCATTTCTACTAGGAAAACTGTGTGCCTCTTTCTCAAATTTTAGCCACTGTGCCATTCAAAGTTATCTTGCACACAAACTTTTGGGTGATTTGTGATTTCCCCACCCTAAAATTCAGCATTCCAATATTGCCTGATAAATGATCAACTTCCACCTCGCAGATTAGAGCAGCTTCATGAATTTGAGGTGTCATTTCTTGATTTTTAAAGCAGGCTCTCGGTCATGTGTATTTAATGGCTTCACCTTTCAAGAATTTTTTTTTTTCTCAAAGACTAAGTAACACAGCTGACCTTATTCATATAATGAAATGTCATCCTGTCACATACACTTGCAAACATTCCCAAACAAGCTCATTAGCAAATAATGATGCCAAAAGAGTAACTTTTTAATGTCATTAAATACATTTCACAGCCTTCTGATAATTTATGAAAAGTAAGTGCTGTAATTATCAAACTTGTACCTAACTCTGTAGACAAAGTTAGAAAAAATCTGTAAAACTTTTAAAGTTATATTTAAAACATAAGGCAAATTTAAAGTATTTTTCTGTTCCCCAGCATGAAAGATTTTTAATGAGAATCTAAACCATTCGCGACCTATTTACACAAGATTCTACTGCTATGTAATGAGAAAGAAAAGGCAGTAAAAGCCTCAGTAATATAACTTCTGGTCAAACTTTAACTGTGTCTCCAAAATACCTCAGAATAATCCATTTGACACACACAAACACACACACACACACACACACACAAACATCACATACATGCAGACAAATTAAGACAGGGACTTTGAAGGACAAAAAGCACCATTGTCCAAATGTTATCTATTCAGTGTACTGTTGACCTTGAATTGAACCTTGCCAAGGTCAATAAGTTATAGCTTACTAGAACAAAAGTCCAGTTCAAAAACAAAGTCCCCAAACCCATATTGCATAAAACAGAGTTCTAGGCCATGGTACATGAAAATTGTCACGTTAAAGAGCTTGCAGTTATTAAAATAGGCAGGTAAATATAATCGTAAAATAATACAATTTTTTGTCTTTCCAAAAGTGGCAACTCTTTAGAGATATTTTAGAGCCATTTGAAATGAATTATCTAGATACGGAGATTGAAGAACGTATTCTAGGAGGAAGGAAGCGTGCATAAAGGCAAGGAGGCATGGCATGATAGAATGCCTGCAAGGAAGAACAAACACTCTTATAAGGTCATGTATTTGAAGGACCCTTTTCACTCTAGACTGAGATAGTGCAAAATGACCATTTTATCCAGATGTCAGTGTTTGAGAGGATATTTCCTGATATTTTGGAGAAGAATAAACTAAATTCCCTTAGTGAATGCCACTTATTTTTGAAAGAATAGTGAACATTGGATACAGCTGCCAAACAATATGCAATTTTAACTTCCGTCTATTTTTCATGTATAATTTTATAGATCATTTTTCAAATACATCATATACTTGGATGTGTGTCAGGAAAGAAAGACTTGATATTATTTTAATTTTGTAAATGGTTACTGTCATGGTCAAGTTCATGTGTCAACTTAGTCAAGTAGTGGTACCTGTTTGTCTGGTTGGACAAGTGCTGGCCTGTCTGTTTCAATGAGGTCGTTTCATAGAATTAAATCATGATTATATCAGCTGCATCCACAGCTGATTCCATTTGTAATCAGCCAAAGGGGAGTGTCTTCTGCAATGCTGATGCTCAGTCTAATCACTTAAAGCCTTTTAAGGAGGATTCAGAAGTGACAGGCTCTCTTCCTGCTTCAGCTGGCAAGCCTCTCCTGTGGTGTTCGTCCAGACCCTCCATTGGAATCCTCAGCTTCACAGCCTGCCCTGAGGATTTTGGATTCTGCTTTCTGGCAGTCACATGAGAGACACTTTTATAAATTATATATTTGTGAGTGTTCCCTGTTGATTCTGTTTCTCTAGAGAACCCTAACTAATACAATTACCCTCAGGCTTAATAAGCCTGAGTGAACTTAATACCTGGGTGAACTTTATAAATTAAAATGTGGTGGAACCAGAATCAACCCCTAGTACAATAATATTTCTAGGATGCTTTAAGAGCTATGGTATCCTAGGCAGAGGTAGATCTTTAATACTCACACTGTACCTTTTTTTTTTTAACTTTTTTTATTAATTAAAAAAATTAACAAATGAAACATTTAGAAATCATTCCATTCTACATATATAATCAGTAATTCTTAATATCATCACATAGTTGCATATTCATCATTTCTTAGAACATTTGCATCGATTTAGAAAAAGAAATAAAAAGACAGCAGAAAAAGAAATAAAATGATAATAGAGAAAAAAAACTATACGTACCATACCCCTTACCCCTCACTTTCATTTACCACTATTTCAAACTGAATTTATTTTAACATTTGTTCCCCCTATTATTTATTTTTATTCCATATGTTCTACTCTTCTGTTGATATAGTAGCTAAAAGGAGCATCAGACATAAGGTTTTCACATTCACAGAGTCTCATTGTGAAAGCTATATCATTGTTCAATCATCATCAAGAAACATGGCTACTGGAACACAGCACTACATTTTCAGGCAATTCCCTCCAGCCTCTCCACTACACCTTGAACAACAAGGTGATATCTACTTAATGCGTAAGAATAACCTCCAGGATAACCTCTTGACTCTGTTTGGAATCTCTCAGCCATTGACACTTTGTCTCATTTTACTCTTCCCCCTTTTGGTCGAGAAGGTTCTCTCAGTCTCTTTTTTTTTTTTTTAATTTTTTTATTAATTAAAAAAAAATTAACAGACAAAACATTACAATATCATTCCGTTCTACATATACAATCAGTAATTCTTAATATCATCACATAGTTGCATATTCATCATTTCTAGAACATTTGCATCGATTTAGAAAAAAAATTAAAAAGACAACAGAAAAAGAAATAAAACGATAACAAAAAAAAAGATTATACATGCCATACCCCTTACCCCTCGCTTTCATTTACCACTAGCACTTCAAACTAAATTTATTTTTAACATTTGTTCCCCCTATTATTTATTTATTTTAATTAATTAAAAAAATTAACAACATTTAGAAATCATTCCATTCTACATATGCAATCAGTAATTCTTAATATCATCACATAGATGCATGATCATCATTTCTTAGTACATTTGCATCGATTTAGGAAAAGAACTAGCAAAACAACAGAAAAAGATATAGAATGATAATATAGAGACAAAAATAAAAAAATAATAATAAAAAACACAAACAAACAAACAAACAAAAAACTATAGCTCAGATGCAGCTTCATTCAGTCACACTGTACCTTTAAAACTCTCTCTCCCATTCTCTAGCAGCTTCTTTTTACCCTATACCCAATGATTGTGAACATGCTCAAATGTCCTTAGGAGAAAATATTCATAACTTATAAATTCTTTGACTTCTCACTGAGTGAAATGAAAACTTGGAGCCAAATCTGTGAAAGGTAAAATGCCATGGCTTGGGTAAAGTTGTACATTTTGAACATTTTTTTCTAATGTTTAAAATCTTTAAAAAAGAAATGATATAAACTTAGATGACTTCTTGCTATCAGTTTACATGAAATTTTTATGGAAATTTTCTAATATATTACAACTCGTTAAACTAAATATTCACTAGTGCATGTTGATACTCACGTTGCATTGGTGTTTCCACTGTCATTTTCTACTATGGCTGAGCCATAAGGAAGATCCATAAGAAAGACATTAATTTGCTTGCAAAATTAATGTTTTCACAAGAAATTCAGTGCAAGGTAATTGTTTTAATCCACCACTTTCATGAATATATTTTTATTGCACATTTACCAATACCAAAAACAAATGACCTTCTTAAAATTAAAAAAGTTGCATAATGAAAGAAATCAGTTTTCCTATAAAGTTGTTAAAACCACAATGAGGAAATAAATGAAAAGCAAAACAATAAAATTTGTTGCACATAAAAATCTTGTGTTCACTATGTCATTTTGTTTGCATCACTGTCTCAACATCAGTTTTCTCTAGCTCACAATATATTCATGACAATTTCACAGGATGCTGTGGATTGACTGACCTCAGGAAACTAATGTAAAATATAAAGAACTTCTACAAGGAATTCTTCACATAAATCATATCTTAAATATACATTATTTTGTTTGCCAGAAGCACATATTTCCTTTTCCTATAGAAATAATTTATATTCACTTCCAGGATTTTTTTTTCAGAAATGTAAACCAGCAATAGTCTTCATTTCTTTTCACATGGGGTAAGAATTTCGGTAAGCATTTCTTTCCATGGTTTACTGTCTAATCATTATATAGTGTAATTTAAACTAGTTATCAAAACTGTTTCTTTGAATTCTATATCCACATGGAACACAACCACTTAAATATTAATGAACTTGAATATTATTGAAAATATACTGTAAGATATCATCCTCACTAAACTGAAAAATCTGAACTATAAAGTCAATTTCATTTCAGGTATTATATTAGAAAATGTACTCACACTGCAGATGCTATCATGCCATGGAGATCACTTTCCCTGTTATTCAAAGTGTGACGTTAAAGAACTCCATGAAGAAAAGTGGAACAGAACTTGTTAGGTTCTCAGTATATGAGCAAATTAAAATAGGGAGTGCAAGTTACATGCTGTTTCATACCCAAGGCAGTTGCCTTAAGGTAAGAGCAAGGATTTCCATAGTGTAAGAGAAGGACATGGATCAATGACTTACTTCGTGATATCAAAAGCCAATGATTAATCTGCACTGTCTGTTGCAATAGGGCCTGCATGAAATCTAAAAGTGAAAGTAAAACAAGAAAATTTGCACAAAATATGCATTATACCAAGATGTGTTTGTTGTAATAATAACTTATCCAAAAGTTTGGAAGGCACATTGTGAAAGCCATCCAATGTGTTTTCCTTCCATTGAATCTCTGGGCGCTATTCAAAATCCTTGGCAGGTTGATGCCATGATCTACAACTGCTGCATGTGAGACATCATTCTAAACAAGTTAGTTACATTAACTTTGTTAATTTTGCAACCATCTAAGAAGTGGGAGGAACTTATTTTCTCTGTATTATAGGTCAAGAAACTGAGGCAGGGGCAGTTCAGATCTCCAAGGTCACACAGATAGGAAGTTGGGAAGTTTAGTGTCAGTCTGTGCTCACAACCACTATACCACACCACCATTTAAATGGCCCAAGTGCTATCAACATGGGAATAAAATAGCACTGATTTTGGGAACTTTAAAAAAGTTCAACTTTTTTGTCAGCTATAAACATTGATTTTTAAAAAAATCTTTTCCAGAATATAGGTCTCTGATTGAAACAACATATTAAAAGACTGTTTAAACCCTACATTTTGAATAGAGCATAATTTTGATGGATGCAAGTACAAGTGTTCTTTTAAAATCTATACTAACACTATGATTTGAGGTATTAAGAGCTGTGGTTAATGAAGTTTTGGTTAATAATTTACATCCCCAAACATTTGGATTAAAATATTCCAGGGTGAATAAAAATGTTAAAATATCTGAACTGGTTTCACACTAAGTGCCAGGTTTCACTCAACATCCAGGCATTAGAGATCTGCTGAAGTAGGGAGGGGCTAAGATCCCAGTGAATTAAGGGTCTCAGAGGGAAGAACTGGCATCTGTGATCTCTTTTACCCTGGGACTTCTGTCAATTTTGAGAGCAGCCAATAGGCTTAGCTATTTTTCAATGCTTTGTGTACAAACTTTTTGAGAATTGCTAGATGGTACGTGATACTAGAGAAACCGGTATTCCTATGGCAGTGGCTTGTGGAGCCTCAAACTCACGGACATATTTCTCCTCAAGACATCTACTGAGTACTGATTCTATGTGGAGCAAGAGACTAATAACACAAACACAAAGTCTCTGTAAAAAGAAAAATAATAAAAAGATGTGTTTTTTGACAGCTTCATGAGATAAAAGACAAGATTTAAGGACCCATCATGGGAAAGAACTGTATGAATTTTCCTAGCTACAAAAACAAATACTATAAATGATTTGCTTTAAACAATGTGAATTTATTGGATTATGATTTTAAAGCTAGAAGAAGTTCAATATTGAGGCATCCAGAGGGTGATGCTTTCTCCCTGAAGACTGTGGCATTCTGGGGCTGCCAGCAATCCTTGGGTCCTTTGTTTTCCTGCCATGTGGCAATGCACATTGCAGTATCTTCTTTTTCTTCCAGGTTCTGTTGACTTCCAGTTCTGCCCCTCCTATGGCTTTCTCTTAATAAAGCTCCCAACTGCCTCTAATTGAGCCACATCTTAACTATTAAATAACACCTCCAAAGTCCCTATTTACAACAAATTCACAACCACAGGAATGGATTAATATTAAGAATATGTTTTTCTGGAGTACTTTATTCAACCTGCCAAGGGAACCCTGGCAAAGTACATCAAGCTTTTGGGTGAGAACAGCTGGGGGTGAACCAAAGGTGAGTCTTAGCAGGGCTGCAATTCAGTCTTCACTCTGTGAAATCCTTGATTTGATTAAATGATCAGCAAAGGGAAGTCTAACCTCCTCTACTACAACATCATTAGCTGTGGCCTCCACTTGTTCTTCACACATAAATATACACAATGACCGGTATTCAATAAAACATTAGTGAGCAGGACAACATGCTCAATAATAAAGATGGGAGGAAAACAAGATAATAAAAAGTGACCCATAAATGTTCCAGATCTTAGAGTTAGTTCAAATGAAGTTAGTTTAAATTAAGCTCCCAAGTAAACTGGTGAGGAGAAGAAAGCAGGGGGATTTTCCTTAATGTTTCTGACCTCATCAAGTGAACCCTTAGAAAAGGACAGAGCTCCTCTTGGCAAAAGATATTTGAAGCGTGAGAGGGATTCTTTGGTGTGAGTTTGGTTCTCAATTACTGGCTTGGAATATGGAAGGAGGCACGTGGCAAGGCATGCAAGTGACCACAGGTGACAGTATCAAAGCCCACAGGTGGCAGTATCAAAGGAAATTACAACGGCAAGGACCTGAACTCTTCCAGTACCATGGCAGCCTAGAAAAGAACCTGATCCCCAGATACAAATGCAGCTCACTGGTGCCTGGTGAGACCCTGACCAGACTCAGGGCCACGTTGGGTCCAGATTTCTGACCTAGAGAGCTGTGAGCTAATAGAGAGTTTTTTTTAAGAAGCTATATTTGTGGTGCATTTTTATTAAGCAAGAGAATAATAATACAAACTTTTAAAAAATGATGATTAACATGTTAAATAGATTAAAAACAGAATTGCACTGGGGGTTTTGATTCATTTAAAAATGAGAATCTAGTGGGAATTATAGAAATGAAAGTACAGTATCTGAAAGGAAGAGTTCATTACTTGGATTTAAAAGGATATCATGCATAGGAAGAGTGATTTCCCTTTATATGATGATCACTTAAATCTAATAGAGGTTCAAATGTATGTGAGATATTTGAACCAAATTAATTTCAGTAATTTGTTATAAAATATGTCAAATATAAAAAAGGAAAAACATATTGTAATAATCCAAGTCATTGCCATGAAGAATTTCATGACTTAAGTTTTTTTAAAGCCCATTTCTTCCTTTCCATGTACTTGTTTTACACTGAGCTATTTAATTCTGTGAATGGCCTGTTCAGATAAATTACATATTTTCCTGTAAATTTTAAAAATGTCTTTTATTGATTAAAAATATATTATACAGGGGGTGCAAGGGTAGTTCAGTGGTAGAATTCTTGCTGCTATGGGGGAAATTGGGGCTCAATTCCTGGCCCATGCACTTCCCCCCAACCAAAGAAGAAAAAAATCAACAAATGGTGCTGCAATAATAGTCACATGGAAAAAGAATGAAATGTAACCTCCACTGAACAGTATATATATATATGTACACACATATATGTTAATTCATGCTGTTGCTGTATTATATATATATGCTGCATTATGTATTATATTATATATTATACATATAAAATACAGCAACAAAATAGATTAATCTTGATAATATCATGTTGAATGAAATAAGAACAAAAGAGCAAATATCATTTGATTTCACTGATAAGAAATTAATTGGAATAAACAAACTCAGAGTAGGAAGCTAGAATATAAATTACCAAAGTGCATGGAGATAGGGGATAGGTAAATTGTACAGAGTTTCCATTTGGTTTGATTGAAAAGTTTTACTAATGGGTCATAGTGATGGTAGCACAACATTGGAAACATATTTACCAGCACTGAATACATGTCTGAATGTGGTTAAAAGTGGAAATTTATTTATAATATGTGTATAATACATGCATCCAAGTCATTGACATGAAGAATTTCATGACTTAAGTTTTTTAAAGTCATGTCTAGTGACTTGATATCCACAGCCTCATTATAAGTAAATGAAAATTCATAAAAGAGAGGAGAAGAAACGAGGAGTAATAAGCGTGCAAGCCAAAGTTCAGAAAAACACATTTTTTATAATTTGACATTAAAAGCATATACTATAAGGTTTTGTTTGTATGAAATTCATATATAATTTTTTATGTATTCTGTAAATGTACTTCCCAAACCTTACCATGATTTTTATTTTTATGTGTTGTCTTTTTTTATTGAAATGCTATATTTCACATCATCAATTACCAATTTTTAACTATTTTATTTTTAATCTTTATGTCATGAAGAAAGTCTTCCCTGGTCTGAGGCATATAGTTTGCTTTGTGTTTAGATTAATTTTATATATTATACTCTAAAAACAAGCACATGTGAATGAAGATGAATAAATTTTCATAGTGTACACACACACGGGACCAGAGCCCAAATCAATATAAAGATCACCCAGCCGTCAAGAAGCCTTCTCTTTTTTTTTTTTAAACATGGGCAGGCACCGGGAATGGAACCCGGGTTCTCTAGCATGGCAGGCAAGAATTCTTGCCTGCTGAGCCACCGTGGCCCGCCCAAGAAGTCTTCTCTTGTCCTCTTCTGGTCACTAACCATCAGAGTAATCATTATCCCAAGTTGCCACACAATAGATCTGTTTTGCTAATTGAATTTCGTACAAACAAAACCATACAGTATATGCTTTTTTAATGTCAAATTATAAAAAATGTGTTTTCTGAACTTTGGCTTGCACGCTTATTACTCCTCATTTCTTCCCCTCTCTTTTATGAATTTTCATTTACTCATAATGAGGCTGTGGGTATCAAGTCACTAGACATACCCTTTTAATGAAGCCGCATCCTTATTGTTATGCACCACTGCCTAACGAAAGAATTTAACTATACTGTAATTGTGACGTTCACATCTTCCTGCTGAGCCATAAGATTCTTGGATCTGCATCATTAGAAACCCCTGGCAATGATGTGCAGAAGACTAATGCAAGAAAAAATCATCCCTACATGCCACTCAATGAGTATCCACCGATTTTTTTTTTTTTTTTTTTTTTAACATAGGGGCTTCCACTTAGAAAAAGCTGAAATGGTTGGATATTTTCAAAAGCATACCCCAGGAAATGCACATTGCAGGATCTTCATGCTGTAGGTATACATAAAAAATTTAAAGTAATGGATTAATGTGAGGTAAAGCTTAAAAAATGTGGTAAAAAAAGAAATTTAAAACAAATTGCATATTTATAATTATGTATTATACAGAAAGATCCCGTATATATGATTAACTTAGTCATTACTACCATCAAGTAAAACATGAGGAAAAAAATTGGTTAGCCAGAAGTAATAGTGTTTGCTTATGATTCCATGATTAAATGTTGGGCATATTAGAATTCAAACAGGTTTTCTCACTTTCAGGCCTTTCTCTTTCTTTTCCTAATTACATCAAAAATTTCAACGGAACTATATACCTAGAGTCTAAAATATGATCAATGTGATTTGAAGCTATCACTGAATAAGCGAACAGTTTTTATTCAGAACTAAGAACTAAGAACACAGAACTAAGAAATTGCAAAATTAGGAAACTCAACCAAGAAGGAATAAAAACAAACTAAAATTTCAAGAGTGCAAGGGTAGTTCAGTGGCTCAATTCCTGGCCCATGTACTTCCCAAAAACAAACTAACAAGCAAAACCAAAAGAAAGAAAAAACAAACAAAACAAAAATTCAACAAATGGTGCTACAGTAATGGGATGCTCACATGGAAAAAGAATAAAATGTGATCCCTGGCATATACCATAGAAAAAAAATCCAACTATAATTTCTAATTAATTTACCTATAAATTTAAAACTTAAAGAATAATGAGACATGGTAAAGGTGGTAGGGTGCTTTAGAAACACAACCATATTTACAATTCACGTGTAACATGGCTACATACTGAAGATCTTAAAAATTCCTACAGACTATCATAGGTAAGGTAAGTGTCAAGGCATATAGTTGTTTTTCACAAATTGGGTTAAGCAAAGTTATATAGTGATGGAAACATCAAAATGGATGTGTGTGGTTATTCAAAATTTGAGATTTGTATTGTAATTGCTTTCTATCCTATTTAGTCATCCTAGTATTCTACAATATATTTGAAATAGGCTATAAAAATATAAATAGCACTTACTTGGAGAATATATCAAAAGTAATCAGAATAATCAGGAAATAGGTCATTAGGTTATTATATACTTTATAATAGATTTCTTTGTTGGTATTTTTAATGACTGTTTACTGAGGTCCATGCCTTGCTCTGACTGATAATAATGAATACAAACATGAGTAAATATTAATATATAGACCATATCATCAAGAACTTTAAGGTCCATATGAATGTTTGAGAAAAATATGTAGGTATCATGACTTGGACAGTATATAAGATAAATATTTGGTTTTATAGCTGAATGGTTTAGAAAATTGGATATTCATGTGTTATAATTTGAAAAGAAAAGACAATATTGGAAATTGTATTTCATCTACTCACAGGAAAAAATTGTTCAGGAATAATCAAGAATTTAGGTTCTCTTTGAAGTTAATATATAATATCATATATATATAAATGAAAATTAAAGATATATATAAATGAAAATTAAAGATATATATATGCTTTGAGGTTTTATGTTTCACATCATTTAATTTTCATTTCTACATATCGAAGTCTAAATCATAGCTGAGGGAATGATATATTATTTGGAAGCAATAACAAGTTTATTGGAAGTAAAACCAAAGATTCATATCTTCTCATATTGAAGAAAGGCTTTTTTTTTAATATATCACATCATCCTTTTTGTGTTCAGATGCCTTCTGTCGTCAACCTTTAAAGGTATTAAAACTTTGTTACTGCTCAAAAGTGCTGGAATTCTGAAAAAAACAAGACAAAACAACCTGAAATCCTGGTATTCACTAATGTTCTTTGAACAAACAGTTGGACTGTTTATTTTATTAAGATAGTCTGAAAAAATAAAGTAATATTATAGAAGCCTCTGGACATAAAGTATTAAAACTTCTTGAAAGAACACATGCCTGTGTTTGTTATATTCTGTGAGCTTTGGGCATTTTATTGAAAGAAGTCAGAGTCCACAATCAAAAAGAAATATAAACCCAAAGATCAACACAATGGATAAAAAGCACTTATTAGCAAACTAATTTAGGTGGACTCGAGGGTCATGCTTGCAAGAGTTTTAAACCTGTCCAAGTATTGAACAACTGGTTCCAGTACATGAGAGTTACTAATTTGTATATTAGGGAGAATATGAGTTACTAATTTATATATTATAACTTACAATGCTATTTTTCTTTTGTAAATGCTATGGCAGCCAAAATACAATCATACCACTATTTTGACTGGGTAATATGTAAGACTGATCAATTTAAACAATATTTTATCTATAATGAATTTACAGTATGTAGGAAATATTGTTTAGTAAGTCTATCTATACTGTATAAGTGAAAAAGTACAGAGAAATTTATTAGTGAGTAAATATGACTTGTTTCTAATACTTGCACAGTAAATCCTTATCATCTTTAAAAAAAATATAAATAGAATTTTTAGCTGTAATGCTGAATCTGACGCTTCTAACTAAACTTCATCTGTTATCACTACATGTCAATACTATGCCTACGTGCTAGAGTCAAGAAAAAAAGCCTACCTCAGATATAATTCTGTTTTACCTAGAATTTAGGGAATTCTTAAATATATTCAGGAAAATTCCTTCAAGTTTGTGATCTTAAAATTGGAAACATTATATTCTCTAGGGGTGAAGAGAGCACTCAGCAGAAATGAGAGGGAAATGAATTTACATACAAAAATAGTGAGAAAAGAAATACCTCAGGTAGTGTAAAAATATTGATATTTAAAAATAAAAGCATTGATGAATTTGTTTGATTTTACACTGGATCATTCCTTTCTCTTTATTATTCACTCATATTCTTCTCTGAAAGAGCTGTTATTTTGCATAAAGCATAAAATATCATAGTTGATTTTTCTAAATGTAGATTCAAATTTAGTGTTCCATGTTAAAATCTCTAAGCCATTCAGAAACTATCAGGACATTTAACTAAGATGAAAAAATAATTTGATATAATTTTAAAATAGGGTTAATTATCATTGCATATTACTTATTGAAAACTTTCTGTGATATATGAGTATAAATATTATATATAAAATATCACATTTTATAATTACAGCAATATGACCATTATTCACATTTTATAGAAATAGAAGCTGGGCTAAAAAGATAAGTTAATATTGGTACTCTAACAAATGAATGTACATTTCAGTCACACCAGAAAAATGTGGAAGCAAAAAAACAAAGATGAAGAAATATTACAGAGAAAGGCAAATAAAAATAATTTTGAGATTTATTTCTATCCCAGGCATTGCGGGTCACCTATCCATGACTAGGCAAAGATATCAGTAGTCTCAAATTTTGGTGACAAATTTGAATATTAAGAAGATTCAAAAACATGGATGACTTTGCCTTTATATGTGCCTTATTCTAGTGCTACCCAGAAGATGGGGGAACTACAGCAAAAACTGGTCTAAAACCAGGCTGGATCTCCCACAGTATAAGAATTCTTAGTTAACAAGCACTTCCTTTTGCATGCTCCATTCTCCCCAAGTGAGTCTCCAAGTTTTGAAACAATGTGAAACACATGTCTAGAAAGTCCATCTGGGAATGGTGAAGGGGCAACTAAATTGCCAGTACATTCAGGACTGAAAAAGACATGTGCCAGGTTCTCGTTTGAGGCTCCTGGCATAGGTACCCTAGTATCAGATTCAAAGGCAACTGTCCAGGCTGAATTTTTGGTCTAATTGAAATGATCAAATATTTACTCTATCTGTTTAACAATGAAATAAAGAGCAGGAAACGCCTCTGGTAGATGGTAGACTACATCTCATTGTTCTTTTCTATATAATATCTGACATAGATAAAAAATCATATTCACAAACAGGAAAGAAAATAAGACCAATATAAAGAGAAAAAGCTAGACAACAGATGATGCACATATACAAATATTGGAGTTGGTACTGAAGAACTTAAACATAGCTGTTTAATCTTTTTGAGAGAAATATGGAACATGGACTTTATAGATGACACGATTGAAAATTACAGCAGAGAACTTCAATGTATTAAAATGAATCAAGAAATGAAAATTAACATTTCTGAAATTAAGGACAGCAGTTTGGGAACCACAGAACACGGAATGAAGGAACTTGAAAGATAGGTTAATTGAAAATAGCCAAAGTGAAGCACAGCAAGAACTAACAAAAAGAAAACATAAAACAAAACAGTATAAGAAGCATGTAAGACATGTTGAAAAGTTCCAACATTCATTAAAAAAGGAGTCCCAGAAATAGAGGAAAGAGACTAAGGGGCAAAAGAAAATTCAAAAGGATAATAGGTGAAAATTTTCCAAAACTAAAGAAAGACGAAAATCACAGATAGAAGAAATTAATCAGACTTCAGTCAAGATTTAAAAAAAAAAAAGAACCATTACCTATTCACCTCATGACAAAAACAAAACAAAACAAAACAAAACAAAAAACTGGTGAATATCAAAAGAGCAAAGGGAGAAAGTAAACCTTAAAAGCATCTGAGCCAAAAAAATACCAGGATACTTACCACTACACACAATAAACCAAGCCCATAATAGTGGCAGATCTAAATTTCTATGTTAGAAATTTTAATTAGATTATCTCCATGGAGATGTGACTCACTCAAGAGTGGGTGTTCAACTGGAGTAAGTGGAGACATGTCTCCACCCATTCTAGGTGGGTCTTGGTTACTTTACTAGAATCCTATAAAAGAGGAAGCATTTTGGAGAAAGCAAGAGTTTCAGAGAGAGCAGAGAAGAATGGCATAGCCATGAGAAGCAGAGAGTCTACCAGCCAACGACCTTTGGAGATAAAGAAGGAAAGTGTTTTCCAGGGAGCTTCATGAACAGGAAGCCAGGAGAGAAAGCTAGCAGACGATGCTGTGTTTACCACATGACTTTCCAGATGAGACAGAGATCCTGACCATGTTTACCATATGCCTTATCACTTGAAACAGAAACCCTAAACTTTATCAGCCTTCTTGAACCAAAGTATCTTTACTCAGATGCTTCTATAGACTTGTTTTAATTGGGGCATTTTCATGGCCTTAGAACTGTGAACTAACAACTTATTAAATTCCCTTTTTTAAAAACCATTTCATTTCTGGTAAACTGCATTCTGGCAGCTAGCAAACTAGAACATAAACACACAAAAACACACTTCAAAAAATTAATTACCAAAATAGGAAAGAAATACCTTAAGAAGTGCAGTGCTCCATTAGGCATCAGAAAATCAAAATCAAAGTAAGATATGACCACATGTCGAAAAATATGGCTAAAATTGTATAAAAATCAATACAAAGCACTGAGTTTTGGCAAGATTTTAGAGCAAATAAAACTCTCATATACAGTTAGTAGGGCTATAAATTGGTACAGTCACTTTGGAAAATTATTTAACAGCATCTGTTAAACCTAAAAGTTATACACAGCCTGCAATACAATGATGTGCTAATTCTCAATTGGGGGGCAGGGTATTTCGCCCACTAGAAGACATTTGGCAGTGTCTGGAGATGGTTTGGGTTGTCATAACTGGGAGTAGGAATTGTTACTGGAGCAGAATGGGAAGAGACCACTGATGATGTAAAACTTTCCACAGTACACAGGGCAGCTCCCACAAGAAAGAATTATGCAGCTTAAAATAGCAATGGTGCCAATGATGAAAAATCCTGAAATAATTCCACTCTTAGGGATGTAACAAACACCTAATGTTCTGATTTGCTAGCTGCCGAAATGCAATATACCAGAAACAGAATGGCTTTTAAAAAGGAAAATTTAATGAGCTGCCAATTTACAGTTCTAAGGCTGAGAAAAGATCCCAACTAAAACAAGTCTATAGAAATGTCCAATCAAAGGCATCCAGGGAAAAATACTTTGGTTTAAGAAGGCCAATGAAGTTCAGGGTCTCTCTCTCAAGTGAGAAGGCACATGGCAAACACAGTTACAGTTTCTCTCTCATCTGGAAAGGCACGTGTTGAACACGGTCAGGGTTCCTCTCTCATCTGGAAGGGCCCATGGTGAACATGGAATCATCTGCTAGCATCTTCTCCTGGCTTCCTGTTTCATGAAGCTCCCTGGGAGTCATTTTCCTTCTTCATTTCCAAAGGTCGCTGGCTGGTGGGTCTCTGTTTCATGGCTATTTTGCTCTGCTCTGCTCTCTCTAAATCTCTTTCATTCTCCAAAATGTTTCCTCTTTTATAGGACTCCAGAAATTTATCAAGACCCACCCAAATGGGTGGAGACATGTCATCATCTAATTCAGCTTAACAACCACTCTTGATTAAATCATATCTCCAGGGAGATGATCTGATTACAGTTTCAATCATGCAGTATTGAATAGGGATTATTCTGCCTTTATGAAATGGGATTAAGATTAAAACATGGCTTTTCTAGGGGACTTATATCCTTTCAAACCAGCACACCTAAACTGTACTAAAATATTAACAACCATTTTTTTTTTAAGTAGAAGTCCCAAGTGGACATTACTCAAATGTTCTTGAATGCTAAAGTAGTAAATTTTAGTTTATTTTATACAGTGAAACATTCCTGAGTCTAGAGCAATGAAGAAGAAACAAATCCATACACATGCAACAACTATATGAAGCTCAGATATAACATTGAATGAAAAATGTACATACTGTAAATATTCCACTTATACAGAACTAACAGTATGGTTCAAAGCGCATGACACAGGTCAAGTTAAACTATTTAATCCTGTTAGAGATCTGGATATGGTTTCCCTAGGGTAAAGAAGTCCTGGGAGTAAAAATGAGGAGGGCTCTCAGACTTTTTAATCACTGTTTCTTTACTAAGTTTCAGGTTGCAGAAGCATATTTGAGTTCTGAAACTTTAGTAATCTATTTGATTGTGATATGTATAATATACTTAAATCCAACATTGTAAAATGTAATTTATATTATTTGGGAGGAACCCTAAGTACTAAGATCTAATCTATTAAAGCCCAGGGTAAATAAAGAAAAAATTTGAAATTACTTTCCCCCAATTATATTGTTATATCTAGCAACACAATCCAAATATACTTCCTTGAGTATGAAGTTTGTTTTCATTAACTTCAGATCCCAATTTATATTAAATAACTGATAGATAAAGACAAATATACTGATGGATTAATAGGTATACTGACAATTGTTTAAATTATTCCAGTACCTACGGGAATACTAATTCAAGGGGAAGACACCAAGAAAAAGTAATTTGTAATTAGCTATAGTTTTAGATTTAAATCTTAATCGAGAATTTTGTAATTATTAAATTCTTATAAAATAAATTGAACTGTATGAAGCCCCTCTTGAATTACACAATGTAATCATCTAATAATTAGTATTATTAACGTACAGAAACATTTACATAACACCAATGCCACTATAGTAAGCATTTTGCAAGCTTTAATGCATTCAATCTTCACAACAGCTTTATGAGATAGGTAGCCTTATATCAATTTTATATGCAAGAAATCAGAGACACAGTGAGAAATACTACAGTTGCATAATAGAACCAGGATTCCAACCCAGTCAGTGTGACTTCAGAATCTATGCAGCTAAATTCTTTGCTATACTGCATTTTTACTCTCCCATGTTCAAAGTGGCATCTTGGATCTGACCACTTCAATATGAACAAAACTGGTTCATGACACACAGGCTAGGCAGAAAAATGAAACAAGAAACCTTTTGCTTCAAAAGAATTAGGCTCTAGACTAAGCCATTTGCCCCAAATATTAGTCAAAGAACATTCTCAGAGTAGATGTGCTCTGCATCTCTATTCGTTCAGGTAAAGCAAGTGAAACAAACAAACAAGCAAAAACACAGTGTGCCCTATCAGTAAGAGTGATGTGGTCATTACATACCAAAACTACTTTTCCTCAAAGTTGGACTGGCATGAGGAACCGATTTAAAAAGAGTAATGAACACTTTTAAGCCTAAAAGAAGAAAAAAAAAAAAAAGCAAACACACAAATGTCTAAAGCTCTCTGACGTAATTATACACGATCTTAATTTAAAGGCTTGTTTGTCTATGATAGATAATCCATTTTTACACATGGCGACCCCTTTGTTGAAATAGAATTAACCAATAATTATTTACAGTTTTTCACCATAGACTTGCATAGCTTAATAGAAAATACCTATTATTCCAACCTTCAGGTCTCCTTCTCACAGCACAGAGGGGAAGCATATCCATTTTAGAGAAGTGTGCAGTGACTTCGCGGTACATTTCTGCTTCCCTACCGGAAATGCATATTGGTGTTTCTTTTGAACTGAAATAGGTTATTGAGGTTACAGAGTCTCTTAATCAGATGGAAAGAATTTTTTGAGAGAGAGAGAAAGTATAAGCATTGATTTTGAACAAATTTTATGAAATAACTCTATTCTTTTTCCCTCTGGTCATTTTCTAGTATCACAAACTCTTCAGACTCTTCCAACTATATGTGTGGATAGACGAAACATGACAAGTATAAATAGCTGAATAAATTCGTCAGAAAGCAATGTGCTACCTCATACTTCCTGGGTTTTCAAATTGTTTGAAGATTCTAAAATCAGCCCTTCATTTGATAGATTCACTTATAATTTAATAAATAACTTTGATATTTTAATATCTTATTTAGTGTTAACACATTCCTTTTTGCATAAATTATATATTTATAAATCTTGAAAGAGTGCATGGTGTATTAAATGAGGTGGTGATCAAGTAATGTTAGAAATAACAGGAGAATTTCACTTCTTTGATAAATTATCAATTAAATCACTTTTAGAGACTAGTTCTTACTTCTTTCACTGACAATTCCTTGAATGCACTGCATTAGAATAGAACATTTGAAACTAAAAACTATAGTCATTTTCAACACATTTTCTTAAAGGTAATCTACTACTGGACTTGTTATTTACAGATGATTGATTTAATATTTTGGCCCTAGGGTTAAATAATTAGCCCTATTCTACTAATTTAATAAATTAAGTTTATTAAATCGAATTGAATAATTATGGCCCTAAGGCTAAATAGAAACTGATGGGCTCCATAGACAATAAAAGCAATATAATTTAAGCAATTATCAACCAATGACATTGCAAAATACATATGGACTAAATTAACTGAAATTTGCATAAAAATAATTAGGCATACTACCCTAGAGTGCCTTTCCACATCCACCTCTGTCTGTCTGTCTCTCTCTGTCTCTGTCTCTCTCTCACATGCACACATACCTGTTAAATAATCTGTTGGAAACGGTAACCAATTAGAAAGATGTCCCAATAAATTGTATTTAGTTTATTGGGAAATATTGGCCCTTGTGTTGGAATGAAATACAGAAATGCAATAATATTTTAAACTTTGTCATCACTGACACAATATGGTATATAATATACTAAAAAGCTGTTTTGAAACAAAGACAGCACCCAGAGAAAAAGTTGCATTCGATAAACTTAAAAATAATCATGAGTTGCCAGAAAGTGGGAACTTTGACTTTCAGCACTTACAAGATTCCTTGGCCCATACAAGGCACTTCAGACATAATTGAAAGAAAATGCTTGCTGAGTAAATGGTTAAATAAGCAAATTAAATATTGAATAAAAACATATTCAATATGTTATATTCAAAGACATATCAAGTATGAAATTTTAGTCAATAATATTGAACATGTAGCATTTTTGGAAATAGTTATGAAGGAAAAACATTTAAAAAATGGATTTGAATATAAAGACCTACAATATATACAATGTTTTTTGATAACACCATATTGTATTAAATCTTGTCATGGAGAACCCCTTTCTTCCAACTAGATAAATTTATTGCATATTTCAGAAGACTTTCATAATTACTTATCTTTGTTTGGATTATATCGCTATGGATAATTGGATTTATCTTGCTAGAAAAATAACTTTTTAATTATGCCACCTTTTTCTTAATGTCTTTATTATGATAATCTATAAACCCAGTGATAAAATGTCTGATTACAATGCATAAAGAAGTACAGTCATGAAAAAAATGATTTGATAACATGAGCAGTTACCATATAGAACAATCTATATAGAAATTATAAAATGTAACAAATCTACTGATGGTCAAAATATAATTATACAGCAAAAAATAGGAATGTTATTCTTTTTTAGGGAAGAGTTGGCATGACTAATTTTATTTAAAGTGAAAAGCTGAGTAGACCTATTTGCTAAATAGTTTTTACTTGCCCTTCAGATCCAATTTCTACCTTTCTCTGCCCTTATTGCCATGAGTGAACTATATGAATAGGCGGGTTCCTTTTCCAAGCAGCTTCTTGTTGAATTTGGCCAGCGGACAGAACTAGTGGGACATTAAATGGGTAAGTATGTGTTAGGGTTATTTACTAACCTGGAGCACTCCCTGCTAGTTCCCTGAGGCAGTATTTGGAATACAACAGATTCCTCACCTTGCTTTGAAGCAGTCAAACTTCCAATTTTACTAGATTGATAATAATGGGTCGTGACTTGTTGATTTCCTAAAAGCATACCCATGTCCTATAAGCAGTCCATTTGTTAGTTCTCCACGAATTACCCAGATTGAATATTCATTTTTCCTGCTAGAGTGCTGATAATATCTCTTTCAATTTCACCAATGAAGGACATGAATTTTCTCACTCCAAAAATGGCCTAATGAAAAACAGATGGCTTTCATAATGTTAAATTATATTGAAATAAAGTATTCTGACTGTGCTCAGAGAATTTTATGAATTATTCAGCATGTAGTCTTCTGTGAATTCCTAAATATTGCAAGATAGTAATTCACATATAACATTTGATCCTCTTATGCAGATTATATTGACATAGCTCAGTCAGTTTATTGTCATTGATATGTTGAGTGTACACATGAATAAAGCTGTGTTTATATATACAGCAGCTATATTGTTTAAAGCATAACTAAAGCATTGGATTTGGGTTTCTTCAAGAGTATTGATTTGTATGTAATTGATTTAAATACAGATTTTAAATTGCATTAAAAATTTATCTCCAACTATTTGCCTTATAAAAGCATAGATTTGGTACATGCATATAAGTCTGCAAGCAGATCAGTAGTTGCCTAGGATTGGGAAAAAGAACACAGAGTCTGCAAATGGGTATGATAGAATTTTGGTGCTTATGGGAATGTTTTACAACAGTATTATAGGGATGTTTGCATAATTCTATACAGTTAGGAAAAATAAATTCTATAACTTTACAAAAATTAAATGCTCACTTACAGTAGATGAATTTCTGGTATGAAAATTATACCTCAATAATACTCGTAAGATATTTTAGATTGAATTTATTGATGAGAATTACTGTCCAAGTCAGTATTTAAGCAAAATATATTCTCTTTTCAGAAAAGCAGTCATTTATATTTTTAATAGGATTATTTTAAAGGATGTGTGTTGGCCTTTCCTATTTTAATAAACTATGATATTGGAGAATATATTGAGTTCATTTTCCATGATTAGTCGCCCTTGGCAATGATCCTCAAAACAAGTTGCCTATGGCCTAATGATCTTCTGTATCACTACATCAGATATCTTGGAAGTTGAAAAGTCAGAAAAAAGACCTAATAAAATCTCCATGGAAGATACAGTCTACAATTGAATCTACCAAGATAATTATACATAAACTACCATCAAATATTTTTTAAATAAATCTAAATGGTAATTACTGAGAATCTCAAATAAACAGTGCTTGCACAATTTTTACTCATGAAATTAAAGAAAATAGGGAAATGGTTTGGGCATTATAATAACTTACCTTTAGAGAACTATTTAATAGAATATTCAGTGAATCAAAAATTGAAACTAATAAAAAGAAGGATATAATTTCATATCCATTCACTCGAGCTATATAAATGGGGGAAAAGCAGGAAGTTGACTTTGTTTTCTGACATGAGCATCATGAAACTAGACAAACAGAGTGCCAAATAAAATTTTTAACATTAAACGATAGAAATTGAGAGTGTATTTGTCTTTAATAACCATTCCCAAATCAATCAGAACCTGCAAACTATTGAAATAGAGCAAAAAAAAAAAAAAAAGAAAGAAAGAAAAGTGTTTAAGGCATGCTCATTTTAAAAGTGAATCTCATACAACCAAGATTATAAATGTATCCAGAGAGAGTGGAGATAAAACAGAATTTTCAAATTCACTTTTCTTTGTAGAATAGTTGCTGGCATTTGAATTTCTCAATGCAGAATTACAGCTCCCAACTTTCTCACCCATATAGAATTGACTTTTTCATTCACGGTTAAACTTGAAAGTTTTCAAGTTGGAGCCCATGAGTAAGAAAACCAAAGTTAAAATAAGAAACTCGCCTACTCCTTGCTTCTTAACATCATTATTTGTTCTAAATCTAGGAAAATCATAAGGACAAAGATTCACAGTATAAGTTGCCCTAAATTGAAATTAATACAAGTTTAGAGAGTAGGACATTTGTATTTTGAATAATCTTAGATGCATGGTATATCAGGAAGATCTGCTTACTTCTCAAGCAGGTTGTAGTAGCTAGGTTCAGGTGTCAACTTGGATAGGTGATGGCGCCAAGTTGTTCTGTTGCTGTGGACTTAAATCTTCAGCATGTGAACTTCATCTATGACTGATTACCATAAGTCGTTCACAATACAACTGCTGTGCATTTGTCATCGCAATAACTTTTTGAATATTTTCATTGCTCAAAAGAATAAAAATGAAAGTGATAAGGAACACCAAAGTAACCCATACTGAACTCCCCCAATATCATTTATTTATTTTTTGTCTTACTCCTCTGTGGAAATACAGGACAAAGAGAATGTCAGTCACAAGATTTTCACAGTCAAATCGTCATACCTAAAAGCTCTATAGTTATTATATCATCTTTAAGAATCAAAGCTATTGGATTACAGTTCAATAATATTAGGTATTCCCTCTAGCTACTCTGATACACCAAAAACTGAAAGGGCATATTTATATACTACATAAGAATAACCTCCAGAATGAACTCCCAGCTCAGTTTAAAATCTTTCAGCTCTAGTTAAAATCTCTCAGCCAGTGAAACATTATTTTGTTGAATTTCTCTTCCCCATTTTGATCAGGAAGGCTTCCTCACTCCCATCATGCTAAAGCTGAGCTCATCCCCTGAAATCATGCCCCACATTGCCAGGGAGCTTTCCACCCCTGGGAGTCAGGTCTCACATAGTGGGGAAGGCACTGAGTTCTCCTACAGAATTGGCTTAAAAGAGAGGTCATATATGAGCAACAAAAGAGGTTCTTTGGGGTGACTCAGCCATAATCATAAGTAGGCTTAGCTTTCTCCGGTGCAGGAGTAAGCTTCATGAGGACAACCCCCAAGATCAAGGTCGTGGAACATCAAATTGGCAGTCATCAATGACTGTGAGACTATCACATTTTCCCCAGGTGAGGAAATTTAATATTTCCACCTTTTTCCTCAATCCCTAAAGGGGAATTTGCATGTACTTTTTAATCTTCTGCTAAGATTACTCTGGGATGTACTGGGGCATCCCACCAACTTGTGCAAACCAACAAGTTCTCACTCCCCATTCAAGGTTCCATGTGATTATGGTGTTTGAATAAACTGACCATAATATTTAGATTAGATAGTATGCTAGTGAGCATATATATGTTCATATGAACATATATATATATATATATATATATATATATATATATATATACACACACACATATATATGTATATTTTTTGACATAGGCAGGCACTGAAATTCAAACCTGGGTCTCCATCACGGCAGGCGAGAACTCTGCCACTGAGCCACTGCGGCCTGCCCTGAACATATAAATTTTGCATGAAATAAGCATCTCTTCTTTTGGTCTCACACAGAAGTTGAAGTTTTAAAATACAGTGAGTGTCATATTTTACCTTTTATCTGCTTCACCTTAGTCTCACCACTGTTTCAATGTTTTTCACGGTTGCTGTATGGGGTAATGCTGCCTCTCACAATTGCAGAATTCTAGCTTTAACTCTCAGGTGTCACACAAATACCTGAAGTTCCACAAAGCAACCAGGTTATTCACAAAGTGCTCAGCATCTCAGAATTAAGAACTAACAGTTACAACTCTGGAACAGATGTGACTACTGCAAGAGTTTATACTCTAGGAAACTTTACAATAGGCCTTACCTAACAACCTATGCTCTTGAATTCAATTTCCAGAGTTTGCGCATTATAGTTAGTTCATACTAGAGAGGCATAATAATAATTGCCCGCTAGGTTTATCTGCCTAGTTGCATGCCTCATGACTTCATTCTTCTTTCAGCTATTTAATTGTCATTATTTGTATATATCACCATTCCCCTTTCCATTCTTCAGTCGATATACCCTTAGGTCACTTCCATCCATTGCAAATCGTGAACACTGCTGCCTTAAACACCAGTGTGCAAATGTCCATTCCTGTCCCCAGTCACCATTCTTCCAAGTATACATCTGTGCTGGTTTGAAAGTATTGTGTACTCCAGAAAAGCCATGTTTTAATCCTGATTCAACCTTGTGAGAACAGCTGTTTCTTTTGATCCCTAACCAGTACTATAGGTAGGAAGCCTGATTAGATTATCTCCATGGAGATGTGACACACCCAATTGTGAGTGTGACTCCATCTGTTCCATGTGGGTCTTGATTTGCTTACTGGAATCCTTCAAAAGATGCAGCATTTTGGAGAAATGAGAGAGTCTACAGAAATGACAGAAACTTCATAGCAGAGCCAACATGTATATGGACACATAGAAAACAGAGACACGGATGTTTGGAGATGTTTTGAGCCAGCAGACATTGCTGTGAGATGTTAAGCAAGCTGGAACCTGGAGAGCGCCAAGGGAAGTCAAGAGATGAAAGTCAGTCCCAGAAAGTAAAGTGAGGAAAACCCAAAGAAACAGAGGTTGAAAACAACAAAGCTCAGGAGCATCTGACCAGCAGATGTCAGCCACATGACTACCCAGCTGATAGAACTGTTCTTTACCCATCAGCCTTCATTAAGTGAAGGTGACCTTTGCTGATGCCTTAATTTGGATACTTTCACTTCCTTAGAAATGCAAACTTGCAACTTATTAAATTCTTCTTTATAAAAGCCATTCCAGTTCTGGTCTGTCGCATTCTGGCAGCTTGCAAACTAACACAATATCTAACTAACTAAGGGGTTGCAGGATCACACAGTAAACCCATCCCTAGCCTCCTATGGAGCTACCATACTCCCTCCAGAGAGGTTATATTTCTGTACTCCTCTACCCACAGTAAATAGGTACATCTCTCTCTCCACATTTTCTCCAGCGCTTGTATTTCTCGCTGTTCATTTTTAAACAGTTTTATTCACATGTCATACAATCCAACCTAAGTAAAAAACGAATGGTTCCTGGTAAAATCATGTGACCATGGATTCACCATCACAATCTATTTGAGAACATTTCCATTTGTTCCACGAAAAATTCCATGCACCTCCCCCATATCTCCTGCTTATTGACATTTAGCTTTGGCACATTTCCTTTGTTACATTCAAAGCAAGCATGTTATAATGTTACTGTTAATTACATATCCTTGTATGCATTGATTATATTTTTTTCCAAATACCATTCCAATTTCAACACCTTACATTGTGGACATGTATTTGTTCTCCTTCATGCAAAAACATCCTGATATTTGTACATTTAACCATAATCATTGCTCACTTTAGGCATTGCTTAGTTATACTGTCCCTGTCTCTATCTTCTATCTTTTCTTCTGCTGTCATACATGGCCCCAGCCCTCTTCACTCAGCGATACTCACACTCAGTTTTGCTCAGTGTAATTACAGTATTGTAATCAGATAGTATTGCACTATTGATTTCTGGATTTTTACAATCAGTGCTGTTGAACGTTCTGTACTGCTTCAGCATCAAATTCCCAATCTCTACCTTCTTTCTATACCCTGATAACCTGTGTTCTCAACTTTAACACTCAGAGTTCATTCATTAATGTTAGCTCATATTAGTGAGACCATACAATATTTGTTATTTCATTTCTGGCTAATTTCACTCAGCATAATGTCTTCAAGCGTCATCCACATTGTTACATGCTTCATGATTTTATTCTGGCTTTCTACTACGTAATATTTCATTGTTATTCAATAGTTTGCTTAGCCACTCATCTGCTGATGGACATTTGGACTGTTTCCATCTCCTGGCAATTGTGAAAAATGCCACTATAAACAAAGATGTGCAAATGTCTGTTTGTGTCCTTGTCTTCATTTCCTCTGAATATATGCCTAGTAGCCTAGTAATGGTTTTGCTGGATCACATAAAATTCTATACTCAGCTTCCTGAGGAAGTGCCAAACTTCCTTCCAGAGCAGTTGCACCCTTCTATGTCCCTACCAACAGAGAATAAGTGTACCTTTTTTCTCCACTACCTCTCCAACACTTGTTCTTTTTTGTTTTTTGATAATGGCCATTCTAGTAGATGTGAGATGTTATCCCTTCATGGTTTTGGTTTGCATTTACACAACAGCCAGTGACATTGAGCATCTTTTCTTGTTTTTGAGCCATTTCTATTTCCTCTTTGAAAAAGTGTCTGTCCGTGTCCTTTACCCATTTTTTAATTGAACTGATTGTCTTTTTGTTGTTGAGAGTAGGATCTCTTTATATATTCTAGATATTAAACCTTTATCTGATATGTGGTTTCCAAATATTGTCTCCCATTGTTTAGGATGCTTTTTTACTTTAATGCAAACTAACTGAAGAGTATGCAGTAGTAGAATGCTCGCTTTCTATGCAGGAGACCTGGGTTCGATTCCCAGACCATGTACCACCACCACCCTGCCCCCCCAAAAAAAACAAATTGAAGAGGTAAAAATCATAAAGTATGTTGTGGTAGAGAGGTAGAATTTATATGTTTTAAGAATCCCTTGGAGTCATGAATATTAATATTCCATTCTATCTTGGGGTTGACACTTCTCTCAATTCCCAACCCTAAAAAAACTAACTCGCCATTTCTAATATAAGTTTAGAATCTCCTTAATCAGATGTAGTTAACTTACACTGGTATGATATGATTCCATTAGTCCTCAACTTCGAAGTCAATGAGTTTCTCTGTGTCTAGGACACTGCTCATAGGGAGGAAACACAAACCTGTGATCACCCAAAATTGTATCTATCTGACTTAAAATGGAATAGTGAGAGAGAAATCCTAAAGTTATAAAAAAGTAACATTGACTTTATAACAAATTTTTTCAAAGATATTAAAAATTGTAAAAATAATTTGATGAAGCTGAAGCTGAATTTATACCAAAAAGAATAGAGGCAATACATAAAAACTTCTAAAGTAAAATAAATATGTACCTGTGTATGCTATGAGTAAAAAAGTAGAGCACCATCTAATTTATTAGTCAATGAATATCACATAGTATAATATAATTAAATTAATTTGGCAAGATTTAAATGGGTGTGTGTGGGCAAGGAACGATGGCCAAAAGCCAATTCTAAAGAACAAGTTCTTGTAAAATAATGGAGAAGAGGATTAAAATGGGGGTCAGTAGAAAAACAAGAATCAAAAATTTGAAACAGAGCTACTATAATATCAGTCATTTAAAAGTTTATAGACACATGAAAGAATTATGAGAATATTTACTCAAAAAGAAGACAGAAAAGAGATCATAATGACTAGTTTTATGTTAGAATTTGCTGATTATTACATCATCATTTGATTGGGGAAATAAGACTATGAATATATATATAGTGTGTGAAATCATAAATATTTTGTATCAGTACATGGGTATTACAGGCACAGAATTTCAGTGATTTATTAATTATAAAGTTTTTCATTATACGAATTATACCTTCAAATATTCTGCCTAAAGATCAACTTCATAATATTTGAAGAGTCTCTAATCTTGACCACATACATAACTGTTGAGCTTCAATTCAAAGAACATATAGTTATGGTTAATATTTGACAATGTATTTCTTTAAATATTTTGCCTCACAAATTGTTATAGCAGTATTTATGTCATTCATAATGATAGATCGATTGTGAATACTGTAACATTAATGCTTCCTTATAACACCTTAAATGTCCTTGATCAATTAGTGAACATTTTTAAGGGCATATACTGAACTTCAGCTCCAAACAGGACAGTATTACCTTCTATCTTGGAATCCTGATTCCCATACATTCACTTTAACCTCCTCTATGTTACATTTCAAACCTATGCATTCTACCCCTTTCCAAGGAAATCACTCAACCTTCATGTTTTATTCTACTTCATAAAGTACTGGCCCTGCTTTCACCTCGCTTTAGATATACTCCTGTGTGAATGATAAGGCAAGGACAAACTATCTATGGGAACAATATGAGAATTATGATAGTGACATAATGATTCCAATTTAATGATGATACATTTCAATTTTCCCAAGCTACTGGAGTAGGTATTAAATTATATAAATCATCATAGTTTTAATCACCATTAATGTTTCAATCATGATAAATAGTAATTTATCAGTATTAGTTGAAATATTTATTATTAAATGACACTTCAGGTTTTTAAAAAGTACATATGTCCATGTTTTAATAGATTACTGAAGACTCAAACATCATCCTTATGGCTATTTTTAGGAGGTAATTTTTATATCCACTAATATTAGATGCTATTTTTGTTTAAAATCTATTAATATGGACATGATTTGTCTTCATCAAATGCTGAAAACAATTCGATGAAAGCCAAATGAAATCCCTGAATGGAATTCCATGTAATTTCTAACATGAAAGAATTTTCTAATATGCAATACTTCTTCTCAAAAGTACTGCCTGAAACTTGACCACAAATATTGTATTAGTTAGGATTCTCTAGAGAAACAGAATCAAAAGGAAATATTTGTGAATATAAAATTTATAAAAATGTCTCACGTAACTGTGGAAACATAAAGTCCAAAATCTGCAGGGCAGCGTGTGAAGCCGACAATTCTGATGGAGGGTCTGGACAAACTCCAGAGGAGAGGCTCACTGGCTGAAGCAGAAAGAGGGCCTGTCTCTTCTGCATCCTCCTTAAAGGCTTCCAGTGATTAGATTAAGCATCACTTATTGCAGAAGACACTCCCCCTGGCTGATTACAAATGGAATCAGCTGTGGATGCAGCCAATGTGATCATGATTTAATTCTATGAAGTGTCCTCATAGCAACAGACAGGCCAGCACTTGCCCAACCAGACAAACAGGTACCACCACTTGGCCGAGTTGACACATGAACCTGATCATGACAGGTGTAAACTCTAGTATCCTTTAGACAATATGATTTATGAACATAGAAATTTATGATTTAACACATTCCAATATTTTACCATACGTTATTTCTGTTCATATATGCAGGATTTGGTGAAGTTCTTTGGAAGACAAAGAAAATACAAACTGAATCACATTAAAAAGCAAAAGGGGAAAAGGCACCAACATTACCAGATTACCATATGATTTCATTTATGTCACATTATATAGATGTCCATATAGATATAAATAAGTAAGAAAGAAAATACTGTATGGTATACCTGAAAGAATCTAGTTAAGAAAATGGAAAGCACAGTAGACATTTTGCTGGATGGATTTAGCATAGGGAATTGCTTCCAACAGATGTAGAAGGACTAAAACGACAAAAAGGAACATTGAGATAACCCAGAGATAGTGAATGACAGAGCAGCTGCCACAGCTTGTGCTAGGGAATCAAAAGGTTAAAGTGTTCTAAAAACTTGTACGAAATGCTCTAACGAGTTGGTACTCTAAGCTCTCTGAACTGGGCACAGTCATGCTGGTGCTTGTACCACAGAGGGGGCACAGGAACTGATGGTGTGACTTTGGAAAGAAGCCAATAGTTAGACATAACAGCTTCACCCTACTTCTGCCTTCCATACAAGCTCCCATCCCAAATTGTAAAATCATTAACTGATAAAGTACTCTGCTTTCTAACACCAACCTTGGTCCATCAAGATTGCTTTTACAATCACATTTAACCTAGTGTTGGATTTTGTTGTGACCCCCAGTTCATTGACTAGTCCTCTCTCATCATAATAAAACTAAAGAAATACTATAACAATAAAACACATAAAATATTTATTATCTGCCAGCTACTATTTAAATTTTTTTAGGACAACATTCCATTTGATTTTTGCAACTTAATACGAGGTTAATATTCTTACTAGCCTCATTTTACAGTTGTAGGACAGATTGAAGTTTTCACAGCAAGTATATGGTGTCATATTTCCCATTTTTCCCAGATTTTCCCATTTCTGATTTCCCATTTTAATGCTCTATATTATCTTTTCTTTCTTTACTTTGCATATATCCATGTCCCTTTTTATAGTCTCAGGGCTATCATTTCAATACTCCCTTTGTGTCTACTTTCTTAGCCTTGTTTAGACTATTGCAATGGTTCCTAATTTGTCTGCCTACATGCATTTTTGTACATGTAGAATCCAGAATGAGACATTAACTAAGTTCTATATCATCCCTTATGACTTCCATCTCAATCTGATTAAAATCCCAAATCATTTCAATTTTCTATTTAGATTCTAAAATATCCATTCCTCAATTAACTCTTGTGTTGTCTCTTTCCTCCCTCTTTCTGATTCATTCTTCATCTCTTTCCTTTCCCTTGTACATATCACACAACACTGACTTCAGCACACTTGCTGTCCCTTGCCTTTCTCCTCTTTCTTCCCTGTAAATGCATGATTTTTCTCACATACTTCATTCAGATTTCTTCTCACATTCCACCCTATGGATGCCTTTCCTGAAGACTATCAAATATCATTCCAACTATCCATTATTTCTTGCCCTGGTTTGTTTTTATTTACAACATTTATTCCCCCACAAAATAGCACGCCTAATGATTTTTACCTGACTCTGTTAAAATATGAGTCCAGAGAAGAAGAGTTTATTTTCACTTATATCTATGTCACCTATAAGTTTTCCTGGCACATGGTAGATGTTCAATTACTATATGTGATCAAATTAATGTTGAATAAATTGTCTCAGTAAATCTCTTGTACATTTCTCTTGTCATTTTATTCATCCAAATAACCCAATCTTTAATGCAAATAATCCATTTCTCCACAATTACCACCAAGGAACCAGGCTTTACCAGACTAAATTTCCCAAAAGGGTAATGCATGTCCTTTATATATTCATTGTGCTCTATCACAAATATAAACCCAAGATGAAAAATTCATCATTTTCTTATCACCACCCACATTTGAAACTATCTTATAATAATTTCTTTCTATTTCATTATTGTATTTCCTACCATTGTTAAAAAATTCAAATCTCTCCACTAGTATTTAAATTTTTTTCCTCCCATTTTATGACAAAACAACTACCAATTATCCTCCTTCTCATCTGGATATTCATCCATCCCTTTTCAGCTACCTTTAACGACCTCTAGCTAAAAACTTAAAAGTCTCTCCTTCCTATTAACATCCACTCAGTATGTTCTTACACATAGTGTCTCTATTTTCTCAATCCACTTCATTCTGGCATCTGGGCTCATCATTCAACAGTAACAATAATTCTCACTGAGGTGAACCATAATATCTCTATTTGTAAATACAGACATTTCTTGATCCTATTATATTTGATATTACAATAGCATCTGCCACTGTTAATCACTCCCTCCCAGAAAATTTCAACCTGATTGCCCTCTCTGATACAACATTTTTTGTATATTTTCACTCACACCCAGCCTTTTTCTTTGTCTGATTTGCAGAGTCACTCTCCTTTCTTACTCTACTGTGTGCTCCTGAGTTTCATGGCTAATCCTCTTCTCTTTCTGCTCTCTGATATATCTTTAGGCGATGTCACTCACAATTCTCACTTTCAAAAGCATCTAAATGCAACTGAATTTCACATTTAAAATTTATATCTCAAATTTAAATCTGAATATCAAATTTAAATCTCCTTTCAACTCTCTCTATGCTTATTGCTTTACTATTAGTAAAATTTACCAAGATCTTTCCTGCCTGGGGCCTTGGTGCTTGCTACTCCTGTTGTCTAACTAAATCACAGTATAGCTGTCACATTCTCATTCTTCAGGCCTCACTCTAAGTGAACAGTCAGATTCAGTAGCCCTTCCTCACTTACTCTACTTGAATAGATGCCCCTGCCCTAGGACATCTGTTCAAAAGCACCTACCATAACCTGTAATAGACACATTAATCGATTTTTTTACTTAGTTGTATTTTTTTCCCTTATAAGCTCCATAAGAGAGCCACTCGTCTATTATTCGTTGCTGTACAACATATTAGATTAGACTCTGAAGCAAAGTGGATAGGAATAAGAGCAGTTGACAACATTTATGCCTAACCTTCTATGTGCTAAGCACTGCTACAGGAATAACTAATAATGTAAATGTCACGGCGACTCTGTGAGATAGATGCTATTTTTATAGCTGAGGAAGCTGAGATACAGAGAGGCTAAATTGCTTGATGACGTGCTTAGAATTCTACACTATTGGGCGGACCAAATATCATCAAACATTTTAGAAAACTAAGATCAAGAACACAAGGCATCGAACTCAACAAAAAGAACAAATGCCTGAGGATAGAAAAAAATAAAGCTCTAAGAGAATGACTGAGTTATATTATTTTCATGATGATGATGATGATGATGTTCAGAAATAACAGATATTTCTGTACCAAACTGACTAGCAACGCACATCGTAATTTTTTAGTCATATTTCTGGATTAAAAATGGAAATTTGAAATCGGATTCCCTGTGAATTTATGAGCTTTTTTTACTCGTGGGGGGTTTAAACTGTATTTCATATAAAGATATCTATTTTTGACTATTAAAAGGGTGTGACATTTACTTCTTTTAAATGTAACTATTTAAAAGGTAGCATGCATAGGTTTCCGAAAATGACAAAGATAAATCCTAAATTAATCTGTGATTTCAAGATATGAAGTAGACAGAGTGAAATGAGACTTTTGTGTCACCAAAATAAAGACTAATCTTAAAAACACACGAATATAACATTGAACTACAGAGAAATATTAACTATATTAATCATATAGAGGCAAAATATTCCAAACATTCTTCCCCAAAGTAAAAATTACCAAGATTGAAAATGAATTGAATTGGAAAGTCTAAAATGAATACCACTGCAGTGAAGTGCTATTTAAAGAATAAATCAAAACTGCACATGAATTATTTAGACATGATAGTACAATAAAACTTTTGAAATACGATGGCCTAAGAGTTACTGTGAGGAAAATTTCTCTCTCTATTGCATGAATTAAAATAGAGGTAAATTAAAAATTGATAACCTGAGACTTTAAAAATTTAGAAAAATACAGTCTCTATAAATTAGCAGGAAATAATTTTCTAAAGTTTGAGGCTTATATTAAAGAGGAAAGACAGCAATCACTAAGTGAAAAAGCTGGTTCTTTAAATGGCCAATATGACATATCAAGTTGCATTTATGGCTAGTAAAGAAATAGGAAAAACTTAAATTAAAAGAAAAACGTTTGAAGGAAAAGTTACACAATAGCATTTGCAAAAAATGTAAAAGAATCCTATGTTCAATAATCCTCAGATAAATGTGGCATTAAACATAAAACATATTATATCTATGAAAATTGTAAAAGAAATTTCAACTACATTTTAAAAAATTAAAAAATAGACTCTCCTTCTAGAGATTAAGTGAAGCTATTAAACTCTTCTTGATACTGTTCTGCTAGACACTGAGTGTAAACTCATTTTCTTTTTCAAGTTTTGTTTTACTGTGTACTATAGACTGGCCTTTCATTTCTTATGTCTCCAAATGCACTACCATTTTCATTAATCATATAGAGGCAAAATATTTCAAACATTCTTCTCCAAAGTAAAAATTACCAAGATTGAAAATGAATTGAATTGGAAAGTCTAAAATGAATACCACTGCAGTGAAGTGCTATTTAAAGAATAAATCAAAACTGCACATGAATTATTTAGACATGATAGTACGATAAAACTTGTCAACAAATAATAGTACAATAAATCTGTCAGTTTTGTCAGATGTCACGGCTTCAACTTTGAGCATAATTTGAGGCTTTCTTGTAAACCACATGGCCACCTTTGACAAACTAGGCATCTGCACCAGTAAGCTTGGGTTTCTGGACAGTTATTTTTTTATCACGTCACCTCAAATTTTACAACACGTTTGTCCTGTTTTGTACTTTATATGTTTAATTAAACTGTTCAAATGGTGAAAATTGTAGAATCTTATCTGCTATTATAAGAAATAATAGAGATCCCACGTAACTTGACCCAGTTTGCCCAAGTAATAATATCTTGCAAAATTTTGATACCATGTCACAAACAGGTTACGATTCACTGTACTTTCTCCACCTTTACTTGTACTTACTATTGTATGTATATTTAGTATATGCATTTTATCCCATGTGTAAACCCATATACCCACCACCACAACCAAGATAAGAAGAGTTCTGTCAGAGTCTCTTAGGCTACTATAACCACATTCAGCTCCCTCCTGCTTACAGCCCCACTCTTGACAACCACTGAGCTGCACTTGTTTCTGTGATTTTGTCAACTCAAGAATTTTGTATAAATGGGGTCATTCAGGATGTAGCTTTTGCGACTTGGCTTTTTGTCACTCAGCATAACTTTTTAGGAATCCATCCAAATTTTATATCTATAATGAAAAGAATTTACAATATTTTCTGAATAAGATGTGAGAGTGACGTGGGTGCCTTGTCTCACATTTGGGGTTGGGGGAAAGGGCATTGGTTTTTCACCATGAATTTGGAATCTCTCAGCCATTGACACTTTATTTGGTCTCATTTCGCTCTTCCTCCTTTTGGTCGAGAAGTTTTCTCAATCCCTTGGTGCTAAGTCCCAGTTCATTCTAGGATCTCTGTCCCATGTTGCCAGGAAGGTCCACACCCCTGGGAGTCATGTCCCACGTAGAGAGGGGGAGGGCAGTGAGTTTGCTTGTGTTGGTTGAGAGAAAGAGGCCACATCTGAGCATTAGAAGAGGTTTTCTTGGAGGGTGGCTCTTAGGCCTCATTTTAAGTAGGCTTAGCCTATTCTTTGTGGGGTTAAGTTTCATATGAACAAACCCCAAGATTGGGGGCCCAGTCTATTGCTTTGGTTGTCCCCACTGCTTGTGAGAATATCAAGAATGCTCCACTTGGGGAATTTGAATTTTCCCCCTTTCTTACCATTTCTCCAAGGGGACTTAGGCATCAGATTTTGTCAAATGTTTTTTTTTTTTTTTATTAGTTTGTTTTTATTAGAGAAGTTTTCAGGAAAGGCATACACCTAAAATACAAAGCTTCAATATAAATTGCATTGTTTAACATCTTGTATTCATGTGGTTCATTTGTTACAATTCATGAAAGAACATTTATATAATTGTACTAATAATTGTGGAGCATCATTTACAGTAGGGTTCACTGTTTCTATTGTGCAGATTAAGCTGTTGTATATATTTAAATTTTTATACTAGTAACATATAAACAACCTAAAATTTCCCCTTTTTAACCAAATTCATATATGTATATATGAATTATATATATATAATTCAGTGGTGACAACTACAGCCATAGTGATGCTACCATCACCACCATCCATTACCAACACTCTTAGCAGTCCAAATAGAAGCTGGTACAATTTAAACATTAACTTTCCATTCCCTATTCCCACTCTGTCCCCTGGTAACTTATGTTCTAAATTCTGATTCTATGAGTTCACTTATTCCAATTATTTCACATCAGGAAGGTTATATAATATTTGTCCTATTGTGTCTGACTTATTTCATTCAACATAGTTTATCCATGTTTTGACTTGTATCAGAATTTCATTCTTTTTATAGCTTAATATTATTCCATTGGATGTGTATATCACATTTTATTCCTCCACTCATTGGCTAGGTTGATAGACACTTGCGTTGCTTCACCAATGCTCATAGCAGCATTATGCACAATTGCAAAAGATTGTCAAATGCTTCTACAGAGTCAATTTACATAATGATATGATTTGTCTTCTTTACTTTGCTGATACTTCATTTATTGTCAAGTATTAATACATCCACGCATACCAGGAGTAAATCCTTCTTGGTCAAAATGTTTGATTATCTTCATACATAGATGGATTCAATTTTCCAATATTTTATTGATAATTTTAGTACCTGGGTTCATGAGAGGTATTGATCTGGGCTTTTCTTTTTTGTGTGTGTGCTATGTTTTTCAGGTTTGGATATGAAGACAATATTGGCCTTCTAAAATGAGTTGTGTAGTTTTTCCTTCTCTTCCATTTTCTGGAAGAGATTGTGTATAATCGGTGGTAATTCTTTTTAAATGTTTTGCAGAATTTTCCACTGATTCCATCTTGACCTGGGGATGTATTTTGTTTTCAAGGGCTTCTCAATTAAAATTTTGATGTACTTTATGGTTAAAGGGTTATTCAGAGTATCTATCTCATGTTGATTAATCACCCACTTTGTGGGTTTTGAGAGATTGTTGCTTCTAATTTGTTGAATTTATGAAGGTGAAGTTTTTCTGTTTTGTTTTGTTTTGTCTTTTTTGCATGGGCAGGCACCTGGAATGAAACCCGGGATCTCCAGCATGGCAGGCGGGAACTCTGCCTGCTGAGCCACGGTGGCCCCCCTGAAGGTGAAGGTTTTTATACTATTCCTTAAACTTTTCAATAGCTGTAGGATCTGGAGTGATATCTCCTATTTTATTTCTGCCTTGGGTAATTCCTGTCTTCTCCCTTTTTACTTTTACCAGTCCTGCCAGAGGTTCAGACACATTATTGATCTTTTCATGCATCCAACTATTTGTTTCTTGATCTTTTCATGCATCCAACTATTTCTTTCATTGATTTTCCCTATTTTTATATTTTCAATTGTTTTGATTTCTTCTCTTGTCTTTATTATTGTCTCCCTTTTGTTTTCATTGGTTTATTTTTCTCTTTGCTTTTTCTGGTTCTCCTAGTATTTTATGGGAGGAACTCATTATTTATTTGAGGAAATTTCTCTTTTCTATTATTTATAGTGGTTTACATGCCCTTCTCAGTACTACTTTAATGGTATCCCATATATTTTGATGGGCAGTTTTTTTTTTCTTTCCATTTTCATTTTGTTCCATTCATTTTTTTGAAAATTCGTTTATGACTTCCCATGGATTTGACCATGGATTATTTATAAGTGTGCTGTTAATTTCTAAGTATTTAAGTATTTTTTCTTTTTTTGTTGTTATTGATTTCTAATTTGATTCTCTTATTTTCATATAATTTACTTTGTATGACTTCCCTTTTTTGAAGTGCTGAAGTTTGTTTTGTCACCCAGGAGGTGGTCTATCCTGTTGAATGGTCAATGAACTCTTGAAATACGTGCATTCTGCTGTTTTTGGATAAAATGTTCCATGTATATTGGTTAGGACTTGTTGATTGACTGCGTTACTCAAATCTATGTCTTGCTGATTTTCAGTCTAGCAGCTCAAACAGTTATGTATCCAACAGGGATATCTGGATTTCTCCAACTCTAGTGGTAGATTTGTCTTTGCCTCACCTATTTTAAACCATGCATTCACCAACTACCTGAGCAAAACTCCCTTATATCCATTGGTTTTCTTTCTGTCTCAATGGTGTTTTCCTGCTCTGACAAAAGTGTGTTTATTTGCTTGTTTTGTGACTTTTTATTGTAACACTTCTCCTAATAAATGCTTTAAGTTTGCCTCCATTCAACCTCTATGGTGGTTCCCCACATTATAGCCATGAGAAAGTAATGATTAGAGCTAATTCAATTAATACTGTGCATTTAATTTTGGCATAGGGTAAATTTTCATAAATTTTCAATGTGCTGCTTTATGTATATATTCCTCATGCATTTGCACATGACAAGCATATGTTCATTGATGACACATAGTCCAAGATACCTCATTATATCAGCATTTATGCTATTGTGTTTCAGTTTGCTAAAGCAGCCAGAATGCAATATACTAGAAATAGATTGGATTTTACAGTGGGGATTTATTAGTTTACAAATTTACAGTTCTATTACTATGAAAATCCCTAATAAGGTATCAACAAAACAATACCTTTCCAGAAGAAAGGCCACCTACATCTGGGGTTCCTCTGTCAGTCAATGAGGCACATGGCCATTGTCTACCAGTCCTTTCCTTCCTGTTTCATTGCTTTCATAGCTCCTGTTTCTAGTGGTCCCTTCTCTTAGCTTCTGTGGGTCCTCTCTTAACATCTCCAAGGCTTTTCTCTCTCAGCAATCTCCACACTTTCTGAGTGTTTCTCTCTGAGCTTTCAGGGATTTTTCTGTCTTTTATCCTCATTAAGGACTCCAGTAAAGGATTAAGACCCATCTTGAATTGGGTGGGTCACATCGCATTTGAAACACTTTAAGCAAAAGATTCCACCCACAGTAGGTCTGCACCCACAGGAATGGATTAAAAGAACATGGCATTTTCTGGGGGTGCATTATAGCTCCAAACAGCGCATATTGCAAATCATTATTCTGATTTTTTTAGCATAATATATACATCTGACTTTTTTTATTTGACTAATACCACCCCCAACCATTATAAATATAAAACCAGTGTTAGATAGGTGAAAAATATTTTATTTTATTTGCAATATGTTGAACTTTCTATTTTTGTGTTTTATTTAGTATATATTTTATTGTTATAAAATGACAATAGTATAAGAATGCCAAGCCCATAATCCTGACAACATAGCATGTAGTTGAAAATATAACCTCATTTAATTGAATTTCATGCTCGTAATCTTTACAAAATAGTGATGCTAAATTTAAATATGCTACATAAATCAATTTAAGCATGCTAGTTCTCCTTTATATCATCTAGAACGCATGTACCTCAAAGAAATTACTTAATAGCAGCTAATGATACACTGTGGTTATGCTGCTTTTCTCCATTACTTTTGTATGACGTTTATATCATCAGATTTTACTTCAGCATTAAATTTTCCCTAAATATTTGTTTTTTTTTTTCTTTCTAACCATTTTTCTTGGTGATGGTGATGATCATGTCCACTGTGGTTCTGCTTACATTCCAGGAGCAGTAACATCATCATAAATTCTCTGCCTGTGCATTCGCAACAAGCCAAAGCTCCTGGAGTAGAGATAAGATTCATGAAGATAGGTGTCAAATAAATACAAATCCAGATTTGGTAAAGAGACACTCTATTTTAAAGGATTATTGTAAGGAGGAAATGGAATTTAGTAATGCAGGAAGGGAACCTTTGAGGTAGAGGGAACACTCTGACCATAAGGTCAGCAAGTAATGCGAGAACTAGGGAATGAGGGTTTTACTTTTATAGAGAGGAAAGAACTGGGCATAGGGAAGTGGGATGAAAGATTGGCATAATCAAATAGGGGATCTGAGAATATTTTATTCTGGAACAGCCTATTTTCTGGAAGGGAACCTTAAAGTTCAGGGGCCTGAAAGGAGGAGAGAATCTTAACCAATATTTGCTTAAGAGGTGTTCTTTCCAATTGATCAGTGGGGATCAGCTGTTCATTGCATAAGACAAAGAATGGGAATGTGAAGTGTCCATGTTTTGCCCTATCATAGGTAAACAGGGGGGGGGCACTGTGAGATTTGAGTAAGTTATAGGGAGAAGTGTTGTTCTTCACAGTAAACAATTTTCCAGAGCATAAAGTATAGTGGGACTTCTTAAGCTTCGATGTTTACCAGGTTCATAGGTTTCGGGTAAAAATTAACATTGCCAAATGCTGTTTTTCACCTACATATAAAGGCACAAAATGTAGATGAACTAAAATTCGTAAAGATAAAAATAATGGCTGTAATAGCCACCTCCTTTTAATACCATATACTAGCATGCATCAAAGAAAAAACTTAGCAGTCATTTAATTTTTGTAGAAACTTAAACTTTCTTGATTTCTTTGGTCTCAAATAACCATTTGTATGAAGTTTAGGGTATTGGTATTGGTGTGTGTGCATGTTATGTTGATATGGTTACTAATAATTAAAAGAACATTTTAAAATTCAGAAGAAGTAAAACCAGAAATTCGTAGTTCATCCCTACTACCTTTACTTTTAAATTTGATGTTCATTGTTGCAAGTGTTTTCAAATGAATCAATAACTTTTCTAATTAGATTGATAAATGGCTGGCTGATTCCCAGACCAGTCAGTGAGGTACTAAAATACCAGTCTTCAAAAATAAGTGTACCACCCTATTATGACCAACTGTCACCAATACTGAAATTTCCATGTCAAGAATCATTTATCTACAATGTAAACAGATTTTTACACTTAAAGTCACAAATTCTGAGGGAGCATAAACTTGAACAGAACTTCACTGCTCTGGGCTTCCAAATTTACATTTGGAAAGATGTGTGTATTTATTAGCTAGCTTTAAGCACAAAAGAAAAAGCCTATATAATGGAACCAGCATGGAAACTTTTGATGTTGCAGAAGGTCATTGAAAGTCTTAAAAACTATTGAGAACATTTCTACTCAAAGTATGGTCCACAGACCAGCGGCATTGACTTGACTAATTCACTAAGTATTAGCAGTTTCAGATATTAAAAGTATGGTATGATCCTCCATTATAATTGTGTTTTAAAAATATGTCCTTGACATTGAGAAATACAAAATATATGTAAGAATGTTGTTCTAGTTTGCTAACTGCCAGAATGCAACACACCAGAGATGGATTGGCCTTTAATAAAGAGAGGATTTATTTTGTTAGTTCTTCAGAGGAAAGACAGCTAAGTTTCAACTGGAGTTCTTTCTTATGTGGGAAGGCACAGGGTGATCTCTGCTGGCCTTCTCTGCAGGCCTCTGGGTTTCAACAACTTTCCCAGGGTGATTTCTTTCTACATCTCCAAAGACCTGGGCTGAGCTGAGAGTGCTTAGATGAGAAATGCCGAGCTGTTTGGGCTGTGCTATATTGAACTCTCTTATTTAAGCACCAGCCAATTAAATCAAACATCATTCATTACAGCAGGCACACCTCTTAGCTGACTGCAGATGTATTGAAGTTTACGTAGCATTGGCTTATGTCCACAGCAACAGAACTAGGCACCTTCACCTGGCCAAGCTGACAACTGAATCTAACTACCACAAATGTTCATTGCAGAATTAACGATAAATAAAAATGAGTCATTCTAAACTCCCTTGAACCATCACAGCATTTGTGCTGGTTTGAAAGGATGTATGTCCCCTAGAAAAGCCATGTTTTAATCTAAATTCCATTTCGTAAAGGCAGAATAATCCCTATTCAACACTGTGTGTTTGAAACTGTAATCAGGTCATTTCCCAGGAGATGTGATTTAATCAAGAGCGGTTGTTAAACTGGATTAGGTGACGACATGTCTCCACCTATTTGGGTGGGTCTTGATAGATTTCTGGAGTCCTGTAAAAGAGGAAAAATTATGGAGAATGAAGGTGATTCAGAGAGAGCAGAGAATGCTGCAGCACCATGAAGTAGAGAGTCTACCAGCCAGCAACCTTTGGAGATGAAGAAGGAAAATTGCTCTCAGGGAACTTCATGAAACAGGAAGCCAGGAAAAGAAGCTAGCAGATGATGCCATGTTCATTATGTGCCCTTCCAGATGAAAGAGAAACTCTGTGTTCGTCATGTGCCTTCTCAGCTGAGAGAGAAACCCTGAACTTCATCGGCCTTCTTGAACCAAGGTATCTTTCCCTGGATGCCTTTGATTGGTCATTTCTATAAACTTGCTTTCATTGGGACATTTTCTTGGCCTTAGAACTGTAAACTAGCAACTTATTAAATTCCCCTTTAAAAGCCCTTCCATTTCTGGTATATTGCATTCTGGCAGCTAGCAAACTACAACAGCATTCAAACTCCAAAGTAGTTCTAGTATTTAAGTTGAATTACCATATTTTCATGCATCAATAGAGATATATCATGTATTATTAAATATATAGTATAATAATAATTTTGCATATAAAATTAAAATTTCTAATAAATGTGTGAAATAAAATGCCATCCTTATAATTTAAAAATTTAACACACATAATATCAGTACAGAAATTTTAAGGGTATATGTGTACGTGTGACTAATTTATGCATCCCTATGATACAAATAACATTCAAGGGGGGAAATAGAGATGAATATGTTAACCATTTTTTCCAAACAAGTGAATCTTATAATTATTTTTAAATGGTGCTATGAGTCTCAGAATTTGACACTGTGAACGATGGTCTTATTTTTATTAACTTTTGTTTGACCTTGTTACGTCATAAATTTTATTTAGTTTCTATATTGACGTATTTTTCTCATCTTACTACTACACTGTTTATCCATTTTTACTGGCTTGAAAATTAGTCATCTTAATCAACACTCCATCCACAGCAGAAATCCCTTCAACAATGTACCTTATAGAAATACATCCAGTTATGTGCAAATGCCTGAAATGATGAGAAATTCACTTCCTCATAACAGCTCATTTTATATTTCTAATTTCTGTTTGTTTGGATACCCTTAAATTTTCCAAATATCTGACTGTTTCACTTTAATTGCAAATAAACCCCAATGTTGCTAAAACTTATACCCACAAGTAAGTACATATTCACATAAAATAGCTGTAATTTTCAATAACTGGTATAAAAAATCTATAAATCCTCCTGTTACAAACTCTTCAGCTACTAAATAAAAATCATTCTTAATTAACATTTTGGTCTCAGTACTCTTTCACACTCTTAAAAATGACTGAATACCCCAAAGGACTTTTTTATATGTGGATTATAGCTATTTATAATAATCATAATAGAAGTTAAAAGTATGAAAATTTTAAAGTATATATTAATTCATTTAAAGATAATAATAAGCCCATTGCACATAGGCATAAATATGTCTTGATGCAAATTAACTATTTTCTGATGCAAATAATATTTAGCGGCATTATTATTATTATTTAAAATTTTTTTTTGCATAGGCGGGCACTGGGAATCGAACTCGGCTCTCTGGCATGGCAGGTGAGAATTCTGCCTGCTGAGCCACCATTGCACCACCCCAGTGGCATTATTTTATATACCCAAATCTCTTTAATGTCTGATTTATTGTAAGGCAGCCGGAGTTTCACAGCTGCTTTTGCATCTAATATGTTAATATATATTGTTTTGTTTCTAGTACTTAAAGACAATCTGGTCTCAAACAGATACGTGTCTAGAAGGTAGGAGGATTTTAACATCCTTATCAAATAATTGTTGATATCTTTTTTGATATTATACCAGAGTTCAGTATGTTAGCATATTACAGATTAGTTGCAATGTAGAATCTGAAAACACATTAAAAAGCTGTTTAGACTTTGTCATATTGAAAAGCAGTAGTCTGTTTTACATTTTTAAGGAGGCTTTAACCCATGCATGATTTTGTTACATCATTTCTTTGATCATTTAGAAAGTATTGGTTGCTTAGTTTTTCATATATTCCAACTGTTGACATTTCTATTTCATTACATATATAATATAATATTAAAATTACAAAAATTACAACTGTAGTGTAATATATATACACACACACATATACACTACTACATGTGTATCCTTTTTCTCGCAAGTGATCTTATCAGAATAGTCTTTACATTTTCGGAAGCTGTTAAACTCATGATGGGAGATACAAATTTTCTAAAATGCCAATTTTCACTTGAATGTTCAAACTTTATCATCAAAACAAGTATTGTTTATTATTTCCTTTAAGCTGACAGCTTCAATCAGCTTATTTTTAAAAAATTTAAAAAAACAACTATCTTATACAGAAATCTGAATAACCACAGTTAGTCTGTCAGTCTTTTGAGTAAAAAATTTGTGCTCAAAGACAAAAGTGACAAGTTCAGTTTCTACTCCAATAGAAGTCATTTTCTCTTGCTCCATGAACACAATCCATTCCAATATAAGATAATAAAAATACGTCCATTTTACGATTGCTATTTAATAGAATGTATATATATATGCATCTATATATACACATATCACTGTTTCATCAAAGGCATCCTTAATTGAAAAAGGCAAATTATTATTTTTTGTAACTGTGTTTTACTTTTCTGGGTTTGTGGTACAAAGCACTACAAACTGGGTGGCTTAGTGAAACAGCAATTTATTTTCTCACAGTCAGAAGTCCAGGTGTCAACAAAGCCATGCTTCCTCTGACCTCTGCGTTCCTGAAGTCCTTGGAATAACTTAACCTCTACCTTAGTACGTGGCCATCTGCCCTTTGTCTGTCTTCAATTGACTGTGTCCAAATATCCTCTCCTTAGGAGAACACTAGTCATATTGGATTAACAGTTCATCCAAATCCAGTTTGGCTTTATGATATCCAATATCTCCAAAGATCCAAATGGGATTATGTTCAAGGAACTGGAGATTAGGATTTGAACATGCCTTTAGGGAGAACAAAATTCACTCCATAGCAAGTATGCAAGGGTGAGCTATTGAAGAATACAATGAATGCTAATATAGTTTTGTTTCAATGCCGTCAGTCATGCTAAGGCTCTATTTTACTGAAAATTATTTTTGGAAATATCAATACAGTGAAAAAGTCAAAAATAAGTCTTGGCATTATAATGTTGTTTTTTTTTTTTTAAACACACAGACAACCTAAAAGTGTCTCAGGGTCTCACAAATGTCTATTAACAAGATATGAGAATGGTTATTAGAGGGACTCACCAAATGAGAAACAATCTTTTGTATATCACTCTTTGCAGCAAGGCTGAGGGTGCATCCTCTGAGTTCTCCCTGATATTCCCTATTACATTATAGTTGCTTTTAATAATAATACTTGAAAGTGTGTAGAATAAGGGTAATAACATCATAAAATTGAAAAGTCTTATATTCTGGAAAGCTGTTGTTTCTTTTAAATTGACAGGTTCAATCAGCTTGATTGGAACAGGAAAACAACGACTAGTAATAATCTAGAAACAACTAAACATAATGTCTGGAGGAAAGGTTAAATACATAACTCCTGCGAGGTACACACAGTATCTATCAAGAACAAGTGGGAAGCTACACTGTTGGTACACTTCTCTTGGCAGCCTCAGAGACTGATGGTTATTGTAGGATATCATCACTTGCAGTTGGATACATGTTTGCCAAGAGAGGATCTTGTAAGAAAATAAATTGACATGATTCTGTGACTTATTCCTCCACACAGATAGAATACAAAATATTAGGCAATAACTGAAAATTGACTATCATAAAGACTGTAGAATATGAGGATACAATTTCTTTTTTTCATGACTGAATTTATTGAAATATAAAGTGAAAATTCTGATAATCAAGGCTGAATTCTGCTACTATAATATATCATTCATTAAAGTAACATTATGGTCTATGAGCTTCCTCATCAATTCAACTAATTGTGTTTCTTTTCTTGAACTTTTAAGACTTTAATTAGCTTCTTCTTAAATCAAGAGAACACATTGCAGATATAGAGGATAGTTCCATACCCAGGAACTCAGTGTTAAATCAGATATATTTAAATATCTGTAGTCTGTATGCATTGGTTCACATTCAAAATAATAATAAAACCTTTCACCCATATTCAAAGAAATAAAATAGGATCTCCAAGTAATTACTTTCCCTTTCATTAAAATTGGTTTTCAATTGTGCAGGCAATAAATACATCATTCTGTTTAAGCTAACCATTTAATTTGAGGCAAACTTTCCCATTCCCTGTAGCCTTAGTATTTTATTAGAGGGAATAATTGCTATATTAAGGTGTATCCTTCCAGAGAATTTCTTTGCTTCTAGAAGCATATAAAAGCATCCATTAAAAATGTACATGGTTGCTTACATTCATTTTTATTTTCTTAAATGTGTTTATATTATACCTAGCTTTTAGAATTATACTGAAACTGAAAAACTTGCTTTGGAAATACATTCTAATTGATATATATGCATATACATTTATGCATAGAATGATATGCACATAAATTATATATAATTAATACATAATTTAAATAATAGTATCATATTCTATATTGACATGTTTTAATCAACATTTAATTGACAGCTTATATCAAATTTATCTCCATTATCTCTATTACCACTATTGTTATCACCACATGCTTTATTATTTGTTGTTTCTCTTGGGCAGACACCATGAAGTGAATTTTGCTCAGTTATAGCTAAGTATGCATTTTAAAAATTTTGATACAATATTCTGATTATCCTCTATTGATGTCATTTTTCCATAATATTGTCTTACATTTAAATTCATTATTTTCTTTATTCAAAAATGTTAGCATTTTAACATTCCAGTCTGTGTGACTTGTTCAATGTCAATCAACTCTTAAATGAAAGACCCAGAACACAAACCAATTTGCTGATGTATTTATCTTACTATTAATATTTTTATTTTATGAGTGCATGAAAGTGTGTGTTTTACAATTTCTAAACTGGAGGCACGGTATTTACTATGTGTGTTAGTTAGATTCAGTTGTCAACTTGGTCAGGTGAGCATACCTAGTCTTGTTGCTGCGGACATAAGCCAACGGTACGTGAACCTCATTTGTTGCCAATTACATCTGCAGTCAGCTAGGAGGCGTGTCTGCTGCAATGAGTGATGTTTGACTTAATTGGCTGGTGCTTAAATGAGAGAACGCAACCTAGCACTACTAAGCAGCTCAGCATTCCTCATCTCAGCACTAGCAGCTCAGCCCAGGCCTTTGGAAATGCAGAAAGAAGTCACCCCAGGGAAAGTTGTTGGAACCCAGGCGCCTGGAGAGAAGACCAGCAGAGACCATCTTGTGCCTTCCACATAAGAAAGAACCTCAGTGGAAAGTTAGCTGCCTTTCCTCTGAAGAACCAACAAAATAAATCCCCTTTTATTAAAAGCCAATCCATCTCTGGTGTGTTGCATTCCGGCAGCTAGCAAACTAGAACAGATTTGGTACCGGAGAGTGGGGAGCTGCTGCGGTTTGCAAATACCAGATATGTTGGAACAGTTTTTGGATGGCTAAAGGGAAGATTTTGGAGGAACCGTGGAGAGAATGATGGAGAAGTCCTGGAGGGTTTGAAGAGACTGTTGGTGTAAATGGAACCACTGCCAATCTTGGCAAAGGAGGACACAAAAGGGAAAAATTGGAGTTTGCAGAGTAAGAACCATGGAAGCTCGGGTCTGAAGCCAAGAAACCTTGGCCAGGAGAGTGGACCCACCCATATACATGGAGAGGGTGAGTTTACCCTGAAGGGCAAGGATGATTCTCCCCTCTCATTGCAGTGGAAGAGTTGTGCAGCCTCAGGCCTTGGAGAAGGCAGAGCATGCTCCTTGGGGGACTGGGAGAACCTGGCTTCCACCATTTGGAGGGGTTGAGCATGTGCCCCCAAAATAGCAGAGAGCCCAGAGGTGGCCCTGATGCCTGGAGAGAGTGGAGCCCAGAGGTGGTCTCCTTGATGTTCCCCGAGGTTGATTTGGAAAGAGGCCGGCCACTGCATAGACCCTTGGAAGGGGTGGGACTGCCACTTTCTATAGCCGAAGGATAAATGACTTTCAGACTTTGAGATCCCATGGCGCTTGCCCTGCAGGTTTTACATCTGTGTTCCAGTTTCTCCCTATGGAAATGACAGTCTATATCCTATGAATATCCTCCTTTGCATCTTGGCACCAGACAACTTGTTCTGAGATTCACAGGTCCACAGCAAGAGAATTTTTTACATCTGTGTAAGGCGATGCTTGAAGTTGCCAAGCTGATAAGGGGTGGACATGTGTCAGTTAGATTCAGTTGTCAACTTGGCCAGGTGAGCATACCTAGTCTTGTTGCTGCGGACATAAGCCAATGGTACGTGAACCTCATTTGTTGCCAATTACATCTGCAGTCAGCTAGGAGGTGTGTCTGCTGCAATGAATGATGTTTGACTTAATTGGCTGGTGCTTAAATGAGAGATTGCAATGTAGCACTGCTAAGCAGCTCAGCATTCCTCATCTCAGCACTAGCAGCTCAGCCCAGGCCTTTGGAGATGCAGAAAGAAGTCACCCCGGGAAAGTTGTTGGAATCCAGGGGCCTGGAGAAAAGACCAGCAGAGACCATCTTGTGCCTTCCACGTAAGAAAGAACCTCAGTGGAAAGTTAGCTGCCTTTCCTCTGAAGAACCAACAAAATAAATCTCCTTTTATTAAAAGCCAATCCGTCTCTGGTGTGTTGCATTCCGGCAGCTAGCAAACTAGAACACCATGTTATTATCTCTCATGTTAGATGGAGATCTAGGTTTTATCAATAGAAATCCACTTTCTCTTAGAAAGACCAGTGGAAGGTCAGAATTTTGCAGAATACTGTGGGACCATATCAGGGTCGATAGAATAGGGCTGCAGAAAATACAGCATGGCCAGTTTTCAAAAAGTGACACAAGCACTACCATAAAAGAGGCTATAAAGTGTTTCAGTGAAGCAATTTTAAATTCTCTTCTATTTGTACAGCACTCCTTTATGTTCAAAATCCTGATTAAGACCATCAGCTCTCTGGACATGTGGGTAAGCTTCCAGGTCACGGAGAGGGAAAGAAAGCAGTTTCTGTGAATTATAATCTCTTCATATATTGTCACCATCAATAGGGTATTCCTTCAGAGTAGGGAAGGTCTTTAGATACTAAGTATCTACAAAAGGTGACAGATATCTGAATTGGTTTTTAGTCTATATTTCCCCTATCAATGGAAAGTATTTGTGTTGTAGTTTATAAAATCCTTATCACATGCTTTCTAATTGCATTGTATTATTAATATCTGGTGATTATATATTTAAATATAAATATTTAGTTTGATGATATTTATTATTAAAATATTCATGAGGATTTTTTTTTCATCTGCAGCATTACAAATTTAGAGATGATTGTGGACATTTTCACGATAAACAAACTCCATAACATAATAGTTGTCCACTTAAGAGAATGGAGAACCAACTAGAAACACTGTTGTGGGCAAAATTAATTAAAAGACTGCACAATATGCATTGCATTTGCACAGGAGTCAATTGTATTTGCAAAGGAGTCAAGTAGATGAGAAGAGGAGAATCCTAGAGAAATTTCAATGTTGAGAACCCCGAATCAGAAAGTAATAGTAAGTACAACCTCCCTGATACTTCCAGCTCTATTAGAAGGACACATAACGCCTATACCAAGTGTCAGAAATAAGAGCCACGTGAAATTGTCCTTTCTTTGAAGCACTCTGAAAGGGAGAAAATCTTTGTGTTGTGAAAACTAGATAGAGCAAAAAAATATCTCTGCAATCTTGCCCTGTGTAGGAATATCTTGCAAAATATTATCCAGAAAAATCCAAATCATTTGGTGAGAGAAACATCTAGCCAAAGATAAAACATTTTTATAACTAGGAGAGGGTGAAAATTTTGAACAAGCACATCAGACGGAATGGGGAGAGCTTAATTAAGCTTTTGTTGTAGACCAAGAAACATAAGAATATGTTCTACCAGATGTTTAATAGACATCTCAAAAGTAATGCTGCTGAAACAGAATACTGATACTGCATGCCTTTAAATTTGCTTTCTCCCAGTCTTCCAAGTTCCAAATGTCATTCATTAATATTTGATTAAATCATAATTTTTGGAGTTACTCTTGAGCCTTTTCTCCTTATACTTTAGCAAGATCTGCTGTTTTAACTGCAATTTATCTCAGGTTCTCCAACAATGTAAGAATTCATAGTATTTGATAAACTATTCAAGTGTCTAATGTTATGGTAAGAAGCTATTTGTATTTTGAAATAGGACTTTCACTAGTGAATTATTTAGGAATTAATGTTGGAAACTAGCACTGCAAAGGGTATTTTCTGGTGCCCCTGAGGAAACAATGCATAAATGACTACAAATAATCAGACATCAGTTCCAGGCAAACCCTCTAGTCATCATGTCATCCTTAGACCTGGCAGTAACTGAGACCTTATCACTTTATTGTAGAAACATGTATAGACCTTCATTTAAAAAAAAAACATTATTGAAATCAGTAAGTGGAAGAATATTCTGCATTCTGGTCTTTGAAGGCCTCATACTTGTAATTTCTTGTGCATAAAAGGGAATCTCAAAGGTCTATTGTTATCAAGAACACAAGAAAGTAAAATTAGCTAGATCACATTTTAAAGCATTGTTTAATTTACTATGTTTCCTGTAGTCAATATTAATCCTAATCAGTCCTAACTTTAGAATCCAAGAACATTCAAAAGTTCTAATTAAAACATTTACTTGGTGGGAATATTCAGCATCAAAAAAAGTATTACTTTTCTTGAGCAGAAATAATACAGAGACTTAAGTGATATGGTATTCAACAATGCTTCTATTTAATCAGCTATTTATACATTTATATGACACATATACGCATCAACATTTGAATAAATGTCATTGTCTTTCCTATTAAATGACATTAAATTCCTCCAGGACTCAGTTACTGAACAACTTAATTAAATAACTTAAAAATTATGAAAAATTCTACAATAACTGTCTGAAATTTATTTAACACTTGCCATGTTTACTTGTCTATGAAAAAATGTGTTTCCAAAGTGTAAATAACCCCTTCACCATGAAATATTAATTATCCCATGAATATATTGAACACAATAGAAAGGAGATTTAAAAGAGTGCTAGAGAAATTCACTTCTTATAGCATCTTAATCAATTGCATATTGCAAGAATTAGAATAAAACAGCCATAATTCCAAGACTCCAAGCTTTAAAATCCAACAGCCTTCAGAATCTTCTTAAGTTGAATTCAGTACTAACTGAAGAATGAAGGATAGCCAGCACTCCCAGAAATGTTTACTATCAGAAAATAGTTAATGCTAGTAAAATGATATTATGAAAACAATACATGTATTTTCCTTTTCTAAATCTGCAAACTGGCCTTTTTCCATATAACAGCAGCAAAGAATACAGTGTGAATCTGATTTATCAAAACTTTTACTCTCCTTCCTGAATCACTTCACACAGTGAGAGTCTGGGGTTTTATGGACTCCAGAAAAGATCATATTCTTAAAGGTAATCCATTCTTCTAGGTGCAGACCTATAATATGTGGGATCTTTTGATTAGGTTATTTAAATTGAGGCATATGCCAGATTGGTCTTAATGCTCTTACTGGAATCCTTTATATGAGTATGAAATAAAGAGAAGAAAATGAAGCTGAGAGAGAAGGACACACAGAGGCTGAGAAAGAAAACCAGAGATGGAGAAGCCAGAAGCTGTAAACAACCAAATGCAGGAGAGAAGGAAGAGACCAATAGGACCCATCATGTTCCTTGACATATGGCAGAAGAACTGAAGACAGCCTGGCATCCTGTCTTCAGAGTCCAACTATTGTCTTGATGATGCCTCGATTTGGACATTTTCACGGTCTCAGAGCCACAGCTTATAAGTGAATACATTACAATCGTAAAAGCCAACCCATTTCCAGTACATTGCATTTTGGCAAATTTAGCAAACAAAGACAACTGACTGTATGAATAACCATCCTAAGTAGCAGTATTATGACATAAAATATATGACATCAAATTAAATTTGAGTTTCAGATTAAAAATGAATAAAGTAGAGGAATGTCAAATATTGCAATAAGCATACTTACTTGAACATATTATTTATTGTTTATGTGAAATTTAAATTTAAGAAGAAGGCCTGCTGTCTCCCGCCTGTTCCCCAGGGGAGGGGTGAAGCCCAATTTAGGTGGAATCCCTCTCTCAAGGAATTCAGACCCCAGGGCTAGGCAATTTGAAGCCATTAAAGCCAGCCTACAAACTCTCCTCTGTCTCCACCATGCCCTCAGCAGGGAGAGCCTTCCAAAGTAAAAGGAGCCACAACATCTTTTGCTGGTGGGACCTGCAGGCAGACAAGCGCCACATACTGGGCAGGATAAGAAAAACAGAGCCCAGAGACTTCACAGGAAAGTCTTTCAACCTGCTGGGTCTCACCCTCAGGGAAAACTGACACAGGTGACTCCTTCCCCCTGATAGGAGGCCAGTTTAGTCTGGGAAAACCTGGCTGGAGTCTGTAATACCTATGCAGACCCTCCTAAGGGTGGGGAGAGAAAAGGCACCTTACAAACAGGACAAGAAACAAGAAAACAAGAATTGAAAAATTGCCCTCTGTTAAACAAAACTTAAGCTAGAGGCCCAGAAAAAGCTGAACTGAAGGTCAAAAAAACAGATAGACAACAAACTCATCTAGCAAGAAAACCCTACGTAAGATAAGTGAAAGCAATCTCCAGAATAAACTAATTAAGGTAATTAAATGTCTAGAAGCCAGCAAAAAAAAAAAAAAACTCACATCAGGAAAATTGAAGATATGGCCCAGTCAAAGGAACAAACCAATAGTTCAAATGAGATACAGGAGCTGAAACAATTAATTCAGAATATACAAACAGAAATGGAAAACCTCATCAAAAAACAAATCAATGAATTGAGGAAGGACATGAAGAAGGCAAGGAATGAACAAAAAGAAGAAATGGAAAGTCTGAAAAAACAAATCACAGAACTTACGGGAATGAAAGATACAGTAGAAGAGATGAAAAAAACAATGAAAACCTACAATGGTAGATTTCAAGAGACAGAGGTTAGGATTAGTGAACTGGAGGATGGAACATCTGAAATCCAAAAAGAAACAGAAACTATAAGGAAAAGAATGGAAAAATATGTGCAGGGACTCAGGGAATTGAATGATAATATGAAGCGCACAAATATATGTGTTGTGGGGTCCCAGAAGGAGAAGAGAAGGGAAAAGGAGGAGAAAAACTAATGGAAGAAATTATCACTGAAAATTTCCCAACTCTTATGAAAGACCTAAAATTACAGAGCCAAGAAGTGCAGTGCACCCCAAAGAGAATAGATCCAAATAGACGTTCTCCAAGACACTTACTAGTTAGAATGTCAGATGTCAAAGAGAAAGAGAGGATCTTGAAAGCAGCAAGAGAAAAGCAATCCATCACATACAAGGGAAACCCAATAAGACTATGTGTAGATTTCTCAGCAGAAACCATGGAGGCAAAAAGACAGTGGGATGATATATTTAAAGTACTTAAAGAGAAAACTGCCAACCAAGAATTCTATACCAAGCAAAATTGTCCTTCAAAAATGAGGGAGAAATTAAAACATTTTCAGACAAAAAGTCACTGAGAGAATTTGTGACCAAGAGACCAGCTGTGCAAGAAATACTAAAGGGAGCACTAGAGACTGATACAAAAAGACAGAAGAGAGAGGTGTGGAGAAGAGTGTAGAAAGAAGGTAAATTAGATATGACATATAAAATACAAAAGGCAAAATGGTAGAGGAAAGTACTACCCAAACAGTAATAACACTAAATGTTAAAGGATTGAACTCCCCAATCAAAAGACATAGACTGCCAGAATGGATTAAAAAACAGGATCCTTCTATATGCTGTCTACAGGAAACACATCTTAGACCCAAAGATAAACATAGGTTGAAAGTGAAAGGTTGGGAAAAGATATTTCATGCACATAACAACCAGAGAAGTGCAGGAGTAGCTATACTAATATCTAACAAATTAGACTTTAAATGTAAAACAGTTAAAAGAGACAAAGAAGGATACTATGTACTAATAAAAGGAACAATTCAACAAGAAGACATAACAATCATAAATATTTATGCACTGAACCAAAATGCCCCAAAATACATGAGGCAAACACTGCAAACACTGAAAAGGGAAATAGACAAATCTTCCATAATAGTTGGAGACTTCAATTCCCCACTCTCATCAATTGACAGAAAATCTAGACAGAGGATCAATAAAGAAACAGAGAAGTTGAATATTACAATAAATGAGCTAGACTTAACAGACATTTATAGGACATTACACCCCACAACAGCAGGATACACCTTTTTCTCAAGTGCTCATGGATCATTCTCAAAGATGGACCATATGCTGGGTCACAAAGCAAGTCTCAACAAATTTAAAAAGATTGAAATCATACACAACATTTTCTCAGATCATAAAGGAATGAAGTTGGAAATCAATAATACGCAGAGCGCCAGAAAATTCACAAATACGTGGAGGCTCAACAACACACTCTTAAACAACCAGTGGGTCAAGGAAGAAATTTCAAGAGAAATCAGTAAATATCCCAAGGCAAATGAAAATGAAAACACAATATATCAAAACTTATGGGATGCAGCAAAGGCAGTGCAAAGAGTGAAATTTATTGCCCTAAATGTCTATATCAAAAAAGAGGAAAGGGCAAAAATTCGGGAATTAACTGTCCACTTGGAAGAACTGGAGAAAGAACAGCAAACTAACCCCAAAGCAAGCAAAAGGAAAGAAATAACAAAGATCAGAGCAGAAATAAATGAAATTGAGAACATGAAAAAAATTGAGAAAAATCAATAAAACCAGAAGTTGGTTCTATGAGAAAATCAATAAGATTGATGGGCCCTTAGAATGGTTGACAAAAAGAAGAAGAGAGAGGACGAAAATAAATAAGATCAGAAATGGAAGAGGAGACATAACCACTGACCTCACAGGATTAAAGGCGGTAATAACAGGATACTATGAGCAACTTTATGCTAATAAACACAACAATGTAGATGAAATGGACAACTTCCTAGAAAGGCATGAACAACGAACTTTGACTCATGAAGAAATAGATGACCTCAACAAACCAATCACAAGCAAAGAAATTGAATCAGTCATTAAAAATCTTCCCCAAAACAAAAGTCCAGGACCAGATGGCTTCACATGTGAATTCTACCAAACATTCCAGAAAGAATTAGTACCAACCCTGCTCAAACTCTTCAAAAGAGTTGAAGTGGAGGGAAAGCTACCTAATTCATTCTATGAAGCCAACATCACCCTCATACCGAAACCAGGCAAAAATATTACAAAAAAAGAAAACTACAGACCAATCTCTCTAATGAATATAGATGCAAAAATCCTCAACAAAATTCTAGCAAATCGAATCCAGCAACACATTAAAAGAATTATACATCATGACCAAGTAGGATTCATCCCAGGTATGCAAGGATGGTTCAACATAAGAAAATCAATTAATGTAATACACCGTATCAACAAATCAAAGCAGAAAAATCACATGATCATCTCAATTGATGCAGAGAAGGCATTTGACAAGATTCAACATCCTTTCCTGTTGAAAACACTTCAAAGAATAGGAATACAAGGGAACTTCCTTAAAATGATAAAAGGAATATATGAAAAACCCACAGCTAATATCATCCTCAATGGGGAAAAACTGAAAGCTTTTCCCCTAAGATCAGGAACAAGACAAGGATGTCCACTATCACCACTGTTATTCACCATAGTGTTGGAAGTTCTAGCCTGAGCAATTAGACAAGAAAAAGAAATACAAGAAGAAGCCCTGTATTTTTATTTATCTGTTCTGACCATCTTAATCCTGCAGGGATTTTAGAATTGGTCAGTATTTACATAGCCATTTTTTTTGTGGAAACATTAGGATCTCTACAATCTGCCAAATCAGAACAATCTATCATCTCCTTAGTCAAATTATAAAGAACTTCTTTCAAATTACTGCCTCAGATTCAGTCTTTCAAGTGTTGGAAAGAAAACCATGTTTGAAAGAAAATAAATGCCCACCCAATTGTGGAGAAGAAACAAATTTATTAATGACCTTATAAGAATGGGCGTGCAACCAAAATATGGTGGCTGGTGTGCCGAGCACAGATAGCAGTAGTATTTATTTCTTAAGCTTAACATGCAAGTCCACCTCTCTATTTAACCAGTAACTAGAAATTAGGATGTTAATGTAGGACACTAACAGAAAGCAAAAGACAATTTTTTCATGAAAGCAAATGTTTGTGCAAGGCAAGAAAGGCTTTCAAAATTTCCCTTTGTTTTTCTTTATGTATCAAAAGCTATGACTAATGGATTCAAACTTTTATCTGAATCACAGTGTAAGAAATTCAAAGAAGACAGTGTAAGAAATTCAAAGAAGGCAATGTAAGAAAATATGCCATCAGTGAAAAAGAAAGCATGATAGAAGGAAAGTTCTCACAAGTCAAAGAGTAAAAAAAGAAATAATTCCACTTTACTTGGAAAAAGAGACATTTAAAGTTGAAAATTATTTGAAAAAAAGTACCCATTCAACTAAGTACTACAGGGACAAAAAAATGAACAAAAATAAAGAGCTATTTGTGCTTCTCTTTCCATCTGGAACTTTGTTAGATATGCGTATTGCTGGTTGTTTCTGGGCCATCATAGGGTGAAATGGAAGAGTGATGTGTTTATGCAGAAAAGAAACAGGAGATAGTTATCCTGACACATAATAACACCTCCACATTGTCTACCTTATTTGATCTAACAGAAGAGATCATTTCAAAGCCCCTTTCTTCTCTCAAGAGTTCCCAGTCAGTACTAGTGAGCTGACATGTCTGCTAGGGATTAACCATCACATGTATGAAGGAACTCTTAAGTAAGCTGCAGGTTGGAAAGCCTAAAGCTTGAGAAAAGAGGAGGTACAATCATGTAAACATCAACATCAGCAAAGAGTGAACTTGAAGCTTTATGAAACAAATAAAAATTTAACTGAAGCTCAGGACCTTTGATTATTGGATGAAATGGTACTGAAGTTGATTGAATTTGAGACCCATCTATTGATATTGTGGACGTAGAGGAGATGTCATAGCCTGGTTTGCATTTGATTGGATAATTTCACCTGTACTATGGAGAATAGATAGGATCTTGTCAAAACTGGAGACACAAATGCCATTTGGGAAAGGACATTAGTGAAAGGTCAGGCAAGGTGGGTGGAAAAATATTATAGAAATGATATTTATGGCTTGACAACTGATTATATTGTGCTGTCTATGAATGTAAAAAAAAACTAAACTAAAGCTCTACAATAAAAAGACAAAAAAATACAATGGAAAAATGGATCAATGACTTGATTAGAGACTTCTCCATAATAGATAGATAGACAAATAGCTAATAAGCACATGAAAAGCTGATCAATATCATTATCTGTTGGGAAAATGCAAATCAAAACCACAATGAGATATTTATTCACACCCACTAGGACAGCTGTTACTAAAAGAAATAGAATATAACAAGTGTTGACAAGTAAGAACCATCATGTGTTGCTGTGGGGAATGTAAAATTGTATAGCCATCATGGAAAACAGTTTGGTGGTTCTTCAAAAACTCAAATATAGGAAGTGCAATGGTAGTTCAGTGGTAGATTTCTTGCCTAACATGAGAGAGACCTGGGTTCGATTCCTACCCCATGCACTTCCCAAACAAACAAAAACATCAAACAAACAAAATTCAAAAAATCATGCTGCAATAAGGGAATACTCACATGGGAAAGGAATGAAATATGACCCCCGCCATACAGCATACAAAAAAAAAAAGTCAAGTATAGAATCATCCAGTAATCCCAATTCAAGATATATACCAGAAAATTGTTAGAAGGAACTCAGACATTTGTGTACCAATGTTCATAGCAGTCTATTCACAATATGTTAAAACAAAAGCAACCCATCAATGGAAGTATAGATAAACAAATTGTGGTATATATATAGAGTGGAATATGATTCAGCTGCACAGAAGAATGGCATTTTCAATAAAGTCACAACATGAATGAAATCTGAAGACGTCATACTGAGTGAAATAAGCCAGACACAAAAGGACAAGTCTTGTATTATCTCATTTTTATGAAATAATGAGAATATGCAAATTCATAGATATGGAAAGAAATTACCAAATACTTGGGGGGCAGGGGTGGGGATTGTGATATGAGGAGCTCACACTTAATGGGTACAGAGTTTCTGTTTGAGAAGATGGAAAAGTTTTAATAATACACGGTAACACAACATTGTGACTGAAACTAACATAACATAATCGTATACTTGAAAGAATTTAAAATGGAAAATATTGTGTGTATATATGTTATACAACAAGAATTTAAAAATAAAAAGAGAACAATTAAGAACCGGGCTAGAGAGGGAATGAGTTAGAGCATTGGTAAGCTTGCAGAATGTATCTAGGCATCATTCTAGAACATTAGAGCCTTGGCCTTTTCAAATAATGATGCTTGTGGTACATAGTTTGCTGGGGCTACCATAATGTATCATAAACCTGGTGGCTTAAAACAATATAAATTTATTGTCTCACAGTTCTGGAAACCAGAAGTCCAAAACTGGGCGATTCTCCTCTGAAGTCTGCAGGGTTTGGTGGTGGCTTGAGGGAAATCCATAACATAATTCAATTGCTCTCTGTCACACAGCCATATTCTGTCTGTCTCCAACTAAATGTGCCCACATTTCCTTTCCACGTATGGATACTAGTCATTTCAGATTAAGACCCACCATAATCCAGTTTGGCCTCACCATTACTAAAAACATCTTCAATGATCCTATTTATAGATAGGGTCACATTTATAGGACTGGGAGTCAGGAATTGAACATATCTTTTTAAGTTGTACAACTCAATCCATAACATAATGTTTACAACTTATTGCAAAACTGTTTATATAGAAAGTAAACTTTTGTCTGGAGAGTCCAAGCCAGATATCTATGCTTCAAATAATCAGATGAATGTATGCATGTGTGTGTATGGTATGTATGCATTATGTGTGTATGTGTGTATTTAATAAGGAAACAAAATCAGTCTTACCAATCATGTGTTATAAGACAGTTATCTTGTACTAAGTATTCTAGTCACTTTATTTCCTTTAACTTATTAAAAATACAACTTTTGCCATATGCATTATCTTTCCCATTTTCTGTGTTCAAAGGTTAATTCTCAATTGTACAGAGCAAATTAAGTTGTGAAATCAGTTTAATGCTTTACTCCAATTTTCTGGCTCTTTCCATTTGGATATTTTTTTTCCTTCTTGTGGAAAATATTTGAAAACTTTGGGGGGAAAAATTCCAATCTTCTAGATTACTCAATTTCCAAAAGAAAAATAAGCAGTATTTGCCCAACACTGAGAGCTCAGTACAGTAACCACACTAAAAGTAATTTTTATCTTACAAGGTTATCATACAGGGTAAATAAATGTTTCACGAAGTTAAATATGTGTGTATGTATGTGTGTGTGTTCATTTGTGCGTATTTGCTGTGCCCTAAAGTCATACTCATAATAACCTTGGCAAAAAAAAAAAGGCTTTGATTTTCCTTTTCCAGAAGAAGAAAGTTGAACCTGACGTCTACCAAGCTAAATTCACTGTTTTATTTTATTTCTCTAAGTTCAATTTATGCTAATATTTCAAAACTCTAATTTAATTCTTCAATAATTTTTAAATGTGAAATTCAATGCTAAATAAGTAATATAATAACTTTATGTATGAGAAGCCAAGTGCTTTTTTCTGTGAGAATGTTGATCCTAAAGAGATGCATATTTTTAAATTTACACATATTTCTGAAATGTGGGTACATAAATAATTTTGATATTGTAGTTATTATATGCTCTGGAGACACATGTGGATGTACAACCCTTCATTATTTTCTGAATATTATTATATAATTTTATTACATTGGATTCACATCAATTACCCCTAATCCATTATGCAAGGTTGCTTCTGCAAATGCCAACATAGAACTAACTAATGAGATTAAAACTATTCTTGCCCTTATTAATGAATATTTAACCTGTCTTCACCTAAATTGGAATTTATTTTTTATTAGTATTCTTCATCACAGAATTTTTCCTAGTGATATAATACACGTATTCACTCATGAAAATTACCTAGAATACTGAAGTTCATTTAATTTGTTGGAGGATACTTAAGGGAAACTGAAAAAGGCTTCAGTTGCAAATCCTATGCTTGGATTTCTGATATCCAAACTCATCAAATTCAACATGATGAGTCCTATAAAATTCTTTACAGTGTGCCTTATTATTTCTAAAGTCATTTTTGCTTGTCTAACAATCTTGCTGCCTGATAACAGACAAATCATACATGTGATAGTGAAAGCAAGAAAAGTACCCTATTAAAGGGTGCCTTAGAAACAAGACATTGATCTAAAATGTTTTATATATTCCGCATATAAAAGAGACCCTATTGATTCAGTGCATTCTCTGGAATGTACTGAAGTTGGTTAATCACACTAATTAGGTGCCATTTGATGACATTCATTTATGATCACCATTAATTGCAGTATCATAAGCCAAAGTTTTTACAGCTCATTAGTGAATGCCTGTGTCTTCACATCTTAATAAGCTTTACTATTACCTTATATTCTTTCAGTTTAATGAAACATTGTTCTTACCGAAGAAACGATCTCTCAAGAACACTTATGCTGAAAACTAAGGTGTTTTAAAGCAGTCATTACTGCTTCACAATTTTTGCATTCTAAAGCAACAATTTGATTTAACAAGTAGTAATATTTTAATTGTCTTTTTGGTTATTTGGTGTCCCCCTTAGACATGCTATTCAAATATTGTGCTTCCTTTACAAATAACTTCTTAATGACAATGAATTAATGTTCATAATGCTTATTAATGTTATATATGATGCAACATGCAACAGAGTCACCTGCAGATCTTTTAAGATATATCCACAGATGCCTTGTTTAATGTTGTTAAAATCAGGCCTTAAGGAAACATGTGTACCTTAACATTACAAATACGAGTAAACCTTCCAGATAATAATCTGGCCTCGCATCTTGTTTTTCTGTTTGCTGAATTTAGTAACTCCATAAATATATGTTCCATGCCTACATAATTCTAGGTACTTGGGATATTTCAGACAAAAATCTGCTTTCAGTAAAATTGAATTCTAATAGAGAGACATATACAAACAAAAGAAACTGAAGTAAATTATATAAATATTCTCATAAATGTCATCCTTTGCTTAAGAACAATTATAGCATTGACAAAAATTGAAAATTGCAGACTTGCAAATATTCACTGGGAAAGACATACATATCATGCATATATATGTATGCATATATACTTTCTCTGTATATATTCTCTGTATAGGTACGTATCAATATCCATATCCATGCCAATGGCCGCATCCATATCCGTAATTCTTCTTCTGTATCTGTCTTTTTCTCTATAAACAAATCCATCCATCTATCTATCTATCCATCTATCTGTCTGTCTATCTATCTATCTATCTATCTATCTATCTATCTATCTATCTATCTATCTATCTATCTATCTAATCTACCTATCTCCTATCCATTCATCCACACTGTTCTTCATGTACAAGTTTTAAACATCACCTATTTGTTTCCTACGATGATAATTGGTGGTAACTTTAGCAAGCCACCTCCAACTTTCTATCCACATTCAGCCTATGAATTCAGCCTATAAATATATATTTATCTAAATCAATAAAAATTATTTATATGGGTATGTATATTTAGCCATTATTTAATGCAGAATCAAACAGGTTATTATGATAATGTTCCTTTCTCATTATTTTGCATGTTTTCATAGAATTTGAAATACCATGATTTCTTTTCATTTCACAAAGTCTTCCTCACATTTCTATAGGTTTTTCATAATAGTTTTCAGGTCTCTGTTGAGTTCCTTTCCTTCATCCTTTTATTCTCTTGAGGACATCACGGTATCACTTACTCAGATCTGTCCTCTTACATGCAATACTTTTAGTCCTAATCATGACTTCTCTACTGAATTGTTCACACTGTTCTCTGGATTCTATATTTTTCCCATTCTATTGCCCAGTTTTGACGATATTAAACCATATTATCATGCAGTTTCTTAAGAATTCATATAGTAGAAGTAAATTTGTGTTCTCTTTCACATTTGAAAACATTTTTTCTCTACACTCACATTGGCTTTCGAGATTTTCAGAATTTGAATTCTGGATTGAAAGTAATTTAAGATACTGTAATTATTCCCTAGTATTGTGGCATTTGAGTCTGCCGATGAGAAACTTAGCAGCTGTCCGTTGGGAGAAAATTCTCCATGTCTTGCAAGTAAAAGCACTGAGTGCCATTGTTATCCAGATCAAAGAACATTTGTAAAGAACTTTGGAATTTAAATATAGCTTTCCCTTCTGGAACAATGGATAGACGTTGTTACTGTCTATTTTAAATGACCGTTTTTTCCTGAAGCCCAAATTTCTTTTCCGCCGCAGCTACCCCCAGATGTGAAATTGTCACATAATCCTCTTCATCACCATAGGAATTAAGACTTAGGAAAATATACAAGGGATGCTGATACTAGGGTCACTGCTATTGCTATTTGTAATAAAGTCTTTTGTTTCTGATCCTGTTACCTCACGTTTTTTTCAGCATCCATTTAATTACTTCAGGCTAATTAGCTTGAGAGTAGTTAAAATTTGAGGGCATTCAGAGTTCTTGGCATTGTCTTGATTACCCACCTCTGTCAGCACCACCACCTCAGCTCCACCAGGCACGCCTTTCTTCTGCCTGATATCGGAAAAGGTATTTTACCAAAGCACACGATTTCTTATTGCCTCAATAAGCATCCCTGACCATAGAACTTTTGCTAATTATAGGATCTACCAATTCTCCTTTATCTTCAAGATAATTTTCAATTCTTTAAAATTTCAATTTCTGAAATACTGGCTTTAAAATCACTTTAAATGTCCATTAGTATTAAATATTGTTTTCTGATATAGGATATTATTGGCAAGTCAACAACATTTTCTACAAATGTTCTATTATTTACTCCCGAAATTTAAAATATTCCATGATAGTCTTTCAAAGCCTATTTTAACCACAGTACACTGATATTTCTGAGACCAACAGAGGCTACAGAAGTTCTGCCTACTCTTGTCATACCAATTTTATTTTTAGGATTATGGACATTTCCTCCAAGTGGCATGGTTCTGATTTATTCCAGTGTTAGTGAACAATCTGTGATAAGTTATACTTTCTTCAAGGATTCTCCAGACTTCCAGATAAGTCCTGCACAATGGATGACACAAATTACACACCACAACACTCACAGTAAAGTATATAATTTTCTTTCTCTCTCTATGCCTCAATTTATTAGCTATTTTAATCATTAATTCTGCTTCTTTAGCTTGAATTATAATCTAACTGAATTTAAAGCTAATTATAGTAGACGTAGGGCTTTTTTTTTTTTTCAAATAGTTCAGCATTTTCCAATCATAAAATAAATTCAGGGTTTATTTTAAAGATAATCATTACAAACATATATGCTGCTTATTATATTTCAGGCATTGTTCTAAGTGCTTTGCATATATACATAATTCATTTAATTCTTAAAAAAATTTGATAAAATAAATATTTTTGGTTTTCTCACTGGCTTTAAGTTATAAGAAAAATATTTAAATGCATATGTCTATAAGTATTATATTTTGAATTATATACATTTTAAGACAATGATATACATTTGTAACTCTGCCATTTTGACCATATTAAGCATGATGTATACTTTTATGCTTATCTGCAATTTTATAACATTTAATTTACAAGATTATAGATTTTTGAACACTCAAATAAGCATCAACTTCCATTAACATACAGTAATGAAATTATAAAGGCATTGAGAGACAAATACAAAGATAGAATTAACTCTCCTAATATGGACTGGAAAAAAATATTCAGAATTGTATTAGCAAACACTATGCTTCTGATGCAATGCTGATTCTTCAAATAGCCACAATGTATCTTATGTTTAATTAATGATCTCATTTTAAAAATTGGATAGTCATTTACTGATCTCTAGGGCAATCATTTAAGACAAGTGCTTTTGGAGTTTTAGTACTCCCCAATGTTCTTCAAGCTTAATTAGTAACTTGAATCCATGTTGAAAGCATCAAGGGGCATAGAGAATCTGTGATTAAACCTATCTCTTAGCAGCAAATAAAATACCCCAAATTATAAAGTTTTGTCAAGGTAAACTTGTTGGTGAAGGATTGTAAAAGTAATTCTAAAAGATGTTAGAAAATAATCCCAAGGAATATGAGAAAGCATTTTTGTGATCAGGATATTGCATGTTCTTTAGTATTGTTGAATATGATATGCAATACAGAAATGATGAAAGAAAAGGTGGTGCCCAGATCTGTATCATACATCTTAGTTTGCCAGAGCTACTGTGACGAATATCACAAAATAGATTGGCTTAAACAGCAAGAATTTATTGTTGCAAGGGTTTGAACAAAACCTTGGCTAGATGTCCAAAATCAAGATGCTGGTTGCAGACCCATGCTTTCTCCTGGAGACAGTAGCATTTGGTGATGGCAGTCCTCTGTCACATGACCCTCTCTCTCTCATCTCTGGTTTCTTCTGACCTCAGGTTAAAGGTTTCTAGCTTCTGACTTCCTATGATTGACTACACCCAAATTTCCTTTTTTAGAAAGCCTCTAGTCCTTCAGATTAAGGTCAGTCTTGATTCAATTTGGCCAACTATTTCTTCTTAATGACTTCTTCAGAAAGTCTTGTTTATAAATGTGTTCACAGTCACAAGAAGATGGATTAAGATTCGAACACATCTTTTGTGGGTTACATTATTCAATACTCAATGCCATACAAAGTAATTTTTATCCTTTCCATGCAGAAATAAAAAAAAATCATTAAATATATTAAACAAGTCTAGATTTTAAGATCTGACTACAATGTAGATTGCCCTAGTGGGTATATGACATTTGCAGTTGCGAAGATTGGCTGCAATTGAGTGTAAAAGTTCTCCAGGTCAACCATGTCATTAACTGTGGATGTTAAAATGAGAGAGTGATAGATGTCTTATAAATGTCCCTTTTTAGGTGAGATTATGGGAGAGAGCGAGGATTCTCAAAGTGTGACTTGGAGTCTGCCAGACTATTTTATTTTATTATTATTTTTTTTTTTGCCAGACCCTTTTGGGAATTCAGTGAAGTGCTAAATATTTCACAACTCTTTTAAACTGTTAATTCATCCTTTTCCCCATCATTTTATCAATTGAATTTTTCAGAGGTTGTATGACATGTTCACCTCAATACTCGGACAACTAATGGAATATATGCTTGGAAATTTTTTTCTGTTTTTAAGATTTTCTGTTTTAATTTATATCATAGGGAGCTATTCTAAGTCTAGAAATTCCAGTTCCTTTATTCTAATTTAGTTCTCAAACATTTCATTCTTAGGATCTCTTTATATTCTTAAAAATATAGAGAATCCCCAGATGTTTGAGAATACCTGGAATACAAGCATTTTATTGCTATATTGGTAGACAGGTGATAAATGGAAAAAAAGGTTTTCTTTTTCCTTCCCTACATATCTAAGCACTCCGTTTCTGATAACAGAAACTTTATGCTGTAGTTTAGATAGGCTGACCTCATTCCCTCCTGCCACAAAGTCAAGCCAGAGTTCTGTGCAGTGCATCAGATGATAGCAAAAGTCTGGTTATTGCAGTGGTTTAGGTTTAGGATCTGACTCAAGGCAGGATAATGAGAGCCCTTTCTCAGAATATTGCTAGAACCAAAAGGCCAGTTGCTTCAGAATCTGTGAGGACCATGCAAGCCTGAACAAATTGCTAAAAAGATTGCTGTAATAAGGAAGCATCCTGACCAATAGCAATGCCGGAAAATAGGAAAATGTAGCTGAGAGATGAAGGAAAAAAATTTTTATGGCGTGGTTAGAACTTCTGAAATGCATCCAGATTAACCAAGTCTGAAAAATTAATAAACACTTTTTTGTTTGCGAATTTAAGCTATCCTTTCTTGTGAATGAAATAACCTTGACTCATCTATCTTGATTATTTAAATATTTCAGGTCTTTGACAGTATATTTTGGAACACATCTCATGCTGAATGCATTTCATGCATTAAACTCAATTATCTCTTCAAACCACTCTTTTTAATATATAAAATTCATGTCCCCATTTTTATAATGTGTCCATGCTCACATAGCTTCTTAGTTGTGCAGCCAGATTGAAATCCAGTAGTATCTTTCTCTAAAGCTCATGGTTTTATTTTCCATACTTGAACTGCTTTCCTTTTCGTTTTACATATTGAATTAGAGAAGCTATAAAAAAAAAAAAAAAAAAAAAACCTCTAGGAATACAACCAAAGCCACAAAGTTTATGCAATAGAATTGGCAGCTGAAGAAAGCCATACATTCAATATATTTTCCAAGTTCAGTTCATATGAAACAGATGCTGTTCAGCAAGAAAATATCCCAGTCATCATCACATAACTTCTTTTAAAGACTTAAAGAAGAATTTAAAATTTCCTCTTGATGTGTCCTGAAAGTGAATGAAAGCAATACATTTCTGAGTAGGAATTTTCAAATGATCACTCAAGAACAGTTAGTTTTTGTTTGTTTTAACATTTTTGGTTTTTTGTCACTAATCTAATTTCTTTCCAAATAAATAAAATCTCAGGTCCAAAACTAATTGTAATGCTATATCCATCTCAGTGTTTAAAGGATAAAAACAATGGCTTAACTTATTTTTTTTCTTCAGCTTGAGAAAAAATGACAACAGTCCCCTTAGGTAGGAGTAATTTTAATAGCTTCCAAAAAAAGTCACAGAAACTGCTTTTCCAACTAGTCACACAGTTAAAGTCTCATAGTAGAAAATTGACATAAATGTGCTGTAAGTAGCTACCCTACTCTAACCTAGGTGTTTGAAAGTTTCTTTAAAATTTATGAGGAATAGTTGTGTTAAAAACCTGCCAAGTTGGTCATGTTTTGGGAGAAGAGAAGAGGTCATGGGAGGCAATTAGGCAGAATGTCATTTGAAATACTAATTCTTTTATGTTCTTGTAAATATCTGGAAGAAAACTATTAATGTGACAATAATACTGTTTATATTATTGACTTTACAGATCTGGAAAATATATTCATTTTCATTAATTTAAGAGCATTTCTACTTTTGAGAAATAATGTCAATTTGATTATTTTTTAATACATAAGCAATTAATTCTTTACAGAGAGAGCAAAGCCAGGCACGTTTACATGAGGAAAGTCAGTTACTCAGGAATATGCATCTTTCTAAGGGAATGAGCCTGAAAGAATGAAAAGTGACTTTTAAGTCCAGAAAAATTCTCTTTGGGCTTCACATTTAGGTTACCAACTAGTTGCCTACTTACTTCCAATTGAGGTAGTGACATCTGTCTTCCAGCAAGTTACAAACACAATCAAGTCCCTTTATCTGTGAGTTACTGAATGTCTGTTGGAATGTAATGGTCAATAAGTAGAGCTGTCTGTCCTTCATCCTGTGACCTGGGTTTGTGTGAACATTTTAAAAACCAGTCTTACTCAATATCATTACAGATCTCCTGCTCGCTCTAGGACGTCTTTGATTCAAATTCAACATTAGGAAACTATATTCTGCTCGGGATGGGGAGGAAGAAGAGGGTTTGCATAGTACAATTTTTATTTTTGTGCCATCATTTTATATATGTGCATCTTGAATTGGTTCGGTTTTTAATCCATCAATTAATTTAATTACTTCTTGGCACATCTACTGTTTGCTTACGTCATGGTGCGCTCTTTGTTGCTTTCCTTTGCTTTATCCCCTTTAAATTCTTGACGTCTAACTGTAGGGCACTCATGATTTTCCAAGCCTAAATCATATAATACCACCTAAAAGATCCTTTGCAGCACTATTTTTCTTTAAAATAAAAACTGGGACTGGGATGGTCTTTTAAAGATTTATAAAATAAATGCGTTAATAAAAACAGAACAACAAAAATTTAAAAAAAAATACATGTTTTAAACTAATGGTCCAGAATAAGAGTGAGATTTTCCTTATCTTAGGTGATGCCTACCTACTATTGTAAGATGATAATTTCTAAATTTATTTTAATCCTCCTAAATCCGGACTCTAGATCTGTACTTAGGTAACTAAATAGGTAACTCACACCTACCCATGTCCAAAACGTAGGCATATGGTTTCCTTTTCCAAATCAGCCCCTCACTTCAATCTGTCTCACTTCAGTGTTAAGCATTCTATAGTTTTTTCTCTACCCAAAAGTCAGAGAAGAACTTATAATATGTAGGTCACATCATCTCTCTCCTTTCATTACCCAAATCTTGCAACAATTTCCTATTTTATTCAGAATAAATGTTTCATAACTCATTATGCTCTGTACAGTCTTACATAATCTGACTTTGTATTACCAGCAAAGCATACTCTCATACCACTCTCTTCTTGCCATTATTGAAAAGATCAAAAGAAACTCCTTGATAGTCTCACACACATTAACCACTTTTCTAAGAACCTTTCCATCTACTTTCTTTTCTGCCTGTAATACCTTGAATACATGTCTATCCACTGTACATCGTCAGGCGACATGCTCAATGCATCCTTATCAGAAAAGACCACTCTGATCATCTAGCACAAAATACCATATATCGGGTGGTGCAGCGGTGGCTCAGTGGCAGAGTTCTTGCCTGCCATCTGGAGACCCAGGTTCGATTCCTGGCGCCCGCCCATGCCAAAAAAAAAACAAAAACAAAATACCACATATCATACTTATTCTGTTTTGTGGTTTTATGTTTTTCACTTATCAGCAAATGACCTGTTTCATATTTATTTATTCATTTGTTTATTCTCCTATCCCACCCCCACCTCTCACTGGAGTAAGCCCCAGGAGAGCAGGGATTTTTTTGCTTCTATGAATGCTTGCTCTCAATAACCTTGAATAGAGCCTGGAACATAGGCAGCACTCTATCATTGCCTGCTGAGTAAATTGGATGAGAAAGTATTCTAAGACAAGATTTGTGAAATGATCTGGATGCCTCCCCAGGTTGCTCACAGCTCATCTTCCCACAAGATTGTTTAGTAAATCCTGCACATATATCTATGTCCATGCTAAAACTGGTAATAATAAAAAAGGAATGAGAATGAGACAAATGCTCTGATAATATCAAAATAGAATTGGAAAATAAACCCCTCCAAAAAATTGCAGATGAATAATAACAACTTGAAAAATTTTACTATGAAGCGGAGGAAAATTTTAACCTAAACAATTTGCCATGAACTTAAAGATCTTAAGGAGATATGGTGTTTTCAAAAAGGGATCTCTGATATGCAAGAAATCTGGGTGAAACAATCAGAGGGAATAAGCAAGCTGGCAGCAAATCAGGACAGAAAACAATTGAAAAGAAATACAAAAGCATTATAGAAATGAAAGCCACATTGAAACACTCACAAAGCTGACTACACATTGATGAAAATAATGAGTGGTATCTTAGCTTTCTTTAAGAAAAATAAACAGGCGGGCCGCGGTGGCTCAGCGGGCAAGAGTGCTTGCCTGCCGTGCCCGAGGACCCCGGTTCGATTCCCGGCCCCAGCCCATGTAAAAAACAAACAAACAAACAAAATATAATAAAACAAGAAAATGTTTAAAGATGTTTCCCTTTCTTTCTCCCTTCCATCCTTCCTTCCTTCTCTGTCTTTCCTTCCCTTCCTCCCTCTCTCTAAAAAAAAAAAAAAAAAAAAAAGAAAAATAAACAAATTAAATCTACCTGAAGAACTTTCAGAGCAGAAAAGGAAACAGTGACCATCTAGATAATTATTGCTCTAGAAGAATACATTAGCAGAATGCAGCAGACGGAATGGAAATAAGTTTTTAAAAATAGGATACTCTATTAAAAACAGGTATTTTAGAACTGAAGATGGTGAAAAGGAAAAGAAAAAGAAAAGAAAAGATCAAAGCCAAACTACATCCTAGTGAAGTTACCGGATGATTAGGAAAGGAGTAGTGGAGAAATACTAAAATGAGCTTAAAGCAAAAAAAAATAATAATAATAATAAGTAATAGCATTTTTAAAAATAGTTGGCTGGCTTCAAAATTGTACATAGCAATATTCAATTCTAGGAAACTGCATATCAGTATTCATCAAGTCACAAGGAATAGCTTTTTAAAATCTAAAATCCCACAGACTGTTTAATCTCATCATATTTGATAATTATGAATGTGCGATTTATACCTACAAAGACATTACATTGTTCCTAGAGAAAAAAAAATGTTTTAAGCACAATTCAGTCAGTAATCTGATAAAATTAGATAGCTTTTTTAAAATGAATTAAAGTATGACAAAGCATAGGTAGTGAGCATTCCTATAGCTCACAGGCAGGGTTTTCAATCTTGCTACACATCAGAATCATCTGGGGAAACACTGAAAAGTACTTATGTCTGCATCCTAGTCCCAGAGATTGTGAATGAACAGGTCTGGGATGGAGCTTTAGTGTCAGTTTTCAAGCTTCCCTTGATAATTCCAGTCTGCGGCAAAGACAGAAAACAACCGAAGCTGCTTAGCACCTATGTGAATTAATACTGCTGTATATAGCATATAATGAGGGATGTTGGCAATGTGGAAACAATAACATGTCAAATAGAATTTATTAAAATAAAAAAGAGATAATGAGATTTTATGGAAAGTGCAGGTATAAGCATCATTTTAGGTGATATTCAGTTCAAAAGGTCTAAAAAGAATCCTCTGAAGACAGTTGTAATTTTGGCTCATAGCTTTGACTATACAGAAGATTACATGGGGCAGAAAAAATTACTGAATTAAAAATTACTGATCCTGTTCTCTAATAGACTTAAGTAATTTTTCTGGGCACAACCTATGTTTCAGCATCTTTAAACTCTCAACAAGAGGTTCATTTATACATTTTAAGTCAAGTAATTTAATATCAATGGCTAATAAAATTAGCATTCATTTCAAATAAGTACTGTTAAGATAACTGGGTAGACATCTGGATCCATAACTCAAGGCTAACAAAATAGAATTCTAAATTGATTGATATTTGTGATACAAAAATTGAGACTAAAATTTGTGTATTTAGACCAGAGATCATTTCTAGGATAGCTATATCAGGAATTACTAAAATAAAATATAAGTTTTTCCTACATACAGCCTTGCATTTGAGAAGACATTTTGGTATATACACCAAGTAAAGGAATGATAAATTGAGCCCATAAAATTCAATGATCTGCAAAATAATGGGAAAGATAGATGCCTGAAAAATGTCAACATCTATTCTGTATAATTATTTATAAGCAATTGATAAATGAACCCTAAAAAATGGAAAAATAAAACCATAAATCCATAAATGCACATAATATATCGATAGTTTATAGACACATGAAAATAGGTTCACCCACCTTAATAAGTAATTGAAAATTGGAACACATATGATTTTTTTTACCCATATGATTGGTGATAATTAAAATTTTAACAGCTACATATTGCAGGTAATAGAAATTAAAAATAAATTATTCATTCCTCTTTAGGAGCAATTTTTCAAGGTAAACTTGGACTCTTCAAACTATAAAACTTTGATGAGAAAAATATACTTCCAAGTTTAGTTCTGTTCATGGAGTAATTCCTGATGCATCTACTCTAGAATGATCTCTGGTCTATATATACTCTTACATGGATCCTGCTGGTCAGAATATATCTCTTAGAACCTTCCAGTGTTGCCAAATTCTTAGCCTAATTCTTTCCTAGTGAAACTTTCCCTTGAGCAATGATATCATAAAATTATCAAGGGCTTACTAAATATAAAGTATTTATATAATATAAATAAAAGTATAATATAAATATAAAGTATTTATAGTTAGTTTCTCTATATACAGTTCTATGTATTATTTTATATACTATTATTTTCTTTCTATATGTTTTGGATTATTTACTCTTGGTTTCCTAATTTCTTAAGGTGGAACATGTGATTTGTAACATTTTTTTTTTTTTAGTAATTTAAGCATTTAATCTTATAAATATTCCTCTAAGCACTGCTTTAGTTTCACCCCATATGGTTAGACATATTGTGTTTTATTTTCACTCAATTTAAGTCATTTTCTAATTTTACTGGTGATTTTGTCTTTGGCCAATTGTTTCTTTAAAACAAGATTAATTTTCAACATGCGGAAGATTTTGCAGATATCTTTTGCTGTTGATATCTAGTATAATTCCTTTATGATACAAATGCCTTGTATGATATTAATCCTTTTAAATGTTAAAGTTCGTTTCATGACCAAAAATATGTTTTTCATAGTGAACTTTTCATATGTGCTTGAAAAAGATGGATTTTCTGTTGTTGGTGGTTGGAGTGTTCTGTAAATGTCAGTTTTATCTAGTTGGTTGATATTATTGCTCAGGTCTTCTATATCTTACTGATTTTTCTGTCTACTTATTCGATAACTAAGAAAGGAATGTTTCAACTGCTAATTGTAAATTTGTCTATTTCCTGTTCAGTTCCACCACTTTTGGTTTCATGTATCGTGAGGCTTTGTTGTAAGCAAACAGCACTTAAGATTATTATGTCTTCTTGGTGAATTGACATCTTTTTCTTTATGTAATGTTCATCTATATCCCTGGTAATATTCTTTGGTCTCAAGTCCTCTTTGGAATAATTCAGATTAGAAATGGGAAGAAGCAGTAGAGGTTGTAAGTGTGCCAAAATGCTGAATATAATTTAAAGATCTAGAAAGTGAAAATCACCTCCACCACTAATCAGACTGTGATGTTTCTGACCATATATAAAGCAAGACTTCTAATGGGAAATGTTCAAAGTCATGTGAACATGTTTCTTCCAAGCCTAGCACCATATCAACGCAACTACCTAAATGACACCCCTGCTGATTTCTTCCCAATTTCTAGTTACAGATTAATGATCTATTTAATTGTTGAGCTGCATCAGCTCTTTGATAGATCTCAATTCAGAACTGGTACCTGATTTCATCTTTGAGCACAAGTGTGCACCCAATGCAAAGCCCCACTCCACTCTCTGTAACTGAGATGCTCTCAACGTTTTCTACGGTGTTTATTTTTCCCTGCTGTAACAAGCTACCCAAGCTGAGTTTGTTTGCCTGCTAGGATGTCAACATAATCTTTTGATGTGGGCTTTGACTAGGGAGAAATGATAAGATTTGTGTCACTATTAATAACTAGGATTATTTAAACAACTACTTCATTTCCAAAAAGGATTAGGTGACTACACTAAAATTGTTTCATGCAATGGATTAATTGCATTAGTCAACCCTTTAATGTTGTGATTATACAAAATTATTTGATGATTAATTTATTTATTTATTCATAAGCTGCATTTATTTTCCACAAAATCATATAAACAGCATTGAATGGAAAATTAACAATTATCTAGTCCTTCAACCCAAAACAATAACACTCTATTCCTGGCAGATCACCATTCTACCAAGTAAATTATTTATAATCAAAATATCACTCTTTGTCTGAAAATTTCATTTTAGATCATGAATCACAAATAGAGTAGGCTGATAAAGAATGATCCTAAATTCTATTACCCTGCCTACCACATGCCAACCAAATGCTTTTATAAACCTCACTTGAGAGAAAAATCTGGATCTCAAATAGTTATAGTTTCAATACATACTTGATGACTCCTAATGCAAATCAGTTAGTACAAACTACAAACAATATTTCAACAACTTATAACTCATTTCCTTACAAGTGTAATCTTGCTGTAGAAAAATGGAAAAAGAAATTAAATGGAAAATACACTACATATATGATTTTAAAGGATATCATTCCAACTGGGAATTTGGGAGTCAACTAAAACCCAAAGGAATAATTTACTCATCACCTTCATGGAAGATGGAAAATTAAGGAATACACACTATATGGAAAAAGTTTTCAAATTATAAACACTTAAATAAGGTTATTTGAATGCTTATATGGATAATCCTCTTGTCCTAACAACATACTATAGTCAACTCAAATTCTCCCGGCTGCCAAAGTTAGGGAGACCCTATAAACTTTTGAAGACAAATACTATAGGAAATTCTCTTTGCTAACATCACCTCAGTTTTGCATTGTGCTGTTTAGTTCAGTAATCTACCTTTTGGTGCAAAACCTTGAAATTCACAATTTTTGCATGTAAATAATGCATTGGGGTCTAAAGAAGCCTATCTACACTGTGTATGCCAGGCACATACCTATGAATATTCTTTTGTTTGTTTAATTTTTTTCTCATATCATTGGAAGTCTCATTCTAAATATGAAATTAGTAGGCATACTTACCAAGATACTGAGTTGGATAGAAAAATGGAAAGAACTAAATATTCTAAAATTTTTAAATACTTTATTTCCAACAATCCAGATTGATAAATTTCATTCTTTCTCTAAAGTAATGGTAGCTGAATGCTGTCTTTTACTGAGTAAGGCTAAGAAAAACTGATTTTCCCTCACATAATTTTTGGAGGGAAAACTATTTCTGGCAAGCCTCCTCAGAGTCTCAAGCACAAGTGTTCTGTGAATACAAATATCCAATAACTAAAATGCATTAGATCTACCTCTTCCTATGTAAAGGAAATTGTTGTGCAAATCAGTGCTTCTATGGCTAATATTGGCTTAATGATGTTTTCTTCTGAGATTTTTGATATGTAAAGACATATGCCATATTCCAAAGCCAGTTTTTTTTTAATGGCATGGACTAGGACAAAAATGAGTGATTTACCTTGCAAATACTTTTAATATACCTAGTGAAATGGAGTATTCCAAGTTTCTCATCAGATGGGCACACCCTTTTGTCTACAGAATATATAAAATATTTTAGATATTATTGAAGATTGTGCCTAAAATGTTGGTCTTAATATTCATTTGCAAGATCATAATATATATTTATAATGTGGAAATGCATCCATTTATCATTGTCAGCCCTGAACTGCTATCAACAACATCAAGAAGACTATGCATTTCACAGACTCCTGTTTAGGTTCTCAGTTCAAGTTCTCCTAGTCTTTAGCCATGACCTCTTATGATTAAGTGGCATCCCCCAAATCAGAAAATTTTAACTTTCTTGATATTCTCCAGATACTACCAGATAATCAATCTCAATTTTCCACACTGATCATCTCACAAAATGCATGGATTTCATATAGAACTTAGAACACAGAAATTATGTTATTGAAAAACCCAGAATGAATTTTGAGGGAAAATTCTGTTCCTTCCAACATGCAATCTTTCTGGTCACAGCTATAAAACTCATCAGGAGCTCTTCTTTTAGTTAGATATCTTAGTTCAACTCCATTGGATAACATTAGAAAGGTAATGTCTACTGAGTTCATTTAATGTATATGAATTTTCCCTTAATTAATAATAGAGTTCTTTCTCTTCTCATTGGCATCTATGAATGCATCCTAAAAATATGGTGTGAAAGCAAGCATTCAAATAAAATATGGGCATTATATTTTTTAAGTCTCTACTCAATTTGTGAAAGTGGAGATTTATCAAAGGAAGTACAGAAGAAAAATGTCCTCCCTTACAAGTTTAAGTTACTGATATTCTTCACCAAATAAACAATGTACATGGAAAATGTTCCTATTGAACAGTCAAGGTCAAAGGAATATCAGTGATAGTTCGGGTTTCAATATTTCTATATTTCCTTCTTTCCTTCCTTTCTTCCTTCTTTCCTACCTTCCTCCTCCCTCCCTTCCTTCCTCCTTCCCTTCCTTCCTGTCTGTCTTTCTTTCTTTCCTTCCTTCCTTCCTATCTGAATTCGTTTTTAGCTGCTAAAACAATACCCGTACAATGGGTTGACTTAACGATAAGAATGGTTTTAAGGCTAGGAGAAGTCCAAAATCAGGACATCAGCAAAGTGATGTTTCCTCCTGAAGAGGGTGGTCTTCTGGGACTGACCAGCAATCTTTTGGTTCCTTGGCTTTTCCGTCAAATGGCAATGCACATGGCAGCATTTTCTTCTTTCTATTCTGGGTTCCACTGATGTCCAGCTTATTGCTGCTCCCTATGGCTTTTTTTTTCAAGTTCAATTTCCTTTCTCTTAAGTACTTCAGCAATATTTGTTTAAGGCCCACCCTCATTCATTTTGAGCACACCTTAACTAATAACATCTTCAAAGGTCCTATTTACATGTAGGTTCATATCAGCAGGATCGGGGGTTGGGATCTGAATATGTCTTTTTGCAGTATGTGACCCATGCCCCAACACTATCCAATATCTAATCTGCTTATATATTTTGCTCACAGTTTGAATAAAATAGTTTATGATTTATTTACTGGGTATTCTGAATTTGATAGATATTATGTCACTCTTGCACTTGGCCAAATCATTAAAGTCAATTATTAGTTTCAGTATTTGGTTAGTTTTCTTACAGAGACAATCACATTGTCTGCATAGTTGTATATACAAACACAAACATACACACTCATGTACATTGTTAAATTACTTCAAGAGTTTTCTGGCATCTACTTTGTTGTTTATTAGCCAGAGACATTTATTCAGCACTTAGCATGTCTCCACATGGATTTTCCACTTGACTTTCTAGGAAGTAGTGTTATTGGGGAAATATTTCAGAGTTTGTGGCCCCTCCCTTACTTTTCCACAAAGTGTGAGAAGTGATTTTTTGAATTGATGATATTGAGATGAGAAATGAACAAACCTAGATCAAACTTTTTCTCTTTCTTCCTGGGAGTCCTTAAGGATGGAGTATGGAGAAGAAAGATGAGGGAGAGAAGGAAACTGGAGAAAGAGAAGAAGAAAGAGTAAGAGAAAAAGAAGAAGGAGGGAGAAGGGAAGGTAAGGGCTAGCATATAGAGCATTTACAATACACAAGACACTAATGTCTCATATATTATCTCATTTAATGCACACCATCCAATGAATAAGAGTAATTATTGTCCCCATCTGTCAATAAGGAAATTGAGGCATAAAAAGCAGCAGTGAATGTCCAAGTAGTAACTGATAAAGCTGGAATGTTTATCCAGACAATTTGGCTCCAGAATTTGTGTTGTTAACTAGTAATTTATGCTTATATTTTAATAGTTTCTTTGATCATCATTGTTCCTTGAATTTCATGTTTCTATTTCTTAGTCCTTCATGGTTTTCCATTAATGTATATTAATATAAAGTTTTTGAATGATAATGTAATTATAAACTAACTTGCACCTTGTCTGTATGAAAATGTCTGTATTTTTACTACTACAAATGACTATTAAAACAGGCTGATAAATCAAATATAAGAAATTTTGCACTTTATTATTATTATTATTTTGATTTAGCACTTTATTGTATTATATTGCTTATATAGGAGTAGAAACCAATGGTGCAGAGCTGTGCTACCAATTTGATTCATATTCCTTTGCAAGTAGTCTAATATTATTCTTGCTAAAATTTTCAGAATTTTGCTTTTATTTATGTTTATTTTCTGTATCATCAATATGTATTTGGGTGGGGGCTTTTCATTACTATTAATCCTGCTTGGTGTGAGTTGATTATTCTGTTGACTCTTAATAGAAGACACAAACATTCAGCTCCATAAGATTTATTTTTCTTATTAATGCTTTATTTTTTTTTATTGGACTGGCAAGTGACGCCTAATGGAGTTTCATGACTACATCTCGCAACAATTTCGATAGTCAAGACATTGCTTAAAAGTTGTTGTTCTTTAAATTAAGACTCATCTCACCATCATTGCAGAGCATGTTACTACAAGGTACATCACAGAAACACAGTCTCAGCACAACAGAACATTTCAGTAAATATCTGCTTTATTATATAAACAGCTTAAGGATCCAAACAAGTAGGGGAGGAGATCCCACAGTGGCTGGTGTCTCAGGAGGTCAAACTTGGGTCAGGGTCTGTGGATAGCAGGTCACTCCTTCTACATTGCCCTGGAAGAGAGAAACACCTACACCGACTGAGGGTGGGGTAATTATACAACTCAATTGGGAGAAGCCTGCCACTGGAAGTTCTTCCTTGATAAGCAGATGGAGCTGCTTGTGCCAGTTTCGGGGTTTAAGAAATGGTCAGGTCTTTTCATTAGACCTAATATTTCCCCAGGGCTGAAGAGAGAAATCAGAATGAAACATCTGCCCACCATAGTGAAGGTGGTGGGGGTAATTGAAGGCTGGGAGATGCTGTCAAGTGTGTCTGCACTTCCTCAGCAATCATACTTTAAACAGCCACCTGCGTCCACCCTGGTGCAAACACTTTTCAGCTATTCTTCTTTCTGTTCACCTTCTAACCTTCCACACAGTTTACTAATTTTGTACATCTATAGTTAATTGTCTGGCTTCTCACATTACAAAGTAAGCTTCATGAGAATAAGGGTCATTGTCTATTTAGCTATATTAGAACAAATATAAGGCGTCTAGAAAGTACATCACAAATATTTGGTAAATGCATTGAAACTTTTAATGTCTATCCTTTATGAGTCTTAACTTTTCTCTCACTTTTATTTATTTGTTTCTTTGTTTTTGCATTTTGTTCCATGATTATCTCTTAATTTTAGCATTCATTTCCTTACTTCAATTATCAGGGGTAGCACCTCCATTACCACTTCACTGTTATCGTTAGTTTCACTGCTAAATCACCCAAATCACATTCTTAGATTCCTCAAATGTCGAATGTTTCTTTCCTCATGCTGCCTACTGTTTTGGTGCAGCTATGACAGACATTCAATTCTCTTTCTTGGAATTACATTTATATTTTCCCATTTTCCATTTCACCTCTTTTTTTCCTCAGGGATTTTTTTTTCTGCGTGTTTTGGGCATTTTGGTTGAATTTCCATAGTAAGGATCTCTTTCGTATTTGCTAATCTTGGATGTCTGTCAATATTCAGTGATCAGAACTAGAGGAACAGTGTGAGTAGCTGTGGAGTCCTTTTACAGCCCACCTGAGCGTTCACCTGTGCAGGGCATAGCTGTTCTGATGACAGTTCTGATAACGGGGGCTTAGGGACCGAGAGTGTATTCAGGTAGGGTTTGTGTGTTGCTTGTTCCCTACTTGAAAACGATTCTGGATCCCAGGGGTGGCTGTAAGAAAACTGGAACTCTAATCTGTTCTCTGCACCTTTTTGTTGAACACGGAGACACAAAGAGGCAATTGCTCAAAGTTTAATAGGCATTTACTAGGTATTCGATATATACTTGTTGAATACATAATTTACACGTTAATATCCTGAATGAAAATTGCCCAGGATTTCGGTTATTGACAAAATATTTTCCTTACCCTACAATTCCATAAGATATTTCTGTGAATTTTCTGGTCCTCCAGACTCAATAAAAGTACCTATGTATTAAGTATCAAGTTTTTAACCAGTATCTCCTCATGGCCAAATCTGTTCAGGTGTTTCTGGCTTTGCATTACCTGAAAAGATTTTTTTTTTTAATTAGCATGTAGAAAACCACAGGAAAAACAGCACTGACATGAACCAAGAAACAATTTCTTATGGAATATACATGTGGTTATTTAATAAATTATTATATCGATAAAAAATGACTTATTGAAATGTGAATATATCACGTGTGACCTCAGTTAATCACCAAACTCATAAGACTGAAGCAACAGCAAAATCTTTTAGATAAAGGAACTTTTATTCACATTCAATCCTGATTCTGATTTTTCGTTAAGATATAGTCTAACCCTAACTGTTATTATTTGGAGATCTCCTGCCTGTCTTTTCATTGATGTTCTTATGGTTGTTTACTGCCTTTTCTTATCATCTGCATATATTCATATTACAACACAGTGTATGCATTCTTGTTCTCTTCATGATTCTTCCTATGTACTCTTCTTGCAAACTGCTAAAGAATATAGACAAAATGAGAGCTACATGTCTGTTAAAATGAAACCAAAATGTTGTCTAACATGTTTACCTAAGGATTGTTTACTTTTTTTAAGGGATGTGCCTTTACTTTACTTAGCATTTACTGCTGATTATTGTCTAGGTACTTGGGAGTCACTTAATAACTCATATATTCTGCCAGTATGAAACAAAATCATCAAATGAATTTAATGACCTGGAACTCATTAACCAGTTTGGCTTCTAACATAACAGTTATTTCATCTTGCCTTTCCCAAAGGGAATTTAGAAGTCCCTGATCTTTAAACGCTATTGGAGGAAGATGCATCATCCTACTGGTTCCCTCATTTATGAGTTTAATATATTTTGGACACTTCAATCTATATATGCATGAAAGTTGAATTTTAACATTTTTGAAAATTTGTGGTTTCAAAAACTCTCAAGATTTTATGCAACTTTTGACTTTGTCACTACTTAATTTATAACCCACGTCTATCAGTCTTAGGTGGGATGGGGGGTGCTTTTTTGGATCCATAGACAAAGTGTCAATTTTTAGGGATGAAATATGATTCTTTTTTCCCATATATCTATCAGAACAAGAGAATGTCTACTCCCCAGAAGAGCAGATACCTTCTCCCTTCCTTCTCACCCTCTGAGGAGGAGTAACTAATCTGATTCCTGAGTGGCGGAGGACAGTCTAACAAAATAGCCCCTTCATTTTCCTTTTGAGTGCCCTACCTGGTCGCTTTCAAGCACAAAGTGACCTGCAGTGCAGGAGGCTCTGACTTTTCTCGATTCATCTCTGCTTCGCTCATTCACAACCCACCAGAAGAGAAGTGGTCAACTCATTGCTCCTGACTCTCTATCAAGTCTTTCTGCCTACAGAGAGTCTTCTTTATTTGTTCTCAGCCATAGGGCACACTTACAAGGGTAGCATCTGGCCTTGCAGAAGAAGTTTATATATCCCCAGCATTTTCTATGACTGGGTAAGTGCATTAATTCTGGGTGAAGTATCAAAGAACCCATTGTTGCTCCCTATTTAAGCCATATACTTTAATCTAGCTTTTATCAGTAGCAAAGCTGATTTTTTTCTGTCCAGCTGTCTGACTTTGGTGACTTATCTCTCAATTGGTTTTGAACACAAAAGGAGAAGAAAGGGTGCGATTTTTATCAACCTATAACTTTTAGTATCAAGGATCTAACAAGTTAGCTTTTTTATTTTATTTTTCTGGTAGTGAATTGTTCTACTTCCCTTATAACTCACATTAATCAGTCTAGCCTCTTATCCAGTACTTGTCAGAACATGATGAGTAAATCTTCCTTTTTTTTCTTCTTTTTTAATCACTCCCTACTGCACACTCTGTGTCCTAATCTCAGTCTGATTTAACTTCACTTACATTTTATGATCTGCTCTTTCTATCCACTGCAGGAGAAAATCCTTCACCTCCATGCTTTGGGTGAAACAGCAATTACTAGCTGAGAGCCTTGAGGAAAACTCTCATCCTTAAATGCCTTTTTTTAAGAGTCTTATAAGATGATACAAGAATTTAACTGTTCTTTACCAAATATGTGCAAGACTCTTTACTTCTCTCTCATTGGGAGCTCTAACATTTATCAGAAAATCACTAGTATCAGGAAATCTTACAATAAAGAAGTCAATTTAATATTGTTTAACCTGGAAGTTCTCTTTTTTTTTTTTTTTCTTTCACAGAGGGAGTTCTACTTTGAGAATCTGCTCTCCCTAAAACATTATCATCCCCTATCCAGGGGATTTTGCCCTGATGATTATCTTTACTTGAAATGGTCATTATTAACTTCCATGCCCCATTCCTTTCCACTCTTCAAGGCAATGCTAAGTCTCAAGAGTCTGTTAAATGATATAACATATCACTGTCCTTAGTATTTGTTCTAGTTTGCTAGCTGCCGGAATGCAATATACCAGAAACAGAATGGCTTTTAAAAGGGGAATTTAATGAGTTGCTGGTTTACAGTTCTAAGGCCGAGAGAATGTCCCAACTAAAACAAGTCTATAGAAATGTCCAATCAAAGGCATCCATCCAGGGTAAGATACCTTGGTTCAAGAGGGACGATGAAGTTCAGGGTTTCTCTCTCAAATGAGACAGCACATGGCGAACACAGTCAGGGCTTCTTTCTCAGCTGGAGGGACACATGGCGAACACGGCGTCATCTGCTAGCTTTCTCTCCTGGCTTCCAGCTTCATGAAGCTCCCCAGGAGGCATTTTCCTTCTTCATCTCCAAGGGTCGCTGGCTGGTGGACTCTCTGCTTTGTAGTGTTGCTCTCTCTGAATCTCTCATTCTCCAAAATGTTTCCTCTTTTATAGGACTTCAGAAACTAATCAAGACCCACTCAAATGGGTGGAGACATGTCATCACCTAATCTAGCTTAACAACCACTCTTGACTAAATCACATCAACCAGGGAGATGATCTCATTACAGATTCAAATATACAGTACTGAATAGGGATTATTCTACCTTTATGAAGTGGGATTTATATTAAAACATGGCTTTTCTTAGGGGACATGCTTCCTTTCAAACCAGTACAGTATTCAATCTCTATGCCATGACCTTGCTTCATTCTCCATTTTAATAATCATCACCTGCTTTATTATTCATTTGATGATTGTTTTAAAATTTAGCAATCTTCATCACTATACTATAAATTCCATAAAAGCAGAAATCTGTGGAGTTTTGTTTTATGACTAGTTTTATAAATTTGTCTTCTGTTCTAGTTTGCTAGCTGCCAGAATGCAATATACCAGGAACAGAATAGCTTTTTTAAAAGGGGAATTAATAAGTTGCTAGTTTACAGTTCTAAAGCCAGGAAAATGTCCTAACTAAAACAAATCTATTGAAATGTCCAATCAAAGGCATCCTTCCAGGGAGAGATACCTCGGCTCAAGAACGCCGATGAAGTTCACGGTTTCTCTCTCAAGTGGAAGGTCACATGGCAAACACAGTGTCATCTGCTAGCTTCTTCTCCTGGCTTCCTGTTACATGAAGGTCCCTGGGAGGCATTTTCTTTCTTGATCTCCAAAGGTCTCTGCTTCTCACGGCTATGTCGTTCTGCTCTGCTCTCTCTGAATCTCCTTCATTCTCCAAAGTGTTTCCTTTTTTATAGGACTCTAGAAACTTATCAAGACCCACCCAATGGGTGGAGACACATCTCCCTTAACCCAGCTTAACAACCACTCTTGATTAGGTTACATCTGCAGGGAGATGATCTAATTACAGATTCAAGCATACAGTATTGAATAAGGATTATTCTGCCTTTATGAAATGGAATTTGGATTAAAACATGGCTTTTCTAGGGGACATACATCCTTTCAAACCAGCACATCTTCTTATAGAAAACCCTGAAACAAAGGAATAATTCTCAAAGAATAAATGCTTCATGGGGCATTGATTAGATCATACTTCTCTTTCTTTTTTAATATTCACAACACTCTACAAGATTATGTCTGATTTAGACCATTTAGAGCCATATTTCAGCACTTATAGAAATTGCCTGATGTAAGCCTTACATTGCAAAATTCTTACGTTTTTCTAGACCTCCTTTCTCCCTAATATGTAACATTTACCCAAGTATCATAATTCAGTCTAATAAAGCCTGTAGTTATGAGACAATAGCTTTCTAAACTATAACTTGCTTGATCAGGAAAGCTTCCAGGCCAAGTTTTCTAATTGGCATTATTTCAAAATTAGGTTTTTGTTTATTTATTTTTCCTTCTTTGTGTGTTCTATTTTGGAAGGTACTAGCAGAAATTTCATCCATTCTACTTCATCAGCTTATTAAATTCAGATCCAAGCTGAAGAGAATAGCAAGTTGCCAAATCATATTTCTAACTCATAGTGTTAATATAATGGAGGTACCAAAAAGTTAAATGGCTTTCAGGTTGGCAATCAACATGCCTACTTTCCTGTAAAATCTCTCACTTCAGATATGAGCACAACTTTTTCTCATGAACTTCAGACACTCCTTATTCTTATTGATTAGCATTCTAGCCTGCTCTGTAATATTATAGCTGTTTGTAGAGTTCCTTCTGAAAAGCCTCTACACACTAATCATAAAAGTGTGCACTCTTTATTAGATTTTCTCTCTGTATATTTAATAGTTACTCCTTTAAAGATTTTGCTTTGCAGTAGAATGCTGAATATCACTAGAATGATATTTCCTGGATTGTTGCCAAAGTCAATGCCCCTACATATAAGGCAGCTAATGAAGGCTTCCTTTTCCATCATTTTCTATAGAACTGTTGATGTACATCAACAAATTTTCTTTTCCATTGTTGTTCATTATAATTTAGAAAACTTCAAGTCATAGTAGGAGAGCAGTGGGGCATAAAGTGAATGCTTGGTTTATTGATTTGTTTTTCAAGGCTTTGTTTTACCTCATTTGAATACATTTTGTTTTACTGAGTTAAAAAAAAAAACTCTTGCATGCTTGATTTCATCCAGTTTACAGAAATAAATTAAAAGGAAAGAAATAAAGACAAATATTTTCTTCTTTTAAGAATAGAATGTTTGCTGCTTCCTTTGAACTCTTTATTAGGAGCCTCATTTTTTAAATAAGTTTTCATGAGAAGGCTTATGTGTTTCAGCAAAGATGTAATCAGTTGGGTTTTAACATAACATATTAATGATTTATATTAATATATTGTTTATATATCATAATTTTATGTAGTAGTTTGGTAGGATGAAGGCAAGTATAAGAATAACTCTTACAATTACTCTCTTGTAAATCTATTTTTAGGTTATTCATTTCATAAATACTCTCTGACTCACATTTGTATAAGAACTACCTCTGTCTTCCATCTGATTTCTGTTGAAAACAATTGCAGTACTTCCTCAGATTCTTTAGGTCATATAATACAATCTGTGTATGCTTTTACTGTTGTGCATTCTTGTTTTATATGGTGGGACAAAAGAAAAAAAACTTGTGGGAGTTGGTATAAAAAGGAGAATTGTGATTCATATGATATGTGAAGCATTAACCCTGCTTATTAGAGAGAGCTTACAATAAATTTTGTAGGTATAATAAATTCTAAACCGTAATGCAGTATCAGTATGCAGTAAACAGTATCAACATTTTAATGATTTGTTAACTCTGAGATTAAGCGTTTATTTCCTATAAGTCATGAGTTTGGTAGAAGTATGTGTTATCCAGGTCTGATTGTAAGCAGACATTGATATGGCATCAGGAGTCCATGTAGTTTATTGTGGGTAACCATCTGTGGAAGTGAAAAGAGAGGAAGGAGAATTATGCAGGGGAATCCTTTAGACAGTGGCACAGATCTGGGAAGGAGGGAAGTAAGAAATATTGGACAATGAAAACATGGGACCACAGTGTAGATCTGACAAAGTCTCAGGCAACTCAATGACATGCTCAAACAAAGACTGCCTGCCAGAGGAGCCCTGAATTGGACAGAAATAGCCAGTCTGTCTGTCTACTCATCCACCTAGTTATTCAGTATATTAAACATGATAGGTGGTTGGCTGGGGCTGAAGTAGAAACACATGTCCTCATCACAGGATCTAAGGAAGATCCTGAGGGCTCTGAGGCTGGGAACTTTCAGCCTAACTGTACTAAATTGAGGAAGACTTAAGCATTGCATCTCCATGGATGCTACTGTTTCATTATTTCCTGTGCCATTTGGATCAAATCCACACATGATGAGGGAGCATTTCTTGCAGAGTTCAAGTGGGTTTATCTTCTTAAGGAAAGTGTTGAAGAGGGAGATTAGTTGGACAAATTCCTCACCAATTGCTACAGTTGGTCTTTGTGCCACCACTGGTATTTATCCCCCGACTTGCCACTATCCATTCTAAATATGCTCAGCTCAGTGATCACTTCATTAAGGTCCATTGTTTTCCATAGTGAGATGCAAATTCTCCCCCTGAGGGGCCTTACCCCTAATAAACACACCCTATTCAGTTTACTGCTGCTACACTTGTACATTCACAGTCAGATTTAGGTAACAGAGTCAGTGATAATAAGGACCAAAGTGGATGGCTTGAGCTCCACGCATTTTCTTCACTGCCTTCATGTATAATAACATCCCTGCCTTCCAACTCTGCAGTATCAATTAGCCTTACCAGGAAGAGGTTCATCTTTTTTGTGTTCTTCCCTGAAAGCAAAAAAGTCCAAAGTGCCTGACCAGCAATTCCAGTTTGTAGTTCACTTTTATCCTCATTTTGTCCTCTGGCAAGAGTGTACAATCCTTAAGGACTGAACATTTAAACCTTAAGAGCTCACAGGCTTTCTGCAAAAATTGAGAAAGCAAGTAGAACTATTCCTTCTTCTGCCCTCTGGTCTCCAGACCCGTGTGTTATTCCTACTGAGGACACAGCATTGTATATGGGTTTCTGATTCAATGTTTTCAACTGAGTCATGGAGAAAGGACCCTCATCTTCCCAGAGCCTTTCCCCCAAGCTGTTGCTTTAGTTGAGCTTTCAAGCCATTCCAATGTTCTATCAAGCCATATCCATCTGGAAATATCATCAAAGAATAGAAACTGTGGGTCCTCTGTAATAGGTCTATAGCTGTACTCTTTTGCTATGAAGTGTGTTCTTTGATTGGATTTCTTCTTGCATGTGATTTCATGCTTTAGATCAGGCACTCCATTAGCCTGGATATTGGTGCTGACCAATACTTCATGGGCAGGAAAAACAAATCTATACCTAGAATAAGTGCTTACTCCTGTGAAAACACATTAATGGCTCACCAAGGAGAGAAGAATCGGAATGGAGCTGGTTGGTCTCCTCAGGGAATAGTGTGATAATGGAGACCCAATATTGGTCTCTGCTGCTGACAGGTGAGAGAGTCAGAAGATACAGTAGCTAGATCATCTTTGACATTGCAAGCCCATACTTTCATAGCCTCCATGTTGCCAATGAAACCTTTCCATTCATGTGCTTCCCATGTGATTTCTAGAGTGAATAAAGACAAAGTGAATAATTTCAACTGATAGACATTGTGTTTACTTGGCTTTTCATTGCCTCTTCCATAAGGAGTGATTTCTGGACAACATTAACATATGATAAAAACATACTTACACTTTGTCTTCACTCCCATTTATCTACAAACACGCTTCTAACCAATATCTCCACGACTTTCATATTTCTAATTTCCAGTCTTTTTTCTTTCAAGCTCCAGAGCAGGCCTAATCATTTGCTACTGCCTTTGAGTATATATATATAAATACACACACACACACAGACACTCATCCTGCTTGACCATCCTTATGTCATGATGGAAAAGATCAAAATGATGATGTTCTATGGGGTTTCAAGATGATCTAGATCTAGATATTTTAAAGTTATATTATAGCGGAAGGGATGACAGTAATTCGACGTCTGAGCCAAACTGCATATGTGTATTTTGATCCATTCTATGTGCATTAGAATATTTTCTAATCATTTCTCTAGAATAGATACACGTTTGCCAAATTAATGGTCATATGCCATATGCCTGAATATGTATGTATTCACTCTTATATATTTGTCATAGCATCCATGATTGAGCCTACTACTTGGTTAAAAGTGTGTTATTCTTTTTTTTTTTTTTAATTTTTTTTTATTAATCAAAAAAAAGAAAAGAAATTAACACAACATTTAGAAATCATTCCATTCTACACATGCACTCAGTAATTCTTAGTATCATCACATAGATGTATGATCATCATTTCTTAGTACATTTGCATCGATTTAGGAAAAGAACTAGCAAAACAGCAGAAAAAGATATAGAATGTTAATATAGAGAAGAGAATTAAAATAATAACACTAATAAAAAAATATATATATAAAAAAAAGAAAAAGAAAAAAGCAAAAACAAAAGATACAAACAAACAAACAAGCAAACAAAAAACTATATTTCAGGTGCAGCTTCATTCAGTGTTCCGACATAGTTACATTACACTTAGGTATTATTGTGCTGTCCATTTTTGAGTTTTTGTATCTAGTCCTGTTGCATAGTCTGTATCCCTTCAGCTCCAATTACCCATTATCTTACCCTGTTTCTAACTCCTGCTGGTCTCTGTTACCAATGATATATTCCAAGCTGATTCTTGAATGTTGGTTCACATCAGTGGGACCATACAGTATTTGTCCTTTAGTTTTTGGCTGGACTCACTCAGCATAATGTTCTCTAGGTCCATCCATGTTATTACATGCTTCATAAGTTTAGTCTGTCTTAAAGCTGCATAATATTCCATCGTAGGTATACGCCACAGTTTGTTTAGCCACTCGTCTGTTGATGGACATTTTGGCTGTTTCCATCTCTTTGCAATTGTAGATAATGCTGCTATAAACACTGGTGTGCAAATGTCCGTCTGTGTCTTTGCCCTTAAGTCCTTTGAGTAGATACCTAGCAGTGGTATTGCTGGGTCATAATCCATTCTGCCATTCTATGTCTTTTGATTGGGAAATTCAGTCCATTAACTTTTAGTGTTATTACTGTTTGGATAATATTTCCCTCTACCATTTTGGCTTTTGTATTATATATATCATATCTGATTTTCCTTCTTTCTACACTTTACTCCATACCTCTCTCTTCTGTCTTTTCGTATCTGACTCTAGTGCTCCCTTTAGTATTTCTTGCAGAGCTGGTCTCTTGGTCACAAATTCTCTCAGTGACTTTTTGTCTATAAATGTTTTAATTTCTCCTTCATTTTTGAAGGACAATTTTGCTGGATATAGGAGTCTTGGTTGGCAGTTTTTCTCTTTTAGTAATTTAAATATATCATCCCACTGTCTTCTAGCTTCCATGGTTTCTGCTGAGAAATCTACACATAGTCTTATTGGGTTTCTCTTGTATGTGACAGATTGTTGTTCTCTTGCTGCTTTCAAGATCCTCTCTTTCTCTTTGACCGCTGACATTCTAACTAGTAAGTATCTTGGAGAACACCTATTTGGGTCTATTCTCTTTGGGGTGCGCTGCACTTCTTGGATCTGCAAATTTAGGTCTTTCATAAGAGTTGGGAAATTTTCAGTGATAATTTCTTCCATTAGTTTTTCTCCTCCTTTTCCCTTCTCTTCTCCTTCTGGGACACCCACAACACATATGTTTGTGCGCTTCATATTGTCATTCAGTTCCCTGATCCCCTGCTCAAGTTTTTCCATTCTTTTCCCTATAGTTTCTGTTTCTTTTTGGAATTCAGATGTTCCATCCTCCAGTTCACTAATTGTAGCTTCTGTCTCTTTAGATCTACCATTGTAGGTATCCATTGTTTTTTCCATTTTTTCTTCTTTGTCCTTCACTCCCATAAGTTCTGTGATTTGTTTTTTCAGATTTTCTATTTCTTCTTTTTGTTCAGCCCATGTCTTCTTCATGACCTCCCTCAATTTATTGATTTGGTTTTTGAAGAGTTTTTCCATTTCTGTTCGTATATTCAGCATTAGTTGTCTCAGCTCCTGTATCTCATTTGAACTATTGGTTTGTTCCTTTGACTGGGCCATATCTTCAATTTTCCGAGCATCATCCATTATTTTCTGCTGGTGTCTGGGCATTTGATCAGATTTCCCTGGGTGTGGGACCTGGCTGGTTGAAAGGTTTTTCTCTGAAATCTCTGGGCTCTGTTTTTCTTATCCCGCCCAGTAGGTGGCGCTCGTGGCGCTCGTCTGTCTGCGGGGTCCACCAAAAGATGCTGTGGCTCCTTTAACTTGCCAATCCGAATCTCGCAGTTGGCCCGGGAAACCGCGCGTGGAGCGGGGGGTCACCCGCCGCCGTGGCTTTGGGGAGTGCCTGTCCAAATTGCCCAACTGACCCGAGACGCCAAGAGTGGCGGGAGGGCCCCGCTATCCAACGTTCCCAGTCAGACCAGGGAGCCACGTGCGTGGAGGGGACCCCAGTCGCCAGCCGCCCCGCCCGGGAAAACGTGCGCCCCTCGTGTATCTCACCGCAGCGGATTCTCCCTGCCCGTTCAGCCGTTCCAGAATGGTACGCTGTCTTTTTGGTCTCTGTCGTGGCTCCGGGAGCTGTTTTGTATTGTTTCTGTTTCTTTAGTTGCTTTTCTGGAGGAGGAACTAAGACCTGCGCGTCTTACTAAGCCGCCATCTTCTCCGGAAGTCAGGTTTCTCAGAAGTGTGTTATTCTACAGACATTCTCCAGATTTTCTTGCTTCTGCTGGTAAGACATTGGCAAAGTAGCCAAACTGCAATTCAGATTTGACAACATCTTGGCCACCATAAAAGGGACATATAGTACAAAAGGTGACCTCTTAGGTTAGTCTTACATTGGGCAGAAATGATCTGGCTCTTGTACCTCTGCCATAGTCCCTCCTTGGTAGGCAGCTGTTTGGGAAAAACATGACCTCAGCATGAAAACTCTGATGGATACAGCAGGAGATGCCGCTGGATACGCAACTGCAAACTGCACAGCCATTCTATTCTTACAAAGAAATCTGAATGCCACACTTCCATAGCTGACTCAAGGTGTAAGGATAAAATATGGAGCTGATTACAAGAACATAATTTTCAAACCAAAATTATTAAAATGACCATTATTTTAGGATAGTTTTTAAAAGATGAATTTTTGAAAGTAGGAAATAAATTAATTTGCTTATTCAGTGCTAGGTAAGTCATTTGTTTGATATTTTCAAAAGATGCAACTGTTTCCATTCTGCCATGAATATGACATTAGGTGTAAGACATATATATCATATCCTAAATTATTAAATTATATTAATTTAAGTTAAATTATTGTGATTTGCTTAATTAATCAGAAGCATGTGCATGAAATATTAAATTTCAAACTGTACTGCTGGTAGAGCTTTACATTCATATCTCCCTTTATACTGCAAGCTGGACTCTCCAATAGTGGAGATGTTGAAATTTTAGACCAAATTCTCCATGGGAAGCTGGCTTGCTGGAAATTCTGGCAAGAGTCAAATTTGCAATTGAGACAGAAATTCCTTTTCTGACCTCTGCAATCCTCAATTCTAGCTCTTTATACCTCCAGCTATTTGGGTAAGGACACTTTTCACATTACTGAGGGCAATCTCCTTTTTCAGGTACAATTGAATGATTTTATATATATATATATATATATATATATATATATATATATATATATATATATATATATATATATATATATATATATATATATATATTTCATCTATAAAATACCTGTACAATAGCTAGTAGCCAGTGCTTCACCAAACAATTTGAACATCATAATCTAGCCAAGTTGACATACAAAATTAACTATCACAAAGCTACTCCCACATCGACTCATGGGCCTTGACTAACATAATGCAAGCCAAAGCTTGACAAAACCTTGTGCATCTGTCGTCAAAAAAATGTTGCTGCAAGACCTCCATGCTGTGCAGAATCCCAAGATTAAAAGCCATTGTGGAGAGATACAGCCAGCCATGCAGTCTTAATGAATCCAGCATTTCGCCAATCTTCCAGCTGAATGTAGCTGTTTGAGTGAGATCTGGTGGTCCCATGTTCTAATACAGGCATTTCCCAGACTTGGGAGAAATGCTAAATTGCTTTTGTTCTAAAACATTCAAGTTTTCCGAGGCTTTGTTTTGCATCAATATATAAATGATGCAATGTCCATAACTTAGTCCATTTCAAGATGTTTTTAAAATGTTGTGGTACCTTTCAAAATCATCTTTTCAAATGTATAAACCAGTGTCATTTACTTGAAGTAATAAGTACTATCTGAGAAACAAAAAATTGCAGTATATGTTTTCCTAAATATAGACTGCAAAAATATTCTTAGAAGACTACTTGTGAATGCCAGAGAGGGCATATTTTCTCTCCTATTGGCATATAAACATTTAGTCTGTATGTATGAAAATGTTTTAAAACCTTTTTAGTGGCAAGTGTATTATTTTGCACATCATCATTAATAAAATTTCAGTGCAGGTATCCATAATACTGTGAGGAAAGTCAGTTATTTATAATCATGGAAATATGGAAGGAATTTTTGGTTTTCAGAAACTCTACTTGGAAAATGAGATACTTGTTTTTACTTTTAACTTTCATTTCATTTTTTCACTTACTTATGAAATGCCTCTTAATTTATCAGTTACTGTACTCTACACTTAATATATAAAGTCAAATTTTAAAATGTCCTTAGTTTGCAAAAGAACCTGTGGTTAAGTAGGGTAGCAATTATAATACAAGATTGCTGTAAGAACAAGAATAAAAGAGGCTTCTTAGGGAAAAATGTATTATGGAAGTGCGATGTAAAGGTAAATTAGCTGTTCTATGGAGGTACTAAAAGAATTGTGGAATTGAAGTAGGAGGTGAGAGAATATGGTATGTTTGTGATAATACTCTGAAACTTCACAAGGAAGTTCAATAGTGTTATTATTCATAAAAATCTCAGGAATGAATCATGTTATGTTAAGAAGGTTACATTTCGTGATCCGTGTTCTGGTCCCTGTGGTTTCTCCACAGAAGAGCTAGAAGATGAGCAAACCTCCAAAGCAAGACCAGACTGAATTGTTTAAGTGATATCATTTCCTTAAGGTTGGGAGAATCAATGTGATAATGACTGTGAAGCAATTTTGAAAGTAGTGAGCTACTACAAAAATTGAACATTTGGATTACTATCATTTCTCTTTATTTTGTTAACCAAAGATGGTTAATCAGACTTTATGGTATTCGTAAAATGCTGTTAACTGTATCATGACATTTACACATTTGCTATTGATTTAAAAGGTACAAGTTGCTAGAAAGGTCACATTCCTTGAGTGTTTTAGGATTTTAAAGGTGAAACTAATAAAACAAGTACTCATTTAAAAAACTCCATTTTTTCCTTTACTACATCTCAATATTGTGGCTATTTAAAATGTAAAATATTTGAATAACTTTCAAAGATTTATTTTTAAAGCTATTTATTCAAAAGAGTGATTTAATAACTCTGATGCAAGCATTTTCATCAGTTGTTCAAGATCATCTGACTTATTCAGAGAAAATGATTCATTACAAATGTGATAACTAATATAAACACATTTTTAAAAATTGGAAGATGCAGAAATATCAAAATATATTTGCTTCAAATATGTTCTGAAAATAAACACTATTTATTATTTGACCAGTAGATTCCCTCTCATAGACCTAAAATGAGTGTTGAATGTGATCTTGAATGATAAAAAAATGGCTACCATTGTTTATTTCTGCCTCCAATCTTCTACTGCCATTCCAGAAAGTCTGAATATTTTTGTTACTTTAGACAGAAAAAGTTTGAGCTAACCTTGATTTAATCTACTTAACTCAGCAAAAAAAAGAAAGAAAAAAAAAAAAAACACAATAAAGAAATCCCCACATGCCAGCAATTATTTCTCAAACTCCCACTACAATAAGCAGGATTATAAACTTTAAGTGGTCCCCTAGAAGTGTTAAGCTGGAACACTTTGGGACATAGCAGGTAGATCTGAACCAGTTCTATCATCTTCCATTTTAAACTTTGTTAGCCTGGCATTTCTAAAAAAAGAGGAGTGCAGTTCCAAGGACTTCTGTACTTTGCATCAAGGTTTTATTTTTCTTTCTCTTCCTCCCTCCCTCCCGTTCTTCCTCCCTTCCTTCTTTTCCTTCCCCTTCTTTCTTCCTTTCTTTCTTTTCCTTTTCCTCCCTTCTTTCTTTCCTATTCTTTTCTTATATATCATTACAAAGATTGCATTGTAAAAATGTCCATCTTTTTTGCACTACATCCAAGATATCATTTTCCTCTCATTTGTATCCACAACTCCCTTTGGTGCATAATTACGCTCCACAGATCTGTTACATAAAACTTGTTGGGGAAAACCAAAGGAAATTTAATTGATTCTCATTATTTAATATGTGCAAACTTCCATTTCCGCTGAATCTCTGACTTAACTAATGTCTCAGACTGATGCCTAACATTTTCATTCCTTTGAAATGACATCACTTTGAGTTACTAAAAGTCTCATTTGAATTGCACATACCCATTATCAAGAAATATGCAAATTATCGTCTACTATTTAACACCCCAGATTGAATCTCTCTTATTCTCTGATTAAGAGTGAATAAAGAAGGAAATCATTGCATGTACATATTTGTACATGTATGTATTGCAATATCAATTTAACAACTCAAAGAGGAACAATGAAGCAGTTTCCTAATGATAATTTGGTATTTTAATCAGAATTTTAATACTCCTACAAGTTAATCATCATTTTGATGAATGTTTTTCTCTGAACTGTAGTTTGAGTGATATTAATTATGGCAAAGTCCTGACTTACATTGCTTGAATTTGTCTGAGCAAAGCTTGATTTTTAAATGTTTCCCTTCTGATTCTTTTCTGAGATGTGTCTTTTGGAAAGAATATAGAGTATTTTTTAGAGACATAATTTAGTGGTCTGAGATTTAACCCATTTTACTCTGTTAATATATTTGAAATGCTTGATGGATTTTCTGTAATATTTTCTTTCCTTTTAAAGATTTTATAAATTGCTTTATTTATGGACCATGCAAGCATTTTAATGTTACCATGGGGTACTATGGAGGAGAAAAGAAGATATGTGCTAAATAGTTTGACTATAAGGCTAAACTTGGTTTGTGACAGTATAGTCTATAATATAGTTGATATTTTTAAGTTCATGACAATTGAAATTTGACTTCCATCTTTTAGCAAGTTAATTGCCATGGTATAATAACAATGATTTTACAGAAATATAGTAATCAGGAAAACAATAAATCATCTATTTGCTGATAAGTACAGTAGAAAGCTCACTCAGTGTTTTTCCTTTACATGTTTTATATAGTTCCCTGTTTTGGTAAAACATTTTGTAAGCAAGCAGACCTCTGGATGTATAAGAATAGTTACAACCCTCTATCCCCAACTTGTTACCCATCCTCAGAAATGAAAGACTAAGTGATAAAGGCAATGTATCTTTTCCATACTATGTGTGTAAATATCTAAAATTTAGAAATGTTGTAATATGGCTAAGCCATGAGGAAATTTGCTCATGAACAATTTGGGAATGCTAAAATAAAAAATTAGTCTCTGAATAAATAGTCTCTGAAAAAATTCACTAAATTATTTCAAATAGGTAACATTTACATACTTAGCACTTTTCTTTTTATGCTGTGAATGGAAATATATGTGAAGCAGTAATGTCAAATAGAAGATTTGTGAAACAAAAAGCATTGACGGTGAGTACACATTTCTTTAATGTTTGATAAAGATAATTTAGAAATTATACATCTCTGTTTATTATGATGAATATTAGTGTGCTAATGTTAGTAAAGACCCTGGATATTATCCAATTAGAATGAAGTGTACTTTTGAGAGTTAAAAAGTAATAATCACTTCCCAAATTTGCTGTAGTCTTGTCTTTCAAAACATGGATTGTCATGTATTTATACATATAACCTACTTTTGATATTATGTACCATTCATTCATATAAGAAACAAACTTTAAGATTAGTTTCTGAATTTTCTATATGATATTATTCATTAACTTCACAATGACTGCAAATTATGCTTGCACAGGAAATAGGAGGATATGCCCCTGAATAAGCAAAGTAATGTTGACCAGATATAACTAAAAAATGTTTAAATAAACTTGACAATAATTAATGCATTTGAAATATCAGTTTATTTATATGCTGAAGAAGTGAGATGAAATTTAATGTCTGAGGAACTAACTAAAGTGGAAATATTTTCTTAGGAAAAAAATAGAAAGACTACTATTGCTAATACTCAGTAATATTTTTCTATCTAGTAATAATTTTCTGAATAAAACTATTTAAAAATATATACTATGTGTGTGTGTGCATAGCTAAGAATTCTCAAGTTTGTTCTTCTTATATTGAAATCAATATATGTAGGAAATTTAGCCTGAAAGATAATCTTAAACTAAATGGAAATAATGAGTCAGGAACATCAAACAAGAATTATTAAGACTTTTGAGAAACATGATGGAATGAGGCCAAATATACAATACCCACTCCACAGTCTTAGATAGTAACTAAAATGTCAAAAAGTGTATACTTATGCAGAAAAAAAAAACCCAAAAAACTGCCTGGTAGCAGAAACTTCACTGCTACTACTCAGTGCCTTAAAATGAAATGGAGAACTATAGAGTTAATACCTGATGGCAAACCAAATAAAGTACCAAAGATTAATGTTACAATTCTCATCCTTGTGAAAATAGGTCAGTACAGGGTGAGGTATGAAGAAGAGATGGAAGGAGAGTTTCTTGATGTGAGAACAAATCATGGGATTCTTAGAACGTTTTATAAACTCATGGTGGCTTAGACTTTCTCAATATATGTGATTTGAACTCTAAAAAGAAAGCAGCCACTCCAAATAAGGCATTTGAAAAACTGTAGAGTTATTCTAGTACAGATTTTCCAGCTCAAATAGCTGAAGTCACTAAAGCAGCAATTCATTTGCATGATCCACTAGGTTTCTGAAACAAAAGAGATGTCGAGTCTTTTAAATACATCAGTGAAAACATTTTGTCAACATTTCAGCTCCTAACTTCCCCATGACCTTACCCACAGTAAGGCTTGACCTTGAACAGGTAATATATATTTGCATAATTTAACTATCCATTTCCATTTGCTACACTGCTGGAATGCAATATACAAGAAGTGGGTTGGTTTTTACAATGGGGATTTATTAGTTTACAAATTTATAGTTCTGACCATGAAAATGTCCCAATTAAGAGTTCCACAGGATGATACCTGGAGTTTGAAGAAAGGCTGCTGTTATCATGGGTTCCTCTGTCACATGGAAAGGAAGGCTTATGGCTGGCATCTGCTAATCCTTCTCTCCCTAGTTTTGTTGCTCTCAGGTTCTGGCACTTTCAGTTTCTGTGGGTCCTTGCTTACTTCTCCAGGGACTTTTCTCTATAAGCTGTCTGGGTCTGTCTGAGCTTTCTCTCTAAGCTCTCTCTCTGTGAGCTCTTTCAGCTATCTATTGGGGAATTGTGTCTTTTATCCTCTCATAAAGGACTCTAGTAAAGGATGACAACCCATGGTGAATTGGGTGGGTCACATATCAAAGGAAAATCTATTGAATTCTTACTTGATCTGTATAAGCAGAAGAGTTCTTGAATCACCAAGTAACATCCAAAGCAGTCTCATCAGTTAATTTCTTCAGGTATAGGGTTGATTGCTGTGGTATTTCATAGGCAGCCCTTTGAAAGGCAACTGTGTTTAATTATTGGCAAGAAATGGTTTTGAAGTATTTTAAGCTAGCCAGCGAGGAAAATAAGTTGGGAGTAGTTTACAGTAATTAGTTCAAGAAAATAACAGCATGGAGTTTTGCCAGCAGAATTTTCCATATAATATTAAGCAGGCATTCAATTTTACATATTTACTCCTCTGACTTAGGAAAACCAACTAAATGCAGGTAGTGGGTATCACATGCTGTGGTTAATGGATCTTTAAGGATTTGAGATAATGCAGGAGGCTACAATTATGATGATAGGTGCTGATACATTTCCTCCATTCACTTGAGTACAATGGTTTCATTATCTGGAAAGTATAAGTTTTGTTTACTCTGCGTCTCAGCACTTTCCCATGAAACAAAGTCCTTAACAAGGCATTCATTTCATAGCCATTCTATCTCTACACCTTTCTAAAGATAAACTTCTCCCTAATGATACACTACCAAAATCAATGTCAAACCAAATTAATTTTTAAAGTTCCTAGTCACTAATAGCATGATTTCAATACTATTAAACCCTTTAACTTTCACAATATTTTTATAGAGTGGGTATAATCTGGCTCCCATTTCACTGATGGAAAATTTAAGTAACTGTCCCAAGATGGCATAGCTGAGGAGAAGCAGACCAAGGACTCAGACCAACATGGAGAAAGTTCAGAAGATCTCCTTCTCAACCACATGCTATCAATAATCGGTGCTCAATTAAACCATTAATGTTAACATAATTAAAACATTTTATGAAAATATTTTATATAAATACAAAAGCCAATGATTTTTATTTAGGAAACTCAAATGGACTTTCCCAAAGTAGTCTGCATATCACTGAATCATCATGTGCTATCCTGACAAATCCGAAAGGTGACACTGTAAACCATGTATTCTTTTTTAATCAATTAAATTCCACATATTTCTTCTGCTACAATAAAGACACGGCAATTTTGCCTCAATGATACTGAGAAAACTAATAGTTCATGTGTCCTTAAAAACAATCGTTTGTTTAAAATCAATAGGAATTTATTCAAACTGACTTAAATGATAATAGCATTTTATACTGAGAAACAAAACACAGGACATAAACTATAAGGTCTTCGGCCTTAGAAAAGAAAAGTAAATCAGCATCCAAACCACCCAATATCTCTGTTGCCTATTAATCCAAATGAACTTTCATATCTGATTTTTCTCTGCCCATCAGTTTCATTGTTCTTTTTCCATGAAACAGCATTTTCTTCTTTGCCATGTAATTGGTGAAAGAATTCTTACTCATTTACCTTGGGTTAAAATACCCTTAACTTAAACAATATAGAGAGATCAACATCAGTTAAAAATTTCCAGAAAAAGAGTGCTTTTCTTGGATTGATGTATACTATTCCTCAAATTAGCTATTGGCCATGGAAATAGAATCGCATAGTAAAATCATGCATGACTCCTTGGTTTTCCTCACCTCTCCAGGGACTATGAGAAAGAGTTCTCAAAAACGGAAAAGTATAAAATGTTTTCTATTTAATTTAAACTTAATTCTGAGGTACAGCTTTCAGAGAAATTTTCTGAGAGTACACAATAAAGTTGTAGACAATCTCAAGACTCTGTTTAAACTAAAGTAATTTAGTCTTTTATTGTATGTGACAGAAAACAGAGTATGCAGTGATATTTAGCTAGAAAGTAGAAACTACAAAATACTTATTTTAGGTGTTTCATGGATCTTTAGTTATTATATTTTCTTTCCTTGAATCAATTCACAAATCTGTAGAATTAATCTAAAGGAAACAAAGAATAATATCAATCACTTTCCCACAGATTTTATCACTCTAAAACAGGGCTAACAAAGTTAAATGTTTCCAGAGAACAAGCATGCTGAATAAATAATTGAATCGGCCTGCTATAACATAATTGGGAGTGGCAAATGTTGTGTTCAAATGAACAATTCATTCCAGGATGTCACTCAGGCTAAACAAAGGGTCTGCATAGATCAAAATAAATACCTAACCCCCTAGTTTGCTGCTCTCATTCTGAAGAGTAATGCGCAAGTTACATTTCCACTTAATTCCACTAGAAAATGTTTTATTAATAAAGTCAGTTAACAGGAGGGAGAGGAGAGTTTTAACAGAAAAGATGAAGCTCAGCATTCTGAAACAAAACAGATATATGAATAACAAATGTTGGTATCTTTTGCGTCCTAGGCTATCTTTAAACATTATTTTATATCCCTTTTCCATGAAATGAGTACAACAATGTAAAAGAGACATACATATCCATTGCTTTTGTTAGGAACTTGGTTTTTTTTCTTTTTACTGTGTTTTCTCTAGTTTCAGGGAAGCACATAAACATATGGATTCCATGGTGGAAAATTTGATCATAGGGTAAGAGTGACATATGCTAAACACAAGAAATGATATGATGAAACATTACATTAAAACCATTCAATTGTATTAATATAATGGAATGGAAGTGGGAAGGAGAATATGTGGAAATTAAGTTGTATTTTTTAAATGAATCCTGGATAGAATTTGTTCAATGTTAGAATTTGATAGAGATAACACTGTTTCTCATGTTTTTATTTTTGGGGGAAATTATAATAGTTAATGATTTATTTAAAAATGAAAATATCATTAAATGCATACTATATTCATGGCATTTAGACTTTAAATATGCAATTCTTATTTTCATATTTATCTATAGTTTCCACTCTACTTTTACATTATTTTCTCACTTTAAAATGGAGATGAAGAAAAGTACTCTAAGACAAAGTAGATCCCATTACTAATCCTCTGTATTTATTTCATTCCACTTAAAACTGCTCACATATATTCTAAAAAAATAAAATCTATCTAGAGTGCAAAATTAGCTTTCAATTTAATTTGGATTCCCTTTCTGCAGGATTTGCTTATATTTATAAGTAATTTCACTTAGATGAAAAAAGATTAAAATATGTTCACAAGCAATTGATATTTATTGAGAGGTTACAATGGCCCAACTACTATGTTGGGCCACCAAACGGTGGTTCTTCATATAACTTTGAATGTGTTTTCAAAAACCAGAGGGAGATTTAAATAAATAATGGAATAATATCTAAACATTAATATGTAATGTTTTCTTTACAAATTACTTATTACTCCTATTAGGTTTATATAAAAAAAGGATTCTCATCACACTTCTAGTTCCTGTGGTAAAAAAAGAACAAAGAAAAATATGCAACATTTTTCATTCTGAAATATGCAATGTGAGGAAGTAAAAAATGAAGGTTAATGAATAAAAAATAAATAGCAAAATGTAGCATATGATACACGAACAGAGACGGAATGCAATTCTGCAAATTTGAAATGTTGCTTTGCATTTTGAACTAAGAAGATCTTCCATTGACATTCAAATGGACCATTTCAGAGAACTGTGATACCAGGAATCCAACCTTAATAGGAAAGACCTTTATAAGACTTTCAGTGAACTCTAAGTTCTCAGAATCATATTTTCTCTATTTAACCGCAGTTGCTCATTTCATATTGAGATGTCAGTTGCCCACCTCATTAAGTATATTGCAAACTGCAAATAGGCTCCTTTTAATTAAGGTTTCTCAGCATGGGAGGATTAAGAGTTCGTAGAGAGCATTCCCATAGGAAATTGTCAGATCAAGATATTTAGCATCAAATCCCACATTTATTAGTGGAATGAAAAGAAAATGATTGTACTCTTAAAAAATACAACTTAACCCATTAATACATGGGTTTTATAATCCTTCTTTGAAGTTCAATCTGAGAATTTCAAACTGAGATCATTTTCCTTCTATTTGAAGAATTCTTTTAAGAAATAAGTCTTTACGTGTAGACATGCTTGTGAAGAATTCTCTCAGTCCTTGGTGGTCCAAAATTGTCTATATTAAGCTTCAGTATTGAAGGAGAGATTTTTCTTGGTAGAACGATCATTTTTGCTTTACTGTTTTTCTTTCAGCATTTTAAAGATATGATTCTGCTTACTTGTGAATTCCATAACAATACAGTTTCATAGTTATAAAATGGGCTAAGTGTTGCTCCTTTGAGCAATCTTATAATGTCTCCTATTTTGGTTGCTTTTTAAATTTTCTCTTCATCTTTGATATTTAGCAGTTCAACCATGATGAGTCCATGAGATTTTCTTTGTGTTTATCTTCATTCATGACTTTCAAAAATTTTGGAAAATTTACACGCTATTTCTTCAAAGATGTCCTCTGCATCATGTCCTCTTTCTACCCATTTGCTACTCTTACCACATCTGTCTTTGATCTGAGGGTCTCTTCTGCTCTTTTCTATGTTTTCCAACTTTTTTTTTGGTCTCTCTGATTCAAGAGGATTGTTTTCTATTTTCTTCTCTTGCAGTTTCATAGATTCATAGATCTCTTCTTTTGTGTGAAATCTGCTACAACAATCTGCTGTTGTGCCACTCTACTGAATTCTTAATTTCAGATATTATATAGTCTATTCTTAAAATTTCCAAATGATTTTTTCTCCAATTATTTGATAAAATTTTCCACAGTTTTTAATGTATCCCCTAAAGCTTTTTTACTATCTCCTTGAACATATGAATTAAGTATATCTCCTTGAGTGTATGAGCAAGCTGACCTTTCAACCTGAGTCTTAGAAGCTTGCCTCACATCCAAATTAGCCATAGCTTGCACCAAAAATGGGCTCCAGTATATTGGTTTACTTTTCAGCAGTTCCCAGTAGCTACAAAAATCTCCTTTCAACTCCTGTTCTCATCAACAACTCTGACTTATTCAAACGAAACATCTTGCTTTCTTCCTTTCTTTCTTAATAAGTTTTCTTTGTTAATCTCCATGGGCATGTTATGCCCTAAGCTACTATATCATAGGGAATGAATGAAGAAATTTAAATTTGTTACTTTAATTTTTTTGCTATTTTAATTTTTGATGCATAAAAATCAATTTAACACTTTTTGACACCGGCACTACTCTACAGGAAGTTTTATATATGTGAAATAAAGGAATTATAGTAAAGAGTGAAAAACGTGACAATAAAATTAATCTTTTGTTTTCATGCTGCTAATTTTAAGTATGCTTTTCTTTATCAATGTATAGCAAAGAAGTGAAATGCAAGAGCTTGAAATCATGTTGACCTACATCTTAATTTCACATTGATTGCTAAGTAACAACATATATTAATTTAAAATATCTGAGCCCCAGTTTATTATTTGCATGCTTAGAATATTAATTTGTACATTTCACAAGATTGTGAAAATATAGAATCAAATGTTACATGTAAAATATTTAGCTCACTGTCTGATGCACACTGGCAGTTCAATAAATGATGGCTAGATTAACTTCTTAAGCTAAGCTCATTTTATGGAAAGAAAAGCTGTGACGAGCTGGGTGTTTTTTGGAGCAAAATGGGTCAAACAAACCACACATTTCATTGTTATTAGCTACAATATGTGAGAATTTTGCAAAATATTGATCACATATTTTTAGATGGCTATCAAATTGGATATTTAAATCTGAAATTTTGAGGAAAATAATTCAAATAATTCAATAATTCAAAATAAATCATAAACAAATATTTCATAACATTTTATTATGTTTGCACATAGGCCATTGGAATGTTTTAAAATAAAATTAAATGTTTTGTATAATTTTTATTATATATTATATAAATATGCATTTCTTCACAAAGCATATAATAAATTATGATATTAAAATATTTTAAAGATATCTGCAATAATAGAAAGTATTTAGGTATCAGTGTTATGGTGTCCTTGGAGCTAATATGTACACAAGGGTTGTGGAAAATTATGTGTGCTGGTACATAATTGCTTTATAAATATGCTCCCTTCTTTCCACCCCTTTCCCACTGAATTAGTTAAACAAATGACATAGTTTAATTTGCTTGCATTTTCCCTTTTACTATGAGTATTAATTAGTTTAGGATGTACTGTTACAGCAGCATTTTTAAGAATATAGGACCAATGTTCCTCAAATGACACTGTTATTCAAAAAATAAAGGAAAATGTAAAGTTAAGAGATTTCAAAGATATTCTTCAAGGGCATATGTGACCAGAACTGTTTTGAATTAATGAAGGGCCTAAGGCCAGAATCATTTAAATCTCTTTCTCAAACTCTTAATCCCCTAAATTTTAAACACCACATCTTTCAAAAGTTATGATGCCCGTTTGTATTTCAGACATTACAAGATATCCATATCTTACTAACATTTTCATGAAATGAGTTTGACAGGTCTTGGAGATAAAAAGGAACAAAAGCATTACAAGATATCTTTGTGACTTCTTTGAAACTCATCGTGTATTTATTTTTAGAACTGGTATGACTACTTCTTAGACAGGCATTCAAACATAGCAGAGGCTGGGTAAATTGTGACATGGCCACTTTGTCAGTGGAAGTAATATGAATTGTTCATGAGAATCAGTCTGAATCATATGATCAATGAAACCCTCAGAGTACTTGATTTTATCATTAAGCACTTTTGGTTAATAATATGCTCCTAAAAATGAAATAAATGATGCTACTTAGCTGTAGATAGTGTTCATTGTCAAGAAATAATGAATAGTACTCAAATACAGTGTTCTGGGAACAATTTTTTTCCTGCTCAGAAAGAAAAATAAAATGGTAAAATATATTGGAGATTAAAAGACTATAGCTATTGTGAGAAAATTGAAAGAAACTTAAGGTAGTATTCAATCTTAAATTAACCACTCCAATTTTAACAGTGAATTAAAGTAAAATAGCAGGATTGAAAGCTGAAAAGTACGGGATTGTTTCATTATCCTCGCAGCATTCAAAAATGGAATAATTTTCAGAGTAAAACTTGATTAGTACATGGTTTATTTATGGTGTGTGTTAGATTGTGAATAAATTCATCAATTCATTTATTTAATTGCTGGCATTTTCCCTAAAAAATGTTTGTACAATGTGCTCTTTCTTCTTCTTTTTTCATGTAATTATTCCAGTTATTTCAATGCATTATTCCTCCATTTCAGGATAGATCCATATAATCTAGATATGAATAGTTTATATTTCATAACTCAGTTTTTTTTCATTTGCCATTTTTATTTATGCATTTTCATGTTCCATGACTCACTTAACAATTCTTCAGTCTTTTACGCCAATGAGTCACTTACATCCTGCCTTTAGCTTCCTTTATTTTCTGCATTTAAATGAGAGTCCTTCTAGGGCGGGCCGTGGTGGCTCAGCGGGCAAAGTGCTTGCCTGCTATGCCGAAGGACCTCGGTTCGATTCCCGGCCCCAGCCCATGTAACAAAAAACGGAGAAACAGAATACAATAAAACAAGAAAATGTTTAAAAATGTTTCCCTTTCTTCCTTCCTTCCTTCCTTCTATTCTTCCTTCCTTCTCTCTGTCTTTCCTTTAAAAAAAAAAAAAAAAAAATGAGAGTCCTTCTAAATGGGATTCTAGAGTCATAAACCTAAAAATAAACCAAAAGAACTGCCTTTGATGCATTCTGAACCAAAGACTACCTCTGTTACATTTAAAGACATTCAGAGGGTTTTTCTCAAATTTCTTGCTAATTTCTGGAGGATTTGATCTTTTTTTCCTTAATACAAATTAGGCAAAACTTCAAAAATTCACAAGCCTATTTGAAAATGCATCAATGTTCATATCATAAGTGAAGTTAGCCCCTGACATAGTTTTCTATAGCTTTCCCTAAATGTGATTCTTGAGAAAACATCAAATCCTAACAGCTTTACTTTTTTTTTAAATAAAACTGTTCTAAAAATCTTAGAAAAGCTGGCAAAATACTGAAAAGTATGCTTATAATCTATATGAAAATAGTTCAAAATAAAAAATATAACATTTCAAATGGGTAAGCCACAAAACTAGCTCTAAAACTTTCAGTGGATCAAGATAGTAAAATTAGATGCTCCAGGATGCCATTCCCCCACAGAATCTTTGAACAACTAGCAAAAACTGGAAGCGCTATCTTCCTCAAAATTGTATAATATAGTTAAATAACTGTAGTAATTGGTTGAGTGCTGAATCAAGAAAATACAACTTTAATAAAAGGTAGAAGAAGCTCATGGTGAACTTGCTGGCCTCCCTAAATCCCTCTCTGGTGCAGTGTGGAGCTGGCCTGCAAAGGGAGCAGAGTAACACCTACGCACATACTGGGTTGTTATACACGGGTGTCAATCTACCAAATGGTAGCCTTAAACTCTGAACCAGGAAACTGTTCTCTGGATTGCCCTCCCAGAAGCTGCACAGCAGACAAAGTAGTTTGCAGACAGTTGAAAGAGTATAAGAACGAATAAAATCAAAGTATCATGAGGCCAAAGATTATCACGTTTAAAACATGCATTAGAGTACCCTGGAATGCAATAGAGTACATAAGAAGTAGAGGGAATATTTATATTCCTATAAATGGAGGTATTCCTAAAGCCATGAGAGCACAAGCCAGAAAAAACACAGAATCAGAAGAGACCGAGAATACCCTGGACTTGATTTTCACCTTAGACTTATCTTCTTCTGAAGGCTAAGCTCTGAAGAGGAGTGTTAGCTCACACAAAACCAATGCTTAAAGACTTTGGAAGGTATGGTTTTCTTGCCTTAGTTTGTTTGTTTTTGTTACCTCCTGGCCCTGAAGAACATTTCTGTTATATGAGTAGCTGGATCTAAACTTAAGAAACAGACAACTCAAGGATTAGATCCCAGAGATAACACTTCAAATTTTTAAAGCATACAATGTGTGTGTAGCAAATGATTATAAGACACACACACACACACCACTCTCACACACACACACACCACCCACACACACACACAAAAAAAAAACTTTGAAAAAACAGCCTACCCAAAGGAATGAGTTAAAAACACAGAAACCATGACCAAAGAAGAGTAGACTTTGGACATAACAGAAAAAAAAAATTTTTAATTATCTTCAAAATGCTCAAAGAGATAGAGGAAAACATGGAGAAATAACTAGTGGATATCAAAAAATAATGAATTAACAAATAAGGAGCTCAATGAAAAAGACAGAACTAAAAGAAAAACCACAAACAAATAGAAACATGGCAATAAAAGGCCAAAAAAAAAACACTGAGATGAAAAAGTCCATAAGGGATTTCAATTGCACAATGAAGCTGACAGAAGAAAGAATCAGTGAACTCATTGATTGTTTCAGGCTGAGGAATAGAAAGAATAAAATCATTTTAAAAAGTAAAGAAATCTAAGATATCCATGGGACACCATCAAGCACGCCAATATGGGAATTGTGGAAATGCCAGGAGAATAGAGAAAGGTGCACAAAGAATATTTAAAAAACATAAAAGAAGGAAACTTCCCATATTTAATGCAAGAAATGTGTATGCACATTCAATAATTCCAACAAAGCCCAAACAGGATGAACTAAAAGAGAACCACGCCTGGACACATAGTAATGAATGGACAGCGAAAGAGTTGTGAAAGCTGCAAAAGCAATGTGTACAGAGGAGTTCCAATAAAATGCAGTTCCAATTTCTCATCAGAAGCCATGGAGGCAGTCAGATGAAATCTTTAAAGAAAACATTGCCAAACAAGAATTTTATATCTGATGAGACATTCTCTCAAAAGCGAGGGGGAGATTAAACTTCCCCAGACATTGTCAAAATCTGAGGAAATTGACCACCCCTAGACTTGTCCTACAAGCAATACTATGGGGAGTTTGTTAGATGAAAAGTAAGGCATAATAGACAATGGATCATAGCAGAATAAAGAAATAAAGACCTCCAGATAATGGAATGCCAGTAATATTTAATTATATTTTTTGCTATGAAACTCCACTTTTAAATTCTAACAGGTTCTAAAATGCAAAGGCATAAAATGTAATTATAAATCTATGGCTTTAGATATACAATGTGTATATATATATATATATATATATATATATATATATATATATATATATAACAAGTACAACAAAAAGGATAGGAAATGGAGGGATATAGGAACAGAGATTTTATATGATATTGAAATTAGTTTGGTATCAACCAAACATAGCTGTTATAAATTTAGGACATTAAATTTAAATCCCATGGCACCACAAAAAAAAATCTGAATACTATATTCAAAATGAAATGAGAATGGACTTAAAATGCATGCTATAAGATATCAAATATGAAAGCTGGCATTAAGAGCCAAATTGAGGAACAAAAAGGGGTAAGATGTAAAAGGATTAAACTCTCCAGTCAAAAGTCACAGTTTAGTTGAATGAATACAAAATCATGACCCAGCTATAAGTTATTTATAAAATCAGCTCAAATTCAAATTTATAAGTAGGTTGGAAGTACAAAACTGACAAAAATATATGAGGCAAATTTTAACCAAAAGAAAGCAGGGGCTGCTGCACCAATATTAAATAAAATAGACTTTAACTAAGTGTGCCAGTTTGAAACTATTATGCACCCCAGAAAAAAACATGTTTTAATCCTGGTCCAATCTTGAGGGCCCAGATCTATTATTTAGGGTGGAAAGCTTTGATTGGATTATTTCCTTGCAGATGTAGCACATCCAGTTGTAGGTGTGGCCTTCTGATGAACTGGAGACGTGTCTCCACCCATTAAAGATGGGTCTTTATGAGTTTACTAGAGTTGTCTTTACAGAGAAAACATTTTGGAGAAACCTCAACTGTGGATGCTTAGGAGGGCAGAAGTGACAGAGTCAAAACAGTCAATATGAAAAACAGATGTTTAGAAATGCAGGGTCCAGCACACATCACAATGAGCTTTCCCATGAGATGCTAAAAAAGCCAGAACATGTAGAGAGTCAAGGGGAGCCAGAGGATGAACTCCAGCCCTGGAGAAGCCAAGCAAGGAAACCCCGCAGGAAACAGAGGCTAAAAGCCGTGGAGCATAGGTGCAAGGGACAACCACATGCCTGCCAGATGACTTTCCAGGTGACAGAGGTGTTCCAGAGACTATCAGCCTTTCTTGAATGAAAGGAACCTCTTCTTGGTGCCTTAATTTGGACATGTTCATGACCTTAGAACTATAAACTTGTAATACAATAATTTCCTTTTGAAAGGCCATTCCGGTTCTGTATATTGCATTCTGGCGACATTAGCAAACAAATACACTAAGAAAACTAATAAAGGGAATAAAGAAGATCACTATATAATAATAAATGTGTCAATTCAGCAGGTAGACAAAACAATTTTAAGTATATATATATATATATATATATATATATATATATACACACACACACTGATAGCAAAGTCCCAATATGTATTAGATAAATTTTGACAGGTTTGAAAAGAGAAATAGATGCTTCCATATTAATAGTATGAAATTTCAAAATAGGATTTTCAGTAATGGATAAAACATTTAGACAGAAGATCAGTAAAAATAGATGTCTTGAATAATACTATAAAATACTATAATAATGGACATATATAGACCACTATACCCAAAAGCAGCATAAAATGTATTCTCTTGCGTCTGTGGGTCACTCTCCAGGATAGAGCATACATTGGGTCACAAAACTAGTCTCAATAAATCTAGAAATATTCAAATCATCTCTTGACAGGACACAAGAGAATGAAGATAAAAATCAATAACAGAGAGACTGGAAAAATTCACAAATATATGGAAATTAAACATCATACTCTAAAATAATTGGTGAAAAATAAATAAATTGGGAAATACGGAAGTATCTTGAGGAAAATTACAATAAAAAACAGTATACCCATGGGTTGCAGCAAGAGCAAGACTGAGAAAGAAATTTCCAGCTCTAAACACTTGACATTTAAAAAGAAGAAATATCACAATAAACATCCAAGTACATTTTAATAAGTAGTTATAGAACAGATTTCAAAACTTGGTATGGGTTATAGTTCCAAAGTTCTTCATTTTTCCTTCTAGCTGCTCCATGATACTGGAGACCAACAAAAATATCTGTATAATGGTTCAGCAGTCACACTCATTTGTTAAATCCTATCTTCTCAGTTATACTCCTCCTTCTTTTTAAATAACATATATACATAGAAGCAATATATCTCAAAGTACATCACAATAATTATTTGTAGAACAGAATCCAGAGTTTATTATGTGACACAATTCCACAATTTCAGGTTCTTATTTCTAGTTACTCTAAAGTACAGAAGGCTAAAATAAATATAATTATTTTATTAATATAAATTATAGTATGACTCAGCATTCACACTCATTTGTTAAACCTGATCTTCTCTGTACACCTCCAGCATCACCTTTGATCTTTCTCCTGCTTTTTAGGGGTATTTGGGCTGTTCTCATTCTAGCTTTTTCATGTTGGAAGGGGCTGTCAGTAATATGGGATAGGGGGATAGAGCTAGTTGATGTTCTAGAAAGGCTGGCCCCTTTGCAATTTGGGACTTATCTGGTCCAGGGACCCATTTGGAGATTGTAGGTTTTGGAAAGTTACCCTAGTGCATGGAAACTTCGTAAAATATTATATAACCCCCTATGTATTTTTTAGGGCTGGAAATAATGGTTTTGGTTGTGGTTTGGCAAGTTATGATAGGTAGCAGTGTCTAACTGAAGCATTCATAACAATGACCTCCCTTGTAGTCTCTCAAATTAATTTGAACTCTGTCAGCCACTGACTGATAACATATTTGTTATACTTCTTTCCCACCTTTTGGTCAAGATGATATCGTTGATACTATGGAGGCAGGACTGGACTCATCCCTGGAAGTCATCTCCCATGCCTCCAGGGAGACTTTCATCCCTGGAAATCATGTCCCATTCAGGGGGAATGGCAATGGTTTCACTTGCACAGTTAGGCTTAGAGAGAGAAAGGCCACATTTGAGCAACACAAGAGGTCCTCCAGAGGTGCCTCTGAGGCATACTTATAGTAGGTTAGTCTTCTCTACTACATACATAAATTTCACAAAAGCAAACCTCAAGATTAAGGGCTTGGCCTATTGATTGGGTGTCCTAATGTTTGACACAATATCCAGGGTTTTCCCAGTGGCAAAGTTTAATAGTTCCATAATTTTTCTCCCATCCTTCAAGGGACTTTACCAGTATTTTTTGATTATCTGCTTAATATAATCTGGCATGCTTCAAGACATTACATTAAGATATACAGGATTAAAGGCTCTCATTCTTATTCTAGGCTCCCTGTGATTGGATTGTTTAAATGATCTATCCAGGCAGGTTGAGTTAGATTATATGCTACAAAAATTAAGTTCTGGACATAATAAAATTTTCTTCCTTTGGTCTCAAAGAGCAGGTTAAATTCTAAAATATAAGCAATGTCTTCCTCACCACTGTATCCTGAATTACCTTAACCCCAACCTGATCAGCTTCATTCTTATCTCTAAATACTAGGTTATATATATACATATGAAACAGCCCTTCAAACTACATAAATACAATAAACACTTTGTTCTAATTGTGTCTGCTATGAGAGTTTACAATCTAGACCCCAGTTTTCTTATACATATTTTCTAAATGAGATCATAAAATATTTGCTCTTTTCATCCTGTCTTATGCTGCCTCACCAAATGTCTCACAGGTTCATTCTCATCGCTGCATGTTTTGTTCCTTTTTGTAGCAGCACCATATTCAATCATTTGTTTACACCATCATTCGCCAGTCTACTCAGTCAGTAAATCTTTCAGTCACCTCCATCTACTGGGCCTCATGTAAAATGTCCAAAGTCAATAGTCTATTAACACTCTCAATTTTATATAATTTCATTATTCCCAAGAGAAGGATAGCAAATAAACACACCCTCACCAAATAGAAGATCCAAACTTCCCCCTAACTCTTGACCCTGCCCCAATTATGAACCTCAGGTATTGCTGCAGTACTGTTGATGTTTTTCTGTAAAATATAGCCAATAGCATTGTGCTGGTTTGAAATGATGTATGTATCCTAGAAAAGCCATGTTTTAATCCTAATCCCATTTTGTAAAGATTTTAGCCATTTCTTCTAATCCCTATTCAGTATTGTATATTTAAAACTGTAATTAGATCATCTCCCTAGAGATGTGATTTAATCAAGAGTGGTTGTTAAACTAGATTAGGTTGAGGCATGTCTCCGCCCATTTGGGTGGGTCTCGATTAGTTTCTGGAGTCCTACAAAAGAGGAAACATTTTGGAGAATGAGGGAGATTCAGAGAGCGCAGAGCAGAACGATGTAGCCACGAGAAGCAGAGTCCACCAGCCAGAGACTTTGGGAGATGAAGAAGGAAAGTCCCTCCCAGGGAGCTTCATGAAATAGGAAGCCAGGAGAAAAAGCTAGCAGATGATGCCATGTTCAACAAATACACTTCCAGATGAGAGAGGAACCCTGACTGTGTTCACCATGTGCCTTTCCAAATGAGAGAGAAACTCTGTGTTTCCCATGTACCCTTCCACCTGAGAGGAAACCCTGAATGTCATTGGCCTTCTTGAACCAAGGTATCTTTCCCTAGATACCTTAGATTATACATTTCCATAGGCTTGTTTTAATTGGGATACTTACTCTTAGAACTCTAAACTAGCAACTTATTAAATTCCCCTTTTTAAAAGCCATTCTGTTTCTGGTATATTACATTCTGACAGCTAGCAAATTATAAAAAGCATGCAATAGCATTTTTCACCCTATACCCTGAAATTATGTACTCCATGTACAAGATTCATACTTTTGCAGTAATGTATGCAAGAACTGATTTACATTTATAGTGTTAATTGGTGGAACACGTGAGTCTGTACAACCCTTTCACTCATGTTCACCTTCAATATGGTAATATTACTTATAGGCCCACTAGTGAATGGTCGCCACTTCTATCTATTCCCTTACAATTATGTTCAACATCATTAGCAAACTGTTCACCCATCTCAAGTCTCTATGTATCTCTAGGTCCCCTATATTCTGTATTATAAGCTTCTGAGTTTACTTGGTCATACAAGTGGAATTATACAGCATCTATTTTTTTGTCTCTGGTTTATTTCAATCAGCATTATGTCTTCAAGACTCATCCATCTTATCATGTCCTTCAGGATGTTATTTTGCCTTATTGCTGCATAATATTCCATCATTTGTATATACTACAATTTGTTTATCCACTTGCCTTGTGATGGGCACTGGCTTATTTCCATCTTTTGGCAATTGTGAATAGTGCTGCTATGAATATGGGTGTGCAAATCTGTGTCACTGCTTTCAGGCCTTCTGGGTACATACCCAGTACTGATATTGCCAGGTCTTAGGGCAACTCAATATTTAGTTTTCTGAGGAACCACCAGACTGTCTTCCATAGAGACTGTAATATTCTACATTGCTACCAGCATTGCATTATGTGCCCCAATTTCTCCACATCCTCTCCAACATTTGTAGTTTCCTGTTTGTTTATTAGTAACCATTCTTATAGATGTGAGATGGTATCTCATTGTAGTCTTGATCTGCATTTTTGTTATAGCTAATGAAAATGAGCATCATTTCATATGCTTTTTAGCTATCTGTATTGGCTCTTCAGAAAAATGTCTATTCATATCTTTAACCCACCTTATAATTGGGTTGATTGTTCTTCTGTTGCTGAGTTGTATGTTTCTTTATTTGTACAGGATATCAAACCTTTATCCATTGTAGATATCCAAATATTTTTCTCCATTGAGTTGGCTGCATTTTAACCTTTTTGACAAAGTCTTTTGAAGCACAAAAACATCTGATTTTGAGGAGTTTTCCATTCATCTATTTTTTTCTTTTGTTGCTTGTGTTTTGGATGTAAAGTTTAGGAAGCTACCTCCTACTGCTAGGTCTTGAACATGTTTCCCTACATTTTCTTCTGGGAGCTTTATACTACTAGCTCTTATGTTTAGGCATTTGATCCACTTTGAATTAATTTTTGTATAGGGTATAAGGTAAGCATCCTTTTTCAGTCTTCTGACTATTGATATCCAGTTCTTCAATCTCCAATTTTTGAAAAGACTGTTTTGTCCCAGTTCAGTGGATTTGGGGGCCTTCTTAAAGATCAGTTTACTGCAGATTTGGGGGTCTATTTCTGTACTCTCAATTGAGTCCATTGGTCAAAACTTCTATCTTTGTGCCAATGTCATGCTGTTTTGACCACTGTGACTTTATAATAAGTTTTAAAATCAGGAAGTGTCCATCCTCTCATTTCATTCTTTCTTTTTAGGATGCTTTTAACTATTTAGGGTCTCTCGCCTTCCAGATGAAATTTATCTGGCAACAGTAGTCTGTTGAAATTTTTCTTGGTACCTCATGGAATCTGTAGATCAATTTGGGTAGAATTGACATCTTAACTAGATTTAACCTTCCTATCCATGACCATGGAATGTCTTTTAACCTATTTAGATCTTCTTTGGTTTCTTTTCACAACGTTATGTAGTTCTCTGTGTACAATTTCTTTACATCCCCTAGTTAAGTTCATTCCTAGACACCTGATTCTTTTAGTTGCTATTTTTAATGGAATTTTTCCTTAATTGACTCTTCAGGTAGGTCATTGCTTGTTCCTATTTTTCCATGTCCTCTCTAACACACTAGTTTCTATTTTCTTAGGAGTAACCATTCAAATAGGTGCCAGATGGTATCTCATTGTAATATTGATGTACATTTCCTGCAGTTTTGTCCTTTATATATTTTCTTTGGATAGATGTTTGTTCAAGTCTTTTCCCACCACATAAATTGGACTATTTGTGTTTCCACTGTTAAATAATTGAAGGGTTACTTTTTATTTTCTGGATATTAACTCTTTATTCCATATGTGGTTTGCAAATATTTCTCCCTTTGTGTAGTTCATCATTTTGCTGCAATAAAAAAGTCACTTGAGAATAACAGTTTTAAATTTTTGATGTGTTCCATTGTACTTTTATTCTTTTGTTGTTTGTGTTTTGGATGTAAAGTCCATGAAACCATCAGTAACACAAAGTCCTGAAGATGCTTCCCTACATTTTCTTCTTAAATTTTTGTAGTTGTATTTTTATATTAAGGTATTTGATACAATTGGAGTCAATTTTTTGTGTTTTGGTGTGAGGTTGATGTCCTCTTATTTTTTTTTTCCTTTTTCTTTTTGCAAATGAGCATCCAGTTTTCCAAGTACTATTTGTTGAAGAGAATATTTTTTTCCAATTGAGTGGTCTCTGACACTTGTTCAGAAATCTTTTACAAGTGAATGTTATTTCTGAGCTCTCAATTATATTCCATTGGTCTATATGTCTGTCCTTAAGCCACAGCTATGCTAATTTGTTATGTTGCTTTGTAATAAGTTCAAGTTTGCTAAGTGTTTGTCCTCCATCTTCATTCCTCTTTTTCAAGATGACTTTAGCTATTCCGGGTTCTTTATCATTTGTTTTAACTCAGAAAATTGATAAAATGCAATAAACCAGGAATGGGTTGGCTTTAAAATTGGGATTTATTAACTTAAAAGCTTATAATGCTAAATTCATGCAGCTGTCCAAATAATAGCATCTACAGGATGATAACTGGACTCTAACGAGAGGCTTCTGGCATTCTCAGCTCCTCTGTCATTTGGGAAGGCACGTGATGCATTTGCTATCTCTCCCTTCTCTCTGAGTTTTGTGGCTTCTAGCTTCTGGCTTCATTGGCTTTCTCTCTGCACTTCTGCATGCTTGTCTCTTTTTGTGTTTGTTTTTTTTTGGTTTCTGTTAGCTTCTCTATGTGTCTTTTTCTCTAAGCTTCTCTAGCTTTTCTATCTGTTTTATGAATCCACTTTCTAGCCTTTATCTTTTTATAAAGATATCTAGTAAGAGGATTAAGACCCAAGTGGGGCATGCATCAACTGCAATAACCTATTCAAAAGGTCCAACCCACAATACATCTATAGCCACAGGAATGTATTAGTTGATCTTTTCTGAGCATGACCTTCTCTGGGGTACAGATAGCTTCAAAGCATCACACACTTCCATATAAATTTCTGCAAAGAAGGTTGTCGGAATTTTTATTGGGGTTGCATTGGATCTATAAATTACTTTGGGTAGTACAGACATCTTAATGATACATAGTCTTCTAATTCATGAATATAGAATATGCTTCCATTTCTTTAGGCCTTCTTTAATTTCTCTCAGCAACATTTCATAGATTTATGTATACAAGTCATTTAGATCTTTTAGTTAGATTTATTCCTACCTATTTGATTCTTTTAGTTGCTACAGTGGACTGAATTTTTTCCTCATTCCTTCTTCTGATTGTTCATTGCCGAGCATAAAAACACTACTTATTTTGGGGTTTTAATCTTGTACCCCACCTTGTCAATTTGTTTATTAGCTCTAATAGCTTTGTTGTGGATTTTCTGTATTTTCTATAATAGGATCATATCACATGCAAATAGGGAAAGTTTTATTTTTTCCTTTTCAAATTGGATGACTTTTGTTTCAGTTTGCTAATGCTGCCAGAAGGCTATATACTGGAAGTGGTTTGGCTTTTATAAAAGAGATTTGTTAAACTACAAGTTACAATTCTAGTTTGAATTTCTAGAAAATGTCCAAATTAAGGCACACAACAAGAGGATACCTTCTTGGAAGAAAGGCCAATTTTCTCCGTCCAGGGTTTCTCTGTCACATGGGAAGGCACATGGTGATGTTGGCTGTCCCTCCCACTTGACTTCTGGTTTCAAATGACTCTTTCAGCTTCTGGCATCTTCTGGGGATTATGGCATCTTCTGCATCTCCAAACATCTGTGTCTTGTTTCATTGCTTTGCTCTCTCTATTGACATTTTTAAAATTTTTCTTTTTTATGCATACATACAAAAAAGCTATAAATTTGAAAACACAGCACCACAATTAGTTGTGGAACATATTTCTGACTTTGACATGGGTTGCATTTTCACAATTTTAAGTTTTTACTTCTAGCTGCTCTAAAATACTGGAGACTAAAAGAGATAGCAATTTAATGATTCAGCATTCATATTCACTTGTTAAATGCTATCTTTTATGTATAATTCCACCACCACCTTTAATCTTTCCATACTTCTCTTTGGGGTTGTTTGGTCTATGCATTCTAATTTTTTGATACTGGAAGAGTATGTCACTAATATGGGGTAGGGAGATGAAACTATGTGATGTTCTGGAGAGGCTGGGCTAGGTTTCAGGACTAATCTGGACCAGGGATCCATCTGGAGATTGTAGGTTTCTTGAAAGTTATTCTACAGTCTGGAATCCTGTGGAATCTTATATATTTCCCTAGATGTTCTTTAAGATTGGCTGTAATGGTCCAGGTTGGTGGTTGGCAGGTAGTGAGGTCTACCTAAGGCTTGCATAAGAACAACCTCCAGAGTAGCCTCTGGACCCTATTTGAACTCTTTCTGCCACTGGTATTTTATTAATTATACTTCTTTTCCCCCTTTTGGTCAGGATGTAATTATTGATCCCACTGTACCGAGTCTGGATTCACCCCTGGGAGTCCTCTCCCATATCGCCAAGGAGACTTTCACCCCTGGATGTCATGTCCCACATAGGGGGGAAGGCAATGATTTCACTTACAGAGTTGGGCTTAGAGAGACTGATACCACATCTGAGCAACAATAGATGTCCTCCAGAAGTAACTCTGAGGAATGACTATAGGTATTCTAAGCTTCTCTGCTACTTACATACGCTTCATAAGAGTAAGTCTCACGATCGAGGACATGGTCTACTGATTTCAGCATCCCTAAAGTTTGACACAGTATCAGGATTCCTTGATAGTAAGGTTTAATATTTCCATATTCTTTCTCCCCTCCCTCAGGGGACTTTGCCTATGCTTTTTAATTATCTGCTTAATATACTCTAGGATATATCCAGGCATTACAATAATCTATACAGGGTTAAAAGACATCTTTCTTATTCTGTGCTTCCAGTGTTTCAATTGTTCAAATGATCTATACAGATAGGTTGAATTAGATTATGCACTACAGAAAGTTTCAGTTTCAAGTCAAATAAACCTCTCTTCCATTGATCTCAAAGAGAATGTGTGGTTCTAAAATATAGACACTGTCTTCCTTACCATTATGTTTGGAATTAATTTTACCCCAACCTGTTCGGCTTCTCTAAATATCAGGTTATATATATATAACAGCCTCTCAGAATCCAGAAATATAAATTACCACTCTGGGCTTACTGTGTCTGCTCTAAAAGCTTGCAATCTAGGCCCCTGTTTTCTTATAAGCATTTCTAAAGGTGGCAATACCATTGTTGGTTTTTGTTTGTTTGTTTCTGTCTTATTTTGTCTCACCAAATGTCCCACATGTTCATTCACATCATTGCATGCCTCACAAATTTGTTCTTTTTTGTAGCAACACAGCCTTCATTCGTAAATGCACCATCATTCGCCAATCACTCCATCAGTGAGTGCTTCAGCCACCTGTATTCATTGGGCATCATGTAGAGAGCCCAAAGTCCACAGTCCATCAACATTCTCAGTTTAGATAATTTCATTGTTCTCAAGAGACAGAAAGCCAATAAACACACCCTCACCAAATAGGAAATCTAAACCTCCTCTTAACTCTTGTTCCTCACCTCATTATTTACCTCTGCTGTTGCTGTGTTAGTGCTGATGGTTTCTTCTTGAACATCATAATTCATAGCATGCAATAGCAGTTTTCACCCCATACCCTGGGCTTAAACATGCCTTATACAAGAAGCATATTTTTGCAGTAATTCTTACAAGAACTCATTCATATTTCTAGTGTGAGTAGGTGGGACATGTAGGTATACAGCCCCTTTCATTCTTGTTCATCTTCAATATGGTAATATTACCCAATAGAGAATCACCTTCACTCCTATCTATTCCCTTACATTGGAGCTCAATGTCATTAGCTAATGGCACACCCATCTCTAGCTTCTATGTATCCCTAAGTCCCCTATGGTCTGTATTATAAGCCTCTAATTATACCTTTATGCTAGTCATAAAAGTGGAGTCATGCAGTATCTATCCTTTTGTGCCTGGCTAATTCATTCAGCATTATGTGCTCAAGACTCTTCCATCTTGTCATGTGCTTCAAGACGTCATTTTGTCTTACTGTTGCATAATATTCCATTGCATATATATATATATATACCACATTTTGTTGATCCATGGGCATTTGATTTGTTTCCATCTTTTGATGATTGTGAATAATACTGCTGTGAACATCAGTGTGAAAATGTCTGTTTGTGTCATTGCTTTTAGTTCTTCTGGGTATGTATTAAGTAGTGTTATTGCTGGGTCATAGTGCAACTTGTATTTCGTTTCCTAAGGAACAGTCTTCCATAGTGGCTGCACCATTATACATTCCCACCAGCAGTGCATAAGTGTCCCAGTTTCTCCACATCCTCTCTAACATTTATAGTTTCCTGCTTGTTTAATAGTAGCCATTCTTATAAGTGTGAGATAGTATCTCATTGTAGTCTTGATCTGCATTTTCCTTATAGCCAGTGAAAATAAACATGTCTTCATGATCTTTTCAGCCATCTGTATTTGCTTTCCAGAAAAATGCCTACTCATATCTTTAGCTCATTTTATAATTGGATTGTTTGTTCTTTCATTGTTCGGTTGTATGATTTATTTGTATATACAGAAAATCAAACCTTTGTCTGATATGCGATTTCCAAATATTTTTCCCATTTAATTGGCTGCCTCTTCATCTTTTTGACAAAGTCTTTTGAGGTGCAGAAGCATCTGATTTTGAGGAATTCTCATTTATCTATTTTTTCTTTTGTTCCTTGTGCATTGGATGTAAAGTTTAGGAAGCTACCTCCTATTACCAGGTCTTGAAGATATCTCCCTACATTTTCTTCTAGAAGCTTTATGGTACTAGTTCTTATATTTAGGTGTTTGAGCCACTTTGAGTTAATTTTTGTGTAGGGTGTATGATACGGGTCCTTTTTTGTTCTCTTGGCTATTGAGTTCTTCCATGCCCAATTATTGAAAAGACTATTTTGTCCCTGTTCAGAGGATTTGGGGGCCTTGTCAAAAATCAGTTGACCATAGATTTGGTGGTCTACTTCTGCACTCTGATTCGATTCCATTGGTCAATGCTTCTGTCTTTGTGCCAGTACCATGCTGTTTTGACCATTGTGGATTTATAAGAAGTTTTAAAATCAGGGGGTTGTTAATCCTCCCACTTCATTTTTCTTTTTAAAGAGGTTTATAGCTATTCGGGGTCTCCTTCCCTTCCAGATGAATTTGATAGTTAGCTTTTCCAAATCTTCAAAATAGTTTATTGCAGTTTGATCAGTACTGTGTTGAATCTGTAGATCAATTTGGGGAGAATTGACATCTTAACCATATTTAGCCTTTGTATCCATGAGCAGGGAATGTCTTTTCATCTATTGTTATCTCCTTTGGTTTCTTTTGGCAGTGTTATGTAGTTTTCTACGTACAAGTCCTTTGCGTTCCTAGTTAAATTAATTCCTAAGTATTTGATTCTTTTAGATGCTATTTTGAATGAAATTTTTCCTTAACTGACTCCTCAGATAGGTCATTGTTTCTGTATAGAAATGTTACTGATTTTTGCACATTAATTTTATATCCTGCCAGCTTGCTGAATTTGTTTATTAGCTCATGTTATTTTGCTGCAGATTTCTTAGGATCTTCCAAATATAGTATCATATCATCTGCAAATAAGGAGAGTTTTACTTCTTCCTTTCCAATTTGGATGACTTTTATTTCTTTGTCCTGGCTGATTGCTCTAGATAGAACTTCTAGCACAATGTTGAATAATAGTGGTGACAGTGGGCATTCTTGCCTTGTACCTGATTTTAGGGGGAAGGCTTTCAGTCTGTCTCCATTGAGTACAATGCTGGCTATCGGTTTTTCATATATTCCCTTTATCATACTGAGGTAGTTACCTTTCATTCCCAGCTTTTGGAGTTGTTTTATAAGTAAAGGATTCTGAATTTTGTCAAATGCTTTTTCAGCATCAATTGCGATGATCATGTGATTTTTCCCTTTTGATTTGTTAATGTGCTGCGTTACATTAATTGATTTTCTTTTGTTGAACCATTCTTGTATTCCTGGTATAAACCTCACTTGGTCATGGTATATAATTCTTTTAATGTGTTGTTGGATTCAATTTGCTTTTATTTTATTGAGAATTTTTACATCTATGTTCATTAGAGAGATCGGCCTGTAGTTTTCCTTTTTTATAGCATCTTTACCGTTTTGGTATTTAAATGATATTAGCTTCATAATATGAGTTCAGTAGAATTCCTTTTTCCCCAATTTTTTGGAAAACTTTCAGCAGAGTTGGTGTTAGTTCTTTCTGGAATGTTTGATAAAATTCCCCTGTGAAGCCATCTGGCACTGGGATTTTCTTTGTGGGAAGAATTTTGATAATCAATTGAATCTCTTTACTTATGATTGGCTTGTTGAGATCTTTTATTTCTTCCTGAGTCAGTGTAGCTTGTTTGTGTGTCTCCAGGAATTTGTCCATTTCATCTAAGTTGTCTAGTCTGTTGGTGTATAGTTGTATATAGTATCTTATTATTATTTATTTTATTTCTTCAGGGTCTGTGATAATGCACCCTTTCTCATTTCTGATTTTGCTTATTTGCACACTCTCTTTTTTCTTTGTCAGTCTTGCTAGTGGCCCATCCATTTTATTGATTTTCTCAAAGAGCCACATTTCCATTTTATTGATTCTTTCTATTGCTTTTATGTTCTCCTATTCATTTATCTCTGCTTTAATCTTTATTATTTCTCTTTTCTTGTTTGCTTTGGGGTTAGTTTGCTGTTCTTTATCAAGTTCCTCCAGGTTTGCTCTGAAGTTCCTGATTTTTGCTCTTTTTTTTTTTTTTTAATATAGGCACTTAGGGTAAAAAATTTCCCTCTCAGCACAGCCTTTACCACATCCCATATGTTCTGACAGTTGTAGTCTCATTTTCATTCATCTCCAGATAGCTACAGATTTCTCTAGCAACTTCTTTGTGACCAACTGGTTGTTTAAGAGTGTGTTATTTAATCCCCATGTATCTGTGAATGTTCTCATTCTTTGGTAGTTATTAAGATCCAGCTTCATCTCGTTGTGGTCAGAGAAAGGGCTTCGAAAAATTTTAATATTTTTAAATTTATAAAAACCTGTTTTGTGCCCCAGCATATGATCTATCATGGAGAATGTTCCATGAGCACAACAGAAGTATATATAACCTTGTGCTTTGGGGTGCAATGACCAATATACATGTGTTGGGTCCAATTCATTTATCAAGTTATATAACTTCTCTATTTCCTTGTTATTTTTCCATCCCATTGTTCTATCTATAGAGAAGAGTGGTATTGAAGTCTCTTACTATTATTGCTGAAACATCTATTGCTCCCTTCAGTTTTGCCAATGTCTGTCTCATATACTTTGGAGCTCCTTGATTGGGAGCTAAACATTTATGATTATTATATCTTCTTGGTGAATTGACCCTTTAATTATTATATAGTGTCCTTCTTTGTCTCTTATGATGTCTTAATGTTTAAAGTCTATTTTGTCTGATATTAGCATAACTACTCCTGCTTTCTTTTGGTTACAACTTGTGTGGAAAGTCTGTCTCAATCCTTTCACTTTCAATCTACTTGTATCTAAGATGAGTCTCTTGTAAGCAATGCATAGCTGGATTATGTTTCCTAATCCACTCTGCCAATCTGTGTCTTTTAATTGATGAATTTAGTCTGTTAGCATTCAAAGTTATTACTGAAAATGCATTTCCTGGTTCCTCCATCTTATTGTTTTTCTTTTATTTTCAGATCTATATATTATTTCCCTCTTTCTCTTTGTATAATTTCAATTACCCTTAGTGATACTCTTCAATTCCGTGACCTCCTCCAGACCTCCCTCTCCTGTCTTTTTTTTTCAGCTGGCAGAACACCTTTTTGTATTTCTTGTAGGGCCCGTCTCTTGTTGGCAAATTCTTCCACATTTTCTTTGTCTGTGAAAACGTTAATCTCTCCCTCAATTTGGAAGGACAATTTGGCTGGGTAAGAATTCTTGGCTGGAAGTCTTTCTCTTTCAGGAGAGAAATATCATACCACTGCCTTCTTGTCTCCAGGGTGCTAGTTGAGTAGTCTGAACTCAATATTATTTGATTTTCCTTGTATGTAGTATATTGTTTTTCTCTTGCCCATTTCAAGATTTTCTGCTTCTCTTCACCATTTGACAGACTGATTAGTATGTGCCTTGGAGAAGGCCTATTTGGATTTATACTTCTTTGATGTGTATGTTTATGTCTTTTATGAGGGTTGGGAAGTTTTCCCCCATTATATCCTCAACTACTCTTCCTAGCCCTTTACTCCTCTCTTCCCCTTCTGGGACACCAATGGTCCTCATATTTGATGCTTTTGTCTATCATTTCCCTGGGTTCCCATTCAATTTTTTCCATCTTTTTTTGTCATTTGCTGTTTTGAGTCTTTGAAGTCAATTATCCTGTCCTCTATATCACTTTTTCTTTCTTCTGTCTCTTCCAATTTGGTGTTTTGTTCCTTTAGTATGTTTTTTATTTGATCCACAAATAATCTTTAATCTCTGTGATTTATGCTATTTTTCTATTTATTCTTTCAAATTCCTCTTTGTGCTCTTCTAGTGTCTTCTTGATCTCCTTTACATCATTTGCTATCCCACTTATTTTATTAAGTAGAGTTGTATGAACATCTTTGATTAGTTGTTCCAATGTCTGTCTCTCCTCTGGTGTTTTAGTTTAGTCATTAGGCAGAGCTATATCTGTCTGCATTGTGATAAGCTTAATGATCTTCTACTGCCTTCACTGCATGTAAATATCTTGATTGACTTACTTTGGGACTTGATTCCTTTCAGTAGTCTAAGGCCTTGTGTTTGTGGGATCATTGTACAGCAGGAACAGTGCATGGGGTGGAGCACTCAGTATGGTGATTTGTTTCAGGGATGGTATGGGTGCAAGTTGGGGATGTTATGCTGATGCTTGTGAACATGGTCACCCAGCGACCAGGGAGGACGTAGCTGTGCGGGTGTGTGTGTGTGTGTGTGTATGTGCACTGGTCTGGGGAGTGTAACCCTGGTGTGCACTGGTCTAAGGAACAGGACCCTTTGTGCACATGTGTACAGCTGCAGCAGCAGGTCGACATTAGGCTTTCATGGATTAAGGGCAGATGTAACTTGGCTGCAATGGTAGGTTGGCACTTTCTTACACCTGGGAAGTGAGGCTGAGGGTTGTGCACTTGTGCAGTTCTAGGACTGCTGTAGAGTGTTGTTCCCAGAGCTGAATGGGAGCCCTTGTGCATGCGTGGGCCTGGGAGTGCCATAAAGGGATGCGCTGAGCTCAGGGAAGGCAGGGTGAGGCTGTGTGACACTATGGGCTGGGGGCAGGGTAGCCTAGGTATGGAGGTGCTGGCAACAGCCTGCAGGATACAGGGAGAAGGAGGGAATGCTCAGGAGGGGTACAGGAGAGGTGGGTTGTACTGCACTTGGGGTGGGGGTTGGGGACAGGTACCTGCACTTGGAGGTGGTGAGGTGGGAGCATCTGGAGCATGGGGAATGAGAGTGGGTGAAGGGGTTCAGGTCTGCGGAGTGTGGGGTGAGTAGCCAGTCAAGGGGCTGTGCTGGTGAGGGCAGTGTGTCCAAGGAACACAGCCTGGCTTACTTCCTAGTCCTGTGTTCCCATCCATGCAGTCCCGCAGGCTCCATGGCTCCTCATCTCCACTCCAAGCTCCAGCCTTCTACCTCTCAGTTCCTAGGCCTCTGCATGTGCTGTAGAAGGCTCTCCCAGGTCAGCCACACTCCCAAATTGCTGCCTCAGTCACCTTCCTGTCCCTTCTTTAACTTTTCCATGGAGCAGGGCTAATCTTGAGCTACTGTAATCAGTTGTCTTCCCAGAAGTCATGTCTATTAACTCTTGTAAGGATCCCAATAAACTAATTAAGACCTACATTAAATGTTAGGGTCACACTCCATCTTCATAATCAAAAGGTCCCATCTAAATTTGGATGTGTCAAATCTTAAAGGAAACAACTCAATATTAGGGTGTAACCCAATAAAAGGTCTGTCTCAAGAGATTGGATTGGGGTAAAAATAATATGGCTTTTCTTGGGTATATGACAATTTCAAACCAGTATATTCTATCTGCTGGACCCAAAAATACATGTTCTTTCTATATACAAAATGCATTCACTCTATTACAATATTTAAAAAGCCTTAAACCATTTCAGTAACAATACAAATAAAATATCAAGTAAATACAATACAAAATCTCATCAAAGTCAGTTACCGGCATGGTCTGTCTTAAGGTAAAATTTTCCTCTGGCTGTGGACATGCGAAAGGCAGAAAAAATTATCTGATTCCAATGCACAAAAGAAGGACCGTCATAAGATAAACATTCCCATTGCCATTGGGGAAAATAGAAAGGAAACAGAGGTCACTGACCTCAAACAGCTCTGAAAATCTTCAGAGCAATCTCCATTATATTTCAAAGTCTGAGAGTCACTTATCCTTAGGGTTTGAGAGAGCAACAGTCACACCCTTTCCAAGAGCTTATGCCACAGCCCCATGTTCTTTCCAAACACTGGAGGAGGGTTGCAATACTGGAGGGCTTGGGGAAAACACTTGTTCTCAGATCAGCCCTCCCCAAGCATCGTGGCAGCACCCAAACTCTCTTCCATCTACAGGGCACACACTCAACATCCTCAGTACAATGGGGTGGCATCAAGGCTCCCCCAAATCCCCAGGGAATGTGTTCCACCCTCTCTGAGGCCTGGGGCACCAAAAGTCTTCCTGAATAGTGAAGCATAAGCCTCTTTCCCTCTGCATTTAAGGAAAACTCACTCTCTTTATATGTGTGGGTGGATCCACTATCCTGGCCCAAAATGTTCTGGCTCCAGAAAGCACTTTTCCTTCAATCTGTCCCTTTTCTGTCCTTTTTAGCCCAAATTGGCATTGATTCTTTTTATACAGACCCTGCAGATATTTGTTGACTTGGCATGTAGCATACAGAAGTCAAATCCATCAGTCAACAGGACTTTTCACAAATCCTTTCAGGATAAATCCATCTCCAATCCTCACTCATTCTGTAATGGCTGACTCCCTCCATGTTTGATTACATCCTCACATGAAGTAATATTCTCTGAGGTCTAATTTTACAAAAGCTCAGAATTTTCCAAACTATCTGTTTTTGGTTTCTTTGTATCCGAGTTTAGTTCTTAGCACATCCCCTTTCTGTCGCGTTTTACTACAGTCTGCAAGAAGCCTGGCTGTATTTTTCACATTTAGTTTGGAAATTTCCTCAGTTAGATATCCAAGCTCATCACCTTCAAATTCTACCTTTCATTCAGCCATCAGGACTCAATTTTACCAAATCCTCTACCACTTTAAAACAAGGATTGCCTTCCTTTTTGTTTGCAATAATGCATGCATTATTTCTGTCTAAGACCTAATCAGAAGCATTATTAGCATCCATATTTCTTCCAACATCCTCTTCAAAGGAATTCAGGTCTTTCCTATTCACCTTCTCTCAGTTATTCTAGAATCTTTCCCTTACCCATGTAAAAAGCCATTCCAACATATTTAGTATTTGCAAACTGCAGCACCCTACTTCTCTGGTATCAAAATCTGTTTTGGTTGGCTAATACTGCTGGACTGCAATATACCAGAAATTGATTCATCTTTATAAATAGGATTTATTAAGCTACAAATAATAATTCTAACACTGTGAAAATGTCAAAATTAAAGCATCCAACAAGAGGATACCTTCCAATTTTCTCTGTCAAGGGTTTCTCTGTCTCAGGGAAAGGCACATGGTGATGTGTCCTTCCCTTCCAGCTACTTGTCTCAAATGGCTTTTTCAGCTTCTGGCATTCCCTAGGTCTTCCCCCACAAGATTGGATTAGGAGTAAAACAACATAGTTTTTTATGGAGGTACGTAGCAGTTTCGCACCAGCGCACGTTTTATTTATGTTTATTGCCTAAAGTCTCTGAAAGAACTTCCACTACAGTGTTGAATAACAGCAATGATGCTGGGCATCCTTGTCTCATTCCTGATCTTTAAGGGACAGCTTTCTATCTTTCACCATTAAGTAGACGTTAGCTATGGGTTTTATCATATTGAGGAATGTTTCTTCTATTCCCAGTGTTCTAAATGCTTTTTTTTCTAAGAAAGAATGCTGAATTTAGTCAAATACATTTTCCACATTAACTGAGATGATCATATGTTTCTGTCCTTTATTTGTTAATGTGATATATTACATTAATTGATTTCTTTATCATTGCAATGGTGCCAAGTCTACTCAAGGGAGACAGAATAATCTCATGAACAAATCATTCCAAGAAAACAATATCCATATGCAAAAGAATAAAAGTGTACTCCTACCGAACAACAGTACCAAAAGTTAATTCAAACTGGATCAAAGGACCTAAATATAAGGACGAAAACTATAAAACGCATAAAAGGACACACAGGTAAACATCTTAAGAACCTCGTGTTAGCAATAATTTCTTAGACATTACACCAGAAACTTGTTCAACAAATGGACAGAGAGATAAATGGGACATCATCAAAATTAAAAATAATAAAAAGAAAGTCTGTGTGAAAGTGTTTCACCATGAATGTAAAATATAAGCTATTGAATTGAAGAAAATATTTGGAAACCACATATATAATAAGAGTTTAATATCCACTAGAATGACTACTACTAAAAAATAGAAAATAACAAGTGTTGTAAAACAAAAATGGAATGAAAAAATTGGAACAATCTTGCCTTATTGGTGAGAATGTAAAATGGTCTAGCCACTGCGGAAAATAGCTTGACAGTTCCTCAGAAAGTTAAGTGGTTAAGTGTAGTATTATTATATGACCCACAATCTTATGAACTACTTAAGGCTTAACTTATATACCATTCTAGGTATATACACAAAAGAACTGAAAGCAAGGAAACAAACAGATATTTGTGCATTGCATTGCATTGATGCTCATAGTGGCATTATTCAAAATTGCCAAGAGATGGAAGCAACAGAAGTGCCCACCAACAGATGAATGGATAAAGAAAATGTGGTAAATGCATAAAATGGAATATTCTTTGGCCATAAAAGGAATGTAATGCTGAAAAATATGACAATATGGATAAAAGTTGAAGACATCATGTTGCATGAAATAAGCTTGGCACAAAAGAACAATTATTGCATGATGTCACTGAGAGGAAATAATTAAAATAAGCAAATTCTTAGAGACAGCACTAGAATATAATTTGCCAGGAGTGGGTACAGGGGTAGGAAATGAAGAGTTAAGCCTTAAGTAGTTCATACTTTGTTCGGAGGTTTGGGGAAGTTTGGGAGAAGGATAGCAGTGGTGGTTCCACAACATCATGAGTGCAAATAATAACACTGAATTGTACATTTGAATGTTGTTAAATGTGAAAGTTTAAGTTGTATATATTACTAGAATAATCAAAATTTAAAATACCAAGCACTGTATTCAACAGTGAATCCCATATAAATCATGGACTATATTTAACTTCTAATTACAATAGTACTTTTCAATTAAATGCATCAAAGTATCTAGACTACTTTGATAGTTATTAGCAGCATAAACTATGTGTGTGAAGGAGGTATATGGAAACTCTGTATTTTCTGTATGATTGTCCTCTAAACCTACTTGTCTAATAAATTAAAATTTAAAATTCATCTTTTTTAAATTACAAGATGTGCTTGCTAAGTAAAAGTAAACTGTTCAAAGTATGAGCTTTTCTGCATGGATAGAATAATTACACCTTTTTAGACATGTAAGTAGACTCTTAATGCTTGAACAAGTTAGATCTCTGGGCAACCTCTCATAGCTGTTGAACTTAAGAGAAAAAAAAAATTCTGAATAATCTGCATCAAGGTTATGTGGTCAAAACTCATGAGCATCTTATTGTGGAGTTAGTGATAAATCAAATAGTTTGGTTTTTTCCTTAATATTGATTAAACAAGCATGCTTGAATGTAGTCAATCTTTGTTACATTGTTTCTAACAAAATTTTTATTCTCTTATCTGTCTATCTATCCATCTCTCTCTATATATATGGATAATAAATGTCATCAAAGAATTAAATTTACCTGGCTTCGATCAACATCTTAGTGATAAACCAATAATATACATATTAACCATTCCTAGATGTATATACTAAATCTGCTCCATTTAAAACAGAACCAAAAGGATTATAATTTCTATCTTATATTATTTTACCTCCATAGAGAATTTTTATTCCTTTGCCTTGACAGTATGTATTAACTCCAAAGGAAAATAACTTAAGAAAAAAATGGCTTATCTAACAGTAGTTCATTGAAATAGAGGTATACTTTTTCTCACTAAAACAATTTCTCCTTTGGAAGACTACACATGAATTACATTTTGGATCTTACTAATAGGAAAAAAAAAATCTTTGCTTCCCTTGCTGCCTCTTAAGTAAATTTATGTATTTTAACCTGATATAATTTCCTTTGCATTTGTTACTAGAAACTTCAAAGCCAAATATGTTACCCTTGCTATCATCTTGCAGGATGAAATTTTTAAACTAACTTCATTACTGACTTCATCTAATTTTTTCTTACTATTATTTTGCCCATATTCAAGTTTATTCTTGATTTATCTTTTGCAGTATGGCTTTATTTTCTGATGACTTCATAAACTTCATTGAATAAGTTGAGAAATGTTGACTGTATTAAAAATTTGCAGAAATGTGTTAGCCATTTTTAACCTTCCATATATTCACAAACACCAGAAATGTAACAAGTTAACTTTCTTTCAGTGATTAAATAGGGGACAAATAATTCCTGGGCCCTCTGAAAGTGAGATAAAAATATGGAAGCATAGGCCGTAGCAGGAAACCTACCGTTACTTCAGCACTGTAAACCAGGAATTACTAAACCTTTGTATATATAATTCTAATTTGATAAACATGATAAGAGGAAGTGCTAACCACTTTTAAAATGATGATGTTGTATCTTAGCCTCTATTAACAAAAGTAATATATTATAGAATCAGAATTGTCATTTGGAGAACACAGTTAAAAATAGCTCAGGCATGGCCTTCAAATAAAAGCCTCTTTGAGAACCCAAGAGGAGCAGTTTTAATCTGCATGCTTTCTAGTGACTTGCATACTGCTAAAATCCGTATTTTAAAAGTGAGTTGTTTTAACTGCTGACATAACACATGGAACACTGGTAATATATAATGCCGTGTCTCCTTTATTTCACAGTTAAATTGGTCAGGGAAATGTTCAATCAAAAATCTAATCATTTACCCAATCTGAACTCTAAAATGAATAATTTAAAAGAGTCTAGAGCAATTTATCAACCTTTAAGCTTCCATCCTCTTCTACTCATCTATCTGCAAACTTCTTTCTCATTCCACATTTAAATTTAAATGAATGAAATGGTGATGAGTATGCTCAATAAATTATTTAGAAAATGATTATTTAATTGCTTATTGATGGACTCATTAAATTATCAATAAATAATCAGTGACTTAAATTTTTAAGGATAATCTGTCATCCTCCTCTTACTAAATTTCATTGATATCAGTGAGACACTGATGCTGTGGAGCAGTATACAAGGAATAGTTCCAGTTCCTGCTTGTGGTGCTTTAAAGCAGCATGTATCCCAGAAAGACATGTTCTGAAATTTGATCTCTTTCTGTGGGTGTGAACCCATTGTGAATAGGACCATTTGATGAGGCTACTTCAATTAAGGTGTGACCCCTTCAGTCAGGATGAGTCTTAATCCTATTACTGAAGATGTTTGTGAGCAGAAGGAAGTTCAGACAGACAAAGCCACAGAAGGAGCAGCCAGGAGCTGAACATCAAGGGGATCTAGCACAGAAAGAAGAGAGCAGGAGATGCTGCCATGCGCCTGGCCATGTGACAAACTGAGGGCTGAGTTCCCCAGCAGCCAACCCCAGAAGGCCAGTCCTCAAGGAGAAGGTATCACCTTGATGATGACTTGATTGGGATGTTCTCTTAGCTTCAAAACTGTGAGGAAATGAATTCTCATTGTTTAAGCAGAACCATTCACATGGTATTTGCTTGAAAGCCTAGGAAACTGAAATAGTGCTTTAAGAAGCATCAAGTATATTTTGATAATCAACTTATCAAGGCTGATTGATATCTAGGGAAATGATTTCCTATACTCTTTCTGGCTAGTATTATTTTCTAATTTTTGCAAAGCCAGAAGTTGATCCTTTGTAATTGAATTGCTTTGTGCACACATCATCTCAGTTAGCATGTGAAATATTGCTTCGTAAATGTCATCTCTTCTAAAATAGTGCAGTGAAAGATGAACCAAACAAAGTAATTTGTTAAGATGGTTTACCATGAAATATGTTTGTGTATAGCTTGAAGCAAACGGAAGAGCAGTTTCCATCTTAAAACAAAAAGAAAAAATATTTTCAATTTTTTATATGTCAATTTAATTTCATTTTTGTCTGGTGAATGTGAAGAGAGTGAGTATTCAATTTCAGCAAACAATGTTTGTATTACTCTTTAATATCATTGGGAAGCATTTATTACACAATATAAGCCTAAATTTCAGTCATTTTTAAATTATCTCTTGAATTTCATCTAAATTATTTTTTTCTGTAAAGAGCAATACTAATACGTATTGCCATAAACAATATCCACTGCTCTCATACTTTTTGTCTTGTTTTCCTTGTTTATATTATTACTTTTTATAAAGTCAACCATTTTTATTGACCTTTGCAACAATTAGAAAATAATACTAGCCTATCTACTTAGGTCATGGTAAGGACATTCTAATGCATATTTAAAAATACAGAAGTGTGTAATCATTTTCTTTTTCATCGTAGTAGCCATGCTAATATTTACTTAGTGTTCTAGTTTGCTAGCTGATGGAATGCAGTATACCAGAAATGGAACAGCTTTTAACAAAGGAAATTTAATGAGTTGCTGGTTTACAATTCTAAGGCCGAGAAAATGTCCCAATTACAACAAGTCTATAGAAATATCCAGTCAAAAGCATCCAGGGAAAGATACCTTGGTTCAAGAAGGCCGATGAAGTTCAGGGTTTCTCTCTCTCATCTGGAAAGGTACATGGTGAACAAGATCAAGGTTTCTCTCTCATCTGGAAGGTCACATGGCAAATATGGCATCATCTGCTAGCTTACCCTCCTGGCTTCTGGTTTCATGAAGCTCCCCGGGAGGCATTTTCCTTCTTCATCTCCAATGGACTCTCTGCTTCGCAGTGCTGCAGCATTCTCTGCTCTCTCTGAATCTCTCATTCTCCAAAATATTTCCTCTTTTATAGGACTCCAATAAACCAATCAAGACCCACCCAAATGAGTGGAGACATGTCATCCCCTAATCAGTTTAACAACCATTCTTGACTAAATCACATCAACCAGGGAGATGATCTCATTACAGTTTCAAACATACAGTATTGAATAGGCATTATTCTACCTTTATGAAATGGGATTTATATTAAAACACGGCTTTTCTTAGGGGGCATACTTCCTTTAAAACCAGCACATTTAGTTTAGCCACCTAGCAGGTATAATAATATAACTATAATGAAAAGGAGCACCACTATTTAGTATATTTATAAAAAAAAGAAACTAAAAATGTCTAAATACTCTTGTTTTTCTTGAATGTTGATTATAGTTCCAATTGCTATAGAATGATTTGCTATCATTAATGTAATATAAATATTTCCTATGACATTTGTATTTTTGTTTGAGTCAAGATATTCATAGTTTATTATTCTCATTTGTAATTGTCACTAAATTATATATTTGATTGTTACAACTGGTTCAGTTTGAAACTGTGTACCCCAGAAAAGCAATGTTCTTTAATTCCGATTTAATATTGTTGTGTGCGGTCCTTTTGATTAAGTTGTTTCCATGGATATGTGACTGATGCAATTGTTGGTGGGACCTTTTGATTAGGTGGCTTCCATGGATACGTGTCACCACCTCTTCAAAGTGTGGCTGTTTACTGGCATACTTTAAGAGGGAACCATTTTGGATAAAGCTTCAGAGCCCTCAGTAGACTCAGATGTTTGGAGATGCAGAAGGAAAATACTCCCAAGGAAGCTGTTTGAGCATGAGAAACCAAAGTACCAGCAGACACCAGACACGTCTTACTAGATCAGCCTTTCTTGAGTCAAGGTATCATTCCCTGTATGTTTTAGTTTGGATATTTTTATGACCCTAGAACTGTAAACTTATAACTTAATAAATTCCCTTCATAAAAGGCAATCGATTTCTGATATATTGCATTCTAGCAGCATTGAAAAAATAAAACAACACCCAAGCGTGAAATTTCACAGTATATTATCATGAAAGTAGTGTATTCATTATTGTGTACATAGTATTAAAATATGGATATTCTCCATAGTTTTGAATTTCAGAGCTTTCCTTTGCCTAAGATCTTCAAAACTTCAATAAAATATATAATAATTTTTAATGAAACAGGAATTTACAGCTCTTAGAAAATTGAAAATAAAATCTATCCCCATGATTTAATATCTAATGTAATAAATCAAATTTTGTAGTCATATAATACAAAACAAATAACATGGGTAATGTTAAAATAATTGTTGTGCAATGTGGAGACATGAAGGACCATGGCATCCACTCATACAAGTGTTACGTTTTCCCTCTTAACTGCATATGAGTTTGTAAATATAAAATACCAAGCAAATCATAATGGACAAAGTGGTCCATGTAGAATAGCCTGAAGCAACTCTTTGCAGATTGGACCCAAATTTCCAAGTAATGCTCAAGGAGAAGTCTTCTAGGAAATGCCTGCCTTTCTTGAATTCTGGGGTGTAATATAGACTAATTTTAGAAGGGATTTAGATTTTGGAGTGTGATTCAGAATCATCTGAAATAAGTTGGAAATTGAACCGTGTGGGCTTTTGTTATGAAAGAGACACTTGGCTGCATTTCTCTACGATTCTCAAGATATTGAGTTTTTTAAAGTAACAAAAGGTAGCAAATCTGAAGACAGCATGAACTGTCTTGTACTTTCTGCACATTAATTTATATATAGATCTGCCCTTTAAGGCAAGCCCTGCCGGTTATATGAAACCCTTTATCTGTGATTCCTCACTCCGTATGGCTTGTTTTATTTAAAAGTCAAGATCTCATTAAATATAGACTTAAAGTAAAATGTGATAATATTCTTAGCAAAATGTAGCTTTTCTTCTCAGCCTAACTCACTTCTAGCACCCCTGAAGTCGCATACATTGTTATATTTGATTATTTCATAAACCCATCATTTTTAAAATTTACATATTTATTATATGTATTGCCATTGTTTCCTCACACTAGAATGTAAACTCATTGAGGATGGATTTTTTTTTTACATTTCTTTACTACTATATCTCAACACCCTGGCTTAATTTGTGTCCAAAAATGTTCATGCAATATATAAAACAAAAGCGTGGATTTAATAGATATGACTTTAATTTGATTATCAATCTAAGTTATAATTTATCTTCAAATCATTGTCCATTCATACTGAATGTTCTTAAGTGTATTGATCTATTTTTATTGGAGAGAACCTCAATAGATTACTATTTGATTGAAAGGGCCCTCAAAAGCCATCCAAACCAATCAATCTCTTACCAAAGTATCTGAAAGAAAAGTATCCAGGTTCTATTTGAACGATTTTACAGAGGTTGCCCTTTAACAATAGAGGTCACTCCATTTTTAACCAGCTATATTAAAAATGCCAGGCTCACAGCATGTGAAACACTTATTCATAATTTCCACTTGAGGAAATTAAATTTTCACATCATATTTCAGGGGAGAAGCAGGGAGGAAGAAGCATTAGTCATTGCCAGGGCAAGTGCTAAAAGTGGGTGTAACATGGCATTTCATTACAAAGACCAGGTCTAGAATAATGTAGTTTCCAAAGAATAAGTTCACTAGAAAATAAAAGGAAAAGCCAAGCTCCAGCTTTTGGGAATACTGGATGATAGTGAGCTAAATGTGTGTGTTTATGTGTGTGTGTGTGTGCACGTATGTGTTAATATCCAGTATAAAAAGCTAAATTTGGCCCTACATACATCAGGTAAGGTTTGATTGATATGCAATACAGAATATAGCCTCCTTAATTCAAACAAGCAAATACCACCCTCTGGACCCTAGAAAAGACACGTTTTTTCTCATATACAAAATACATTCATTCCATCACAATATCAAGAAGTCTTACATTATTTCAGTAATGATACAAACACAATACAAGGTTAGAACCAGTACAAAGTGTCATTAAAATCGGTTACAGGCATGGTCTGGTCTAAGGCAAAACTCTTTTCTGGCTCTGGACCTGTAAAACTTAGAACAAGTTATATGCTGCCAACATAAAGGGAGGGACAGTCATAGGATAAACACCCCTAGTTCCATAGGGAGAAATTGATATTGTGGAAAATTCTGGGCTTGCAGGAAGAGAAACCACAGAGAAATTGGAAGGACACAGGCATCACCAGGCCCAAGCAGTTTAAAAAACCTACAGGGCAAGCTCCATTAGATTTCAAAGACAGAGAGTCATTTATCCTCAGGGCTTTAGAAAATGGCAGCCCCACCCTTTCCCAGGGCCTACACAGTGGTCTGCCTCTCTCCAAATAGAACCTTAGGGGACATCAGGGAGACCACCTTTTTCTCAGCTCCACCCTCTCCAAGCTTCAGGTCCACACCTGGGCTCTCTGCCTTCTCTGCTCAAACCCTCCATGTGACAGCAGCCAGGCTCAACCCAATCCCTAAGGCATGAGCTCCACCCTCTCCAAGGCCTGGGACAGCACCATTTTCAACTGCCATGAGGTGGAAGGACCATCCTCTGCCTTTGGGGCAAATTCACCCTCTCTTGTGCTTGGGTGGGTCCGCTCTCCTGGCCTGAGGCTTCTTGACTTCAGGCTTTAACTGCCATAGTTCTGCTTCTGAAGTTATTTTACCTTCACATTGCCCTTTTTCTGAGCCCCCTAGTCAAGACCCACAGCAGCTCCATTTGTACAGGTCCTGCAGCACTCTTGTTGGCGTTCTATGTAGTCAACAAGGATTGTGTCTACCAGACAGCAGGGGTTTCCACAAATCCTTCCTGGATGACTCCATTTCCAATCCTGGCTTTTTCTGAAATGGCTGGATGATTCTATGTTTAGTTAAATCCTCACATGGGACACTATTCTCTGGGGTTCCCTTCCTGTAATCCCAGAATTTTCTGAAACATCCATCTCTGGTTTATTTGTACCCAAGGGTTCAGTTCTCAGCTTATCTCTTTCCTGTCACATTTCACTATAAGCTGCAAGGAGAAACCAGGCTGCACTTTCCACATTTAATTTGGGAATCTCTTCTGCTAAATATCCAAGTTCATGGCTTTTAAAATCTGCCTTCCAGCCAAAGCCACTGCCATTTTAAACCTGGGATTGCTTTTCTTCCAGTTTGCAATAACACACACCTCAATTCTGTCTACAGCCTCACCAGAGTCATCCCTAAAGTTCATGTTTCTACCAACAGTCTCTTCAAAGTATTTTAGACCTTTTTATCAAGCTTCTCACAACTCTTCCAGAATTGTCCCCTTATCCATTTAAAAAGTCATTCCAACATGTTTGGTATTTGCAAACCACAGCAGCACCCCACTCCTGGTACCAAAATCTTTTTCAGTTTTCTAGCTGCTGGAATGCAATATACCAGAAACTGAATGGTTTTTTAAAAAGGGGAATTTAATAAGTGCTAGTTTAGAGTTCTAAGACCGTGAAAATATCCAAATTAAAGCAAGGGTATAGATATGCCCCATCTAAGGCATCCAGGGAAAGATCCCTTGGTTCCAGAAGACTGATAACATTCAGGGTTTCTCTTTCAACTGAGAAGCCACATGATGAAATGGTGATGTCTACTCACTTTCTCCTCCCCCTTCTTGTTTCATGAAGCTCCCCTGGGGACATATTCCATCTTCATCTCTGGCTGCATGGACTCTGTGTTTCTCCTGCCTATCTCATTGTTCTAAAGTTTTCTCAAATATTCTTCCTCTTTTAAAGGACTTCAGTAAACTAATCAAGACTACCTGGAATGTGTGAAGTTGCATCTCCATCTAATCATAGATTAATAGCCACAATTGGGTGAGTTACATTTCCATGGAAATAATCTAATCAAAATATTCCACCTACATTATTGAATAGGGATTAAAAGAAATGTTTGCACCAAGATTGGATCAAGATTAAAATATTGCTTTTCTAGTGCACATAATCCTTTTAAACTAATACAATGACTATGCCAGGTACAAAGTTGAGACTCTGTGTTCAACACTGGGTATTTCCTTTACATTCCATACTATGATAAAATAGATGAAGAAATGAAGCTTCAATGAAGTTACGCAGCTCATTCAAGATCGTTTGTTTGGTAAGTAATTGGGAAGAATGACAACCAGATTCAAAACTAAAAAATTATTTTACTTTATTCTCTAATTTATTTTTATTTTGTTTTATATGTAGGCATGTTGTATTACTTATTTTTTGCCACATCACACTAATTTTAAGGGAAAAATTGAATTAACTTCGCCTTTGTAGATGAGGATATTGAATACTACAAATGATATTTTAACCAACTGTGGATAACAACAGAAGGAGAATTGCTACATTTGAACCTGCTATATTATATCAGGCTACCTGTCTCTGTTTGTTCTAGAACTTTACTAAATGACGTAAGAAGATTTAGTTGACTGAAATATTCGGACAGTGGCTCCCTTTTCCAAGATTTCTCATAGATTACTGATGAAAGTTTCTAAATGGTGATTGTGCTTTGGTTTAGTGTTCATTTTGTTTTGGTTGACTTCTTGTTTCTAAATTACTGGACCTGGAGACAAGTTCACAAAATTCTCTTTCTCCTTTTATTCTTAAGTTTAAATGTACTTACTCTACTCTTGAAGTTCATTTGTTTAATGGAAAAATAACCTGTAGTTTAGATCTGTTCCCTGTGTCATCTGTTAACATAGCACCATCTGCCCCAAGATATGGGTCTATGTGTTATTTGTTATTCTTTCTCTGAAGAAAGTTTCACAAATTAACTGACATATAAAACACATCACAAAATAGCATTAAGCATCTGTACAGCAAAAAGAGTAATTTGATTAAGTCATTCCCTTAATATTCCCAGTAAAAAACCTTGTCTAAATTGATCAAACCCTGAGACTGGGCTCTACTCCACATAACTCAATGTCAATTTAAAAGGTAAAATTTATACTGATCTTTGGGTTTAGAATCCAAAATGGAAATATATTGCTTTAATAGTTTTTAATAAAAGACATGAACATGATAAAAGGAACTGCATCACTCTTTATAAAATAAAGCACGGTATACTAAAAATATCCAGTATATATAGGTAGAAATATGGAATGACCATCTTTCTGTATCAAAAAATATTTATACAAAGCCTGCATCATCATTTTATCATTGGCTATACTAAAATTTATGTTATTAATAACTTGCTAGAAATTTGGACTATTTCCATTTGTGGGGAGATGAGAATTATAAATAAAAGATTTCAGTTAGAATCCTTGTTTATAAATCATTGTGTATTTAACTGATGGATTTCCTAAGAGTTGATTTTAAAAAGTGGACCATTCCATTCACAAATATGTACTGTTTAAATTTAAAATATATACAGGAATTCATTTTTCCAAATCAGAAATAAAGCTTGATATTCCTATTTGAAAGTATTCTTATTTAAATCTATACATAGAAAATAAGTTTACATTGTACTTTATTTTAGGCATGTTTGATTACTAATAAGACTTATAATGGTTTTCCATATTGTTGTTACTTTACTTTACAGGGTCAAAAGTGTTTCATGCACTCCCATATGCCTGTTTTTTTCTGAATTCTATCAAATTCTGAGGCATAGACTGGGAAAATTTTCTTGGGTAGAAAAAATTGTGAAAGCAAACATTCACAACCAAAATGAAATTCCATTAATGAAACCATTTCTGGATTATTTTTTCTTTGACAGCTCCTAAAACAAATCCATTTTGCACTGTCAAAAATAAAAATGACAAATGAATATTTCAATCACTGTTGTACTAGAACTCTATATAACAAAAATTTCAGATCTAAAGAGTAATTTAGAAAAAATTCAAAAAAATAAAAGTACTCAACAAAAGATACCGATTTCAAAAGTTAAGTTTATTAAACAGATACAGACAAATGAAATTCAACTTCATGGTACAAGCATACAAATGCTTTAAAAAAATCCTGTTGCCTACTACAAATCTGTTCTAATATTTTCCCAGATATTCGGAGGTATCATATACTCTAATAAAATGAGGAGCAGATATCAATTACATAACTTCAGAGCTACCCCTTCTTTCCTGCAGAAAATTTGTTTTGTTCTAGTCACTTGTCCACACATCTCGACCTCATTAAAACAGTCTCAGAGATTAAACAGACCTTTATCTGCCCAAGATGAACCAAACAGTTTTGTTGTTTTTCACAGCAACACAGTTACAAATCTCATTTCACTACCATACTTAAGCAAGAAAATATAATTATTCCAATTTAATCGCTTATTGCCCTCAGAGGTAAAGATCGATATATGAGAAAAATAGTTATAAAATATATTGTATAACTTCAGTTGTGACTAGTAAAAGAACAGTGATGCTCAAGGCCTTCCTTTAATACAGTGCTGGCTTTTGTCCTAACGGCCAAAAATGAGAAATTGGGGGTCAAAGCCTCTGCTGTCAAGCTGTCATATTGTCCCTGACCCAGGCAGCAAGTACCATGATTTTGGCCAGCTTTATGTTTCCTCAGAAATGAAAGGCTGCTATTCAAAATATTCCCTGGTCACTAACCTGCTTGATCAGCCCACCTGGGTGAGGGTCAGCTCTCCAGTTACTGCAAAGTACATATCATTTTCACAGTTCTGCCTGAGAGCTGGTGACATTATTCTCATGTCTTTGGCATTCAGTAGCTATAGCAGAAAATGCTTAGATCTGCCATTTCTTAGCTAGCTGCCTGGAAATCTTTGTGCATTTTTCAATTCACTGACCCAATTCTCAGTGCAGGAAAATTTTCAGCTAACAATTTGTTTGCTTATCATTTGCTTTCTTTCCTTTTCTCTTACTTTGTTCTCTTTTCCCTTTTCTGAATTCCTGTCATTTATGTGAGATTTTCCTCTATCTGGGACCATTACAAGGCACAAATCTGGGGATTGCATGTTCTGTGATACAGCAGTCCTTCATATTGGACTTTCCAGATTCTCTTTTCCCTTCTGATTTTCATGTCAGTGATTTTTTTTTTCTTAGAATTTTAACAAATTTCTCTTACTTGATTTAGCATCCCTGGCAAACCAAGGTGTAGGGTAATCAATTTTAAATACCTACAAAGAAAACGGTGTCACCAGTAAGATTTGATTTCTAAATTCATTCAATTTTCAAATACAAAAACATCAGTTTTTATTTCAACTTGCTTTGATGTGTCTAAGGTGTAATCTCATGAAATTTCAGGTTGATGTTCACTTTAAAGATTTTGCATTATTTATAAGGACAGTTATAAATGCCAATGCTCATAAAATAACTTGGATGAGGCATTGTAGTACTACAAATGTTGTCAGACTCTTTAGGTACAGCTTGTATTGAACTTGGCAGTTTTTTTCTTCAGTATATACAGACAACAATTTCTGCTGTAAAAGAATGACCATTGATTTAATCAAAGCAAATTAAGTACTTGTAGAAACAACTGGGAAAATGAATTTGTTTTATGCCGATTTTCCATGCCAGATAACACAAAACCATAGCTGAGAAGGGAATAAGAAGGCTACTGGACTTTTACTTCTTTAGGAATATGATTATTAGCTTCATAGCACCCAAAAAACATGTGAAAGGTAATGGCACTGTAAAACAGAAGTTGAAAATGCTTCTGCTGGAGAACACTATGCAGAAATATCACAGCCCTCAATTAAAAATTGCACTGAAAAATGCTTTCATGTTGCATAGACATTGAAATGCAACAGTTTTTGGATGTCTCAAAAAATGATGTGCTGCTCTTCAATGTGGGCTATTGAAAAATTATGCCTTCAAAATCGTCAAGGAAAGAAAATGTCAGTAAATTATTTTACTACAGACATATATCAAAGATACATTTATATTAAACTAAAATGGGAGCTTCAAATAGAAAATATTTATATTTACTCTACTCATATATATTTTTAAAAGATAAAATTGCATGAGTCTCATAAAAAAAATATGTACTATACACTTGCCCAGGTTTTACTTGACCCCTTATGTGCTGGTTTGAATCTGTGATGGGCCACAGAAAAGCATGTCCTTTAATCCTCATTCAGGATTGCTGGCTGGGAGCTTTTTGATTGTTCCCATAGAGATGTAAGTCACCCAATTGTGGATAGTAACTTTTGATTAGAGGCAGATGTGACTCCACCCATTCCAGGTGGGGGCCTTGACTGGAATCCTTTAAAAGAGGAAACATTTTGGAGAGAGTCCTTTTTTAAAGCCACAAGAATGACTAAGCAGAGAACCCACACACCAGAGACATTTGGAGATGAAGAAGGAATGGTTCCCCAGGGGAGCCTCATGAAACAGGAAGCTTGAAGAGAAAGCTAACAGACATCACCATGTTTACAATGTGACTTTCCAGTTGAGAGAGAAACCCTGAACTTCATTGGCCATTCTTGAATGAAAGTAACCTCTTGTTGGTGCCTAAATTTGGACATTTTAATAGACTTGCTTTAATTGGGACATTTTCTCAGCCTTAGAACTATAAACTAGCAACTCTATTAAATTCCCTTTTTTGAAAGCCATTCCATTTCTGGTATATTGGATTCCGGCTGCTAGCAAACCAGAACACCTTAATTATTGAAGGAACAAGGAAGATGTTACAACTGTCTGAATGAAGAATCCAAGAGACAGACACATATATAAGAACTAGTAAAGCTGGGAAAAATGTGCGGAAAGACACAAAGTTAGAAAAACTATCAATATCCACAGTACACTAATAGCTAATCAACTGCATTCCAATGTCACAGTTTGCATTCTGTTGGCATCAATGATTTGCCTTACTATCAGTTTTCTACAATTTACAAAAGATATAAAAGTGCTCAGAGACAGTGAACTGCTCAGATTTCCCATAAAATCAGAATAACCAAGGACGACATGATAATGTGTTGTTATCCTTATTACCTATCCAAGGAATGCAGTAATCTTTTGGTATATAGCAAAGTATTTTACTTTTTTTTCCCCATAGAGGTTATTATTCAACGATAGTTACGGACAGCTTTTAAAGTTAAATAAAATTAAAATAAACAAATTTCAGTGGCTTTTTTTTTGCATGTAAGTGTTCAATACATACTTGTAGAGGATATTTGGAAAATAAAGAGTTAATCTAAAGAAAAAAATGAAAACTCTGCCTATTATGCTAGTACCAAATATACCCATTCGTTATATTTTAGTATAGCTTATTTTTATTTACCTTTATTCTAAAATACATAACCATATTTTCACCTATGTAAATTTATATCATTGCCATTAAAATATAACTATATTTTACCCATGTATAATTTATATATTACCATTAATGTACAATTATGACTAATATATTATTTTTATATTCATCATTTTTATATATTTGAGAAGCTTAGGCCAATTATGAATTTAGAGGAAAGACAAACAAAAAACTGTCCTCACTTCTGACACCAAATGCAAGTCCAGGGATTTCCCCCAAAAGACCCCCATGTTCTTTAATTTGCTAGAAAGACTCAAAGCACATAAGGCAGAGTCTGGGGAGGTAGCAGACGTGGAGCTTCCATTCTTATATCCCCATGGAGTTGGGATGCCCTAGTTTCCTAGTATCTGATGCATTATAGTATACATGTAGTATTGTCAACCAAGGAAACTCCCCAGAGTCTTACAGGGGCTGCATTGCATGGACATGATTTATTACTCACATACCTGATCTCAGCCTCCAGTCTCTCCAGGGCTCTATTGGTGCCATGTGACCCAAAGCCCCTATCCTAAATCTCATTGCAAGACTGTCCAGCATGGTCCAGGGCCTCCAGGTAAAAATACACCCACAGACAAGACATTGCAAGTGCTTGGAGTCACCTCACAGAAGTCAAGGATGAAAGACAGACCTCTTTGGGGGCAAAGTTAATTTTTTTACTACAAACTTCCCATCTTAAAATTCTATTAAATTTATCCCCCAAATATTTTTACATACATGCTAATCTCCATGTAGCCTAAGTGGCATTATTTCTCCTCTTAATTACTGCTCCTCTTCAAATCCACTTTTGCTCAGTCCTTCTTCCATAATGAGTTGACTGTTTTACTCTACTGCCAGCTTTGCCATTCTTCTATTTAAACTTTAATCATGTCCAATGCTTTTAGAATAAAGGATGAAATCTTAACAAACCCTGCATTTAATCCTTGCCTTCTTCTCTAGAATTATCTTCAATTCTAGATTTTTCCTGTTTATAGATGATCAGATTAATACTTTTTTTTTTTATTTTAGTGATTTACGAAGTCCAATCCCACTGCTGCTGCCTGGGGGATTTCATTTGAGTTGTTCTTGAAGCACTATTTCTCCAGTTCCCTTGACAGTTTAACTTCAATTCATCCATCATATTTCACATCAAGTGTGAAATAGAGTATTTCTCTCTAAGCCCCTCCCCCATCTTCATTTGCAAGGCCTGCCATAACAAAGTACCACAAACTGAGTGACTTAAAACAATAGGAATGCATTATCTCACAGTTTTGGAGGATTGAAGTTCAAAGTGTCAGGAGGGCATGCTTTCCCTTAAACCTGTAGGGAGAATTTGTCCCATGCTTCTCCCTGGCTTCTGGCAGTGGCTTTCCAGAATTCCATGGTGCTCTCTGCTTTGGTTTTCATGTTGTCTTCAACCTTGTGTCTCTTTGTCTGTGTTCAACCTTACCTGACAAGGACACCAGTCATATTAGGGTAGAGCCCACCTAATCCAGTTTGGCCTCATTTTAACTAATAACAAAGACCCTAAATATCCAAGTAGTGTCACACACACAGGACAAGGAGTTAGAACTTGAACATATTTTTTTGAAAACAATTACAACCATAACATCCTCTCATAAGTTCTTTTTGATTTATTCATATCAATTATCACAATATTTGATTTTCTGTAACTTGCATTGAAACATCATTTCTATGCATGTTGAAAATTTTTAACCCCTTACCAGGAGTTTGCACTATAACTAGTACGTCCTGTTGTGAATATTCCCTACCACCACATTAGATTATATTTTCCTTCTTCTATTTCCAGATTAATCAATTTTAGGCAATGTTATTTCCAGCATATGTTGATAATAATGCTTACAGTATATCTGTTTTATCTATCCTCATTTCTACTTCCTACATTATACTACTTTTATCTTTATAATATTTAAGATTGTAACATTCTGCTCTGTAAACTTGACTATGATTTCTGAGATTTACTATTTATTTTTAAAGTTGAGAATCAAGAAAATAATTTATATTATATTTTGGATAAACATGCTATTTTCTGGAGGGTCACTAAATGAACTAGGATTAAATTCCATCATTCATTTCCCTGTCCAAAGAATATTGCTAACAAGCTATAGTCTTACAATCTAGTTCACTCAAAATTTTTCAGCATTTGGGTTTATTTCAAATTTGTGCAATACTTTTTTGGATTTTTATCCATAAATTTCTAAATGCCTAAGTTTCCCATTAGTTGCAGAAATAATGTGTTTTCAACATATTAAATATATCCTGTCTCTTAATTATATCTTTTAATTGAATCATTACTGTTGAAACCACCACAAATCATAACTGCTGAAATCACCACTGCTAAGTTTCCACCTTCTTGATTTCACTTGAGCTTTGTGTTTTTCTGGCTCTCTGCACTGTTGCATCCTAGTTTGGCTGTCAGTATCTTCCTCTGTATATCCATTGTTTCATGGATTCCATTTTTCCTCATTCTTTACAACCTTTTATAGTTTGCTGACATAGATCCTGTCCATTTTAATGGGAAGTAAAATTTCCAGTCACTGTTACAAGATGTCTATATTCTGCTCTCAACACTTCAGAAAAATTGTTTTACTTTCCTCTAGCATTAGGTTTGTATGATAAAATATGTGAATTCTAAAAAATTAATCCTTTATGTATATAAATATATTGAATAACTCATTTATAACTTGGAGTATCTCTGACTATTAATTCCAGTTAGTTCTTAGCAGAGTATTTGCAATGAAAGATCATGAATTGCAGTTCCAGGAAATTTCTTTCTCTCTCTCTTCTCTCTCTCTCTCTCTCTCTCTCTCCTCCCACACCCCCTCTTTCCCTGTGTGTCTGTGTGTGAGGGAGAGTGGTGTGTAGAGTAAATATTTGTTGTTTTGGAGGTTGGGAAACTCAAATTAGTCCATTGTTATATTAAATCTCTTTATTCTAATTGTTCTCGTATTTCATTCTTAGTGTCTCTAATGTCTAACTGATTTCTCTAATTTTATTTTTTGTCATTCTATTAGATTATATTGTTCATTTATTTTTTTTAATCTGTGAGCTTTTTCACATTTTTTTATTGGACTGTCCTTAAGGTAAGGGTGGAATATAGTTCACTCCCTTTGAGTAAAGTAGTTAGACGTTTTTGGAGGTTCTTTTTTGCTGTTTTTGTGGTTTCTGTTTCCTAAATTTTCTCTGTTAGACATTTTAGATGAAGTATAGGATTGTTGTTGTTTGCTTCCTGTGTGTTTATGTTCGTCTTTCTATTTCTTGCTTCTGGTGTTCCTATTATGTGTGACAATCACATTTTTCTCTTATTTGAAAATAATGAAATTGGTATTGATGCTGCATTTCTCAGCTAGCCATTATAAGAAAAATTTTCTCTGCATGCCCTCAGATTGGGAAGTCTGATGAATCTTTCTTTAAATAAACTTCTGCGGAATTAAGTTCCTAGTTCCAGAATATGACATTTATTCCACAAGATTGTTTTGATCTATTAACAGAAAAGCTCTCTATTTTTCCTTAATAGCCATGCTAGTTCCTGATACACCATTCAAGTGAGAAGAAAAGATTTCAAGGAGGAAGGATTTGGGGGAAAGGAATATACCTGTTTGAATAAACATTTTCAAAGCATCATCTGCTACCATGCCCATGTCATGCTCCCACCTTCTGTACTTCCATACATTTGGATACCTTTCTAGCATTCTTCATGGTAGATTGACTTTTGCTTGAAGAATCAATTCTATGGCATCTCCTTCTGTTTCCCTTCTTTTCATTTCACTCTGCTACTTTCTTTGAAAGACTCATTTGCTCAAGGTATACTTCTGTTATATTTGTAACCATGTATTTCTCTATGCATACCTGCATTTTGTTTCAAATGACTTCTTTTAAAACAATAACCCATATCCAGTTGTTAAGATGAATTAACCAGGTGTTTGTGTGAAGTTGAGCAAATTTGCCTTCTTAGAGATTTGTCTCCCTGATCAACTATTTTGAATGGAATGGGATTAGGTGTTCCAAGAAAACTGCCTTTACCTTACCCTATATCTCCAGCTGCCCTAAATGCAATGGATGAATTTCCACATCTGAAAATAGTATTGAGAATAATTTCCTTTCATAATCATATAATGTTATTGTCTGTAAAGTTCTCAGCAAACAGTAGTCACTCAGTAAATTTTATTAATCCCTTCTAATAAGCAAAATTCATAGTTTAAATACAGAAACGTGAGCTGCAGCAGACATTTAGAAAATAACTCTTTACATCAAGTAATCAATTGTTAAAGTGAACTTATTTTATAGATATCCATTTTAAAGTCTATCTATTTATCTCTGCATTTTGTTTTTGTTATATTTTTCTCTTAAGATCCAGGTCACAGAAGTCAATCTTCTACTTTTCTCATAATGTAAAAGAGAAAGAGAGAGAGAGAGAGAGAAAGAAAAGGGTCTGGTATAAATGTTATAGCTACACATTGAAATTGACTGAGAGGCAAAATGGTGATCACCCTTTAAAAACCCAAAATATTATAAAATTGTAGTTATCTATCATTAGCCAGGAACTATGTTGTTCAAAGAACTAACTCCTAGAATTGAGTGAACTGCTAGAATTGAGCACATCATGGTAGAATTTTTGACAATGGTATATAAAATAATTTCAGGACAAATAACCATGTAAACAAAAAATTCTGTAGAAGTATTAATGTCCACATCTGTTCTGAGCTTTCTTTGTGATCTTACTAATCCAGAGTGATTAGCTACTTCCAAGAGGAAATCAATCTACATTTCATAGGCAATTTGTACTTGCCATAATTCCATGAATACATAATTAAAATGAGGTTGTTTCTTTAAGCCTTTGGAACTTACACTAAAAGGTTGAGAAACGAAACTAGAATGCCCCGAAACTGCAAGTCTAAGGCTCTCATTGGGAGAACAACTATTTGAATATTTTAACTTAAGAAATGTTTCTGAATAAGATTTCTCCTTTCCAAATTGCACAATCTCTAGCAAAATATGGTATATTGTTTTGTAAAGTATTTGATGACTAAACATGATAGTGAACCTTTTGTTAATAGCATGTGCTTTCTGTAGAATATGTGGCTTTTAAGGTTTCCTGCATTCTGTAATATAAAGTTTATATTTATATAAAATTTTAATATATTTATATTTATTTTATATAAAGTTTATATTATAATAAAATGCAGAATTTTATAAATTTATATAAAGTTTATATTTATATAAAATGCAGAATTTCCTGCATTCTGTAATATAAGGTTTAAAAATGGATGAGTAGAATTATTTTTTACATAAATACACTCTATTTAAAATGTTTCTCTATGGAGAAATAAGATTTTTAGGAGAAGTAATGTGTATTCTATATTTTACATAGTTTAAGGTATAGCTTTTGAACAATACATCCTCAGATTGCCAGACTTTTGTTTCAAAAATTAGTATGTGGGAAAAGAGTGAAACTGATATGAAGAAGACAATGCGCTTGTGTTGGGCACAAACACATCAAAAAGAGAGTGAAGACCCTAAAATAATTCATGTTTTTGGAATCTTCAAGCCACACTTAATTTTATAGCAAAAATATTAATAAAGTGGTGTATCCAAAAGGCTATTAGCGAATCCTGACATGAAACTAAATGTAAGAGAATAATCATTAGAAGAGAATATATGTTTACCCAGTTTATTTATGAATTTCACTATTCAGTTGCATGTCAAAACAAATGATGGCGTTCACTTGATTTATGCTTTGAATATTACAGAGTATGAATATACACAGATTGGATCTCATGCAATACCATACTGATTATAAGCTAGTTTCTTTGGGCTCCAGATTATCCCTTTATACTCTGTTTTGTGATCCTGAGACTGAAACTGCAAATTACCATTCTTTTTGCCAGTGGGTTTTTGACTAGTATTTATGAATAGGAGGCACAGATGGAAATTGGAAAACAAGAGGATGGAGAAGGACTCCTGTCTTACTGTGTCTATGTTTGATGTACTTGTCAAATCCTTATCAGCAATGATGCTTCACGACTGCAGCACCACCAAACGAACTTCTTTGTGCCAGCTCAGAAGTACTAGTGGCAATTGAGTTTTCCCTCCCTAAGAGATGTGACTCCAAGTTTCATAAGGAACCTCTGCTGAACTTCTATTTCTGATAATATGAAAACCTCCTCTTTGTTTCTTTAGATGTAGAGATGAGGACTGCTTCTTATATTTAGTGTGTGTGCAACCTCAGTATTCCCTTTTTGTTCTTCCATCTCTCCAGTTCCATTCTACAAATTCCTATGTAAAATGCGTAGAAATTTTATACTGAGCTTTATATTGTCCTGAATAGAGTGATCTTTTACACTTTAATTGCATATCCTAACAGCCCATGGTCATACACTGTATATGCTTGGGCTGTAAAACAAAGTGCCTGCCCAAATGTATTCTGCATCAATTAATCTATGCTATTTTTCATACAAGAAAGCATTAGTTGCTGCAATTCTCTGCATCTCCCAATAAATTATGATCATTTTTGCCATAGAAGAAATTTACCAGAAATACTGTGGTTTTTTTTTCATTCCTTGTAAGAAAGAGTATATGAGGGATTTAGTAATTCATGTTTTTATTATTCAGAAGTAGGATACATTGTCAGTGTCTGGGTTGCAAACCATAGTTAAGTTTCTTAGACATGTATAAATATAAAAAATAAGACTACTTTAGAGAGAAACGTGGAATAGAAATAGAAACCTAGAGACAGAGAGAGGAAAATTAGCTGTAACCCAGTTTGGTTATACAACAATGATTATTAGATTAAGTTTTACTGATGAAGTAAGATTGTGAAGTGTAGTAAAGATCTTTAATGGGGGTTAAATTTACCACAGTTGTTTAGCAGATAAGAAATACTGAATGATTTTGATGTAGGAAAAATTGTTGAAGTGTATATGCATCTCAACTGTTATACTCAGAAACCGAACAATTATAGTGAAAGGATAATAACATAAGAGAAACCTGCACCTATTGTGAAAAGTTTGCCATTTATACCTATAGTGGGTGGATACACTGCAGCACATTCCAGATCTCCCCTCCAAGTTGGAAACACTCATTGCCCTACTGCTGGACTGTTGAGTGCTGAAACCATGGGTCATAATATTGAGTCCCACATCAAGAAATGGCCCTTGGCTGGGGGGTAACTGCCTCACCCAAAGTTGCACAACTTTCCCTGAAATAGAAAAGAGCAATGACCATTGATTTGGAGGTATAAAGGGTGAATCATGGTGCCTCAATTCAGAGATCTAGGGGAGATCTACTGAACTTTATGTATTATCCATTGATGCTATAGCAGCATCACAGTCAAAATTCTCCCTCTGCCCCAAATTATTTCCCAATAGTTCTCTGCCATACAGACTTTAGTCCAGAAAGTGGTGGACTACATCAATCTTCATGCAAATCTCTGCCTCTGAGTATGTTTCAGAGAGAACCATACCTTAAAGGATTTCTGAAGTTTGACGTTGAAGCTGGCACGCCTGCATGCCGCCTGGCAGTGAGTATCTCACCACTGGTTAGAAACAGAACATATAACACATACCATGCTAGAGTGGGGCTGCTGATAAAACTTTCACTGGTAAACTGCTTTGATAGAAGTGGGAAAGAATGTTTAATAGGTATGATATCTCAGGTTATGTCCATCTGGACGAAGTGTTAATTATTAGGGCTAAAGAATCGGATGACTCTAGCTGGGAATGGTCAATGCATTGAAAGAAAAAACAATGAAAGACTCATGATGATTAATCAATATTTAAAAGCAAACTTTGAAAGCCAGAAGGCCTCCTGGTCAGTTTACAAAGAAACTGTTACTTGCAGAGCAGAAAGGGCTAAATAAAAGTGTAAAAGAGCTGAGAAGGTTGAAAAAACCAAAACATGAAAAATAAACAAATTTGAGAGTTAAAAACAAATTTAAAGACTGTTCATCGATGAAAATGTCAGGGCACTAATGCAAAGTGTGATTCTGAGATTTGGAATGGGAACATCTCAAGTATGCCCTTGAAATTATTGAGTCCTCAGATTTCATGTACCCTTGTGAGCCTAGGAACCTGGCCCACTCTTTCTTGTAAAATTTAAGGCTTTCTGTCTGCATTGTAAGATAATATTTGTTCCCTTGCCATCATCTCTCTTCTGGTCAGCAGACCATTAACTAGGGTTAATGATAATGAAACCTTACCACAAAAGTGCTAGATCAGCTAAGGAGGAAGGCAACGGTGCCCTGAAGTTGCTGCAGGACCTAGCCAACACTGACAAGCAGTGTCTAGCACAGCATACCCAGAAAGGGGCTCTGAAGTGGACAGAATAAGGGAAGAGGGAAGAGCATAAAGTTGGATGAAGGAAACTTTAACAATATGTAAATACTACTCCATGATACAGACTTTAACTTTATGCAAAGACCTCAGGGGCCAGTGAAAATACCTTCAAAGCTTAAGAAAACCTTGAGAAATTAATATTCCACAATAAATGAAGAAGAAATGCCAAAACTACCATGGCAAGAGTTGAAAATATGATCAAAAGTTTCAAAAATAGAATGCTACATAAGACTGGAAAATCCATTCCCTGAATACGTTGCATGGTAAGGTCTGGACGACAACTCGTTTACCCAAGTAAATAAAAACTACTCAGAGGGGCACCAGCATTACTGACAAGCTCATTAGTAATCATCCCCTGTAGATGAGGGCTGAAGGTATGAGATGTTGTTGCCTTTTGGGCTCCTGGATAACAAAGGAAATAAGAGATTTCTGAAATAATAGAGGTCAGGAGGTGGTGCTTAGTCATCAGAAGTAAGGTAAGCAAAATTATTTTAATGAGTAGCAATTTCTGATTGGCATCCATGGGTGCCTGACCTGCAGAGAGCTCTGAGGATGGTTAAAAACAACACAAAGCACACACCGCATCCTTAGGGCAGGGACCATGGGCATTCAACAAGAGTAGTGTTCAATCTATAGAAAGAAATCAAGGATGGACGGTCAGGAGGTTGAAAACAGTTGCCTCAATTTAAAAAGGCAAAACACCTTGGAGAGTTTGTTTTGTTTTGTTTTGTTTACTTGTGATAGTTTTCAGACTCAGAATTCAGTTACTGAAAGGGAGTCCAACTGCTAAGGGTAAAGGATCCTACAATAGTACAATAGCATAACAAGTGAATATGGAAACAATTCACCTATTTTTTTTTTTCCTAAAGGAAAATACAGTCTTTACAAGAATATCTGTAAACTGGGAAAATGAATACTCAGACATTTTGAGGATTATTGCATACAAGGTTCAAGTCAGTACTGTTATCCAAGAAATGAAGTATCACTGTGATTCTCCATTAAAGCAGCAAATTTGTTTTCTCTGGTTGCTGAATCAAATTATAACAAATAGTGGCTTATAATGAATCACATTTATTATCTTACAGTTCTGGAGATCAAAAGTCCAAAGTGGGTTTCCCTGCACTAAATCAGTATGACTGTGTTCCTTTCTGGAAATTCTAAGGAAGAATCCATTTCCTAGTACTTTTCAGCTTCCTGAGATCACACACATTCTTTGGCTAATGCCCCCTTGCTCCATCATTAAAGATCTGGTCAAATTCTCACATTCCATCATTCTAACCTTGCTTCATTCTGTCATCAGCTCTCCCTCTTTACCTCCTACTCTCTGTCCCTCTCTTCTACTTTTAAGCATCACCATTGTAATTAGCTTGGACTCAACCAAATAACCTGGAATGATCTCCCCATCTCAAGGTCACCTGATTAGCAAACTCAATTTCATCTGCAAACTTAATCCCCCTCACTATGTGATTTAGCATAGCCACAGTTTCCAATGATTTGGGTATGGACATATTTAGAGTGTCACTATTCTGCCTACACTTGAGGAGTAATATATGGGTGCAGTAATAAGAGAAGACTATTTTGTCTATTCTGGCAACAAAAATGAGCTCAGTGGTTCCACAGATCCACCCAGTAGTCATTTTCCTGGTGGTTCCTTGGGTTGTAAAAAAAGTTTTTTTTGCAGTGGGTAAAACTATGTAGAAGCTTCTGAGGCTACTTTGACCACTGTCCAAGAGAGAGCATAAATAATGTCACTTATTGCTGTACCTAAAATGTACATAATGCAGGCATGATGAACCTTATCATAACCCCTTGTGTTTCATTCTTCTGGCCCCTTCAAAACCAGATGGTTATTGAAAAATGACAAAATGCTAAAAATACATATATAAATAAAAAACTCAACCAAGTTGAAGTATGAATTGAAGCTGTTCTGCTAACCAAAATGGACTAAGATATTTATTAAACATTCATCTGGTACACATGCTCTTTCTCATAGGGAAAAAGGACCAGAAGTAATTAAAAACAGACACATGGGACATACAGCAATATACATTTATAACATTGTCTCAGACTGTGTTAACTCTTTAACTACCTGTAATAATCTAGTTCAATAAGAATAGAACTACTGTGTTCAGTCCACAGAGCATCATGATTGTTGGAGATTTGATCATGTCCCCCACAAAAGACATGTTCAAGTCCTAACCTACAGTTCTATGGATGTGAATCCACTTGTAAACAGACCTTTGAAGAATAAGTGTGAATATTACAAGTCTCTTCACCAAAGGGTGAGAAGAATTGAAGATGTTTTCAAATAGGATGTGGGAGATGCCCAAATGTTTCTTATAGACCAAGAAGGGGGCCTCTATGTCAGCAAAGCAGAAAAAAAGCTACCTCAAAGAACAGAAGTAACATTTCTTATGCCTGGAAATCTGAGTAAATGTGAAATGATAATTGAAAAAAGAATGCATAACTTACAACTGTTCATAATCTAAACTAAAAATAAAATAAATATATATATATATATATTTTGAAAGACCTAAATATAGGCTATTATTTTTAAAGAACAAAATAAAAAAAGAAGAAGAGGTTATTTTAAAAATTAACCTAAAATCTTATAAATGAAATGTATAAACATATGTTCCTTCACTTTCATGGGTGATTCAATCAATTGCAGCCTAAAATGCATGGTTCTTTCTGGTAAAGAAAACATGTATTTTATCTATTTTAATATGTGTTGGTTCATTTATTTTTTGATATCTTGTTATATTTTCTATATATGCTTGTGTGTTTACTTATATTTTAATGTGGAGTGCTCTACCTATTCTAGCTAAATGCTAAAGAGAATTTGATTATATTCTTTTTAGATACATTTATTTGTTACAGTGTACTGTTAACAAAATCCTCTAGAATTTATTTTTCTGGGTCTGGTTACTTAGGTGTACTAGAAAATTTCTGAGTTAACTGATCCAATTTGTGAACAGCATATTTTAATTATTGTTTTAGAAAAGTAAAACATTTTAGAAAAAATGTTTTAGCCAAATCAAGCAATTTTTATAATTATATATAAAAAAGCACAAAACCAGTTATTTGGCATTGTGAACCAAAATGGGCAGTACCAATACTCCAACTTTCCCTTTGCCCACACCTATTTAATGAGCATTTTATTTGCTCTGAAGGATGTAACTGATGACACACATGCTGGTGATTACTTCCTTTAAATCATGAGTCTTTTATGAAGGGTCCTCCTGATTTACAGCCCAAAGTACCTTTAGCAGGTTCATCTCTAAGAGCGCCATCCAAACAATTTGTTGCATTACCAGAGCCCTAGTAATTGTTACTGAATACGGTACAAAGATTTTCTATGATGTCCTCTCTCCTTTCATATCCCTTTCATCAGAGACTAGCAAACTAAACTTTCCCAAACCGTTACAAGTGAATTTAGGGAAGGAGGGTGTTGATGAGGTGAAGAGATGATGGGGTTTGATGGAGACTTATCATTCATATTTCTACTAACTTCTCTTCTCTCTTGAAGGACAATTGTTTAATAGATAATCTGCCCAAATATACTTAGGATGATGATTTTAGTAAGTACATTTTTTTCCAATTTTCCTTCCTTGATTGGTTCAAAGTGACATTTAATATATGTACACTGATCAAACCTAAATATATGTACACTGATCAAAGCTAAGGCCTTTTTTACTTAAAAGAAAAATAGCAAATAAATATTACCATAGCATAATTTCCATACTGTGCTTGTTTGAATCAGTTATGTATCCCAGAAAAGGCCATGTTCTTTTAATTCATTCCTGTGGGTGCAGACTTCTTTGAGTGGGACATTTTGGCATGCTTATTTCTATTGAGATGTGCCTCACCACAATCAAGGTGAATCTTAATTCTTTTACTGGAGTTCTTTATCAGAGTATAAAAGACAAAGGAAGCCATGAGAGCTAAGAGAAGCCTCAGAGAAGCTGAAAGACAAGGAACCCACAGAAGCTGAGAGAGGAAACCACTTAAACCACAAGCTGACACCAATGCATCCTGAGAGAGAAGGACCAGTAGACTCTGGCTGGGTGCCTTCCATGTGACATAGGTGGTCCAGCTGTCAGCAGCCTTTCTTCAGAGCCCAGTATCATCATGTTGATGCCTTTAAATGGAGATGATCTTAACTTAAGAGCTGTGAATTGCAAGTTAAGGAATTTCCATAATAGAAGCCAACCCATTTCTGGTATATTGTATTACAGTGGCTTTAGCATACAAAAACAGATTTTGGTACCAGGAGTGGGGTGCTGAGTTGCAAATAACAAAAATGCTAGAATGCTTTATTAATGGGTAAGGGGAATATTCTGGAAGAATTGTGAGAAACCTGATAGAAAAGGCCTAGACTTTTGAAGAAACTGTTGGTAGAAATATGAACATTAAAGGTACTTCTGATAAGGCTTTACATAGAAATGATGAGTATGTCATTTCAAACTGGAGGAAAAGTGAACCTTATTTTAAAGTGGAAAAATTGAGTCCCAATTCCAGATGGAAAGCAGAATTTTAAAAGGACAATCTAGGATATTTAGCAGAGGAAATTTCCAAATTAAATGTGGAAAATGCAGCCTGGCTTCTTTCTGCAGTTTATAGTAAAATATGAGAGGAAAGGGATAAACTGAGAACTGAACTCTTGGGTACAAAGATAACCATAAATTGGTATTTTGGAAAATTCTGAGCTTTCAGTAAACACATCACCAGAGAATACTGTCCCATGTGAGGTTTTAACCAAGCCTGGAACCAATCAGTACAAATCAAGATTGGAAATGCAGCTATCCAGAATGAATTTGTGGAAAGTCCTATTGTCTGATGGTTTGGAACCCTGTGTGCAAGATCTGTATGAATAGAACTGCTACCATCCTGGAATAAAAGGGACAGATTGAAGGATGTTGCTTTCTATGGAATGGAGCTCAAAGGATATTAAGGAATGATGAGAAAGAGATAGACAGGATTAGGGGATCTGAAGATTAGCCATAACAAACAACAGAAAACTTTACTCATAACCAGACCCAGTCTATATACTACAGGGTGACAAAAGGCATGCATGCATTTCCTGAGGGAACAGAGTGCTTATTTTTCAGTGCTCTCTTCCTTCATACTTAACATAACCATTTGGGGTAAACATTTTCTTCCTCCCAGACTTCTCTACATAACAATCTCCACAGTTTACTGCCACCACCATCCTGATGCCAGCTGCTCTCAACAAATTCTGCTGGTTTCATTTTAACCCTTGCTCCTGCAGAAGGAAAAATGAATTCAAACACAGAACCGCAGAAGCTAAGGTCTGAAGCCAAGACACCCCAGGCAAGGAGAGTGGACCCATCCAGACTTGTGGAAGGGGTGAGTGTGCTCTGGTATTTGCAGGAGGCAGAACTTCCCTTCTGTTGCTGAGGTGTTACTACCCCACAGCTCTCAGATAGCAGGGGAAATGAAGAGAGCTTGGCTACCCCATTGTTTAGGAAAGGTACTGCTGCTCCAGGTTTCAGAGAGAATGGAGCACATTCCCTGGGGATTGGGAGAGTTTGGATGGAGCACATTCCCTGGGGATTGGGAGAGTTTGGCCACCATCCCACTGTTCTAAGGGGGTTTAGCTTATGCCCTAGAGATGGTAGAGAGTCCTCTCCCCATCTCAATCCTTGAGAAGGGTGAGGCAAAGAGCATGGCTCTCTCTCCAATATTTGGAAATGTTGGCGTCCTTACCCCAATATTGTAAGACAGCAAGGCTACTTCATAAGCCAATTGGAAGGGGTGGGCCTGATGCTCTACAAAGCCCTCTCCATGTGACAGAGGTGTCCCAGATTCCAGCAGCCTTTCTTCAGAGTCCAGGTATAATCCTATTGATACCTTGAATTGGACCTTTTCATGGTCTAAGGGCTGTAAATTTTAAGTTAACAAATCTTCATTGTAAAAGACAACTCATTTGTGATATATTGGATTCCAGCTCCACATATAGGGTCTTACATCTGTTCCACCTTTCTCCTTCCTAGCACAATCACAAAGAGAACTTTAGCTCCTCACTATGCTAACACAGTACAAGGGCCAGGTGACTGCACTCTAACATTTTTGCAACAGAAAAAAAAAATATCTTCTATTCCATATATGGGGATGTCACTTCAGCAGGATCAAGAAATAAATAAGTATTAATGAATATAGTTGAGAAATTATAAATCTTCACACTCTTACCAAATTATCCTGGGTTGTGCTCCTATTAATTAAACTTCAAAGTTTGTTACCTGGCAATTGTATAGAGGTGGTAGTGATATATTTAAAAGAGTTCCAAAATAAAATGGTGTGCCACCTACAAAATGCAAAATCAAACCATAGAAATAGTTAAACATACATAGTAATGACTTCTTTAGCAATTTATTTAAGACCTCAATCAATAAATTATTCTGTTAGAAAGTATCCACTATTTTGTGCCTAATAAAAGTTCTATTATTGTGAATTATAACACCAATATTTGTATTTTCTGTACTTCCATATATTCTAAAAGAGTTTTAGAATGTAATGAATTAAGGTAATAGTCAGATATCACATTCATATAAATTTGATGCAGTGGAACACTTTTCCAAGAAGCACTGAACACTTTCTCATTAAGATGTTTTTATTTGATAGAACTGATGGTATTTTTCTTTCACTTTTTTTCTAAAACAAGACTATTTACAACTAATACCAACATTTGTACATTTAGAAGATCTCTTTGGTGCTATTCAAGAGAATATCCTACTTCTTTAGAAGTAAAAAAAAACCCTGTTGGCAATAGATTGGACAAGTGCACCCAAAAAAATTATCTGAATGTCAACTTTTTCACTTGTAAAATGTGGATTACAGTCCTAATTCATAAGATCATTGTAAGATTTTTGTAAAAAAGCATTTTCAGCTGTGGGCTTATTGAAGAGGAAAGACTCAAATTTTGCCGACCAAATATCCAGTTCTAGGGTGTTTATATTCCTAATTGAGTACATTTAGCAGCTTAGAGAAATTAATTATTGAACAAATGAAAAAATGCATGACTATTTAAGTGCAAATAAAAGTCCTGTTGGGATGATGGTCCTTTCCTTTTGGAATCATTGCACCCATCTTTTCTGCGAGTACCAGTTCAGCAAATCAAAGGGTATTTAGAATACAACTTGTCTCAAGCAAGGAATGTTTGCTTCTATCCTGCCCCCATCCCATACCTTCTTACATTTATTTCTTTGATAGCAGCCACTGATATTCTTCAAAAAGATATGTATTAAAAAGAATTTGTCTCTCCATTTCAATAGAGGTACAGACAAGTGGCTTTTAAATTGAACTTTCTTCTGGTTACTATTTTAACAAATCCAGACAGTAAATATTAAACATTATAAAATGAATTGAGTGGATATTTTTAGCAAGTATGAAAATGTAGGAATTCCCTGCCTTCTCTCACTCTCTACCAGGTTGCTATCCAAGTCTGTCAGAGTTTCTATAAACAATACCATGTATTATTTGTCTTAAACAACAGAAACTTATAGCTGATAGTTCTGGAGGCTACAAGTCCAAAACCATGGAGCTGATAAAGTCATGCTTCCTCTGAAGTCTGTACGATTCTGATGTTGAACATTATGCTAGTTTGAAAGGATGTATTTCCCCTAGAAAAACCATGTTTTAATCTAAATCTCATTTCATAAAGGCAGAATAATTTCAATTCAATGCTGTATGTTTGAAACTGTAATCAGATCATCTCCCTGGAGATGTGATTTAATCAAGAGTGGTTGTTAAACTGGATTAGGTGATGACATGACTCCACCCATTTGGGTGGGTCTTGATAGGTTTGCTGGAGTCCTATAAAAGAGGAAACATTTTGGAGAATAAGAGATTCAGAGAGGGCAGAGAATGCTGCAGTACCATGAAGCAGAGCGTCCATCAGCCAGTGCTTTGGAGGTGAAGAAGGAAAATGCCTCCTGGGGAGCTCATGAAACAGAAAGCCAGGAGAAGAAGCTAGTAGATGGTGCTATGTTTGCCATGTGCCTTCCAGATGAGAGAGGAACCCTGACTGTGTTCATCATGTGCCTTTATACTTGACAGAGAAACCCTGAATTTCATCAGCCTTCTTGAACCAAGGTATCTCTCCCTGGATGCCTTTGACTGGACGTTTCTATAGACTTGCTTTAATTGGGACATTTTCTCAGCCTTAGAACTGTAAACTAGCAACTTATGAAATTTCCCTTTTTAAAAGCCATTCCATTTCTGGTATATTGCATTCTGGCAGCTAGCAAACTAAAACACATTTGGTACCAGAGAGTGAGGTGCTGCTGTGGTTTGCAAATGCTAAACATGTTGGAACAGCTTTTTAAATGAAAAAGGGAAAGAATCTGAAGGAGTTGTGAGGAGCTTGATAAAGAAGGCCTAGAATGGTTTGAAGAGAATCTTGATAGAAATGTGGACTCTAAAGATACCTCTGACCAGGCTCTAGACAGAAATGAGACGTGTGTCATTACAGACTGGAAGGATGGTATCCTTGTTTTAAAATGGCAGATAGTCTGACAAAATTGACTAGTGGCTTTGGCTGGAAGGCAAATTTTAAAAGCCATGAACTTGGATATTTAGCAGACGAGATCTCCAAATTAAATGTGGAAAGTGCAACATGGTTGCTTCTCACAGCGTATAGTGAAATATGACAGGAGAGAGATAAGCTGAAAACTGAACTCTTGGGTACAAAGAAACCAGAAATTTATGTCCTGGAAAATTGTGGGTCTTCAGAAACAAGACCCCAGAGAATAGTGCTCCATGTGAGGGTTTGACCAGATGTGGAACCAGTCACCCATTTCAGAGAAAGCCAGGATTGGACATGGAGTTATCCAGGAAGGATTTGTGGAAACTCATTATGTCTGATGGGCATGATCCAAGGCTACTGCATAGAAAGCCAATGAGAGTGCTTTGGGAGCTGTATAAACAGAGCTGCTGCCAGTCTGGACTGGGGAGTTGAGAGAAGGGACACATTGGAGGAAAAATAACTTTAGAGGCAAAATCATAGAGGCTGAGGTCTGAAGTCAAGAACCTTGGGTCAGGAGAGTAGACCCATCTAAGCCCATGGAGAGGGAGAATTTGCCCCAAAGACACAGGATGGGCCTTCCACCTCATTGCAGTGGAAAAGTCATGCCGCCTCAGGCCTTGGAGAGAGTGAAGCACATTCATTGGGGTTTGGGGAGAACCGGGCTGCCACCAGATGGAGGGGTTGAGTGTGTGTCCTGGAGATGGCAGAGAGCCCTGGTGAGGCCCCAGTGTTTGGAGAGGTTGGAGTCAAGAGAAAGGTGGTCTCCCCAATGTCCCCCAAGATTGCATTCAGAAAGAGGCAGGCTTTTACGTAGGCCCTTGGAAAGGGTGGGACTGCCACTTTCAGAAGCCCTGAAGATAAATGACTCTCAGACTTTGCAATCTAATGGACTTGCCCTGCGGGTTTTCAAAACTGTATGGGTTCAGTGACCCCTGTGTTCTTTCCTCCATATGGAAATACATATACTTATCCCATGACTGTTCCTCCTTTGTATGTTGGCAGCAAATAACTTGTTATGAGTTTTCAAAGGTCCAAAGCCAGAGGATAATTTTGCCTTAGAACAGACTGTGCGTGTAACTTTATAGGAGTTTGTATGTTTCTAACTTTGTACCTCATGTATATTACTACTGAAATGGTTTAAGGTTCTCTGATATTGTTATGGAATGAATGTATTTTGTATATGGGGAAGACATGCTTTTTTAGGGTCCAGAGGGTGGAATGTGCTGGTGTGAAAGGATGTATGTCCCCTAGAAAAGCCATGTTTTAATCTAAATCCCATTTCATAAAGGCAGAATAATCCCTATTCGATACTGTATGTTTGGAACTATAATCAGATCATCTCCCTGGAGATGTGATTTAATCAAGAGTGGTTGTTAAACTGGATTAGATGATGACATGTCTCCACCTATTTGGGTGTGGCTTGATAAGTTTTTGGAGTCCTATAAAAGAGGAAACATTTTGGAGAATGAGAGATTTGGGGAGAGTAGAGCAGAACGGCATAACCACGAAAAGCAGAGTCCACCAGCCAGTGACCTTTAGAGATGAAGAAGGAAAATGCCTCCCTGGGAGCTTCATGAATCCAGAAGCCAGGAGAGAAAGCGAGAAGGTGATGCCATGCTTGCCATGTGCCCTTCCAGCCAAGAGAGAAACCCTGACTGTGCTCACCATGTGCCTTCTCACTTGAGAGAGAAACTCTGAGCTTCACTGGCTTTGTTGAACCAAGGTAGCTTTCCCTGGAGGGATGTGTTTGATTGGACATTTCTATAGACTTGTTTTAATTGGGACATTTCCTTAGAACTGTAAATGAGCAAGTTATTAAATTCCCCTTTTTAAAAGCCATTCGGTTTCTGGTATATTGCATTCCTGCAGCTAGCAAACTAGAACAGATGGCGAGCAACTCCTGGTGATGTTGCCTCTCTCTCTTTCTCTCTCTCTCTGTCTCTCTCTCTCTCTCTCTCCCCTACCCTCCTTCCCTCCCTGTCTCATCATCTCCTTCTGTCTCTATTTTTGCATCAGCTCCTCTCTCTCTTGTTCTCTCTCAATCCCTCCTATGAGTAGAACAGTCCTGTTGTATTAAGGCCCACCCTAATTAGTCATACTAAGGCCCATCCTAATCCAACTGAGAACCATTTTAAATAATGTCTTCAAAGACCCTATTTATAAATGAGTTCACTTTCACAGGATTATGAACTAGGGTTTGGGAACGTCTTTGTGGGGGACACAAGGCAATCCATAACAGTTATCCTAAGGCAGAAAAGCATGAACACACCAACCTATGTATATGCAATTCACTTTTCCCCCAATGATTGTTCATGTTTATTAACGTCAAATAAATCTACTTGAATGCATACATGTGACAAACTCTTACCTAAAGAAAAAAAAAAAAAAACCTACCTAAAGAAAATAAAACTGTTTGTAAATGGAAAATTAAAGGTTATTAATATATATGCAAAAGCACATATTTATGCAAGAAATACCTACAGTCAAAAGTTACATATGAAAAGCTATAAGCTTCCAAGCAAGAAACTAGATCACTTACAACGAAAGCACAGAGAAATCAGATTACCATTCCTCCTTTCAACAAACATTTTTCCATTGTTGATATTATGCAACTGTGAGAAAGAGAAAAAAAAGATTGTTTTGTTATTTTCAAAGAATAATATCTCTATGACCCAAATTAATGGGTAATCAATTTAAATGAAATCACTGATATTACAATATTTTTGATAATCAAAAAAAAAAGCAAAAGGTGGTATTAAAAAAATTTGCAATATCAGTAGTTTCATTTGTATTGATTTTGATGCCCAAGCCTTTCCCCAAAGATTTGGGGTACACCTTATCAAGCATTGCATCTTAAAAATATTTACAGGTGAATTTAATGGGCATCTGGAGTGGAAAACCAATAAATATAATTGGATAAATTAGCCTTATAAAAAGAAAGGAATTGAAGAAACAAGCACTGCACATAGATGCACAGAGTCAGGACTAGCAACGGGGGTGGTCACCCCCAAGCAGGATGCAGCAGGTGTTTTCTCTTGAGCTACCTCATCTCCATTCACCACCTTAGCATTGAAGAGAATGAACATAAGCTGTGTCCTTGGATTTAGCTTAGTCTTCAATGCATAGTAAAGGTCCAGAAACAGTAACAAAAGTAAGTATACTTTCATATGTCTTGAAGTGGGACAAGCTACAAAATTTTGTAATCATTATGGTAAAAATCAGAAATCAGTGAATAAAAGATTAAAAATTAAAGTGGACATGATCAGCATCCTTAGGATATTGGTAAGATAAACTAAGAATAAGTTATATATATTAAAAAAGAAATTGATGTAGTGATAAATATGATATTTACATCTGTGATTATCTTCTTGGTGCTTGTAATAATTAATGTTAAAGAAAGAAAGGAAAAAGAGAAAGAAGACAAATAGAATGGAAACAACTGAAGGTCAAATAATTAGTTAAAAGGTCAAGTCCAGAAACATTCCCATAAGGCAAAAGGAATTAGTAAAGCCAATTAAAATTGTTTACTTCAATTTAAAAATTAAAAAAATACTATATGATATAGAGATAGAAGTAAAATTGCCAAAATCAAGACAATAATGATCAAATGAATGACAGAGAGAGATAGAAGTAAATATTAGGAGAAAAATGATAAAGAATAAGAATTCCATAATTAATAAGGGATAAAAGTTCTCAGCTATAAAGGATTCAAATAGAGACCAGTAAGATAGATGTGAAAATTTCAAAATACACTCTTGAGAGTGGCATGTTTAAAGTTTGAAAAATGAGAAGAAAACTGCAAAAAGAAAGTAGATAACAATCTAAAAGGAATAGAATCATATTGCCAATATACAGTTCAAAAGCAACTTAGAACACTTCTGATGCAGTCTAAATCTATGATTCACTAAATAAGTGAAGACGCATGAGTAACATTTTTATAATTTGAACCCACATTTTTCATATGCAAACCTTTTAGTTAAATGTAAAAATCATCTGGTATTCTTAGTCTTACAAAGAAATGGTCATGTTGAACATACAAAAACACTTTTTGGATATAGAAACACAGAAAATAAGAAAAATAATTCAAAGATGTTTCTGTAAAAGATATGAACAGTAAGTTTGACAACAAAGCATAAGACACTGTGAAAAGTAACAAAAATGGCAGACAGTGGATATACTGCAATATCTCAAACCATCAAATATCAAATATCTAAAATATAGGAGGAATTTCTGCATTTCAAAAAATCCATTAAATAATACATCACTACTACATTTCATCTGCAGTAAAAATAAAGAAATTATCAACATTTTACTGGAAAGGAAACAAAAATGAGAGAAGTTAAGTGATTTTTTCCAGTGTCACACATTCAGCAAGTGACTGGGGAAAGGAAAAACCCAGGTCATTAGATACGAAAATTCATGTTATACACTAAATTATGAAAGGGATGGAATTCTTGGGAATCAAGTACAACTAACCTTTCACGTGAACTAGAATCATTTAATTTGTCATTTAAAATTTGCTAAAACTAAATATATTTATTTATTGTTATGGACTTTAAAAAGTCATAAGAGAATGAATATAAGGGAATGCATAAACCATTGTGAAGCTTAAGAATTTCCCAGGACTTTGTTTTCAAAAATCCTTATTGATCCATTCATTAAGAATACACTGAATTCCTTTTTTTGTGCCAAATCAATATTCTCAATGAAAGGAATAAATGTGAATGGAACTACAAATCTCTTGCCTGGGGGTAGAGGTAATTGAAGATATTTTCATATACAAAGTCAGAGATGCCCAGTTGTTTCTAATTGGCTAAAGAAGGGGCTTCTGTGTGAGCAAAGAAGAAAAAAGCTTCCTCAAAAAGCTGAAATAGTGTTTGTTAGGCATGAAAACATGATTGAATGTGAAATGGTAATTGAAAAAAATGCATGACATATGTGTTCATAATAGAAGCTAAAATTATATAAATGTACACATTTTTTGAAGGACTTTAATAGAGCAATTGCTTCCTGGGTAAAATAGATTTTGAATAAGCCTCTTTGAAAAGTCTCAGCAAAACAAGGAAATTGTAAGGACAAAATTAAACCATAATAATGCTAAAATATGAAGGAGAACAGCAGCAAGGACAGATAGTAAAGATTCTATAAGATATAGAGATAATTATTAAAAAATAGTTGAATAAAAGACCCTGTATGTAATGCAATATACACAAAAGAGAACACCTATAAAAGGATGTTTTTCATTAAAACTGCAAAAAAAGCCAGGAAATTATAATGAAAATGAACTATTTTATTATTAATAAAGCGAAATATGTTTCAGTTAATATGAATTGATCAAATTTCCCAATTAGAAAACAGATTCTCACATAGAGTAAAAATACAACCATAATGAAAATAAATACAACTATCACTTAAAGGGCTAGCTAAATTAAAATAACAGGAATAATGGACTATATGGAATGTTTAAATTAGACAATGAAGCTGCTAAGAACAAAAAGGAGCAGAACGGTTGTATTATATGTCAAAATATATTTAAAATAAACAATTATATTTTATTTTTAAAAGAAGCAATCTTCCGTGGAGTTCTAATAGTCAAGAAATTGCACATATTATATACCAAATATTTTCAAAATGAAACAAATTCAACAAAAAAAAATTTTAAATCTACGTGATGCTGATGATGCAGAGTTCAAATGAGTTACCTCATTTATTCATGTTTACCTCTTTTCCTTGAATTTTAAGCATTATTTGATATTAAAATTATTATTTTATCATTCTTGGCATTATCATATAGTTCATGTACATTTTCTCTCTTTTAACATATCATAACATGCCAAATACTTACTTGGATCAAGTTCAGCTCCAGTGTTTTATATGTCTATTTTTGTGCTAATTTACATGATTTATTTAGTCTTCCAAAGGTCTGTGTAGAAGTATATACAAGGTGAAAACAGAACCCCGAGCAACTGGTCTTTTTTCGGGTGTAAAAGTGTTAAGAAACTTCACAAATGAGTTTGACATCTAAATTGAGTTTCAAGGTTGTTAGGATAAGAAAAAGAGTTTGCCATTATTGGTCATTCTTTACTCATTCCCACTTCCACTCTTTCCCATGAACTATTCATTCTTTTGTTACAATGTCCTTGCACTTCTTTTTGTACGAAATACAACTTTACAAAAGTAAATCTTCATTTAAGTGTGACTCTTTCTGAAAATTTTTCTAAAAATATGCCTCCAGAAAGCTTTCATTTTTGTTTTTCTCAATACTCACCCCTGATTTTGAGCACACTGGGTGTTCCCAATTTGCAATTTGGTAACAGACTAGAAAGATGACTGCGCAAGCTGAAGCTGTGCAAAACAATCTTAATAAAGATTGATAAATGGGGAAAATTCAATTGTACCTTAAGTTTAAAAATGTTAACAACATGTAAATTCTCTAACTGTTGTTAATAGAGAAATGAAAAATTAATACCAGTAATATTTAGTTACTACACTGTAATTAAAACATTAGAAATATCGAAAATTAAAGTGTTTCAATCTTTATTAAAAGGTGTTGATTAATTTGAACAATGTATGCCTCTTCCCATCATGCAACCTACGGTTCCATCTGAACATCTTTTCCATGACTGATGAACTGGCACACTCCTTTCTATGTTCAGATTAGTTTCAAATATTTGTATCCTTTGTGCTTTAAATGTTAAGAAATATCTCTGGCTGCACATCAAGAGTTTCTCAAATGATATCAGTGACATATTCCCATAGTCACCTATTTCTTTTATAACTTAATTTACATTCTATTAGAATTTCATTTCCATTGTTATCATCTTATATTTCTTTGCTGTATTTTCATCTTTTGGGCCAATTTTCCTCTTTGAATTATCTATTTTTTAAATGTCTTGTGGATTTTCCCGAGAGGCAAGGAGGCAACACAACTGCTCACTTTGCTGTCTGTGCTCAGTGACCAATCACTTAGAAACTGCAAGAACTGATGTGATGGGTCCCTGATCATGATGCATATTTGTTACTTACATAGTTATTTTTGGACTAAGGAGCAGGCAGTAAAGTTCGCACTTTATAGAATTACTCCAGTTTGTGTTCAGTAGTAACGGAAATTTGCAGGGCTACCCAGTGTTATTGATATAACCATGGTAACTGAAATCCATACATATCAGAACTGTGCAAAGTGAGGACTGCTTGTCATGCAATTTAAAGCACTCAGTTCCAATGTTTTACTGTGAAAAATTTCAAACACAACATGGTTCAAAGTATTTTATTGTGAACTCTTATATGGCTACCACTTATTTCTTAAATTAATATTCTGCTATACTTGTTTTACTCATATCTATTCATTTAACCATCTATCCATAGATCTAGCAATGTTATGCATTTCAAAGTAAATTGAATGTATGTCAACTCTTCCCTAAGTATTTCAGCATGCTAAAAATACAAAATTGTTTCCATATTTGTTGACAGTTTTTTACTTTTTAATGCGAACTTTATATAACTGAAACACACATATGACCCCACCAACAACCATAAGAATTCCAACTGTTTTAAAATCTTCAAGAACACTTGTCTGTCTTTTGTTTTAGCCATTTTATTGTGTGTGGCATAGTATCAAATTTGTGTCAGAAATTGCATTTCCTTAATGACTGATGATGTTGAGTATATATCCTGTACTTTTGGCTAGATAGATAAAATATTTTGAAGTGTCTGTTTCATTTGTTTAGATCTTGTTTAATTACTTTCAGCGTGCTATTTAGTTTTTATTATATATGTCTTATACATCATTTGTTAAAATTATTCCTAGCTTTTTATGTACAGATACTATAATAAATGGTCCTTTTTAAAATAAAATTTTCCTATGGTTTCATGTTAACATAAAAAATAAAATTGAATTTGCATGCATTGTCTTTGTAGCCTATGCCATTGATTATTTCAGGTTTTAGTTTTAGTAGGTGTTTTTTAAAGTTCTTATGAAATAATGCCATCTGCAAACAGAATGCTCTTTAATTCTGATATTAAATCATATTACTTATTTTTCTTTTATTAATATAATGATTAGGACACCAGTAATATGAATATTATCCTTCTAATCAGAAACATCTATAGTGCTAACCCCGCTTTAAATTGTGTTGTGAATTCAACTGACTCTTTTAAAATTAATTGTTCTAACTAGTTCATCAATTTTATTAGTCCTTTAAAAGATCTAAAATAAGACATTATCATTTCTGTTTATTGTTTTACTCTTTTATAATTTATTGTACCTCGTTCTTTATTATTTCCTTTCGTCTAAGTATTTGCGTTCCCCATTGGCATTCATTGCAATTATTGATGTATATGGATTTATGTCTACCAATTTATCATTTGCTTACTATTTTTCTTTTTATTCTGGCCTCCTCAGGTGAAAATTTTAAATCACTGTTTTTTGTCTTCATTTCTAAAATAAGAATTTAAAGCTTTAAATTTCCTTCTAAGCACTATATTAATTCATCCTATTAATTATGATGCTTTCTATCTTTATGAGCATTTACTTTAAAAGAGTTTCAAGCTTTTATGATTTCTGTTCTAGAACATGAATTTATAAATATACAATTTTCCATATGCTTTGTATTTTAATAGATATCTTATTTTTACAGGTTTATATTTTAAATCAATTGGTTTGACAAATCATTTCTTGTATGATGTCAATCATTTAAAATTTATCCAGACTTCCTATGACACAGCCTTTGTTCCTTCTTCATGAATAGAGTATGCACACCTGAAAAGAATATGAATTCACCGGTGGTTGGGTGTAGTTTTCCATTAATAATGATTTAGTCAAGGTGGTTGTATGTGTTATTGTTGTTTTCTATTATTCTATGAATTGCTGAGAAAGTGGATTTTAAATCTCCAATTCTGTGGAATTTGATATTTCTCCCCTTATTTCTGACAATTTTTACTTGATATATTTGAGGTAGGTGATTAAATGCATGCACATTAATATTAATAAATACCTTCATTAATATATTATACTCCTCATTATATTTGATCATACACTTTGTCTTGATGTTTGTTTTAACTGACATTGATATAGTCATCTAAGATTCACTGGTTGAATACTTTAATTCTCTCCATCCACTTATTTTTGACTTATTGGTGTCATATCTCAAAAAGGCTGTTTTTTTTTTTTTTAGTTTTTCTCTTGTACAGCATACAGATAGATCTTATTCTTTAATCAACACTGATAATTTCTGCCTTTTTAAGTGTAGTACCCTATTACTATGTGTTATCTACCCCATGTTCATATTTATATCTACTATTTTATCATTTGTTTACTATGATCCTGACTTTTTTTTTTCATTTTTTTCTTTCATTCTAAGAAAATTTGGATTATTTGAATGTATTTTTTAATTTAGTTACTCTAGGGATTAACATCTATATCATTAAAATTTCACAGTTTACTAAATGCATTTGTGTTACCAATTTAAATAAAATGTGGAAAACTTACAATCATAAAGGCCCGTTTATCTACCATCCTTTATGCTATAGCTCTCACATTATTACTGCTGCATATGTTATAATCACAGAAGGGTTGTATTGCTTCATTTTGAATACTCATAGATGTTTTATAAAAATTAAGTAGAAAGATTTCAATTTTCTCTGGTGTTTTTGGACTTCAAATAGAAGAGATCCCTTTACAATTTCTTAATTTAAGTGATACTGGCAGACTAGCAGGGGAAACTATCAACATGGTGACATGAGACAGCCACTGGAAAAGTCTTTGCTTAGAATCAACTAATAAAAGGACAATTCCCACTTGCTTGGAACTATTGAGGGTAATAGATACTGAAGATAGAGTACACAAATGCTGAACCAAATAAAAAGTAAAAAAAAAAAAAAAAGAAAGAAAAAAATAGAAAGCACCAAAATCAAGTAAAGCAACTCACAGTAGTAAGTTAGAACCCCATGCATATCCAGGCAAGGCACTCAAGTCTGCAGAGACCCCGGACAGAATAAAAGTGCCTGAGGGTGCCACATATAAAAGTACCACCAGAGAAGAGCAGGTCATGACAGACTGTTGGAAAGAGCTGTACGCACTCAGCCCACTCTCTGCTTGCTGTCTTGTAAAGACCATTTTTGGACCCTAACTGGCTCCCCAGAGTGGACAAGTCTAACAGGGAAGAAGCTGAAGACAGAAAACCTTCGCAGAAAAAAAGAGGTAGATGGGAACTGAACTGCTGTAAAACAGAACAGGTCTCAAAACTGAAAAGTTAATGAAAAGAGGACACTGAGTGAGGAGAGAATGTAATCAAATCATAGAAATTGGGGAGCAAACATACTGCACATAAACAAGAAAAAAAACCAAGATTCCATGAGAAAGAACAGAGTAAACAGTAAAGAGTTTCACTCTTAGAAGTGAAACAATTGCACAATAAAATGGCAATCTTAAAAATTGTATAACATATCAGGGACAAGAATCAGGTGCAAAGGAGCTGAGAAATTCTGAACAGGAAAACAGGTCATGCTAAAGGTCCAGAATAATTTGAACAAAGAATGTAAGAAGAGCCTTAACTCAAATCCAATCAACATTAAAACCCTAGGCAAAATGGGGAAACCTGCCTTTCTAGTTAACACAGTAGAGTAATCAGGAGGACTGGGGGGAAATGGTAGAGTTAGGGAACTCCAGGACTCGGTCCTTCCACTGCAACTATTAAACAGACAAGAATTGCCTTAGACAAATATTTTGAGGCATTGCAGGCCAGACGAACACTGTACAGCATCCAGGGAAGAATGATAGGAAGAAATGATAAATTACAGTAAATAACAGTAAATTGCTCTCTCTGTGTGGCAGTTACCAGCATCCATCCCCCGCTCTTGCAGCAGGTGGACAAACTCACAGATGACAGAAGAGGATGTGAAAATCAGAGGTGGAAATGGCAAAACACTGATCACAGCTTTCACATAGTGACTTTGGGTCACTGTGATCTCAGCTTTGAAGGCAGCCAATGTTTCAACTCACTCCAGAAATGGGTGGCAGCAGTGAAGATGTAAGGTTGCTGCACTTCCTCAGGGCTGTGGGGCACAGAAGTAGAGGGGCTGTATTTGCTGGGCAGGCCAGAAAAGCTCAGCTTTGGGGAGCTGTCAGAGAAGCTCTTAGTGCCCTCCCTACTCCCCCCCAAGGACATTTGGAACCAATATGCACCCATTTTGTGGGTCCCTAGATGTATTTTAGCTGGGAAAAAGTGACTTGGGAATGTCTGCTCCAGCATGCGCCTTCTCTCAGATTTGTTCTCTAGGATAAAAAAAGGAAGGTAAGAAATTATAAAGATAGAGAGTCTGGGGCAAAGGCCTGCCTGCATCCAACACCTGAGAGAAGAAGATCCATCTGTGGGCAAAGGAAGGCACAAACAGACAGCTGTAAACAAGGGAATTCCAAAACAACTAATAAGCAAAAGCCCTGGACAAGACAGGTCTAGAAAGACCGGGAAAACCCTGGATACTGCACTTGCCTAGGGAAGACCTTCATAATTGGAAGAAACTAGCAGTTTACAAAATCAAGAAAGAGATATATTAGGGAATAAATCCTAGAGTTAACATTTTTAAGATATTAAATGTGCTGGCTTGAAAGTATTATGTACCCAAGAAAAGCCATGTTTTAATCCCAATCCAATCATGTGGGACCAGCCATTGATTAGTTTACTGGGATCTTTTAAAAGAGGAAAAATTTGGGAGTGGGCCAGAAGCAGAGCTGACAGGAACTTCAGAGCAGAATTGACACAAATGTCGATACTGGGAGAACAGAGACACAGATGTTTGGACATGCTTGGGGTTCAGCCAATGTCAGCATGAGATGTTAGGCAAACCAAAACCTGGAGAGAGCCAAAGGAAGCAAAGAGATGAAAGCCAGTCCCAGAGAAGCAAAGTGAGGAAGCCCCACAGGAACAGAGGCTGAGAGCACCAGATCCCAGGAACAAGAGACCAGCATGTACCAGCCTTATGACTTCCCAGCTGAGAGAGCTGTTCAGACACATCAGCCTTTCTTGAATTAAGGTATCATTACCTTGATATTTTAGTTTGGACATTTTTATAGGCTTAGAGCTGAAAACTTATAACTTATGAAATTCCCCTTTTTAAAGCTGTTCTAGTCTACTATATCACATTCCAGAAGCTTGCAAACTAGGACAAAAATATTACAAGACAAACAAAGAAGCTGGAAATGATGACCCATCTAAAGGAAGATGATAAAAATCCAGTAAGTACCAATGAAAATGAGAATGTGGTCATACCAAAAAAAGTCTTTAAAAATGATATTAATAATGCTCAAGGAGATGAATGAAAATACAGAGAAAGAACTATATTATTTCAGTAAAACAAGGAATGAACAATATGAGAAACTTAGTAAAGAAATAGAAATTTTACAAACAGAACTACTGTAGTTGAAGACCACAATACTGAAATGAAAAATTCCCAGGAGAGTTTCGACAGTGGGTTGGGTCTGGTAGAAGAAACAATCAGTGAACTTCAATATATACCACTTGAAATGAGACAACTGAGGAGCAGAAAGAAGAAAGAATTTTTCAGAGAAAAAAATAGTCTAAGATACCTCTGAGGCACCAACAAGTGTATTAGAAGGCAAATTAAAAGAGAAAGAAGCAGAAAGAACATTCAAAGAAATAAGGACAAAAAACTTCCCCAAATTAGCAAAAGACTTGAATATGCACAGGCAACTGCCCAGAGAACATTAAAAGGACAAAAACGCAGAACAATAAACCCCACTACATGTTGAATACACTTCCAAATTCAAAGGAAAAGGAGAGTTATGAAAGCTAGAAGAGAAAAGCAATACGTTACCTATAAGGGAGTCCAAAATTGATGGAGTACTGATTTCTCCTCGGAAACCAGGGAGGCAAGAAGGCAGAGAGATGAAATATTGAAAGTGCTGAAAGAGTCCAACTCAAGGTGATGTTTTCTTCTTGAAGACCAGCTGCCAGTGATTCTTGGCTCCTCTGCCGCATGGAAAGGCACATAGTGGCATCTGCTGGTCTCTCCTCTCTTCCAGGCTTCACTGTTTAAACTTCTTGTTTACAAAGCATTTTTATTCTGTTTATATAGGACTCCAGTAAGAAGATTAAAATCCATCCTGAATGAGGTGGGTTATACATTAGTTGAAGTAGTCTCATAAAAATGTCCTACTTACAATGGATCTACACCCGTAGGAATGGATTAAATTTAAGAACATGACTTTCTGGAGTATTTGCAGCTACACACCACTTCAGAGACAAATCTACAACCAATATACCCTGTCCTTTTATTCTAAAATAAAGTTTAGCGAGGAAATAACTGGTAAAAAAAATTATTTAATGCAAATCATGTCATCTTTGGTGCTAGTCATAATTCAAAATTTAAGAAAGTTCAAAATTTATGTAAGAAAGTGTTGCCATGTCTTGAACAGTTATTTCTAAGGTAAATTGTGTTTCTGTATTATATTGTCCATTAGGCATGTAATAGATGGTACTTTAACGATAAAGCATTTGTGCATATTTTTTTTAAAAAGATGATTTATGATAGTGGAAATGCCATCCTTGGAAATTAAAATGTGAAAAAGTGTCTCCATATACCAATGCTGCTGTGTACAGTTACACTGAGCTAATCACCACATAATTTGCATTCATTTTAATTCAGGTATCTGCTTTCCACAATGATGTAGATTGATGTTTCTAAAATGTGAACCTGATGCCACTTTAATGCACCAAATAAATGAATTAATCAGATTGTCCCTAGATGAAATCAACATTTGTTAATGTCTTATTCATCTGAGACAAAATCTACCTTTATCTTTTCTTGTGACCCCCCTTCCAACTATCTCATTTAATAGAATGAACTCTTTACAGTGCTCTGAATGTGAGCATGAAAATGCTTGTAGATTTGTCTGGAGTTTCCTTTCTCCCTTTCTTCACATGTTTACCAAACTTTCATTCAGTCTTTGGAAGTTTCCACAGAGAGCACCTTCATGCACTCATGCACTCAACAAATTTATTAAGAGCCTTCTATCTTCAAAGCTCAGTTCTAGTTGCTAGAGATAAACAAAACCAGGTAACATCATTGTTCACAAAACTTACATACTAGTGGAGAGAAACAGGTAGCAAACAAACAAGGATTTAATTTGTGAAATGCTATGAAGGCAGAGAAGTTAGAGCAAGAGTGGGAGGTATATCATATAACATGGTCAGAATGGACTTTCTGATGCGTTAAACTTTAAACCCTTTAAGCGCAAGCAGAATGAGGTGGAAGAGAAGATATGAGGATTTCTCGGTAAGAGCAGCCAGTTCAAAGGCATTGAGAATCGTTTGGCACCTTTGAGAAATAGGAAAGTAGTCAATATAACTGGAGTAGAGTGAGCAAGGGAGAAAAGAGAGAAAGAGATTGCTAGAGATGACCATGTTTCAAAATTCTACAACATTATCACATCAGTTCCAACTACTGACGCTCTTCTTCTGTGTCCTCCCGAAGAACCCTGAGTTTTCCTACCTCAGGCATGAAAAACAAAGTAATGGACATTGTCTATGTACCCAGGAGATGTTGCCTTTCCTCAGTCAAGCATACGGCCTCCTGCTACACTTTCAGCTCTAAACTTCAATGGGCTATTGCCACGATAGCCCAAGTACTTCATTCACTGAATGCTTATTAGTAAATAAAAATTAGCTGCAAGGCATCATTGTGAGTCTTAAAGAGAAAAAAAAAATTCCCCAAGAGTATTTATAATTAGTGTTTTAAAAATAAGATATGATTTAAAGATACCCTTGCTTAGTTACATCAGAGTGATTCACATAATTCTCTTGGCAATGTGAAATGGTGCAGTTGCTGTGTTAAAGTGTTTGGTGGTTCCTCAAAAAGTTAAGAACAGTGTGGCCATATGACCCAGCAATCACACTCTTAGGTATATGTACATTCCAAAGAATTGAAAACAGGGATTCAGTGATACTTATATATATATCTGTAATAGCTCTATTCACACAGCCAAAAGGTGCAAACTGCTCAAATGATGAAAAGATGAACAAAATGTGATATATCAATAAGTGGACTATTATTCAGCCACAAAAAAGAATGAAGTACTGATAAATGCTACATCATAGACAAAGTTTGAAAGCATTGTACTAAGTGAAAGAATCCACACATAAAAGGACACGTATTATTATGTGAAATTCCTTAAATAAGCAAATCAGTAGAGATAAAAAAAAAAACAGATTAGTGTGCCAGGAATTGGGGCAGGAAGGAGGGCTATCGACTTCTTTATTTCTTAATATTTTTACTGATAAATCTTCACACTCGTACATTACATATATATGTATAGTGTACAATCAATGACTCATAGTCAGATAGTTGTGTATTCATCACCATGATCATTTTTTAGAACATTTGCATAACTCCAGAAAAAGAAATAAAAAAGTAGACAAAACTCATACACACTATACCCCTTATCCCTCCCTCAAATTGACTACTAATATTTTCATCTACCCAATTTATTTTTCCCTTTATCCTCCTATTATTTACTTATTTTTATCCATATTTTTTTTTACTCATTTGTCCATACCCTGGAAAAAAGGAGCATCAGACAATGTTTTCACAATCACACAGTCCCATTGTAAAAGTTATATATTTATACAATTACTTTCAAGAATCAAGGCTTCTGGAATACAGTGCAACAGTTTCAGGTACCCCTCTCCAGCCACTCCAATACACCATACACTAAAAAGGATGAGATTGACTTCTTAATTGGTACAGGGTTTCTTTTTGGGTTAATAGAAATGTTTTGGAACAAGATAGATGTGATATTTGCACCACAGTATGGAGGTACTCAATGCCACTGAATTGTACACTTAAAGATTAATTTTGCCCCATGAGTTTTACCTCAAAAGATACTGTGAGATTTGAAAAATGACATTGCTCTTTTGGCTGACTCGCATGGAGGGTGGAGGTAAAAGGGATATTTTGAGAGTGGGCCCAGGAAATCTTGTGTATAAATGGCCATTTTAAACCAATAAATTTTGGGTAGGCAGTCATTGTAATTGAATGTCCAAAAGCTTTGAAAAGACTGTAAAATTCCAGATGTCATGCAAAGTATTTTCTGTTCTGTTCCCCCAACTATGCGCAAACAATATATTACCCCAAATATTCATTAATACTTCTTGCACGCCTGCCCCATCTCCACTTCCTACAAGTGTTTACAGCAGTGAAAATCCTATGAAAAATGTAATATATTTCACACGTGCCCCTATGATTAAAATCTTCTGGCTGCCTCATTTCACACTTCCATTACAATAGGAAATGGACTAAAAGTGACTAGGGGATTATTTGCTTGGATTTCAAATATCCATGATCCAGTTCATTTCCACCCCCAGACTCTAGTTTGTACTCTACTCTTCTTTGTCATTCGTGCTTCAGCCAAACTGGCCCGCTCTGTTTCCATAAACTGGGCAAGCTTGGTAAACTTATATCTCATTTACTCCCTATTCCTTTTCCTTTTCCCAAGAGTGCCCTTTCCCTTAATAATTCCAGACAACGTTCTTTCGTCTTTAAGATTTCAGCTTCTATTACTGCTTGAGACAGTTCTACTTTACCAACAATGAAAACACTCCCCTAGGCACTTTACACCCATTCCTTATTTTAATTCTCTATATAACAGTTTGAATTATCTTTTTTTCTTCTTTATTTTTATTCACGTTCTTTAGTAGAAGCTGCACAAGAGTAAGTAATATTGGTCTTGTTTGTCATTCTTTTTCATTTTATTAGAACCATATACTATGCATTAGACATACAATAATCATTTGATAAATGAATAGTGTTTAATACACACGTGAATTGAAGTGTATTAAACATGTGAATTGCTTAATACACACAGTCAACGAAAGGCAAGAGACTGATTAGCATAGTTATGCAGCTGAGAATCAATAAAAACCTTATACAGAATGACTGAAACTATGAATGAATTATGAGAATGCTGGAAAACAAAACAGGAGAGTATGCTAGCGTGGACTCATGGAGGATTGGGAATAACAGACTCATTTTAATTTCATTCTGTAGGTTATGAGGAGTGTGGAAGCATGGTTCTTTTTTCTCTTACCTCTTCTTACTACTAAATTGAAGGACTCCACTAAACTCTGTAGGGTGAGAAATTAAAGGAAGTAGTTGTACAAGAAGGACCCTCATTGATATTTCAGATAGAGATTTTTCACTCTTTCAGGTGGTTATTTTGAGTCCTAGATTCTCTGAATAAGGAATTGTCTCCTACCTAATACCCCTATCAACAACTTAAGGTTCAAATAGCAGGACATTTAGGAGAATGAGCATCACTCTTCTTCCTTAATGTAAATTAATTTTCACAGCTTTCTTATATTTTAAATAATATTTTATATTAAAATCCATTTAATATTTGTTAGGTGTATCTACCCAATATCTCTCATTTGTGAAGTTTTCATCCACTGAGGATACTAAAAATCAGTAGGAGCAAAAATGATAAAATTATTATCCAGTAAGACATGAATTATTCTGAATTTCTGGCCTATCTTTTCTTTGTTCTTCAATTACAGCATATGCTTTCTATGAGGGATGTATATGCATAATTGAGTGGTTTGCTAGACGTGTTATTTTTGTGAACTTTTATGAATGAGTTAAGGTTGAATTTTGATTTGAAGTTAAGTATTGCCAAGAAAAAGTCATTTTTTCATGCTAAATGAGAGATTATAGAAGGAAGAAATGAGATATGACCTGGGAAAGATTCATTCACTAACACATGAAGAATGATTTGGAGATGAGATAGTTAACTTCTTGGCAGAAATTGGCCAGGAGGAGCTAGAGTTTTGTTCATGAGCAGTAGGTAATACATGGCTTGAGTGATCATTATTACCCAGAAAAACTTATCTCCTCAGTGAAAGAGAGTCAATAGCTCAGTTAGAAATCAGGTTCTATGTTTGATATATGTTCACAATATGGAGACATACATTCCTCTCAGCAGAAATGTAGAAGATATCTTATTATAACTAGGTACAGGAAGCAATTTAGTGGGATAGATAGAGATTTTGATAACTATGAAGACTATATAAAGAGGAACTAGAGAAAAGCAAGTCTATGGTTCAGGGGACTATCATAGGAGCCTAGGGAGAGCAGTGACAGGGTCCTAGAATTTGAGGATAGCTCTGGTCTTTATGAAAATCAGAAAAACATAATGGAGACCTGCTGTGTTGACCAAGTTACTAGGGCTAACTCAAAACATCCACTTTAAAAGACTACTGCAAGGAGTATAAACTGTTAGATACTTTCTAAAATTTAGTATGGCATTAAGTATTAAAACTTTCAATGTGTGTGTACTTTTGATGCAGATATTCCATTTTTTTAGAATAAATTATTTCAGTCACTATTAGAAATGTTATTTCTAGAACTATTTTATATCAAATCAATGGATAAATAATGCTATATGATGATTAAATACTATAGAATAAATGTAAATCCAAATTATTGTGATAGAAAGTTGACCATTACATATTAAGTAAAAGTGCAAGTGAAAAAATTGTAGAAGGACACGGTAGAAATCTTACATTTTGAAATTAATGAAAGAATACAGTTAAATGGGATATCTTAAAGACGCACAATTCATTAATATTATTTTTTAACTTAACCTTATTTTCCTTTAAGATGAGTTTCATTTGTTCATATACTCCATCTATTTACTTCTCAGTAACTCACACCAGTAATGCAAAGATTGATTTACAGTTTTAGTGCCTTTATGATATTAATAACACATCTAAAGACATTACTGAAGTAAACCAGGAACATAATCCTCTATATCTGTAATATATTTTCTCATATTTTAATGTTGTCTTACAGATAACTGGTATTACAGCAATTTTATTGACTCAATTTATAATTGTTTCCATGGTATTAACTTAGTTTTTTAATAAACAAAACATAATCTCTTTCTGTATTCATATTTCATGAATTTCCTGCTACTTATTGAAATATGAAAGGGCAATAAAATTACAATTTGCATCATGAAGTTTAGGAACAAACACAACTGACTTTTGGTAAGCATACAACTGAACTAGTGTTGGACAAAGAACATGGATGTACAGGGTAGGAAATACTATTTAAAGGGTACAGTATGTATGTGTTAAAAAAATCATGAAAACATCAGTTAATCTGAGATTTGACTAGTTGAAGTAGACAGGAAGAGCTTCCACTGAAATTATTGTTCATCCAAAATTAGCATTAACCTTTTCTGCCTCTGAAAATAAGGGGCAATATTTGTATAATTGTGCGGGAAGAAAACTGTCTATACCACTTGTCTTATGTTATCTTGCAAGAATACTAATATTAGGGAGTGAAAAATTATGGCTAAAACCTGCTATGAGTAACAACTTTTGATGGTTAGGTTCATGTGCCAACTTGACCAGGTGATGGTGCCCAGTTACCTGGTCAAGGAAGCACTGGCCTAACCTTTACTGCAAGGACATTTTGTGGTTGGTTAATAAACCAGAAGGCAGGTGTATTAAATCATCATTTAGTTAATTGCCTCTTTGGCTGATTACATCTATGATCAACTAAATAACTGAGAGTGTCTTCTGTAATGAGAGAATACAATCAATTGAATCTTATCCAATCAGCTGCAGACTTTTGAGACAGAAGAGAGAACTTTCATTTCTTCTGCACCCAGCCAGCCTCTCCTGGAGAGTTCATCAATGACTTTCATCGGAGTTGTCAGCTAGTGGCCTGCTTTATTTACTAAGCATCCCCACTGTTGCATGAGACACTTTTATAAAATCTTATATTTACAAATATCTCTTGTGGGTTTTATTTCTCTAGAGAACCCTGACTAATACATAGTTATTGTCCTTGCTTTTTGTCTTTGTAATACGCTTTTGCAAACAAAATTGACATTATTCTCCTCCTAAGTTTCTCAAGGTGGGATAATTATGGCTGTTAGTTTAAGAAATAGCCAATACATGTTTATTTTCAAATGTGTTGTGGAAAAGTAAGACTAGAATCAAAGAAATGTACACCAATCTGTGCTCAACCACATGGAATTTATTTAGCCTCTCTGAACCTCTGTGAAGAATGGATAGCAAAAACTATTACATAGAAGAACTATTAAGATTAAATATGATATTATATATAATAGATACTTCCAATAATATCAATTGCAAGACACTTGAAATGAGGAAGTATTATTGATTTTTGAGTTCAGCTGGAAAATGTATGCATGATAGAACTGAGAAGAACTATTCAATCATGTTAAAGAGATTAAATGTCTTTCAGGTGTGCAAAAGTCTTACTGAACCATGATTTAATACAGTGATAAAGTCAAGGATTTAATGCATTCAATGTATCTAATACAGTGTTTCTCACATTTAAGTAATGAATTAGCCCCTTTTATAAACCAAAATTAGCAAAAACAAGAAACAACTCTCCCAAAAAACAGTTAATGAGTATTGGCATCAATTTAAAATACATTCTTTACATGCCTGTAGCTCATATAAACAAAAAATAAGCAAACAAAACTTCTTTAAAAAGGAAAACACTGTGATGTTTAATTTCAAATGTCAATTTGGCTAGGCCGTGGTATACAGTTATTTAATCAAACAAGCTCTTACGTGATTGTTACCATGAAAGTATTTAGAAGAGGGAATTGCATGTGTTACTAGTTGATCCTAACTATGACCGGTTGCATTTACACTCAACACAGGAGATTTCCCTCAGTAATGCCGGGAGACCCTTATCCAATCAATTAGACATCTTAAAAGCCAGAATTGAGGATTTCAGAAATTAGAAAGAAGAACATCTGCTTTAACTCCAGTCAGCCAGCTTGTTATGGGGAATATGGACTTCCAGGTTTCAGAATCACCTTTATTAGGTTTTCCGACGTACAGTCTTCCCTATGGAATTTGGACTTGTCCTGCCCCATAGCTAAGTGAGTCAATTCCTCAAAATAAATCACATATTTTTTATGTACTTAGATACTTTATATATATAATATATATATCCTATTAATTCTTTTTTTTATGGGGAACCCCAAAACAAAGTCAAAGAGTGAGTTTGCAAATGATATTCAAACAAAGCTATATTTGGTCCATCTGAGTGGGCTTGGACTCATTCCTCCCTGTTCTTCTTGGATAGGAACAACCATCAACCCTGGAAAAAATAAAGACAACCAAAGTAGAACCACGAAAGGTGGAAATAAGTGGGCAAATTGATTAGAGACCCAAGGACTGAAGGGAAAAAACACAGCAAAGTATTTTAAAACTCCCACCCAACCGAAGAAGGGGGTCCAGGCCTAGACTTCCTTTATACCTAATTTAACAACATAAAGTGGCCCAGGTAGATTCATTCCTCTCCAAAGTGAATGGAAATCTTGGAAATATTACCAGGGAATAATACCAGAAAACCTGGCAATAACAGAAAAGGAGAGTGATTGGGAAATATGCTGGCAATAAGCATCTAGGGAAGCACTCTCCTTCCCCACTATCTCTAAGACTCTTTATTCACCCATTAATGTTGTGAGGGCAGGACTGAGGAAAGGGTGAACTCATCTGAAAGAGTGCTGCCCATAAAGTGCTCTGTCACCAACAGGAAGCAGGGAATCATGCCATAACAGGCACATTTCATCCTCGTGGGCTAAAGACTCTCTTACCCTATATTGATGCAACAATTGGTACAGTCCAGGATAGACCCTTCTGCCCGCTAAGCAGCATGAGCAGGGACATGGAAAAGCACCGACAGCTGGAGATAAACCAACTAGAGCAAAATAACACTATAAAGTCTCTGAAAATTAGATTTCCATTGTACCTACAGCACATCTGTATGATAAATCTAAACAGGATGGATACCTGTTAAAATAAATGAACTAGTAAGTAAGTAAATAATAAAACCTGCATCCCTTAACATAATAGATAAAGTCTTTAGGGTAAAATTGAAAAATCACTCATTATATCAAGAGCCAAGAAAATTACAACCTGAATTAGTAGAAGACTATCACATAATGCTAATAATATTGAGATAAACAAGAATTTAGGATATTCTGACAAGGATGTTAAAGCAACCATCATTAAGATGATTCAACAAAAATTATAATATTTCTTTAAAAAAAGAAAAAGAATTTCAGGAAATAAATAGAAGTTGTAACAAAGTGCACAATGGACATTTCTTAAACTATAATTTACAATACCAGAATTTATTTTTAAAAGACTGAAATAAAAGTTTAGAGAACTTCAAGAACTTTTGGGGGAAAAAGAAAAGGTTCAACATTGGTTTCACTGGAATTCCAAAGGAAGAGGAGAAAGATGGTGGTGAAGAAAGAATATTTGAAGAGGTAATGACTGAAAACTTCTCAAATTTGGCAAAAGATATGAATCTACAATTTTACGAAGGTGAGCCATCTCTTAATATCAACACACATCACAATTAAACTTCTGAAAATTAAATACAAAGAAAAATATCTTGAAAACAGACAGAAAGGAACAACTCTTTTATAGAGAGAAAAATCAATTTAAGTGGTGTTTGAATTACAGCATAACCTCATCTGAAACAATGGAGGTCAGACAGAAATGGCAGATCATTTTTCAAGGGCTGAAAGTAGATAACTGTCATTCATAACTTCTATACCAACTGAAATTTTCCTTCAGGAATGAAAGGGAAATAAAGACATGCAAGAAAACTAAGAATTTGATCAAATAGACCTACTCCTAAGGAATAATTAAAGAAGTTCTTCAAGCAGAAATGAAATAATAAGCAAATGGATCTTGCAGCATTAGGAGGGAATATAAACAAGGGAAAAAGTGGGAATGGAGTACATAAAATAGACAATGCTTCTGCTCATAAATTTACTGAATCATGTAATGATTGAAAAACAATTTAACACTATTACTCATGGCAATAATATTTAAAATAGTGGAAAGTAAAGGAAACTATATGGAAGACAGTTTTCCACTTTTCTTTCTAAATGATAAAATCTTGATAATGGTAGACTGTGACATGTCAAATATGCTTGTTGCAATATCCTAAGCACCTACTAAAGAACCTCTGCAAATAAATTCATTAAAAATTCTAAAAATAAATCAAGATGTAGGTCTAAGAAATGTTTAAATAACCCACAACTAGTCAAGGAAGAGAAATAGAGTAATGAGAATCAGAGAAAACAATAAAATGTTAGATATAAACCCAAATATAGCAATAATTACCCTAAATGCAAATGTTCTAAATACAGTATTTAAAGTGCAGAGTGGAACAATGGATTAAAAAAAAAAAAAACTATATACAATTTCAAAAAAAAAAATCTCTTTAAATTCCATGACATTGGTTGGTTTAAAGGACATATTATGTTTTAAAAAGCTGGACAGGCTACCTAAATGTCAAACAAAGCAACAAAACCTATAAAATTAAAGTTTAGCAATTTTTAAATATAAATATTTTGTAGTATTTAGCATAATGAATCCATTATCAGTGCAAAGTGCCTAAAATCAAGAGCACTTGATATGTATATTTTAAAACTTATTGCCATTTTGTGGATCAGCAATCTTAATGCCTATATAATAGTCTAAATTAATGAAGAGATTCATAAGGTGAAAACAAGAGAACACATGACTATCAAAGAAAGAAGTCATTACTTAGTTACAATGTGCAGCTCCCAGATGAGAATAAGGAATAGATGTTGTCAGAGAGCTTACATTTTTCAGGATGCAGCAGAAACTAGATTTAACTTGTAAAACTCCTTATATTTATATGATCATAGCTAAATATTAAATATATTAAATCTAGGAGGCTCAAACAAGACAGCTTGAAACAAGACATCTTCTCACATCCCATAGTCATTGCAGTATAGTTTGATAATAAAGACATAGAGTATAGTTTGTGAGAGTAAATATGCAAAGCCATTCATGGAATTTCCACAATAAATTTTAGTATAATATTAAATCAGTCATAAAGTCAACGTCTTCCAGATGTGTGAAACAAATATAAAATATATTATAAGTTAAATTGTAAATTAGTCTTTATTAAAATATAAAGAAAACGGAAATATCTAGAGATAGAAAACAGTACAAGCTAATAAATGCTGACTCCGTTGTCAAACTTAAGTTTAAATTTTGGATCCATAATTTACCATCTGAGTTAATGTACATAGTATAGTTATCCTCTTTAAACTTCCATTATTTCGTTTACCAAATAAGGATAGTGAAAATTCAGAAGTCGTAGTTTTCTTGAAAGTTGGTAGAAGGTGGTGAGAAAATGAGATCAAGTGGGTGGTATATATATTTTATGTTTTATATACTCAAATGAATATATTGCATTAACATTGTTTACATATGTTGAGACTAATAACACATAAATCTTTAAATATATTAAGCACATATTGGTTTTTTGAATTTTTATTTAGTTTGTCAAGTAGTATGTGCCACATTCTACTTTAGCTCATTTTCCACCTTACTTTAATTTTTGTTTTAATGATAAAAAATCAACATTATAAAAGTGTTATTTATTTCTATTTTCTTTTAGCTATTTCTTTCATAATGATTTTCTACTTCCTTGTTTTTGTTCTGTTTTTACAATATTAAGTAGATATTTAACCTTCCTAAGTAACTCTAGGCAAAAATGTAACAAGATAATAATTGACAGGGCCCAAGCTGGGATAAACATTTAAAGTGCTCAGGGAGTCTTTTAAATGCACCCTATCTCACAACACTTGAATTGCATGCTAAATACTTCTCATATTAACCCAGCATGATCTGACCTTCTTATAAATCCCCTGTATATCCAATTGCTAATTTCTTGAGATTATGAAATCAGTTATAAAAATAAAATATGAAAAAGATTTATTGGGTAGTGAAAGTGAGTATATTAGCAAAAGAATGAACTTACAATAAAGCTATTTAAAGATACAAACTTGGTCTCGGACTGAGGGAGGTAGTGCAATCCAGTTTTCATTATTCACCATTTTAACTATAAAACAAACTTTTAATCTAAAATTTAAGGCTTTGCTTTGAAGAGATATGTAGCTGTTTGAGAATAGGGAATACTACTCAGTCACACATTCCAGTAAAATAAATTCTATTTATTGCAAAATTTCCTTTTATGAAGTATGTGTTATTTTGCGTGTGTGCATCTATTAAAATAATTCTCAAATTATTCAGAAAAGATGTTTCTGTGGGAATTATCCTACCTTAGTAGGAGGAATTACCTTTCTACTGTATTCTAAGGTCAGATTCTTTGATCTTCAAGCCATTTTGTAGCTCTGTTTTTGATGCAAATGAAAAAAACTCAGAGACTTGTAACTTGACAGAACAGCTTAAGAAAAAGAAGACAAATGATCAAATAGGTAGATTAAGGGCAAATATTATAAAATAACTTGTGACATTTGAAAAGCTTAATGAAGTTTCATTATTTTGATAGTAAATTATGTGTTCAGCATCACGATTTGAAGATATTTGATTTTGAGATTATATTGATCAACTTGAAAGCCATTTTGTCTAAAATATTAGTCATTATCCTTTTCTAAAATTAATATCTGAACAATGGACAAGTTGATTCTGTATGAACCAATATTATTTATTATTGAAAATTTAAAATGGCATTGTCTTTCCACAAAACAAATTGTAAAGGTATTTTTAATTCAAAGATATTTCTAATTCAACCATCATGTGTATATCCTAAATTGTGCAAGTGTTTTTATTTTTCTATACTAGAACAACTCCAGTTATTGCTTTACATGTGAAGACACAATTTCATAGTTCACTAGGAAATTTTAAATACTTGAGTATCAGTTGTAAAGCCCCCAGTCATCTATATTTTATTTAGTTACCAAAGGATGATGAGCCTGAGATGTCCTAATATATATCAGGAAGTTCTAAATCTAACAACAGCATGTGTCAATGAGTTTGAATTAAATTAAGCCAAATATAGCCATAGTGGTATCTATCTGCTTTCCAAACCCTTGCAAAAAATTCTACACACCTCAGCCATGACAGAGTTAAACAGTCTTCCAAACTAAGATGTAATCATCCCACTTGTACACTGTTATTTTCTGAATACCCCTGAAGCATAGAATTCATTTAGGAACATCACCCTTTACTGTGGATTTAAGGCACACTGTATTGTTTCACAAGCGATTTACATTCTTATATCACTAATTTTACTAACGGTTAAATGAACTGAGAGCTAAGGTTAGAGAAAGAAAGACTGGGAGCTTGGATTTGATTATACTAGGTATTTTCCAATACTTGAAAGTCTGTAACTGCACATATCTGATGCACATTTTTACTGTGCTCCTCACCCCAATGTAAGTCAAGACATTCTCAGAGCTTCATTGCATTGTGTGTCTTTGCCTAAGGAGTCCTCCTTCTCTCTGTCCTATCACAGATTTCACACTTGCATTTCTGTCTGTATGCTTTCTCCCCCTAGCCTCTCCCTTCTATCTTTCACAAACATTTTGTCCAATAAATCTCTGGCACATCTAATTCTTTACCTCTGCATATCAGATGAACTAATGTATCCACAGCTAAAGTCAAAGTCAATAAAAAAAGATTACAAAGTCCTTTGTAATTTTACTTTTTCATCCCCAACCTCTTCTTTCCTATTACTCTGCACATTTTTCATTCCATGTACGTTGCCATAGTTCACCTGCTCTTCCCGGAATATGTCAGATATGCTACCACGATAGGTCTTTTAAACTTGACTGCTCCTTCAGAGTGGAACTCATGTCCCCCAGATATCCAGATGGATAATGATAATGTCTTTGCTTTATGGAAGAGATCAGCTCTGAGCAACCTATTAAAATTCTACAAAATCACTTCCTTACACAATCCTGACTCCTTACATTGTCCTAGATTTTTATTATTCCATTGCATCTCTGATCTGCTGAAATTCTATGTGAATTATTAATTTATGAAATTTCTTTTTAATTGTCTCTGTCTATCAATGTATGCTCTATGACGTCAGTGACATTTGCTTTGTTGTTGATGTAGTCCAAATGACTGGAGCAGTTTCAGCACAAAACAGTTGTTCAATAAAGGTTTGTTAAATTATCTTCTCAATTAATAATTTCAAATTTCCTTGGCATTTCTGCCAGCCAAAAAGAATCCACTTGCACCTCTGTGATGGATCAAGTTATTTACTCAAGCGGTTAGATTGTCTTTTTTGACCCAAAGCAAGATACCAATCCCATTATGTTTGAATAGATATTCTAGTAAACACAATTATATGGAGACTAGTTAAATTGGGTGCAAAACAATTCATGAGCAAACTACAATACTAAAAGGATTCTTCCCATTCCTATAAATATATAATCATTATTCTACTTTCTTTCAAGTTGATTAAATCTCTTGGGGTTAGTGAGAAAGATTTACATATTTGTCTTTTATGTTACTCTCTAGAGGTAAACTCTAGAAAGACTGCTAGAAAATGGAAAAAAATCCCTTGATTAATTGTTTCTGATGTTGAACAATTAGCAGAAACCAATCATTCGCATTTTAATAACACTGTAACCATCTGTTAAATGAATGCATTAATCTTGATTAGCTTGGTTCCAGACACTTGCAGTTGAGGTTTATTGATGTGTGCATTGAAAAAAACTCATGTATAGCTTCAACTTCTGCAGTGAAAAGTAACTGGAAAGAGAAAGGCAAGCTTAACTAACATGCTGATAGAATGGAGTAAAGAAAAGCAGGAGATACTATTGAGGAATAAGAAATTTGGACATAAATCTGCTAAAACAAATTGCAGAAGTCAGTGATTTCATCTTTTAAATTTTATATTATATAAACCTTAATATAAATCACACTATGATTTGCTGACCAGCAATTAATAACGCAATATTTTTTCACTCAGTAAAAATGAAATATGAGCTATATATTTGTTGCTAAAATATTGCGCACAAGGCCTGTAAGGGAAAAGCTAAAGTCATTCAATTATAGAGAATTACTATCGTAAGTCATTAAAATGAAGATTAAATGGGCCATTTTATAAGGTCATATCATATAAGGATCATTCCTCTCAAATGTTCGCTTTCTGCTTTTATTGTTTTAACAACATTCTTCATTTTCTTTGTGAAATTATAATAATGTGGGCTATCATTGACCTCTGATTCACATTCACTCACTAGAGATATGCATATTTATTATTCTGTATGTGCATTCATTTTTAAGAATATTAAAATCTCTCTTTTTCTATAAAACAAAAAAAAAATATGAAGTATATTTTGCCACCTACTTCTGTACCAGATTATCTTTTGCAGCTGAGACTGGATTTTATTCTAATTTTCAAGTTTAGCACTTACCTTAGACTCTCTGGACCTGAATTTGGAACCTGGATTCATCTGTGTTTTAAGTCCAGGCCTACTTACCCTGTCCTATATGCTACAATAAATAACACTTCCTTACATTTCTGGAGCTGTTTTGGGATCAGTTTTTATCACATGTAACTGAAAAATTTCTTCTTCAGTATTAATCTGCCTCTTAAGAGATGTATTATAAGTAAAGTTTCTTAATTGTGAGATTTTGATGCTGTTGATAATAAGCTAAGGGCACTTTTGCTATAGTGATACAAAAATGCACAATTATTGTTAATTCTTGCTGCTCAAAAAGTGTTTGATAGAACTTGAGTTTTAGGAGAATTGATGAAACAACTCAGTTTTATGACATTTTGACTACATCTTAAGGCCTTCAGCAAGGTCCTCCAGGAACAAAAAAAGGCATGCTTCAATTTAAGCTGACAGGTAGGTAAAAAAGTAAAATAAAATGGGTAAAACTTTTTGAAAAGAGACTATTTTGCTCGTGGGTAGCAGACTGAAATTCTGAAGTTGAAGATCAGATGGAAAGAAGGGAGTTGGTGAAAATAGAAGAGCAACTACAACTTGACATAAGAAGATGAATGAAGATTCTATCAGACAATTAAGCAAAAAATAATACCACCTTACCCTTCTAAACTGAAGGACATTTCCTTTCATTTTGTGAAGGCAGAATTATCCTGGTTAAAAAAAAAAAAGACATCACAGGAAATGAAAACAAAATTCAGTATTTCCAATGAACATAGATGTAAAAATCCTGAAAAAATATTAACAAATTGAATGTAGCAATGAGAGAAAATTGGTTTGTTCCAGAAAACAAAGCTGTTTAGCATTTAAAAATCCACAAATATTTTTAAATGCTAAATATACTAATTTTTAAATACTAAAGTATAGTGCAAGTAACCATTATAAGAGAAAACATGTAAAATACCAAATGATCTTCTCAATAGCTGTGGAAAATAACAATGAATGAAATTGAGTACTCATTCATAATTTAAAAACATACATACAGCACACTAGTAATAAAGGGGAAATTCCTTAACATGACAGAGCATTTATGAAAAATCTATGTGTCTTATCATAACTGGCAATAGAAGAAAGTGAAAGGTATAGATAATTGAGTGAAAGAAATAACATTTTCTTTATTTCAGACAGTAAGATCATGTATGCAGAATATCCTATGTAATCACTTACAGATCTCTTAGAATTAAGTCAGTTTAGCAAGGTCACAAGATACAAAGTCCATATACAAAAATCAATGTTATTTTGATGTTGAATCAATGGACAATTCAAAATGAAATTAGAAAAAAATATAAATTTACATTTGGAGCAAAAATATGTTTAACTGTAAACAAATTTACAGTTTTGCTTACAATATAGGAAACTTCACAGGAAAACATCAATCCCAACCTAATAATAAGAACAGTTTGGAAACCTATGAATCATAATTTTTCTTGAGCACAGAACTCAGGTCCCCAGTTGAGCTAGATTCCTATGGCAGACAAGCTTCTCCAAGCAATAAGGGACATAGTAATGGTTTAGTCTTTGGCAGACTTTGATCGGGAAAGGTGGCTTCTATAAGACAGGATAAAGAAAAAGCAGCTTAAATTCTTTCAATCTTTTAAGTGCTGTTTATAGAAATGTAATAGCTTAGACTGCCTGGGAGCCCTACAAAGAAGAGAATATCTCATTCAAACGTTAGCTCTTTACTGTGTGCCACCAGTAGTGCTCATGAAAAAAATATTTAGACGAGATTAGAAGACTTGTGGTGGTGCAAAGAAAATCTGCGGGAGTGTTAAAAAAACCCTGATATTCTTTAGGTCCCCCAAAACATACTGCTTCTGAGAAAAAGGTAAATAAAACTTGTCACTGTTATTTGTAAATGGGTAGAAAACTTGCTCTGCATCTTTGATTTCCAAATGTTTGACTATGATGCTAATTGGTCTGGGCTTCTTCATATTTATTCTGTGCAGTAAAAGGATTTAAGAATCCCATATCTGTACATTGCAGTTTATCCCAAATGTGACAAATTTATGATCATTCTTTCCTCGCATATTTGCCCTGACCCAGTCCCTATCTGTTCTTATTCTGAGATTTCAATGACGTGTATGCTGCTAGGTACTTTCTTACACTTCCCTGAAAAAGTATGACCAAGACAAAGTATCTACAGGATGCCCAGTTATTGAAATTGCAATTATCAAAAAAATGTTTTAGAGGAGCAACAAAATAGTGAAAAAGGATGTAAAGAATATATACACATATGAATACAAAGATCATAAATATCTTCAGACAAATGGAATCTATTACAGTGCACAAACTGAAAATTTTGGACCTAAAAAATACAATTTGTGAAAAAATAAGACTCATTAGATAAGTTCAAGAACAGGATGAAGATACAGAGAAAATGATTTATGAATTTAAAACAGACCAATTGCAATTCAAAAAAGTTTTTTAAAATATTGAAAGTAAATTAATAACACTTAAAGAATCTGAGAATTTCAAACATCTAATATTTTTGTAATTTTATTTGTGAAGGAGAGAAGGAAATGGGACATAAAGAACTTTGAAGAAATAAGTTTGGTGAAATACTTAAAAATGGATATAAAATAATCTCAACAAAATGCGAGCAGAATAAATAGAAAGAAAATCAGATTTTGTTGTGGTAGGGTGAATTATGCATCCTAATGAAAGACATGTTCTTAAACACATTCCTGTGAGTGTGAACTCATGTATGAATTGAACTTTTGGAGATGCTATTGATAGTTCATGTATGGCCAGCTGAAACTAAATTCATATTACTGGAGGTTTTATAAAGAGAAGAAACCAGAAGCCAGGTAGGTATCAGCAAAATTGACAGGGAGCTGTCAGAAACTAGAAGTCAGTAGAAACCAGGGGTAGATACACAGAAATGGATGTAAACCAAGGAACCCCAAGGACTGTGGCAAGTTAGCGCCAGAATTCTACAGAATTTGGGGAGAAAGCCTGAGTTTCTGACACCTTGGTTTTGGAATTCTCACTTCCTAAACTGTGAGCCTATAAATACTTATTTTATAAGCCAAGACTTTGTTTGGTATTTGTCATAGCAGCCTGGCAAACTAAGACACCGTTTAAACAGCTGAAAATCAAACTTAAAAAAGAAAATCTTTCAAGCATATATGGAGAAATTATGCATTGCATTCAAAGGGGAAAACATTTCAAATTAACACTGACTTTAATAACCTACAATGAAAAAAAAAAAAGAGTGGAGTGACATCTTGAAAGTGTTGTAAGAAAACAAAACAAACCCCAAATCCTGTATACTATAACCGGTAAAATTAAAACAAAGATAACTTGCTGCCAGTTTCCTTTTCTTTAATTTTTTTATTCAAGTAGCATATATATGACCAAAATTTTCCCCTTTATGCACATTTGAATCTGTAAATCAGTGTTCTTAATTACATCCTTGTGGTAGTTAGATACAGTTGTCAACTTGGCCAGGTGAAGGCATCTAGTTCTGTTTGTGGACATGAGCTGATGGCAAGTGAACCACATCAGTTGCTGATTACATCTGCAGTCGGCTAGGAGGCGTGTCTTCTGCAATGAATGATGTTTGATTTAAGTGGCTGGTGCTTAAATGAAAGACTGCAATGTGGCACAGCCCAAGTAGCTTGGCATTCCTCATCTCAGCACTCACAGCTCAGCCCAGGCTTTTGGAGGTACAGAAAGAAATCACCCTGGGGAAAGTTGTTGGAACCCAGAGGCTTGGACAGAAGGCCAGCAGAGAGCACCTGTGCCTTCCAACGTAAGAAAGGACCTCAGTTGAAAGTTAGCTGCCTTTCCTCTGAAGAACTAATGAAATAAATCCCCTTTTATTAAAACCCAATCCATCTCCAGTGTGTTGCATTCTGGCAGCTAGCAAACTAGAACAATCCTCAATGTTGTAAAACTATCACCACCATCCATACTAAAGATTTGCAATCAAGGCAAAAAGAAATTCTGTACAATTTAGGCAGTAACTCCCCATTCACTACTTGGTAGCCTATATTTTAGATTCTAACTCTATGACTTTGCTTATTTTAATTATTTTGTATCAGTGAGATCATACAATATTTGTCATTTTTGTGTATGGCTTATTTCATTTAGCATATCTTCAAGGTTCTTCTATGTTGTCCCATTCACATATCACGTCACATGTCACATATCAGGACATCATTCCATTTTAGAGCTGAATAATATTTCATTGTATGTATAAGCCACATTTGATTTATCTATTCATCAGTTTATGGACATTTGGGTTGCCTCCATCATTTGGTATTTGTGAATAATCCTATTGTGAACATTGGTGTACAAATATCTGCTGGAGTCTCTGATTTTAATTCTTTAGGGTATATACCTAGAAGTTGAGTTGCCGTTCATATGATAGTTCTATAGTTAGCCTTCTAAGGAACCACCAAACTGTCTTCTGCAGCAGCTGCAATATTTTACATTGCCATCAGCAATGGATGACTCTTCCTATTTCCCCATATTCTCTCCAAAACTCGTAATTTTCTTTTTTTTAGTAGTAGCCAATCTGGTGAGTGCAAAATGTTATCTCATTGTGGTTTTGATTTGCATTTCCCTACTAGCTAATGATGTTGAGCATTTTTCATATGTTTTATAGCTGTTTGTATATTCTTATTGGAGAATTTTTTATTTAGGTCTTTTGCCTGCTTTTAAATTGGGTTGTTTGACTTTTTTATTGTTGAGTTGTAGGATTTCTTTATATATTCTGGATATTAAACCCTTAATGGAGATGGATTTCAAATGTTTTCTCCCATTGAGTAGATTCTCATTTCACTTTCATGATAAATTCCTCTCATGAATAAACTTTTTAATGTGATGAGATCCCATTTACCTATTTTTGTTTTATTGCTTGTGCTTTGCTTGTTTTATTGCTTGAAGATGCTTCCCTATGTTTTCTTGTAGGAGTTTCAAAGTACTAGCTCTTATATTTAGGTCTTTGATCCATTTTGAGTTTATTTTTGTATATGGTGTGAGATCCTTCTTCATTCTTTTGCCTATGGACAACCAGTTCTGAAGCACCATATTAGGTCTAGTTCATTTACCATATTATTCAAGTTCTCTGTTTATTAGCACCATTTATTGAAGAGACTATTCTTTCCCAATTCAATAAACTTGGAAGTTATGGCAGAAATCAATTGGCCATAGATGTGAGGGTATATTTGTGAACCCTCAATTTAGAGAGAGTTGACTGATTCAATCTCTTTACTTGTTTGTCTGTTGTGATCTTCTATTTCTTCTAGAGTCTGTGGAGGTCTTTCATGTGTTTCTAGGAACCTACCCATTTCATTAGTTGTCTAATTTGTTGACACATAGATGCTCATAGTATTTTTCTAATGATCCTTTCATTTCTATGAGGTTAGCAGTAATGTCCCCCCTTTTCATTTCTGATGTTACCTGGTAGTATCCTCTCCCTCTCTCTTGTTTTTTAGTCCAACTAATTTTCAATTTTGTTGATATTTCCACAAGAGCAAAGTTTTTTAATACTCTTTATTGCTTTTTTATTTTCAATTTCATTTATTTCTGCCCTAAATTTGTTATGCCTTTCATTTTGCTTGTTTTGGGTTTAATTTGCTGTTATTTTTCTGATTCGTCCTGGTGCAAGTTAAATCTTTGTAGCCCTTTCTTCTTTTTGATGTAAGCATTTAGAGCTATAGGGTTTTTTCTCAGCACTACTTCTGCTGCATCCCATTGTTTCCTCATTTGCTTTCATCTCAAGATATTTATTGATCTCCTTTGTAATTTTGCCTTTGACACAGTGACACAGTGATTGTTTAAAAGTTGTTTAACTTACCTATATTTGTGGATGAGTCCATTCTCTGTGTTATTGATTCCGTCTTCATTCCACTGTCGTCAGAGCAGATGCTTTGTATAATTTCCATCTTTTTAACTTTATTGAGACATGTTTTGTGCCTCAATATATGGTCTAGACATGTGTCCTCTATAGACTAGAGGACTGTCCATGTGCACTTGAGAAGAATGCATATTTTGCTGTTTAGGAGTATAATGCTTGGTAAATGTCTGTTATGTCTATTCATTTATCATATTATTCAAGTCCTCTGTTTCTTTATTTTTCCTCTTTCCAGATGCTCTGTATATTAATGAGAGAGGTTTATTGTGGTCTCTAGCTATTATTCTAGAGACATCTATTTCTCCCTTCAGTTTGTGTTTGACTCATGTATATTATATACCATGGTTAGGTGCATAAATATTTTCTGACTGTTATTTCTTTTTGTTGCATTAACAGTTTATTAATATATAGTTTCCTTTCTTGTTTCTTATAACAGCTGTTTAGGAAGTCTATTTTGCCCATTATTGGTAGAGCTACCCCCGCTCTTTTTTATTTCTATTTGAATGAATTATCTTTTCCCATCCTTTCACTTTCAGCCTGTTTGTGTCTGTGTCTAAGGTTAATCTCTTTTAAGCCACAAATGTTTGAATCACTCATTTTTACCCATTCTTCCAAAATTGTCCTGTGATTGGGAAGTGTAATCCATTAACTTTCACTGTTATTACAACAAAGGTAGTCGTTACTTCAGCCATTTTGTCCTTTGAATTTTATATATCATTTCTTTTTTTCTCTCTTTTTCTTTATTGGAGAATTTTTCTGTATATTTGATCTCTTTGGTGATATATCTCAATGATTCATTTTTCATTTCTGTTCTGTATATTTTGCATGGGCAGGCACTTGTTCTGTATATTTTTAAAATACTTTTTGATTGTGATTTGTCTTACACAAACTGCATCCACAATCTATTAATTTAAAATATATACCAATTTAGCTTCAGTAGCATACATGTACTCTGCTCCCACACCCCTCCGTTTTCCCTTGTCATGTGTTTATAGTCCATATGACATCATTATATTTCACATGTCCATTATCAGTAAACATGACATTTTTCTCTTTGATTATATTCTCTCTTATATAAATTAAAGGGTAAAGTAATATATTGAGTATACAGCAAAACTGGTTTGTACTTACCCTTTGAGTTACCTTTACTGAAAATTTTCACTTCCTCATACCACTCCAAGCCACTCTCTCCTGTCTTTTCCTTAAAATTTATAGAAATCCCTTTAATAATTCTTATAGGGCACATCTTTTATTGACAGATCCTCAGTTTCTGTTTATCTTGGTGTGCTGGTCTGAATCTATGGTGGACTCCAGAAAAGCCATGCCCTTTGATCCTCATTCGGTATTGCTGGGTGGGAGCATTTTGATTGTTTCCATGAAGATGTGACCCACCCAATTGTGGGTGGTAACTTTTGGTTAGATGATTTCCATGGAAGTGTGTCTCCACCCATTGAAGGTGGAGTTGCTTGCTGGAATCCTTTAAAAGAGGAAACATTTTGGAGAGAGTCCCTTTTTTGGTAGAACCACGAGAAAGCCAGAAGATGCCACCATGTTCGCCATGTGCCCTTCCAGCTGAGAGAGGAATGTTGAACGTCGTCTGCCTTCTTGAACCAAGGTATATTTCCCCAGCTGCCTTCAACTGGACACTTCTATAGACTTGTTTTGATTGGGACATTTTCTCAGCCTTAGAGATATAAATTAGTAACTCATTAAATTCCCCCTTTTAAGAGCCATTCCGTTTCTGGTATATTGCATTCTGGCAGCTAGCAAACTAGAACACTTGGAATACGTTATACTCTCTTTCATTTTTTTTTTTTTTTTTTTTTTTTTTTTAAAGGAAAGACAGAGAGAAGGAAGGAAGGATAGAAGGAAGGAAGGAAGGAAGAAAGGGAAACATCTTTAAACATTTTCTTGTTTTATTGTATTCTGTTTCTCCGTATTTGTTACATGGGCTGGGGCCGGGAATCGAACCGAGGTCCTCCGGCATAGCAGGCAAGCACTTTGCCCGCTGAGCCACCGCGGCCCGCCCACTCTCTTTCATTTTTGAAGGACAGTTTTTGCCACATAAAGAAATTTTAAGTGGCAGTTAAAAAAAAAAAAAACTTTGGGTATCTTAAATACATCATACCACTACCTTCTCACCTCTATGGTTTCTGATGAGAAATCAGCATTTGATCATATTGTGGACCTCTTGTATGTGACAAATCACTTCTTATTTGTTACCTTTACTTTCAGAATTCTCTCTTCATCTTTGGCATTTGGTATTCTGATTGGTATGTGTCTCAGAGTAGACCTAGTAGGTTTTATTCTATTTTGAGTATGCTGTGCTTATTGGACAAGTATATTTATGTCTTTTATGAGAATTGAGAAAATTTCAGCCATTATATCCTCAAATTTTATTTCTGCCTCTTTCTCTTTTTATTCTTTGGGAACACCCATGTTGCACATGTTCTCATGCTGTCACTCATGTACTTGAGACACTGCTTATATTCTCTTACGTTCTTTTGTCTAACTTTTTCTGACTATATTGTTTTGATTGCCCTGTCTGGTAATTCAGTGGTTCTTTTTTCTGCCTATTCAAATCTTCTGTGTGTGACTTTAGTATAATTTTTATCTCCATTACTGTGCCTTCTATCAGATAGTATCTTTTTTCTTTTTAATCTTTCAAATTCTTCTTTATGCTCACACATATTCTTCCTAATATTCTTTAGATTTATGTCAATCTTTACTTTATTTTTGTCCATATTTCCCTTCATCTCTTTTCATTGATTCAGGGGATTTGTTTGAGTGTCTTTGATTAATTCTTCCAAGTTCTGTGCTTACTCTTAAATTTTATTTTTTTCACCTTAGCTGAGCCAGATCTTTCTAATTCTTAGTATGGATTTTAATTTTTTGTTGATGTATGGGCATATGCTTATTTTCTCCCCTTTATTTGAGAAGTTTCCAGTTTACAGAACAATCATGCACAAAATACAGGTTTCTTATATACCACCCTATTATTAACAGCTTGCATTTCTATGTAATTTTTGTTGCAATTGATAATGGCACATTTTCATATGTGTTTATAACTATTAACTATAGCCTATGTTTTAACTTATGTTTCATCGTATGTGTAGTGAAGTTGCATAGTTTTTAAAAATTTTGTTACCAAAGAAATAATCTAACATTTCCCCTTTTAGTTGCCTTCAGCTTTATATTTCAGTGCTGTTAATTACATTCATAATACTGTGGTCCAATTACCATTATCCATTACCAGAACATTCCCATCATTCCAAATAGAACCTTGTATACTTTAAGCCTCACCTTCCCACTCCCTATCCCCACCCCATTCCCTCGTATCCTAGATTCTAGATTCCTACTCTATGAGTTTGTTTATTTTAATTATGTCAAATCAGTCAGCTCTTACAATATTTGTTCATTTGCGTCTGACTTATTTAACTAAACATGATGTTTTCAGCATTCACCCATTTTGTCTTATGCATCAGGGCTTGATTCCTTTTACTAGCTGAATAATCATTCATTGTATGCACATACAGATTTTGTTTATTCACTCATGGATTGATGGACACTTGGGTTGCTTCCATCTTTTGGCACTTGTGAAAAATTCCACTATTAACATTGGTGTGCAACGTCCCTGCTTTGAATTATTTTGGATATATACCTAGTAGTGGGATTTCTGAGTGATATTGTAGTTTCATTCTTAGCTTTCTGAAGAACAACCAGTTTTCAACATGACAGCACCATTTTTACATTGCCACAAGCAATGAATAAATGTTCCCGTTTATCTTCATCATCTCTCCGACACTTGTTATAGTTCTTTTATTTTAATAGTAGTCATTGTTATGTATGCTAACCAATCTCATTGTGATTTTTGTTTGCATTTCCTGGATGGCTAATGATGTAACCTTTCATGTGCTTTCTGGACATATGTTTATCTTCTTTGGAGGGATGTCTATTCAAGTCTTTTGCCCATTTTTTATTTAGCTTGTTCATACTTTTGTTGTCAATTTGAAATATTTCTTTATATATTATGGATATTAAAAATTTATGGGGTATGTGGTTTGCAAATAATTTCTCCCATTAGATAAGTCATGATAAAGTCCTTTGAAGCAATTTTTTTTAATTTAATAAGGTCCCATTCATCTAATTTTTCTTTTGTTCCATGTGTGTTGGGCATAAAGTCTAAAATATCATCACTTAAAACAACTTCCTTAAGATCCTTCCCTACATTTTCTTATGGGAGTTTGATATTTCTTGTTATTATATTCAAGTCGTTGATTCATTTTGAATTAATTTTTTATATGATGTGTTGTAGGGAATCTGCCCTATTTCTTTGCAAATGGTGATCACATTTTCCCAGCATCATTTTTTTTGAAGACACCTTTTTTCACAATTGAATGGGCTTTGCCCCTTGTCAAAAATCAGTTGGTCATGAAAGTTAGGGTTGATTTTTGAGCTCTCAATTTGATTACATTTATTTATATATCTGTCCTTGTGCCAACACCATGCAGTTTTGATAACTTTGGCTTTGCGAAAAAATTTTAAGAACTGGAAGTGAGTCCTCCAACTTCATTACTTTTGTCAAGATCACTTTAGCTATTTGATGCCATTTATCCACCCATTTGTAGATTGACTTTTCCATTTCTGCAAAGAAAGTGGTTGGAATTTGGATTGGGATTGTATTTACTGTATAAATTGCTTTGGGTAGTATTGACATCTTAATGATATTTACTCTTCCAAGCCATGAACAGTGGGTTTCCTTTCTTTAGGTCCACTTTGATTTATTTTATCAATGTTTTATAATTTTCCATGAACAACTCATTAATACCATTGGTTAGATTTATTCCTAGATATGTATTACATTCACAATAATGTGAATGTAAATTTCTCTTAATTTCTGTTTTTTTTTTCTTTGATCAGGTATGCTACCACTATGCTAAATTCATTTATTAGTTTTTGGAGCTTTGTTGTGAATTTTTCAGGATTTTCTGTATATAGGATCATATCACCTGCAAATAGGGAAAGTTTTATATCTTCCTTTCCAATTTAGATGCCTTTTATTACTTTTCTTTTCCTCAGTGCTCTGGTAAGTTCTTCCAGTACAATATTGAATTACTGTGGTGTTGGTGGGCATCCTTATCTTATCCTGATCTTACAGGGAAAGCTCTTAGTTTTTTACCATTATGTAGGCTGTTAGCTGTGGGATTTATGTGTACACACATCACATGTTGCGGAAGTTTCCTTCTATTCCTAGTGTCCTAAGTTTTGTTTGAAGGAGGGGTGCTGTATTTTGTCAAATGTCTTTTCTGCTGATATTTAGGTGACCACGTGGTCTTTTTTCATTAATTCTCTTAATGTGTTGCATGATGTCAATTTGCTTTTCCTATATTCAATCAATCTTTCATATTAGGGACAAATCCTACTTGATAATGATTTATAATGCAAACACTATATTGTTGGATTCTGTTTGCTAATATTTTGTTGAGTATTTTTGTATTTTCATTCATAAGATATATTGAAATATTTTTTTGTATATTCTGGATATTAAACATTTATGGGACATGTGGTTTACAAGACATATTGATCTGTAGTTTTCCTTTCTTTTGGTATCTTTTTCTGGCTTTGGTATGAGGATGATGTTGACTTCATAGAACGAATTAAGGAGTGTCATATCCTCTTCAATTTTTGGAAGAGTTTGAGCAGAATTGGAGTTATTTTCTTGGAATGATTTATAGATTCTCCTGTGAAGCCATCTGGTCATGGGGCTGTCTTTGTTGGGAGGTTTTTCATTTCTAATCCAGTCCTTTTACTAGTAATTATTTGTAGAGATGTATTTCTTCTTGAGTCAATGCAGGTAGTTTGTGTATTTCTAAGAATTTGTCCATTTCAGTAGTTTATTTAATTTATTGATATGCAGTTATTCATTATATCCCCTTATAGTCTTTTTTTAAAATTTATTTCTGTAGGGTCGAATTTGTTAATTTCAGTAGTTTATCGAATTTATTGATATGTAGTTATCCATTATATCCCCTTATAATCTTTTTTTTTATTTATTTCTGTGGGGTCAGGAGTATTGTCTCCCTTTCAATTTCTGATTTTTGTTATTTGTATCCTCTCTATTTTTCTTTCTCATTCAAGTGAAACTTTTGTCAATTTTATTGATCTTTTCAAAGACCAACTTTTAGTTTTGTTATCTTTTTATATTGTTTTGTTGGTGGTGGTATTGTGTCTTCTATTTTATTCACCTCTCCTCTAATTTTTGTAATTTCACTCTGCTCACTTTGGGTTTAGTTTGTGCTTCTTTTCCTAATACTTTTTGTTGAGACATTAAGGTTCTGAATTGAACTCATTCTTATTTTTAATTTAGCTACAATTTCACTTACAGCACTGCCTTTGCTGCTTCCCATAGTTATATATTTTGTATTTTCATTTGCCTCAAGATATTTTGTAATTTCACTTCTGATTTCCTCTTAATCTATTTGTTTAAAAGTACACTGTTGTATTTCTTCATCTTTATGAATTTTTCATTTCTCCCTTTGTCATTGAATTCTGGTTTGACTTCATTGTGGTCAGAAAATATACACTATAAGAATTCAGTACATTATTAATTTATTAATATTACTTCATGGCCTAATTTATGATCTATCCTAGTTAATGATCAATGCGTTTCAAGAAAAATGTGTATTCTGTTTTTGGTAGATGATATGTTCTACATATGTCTGTTAGGTCTATTTGTTTAAGAGTATCATTTAAATCTTATATTTTGTTATAAATCTTCTATCCATTATTGAATGTGGTCTATTAAAGTTTCCTACTATTTATGTAGAACCATCAATTTTTCCCTTCAAATCTGTCAGTATTTGCTTCATATATCTTTGTCTCTGCTGTTGGATGCATATACATTTGTCATTATTAGATCATCCTGTTGAATTATCTCCTTTATCACTATACAATAACATCTTTGTCCCTCTTGACTGTTTTTCACCTAAAATCTATTTTATCTGACATTAATATAACTACCCCAATCTCTTTGCATTATTACCTGTATCATATATGTATATCCTCCATCCTTTTACTTTCAACCTACTGGTATGTTTGAATTATGGTTGAGTCTTTTGCAGACAGCATATAGTTGGCTCTTATCTTTTGTCCACTTTGCTATTTACTCTTTGTAACTCTTATACCTTTTTATTCTTCACTTATTCCCTTAATGTCTCCATTGAATATTTTTGGCATTGTATCATATTGAATACCTTCTTATTTCCATCTGGATGCATTTTTTCATCTAATTTCCTTGTGATTACCATGGTGGTAAATTTTAGCATACTAAATATATAATAATCATATTTGGTTTGATACCAAGTTAACTTTAATAGCATTCACATAGGTTTTTACCATACCACTCTGTCCCCCCACATCTTTGTACCTGTTACTGCTTATATTTTTTGTGTATTTTATGTCCAAAATCATAAATTTATCTTACCTTTTATGTATTTCCATTTCATCACTTATCAGAAGTAAAATGTAGAATTATAAACCAAACAATACACTAAAATAGTACTGGCACTTATAATTAGCCAAGTGGCTAACTTTGCCACTGGACTTTATTTTTTTATACTGCTTTGAATCACTTTCTAGTGTCTTTTTTGTTTTAATTTGAAGATATCCCTTTTGTATTGCCTATTGGAAAGGTCTAGTGGTAAGGAAATTCCTCAGTTTTTATCTAATATTATCTTAATCTCTTCCTTGTTTTTGAAAGAAAGTCCTGCCAGATTTAAGGTTCTTGGTTGATGGTTGAACTCAACCTAAAACAGTCACATTATTCTAACAAACTTCTATTTTAAGGCTATTCTGGCAGAACAAAATGTGCTGCACTTTAAGATTGTATTAACTTAGGTCTTAAAGCATGAAAAGTATTCCAGGCTGATTTGAAATTTTTATTTACTTTTATTAAACCTTAATTAATATTCAACATTTTAATAATTTTAATTAAATAACTTTATACAAATTAATCCTAAATGAATAATTTCATAATGAATAATTCAAAAATTAAATGCATTTATATCTTGGAAAATATTGCATATGCTCCTGCTAATTTCTATTTATTCTTTTTTATATAAATCTGAATTATATTTAATAGAACACAGAAACTAACTTGAAGAAAAGAATAGTCACTGAGAAGTGATTTGAGGTAAATCATATGTATTCACCTTTTGCTAGTAAAATAAAAATATTTATAAATCAATAAGCTTTTTTATTTTAGAAAAAATAAGAAATAGAGGGGAAAAGCAGATCTTTAAATTAGATATACTAGCAAATTATAATCATCAATGAAATAACATTGTTTATTTCAAATACATATGACACTTTCAAATTGTAAAGAATGTAGGTTATCTGCTCCAACATTCATAAAATGAAAGAATATGTCATATAAAAGTTTTTAAAAGTGGCAAAGCATGAGAACTTGCTACCTCAAAATTTAATTCAGTTATTATAGTTATAATATTAGACAACTATTTATGAATTACAATCTCTTTACCTATCATTCTTTTCCTTTTTTTTATTTCCTTATTTCTTTTTCTATTAATATCATATATTGCATCAGCATTGATAATGATGATTCTTAGACTCCAGCCATTAAAATGATTGCTCAGGTCCCTTTATCTCTGTTCTGAATGCTCTGTTTAATCTCTATTCTGAATGAATGTTCTGAGTAGTTTAATCTCTGTTCTGAATGTTTTCAACTCTAAGATGGAAACCACTGTGCTCTGAAACAGTGACCTGAAAAACAAATCTGAGCAAGTCTGACCTGTAAAACAAGTCTAGGTATGATTTCTCAAACTTTGGAGAAGCTATTTTTGAAATAGTGACCTGGAAATGAGGTCTGAGTATGATTTCTCAAGCACTGCAGAGTTGCTGGAAGAAATTTTAAGAATAAGAGTTTGACTGAAATAGGAGATGCAATTTTTAGGAAGGATTGGAAATGCGCTTCAATTAGAGAATGCAAATTATTTTATTTTCCCATTTTAATTGCATTATCCAATATGGGAGCTATATTGGCCATTTTAGACATGAAATGTGGTTAGTCAGAATTAAGACATGATGTAAGTACAGAATACACAGCAGTTTTCAAAGTTAGTATCAAAATAAATGTTAAAGCATCTCATTAATGATTATAATAAAAGTTACATTTAAAACGTTAATAAATAAGCTTAAAATTCATCTGAGCTTGTTTTTTACTTTTTTTTAGTGAAGTTATTAGAAAATCTAAAATTGCATGCATTTTTTGCACTAGATTTCTACTGGATAACATTGTTTTAGAAACTGAAATTAATTCTTAACATTAATCTTAATGTAAAAACTAAAAACTCCTTTTAATTGCCAGTTAGATTCATTTTTCCTTTTTTTAATGATTTTTTTTACTTTTTTCTTTTAGAAACATAGTAAAGAACAAATATAAGATCCATATAGTAATGAATTTATTTGCAGAAGTTATTCTTCAGATTTTTGAATAAATTACTGCTAATGTTTTATAATTTATTTCAATACTGTTCAGCAAATATATCAAACTAATAGAGATTCAGGACAAATGTTTCAGCTATTTTAATTCTCCATGATTTGAATTTTAGTACATTCATTCTTCTGAGAAAAGCATTTACTTAATGCAGTTTAAATTATCATGTTAAACTAAAATGAGCATTTATTCATGCTTTATTTGTAATGTAGTTGACACATGAACACTCAAAGAAATTAATCATACCAATAATGACACTTTTTTTGATAATAAGTTCGCTGAATAATCTTTTTAACATTTCTTGTGAAAAGGGAGGGTGCTCAATACTGTACGTTAACTATTTCATTTCCTACAATTTAAGCTGCTACATGAATCCCGTGATAAAACCGCTAACTGCTAGCAAGCACTCAGAGGAAGACTGTGACCACAACGTTTACGTACAAAAGCCTTTACCAGCAAGGATCAAGACTTACACTCTTGTCTCACCTTTCAGTTTGCTTCAGGCATTGTGAGAATCTGGAGGTCCTTCATTATTTTCTAAATGCCTCCACTGCCCTGTACATGTTTCGCTATAAAAGACCCACTGAAAAAAGGAGGTGACACTTAGTGTACTTGCTCATTATCTGCACTTTTTCTTTTGTATAACTAATACTGTAACCCTCGCAGCACTTCCTTCAAGTTAGCAGTATTATTTCCACCTTATACAAGAGAAACAAAAGCACAACAAATTTTAGTAAATCGTTCCATGTTTTATAGTTGGAATCTGTAGAAGTAGAATTTGAGCACTAGTGGTTTGCTCCAAAACCCATGCTCTTAACCACTCTGCAACACTGATTCTTGATTATTTATATATATATATGGTAAACATATATTACAAATATTATTTAGGAAGTCGCTATACTTTATCTTCCAGCTCAGATTTTCATTGAAAAATGTAATGAGCAATAATTAAGATTAATTATTTTTATGGATAGGTAAAATTTTAAAAGATGTGGCTTAAATAAAAATACATGTTTCAATGATTGTTTATTATTCATTTTAGAGACATTTCATTTAACGATGAATAAACAAAGAATCTGTTTATTGGATATCATGTTGACTGAAAAAGCATCAGTAAGACTCCTGAATGTTTCTATCCAATTAGCAAAGATACCCTTTTTCATTTTTAACATTCAGTGATTCTTTGGTAATATACTATCAGTGAATGTTATTTTTCAATGTATAGTGTGATGTTATTTAAGTAATTTATGTTTATAATTGGAATTTATAGGCCTGCAATTTATTGGATATTATGTTTCTTTCTTCTATTATCTTTTCCCCTTCTTTGCATGTTAATGTAATTAGAGGTTGTTTTATAGATCCATCAGGATTGTTAAAATATTTATAGCTTTAAAATATTAATCAGGAATCATTACATAGTCATTTAAAACTTTCCAGCTAACTGACATAAAAGAAAAAGAAAAATGAAATATCTCCTATAAAGCCATTGAAAGAAAATAAAATTGTCTATAAAACATCTATTACATAAAATGAATCCCCAATATCCTCTGGACTTTAACTCATCTAAGTTAAACATATATAGTTTTCAATTCCTGTAATTTAAAAATAGTTTTAACTTAAATTAAAATTTACATTAACTAATCAACATTAACCACTAATTTCTGATGTTTTGGTTAGTTTTACTTATGTAAAAAATATAATTGGATAAAACCTGTGATTAAGTTTATTCATTCATATTGAGATGATGATTTGACTTAAATTCCAATCCAGGTAAATTTTGTAGTTAAAAAATCACATCTCTACAATTTTTTTTTTCTTTGTCACCGTATCCCAACATTAATTACAAGTACTTTTCATCTCATGTGCAAGAAGGATAATCTAAACATGTTTCCCTTCCTGAATATATTGGCTATTTGTGATGTTTTCATAAAAGAAAAGAAAACATGAGAACAGAGCAAACATTTATTGACAGGCAATTATGCTTTAAAAATTTTCAAGTACATCACAACATTCAATCCTCACGATCTCTTCCATGTACAAGGATGTCATGCTTATAACATGGCAAACAGGTAAACAATTTACCCAGCTTCATAAAACTGAAGTGGAGAAATAACGATTTAAAATTAGAAATGGCTGTCTTTGATTTTTCTATTTGCCATTTTACTTTTTAGGAACAACCTTTCTTGATCTTAGTTATGCATGGGGCCTGGAGCTTGGATAAGGAAAAGTTTAGGGTCATCTCATTTCACCCTCTTGAGAACAACTAATATTCTCAAGACCAAGACCAAATTCAAAGTTGAACCATGGAATGAGAGAGTGGAAATGGGAATTACGGTTTGATGAATTTATACTATGTCAGTCACTAAATATAATAGCCTTATATAATTTCTAATCCATTCCTATCCCTCTCTTTTCCTCAAATTCTTAAATGTCTCTATATTCTCCCTCTGGATATTCCCTTTGATTTTGCTTTAATAGAAACCTGGCTTTCCCCTCAGGACACTGCTTTCCATAGGGACCTCTCAAGGGGTGACACTTCTCTTTGCTTTTCTACTTTTTTCTCAGCCTAATGAGGTATAATTGACATGCAATGAACTTCACATATTTAATGTGTACAACTTCATCGATTGTGATAGATATATACACCTGTGAAACTATCACACAGTCAAAATAAAGAATTCACCCTTCTTCCTCAGTAGGTTTCTCAAGTCACTTCATTGGCAATCTCCCCCTCCCTGATCTGTACCCCCTTCCCTGTCACCAGGCAGTTACCAATCTACTTTCTGTCCAATGGTTGATTTACTTTATTTTATTTTATTCTCTGTAGCCTTCCTATCACTGGATGCCAAGAAGGGGTAAGTCATTTCCACTTCCAGACATTTTCCCTGTCTCTTTTTCTTCTGAGTCTTTAAATACATGTTTGTCTCCTTTTTTATATAGCATGTTCTCAAATATCTCATGTTCATTTCTTTGCATTTTCAAGTGAAGAGAGGTTGTTGAAGACTCAAAACATGCCAAGGAATAGCATATAGCTGGTTGTTGAAGCTACTCTCTGAGCCTGTGATGCTGCTTACCTTCCATGTCAGACACAGCTTCCCAACTCAGGCTGCTTTACTAGACTGGCAGAGTGTGCTCTCCATCCCACCACCTACCTTTCAGACAGTGAGAATAGATGCCAACCATGAAAAAGTCTAAATTTCACTGCACACTGCTATTAAGCCTGTTCTTTCCCATGCTTGCCTCCTATTATTTTTGGAGACTATGTTTTCCAAACTGCCAAGTTGCTTTTTCAGTCTTCACCTATTCTCCGTCTACTCATTCAAGATGTGTGTCACTCATGTATCACCTATGTACTTTTTAAACTTTTATAAGTTTTACAGTTATAGGAAATCACTCTCAAGTTGTAAGCTGTTAGCTTTCACTTGGGCTCTCAACTGATGAATTTTTGTCATATTTTTTTATATTTTCTTCCCAATTAGATGTTTTAGTGGTAGTCAGGAAGGACTGTGACAAATACTTGTCAATGTCTTTTGAAACAATACATATTAAAAACAGCATTGTCTACCATTTGTGTGTGTGTGTGTGCGCGCGCACAATAAGATTCTCACTCTTTTAAGAGCAAAGAGGAAAGTTTCTGAGTTGATTGTCCTAAACGGCAGGTGTTTGATTGAAATACCCTTTTTAGTGATCTTATGCCCAACTGTATATTCTACATATGGGCGCACATAGTATTTGTTGAGTTTTACCACACACAATAATAAGAATTGGGTCTATTACACAAAAATAAACTCATATAAATATATATAAGCATAAATTTAATTTAAAATGCATCTGTCAATCCTCTAATAAATAATTAACCTTCAAATACTTTCTTGAGGACAGGAATATCTTATTTACCTCAACTAATGGTTTACTTACATATTAAAACATACCGAAATTTTAGGTGTTTTGAAAAAAAGAAACAGGAAAATTACTCTTGGGTAGTCTAAATATTACTTGTATTTCTAAAAGAGTAATTCATTTTCTTACATATCCCAAGTCAGTAGATGTACTAACATAAGGATTTAGATATCTGTTTGTGCATGAAACTAATTCAAATTAATGAAGTAATAATTGCCCCTCTGTTACTACATGTATTACCTAATTAAAGAATGAATAAAATGTCATAGCACAGAAAGTGACATTTGTTTAACAAGAAATCATTAACAATGTGTCTCTTCTTATTGAACTCAGAAAAGGCTGTACAATTGAATGTGCCAGTTATTCCAGCAAATATGGCTGTTCGCTTTAACCCACATACCTTTTGAAAAAGGTCATACATCACTTTACTGCTGTTCTATGGAAGAACGACTATTTGTATCTCCTAAAAAATAAGCTAAAAATCATGAAATACATCTCATAAAAGAAACATGTTTTGTTAACTTCTCATTTCTAACTTTTAGCTACAGTAAGTGGTTTATAAGAAGAAAGAAACTTTGCTTATAGGCTTTAATTTTAGAAATCTGAGTGCATTTTATTGTCCTTTGGTTGTCTATAAAAAATTTAATAATTTTTTTATTTTTTAAAGTTCTTAGCCATCTCCTTTCATTAGGATCAGTTAGTATTTCTCAAATTATCATTAGTATAATATGCAGTCATTTGTTTCCCTATAACATTAGAAAATAATATGATTTAAATTAAATTATTTTGAAGACTTTATACTGAACTTTAATGTTATTTACCCAACATTATCTCAGAACAAAAGATCATCAGACTAATCATATATATATATATATATATGGTCATTTTTTCCAGTGATCCTTCAATTCTCTTTCCTTTCTTAAAGAAATAATAATCATTCCCTTAATTTGCCTCTTCCTTCATCCTAGAGACATAGGATGATCACTCCACTTTAATTTCAAAAAGCTCCCCCTAATATTGCCCACTTCTATGTTTTCTTTTTTATAGTACTTGGTGCTCTGTGTCTGTTTGTTTCAGGAGTCTTTCCATTCACCAATAAATATATTCTCTCGCTCTCCCTGTTTAAAATTTTTTTTCATTTTCTCAGAATTCCAGTAGCCCTAGAATTTTGAGAGTAATCTTAAAATCTTTTTAAAAGTAAAATGCTTTTCTGCATTAACACAGGTCTAATTCTTTTTTCGTTGTTGCTGCTGTTTTGTTTTTCTCTTTATTTTCACATAGCTTAAAAATCGAAACTTGATAAAGAGAATAACTTGTGAGTTTTAGGCACTATTAACAAAGCTACAATTAAAAAACCAATATATATTTTGGAGCCAGAAATCTTCAGTGGAATGTTTAAAATCCGTGAGAAAATATGGCTCTAATTCACGTTTACAAATGTTAGGATAGATGAATAATTTTTTAACAGACTAATAAGAATGCTACCTGGCCTCTATGCTTTTAAGTTTAAAAGCTCAGTCTGTGATTGTATTGATCTATATTCAAACACACAAACATAAACACAAGCACAAATATATTTATGTCCAGATACAAAGAATCAGCTAACCCTTTTTTCTCCTTTTTGGGAGCTAAAACCTGAACCTGTGGTATAATCTTGAAGTCACTTCATAGTTGAGGTCATACATTTCTGCTCGTAAGGAGCCTTGTTCCACGTGCCAGCATCTCCCCAGACACATCAAGTTGCAAAGTCAGTAAAACATTTCAAGAGCCTAAGGATGTGTCGTGAAATCAAACTAGAGAACTTTCCTCTTAAGTTTGGGTGTTTCTGAGCACAAAACAGGCAAGTTGTTCTGTTTTTTTGTTTTTTTTCCCATCTTATATTAAATTAAAGAAAATATCTTCTGAATTGGTGCTGTTGGGAAAACTTGTTGTATTGAACTGAGCTGGTTCCAATCTGGTGCAAGTAATTTAGACCTTGTTAATGCAACTCTATTGCTGCTGCTACTGTTACCACCTACACTGCTAGAACTACAGATAAATCTACCACTAGTACTATTGTTATAAATGCAGAAATTTCCTATGCTTTGGTCTATAATTGACTGGTGTCTTCATGTCTCTTTTTATATTGAACTTTATTTTTCATAATAAGCACTATAAAACTGCTTTGCTTTTTACTTCAACCAGAGAAGTTTTATCTTTTAAATACAGTCAAATTTATAATTTGAATTATAGCTAATATTTTTATGTTTATAGTGATAATATAATATGATATCGTATATATGTCATATCATATCATATAAATGATGGCAGTAAGTCCCTGCTGTAATGTGCTAGAAATAAGAAAATGAATAAACTCATGAAACTATATTCCGGTTCTCAAATGGGTGTGCATGTCGGTGTATATGTGCAAATTGTAGAGGTCATGCATTTTATTATACTTGGTACTTGTTTTCTATATGTCAGAGAGAGGCAGTTAATATAATTCATCACTACAAATACCAAGGCTCTAGTGCTATTAATACCTGTCAAAAAGAGTGGCTTTGCTTGGTGATATCTTTCTTTAGGATTTTGTTTTTCACTTTTAGCCACCTTGATATCCTCCATATGATTTGAGGCATATCATAGCAATTTACCCACTGTCTTAATTTTGAAACAGGTATATTAACATCAATGTAAAGGGTTTTACTGAATAATACAATAATATTATTAAATCCTAGAGCTGGGGGTGTGACTGGGAATCATGTGCATGCACAGGTCTTGGGGTGCTGTAGACTGATACACCCATGTGCAGAGCTCAGGGAGGGCGGAGTGAGGCTGTATAACTATATGGGTTGGGGGCAGGTATAACTTGGTTTTGGATGTAAGTGCCCCCAGGCTTTATCTGTGCTCTGGCGATAGACTCCAGGGAGCAGGGAGGGAAGTAGTGCTCAGGAGGGGTGCAGGAGAGGTGGATTGGGCTGCACTTAGGTTGGGGATTTGGGGCAGGTGACAGGACCTGTATATATATATATCCTCTCCTGCTCTTTACTAGACAATTTTATACTCTTTCAACTCATATAGAGTTTGAAACTCAAGTCCTTCCATTTTTTCTGGCCACAATTACTGAAGTCTTAGTAACATAAAAGTAGCATCTATTATTTGACTACTGAAATAATTAAGTTTAGTCATTTATGTTTTTTTTTTCATTCACTCATTTGAGAGAGTTACCAGCAAATTCAATCCTGAATATAATCTCTGGCATCTAAGAGTTATATGAGTAAGGACTGCACTTAAAATGATATTATCACAGTACAGTTGTGGTTGAGATAATACATACTTTTATGACATCATGAATATACACCCGACTGTGAATTCTGACTTCTCTTTGGTATCTATTTTGTAGAAAATTAGTATACTTTGAAGAAATTTAGTATATTATTTAGCTAATGAGATTTTAAGTAATAGCGCCAAGGTTTGCATATTTAATTTTCCTCTACTGAATCCACTCTAATAGTTTCCAAATGATGTTATAATAAACTCCAAAACTTTTAACAATGTCTTCAAGGTTCCACATGATCTTCTCTGCCTCTTCCTTCCTGGCTTCATTGAGTGAAACTCTTCCCATCACTCTCTTTTTGTAACCACCCTGGATCGCTTTCTGTTTTTTCTGTGTTCCACATCTTTGCCTGCATGGGAAATTTTGCACATGCAGTTCCCTTTGTCTGAATGTGTGCCATCCCTCCGTAGGAACTTCTGTCCTACCTCAACCTCTTAAACTCTTTCCATCAGTTAATTTGTCTTCCAGGTCTGTGGTGAGTTGACTTGTGACCCAAAAATGATATGTTCAATGCGGAAGCCGGGTCGGGAATGTGGAAACTAGGAAGTAAGCCGGGCCATGTTCCTTGAATGTGCTACCCTCACCAATGCAGCCCCACGGCTTGCCACTCACTCCACAACCTTTGCACCTGAGTCCTGTCACCTGCCCCAAATCCCCACCCCAAGTGCAGCCCAATCCACCTCTCCTGCACCCCTCCTGAGCACTACTTCCCTCACTGCTCCCTGCAGTCTATCGCCAGAGCATAGATAAAGCCTGGGGGCACTTACATCCAAAACCAAGTTATACCTGCCCCCAACCCATACAGTCACACAACCTCACCCCACCCTCCCTGAGCTCTGCACATGGGTGTATCAGTTTACAGCACCCCCAGACTTGTGCATGCACATGACTCCCAGTCACACCCCTCAGCTCTAGGAAAGCTCTCACCAATGCAGCAAGGTTGCATACATCCCCACACCATGCAGACATAAAACCGACCCACTACCATAGCTTTGCATATGTGCACAAAGGGTTCTGTGCCCTAGACCAGGGTGCACCAAAATTACATCCCCCAGACCTATGCACCTGCACAGCTACATCCTCCCTGGCCACTCGGCACCCATGTTCAAAGGTACCAGCATAGCATCCCCAGCCTGAGCCTATACCTATGTTGCCACACATCACTGCACTGTTGTGCCCCACCCCTTGCCCTGTATCCTGTTACGCATTCATTCCACAAACACAAGGCTTTAAACTACTGAAGGAAATCAACTTCCAAAATCAATCAAGATATTTACATGTGACAAAACAACAAAAGATCACTAAGCATATCACAATGCAGACAGATATAGCCCAGCTTAATGACCAAATTAAAATATCAAAAGAGACACAGACATTGGAACAACTAATCAAAGATGTTCATATAACTGTATTAAGTAAAATAAGCAGGATGGCTAATGACATAAAGGAGATCAAGAAGACAGTAGAAGAGCATAAAGAGAATTTGAAAGAATAAATATAAGAATAGCAGATATCAAAGAGATTAAAGATTCACTTGACCAAATGAAAAACATGCAAGAGCAGATTTGAAGAGGCAGAAGAAAGAATAAGCAAACTAGAGAACAGGATAACTGATTTTGAACAGTCAAAACAGCAAGTGGCAAAAAAGATGGAAAAATTTGACTTGAATCTCACAGAAATGGCAGACAAAGCAAAGCATACAAATGCAACAATCATTGGTGTCCCAGAAGGAGAAGAGAGAAGTAAAGAAGAAAAACGTTCCAACCCTTATAAAGGACATAAATATACAAGCCAAAGAAGTTCAATGAACTCTAAACAGAATAAATCCAAATAGGCCATCCCCAAGACTGATCAATCTGTCAAATGTTGAAGAGAAGAAGAAAATTCTGGAAGTGGAAAGAGAAAAACAATCTACTACATACAAGGGCAACCAAATAAGACTGAGTTTGGACTACTCAACTGGCACCATGGAAGTGATATGTCAATCATATGATGTGTTTAAGATCCTGAAAGAGAAAGACTTCTAGCCAAGAATTCTGTATCCAGCCAAATTGTCCTTCAAAACTGAGGGAGAGATTAAAATTTTCACAGACAAACAAACTCTGACAGAATTTGTCAACAACCAGCCCTACAAGAAATAACAAAGGGAGCTCTGCCTGCTAAAAAAAAAGACAGAAGAGGGAGGTCTGGAGGAGGGCACAGAATTGAAGAGTACCAATAAGGGTAACGTAAAGGATAAAAAGAAAAATAGGGAAACAAATATATAGAGCTGACAAACAAAGTAAAAAAGATAAGATGATTGATCCAAGAAATGCCTTTGCGTAATAACTTTGAATGTTAACTGACTAAACTTACCAATTAAAAGTTATAGAATGGAATAATGGGTTAAGAAATATAATCCAGCCATATGCTACTTACAAGAGACTCATCTTAGACACAAGGATCAAATAGATTGAATGTGAAAGGTGGAAAAAGATTTACCATGCAAGTTGTAAAGAAAAGAAAGCAGGAGTAGCTATACTAATATCAGAGAAAATATACTGAAAATGTAAAGAGTTCATAAGAGGCAGAGAAGGACATGATATATTAGTTAAAGGGACAATTGGCCACTAAGTTATAATAATCACAAATGTTTATGCCCCCAATCGAGGAGCTCCAAAGTTCATGGGATAGACATTGGCAAAACTGAAGGGAGTGATAGATGTTTAAACAATAATAGTAGAAGACTTCAAAACACCACTCTCTTCTATAAATAGAACAATGGGACAGAAGATTAATAAGGAAATAGATAAGTTAAACAACTTGATGAAAGAATTAGACTTAATAGACATATATAGGTCATCGCACTCCAAAACACAAGATATACATTCTTCTCTAGTACTCATAGAACATTCTCCAGGAAAGATTATATGGTGGGGCACAAACCAGGTCTTTATAAATTTAAAAACATCGAAATTATTCAAAGCACTTTCTCTGATCACCACGGAATGAAGCTGGATCTCAATAACCACTAAAGAATGAGAACATTCACAAATAGATGGAGGTTAAATAACACACTGCCAAATAACCAATGGGTCAAAGAAGAAATTGCTAGAGAAATGAGTAACTGTCTGGAGATGAATGAAAATGAGAAAACAATATGGAACTTATGGGATGTGGCAAAGGTTGTGCTGAGAGGGAAACTTATCACCCTAAATGACTATATTAATAAACAAGACAGAGCAAAAATTGAGGACTTAACTGTTCACCTGGAGGAACTTCAGAAAGAACAGTAAACTAACCCCAAAGCAAACAGAAGAAGAGAAATAACAAAAATTAAAGCAGAGATGAATGGGAGAACAATAGAAAGAATCATTATAACCAAAAGCTGGTTCTTTGAGAAAATCAATAAAATTGGTGGACTACTAGCAAGACTGAAAAAGAAAAAAAGAGAGAAGATGCAAATAAACAAAATCAGAAATGAGAAAAGGTGTCTTGCCATAGACCTTGAAAAATAAAATAAATCATATGAGGATATAACGAACAACTATATGCCAACAAACTAGACAACTTAGATGAAATGGACAAATTTCTGGAAACATACAAACAAGCTACACTGACTCAGGAAGAAACCAAAGATCTCACAAGCCAATCACCAGTAAAGAGACTCAATCAGTCATCAAAAATCTTCCTATAAAGAAAATCCCAGGGCCAGATGACTTCACAGGGGAATTTTACAAAACTTTCCAAAAGAACTAATACCAATTCTGCTCAAACTTTTCCAAAAAATTGGGGCAAAAGGAACTCTACCAAACTCATTTTATGAGTGTAATATCATTTTAATAATCAAACCAAGTAAAGATCTCATAAGAAAGGAAAACTACAGGCCAATCTCCCTAATGAACATAGGTGCAAAAATGTTCAACAACATATTAGCAAAGTGGTCAGTGTATACTTTTCCTTGCAACTAGGAATGCAAGGATGATTCAACACAAGATAATCAATTAATGTAATATAGCATATTAGCTAATTGAAAGGGAAAAATCACATCATCACCTCAATTGATACAGAAAAAGCATTCAAAAAAATTCAACATCCTTTTCTGATAAAACCACTCTAAGAGATAGGAATCAAAGGTAAATACCTCAATATGATAAAGGGAATATATGAAAAACTCATAACCAGCATTGTACTCAATGGAAACTGAAAGCTTTCCCCCTAAGATCAGGAATGAGACAAGGATGCCCACTGTCACCACTATTATTCAACATTGTGCTAGAACTTATAGCTAGAGCAATCAGGCAGGACAAAGAAATAAAAGATATCCAAATTGGAAAGGAAGAAGTAAGATTTGCATTATTTGCAGCTGACATGGTATTATACTTGGAAAATCCCAAGAAATCTATAGCAAAGTACCTTGAGCTAATAAACAAATTCAGCAAGGTGGCAGGATGTAAAATTAATGTGCAAAATTCAGTAACATTTCTATACACAAGCAATGACTTAACTGAAGAGTCAGTTAAGGAAAAAAATTTTATTCAAAATTGCAACTAAAAGAATCAAGTACTTAGAAATAAACTTAACTAGGGACATAAAGGACTTGCACACAGAAAACTACATAACATTGCTAAAATAAATCAAAGAATATCTAAATAGGTGGAAAGATGTTTCCTGCTCATGGATAGGAAAGCTAAATATAGTTAAGATGTCAATTCTTCCGGATATTGATCTGCAAATTGAACACAGTACAAAATTAAAATTCCAATAACCTACCTTGAAGACATGGAAAAGCTTGTTACCATATTCATCTGGAAGGGAAAGAGACTCCACATAACTTAAACTTACTAAGAAAAAAGAACAAAGTGGGAGAATTAACATGCCCTGGCTTTAAAACATATTATAAAGCCACAATGATCAAAACAGCATAGTAATGGCACAAAGATAGAAGCATGGCCAATAGAATTGAATGGAGAGTACAGAAATAGACTGCCAAATCTATGGTCAACTGATTTTGATAAGGCCCTCAAATACTCTGAACTGGTACAAAATAGTCTTTTCAATAAATGGGCATGGGAGAAGTGGATACCAATAGCCAAAAGAATGAAAGAGGATCCCTATCTTACACCCTATACAAAAATTAACTCAAAGTGCATCAAACAACTAAATATAAGAACTAGCACTATAAAGCTTCTAGAAGAAAATGTATGGAAACATCTTCAAGACCTAGTAATAAGAGGTAGCTTCCTAAACTTTATACCCAAAGCACAAGCAACAAAAGAAAAAATAGATAAATGGAAACTCCTCAAAATCAAATGCTTCTGCACCTCAAAAGATTTTGCCAAAAAGGTGAAGAGGCAATCAACTCAATGGGATAAAATACTAGGAAATCACATATTAGACAAAGGTTTGATATCCTGAATATACAACTCAAAATCAAAAGCACAAACAACCCAATTATAAAATGAGAAAAAGATATGAATAGTCATTTTTCTGAAGAGCAAATACAGATGGCTCAAAAGAACATGAAGAAATGTTCATTTTCATTGACTATAAGGGAAAAGCAGTTCAAGACTACAATGAGATACCACCTCACACTTATAAGAATGGCTACTATTAAACGAACAGGAAACTATAAATGTTGGAGAGGATATGAAGAAATTGGGACACTTATGCACTGCTTGTGGGAATGTATAATGCTGTAACCACTATGGAAGATAGTTTGGTGGTTCCTTAGGAAACTAAATATTGAGTTGCCCTATGATCCAGCAATAGCACTGCTTGGTATATACCCAGAAGAGCTGAAAGCAATGGCACAGACAGATATTTGCACACTGATGTCCATAGCTGAATTATTAACAATTTCTAAAAGATGAAAACAAACCAAATGTCCATCAACAGATGAGTGGATTAGCAAAATGTTGTATATACATATGATGGAATATTATGCTACAGTAAGACAAAATGTCATCCTGAAGCACATGACAAAATGGGTGAACCTTAAGAACATAATGTTGAATGAAATAAGCCAGACACAAAAGAATACATACTGTATGATTCCACTTTTATGACCTTGGTAAAGGTAAAATTGGAGACTTATAATACAGAATATATGGGACTTAGGGATATACAGAAGCCAGAGATGGATGAACAATTAGCTAATGAGGTTGAACTCCAGTGTAAGGGAATAGATAGAAGTGAAAGCAGTTTTCTAGTAGGTCTATAAATACTATTACCATATTGAAGATGAACAAGATTGAAAGGGCCCATACAAACCTGTGTCCCACTGATTGATACTAGAAATATAAATTGTTTCTTGCAAGAACTACTTCAAAGGTAAGATTCATGTACAAAGACTGTTTAAGTCCAGGGCACAGGGGATAAACTACTATTGCATGCTATGGGCTATTTTGAAAGGAAAACATCAGCACTACCACAGCAACAGTACAGGTGGATAATGAGGGAAGGGACAAGAGTTAAGAGCAGATTTAGATTTCCTATTTCGTGAAAGTGCATTTATTGGCTATCTTTCTTGTGGGAAGAATGAAATTACCTACAATTGAGAACATTGATGAACTGTGGGCTTTGGGCACTATGCATGATGCCTGATGAATTCAAGGTGGCTGAAGATGCACTGACTGAGAAGCAGATTGAAGAATGATGGTGTATACATATGATCGAATGTTGTGCTGGTCAAAAAAGAAATGAAGTTGTGAGGCACGCAATGATGTGAATTAACATATGGGACATTTGGTGAGGCAAAATAAAGAGAAATGAAAGAACAATTATGATATAGTCTCCTCTAGAAAATGCTTATAAGAAGACAGGACCAAGAATATAAACTTTTTTAGCAGACACATGTAGTCTGGAGTGGTAATTATTATTTCTGGATATCAAGAGGCTGATATACATATTTTTATATAAACATGATATTTAGAGATAAGAACAAAGCTTATCAGGTTGGGGGTAAAGTAATTCAGAACAGTTGCGTAAGGAAGACATTGTCTATATTTTAGACATGTACATACTCTTTGAGACCAAAGGAAGAAGAGTTTATTTGGTCTGGAACCTAAATACTCTGTAGTACATAATCTAATTTAACCTCTCTGTATAGCTCATTTGAATATCTGAAACACTGGGAGCCCCAAATAAAAAGTCATTTAATCCTGTACAGCTTAATGTAATGCTCAGACACATCTTAGAGTATATTAAGCAGATAATCAAAAAATATTGGCAAAGTACCTTGAGGGATGGGAGAAAAAATATGGAGCTATTAAACTTTACCATCATGGAATCCCCTGATAGTGTGTCAAACTTTAGGGACACCCAAATCAATAGGCAAAGCCCTTGATCTTGAGGCTTACTCTTGTGAACTAACATAGGTAATGGCGAAGCTTAGCCTATGTGTAGGTATGCCTAAGATTTACTTCTGTGGAACCTCTTTTGTTGCTCAGATGTGGCCTCACTCTCTCTAAACCCACCTCTGAAGGCAAAATCATTGCCCTCCTCCCTATGTGGGATATGACATCCAGGGATGAAAGTCTCCCTGGGGGCATGGGAGATGATATCCAAGAATGAGTCTGGCTCTGGCACCATGGGATCAACAATTCCATCCTGACCAAAAAGGGGCAAAGAAGTGTAACTAATAAAGTATCAATGGCAGAGAGAGTTCACATAGAGTTGAGAGACTACTCTGGAGGTTGCTCTTGCACAAGTTCAGTTAGAAGTCACTACCTATCAAAACCTGCCAAATGACCAGTATCATCCCAACCAATCCTATAGAGCACCTAGGGCAATATATAAGATTCCACAAGCAGTCCATGCACTAGAGTAACTTTTCAGAAACTTACAACCCCAAAATGGCTCCCTGGACCAGATAAGTCCTGAAACGTAGAGGACCAGCCTCTCTAGAATATCAGATAGTTCTATCTTCCTACCCATATTAACAGACCCTTACAATATGAAAAAGTTAGAATTACCATAGCCCAAACACCCCTAAGAAGAGGGGTAGAAAGATCAAAGGTAATGGTGGAGTTAGACGAAGATAGGATTTAACAAATGAATATGATTGCTGAATCATTAAGTTGATATCTACTTTAGTCTCTAGTATATTAGAGCAGCTAGAAGTAAAATTCTAAAATTGTAGAGTTGGAACCCATGCCAAACTGAAATATGTTCTACAACTATTTATAGTGCTGTGCTTTGAAATTTATTGCTTCTTTGTATATATGTCATTTTCCACATAAAAGTTGATTGTGATAATAAAATAATATTTATGCCTTCTAGCCTCTTAAATTCTGGAGCAGCTAGAAGGAAAAATCTGAAAGGATCAGACAGTAGCCCATGAGAAACTCTGAGATCTTTCCTGTAACTACTTGCTGGAGAGCTTTGAAAACTATTGGTTTTTTTTTCTTTGCTTTGTAAAAATATTGTATTATACAATAAAAAAGTTTAAAAAAATGATATGTTGAAGTCATAACTCCTGGTGAGGTACATGTGAACTTATTTGGAAATAGGCTTTATGCAGACAGAGTCAAGTCAAAATGAGGTCACACTTGATTAGGATGGGTCCTAAATACAATGACTAGGGTTCTTATTAGGAGAGAGAGAGTTGAACAAAGAGACCCAAATACACTCAGAGAGAAGAATGTCATGTGAGATTTGGGGCCCAGACAGAGGTGATGCAGCTGCAAGGCAAGGAATGCCAAAGGATGGGCAGCAGCCACTCGAATCTAGAAGAACAGTATGGAACAAGTTCGTCATCAGAGCCGCCACAAGAAAGCAACCCTGCCAATACTTTGATTCAGATTTGTATCCTCTTGAACTGTGAGAGAACACTTTTCCGTTGTTTGAAGCTGCCCAATTTGTGGCATTTTATTAGAACAGTCCTAGGATACCAATACAAGGTCTTAGGTCAAACATTCTGGAAGGGATCTTTAGTCCCCTGCACAGCTATGTGCTACAGCATTTACGTGTTTCTGCAGTGCTGATGCACCTTCATTTAACATCAGAGGTGTTATCTCCAGTACTTAGGAAAGTCCCCAGCTCTTCTTCATTGTCTTGAGGGATGCTCTAAAACATTTTCTTCACATGTGAAATAGATGAAATCAGAACACTATTTACCATCAGTGGGTATGTTATAGAGGTAGCAGCTTTCATTATAGTGGTGTCAATCGGTTTCTTAAAAGCTGCTAGTAGTCATGTCTTACATTTTAAGAGTGTTTTTAAGAGTTAATGTCACATATTGCACTAAGCAGTCTTCATATATCCCATGAGTGTGTCATTAGCATGATGGTCACTTAGCAACTGAGGTTACCGAGGCTAAGTTGGAAGGTGCTAAATATATTACTTGGAACAATGAATAAGTCCATCAAGTCTTTTATATGCCTCCCCTTTGACTATTAACTTTTGCTTGCATATGTCAAATAATTTTTTTTCCAGTGTCTTCTGTTTCCTCCAATATCAGTGTCCCTGCTCTTGATGGGATTTTTATTTGCTTATCTGATCTCAGAAGACCATTTACCACTTATTAGCCTTGCTTTCAGGCCCTCCATGGAAGCCATCTGCTGCCCTCTGCTGGTCACAATTAATAGTTAGAATCAATTCAGATCACAGTTTTATCTCAGGACCCATCAGGAGATAGGAAAAGGTAAAAAAAAAAAAAAAAAAAAAAGCAGTGAGTGGCCATTCAATCAGTCACAACACTATAAACACTGTGTCTGATTAGCAGAGAGCGTTATATTTGCCATACTAATTCATTGTTGTTTCTATGCCTTTTGAACAAATACATTTGTGTCCTGCACCTACATAGAGTCATTGGTATTTATAAGAAATTGATGACATTTAAGTTATGGATGGTTAATAGTCCATCATTTATTTTTTCTTATGTTCTGACAAAATAAAGTATGTAAACAACATAAGCAAAGTAAAGGCATCCCAACAATAATATTACTCTGAGGACTGGATCTTTCTTGTTATCTCTGCATTTGATATGTCCTGGCAGACAAAGACATGAAATGTTACTCAGTAAATAATCATAATATAGCAATAAACAAATGATACCTATGATTCTATGAGATGGCAGAGTGGCAGTTCTTGTCAATGAATGCATCCTGACTCTGCCTTGCCTCCCAAATAAACCTATGATCCTGAAAAATGTCATTGTAAATGACAGTGCCTATTCTCTCTCCAACTAATGGGAACAATGATATTCCTATCATGCTATTCCTCCATTTTACTCTTATGCATTCTTGCATCCAGAAATAGTTTTTGGTGGTTGCAGAAATTTTCTCTCATTCTTTATGATTTGTCTAGACTTTCAAACTTTTTAGTTGCAAACAGAAATACTTTTTTAGTCAGCGGGGGCTGAAACTTCCACACCAGTACATGTTTTCTCTAATACATAAACAGACAAACAAATAAATTTTTATAGGAAAATCCATATGAAGTTGGAATAGTGGATCCCAGTTTGTTCACTTACTAACTATAGTATGATGAAAGACAGCCTCAGGTTTTTCATCTATAAAATGAATATGAAATAAACTATATGACCACATGGGGTTTGTCATGAGGATATAGTTTATGTCCATATTCCTGCTTTTTGAAAAAAAATTTAAACTATTCTTAAAACTTTTTAAACTGCTTATTTTTAAAAAAATTGTTTTTAAAGCTATTTTCATAAATAGTTCTGAGTTATGACATTTGCACAGGGTTGTATAACCACCCATAAACAAGAAACAAAGCAATTCCATCACCCCCACTGTTCCCAAAAGCTCTTCTTATTAGGACTTTATACTCAACACCTGCATCCAGCCTTGATCTCCATCAACCACTGACTTGTCTCTGTACCTGCTGTTTTCCTTTTTCCAGAATCTGATATGAATGGAATTGTAATATATGTAGTCTTTGGAGTCTGGCTTTTTATGGTTAGGATACTGCCTTTGTGACTCATCCATATTGGTGAATGTATCAATCATTTCTGAATTCTAGATGTATCACATATTATACCACATATTATTTACCCATTCACAATTTTGTTTCTATTCATTTATGACCAAAAATAAAATTGCTATAAATAAGTACAAGTTTTGTTTGAACATAATTTTTCATTTCTTTTGTCTAATACTTGGAGTGGGATGGGTTGTTCCTGTGATAAGCGTGATGTTTGGGTTCTGGTGTCAATATGGTCAAGTGATTGACCCCAGTTGTCTGATCAGGCAAGCACTGGCCCAACCATTGCTGCAAGGATAGCTTGTGGTTGGTTGATAAAGTGGAGGATGATGTATTAAATCATCAGTGAGTGATTGCATCTGTGGTTGATTACATTTGCAATCAACTAAAGTGCCTCTTTAGTTAAACCAATCATTCAGAGGCTTTTAAGGAAAAAGAGAGGGGTATTCACAACTTCTTCAGCCGGTGAGCCTCTCTTGTCCAGTTCATCCAGACCCTTTACCAGAGCCACCAGGTTCGCAGCCTACCCTATGGATTTCGGACCCTCTGTTCCCACATTTGTGTGGAACACCTTTACAAATCTCATATTTACAGATCTCTCCTTGTTGGTTCTGTTTCTCTAGAGAGCCTGACTAACACATCTTGGTAACAGGAGTGGTTCTTGAGAAACAGAATCATAAAAATGGGTGTTCACAATCAATTTTATTCTTTGACTAATGAGTCTGTTTCCAATAATCAAGATGGCACTGATAGTCCATGAGGTGAGTTGGAAAAATGAATACTCAAAATATCATCAATAGATTCTGCTAACTGTATGCTTATATGAGGCAAAATGGGTGATAATGTTTTTGACACCTTTAGGAAGTTCTGCGAAATAAAGAGGTATAATGATGTTGGCTGGTTGTTATTAGATATACTGGGTAAAGTGATGAGGGAACAGGTTGAGCTGAAGGCTCCAGATTTGCACCTTTAAGTGCTGTGTGAACAATGTAAAAGTTTCCGTGTGTGCTCTGAAAGAAAATCTTATTTCCTGTGGTTCCAGACGTGCGATCTCTGAAAACCAGATTCAACACCTCATTGTGCGAGTAGTAGATTTACAACATAAACTAAAACCTCAACCCTGCAGGGTGTCCACTGTTAAAGTAAGGGCTTTGAGGTTGAAAGCGAATGGGATTCTGAAATGTGGGGTGGTGATATATGGCTTGATAATGATGATGATGGGGAGATGGGATCCGTAAAATCTGCTGAGCCTTTGCTAGATAGACCTATGATGGACTACTCTGAGGAAACAGCTTTCCAGCCTCCAGTCTCCTCAGAGGAGTCTTCTGTCCAGCTTTCACCTAACAAGATTAACCCTTCAGTGCCTGCTAATGCTGTAACCACCTCCTATGAGGAAACAGCCTTAACTCCTCTGTCTGGAGGAACTAATCCTGTTTCATCAGATGAAACTATAGCTGAATGCTCTGAGGTAATGGGCTTGAAAGATACTTCTATTTCTTTTCATCACACACCCCACCACCCTTCTATTCTTCAAGATCTGTAAGTAGACTAAAGTTCCGTTAGTACCCAAAGGATGAGGTATAAAGCATGACCCATGAGGAGGTAAGCTATACTCCAGAAGAACTGCACGAGTTTTCCAATCTACATAGACAGAAATCAGGGGAATGTGAGTGGGAATGGATATTAAAGCTGTGGAATAATGGTGGAAGGAATATAAAGCTGAATAAATTCCAACTGAATTTATTGATATGGGCCCACTAAGCAGAGACTGCATTTAATGTTGTATTTTGAGGGGTTAATAAGGGCATTAAAAGTTTGTTTGAATATTTGGCTAAAACATGGATCAAAACGTTGCTGACATTACCTGAAGTCGAAATGCTAGAATTGTCCTGGTATAATGTAGATGAGAGGATCCAAAAACTAGAGAGATGGGAACATTAGAATGGATTTATCATGGAAAGCCTGCTCACACAGCCCAAAAATGTCCAAAAAACACATCTTTCACCAGAACCTTGATAAATAAATTCATGACACTAACTTCATCATCACTAAAGAGCTCTGTAGTCACTCCTCTCTGTAGGTCAGGTATTACTGTGAGAACTGCTGCCGTTGAGCTGGAATCCTTAAACACAATGGGAATGATTGGATCCCTAGTTGGCACCATGTGTGAACAGTTAGTCCCCATAGGCAAGGCAGGCACTGCCACCATAATGGGCAGCAGACTCAAAGCAATAGTCAAATAGTCTGACCACAGAGACATGTGGCATAGGCTTGTAGATCACAGGGTACCTAGAAGTAAAATAAATGGGCAGTCTACTAAATTCTTGTTTGAGCTGTATAAGCATTAGAATTCTAGGTCAAGTGAACAGAAGTCTAACTCAAAATACAAAATCAGAGAGTTACAACCTCTTAATTAATTCCCAAACTTGAGAGAGCTTACGGACCCAGAGTCCCTGGAATGAGGGGAGTGCCAGGTATCTTTGGGGAAGGACCTTTTCACACTTCCCAAAATGTACACTGTCATCCTTCCTCGCAGCCTTCCCCAAGGAGAAATACAGGTCTTTACCAGGATGACTGTGCTGAGGAAAAGGAAATGATCAGATATTTGGGGGATTATTAAACACTGGCTCAGAAGTGACACTAATTCCAAGAAACCTAAAACTTCACTCTGGTCCACCAATCAGAGTAGGGGTTTATGGTGGTCAGGTTACTGACAGAGTTTTAGCTCCAGTGAACCTCACAGTGGGTCCAGTGGGTCACCGAACACATTCTATGGTCATTTTGTCTTTTCCAGAATGCATAATTGGAGTCAACATACTCAGCTACTGGCAGAATCCCCGCAGTAGTTCTCTGACTCATAGAGGGGGGATATTAGCATAGGAAAGGACAAGTGGAAGCCACTAAAACTGCCCCTACTTGGCGAAATAGTGAATCAGAAGCAATATCATATTCCTGGAGGTATTGCAGAGATTAGTGGCACTCGTAAGTACTTGAAGAATGCAGGGGTGGTGACAACCACATCCCCAATTAATTCCTATTTGGCCTGTGCAGATGGGACTTGGAGGATGACACTGGATCACATAAACTTAATCAGGTAGTGGCTCCAATTGCTGCTGCTGTTCCAGATGTGGTGTCATTGTTTGAGCAAATCAACACATTGTCTGAACCTGGTATGCAGTTATTGATCTGGCAAGTGTTTTTTTCTTAATAGCTGTCAGTAAGGACCATCAGAAACAGTTTGCATTCAGCTGGCAAAGCCAGGAGTATACCTTCACTGTCCTGCCAACTCTCCAGTCCTATGTCACAATCTTGTCTGTAGGGAACTTGATTGTTTTTCCCTCCCACAAGACATCACATTGCTCCATTATATCAATTACTTCATGCTGATTAGACCTAGTGAGCAAGAAGTAGCACTACTCTAGACTTACTGTGTAAGGCATTTGTGGGTCAGAGGATAGGATGAGAGACAAAGCCAACAATAACACAGGGGCTTTCTATGTCAGTGAAATTTCTACCCGTCCAGTGGTATGGGGCATGCTGTGATATGCCTTCTAAGGTGAAGGATAAGCTGTTCCATCTGGCCCCTCTTATGATCGAAAAAGAGGCACAACATGTAGTTGACCTCTTTGTATTTTGAAGACAACACATTGCTCATTCGGGTGTGCTACTCTGGCACATTTACTGAGTGACCAGAAAAGCTGCTAGTTTTGAGTGGGAACTAGAGCAAGAGGAGGTTCTATGAAATGTCCAGGTTGCCGTGCAAGCTGCTCTGCCACTCAGACCATATAAACCAGTAGATCCAATGGTGCTGGAAGTGTCAGTGGCAAATAGACTTGCTGCTTGGAACCTCTGGCAAGCCCCTATAGGAAAATCATAAGGCAGACCCTTAGGATTTTGGAGCAAAGCCTTACCATCTGCTTCAGTTAACTACTCTCCCTTTGAAAAACAGCTTTCAGCCTGCTATCAGACCTTCGTAGAGACTGAATACTTAACTAGGGCCACCAAGTCACCATGAGACCTGAGCTGCCTGTCACAAGCTACGTGTTGTTTGACCCACTGAGACACAAAGTTGGACATGCACAGCAGCACTCCATCATAAAATGGAAAGTATATTGGAGATAGGGCTTGAGCTGGTCCTGAAGGCCCAAATAATTTAGAAGTGGCCCAAATGCCCATGGCTCCAGTTCCTGCCATGTTACCTTTTCTTTCCCAGCCCAGAGCTATGGCCTCTTGGAGAGTTCTTACAGTCAGATATCCAAGGAGGAGAAAACCCAGGCCTGGTTTACAGATGGTTCTGCATGATATGCAGAGACCACTCAGAAGTGAACAGCTGCAGTATTACAACCCCATTGTGGGATGACTTTAAAGTACCTTGGTGGGGAGAAATCCTCCCAATGGGTGGTGACTTTGAGCAGTGCACCTGGTTGTTCATTTTGCCTGGAAAGAGTACTGGCCAAAGATGCATTCATATATTGATTCATGAGCTGCTAATGGTTTGGCTGTATGGTCAGGGACTTGGAAGGAGCATGATTGGGAAATTGTAGAAGAAGTCTGGGAAGAGGTTGTGGGTAGACCTTTCTGAGTAAATACAAAGAACATGAAGATACTTGAATCCCATGTAAATGTGCACCACAGTGTGACTTTTAGTTAAGTTTTAATATCAAGTGGATAAGATGACCTGTCCTGTGGATACAAGTCATCCTTTTCCTGAATCACTCCTGTCATTGTTTGCCGCTGATAGCTTCAGTCGGGCAGCGGGACTGGTACACTGGGTGGTTTTGGGGGTGAGCTCGCAGGGAATTAACCTGGGTAAGCTGGAGCCGGCGCTTTCCCCAGCCGGTGGTCGCGAGAAATATGCCACAATTGTTCAATGGGCCCATGAACAAAGTTGGTATGGTGGTAGGGATGGAGGTTATACATGGGCTCAGCAACAAGGACATCCACTCACTAAAGTTGACCTGACTATGACCATTGCTGAGTGCCCAATCTGCTAGAGCAGAGACCCACATTCAGTACCTGATATGGCACTGTTCCTTGAGGTGATCAGTCTGCTACCTGGTGGTATGGTTGAGTTACATTGGATCACTTCCATCATGGAAGGGGCAAGATTAATTCTAACTGGAATAGATACATACTCCAGGTATGGGTTTACATTTCCTGCATGCAATGCTTCCACAAAAACTACCATATGTGAACTTATAGAATGGCTTATCCACTGTCATGGCATTCCATACAGCATTGTTTCTGATCAAGGAACTCATTTCAAAGCAAATGAAGTTTGGGTATGCACACAGGTTATGGAATTCCCTGGTCTTATCATGCTCCCTATCATCCAGAGGCAGCTGCATTGATAGAATGGTGGAATGGCCTTTTGAAGACACAATTGTGGTGCCAACTAGGTGACAATACCTTGCAGGACTGGGGCAATGTTCTCCAGGAAGTTGTCAGTATCCACTGTATGGTGCTGTTCCTCCCATAGCCAGGATTTTCTGGTTCAGGAATCAAGGGGTGGAAATGAGAGAGGCACCACTCATGATCACCCCTAGTGATATTCTAGGACAATTTTCATGTACTGCTCCTAAAACCTTAAATTCTGCATATCTATATGTTTTTGTTCCAAAAGGAGTGCTCCTACCAGAAGACCCATCAATTATTCCATTGAAATGAAAGTTAATATTGCCAACTGGCCACTTTGGGCTTCTCATGCCACTGAATCTTCAGGTACAAAGGGGGATAACTGTTCTGTCTGGGGTGATTGATCCTGACTATCAAGAGAAAATAGGACTGCAACTACACAATGGAGGTAAAGAAGAATTTTCCTGGAATACAGGAGATCATATAGGGTTTCTCTGAGTACTAGCATGCCCTCTGATTAAAATCAAGGGAAAACTACAACAACTCAGGCCAGAAAAGACTACTAAGGGCCCAAAAACTTCAGGAATGAAGGTCTGAGTCACCCACCTGGCAAAGAATCATGGCCAGCTGAAGTGCTTGCTGAGGGTAAAGGGAACATGGAATGGGTTGTAGCAGAAGGTAATGTTAAGTATGTAATTTTACATGACCACATGACCAGTTACAGAAATGAGGGCTGTGATTGTATGGATATTTCCTTCCTGTTTTGTTATGAGAATGTTTGCATTTGTACATAAGCAAAATATCTTGTTTTCTTCTCATGTGAGATAAATTGTATTGCTCATGTTATTGTATTAAATCATAGGATATGAACTTTCAGAGTGAATATTACCTGAGGACTTGCATTCTATTCTGGAGAGATGTAGAGCATTTCTGGTTGTATGCAGGACAGTTGAGTATTGTTAGGTGAAACATATGTACATTATTGTGTACTGTTTGGAAATTAAGTGTGTTTCATGGTGATATGTATAGCTGCCAAGTTGACAGGGAGTGGACTGTGATGATTAGATTTTGGTGTAAATTTGGCTTTGTGATGAAGCCCAGTTGTCTGATCAAGCAAGCATCAGCCTCATCATTGCTACAAGGGTATTTCATGGCTGGTTGATAAACTGGAAGGATGGTGTATTAAATCATCAATCAGTTGATGGTATCTGTGGCTGATGACATCTGCAATCAATTAAGTCTTGTCTCCCACAATGAGATAATCCAATCAGTTGAGTCTTTTAAGGGAGAAGAGAGGCTTTCACTGCTTCTCCCGCCAGTGAGCCTCTCCTGTGGAGTTCATGCAGACCCTTCATCAGAGCTACCAGGTTCACAGCCTGCCCTAAGGATTTTAGATCCTTCCATTCCCATGGTTGTGTGTGACACCTTTATAAATATTATATTTACAGATCTATCCTTTTGCTTCTGTTTCTCTAGAGAACCTTAACACAGTAAGTTTGTATTTAACTATATTTTAAAATGCCAAAGGTTTTTATGGTCCCCAATTTCTTCTCAGGTTACTGCTGGTTCTTCATGCTTTTATAGGAAGTCATCCTTTCATCTAGGTTGTCTAGTTTGTTAGCATATAGTTGCTCATAGTATCATCTCATTATCTCCTACATTTCTGTGAGATCAGTAGTTATTTTCACCTTCCCATTTCTGATTTCACTTATTTGCATCCTCTCTCTTTTTTCTGTCAGGCTAGCTAAGTTTCCATTGATTTTATTGATTTTCTCAAAAAAACAACTCTCGGTTTTGTTGATTCTTTCTATTGTTTTCACATTCTCAATTTCATTTATTTCTGCTCTAATCTTTGTTACAATTTCTTTCCTTCTGCTTGCTTTGGTGTTAGTTTGTTATTCTTTCTCTAGTTCCTCCAGGTGAACAGTTAATTCCTTGATTTTTGCTCTTTCTTTTTTAATATATGCATTTGGGAGAATAAATTTCCCTCTCGGCACTTTCTTTGCTGCATTCCATAAGTTTTGATATGTTGCATTCTCATTTTCATTTGTCTTGAGGTATTTACTAATTTCTCTGGTAATTTCTTTCTTGACCCACTGATTGTTTAAGAGTGTATTGTTTAGCCTCCATAGACTTGTGAATTTTCCATCCTTCCAACTGTTACTGATTTCCAATTTCATCCAGTATGATCCCAGAAAGTATTTTGTATAATGTCAATCATTTTAAAAGCATTGAAATCTATTTTGTGAACCAACATGTGGTCTATCTTTTAGAGTGATCATGAGCACTTTAGAAAACTGCATATACTGCTGTTGTGGGGTGCAATGTTCTTTAAATGTCTACTAAGTCTAGTTCACTTATTATATGATTTAAGATCTGTGTTTCCTTATTGATCTGCTGTTTGGATGTTCTATCCATTGAAGAACGTGGTGTATTGAAGTCTCCAATTATTGCAGATCCGTCTACTTCTCCCATCAGCGTTTCTCTCATGTATTTTGGAGAAATCTCCTTTGGTGCATAAATATCTGAATTTGTTATGTCTTCTTGCTTAATAGTCCTTTTTATTAATATAGTATTCTTCTTTGTCTCTTTTGATTTTTTACATTTGAAGTCTAATTTGTCAGCTATTAGTATACCTACCCCTGCTCTTTTCTGATTGCTGTTTGCATGAAATATATTTTTCCAACCTTTCACTTTCAAATTATTTTTGTCATTGGGTCTAAGGTGTCTTGTATAGAGAAACAGGATCACATAAATGGATCCTGCTTTTTTATCCATTCTGCAAGTCTATGTCTTCTGATTGGGGAATTTAATCCATTAGCATTTAATGTTATTATTGTAAAGGCAGTACATTTTTGTCTTTTGGATTTTAAATGGCATATCTTATTTTGTCCTCTCTTTTTTACCCTTTTAGTTACCCTTACTGAAAATTTTCATTTCCAGCCTCTCTCTCTTGTCTTTTCCTATCTGCCTGTAATGTTCCCTTTAGAATTTCTTATAAAGCACATCTCTTTTTCATTAATATTCTCAATGTCTGTTTATTCATAAATGTTTTAAACACTCCCTCATTTTTGTAGGACATTTTTGAATGATAGAGAATTCTTGGTTGGCATTTTTTTTTTCTCTTTCAGAGAAAGAGAATTTATATGTGCCATACCACTGCTTCTTATCTCCATGGTTTCTGCTGAGATATCCACACATAGTCTTAAGCTTCCCTTATATGTAATGGGCTGCTTTTCTCTTGCTGCTTTCATAATTCTTCATACTTAACATGTGACAATCTGATTAGTGTTTTGGAGTAAGTCTATTAGGATCTATTCTATTTGGGGTACATTGCACTTCTTGGAACTGCAATTTTATGTCTTTTATAAGGGTTGGGAAATTTTCAGTGATTATTTCCTACATTATTCTTTCTGCCCTTTCTCCCTTCTCTTCTCCTTCTTGAAAACCCATATCTCATATATTTGTATGTTTCAAGTTCTTGTTCAATTTCTTGAGACACTGCTCATATTTTAGCATTCTTATCCCTATCTATTATTTTGTATGTAAGATTTCAGATGCCCTGTCCTCTAATTCACTAATTCTTTCTTCTTCAAATCTGCTGTTGTAGGTCACCAATGGTTTATCATCTCTTCTGTCATGCCTTTCATTTCCTTAAAGCTCTGCCATTTGTTTTTTCAAGGTATTAAGTTCTTCTGGATAGTCATCCAGCTACTTCTTTATATCCTTCATCTCTTTCACCACATTTTCCTTCAGCTCATTGATTTTATTTTTATTTGATTTATAAGGTTTGTTTAAACATCATTAATTAGTTGTTACAACTCTTGTGTCTGATTTGAATTGTTAGTTTGTCCTTTGACTAGACTATACCTTCTCACTTCTTAATATAACTTGTGATTTTTTGCTGGTATCTAAGCATCTGCTTTTCCTCATTGGTTTGCTCTGGAAGCTTATTTCTCTCTTTTGTCAAGGGTTTTCTTATTGGTTGGCTTTGTTCTCTATCTGTTCTTTGACCTTGGTTGAATTTATTCTAGATGTCTAGCATAACTTCTATTTAACAGATCAGAATTTTTGAACTCTTGCTTTTCTAATTCTTGCTGTGCATATGTGGAGATTCTTTCTGAGATTTCTTGTGTGTGTGTGTACATGCAGTTGTTTCATCCCTAGTAAAAAGTTCTCTCTGACCTCTTCCTCCTCAGGGAATGTTTGCCTGCTTTTTGTTTTGTTTTGTTTTTCTCTATATGTTTTTAACACCCCTTTTATTATCTCTAGCAACTTTTACCTGAATATCTGGCTCTGGGAGGAAGGTCTCCCTAGATTCAATTGACCTGAATCAGATTTTCCCATATGATACTGGCATTGGATTCAGAAAGTGGGTGTGATCAGTATCAAGTTCCCTGAGGATAAGACCCAGTAGGATCTCAGTCTCTCCTATGAAGCCTTCTAACTCTATACTTTTCCTATCCTGCCTAGCACATGGCACTGGTCAGTGCACAACTCCCCATCAGTGTAAAATGTTAATTCTACCAGACCCTGTCTCTTCCAGGGGTGATTGAGACTGAGGCTAAGGTAGAAAGAGGGCTTATGCTGTTTCTGTTTACCAGCCTGAATTCTCTGAATGAGAGCCACCACTTGTGCTAAGCCCTGCCTCCCCCCATCTTTTCTTGGAGAAGATAAACTTTTGGGAATTATCCCCTTCACTTAACTAGTTATTTTATCACTCAGACAGACCTTAACTCCACCCTGGCCTGGGTCAGTGCTGACCATTGCAGATTCCTGAGGCTTTTTTTAAGGGGCTGCTACAAAGTTTTAAAAATTAATCTTTTCCAGAACCACTCCCCAGCTCCCTAGGTTTGCTAATCAAGAACTGGAGTTGGTACCAGCTCTATGTAACCCTTTTCTTGGGGGCACAGCTCTTTTCCAGTGTTCTGGTTCAGTGGACCCCAAAAACCTCTGTGTTTTATTTTATACTTTTTTATCAGCACCACCTTCCCTCTGCTAGGTGAGACCTCAGGTTTCCTTTCATGCTTGCTCTGGGTTTATCTGTACTCACATCTTGTATTCATCAGTCTGAATTTGTTAATTAATTCAGCAATTGGAGATTGGTTGAGCTCTCCTTGCCTTACTCTTAGTAGATACTTCTTCTTCTTCCTATGGGGAACTATCTTCAAAAGACCCTGCCAAGACAATGGGGGAGGAGTGTCAATCTTCACGGTTTGGGAAACTACTTACAGTTCTGCACTGTGATCTTGGCCCTTCCACCTGTTCCAGACTTGTGTACAATGTATGTTTGGTCACAGAATTCCCCAAACAGTTGTTCCAGAGATTTCCTGACATCACTTCCTTACACTACTACCTTGCCCCATCTCTGCTGGTCAGCTGATTTTTGATAAAATGGCCAAGTCTACTCAACTGGGACAGAATTGTCTCTTAAACAAATGGTGCTTGGAGAACTGGATATCCATATCCAAAATAATAAGAAAGGATCCCTAGTCCATACCCTTACAAAAATTAACTCAGAATGGATTAAAAACCTAAACTTTAGAGCTAAGACAGCAAAATGGCTGGAAAAAAAAGTGATTGTAACAAATGTTAATTGTAACAAAGTCACTATACCAAACCTTAAAGATATGGTGGTAGGAAGTGGTTTCATAGACCTTCTCAAGCAATGAAAGAAGAAATAGATCAATGAGATCTTTGCAAAACTGAGTCATTTTGCATGTTAAAGTACTTTGTCAAGAAAGTCAAAAGGCAGTATACTCAATGAGGGAAAATATTTGGTAGCCATATAACAAATAAGGGTTTAATATCCACAATATATAAAGAAATCCCACAGCTCAACAACAAATAGAAAATTTACTTAAAAAAATAGGCAAAGGACATGTATAGACACTATCCCAAAGAAGAAATACAAATGGCTACAAAGCATATGAAAGATGTTCAACCTCACTAGCTATTAAGTAAATACAAATCAAAACCACAACAAGATATCACCGCACATCTACTAGAATGGCCATTATCAAAAAACAAAACAAAACAGGAAACTATGAGTGCTGGAGTCTCTGGAGGGTAGTTTGGCAGGTCCTCAAGAAGCTAAGTTGCATTTCCATATGATCCAATAATCCCAATGAAGCTATATGCTCAGAAGAACTGCAAGCAGGGACATGAATAAACATTTGCACACCAATGTTTACAACAGCATTATTCATAATTGTCAATAGAGGCTAACAGCCCAATTCTCCATCAACTGATAAATGGCTTAACAAACTGTGGTAAATACATACAATACAATATTATGCAGCTGTGCACAATATGGATAATTGTAACAATGTGGATGAAATTCAAGAATATGTTGATTAAAATAAGCTAGAAACAAAAGAACAAATACTGTACAGTCTCATTCATATGAATTAACTGTAATGAGCAAACAGTTAAATTCGAGATCATATATTATCAGGAGATAGAAAGTAGAGATAGGGCAACTAATGCTTTAGGAGCACAGATGTTTAATGAGTTTGAGTATAAGGTTCAGGAATGGATAACACAATACTGTGTGATGGTCTCACAGTACTGTAAGTGTAATGAACAAAGCTAGAGAGCTGGATATTCATATCCAAAAAAATAAGAGAAGATTTCTATCCCAAACACTTACAAAAATTAACTCAAAAAGAGGAAGGCTAAGGGCATGTATGTTACCAGAGGGAAAGCTAGAGGATAAAAACTGGGACTGTATGACTTAAAGAAAATTAGCATGGTTGATGACAGTACCTAATTGTACAAGTATAAGAAAGTTTTTGCATGGTCCAGAACAAGTGTATATCATGACTACTAGTTGTTAAAAATAGGATGATATATGGGAAAAATACAATTAATGCAAACTAAAGTCTATAGTTAAACATTAATATTGTAATATTCTTTCATTAATTGTAACAAAATCACGATAACAAAGTTAAATGTCAATAATAGGGAATATGGTAGGGGAGGGGTGATATGGGATGTTTTTTTCCTTTCATTTTGGAAGAAATGGGAATGTTGATATTATGGTGGTGAATACATAATTATGTGATTATACCAGTAGCCATTGCATTGTACACTTAGAATGCATTCTAGTGTGAATGAAACTGTTTTTAAAAATTACCTTACAGAAATATAAACACAAAGAAAATTCTAAAAAAACAATTCTGGCAGTATTTAGAGTCAGAAATTACAATTATTGGGAAGTGCAAGATCATTTAAAACTGAATCTTGTTCACTTCTATTAAGAAATACCTGTCTTCTGATCACATACAATTATACACATATACCTTGCCCATTTGCTTTCACAGAACACAATAAAACAAGAATTGATCCTGAGAAAATATGACAGTAAAACATATGGCTTCTTGTTTCATGAAATTTTGCGTTGCATCGTTTCTAAGAAATGGGTCCATGCTACATTCAATCATCAAAAGAAAGAATCTTTTCTGGTATCAAACTGAATGAAGAATTAAGTATTATAACTTGGCAGATATCAGGATGTTAACTCATAAAGCTAGCAACCTGAATAACAACTTAGGAAGACATATATCTCAACATTTTCCAACACAGAATTTCTGCAATATTTGCCAGATAACTCAGGATTTGTATCATACATGCAGTTAACATTTTCCAATATTTTGTTTATAGGTATGGAATAATAATTTTAAATTTATTTATAGTATCAGGAATTTGATCATTAATTGGTTAGTTAATATAAATAAGGAGGAATAGTTAATATATATATACATAAATATATATATACAGTTTATATATATATATATAAACATACATTTAATGCAACGCCATAGTAAGCATAAAAGATAAGGGTATTAATGTTAATATGAAATGACCTAATCGTAATAATCCATGAATAATGAATACATGTGCATTCATTAATATGATCACAAAAGGAAACTTTTAGTAGATTGGATTAAAAATATGAGGCAGTATAGAGTGGTATAAAAAAGTGTCAGTCAAAATATCCTTCCTTGAAAATTTCCTTTCAGTGCTAAAAGGGGTTTATCTTAATAGCAAACTGATGCCTTCTTCCATATTTTGAAATACTCTTGGCCATGAACACTTTAAACTTGTGACGTTTGTCTACTAAATAGAAGGGAAAATGGAAGGAGAAGTGGATGTGACAATATTCTAACCACCTAGTTATACTCATCTCAAATTTGGCACTTTGAATAACAATGAAATACAATCTTACCCTCCTAAATTTCTTTATAAAACTGCATGCTTTTGTTGTGGTAGAGTAAAAGACCAACTGACAACATTCTTCAAAGAGAAAAATGCAAATGGAAGCAAGGAATCCATTCATTATTAAAATAAGCATCCATTAAGCATCTATTACAGAGCCTATAAAGAAGACAAAAGCCACACAATTTTAACATAGAAAGATATATATGAAAAATTAATCACTACAACTGGGACTGGCATAAGGAAGGATTGTCTGGCAAGAAATAAAAAGAGTTCTAACAAGGTGGGAATAGCAGATATAAGAAGAAACCCTTAAATCTAGGGCTGAGACAGTGTTTCTGAGGAAGAGTTTCCCCAAAGAGAAGTGCAGTAATGCCAGGCCAGTAGAACTTGCTAGAAATCCAATCTCTGGAATCAGCTGGAAATGTCCTGTCTCAGGTAAAGGAGAGGTGTTCCTGAAGAGGAGTCTCACTGGAAACACTCTGCTTCAACACCCACACGGGGGGCTCCTGCCCTTCACCCCTATAAGGAGCAGGGGCTGGAAATGTTGCATAAGCTTCAGAAACCTGCCAAAAGCACGATTGGATTATTATGGGTTATTGGATTATTATGATTAGGTCATTTCATATTAACATTAATACCCTTATCTTTTTATGCTTACTATGGCGTCGCATTAAATGTATGTTTATATATATAAACTATATATATATTTATGTATATATATATAAACTATTCCTCCTTATTTATACTAACTAACCAAGGAAAAGAAAAGAAAACCACCATTGTGTACAGTAGTCAGGGCAGGTTTTTCCGATACGTAGTTTTGAACAGAGATCAGAAGCTTGGAAGGGCCTGAACTGTGAGCCATCTGAATATACAGGAAAAGAATGTTTCAGGAAAGGAGAATATCAATGACAAGAATGGTCAAGCAAGAGCACCCTAAGACTGAATAGCATCCCCCAAAAAGATACGTTCACATCCTTCCCTCCCTCCCTCCCTTCCTTTCTTTCTTTCTCTCTCCACCTTCTTTACCTCTCTACTTATTTATCTGTTTTGCAAAGAAAGGATACATGCCTTAGGGTCAATGCAGATGCAAATGTCTGGGTAATTTGCTATATGGAATTGCTGTTTTAACCTTGAATTTTTAAAATTTCACTTCAATATAGATATAATATCTGGTTCCATTATTAAAAAAAAAAAAGCCTAATATTTCAACTCCAGTATGTTTCTATTGTATAAATGAAGCCGAGTTCATCTGCCCCTTTATATTGAATCTCAGAAACTGCTTGTTTATATTACCTCTTCTTTCCTTCTTCTTCATAAACCTTTCCAACAGAGTGAAGGTACATTTTAGTTTTATTGGGCCATAAAACTTGGTGCAATACATTTCATCCTTTTATGAATTGTCTTGAGAACATTTTAATTGCATTTCATTGTGCCTTGGTGTCAGATATGTTCTTTTATGATCTACTCTTCAAACCCTCACTCATTACTCTTCTCAGTTTCTCTACTAATGAGCAATATTGTATTTCTTTACATCTTTTGTCAGTTCCAAAGCTATAAACTTCTCTGTGCAAGTGTTGTCTGCTGTGTGTTTGTGTTTTAACCACATTCTTCAACCTTGCTTTTCTTATTCTTTTTCTAAGTCTATTTTACATCTCCATATTTTACTCTGACAAATTGTTTCTTGTTTATTTTCTCCTGCTTGAACAACTCACCTACAGTGCAGGGACACACAGTCATTTGGAAAAAAGTTATTTTAAAGGGAAATAAGCAATATTAATTGAACAAATGAAGGAAAATACGATCATTCTTTGGTGGCTAACATTTTAGAATGTCTGATATTCCTGATATGTTGCAAATGTTGCTTCATACAGCAACTGGATTTAATAAGGGAGCAGTGTAATTGGGGTTCAGTGTGATGGGGCTCTGGATAGCTCTGAGGACATGAAACCATAAATGTAGTTCTGGCAGGACATACTTTTATAGAAGAAGGAAAGCTTTGCTTAAATCCATTTTTTGCTGTTTACTTATTGATGCTGTTTTTCCCCTTTCTCTACACCAAGACTTTCAGATTCCAGAATAATTTTTTGTTTACTAAACCATTAAAATCTAGTACCTAAGACTTCAGGAGCAGTGACTGGAAGAGAAGACATAGGTTTAGTCCTCCAGAAGAGATGCACTACCCTATGAACAACAGAGAGAGGAGTCTTGACCAAAGCAGAACACTCTCACCTCCTGGAGAATGGCCGTGTTTGAGAGCAACACATTCATCCAGAGAACAAAGCCCAGAGCTAGGCCATGCTGGAGACAGGAATTCTACAGAGATTACCTTTTGTTGTGATATCTGCAACCAAAGATTCAGGGGGGCAGAAAACGCAGGGGGACCATGTTAGAGAGCAAATGGAAGGAAGGCAGCTTATCTCTATCTACTATCATTGACAGTGACAGAAAAATGTGACAACAAGGGAGAGAGGAATTCAATCCATTTACTACTTTATATATGATAAATTCTTCCTAATTTTTGTCCATGTATATGCAGCAAATTTTAATGTGATTGTATTAAGATATATATTCACAAGCCAGATATTCATCCAAATTGTGCAATCAGAAGTTTACAGGATCAGCATATAGCTGTGCATTTGTCATCACAATAAATTTTTTGTACATTTCATTACTCCAAAAACAAACTGCTTAGTTAAAACAACAGAAATTAATGGTCCCACAGTTTGGTGTCTAAGTGTCCAAAATCACACTGTCAGCAGACTATGTTTCTTGTGAAGTCTGTAGTACTCACTTGATGGTTTGCTGACCATTCATAACTCAATCTCTGCCCTATCACGTGGCCATCTGTCTCCTTCCATCTCCTCCTGGCTGTTTCCATAGTTCCTCTGCTTCCAAAGACACTAGTCATATTGGACTAAGACCCACCCTGACTCAATTTGGCTTCACCTTAATGGGTTCTTTGAAGATCCTATTCACAACTGAGTTCACATCCACAGGGTCAGGGATGAGGACTTGAAGGTGTCTTCATGGGGAATATGAGTCAACCCTTAAAACGTAGGTCATGTAGCCACCATTATGGTATCACACAGAACAGTTTCACTGCCCCCAAAATGTCTGGTGCTCCACCTAGTCATCCCCCCACCCCACCCCTGAGCCTCTGGCAATCACTCTTTTTTTCTTCTTTTACTATCTATAATTTTGCCTTTTCAAGAATGTCAAATAATCAGAATCATACAATATGTAACGTTTTCAGATGGGGTTCTTTCACTTGGCAATGTGCATTCATGGCTTGTGTTTTTCATGGCTTAATAGTACTTGTCTTTTTATCATGGCATAATTTCCCATTGTACTGTCCTGAGGACTTACCTGCTGCTCAGTTGGAGAAGGTCATCTGGGCTTTCAGAGACTCAGCCCATCTGATCTCTACAGCAAACTCCTGAGACAGGCAGGAGGAAGCCAAGGCACTGAGATTCCACAGCAAGCAATGTCCCTCCTGGGACTTACACCCTGGTTTTTAGATGTCAACTCCCAAACTGAGTCCTCTGTACCAGGTCATCCATTTGAAAGGCTAGCCCTTTGTTTCTGTTCTTTTGTGAGCAGACAGTGTTATACAGTGACTAAGGTCATGCCTGGGCACTAGCAGACCTGGTTTATAGGCCTGATTTTGGTACTCGCTGGCTCTATAATTTGGGGTACTTCCTCAATCTCCCTAAGCTTCAGCCAGCTGAAAGATGGAGGTGATAATAAGACTTGCCATGTAGGGTAATTGTGAGAGCACAACATATAACGAGTTGATGCTCATGGCACACTCATCTCAGGGTACGGCTGTAGGTCAGCAGTAAAATCTATCCATTGTGATTTTTCAAAATATTTCATCATCCATAAGTTTAAATTTAATAATGTGTATTATTCAACCCAATAAACCCAAAATATTATCATTTGTTTTTCAAAATCAAACATGTATTTTACACTTACACTGCATCTCTACTTGGACTAGCCACATTTCCAATGCTCAAAAGCCACACATGGATAGTGGCTACTATATTGGACAGTGCAATTCTAGTCTATTCTGAAGAGCTCTTTTAATTGCTTTGTTAAGTATGTTAATCTACAGATATTCTTGCCTTGCATCTTTAAAACTTATGTATTAGCTTTAGTTTTCCTCCATCACGTCTGGAAATCAGAGGCCTAGATTCTTTCTGGCATCTTAGAGTTTGGGGTAATACTTTGCATAAAACAATTGACATCCATGCTGGGCTTGAAGAATGACTAGTCAGACCACCAAGGCAGGCAGGGCAGTGAAACCAGTGGGCTCAAAGAACTCTTTTGCAGGTCTGAGTGTGTAGGGTTCTCCTAAAATTGATGACTCTTCTTAAGTGGCTGGAGCTAGCTGTAGGAGCCTGGAAGTGTAAACAGGAACCAGACCCCTGCAGAGTGTGTGTCTTGAGGGGAAGCAGTCCCTGACCAGAACCCCAGCATAGCTGTAAATCCAAGGCTATTCTAGGCAGGAGAGAAGACAAACAGAATTCCCTCTGGTGCCTCCAGCTACTCCACATCTGAGGACACAATTTTTTGCTTTTAGATGAATTCATCTTTTTCTCTTCCCAAATGCAGATTTTCCATAGGGACAATTGTCCAATTGGATTTACCAGTCAAGCTTTCCCACAGCTAGGATAATTTCAGGTAAAAATGATTGCTTTATGCATTTTGGAGAGGAAAAATTGAGAAATATCCAATGTACATTCAGAAAGGTTCTGATTATGGGGATGAAGGAGCAGACAAAAAAAGAAACAAAACCTATAAAGCTGTATCTGAACTTAGCCTTGCTGCAACACAGTAGAATAAATTTGTGTTTCTCACTAAAGCCTTGGAGATAGAAATTCTCTAAGGTTGATATTGAAAAGAGATGGTGCACAGAAAATAATAGCATGTCACTCATAGTTTCTAACGTTGATGTATTGTGGGCAGGCACTTGCTTTGTTACTTGGCCATTTTCATTGTTTTGTTTTGATGGATATAAAAATGTCTTTTTTTTTGCTTGTGTTTTTTGTTTAATGTCTAAGAAACTATTTACCTAACGCAAAATCCTGAAGATGCTTCTCTATGTTTTCTTCTAGGAATTTTATAGTCTTGGTACTTTTATTTAGGTCTTTGATCCATTTTTAGTTAATCATTGCATATTGGATTGAATGATTCCCACCTGTGGAGAACTTATTTCTTCAACAATTGCTTATTTTGCATCTACAATAGACCAGGCACTGATTTTATTGCTGAGTATAACCATGGACAAATTTAATTCTCCCCTCTCATGAAACCTCCCATCTTTGGAAAAGAAAAATATAATAATGAATTGTACAAAATATGTCTATGATGTCAGGTGGAGGAAAATGTTATAAAGATTGACAAACCCAAGTGAGATAGTTAATTTTATCTATCAAATTGGCTAGATTCTGATGTCCAAATATTTGGTCAAAAATAGCCTACTAGCTCTTGTGGAGGTATTTTGCAGAGGTGATTAGCATCTACAATCAGTTGACTTTAAGTAGAAGAGATTTCCCTCAATAATGTAGGTGGGCCTCATTCAGTTATTTGGAGGTCTTATGAGAGGTAACTGAGAATTCCATACATCAGAAAGAATTCTTACTGCAGACTATATCCTCCATTACTTGCTGAGTTTTGGGCCTAAGGAATTCAGAATCAAAACTTCAGCTTCACACTTTCCAGAATTTTCCAATTATCTGCCTTATAAAATTCGTACTTGCCAGAACCCATAGTTTATGAATGCATTGCCTATAATAAATGTCTTTATATACACATACATTCTTTTGGATATGCTTCTCTGAAGAACCATGACTCATCTTCCAAGTAAAGTGTTAGAGAGGTGAGGGAAATGAGAGGGAACATGAACATTTTGCAATAGCATATTGAGACAAAGCATCTTTGGACACATCCTTTTGAACAGACAGCTGAAAAATGTGAGTGTGCTGGTCCTGATAGTAAGTGGAAAGAGATTTTCAAAGTAAAGGACACAAAAAAGTTAAATCTCTGATTAGGAGCATATGGTGTGCAGAAGAAACTTCAAGAGGCTGTTCTCTAAGAGCGGACCAATGTGGAGAATAGCAGGGATGAGGTCGGCAAAGTGAAGATGGGAAGACCATGAGGACCCCATGATTCAGATTAAGGATTTTTATTTTAATTTTGAATGAAGTAGAAAATCATTTGCTGCTTTTGAGTAGAGGTGCTGTCTGGCTGCCATGATGAAGATAGACTGAGGAATGCCAGGGTAAGAAGCCAGGGTATAGGTTGGCTGTCATTGTTATAGTTAAAGCAAGAGATCATGTTAGCTGAGACCAGGGTTGTAGTGATGGAGAAGATGAGAAGCAGCCAGCAATATTTTGTGTTAAATTAAAGATGCAGCCAGCAGAATTTATTGGCTGTTTAGGTGTGGAGTGGAAGAAACAAAGGAAACAAAGTTGAGAAATCTGAATGATTTTATTTATTTGAGAAATCTGAATGATGGTTGATAAATCTGGATGATGGTTGAATTATTATTCAGGGATCTCCAGGAAAACCATCTGAGATTTACTATAGGAATTGGCTTACATAACCATGGGTATTGACAAGTCCAAATTTTATAGGGCAAGCCATGAGCTGGGAAATCCCATGAGCTACAGTGAATTCCCAGGAGAAAGTATCTGGCTGTAGTAGAGATAAAAATTCTTCTTTCTGACTGTTGAAGTCATCAGCCCCCCTTTAAGGCCTTCAACTAATTGGGTGAGACTTCTGTCCTTGCTGACAGCAATTGCCTTTTTCTTTTTAGGTAAAATCAAGCACTGATGCAATCAAATGACTAATGATTTAAATCCATGAATTATCTTCACACTAAAAATTAGACCAGTGCTTTCTTGACCAAACTGCTGGGCACCATGATCTAGCCCAGTTAAGATGTGAACTTCACCATGACAGTTGTCATCATCTTGGTGAAGAATGGAGTTTAAATTCTCTGAAAGAAAATAAGAGAAAATTATTGTTATCATGTATAAGTTTAACACTCAAAATGATAAAAGGTGATTACACTACATATTAGAGAGCTCTTTAACCCAAAATGAATTTAATAGTTTTATTTTTTCTGAGTTTCAAATTAAATGAACTATGAGTTAATAGTCTATGGTATCTTTTTGATCTACCACAGAAAAAAATGCATTGATAATTCAGGCACATATGCAGCAATAATGCTTAAACTACTTTAAAATTATTTTGCCAATCAAACAAAATTACCCAACAATTTATAGTCGCTGATCGGTAGTTAAATCAAATCAGAACAGATGCGTCTTTCTGGAAACATAATCATACATTGCCTCTTATCCAAAGGATGTACAAAATAATTGATGGACCTAATTTGCATAACGAGAAGATCTTTAAGATGTATAAGAAGAGATAATTATTTTCATAATGTTGGTCCCTTCAATTCAATTACAAACTATTTAGTTTTGTGACATATATCTATACATTCCTAAGAACATGGTTAAAATGAAATGCAGCCCCCCAAATGAACTTGAATGGACTATAAAGCCTTTGATATATAGTTTAAAGATGATTCCAACTTAGCATAACCAGAAAAAAAAAATAAAGTATTACTTATCTTTGTGGTTATTTTAATATTAAGTTTTCATCATCTATTTCTTGCTGCACCATATCTTTAATGACTAACAGTATTGTTATGGAAACACTTAACTTTTTTCTATAAATTACAAAATCAGTGTCTTTAAACAAAATAAAATTTCACTAGCAAGTTTTATAGATGCTTATGCTTACTAACATAATTTATGCATATGATTTCACAAAAGCCAGTGCTCTGAAGGATGGTATATCAGAATGCTTGAATTGTAAACAATAAATAATTTTCCTCCATTTTTGGAAAAGCAGGATTCCAGTAGTTAAACAATAATTCTGGTTCTTCATAGTGTGTAGAATTATTATCTAATGCCTATTATTGATATTAAAGTATGCTAGGCTAAGCAAGGGTGAACAGCTGGACGTGGAAATTACATCCTAGAAGAGGATCCATTTTCACATAGAACATGGGGAAGTGAGCATTATTGATACATAAATATAGCTCATACAATGAAAAATTTGTTCAGTATTAATAATCTGTTTTATCTTATGAAAATGGGATATATTGTAAGAAAAGCACTTCTCTTTCATTTCAAATTTTATTGCTTCATTCAACACAACTCTGAAATACCTTTTTAATATGAATGTATTTCTTCACTCTACAATTCAATAATTCATAAAAATGACAAAAACAATAACAGCAGAACAAAAAACACTGAATGGCAGTGAAAATATAAGTTCCAGGTTTATAATGAAGCTATAACAGAGTGCTAACTTTGTCAGCTGCTATTTTGGGCTTCACTTTATATACAAATACCATTATTTGTTTTTATTTTAAAAAGAGGCTAAAAGATCATTAATTAAAAGCATTTAAGTGATTTATTTCCTTTCATATACTAAAAGTTTTACATATAAAATATTTAGATACATTAGCCATATGTGCGGAATAAAGGAATGCAGATAAAATAATTAGTACATAAAGATGCAGAAATTATATTTAGTCAGATGACCAATAAATTTTAAAAAACTTTGGCAAATTCTTTTCTACTAAAATTAAGAAAAACACACCATAAAAGGGGGAGGAGAGAGATCATTGTAACTGTCGATGCTTCGTTCCACCCCACCCACTTATTTATGCTGAAAAGAAATAATTTAAAGAATGTGAGTAAATGATAATTAAAGAGAAGCATAGGCTACTAAATATGATATTTAAGATACATCAGAGTGATTTTCTATAGTCTTGTTAGATTTCAGTGTACTTGTTCTATCAATTATTGATAAAGGACTGCTGAAATTCCCACCATTACTATGGATCTATTTTTCAGCTCTATCAATTTTACTTTATAGTATTATGTATGTATATGAGTGTTTAAAATTGTTATGTCTTGACATGAATTGAACATTTTACCATTATAATATATCTTTCTTTATCTCTGGTAATATTTCTCATCTTGATTTCTGCTTTCTCTCATGTCAAAAGTGATATAAGCTTTCTCATGATTGCTGTTTACATAATATTTATTTTACACTCTTTTTCTTTGAACCTATATGTGCTATTTATATTTAAAGTGTGTTTCTCTTTGAAAACATAAAGTTAGTTCAAGATATGATAAACTTTGAATTTTAGATTAAATATTTAACATATTTAAATTTAATATAATTTTCAAAATTATGGGGGTTCCAATCAACCATCATCCAATTTATTTTTGCCCCAACTCCTCTTTGTTTCTTTCTCCTCTTTCCCTAGCTTCTTTGGCATTCATTGAGTATATAGTTGTATTTTATTTGATCCTTAAGTGTGTTACTAGCCACACTTTGTTTAAATTCATTGTGGTTGCTCTTCGTTCTTCAATATGTGTTTTATAGTATCATATTCTAGCTTCTAATAATAGTAAACCTCTTCAAACATAACATACAAAATGTACAGCAATATACTTTCTGTAGGACCCCTTGCTTCTTTGTTTTCTTATTTTCATATACTTATGTTCATAATTTTTAAAAATCTGTAATGTATTATTGCTATTTTTCTTTAAACAATCATTTAAAAATATAAAGCCTGTTAAAATACTAGTGAACCAAATATTTATTATTTTTGGAACTCTTCATTTCTGTTTGTAGAATCCAGTTATTTTATGACATCAATACTTGTCAACACAATGAATTTCTGTTAACATTTCTTCTACTACAAATCTGCTACAGACTGTTTCAGCTATTTAGATCTAAAAATGTCTTAAATTATCTTTAATTATTAAAGATATTGTCACTAGGTGCAGAATTCTAGATTTACAGGAGCTATTTTTCAGTGCTTTAAGTATGCCATTGCATTCTCTTATTTCCTATGGTAAATTAATCATGTTTCTTATAATTGTTTAACAGCTATAATTTGTCTTTTTCACTGCTTGTTCATATATTTTTCTCTTTATTGCTTGTTTTCAGCAATTTAAATATGATGTACCTTTGTGTGGCTTCTCCCTCCCCAGTCCAGGGTTCATCAGTCTTCTTGGATCTATGACCTGATATTTTAATCAAATTTGAAATTTGATGACATTTTTGCTTCAAATGTTCTCAAACCCCACTTTCCATTTGGTACTCTAATTGCATGGATTTTACACTGATTTTCTGCCTTTTTTTTGTCCTACAGGTCAATGAGAATCCATTCATTTTCTCCGACTTTTTCATCATTATTATTGTTATTATTATTATTATTATTATTATTATTATTATTATTATTATTATACTACAGAGCTTCTATTTTTATGTTTTCTATTGGAATGGTTCCAATTTAACTGCTATTTTTCTTTTACATTGTCTTATCTACTAATTAAATATGCAGCAAATTTTAAAATTGTGATGTTGTATTTTTCAGCTCCATAATGTCAACTTGCTTATTTTTTGTGTCTTCTATTTCTCACCTGATTATGTCCACATTTATTTTCAAATCCAGGAGGATTCATGGTTGTTTAAGTAAGTAGCCAGCACATTTATTGCAGAATTTACCTTCCCCCTGGCTTTCATATAACAAATACATAAAGTGTTCCACTTAAAACTCTCTTACACTAAGTACTAATGGTCTTGAACTACACCCAGGTTATGGTATGACTCACAAAATATGTACTGAAGAAACATGTAAATCTTTGAGGACATTTTCATTTCCTTTGGAAAGATTTCTAAAACTCTTAGATTCAGTAATATATATGTTTTCTAACTTTGTCATATCTATTGCTAAGTTGCCTTCTATAATACTGTAAGACTATATACTTCTCCTAACAATGTGATTTGCTATATGTTTACAACTTCACCTACACAGGATGGTCAGTAAATTAGTAAATAACAATTGCCTAGTGATTTAACTGGCAAAGATTTCATTATTACTGACTCACCTTGAAATAAATCTTTGCTGATTTACCTTTGTGTATACTTCAGCCATTTTCTGTTAAGTTTCTCATTGATTTATAAATTTTTTTCATATATTGAAGATATTGATATTTTAATTTTTATTTGTATTGTAATTATGTTGCCAATTTTTAATATGCTGTTCACTTTATTTTATTGTATCATTTACTGCAAATCTTCATTTTTATAGTAGAATTAATCATGAATTTTTATTCTCATCCAGCAATTGCAGTTTGTCCCTGTTACCAACTTTTCTTTCACAGATTATTAGGTGTCATAGAATGAGATGCGCTCAGCACAAATTCCATGTCACATAGAGCCCAGAACACATACAATATCTATTCAAAATGTAAGGTAAAGTCAGTGCAGAATTGAATTCAGGAGGAAACAGCAAACCACATTTTTCAATTGCCAAGATCTTTGTCTTTTTTCACTGAAGACAGAGAAAGGCATGGTTTAGGTGCTACCTAACTCTAGAGAAGGATATTGGGAATTCCTAATACTTACATTTACATAAGGTCTCTTATTCTTGCACTTCATTTCTCTGAAATTCTCCATTATCTTTTTTGATAACTATAATTTTATTCAGTTTCATTGGACCTACATTTTGTTGCAAAATTCAGAACTACCACATGCATTTACAAAGTGTGTCCTCTGCCCAAATAAATCCAGCTAAGGTACTTGGGAAAAGCAATGGATTCTGTAGAAAAATTGAGAAAAGTTGACACTTTAAAAGAATAAAAAATAAAAATATAGTACTAGAGCACTTTAAAAGGGGAAATATTTTGGAGAAAATTCTGAGCTTCCAGAAAGGGAGGACTCAGTGGATAGGACCTAATGTGAGGACTCAACCAAATATGGAAGTAGTCAACCATTACAGGACAAATGAGGATTGGAGTTGGAGTTATCCAGAAAGGATTTGTGAAAAGTCATATTGTTGGATGTGTATGATCCCAATATACTGCATAGAGAACCAACAAGATTGTTGTGGTATTTGTTTAAATAGAACCACTGCCAGTGTGGACTAAAAGTGACAGAAAAGGGACACATTGGAGGAAAAATAACTTCAGAGGCAGAAGGATGGAAGCTGAGGTCTGAAGTCACGAAACTTTGGGCCAGGAAACTGGACACAACCAAACACTTGGAGAGGTTGATTCAGTCTGAAAGGCAAAGGGAATGCTTCCCACCTCATTGCTCAGAAAGAGTTGTGCCACCTCAGGCCTTGGAGATAGTGGAGCACCCTCCGTAGGGGGAAAGGTTGGCTGCCACTCCATTGTTATGGAGGGTTTGAGCCTGAGCCCTGGAGATGGTGGAGAGCCCAAACATGGTCCAAAAGTTTGGAGAGGGTGGAGCCATGAAAAAAGTGGTTTCCCCAATTTCCTCCAAGGTTGCAAACTCCACACTTGCATTTAGAAAGAGAAAAGTCACTGAAAAGGCCCTTGGAAAGAGTGAGACTGCTGCTTCCTAGAACCCCAAGGATAAGTGACTCTCAGACTTTAAAATTCAGTGGTGCTTTCCCTGCAATTTTTCAGAACTGTTTGGTTTTGGTGACACCTGTTTACCTTTTGATTTCTCCCTGTAGAATGGAAACGTGTATCCTATGACTGTCCCTCCTTTGTACATTGACAGCAAATAGCTTATTCTGAGTTTTACAGGTCCCAGCTAGAGAAGAATTTTGCGATAAGAATGACCATGCCTATAGCTGACTTTGGTGAGTGTATGTACTAGTTTTACTTTGCATTGTATTTGTATTGTTTCTGAAATAGTTTGAGGCTTTTGTAATATTGTAATGGAATTAATATATTCTGATTATGGAAAGAACATGTCTTTCTGGGGGTCCCAGTTTGAAGCCATTATGTACCCCCAGAAAAGCCATGTTTTAATCTTAGTCTAATCTTGTGGGGGAAGTCATTTTTTTAATTTTGATTCAATATCATAGGGTAGAAACTTTAGATTTTTTCCATGGAGATATGGCAAGAACAAATGGGGACATGGTCTTTTGATTGGATGAAGATGTGACTCCGTCCATTCAATGTGGGTCTGTATTTCTTTCCTAGATCACCTTAAAAGAGGAAACATTTTGGAGAAAATTAGATGCACATGCTTGGATAACAGTTGCTTCAGAGCTGACAGAGACATGAAGTTTGGAGATGTTTGGAGTGCTGACAGAGAGAGCAGATGCCTAAACATGGGCAGTGCCCTTCAGACATTGCCATATATGCCTTCCATGAGATGCTAAGTGTCATGGTCAGGATCACGTGTCAGCTTGGCCAGGTGGTGGTGTCTGGTTGTCTGATTGGGCAAGGGCTAAGCTGTCTGTCACTCTGAGGACATTTCATGGACTTAAATCATGATTATATTGGCTGCATCCAGAGCTGATTGTGTTTGTAATAAGCTAAAGTGGGTGTCTTCTACAATGAATGATGCTTAATCTGATCACTGGAAGGTTTTTAAGGAGGATTCCGAAGAGACAGTCACCCTTGTGGCTTCAGCCAGTGAGCCTCTCCTGTGGGGTTTGCCCAGACCCTTCATTGGAGTCGCCAGCTTCACAGCCTGCCCTACGGATTTTGGACTCTTCCATTCCCATAGCTGACCAGTCAGCCTCTCCTAAGAGTATGGTGAGGAACTTCATGAGAATTACCAGCTTGTGGCCTGCACTACAGACCTTGGACTCTACATTCCTACAGTTATGTGAGATACTTTTATAAATTTTATATCTACAGGTATCTCCTGCTGATTCTGTTTCTCTAGAGAACCTTAGCTAATAGACTAAGCAAGCCAATACCCAGAATTGGGTCCTGGGGGAACTAGGCCTAGAGACACTGAAAGAGGAAATCACTGGCATCAGAAGCTCAAAACAATGGAACCAGGAACAGGAACCAGCAAACACCAGCTACATGTCTTCCCTGCTGATGGAGGTGTTCTGGATAGCATCAGCCTTTCTTGAGTGGAGTAACCTCTTGTTGGTGGCCTAATTTGGACACTTTCATGGCCTTAGAATTATGAACTTTAATATAGTAAATTCCCTTTATAATAGCTGTTCTATTTCTGGTATAATGCATTCCAGGAGCTTTAGCAACCTAATACACTGCCCTTCTTGAGCATTTTGGAATTTGGAAGATGTGGTCCCATGACATCAGCTCCATATGCAGCAGTGGATAAGATAGTGTGCTCCCCACATTAATAAAATCTGAATATTTAAGTGATTGGACATATCACCATTGGTCAATATTAAGCAAGGCATTTCTGGATTATACATATGAAAGGAAATTTATTTGGTTTATAATGGAAAGATGTGAAGTGTAGTAGAAAGGTTTTAACGTATTTTCTATTATTTAGGTTTGCATTTATCAAGACTGAATACATTTAAAATTTGCTTAAGCAACTAAGATTTCTTTTCTCATTAAACCAAGAGCAAATGTGTGGAGTTCCAAGATGGTATAGCTCTTCAATAAATCAAGTATTCAAATTTCTAGCTTTATTCTCTGTCATATATTTCAACACACAAAGCACAGAGTCTCATAAGGACTATCTAGTATACTTCTGTTTACTTTCCTTTGGCCAGAAATGTAGGATGTGGCCATTAGCATCTGCAAATGAATTTAGGAAAAGATCAGTTTATTACAGGTGCATACATTACTACCTCTCCCAAAATAAGAACTTGTTCATTATGGAAAATGAGAAGGATAAAATGTATTTTGGGAGACTAACAGTGGCTGCTATAATTTTCAACATGAATCCCTTTGCTATGGGAACTACTCTCTCTATCAATAAACACTGAAGAAAGCATGAGTCTAGGGGGTCAGATTTTTGCCACATGATACCAACAGGACGCAAGTAGGAACCATAACGTAATTCTATACAGAACATTTTAAACAAATTGATAAGAAACAGCAAACTGTGTGAGCCAAACTGCAAATTGAAACAGTGCTAGGCCTGGAGACAACATGTGGCCGGTAAGAATCTTAGGAAGATAAGCATTTCAGAATATTCCAATTATGAGGAGGAGAAGGCCTAATTCAGAGAGGGAGAGGGAGTGGAGAGGAGCAGAAAGTTGCCCTTGAGAAAGATGGGAAGACAGTAGTAGCCAGACACACATTTTCAATTGTATATATCTTGGTTGATTTCTGTATTAGCTTATCATTTTTTTTCTTTAATTACTTTTAAAAGATAGTTTCCTATGACTACATGATTTCTTTTAAAACATTATTCAAATCCATTGTTTTATTTTGTATGTTTTCCTGTACCTGACTGTCCCAAATTTTAAAACATATTTGCCTATGTTCTTCTATTCATCTTATAAATTATATGCTTATGTTTCAATGTTTGTTCAGTAATTTGTCTTATGAATCTACATAGATTTTGAGTAACATTAAATATTTGCTTTTTTTCTGGAATACTGGTGAAAAATGTGTTTTGTTTTACTATTATTCTTGATATTTTTGCTTGGTGTTTTTGTAGGCTATATATATATATATATATATACATATGCACTACATGCACACACACACACACACATACATAAGTACACATATAGATGACATGACATTTTTATTTAATTATAAATTGAATTATCATAGTGATAAATCTGAAGCTTTTAATAAATTCTAAGATGACAAATGGCAGCTAATTAATATGCATATTATTTAATTTGAAAGACATGTACATACTTCTACCTTAATCATCTGAAATAGCTAGTAAATCAAAGTTACATGTAATGCCTCCATGTGCTCATTTGAAATGATGTATGTACCCTAGAAAAGCATGTTTTAATCCTAATCGCATTTTGTAAAGGCAGCCATTTCTTCTAATCCCTATTCAGTATTGTATGTTTGAAACTGTGATTAGATCATCTCCCTGGAGATGTTATTTAATCAAGAGTGGTTGTTAAACTGGATTAGCTGGAGGCATGTCTCCATCGATTTGGGTGGGTCTTGATTAGTTTCTGAAGTCCTATAAAGGAGGAAACATTTTGGAGAATGAGAGATTTGGAGAGAGCAGAGAATGCTGCAGCACCACAAAGCAGAGTCCACAAGCCAGTGACTTTTGGAGATGAAGAAGGAAAATGCTTCCCCATGAGCTTCATGAAACCGGAAGCCAGGAGAGAAAGTTCGAATGTTCACCATGTGCCCTTCCAGCTGAGAAAGAAGCCCTGACTGTGGTCACCATGTGCCTTCTCACTTGAGAGAGAAACCATGAACTTCATCAGCCTTCTTGAACTAAGGTATTTTTCCCTGGATGCCTTAGATTGGACATTTCTATAGACTTGTTTTAATTGGGACATTTTCTCAGCCTTAGAACTGTAAGCTAACAACTTATTAAATTTCCCTTTTTAAAAGCCATTCTGTTTCTGGTATATTGCATTCTGGCAGCTAGCAAACTAGAACACTCAAATTAAATGATAAAATAATGGCACATTCTAAGTGGTTTGTATAATAGATATACCATTTGAATCAGCATCTGTGAGAGTACATAGTAGCAAAGACTGATCAATTTAACATACTAGCAGAATATTGTGTCAGGTTTTCATTTAGTAAACTAAAGTAGATAAAATATTTTGCCTGTAAGCAAAAATATCTAACTTCTCAAATACTAAAAATAAAGAGATTTATTAATGTTATCCTGGGTGGAGCCTCTTTCTCCCTCTCTGTCTCTTTTTTTCTTACATAAACCCTGCTTTCTTCTTCAAAAGTTTTCCCTACCTCTTTGCACTCACTCTTTACACTTATGTTGTACTACTAATTAGCGAGTTTTTCCTTCTGTTCTGTATATGTTTCTCACCATTCTGTGTCTGTTTATTAATAATTTCTGTTTCTTCATAAATGCAGCTTATCATGGTCCCTCTTGGAAGTGAGGCTAGAACATAACTCCCACCCACCCACACACCCTTTGCACTATTCATTCTTTCATGTCCAGCTCCTACTTTTAAACATGTGTATTAGTTAGGGTTCTCTAGAGAAACAGAACCAACAGGGAACACTTGCAAATATAACATGAAAATGTCTCACGTGACCGTAGGAACGCAGAGTCCAAAATCCACAGGGCAGGCTGCGAAGCCGATGACTCCAATGGATGGCCTGGACGAACTCCACAGGAGAGGCTCACCAGCCAAAGCAGGAATGCAACCTGTCTCCTCTGAGTCCTCCTTAAAAGGCTTCCCATGATTGGATTTAGCATCACTAATTGCAGAAGATACTCCCCTTTGGCTGATTACAAATGGAATCAGCTGTGGATGTAGCTGACGTGATCATGACCTAATCCTATGAAATGTCCTCATTGCAACAGACAGGCCAGCGCTTGTCCAATCAGATGAACAGGTACCACGACTTGGCCAAGTTGACACCTGTCCCTAACCATGACAACATGTTATTTTATTCAGGTTTCCCAGTTTAAATTCATGAGCACAAGAAAATAAGTCACCCAACTTAAAGTTTGTGTTAGTCTGTAACGGTTGCTCTAAGTCATTTCAAGTTCTGGTCCAATCAGCTTCATCGGCAGACATCACGATGCACTGTGTATATGCAAGAGTCCTCAGGTAAGAGATTTTGGTGGATTGGGATGAGGTATTGACAGGAGAGATGTAGGAAAGTAGAGCCTTACCTGTTGCAGTAGACGTAAACCTGGCTGCACTTGCCACTGGATTGAAAGTAGGGAGGTTATAAAAGAAACTCCCAGTTTTCTTATGTTAGTAACCAAGCCTATGGCAATGCCCACAACTGAAAGCTTAGTTACATATCAGTTTTTTTAGGTGGGGGTGGAGGGGGATGGGAGATATTGAAATATAGAGTTCTGTTTTAAGCTTCTTAAATTTTAGCTCCTCTTTAACATCCAAATATCCTTCCAAGCAATTAGAAATCCCAGTAGCTATCCTAGACAGTCCTTTCAAATCATAAGAAGGAATAATAAGGGAGAGCTAGAAAAAATAAGTGCAAAAATAAGCTATAAGGGACTCTTGAATTTATAAAGAATGAACATAGGAAAGCAAATTGAGGATAAGTGCTTATTGAAATTTTCAAGGAAGCCAAGAATGAAAAGAAGAAGGGAGCTAGCTATGACCCAAGCTCCCAAAATTTACCATAAAATGGGAATAGAATCGTCTTCATTGGATTTAATATGGAGATAGCTGATGGCTATATGTTGATTTTGGAGAAATGAGGTTGTAAATGAGGTTGGAGAATGTTGAAGGTGAAGCAGAGGAGAGAAACTGGAGACAATATAAGACAGGGGAATAAGTAGTTGTATGAAGAACTAGGAAAAGATCTTTCAAGGAGATGGAACAAGCAATACATATTAAAGTCTTGTGATGGGGGAAAAATAGTTGGATATATGATCAAAGGATAAAAACACACCAATCAGCTGGAATATAAAGAATTAAATGAAACATGGTAAGAGATGACATCTTACAGGTAGACAATGGCTAGGCCACTGTTTGACAGTCTAAAGGAATATAATTTTCCTTCTAATTTAAATGTGAAGCTATTGGCAGATTTAAAGCATGGGCATATTACAATGCCATTTATCTTTTACTTAGAGCAAGTCAGCTGTTTTGTTGACATTGGCTTATAGGGGTTCAGAGTGAATGGCAAGATCCAATTAAGAAACTATTGATGTTGTATAGAAAGAGATGATGATGGCTTGGCATGGTAATGAAAAGGTTGAGACCTTGACTCTATTCAATATATATCTGAATAATTTTAAAGACCTAATGATGATTGCATGTACTAGAGAATGATCATAATTGTACGTAAACCCTAGGTTTTGTTACTGGGTAACTAGACTGTGGGTGAGGCCCTTATCTAAGGAGGGAAAGACTGGAGGAGAAAAAATTGGCAAACGTGGTAAGTTTTTATCAAATAGATTAGGAAATTTATAAAATCAAAAAGACTGGGTAGGATATATTCCAGAGACCAAATGGAGGGAAGTGAAGTAGGAGGTCGGGGAAAGAAGGAGAAAACGTCACAGTGTCATTGCAGGAAAATTAGAATATAACTTACTAGACCACTCAATTAAACTGCTGGGGTGGGCATATAGTGATTTAAGGTAAGTGAAGTTCAATTTTAAACAGGGTCAGCATGGGACATACTTGTATTCCAGTTCACATATGAAAAAAGATTATATATTTATGCTAAATGGTTGAAGTTTTCTTAGTTATTTAGGATGGTAGAAAAGAGACAAGGATTAGACTTAGTATGAAGGGAGTGACTATGCTGATGGACCATAGGAACCAGGGTGGAGAAAGGGGTAAGCAAGTTTAGTGGCAATGTGGGACAGTGCAATTCAGGGCAGTAAATTGATTGGAAGCCTCAGTTAAATGTTCAATGATTATACCAGTAAATTTACAAGAACTAGGAGGCTGGAAAAAGAGGAGACAGTGATTAATGAATAAAATGTTTGAAGTAAGTTTTCAAAATGTATAAACTGATGATCAAAAAATAACTCTAACCTTAGGAACTGTTTTTATTTGTTTCAGTTAACCTAATCTACAAGTCACTTATTTTAATTATTTAGATTATTCTCTTCTGCTTAACACAATTCTAACAAATCCCTTTTTCCCATAAATCTGTTTATTTTATCTTAACTGATATTACCCTGATGTAATTTGGATGCAAGTTGTATCCTAATGTATGACCAAGGGAATAAAATATAAATTTTGTATAAAAAAATAAATGTGAAAAGAGCAAAGAATTGAGGAGAAAGGGTGTTAGATAATAAAATGGATTCTGAAGTCATTGAGAGCTATGATGGATACAGGAGTGAACAAGAAGGCAAAGCCAATATTCAAATTATCCATGGATAAATGAGAATAAAAGGGATTCTATGGGTGACAGGATAGAAAGAGGATTGTATTGTTAAATAATAGAAGCTTCAAAATGACAGGGGTTGTTAGCTTTATATTCCAATTCCTGTCTCTAAAATAAATGGATTAGAGAGAGCAATGATTCCATTTGAGTTTGCAGATATACCTGTGGACCTATTTAGGGAATATCCTCATGACACTATAGAAAGTAAGTCAAATGATGTTCAAAACAAAACAAAAAAACGTACATAGCTTTTTAACATGGAAAGGGAAATCAAGGTGAACAATAGTCATAGAATATTAGGACAACAGACTAAGAAAGATTAGGGACTATATAAAACACCATAAGGAAGCTCGTCTTAGGGACAGAGAATGAGAAAGTAGGCTTAAACTTCAAGAAGGAATGACAGTATGTACACATACAGTCAATTCTACTCATTGTTTAAAGAAGATGAAAAAATGGTTTATTGTTTTGAAAACAAACATTAGGCATGGTGGTAAATTGACTTGGAGTATTAACTGCTTACTAGCCTGCACAGTGGAGTAGGGGCAAACAAGGAGCTTAATCATAAAATAAATGGAAATGAATAAAACCAAACATAAAATTGAATTGGAGCTACGGTTGTGCTAGTTTGAAGCTGTTATGAATCCCAGAAAAGCCCTTTAATCCTAGCTCAATATCACTTAGGGTGGAACATTTTGTTAGATTGTTTCCATGGAGATTGGCACACTCAATTGTGAGCATGACCTTCTTATTAGAAGGTGATGTGACTCTGCCCATTCAAAAAGGGTCTTGATTAGTTTACTAGAGTCTTGTAAAAGGGGAAAACTTTTGGAGAGAGCTCAGAGCTGACAGAGAGAAAGACATTTTTGTGATGAAGAAAGAAAATGCCCCTGGCGAAGCTGTTTGAAACAAAAAGCCAGAAGACCACCAAACACCAGTCATGTGTCTTCTCAGCTGACAGAGGTGTTCCAGACCCATTGGCCTTACTTGGGTCAAGGTATCTTTCCCTTGATGTCTTACTTTGGACAATTATATGGCCTTAACAATGTAAACTTGTAACCTAATAAATTACCTTTATAAAAGCCAATCCATTTCTGGTATATTGCATTTATGGCAGCATAAACAAACCAAAACAGATTTTGGTACCAGAGAAGTCAAGTATGCAGTTTGCAAATACAAAACATGTTGGAATGGCTTTTAAATGGATAAGAGGAAGATTCTGGAAAAAATGTGAGGAGCTTGATAGAGAAGCCTAGATTTCTTTGAAGAGACTGTTGGTTAATATGTGGACTATTAAGTTACTTCCAATGAGGCTATAGACAGAAATGAGGTATTTATTGTTGCAAACTGGAATGAAGGTGACCCTTGTTTTCAAGTGGCAGAGAATTTAGCAAAATTGTGTTCTGACGCTAGATGGAAGTCAGAATTTAAAGGTGAGGCCCAAGATACTTAGCTGAGGAAGTTTGGTACAAATAAACAGAAATTAATGGTCTGGAAAATTCTAAGCTTCCAGAAAGGGAGATCCCAGTGGTTAGTGCCCTACATGAGGATTTAACAAAATATGGAAGCAGTCAGTCATGTCAAGACAAGCTAGGATTAGAGATGGAGTTGTCCAGAAAGGATTTCTGGAAAGTCCTATTGCCTGATGGCTTTGATCCCTATGTGCTACATGGAAAATCAACTATTTTTTGTGGGATCTCTATAAATGGACCACTGCTAGTCTGGATTAAAAGGACATATTGAAGGAAAAATGACTTCAAAGGCAGATCCATGGAAGCTGAGGTCTGAGGCCAAGAAATTTATGGCCAGGAGAGCGGACCCACTCATTCACATGGGATGAAAGCACTGAAAGCAGAAGGTGGGTCTTCCATCTCAATGTTCAGGAATAGTTTTAGTGCCCTAGGCTTTGGAGAGGGTGGGGCATATAATCTGGGGATGGGGGGAGCCTGGCAATTGCCCCATTGTTCTGAGGGGGTTGAGCATGTGCCCCAGAGATGGCAGAGAGCCCAGATACTGCTCCAATGCTTGGAGAGGGTGGAGCAGAGAGAAAGTTGGTCCACTGAGGGTGTCCCAAAGTTGCAGCCTTCATCCCAGTGTTTGCAGAGAGCAGAGTCCCTGCATAAGCCCTCAGAGAAGATGGGACCGCCCCTCTCTGAAACCCGAAAGATATGTAAGTCATTCCATAAATGACTTTCAGACTCTGAATTTTAATGGAGTTTGCCCTGAAAATTTTAGGAACTGTTTGGAACCTTTGATCCTGATTTCCTTTCAGTTTATCCATGTGGTAGTGGGAACATATAGCCTACTACTGTCCTTCTTTTGTATATTGGAAGCAAAAAACTTCTTGCCAAGTTTTACAGGTCAAAGCTAGAGAGAATTTTTTTGCCTTAGAAGAGACCATGCCTGTAATTGACTTTGAAGAGATTTTGTACTGTTTCTGACTTTGTATTGTATTTGTATTGTCACTGAAATGGTTAAGGCTTTTGTGATATTTTGATGGAATGAGTGTATTTTGTATGTGGAAAGAACATGTCTTTTGGGGGTCCAGAGGAATGTACTAATTTGAAACTTTATGTACCCTAGAAAGGCAATGTCTTTTAAACCAGATTGCGTATTATTTAGGATGGAACCTTTGATTAGATTGTTTGCATGGAGGTTGACCCACTCAATTATGGGTGTGACCTATTGATCAGATTACTACCATGGAGATATGCACACCCAATTGTGGATGTGACCTTTTGATTAGGTGGAGTGTGATTCTGCCCATTCAAGGTGAGTCTTGATTAGTTTACTAGAATCCTTTAAAAGGGGAAATAATTTGGAGAGAGTTCAGAAAATGCAGGGGCAAGTTGTTTGAAACCAGAAGTCAAAGAACTAGCAGACACAAACTATGTGCTTTCCCAGCTGACAGACATGTTCCAGACCCACTAGCCTTTCTTGAGTCAAGGTATCTTTCCCTAGATGCCTTAGTTTGGACATTTTTATGGTCTTAGAAATGTAAACTTGTCACTTAATAAGTCCCTTTTATAAAAGCCAACCCATTTCTGGTATATTGCCTTTCTGATAGCATTAACAAACTGAAACATGTGTCAGATGGTAAACTCTTAAACTGCATTAAAGTAAAAAAATCAAATATATGACAATTCACATCAACTCAGTGGAAAAAAGCATGGGATGGTTAAGTACATACCAAATAAATGCAAATAAATGTAAGGTTAGCAACTCAATTATCCAATATAGTGGAAAGGAGATACAAAAGCCTTTAAAGTGAAAGCCAGGAGGATATTACTAATTAGATTTCTACACCCTAAAAAAACAAGCAAACAAAAAAACAAATCAATCATAAATCTTAATGAACAAAAACTAATAATATTGAAGTAATAGAAAACAAAACTCTGAATCTACAAAGATGAGGTTATAAAATGACCTCATGTAATGTCATAAAAATGACAATCCTAATGGGTAATTTTGATCTACATCTTTCAGAGGAGATTATAAAGTCAATTGAAAAATGAATTGTGGGCTTTAACTAGCATGATAAAGTACCCTTACTAAGTAACATTTTCAAAGATATTCACTGAATGATCTACTAGAAGTACACTAATTCCTGAACTAGGATGAGTTTACAATGAGAGGAAATTCATTACTCTCCGGGGGATATAAATTGCCAAAACATATTCAGTAATCTGAAAATTAACATACCCACTTTTAGTCTAAAAAATTCCATTTCCAAGATTCTATCTAATAATAAAATTCCTCATGTGTGTCAATATATTAATGTAATCACCATATGAAATGGAAGCTAATGTAAAATCTTGGAGGGATAAGTTTAAAATGTTATTGAAAACTATGCAGCCAATAAAAATAATTAAAAGCACATGATGATTCTCATTTGGGAAAATTGTTTTTGGGAGAGTTTCAAAATATTTTCAGGAAAAATAAAACATATTTAGGATCAATAAAATATTATGTTTGTTTTCATTTAAAAAACAATTTAGTGTGTGTTTTGATAGAATGTTTGAATAAAAATAAATAATAGGGGGAACAAATGTTAAAATAAATTTAGATTGAAATTCTAGTGATCAATGAAAGGGAGGGGTAAGGGGTATGAAATGTATGAATTTTTTCTGTTGTTTTTTTATTTCTTTTTCTGAATTGATGCAAATGTTCTAAGAAATGATCATGATAATGAATATGCAATTATGTGATAATATAGTGAATTACTGATTATATATGTAGAATGGAATGATCCTATGTTAAGAATGTGATTATTGTTATATTTTTTAAAAGTTTTAAGAATTAATAAAAAATAAATAAATAATTTTTTTTAGAATGCATAGAGCCATCTTAAACATTCAGTTCATAGAAATTCAATTGGAGATAATAAGTAGAAGACTTTGTAACTGTAGAGGTCATAGATAGACAAGATAAAGGCTGCAGAATGATAATTGTTACTTACCCCACCTCTAAAAGCTGTACCTAATAAGTATTCATGAACTATTCATCCAAACATTAACTTAATGCCCACTTTACAGAGAATCAGGGTCCTTTTCAAGCAATCTTCAAGACCAAGATTTTAAGACATACCTCCTGTAAAGATTCTTATTCTTATTTTAAAGAATAAGTCTGTAACAATGCAGGAGAAAGCAAAGTGGGGCTCTCAGTAAAAGAAAAAACAGTTACATGATGATTCATTTTCTAAACTTCACAAGCTGCATCTTTAGAATGTGTACCAATTCCTTGAGTTACACTCACAATGCCTCTTTTTGCTCAAGTTGGAAAACATATTATTCATCTAAAGTATAAAATTTCCATATAAAAGTGAAAATATGATGGGTTTCCTTCTTTTGCAAAGGAAGAACACTCTTAATTGCACATCAATAGGTAAAGATAAATATTACTTAAAAAGTTTTGTGTTATAAATTTAGTTTTAACTTCAAGAAAACTAGAAATCTGATATAAAAATGAAATTATTAAAAATTTAATGATGGAATATGGATAATTAAAATATAGTGCTATAAAATAATAAAAAGTTAAAAGATAAAAATATAATAATAACTCACAATTCCTATTGATTTTGAGCTGCCAAGCAGAGTTATTAGGGGTTTCACATAAATCAAGTTATTTACTCCCCATGTTCCCCATGAAGAAACTAAGACACACAGACAGAGACTTAGTAGCTAGCTCAAAGTCATGTACCTTATGATGAGAAAGAAAGTATACGAATTGTCTGGTTGGAAACATCATGGAGTATGATAAACATATTAGTTGAGTTTAGATTAAAAAAATTGGAAATTTTTGTAATAAATGGTTAGAAAGTATATAACAGTTAAAAAAGAAGCACCTGTGCTAATAACAATAGCAGATAAAATATCACGCAAGAGAATGTACAGAGAAAAAGGACAATGAGTGATATTTCAAAGCAATAAATTTTAAGAGCCACAAATAAGATATAATCTCCATCAACTTTTTTTAATGGTACAACTTTATTTTTTAGGAAATTAAGCAATTTATGGTGCATGAAGATAATACTGTTCCTTATTAAATTTTTCATTAAAATATTTCCCTTCACAGATCTATTGAGGTTAGTTTGCCTTTGTTAGATTTTTATATAAACTGTAATCTTGTCCATAGTAAAAAATCTGGACAAAATTATTAAAACATAACTAAAACATCTCCTCAGTAAAGAGATCAAAACACATCATATTTAATATTAACTGAATATAATGAAATGATACTGAACATAAGGAACCATGTAATATATAATCAATATCAATATAATCTTGTCATTTACATTATTTTATACTATTATATTATGTTTTGAGAGGGTGGATCCAAGAAAAAGGTAGTCTCCCCAATTTTCTCCAAGTTTTCAAACTCCATACCTACGTTTGGACAGAGCAAAGTCACTGAGTAGGACGCTGGAAAGGGTGATACTGCTGCTTTCTAAAGCCCCAAGGATAAATGACTCTCAGACTTTGAAATCCAATGGAGCTTTCCCTGCAATTTTTCATAGCTGTTGGGTTCTGGTGACCCCTGTTTATCTTTTGATTTCTCCCTGTGGAAATGGGAACATGTATACTATAACTGTCCCTCCTTTGTATGTTGACATCAAATAGTTTATTCTAAGTTTTACAGGTCCCAGCTAGAGGAGAATTTTGCTTTAAGATCTATGATGCCTGTAGCTGACTTTGATGAGATTTTGTGCTGGTTTTACTTTGTATTGTATTTGTATTGTTGAAGAAATGGTTTAAGGCTTTGTGATATTGTGATGGAGTGAATGAATTTTGTATATGGAAAAAACATGTCTGTTTGCCAGTTTGAAAGTATTATGTATTCCTGAAAAGCCATGTTTAATCCTGGTAAAATCTTGTGGGAGGAGCAGTCATTTCTCTTCATCCTAATTCAATATTGTAGGACAGAAACTTTTAATTAGTTTATCACTACAGAGATGTTATAGACCCAGGTGTGGGTATGACCTTTGATTAGATGGAGATGTGACTTTACCCATTTCAGGTGACTCTTCATTAGTTTACTAGAGTCTTTAAAAGGGGAAATATTTTAGTGAAACCTCAGAAATGATGGAGGTGACAGAACTTCAGAGCAGGGTTGACACAGATGCTGACACTTAGAGAACAGAGACACAGACGATTGGAGATGCTTGGAGCCCAGCAGACATTGCCATGAGATGTTAAGCAAGTCACAACCTGGGACAGCCAAGGGAAGCCAAGTGATGGAAACCACCTGAAGAAGCAGACTGAGGAGCCCCCACAACAGCAAAAGCTGAAAGCCACAGATCTCAGTAGCAAGGAACCAACAGATGCAAGCCATGTGACCCCCCAGGTGACAGAGGTGTTCCTGATCCATCACCCTTCCTTGAATTAAGTTATCTTCTCCTGGTTGCCTTAGTATAGACATTTTTATAGGCTTAGAACTGAAAACTTTTAACTTATTAAATCCCCCCTTTTAAAAGCCATTCCATTTCAGGTATATCATATTCCAGCAGCTTGCAAACTAACACAGTTATTATTGTAAAATATTAGTAAAAAGAAAAAAAAGTGAAAGCCTGAATTACTGGTAGAGAATTTGAGGAGAAAGCATCTAAAATGAAGGATAGAAATGAAAAATAAGACATAAAGAATTCCCTCAATGGGATCATTAGTACAATTGGATTAACTGCCATAAGTCTCAATGAAATGAAGATAGGTCAATAAAATTTATGAGAACTAAAACCCAAAAAGAATGAAGAGAAAAAAATGACAGATATCCAAGAAATTTATGAAAATATCAAACACTCAAATATACATATATTGAACTTTAAAAAATAATCTATGTTAAAAAGGGACAGAAAAATATTTGAAATTAAAATGGCTGAAAATTTTTGAAAAATAAAGTAAGCATCATAGATGCAAGGAACATATAGAGCCACAAGTAAGATAAATAAACATAAAGAAACATACCCGATTATCAATAATTATAACCCTACTAATGATAATATTGTATATAAACTGACTAAACATTCCAATTAAGAGACAAGAATTAGAGTGATATCATCAACAAGGCAAAGTAAGATATACCATGAAAAATCTCCCATGAGATTTAATTTTAAAAAATACAAAACCCACGTGCAAATGGCTAAAAAGCACATGAAAAGATGCTTAACATCACTCTCCATTAGGGAAATATAAATCAAAACCACAAGGAGATACCATTTCACACCAAATAGAATGGCTACTATTTTTTAAAAAATGGAAAATTACAAGTGTTAGAGAGAATGTAGAGAAATAGGAGCACTCATTCATTCCTAGTGAGATTGTAAAATGGTGCAGTTACTGTGAAAGACAGTTTTGTGGTTCCTCAGAAATCTAAGTATAGAATTACTATATGAACTGCAGCCCCACTTCTTCTGTATATACCCAGAAGAAATGAAAGCAAGTACTCCAAAAGACATTTTCCTACTGATGCCTATGGTGGCATTATTCACAATTACCAAAAGATGGAAGCAACCCCAGTGTCCATAAACCAATGAATGGATGAACAAAATGTGATAAAATACATATGCTGGATTATTATTCAGCTGTAAAATTGAAGTCCTGATGCACATGACAATGTGGATTAATCTTGAGAATATTTGCTGAGTAAAATAAGCCAGGTACAAAATGAGAAATATTATATGATCTCACTGATATAAACTAATTATAATAATCAAAGTGATAGAGATAGGATCTAAAATATAGGTAAACAAGGGATAAATTGGGGGTAGACAGTGGGAGCTGATGCTTAATTTGTATAAATTTCTATTTAGATTGATTGTTTAGTTTTAGAAATGGATAGCAGTAATGGCAGTACATTATTGTCAGTATAAGTAGCAGTACTGAATTATGTACGTGAATGGTTGAAAGAGGAAATTTTGGATCATGCATGTTACTAGAATGGAAGTTAGAAGAAAAAACATGGGACTGTTTTTTGTATATAATACTGTATATAATACAGTAAATCCTGTTGCAGAAAATGTGATTAATTGTACTTCTATAAGAATGTTCTTTCATGAATAATAACAAATATGTGTTATTAATACAAGGTGTTAATAATGGCAATTTTACATAGGAAAACACACAAAATGTATACTATGGACTATAGCTAACAGTGCTACTTCAGTATTCTTTCATCATTTGTAACAAAGGTACTACACTAATGCAAAGTGTCAACCATATGGGATATATGTGGTTTTAACATGAGTTTTCCATAAATATACAACCTCTATATTAAAAAAGTATAACAATAAAAAAAACATTATGCTGGTGAAAGAACTCGCACACAAGCTCCTACATATTGTATCATTCCATTTATGTAAAATGTAAATATAAATAAATTCATAGGGACAGAAACATAAAAGTGGTTACGTAGGGCTGGGGAAGGATAAGGGGATTTAGATTTGACTACTTGTGGTATAGGCTTTTTCTTTTTAGAATAATTATAATCTTCTAAAATAGATCATAGTGATTCATGCACAACTATGTGATATATGATAATCCATTGATTGTACACTTTGATGATAGAGCATATGGTTTATGAATATATCTCAATAAATCTGACCAAGAAAAATAATGTGTCAAAAAAGGGAAAATGATAATTAAATTGGAGAATGAAACAGGACCAAAATATGTCTCTAAAATAAACCTACTTTAAAAATAAAGTCATGTTTAGGTGTAAAGTAAAAATTAGAAAATCAATATACTCTGCAAATACTAATCCAAAGTTTTAAAAATTGAACGTCTTTATTAGTACAGACAAACTAGATCTATAGATAAACAATATTTTTACTAGGAATGAGGAAGGGATTTATATAAAATGTTTGTTTCTTATTGCTGCTGGATCAAATTACCACAAACAACACCTTAAGCAATAAATCCATTATCTTAGGTTTCTGGAGGTTAGAAATCTCACTTGGCTAAAATCAAGGTGTTGGTAGACTGTGTTCCCTCTCTGGGGCTGGGGAAGGATTTGCTCTTTGACTGTTCCTCCTCAGAGTCTGTAGGCATTCCTTGACTCATGAATATTAGCCATCTTCAAAACCAAAGGTTGGAACGGTATCATTCCAAGCTGTGCTTCTGGCATCATATCTCCTTCTGTCCCTTTCCTGCCTCCTTTTTTCCCTTATATGAATGCTTGTGACTACATTGGGGCCACCCAGATATTTCAGAATATGCTCCCAATCTTAATCACATCGGCAATGTCCCTTTGCTGTGTAATATAGCATAGTCACAGGTCTGGGGGGTTAATTAAGATGTGGATACTTTAGGGGACACTTATTCTGCCTGAAAAAATAATAAAGGGATAAATTAACTAAAAGCATTTCACATCATTAATCTGCATGCAATTAATAACAGCTTCAAAATGCATAAAGCAAAATTGATGCAACAGCAAATAGAAAAGGAAGAGTTTTATAAAGTTGGATATTTCAACATCCTTATCTAGTAATTGACAAAATGAAAATCACATATATATATCTATATATATGATATGAAACATACTACAAGCTGCCTTCATTTAATGGTGTTTATATAAAATTCCACATACAAAAAAATACATTCTTCCCAAGTGTATGGGGTCATTCACCAAGACAGAGCATATTCTAGGCTAGTAATCAAAACTTGCATATTTGCATTTTAAAATATTAAAAATTAAATTAAATAAGAAATCAGTATCAAAATGATATCTGGAAAATGCCCAAATATGTGGAAATAAAGCAACATATTTCCAAATAACCTAGGAATGGAAGAAGATATCACAGGGGAAACTACAAAACATTTTGGATTGAATGAAAATTCAAACCTTATATATCAAAATTCATAGGATTCAATTAACACTGGGTCTAGGGGTACTTTAAACCATAAATATTTACATTAGACAAAAAGAAAGTGTCCAATTAGTTATCAATGTTTCCAACTAGGAATCAAGATAAAGGTAAGAAAACTGAAACCAAAACAAGCAGAAATCAGAGAAATAGAAAACAAAGTAATAGTTGATACAATCAATGACCAAATACCAAAGGTGTGTCCTTAAAATAATCAATGAATACGATAAATGCCTAACCACATTGATTAGAAAAAGAAGGAAGGCATAAATTTCCAATGCTTGGAACAAAAGAGGAGACAACATTACAAACTGTATAAATATTAAAGGATATTAAAAAAGATATTAAGACAGCATTATGTCATTAAACTTGATAAATTTGTTATATGAAAATATTTCTGTAGAGACAACAATTATCAAAGCTCACTCAAGAACATGCAGAAAACCTAAATAAGATGATACCTAATAAATACATTCTATTTGTTTTAAAAAACTTTCAACATCATGAAGTCTGAGTGCTAGAGTCCGAGATATCAGTATGAACTTCTTCTTAAAATGTAAATATTTATGTATGTATGCATGTGTGCATTTATGGATACAGATAAATATAAATGTGTACATATATATGGGTTAATCTACAAACTTAATGTTTCCTAACACTTTATCTTGAGATCTTAAAAGAAAAAACACCCTGGGAACAAAAAACATATCTAGCACACCCAGATTTTGGTTTCTAAATGCCATTTTCCAATAAAAGTAGCCACCTCTCCTTGAAAAAATATGAGGAATTATATAAAATTACACTGGAGCATGTTGCAATTCCAGAAAGGAAGGAACTGCTAAAAGAAAAATTAAAAAACTCTAGGGCTGTCCAAGTAACACAGAAGTCAACCTCAAAGAGCTCCCAATGACTTTAGCTAGAATAACTTAAGAAAAAGATAATAATGAGCATTGAATTATAACCAAAAAAATAAAATAAATCTCCATTAGCACATAGTGATATAAATAAATGCTTTCATAAATAATTAAATAGGGAAGTATGGACAATTTATCCTTACAGAAGAATTCCAAATTAACAAATGGAGAATGAATGAGGAAAATAGGAAACAATCGCTAGACTAGAATACCACATTAATAACTGTTTTAGTTGAGATCCATTTATGAATAGTAAAATTAGAGAGTGCACCTTCAAAGAGCAAAAGGAGGAGATTTTTATATCTACAAGATATAACCCCCGAAATATTTATTCATTTCTATGAATGTCTCACATATACCCACAAATTATTTCTATTGCTAATGAATGGGAAAGGGAAAGGGGAAAAATGTAACTTTACAGGGGAAAATGCTGGCATAAACAATTTATCCAAGTGATCAGGGCTAACATCTCCACTAACAAGTCATATACATTCTGTATTCCCTCATAAAATGTGATTAGAAAAGCATTTTAATTCTGAAGTATTCTTAAATATTCACAAGATCCATCTAATCATGAGAAAGCATCAGACAAACACAAAATAAGTCATGCTCTACAAAATAGATACCTAGTAGTCTTCAAGACTGTCAAGTTTATAAAAAACAAAGAAATATGAACTGACACAGATTAAAGAATGCTAAAAAAATATGGTATCTAAAAAGACTGTGGTGTCCTGAGTTGGACCCTTGGAAGGTGTGCTGGTTTGAAAGGAAGTGTGCCCCCTAAGAAAAGCCATGTTTTGATATAAATCCCATTTCTTAAAGGTAGAATACTCCCTATTCAATACTGTATATTTGAAACTGTAATGAGATCATCTCCCTAGGTGATGTGATTTAGTCAAGAATGGTTGTTTAACTGGATTAGGGGATGACATGTCTCCACCCATTTGACTGGGTCTTGATTGGTTTATTGGAGTCCTATAAAAGAGGAAACATTTTGGAGACAGAGACTCAGAGAGGGCAGAGAATGCTGCAGCACCATGAAGCAGAATCCACCAGCCACTGACCTTTGGAGATGAAGAAGGAAAACGCCTCCCGGGGAGCTTCATGAAATAGGAAGCCAGGAGAGAAAGCTAGCAGATGACACCATATTTGCCATGTGCTCTTCCAGCTGAGAGAGAAGTCCTGACTGTGTTTGCCATGTGCCTTCTCACTTGAGAGAGAAACCCTGAACTTCATTGGCCTTCTTGAACCAAGGTATCTTTCCCTGGATGCCTTTGATTGGACATTTCCATAGACTTGTTTTAATTGGGACATTTTCTCAGCCTCAGAACTGTAAACTAACAACTCATTAAATTCCCCTTGTCAAAAGCCATTCTGTTTCTGGTATATTGCATTCCGGCAGCTAGCAAACTAGAACAGAAGGATACAGGACATTAAGGAGAATTTGGTTTAATCTGAGTAGAGTCTGCAGATTAGTTCATAGTATCCCGCCAAAGTGAATTTCTTAGTTTTGAGAATTGCATTATGGTTATGTAGGATGTTAACATAAGGAGATTCTGAGTGAAGGGCATATGGAATTTTCTGTACTGGCTTTGCAATTCTTCAAATAGCATAAACTTACTTCATGGTAGGAAGTTTGTAAAAAAATTTCCACCAAGAGCAAAAGCTAAGAACAAACATTTGTTTCAATAGTGAATCTCATCAATATTTAAGGAAGAAATGGTACAAATTCTATACAAACTTTTTAAGAAATTAGAAAACAAAGTAATACTCTCCAACTTATTTCATGGGGTCATCATTACTCTAAGACCAAAATCAAATAAGACACTGTAAATGTAGAAAATTACTCATTGAAAACCTTAATGAACATAGACATTTAGCTTTTTAACAAAATCTTAGTGAATCCACCAATATATGAAAGAAAAGTACAATATTCCTTGGCCAAGTTGGTTTATTCCCAAGCATGCAACGTTGGTACATCATTAAAAAAAAAATCAAATAATGTAATTCACCATTTTGTTAGACTGAAAATGAAAACCATATGATCCTCAAAATAGATGCAAAAGATCAATAGGAAAAAATATTTATTCATTGTAAAGATAATGACAAAGTAGGTAGGAATAGAAAGGAATTGCCTTAATGGGAGAAAAGGCACCTACAAATAACCTACAGCTAAAATGAAAGTTGTATTTTTGAACTATATATAATGCCTCCTTTTTTTTCTCTCTAGTTGCAATATCCTTTATCTCTATCGCCGACTGATTCCCCATTTTTGTTACTGATGTTTTCCCTCAAGTGACACAATTTTAACAAAATTAACAAAGAGTATAGATTCTGTACAGTTGAAATCACATTACTTGATTATGCCTTGAAAAATACAATCATACCATAAAAAGGCTAGTTACTCCATTCAATTCTGAGAAATTATATTTAAGTTAAATTTATTATATTTCTCAGAAGGGAACTGATAAAAAAACTATTGTCTGAAGTTGATAATTTAATAAATAGAGGTGTTAATTTATTAAGCAGAATTGACTTTTGAATATGCTGTTTAGCTTTTTTTTTTAAGAGAATTTGTATATTTACAGAACAATCATGAATAAACTACAAGATTTGCATACACCACCCCAAAACAAAACATTCTACATTGGTGTAAAACATTTGATACAATTGATGATAGCATATTCTTATAATTGTGTTTTTAATTAAAGTCAATGGTTTAACATAGGGTTCACTGTTTGTGTACTGCAGTTTCATGGATTTTCTTAAAAAATGTATTCTGTTACCAAATATGCAATATAAAATTTCCCCTTTTAATCTTATCCAGATGTTTATATTTCAATGTTGTTAATGCATTCACAACGTTGTGCCACCATCACCATCATCCATCACTGAAATAGTTTCCTCATCTCAAATAGAAACCCTGTCCATTTTAAACCTTAACTTCCCATTCCCTATTTCAACCCTGTCCCAGGGTAACCCATATTCTAGGAACTGACTCTATGAGTTTGCTTATTCTAATTGTTTCAAATCAGTAAGAACATACAATATCTGTCCTTTTATACCTGGCTTATTTCACTAAGCATGATTTCGTCAAGTTTCATCCATGTTGCCACATGTATCAGGACTCCATCCTTTTTTATGGCTGAATAATATTTTACTGTATGTATACACCACACTTTATTTATCCACATATCAGTTGGTGGACACTTGGATTGTTTTCATCTTTTGGCCATTGTGAATGTGCCACTATGAACATTGATGTGCAAATATCTGGTCGAGTCCCTGCTTTCTATTCTTTTGGTTATAGACCTAATAGTGACATCACCAGTTCATATGGTAGTTCTTTACTTAGCGCTCTGGAGAATGTAAAACTGTCTCCCACAGTAGCTGCAACATTTTACATTACTGCCAGCAATGAATGTCTTCCTATTTCTCTGCATCCTCTCCAACACTTCTTATTGTTCTTTTCTTGATAGTGGCCATGCTAATGGGTGCCAAATAGTATCTCATTGAGGTTTTGATTTGCATTTTCCTGATGGCTGATGATGCTGAGCATCTCTTCATGTTATTTCTGGTCATTTTTATGTCTTCTTTGGAAAGAAGTCTGTTCAAGTCTTTTGACCATTTTTTTTTAATTGTGTTGTTTCTCTTTTTGTTGTTTAGTTGAAGGATATCTTCATATATTATGGATATTAAACCTTTATTTGATAGATGGTTTCAAGCATATTCTCCCATGTATAGGTTATCGTTTTACTTTCAAGATAATGACTTTTGAAGTATAAAAGCTTTTAATTTTCAAGAGATCCTATTTAACTATTTTCTTTCATTGCTTGTGTTTTTGGGGTTTAGAGTCTATGAAAACATTACCTAATACAAGGTACTAAAGGCACTTCCTTAAGTTTTCTTCCAATAGTTTCATTGTATTGGAATTAAGGTCATTGGTCCATTTTGAATTGATTTTTGTATGTGGTGTGAGGTAGGGTCCACCTTCTTCTGCAAATGGAAATCCTATTTCCCCAGCACCATTTGTTGGAGAGTGTTGATTTGGGGGCTCTCAATTCTATTCCATTGATATGTCTGTCCCTGTGCCAGTACCATGCTGTTTTGATTACTGAGACTTTGTAATAAATTTTAAGATTGAGAAGTCTGAGTCCTCTAGCTTCATTCTTTTGCAGGATGGCTGTAACTATTCAGGACCACTTACACTTCCATATAAATTTGATGATTGGGCTTTTCCATTTCTGCAAAGAAGGTTGTTCAAGTTTGGTTTGGGATTGCATTGAATCTATAAATTGTTTTGAGTAGTATTGACATTTTAATGATATTTAGTATTCCAATCCATGAAAACACAATGTACTTCTATTTATATAGATCCTCTTTAAATTTTTAGCAATGTTTTGTAGTTTTCTGTGCACAAGCGCTTTATGTCCTTGGCTAGATATATTCCTAGATATTTGATTCTTTTAGTTGCTAAAGTGAATAGAATTTTTTTTCTTGATATTGCCTTCTAATTGTTTATTGCTTATGTATAGAAACAATACTGGTTTATGGGTGTTTTCTTGTACTCCATCACTTTGCTGAATTTATTTATTATCTCTTGGAGCCTGGTCATGGATTTTTCAGGATTTTCTGCATGTAGGATCATATCATCTGCAAACAAGGAATACTGTACTTCTTCCTTTCCAATGTGAAAAAAATTTATTTCCTTTACTTACCTAATTGCTCTGGCAAGAACTGCCTGTATTATGTTGAATAACAGTGGTGACTGGGGATTCCTGCCTAGTTCCTGATCTCAGAGGGAAAGCTTCCAGTCTTTCACCACTAAATAGGATGATAGCTGTGAGCTTCTTATATATGCTTTTTATCATGTTGACAAAATTTCCTTCTATTCCTACGTTTTTTTATCAAGAATGGGTGCTGGATTTTGTCAAAGTCTTTTTTCTGCATCTATTGAGATGATCATGTGGTTTTTAGCCTTTATTCTGCTCATGTGATGTTTTACATCATTTTCTTGTGTTGAATCACACTTGCATAACTGGGATAAATCCTACTTGATCATTGTGTATCATTCTTCTAATATGTTATTGTATGTGGTTTGCTCGTATTTTGTTGAGAAATTTTGCATCACTCTTCATAAGAATTATTGCCCTAGTTTTGTTTTCCTATAGTATCTATCTGGCTTTTGTATGAGGGTGATGTAGGCCTCGTAAAAATGAGTTCAGGAGTGGGCCCTCCTCTTCAATTTTTCAGAAGAGTTCGAGCAATTTTGGAGTTAAGTCTTTCTGGAATATTTGTTAGAATTCTCCTGTGAAGTCATTTGGTCTTTGGTTTCCTTTGTTGGAGTTTTCTTTTGACTGACTCCATTGCTTTAATAGTAATTTTTTTGTTGATTTTTATATTTCTTCTTGAGTCAATGCAGGTAGTTTGTGTGTTTCTAGGTATTTGTCCATTTCACTTAGGTTATCTAATTTATTGGTTTGCAATTATTCATAAAACAATCTTATAGTCCTTTATATTACTGTAGGATTAGTAGCGGTGCCCCCTCCCTTCACTTTCTGATTTTCATTATTTGTATCCTCTCCTTTTTTTTTTTCTGTCCATCCAGCTGAAGGTTTGCTTATCTTATTGATCTTTACAAAACACAAACTTTGGTTTTATTAATTTTCTCATTTTTTATTTTGTTTTTCTATTTCATTTGTATCTGCTCTGATCTTTGCTACTACCTTCTATGCACTCACTTTGAGCTTAATTTGTTCTTCTTTATACAGTTCCCACAGTTTTGAGTTCAGGTCTCTTATTTGAAGTCTTTCTTCTTTTTTAATGTAAGAATTTAGAGCTATAAATTTCCCTATCAGCATTTCCTTCACAGCAACCTCTAAATTTTGGTATATTGTATTCCCATTTTCATTTGCATCAAGATATTTTTGTTTCCTCTTTAACCCATTGGTTGCTTAAGAGTATGTTATTTAATTTTCCACATATATATGAATTTTCCATTCTGTTATTGATTTCTAGCTTCATTCTTTTTAGTTGGAGAATTTACATTGTGTGGTTTCAATGTATATTTTTGAATTTATTGAAATTTGTTTTGTGACCCAATAGACAGTATATACTGGAGAATGATCTATATGGACTTGAGTAGAATGTGTACTCTGTTTTCACCAGGTGCAGTGTTCCATATTTGTCTGTTAGATCTCATCGGTTTAGTGTACCATTCAAGTCTGTTATTTGCTTACTGATCTGACTAGATATTCTTTCCATTATTGAGACTGGTATGGTAGATTTTCCTACTATTCATGTAAAATGTTAATTTCTCTTTTCAAATCTGTCAGTATTTGCTTCATATATTTTGAGACTCTACTGCTAGGCATATATATATTTGTAAATGTTATATTGTCTTGTTGAATTTCTCTTGAAACTCTCCTGGAAATTTTTCATTTCAGTGATTGTGATCTATAAATTTTGTTTGGTTCCTTTTCAAGATATCTATCTCTTTACTTGGACTTTCATATCACTGATCATTTGTTTTCCTAATATCCTCTAGCTCTACCTGTGTATTTTCCTTCATCTCCTTGAACATTTTCAGTGTCATTTTTTTAAAGGTTTTGTTTGGTATGTCCACATTATTGTTTTCATCATTGATGTTTTGGAGCTCTTATGGACAATCTTTGGATAGGCCATCATTTCCTGTGTCTTTATCTTGTACTCTTTTGCTACACAACATGCATTTTAATATTTAAAATGTTGACTCTGGGATTTAGTCCACATGATGTCTAGTTCTTGGTTTGTAACCAGCTTGTGATAAGAGATTTTCCTGAGCTTCAGATTTCCTATGAAGTCTAAAGTATTGCCTACTTGCCTAAGACAATGCAGTATGCAGGGTTTTCCCTTCCTTTCAGGGTCTCTGTCTTGTCCAGAGCTATAGCTTATGAGTTATTTAGGAGTTCCTCTGTTTGCAGGAGTGTGGTTATTCCCTCTATTTCCCTCTCCTGGGTGTTTGAAGCTGGCAAGTCTTTGTTCCGGACTGTCTGCTTCTACATTGTTATTTGCTTTTTTTTTCATTATCACATGCAGCTTTTTCCTGGAGGGCATATTCTGGGAGGAGTTTCACCCCAGAGAAGACTTTGCCATGTCAGTCTTTCCCAGCTAAAGCAGAGTCAGGGTCCCATGAAGGGGCACAAACTAGCTGCAAATTGCCCAGGGGAGGGGATCAGGAAGGGCTCCTAGACCTTCTCCAATGAATCCCCAAAGATTTCCTGGCCTACACAACAAATGCAGCCCTCCAGGTAACTGTCCCCACAGCCTTGAGGAAGCATTGCATCTTTAAATCTCCACCTCCTTTGCCCTTGTCCTGAAACAGTGGTATCAATGGCTGCCACTGCCTTTGTGTGGGGGGGGGGGGTTGAAACAATGGATTATATTCCTTTCTGTAACCAACAGCTAACCAGGGGCCGTGCAACAACGCAGCTTACTCTGAGAGTTAACAAATGAGTGCAGATGGCCCCTACATGGAGAGAGCAATTTAATGTTCTTTAACAGAACTTTTCAGCCTCTTCCTCTGCTGCTCCCTGGATGCTCTACAGTGTTTTTCTGGCCTCTGCAGTTTCAAAATAGTTATATCAGATAGTTTCTGCCTGTTTCATAGTTGTTTTGGTGGAAAGTCTGAATCCTGAAGCTCCCTTCTCCACCACCTTTCCTGGAAGGACTTTGCCTGTAGCTCTTACATTGTTTGAAACAATTAGAGACAAACACCCAAGCATGCATAGATACACACACAGGATTGATTTTTCATGATGAATAGAAAAGAGAAAACATGTAGAAGGAGGATTATAATATTGAATAAATTAAATATAATTTAGCATTCTTTTTTGTAGTGTTTAGATTATCCTTTATCCCACTGAAAATAATACAATTACTGTTTTTGTTTTCAAAAGTTGTGTTGTGTACTCTGTGTGTATATGTGTTTGTGCATTTCCTAATGGATCTAATTCTCTCAAATTTCATTAAGATTCTGACAAGGTAAAGATTGTCAATTCATGGATATAAACAATGTTTAAAACACTTAAATTCTTTCTATGCTCTTTGGTGGCTTATGAACTACATTTGCCAGACACATGATAAAGTATCTGGAGTTGCGTTTTATTATCTGTATGACAAAGACGTGATTACATCTTTAAATCAGGCAATATGTTGCTGCGCGTAATTAATGTTAATTTTAATTTAAAATGCTTTAATTTTTTAATTTAATGCTTTAGTTTTAATTAAAAATGCATGAATGTGTCATTTTTACTATGAGCTCTTATATATTCTAATAGGTATTCTCTGCTAATAGTCTATATATCCTGTTAGGAGTAAAATAATGTTTATGTAAATCTGTTTGCCTGGAGAGATTCATTATTTCCTTAGATAGATTAAAATAGAATTTAGGACATATTTTAATCTTAATAATTAAGTTCTTTTTTTCTTAACAATTCTTCCTATTAGTCATTCTTACAATATAAATTTCAACATATATGCAGATGGACCATTATTTTTAACAGAAACATTTAATAGCCTTTGAACTACTGGGTAGTTCAGGTTTTTTTCAAAAGTTTAAAAGTCTTTTTTGAGAAATAACATTTTGATACAGGACAAAGAATTTTACAATCATTAAAAGACATACTACTAGTACTCCGCAACAGCTGATATGGAGGCTAGGCGGGCTGCTGTTCTCCGGGTGAAGAGACAGCACAGCGCGGAGCCTGCGGAGGCTCTTGTCCTCGCCTGTAAACGGCTTCGGACCGGCGGAATCGAGTCGGCGGCCCAGGGGACGTCCCCTAAGGAGCTTGCGAACGCAGCGGAGAATAATGTCTTCCAGCTGGTGGCCACCGTGCGCTCCCAGGAGGAACCAGTCCAGCCCCTCGTGGGGGCCGCCCTTCGTCCATCCGGGAACATCCAGCAACGCATCCGCCAAGGCCTCCGCGACCGCCCGGCAGATGCGGCAGGAGGGCCGCTACCTAGTGGTCTCCAACAACAGATCCTCGGGGACCTCTTCGTGTAACCCGGACTCCCAGGATGTGCAGAAGAACCCAGAAGCCGCCGGGGACGCAGGCTTCCAGCTCTTCGACCTGGTCCACGAGGAGGGTGACCCAGAGGCCGCCGCCGCTGGCTCCTGCAGAACATCTGACCCAGATGTGATCCTCTGCAATTCCACAGAGTTGATACGTGAGCGTTTGACAGTATCTGAGGATGAACCAGGAATTGGGCACCAGGAGGGGCAGAAGTTTGATGGCTATGTTTATGATATTTACTACTTGGAGATGGCCACTCCAGGATGGATTGAGAACATCCTCTCTCTGCAGCCCTGCAGCCAGGAGTGGGAGTTGGTAAATGATGATCAGCAACCAGAGCAAATGTATGAAGATGACGAGAACAGTGAGAATAATTGGCGCAATGAGTACCCAGATGAGGAGCAGAGCAGTGACAGAGATGAAGATTCCAGAGGATCTGATGAATATGACAGCCTTAGTGAGGAGGAAAGAGTCATCAGCAGACCACAGATATGGAGCAAATACCCTTTGGAAGTACAGAAGGAGTTTGGTTATGACAGCTCCCATGATCTGGATTCAGACTGATGGCCCTGTGAAATCCATGAGGTCAAGCATTTGAGACTACAGCATCAGCTGCCCTGGTGATATGACATCCTCTCAGGTTTCCTAGCTTAATGTATGGGAAGGAAAATATATCCAACAGCACCATTTCATCACAGCGAAGCTTGCACTAAGGGAGTGAGATTTTACTAGCAGCAAGGCTCTTTTGCCTGATTCCAGAAGTGAGGCTACAGTCTGGAAAAAAAAAGCCATAAAACTGAACCTTCCTTTAGCTTCAAGTGGCCCAGGCATATTTCCTGGTGATTAGATGTTTTCCCATTCTCCTTTGATGCTGAAGCCAGTACGTGGAGGAGGGGCTTCTGACTTTGATCAGCGGTAAGGTTTGGTTCTCCCATAGACAGAATCTGGAAGGACTATGGTGGATCCCTCATAGTAGTATATAAGGATAAAAAACAATTGTCTTTTACCTTTCTGCTTCCTGATAACTAATAATGATTATTAAGATTGCTGTCTTTCTTTGGCAGTGGTGCCAAGGAATAAAGTATGTGTGAATGTGATGTTCTGTATTTAGTAAATACTGACTTTAAAGATAAGAGCAAACAATTTTCTTAAACATTTAAACCTATTAAAATCTGGAAATCTTAAAAAAAAAAAAAGACATACTACTACTTATCAGAAAGTCTCTTAGAAGGTCTAAATATTTTGTTTTCTGTAGGAAAGGCAACTATTATCATGCTCCATATCACACAAAGAAATATAATTTGCATTTTTTTCCTCTTTCATATAATAAGGAATACCCACAGTACCCTGGGTTCCTTCTTAAATACTGTAGCGTCTGCTTCCAAATACTGTAGAATACTTCTCTTTTTTAAAATATTACAAAGTACTGGAGATATACCATCCTAGGCTCCAGGGGGCAGATACTCTCCGGCACTCTCAGTTATTACTGATAATGCACACACCCAGTTTTGTGCTAAAATATTCTGAAATATCTGATAAACCATACAAACCACATTTGCATGATGCAATCATACTTTAACCTTAAGATGTCTTGGGGTATCTTGAATAAACAGGCATATGCAGGGACATTTGTAGTACAGGATGTCCTATACTCTCAACAGTGGTCACAACACTCTCAACAGTGCTACCAAGTAGTAGCCAAGTAATAGGAGCCTGGTTGAGTTGTAGCCTTTTTGCAGAAATAGATAAATTCTCAAAATCAGCACTGGTTAATTTTATTTTGCCTCTATTTTATGCTTTAAAAATTGTCTTGGGAGACTAAGGAAATAAATTCAAGGGAAAAATATATAAGCGCCCCATTCTTCACACAAAAATAAGAAGTGGGGAGAGAGAGGGAGAGCGAAAAATTCAGGAAGAGTTGATATGGAATTTGGGGAACAGAAAATTAGGAACCTTAAAATTACCTGACTCTGGAAAGACTTTCTTTCTGTATTATTTCCCCTTTGAAAGACTGCTGAAGTTTAGTCTTGCTTCAGATGCAAATGTCTCTCTTTTGAGATTTTATTATGAGTGTCTTATTTTAATGAATGTCTTTGTTGTCATCTCACAAATGGTTTATTCAAATTTTTCATCTACTATCTGACTCTGGAAAGACTTTCTGTATTATTTCCCCTTTGAAAGACTGCTGAAGTTTAGTCTTGGTTCAAATGCAAATGTCTCTCTTTTGAGATTTTATTATGGGTGCCTTATTTTAATTAATGTCTTTGTTGTCATTTCACAAATGAGTTTATTCAAATTTTTCATCTGCTCCATTTGAAAGACATTTTTAGGTATCTGCTATTTCCTGTTGTTCATTTTGTTTGTTTGTTTGTTTCTTCCAATTCACTCTATTTTATTAATTTTGGCAAATATCTATAGAGATTTCATGCTGTTTCTGGTCTGATTATTACTTAGTTTTATATAGAAACTTCTTTGCCGACCAGCTGATTTTCTGGAAAACACCTTGGAGTTAGGCTAAGCATTAAATTAGAGCACATATTACATTGAACTTTGTTATCTTTTCAGAATGTTTTCACCTGCACTTTTATACACCTGGGGTATGCCTCTTTTATGTCTTCAAGATGTTCCATTTGCCTTTGATTGAAAAAGCCATAATCCCAAGCCACAATCTATGACATTGATTCCAAAAACAGGGCATTTCATCAAGTTACGGTAGGATGCTGAGAGCGAGTTCACACGTATATAGGCCTTAGGTAGGGTATAGAACACTCCAATTCTCCAATTATCAGCACAATGTTGCTGCAAACGAGTGTCTTCTTTACAGATTCAGAAAGTGATGTCAGTGAGGGACAATAACCATTGGCAATCAAGTCTGTGGGTTGAAAAAAAAGTAATAATAATTAATCTTTGCCTGGAGGAGTTCTGTAACAGACACTGAGACTTCTGGTATGAGGAATTTTCCAAAGTCTTGAAGCCAGATAGACCTGGTCATAATTAGCAGTTATGGTTCTTGGCAAAACAAATTATGTCATGGCCCTCTCTTGGAATTTTTAGATCCAGAATCCCAGAGATGGGCCTTAGAAATGTTTATTTCTGGTAGGCACGCAGATGATTTTTTTAATCCATAAAATCATTTTTGATTTACGAAAATAAAATTGAAAGATATAATGTTTTAATTTAAACAATCTATAGTTTTAAAATTTGAGCACACATTTTAACACAACTTTTAATAATTAATATGAAGATAATTTTACATTTTATTATCAGATATTAAGTTTAAGAGTATTTTAATTTTGATGATTTTAAATGTTACTAACATTACATAGAACTCTTAAATCCTATATGAATGATGTATGAAATTGAAGTTCACAGAAGACATTTATTATCCTGTCAATCAAAATTCAAAAGCCTCATATATTTCTACCCAACAGCTGCTAAGACCCCATCACCATCAGAAGTATTCCTTTAAGGAAATCAGCTTTGGTAATAATGAATGTTATGGGGGTATAAGAGTTTATTACATGCATATAAATATGTATATTGTGAATTTATAAAACCTTTAAAAAAATTATTCATTATGACATAGTTGTTAAATCAAATACCCCAGAGGTTACAGTTATAAATGGATTTAAGTAGCCATTAAATAGACATAGAAAGAGCAAGAGATAAACAAAGAAGTGTAATTTTGGATTTACGATTTTTATTTAATATGCTGAAGGTCAGCCTCATCTTCTCTTTCTTTATGTTGCTTTATACTTAATAGTTTCATTTCTCTATTACTGTACTGTATAGATAAGCCTTTTAACTTTCTTTAAATAATTTTCACCTTAATTTTTCATTAAGCCTTTATTTATTTATTTATTTATGTATTTATTTTGGGGGGTGGGTGCATGATCTGAGAATCAAACCCGGGTTTCCCGCATGAAAGGCGAACATTCTACCACTGAACTACCCATGCACCCTAAGCCTTTATTTTTGTGATCAAAAGTTTTTATACTTTTTTTCTGTTAGACATAGATGGATGAAGAAAGGTAGAGGTACAAATGCTCCTCGCCCTAAGAAGAGAGCAGCCTCCTCTCCCCAGAAAGTGGCAAAAAAAATAATTTAGAAATAATTTTCTAGCCCTGTATGATACACCTAAATGTTTTAAAGTAGAAGCAATAGTGTCATTAAATCAATTTTGGATGTTCTTCCTTTAAGCATTTATTGGAGTCACATTTATTCTTCAGAAAGTCCCTGATTTTTTTTATTTTTGAGGTAGGTGAATACAAATATTTAAACTTCCACTGAGACCTGATGTATTGGGCAACACCAAGCAACCACTGACACTCAAGTAATAAAATGATTTGCACAACTGATATATGCCCTTCCTTATATATATGTCTGTGTATATTTCATTCTATATGGAAAATCATTCAACTGAGATTCTTTAAATTTTTTCAATAACACTGAGAAGTAAAAGAGTTTTCTAAAAAACATTCTTGCAAATATTTTATATTAGAAACAAATTATTTAATAGATTCAATAATCTCTACAACTATATTTTCATCTTTGGAGCTGTTAATTATATTTTCTACAAGTAATTTTTATTCTATTGAGAGTTTCATTTCATTATTATAAAGTTTGCTTCTCAATTATAAAACTCGTCACAGTATTTTATTTGTGTATCCAGGAATACCTTTGCCCTCAGGGAAATCAAAAGGCTGTATTAACTATAGTTCTTAAGTTGAAATTTTGACACAAATAACTTACAGCACCCGTAAAACATTGTAGTCTAATAATGAACAATTGATGCAATGGTTATAAATGCACCATTAAGTTTCATAAAGTTCTGTAAAAATATTAGCACAATAGAAGTGAACTCTTGAGACCTAGTAATGGAAGGATTTTTGTGTCTCTAATTTAAGATAATAGATCCATGACATCAATTTTCTTGGCTCACAAGTAAATATAATAAAATTGATGCTGACATGAAAGGAAGACCTTGGTAGCTGATTTGGACACTTTTTTTTCCCTAGAAGTAGAAAGAAACCACAGTTACTTTTTTTAGAGAGTCAAGGGCTGGAGACAAGGGCGAGAGCAAGTAGGTAAGTTAGGAGAAATCAGGGGCCCCACAAGATTTAGAAATTAAGCCTCCTATCTTCCTAACTGGCTTGGCATCAACACCAAGCCATCTGGTCCATGGTAACCCAATATATAAACAACTTCTAACAGAAATCTGGACACTGATGACAGATCTCTAGTACAGAAGTTTGACTGAGAGTATAGAAAAATGAACCTAGGTCTATATAAGTAGTCACTGTTCCATGTCTGTCTCCTCTCAGACTGCCAGTTCATTGAAAACCAAGTCGACTTAGAGTAATTAGACTTCCAGCATCAAATCTAAAAGGGGGCTCCTAGAGGTATTCAGTAAGATAGTGAGGGATTCCAAAGGCAATCTATCTCTGCTCTTGTCAAAGGCCAGCCATTCCACTCATCTGTTGGACTCAATTGCTCTCACCTGACATTGCTCCAGCAATTATAGATGCTCTGATTATCACTGTCAATTTTTTTCATTCAACCAACCAGTTCACATGGACACTCAATATATGCTGTGCTCACTCACATATTAAGGAAAAAAAATGCCCTTTGACTTGGCATCTATCAGGTTACCATCCCTTCTGCCGGCAACCCTCTAGCAATGACCCATGGACTAAGAATAAGATACAAATTCCTTACAATTAACTCCAAAACCTGGCCTTTTTTGCTCCTATGACATCTCCTTCAGATCTCCACACTGCCTTCCCTACTGAATCCTTAATGGCCAAGGGGTCTTTCAATGAAGGACTTTGACACTTCTGATTCTTGATGTCTGAAATTTTCTTTCTCAATAGAGTCTTGCAGCTAACTCATCTTTATCTTAAAGTCTCTGCTAAGACAGGCCTTCCCTCACCAGCCTACATAAAACAGCAATGCTCTCTCCACCATTGACCTCTTAACTTCTTACCCTACATTATTTTTATGTTTATGACATTATCACCACCTGATAATTACTAAGAATTTGATTATTATCTTGCCCTACTCAGAATTTTTTGTCCTCGTGCCAGGTTGTATTCAAACATCATAATCATTCAATAAATAAATATTGAAGGAATAAATGAATTTCTAGACACATTTTGTAAGTTGACATATATTTCTTCTTTCAAAAATGAAATAGATTTGGTAAATATATCAAAAAATGGTCAATCTAAAGGAAGATATTAAAAAAGGATAACTTCTGTTATTAACTTACATTCATAGAGGTAAGAATAAGTCATTCTTTTCTGGAAAGAAAGAAATCAGAAGTGGACCGCTTGACTCCTTCTTTCTAACTGTAAACCAAAAACTAGTGTGGGTGGGGGGATTCATAGAATAATTCATAGATAAATTGTAGTATTTTCACATATTGCAAAAGTATTCAGCCTTTGGAAGTGATGACACTTTGATTAAAATTGCTTAGCTGTTTCTCAAATACTTTTGAACAAAAGAAGAAAGGCACAGAAAAGAAGATACTATTGTCCCATTTATATTAAGGTGAAAAACAGAGGGAGAAAAACTATAACAAATGCCAAGAAAGTAGATATAAAATTCAGGGTTATGATTGCTAATAATAGTATGATTAGAGATGAACACAAGGAGCCTTTTGGAACACCAGCCACATTCTTTTTCTTAATAAGTGATGCTTATATAACAGCGTGGCTTAGAGTTATTTTTATATTGCACATATGTATTTTTGTAGTGTCTGTGGGTATGTTCTTACTACAGGATGAGAAGAAATGCAATCAACAAATTTTTAATGGAAAACTGTAAGTTAAAAATAAAATCTTGTGATATCTATTTCCTCTTTCCTATCTTTATACCATAAATATGATTGCTGCAGTTCCTACAAAACATGTTTTATGTTTCTTATAAGGGAGAGTTTTGAAAGGACAACAAGCACTGCATTAACATATCTTAAACACTACCACTTTAAAAAAAATAAGTCTATGTCTTATATTGATGATGCTGTCGAGCAAACCCATGTTAAATTGTAGTCATCTGTCAACAGAGCCCTGATTACAAGACTTGGACTTGACATTAATCTTTGATATCCATTCAGGAGTTGTCATCTTCCTCTATTCCTCTAGAAAATCCTCTCTGCTCTTCTTAGCATTTAAATAAACTGAAATTATAACCATAGAGTGAAATCTGCCCATTCAAGCTTTACATTTACTTTATAATATAATAAAAATCAACTATGGATCAAGAAATGCAACTTCCCTGACCAATAGTTTGATGAATGTTTAATGATATAATTGTAATTATATTTATTTTACCACCAAGTTTACCAAAGTCAAATTCTAAATACTTTGGAAAAATAGCTTGCCCAGCACATCATACCCTTTTGTTCATTTACGCTTTTAAAAATATTCATACGTGGCTACAGCCTTTTACACTTGATTGTAAACAAATTTTAGTGGCATCAAATTGTTTCAAATCTTCTCAGATATCTAATGGAGTAGTATGGGAAGGAAGTAATATTTGAGAAAAAAATATTTTTTCATAATAATCTCAGTATGTTTTCATAACAGAATTGGAAGTTTATGTAATTCAAACTGGAGTTTTTATCAGGTAGTACAAACATTTTTCACAATTAAACATATTTACCTAATAAGACCCAACTTATGTTTTGTCTAATGGTTTTAGGAGGAAGAAAATAGGATTCTATCACAATGCAATATTCATTGAACTGGATATTTTTAATGGATTAAAGCACTCTTAAGTTACTTTTTGATAGAAATAAAAATAAATTCATTAACAGTTCTCAAGATCTCAAGATGTTCTTATATTTCTTTCAGATTCTGAGGGGATGTATCCTTTGGAATTCCTAAATCATTTTTAGAGACAAAATGTTGGTGCGATAAATATCCCAATATCTAAGATGTTCTGAAATATGCAAATATCTAAATATCTAAGAAATATGTCAGCATTTCTTAAAGTAATTCCTACTATTAAACTGCTTTTACTTCACTGGAAACAGAAAATATTGACAATTCTCTATTTTGAAATTGTAGGATTATTATAATCCAAATAGGTTAAATTCCTTGAAAATCAAGTACATTTTATATAGGGAAAAATATTTTTTTATTTGGAGATGAAAATATGAATCAAGCATGGGCTTCAATTAATATAATTATATCAATATCAGTCATAATTTGGAACATATGCATGATAATATAAGATGTTAACAATAGGGAAGACAGGTCTGGGGTATGTGGAAATTCTCCATGCTTTAAAGTCTACTAAAAAACGTCATTGGAGGCAGTTGCACCCTGAAATCAACCAAGAAAATATTTTAAATGTGAACTATATATGTGGCATTCGGGTATGGTAGTATCCTTCCCACATTACTCCTCTCACAGTTTAGAGAGATGCATTTTACTTGTTCCACACTGATATGTTTGGTTTCTGTGACTAGGAGGGAACTTTAAAATAGTTGTAAGTCTGGGTATTCCTTCCAAGAATACTTAGCCTGGAGGCAAGAGAAGGAATGGTAAAAGTCCCAACTCCCTTTACTTTAAAAAAAAAAAATAAGATGCTCTGCATTTCTAAGTGTCATTTCATAGATTAAAGACAGTTTGCCAATTTATAATTTTTTCTTAAAATCTTGGTAATTGATATTGGTGCCTAGTTCTATGTAAAATCTTATATGAAAAATTATTATAAATTTAATGCCGATAATTTTGTTTAATGCAATAGTCATGGATGACATTAACAAAAGGTAGAACTAGCTCAATTAAAGCAGAAAATTTTATTTTACCAAAAGTTGTAATCTTGAACACCTCTTAATAGGTGTTGCTATTGATGTTTTATGAATATTTTGCTAAAGAGGTTTATGAAAAGTTTTTACTTGCCTTTCAATTGTAAATGAGCATCTTATGTAGGTTGGCACTAACATTTGATTTTTAAAATAAACTATGAATCCATATATGTGCATGACAAGAAATTATTTTAACTAATATCTGTAGGGACAATTCAAAATCACTCTTAGTAAGACAACTATTGTTTGATGAAGCCAACAGATTTCTCCGAACATTGTACTGGTGGGAAAACTTTAAATAAAGACATTAATAAGCAATTGGAATTCCCTAAAAGTTTGTTTCAAAGAACAGTTTCAGTGCACTGAGCCAAATAGATGAGGAATTTATAGAAAGAGAGTTTTTGTAGAAAGAGTGGAATTGAACACAGCCATGGCAGGAAATGAACACTCTTTAGCTCCCACAGGAAAGAAGCAGCCCCTATGTTTCTAAGATAGGGATGACAATTTTGAACACGTTCTTTCCTAAGTTTTATATATGTACTATTGTGTAAACTACAAACTCCCAATAAAACCTGTGGTGTGTAAACATTGAGTGCTACTAATGCACTTTTTAAAGTATTGGAGGTGAAGGAGCAGTGGTTTCAAAAGGGAAAATGGAGAGCAACTGTAACATCAGATTAAAATTAGAATTCCTAAGGTGTCAGGCAAGCTGCAGGATGCATTTAGAAAGAAGCAGATACGAGGCAAATCCTCTTACAAAATTTTCCAAATTGGAAAATTTGCAAGCTGGAGTAAAAGTCAGAGGCATGGCAAGGGTAGAGAGAGAAGGTGCCCACTAGACTTTATGAGGCCCTCGGAAATTATAATCAGATTATTGAAATAAAAGTTGACACAAGGGACTTGAAATTCTCAGGTTAAAATTGTCGTGTGAGGAATGCAATATAGGCAACCTTCGATTATATCCATCTTCACAGGACTAATAACTGTATGAGATCTAGCATGCAAGGTTCATTAAAAAGTTGAACGCCACTTGCCATGTTATAGTATCAGTTCAATTGTATCTTTTCTTCCTCAGACTTCTTACTCTCATTTTCTTGACAGAGAGAAGAAAACTAATATTATCATGATTTATCACGAAGTTACTAAGAACTTGTCACTGTAAGTCTTTAACTTTTATATCTCTTTCAAATTTTTTGCATGTATACTCCTCTCATTTGATTGACTTTTGAGCTCCTATCTTCCCTATTTGCCTGCTAAAACTTCTTACTTTCTATGCCTCTCAATATAATTTTAGAAAATATATAATAAATTATAAAAAATATTTCACTATATGTACAATATAATATAGAGACCATTTATATGCAATAAGGCATCTATAGCTATTAAAAGAAACATAGTTTTGATACCCAGATAATGCTGCTTCATTGTATTTTGGGATGCAGATTTCAAATGCATTCACCCTAACATGTAATTCTAAACCTAATTCATTTTCTTTTATCCATTTTTCCATGCAGTTCCTGCACAGCATAAACACTGATTCTTGAAGCAATTCAGACAAAAGCCTAATTGGAATTTTTGCCAGCATAAGCACTATGCACATATATCTAACTACTTTCTTCTTTCAACATTGGCTTAATACATTTTAGCTGCCTTATAAATCACTCCCAGAAAACTGATGTCAAATATAAATAACTCTACTTCCCACATAAGAATTTTTGTGCTAAAACAAGTGTGCTTTATCCAGAGAGCAAGGTTGAAAACAAAGATGGAAAACAATTGATCAAAGTTATAATAAAAGTTTCAGGTTACTGAATGTGGGCATTCCACGAAAAGTATAAATTATTGTGCATTTGCTGGGGGCCTGGGACTATAGAACTTTTCCATTTTAGGCCTGTATCTTATTAAATAAGTACCCTTCAGCCCATTTACCAATAAAATTTGTGACCGCCTTTGCAGTAGGTAAAATCCAATTTCCTTTTCAGTCAACGAAGTACTATTCCAGATGTCTTTGTTCTCACTCTGTTGCTCTCCTTTATAACGAGGAGTTCATAAAGCAATTCCCTAGCCTGAGAAGAAAATAAACAAGCAAATGGCATCGCTTAAAGAGCCCTTGGCTTAACACTAGGGTAATCTGCAATATAACATTTATCAAGGAATAGTAAGTTACAAAACATTTGAGAAATTTATTTCTGCAGGGAGTTGAGAAAGCTCATTTGAATCCACTTTGTCTCATAAAGGAAACACTGTGTTCATAAAAACCACAGGAACATTATAAAAACAGCTGTTTCCTTTCAAAATAGGGCATCCACGTCAGATGTAAATTTCACCAAGGGTATAGCTTAATCAAGTATCCCATTTTTACAAAATATAATCCACTCCGTAATTTCAAAACAGAGAACAATTACAACTTTATTTATGCTTTCTTGTCATAATAAAACCTGTTATGTGTTCACAAAGAGACAGTTGCATTTTTAAGTTACTGACTCTGAAAGGGAAATCTCATTTTGCCTAGTTTTATAAAATTTAGAATAAATTTTCGTTAAAGCACCAAGAAATATTTTTTTAATGACATTTACTCGTGGGCACTCTTACAAGCATGCTTTGTTGTTCTTGTTGTTATTAATAATAAAATTAATTGGTATTAATTTTATGTCACTAAACAAGCTGACCGTATACCCTGCACATTTATATTAATAATGAATGAATACATTGTTTATTTCCTTAGGAAGACAACATCAAAAAAAAAGAAGAAAGAAAGAAAAGTTACACGAAAAGAACACCACAGTTAGCTTTTGGGTCTGGGTGTTCCGAGCTTCCTTGGACTTTGGACTAGGGGAGATTTAAAACCTGTCCATGCCAGCCCTGATTTCTGTGGCCTGTGCCTTTTATGGGCATTTCAATGGATCTATTTATTGAGGAAGAAAACAGGACTTTCATGCGTCCATTATAAAACCAGGGAGTGGCAAGATGACTAAAATATATTTTTTATTATATGTTCCATAAGTGCCAGGATTATACCTATTATTATATTCCTAGACTCTGGTACAATACCACACATATACAAAGAATTCAAATAATGTTATATAAAATGAATAAATAGATCTTGTTACTCCAAGGTAGCTTGTGTTTATGCTTTTTATCTTACTTTGATCCTTAGAATCATTTCCATCATTCTTAAAATATTTAGACCTATTTTGTAAGGTAAGATATTGGGTAATTGGAGCTGAAGGGATACAGCTCTGAATAATCTGAAGCGATACAGATTGTGCAACAAGACTGAATATAAAAACTCAGAAATGGACAGCACAATACTACCTAATTGTAGTAATGCAATTATGTTAAAACACTGAATGAAGTTGAATGTGAGAATGATAGAGGGAGGAGGGCTGGGGGCACAAATGAAATCAGAAAGAAAGATAGACGATAACGATTGAGAGGGTATAATCTAGGAATGCCTAGAGTGTATAATGGTAGTGACTAAATGTACAAATTTTAAAAATGTTTTTGCATGAAAAGGAACAAAGAAATGTCATTACTGCAGGGTGCTGGAAATAGATGGTAATTGATATTTTAAAATTTCAACTTATGTGTGAGACTAAAGCAAAAAATGTTTATTTGGTACAATACTAGTGCATTTCCTAATATAACTTATGTAGATAGCTTAATTGAACACCATAAGTACATGGAACCTTGAGTAGGACATGAGATTTTGTTGGTTTGACAGAGTGATGCCCCGATGAATCCCAGAGTGATCTGATCAGTGAATAAGAAAGTATTTGCAAAGTCCCCTTCAGGGAATGGTGAGAACCGGGAAAAACTCAACCTCCCCAAGTTGAATTCTTGATATTCTCACAAGCAGTGTGGACAACCAGAGCTATAGGCTGAGCCCCCAGTCTTGGGGTTTGTTCATACGAAACTTAACCCCACAAAGGATAGGTCAAGCCTGCTTAAAACTAGGCCTAAGAGTCACCCCCAAGAGAACCTCTTTTGTTACTCAGATGTGGCCTCTCTCTCCAGCCAACACAACAAGCAAACTCACCACCCTTCCCGTGTCTATGTGGGACATGACTCCCAGGGGTGTGGACTTTCCTGGTAATGTGGGAGAGAAATCCTAGAATGAGCTGAGACGCAGCATCAAAGGATTGAGAAAAACCCTAGGATGAGCTGAGACTCAGCATCAAGGGATTGAGAAAACCTTCTTGACCAAAAGGGGGAAGAGTGAAATGAGACAAAGTGTCAATGGCTGAGAGATTCCAAACAGAGTAGAGTAGAGAGGTTATCCTGGAGGTTATTCTTACGCATTAAGTAAGTTATCACCTTGTTATTCAAAAGGTAATGGAGAAACTGGAGGGAACTGCCTGAAAATATAGAGCTGTGCTCCAGTAGCCATGTTTCTTGATGATGATTGTATAATGATATAGCTTTCACAATGTGACTGCGTGATTGTGAAAACTTTATGTCTGGGGCTCCTTTTATCTACTTTGTCAACAGATGAGTAGAACATATGAAATAGCAATAAATAATAGGGGGAACAAATGTTAAAATGAATTCAGTTTGAAATGCTAGTGATCAATGAAAGGGAGGCGTAAGGGGTATGGTATGTATAATTTTTTTTTCTGTTTTTGTTTATTTCTTTTTTCAGTTGTCTTTTTATTTCTTTTTCTGAATTGGTGCAAATGTTCTAAGAAATGATCATGATGATGAATATGCAACTATGTAATGGTATTGTGAATTACTGATTATATATGTAGAATGGAATGATCATATGTTAAGAATGTGTTTCTTTCTTGTCATTTAAAAAATTTAAATCAATGAAAAAATTAAAAAAATATTTATACCTATTTTGCCTTTTGTATAATGAATAGATTTGTTTGTATAAATAATGCATGCATCTACAGACTACAGGTCAGAAAGTTTATATATCCCACTGTGTTTTGAGTTCTGCCATTCTGATATATTTTGAAACCACTAACAGTTTTAGTTCAATGACATCTAATTAGTTTTCCAAAAGACAAAAGTTACATTAGGAGGAATTGAATCAATACAGTTTCAGCATTTACACCTGAAAGAGAAGCATGATATCACCATTTCTTTCATGCAAAAAAAAAAAAAAAGTTGACTGACTGTAAGTCCACTCCCCTAAACTTAAATTTGCTATCAGAAGTATTAGGTGGAAATTTCTGCTATCCATTTGTTTAGAGTTTGGGATTAATGGTCAATTATAAGTAAAATTGTTTATGTCTATATATTTTCAATATAAATAGCAAAAATCGTAAAATATTTATTTTCAATAAGAAGTCAAAAGAAAATAAAGGGTGAAATACTACAATTGATTCCATGTTACATGATGTATTATATTTTTAACACTTAACAAATAGGAAATCAATTATTTGCAAGTGATTCAGTTAGACAGTAATTAATTAAATGTTGTGCCAGGCTATTAAGTGGAAAATTCACAATGCATTAGTAATGTTCAATTGTCAGTTATTGAAAAATTTTCAGTGAGATATGTAACTCAGTCCTGAATTGATTCTCAACGAGCAATAAAAGAGTATAAATAAGGAAACGATTGCTTGCATGAGTTTGAAGGAAATACAAGTAGTAACAGAAGGAAAAAAAACAAACATGCAGGGCGGGCCGCGGTGGCTCAGCGGGCAAGAGTGCTTGCCTGCCATGCCGGAGGACCCCGGTTCGATTCCCGGCCCCAGCCCATGTAAAAAACAAACAAACAAACAAAATATAATAAAATAAGAAAATGTTTAAAGATGTTTCCCTTTCTTCCATCCTTCCTTCCTTCCTTCTCTGTCTTCCTTCTATCCTTCCTTCCTCCTCTGTCTTTAAAAAAAAAAAAAAAAAAAAACAAACATGCAAATTGGTATTACTGTGTAGTTGACCAGATCATAAACAATGCAGCAAATTATTTACATGAACAAATATGTAAAAACATTTTCAAAGGCATTTAAAATATCTTTATTATTTCAGATTCCAAAATTATAATAAACTCTCTTCAAAATAATCTCATAGATGGGATAGAGTAAAACCAATCTACATTTGTAACAGATTTGATATGAACGATACAAGCAAAATATTTGCTTGAAAATTACGCACTATGTTATTTAATATCAAATATTTAATATTTGTTTTACTTTCAGGAATGATATATATATATATATTGACTTCAGCAATTTGATTACTTTTGTTCTATAAATTTTATAAATGATATGTCATGTTATTTGTGAAAGCATTTTAAGAAGGGTCTGATTAAGGTTATCTATGAATAGTAACTTTTGTTGTTATGTCAAAGCTTATATGTTCTTGACTCTATCCTAAGCCTTTAGATATATGATCTTGTTTTCATCTTATATTTTCAAGTACTGAATTGTAAGTAAAATAATAAATGACAACAATTGCTCATCACCTACTAACCTATCAAGTAACAGATTCATCTTTCAAAAATATTTATTAGGCACATATTAAGGCCAGACATTATTTTAGGTTAGATGGATCTGAAAAAATCCCTTTCAATCTAAATGCTTGAACTTTAAGATTAGTTGCATCTCCAACATCATAACTGATAATGTATAAATCCTTCTCATTCCTAAAATCAATCCAGAGTTCTAAACCTATTTATTTAGGTTGAATGCGTATAGTCTCAGCAATGGCATTGTATTATAAAAAAGAGAGTAACAGAATGAAAGAGAGAACAGGAATAACTTTGCTAAGTCCTAGTTTAATGTTTGGTGCAGGAATAGACTGTTATTATGCAATGTCATGAGCCTGAGGACTACTTGTCTATAAATAGTTTCTAAAGCCAGGCACCTGATTTGACTACATCAATAAAGCCTACATGTCATTTTCCAATAAGGCAAAAATTAACAGACAAATACATTAGAAAAAAGTGTACACTCTATTTTATATCCCCCCCAACACACACACGCACACATACACAAACACTGCATTGTCTGGTCCCTCTCTCTCCCTTGACCTCAGCAGCTTCTAGGGGAAAGATGATCAGAATCTCCCAAGGACTGAACACCATTTGTGCCTCTTGAGAGAAATAGGGCAAATAGCCTCTTCTCAGGAAACAAAATGGCTCAGATCTGCTTGCCCAACCTCCCGACAGTCCTGTTTGCTAAATCTCTGATACCCTGGTTCCTTAAATCCGCATTCCTCTAGACAGGTCCATTTCCCCAAATCCGTATCAACAAGCGGATTGCAACTGTAACCTCCGGTTTCTTCCCAATTGGATTAGCTTTCTGGTCAAGTCTGTAAACCCACAATTCCCAGCCAATGGGGGACGGGTGAGCAGGGGGCGGGGCATCAGGGGGCCTATATGATCTGTTACTGTGCAAAGCCAGTGTACTCGCCTGCTTCCATTTATCTGGTGGGTGCCCTTTCTCACGAGAAAGAAATGAAACAGTAGCTGTCTCTGATTGAACCTCTTGTCTTCAGAATTTTTTTGGGTAAGCAGCTGTCGTGCCACTCACCTTCTAGCTATGTTTGGGGTCTTGGAGGAGGAAGGGACTCAAACTTCCATGTCTCTTTCGGATCCAGACTTCCAAGTTGCCCCCCTCTCAGGTCTCGTGAGGAAATTTTCTGGGAGCAGGGGTGGCCAAAGACAGCATGGGCAGCAGGGCAAAGCGAGAATGTCCTGTGCACCTGCAGAACTTAAGGGAGAAAACAGAAACTTCCTGTCACTTTCCCTGGCTTCCCTAGCCAGCCTACCCCACCACCTTGCATTTCACCTTCCCAGCCAGAGTATTATATGTTGTTGCTATAGCCTGAAACCATGCATATGTTAAACTCTTTAGTCTGTGTTTCTATAGAGGGAAAAGTACCCAATTTGCATGTAGTGGGAAAGAGAAAGGAAAGTGGTCTTGTTACTGGGGCCATTTTAACTTGGGCAAATTAAACTTATTTTTGTGGGAGATTTCATGCTGAAAGTGTAACTGTTACTGGTATTTCATGCTTGCCCTTCTCCAGTCCATACACTTAAGAGAAAGTTCTCCAAATTCAGGGAATTCCACATGTAAAGAGATGATCTCTGTCTTCTCATGGCTGCTCCAGCAGAAATAACATCAATCCCAGGAGGAAGAAAAGGAATCACAACTCAGGAATGCCATTTCTCACTATAATAGTATCATCTGACAGAGGCAGTCACTAAATACACCACTTAAAAAAAAAAGTTGGCTTTTAGTCTGCTCTAAGTAATTATGGAAATTGAACTCCTTTACTCACTGAGGCCATTTTGGGGTAAGTCAACTCACACTCAACAACTAATAATAGAAAGCCTCAGTTGGCCTCACCAGAAAAAGGAAATGATATATTCAAAAGCATAGCCAACCTGCCCTCAGCAACGTCTCAGGTCTCAGGCTCACCTTGAAAAGCGGCAGATTGATCTTCGGAGAAAACTCCATCCCTCATTCCACTTTGTGAATTTAAGTCAAAGAGGCCACCCAACAATGGACCAATAATCAAGGTATTTGACAAATATTCTGCCCAACTCACATCCACTGCTCTAATGTTGGGCATTAGACCAAACTCCTCAGAAAATAAACTCAAAATGTTTTGATTCTTCCGCTCCCACATCCTCCTGGGTCACACACTTTATAATAAGGTAGTTTGGTCATTAACTGTGACTGTCCCTAAAAAGGGAATATCCCCTACCCCATCTCCTCCTGGGTACTAATAAAGATGAAAGGGATGGGAGAGTATATAGAAAATATTGAAAATTCAGTGTTTCAGTCTGACTGTTCCTGGGCAAGATGCTTTTTTCTTTCCCCTAAACTCAAAACCCAGCCAACCTAGACACAAAGGGGGTGAGGAGGTTCAATTTAAATTCTGCCTAAGCTCTCTGGATCCTCCAACGGGATTGATTTAGATCATAAAGACAGTGTCCACCTGGTTGAGTATTCTGCCAAGGTGTGATCCAATGGGTTTCTGTGAATTTTGTAAAGTGAGTTTTATCCACATCTGATTCTTCTGACAAAAAGTCCGAATACAAATAGGGATAATTGGAGAAAAGGCAAAGTCTTAGCTACTAGGATGGTATACACCACTTTGGAATTATGGAGGCAGAACAATAACTCTGGAGAGGACACATGTTAGTTCCCGGGACATGTGGGGTAGGTATTGTGGAGTGGTTAATCCTCTCCTTGCCAGTTAAATCGAGCACTGCATCTTAGCAAAACAAACATGTAGTCCACCTGGGTCAAGCAGCATATGCTACTGGTGACCTGATCCTTGGCCCCTGACCCCTACTGAGTTTGTCATTCTCATCTATGCATAATGAAAACAACCAAACTCCTTTGGAAAGCTTCAGAACCATTATGCTGTGCCTGACGCCACTGTCACCTCCTGAATGTGGACTCACTTATGCATTTACAAACACATGGACTGGCACGACTTTGCTTCAATCTGACTGATGCAGAATTACTTTCTTCTGATGCCTTGAGTTATGCTATGTGTGTTGTGCTGGTTTGAAGCTATTATGCACCCCAGAAAAGCCATGTCCTTTAATCCTCATTCAATATTACTGGGTGGGATCTGTTTGAATGTTTCCATGGAAATATGACACACCTAATTGTGGGTGGTAACTTTTGATTAGATGGTTTCTATGGGGATGTGTCTCCACACATTCAAAGAGGGGTTGCTCACTGGAGCCCGTTAACAGGGAACCATTTTGGAAAAAAGCTTTTGAGCCCAGAAATGCACTCTTGTGAAATGAGAAGCCAGAAGAGAAAGCTTGTAGACGTCACCATGTGCATCTCTAGCTGACAGGGGTGTTCTGGACCCATCGGCCTTTCTCAAATCAAGGTATCTTTCCCTGATGCCTTAGAACTATAAATTTGCAACTTAATAGATTCCTTCTTAAAAGCCAGTTCATTTCCGGTATATTGCATTCCATCAGCTTTTGCAAGCTAAAACATATGGTGTTCAAGGCTACAGCTAATCAATGACATTGTCCATGTAACTTAACCAAACCAAGGTAAGAGGAATCCACCTCAAGTTTAACAACCAACCCCAAAAATGGAGTGACCTGCACCCCTTTGGCTTCTGTGTTTGTGTGTAAATGGCCCATCTGTTGCTCCCTGTAATTATTGGAACATCCACCAGTGATCAGCAGGTCAGCCTAAACTCTCTTCCCTAAGTCATAACAAATGGTCTCAGACTTTGTAATATCCCTGGAACTTAATACAGATGACTGGGACCCTGGGGTGCAGGGGATGGGAGCAGCTAAGGTAAATACTGTAGATATTAAGGTAAATACTGTAGATAGCAGCCTTAAGTAAAGTCAGTATGCGACAAATTGAACAGACTTTGTCTCAGCCTCTGTCTGCTACTTACAACTGAGAAGTTTGAGACAGCATAATGACTTTTCCTATATTTCTATTATGGAAGAATAATTTGTATATGGGAGGGGCATAACTGAGATGCCTGTAGACTCCTTTCTTTATCCCTGGATTTTAAAAATTCACAATATTTATTCAACAACCTTGGGATATTTCCTCCTATGTCAACAAATGCTTTGATTTCCAAATTCAGATCTCTAAGTTTTGTTTCCATAATTTATTCTTTAATAAGGTATTTTTGTTATAGCCTGAAATCAATGTGATTCTCATTCTAGAATGAAGGGGAAACGCTCAATGTATAGTTTTGGTTAATGAGCAATCCTGGTGAGATCATTTTGAATAACTAAAACATACCTATTTACCATTTAGGTCTCAGATTTGACCCACTCTCTCTGGAAATCCTCAGTAATTCCTAAACTGAGAAATGTGTCTCTAATATGTGCCCCTGTAACACTCTGCATTTGCACGACAAGAGCTGTTTTGACTGTTTACTGTAACTGACTGCTTAAATACTAGCATTGATAATCTTAATGCTGAGATGACAGGAAGTAAGTAACCATAATTCATCCACATTATGTATCTTTTCTCATTCATCATATTTATCAGACACCACTGATTTTATAAATACATAAAGTTTTGGACATTGTCTGGTCTTAAAAATATTATAATAATAAGAGTAATTTATTATATTATATACACAGCTCCAGATCTTGCTTTTCTTGTTTTATATTATATTACAGGGGGGTTCAAGTTTAGTTCAGTGGTAGAATTTTCGCCTACCCGGCAAGACCCGGGTTGATTCCCAGCCCATAAATTCCCCAGAAAACAAACAAACAAGTAAAAAAAACATAGAAACAAAAATTCAACAAATGGTGTTGTAATAAAAGGATAGTCACATAGACAAAGAATGAAATGTGAACCCCACCATATAGAATACAAAAAAAAAAACTATCTTACATTTGTGAATTCTATCCTTTTTCATTCCTGCAAACCAGCCACTTATTTTCTGTATTCATTTTCCTAGAAGACCTTCTAAAATAGATTTAATAGGAAGTAACTCATTCTGATAATATCCCGCTGCCCACCTTGCCCATAAAACTATAAGGTAATAAAAAGGGGACAGTAAATATTGATAAAACATGATATCATTGTGTTAGTTTGCAAGCTGCTGGAATGCAATATACCAGAACTGGAATGGCTTTTTAAAAGGGGAATTTATTAAGTTACAAGTTTATAGTTCTAGCCTATGGAAATGTCCAAATTAAGGTACCAACAAGAGGTTACCTTCACACAAGAAAGGCTAATGGTCAGGAGAAACTCTGTCAGCTGGGTAGTCACGTAGCTGGCATCTGCTGGTCCCTTGCTCATGAACTCTATTGCTTTCAGTCTCTGTCCATGCGGAGGTTCCTCACTTTACTTCTCAGGGGCTGGCTTTCAACTCTTGGCTTCCCTTGGCTCTCTCTAGATTCTGGCTTGCTTCACCTCTCATGGTGACTTCTGTTGGGCTCCAAACATCTCCAAACATCTGTGTCTCTGTTCTCTCAAGCAACTGTTCTCCAAGCATCTATATCTGCTCTTTCTATTGCTCTGAGGCTTCTGTACCTTCTGTCATTTCTGTTTCTCTCTCCAAAATTGTTTCCTCTTTTAAAGGAGTCCAGTAAACTAATCAAGACCCATCTGAAATGGGTGGAATCACATCTCCATTCATTCAAAAATCACAGCCACAATTGGGCATGTCACAGCTCCATGGAGATAATGTAATCAAAGATTCCAACCTACATTATTAAATCAGGATTAAAAGGAACGGCTGCCTTCACAAAGTGGAATTAGGATTAATACATGACTTTTCTGGGGTACATAATACTTTCAAACTGGCACAATCATCTAACCACTATAAATATTTAACATTGCTATTTACTAATACTAATCCATACACCAATTACATAATACTTTATATATTCATCTTTATATAAATCTTCCCTTCCCTAAAGACTGTATACATTTTTATTATCTGGGCCTTATTAAGACTTTGATTAATATTCAATGCTTTTGCCTTTTTAAAAAATGTAATTCTATGTATTTAATTTAATTTAATTCTGCGTAGTTAGAGAGTCTTTGTCTTTTTAAAATGAGATCATTTTTCCATTTAATGGGAACTGATCATTTTCAATACAAAAAAATAGTAATGCATACACATATATGTATTTTCTTTTTTTTTTTATATGCTGTATGGTGTTCCCCTTATTGCAGCATCATTTGTTGAATTTTTGTTTTTTTTTCTGGGGGGAAGCGTATCGGCCAGAAATCAAACTGGGGTCTCCCGCATGGCAGGCAGGAATTCTACCACTGAACTACCCTTGCACACCACATATAGTATTTTCAATCACCTTACCAATGCCATTAATAATTCTAGTACTTTAGTGTACATTTAGAGTACATTAAAAAAGAAATGGCGGGGGCGGGCCGCGGTGGCTCAGCGGGCAAAGTGCTTGCCTGCTATGCCGGAGGACCTCGGTTCGATTCCCGGCCCCAGCCCATGTAACAAACAAACAAAAATACAATAAAACAAGAAAATGTTTAAAGATGTTTCCCTTTCTTCCTCCCTTCCATCCTTCTTTCCTTCCCTTCCTCCTTCTTAAAAAAAAAAGAAATGGCTTTTCCAAACAATAAATTAATTTAGAGTACATTAAAAAAGAAATGGCTCTTCCAAACAGTAAATTAATGTAACAGTAAAAACTAATGAATTTATCTTTTATTTTTGAAAAAACTTTAAAAGCGTTTACTATATTTCATCTTTTTAGTTTGTTCAACAAAATCAGCAAGGTAATCATAAATAATTAGGAGAATATAAGGAACACATGTCCTAATTTATACATAAATTGATATTTGAATTCTGGCATGTGATATGTAGGCTTTTTTTTTGTCTACCCCCAACAAATGTTCCCTCCTTTCTTCCTTGGGGTGGTGTGTATTTTCCTGCCCCTCTTATTCTAGCTTCCCCAGGGTGGGGCCTGGGGAAATGCCTGTGTGGTGGGCACGACCCCAGTGCAGAGTCCGGAGCAGAGCTTCCAGGTTGGGAGGAGCTAAGGAGCACTAAGCTGCAGCTGTTCTCCTGACCCTGAGTATGAAAATAAATACAGCTGTTGAAAGGCACTGAAATTGAGAGTGTTATTTCATGAAGTTTTATTACTGGAATAGCAGCTGAATTCTGGTATTTGGGTTTATACTGTGAAATATGTTTCTTCTGTACCTGTGTTACTTAAAATTATTATTAAAGATAGCTTTCAAACATTGCCAAGTGTCTTTTCAGCATCTATCAATGGAGCATGATCTTTCACCATTAACTTGTTGATATAATGATTTATTTTATTAATTTTTCTGATGTGACTCTATCTTTTCATTTAAAGACAGACAGAAGCATTTTGGATTGTAATTATTCTGATACTTTATCTAACCAGAAATGTTACTTCAATTTTTGACATATATCCATAAATAAAATGATCTATGGTTTCCCATTTTTAATTAGATGGTCTAGGTTTTAGTATGAATGTTTTCAATACATATAAAATGAATTGTTGCTATGGATAGTTAAGAAACACTTTTTTTTAAGATTAGATGGAACTCAGCTGTCAAACCATCATTTTAAAATTTCCATTAACTTATGTAGAGTCTATTAAAGTTTTTTAAAGCCGTTTTATTGAGATATATTCATATACCATACAACACATAATCAATGACTTTTAGTGCATGCACAGAATTTTCCATTCATGGCCATCAATTTCACAACATTTTCATTATTCCAAAAGGAAAAAGTCCATATCCCATAGCAGTCATCTTTCAATCTCACTATCCTTCCCCAGCACTACATAATAACTAATCTATTCCTGTCTCTATATATGTATTTATATTTACATTTTCCATAAAAGGCCTCATACAATATACAGCACTTTGAATCTGATTTCATTCACTTAGCAAAACTTTTTTATACATATTATTTTTTTAATTAGAGAAGTTCTAGGTTTACAGAAAAGTCATGTAAAAATACGTTTCCATGTATCCCATATTGTTAACAATTTGCATTAGTAAGGTAGCTTTGCTACAATTGATGAAAGAATATTGAAATAGTACTATAATTTAATATTACTATCAAACTATAGTCTATAGTTTACATTAGGATTATTTTTCCCATGTATCACCTTATTATTAGCACCTTTCAATAGTGTTGTACAATTGATATAATTCATGAAATAATTTTATTTTATTTGTACTATTAACCCTGGCACGTCATCCACAGCAGGGTTCACGTTTTATCTTTGAACTTTCCTTCTACTAACATATATTACTCAAACTTCCCCTTTTCATCTACATTCACGTACATAGTTCAGCTCTGTTAATTTCACTCACAAATGTGCTACCATCACCACCATCCATTTCTAAAAGTTACAACCAACCTAAATGAAAATTATGTACAAATTAAGCATCAGTCCCCATTCTTTACTCCAATCCATCCATGGTAGTTTATATTCTAGATTTATTATCTATGAGTTTGCTTATTATAAATAGTTCATATCAGTGAGATCATATATTTGTCTTTCTTTACCAGGCTTATTTGATAGCATAATGCGCTTAAGGTTCATTCATGTTGTCACATGTATCAGGACATCATTCCTTTTTATAGCTGAATAATATTCCATTGTATCTATATGCCAAGTTTTAGTTATCCATGCATCAGTTGATGGCACTTAGGTTGTTTCTGTCTTTTGGCAATTGTAAATAAAACCATTATGAATACTGGTGTGAAAATATCTGTTTGAATCTCTGCTTTCAAATCTTCTAGGTATATAACTAGTATGGGGATTAGCTGGTTATATAGCAATTCTATACTTGCTTCCTGAAGAACTTTCCAAACTGTCTTTTAAAATGATGGCACCATTTTACAATCCCACCAGCAATGAATGAGTGTTTCTATTTTTCCATATCCTCTCCTACACTTGCAATTTTGTGTTTTAAAAATAGTAGCCCTCCTAGTGGGTGTGAAATGATAATCTCATTGTGGTTTTGATTTACATTTCTGCAATAGCTAGTGATTTTGAGCATCTTTTCATGTGCTTTTCAGCCATTTGTAAATACTCTTTAGAGAAAGTCTGTTCACGTCATTTGCCCATTTTTTCATTGGGTTATTTGCCTTTATATTGTTATAGGATTTCTTTATATATTCTGGATATTAAACCCTAATAGCATATGTGGTTCCAAATTTTTCCTCCCATTGTATAGATTGTCTCTTCATTTTTGTGACAAATTCCTTTCATGCACAAAAGTTTTTAACTTTGATGAGGTCTCATTTATCTATTTTTACTTCATTGTGTGTGCTTTAGGTACACAGTCTAAGGAAATGATGCTTAAAACAAAATCTTAAAGAGGCTTCTTTACATTTTCTTCTAGGAGTTTTACAATCTTGCCTCTTACATTAAGGTCTTTGATCCATTTTGAGCTAATTTTTGTATATGAAGTTAGCTAGGAGTCCTCTTTCATTCCTTTACATAAGGATATCCAGTTTTCCCGAAAATATTTGTTAAAGAGGTTATTCTTTCCCATATGAATGGACTTGCCAACCTTGTTAAAAATCAATCAGTCATAGGCGTGAGGGTTATTTCTGAATTCTGAATTTGATTCCATCTGTCGATATATATGTCCTTATGTAAGTATTATGCTGTTTTGACCACTATAGCTTTCTAATATATTTTAAACTCAGGAAATGTGAGTCCTCCAACTTTGCTTTTCTTTTTCAAGATGTTTTAGGCTGTTTGTCACTTTTTACCCTTCCAAATAAATTTGATAACTCCTTTTTGAAACCCTACACAGTTGGTTTTTGGAATTTTGATTAGACTGCATTGAATCTGTAGATCATTTTGGGAAGACTTGACATCTTAATGATATTTAGTCTACCAATCCATGAATACCTAATGTCCTTCCATTTATTTAGATCTTTTTTCTTTTAGCACAGTTTTGTAGTTTTCTGTGTATAAGTCCTTACTTGGTTATGCTTCAAAATATTTGATTATTTTTTGTTGCTATTGTAAACAGAACTATTTTCTTGGTTTTCTCATCAGCTGCTCATTACTACTAGTGATTTTTATAAGTTGATTTTGTACCCCACCAATTTGCTGAACTTTTTAATTATCTCTAGTGGCTTTGTGGTCAAATTGTCAGGACTTTCTAAATATAGGATCATATAATCTGTGAATAGTGAAAATTTTACTTCTTCTTTTTCAATTTGGATGCCTTTTATTTCTTTTTCTTGCTTAATTGCTCTGGCAAGAACTTCCAGTACTATGCTGAATAATAGTAGTAACAGTGGGCATCCTCGTCTTGTTCCTAATCTTAGAGGGAAAGCTTTCAGTCTTTCATCATTAAGTAGAATATTAGCTGTGGGCTTTTCATAATCCCATTTATCAAGTTGAGGAATTTTCCTTCTGTTAGTCAGGGTTCTTTAGAGAAATAGAACCAACAGAAGAGATCTGTAAATATGACATTTATGAAGTTATCTTTAGTAACCATGAAAAATCCATAGAGCAAGCTGTAAAGCTGGCAGATCTGATGAAGGGTCTGGGGAACTCCATAGGAGAGGCTTAGTAGCTGAAGAAGTAGTGAAAATGTCTCTTTTCTCCCTTAAATATCATTCAACTGATTGAATTATCCCATTGTGGGAGACACGTCTTACTTGATCGCAGACATAATCAGCCACAGACACGATCAACTGATGATTTAATCAACCAGCCACAAAATATCCTTTCAGCAATAGTCAGGCCAGTGCTTGCTTGACCAAACAACTGGGCATAATTCCTTGGCCAAGTTGATATCAGAACTAACCACTACACCTCCTATTCCTATGTTTTTAAGGTGCTTTAGTCAAGAAAGGATATAGAATGCTGTCAAATGCTCTTTCTGCATTCATTGAGATAATCATGTGGTTTTTCCCTTTGTTTTGTTGATGTGATATACTATGCTAATTGATGTTCTTAGTTGTAACACCCTTGCATACCTGGAATAAACCCATTTGATCAGGGTGTATAAATCTTATGATATGCTGTCAGATTCGATTTGCAAGTATTTTGTTGAGGATTTTTCATCTATATTCATAGGAGAAATTGGGCTGTAATTTGCTTTTTTGGGGGTATTATCTTTATCTGGTTTGGTATTAGTGTGATGTTAACTTGACTTTATAAAACTAGCTTTGTAGTGTTCCCTTCTCTTCAATATTTTGGAAGAGTCTGAGTAGGATTGGCATTGATTCTTCTGGGAATGCTTGGTAGAATTCACCTGTGAAACGATCTGGTCTTAGGCTTTTCTTTGTTGAGAGATTATTGATGACTGATTCAATTTCTTTGCTAGTAATTAATCTGATGAAGTTTTTTAAATCTTTCTTCTTTGTTAGTGTTGCATTTAAGGTTATAAATTTCCTTTTAGCACTGCCTTTATTACATCCCATAAATTTTGATACGTTGTTTTCTTGTTTTCATTCATCTCAGATATTTACTGATATCCTTTGCAATATTTCTTTGACTCACTGATTGTTTCGAAAGTGTTATTTAACTTCCATATATTTGTGGATATTCCAGTTCTCTGCCTATTACTGATTTCCAGCTACCTTCTATTATGGCCAGAGAAAGTGCTTCGTATGATTTCAGTCTTTCAAAATTTATTCAGACTTGGTTTGTGACATAATCTGTGGTCTCTCCTGGAAAATGTTGCATTAGCACTTGAGAAGAAAGTTTATCCTGCTGGTTTGGGGTGCAATGCTCTGATATGTCTGTTAGGTCAAGTTCATTTATCATATTATTCAATTTCTCTATTTCCTTACTGATCTTTCATCAAGATGTTCTCTCTGTTGTTGAGAATGGTTTATTGAAGTCTTCAGCTATTATTGTAAGGGGGTCTGTTTCTCTTTTTAGTTTTGCAACTGTTTGCCTCATGTATTTTGAGGCACTGTAGTTAGCTGCATAAATATTATTATCGTTATTTCCTCTTGGTGAATTGCTCCCCTTAATATATAGTGCCATTCTTTGTCTTTTACAACAACTTATGTCTTAAAGTCTATTTTGTTCGATAGTAGTATATCTACCCAAACTCTTTTTTTGGTTACTATTTGTATGGAATATCTTTTTCCATCCATTTGCTTTCAACCCCTTTGAAACTTTGGTCCCAGGTAAGTCTCTTGTGAACAGTTTATGGTTGAATCATGCTTTTTTCATTCTTTCTGTCAAACTTTATCTTTGATTCGGGACTTTAATCCATTAATATTCAGTGGTAATACTGTAAAGTTAGTACATACTTCAGTCGTTTTGTCCTAAAGATCTGTTTCTCCTTTTTGTCTAGAATTTTATTGTTGATTGGCTTTGTGTTAAGGCTCTTCTTTGACACCTGATCTAACTCATTCCAGGCCTTTAGAATAGCCCTTGTTTAACTGTTCAGACTTTTCAGCTCTTCTTCATTGGATTCTTGCCCTACTTATGTGGTACAGTTTTTAAGATTGCACTTTGTGTGCAATCATTTCACTTCCAGGAGAGACCTTCCTTTTCTCTGTTCCTTCTCTGGGAATCTTGATCTGACTGAACATTTTTTCCCCAGGTCATATGATTTGTTTAAATTCTCTCCCTTACTCAGTGTCCCTTTTTCTGACATTTTTCAGCTTTGGGACCCATCCTATCCTACCACAAATTCAGTTTAACAGGCCCTCCCCACCTTTTTTCTTTTTTTTTTTTTACTCTGTGATGCTTTCCTGCCTCCAGTTTCTTCCCCTGTAGTGTATCCTGTCCACGGGTGCCAGATGGAGTCATTGCCAGAATGGTGAGTCACTTCAGAAATGCCCATTTTGTCTTTAGGTGGTTCATTTACCTAAAACTGGATTGATTACAACAGATCTCAACAGCATTTGTGGTTCTCTGTTTCTCTCCTTTCTCTCTCTCTCTCTTTTCCTGTAGGGCCTTCTTGTATGTAGCACTCCTCAACTGCTTACATTCTACACTTGGTCTCTGTGGACTCAGGTCGCTGTGCCTAGATACACATGGAGTTCATCCTCACCACTGTGATTTGTTCTATAGTCTCTGCCCATGGTCAGAGTAGCCCAGGTCTGTATTGCCACATTAGACCAAACAAAGGGCAGGAAAGCAGGAACTCCCCAGCAGTCTGGATGAGAAATCCCACCTGAGGTTTTCTATCTTCAATTTATCATTTTTGTAGTCATTCTACAAGCTATTGTCCTCCAGAGTTCAAAGAAAATGAAATTCACTCTTTTGTTTGCTAAATTTCTGGGGAGGCTCTTTGAAGGGATGCTTATATCAGCATGTTGCCTGGTCTAGTAAAGTTTTATACTTTAATAATTTCTCCCAGTTCTTAAAATTCATCTCCATCAATATATGTGTAAAAACTATATTAACTGTATTTATTCAGTCATTTCTGTACCTTTGACTTTTTCTTTCTAATTCCTCATTTATATTTTTATATTAATTATAATGATTATTTATAATTCACTCTCCTTAGTTCATTTTGCTTATTTTTTTAAAAGGGCATGTATTAAGTGGCACATTTACAGTTCTAAGGCTGTAAAAATGTCCAAGCTAAGGCATCCAGGGGAAGATACTTGATTCAAGAAAGGCCTATGGGTTCAGAACACCTCTGTCAGCTGGAAAGGCACATGGCAACATCTGCTAGCTTTCTCTCCTGGCTTCCCATTTCATAAGGATTTCCTGGGAGTGTCCTCCTTCTGCATCTCCAGAGATCTCTGGCTGTGTGGGCTCTCTCTACTCTGGTGGCTCTTTTGACTCTGTTAGCTCTCTCTAAAAGGGTTCCCTCTTAAAGGGTTCCAGTAAGCAACCCCTCCTTGAATGGGTGAAGACATGTCTCTATGGAAACTATCTAATCAAAAGTTACTACCTACAATTGGGTGGGTCACATCTCCATGGAAACAATCAAAAAGATCCCACCCAGCAATATTGAATGAGGATTAAAGCCACCAAACGTGACTTTTTCTGGGGTACATAATATCTTCAAACTGGCAATATATATATATATATATATATATATATATATACTTTCAAGTGAGTGTTTCACTGGTTTGGTATTAAATGTAATCCCTATCACTGGGTTTTCTAAAATTGTACATTGGGTTTATTTCCTTTTTTTTTTTTTTTTTTTCTGGGGAAGGGGTGCATGGTCAGGACTTGAACCCGGGTCTCCCACCTGGAAAGTAAGCATTCTACCATTAAACCACTCATGCAACACTGGCTTTATTTACATTTTGATTCAGAAGTTAAACATTTTTTAAGAGAGCATTTCCTATTTTGAAATAATCAAAATTTAAAATCATATGTTTGCATTTTATTTCTAAGCTTTCTGAATTCATGGTAATAAGTGTAACGTTGAGAGTTACACTCATTACCATGAGTGTAAAATGAGTATACTTTTTAAAAACATTGAGGCTTTCCTCATAGCCAAGTGCATGACCAGTTTTGAAAATATTCCTCTCCCACATAACAATAATATATATTCCACATTCATAGAATGCAAAATCAGATATTTATGTCTGAGTGTAATTTATTACAGTATCCAATTCCTATATGTTCTCATTTATTTATTTTTACTAGATCTTTCTAATTCTGAAAAAGATATATTGCATTTTCCGGGTATAACTCTATTTTTATCAAGTTCTCCCTGCATTTCTAGTAGATTGGGTTTATGTTTTGAATGTTAAGTGGTTAAGTACTTACAGTTTTATAAAGAATGTATCTTTCAAGCAATTTGTCTTTTATCATTACATGAAGTTCTCCTCTGCCTTATGTTATAGCTTTTAACCTTAAAAGAACCTTTTTATTTCCCATTGATCTAGTTCATTTATCATACATAGTTTTTCTAAGATGATTTTGTATTATTTATAGTAGTTCATCCTTGCTCTTTTTCTGTGGCTTTGTACATTATGCTTAGCCTTGACAGTACTAAATTTCAAGTACACTATCATTACATTAATTGTACATAAAGTGTCATGAGACACTACTTTTTCTCCTTTCATTTTCTCTCCTCTTAAGTTGTCTACTTTGATATATTTATTGTTGGTTAGAATATTTTCCAAAATATTTTCCATAAATGGGACATGGGAATGATATATTCTCTGAATCATTGAAAAGGCAGCATTTTTTTTTCTTTCACCCTAATGAGTAAATGATAATTTACCTCCTCATCAGATTCCGTGGTCTTTTTACTTGAGTAACCTTAAGATATTTTTAAACTGCCAGGTTCACCATGTTTCTTTGAGAATGTAAGTAAATTGTTCCATCTATTCGGAAGCTTCTAATTAAAAACAAATTATTCTTGAAATTTAAGAAATCAGGGTAGATTTCCCTTCTGTCTCTTCTCTGCATCAACACACACACACACAAACACAAACACACACAGTCAACATCCGTTCTTTTTTGTGGGCTTATGTCTTCTCAGCTAGAATCAAATTTATTAGCTTTTCTAAAAACCAGACTGTATCAATTTTCTGTTAATGGCATGGGAATGGAAAGCTATGCACAGTCTCCATATTGCATGCTTATATAAAAATGGCAGCCTATGATTTTTTTCTTTCTTCTTCAAATGAGCTGGAATATGGATAGGGTGGCAATGAGGCTGATGAAGACAATATATTTGAGGATGGTGGTAACAAAAATATATCAGAAACAGTTTTCTGATTTATGTCCTGAAGTAAAAATCCTCTTCCCAATTATACCAGTCAGGTAAATTTAAGAAAGGAATGCACTCCATGTTGTTTAATTTTGCTTTTTTGTGGTGTAGGGAGAGCACTGTCTTCCTCTTGTGGTTCTTTAAGTATGGCCTGGATCTCAGAGAGATTTGAAAACACTTCCAGGGTGTCAGTGAGGTCAAAACACTTTTCCTAACAATATTTAGGCATTGCTTGTTTTATGCCATGGCATGTAAATATGCTGGCATATTAGCACAAAATGAGCCAGTGGTGTCACTTATACAAATAATCATTGTATTGTTCACCACCATGAATTCACAGAAAAATTAAAAAGTCAGGTTCAACTAATAACTAATTTTATTAAATATCATCCTGTATACATATATTTTAAATATTCTTTGTAACTATAGGAAATATACTTGAAGTACTTTTGCTAAATATTTATATAATTGCTGTCTCCAAGGAAAACACTTCACAATTAATTGAGTCACAAACTTAACTGATACTTCTTCAAGGAATATCAGTTTTAACTGAAAGAGTTGTTGACACACAAAACATGGTCATTCAAACTTGGGTATTTGGCAAAGTGTATACAAGTTATAGCATTCATCACCAATGATAAAATTTAAGTTTCAAGAGAAAAAGTTTAATTCTGGAAAACTTATGGCCAGCAATGAGAGTTAATAACTTCCAAATACTTAAAATGTTCCAGACATGAATGGGTGTTTGTGTGTGTATATGTGTGTGTGCGAGTGCATGTGCACAAGCATGTGGGTTTTCTTTTTCTTTATTGGAGAAATAATAGGTTTACAGAACAATTAGGAGTTGTTAAAGCCAGAACTAATGATAGCAGAACTCAGAAGGGAGAATTCCTGCCTCTGCTTCAACCCACCACTTTCTGCTAGAGAATGTGACTTCATACTCTTTGGAATTTCCAGTCAATACAGATTTGCTAATCCCATGATCTTGTGAGCCAGCTCCTATAATAAATCTATTTCCCTAAATAACACTGACTGATAAACCTTCAAAAATATGGAATTTCTCAATTTTCCAACAACACTGACTCAGCTAATGGCATGCTGTTTTTGTACTTGAGTATTTCCGGATTCCATTTTTCTCTGAGGTCTTTGGCTCTCTGCTGTGACTTTCCTCTTTCAAGACTCTCCTCAGATATAATGGGTGGAGAGTATATGCCCTCCTTGCTGCAAGAATGCCTTTTAATTGGCCTTTGTCACTCAAATCATTCATTTTTATTTTGCCATTTGCTGCATAAGGTTGAGAAATTGTTTTCCATCCAAATATTATAAGTCCCTGAATGTATGGACTTCCCTATAAGGTTTTATTTTTGCTTACAACTTGCTGGGATTGCTTTCCCCCAATGTCTGACAGTATTGTTCTCACCACTGGCCATCTGATCACTAGGAGAATGTCACAAGCTTTAGAGTTTTATTAATTTCTATATCAGGACAGAGGGGTGTGGTTATTTCTCATGCACACATACCTTCATCTCAGGATAAAAGGGGTCTATGTTCAGTGCTATTGCTCAGGGACTCAACAACTCAGGATGAAGGGGAAGCCACCATGTTGAACTTTGCCATCATTCCCATCAGAAAGGGAAACTTGAAGAGGCCCCTATTGGTGATTAAAATCCCCTGGATCAGTTCATGGCTTATTAGGCAAAACTAGTTCCATGACTCCACCAAGGGAACAGAAAAGTGCAATGTGGCATTTGCCCAAAGAGGATACATCCAGAAATATTGGATTAACAGTTTTATGAAAATCTCATGGCATAAACCAAACATACGCCACAGATTCTAAAATTCATAAAATTGACGTGGAACTTTTTCACGTTAACCTCATAAAGGCATTTGTGAATTTGAGGACATACACAATCAGCATAACTTTTGAATACGCACCATCTAAAACTCATATTGTGTAGTAGTAATTGAATTATTTTGCATGTAAAATATGATAACATAAATAATAATGATAAATTGTTGTCCTTTTGTGAATTAGTAGATAAAAGTCTTTGTCCACAACCAATAATATGCCTAGGTTAAGCAGCAATGTGGAATTTATTTTAACTCATGTAATTTCTTCTAATGATATGGCTGGATGCTGTGCAACATCTGTTGTTTACAAGTCTGAACTACCCATTGGGTCATGTGTAAATTTTTATGCAGATTATAAACTATATTATAAAGATTTAGGGGAATAAACAATTTAACTGAACAAGTTAATATTATTTTAATTAGAAAACTATATTATTCATTATCTATATTAAGGCTTAAATATTTAACCTCAAGAAACTTGCAATAAAGCAAGTATTGTAGCTACTGCATAGGGCCTACAGCTGAATAATTAAAAATATTAAGTTCCAAGCACCAACCTTAACACTTTAAATAAATCAACTATAGCACTTTTTTTATTATTCTTACACTGTCAGAAATACCCCTATGGAAATAAATATCAAAGCTCCTTATTATTTGCTGATTGTTTTTCCTTTGGATTGAAACATTTTTTTCAGCTGTTCTCACATCAGTTATTTCTAATTTCCTCTTAAATGGGTTGATGCATAATATGATTGTTTCAACCCAGCTCTTGTAGGGTTCAAGTCAGGGAAGCTACAAGACCAAAGAACACGCTAATCATGGAGTCAGGTATGAGTTTTTTTAGGACTTATGAACAGGAGAAGGTCACTGGTGCAGCCATCTGAAAAATGGGATTAGCATGATCTGCAAAAGCAGGAGTGCAAGGGACAGCCTAAAAGGGTTTAAAACAAGGACATTCCATGAGGTATGAGAACAGAGTTTCAGAAGGGGCTGATGACACAGGGGTGTGGAAATTTGTTAACATCTCAGGGGAGAGGAGTCTTAGTGATTTACAAGTAGTTCACGATACCATCTATATATTCTTTTCTGAGGAGGTACGTAGACATTTAATTTCTGTCCCAGTCATGTAGGCAGCTACACATAGCTACTTATTCTCCATTTGGCAGGAGAGCCCAGGATTAAGCCTCCATGATGATCTACCAACATCAAAACAAATTGTAGAAATGGTAAAACTACATGAGCTGCAAATTATTTCCAAAGAATCCATAGTCTAATGGAGCATATGTTATTTCTCTTAATCTAAGAATACTTTTACAAATTTTAAACATGGTGAACAAAACCATTTATTTTTGTTTTGTTATATGTATTCTTCAAATATTTGATATAACATATTTTCTTTAGGTATGTGGGAGAAAAATGAACATAATTACAACAACATAAAATCACCTTCCGTTATCTCCAATTAAATTGCAAGAAATTTACACTAACTATATTTAAAATTAATTGCATGGTAATTTGTAATTACTATTAATAAGAATACTACTTTTCAGCGTGTCAGTTGTTTTCTGAAGATGAAGCTGATTTACATCAAAAGCTAACACATTTGCTTTGTAAATATAGTCATATGATTTATGAAATATACCAATTAACAAAATACCCAATATGTGAACATGTCACATTAATTTCTGAAAAGATTTCTATTTCTTCCTAAACCTTTTTAGAGTAAATTGCAAAATGTTACACAATTAGGTCTCTACTTAACTCTTGCACCTGTTCTGTACTCCTCTCTGTGTCAATGATCTGACCTTCATTCATCCCATCTTATTTTGCATGTTTTCTCTAGGTGCAAAAGTATTCACATATGCTGTTTGTCTTCATGAAAATCCCTCTACCCCTGTCTGTCTAGTCAATTTTTGCAGATAATTTATTTTTGCCTACCCAGCATTAGTAATTCCCAGTGGTTCGAGCAACATTAATCCAGAATTCTTTGAGGAATCATCTGTCTACTATCCTCCTTCTATATGCTGCTGGGGAGAGGTGCTGCGTCCTACTCCAGGGGAGGATAGAAGGATAATGTATCTCTGAACTGACTAATTGTCATAATTGCATCCCTCTAGTCTCCAACAAGATGCTGCAGGGTTGGGAGCATGACCCAAATAGGTCCAAATTTAATGATTCCCAGGAATTGTATAAGAGCATCTAGGACTCAGAACTATGACAGTTAGGCTAAAGCTGCCAGGATTCAGTGGGAACAGAAAGGCTGTCTGGGAAGGGAGCCAACATAGAGAAGAACAGATGGAAGTAATGGAAACATTAAGACCTAATGGCATTGTTTAGGCCCAAGATCCATGAAGGCAAATTCTGTGACATATTGTTCTTCCTCTTATCTCTAGTGCCACTAGAACATCTGGGCACTCTCACTCTCTCTCTCTCTCTCTCTCTCTCTCTCTCTCTCTCTCTCTCTCTCTATATATATATATATATATATATATATATATATATATATATATATATATATATATATATATATATATATATATATATATTTTGTACATGGGCAAGCATCAGGAACCAAACCTGGGTCTCTGGTATGGCAAGCAAGAACTCTGTCACTGAGCCACCATGGTTGGCCCACTCAATATATTTTTAATGAATTAACAAATGAATGCCAAGATTACCAAAATATATTTGAATGCATATGCTTTGTATCAGCATCCTCAAAGGCCCAAATTATTAATATATCAATCGAGTCACTTGTTCACTCAACAAAATTTCATTGCGGGACTACTGTGTACTCAGCAACTACTCATTTACTTGTGAAGCAACAGGGAACAAGACTAAGACAATGTTTTCTGCCCTCAAAGAGCGTACAGTACAGTTAAGGAAGATAAGAGAGCAAGTATTAGAATGCAGTGGAAGGGAATGTTGAATGTGGTATGAAGGGTGAGAAAAAAGAGTAATTAGGAACACTTCCCTGAGGAAGAAACATTTAAACCAAGATCTAAAGATAAAATGAATTGGGATAGTGGTGCAGAATATTCTAGTTCAAGTGAACAGTATGTGTGAAGATGAAGAAGAAGGATGGCTAGAAAGAAAAAAAATGAAGGAGAAAGGAATATAAACAGCCAGTAGAAGGTCTACAGAAATTAATATATGCAGGAACTTTTAGAATATAGTAAGTGTTCTGAACTTTAACCTAAATGCAAATAAATTTTATAAAGTAGTACAAACAGGGAATTTTAGCATAGCAAAATTCACATTTTCAATGATGACTTTTGGGCAGACTGAATTAAAGAATGGACAAGACTGGGTATACTGCAAGAGCTTTGTCAAAATATTATGTTGCAGTGATCTGGACTAGACTGGTGGCCTATTGCAATGGTCCAGTCAAGAAATGATATATCTATAGGATTAACATAAAATAATATCTGAAAAATATTTTTAAGGTGATAACACTTAGTGAACTGTAATATCTTGATATGTGATAAGCTATATACAGTGAATAAAATGAAGAAGAAATATTCCCAGATTTTAAATATAAACGTCTATGTGTAATTTATTGCAATAAGACAGATGTACAATTTGGAGGACAATACCATGGGAAAATGCCAATTTTAGAATTATGATTAAAAGTAAATAGGGGAGGCTGGGCAAGATGGTGGTATAAAGAGGTGTGGAATTCAGTTCTTCCTCTACAGCAACTAGGAAATAGCTATGAACTGTCTGGAACAATATTTGGAGAACATGGGTAGCCAGGTATGCATCATACACCAGTCTGGAACAGGTGGAAGGGCCGGGATCATAGTGAAGAACTAAGTCCCCCAAACTCTGAGACTGATGTCTGTCCCCCACTGGCATGGCAGGCAGTTTTGGAGACACTTCCCCATGGGAAAAAGTAGCAGTCTCTACCAAGTGTAAGGGAAGGTGGTTCAACCATGCTCCAACTGCAGTTTTAATTAACAAATTCAGGCTACTGAATACAATCTCAGAATACAGATAAATGCAGTAAATTATGTATGGGAAAATGAACAAGTAAATTAATTGAGGAAAAATTAACTAACTTAGCCATGGTTGCTTTAATTTTATCTAAAATTATTTAATTTCTGTCTTTAATTCATCAGGGATTACTTTGTCTCTTTTTTCCAAATTTAATTGTGCCTTCTGTGTGCCTTTACTCCTGACTTCTTTCCAATCACCAAATCTGTAAGAAAATGATAGTATGAAGTTTAGAGACAACAGATTCTTTTTAAGGTACTGTTGTATTCGGTGGTTGTGACACAAGTGACTAAAAGGAAGGTGACTTCTAATTAATTTGGACCGATCAATAAGCAAATCTAGGCATATTCTTTTAAGGAGTGTAAGCCATTTTAAGTCATATCAGGAAATATACAAAATTTGTTTCTTCTAACCTCAAAGCACACATAGTAAGGATGTTCCTTTGGTTTTGGAATTCAGTCTATCTCCATAATTTCTAGAGCTATACATAACTGTAAAAGATTTAATTCACATAAAGGGCAAACAACTCTAAATAGTTAGCCCTGTTTGAGTTACTCTGTTTGTCCTTGGGGCCATTCTAGTCTAACTTGTAAGAGTCTTGTGTTTTTCAGCAAAACCCTTCATTACAAGAGTCAGATAAAATAACCTCTAAAAACCCTCCTCTGGAGTGGCCATTAAGTCATCTCAAAATATCAGCAGGTTGTTAAGCACTATCTAAAATCACTGAGGCTGTCTCAGGGGTCCCATTTCCTGTCTTTATTCAGTCCTGGACCACTCCAGTCACAATTTGGAGTTCTTTGCTGTGTGGAAAATGGCAGTTTCCAGCAGGAACATAGCAAGAAAATGTAAAAGAAAATATAAAAGACAAAGCTATAGAAGCAGAGGAGAAATTCAAAGGAACAGAGCTCACAACCTGTTGTTTACCACAGGAACAGCCTTTAGTAGAAATATGTTTTGTCCCTAGATTCTAATTCTTTCCTATCTTTTATATCCATTGAACTGTTTTTTCATCCTTTCTTCCTAATCCATAGATATATTCCCACTCCCTCAGGAACTCTTTTCCTCATCCTCTCCCTTCTTCTACATTACAATCAAATTCCTCTCATTTCCTTATTCACACTAAGTCTAAAAATAATAGTCTGTCTGTCCCTTATTTATCAAGGAAGTTTGCTACTTGCTATTACTCAGGGTCTTACACTAAAAGCTTGAAGCTCTAAACTTTAACATCTGATAAACATATCAGGAAATGGTCAAGAAGCAGAACACATTTTGATTATCCAAAATATGACCACTCTCTGTTACAAGTGGTGCAATAGGTTGGTTAAGAGGACCCAGGGTTGAACTGTTTTGAAGAGACATTTGACTGGCTAAAATTATGATAATTTGATTAGATTAAAAGTTTAGATTAAAAATGTTTTTGCGCTGAAACACACTGAATCAATGAAAACTCATAAATCAAGAAGGCTACTCAAAAAAGATCCAAACCAGTAAAATTATCATCAATTGAGGCACCTATTAAACCAAACATTTATTTTATGCTGATTTTACCAGAAATCCCTGAATTCTCTCTTTTTTTGCACCCCACCTTCAATTTGTCAGCATCCCTGTGGTCTCCATCTTCAAACTACAACCAGAATTTGGCCCCAAATCACCACCTCCTGGTAGAGCCTAATCAGCTCTATCTACAATTCCTCAGCAACCTTCTAACTGCTTTCACTGTATCCTAACCCTTGCCCACTTAAAGGTTATTTGCAACCTAATAACGGAGTGTTCTTTCAATTCCTAAACCAGATCAGGCTACTCCCAGGTTTAAAAGCCTGTAATGACTACCTACTTTACTTAAAATAAAGGCCCAAGTCCTCACAAGGGCTTACCAAAAATTCAAGTGATCTATCTGCCTTCCAGTACACCTTCGATGTAAACTCCTACTTCCCTGCTCAACCCTCTCCAGCCACACTGGTTCCCTGCTGCCCTCCTGCGATTCACTAAGTACTCAAGTTCGTTTTTACCTGGGACCTTTGCTGTAGCTCTTTCCTTTGCCTGCTTTTCCCTAGAAGTCTGTTTTGCTGCCCTCTTCACCTCCTCCTAGTCTTTGCTCAAGACAACTTCTTAATGAGGCTTGTATTGGAAAATCTATGTAATGCGACCTGTCTTTCCCCATTTCCCTGTTCTCCCATTGAATAGTTCTTTTTTCCAAAGCATTCATACCTTATTATCTATTTGTTTATTCTATTGATTGCTTATACTTACTTTCTATTGAGAATGTAAGATTCACATAGGCAAAGGTCTCTGATTTATTCATTGATGTATCACAAGTGCTTAGAGCATTGCCTCTAAATTACCTAACAAATCTTATTATTGCTGTCAAGGCATTTATCCTGACTTTCCATTAGGGGTTGTACTTTGAGCATTACCAATACCCTCAGTTGACAAGGGAAAGGTCTCCTTTACAAAAAAAAAAAATGCTAGCCAAAATAATATAGGCAAATCTCTACTATAAAGAAATTAGACTGCTGTGCTAGTTTGAAAACTATTATGTACCCCAGAAAAGCCATGTTCTTCTAATCTGTTCTTGTGGGTGCAGACCTATTGTTCAGAGGGAACTTCTGATTAGCTTATTTCCATGGAGATGTGATCCACCCAATTCAGGGTGGGTCTTAATCCTCTTTACCAGAGTCCTTTGTGAAAGGATAAAATGACAGTAAAAGCTGAGAGAGTCCATGGACATTTAGAGAGACGGAAAAGAAATGCCTAGAGAGAGAGAGAGAGAGAGAGAGAGAGAGAGAGAGAGAGAGAGAGAGAGAGAGAAATGCCCAGAAGACAATTAGAATGTACCTGCTAGACACAGAGTGCCCCTGGAGTAGTAAACAAGGACCCACAGAGACTAAGAGAGAAAGCTGAAAGCAATGCAGTCCAGGAGTGGAGGACCTAGCAGATGCCAGTCACGTGACTTCCCATCTGACAGTGGAATCCTGGATGCTATGGGCCTTTCTTCAGAGTCAACGTATCATTCTCTGGATGACTTAATTTGGACGTTTTCATGGTCTTAGAGTTATAAATTGTAACTTAATAGATCCCCATTGTTAAAAGCCTTCTTTTAAACTTCTGGGATATTGCATTTCAGCAGCTTTAGCAACTGTCATCACTCAAATAATGAGACTTAGAAGCCATTGTATGACTTATGAATAAGGTTGCTAGATTTGGCAAACTAAAATAGGATACTCAGTTAAATTTGAATTTCATATGAACAATGAATAATTTTAGTATAACTTTGTCCCATGCAATATTCTGTAACTTGAATTTTATCTGGCAGCTCTACTTCTGAAGTAACGCAATATGTGATACATAATATCACGTATAATGTTATGGCCGAACGATGTTTAACTTGAACTTATAAAGGCTTTAGAACCTTCTTCTTGTTTAAAGGATATTCAGGGGAAAGGATGGGCAAAGACAACACGCAGAAAACACAGGAACCAAGGTGAGACCTGCTGCCCAACAACCCTGGCCTCCTCCCTTCAGTAAGTCAGTGAAAGGTTAAAAGGGAATGTGCAGGATTAAAAGACAGTAAGGAACAAGGAAAGAATGCAATTTGCAGCTCTGCTTTGTACCTTGAGTCAGAAAAAGGACATACTCATGAAAAGTGGGGAAATTTGAATAAGTATCACACGTTAGATGATGTCAAACCATCTTCCCAGGGAAAACTGTATACTAGTAATTCATAAAATCAGGGATATTCATATATCCCGTTATATTGAATGATCTCATTTTAACACATACACGACACACACACACACCTTTTTTTCTTTTACCAACAAAAGTAGCAAAATGTTAGTGGGGAGTCATAGTCGTGGGAATATTGTGTGATTTCCTTGTATTTCCTGATTATATAAAATATGTATATACTGCTTTTGTAAAAATAAACAATTATTTTGAAATATTCACTTAAAAAATAAAGGTGTACCATCACTTGTGGAATCTTGTTAGTAACTATGCGTTAAAGTTGGAATTTTCTGAAAGAATTTTTCCCTTCAACTTTGGCATTTTCTTCAGAAAGTTTTAAAGTGACCTTTAGAATCATGTAGTCCTAAGGTTTTCAAACTTATTACAAACAAGTGTCTTCTTGTCTTGTTTGTTATAGTTCACGCTGTTTTAACTTCTTGTTTAACACACAAACTGCCATGGGCAACGATGAAATTTATGTTTTTATTTATTTAGATCTAAAACATTGCTGTGAAAAGTTTGCTTGGATGAAAAACATACTCAGAGGCCCACAATCTCTAATACAATGCTAAATGCGAATCTATCCAGGTAGACTATTTTGATACATTGCGATTTTGGGAGAAAAATAATTAAAAATGTATATTTTCATTCTATGTAGTGAAACTTAAATATTCCCATAGAATAAATAAAATCACACCATATTCTCAGCACATTTGACTCTACCATATATTTTTTTCAAAATTACAAACCATAAATTATAAATAACATTAATTTATTTATAATTTAAATAAATGGGCCTCTGCTACAGCGTATCTGCTTTCCTCAATCGGAAATCTTCACTGTCTTATCCCATAGTGGTTACAATTAATTCTAGTTCTTATTGAATCCCATGTATTTCTGCCACTTTAGCCCCCTGTGCACCATGATGATCTTCTCTGAAATCCTTGTTTACCCTTAGAACAACATTTTTGACAGTAATAGTCACTTACTTATTTCAAAACCTTACATTATCAATAAAAATAATACTAGAATTTTACATCTGCACTTTTGAAATTTTCAATGTTCAAATCAGGAACATCACGACTTGGAAGTTAAGGAAATTGCTTTCCTCTACTCTCCACAGATGCCTGTCACCTTTTCCTCAGGACCTCAAAGGTCTCGTCCTTTAATATTTGTATGACTTTGTTGATAGATACTCTTTTTTGTGCCATGAGTGTGTCTCCAACCTGCTCCTTGCTCTTTTACATAAAATGTGAGTCTGCCTTAAACACAAATGGCACAAAAAATAACTGTACAGCTCACAAACAAGAATATTATACTACTTTTTGCGTAAGACAAATAAATTCATAAAACCATACTTTTATATGTAGTTATCTGATAAAAGAAAAAATTTTCTTGCAATTTGGAATCTCAATAGCTCTCTGAGTGATTCATTAATTGGGTGGCATCTTATTCAGAAAGTAGAAGAGAGTCCACCAAGGCAACAGAAAGAAGCTCGTATATACATCGAATGCAGTAGCAAGTGAAGAAATATTCTGACTGACTGACATTAAGTTTCCATTATCTGTGGGGGGGGGGGGGTCCACAGAAGTGGGAGCAAGAAGTTGCTTAGGAATGAGGAAGTTAGCAGTAACAACTGACCAGATATATTTACATGTTTGTATTTGGTTTGCTGGGCAAGCCAGGCATTTCCGGGAAACTAGCTTAGGTGTTTATTTTACTGAGGTAGGACTTAGAATGGACACCTCCATTTGAGGCATACTAGATGTTATTTAGTAGGCCTCTAGTTTTATTATTAATTTTTTATGGTCCAAATTCTGAAAGCTTCAAATGCTGACAGAAATAGAACAAGTAGGAATAAACCTCAAGGAAAAGAATTAGTAATATTGTTAATAACAATCAAGTTAACATTTTAGATAAGTGGATTGTATCCACTAAACTCTTTGAAATTTTGATAGCAGCACAAAGCACCCCATTACTACCTTTATGTTCCATTAATAACCCGGAGCCTTACCTAGGAAACTGCTTAATGTAACCCAGCCATGACAGGCAAAGGCCTGGTGAGCCATATGACATGCACTGATTTCTCATCTAAAGGGCAAAAAGAAAACAAGTGAGAAAAATACAAAAGAAGAAAAGTATGGTCATGGGGATTTTTTAGGTAACATTTAGGGCTATTTTCATTGATGATCTATACATAAATAAAAGTATTTTTATAGAAATCATTTTTAAACGAGTTTCTGTAAACATTTTGAAAGGCATTATAGTAAACTGAAGATAAAGTCATTAAATTAATGATTAATTAAATGAGTGACAATTAAATTAGTCTCAAGATAATACATTTTTCTGAAAATTTCTGGCTTACTTATAATGTATATTACTCATCCTGTAAGAAAGTATCATTTAATATATAATTTAATTAGGCCAGTTTTGCACATACATTTTTATTGTGACAAATTTTCTAGTACACATAGTAATAAGGTAAATTACTGAAATGGATACTTGCTGAGAAATCATGATTTATTCACTTCCATATTCTTTTTGTTTTTTTTTAAATAATGAAGTAACCAAGAATGAAAATAGGTCCACTTATTTTTTTTATTTTGTTTTTTCACCAGTATCACTTTTTTCTAAATAGTGATAGCAACAAAAGAAAGAAAAAATGTTATTATATTTTAGATCATATTGCAATTAAAAATTATTTACCTTTTGTTATTTCTGCATGACAATATGCACTGCAATATGCACATCAATTTAAGCAAGTGTGATTCTATTCAGCTTTTTATTATATTCCATCTCCAGTAATGTATGTGCCTACACCAGATGCCTGTTTGTAAATTCTCCAATTATAAAAATATTATTATGGGTGGGGTTGTAAGTGAGGATAATGTTTTCATTTTTAAAAGTGCAGGACAACTTTCCACAATTCTAATATGCTTCCATTCAATAACCTTTAAAAAGCTGCATTTATGCAAGCCCATTTCTGGAAATAAACTGAAAGATACACTCAAAACAAGGATGCCAGGGGTGCAATTATTAGGACTTTCATTGCAGTATAACTTAACATTTAAAAGTAAGACCTGACAAGAACAAGGTAGTAAAAAACCAGGAATTGTCTAAATTATTTGACTCTATTATGGAATACTCTGCTTTTAGAAAGGAAGACTTGCCATGTATAGCACTGACATAGAAACAAAGTCAGTGTTATAGAAACAAGTAAAGATATGTTAAATGAGAAAATTATATTGCATACATGTGATTCTTTCTGCATAAATAAAAAATACATCTATATAACAAACAGTATGCTGAAAGTTTACAAAAAGAAAACACAAATGTATTGCATTTATTAAAATATTAGCAGGGGTAATTATTAAATAGAGAAGTCAGAATATGTTTTGGGGTTAGGAGAGGGGAAAAAGATGATGTATATGGGAATGTACACATGGGTGTAAGTATTTTTAGAGGTCTTGGAAAAGTATTGGTGCTTAATGAATGGTGGTTATACAGCTATTGTTTTGCAGTAGTTCTCTAAAAATGTAAATACATTTGTATACATTCTTCTGTAAAATTTATGAAATGCAAATCTTTATAAAGCAGGATAGTATAGCTCCCCTATTTTAAAGCTGAATCTTTTTAACTAAATTTTTTGCTCTCAAAAGGCTAAGTAATGGCATCCCTCTTGATTTTATTTTTCTAAGCTAACTCATTTCTGCATCTGTACCCCAAATAATGTAATTTCTATCACTGAAACATCATTATATTTTATCATTGAATGTATGGTCCACTGTGAATGTACATATCATAAGATGACAAAACTCTCAAACTAATTATCCACACATGTAATTTTTGCCTCTATAATCTATAATTCAAATAAACTTTCTTGCATTAGGAAAACATGAATTTGTTGTTATGAATAAATCGCATCCCCTCAAAAAACATGTTGAAGCCCTAGACCACACTTCCATGAATGTGATCCTTTTTGTAAACTGAATCTTCAAATAGAGCCAAATTGGATTAGGGTGCCCCAATCCAAAATGACTAGTGTCTTCATAAGAAGAAGAAAACTGGCCGTAGACAGACATCAAAAAGAAGCTACCCAATGGATTACCAACACCTTGATTTTTAACTTCTAGCCTCCAAAACCAGGAGACAACAAATTGATGTTGTTTTAAGCCACCCTGTTTGAAGTACTTGTTAGGTCAGCCCCAGCAAACTAAGATCATGGTTAAAAAGAACATTATACATTATGCACTTAGGAAAACTACCTCATAATATTCAAAATGCATGCATATTTTTGTTAAACTGCTGAACTTAAAATTAAAAAAAAATAATAAAACAGAATGGGGTAGGATCATGAACACCCAAACAAAAAACCCAAATTATTTTAAAGGGAAATAAAACCAGTTTAGTAATGAAGCATTTCAAGTTGTCTGCAGATGCAGAAGGCAAATGGGAAAGGTGTTTTCATAGCCCATGAAATGCCTTCAACAGATGCTTGAAGAGAATACTTTTTAAGAATGTATTTGAGAATATATTCATAAACATTTTCTGTATCCCCCCCATAAGACTTGTGCTATAATCTTAACCTAATACAAATATGCAAAATACTGATTTTCAAGTGGATTGGATTTATGCTAAATTTACATCTACATCATCCAATAGTATCACCTAGCAATGAGTTTCTGCCAAAATAAAAACCTTCTTTGCTCCTAATTACCTATCCCCAAACATTCATAGCATACTACTATAGTATTTGAAGCTATAATCATTAGAACTTCGATGCACCAAGAGCCACCATTAATAATGCTTTTTAATTTTGAGGCTTCATGATATTGTGGATTTATGTGTAGCTGTTTATACAAAATGGCTTTCTCTCTAAAAAATTTTTACAAGGTGAAAGAAGATTCTGTGCTAACTAACCTTAATCCTTAAAAAAATGTTTCTAATCTAATTAATATACTAACCTGTCAGATCTACTTGAGGTAATTACGGTGACTCAAGTCCCCAGATACTGCAGAGTGGCAGCCTCTTCACTCCCATTCATATACCATCAATTTCCAATGGTCATTGCCATCCATCATTACCCTTTCAAAAATGAAAGACAAAAACCAGGGATAAACAAAGTGTAGTACATACCCCATTATATAAAATGGAATATGACTCAGTGATATAGAGAAATGAGCTACCAAGTCATGAAAAGTCATGGAGGAACCCAAATGAATATTGCTAAGTGAAAGAAGCCAGTCTGAAAAGATTACAGACTGCATGATTCCAACTATATGACAGTCTAGAAAAGGAAGAACTACAGAGACAGTAAAAAAAACAGTGGTTGCCAGAGGCTTAGGGGAAGGAAGAAAGGAAGGAAAAGATGGAACCCAGGAGATGTTTAAGGCAGAGTTAGCACTCTGTATGATACTTATATGATGGATATGTGACATTCCACATTTGTCAAAACCCATAGAACTGGTCAACACTGAGTAAACCTTGATGTAAACTGTGGACTTTAGTTAATAATTATATATAAGCATTGGTTCATCAATCATAACAAATGGACCAAACTAATGAAAGATGTTAATAGGGAAAGGGGCTATGTGGGAACTCTGTGTACTTTTGGCTCATTTTTTCTGAAAAGAAAAAATTTCTCTAAAATAATAAAGTCTATTAATTTTTAAAGCTAAATTCAATCTGGCATGTGAAGAACAGACTAATAAAATAATAAATAATTATGAAGCAAAAATCCAGGAGTTTCAAAATAATATTAATTTTGAGAATGTAAATAGCAGATTAATTAGAAAAAGAGTTTTACCAGGGAAATATTAGAAGCAAAATGGTGTTGAAAGTTTAATCAGAAAAAATCAATCCTAGGATGAAGAGTAGTCAATTAAAAACAAAAATTTCATAATTAAAGTAACCACCAAATGTTATTTTTCAATGGTCAGAAAGAATTTTCTCCTTTATTATATTCGTTTCAATAATTATTATTATAATGAAGATTATCATGAAAGCAAGAAATATGAGATAATTGATTGGGAAAATGGAATTTTCAATAGCAACTTTAATAGTTAAAGAAGTACATGTGTGCTTCTGTTCAGTAAAATAGGTATATAGAGGAAGATTTTATGTGGTATCCATAGGGAAAATGATATCAAAGCATTCAATTTAAGAAAATCTGACAGCAAATGAAATAATGTGTTCTAGTTTGCTAGTTGCCAGAATGCAATATTCCAGAAATGGAATGGCTTCCAAAAAAAGAGAATTTAATACACTGCAAGTTTACAGTTCTAAGGTCAAGAAAATATTCCAATTAAAACAAGTCTATACAAATGTCCAATCTAAGACATCCAGGGATGGATACCTTGGTTCAAGGAGGCTGATGAAGTTCAAGGTTTCTCTCTCAAGTGAGAAGACACATAGCAAGCACAGTCAGGGTTTCTCATCTGGAAAGTCACATAGCAAACACAACATAACCTGCTAGCTTTCTCTCCTGGCTTCCTGTTTCATGAAGCTCCCTGGGAGGCATTTTCCTTCTTCATCCCCAAAGGTCGCTGGTTCGTGGACTCTCTGCTTCTCATGGCTATGTCATTCCCTGCTCTCTTATAATCTCCAGCTTTCTCCAAAACGTTTCCTCTTTTATAGGATTCCAGTAAACTAATGAAGACCCACCCGAATAGGTAAACACGCATCCCCATCTAATCAACAACCACTTTTGATTGAGTCACGTCTGCAAGAAGATGATCTAATTACAGTTTCAAATATACAGTACTGTACAGGGATTAGAATAAACGACTGCCTTTATAAAATGGGATTAAGATTAAAACATGGCTTTTCTAGGGTACACACATCCTTTCAAACCAGCACATAATGTGTGTGAAAATAAGTTCTCACCTTCAGAAGAAATACATAATGTATATCCAAGAGAGAGATTTGAAATAATGCAAAGACATAGATTCTTCTTTCAAATGTTACTTGTACATCTAAAATAGAATTTTATCAAAAGTACATAAGACCTCTTCAGTCAACAAAATATTTAAAATTCTCTGCAGCTTGATAACAACATCAACATTTGATTTCTTGTGAATAGAAGTTAATGGAAACAAAATAAGAATATAACAATTTGTGAAATTGGTTCAGGGTTAGAACTGAAAATACCATAAGTAGACAACTTAACTGCTATTCTGTCCATCAAAAAGCTGCAATAACCGACACTTTCACATCAACATAAACAAAGCCCTGAAGTTCCATAATGCCTTTTTATCATAAACTTATGTACAGTAGACTTTTAGTATTAAGTAAATATTACTTTACAGTAGGTAATTGTTAATTATTAATTAATTCAACACTATTTGGCTTGTGGTCCGTGTCAAATCCTATGGACGTTTAGAAGAGAGGGGTGGAGGAGATGGCATTTGTCTAGCACTTTAGCTCTTAAAATTCAATTTCAAATATTTGTTAATACAGTCAGTAAATACCTAGTGGGCACATTCCATGATGTAGATTAAACAAAAAAAGAAGGCATCTTCAACTATCCCTTTCTTGGTATGTTGAACATACCTCTAGTACATAAAGATTTAAAAATATGCTTTTAGAGCATGCAGGAGAGGCCATTGTCCCTTATCAGGGAAGGGTGACTGTTTATGTCAGGGCACAGATAAGAAAAATGATACCTGTGGTTGAGCACAATTTAGCCAAATATTGGTGGTGGGAGGAGGAAACGGAAAAAAAAAAGGGGGCTTAAGAAATTGTGAGATGCCCTGCTTTCCATATGTGCTTGAAATTGGCCAGACTAACCTCAGCACCTCACTGAGGAAAGGATTCTTATCAGATAAATTTTACAGATATGTCAACTCTATTGAAAGCTGTATATATGGTAATTACATTCTAAACCCAGAAATCTATTAGTCTCTACCTATTTCTAACCAAGACAAATGCAAGAAATATTACATTGATAAATGAAAATAAAACATGAAAATTAGCTACTAAACCCTGCCTTCACTTACAGAATGAAATGTAATTGACGTTTAATGAGTACGTATATATAACTAATGTATAAATTACTTTTTGTTTTGCTGATGTTCATTAAAAGCTACTTAACTCATGCCAAGTGTACAGATAGCATTTATCTTCATGAAGAAAATTTTAGAAGTGGCTACTCCTTTTTCATCAGAAATGAAGCACAATTTAAAAAAAAAGCGCAGTTTTCAAAATCATAATAGCTGCTTTAAGAAGTGCTACAAAAATTATTTTATGTAAGTACAAACAAATATATTTTTATAATACAAAATTATACAACTAGATGGAAAATTTGAATCAAGAAAAAATTAATAAAAATTTAGATCACTTTAGAAGTTTTTCATAGAAATGTTCAGGAAATAAAAAATTATTGAAAGGTTTAGGAGGCGAAAGGGTGAGAAAGAAGGAAGGTAGATGGGAAATTTAAAGCAGGCAGGTTTATTTCTACGCTCCCGGACTGAGGTCACCAAACGCAAGATGGAAGGAGCGGAGTCAGCGCCTGGGTGATGGTGTGGCCAGTTTTTAGGCAAGGGAGGGTCAGGTGGCTTCCGGAAGGGGCGGGTCTCTGGAAGTCAGGTGTCTGGAAGAGGTGGGTCATCAGTTCTGGAAGTCAGGTGTCTGGAAGGGGCGGTCCCAGAAGCCGTGTGGGGAGGGGCTACATGGCCTGCACCACTCCAGTTGCAGTGCGTTTCCCAGTTCCCCCGACCTAACAATTATGTTTAAACGTTTCTGATAAATTACCTTTTCAAAACTTGCCTTCAGCAGTATTAGAGAGAATATATCAGTTTTGCTCTAAAATGTTTTCTGTGGGAATTAAAGGGTTTCATTAAGGAATTCTCAACCCATGTTTGCAAGTTGCTTGACACAGGGAAACCACTCAGGTGGAAAAATTGAATGAGGACATTTTCATTAACATACTTGTAGCTTTACCAACATTTTGCCTCTTATTAAATGTGAAATATTTAAGTAGAAAAATATAAATAGAGGTTGTGTTGGCAGAGAATAGAAAATAAGAGGTTGATAAAAACAACTATAGGATTTGAGACAAATTTCATAAATGAAAGAAAAAAGTATTGTATTTATTTTGCCTTGGCTACACCTTCCTCTGGAGACTGTTAGCTCCTTTGGATTGTTGTAACAAACTGCCACAAACTGGGGCTTATGACATCAGAAATAGATTAACAGCTCTGGCAGCTAGAAATTCAAATTCAAGGTGCTGGCAGGAACGTGTTCTTTTTAATATCTGGAGAGGAAAAGGCTTCCTTGCCCTTTCTAGCTCCTAGTGTTTGCTGGCTATCCTTCATGTTCCTTGGTTTCTGGTAGCATAATTCCAAATTCTGTACTCATCCTCAGGTAACATCTTCCCTCTGAATCTGAGTCTCGGTCTCTTCTTTTCTTATGAGAACTCATCACAGCATTAATCATATTGGATTAGTACCCACTCTAATATGATTTGACCTCATTTTAATGCAAAATAGCTTCAAAGATCTTATGTCCAAATAAGGTCACTTTCCCAAGAACTGGAAATTAGGACTTCAACATAACTTTGGGAAAGGGGACACAAGTAAATCCATAATAGAGACTATGATAAGAATATAGAACTGCTCAAAGAAATCTCCCTTGTACCGAAATACAACTCAGTTCAAAGACCAGGAATGATATGAAATCAGTTTAAGTGAGAACACTTGTATGCAGGCAAACATCTCTATCATTCTATCTTGTGAAATATTAAATTTTTCTCATTATTAATAAAAACACAATAGTCCCTTCCACATGCCATGACTGGTTAATTATAAAATTTTTGGTAAGATAAAATAACTTGAAAGAGAATATGTTTCAAAAGAGTAAATATATAATAAAGCAAGTTCAGAGAACTTCATGTATCAGTCCTTATAAACATTTTATGTTTCACCTACCTCTGCTCTTCTTTGAGTCCATGAAACTAGACTACTATTTGCATGTGACCACAATGAATAACATCTATTTTCACTACTTAGTGTTTCAGTTATGCCTTGCTCTCAATGACATTTAGTAATATTTACAAGATCCACTGCTTTAAAACATAGGCTTCATCGATGGAACCAGGAAAGTGTGAGTAAATTGAGATGACTCCACTCTAAAGGGGAGAGTCTTCTTAAAGCCAGTGTCATGACAGACTCCTTTGAAGATGTTTTGAATTTGGAAACTTTGATCATGAAAGTGGCATCAAAGCTAGAGAATCTGGGAAGAATGACTGGAGAACATGTAATGTCAAAGCAGTGCCCAAGATATGGCTTTTCTGTTCATGCTCTAATGGAAATATTTGCTTGAGGAAATGTAATTCTGAGACGTTGTTGTTGATGCAAGTCAAAATTCATATATGTAAATGTGGATTTGAATCATTTATTAATTCATCTCTCACTGGCATTTGAAAAATATCAACCAACTCTGTAAACAATGTGGATATCAAAAGAGAATGTTACTGGTCCTTTAATAATACTCAGTAATTAAAATTAATAATAGCAAAATTAATCTTTGTAGCAAGTTTTCCTTCAAATTTGTAGTAGACATTATAATGCTGCCCAGTTGTCAAGAGTGCTGCCAGCAAAGAGCATTCAGCTCTCAGTTCCTCTGTGATTGTCTTATTGGAACCCTGCATCCAGTGTTAGTGATATGCCATGGATTTTGGTTCCATGCAATTCTCAGTTCGATTTCATGGGTGACTAGTGTACAGAACCTTTGCTCCATTACTGAAGTCCAGCTCATCTTCAGAGCACTGAGTCCAGGTTGTCACTACTGGACAGCCCAACCTCTCCTTGATCCCTCTCCTTCCTTGCTTTCCTAGCCACAGGTGTTGCTCAGCTGAGCACTCTCTGCACACTAATTTTTATCTCAGACTCTGCTTCCCAGGGAACACTACCTGTGGCAAACCCAGTCCTTCTACATGTATAGGCCAGATCCTCTGTTTTTTTTTTTTGTTCCCAACACCTATCTTGCTCCCTTTGCTTCAACTTTAAAGAAAATTAGAACAGCAATTTCAACTATCAAAAATGAAGACCATGAACTTCCCATTAATTATTCAGAACGAAAATTCTAGGGAACTGCAAAGTCATGTAGAACCAGGGGAAACAATTCAGATGTTAGAATCAAACTCTCTTAGTTACAACTCATAGAAACTTCCTAATCAGGCTTATGGTAGCACTAAATATGGGGAGGTATGTTGAATACCTTGGATATGGTAAGTGCCAGGTAGGATGACCAGTTGTCCCTATTTGCTTGTGACTATCCTGGTTTTAGCATTGAAAGGAAAGTCCAACGTCCAGGAAACCCCTCAGCCACAGGCAAACTGGGAACGTTCTGTCCTCTTAGTATCAATGCACATTAGCAATCCTTAAAGGGCTGTGCAATCCAGATCAGTAACTGAAAGTTGTGTTGACTGTGGCAACTGCCACTAAAGCTCAAGGGTAGTCATAATAATATGAGTTTTCAGATAACTTCATGTTTTACACTTATTGAACAGGAAGCTTAGCTTTAAAATTTCAATTTTCTATATTGAAATATTTTCTAATTTTAAATGTTGATGACCTGGGACTGTCGCCATTTGCTTCTTGGCTTCTGAGCCTCACCTCAACCACAGCAATGGGCCTTTTGAGAAAAATTGTGACTCTACAGTTTTCTGCCACATTGGTGTATATCTCTTTCTCTGAAAGACACTGGCAAAACATGAAAAATATCCTACTAGAAGTGTCCTGAAACCCTATATCCAGGGAACAATTCAGTTGTGCATTAAGTTTTACGTATTCACAAAATTGAATCCAAATGAAAAGCCATTTCTCTAAGAGGAAATAAATCATACTTTACTTTCTAAAATTTGAGTATTTGGAGTGGTTTTATTTTATGGAAAAATTAGTCTTATAATTACTCTTGGGAATTTTTGTTTATTGATTTATACTTTTGCCAAAATTGTATACTTGTCACCCCACAAATTAACTGATAACTCAGCAGCATTTAACGACCACGGCTTCTCTCTTTTTTGAAATTATAAAGTAATTCTAAAATATGTGTGCCAACCTGTTTCACTATTTTTTGTTGGTGGTGTTATAAGCTATAACATAATCATTGTCTTTGTACGGATAAAGTAAAAGTAAGGCCTGCTGGTTCACAAGGTCTGCATTTGTGATGGCGTTTTCAATTTTCTCAATAATAGCAGAAAGCAGTATGGGGGGGTGTGCTGAAGTTAGGAACTGTGAAGTTAGAATGGTAAATAGCTTTACTAATCATCTTAATTTGCTTAAACTTCTATTTTACTCAGGAAACTACAAAGAAGATACAAAGAAGAAACAAAAAAGCAACTGAGGCAGGCTGACATACCAACAATCTTTTGCAGTGCTAATTAAGTCCCCTACCTACATGGAAAAAGAGGAACTATATTAAACTTGGCCTAGTAAGTCGTTACTTACCTTCAGCAGATAAGCCCATTCTTATGCAAACATTCTGCCTGGGCAACTTTTGCAGATTTATGGCACCCAAAGATTCCCTGCCCCAGACAGCTCATATAGCTTACATACTTCTTGTTTTCCCCTCCCCATCGCCCTATATGCTTTTTTTGCTCTAAGCAGGTATATAAACTGTTTCCCCACCACTTTTCTTTGAGCAGTAACTTTCTTTTAGTTCTGATCCCATGTATGTCACTTAGCTCAATAAACTAAGCTCAGTATTCTGTACCTTGGTTTTCAGAGTCTGTTTTTAACTTAACAGAACCCAAAGTGATATAGACTCATTCCTTCTTTCAATTTTACCAATTTTAAACAGCAAATAATAATAGTTATTTGCAGTCATATCAATGTTAAATAAGAGTTTTATTAATGAAGTAAGCCATCTAGTACATACGTTGTGAATACTAAACATTTAAGGTTTCTCAGAGTAGCTTGATTGCTGTGTCATAATAAATAAATAAATTTTGAAATTCACAAAAGAAGATGTAAGAATGGTCAAGAAGTGATACATGATTTCCAGTTTCAGCTCCAAAATGTAAAGAGCCTGGACTATAGCTGTGTTTGTTTGAAACTGTTGTCTATCCTAGGAAAGTCATGTGCTTTAATCCTTATTCAATATTGTTGGTTGGGATTTTTTTGATTAAGTTGTTTCCTTGGGGGTGTGACTCAATCAACTATGAGTGGGACCTGTTGATTAGGTGGTTTCCATGGAGATGTGTCTCCACCCATTCAAGGTGAGGTTGCTTCCTGGAGTCCTTTAAACAGGAGCCATTTTGGGAAAAGCTTGAGTGCCCATACAACCAGAGGCCTTTGGATATGCAGAAAGCAAACACCCCTGGAGAACCATTTGAAGAAACCAGGAGAGAAAGCTGACAAATGTCAGCATGTACCTTTCTAGCTGCCAGAGAACCTCGCAATCCCATCAGCCCTGAGTCAAGGTATTTGTCTCTGGATGTCTTAGTTTGAACATTTTTATAGTCTTAAAACTGTAAACTTGCAACATAATAAATTCTCTTTTTAAAAGCCATTCTATTTCTAGTATATTGCATTCCAGGAGCTTTAACAAATTAAAACAAGGGCATTCCTGTCTTTAGAACAACAAAAAATCTGGACAAACTGAAAATCAATGATTTTTTAGATGCAACAGAGAACTGAGGTTGAAGGAAAACTGCAACCCTTAAATCTGTAGGGAAGCTACCTCCAGGGAGATTTAAGACCCAAGCTTTGCTTACATGGAGCAGAATCTGCAGGATGCAATAAGACAATAGGAAAATTAAAGTAGAGAATGTAAAATAACCATATCTTTCATACATTAGGTGACAATATGAAATAACATTTTGTTTTAGAGGTCAGTTTGGCAGTTATGTAGAATGTCAAGCATAGACTTACCAGCAATCACACTCCTAAGTGAATATCCAACTGTCTTGAAAACTATGTCCATGAAAAAAAATTAACACAAAAATATGTAGCAGGGTGCACAGGTGGTTCAGTGGTAAAATGTTCGCCTTCTATGTGGGAGACCTGGGTTCGATTCCCAGACCATGCATCACCAAAAAACATATATATAGCAGCTTTATTTATAATCACCCCAAACTGGAAGCAACCAAGTTATCCTTCAATAGATAAAATATGGTAAAATCAATACAAGAATACTAGTAAGCAATGAAAAGGAACAAGCTACTAAGTCACACAACAACATGAACAAATCTTAAATTTATTTGTCTAAGTAGAAGAAGTCAGACAAAAAAGACTACATACAGAATGATTCTGTTCACGTGCCATTTTGGAAAAGGCAAAATTATAGGGACATGAAACTGATCAGTGTGTTTAGGGAGTCTTCAAGTAGTGGAAGCACAGGGCTTTTTAGGTTAATAGGACTATTTTGTATGATGTATGATGTGTCTGTAGAATATCACAACACACTGAACTTCAGTGTGTGCAAATCTTAAAAAATCAACCAAGAGGTTTGGGGAAACCCAAGAGAGAATATAAACTGTTAAAGAACTTAGCAGTATTACAAATGCATGACATAAATAATTTTGGAAAATTGTCTTTTAAGTAGAAAAGTTAGTGTAGATGTAAACTTTACTAAGTTGATAAAATAATTTCCACCTGCGATGTGGGTTAACAATTCTGAAATTGCTGTATATGTATTACTGGTTTGAGCAAATAAATGGATGGAAGATAGTGGGAGCCAGGTCTCCCCCTACTGGCTAGGGAGCATATAGATGAACAAGTGGTAAGATTAGAATAATCCATGTGGTAATGGGTTAAAATTGAAGGTCAAAGAAAACTCATGTTTACCATAATATGGGTATGCATGGATAGTTATAGAAATAAAGATATATCTGTATACATGTGTTGGTATACATACATATATTTCTTAACTGCCTCCACTGAAAGGGTTTAGTAACAGTGACATTCGAGCAGCATGAGCAAATCCAGAGCCCCAATCATGATTTCCAATAACATTCTCCAATAAAAGAAACCAAGGATCTTAAGAGAAATGGCTGATTCTAGAGCTCAACCAGGAAAACACCAGTTGAGCCTGGAGCAACTTGTAGTAACAGACAGCCCAAAAAAGAAAAGGATGTGGATATAACAAAGGAAAACAAGAGCCAACCTGTAAAGTGTTCTCAATGGTCAAAGCTGGAAATTTTGAGCAAAAAAATTAAATTACACAGTATTAGATTATAAACTAAAGTATAAAATAAATATCTCTAAGTACATACTGACATAAATAAATGAATAAATGAATTTGAGAGAAGAGAAAAATCTCTTAAGAATTCCAAATATTTTATGTAGCTATTCCCTCTCATGAGAGATGAATTTTAACTCCCCACCCCATGAGCGTGGGATATATTTAGTGATTCGCTTTCAATAAGTAGAGTATGGAAAAGGGGGGAAATGTCAACTTTATAGAGAAGAAATCTGACAAACACTTCCTGGACCAGCTAGCCCAGTTTAATGTCCTCAGTGATATGTCATGTGGATAGAATATACCAGTAATACAATAGGATGAGAACGGTACCTCACCTCAAATCCAAACCTCTACTCAAACATGTGAAAAGCATTCTTAGAACCCAGATGCCATGAGGATGGGCAAACCAGCCCACATCGAGAAAGAACGTGGAGACCACATGGAAAGGAACTGAGGAGCCCAGCTGACAACTCATCCCTGTCACATGACCTGTGAGTGAATGAGCTTCCAGATGATTTCTATCCCCAGCCTTAGTGTCTTCCCACTGAGGTTCCAGGCATTACAAAGCAGACAAAAGGCATCCTTATTGTGCATTTTGAAATACTGATATAGAGAAATCATAAGCACAATCATTGCTATATGCCACTTGGATTTGGATAATTTGTTATACATCCATATTATTGGTGAAAATAAATTTCAAAAACAATTCAGTGAAAGAAGCAAGACACAAAAGATCACATATGATTCTAATACAGGCAAAACTAATCTATGCTGAGTAAATCAGAAAAATGTTTTCCTGGGTTGGGAGCTTAATAAAAAAAGGAGCATGACGGAACTTTCTAGGGTATATGAATGTAACCTATGTCTTCTTTTTGTAGGATTATATAGGTATTCATTTGTCAGAATTCATCAAACTGCACCTTTAAAATCGGTTCCTATTGCTGATTTTAGTTACGTTTCATTTAAAAAAAAGAGTAACAGGCAAGTATATCAATTATTAAATATTTAAAGACTCACAGAGGCATCATTCAAGACTTTGATAATTTATTTGGTATGGCAGGGTCAGCCAGTTGTTCACCAATGGACATTCTCCCCTTCTTTGTCTGTTGTAAACTGCTGAGTTTTTAATTGCTCACATGCTATTAATGTCCTGGTGAACAGGATTGAGCAGCACTGATGTGTGCCAATTCCAAGTTGTGACTTACAAGGAATGGCTGTAAATTCCCCTTAGCTTTTCCCTGTTACTATAGGCCAAGATTTTCAGCTGAAGCAGAAAGGGGAGGTCCATGTTAAGATCAGCAGAGCAGCTCTGTATAGCCACCTTTGAATTGTTATATGAGAAAGGTATGAAAGGTAGAAAAGTATAAAAAAAACAGTAGTGGGAAAGAGTTACAGATTGAGACTCCCTGTGGTTTACTGATAGCACAGAAGATATATGCATTTCACTAAATAAAAGCAGTTGAGGTTAAACATTCAACTATAGTTGTTTTAGATACATTTGATTTCTTCCTAAAACCTTAATACTCTAGAGGCAATGGTTGTACTTAGAGAAAGCAGCTGTCTTCTGTTTACACAAAGCCCATGCTTTTTAGTTCATCAGTAGCTTGGATTCACTCATTAGCTTTTCCTTTCTTCCCATGGGAGTTTTGAGTTTGTTACCTCTGTCCTAGGCTTTCAAAGTACACTGAAAAAATATGTCAAGGTCTAAGACACCAAAGCAACAAGCTTTGCATCTAGACTCATGTAAAAATTAGGCATTAAGCAGTGACTGTAGTTTACCTTGCTTGCAATTAAAAATAAATAAGTCCGAGGAACTGGGAAGTTTTAAGCTGAATGGTGTAAGCTTTCCAAATTTCTAATTCTTTCCAGGGTGAGTCTTTTTTTAAGATTTTTTTTATCTCAAATCTTTTCTGGAGAGAGATGACTTTAAAAAATTATAAAAATTAATTAAATATGTAACTTTAAATTTTAAAACAGATTTCTCTTTGTGGTGTAGCAGACAATAGAATTCAATATTCAAAAAATGACTTTATCTTTTTTTGCTTTGCTTTTCAAACTTATTTCCTAGTGAAAAGCAGCCAAAAATACCTTTATATGACTGTTTCATTAAAAATATAATGGCCAATGGTGCCCACTATCACCTTGAGAATGTCATCATGTATTTGGGTAAATTGTGTATCATTTAGTCGTTCTTTGGTGATTACTTTTTCTTTTTTCATTTGGTGATTACTTTTTAATAAATACTTTTTCTGTTGGATTTAACACTCACTAAGAAACATTTGATTGTGCATTTACTAAATAATAGACATTATGTTAACCACAGTAGATGGAGAAGTGGTTAGGACAAGCTACAGTCTCTCCATAGGTTACAGTCAGTAGTTAAAACTTTGAATACATAGCTTTATTTTATGCTATTAGTATTTCACATTTCAAGTTCTCACCTCTCAAACTTCAGTATTGATACTGACAAGCTGTTGTTAGAGAAATCTTGGCTAGAGTTTCTTCAAAGACAACTCAGAGGCTACAATCCTTTGATAAACCTCAAAGCTGATGCTTTGAACTGTAGACTTGGTGCCTTGGAAATGGAATTATATGTGGGGCTTTTATTTTTTTAAACTTGTAACACTTTTTTTCATGCAGATAATTTTGGATAGTTCCATAACAGGATGCCAGGGGGCAAAAGAAATAAACAAAATTGTATTCTCCACTCCAGCCAAACAACAACACGTAGGTGTTTGCTTCAGGTGTTGCTAGTCTAATTTTTAAATTTCAATTTAAATATTGAAATAAAAATCAATCAATAAAACCTCTGATCTTAGGATAGGGAAAAGTAGAATTATATGGAATTTTATGATATCTATAAATAGTAAATTCAATTTTTAAAATTGAAACTTACCTTCAACAACGATGACTTTAGCCAGACTGTAAGGTATTGCTTCTTCCAGAATTTATCTCAAACCCATGGATACTGAGTTTAATGAATCCAGAGGAGTGAGTATGAGTGTTTGGTGAGAAGTTTCTGCTATACAAGTTTTGGGTTTTAGTGTGAAAATAAAACAACTGTCTTAAAAATCGTTTACATGTAACATGTTTGTATTTATAATCTTAAGTGTTGTGTGAATATTTTAAGAGAAGCATTCTGTTTCTATTGAACTTGTTAATACTTTGAAAATGTATCAACAATACTTGTTGAAATTCAGATAACACATCCAAGGGAAAATAATCACTATTTAATGTAAATCAACTAGCCACTCCTTAGATTTCTGAAGTCTTGTGTTATGATATTGTAGAGCTAAAATGAAGCATTACAATCATACCATATCCTCTTGGGTTTGTTCGACTAAACACAAGCACCTGAAATTTTTTTCATGAATGTTGTCTCCAACAATTTAAATTTTGAAATTTAAAATCTCGTGATTCAGTTAATCACACACGTGGTAGTAATTTCAGGGTTACTACTTTCAGAAAATTTGCGTTTGTTGGAGAGTAATATTTTTTACTCATAAGAAAGGTCATGAAAAGAGTATTCATCTACAGTAAGTGCCTTTCCTGATAAAAGAAACTAGAAGCTCAAGCAGGCAGTATGATGCACTATACCCAAGTAAAAACTCTCCAAATTTCCCATTTTTAAAATGATTTCACATGTTCACAGAATAAAAGCAAAGAGAAAAATCATGATCTTTTACTCAATTTCTATTTAAATGTGACCTTTTGAGATTAAACTTCATTTAAGAAATTTTCAAGCAGAACTCTTTTTAAAGTTTTCTTCTTTAGAGTTATAGCTCATTGCAAACTGAACTTCATCATTTCCTCAAATGCTAGGAAATACACTTAACTATTGTTGTATCTGCACTTGTAGAAAGATTTGACTAAAGCAATTTCTGATGTCAGAACGAGAAAGCACTGAAGGCAAAAAAACCCAATCTTTTAAAATGCAATCTGTATTTTTATGATGTATTATTATTCCCAGGGATATTACCCTTTGATGTGCATATAATTCTTAGGGTAGTCAATGAAATAATTAAAAGACCCTGTGGCTACATTATGAATTAAAATCATTTTAGCAATCTGGTACTCAGGTAGATTATGTGAGTACAGAGAAAAGTAAAAATGTTTTCCTTTTTGAACACAACACTGGGACACAATTTCATAAACACTTTGTTTTTAGATGTCAGCTGTTTGAGTCACAGGTTACTGACTTTTTAATTTTTTAGAGAAAGTCTGCAGAAAAGTTTATACATTCCTGTTTACAATAAGAATCCTAGTCTATAAAAACAATCTGCTCATAAGTGCTTGACAAGATTCCTTTGGAAAAGCTTCAAAGTGTTTTTTCTTGTTGCCAAAATCAAATATAACCTTTCCAATTTGAAACCTTTCAATGGTGATTACATTGTCTATATTTTCCCCTGCCAGCAGGCACAGGATCAAATCCACCTTCAGTGGATACTTCAATCACTGAGCTTCACACACATCAATGTAGTCATAAAACTTGACTAGCAGCAATGAAGAATTCATCCTTCTGTCCACCTATAAATATTCTACGTGGAAGTTAAGGGGCACTTTTCCAATTAAACATGAGGCATTCTGAGTCCAAAATTTCAATAAAGAGAAGAAACTTAATATCCTCCATCATAGACTCAGTTTGCAGTCTAGACTAATTTAGTATGAGAAGTTAAGCAGTAGTCCTCCTAGTAAAAACGCCAGTGACAGAGATTCAAACAGTTCAAGGAAGAGCAAATAAATTTACTATGGCATAAAGTGAAGGAATTCTAATTACATTTTATTAGGCATGCATGAGAATATTTTAGGCTTAAGATGGTATAATGCAAAGTGTTATGTCTAATTCTGTCCCATTTATTTAACAAATATTTATTAAAATTCTACTATTTCATATGGACAAAACCTGTACTTAATGTAGATACTAAGGTAGATACTAAATGACTCCAAGTCATTTAAATCTCAAAATGTCTCTGAAATAATAATTTAGCCTTAGTTTGAATTAACTTTATAATAACTACAAGTATTTACCTACTTGCTATCTATAGACCTACAATGATGATCACTTTTTATAACATATTAAATATTTTTACTATGGTCACTGATTAAAAATTATATACATAATTATATATATGCAAACATATAACCTATTTAGACATAAAATTTTCCCAACATCTCAGGCAATATTTTTGTGACCCTATTAGACAAATAATGATCCAGGGTTTCTTGAAATTTAATATTACTAAGAATTTCATGGACTACTTACTTTAAAATTCTGCCCTGTCATAGGAATATGCCTACCTACAAATACTCCATGTAGATCTCATAAGTATTCTAATTTAGCATCACTTTAAGAGACCCATGGGTTAGATATCACTATTCTGATTTTATAGCCCATAATCAATATTCAATAATGAATGTAGCCTATATCTTTCCACCCAAAAGCCCTAAAACAACTTTGCCATGCAAAAAATATGACTGTTCTTTTTAAGTTTTGTCAAAATTAACTATATAAACAAATGAAAACGATTTTAAAATAAATGTGTTGACTAAATTTATAGTCTTATTGGAAGGTATTTTGATTTCCCAACTATTAAAACAAATACCATATAGTGGGCTGGCTTACGGGGTTGAGGCCAGGAGAAGTCCAAAACTGAGACATCAACAAGCCAATGCTTTCTTCCCAAAGACTATGGCATTCAGGTCGTTGGCTTTTTTGTCACATACCAAAGCCTGTGGCGGCCTCTCCAAGCTTCTCTCTCTACCTGACTTTCACTCTCTCTATCAAGAACTCCAGTAATTTGAATAAAAGTCCAAACTGATTCATTTCTTCAAGTAGCATCTTGAAGAAATCTCATTTACAAAGGGTCTACACCCACCAGAATTTGAACCAAACCCGTGAACGTATCCAGACTGGAGTGCACAGATCAGTGCGCCATACAAGCAGACACTAGTTACACAGATTCTGATATTATAAAGAATAACTTTTTTCAAAAAATTTATAATACAGACAAAATAGTACTTCAGTACTTAATAGCTTTAATACAAAATAGAGGGAATGCACTCCTTAGTTCATTTGGCTATACCTGGAGACAATTGAATCAGGGAGCATAGGTCAGGCAGAAGCCCTTGTCCTGTTCCAGACCCTGCCCCCTGCAGAGGTTTCTTTCATTTCATGAAAGTATGAGCCTACTTTCTAATGATCTCTAGGTTTTTAAATTTGGCGGCAGCCTGAATGTACTTCCAGGTAACAAAATCGTAAGCAGACCCTATACACATTTAAAACTACTGACACAATAAAATCCCTGGAGCTACAATTTATCTTGGGGTGGGGGGGAGAGACTAAATACATGATAAATAAAGTCATATGCCATGAGAACAAAACCATGATAATGTTATGCAAACTTCTCTTTCCTTTATCCTCTAGTTCAAAGCATGTGAACACACGTATACTTTCCGGTACGGACACATGATGGCCAGAAGTTTAGTTTCCTAGTCTGCTAACTTCTGCCAAGAATCTGAGAACTTAAACTAACAAATGCTGTCCACATTAATTTCTGTTGCAGAGTAGACATGGTATAATTCCTTCTTTATTAGAAATACAACTGGAAATATGAGAATATACAAAATGAAACTAAGAAAAAACTGCCTTGGAAGACCGAAGATCACCAATTAAATGATTACTTGTGTCTTTGACCCCTAGATGTTAAGAAACTCCCTGCAAATATGTATTTATTATATATACATACATGTTTATAGTTAATTACAGAAAGTTTGAATAGAGAATATATTTGTTGAGTTTCAGTTATTATGCCCATTTATATATTGATTGATATTAGCTTTTTTGTTAGATCTACTTCCTATTTAGCTGTATCAATTGAGCAATAAAATATAAAAGTATGGCAATGTGTATTAGCACTACAAGGAAAATGATAACATATTTTTAAGGCACTTTCTCTTACCTCAATGAATTTGGTAAATAACTTGACAGATTTATCAAGTGCTTCGATTTACCAAAACTGTCTTATTTATTATTAGAAAAGCTATTGGTTTACAGAAAAATCATGCAGAAAGTACAGTTTCCATATACACTCCCTCGTATACACAGTTTCCCCTCTTAATAACACTTTGCATTATAGTACAGCATTATAATGCAAAGTGTTATCAATATTATTATAATTGATGAAACAATATTATTGTAATTATACAATCAACTATAGTCCACAGTTTAAATTAAGGGTTCACTGGTTTTTATTGTATGGTTCTAGGCTTTATTTAAAAAAATACTCTACAAATATATTCTAGCCATTTATTTTTAATAAAATTTTCAGACTGAATGTGGCCATTTCAAATGTAAAAATGATCAAGTTGTACAGTCAAATGTTTTCACTAGATTCAAGAATCTAAGACAATCTCTGCTGAGCAAAAATATTGGATTCTTGCACTTTGTAGATTTATTATCTTTGGAGGAAGTAATTTCAGAAATGACACTGAAGGGCTATAACTTCTGAAGTTTCTTCCAAGGTTTTGGTTTAGAGAAAGGCATTTAAGAATCATGGCAATCATCAAGTATCACTAGTTTCTACTCAAAGTGACTACAGTTGTGAAGGGATATGCTTCCAGAAACATAATCCTTGTCCTAAGTGCATATGGATCCTCGTTGCAGGGTCTCAACCTTCTCAGTGCTGCTGAAGTAGCACCAATGAAACAATCCCATTCAGCTTGACCGTATAATACAATGTATGTGGTCTGACCTCAGTTCTAATCCTGGTTCTCACATCATAATTCTGTTATCTTGGGGAATTGATGTTCCCCTCGATTAAATAAGCATAATAATTGTTGCCTAACTTAAAAAGTTGTGAAGAGTGACTACGAAAATGCACAAGAATGTGCTGTTTAAATGTAAGCTATTAAGCACTAATTTTTAAACTGCTTTTACCATAAAATATGTATTTGGACTATATATCTACCTGAATCTGTTTCTGAACAGATTTTATGCAGAAGAATACTCTAAAAGCATTTTTTATACAAGCGTTTGGAGTTGGTGAAACTTAAAAAAAATGTTAAAAATAAAATTCTCTTTTTTTTTTATTCAGGCTGTCTACTCCAGAAGAACAAATAGCTGCTGACCAGGAACCACGGTCTCTTCCTCCCAAAAAAGCAATACAACTTGTTATCACCGTCTAAACAGTTGTATAAGAATAATACGTCAGTAATGTCTGGAAACCCCTGTTTAATACCAGGACTGCTTACTGTGTGACTGCATGGAGAAAAGAGAGCCCCCACCTATGAAATTGCACAAAAGAAAAAAAAAATCACAAACCTGTTCTTTTGTTCTTTACATTTTTCTTTTGGCTCCTGGAATAAACTTTTAAAATATCTACACCCCTTATTGCAAGACTATCCAAATTAGAGCAATTACTGAAAATGTCTTCTGCTCAACATCAGCGATATAATACTATGCATTTATGCTAAAATAAACTAAAAATAGACAGAAAAAAAGTACTTCATTTCATTCCTATTCAGAATGATAATAGTTTATAAATTGCTCTATGGTTCTAAACTGGGGGAAAAATTTAAGAGCTTTCTGCAATTTCTCTTATGGTGCATAAAATGCATTAAGCAATGTCCTAACAGGTTGTCAACTTTCTTTGACACAATGCAATAACCTCAAACTATTGCTTCATTAACTGGAAAAGTGTCTATTTGTCTATCTGTCTATCTATCTATCTATCTATCTATCTATCTATCTATTTACATATTTGTCTGTCTATACAATCAAACTCATTTCAAAGAGATAATTCATGCATGGTGGCATATTTTAAAATATATTTGGGGCAGAAGCCATTTCCTTGCAGTTATGCACAATATCATTTATAGCATTTTTTAGTTATGCCAAGACAAGATATAGAATTTCTTCTATATCTTGTTAACACAAGATAACCATCAACTTAATCTATTTTAAATTATGGCAAACATCACTTTACATATTTTTGGATCTATTATAATACTTATTATCACTTTCATCCCTTTTTTACTAAAGTATAATATTATAGCCAAGTTTGGGTGCATATCCTAACCATCTAGTAAAAAGACAAAAGTATATACGATTGTAACAGAGGTAAAAGTAAAGTCAAAATTTCCCTAGTAAGATCAAGGGGAAACAAGGAAGCCAAATGATTTGTTAAGAAAGGCCTGTATAATAAAAGTAATTGCTGACAAAATTGTGACTCCAGCAAGATGAGCATAATTATAATAGACTGCATAATTGCCACCATTTTATCCCAAAATATTATTATTTAGTCTCCCGGGGAATTCATTTTATTGTAAATTCAGTACCTATATTATAGAATATATTAAATACTAAGAAAAATTTACAGTTGTATGCATTGACACTGAATTTGTTTGGATTGTTTATATTTTGGTAATTTCATTAATTTAAGGATCCAGTCTCTCTTCCTCTACACTGGAGATATTGGGGAGCAAATATTGATGTTAACTGTATCAGGGCTGAAGAGCCTTGAGCCCTGGGATGGAGCTGCTCAGAAGAGATATCAGATAGGGAATATGTGCAATTGACTCCATGCGCATTTATGAGTTTACTATAGATTATGTTCTGCTACTGACCTATCAGAGCAGAAAGTCTGTCCAGAACAGTATAGTCCTTAGGCCATTTGAAGAATGCTTGGAATGTGGAAGGGGTTGGCAGGCAGCCAGTATTCATTTACCCCCAGTTATTTTTGTTATTATTAAAGGAAAAAGTAAATTATATCAATCTGAACTCACACCACATGAACACATGGAAGAGAAACATTCAAAATATTAAGAAAGCAACTCAGGAACTGAGAACACTTTACCCCTAAACCACTACAAGGAGCACTGCAAGAAGCATTCCAAAAATTGAACATTCCTTTCATATTACTAAAAATGAGATGATCAGAATCACACAAGAGATACTTGCTGATTGAGAGCTTTATGGGAACTTAAGATAGTGGTGACTAATTTAAAAGAGGAGTTTGCATGGAGGTAGCAATATAAAACGCAAGTCTTAGGGAGATTTTCTGAAGGAAAAGGACCACAGAATGAACGTGTTGCTTCTGTAACAATATAATTGCGATATAGAATTTATGCTTCTTTATCACGTGTTCATAAATAGAAGAAACATAAAGAGGGTTTTTTCTTCTGGGGGTGCGTGGTCCGGAGATCGAACGCAGTTCTCCCGCGTGGAAGGTGAGCGTTCTAATCTCTGAGCTACCCGTGCGCCTGAAAGAGGGCTTCTTTTATAACAAACTTGCATGGGTGATGACAGAGAATAAGCCACAAAATCTCTTTTTCTTCATGTATTAAACTCTATTGGTGAAACTAAGTTTTTATGATAGTCAAATTGGGACTTATATTTTAGCACATATTCCATGCTATCTAAAAATGGCATATTGAACATCTATGAATTTATGTATATTAATATCTTAAAAGAATTACCTTTAAAAAAGTTTGCATTTCCTTTGTTCAATTAAAGTTGAGGTATTAAAATATATTTAATATTTGAATCATCAAGGCAATCGAAAAACTCTTAATTGGCTTTGTTAGTTTGAATGCAAGAACATAAAATAACAGTACAACAGCCTTATAGTGACATCTACTGAGCAACTGAGTTTCATAAATATAAAAGAGAAAGTATTTCTGTTTAAAAAAGAGAAGCAAAATGAATTTTCCTAAGTTTCCATAGGGAATTAAAATATGAGATTTTAAAATGAGACAACTGGGTATTTCTTAGTTTTTCTGTAACAGTATAAATGTCCAACAGGAATCTTAACTATGCTGACACATCACAAGTTAAAGAAATTACTGTCAGAGCATGCTGACAGTTTCCTTACTCATGATCTCCAATTCTGCAAAATTTTAACTTAAGATAAATTACTTTAAGGATTACGCAGGATTTCTTAAATCATAGGTACTAAAATGAACAGTGCATATAAAACAGATTCAAGAAAATTTAGGAGAAGAATGAGATTTGGAAGTCACATTTATGTGAGGAAACAAGATTAGAAGCCTTCCAACGGGAGGAAAAAATGGAGCAATTTTATTTTTTACAAAAAGTTATGAAGAAATTAAAAAAAGAACAAATTATTCAGAAAATGCTAAAAAGGAAGTTAAAAGTTATTCTGAAAAAATTCATTCTAGTTAAATTCATACATCAATGCCTAATGAAATATATGGCATTGGTCAATGATTGGTAGAAAAATATTAAAGATTTGTTAATGCTAATAAAATATGCAGATTAATAAAATCCTTTTAGTAATATTCCATTAAATAATCTTCCAAATATAAATTGTGTTTAAGTAGACCAAGGAATCCTAGGAGGCAGTTGCATTATAGTTTACCAAGCAAGGTCACCATGATGACCTGAACATAAGTGACAGCTCTCAGGTCACAAAGGCAGGTTGAGGCCATGAACTTGGACTTCAAAACTCAGTTCCGGGACAGGCCACAGTGGCTCAGCAGGCAGAATTCTCGCCTACCTTGCCAGAGACCTGGGTTTGACTCCCTGTGCCTGCCCATGCAAAAAAAAAGGAAAAAACTCAATTCCAATGTCCCAATGTCCTGCACACCCCAGCTCCCATTTAGGGAAAATGTGCATCGTTTAAAATCTGAACACACTTATTATGACACTTGGTATGTGTCAAATTTAGAATTGTCCTCATTCTTTTGTTGGAAAATAAAATTGTCACACTTTTTATTTCTTAATGTTTTATAGCTATTTTATATCTATAATATGATCTTAAATATTTAAAGTTCTTTTAGAACATTCTCTTGGTGCATTTTAGTTTTTGGCATGTATTTGTGATTTTTAATTATGGAAGCAATTATGTAAGGATCCAACTGAATTCTGTTTATGATGGTTTTATTGCTCTTGTCAATATAAGAACAGATGGTTTAAGAAAACTTATATCAATACTATCAGTGTTAATAATAATTCTTTTAAAAACTGCTTGAAAATGGATGGAAAGAGAATTAATGTTCATATATTGTTTTAACTAGCATACAGATGCAAACAAGCTGCTACAGCTGCAGGTGTGTTGATAAAATTTGGGATGTTTACGAACATCTGGGCACTGTTTAATACAAATTTTGAGTTTTGACATTACCCAGATCAATTAGTCTATTTTATATGTTAATTAAAGAAAAAATTGTTCCTTTTTTCAATAGCAAGCAAGTTTTCAAACATGTCACCGAATAACATTTATTTGTGAGGATTAGTCCGCCTCTTGCTCTAGACTCCTTCCAAGAGTTTCCATGTATATTTTAAGAAACACATGCGATGCAAAATAAATGTTTTTGCTGCTACTGATGATAAGGATGATAACATTGAAATAGTGAAAACTGATGACTCCTGTGAGGAATCATTACACACACACTAACATCAAAAGAAAGTGGTATGAAAATGAGAAAGGAAAGATTACAAAATATCTCCTCCATGTCACCAAAGATTAAATAACATTCTTCCAGGATGAATCACTGTATGCTTGCTTTTATCTACCTTCTCTTTTGGTACACATATTTAGTTTGACAAAGCAAACAATGTCTTGGGATTTTAAACACATTTTAAGATTTTAATTTAAATAGTATGAAGAATGCAAGGATATCTGATTACCCTACTTGCTCATAAAATATCGTAATTTAGTGATTCTAGTTGTGTCTTTTGAGACTTTTGCCCATCTCAATTTACCCCAAGGATGCATAAAAAAGTAACACCTTAGAGCAACTTTAATGTTAAACCAAATTTAATCCTAAAATGCGTGAATGACTTACTAAAAGACTGAATAAATGAATACAACATTAATAAATACAATTTGTGTGTATGAAAATATTTTAAAACTGAGGGAATAAATTTGCTTTACCTTCAAACAGAGACATGTCTCTAAGATTCTGAAATTGAATTGGTATATTTCCTGTAGGCAGTTAACTTTCTGCTAAACTTTTTCCTACTTCTGAATGTATATTTTAGCAGTGGGGTATAGAAGTTATTAATAGCTGTGCCTCAACAATTATTCTTTCCCATTTTGCTTTACAAATGTACTAAACTTTATTAAAACTTAAAATTCAATAATATTTTGTCTTTTTTCTCTAGTTGCCTTGACAACTCCCCATGGAAAAGTGGGTCATGAGACTTGAAAGATTCACAGGAGTTGAAGGAACAACAGTAAATATTCCTAATATTATACCACCATATAAGGGTAATCATAAAAAAAAGACTATGCATTACTCAGAGAATTTCAAGGAAGTCAGGGACAAGTCTTAATTTCTAAGTCCTGGTGGTTGCTAGACTCTCTTACAGATGTTCTTTAAATATAACTATGTGAGAGTTAGGTTCTGGTGTCAACTTGGCCAAAAGTTTAATAAGATCCAGTTGTCTGGTCAGGCAAGCACTGGACTGACCATTGCTAAAAGGCTGTTTTGTGGCAGGTTGATACCCTGGAAGGCTGGTGTGTTAAATCATCAGCCAGTTGACTGCATTTGTGGATAATTATATCTGTGATCAACTAAGGTATGTCTCCCGCCAATGAGATAATTCAATCAGTTGAAGGCTTCTAGTAGAAGATAAACTTTTTGACTGCTTCTTCAGCCAGTGAGCCTCTCCTATGGAATTTGTTCAGAACTTCATCAGAGCTGCCAGCTTCACAGGCTACCCTGAAGACTTTGGACTCTTCCATTCTCCTGGTTGCATGAGATGCCTTCATAAATCTCATATTCACAGATCTCTCCTGACTAATACACTTGTCTATGGCATTTAACTTTTACCATGTGGCTTTTGCCACCTTGGGATCTGATCATCCCCATTCTGTTAAAGGATTCCAGCTCAGTGACAGCAGTCCCCACAGTTAATATCTGAGAATGGCGAATACAAAGCACTTCAGGGATGATGGAGCTAATTCCACAAATTTATTCCTCAAAGTCCTGGTAAAAGTTATGTCCCCTGGACATTCCTGGGGTATGTGATCAGGTTTTCCATGATAAATTCACTCTAACATTACAATCTCTCTAAGCCTTTGGATACCCTCATCCACATTATATCATGGAAGTTTTGGCATTTCAACTTCAGGTAATGCTGGCCACCATTTGACCCATGTTTCAGCTAGTCACCCAAACAAGCTGTTAATGCCCTTTCTAATTCCTCAGGCTATAACACTGAATGCAGAATCTCTTCTTAGTGAGTCCATATCAATAAATTCAGCCTGATCCAAATTTTTATTCCTTCCCCCATTATCCCAGACCTTTACCATCCATCCCCACACATATTCTCCTGATTTCTATCTATATACATTAGAAAATCCATGCAGTTCTTTAGGAGTATAGTGTTCCGACTCATGGAACACCCTCTGTTCCTCATCTTTCGAGGTCTGTTGGGACTTTAGTCTAGTTACAGATCTTAAGGGAAAGAGGGGTAGTTGGGATGCGTGGGTTGTGAAAAGAATTAGAAGTGTGTATCAGATCAATTACTTCAAGACATTCCATTGCAGTTTCATCTGGTGAGACAAGATATATCTCTCCTGACAGAGGAGTTAGGGCTGTTTCCCAGGCATGATGTTTACAGGTTTAGCAGATACTGAGGGGTTAAACTCTTAAGATAGAGGTTGGATGGCAGAGTCCTCGGTTTGGACTGTAGGTTGGGAAGCTGTTTCTTCAAGGGAGGCTGGAGATATGAAAGTTCTTTGCTCAGGGCAGGTTGGAGGTTGGGTAACTGTTACTTCATGGTAGGCTGGAAGTGGAAGTGGGGTGGCTATTTCTTCAGGACAGACAGGTCTATCTAGTAAGGACTCAGCAGAATCCATGGTTTCCATGCCCCCACTGCCATAATGTCCCAATCTCAAGTTTCAGGAACCCATTATTTTCCAATCAAATAGTTTATATTGTAAATCTTCTACTCACACAATAAGACTCTGTGTCCAGTTTTCAGAAACTTCAAGCCTGCGACCACAAGAAATAAGGTTTTCTTTCAGTGCAAACATAGAAACTTTTATGTCTTTCATACATCATTTAAATTGCAAATTTGAAGCATTTGGCTCATCTTTTTCTCTCATACCTGTATCCAGCATATCTAAGAACAACCAGCCAACATCATTACACCTCTTAACTCCACAAAACTCTGTTAAGGTGTCAAAAACATTGTTACTTTTGAGCCTTGACTCATATAAGAGTATGATTAGGAGAATTAAATGTGATAACTTGCATATCTGTATTGCCAACTCATGCCCATGGACTGTTACTGTCAGTGCTATCTTGATTATTGATAATAGAGTCATTAGTGCTTTTGAATCTAACTAGAGTAGAAAACCAATTGTAAAAGCCCATTTTTAAGATTCTGCTTCTCAAGAACCACTTCCAGTACCAAGCCGCATTCGTCAGAGTTCTCTAGGGAAACAGAACCAGCAGGACATTTCTGTAAATATGAGATTTTTTATAAAAGCGGTTTTTTTTTTTTTTTAAGATGCACTCGTTCAAATTCTGTAGGGCAGGCCACTAGCTGACAACTCCAATGAAGTTCATCGATGAATTATCCAGGAGAGGCTGGCTTGCCGAAGAAGTGAAAGTTCTCTCTTCTCCTTTAAAAAATCTTCAACTTATTGAATTAAATCCAACTGACTGCATTCTCTTATTGAGAAAGACATTTCCTCAATTGATTGTAGATATAATCAGCCACAAATGCCATCAACTGAAATTTCCTTGCAGTAATGGTTAGTCCAGTGCTTGTCTTAGCAGACAACTGAGAATATAATTAAAAAGGAAAAATATCTTAAACCAGAAACCTTTATTCACAATTGAACGAACTAATAAAAGAAGAGTAACCTAAGTCCAAAATGAGCAGAAAGAAGGGAATAAGAAAATTAGAAAAGAGAAAAGTGAAATAGAGAATAAACAAGAGAAAGAATAAGCAAACCAAAAGTTTGTTCTTTCAAAAAACAATGAAATCACTACCTTTTAGCTGAACTGACAGAGAAAGATAGAAAGAGACACAAACTGAGAAAGAGGGAGGGGACACAAATAATAAATCAGAAATAAGAGAGAGGAGGGGAATTATTACCAAGTCCACAGGAAAGAAAAATGGATTATAAAGAAACTATGAACAATTGCACACCAAAATATTAGGTAACCTAGATGAAATGCACAAATTCCTAGAAACACATAAACTACCTACACTAAGAAAAAGCTGTCAACAGACAAATGACAAGTAAAAAGATTGAATCAGCAATCAACTCTTCAAACAAGAAAAGCCCAGGACCAGATGGTTTCACTGGTGAATTTTACTAAGCATTCCAAGAAGAATAACATCAAATCCTGCTCAAACTCTTCCAAAAATTTTTCAAGAGAAAGAAATACTCCTTAACTAATTTTTGAGGTGAACACCACCCTAAGATTGTGTCTGATAAAGATACAACACTAAATGAAAATTACAGACCAACATGTATTATGATCATATAGATGTCAAAATAGCAAAATAATGACAAACCGAATCAAAAATCACATTTTAAAAATTATGCACCATGACTACTTGCCAAAGAGTGCTTTGAAAATTATTGCTTTTTTCTTTCTTTGCTTTGTATATATGCTATAAAAGTAAAAAGTTAAAAAAGTGATGCAATATAATAAAGTGGAATTTATCCTATCTATTCATGGGTGATTCAACATGACAAAATTAATTACTGCCATATACTACATTAATAGCACAAAGGAAAATTAAAAGCATATGATCATGTCAATTGATGCAGAGAAGGCAACTGGCAAAATTCAGCAAGTTTTTTGATAAAGAAAAACACTTAGAAAATTAGAAATAGAAAGAAACGTCCTCAATATGATAAAGAACAAATGAAAACATGCAGCTAATATCACACTCAATGATGAAAGATGACAGCTTTCCCTTTAAGATCAGAAATTTGCCAACCCAGCTGTTGAAGGGCTTGGGTTGGTACAGCCACCAAGACCAAAGAACATGCTAGGCATAAAGTCAGACATGAGTTTTATTAGGACTTATGAATGGGAGAAATCTTTCCTGGTGGTGGCTATTTGGGAAATGAAATTAGCCCTCTGCAAAGGCAAGGGATGCAAGGGGCAGCTTATAAGTGTTTAGGAGAAGGACATTCCTTAGAGTATGAGGACAGAGTTTTAGCAGGGTCTCATGACACAGAGGTTTGGAGATTTGTTTTCAAAATATCAGGGAGAGGAGTTTTAATGCTTTACAAGATAAGCGGTTTACGATATTATCTGTGCATTCTTTTCCTCCCTGAGGAGGTCTGTTGACTTTTAAGCTCTGCCCCAGTCACATATGCAGCTATGTGTCATAACTTACTCTCAATATGGAGGGGGACTCTGGGCCCTGGGTCCCCACAGGGAATAAGATTGAAATGCCCCTCACCACCATTATTCGGCATTCTATTCAAATTCTAGCCAGAGTAATTAGGCAAGGAAAATAAATAAAATTCATCCAAATTAGAAAGAAAGAAGTAAAACATTCCTTCTTTGCAAATAACATGATCCTATAGAGAGAAAGTCTTGAAAGATGTACAACAGAAAACAACAGAGCTAATAAATGAATTCAGCAAAGCAGCGGGGTTCAGGATCAACATACAAAATATCAGTAGTGCTTCTGTTTACTAGTAATGAACACTTTGAGGAGGAAATCAAACTAAAATTTTTATTCACTATAGCAATGAAAATAATCAATAGGTGTAAATTTAACCAGCATGTAAAGGATTTATTCATGGGAAACTACAAAACTTTCCTAAAAGAAATCAAAGAAGACATGAATAAATAGAAAAACATTCCATGTTTGTGGATTGGAAAACTAAATATTATTAAGATATTGATTCCACCCAAAACACATTGTAGATTCAACACAATACAAATTAAATTTCTGATAAGTTTCTTCGTAGAAATGGAAAAGCCAATCATCAAATTGCTTAGAAGGGTAAGGGACCCTGAATAGCAAAAAACATCTTGAAAAAAGAATAAAGTTGGAGGACACAAATTTCTTGCTTTTAAAGCTTATTTCAAAGCTACAATAAGCAAAAGAGCATGGTACTGGCACAAAGACAGACATAGATTAATGGGATTAAAGAGGTGGTTGATAAATCAACTATGATACGTCAACATCACAAGGTTGCCAAGTCCATTTAATGGAGAAATAATTTTCTCTTCAACAAATGATGCTGGGAAAACTGGCTATACTATGCAGAATAATGTAGGTGGACTCCTACCTCATACCATGTACAAAATTACCTCAGAATGGATCAAAGTTCTAAATATGAGAATCAAAACTGTAAAATCCTAGGTGAAAACATAGAGTGCCTCTTTAGGACCTGTGTTAAGAAATGCAAAAACACAAACAATAGAAGAAAAAAATAGATTCAAGGGACTTCATTAAAATTAAAAACATTTGCGCATGAAAGGACTCTGTCATGAAACTGAAAAACAGTCAAAGAATGGGAGAAAATATTTGGGCTCACATACCTGGCAAGGGTTCAGTATCCAGAATGTATAAATAAATCTACGACTCAACAACATAAAGCAATTTAAAAATGGGCAAATAGATATTTCTCCAAAGAAATTGTATAAATTTTAAATAAGCACATAGAAAAATGCTTGGCATCATTAGCCACAGGGAAATGCAAAGCAAACCGCATAAGGTTCTATTTCATTCCCACTGTAATAGCTAGTATTACAAAAAAAAAAATGGAAAATAACAAGTGTTAAAGAGGGCACGGAGAAGGAAAACGTGTTCAGTGTTAGCAGTGATGTATAATGGCACTGTGGAATTATTTAAGGTAAGTATAGCATCATCATATGACCCAACAATATCCCCTCTAAGCTTTACCCAAAAGACATGAAAGGAGGGTCTCAAAGAAATATTTACACACCTATGTTCATAGCAGCATTATTCACAATTTCCAAAAGAGGGAAGCAACTCAGTGACCCTCAAGAGATGAATGTATAAACTAAATAGGCTGTACACACACCAATAGAATATTATTCGGCTGCAAAAAGGAATGAAGTTCTGATACATGTGACAACATGGATAAACCTTGAAGACATCATGTTGAGGGAAATAAACAAGGCACAAAAGGGAAAATACTGCATGATATCACTGATGTGAAATAATTAGAATCAGAAAATTCACCGAGTCAGAAACAAGAATACTGGTTACTAGAATCCAGAGCGGGTATAAGTAATGGGGAGTCAATGTTTATTTGGAAAAAAGTTTTTCTCTGGGGTTACGTAAAAGTTTTGGTAATGGATGGAGAAAATGGTAGCACAGCATGAATGTAATTAGCACTGCAGAATTGTATTTGAATGTGCTTAAAAGGGGACATTTTAGGTTGTGTATATGCTCCTAGAATAAACTATTTTAAAAATGTAGGTCTGTACATCACAGTGAACTCTGGTGTAATCTATGGAGTATAGTTAATAGTACTATTATAATATCCTTTCAATCATTGTAACAAAGGTGCCACATTTATGCAGTGCTAGTAATAAGGACAAACTCTGTAATCAGACAATGTATATGGGGCTCTGCTTATTCTGTATTATTTTTCTGTAAACCCAAAACTTCTCTAATGAAAAATGTATATATGTATATAATCTATTCTCTTAGATTTCAAATCCTGCCTCTCTAGTCATTAAAATACATCCCACATGAGGAAGAGATGTGTTTCTCATGAACTGAAGCCAGCAGGGAGCATGTTTTTCTTCAACAATCAGGGCCAGGCTGATTCCTGGTTTTCACAGGCCGAATTCAGATGAGGTATTGGTCTGCATTCAGCCTTGTTTCTAAGAACAGAGTGATTCCATGCACTTATCCTTTCTTTTCTGTCTGTCTGGTTTCCATGGAAATGCAAGCCGCGTAGAAAACACAAAGCCTTGCACCTAATGCTCAGGCAGCTTGTGTTACTTGTGGAGTCAAATGGGTAGTGGAGTATGGCCCAAAATGTTCGTATGAACAGGTCCTGGCAAAGACAGGAAGGGATGCAGACAGTAGAGACAATATTATTAATAATTTCGTGGCCTATAAGATAAAAGCAAATCTGTTGTTCTATTAGAAGTACAAGATTTATCTTAGTTGACATTAATCTAGATGGAGAAAAAAAAACATCAGCTACTACATAAAATAGGACAAAAAGCTAAATTATAAACTATCCCATTACCAGATATTGGCAAAAAGGTGAAATAAGAACTTTTATACAATTAATAATGCAAATATAACTTATTACAAGTAATACAGAAAATTACTTGTAATATCTGACAAAACTGACTATCTGCATACTGTATTACTCAATTTAATTTCTAAGCTATAAACTAGAGAAAACCTCATTCGTGTGCTCAAGGAGATATGCTGGAAAAATAAAGCTAAGTGAGGTTTCTGTGGCTTCACTAAATATTTACGTAATATATGCTCACAAATTATACCCATTTTACCAAGGTCAGGATTTTTAAAATAAAATTGTTCTAAAGAATAGTTGGTCAACTTCTCTACCAAAACATGATTTCTTAAAGATTTTACCTAACTGGAATTATAATCAATCTCTTCTCTCATAAACACCCAGATTCAAAATGAAATGATATTTGGACAATAATGTAAGGGGAAAAAATATGAAAAAAATAAAAAAACATAGTTGAAAGAAAACTACTGTGTTGCTTTGTAATGGGAAAACAATTTCGAACAAAGAATGGCTTCTTGTGATTAGTTTTAAATATTTTAAAAATACAATAAGAAAGTTGCATGCTTTTGGTCATATACATCAATCAAAAGTGGGCCGGTTTCATCAAGATGTAGAACTATACCCCAATTATCTAGGAACTGAAACTGAGGTTGTTATCCAGAGATCAGCACTACCTCTCATTAATTGTGGCTCCTGTAATTCACTATTATAGAAGTTATTTGGCACTGAAGGTGACTAACACGTTATAAATTCAAGTTCCATCTCAGAGAAATTTGCAGAAAAAAAGTGGATATATAAAAAATTATACAGCTAAAATTTTAAATTATTTTGTGACTTGGAGCCATTTTCTTTAAGTCCTCCAAGAAGATCGAATCATATGTAAATAACAGAAAAAAATATTCCATTGAATAAATACTTCTGTATTTAAAGCATATGCAACAAAGCTGGCTGAACTGGTCCTTTAGGTTGTTACCTATTTCTATATTTATCTTATATAAAATGCTTATATTTATACTCTTTTTTACATTTTCTCCCTTATTTCATTATTCACATTTTGATCCCTTGTCCATGCATATGCCTAAGTGAAAACTGACAATTAGGATGAGAAGAAATGAAGCTTTTAAAAATAATATTGTTCTTTCACATGCAGATTTTCCAAAGGTTATCATTACTCTGCTCTAATTTCTACAGTGTTTGCAATCCATAGAGAGAAATTTTTTAAATGTCCCATTACAGACGAAGCAGTTACATTTTTGTAATTCATCTTACCTAACTGCTTGGCAATTCTTCTTAGAAAATAAAATGAGTTTGATAGGTCTTATACTTAGTGAACTCATATTAGTTCCTAGTGATCAGACCTTCCTTTGTAAGCATTCTAATAGCTAGAAATTATTTGTTTACTAATCTGCTTGAACTTTTTGCCTGAGAATGACACAATCATTTCTATGGCTATCTAACAACTCTTCTAATGCCTAAAATCCAATATGGTAGAGCCTCATTATTTACAGATTCTGTATTAGTGAATTCATGTACTTGTTAAAATTGACCTGCAATCCTCAAATTAGCATTCACAGGTTTTTGCAGTCATTCTCAGACATGCCCAGAGTGGTAAAAAATTGGGACCACATTCCCAGCTGTGGCCAAACAAGGTGATGCCCAGACTTCTTGTTTCAGCTCTCATAGTAGAAACAAGAATTCTTTTTGCACTGCCTTTAGAGCCATGATTTTCCACACTTTGGCTCTATTTACTGGTGATTTCACTGTTTAAAATGGCCCCCAAGTGCAGTGCTGAGGTGCTGTCTAGTTGTTCCTAAAACGACCGTATGGAGAAAAATGTGTGTTAGATAAGCTTTGTTCATGCATGAGCCATAGTGCTGTTGGCTTTGAATTAAATGTTAACAAATCACCAATTTTAAATAAGGGGTCTTATATAGAAATACACTTAAAATTAAGTTTTGTATTGATCAGTTGGTGAAAATTTGACCAGAGACTTGCAGGAATCATAAAAATTCAAATGTTTATGGAATCATAGAAAATAACCAGGGAATCATGAGACCAGCTGAACTATATTATTGATATTATCTGGTGATCACGGTGCTGTAGTTTTGGAAAACATGCCAAACTTGGCAATAGAACTGTAGGTCTCAATCTTTTTACTCTAATGTCCCAGAGGATCTGTGCATAGTTCATAATAATGCCGCATGCACTTCAAGGGAGGCAGGGACTTACCCTAGAGAAAAAACATGGAGAGTAGAGAGAAAAAAGCAATGCATGTAATTTGAGAAAAACCCACACGTGTGTTTGAGCAATAGCTTCCTACTCCTCCAACTCTGCAACTCCCCAGATTACCAAGACTTGGTTCAGGAGTTCATCTACTGCTTACCACCAAGAGGCTCAGGTGTGGTCAAATCCACCTCACTCGTCTCCTCAGAGAGTGTCCCTGGAGCATCAGAGTCCAACAGTAAAGAGGACAATGGAGTTAGAGCTAAAGTCACTATAGAAATGACAATAGTTCTACCAATGTGCATGGGAAAAACTGGTTTAATATGGAAAAAAATCATCTCTACATAGTACTAAGAGTTATCTTGCATCTTCCTTTCTGTCTCCTTCATTACCACATTGAGTTAAAGAACTGAGAATTGTAAGTTTGAAGAGATTTTTTGCTGGAGATTTTGAATTAGATTTTATAGACTTCTAATTTCATTTTCCCCTTTGATTTAACCTTATTTTGACTGAGCAGCTCTTACTTAGAGCTCGCCGTTTGAGAAAACACAAAGAAAATAAATAAATAAAATCTCCAGGCTTCCTTCCAATTTATCTTCTACAATACATCTGAGTAAGGAAGGAGAGAACTCCAGGAATAATGGACATGCCCTTTGCAAGGTTGCCTCTGGGCATTTGCTTTCAGGAACTGGACAGTGGAGGACCAAGGGCAATGAGAAGGCTTGGCTGCTCTGGGCCTCTGTTACTTCACCTATATACGGGTAAAATGCATCTACTCCATCAACTTTTGTTCTATTTTATTTTTTTCAACAAGTGTATTCTTAATCAATTGTATCATGAAGACTAAGTAAATTAAACACAGCACTGAATTGTGAACTACTTTTTTATAAATTATAGATGCTGAGTTTTCATTTCCTCAAGGAATTTGCTATTACTGTTAAAATTGGAAATAAAAGTTTGGAGAATAAATATGAAGACATATCAACTGACTACTAATAACCGACTGCACCCTGAGGCTAGGCCAAGGAATATATTACAGTCTGTTTCACGAATTCTTAAAGGACTGACTTCCATTGTCAGTCACCTCATGTTTCAATGAGGCTGCTGAAGCTCCTGCCATCATGTTCCTTTTTCAGACCAAAAGCAGACATTTCAAAAACCTCCTCCTAATTGAAACAATTCAGTTTAATGGCAGTCCTTAAACCTCACAATACTTAACCACTTAAATTTCATTGACCAGAATTTAGTGACATGGCATCTAACCACAAGGAGGATAAGAAATATAATATTTTATTTTGGATGGAAATATGACTCCCAAAGCAGTCTGTTATTAAGCAGAAAGTGAGACTTCATGTTGTGTTGTCCAATAGCAGTCTGTACCTTACCAGTCCTCAAACATGTCTGTGAATCTCTAAAACTGTTGTCTCACTTGTCTTAATAAACCAGTCCACAAACATACTTCATGTTTTCCTCTACAGTTCCAGAGTCCTCCTTCTTGAATTCTGATATCCAGGGTCTCACCAAATGTCATCCACAACACTCTGATGTGCTATCAGTGTAAATCTCAATGTTGAAACCGAGTGCTGTATCCAGATATTCCCAAAGCCACCAGTCCTCAACTTCCAGATCAGATCCCCATGCCTTGCTTTAGTGGAGTGGTCTCTGCCTTAACTTAGTGCTGCTGGCTGGAGCAGGACAAAAAGCTGAAACTGTTTGGCCTCAGAATTCCCTTATGAAATGACTCCTTCACTTTCTGACCATAACCCTTGCTCCTTAAAAAGCTCCAGTAGTGCTCAGGAAACTGTATGCTGCCTAGAAATCAGGCTACTGTCTCCTCCTCAAGCCTCCTTTGACCAAAGCAGAGCCTATATCAAGCAGTCAGACTCCCCTTCTAGTTTCATGCCACCATTTTCTGGTTATTTAATCCTTAGCATAAGTGGACAAGTGAGTCCATCCATACTGTGCCTACTTTTTTTTCACAATAGCCCTCTTGGAGGTCATAAAAACAAACTGTATAAGGAGACACATTGTACTATCTGTTAACAGTTCAAACATGACATTGGAAGGAGATTGCATGTGATTAGACTGGATTTTACAGGTAGATTGTAACAAAGAGAGTGAATAATCCTACTTATAAAACACTTGGGCAATTAGAGAAACATGAAAATAAGTGTGAGAACCTGAGTATAGTGGTTTGAAGCTCCAAACCCTAGAAAAGCATATTCTTAAATTTAATTTATTTCCTTGGGTGTAAACCCACGGGAAGTAGGATCTCTTTATGAGTGTACTTCATTTAAGCTGTGTTTACTCCAGCCCAATTATAATGGGTCTTAATCCTATTACTGGAGTCCTTTTTAAACAGAATGAAGACTGGACAGTGAATACAGGAGAGAGAGAAAACCAGAAGAAGCAAGAATCTATATCAATGGAAATCAGAAAAAAAGGGAGAGACCAGGAGATGCCACCAGTTACTTTACCATGTGACAGAGGAGCTAAGGATTACCAGTAGCCAGTCCTGGAATGCAACAGTCTTCTGGGAGAAAACACTGTATCGATGATGCCTTGATTTAGATCTACCTCAAAACTGTAAGCGAATAAATTACCATTGTTTAAGCTAGCCCTTTTTGCATGTTTGCTTGATTAGCCTATGTGCTGGTTCACAAATATTACGTACCCCAGAAAAGCCATGTTTTAACCTGATCCAATCTTGCAGGTGCAGCCATTTCTTTTAATCCTGCCTCAGCACTACAGCCCGGAAACTTATTTGTTTATCTGCCAGTGGGTCTTAATTAGTTTACTGGAGTCCTTTAAAAGAAGAAACATTTTGGGGAGAGTCAGAGCCTATAGAAATGACAGAGCTCACAGAGAGAGAGCTGACAGAGGTGTTTGGAGCCCAGCAAATATCGCCATGAGATGTGAAGCAAACCAGAACCTGGAGAGAGCCAACAGAAGCCAAGAAATGAAAGCCAGTCCCCAGAGAAGCAAAGTGAGGAACCCCCACAGGATCAGAGGCTGGAAGCAATGGAGTGCAGGAGCAAGGGACCAGCAGATGCCAACCATGTGACTACCCAGCTGACAGAGGCATTCCTGACCCATGGACCTTCCTTGAATTAAGGTATCTTTACTTGGATGCCTTAGTTTGGACATTTTTATAGGCTTAAAATTGTAGACTTATAACTTATTAAATTCCCCTTTATAAGACCATTCCAGTTTTGGTATATTGCGTTCTGGTAGCTTACAAACTAACACAGCCTAGGAAACTAAAACACTGAGATTATGTTCCATTTTATATATTTTATTTTTTTTAACATTCAAATTTAATACTGTAAGGTATTGGTGTGGACATAATAAATTATTAACTATTTCAGAAAAACCCACCAATTAGCTTGATTCCTTACAGACAATTTTTCAACACTCACCCATGAGAGCAAGTGAACTGTGAAAGAAATACAGATAGCAAGTTAAAAATGAAATAATTCAAGTAACTTTTATACTTTGGAAAAGAAACTCTGGAGCTAAACAGCCTGCGTTCATATAGTAAAGCAAATACTTAACGTGTTCTGTGGTCTTGGAAACGGTAATCAATTTCTCCATGCTTCAATTTCTCAATCTAGCAGAAGTAAAAATATTCTTGAATTTTTATTCACAAGTATCTTTAAAATCACCTAACAATGCTATTACATGAGTACCAGCTATTATTGTGATTAACTTGAAAAATATATTAGAACCCCCCCAAATTATTCAGAATTTATACTCATTAGTAGAGATGTTGAGCCAACTTTTTTCTTGCGCAGAATATATAAAATAAATATGCCCCAGTTAGATTTCTGCTTCTTCAAAATGATAAAGTGTTAACAGCCATCCACCTTCTCAAATAAAAGCCTTTTAAATATGAAGAAACTAACATATATCAATATCCAGTAACTTTTCGGTGCCAGGCATTTCTGACCACCTTAAAGGAGAACTTAAGGTGGCACCATTTGCAATGTGTTCTATGTGAGTTGAAAACAAGGAGCCACCAACATAGAATTCAGTGCAAATGGTGCTGCTTACAGCCATGCAATACAAGAATCATGGGCATTATGCCAGCAAAGTACATTATCTACAGAAATCTTCACTACTGTCTTAGAAAAATATTATTATTATCATAAGTATACTATGGTAAATACCCCCACCTACACTAAGTAACTCCTCAATTTTATATTGCTACTAAGTGGTACCATCTCTTCCTACCCTTATTTTATCATTTTACTAATATTAAGTATAATAAGTCTAGACTCAATGTGATAGTTAATTTATGGGTCAGTTTGGCAAATTTATTGTGTCCAGTCATTTGGTCAAACACTGGCTTACTTGTTGCTATGTAAGTAGTTTGTCAATGGAATTACCTTCTACAATCTGTTGATTTTAAGTAAAGTAGATTACCCTCAATAATGTGGGTGAGCCTCATCCAACCAGTTGCAGATTTTAAGAGTGAGAATTGAGGGTTCCAGGGATGAGAAGGAAATCTTCTTCAAGAATACATGTTTCAGTTCTTCCTGAGATTCCAGCCTAAGACATGCCTTTGACATAGCACTTACAGAAATTTCCAGCCTACAGCCTCTCCTATGGAATTCAGACTTCCAAGCTCCCACAATCATTATAATTATGGTATGTCACATCCTCATAACAAATAAATACACAAATTTCTGTTGGTTTGTCTTTGAAGGACCTTGATGGAAACACTTAACCAAATCAGGATGCTTTAGTGGGCTTAAAACTTCAATGGCTTTGAACAGCTTGTAACTACTCTTTCATATCCAACATTCATAGCTAAGCCAGAGTAGGTGTAATGAACTTCTAAGAGAGTCCACAAGACCAAAAATGATCTTCTACCCTTGCTGAGGCAAAGCTCTTTCAATAACAGCTGAGACTTATTGAAAAAGAACAACAAATTTCGATTCACAGTACCAAAGAACCAAAGCTAATCACCTCAGGCCCTAGGCCTTGGAAACAACCAATCCCAGGAACTCTCCTTTACATTTGAAAGAGGTGAGGAAAGAGAGGAGGCTGTCTATGGTTTCAGCTTTTCTCCCGCTATTATCCCTCTTACCATCCAGGCCTTTTCTTTGTGCCTCTTAATTCATTCAAGGTCTGTTTTTCTTTCTTTCCTGATGGTCTGCATTGACACTTGCATTTAATGAGAAAACACATGGTGTTTGAGTGGGAACGTCCTAGTCTCATTTATATTTTGAGCAAAATTCTCAAAGGAAGAAAGAGAATAGAATGATTTTTAGAAATGTAAGGTAACATCAAATTGTGTAAAGAGTTAAGAAAATAAGTTTCCAATATAAGCACAAGTAAATGAAATTTGAACCTTTTCTATTAGGTTGGACTACATTATGTTGCAGTAACAAAATACTCCCTAATCTTAGAGGCTTGCTTCCAAAACAGTTTTATTTTTGGCTGATTCAAAGTCCTCTTTAGCTTAGGCAACAGACCTCCCTGCCTCAATCATTAATCCAAATTAATAGAGATTCCAGCACACAATAGCTACAACAACTGTAATATGTGTCTTCCTTGATCAATGCAGCAGAGATAAGGGGGCTGGACACCCATGCTGAAATTAAATGATCCAGTCCAGACCTGTGACAAGCTACCTTTGGACTACCCATTGCCCATTGCTAAATATATGGTTTTGACTAATTGCAGGGCAATTGGACGTGATAACCTTGTTTAGAGCAAGAGGAAGACAAAATGCCAGTGAGCATTGGAAGTATCTTCCCATAACCTTTTATTTTGAGGGACTGATCAAATGTTATGTATGTCTGTCTACTTTCCTCAAGTTGAACTTGGATGACGTTATTTGAAAAATTGCTGCTTTCAGAACAACTTTCACTGTGTTATGAACAATTGTTGCAATTCTACTAAGGAAGAACTAAGGCCTAAAGATAATTCTGTAAAATTCATCTACATTTTAAAAATTCAGTAAATGATTAAGACTTGCCTTGAATGGACTGGGTCACATCTCAATTGAAATAGTATAACCAAAATTCCCATCCACAATAGGTCTGTTCCGATAAGAATGGATTAAAAGAATATGGTCTTTTCTGGGGTACATAATAGATTCAAACCAGCACAGTCATATTCTACCTTAACTCATCATTACCCATTTTTCTGAAAAAAAATTGCTCCCTAATGAGTCATACTAAACATGTATATCTGTTTATCTTCATGAAAACTGTGAACATGCATGTGCATATTAAATAAAAACATCCTAGTATTTATACATACATATTGAATGTGAATGTGTGTGTGTGTGTGTGTGTGTGTATATCGGTATATCTGTAGCCAGATTCATATTTAGCAATTGCTTTCTAAATTATTTTATTGGATTATAATAATCTATAGATAACTGTACTAATTTCTCCCTGGGAAGAATGACCATAAATGACCATTGTATTAACCATAATTAACTATGTTAGAAGGTTGTTCTTTTAAAAAAAATGTATTGTTGAATTTAAGGTGAATATTTGGTTGACCTAAAAGTAGAAAGCAAGCTCTAAGTATTTTGGACAGTATGATGGAACTATTCTTGCCACTTCTAATAATTTCCTCCAGTTGGGAAGAGCTAAGAAGCCACAAAGGCTGAACTGAATTTTAGGCTGAATCTCCCACAAAGCTTCCGTCATTGTAGGAGAGAGTTGTGAAGCCCGGCAAAAAGATGAACCAGGATGTGAACAAGGGACAAGGCAGATTGAAAGCATGTCACGGAGAGCCAGAAATCAAAGCCAGTCGGACAAATCTCATGCTGTGGCCACATCAGACACGTTAGCAAGGCTAACTGTGCACAAAGACGCCGCCCTTTCTATTGTCCTATCTCAGGGAAGATGAAATGGGAAGATGTTTTACATATATTAACAATGGGCTGTGTAGCAGAGAAAAAACATAGGATTAAACTCTTTCTTAACTGTCAGACTCTACAATTATGAACTTTAATCAGCTATCTGAATTATTCAGGAACACAGGTGACGTAAAAATGACGATCACCACGCACTTTTTAGCTCTAGGTATAATTCAAGTTTACTGCTATGGACATTCTAAAAATGTGAAAATATTTAACTTGTTAATTTAAATGGCTTTATTTTGTCCAGGCACAAGATAAGATAATCGTAATGAAATATATTTTATAAAAGCAGTTTTAAAAGACCTTGCATCATTTTCTAAGGCTAATAGTAGTAGCAATTTATATAGAATTTAATTTAAGTGAAGTAATGAAATTATGAGGTAAATTATTAAAACTTTCAGAAGCCACAATGAATTATCATGGCTTCCTCAGTGAAAGACAGTTAAGAAGGTATTTAGAGGCTAACTTCCTGTTGTTGGAAAATACAGTCTTTCTTTGTGTCGTTTTGGCAAACTGGCGAGAAATGTAATAAACTAATCTTACCATGTGGCCACAAGATGGCAGCATCACATAAAATACAATCCAAATGAAAAACAAATTTAGCTGTATAAATATTGCTAAAGCATGCACCCTAGTTTTACATGATCAAATGAAAAACAGCAAGTGAATAAGTCCTCTAGTAAATATTTTATAAACAAGGATCAAAAAGGCATTGACTATTGAGGTAAAAAACAGCTTATTATTTTACCACACATTGAGGAATAAAGCTCAGATACAAAGGGAATTTTACAAAAGCTGAATCAAAGTTTCCCTTCCTTAAATGAGACATGTCAAATGAAAAAGAAATAGATAGACTGCACATACACAGAAGCATCATTCATACACCCACACAACATAATACACAGGAAATCATAGATGAAGTCTGAAAATTTATCCATCACCATACACAAAATATATCACTATTTATTGAAGCACTCAACAACTTTAAAATTTAAATATGCATTATTTAAATCCATTTTTTAAAGTTATATGATTTTTTTTAAATACTTACAGAGCTGTTAATGTTTTGGAATAACTTTGTGAATATTAAGTATAATGCATGATAATTTAAAATCCAAATTTTAGCAGAAAAATAAATTTTACCTGAAGATATTCTAATATGATTCAACCCATGAAGCTGGAAACAGTTTCCTATGTGAGGAAATACATGAAAATAGTTATACTGGCTTGAATCTGTTATGTACCCTAGAAGGCCATTTTATATACATAAAAATTTTTTTTTTGCACGGGCAGGGCACTGGGAATCGAACTCGGGTCTCTAGCATGGCAGGCAAGAACTCTGCCTGCTGACCCACGGTAGCCCACCTGAAAGTCACATTCTTTTAATCCTGATCCAATCTTGTCAGGACAGACGTGTTGCTTAGGGGAAGCTTTTTGATTGGGTTGTTTCCATGAAGATGTGACTCACCTAATTGTGGGTGTGACTTTTTGATTAAATTATTTACATGGAAGTGTGGCTCTGTCTATTCAAAGTGAGTCTTGATTATTTAACTAGAGTCCTTAAAAGAGCTGATACAGAACCAACATAGATACAGATGTTTGGAGATGCCATGAAAAATGTCAGAAGGACCCACAAGATCTGTGAGAACCATTTGAAACCAGAAGCCAGGAGAGGATCCCAGCAGACATTGTTATCTTAGCATCTCCCATGAGATGCTAAGCAACCCAGAACCAGGTTTTGCCCTGGAGATGTTAAGTATAGGCCCATAGATGTTTATAGAGGAAGCCACTGGAATCAGAAGTACAAGGCAACAAACTGGCAGCAAGACCTCAGATGCTGGCCATGTGCCTTTCCAGTTGAGAGAAGTATTCCAGACACCATTGGTCTTTCTTGAGTCAAGGTGTCTTTTTCTGGACGCCTTAATTTGGACATTTTTATGACTTTAAAACTGTAAACTTGTAACTTAATAAATCCACTTTATAAAAGATGATACATTTTTGATATACTGCATTCTGGCAGCATTAGAAAATTAAAACAATAGTAGATGACACTAATTCTAATTTGTTTTAGGCATGTTTCTTCCTTTTTATATTTCAGCAATGTAAATTCAAAATCATGCCATTTCAGCATTAGAATTCATTCATTATTATAGCTGATATTTACCAGTGATGCTTTTATTCCAGCCAATAGGGTTCAAAAATTCCCTAAATGCTTAGTTGATTTTCCTGACTTTTTACTTAGTATGCTGAAAAGTAATGAAAAAGACATTTTGATTTTATGACCAACGAGGTGCTACACATTGTTGTTATTCAATGTGTACAGACAAGACTGTTCACAATGTGTACTGATCCGAGGTCCCAAATTGAAAATTTTAAATAATATATGGTCAAAATTGTATTATAATAAATCCCTCAATTTGTTCTTACTTTCTTCAAATATTTAAAATGAAATGAGCACAATACTGTCTTATAGTAAGTTCCCAAATTGTCATTTTTCTGCACTTTAACATGCAAGAGAAATAATGCTAAAATTAATTGATTTCACATTATATTACATTATATTTATTATTGTATTGTATTATACCATATGATGTTCCATTCTAATATGCTAGCATCTATCATTATTTCATGCCATTTTCTTCTCACATTGTATCATTTGACATAAAAAGGGGAAGTTTATAGAAAGCAAATACAGAAGCAAGTAAATAAATATTTTGATTGGCTGACATTAAATTTTCATTTGTCAAAGGGTGGGGAACAGATATACATTGATTAGAATGGTATGTACATTCTGATAATCTTTCTCCTGGACCAAAATTGGTTTATTACCAAGTATGGCTTACCTTCATTTCTTTTTTTTTCTTTCTTTCTTTTTTTTCTTTTTATCATTTCTTGGAACATTTGCATCTATTCAGAAAAAGAAATATAACGAAAACAGAAAAAAAATTTATACATACCATATCCCTTACCCCTCCCTTTCATTCATTACTAACATTTCAAACTCAATTTATTTTAACATTTGTTTCCCTTATTATTTATTCTTAGTCCATATGTTCTACTCGTCTGTTGACAAGGTAGATAAAAGGAACATCAGACACAAGGTTTTCACAATCACACAGTCACATTGTGAAAGTTATATCATTATACAATCATCTTCAAGAAACATGGCTACTGGAACACAGCTCTACATTTTCAGGCAGTTCCCTCCAGCCTCTCCATTACACCTTGAATAACAAGGTGATATCTACTTAATGTGTAAGAATAACCTTCAGGATAACCTCTCAAATCTGTTTGGAATCTCTCAGCCATTGACACTTTGTCTCGTTTCACTCTTCCCCTTTTTGGTCCAGGAGGTTTTTTCAATACTTGATGCTGAGTCTCAGCTCATTCTAAGGTTTTTCTCAATCCCTAGATGCTGAGACTCAGCTCATTCTATTACCTTCATCTCTGTAGAGTGTATTCTATTGTTCCATTTTCTCAGACAGCACCTGCATATCAATCAATTCTGTCTTTTGGAAAATCGTTCCTGAAAAAGGGGTCCTTTTGGTAAATGACCAATGCAAGCAGCTATTTGATTTTACTTAACCTATGTAACTGGAAACCTCAAAGAGCCAAGGGGCCTGGAAAGGGAAGATTGAAGCAGAAGGGGACTGAGGAATTGTATGAAAATTCTACTAGGAAACTGAAGGATTAGTAGCCAGATGAGCAAGTATGCAGTATTTGAAGAAATATTTTCAATAGCACTAAATCACAGAAGAGGACTAGAAATGGTAAGCTATGAGCTTAATAAGGGCAATGTAATGAAAGGCCTTAAAAACCAGTAAAAAATTATTCATTTTTTAATGACCACAGCCATTAAAACATTGTAGCAAAAGACTAAGATAAATGTCCAACAAAGGAACTCGTTTCTTCCTTCAAAATAGCTCTCCTGTGTCCCTTCTAGCTGATCTCCATATTTTTTAGCACATCCTTTCTAATGCACAGATAATCAAGCTTCACAGTTGTCCCATTGTCTTCCACAAAAATGATTCAACTCTTTATTACCCTGTCCTTGCACACTTTTCCCGTTTATCTTTTACAACTCCTTCTCCTCCTTGCCTTGTCCTTAATCAAGATTTCCAACTCCTTCTCCTCCTTGCCCTGTCCTTAATCAAGATACATTTCAATTTTATCAGCAGTTTTAGCATGTATCTATCTATCCTTCCCCACTCAACCTTTGGGAGTCAATTGTTTAATTCTTTCAATGCAATTTTATTGAGCTATATTTACACATTATATAATCCATCCAAAGTATAAAATCAGTAGTTTACAGTCTCATCATATAATTGTGAATTCATCACCACAATAAATTTTAGAATATTGTCCTTATTCCAAAAAAAGAAAGAAAAAAGAAAACCCAAAACATCCCATGCCACTTATTTCCCTAATATTTTTTGTCTTAATTTTATTACTCATTGTTTTAGTTTGCTAAAGCTGCCTGAATGCAATATACCAGATATGGATCAGTCTTTATAAAAGGGATTTATTAAGTTACAAGTTTACAGTTCCAAGGTCATAAAATGTCCAAACTAAGGCATCCAGAAAATGATGCCTTGACTCTGAAGAAAGGCAGAATGACATCTGGGATTTCTCTGTCCGCTGGAAGGGCACATGGCTGACACCTCAGGTCCTTGCTCCCAGTTTGTTACTTTGTGCTTCTGATTCCAGTGGCTTCCTTTCTAAGTATCTGTGAGGCCGTCACTTAGCTTCTCCTGGGCAAAACTCTGGGCTCTGGCTTGCTTAGCATCTCATGTGAAGGCACCAGGTAATGTCTGCTGGCCTCCTGTCCCAACTTCTTGTTTCAAAGGTCCCTTGTGCATCCTGTGGATCCTTCTGGTGCTTTCCTCTGCATCTCTGAATGTCCATGTCTGCTCTCTATGGCAGCTCTTTTAAGGACTCCTATAAACTAATAAAGACCCACCTTGAATGAGTTATATCTTCATCTGATCAAAAGGTCATACCCACAATTGGATGTGTCACATCTCCATGGAAACAACCTAATCATGGGGTCCCACCCTACAATATTGGGTCAGGATTAAAATAACATGACTGTCCCCACAAGATTTGGTCAGGACTAGCAGAACATGGCTTGTCTGGGATGCATAATAATTTCAAACCAGCCCATTCATATACCCATACACTGAATAAAGGGAGTGCCAGTCACAAGGATTTTGCAGTCACAGTGTCACACAATGAAAGATATATGATTATACAATCATTATCAAAGATCAAGGCTACTGGATTTCAGTTCAATAATTTTAGATATTTCCTTCTAATTATTCTAATACACCAGAAACTAAAAAGAAATACAAATATAATGAGTCAACAGGCATAATCATTTGTTAAATCCTAGATTCTTAGTTATACCTCCTCCTTCTTGTTTGATCATTCTCGCAATCTTCAAGGATGTCTGGGTGATCACTATCTTAACTTCTCTGTGCTGGAGAGGGGTGTTGACCTTAAGGACAGAGAGAAATGAAACTGATTGATGTTCTTGGAGAGATTGGCACTTCTGGGTTTCAGAACATATCTGGCATAGGACTCTGGAGCACTAAAATTTCTGAAAAAATAAACTTGGTAAGAAAAACATTTATAGAATCATAGATAGAGCCAAGGATGTTCTTTAAGGTTTTAAGGAATATTATTGGTTGGGGCTTAGGATACCATGGCAATTTTCAATAACTGGCTGAAACTTGCATTGAAATAACCTCTGGACTCCATTTGAAATTTCTCAGCCAATGAAACTTTATTTTGGTTCATTTCTTTTCCCCCTTTTAATCAAGATGTCATTCTCAATCTCACAATGCCAGGGCCAGACTCATCCCTGATTGCTAGGGAGGCTTACAACCATGGGAGTCATGTCCCATGTAAGAGGGGGAGAACAGTAATTTTATTTAAACTTGGCTTAAGAAGGAAGCTACATCTGAGCAACAGAAAACTGTCTCTCGGGGTGACTCAGGCACAATGAAAAGTAGACTGAGCTTCCCATTTACAGAAAACAGTTTCATAAGGACAAGCCTCAAGATTGAGGGTTGGGGTTATTAAATGAAGAGTCCCTAATGCCTTGAGAGTGTATCAGGAATTTCCCAAGTGGAGAGGTTTAATAATTCCATATTTTCTCCAGTCCCTCAAGGCAATGCTGCCAATACTTTGTTTCTCTCTGTCTAAGATACACTGGAGTATTAGGGTATTGCATTAAATAATAACAAGGTCTCATTCTTTATTTTAGGACCCATGTAATTATATTGTTTACATAAAATGACTGGAGTGATGAAATTAGGTAATGTGATACAGACCATTTACATTTGAGACTGAGTGACTATCTCTTCCTTTGATCTTATAGAGAAGTTGAGATTTTAAAATACAGATAATATCATCTTTTACCCTGTATTCTGATTTTCCTTAGTCCTAACAGGTCTGCTTCATTCATATTTGTAATTGAAGTCTAATCTCTTTTTCTTTCATAGTTCCTGTGTAGCTTCTTTAACAGTTCCTGTGTAAAGTAATGCTGACTTTCAGAGCTGCAAAACTGTAACTCTGAGTCTAAGATCTCACACAGAAACCCAAAGCTCCACAGAACAACCAGGTTATACACAAAGAGCACAGTATCTCAGAATTTAGATATAGCAGTTAAAACTTAGAAATAGATGTGACTGCTGCAAGACCATACCATCTAGGAACCTTTACAATGAGCCTTATGAAACATTAATCGTGATTGTACTCCCTAATCACGGATTGCCCAATCTCTGCCCACTTTCCATCCCTTGATAACCTATAGTCTCGAATACAATTCTCAAAGTTTGCTCATTATAGTTAGTTTATATTAGGGAGACCAGGAAATATTTATCTTTCATTTCTGGCTTCTTTCATTCAACACAGTGAAACTCATCATTCACTTAGTTGCACAGGTGACTTCATTCTTTCCTATAGCTGCTCAGTATAGTATTGTATGCATGCAGTTTGGGTGCAAATTACCTCCTGAGGACTGAAATTCTTTTATTCCACTCCTTTAACTTTTTAACCTTGAGATGCTTTTCCTGACTCAGCTCCTCACCCAATTTGTTGAAAACTAATCACTTCCTACCTTTTCTTGTACTGAGCAGAAGCCTTAGCTAACACACTAACAACATTATCGTTATCTCCTCTCCCATCTTCTGCCGAATGTTAATAAGCCTTCATGGTTTTTTCAGTGACGGGCCTGACTTGAATTCAGTACCTCATCACAGGAAGGTCAACTTAATGAGACAAGTTAGAAGATAAGGGACTGAAGTAACAGAGACTTCTTTCCTTGCAGCATTTGCTCTATTAACCAGTCCAGTGGATCTTTGGCAGCCAAGAAGTTAATCTAGGCAGTGTGGTCACAAGGTAGCATTTTTGCAATTATTGGACCATTTTGTTATATCTTTTTTGTTTTTATTTTAGGTAAATAAGAGGGGAGAAAAGAGGCATGTTGATATGTGTGTGACTATTTTATGCTTTTCTTTGCAATTCAGTGTTGCAGATAAGCCTAATCAGAAATTGCCTGTGAATTCAGTAGAAAGTTCACTTACCAACAACATAGGAGAAAGAAATTCATCCTTGGAGCAAGGTGAAGGTAGGGGAAGTAAAACCTTTTCTGGTATTACCTCAAGTTTGGACTCTTACTTTTAGACCTTGTTACTCTGACAAGTCACTCTTTTAGGAGATGGCTGGGGAAGATGAGATGTAAGGCAAAACTTGAGCTTAAGCTCTGACCTGTATATATACATGAAAGAAATCTGGAAAAATCTGCCGGACTTTACAGTTGAGAGGAATTGATCCAACAACTTAAAACCATCTTTGGTGCAAACAGTTCCAATTTCTAGGAAAATCGTAAAAAAAAATGCCATTTAGATTTACAAGGGTAAAACAGACAAATAATAGAGAAAACAAATGTTTGGAAACCTATGTCAAAACCCTTTTATGCGCTGATGCTAAAGGTATCTATGTTGATGGTAAAAGTTATGTGTCTAGTGTACATTGACTTTGGAGAATGTGCGTGTGTGTGTGTGTGTGTTTAACGTTGTTGCATCTGCTGCTTTTGATATGTGAGTGCTCTCATGAGCAGGTGCTCATAGGTTCAAGATCTGGGACGAAATAAAGTACAAGAATGATGTCCAGGCATGGTTTTCTGGGATGCATAATAATTTCAAACCAGCCCATTATTCATATACCCATACACTGAATAAAGGGAGTGCCAGTCACAAGATTTTTACAGCCACACTGTCACACAATGAAAGCTATATGGTTATACAATCTTTATCAAAGATCAACGCTACTGGGTTTCAATTCAACACATCCTTTTCTACTATATCTTGTCCTCTATGCCTTCAAAAGTGTCAAAGCTGATTATACATTCCAGAGTTCTTTATTGAAGAAATCAGGACCATGTATTTACCTACCATTGATTCTTCTTTTTCATTGCCCCCATGTTCCTTTTCAAAGGATTCTCTCATCAAATTCATAAAGTGAAATGAACTTGGCAGCTGACAGAAGGGTGGTACAGAACTATGTCAGCAACAAATCAGATAGCTAGCTAAATTTAAGTGATTTCATTCATCCCACCCATTCATTCATTCCTTTATACATTTAACCACTAAACTTCATTGAGATTATATTTTGTACCTGACATTACTATGTACATTGATGGAAACCTACAAAGTACAATGTAATCCCTCTGGACTAAGGTCCCTAAAATTATAAATAAATGATGAAAAAAGAGTTTAGTCTCAAAAAACAAGGATGGCTTATACTCATCTTTACATATCCAATCCAAATCTGAAGTTGACTAGAGTAAGAAGCATTTCTTACTGGATTATTGTCAACTAGCTTCAAAATGTGCTTTTATTTTTCATTTTTTAAACTCTTTATTTACATCATCTTCCAGTAACGCAAATCTTTCTTTGTAAAGAGCTGTAATTCAGCTACTTGTACACAAGATGGCAAACATATTCTGGATCTCTGCTTCTCACATGTAAAGGATGAACTATCCTAAGAGGACATGGCATAATGTGTTGCATTTCTATATTCTATCAGACAAAGCATGCTTCCAGTGTCAGGGCAGTAACACGGACACATACATCAAGAATCAGATTCTCCTCAAACAAATCCTCTTATTCCATGCAGTGTCAGGGAAAACAAAATTATTGGACCAATCTCTTTGCACTTTAAAGGACCCAATTAATTTAATTGAAATTTTAAATCAGCTTTTCAAACAGTTTTACAGCTATGATGTGATATACTACTCTTTGATAATACTTCCCATTGAGAATCTTTGAAAATGTATTTTTATAACTTGAAATAATCATATTCATTAATATAGCACCCAGTTCATATGTCAGTGGTATTTTTATTTTATTTAATTAATTTATTTTGCATGGGCAGGCACCAGGAATCAAACCCCAGGTCTCTGGCATGGCAGGTGAGAACTCTGCCACTGAGCCACCGTTGCCCGCCGGTCAGTGCTATTTTTTATGAGCAGTTGTTGGAAATGGCGGCAATACACCAAATTCCTTCACTGTCTTGCTTTTGACACACACACTCCAAGATATTCAAATACTCAATTTTTTCCCTGAATCGTGAAGTTTGGACAGTCAGAACTGGAAAGGATATAGGTTGTCTTTTCTTTCTGTTTTTCTTTATTAACAAAATAAAATGTTATATCAATACAATAAACATTGTTCATTAATCACGATTTCAACAGAAGTTATTTCTTTACAAATTTTATCTGTTGGAACAGATTTCAAGAATTTTATATGGTTTTCTTAGGCACAAATTTTCACAGAGTTTTGTACCAATGAATTAAAGCTATTTTGATTAGACATTGTGTGTGTGTGTGTGTGTGTGCACGTGTGTGCATGTAGTACGCTTAGCAGTATTGGTATTATGAGTGGACAATGAAATGTTAGTGGAAATTCCAGGAAATACCGTATCAGAAAAGAAAGCTAAACAACACATTGTACAATGGTTCCAATAAAGAAAGATGGAGCTGTTAAATTCCACTGCAGATCCAGAAAGACCAATTACAAACTATAAGTACAAATAACTACAATTGAAATCATTAGTTCATCTGTTATTCACCTTTAAGATGATAAAGCAATGTTCTTAGAAGACAGGCACTTCTGTTGGGGTTACCCACAGTCACCCACAGAAGAAAAGTATAGAAATTTAAGCTGGGCTTGCTTATAAATGGGTGAAGGACTGGTACTCTATCAGGAGAAAGGATCAACTCTTTTTTGTCCAAGTGTTAAAGGAGAGGAGAAATGATAGGACACTGAAGGAAGCTGAGGGTGCTTGATGCCTCTTGGATGCAAACTTCAAAGACCGGGGGCCATCAGCATTACAGGAGGTCAGCATCACAGGAGATGCTGGGTCCTCTAGGTAAGGAAATAAATTTAGCACTAAGATCTCACTAATGCCAGAAACAGTTGGCCACTCCAGTGCCAAGTGGTGGTACTGACTTGGGAAGAATGCTTTTCTGGAGTTGGTTCTTTCACAGTCTGTATACTTCAAATGTGCAATGGCTCATCTTCCAGTTGAATATTTGTATATTTGTAAGAATCAGGAGCTCACTAGGATTAACCCTCAGTTATACCCGAATATCTTTATTTTAGTTGAGTTATGTTAAATCAGAAGCTTTGCGTCAATTTAAGGAATTATTCTTTAGAGTTTAACACATGGGATAAAGTGGTGTTTATCTCTTTAATTTGCTGTGGGTTTTCTATTGAACAAAACTATAGAGTCTAGAAAATAAAGTGGAACTTGTAACATCCTCTCCTTTACTTACTTGAGGTCTACAAAGCATTGTTAAGCATTTGTTCTGCCCAAAGCACTTGGCTAATATTTTTCTTCAAATTCCTCAGATTCTCTCTCTCTCCTATGTTTGTTTGTGTACGCGTGTGTGTGTGTGTGTGTGTGTGTGTGTGTGTGTGTGTGTGTGTGTTTTGGTGGCTCATTTGTTACTTTAGTTTTTTCTTCTCTTATCATGAGAATGATTACACTGAAAGAGGAAATAGGTGAATACATTGAAGATTAGCTACTCAGGGAATAGCAAGTGCACACATACATATCAGTTTGGATTTCTTATCCCTACTGTCAAAAGGGTATCATGCCACATTTTTAATAAGAAAAGTGGTATTGATATTACAAAGACAATGAAAAATATTTATCATCAAACATTATTCAATATTGAAATTCATTTTGCTGCATAAGAATTGAGATTTCTAGGGGTAACAGCTATGCTAATTTTACTGCTGTTCTGAGAATATTCAGACTTCTCAAATGATTCCTTGCCATAATCCTATGGGGTATTTATCATCACCCCTATTTGTACAGATAAAGTTGAAATGTCAGATATGTCTAAGATAATGGGATTAGTTACTTGCAGAACTGGAATTCAACATGTTATTTTCTCCTTCTTAAGCCCATGTTCTTTCTCTGGTTATGTCAAGTGTCCTTTTAAATTCATGCACAGTGTTTGCATACCAAATGTCGTATTTGGTCCTAGAGATTTCTGTATCTGTTTACTTGTTCGAATAGAATATAGATATTAAGTGTGATAAACTTGTATTTTCATAATTCTAGATACTCCATATTATATATAGTTCTATGTTCATTGACAGCATCAGCACTAAAACATTTCTTCTTGAAAAATGTGTGAGAAAGGCTTTATATGGTTCCTTATGTTAACTGACAACAGCCTTTTTACATAAAAGATCAAATAACTGATTTTTTAAATTCTAATTAAGTATTAATATACAATGTTTCAGGCAGGGGCCATAAAATTGAATTAGATTTATAATTTAATAACCGAATGATTGCAATTATATACATAAACTAATTTACTAGTAAAATAAAATTTTCAGTTTGATTCAAATGATAATACTGCTTATGATTCTCAAATAAATGTTTCTTTTCAGCAACATTACCATTTGAATCAACATGGTTATTCAACTAGTTCCAATTTCCCCTTTTTTGGATGGAAAAATGCTTCAAAGCTCAGATCTTTCCAACATTGGTAGAAATCAATGTTAATTCAGTACAGAGATAATATTATTCATTGCAATTGTCAGTTCACTGTTTTGCCTAATGCAATACTTAAAAATGAATGTCTGTTATGAACATAAATAGATAATTCTTTGCACTGGGACTCAAATGTTTCCTTATGTAGTTTTCTATTCTTTACAATGAAATTGTTTCCTGAGGGTAAGAAGCTTGTCTTGTAATTTTCATATCAATGTCATGGTAAGCATCAGAGTACTAACGTAGGAACATGCTCCAATGGAATTACCTGTGAAATGATGCAATGAGCTCACTGATCTGGGTTGCTTTCCACAAATGAGTAAGAAACATTAAATTATGCCATGTTTTCATGATAAGATACAAATAATAAAATCTGGTTCAAATGTCCAGTCTATAAGATAGCAGAAAATAAGGAAAGTATGGGTAGATGCAATGCCAAAGTTTCAATAAAATCAGCTGCTTCTCAACAATCTCCTTTCTGTTTTACTTGGATATTTCTTTTTAGGAATCTGAACTGGAGGATATGAAATTGTGCTTGTTTCTGGCATGTCAAAGTTCTTCTAAACATGATGAGTAAAAAACAGAAATAAAAGTAAAAACATAACTGATTTTATGTAAAAAAAAAAAAAAGTCTGCTATGACCAGTCAGAGCAGAAAGGGTACTAGTTTGCTAGCTGCCAGAATGCAATATCCCAGAAACGGAATGGCTTTTTAAAAGGGGAATTTAATAAGCTGCTAGTTTACAGTTCTAAGGCTGAGAAAATGTCCCAATTGAAACAAGTCTTTAGAAATGTCCAATCAAAGGCATCCATCCAGGAGGTACCTTGATTCAGGAAGGCCAATGGACTTCAGGGTTTCTCTCTCAAGTGAGAAGGCACATGGCAAACACAGTCAGGTTTCTCTGTCATCTGGAAGGGCACATGGCGAACACAGTGTCGTCTGCTAGCTTCTTCTCCTGACTTCTTGTTTCATGAAACTCCCGGGAGACATTTTCCTTCTTCATCTCCAAAGGTCGCTGGCTGGTAGTCTCTGCTTCTCATGGCTATGTCATTCTGTTCTGCTCTCTCTGAATCTCTCATTCTCCAAAATGTTTCTTCTTTTATAGGACTCTAATAAACCAATCAAGAACCACCAAAATGGGTGGAGACATGTCGTCAGTTAATCCAGTTTAACAACCACTCTTGACTAAATCACATCATCCAGGGAGATGATCTGATTATAGTTTCAAACATACAGTATTGAATAGGGATTTTTCTACCTTTATGAAATGGGGTTTTGATTAAAACATGGCTTTTCTAGGGGGCATACTTCCTTTCAAACCAGCATAGTAATATTCACAAATATGCTTGAAAGTGAAATGATACATATTTTGTAGGAAAAATTAAACTTGTCTAAGAGTAATTTCTAGTCTGCCCTGACAATTGCATTCTGTGTCACCCCAGTATTTTTAAAAAATGGCTCCCACAAATTCGTAGTTTAATGAGAAAATATTGCCTTCAGCTTTGTTTGGATAGCCTTTCTTTCCAAATGTGTCATCACTTTTGCAGAGTAATATTGTGCAGTAATTTTTGTTTGTGGAACAGTAAATTCAAGTCTGGAGAAGATAAAAACAGTAAAAAAAAAATTGGCATCTCTTAATGTCAAGTTTAATTAAAAATTTTACCCTAGGTAGTACCGTTAGGTCAACAGATCTTGCCCCATTCTTCTAATTCAAAAAATGAAAAAGCATGTTATGAGCAAAAAAAATTAACACACTTCCCTATAGATCAACCTGTTCAAATTAAGACCAAGTTTAACCAGTCTGCTCCTGGGCAAAGACCAGAGCTTTTAACTGGTGCTTAAGATAATGATAAGAAAAAAGTGTATTCATATGGGCATTGGATTGTTTTCGGACATTGGATTGTTTTATGAGAGGATACAGAAGCATAAATAATAATTCATATTTAAATTATTAATTGGACGCTCAGGACATAAATTATTTCAAATTTAAACTGAAGGGGGAACAGAGACCACAAAGCGCAGATGAGCTCTTCTCATGGAGGCAATGCAGGTTTCCTTGGCAACCACATTTAATCTTGAAGAGACCTTGCTGAGAGATGAGGGGAATCATTGAAGTACCTGTAATGGTTTGAAGAGGTATGTACCCCAGAAAAGACAGTGATCAGAAAAGATCAGCTAATCCATTCCTGTGTGTGTGTAGAGCTATCATAAGTGATTAGGTCACTTCAGTTGACGAATGCCCCAAAGTGGGCCTTAATGATCTTATTGGAATCTTTTAAACTAGGTTAAAAGATAGAAGACACAGAAAAAGTCCTCAGAGAAGCTAAGAGAGGCTGAAGCAAAGAGAAAAAAATGCAGAAGTTCAGAAGGGAAGCCAATGAAGCCAGAGACTGGAAGCAATGAAAGCCAGGTGAGGGCCAGCATACGTCTCCATACGCCCTGTTATCTGACAGAGGAACCCAGGCTCACTGACACACAGTCTTTCAGGAGAAGGTATCATCATGTTATTGCCTTGATTAGGACATTTGCACAGCTTTAGAAGTGTCAGATTGTAAGCTGGTAAATGCCCATTGTTCAAAGCCAGTCCATTTCTGGTATATTGTATTTCCTTAGCTTTAGCAAACCAAAATAGGATCTAATACCACCCACAAAGGGAATTTCAAGTAATGCAGACTTCTTACAAGGTGATGGTGGGAAATGCGTGAAATGGGGACTTCAAAATTAGAAGCCTACCAGTGTATCACCCCCTACAGCTGCCTAAAATTGAATTAGAACCTTGAGGTGTCTCACAGTTAAAATTCCTTTATTTCCTTTCCCTGTTGGAGATGCAGACACGGCTGGTGACTGTGCATTACAATGTGTTTGTCAAGAAAAGGGAAAATGTGATGACACAACAATTGGATGTGGAAAGTATGGAGTAGGTATTACTTATCTCTACAGATACAAATATATCATTTATTGAGAAATAAGCTATGACATGACCATCTAATTCCCGTTTCTCAGTCATGGTTACACATTAAAATCGCATGAGTTGATGTTTTTTTAAATACTCAGATCCTAGCTCCCATCATAGAGTTTCTGATTCATTTAATCTTTGGTGGAATCTGAGTATCTATAGGTAAGTTATTTTCTCAGGAGTTTTTAGTGTACAGCTAGGAATGAGAATCAGTATTCTAACTTCTGTATGAACTGCTGCAACTGAAATATCACTCCATTTGCAGGGATAATCTATAAGGTTTTGATTCATTTTCTTGATTGTTATATTTTGTACTGCTGGTAGATCAACTACTTGTTAGTATGGTTTGTGTGAAATGCTTTTAAATGACATAAAGAAGGAGAAAGGAAGGAAAAAAGGAAGGAAGGACAGATTTGGAGTGTAAACGATGGCTTGTAGATGAGGTAGTTGGCAGTTGTTCAGCTCACTTACCTTTGTGAAGAGTGACGAAGCATAGAGGCATTTCTCCAATTTAACAGAGGCACATTTTGTCTAATTATTAGTTAGGGGTCTTATGGAGGGAATAATTTGGCTTTTACTTAGAAGTTCCAAAGAGCTTTTGCCAAAATTAAAGTTCAGTTGAGGATGTGGTTCTAAGGTAATTTGGCTGGTGAATTCAGGAAAATAGAAAAGGGTTGAAACAATGGCAGGATGTCCTCAACTATAATGGGTGGTCCTTTGACATGGTAGGACCGTGAAGGAACCATTATCATATTAAGCATTCAGTAGAACAACAACAAAAAATATCAATATATGCCATGTTTCATAGTGATTTTTGAGAGATTAGGGGATATTTTGTTCCTAAATAATATTTCTGTTAATCATATACATGGTACAGGATTAGTAGCATTTTTCACTCTCCAAGACTCTCAGTTACCAATTTTTTAAATCAGTTTTTTCAATGGTTTAATTACCCCAGAGAAGAGAGAAAGGAATTGTACTAAAAATCTTGATGCCATAAAAGCCTTTCTTGACAAAAATAATGCATGACCCAAGTAGATGTAATGTCTTTGTTTGGAAAGTAAGCCTTCTTTGCTACTGAGGGAGGAAATTTATCCAGATATGGTGAATAGGATTTGTATGTAACAATATATTGATATTTTCCCTGATGAGAATCTAGAGAAAATTAGGTTGAATCTCAGAAATGAAATCCTTTGTTTGTGTTTATCATATGTGTTGCAGATAATTTTTACATAGTTTTATTTTAATTTAATTTTTCATATTTATAAGATAAAGGCAAGGGTGAGATTCATGGTTTTTACTTCTTGATAAACTGTTGAAATTTCAGCATCATTCCAATAATCTTTAACTTTACTTAATGCATTTTTTTGTTTTATACGAGTGTTTGGGTTATCAAAATCATCAATATTTTATTTTGTAATTCTAGACCTATGGTTTTGCTAAAAAAATTATTCACATGCTTATTCATCCATGTTTTCTTAAAAATTATCTTTATGGATTCATTTTTAAATATTGATGTTTGGTATAAAGAGACAGATGGAAATCCAACCTATATTTCTTCACTGATATAGTATGCTAATATTTCATAGATTAAATTCCTTATGTCTGCTGATCTATTAATGTTTTAATTAATATTATGTATCTATTTCTTTTTTAAGATCAAAGAGTTTTAATCATTGTAACTTCACGTTTTAATATTTTCTACTGCTAATCTGACACTTTACTATTCTTTCTTAGAATTTTTTTTTACTATTGTGGTATTTAATTGTTTACAAATGAACTTTAGATTCTTATGGAAGATATTTAATTGAGGAGAATTGATTACACAGTTACAGATTTCTTTAACTAAAAACAGGGTATTTACGTTGTAGTTCTTTAACTATTCAATTATGTCTTAGGACTTATAATGTTTTAAAATTGTGTTCATAAAGGTTTCGCCCATATCTTAACTTTATTTTCATTCATTATATTTTAGTCATTTTCACATATAAGGTTATTGTTTGCATCCTATTTTTTACCTGGTTATTTTATAAATAGGAGTAGAAGTGATTTTACATCTATTTTCCTTATCCACTTTACTGACATTTCTTATCTGTTATAATTTTCTTTTGTTGTTCCGATATTTTCATTTTCATCTGAGGCAGTTTTTAAGGCTTTTATAGGTATTAAATAAATTCAGATGCTTATTTTTTCATGTTTTACTTCTGATTTGTTTCCATCTTGCATTGACTTTTACTTCCAGTAAAATGTTAAATAATGGTGGTGATTATTTTATTAATTCTGAATTAATATACAAATACGTACATGTGTATATGTGTTGTATATATTCATGTATGTGTGAGTATGGGGGGAAGTTGCTGAAAATTAGTAAAGGATTTTAATTTTTCTTTTTTTAAATTGCTTTCTTCAAATGCATAAATCCTTGCCAGGGAAACATCTCTTCCTCTATATTCCATTTGCTAGAAGATTCTGAGGGACAAAAATTATAATCTTCTAATTTACTATCGTACCTCGCATAGTCTTCAACAAAATAGACATTCGATATTTGAGAGTATATTTAAATTACCATTGTGCCATAAATAGAAAATACTTCTCACCAGATAGCCTTGAACAAGGAGCTTTTGCAAAAATATTAGATTTTATTAGAAGGAAAAAAAGCTTATTCCAGAGACTTAGGGGATATTCAAGGAATACAGTACAATACAGAAGAAGAAAAAATATTCCATTATAATACAAGAATGGCCTAAAGCTTCATTCTTGTAATTAGATATATATATGGGCTCCACATTTTTTTCAAGCATTTCAAGTAGCCACAGGCTATGAAGGAATCATCTCGCACCAAGCTGTTTATAAACGCCATATTATATAAAAGTTTAGATCAAGCCACTGAAAATATGTGAGCTGAACTGCATCTACATGATAGCTGGAGCTCAAGAGAGTGTAATTAACTGAAAATTGACCCATAGTTATAATAAAGCTGACCTTTTAAAATAGCAACACAGTGATCATTAGAGTGATTTTTTTTTTTTGCTTACTTTCCCAATAATAATCGCAAATGCCACATCAGAGCACTGATTCAAAAAGACAACACAATGGGCTTCTGGGAATTTACCCAACTTACTCAGATGTTCTTTCAAGCCTTCTATAATCCATTAGTGACATGACTTTAATGTGGTGATTTTCAAATCTACCTAGTACAAGCCAATAGCAACAAATCCCTACATACCTTGTTATAGGGCTGCCAATGTAATGTAAGAATTCCAGAAAATAGTGAGGGCTGTTTGAAGCATACAAACTGTTGCCTGCAAAAATATCTTGCATTGCATTCTTTCTGGTTGAATTACTGTCTGTGTAATTAACCCTTACTGAAACAACATATTTTAGAAACAAAATTATGGAGAATGGAGATGGGAACACACAACACAAAGGAAAAAGACAACATAAAGGCTTAGTATTTCTCTCAAATTCAAGGAATTTTGTTTTAGCTTGAGGGTATTTTTATGAAAGTACAGAGCCAAATTTCAGGACCCTTCATTTCCATGAGCTTCGTGTGTGTGTGTGTGTGTGTGTGTGTGTGTGTGTGATCTTAGCACTTGGAGGAACCCTAGCAGTGTGTAATAGGCCCAGGAAATTTGCAAATGTGTGCTGTTTTAACCACAACCACCTGCAGTATTTACACCTTGCACTGTGCTCCTGATTCCCCTTTGGTTCAATGGCATTGGAATGGCCACTGGTATTACTGAACCCCAGCAAGGAGAAGGTGATGTGGGGCACATTTAGTTTGGGTCAATGGAATATATTTATGTAGTTCACAGTCATTTTGGTCATAGTTAATTTATTGCTATCCTTCCTTCCCAGTGTGTGAAGGGCTTCCAGGAACATGCATAGCCTCCTATGCCAATGCATTTTCATATTGACATTCAGGTGCTGACTCAGAGGATGTCTTGTGAAATAAAGCATTCCCTGCAGCCCTTACCACAGAAGCATGAGGGCAGTGTGGTTGGAAAGCATGGAATCAAAGGGTACCCCGTAGAAAATTCTTCCCATCATCAACAACTTTTGCAATGGTAGTTAGCTTCTGAAAAAAACCTTAGTCCAAATGGAAGTTCATTCCTCTTAGAAATATATTTTTAAATGTGGTGTATAAAAGAAAGTGTTAGGCATATTTAAACAATTCTTTTGATGAGAATCTTGTAAACTAGAATTAATTGGAATTCCTGTAATGAGTTGCAGACTCTGCAATGTACATGAAAATAGCTGACGCATTAAAAAACTATTTAATAGAGTTTCTCTAAAATTAGGGATTCTAAAATTATACATGGCATTATCAATAAAGAGGTATGAAGCAGAAAGAAAATTTCTAAACTATCAGAAATTTGATATATGTTATGATCATTAATGGTAATACAGAATAATTATCTTATGGAAAGGTTAAAAAAGGAGGACTTAAGAAAAGAATTAGGAAGAAAAGTATGCAGAAAGCAGGCAATGATAAATATATTGCTTTTCTGGATTTAGTGATGTTTATGTCTATTTGACAGATTTTTTTAAACTTTTGGTTTTTGTTAATTTGTTTCTCATTCTAAATATTCTCATTTGTACTTAATTTTCTGATTGTCATTTTCTATATTTTTCCACAAAAAGAGGTCCTAAAATTGTATGTGTTCCAAGACATCAAAAACCTTGAATGTCCTCTTCCATACCATTACGATTTTCATTATTTTCTGATCAGAAAACTCACTTATGTAAAAGAGAACTGTAAATTTGGAGTTCTGGGTCTCAAAATAATCTTCTACTTGGAAAAAGTGACTTTCATAAGAAAATTATAAAACACCAAATTAAAATGCTACAATGCTTAAAATTAATTTCTCTGTTTCGGGAATGATTTCGCTTAGACTTCTTAACTGGTGCCAACTGAGATTAAAAAAGGAAAATGGAAAGAACCCTAAGCAAATGTTATCAAAAATGTTTGCATCAATGCTATGTAGAAAATAATGTGTCTGACCTATTTTCAGTAACTTAACAATCTAGGCTTGAAGCCAGGGCCTCTTTGTCCTCTAAGCTGAGGGAGGAATGGGCACATTTAGTTAGGACCTGCCCAGGTTATGGCAATCTGCATCTTCATTATGACTCAGCCTAACTGAATGAAGTTATTAAAAAGAACTGAGTGAGATAAGGCTTGGTGATAATACGCTGTTGTCCCAAATCACCCACATGTGGGAAGAGGGTGCAAGGTGCGTGTGAGGAGGGACTTCTCAAAAGACTGAGGAAAGGAGCATTGGAGAGGGGGAATGTGCAGGATTAGCTGGAAACTCTTCTCAGATGAGCTTCTCAAATTGAAAAGCCAGATGAGCCCTGGTACCAAGATCACAGGTATCTCACAGGAGATCATGAGCTCATAAGATCCTTGAACCTATTAGGCCACAAATCTTTTAGGAAGTGACAGAACTGTCATTGGCTGAGACTGTCTAAAATGTTTGAAAGTTAAGATGGTGGCAACTTTCCTGTTTTAGTTTATTGCATAAATTCAGCAGCCATGGAATAACACATGAAAATAGGCTCCTCTAATATGTGCAGCCCCAAGAAATTAGGTAAATTGAAGCAGATGCATTGCTGATGATACAAATGAATTAGAACCAGGTAGGACACAGCACAGTAGTTTTATATATTTTACCATCTCTGGTCACACCCATATAGAAGCAGTAAATCCACATCTGGTCAACTGAATTTCATTTTGGAGAACTCATACCCCAAATGTGAAGATCTAATTGAGGCATATCCACAAAAATACCTAGAAGGAATTGACATTGTGCTTCTTTGCTGCATATTAAAGAATCACATAGACATTTCAGAGAATGAAACCATACATAATCTATAACTGTACCACTTAAGTTTACTACCTAGTAGCTAAAACATTCAAATGATATACAAAATCTATGCTACAAGGATGTCTATGATTAATAAATTATTGCATAAAACAACATGAAATTGACAGTCAATTGTTTTTGATCTACAGAAACAGCAATTTCTTGTGGACTAACTCAATAACAATGTATAATAGCTGCTTCAAGATGGTAAGGTGAATACATTCTATAACTTCCTACAATTTCTCTATTCCTAGAAAATCCGTGACAACAATAGTAACTTATTAAAACAACTATACAATCAAACTAGCAAATAAAAAATGGAGTTTGGAGTGTGAAAAGTAAATACAGAAGAAAGAAATGACAGCTCAGAATTACACAATCAAGTAAGCCACCGAAAATGAACACAGGTACTTATTGCCTAGAGGAAATGGGTGCTGAAGACAGAAGAGGTCCCAGGGTCAAGCAGCAACTTGATTAATGCCTTTTGCCCTTGGTCCAACCTGAAACCACAAAGTTTCTTCTGGCAGCAAGATCAAAGATTAAAGTAATGTAGGCCAGTGACCTAGGGCATTGTCCCTGGTGCTTGGTGAACCATAGAAATAACATCATTCACACTCAGAAGAATATCCACTAAGGCATTCCATTTGTGGCTTATTCATATTCTTACTTTATCCTATTTAAGGTGAGGATATTAGAAGTAGCAGTGGCTCCCAAATATCCTCAAAGGCTGGCACACAAGAGATGCTAGAGATTATCTCACAGGAACTCTGAACTATGAAGATAAAGGTACGATCATGAACCAAAAATATTTAGGCAAAATCCGCAATTGTAAATATAGGCAAGAAGTTCAACAAATAGGAGAATCCACATCTCTGAAAAATGTTAAGAGAACCAACAAAACAGGACTTCAGAAATATAAGTGAAGATGTCACATCACAAAACAAGAACAGCTACTAATCAGAAAGTACATATTGTATGTTGTAAAAATAACATGCTGTAAATTATATTAACAAAGACATATACATAGCTGAAGTAGTTTTAGAAGTTTAATAAAAGTCTGAATATATGGGTAAAAATTAAAAACAAATCTGCTGGATGATCAGATTAAGTAATTTTCCAAAAGTGAAGGAAAGGATTAAAAAAAAGATTTAATTGATAGATTCTCAGAAGTTCTAACATCTACCTTTTTACTGAATGAAAATAAAAGGGAAAAGGAGAGGTATGTCTACTGAGGACCAAACAAGATATGAAAATAAAATTACTCCATGCCTAGAAAATATCAGGTTTTCAAGGATAAAGAATAAGGAAGACTTCCCTAAAAGCTGCCAAGGAGAAAAAAGAAATTCCCAGAATAAAACTAGAACCAAATTGGTAGTTTTCTTACCAGTGATGCTGTATAGAAGATGAGAGCACATTATCTTACTTGAAGACTAAACATATATATATTTAAATCTCATTCAAAATTCTACACTTATTTAACTTTTATCAACTCAAGTCTAGCAAAAAAAAAAAGCAATCTAGCAAGAAACTTATAAGAATAATGAAATGGGGGTGGTTTGGAACCGTATGTACTTCAGAAAAAAATATTCTTAAACTTAATTCATTCCTATGGGTATGAACCCAAGATGAGATTACTTGAGGTAAGGTATGACCCATGTCAGTCAGGATGGGTCTTAATCTCTGTTATTAGAGTCTTTTAGAAAAGAATGAAATTCAGAGAGAGAAAAGAGAAAGCCACAGAAGGACCAGCCAGAAACCGAACATCAGGGGAGCCCAGAAGAGAAACAATAGACCAGGAAATTCTGCCATGTGCCTTGTCATGTGGCAAGCTAAGGACCTAGGATCTCTGGAAGCCAGCTCTAGATCACAGTATTTTGGAGGAGAAAGCAGCACCTTGTGGATGCCTTGATTTGGCTATTCTGCCAGACTTAAAATGGTCTGCTAATAAATTCCAGTTGTTTAAGCCATCCCTCTTTGTATGGCATTTGTTTGAGCATCCTAGGAAACCAAAAGAAACTAAACTAAAATATAACTTCAAGATGTACATACAGAAACTAATAAAACTAGAATTAAAAGCTGACAAATTCATAGTCACAGTGAAGTTTTTAAATACAACTGTAGGAGAAGGAAAATCAGATGCAAAAGTAAAGACAATTTAATAAATAATTTAAAAAGCATTATATATGTATTAACAAACATGTTAAATTTTCATACGAATGGTCATGCAATTGGTCAAAAAGAAAATCTTTACATATCCCCCCAAAGTGACACTTAGAAGTCATGTTCATTGACCATAGTGTTATACATTCAGAAATTAAATGCAGAGTTGGAAAAATAATGGCACAAAAGCCAGATACTTGAGTATTAAAAAGCAACAACAAAACTTCTAAATTAACTCTGGCTTAGTGATCAAATAAAATGGAAGTTTAAAGCGATCTAGAACAGAAAAATAAATATTTATAAAAAAATGTATACTACATACAAAAGAATGATTGATAGGAATATTTATAGCATTCAATATAAGAAGACTGATGAAAATTAAAAACAGAAGTCAAAAATGGTATGATACAGCATAATCAATAAATGCATAAAAATATATGAATAAGAAAAAAGGTAATTCATCAATAAAATGGAAATTTGTCTCCATAAAAGCCAGCTCATCATGTGGATTCAGTAAAAATCTATAAAAATTGGGAGAAGGTAAAAAAATAGCAAATTGAATGAAAAATAAAACGTAATGAAAAAATTCAAATAGAAAATGGAGCTTGGTATCACAACAGAGAAGTAAGTTTGAAAATTAAGATGAAATGTCTAAAAATGAACATATAAACATCTAATTTAAAATGAGAGCAAACACAGAACCCTGTTAGCCAAATATTAACAAAAGAGCTTCCCTCTTAAAAAAGCAGGAGTTTATAGTATGTGAAAACCTTACCCCTCCCTCTCATTAACTGCTAGTATTTCCATCTACCCAAAATATTTTAGCCTTTATTTCCCCTAATTTTTTCTATACCCCTTATCACTCCCTTTCACTGATAACTAGCATTTCAATCTACTAAATTTATTTTAACATTTGTTCCCCCATTATTTACTTATATTTAACCCATATATTTTACTAATCTGTCCATACTGTAGATAAAAGGAGCATCAGACACAAGGTTTTCACAACCACTTTGCACTTTGTTGTCGTGTCGCCTTAGTCTTCCCAAACTGGTTACAATCCTCTCTTTCCATGTTTTTCATGATTCTGACTCTTTTGAAGAGTACTAGTCAGTTACATTGTAGAGTGACCTTCAATCTGGATTTGTTTGCTTTTCCTCATGAATAGATTAAGGTTATGCATTTTTGTCAAGAATACCACAGAAATGATTTTTCCTCAGTGCATCGATGTCAATAATCTTAATCATTTGGTTAAGTTGATGTCTACCGGACTTCTCTATTGTAAATTACTTTTTCTTCACTTTTGTAATTAATAAATATCCTGTTTTTTCTCAAAGTTGTGCCCACTAATTTTAGCATACATTTGTACATCTTGTCTACATAAATTATTACTATGTTATGTTAATGCTGATTTACTATCATTCTCATTTCTTCTAAACTTTTTTATTGAAATTCTTTTTGTTAGGAAGAGCTGCACTTTCTCCATGAGTTAAGTTATTTAAATCTTTATTTTTAATCATTTAGACTTGCAGATGCTTATTTTATTATTTGGATTTTAATCTGGTATTAGCATTATTTATTTGATTACTTGAATTGTTCCAATTTTGAAAGCTCTACAGGTACTTCTTTCTGCCCTTTCAACATTCCCTCCTCCTCCTTTGAGCCTCCCTTACTTTTTGGAGCCATGTGATGTTCCAGGCTCACATTGTACTAACCTTTCCCCAGCCCTGAAATCAATTGCTTCTATGAGTAACTCTGGTCCCTTTTATTGGAGAATGATATTTAGAAGCATGATCTCAGTTCTAGGTATGCTCAATGCTACTGGAGTGTCATTGAATCTAGACCTCAGCAGACAGAGCAAAAAAATATATGTATATGTATGAACAAATTCTACAAGGACACCTATCTCTGTCTATTTATATATCTATCTTTGTATCTATCTCATCTATCTAGCGATCATCTCAATATTTATCTAGCCACCTATGCATCTCTCCATCTGTGCTGGTCTGAAACTGTTATGCACCCCAGGAAAACCATGCTCTTTCAATACAATCTTATGCAAGCAGACTTATTGTGGGTAAACTTCTTGTTAGGCTGTTTCCATGGAAAAGTGACCTAGCCCATTTGAGGTGGGAATTAATTAGCTTATCTGAGTCATTTAGGAGGGCACTATTTTGGAGGAAGCTCAGACAGATGCTTAGAGATGCTGAGAAAGTCAGTTGAAACCAGAAGCCCAGACTAAAGGACAGTAGATGTCACCATGTGCTTTCCCATGTGACAGAGAAACCCCAGACATAATTGGCGGGTTTTTTTTGAGTGAAGATATTGTGTTGTTGATGTCTTAATTTGGACATTACCATGGCCTTAGGACTGTAAATTTGTAACTTAATTAATTCCCTTTGTAAAAGCCAATCCATTCTGGGGACATTGCATTCTGGGCAGCATTAGCAAACTGAAACACCATCTAGTTTAAAAAGCTGATAATGATCCCATTTATTCCATTTTTATACTATGGTGTTCAGTACAGCCTTCCTCTTCTCTTTAATTGCATCTGCTTTCTTGAACCGTGGTGTTTTAGTTTGTAAATGGCTGGAATGCAATGTACCAGAGTTGGAATGGTTTTTATAAAAAGAATTAAATAACTTACAAGTTTACAGTTCTAAGCCTATAAAAATGTCTAAACTAAAGCATCCAGGGAAAGATACCTTAATTCAAAGCGGTCCATGGTCAGGAACATCTCTGTCAGATGGGTAGTCACATGGATGGGATCTGTTGTTTCCTTGCTTCTGGGCTCTGTTGCTCTCAGCCTCTGTTCCTATGGGGGTTCCTCACTAAGCTTCTCTGGGTCTGGCTTTCATCTCTTGGTTTCCCTTGGCTGCCTACAGGTTCTGGCTTACTTATTATCTCATGGTGACATCTGATGAGCTCCAAGGATCTCCAAACACCTGTGTCTGTTCTCCAAGCACTGGCATCCATGTCAGCTCTGAGCTCTTTCCAAAATGTTTCCTTTTTTAAAGGACTCTAGTAAGCTAATCAAGACCCACCTCGAATGGGTGGTGTCACATCTCCTTCTAATCAAAAGATCACAACCACAATTGGGCATGCCACAGCTCTGTGGAGATGATCTAATCAACAGTTTCCTCCTCACAATATTGAATCCAGAGTAAAAGAAATCTTACAAGATTGAATCAGAATTAAAACATGAGTTTTCTGGAGTACATAATACTTTCACACTGGCACAAATAAAAACCTGGCTTTCATTACATATTATATACTCACACTTTTTCAAACCGAGTATGAAAAATAATTTCATCATTGCTAACCCATATTCCTATGAGAAGTAGATTTACTAATCAGAGTATAGTACTTATGTGCAGCAAATTTTGTCTTTATTCATAGAGTATCTAATTGAAATATTGGTTTCCAAAGTTAATTAAATTAGTTATTTTCTTCTCCACCTCAATTTACTTATATTTTTCATTAATTTGTTGTGTATTTATTAACCTTTATATTCTATTTTGGGTTTCTCCCACATCCTGGTTGACTTTTTAAAAATTTACATAGAGGGCAGTGCAATGGTGGCTCAGTGGCAGAATTCTCACCTGCCACGTTGGAGACCCAGGTTCAATTCCAAGTGTCTGCCCACGAAAAAAAAAATTACAAAGAGATCTATGGCATTGGCTAGTAAATCATGGTGTACCTAGAAATACAATAGAGGGCAGTCTACTAAATTCCTGTTTGAGCTGTATAAACAAAAGAGTTCCAGGTCAAGTGAACAGAAGTCTAACCTAAATTACAAAAACACAGAGTCATGGTCCCTTAATCAATTTCCAGACTTGAGACAATTTACAGACCCAGAGCCCCTTGAATGAAGGGGAGGCCAGGTCCCTTTGGGAGAGAACCCTGTTACACTGCCACAGATTTATACTGTTAATCTTCTCCAAACCTTCCCCAAGGAGACCGATGGCCTTTTACCAGGGTAACTGTGCACTGGGGAAAAGGAAATGATCAGATATCTCAGGGATTATTAGACACTGGTTCAGAAGTAACATTAATTCCAGGGGACCCAAAATGTCACTCTGGTCCACCAGTCAGAGTGGGGGCTTATGGAGGCCAGGTGATCGATGGAGTTTTAACTCAGGTCTGTCTCACAGTAAGTCCAGTGGCCCCTGGACCCATTCTGTAGTTATTTCTCCAGTGCCAGAATATACAATTGGAATAGACATACTGAGCAACTGGCAGAGTTCCCACATTGGCTCTCTAACTCATGCAGTGAGAGATATTATGGTGGGAAAGACCAAGTGGAAGCCACTAGAACTGCCCTTACCTAGCAAAATAGTAAATCAGAAGCAATACCGGATTCCTGGAGGGATTGCAGAGATTACTGCCACTCTTAAGGACTTGAAAGATGCAGGAGTGGTGATTCCCGCCACATTCCCATTCAACTCTCCTATTTGGCCTGTGCAGAAAATAAATGGGTCTTGGAAGATGACAGTGGATTATTGTAAGCTCAACCAGGTGGTCATTCAAATGGCAGCTGCCATTCCAGATGTGGTTTCATTGCTTGAGCAAATCAATACATCCCCTGGTAGCTGATATGCAGCTATTGATCTGGCAAATGCTTTTTTCTCAATAGCTGTTAGTAAGGACCACCAGAAACAGTTTGCTTTCAGCTGGCAAGGTCAGGAATATACTTTCACTGTCCTACCTCAGGGGTATATCAACTCTCCAGTCCTATGTCATAATCTTGTCCGCAGGGACCTCGATCATTTCTCTCTTCCACAAGACATCACACTGGTCCATCAATGATATATTGATGATATCATGTTGTTTGGACTTAGTGAGCAAGAAGTAGCAACTACTCTAGACTTACTGGTAAGGCATTTGTGTGTCAGAGGATGGGAGATAAATCCAACAAAAGTACAGGGGAGTTCCACCTCAGTGAAATTTCTAGGTGTCCAGTGATGTGGGGCATGTTGAGATATTCCTTCTAAGGTGAAGGATAAGTTGCTGCCTCTGGCCCCTCCTACAACCAAAAATGAGGCACAATGCCTAGTTAGTCTCTTTGGATTTTGGTGACAACATATTCTTCATTTGGGTGTGCTACTCTGGCCCAATTATCTAGTGACCAGAAAAGCTGCTAACTTTGAGTGGAGACCTGAGCAAGAGGAGGCTCTGCCACAGGTCCAGGCTGCTGTAAAAGCTTCTCTGCCACTTGGGCCATATGATCCAGCAGAGATCACCCTGTGCCTTCCCATATAAGAAAGAACCTCAGTTGAAAGTTAGCTGCATTTTCTCTGAAGAAGTACACATTTTAGTGAAATAAATCCCCTTGTATTAAAAGTCAATCCATCTCTGATGTGTTGCATTCTGGCAGCTAGCAAACTAAAACAGATTTGGTACCGGAGAAATGGGGTGCTGCAGCAGTTTGCAATTATCAGACATGTTGGACCATTTTTTTTTTTGATGGATAAAGTGAAGATTTTGGAGGAACTGTGAAGAGAATGATGGAGAAGTCCTGGAGTGCTTGAAGAGACTGTTGGTGTAAATGGAATAACTGCCAATCTAGACAAAGGAGGACACAAAAGAGACAAATTGGGGTTTGCAGAGTGAGAACGATGGAAGTTTGGGTCTGAAGCCAAGAAACCTCGGGCCAGGAGAATGGACACACCGTGTACATGGAGAGGGTGAGTTTGACCTGGAGGGTGAGGATGAGGCTCCCACCTTGTTGCAGTGGAAGAGTTGTGCAGCCTCAGGCCTTGGATAAGGTACGGCACGCTCCTTGGGGGACTGGGGAGAGCCTGGTTGTCACCACATGGAGGGGTTGAGCATGTGCCCCGAAAATGGCAGAGAGCCCAGGGATGGCCCTGATGCCCGGAGAGAGTGGAGCCGAGAAAAGGTGATCTCCTCAATGATCCCCAAGGTTGGTTTGGAAAGAGGTAGGCCATTGTGTAGGCCCTTGGAAAGGGTGGGACTTCCACTTTCTAAAGTCGAAGGATAAATGATTTTCAGACTTTGAAATCCAGTAGTGTTTGCCCTGCAGATTTTCAGAACTGTTTAGGTCTTATGACTCTGTGTTCCTTCCAATTTCTCCCTATGGAAATGAAAACCTGTATCCTGTGAATGTCCTCCTTTGCATGTTGTCACCAGTTAGCTTGTTTTGAGATTCATAGGTCCACAGCCAGAAGAGAATTTTTGTTACTTTAATATCAGTTATGGTGATGTGTATAATTGCCAAGTTGACAAGGGGTGGACATGTGGTAGTTAGGTTCAGGTGTCAACTTGGCCAGGTGAAGGTACCTCGTTCTAGTGCTGTGGACATGAGCCGATGGCATGTGAACCTCATCTGTTGCTGATTACATCTGTAGTTGGCTAGAAGGCATGCCTGCTGCAATGAATGATGGTTGATTTTATTGGTGGAAGCTTAAATGAGAGAGCTCAATGTAGCACAGCCGAAGCAGCTCAGCATACCTCATCTCAGCACTCGCAGCTCAGCCCAGGCCTTTAGAAATTAAAAAACCTAATAAAGGCCAGCAGAGATCACCTGTGCCTTCCCGGGTAAGAAAGAACCTCAGTTGAAAGTTAGCTGCCTTTCTTCTGAAGAACTGCATATTTTAAATGAAATAAATCCCCTTTTATTAAAAGCCAATCCATCTGTGGTGTGTTGCATTCCTGCAGCTAGTAAACTAAAACTGACTTGTTAATGGGACAAAAGTGAACTGTGAATATTTTTAAAAATTAGAAAATGAGAACACAAAATCATAAGAAGTAAATAAAAGTTGTGTCCACATATTGCAGTCAAAATGCACACCTATCACATCATATTTTTAAAACTCCAACGGAAAACCATCCTTGCTTGCTTATTGGAAGTGCATATCTAAATTCAATAATTTACCAATATCTTCTTAGGAGTTTCAATTTTTAAAAATTAGAAAATGAGAACACAAAATCATAAGAAGTAAATAAAAGTCGTGTCCACATATTGCAGTCAAAATGCACATCTGTCACATCATATTTTTAAAACTCCAATGGAAAACCATCCTTGCTTGTTTATTGGAAGTGCATATCTAAATTCAATAATTTACCAATATCTTCTTAGGAGTTTCACACCAATTTCTTGAAGGCAATTTGCTGTAGAATAAGTTATTGAAGTTGAGACTGTTTCTGTTTTATTCTTTCAAGTTTCATTTGTCTCTCTACTCCAAATTCTGACATTCCAAAGCTGAGTTTGTAGGCAAATCAATTCATATGACTGCTTTCCTCTCCTTAGAGGTAATGTTTATGGCCATTAAGACATTTAAGGTATAATAATCTTATTGCCTTATATTCTTCTGGTCATAACTTTATTCATTTGGTAAAATATGGTGTCATGGTTAGGTTCATGTGTCAACTTGGCCAAGTGATGGTACCTGTTTGTCTGGTTGGGCAAGTGCTGGTCTGTTTGTTGCGATGAGGGCATTTCATAGAATCAAATCATGATCACTTCAGCTGCATGCACAGCTGATTACATTTGTAATCAGCCTAAGTGGAGTGTCTTCTGCAGTAAGTAATTCTTAATCTGATCACCAGAAGCCTTTTAAGGAGGATTCAGAAGAGACAGGCTCTCTTTCTGCTTGGCTGGCAAGCGTCTCCTGTGGAGTTTGTCCAGACCCTCCATTGGAATCGTCAGCTTCACAGTCTGCCCTGTGGATTTTGGACTTTGCATTCCCATGGTCATGTGAGACACTTTTATTAATTTTATATTTGCGAGTGTTCTCTGTTGATTCTGTTTCTCTAGAGAACCCTAACTAATACATATGTTTATTAGCAGCAATGAACTCCTTAACCAATTCTCTGACACTTTCTGTTATATGAAGTGGTTCTTTTCTTCTGAATCTTCTCACAAACCTTTGTTGAAAAATGCCTCAGATCCTTGTTCTTCTCTTCTTTTCTGTTATGTTTCCCAGCACACTAAGGCAAGGAGACTGAAGACTGTTTCTCTGATACAAAATATGTGTGAAAGATGCGTGGGTTTCCTACCAGGATGGTAATTTGGCCTTACAGGTCTCTGAGGTGTACCAATTACCACTTGCCATGCAATGTTGACATAAGGTGTACCAATTACCACTGGTGGTGCAATGTCGACATTGGACCGTCCAAAGGTTTTTGGCAAGAGTTGCTTTCCAAGTATGAGCAGTTACTGACAATATGACACCTTCTCCATGACTGAGATTCTGTTTTATTAAGACCTTTAGTTCTTCTTTGGCTTCAATTAGACCAGCAGCTTTTCATCTTACTGAATCCACATCAATTCTATAAATGTTCACCTTCCAGAGAAGAAACAGTGATTTTTGAGAGTGCAGCAAAGGTGGGAAGTCCTGGCTTCTCTGCCATACTACTTTGCTTGCCCAATCTGCTCTCACTCCTCTCATGATTCTGGGGGTGGTGGTAACAGGACAGTTCATTCTTTTATTGTTGATAATACTTCATTGCATAGACAGCTGACAATTTATCCATTCACTTATTGAAGGATATCTGGGCTATATCTTGGTTTTGGTGATTATAAATAGAGCTGTTATTAGTATTTGCATAGTATGAAATGTAAGTTTTCATTTCTCTTGGGTAAATACTAAGGAGTGGGAACTCTGGGTCATGTGATGTGTGTGTTTTGCTTTATAAAAAATTACTAAATCATTTCCCACAGATTTTGTGGCAGTTTGCATTCAGTGTGGTTGCTCTATAGCTTCACTATTACTTGGTATCATCAATACTTTTTTAATTTAGTCATTGTTATAGGTGTGTATTGGAATCTTATGGTTTAATTTACATTCATCCAGTGACTAATGATTTTGAGCATTTTTTCATATTCTTGTTTGCCATCCGTATGACTTCTATGTTAAAATGTCTGCTTAGAATTTTTTTTCATTTTTAATTGGGCTGTTTTCCTATTGTTGAGTTTTATTCTGGATACTAGTCATTTATCAGAAATGTGATTTGTGAATATTTTCTCTTAGTCCGTGGCCTGTCTTTTCATTCTCTTAATAGCACCTTACAAGCAGCACAGGTTTTAATTTCAGAACATGTCCATATCCACATTGTCCTTTCCCAAACAAAGGTTCTTAAGACCTGGAATGCCTGGCCTTAATTTCTGGTGACTGAATTTCAAAGAAAAAAAAAAGACACTGTGTGGGGGCAGGGGGAGGGAGAGGAAGTGGAGTGGCTGAGAGTAAAGGGTTTTATTTTTTTTGTAGAAAGATTGCTAAAAAGATATACATTAGATTAGAAACTTGCAAGCTGAGAAGATATAATAGAGGCTTATACAGTCATAAAGAACATGGATATGGTGAGTATACTTTACAAACAGGCAGATTTACCAGCATTTTATTTAATCATAGTTAATATTTCCACCTCTTTGCATCAAAAGGCATCACAAGTTAAAAATGTTCATGGGGACTTCCGGGTCAAGATGGCGGCTTAACAACATACGTGTTTTAGTTCGTCCTCCAGAACAACCACTAAATAACCAGAAACAGTACACAACAGCTCCTGGGGCCACATCAGTGACTGGACACACAGCGTACCCCAGTCTGGACCAGCTGGACCGGCTATGAGCACCCCCCTGAACCGTGAGTTCCCAAAGCTGCAGCAGCCAGTGCCCCTCCTCCACAGGCCGCTTCCCAGAGGGGAAAGGAAAGGACTTTACCAGCAGCAGGGACTGGGCACAATCAAATGCCAATTGTGGAATTAATTAACAAATTCTGATTATTAAAAATAGGCCCCCAGCTTAGGTGAACCTGATCAAAGTGGAGGTTTCTCATTTTTGCCCTGGTGCCAAGGGGGCAGGACTGACAGAAAAAGGGGAAAAAAAAAAAAAAAGAAAGAAACAGAGGTTTTTCTGGCTGTATATCTACAAAGGCTTGACTGCTTCTGGATATAGCGGCAGGACTTTTCAGGCTGCAACTGCCCCAGGCATAGGCAGAAGTGAGCTCTTTTGGGGGCTTGTTTGGAGCCTGTGCCTTCCCCAGGGGAGGGGTGAAGCCCAACTCAGGTGGAATCTCTCTACAAGGAATTCAGACACCAGGGCTTGGTAATTTGAAGCCATTAAAACCAGTCTACAACCTCTCCTCTGTCTCCACCATGCCCCCAGCAGGGAGAGTCTGCCAAAGTTAAAGGTACTGCATCATCTTATGCTGGTGGGACCTGCAGTCAGGCAAGCACCACACATGGGGCAGGATAAGAAAAACAGAGTCCAGAGACTTCACAGGAAAGTCTTTCAACCTGCTGGGTCTCTCCCTCAGGGAAAACCAACACAGGTGACTCTTTCCTCCTGATAGGAGGCCAGTTTGGTCTGGGAAAATATGGCTGGGGCCTATAATATCTAAGTAGACCCTCCTAAGTGTGTGTGTGGGGGAAGGCACCACACAAGCACGGCAAGAAACAAGAAAACAAGAACTGAAAAATTCTCCTCTGTTAAACAAAACTTAAGCTAAAGGTCCAGATAAAGCTGAACGGAATGTCAAAGAACAGATAGACAACAAATTCATCCAGCAAGAAAACCCTAGATAAAAGAAGTGAAAGCAATCTCCAGAAGAGACTAATTAAGGTAATTAAATGCCTAGACATTAGCAAAAAATAACAAATCACACTAGGAAAATTGAAGATAAGGCCCAGTCAAAGGAACAAACCAACAATTCAAATGACATACAGGAGGTGAAACAATTAATTCAGAATGTATGAACAGACATGGAAAACCTCATCAAAAACCAAATCAATGAATTGAGAGAGGATATAATGAAGGCAAAGAAAGAACAAAAAGAAGAAACTGAAAGTCTGAAAAAAAATCACAGAACTTACAGGAATGAAAGACACAGTAGAAAAGATTAAAAAAACAATGGAAACTTACAATGGTAGATTTCAAGAGACAGAACATAGAATTTCTGAACTGGAGGATGGAACATCTGAAATCCAACAAGAAACAGAAACTATAGGGAAAAAAATGGAAAAATGTGATCAGGGACTCAGGGAATTGAAAGAGAATATGAAGCACACGAATATACGTGTTGTGGGTATCCCAGAAGGAGAAGAGAAGAGAAAAGGAGGAGAAAAACTAATGGAAGAAATTATCACTGAAAATTTCCCAACTCTTATGAAAGACTTAAAATTACAGATCCAAGCAGTGCAGCGTACCCCAAAGAGAATAGATCCAAATAGACATACTCCAAGACATTTAATAATCAGAATGTCAGAGGTCAAAGAGAAACAGAGGATCTTGAAAGCAGCAAGAAGAAAGCAATCCATCACATACAAGGGAAGCCCAATAAGACTATGCGCAGATCTCTCAGCAGAAACCATGGAAGCGAGAAGACAGTGGGATAATATATTTAAATTATTAAAAGAGAAAAACTGCCAACCAAGAATTCTATATCCAGCAAAATTGTCCTTTAAAAATGAGGGAGAAATTAAAACATCAGACAAAAAATCACTGAGAGAATTTGTCACCAAGAGACCAGCTCTGCAAGAAATACTAAAGGAAACGCTAGAGACAGATACGAAGACAGAAGAGAGAGGTGTGGAGAAGAATGTATAAAGGAAGACTATGAGTAAAGGTAAAAAGAAGGAAAATTAGATATGACATATAAAATCCAGAAGGCAAAATAGTAGAAGAAAGTACTACCCATGCAGTAATAACACTGAATGTTAATGGATTAAACTCTCCAGTCAAAAGACATAGTCTGGCAGAATGGATTAAAAAACAGGACCCATCTATATGCTGTCTCTACTCAAATGACACGAGGTCAAAGACACAAACGGACATTTACACACCAATGTTTATAGCAGCATTATTAACAATTACCAAGAGATGGAAACAGCCAAAATGTCCATCAACAGGCAGTTGACTAAACAAACTGTGACATTTACATAAGATGGAATATTATGGAGCTGTAAGGCAGAATAAAGTTATGAAGTATGTAACAACATGAATGGACCTTAAGGACATTATGCTGAGTGTGATTAGCCAGAAACAAAAGGACAAATACTGTATGGTCTCACTGATATGAACTGACATTAGTGAATAAACTTGGAATATGTCATTGGTAACAGAGACCATCAGGAGATAGAAATAGGGTGAGATATTGGGTAATTGGAGCTGAAGGGATACAGATTGTGCAACAGGACTGAATATAAAAACTCAGAAATGGACAGCACAATACTACCTAACTGTAATGTAATTATGTTAAAACACTGAATGAAGCTGCATGTGAGAATGATAGAGGGAGGATGGCTGGGGACATAAATGAAATCAGAAAGAAAGATAGATGGTAAAGATCGAGATGGTATAATCTAGGAATGCCTAGAGTGTATAATAATAGTGAAATGTACAATGTACCAATTTTAAAACGTTTTGGCATGAGAAAGAACAAAGGAATGTCATTATTGCAGGGTACTGAAAACAGATGATAATTAATACTTTAAAATGTCACCTTATGTGTGAGACTGAAGCAAAAAATATTTATTTGTTACAAAATTTATATTTTGACTAGAGCATTTCCTAATATAACTCATGTAGATAGTTTGATTGAATGTCATAAGTACTTAGAATCTCAGGTAGGACATGAGATTTTGTTGGTTTGTCCAGAGTGATGCCCCAATGAATCCCAGAGTGATTTGATCAGTGACTGGAAAAGTATTTGCAAGCCCCCTTTGAGAGTGGGGAGAAATTCAACTTCCCCAAGTTGAATTCTTGATGTTCTCGTGAGCAGTGTGGACAGCCAGGGCTATAGGCTGAGCCCCTGGTCTTGGGGTTTGTTCATATGAGACTTAACCCCACAGAGGATAGGTCAAGTCTACTTAAAATTTAGGCCTAGGAGTCACCCCCAGGAGGGCCTCTTTTGTTGCTCAGATGTGGCCTCTCTCTCCAGCCAACATGACGAGCAGTCTCACCACCCTCCCCCTCTCCACATGGGACGTGACTCCCAGGGGTGTGGACCTTCCTGGCAGCGTGGGACAGGGATCCTGGAATGGGCTGAGACTCAGCATCAAGGAACTGAGAAAACCCTAGAATGAGCTGAGAATTAACATCAAGGGATTGAGAGAACCTTCTCGACCAAAGGGGGAAGAGTGAAATGAGACTAAGTGTCAATGGCTGAGAGATTCCAAACAGAGTTAGGAGGTTGTCCTGGAGGTTATTCTTATGCATTGGGTAGATGCCACCTTGTTGTTCAGGGTATGGCGGAGAGGCTGGAGGAAGTTGTCTGGGGGTGTGGGACTGTGTTCCGGTGGCCATGTTTCTCGATGATGATTGAATGGTGATATAGCTTTCACAGTGAGGCTCTGTGGGTGTGGGGGCCTTGTGTCTAATGCTCCTTTTGGCTACTATATCAGCAGAGGAGTGGAACATATGGAGTGAAAATAGGTAATGGAAGGAGCAAACGTTGAAATGAATTTAGTTTGAAGTGCTAGGGTAGATAGGGGCGAGGGGCGAGGGGTGTGGTATGTATAATCTTTTTTTTTTCCTCTGTTATCATTTTATTTCTTTTTCTGGGTCGGTGTGGATGTTCTGGGAAGTGATGAGTGTGCAACTATGTGATGATGTTAAGAATTGCTGATTGTATGTGTAGAATGGAATGATATCTTAATGTTTATTTGTTTTTTTTTAATTAATAAAAAAAGTTTAAAAAAATGTTCATGGGTATAAAACAAGTAGCACCAGAGAAAATTTAGAAATATCTGTACTTTCAATAGTGGTAGAATGATGGCTCACTACCATCAAGATAAAGCTGAGCCATGCATCCAAACTTTAATGGCAATGTAATTTTTCTCATGTATTCAGAGAACTTGAAGAATGGCTCAGTTACTTGAATACAGATCAAAATTGCTTTCATTTCTGAACTTTTGTAAGGAGGCAATAACTGGTACATAAAAATGCATTTTTCCAAATAATCCAGTAGATGGCATAAATACCTCTGTTTTCCAGGTATATACAAGCATTAGTAATCAGGAGAAGGATGCTCTCCAGACAGAAGGAGGAGGGAGTGGGGATGTTCTCAGATGCTGCTGAAAAATCTGCTATCAGTCTTGATTTGGCATTAGGCCTCAGATTTAGTAAACAGAAATGTCTGTCTTCATCTGTTTGTTATTGTTGACTTCAGAGGTTTTATAGGCATGGAATTAAAAGTTACTGGTTCTACTTATCCATGTCTTTATCTTAATCAAAGCCAGGGGATTATTATTAAATGCACACAAAATTTAAACAAACAGGATTATACATGTCACATAGTCCTCTGAAAATCATAAAAATTCATTGCTGAAGGCTTGTTTATAACCACTAATCAAGTCATCTAGCTGAACTGGGAATAGAATTCCTGTTTGGCTCCAAAAGATGTTCCAGATTCATAATCATTGCATAAATAAAAAATAATAAACCAAATCACATAATTGTAGCCAGCTACATCTACTGATATTTTCCTTACTCATATAGCTTCAGTTACCCTATATCAACTAAATATCCCAATATCTTTTCAATATTTCTCTTTTCTCAGCTTTCTCTCATACACACACTATACCTATCTGTATTAGGATTCTCTAAGAAAATGGAAGCAATAAGAGATGCTGTAAATATTATGAGATTTTCTAAAAGTGTCTCCCACAACTGCTGGGATACTCAAATCCAAATTCTGTAGGACAGGCTGCAAGCTGGCAGCTCTCATGAAGGTTTTCGATGAATTCCTCAGGAGAAGTTGACTGGCTGAAGAACAAGATGAGTGTTCTGTCTTCTGACTGCTGAAGTCCATCACTCTCCTTTTTAAAAGCATTCAACTGATTGGATTAAATGCCTCTCATTGCTGAAGACACTCTCCTGAATTGATTGTAGATGTAATCAGCCATAAATGCCATGAACTTACTGATGATTTAAGTCCACAAAATGTCCTCACAGTAACAGGCCAGTGTTTGCTTGACCTGATAACTGGTCACCATTACCTGGCCAAGTTGAGACCTGAGCCTAACCATCACAGTATCTTAAAGAACTTTATATTCAATAGATAATAGAGAAATGGTCCCCAGGGCTTGCCTCTCTTCTCATATATAAATAAGAAGTCATACATTTATACAGGCCATTGGATCACTAGTATATCTGTAAGTATTTTAGACAACAGAGATTTGAACAAGAAGTGGTTTATTTCTTTGACATCAAGACATCCATACGTTATGGGTTGAATAGTATATCCTTAGAAGTTATGTTAGTGTCCTAATCAGAATGTGACTTTATTTGGAGAAAAAGTCATCACATATGGAATGAGACAGGTTAAAATGAGCTTGTACTAGAGTAGGGTAAGCTCTTAATACAACATGACTGGCATCTTTATAAGAAGAGGACATTTGGATACAGACCTAGAGACAAACAGCAAATTGGCTGGGGGGGGCGGGTAATGCCATGTGGCCACTGAGACAGAGAACTGCCAGCAATCCCCCAGAAGCTAGGAAGAGGTAAGAAAGGAGTCTCCCCTACAGATTTCAGATTTCTGGTTTCCAAAACTATGAGACAATACATTTCTGTTGTTTAAGTGATTAAGTTTATGGTACTTTGTTGTGACAGCCCTAGGTGACTAAGACATTATCCAATTTGTAGGTAACCCTAAAGGTAGATGCAACTTCTATAAATTCCATATGGATATTCTCATAAGTTAAATAATACTTATGCCCTAGAGATGTGTTGGACCCCAGTACCACAGAATTTTATTACATTTAAAGAGAATCAAGGTTTGGAAGAAGAGAATGATTGAGCCAGCAATTGCAGGTCGCAACTTCTTTTATATTCAGGGTCAAGTTGACCACCTCCAACTTAAAATGCCCTTCTCTGACCCCACGAATGCATCCCCATACCCTCTCCCATCACAATTGTCATTGCATGCTTGACCGTCATCCTGCCTTCTCTTCCCCAAATAAATTCTCTTTCAATAATTTTTATCTGTCTCTCTATCCTATCCCATCCTCTGCTAGAAAGTAAACTCCAATAGAGAAGAAATACTGTCTGTTCATCACCATCCAATAAAGAAAAAATACTGTTCATCACCTTTTCCCCAGGGCTCAGTACAGTACCTTGCACACACTAGATGCAATTATTTTAAAAAGAACAGATGCATGTAAATATTAATAAAGGCATCCTAATCTTTGCTGGCACCATTTATTTAGAGAGTATAGAGAAGATTAATTACAAGACATGTTCTCCTGGGACATGGTTCTTGCATGGGATGTAGATTATTCTGAAACTTGGTAAACACCAGAGAATGTTAGAACTGTGAGGAAAAGCAGGCAGGTAAGTGGTTAGCTATACATAAATTGTACAAATTGAGAGATTTTAGGTGTTTGGACCACAGCTGAAAGAAACAAGGATGCTTTTCCCTCAGCTAAGGAAGAATTGCATCTGGAAACTATGGGGATTCGGATAGTAGAAAAAGCAGTTATCTTGTTCAGTTTCTTCTTGTTCTGTCTCTTGCTAGCTGTGCCACATTTGGCAAATTATGAGATTTCTCTAAGGCTTAGCAGAGTCATCTCTAAACTATGATTGTGGGATCATTGAAAAGAACACAAGAGTCAATGGCAAAGGTCTGAATTAGAATCCTGACTCCAGCAATAAGTAACTTTTTGTTTTCTAACCTTGCACAAGTTTCTTAACTTGTCTGGACGTTGGCGTCCTTAAGTGTAAAACAGATACTTATAATACCAGTAATATAATGGACTCTGTTCCCACCAATTGTAAATGTTGAGATTTGTTCATCAAGTTTTTCCGTATTAAAAATATTAGCAACTAATCCATTAAACACACACACACACACTCAAACACACACAAAATAGAAACACAGCATTGTACCAAATGGGGATGGGGGACTTTGAGGGGTTTTGGCTAACTTATTGCTTTCCCATTCAAGCATGGCTGATAAAATGTGGGGGAGAGCATGCATTTGTAAGGGAAAATGGAATACTCATAAATATCTATAGAATGAATATAAGAAAAAAAATTGGTGAAATTATAAAAGAATGTGACTATTAAAATTTAATCCAAGACTAGATCTGTAAATAAACTGTAGAAGAGTATACAAAACTAAAGTGGGATTGTCAGACCTGTTTTGATAATATTTAATCAATGTTTGAGGATAGGAAATGTTCTGCCTATATTTGGAAAATATCATATCAATACTCATAAAGACAAAACTGGTGGAGTACACCAAAGATGAAATTTAACACAACTGAAATAGAAAAATAAAAACCCAAATGATTTTATATATGGTCTATTGGCTCTCTACTGAAAAACATTAAAAAAGTGGTTTTCATTAGACTTGCCATGAGCTCAAGATGAAATATTTTCTTGTTGGATATGATTGCCATTTTAGTAAAAAATTAGTATGCTGTAAGCACAGTGTACACAGAAAACAGAGATGTATTTTGAAAGATTTTTCTTGATACTCCAGTTAAGTTGAGAAATATGGGTTATTTTCAGAGCTAATTTTGTAGATTAGTCATTTCTAGTTTAATGTTTTATTATCTACTTAATGAAAAGATTAAAATAACTTGGAGGGACACCCCCTCTAAAGTTTGGTCTCAGACTAAAGCTTTGACCTTTTCTTTTTCCATATTTGCATAAATGAAGGTACGAAGAATTTTTTATCATATGTGGCCTATTTGGTGAATTTTTAACATAAAATAAGGTTTTAAATAGAACTTCAGAATCTAAAGAAATTAAATAAATAATGGGCCAAAAATAAGATACAAGCAGTGTACTTGAATCTAAAAATCAATTAACTGGGGCAGGCCGGAGTGGCTCAGTGGAAGAGTTCTCACCTTCCATGCCAGAGACACAAGTTTGATTCCTGGTGCCTGCCCATGAGAAAACAAAAAATCAATTAACTACATTCAGGATAATAGAGGTTGTGGGGAGTGGCTTCATAGCATCACATAATGATTTATCTTCTACATTAACATCAAACTCAAGGCCCAAGGTAGTAAGGTGGTTAGAAAAAAGAGATTCCATTTTTCCTTGTTGTGTACTCCAGAAAAGCCAAGTTCTTTAATCCTCATTCAATATTGCTGAGTGGAGTACTTTTATTGTTTCCATGGAGATATGATCCACCCAGTTGTGAGTGGTAACTTTTGATTAGATGGTTTCCATGGTGATGTGTCTCCACCCATTCAAGTGAGGTTGCTTCCTGGAGCCCTTTAAGAAGGAAACATTTTGACAAAAAACATCAGGGCCAAGAGAGCCATGAGAGCCACCAGAAGCCAACAAAATAGACAGAACCCTGGACAAGCTGTTGAAGAAGCCTGGAAAGAAAGCTGGCAGACATCAGCTTCATGTGCCCTCCCAACTGAAAGAGAAGCCCTGAATGTCTTCGGCCTTCTTAAATCAAGGTATCTTTGCCTGGATGCTTTAAATAGGACATTTTAAGAGCCTTGCTTTAATCTGGACATTTTCATGGCCTTAGAACTGTAAACTTCCCACTTAATAAGTTTCCCTTTTTAAAAGCCATTCCGTTTCTGGTTTGCAAGCAGCTTGCAAGCTAAAACACCATTCTATACCAAATTAAGAATAATGTCTTACCTTTATAATAAATAATGATTGTTTTCCAATCCTTTCATGTCACAGCATACATGAAATATTTTAAAAGGGACAAAGGTGAAGTGGATCATGTCATTGCCAGAGAATTTAGTGTAGACCACAATCAGTATTTCTTTCCCAAGTTTTGCAGTTATTCTTCTGAAGGTGGCCTCACAAAAATATATTCTACCCCATACTCTCTCTTTTCAGTTTGATGTATTCACTACTCCTTCAAGAAGTGATATCATTGTTGCCACCTGTTGAAATTAGGTAGCCATTTATAAGTGTCTTGACCAAAAAGATGAGGTAGAAGAGATGCTATGAGACGTTGTGTACTAGTTCATAAAAGATGAGATGTCTTCTACCTTTCTCCTTCCCTGGACCTCTGTCTTCAAAGCCTAAAGATAACGTAGCAAGAACCATGATCTTGAAGCTGCTGTGCCGGAGAGACCACATGGTAAGCATGCATAAAGGTAAAGAAAGATGTCCAAGGAGACCCACTTGTGTCAGCTACTAGCTATTTAAGTCCTCTCAGCATGAGACTGAAGAAGCCTTCAGGATGAGCCCTGGTACAGCCTTCTATCTAACTGCAACCATACGAGAGACCCCAAGCTAGAACTGACTAGCAAATTACTTCTGAATTCATGACCCACATAAACAAACAGTAACACATTACACAGTAGACTGAAAAATGTCCCTCCAAAGATGTCTATATCCTAATCCCCAGAATCTGGGAATATGTTTGATCACATGGAAGGGGAATTAAGATTGCTAATCAGCTGAGCATAAAATAGGGATATTCTTTCTCCGCCGGCCCGCCGCGCGGCGCCCACGCCCCGCAGCAGCCGAGCCACCCGCCCTCCTTCTCCCCTCTCTTTCTCCGCCGGCCCGCCGCGCGGCACCCACGCCCCGCAGCAGCCGAGCCGCCCGCCCTCCTTCTCCCCTCTCTTTCTCCGCCAGCCCGCCGCGCGGCGCCCACGCCCCGCAGCAGCCGAGCCGCCCACCCTCCTTCTCCCCTCTCCTCCCCCTCCTGCTCCGGCTGCTCTCCAACCACCACAGTGCCCTCTTCCCCCACCTTCACGGTGCTCCTCCGCCACCAGCCTCGACAGCCTTGCCGCCCTCACCTTTCCTCCTCCAGAACAGCTACTGGGGGAGTGAAGATAATACAGAGCAGCTCCCGGAACCACGAGGGAGATCAAAGGGACAGCGTACCCCATCCTGGAACGGCTGACTATCTGGGAGAACCAGCTCCGGTGAGATCACCAAGGGGCACGGGCTTTCCTGGGTGGGACGGCAAGCGACCGGAGTCCCTCCCTTCCACCTTCCTGTGCCAGCTGGTAGAATTGGACAGGCGGTCCCCTTAGGCCGCGGCGGCTGGTGCCCCCACCACACGAGGCCGCCCGGAACAACTGAGATAGTTGGGTCGGAAATCCCCAGACTGCGGAGAACAGTGACCGGGGGATCCCTTCCAAACACGTGACTCCCCCGTCGGCTGGGAACAGTGTACTCTCCCGGGCTGCGACAGCTGGCGCCCTCCCGCCACGCTTGGTGCCCCAGGCCGACTGGCTAATTTGGCCGGATGCTCTCCTGTGCTGCGACGGCCGGCGACCCTCCCCGCGTTTGGAACCCCGGGCCGGCTGGCATTCTTCCAAGACGCTTCGGTTGCCGAACCTCCCCTACGGCGAGAGTTTTCCAGAGTTGAGGGACCCACAGCAACTTTCGCTGGTGGAACCCACAGACAGGCGTGTGCCACGAGCGCCACCTACTGGGCAGGATAGGAAGAACAGAACCCAGAGATTGCACAGAAAAATCTTTCAACCTGTGGGGTCGAACACCCGGGGAAATCTGACTAAATGCCCAGATGCCAGCAGAAGATAACGGATCACGCTCAGAAAATTGAACATATGGCCCAGTCAAACGAAGAAACCAATAGTTCAAATGAGATACAGGAGCTGAAACAACTAATGCTGAATATACGAACAGAAATGGAAAACCTCTTCAAAAACGAAATCGATAAATTGAGGGAGGACATGAAGAAGACATGGGCTGAACATAAAGAAGAAATAGAAAAACTGAAAAAACAAATCACAGAACTTATGGAAGTGAAAGATAAAGTAGAAAAGGTGGAAAAAACAATGGATACCTACAATGACAGATTTAAAGAGACAGAAGATAGAATTAGTGATTTGGAGGATGAAACATCTGAATTCCAAAAAGAAACAGAAACTATCCGGAAAAGAATGGAAAAATTTGAACAAGGTATCAGGGAACTCAAGGACAATGTGAACCGTACAAATATACATGTAGTGGGTATCCCAGAAGGAGAAGAGAAGGGAAAAGGAGGAGAAAAACTAATGGAAGAAATTATCACTGAAAATTTCCCAACTCTTATGAAAGACCTAAAATTACAGATCCAAGAAGTGCAGCGCACCCCAAAGAGATTAGACACAAATAGGCATTCCCCAAGACACTTACTAGTTAGAATGTCAGAGCTCAAAGAGAAAGAGAGGATCTTGAAGGCAGCGAGAGAAAAACAATCCGTCACATACAAGGGAAACCCAATAAGACTATGTGTAGATTTCTCAGCAGAAACCATGGAAGCTAGAAGACAGTGGGATGATATATTTAAGTTACTAAAAGAGAAAAACTGCCAGCCAAGACTCCTATATCCAGCAAAATTGTCCTTCAAAAATGAGGGAGAAATTAAAACATTCTCAGACAAAAAGTCACTAAGAGAATTTGTGACCAAGAGACCAGCTCTGCAAGAAATACTAAAGGAAGCACTAGAGTCAGATACAAAAAGACAGAAGAGAGAGACATGGAGAAAAGTGTAGAAAGAAGGAAAGTCAGATATGATATATATAATACAAAAGGCAAAATGGTAGAGGAAAATATTATCCAAACAGTAATAACTCTAAATGTCAATGGACTGAATTCCCCAATTAAAAGACATAGACTGGCAGAAGGGATTAAAAAACAGGATCCTTCTATATGCTGTCTACAGGAAACACATCTTAGACCCAAAGATAAATATAGGTTGAAAGTGAAAGGTTGGGAAAAGATATTTCATGCAAACAACAACCAGAAAAGAGCAGGAGTGGCTATACTAATATCCAACAAATTAGACTTCAAATGTAAAACAGTTAAAAGAGACAAAGAAGGACACTATATACTATTAAAAGGAACAATTAAGCAAGAAGACATAACAATCATAAATATTTACGCACCGAACCAGAATGCCCCAAAATACGTGAGGAATACACTGCAAACACTGAAGAGGGAAATAGACACATATACCATAATAGTTGGAGACTTCAATTCACCACTCTCATCAATGGACAGAACATCTACACAGAGGATCAATAAAGAAATAGAGAACCTGAATATTACTATAAATGAACTTGACTTAACAGACATTTATAGGACATTACATCCCACAACAGCAGGATACACCTTTTTTTCAAGTGCTCATGGATCATTCTCAAAGATAGACCATATGCTGGGTCACAAAGCAAGTCTTAACAAATTTAAAAAGATTGAAATCATACACAACACTTTCTCGGATCATAAAGGAATGAAGTTGGAAATCAATAATAGGCGGAGGGCCAGAAAATTCATAAATACATGGAGGCTCAACAACACACTCTTAAACAACAAGTGGGTCAAAGAAGAAATTGCAAGAGAAATTAGTAAATACCTAGAGGCAAATGAAAATGAAGACACAACATATCAAAACTTATGGGACGCAGCAAAGGCAGTGCTAAGAGGGAAATTTATTGCCCTAAATGCCTTTATCAGAAAAGAAGAAAAGGCAAAAATGCAGGAATTAACTGTCCACTTGGAAGAACTGGAGAAAGAACAGCAAACTAATCCCAAAGCAAGCAAAAGGAAAGAAATAACAAAGATTAGAGCAGAAATAAATGAAATTGAAAACATGAAAACAATAGAGAAAATCAATAAGACCAGAAGTTGGTTCTATGAGAAAATCAACAAGATTGATGGGCCCTTAGCAAGATTGACAAAAAGAAGAAGAGAGAGGATGCAAATAAATAAGATTAGAAATGAAAGAGGAGACATAACTACTGACCTCACAGAAATAAAGGAGGTAATAACAGGATACTATGAACAACTTTACGCTAATAAATACAACAATTTAGAAGAAATGGACAGGTTCCTGGAAAGACATGAACAACCAACTTTGACTCAAGAAGACATAGATGACCTCAACAAACCAATCACAAGTAAAGAGATTGAATTAGTTATTCAAAAGCTCCCTAAAAAGAAAAGTCCAGGACCAGACGGCTTCACATGTGAATTCTATCAAACATTCCAGAAAGAATTAGTACCTACTCTCCTCAAACTCTTCAACATAATCGAAGTGGAGGGAAAACTACCTAATTCATTCTATGAAGCCAACATCACCCTCATACCAAAACCAGGCAAAGATATTACAAAAAAAGAAAACTACAGACCAATCTCTCTAATGAATACAGATGCAAAAATCCTCAATAAAATTCTAGCAAATCGTATCCAACAACACATTAAAAGAATTATACATCATGACCAAGTAGGATTCATCCCAGGTATGCAAGGATGGTTCAACATAAGAAAATCAATTAATGTAATACACCATATCAACAAATCAAAGCAGAAAATTCACGTGATCATCTCAATTGATGCAGAGAGGGCATTTGACAAGATTCAACATCCTTTCCTGCTGAAAACACTTCAAAAGATAGGAATACAAGGGAACTTCCTTAAAATGATAGAGGGAATATATGAAAAACCCACAGCTAATATCATCCTCAATGGGGAAAAATTGAAAACTTTCCCCCTAAGATCAGGAACAAGACAAGGATGTCCACTATCACCACTATTATTCAACATTGTGTTGGAAGTTCTAGCCAGAGCAATTAGGCAAGAAAAAGAAATACAAGGCATCAAAATTGGAAAGGAAGAAGTAAAACTATCACTGTTTGCAGACGATATGATACTATATGTAGAAAACCCAGAAAAATCCACAACAAAATTACTAGAGCTAATAAATGAGTACAGCAAAGTAGCAGGCTACAAGATCAACATTCAAAAATCTGTAGCTTTTCTATACACTAGTAATGAACAAGCTGAGGCGGAAATCAAGAAACGAATCCCATTTACAATCGCAACTAAAAGAATAAAATACCTAGGAATAAATTTAACCAAAGAGACAAAAAACCTATATAAAGAAAACTACAAAAAACTGTTAAAAGAAATCACAGAAGACCTAAATAGATGGAAGGGCATACCGTGTTCATGGATTGGAAGACTAAATATAGTTAAGATGTCAATCCTACCTAAATTGATTTACAGATTCAATGCAATACCAATCAAAATCCCAACAACTTATTTTTCAGAAATAGAAAAACCAATAAGCAAATTTATCTGGAAGGGCAGGGTGCCCTGAATTGCTAAAAACATCTTGAGGGAAAAAAAACGAAGCTGGAGGTCTCGCGCTGCCTGACTTTAAGGCATATTATGAAGCCACAGTGGTCAAAACAGCATGGTATTGGCATAAAGATAGATATATTGACCAATGGAATCGAATAGAGTGCTCAGATATAGACCCTCTCATCTATGGACATTTGATCTTTGATAAGGCAGTCAAGCCAACTCACCTGGGACAGAGCAGTCTCTTCAATAAATGGTGCCTAGAGAACTGGATATCCATATGCAAAAGAATGAAAAAAGACCCATCTCTCACACCCTATACAAAAGTTAACTCAAAATGGATCAAAGATCTAAACATTAGGTCTAAGACCATAAAACAGTTAGAGGAAAATGTTGGGAGATATCTTATGGATCTTACAACTGGAGGTGGTTTTATGGACCTTAAACCTAAAGCAAGAACACTGAAGAAGGAAATAAATAAATGGGAGCTCCTCAAAATTAAACACTTTTGTGCATCAGAGAACTTCATCAAGGAAGTAGAAAGACAGCCTACACAATGGGAGACAATATTTGGAAACGACATATCAGATAAAGGTCTAGTATCCAGAATTTATAAAGAGATTATTCAACTCAACAACAAAAAGACAGCCAACCCAATTACAAAATGGGAAAAAGACTTAAACAGACACCTACCAGAAGAAGAAATACGGATGGCCAAGGGGCACACGAAGAGATGCTCAATGTCCCTGGCCATTAGAGAAATGCAAATCAAAACCACAATGAGATATCATCTCACACCCACCAGAATGGCCATTATCAACAAAACAGAAAATGACAAGTGCTGGAGAGGATGCGGAGAAAGAGGCACACTTATCCACTGTTGGTGGGAATGTCAAAGGGTGCAACCACTGTGGAAGGCAGTTTGGCGGTTCCTCAAAAAGCTGAATATAGAATTGCCATACGACCCAGCAATACCATTGCTAGGTATCTACTCAAAGGACTTAAGGGCAAAGACTCAAACGGACATTTGCACACCAATGTTTATAGCAGCGTTATTTACAATTGCAAAGAGATGGAAACAGCCAAAATCTCCATCAACAGAAGAGTGGCTAAACAAACTGTGGTATATACATACAATGGAATATTATGCAGCTTTAAGACAAGATAAACTTATGAACCATGTAATAACATGGATGGACCTAGAGAATATTATGCTGAGTGAATCCAGCCAAAAACTAAAGAACAAATACTGTATGGTCCCACTGATGTGAACGGACATTCGAGAATAAACTTGAAATATGTCATTGGTAACAGAGTTCAGCAGGAGTTAGAAACAGGGTAAGACAATGGGTAATTGAAGGTGAAGGGATACAGACTGTGCAACAGGACTAGATACAAAAACTCAAAAATGGACAGCACAATAATACCTAATTGTAAAGTAATCATGTTAAAATACTGAATGAAGCTGCATCTGAGCTATAGGGTTTTTTTTGTTTTCGTTTGCTTGTTGGTTTGTTTGTTGTTGTTGTTTTTTACTATTACTACTACTTTTATTTCTTTTCTCTATATTAACATTTTATATCTTTTTCTGTTGTGTTGCTAGTTCCTCTAAACCGATACAAATGTACTAAGAAACAATGATCATGCATCTATGTGATGATGTTAAGAATTACTGAGTGCATATGTAGAATGGTATGATTTCTAAATGTTGTGTTAATTTCTTTTTTTTTTTCTTTCCGTTAATAAAAAAAATAAAAATAAAAAAAAATAAAAAAATAAAAAAATAGGGATATTATCCTGGACAAAGTAGTTTGGTCCAATATAATTATAAGGATCCATAAAGAAGAGGGAGGCAGATGATGAGAATCATTCAAAGAAAAATGTGACTACTAAAGAAAGACAGAAAAATGTAACATGGCTCGTTTTGAAGATGGAAGAAGGGGCCAAGAATCAAGGAATGTAGACAGCTTCTAGGAACTGAAAAGACAAGGAAACAGATCCTCTTGTACAGATTCCAGGAAAGAAATACAGCCCTGATAATCCCTTGATTTTAGCTCAGCGAGACCCATATGGAACCTACAGAAGTGTAAGATAATAAAATTGCATTGTTCAAGCCTCTAAATTTGTACTAATTTGTTACAGCTGCAATAGTAAACTAATATAGATTATAAATGATTATTGTTGATTTTAGGCACTAAATTTTGGATTGCTTGTTATGCAGCATTAGAAAATCACTTGTGAACTACTTTAGTGGAATAATGATCTATATTCACAGTTTTATCCTGTTGACATGGTGCTATATAGACTTTAAAAGATATAACATATATAGTCAGTAGCTGAACATATAAATGATAAATAAGACAATGATCTGAATGGTGAAGGAACTTGAAATAATATGCTAGGAAAGCTTGAAAAAACTAGAGTTCTCACTTTAAGGGAATAAATCCCAGTATACCACATCAAATATTTGAAGTTATATCATGTAGCAGAGATGGTAAGGGTTTTTTGGATCACAACCAAATATACTGATGGAAGTTGCAATAAGACTGAGTTTATTAAAACATAAAGAGAACTTAACTTTTAATTGAAGTTGTCCAAGCTTGTACTGAGGATCCTTAAAGGGTAGTCATTTCCCCACTGTTAGACATTTTCTAAGACTGAAATAAAATATTGGTTTCCATAGCTTTGTGCTTTACATATTTAAAAATGAAGTGAAATTCATTATTTGAAAATCCGTCCAAATCTAAATATTTTTATTTACTCATTGGTCATAAGGTATTGAGACTTCTATTTTCAGGGAAAACCCTAGATCAAGATTAGTGGTGTTCAAAGTTTTTCAAGACATAGCACTCACAGAAAATAAACATACTTCTGTGACACTTCGGGTGAACCAAGGAATTCTGTGGGATCTATATTGGGTTTAGTTAAAACAAAATTGCAGACAGAAAAAAATCACATTTAAAGAATGTATTAAAGAATATGTTAAATATTGAATTTGTATAAAACATCCAAATAATTTTTTTTCAAAATCTTGACAAGAAATATGAACGTGATTCTGTGAATACAATTATTTAAAGGTTTATACTTGCAGTGGACATTTGCAATAACTAGGCAAGATTGATCAGGAATAATGATTTCTTTGAATTCTAGGTACCATCAGGGAGAAACTCTGCATAAATAGGCAAAAACATTTTTTAAAACTATTTTTTCAGTCTTTCAAAATTGACAATGTTTGAAATCATATTTAATGAATACAGCAGCTCTCCCTTTTCTTCTATTGGTAGATAGAGTGCTGAAAATTCTTGTGACAACATTAATAAATTTCAAATCAAATGGAACTTTGAATAGCAGTTAGTTATAAATAATGACAAAGCTCTCATTAGAAGACTAAGTCCTGCCCTTGCAATTGCTTGGCAGTTAGCTAGGGTTTCACTCAAAGGCCCCATGTGTCTTCAATGGGGAGAAGTAACTATAATAGATTCAAGGCTTCTGTTTGGAGCTGTACCCTCCAGAACATCTCATGGGCTCCTCCAACCCCTGATCCACATGACCAGGCCCTATCTTGGACTGTGATTCTTGCTGCCTAGACACCTGAATGCGATGTCTTTCAGCAACCCCATGAGTTCCTCACTCTTAATTGGCAGCCATACATTCTGCAGCTGATAGCTCACATGACATCATTTCCCACTTAAATGCTCCTGTCAGGATCTCCGGATGGCATATTAATGACTGAGGGTGACCAGTTCTGTGGGCTAACTATGCCTGTTCCAGTTCTTATTGAGCCATCTGAGGACTAGGGTGAATCGACATTGCCCTAGAGTGTATAATGCAGTCAAAGAACACTGACAGAGAAGCTCTGCCATAGACCAAGATGCAGGTGTTTGTTTGAAACATTTGTGGAGTTCTTAAAATCTTCCCTACCTCCCAGCTTTCACTGTCCATCAAAGTTATTTCTCCACTTGCTCACCTAGTGCCTAGAATTTCTGCAAGTGGACTAAAGTAATTGAATGCCTACTTCAAGGTCTACAACTAAAAGCTATTATAACAGTTTCAAAAACAAAGAATACAAGATTCATAAAGATTAATTCATTGATTGTATTGCAAACAGTGTATCTGAGAGGTAAATCTAGGTCAAAACTCCAAATTTCATTTTATTATTTATATATGTATTTATTTTCTAATTCTGTATGGGCTGCCTCTAGCAGGGATAATGAGCACAGGAAAGTGTGAAACATTTCATTAAGATATAAATATGTGGGGTTTTTTTCTGCTGGTTGATATACTGAAAGTGCAAGTATCTATCTAAAACCCAAAACAATCAAGATAAGCCACAAATTACAGTTTTTTAAATCCAACAGAGACCTCAGAACACAAAAAAACCTTAATGAAATCAATCCAGAAAATGAGGAACCCATTATGAGAGACATTTAGCGCCACTGTTGTCATCTTAGACTGCAGAAGGAGAAAGAAAGCATCTCTTATGGATGAGATTAAGGAGAAAACAGCCAGAAATTTACAGGACAATGAATGGCTGGCAAGGGCTTGTCACAGTGGAATTCCTAGGCACCCAGTCACAAAATGAGGGCACCCACCCATAAACTCGCATGTGTCTTTCCTAGAATCTGAAGCCAGGGGCTGGGAGGAAGGGCTGAGATAGAGCCTTCTTGAGCAGTGCAGGAACTAGCCTACATGCAAAGTAACCACCCCCTAAAGGGGTGAGGGGATGTGGGGTTCTAATATGACAAGAGAAATAGGAGAAGCTCTAAGAGAAAGGTATCAGAAATCAATAGAGTTGAAACTATTGGAGATAAAACACCACTGAAAGAATTTCTGTAGTTGTCTCCATGTAGGTAAAGAGAAACTCTGGAGATCATATGGTTTAAAATAGGGTTTGTAGAGTTAATGTGGAATATGATTACCGAGTATGCCTAGACTTTGAAACTGGACTGTCTTGGTTTGGATCCCAGCATCTAATGTGATTCAACTTCCATGCCTTGGTGTCTTCACATGTAAAATGGGAGCAATGAAATTGCCTGTCTTTTAAGGTCGATATGTGATTGTGTTCACAAGAAGTATTTAGACCAGTAACTCTGGTTTTCATTAAGCTGGTAGAGGGAAAACACTGAGGTACTTCTGCCTCACATTTTTCTCTCTTTCTCACAACCACATGGCCTTGTTGAGTTCAGCAAAACCAGTATTCTCTTTCTAGTTGCCAGGCTTCCCCACATGCTGTTCCCACCTCCCCTGATAGTCTCCCTATTCTTTTTCTCCTCTCATGAGTGAGACCTGTGAGCCACACTTGGTCTAATGCTCTGCTCTTGTTGTCCTGAAATCCTGGGTAGCAGGATTTATGTAGCCTAGTCCTGCTAGCTAGCTCCCATAATATCTCAAGTCTTGGTTTAGAGGTCATGCTGTTTAGTAGACTTTTCTGAAGTTACGTAAATTACAATCACTCTAAGCTCTATTGGTATTTTTTATGTATCGTATTACTATATTCCCTATACTTTTAAAAATGTTTAACCTTGTTAGATATTGAAACCTACATAAGATCAGAAACATTATTTCTTGCTTATTTTTTTTACCTTCCAGCACCTGCCATGGTCACGACAATTAAAATAAGCATGTGTTAAATGAATGAATGAATGAACAAATTATTGGTCCCGATAATAGGAAAGTCTCTGAAAACCACAGCCTCACGACTCTACACTACAAGAAAGTCATGTTTAATCCCAAGAAGGTTAAACCCATGACTCTTAGAAGAGATCCAAAACAAGGGATACAACTGTTGAGAAGCAATGGATTTTCTCTCAGGGTGAGAACAGAAGGTCAGCAGCAAAGTAAATGTAAAAGGGAAGAGTGAATAAGTTTGGCCTTTTGCTATCAATAGTTGTGATATTTCCTGAAGAAGACTGGGATTACTACCAGGTAGATCTAATTATTGTTAATTACTGAAACTCCCGGAAAATGAACTGAAATTAACAGATAGAGGGAGGCACTGACTACAAGCAGGTTTAATAAGACAGTGGTCCCAAAAATTCTCTCTGTCTTGTTTTTAAAAAGATTTGTTGGGTAAATAGACATACTTAATATTTCTCTTTGGTAGTTTATCAGGAGCCCTCAAAATAGTGTAATTTATTTTTGGATCCAAGAAGTACATGCCATGAATAACGTTTCTTATGACCATGAGGATATTTACCATGTTTCTCTTTTTAGTGAACTATCCAGGAATTTGAGCAGCTCTAAGATGAGAAATTTTGATGATTATCTCTTCACCCTCCAGAGAATTAGAAAGTAAATTATTTCTAAGCCTTTTGATAAGAGAATTCATAAAGCATTATTTAATAGTGAAAGAATATTGAACACTGAGTCAACACCACACCTGGTTGTGGTCCAATTTCTACAGATTTACTGGGTTAGTTTGGGCAAGTCATTTAACCTATTACATTAGAATTCAACATGAGAAATCTTGGATAGTTTCAAGGTTTCCTTTCCACTCTGTAGTTCTTAATTTAAAGATACAGAAAAGAGGAAATCCTTTGGAAGAATAGATAATCAAAACTGGTATAAGAATGATGTTGTTTATGAGAAGGAAAAAGAATAGAAATAATGTCAAAGGAAAAGAATCCACACAGATTTGAAACCATACAAATGACACAATAGTCTTTCCCTGGAGAGTCAATTTTTTGTAGAGGTTCAACTCTTCGTTAAGAAAACACACTAGAGGGGAAGGTATACTTGGGGGAAGGAATTCTTGTAAAATCTCCACTCCAAGAGACAATGGTCAGACTGAAGCAAAAGCAAGGTCTAAGGTGAGTGAACCCCAGACAGTGGCATGAATGTAGATTGAAAGGAAGTTTACTTGTGAAAAAGGGGCCACCCCTTGTTTTCCTTTTCTCCATATCTCAACGTTTGACCAGTGCTTCTTCATGCACTTTTAGAAGAGATATTTCTTGCAAAGGACTTCCTCGAATGTTTTGTCACACTCTGAACTATTTTATTCAGAAAACAAACAGGAATTGCCGTTTTCCTTATACAAATAATCATACTTTTTTTTGAAAAGCTGTCACTTTTGGAAGGTATGCTTAGAGAGAACAACTCCACTTTTTTTTAGCCCCCTCCCTGTCACTATGTTTTTGAGAACAGGAGTTCTGAGGAGTGTGGAGATAGAAGTATGCTCACTTGACATGAGCAATCAGAAGGCTTTCTTCAGTACATGTGCAGGAGTCTGTGAGGGTTTTGCTAAAATCAGGAAAGACATTGATTAACATACAGATGTGATTCCCCTAAATGAATTGGGGTATGGGAGGAAGGAGAACATGCATTTTTTTAGGGACAGTGTTCTTTATAAGTACAAGATTCAAAGATATAGGTAGTTTTCTTTTACTTCCCTATTAAAAACTAGAAGGAGGGCAGGCCACAGTGACTCAGCAGGTAGAGTTCTCACCTGCCATGCCAGAGGCCCAGGTTTGATTCCTGGTGCCTGCCCATGCAAAAAAAAAAAAAAAAGAAACAAAAAACAAACAAAAAAAAAAACCCAGAAGGAATACGGGAAGAGTAGCTAATGGTGTGTAGAGGTTTGAAGAAATAAGATTTGATATTCCAGACCAGGTTATACATCATCACAGTGAGAATCTCTTGACAAGGCACAGAGTGCTTCTCATAATGACCAGGTCAGGATTGTTTAAAAGGACATTTATTGATCTGATCAAAAAGGCTTAGACCTAACTCTTGAGGGTGGGAATGAGATGCATGGGGTCATATTGGAAAGCCAGACTCAATGAGCGTGACATAGAAGCTGCCAGCTCTTCTGAAGGCTTTGGGGTGAACTATACCGTGTTCCATATGCATATTTTTTTAAAGGGGATGACTATATAATGCATAAGAATAACCTCCAGGATAACCTCTTGACTCCGTTTGGAATCTCTCAGCCACTGACACTTTATTTTGTCTCATTTCTGTTAGCTAAAGCAAGTCACCAGTCCAGCCATACCTCAATTCCCATTTATAGTGGGGGAAGCTAAGGTTTTTGGAACAGATAAATTTCATGTTCAAAGTTTTACTAAAGGTAAGTGGCATATGAGAATTTAAATGCAAATTTCTCTGTCTATATCTCTTGATGTCTTTGATAGGTTCATCATCACATTTGATTAAAAAAGTGGATAATACTATTAGAAAAAGATGAAAAATGCAAAATAAACAAGTATGCAGTTAGATATGGGCAGCCTATAAGTACAACTTGGAGTTTTTTGAGATTTTAATCAGATTTTATTCAGCATTTATCAATAGCTTCAATAATTTATTAATTATATTAAATCATTAAAGGTCTTAGTAAAATTGAGAGAAATTCTGAAATGCATTTCATATCTAAACATATAAGCAATCATAGGAACTAACTTAGTTATGCTTTTGAAAAAAGGGTTAACACTTCGGAAATGCAACTTGAATTGTCTTTTTCCATATACAAATAATTATGTACTAAAGATTATACTGCCAGTCTCCAAATCTTGGTTTCTTAGTGTTATATTAAATGAATTGCATATTTACAACTATATTATTTTCTGCATATGTTGAAATCAAACAGTAACAAAATTCATAACATTTTAATATATTTCCTGTGAACATAGTAGAACTTAACAGAGTATAAACAGAAGTTTTTTTTTATTTCTGCATAATTTCAATCTTTTCCATTTCTATAAATCTGACTGTTTGGGGGAGAAATGCAATGGTTTATTTGAAGGATTTTTCAGGTGTATTGGAGGAAATTTTCTCCAAAGTTCATATTTTTCCAAAATTTATATCCTTTAACTGCTGAGTTGTTGAGAAATAGATACAATGGTCTTTTATTTATTGCCTTCAGTTTCTAGTGGTAATTTAGCAGGCTTAGGCATTGTGAAGCCTTATGAGTATTATACATCACAATTTGTTTTTTCCTCTACTTCTGAAATGGAATAAACATGGTAGAAGAACAGGAACCAATAAATGTATAAGCATACTCAGAATGGGAGAAGACAGGAAAGGGACTGTATTAAGGTTGTTGCAAATCAAATTGCTATTAAGTACAGATTCAGGAAAGGAACAGAGGAGGGAAAACCCTTTCTCAGCAGTTAACACGCATCAAAGGAACTCCAGACACGGGTGAGCAGAAGTGGGGCACTGATAGGTTGTCCATGCAGTACCCTACGTAGTTCTGGCCACAGTCTCAATATAGGAAACAAAGGGATTCCCCAGGATAAAACTAGCGAACACCCACCTCCAATTTTCCAGACACTGAAAGTCCTACTGGTAAATGCTAACACACCTGAAAGACTTTATGTGGGCACTTTCAGTTAGGAAATATATTTTCAATTTAGAGATTTATTGTAATATTCTTTATGATCACAATCTCTCATCCTCTTTATTCTCCCTTTGTGGAATTTATAGTAAACAGATGTTGCATTTTCTGGATACATCCTCCAGTCTCTGTTTGTCTTATGTGTCTTTTCCTTCTCGTTTGTTTGATTGATACATTTATTGATTTTTATTTTACTGAATTTTAAGTGCATCACTCAACTCCATCTTTATGGTAATTAATCCTTCTACTGCATTTATTCTGGTACCCAGCATTTCTATTTAGTCATAATTTTTGTTCCTGTTTATGTAAAACCCATCTTTAGATTTCTACAATCGTGTTTTATTTTTAGCAATGCATTTGCATTCAGAACTATAACATCTACTGGAATTTCTCACAGCAAACAGAATAGATTTTGAAAACTTTTCTTCTATTTCTTGGAGTAGCTCTTTTTCCCTTTATGTGTCGTTACATATTCTTTTTAAATAGCATTTGGATCTTGGTCTTCTGTTAATATGTGAATGTGAAAGTGACCAATCCAGCTATTGGCGTCAGAACATTGGCTGTAGTGAGCAGTCTGGGATCTAGTTTTAAGTGAGGAGTTGCTCCTTGCTTGTTGTGACAGGAAATTACCTGGGACCGACCTCTGTTTCCCATTACAGCCTCAGTTTCTCACTCTGGTAGTAGCAGAGGAACTACTTCATTTACAGAGCTGCTTTGCAGTTAACTTTAAGGATGGGCATTGATGCTTGACCCCTGAGACTGGGCTCTGCAACAGCTTTCCGATGTCCTCTGTCATGATCCCTCTCTTGGACCCATGGGGTGTTCTCTCCCAGACCATGTTGCTGTCTCTGATTTGGAGGTTTTCCAGTGTGTCTGTTTTATTTATATATAATCAATTTTTTCTTGTATCTTAGGGACATCTCCCTGTTTCAGGTCCAACAGCTGTACTCATAGGGTTTCCATTGAAGCTATGGGTTGTATCATATTTTTATATTTATTTCATTTCGATTGAATTTTTGGTGAGATGTTTTAGCTCCCTAACTGCTGAACAAATACCATACAATAAGTTGGTTTAACAACAGGAATTTAATGGTTCATGGTTTCAGAGGCTAGAAGGCTTGCTTCCTCCAAGCATAGGTGTCTTCTGGTTGGCCAGTAATTTTTTGGGTTACTTGGCTTTTCTGTCAGATGGCAGTGTCTTCTCCTTTCTCTTCTGGGTTCCACCGACTCCCAGCCTCTCACACGACCTCTCTTTATGTGTCCAATTTCCTTTGCTTAGAAGGAGAGCAGCCACTGGGTTAAGGCCCACACTCATTCAGTTTGGGCATGCATTAACTAATAACATCTTCAAACATTCTGTTTACAGATGAGTTTATACCGAGGACAAGTGTTTGGGACCTGGACATGCCTTTTCTCAGAGAAATGATTCAATCCACAAAAGTAGTGAAGAAAGATTTACTCATCAACCATTCTGAACATAAAGTCCAAAGCCTATCTCTAAATGTTGCCCTCAAATATCCATAATGTAATAGGAAATAATTCAAAATAATAATGGGAATAATACTTCCTAGTGATGAATATGAAATTTATGATAGACTTGCTCTTGTGTTTTGGGGCTATTGTATTGAACTATATATTGAACAGAGATTGTGGTGGAACAGCAGTAAACAATACATAGGCTAGCAAGACATTTAAGGGTCGTTATTGACAGGGATGAAGAAAACACTGGACTGCATCATTACAGCTCACAACTGGGCCTTAAAGGAAATAAAAATAATAATAATGTACCACTGCATCTAAATCTTTTCTCATGAGATTAAAAATGAAACTCATTTTCAATTAATTTATAATTATAGATTTTCAAATTAGAGTGAAGGGTTAATTTCTTACTTATATCTTTCTGAATTTATTTTGTTATTGGTTTCTTTCTTTATAAATCACAGTAACCCTAACATTACCCTTACATGCTCTTCTCTCATTTATATGCTAGGATCATATACACTCTATTTCATTGTCTTTCACTGTTGACCAAAATACAAATAGAAGAAGTTGATATGGACTGAACATAGACTTCTAACTTACCATTTCATAAAATTCAAATATTGTTATCAATCAAGATTTGCAAAATACAGATTTTCAGATTTTGTATTTTGTTTTAGAAAGTCTCTGCTAGTGTTTTCACTGTACTCTATAGTTTGCTTTAACTGGGATTCTCAGAGTGGATACAATCTAAATATAATATCCACATTTACCTCAACTTTCAGTATTCTGATTTCAGTATATTCATTCTGAAATCAATGAAGCATCTTTTGTTTCCCACCGTATTAAGAAATGTAGTATCATATTTCACATTTATAATATTGTCTGTATTTTCTTTATCTTCTATATACTTAATAGTGCTGTTCCTTATTTTCCACCACTCATTTTTCATATGAATGAAAGAAAATGCAGGTAGAAACGCAATAGTATCATCCAGTCCAAAAGATGCCATCTGTACCCCAGGATTATCACCCTTGTAGACTTACTCCTCTTCTCACTGAGCCAGTTTTGACAGTTACAACTTCTTGATGACCTTAATAGGACCAACCTTTGCACTTTTATTATCCAATGCACTAAGGAGTATTATATTATGGTCATTTTGTTCCAAATTTAAACCACAGCACAATCTTTCTTTACTGGTTCATAGTAGATAGTGGGGTATTCCATAAAGCCTCCTGCTACCAGACTCTGTACTCACAGTAATTAGCTTCACCAACACTTTCATTTTCTACCTTTTGCCTTGTGTTTCGTCCTAGTAATTGTGTGTGCTTTGTTGCTCTATCCAAATGGCTTTCATGCTGAACACATGCTTCAAAATTGCTTAAGCATTTGGACAGGATGGGAATTATCTATTACTTAGGGTACTCTCACAGACCACATTTCCATTAGTGATATAACCACATCCTTCCCAATCAGAGGGGGGGAAAAGCAGAGTGTGTAAGGCTGCTATGTGTGTGAGTACAAAACAAATACCATTTTGAATTCTACAAATGTGTGAATGTATCCTGAACATCTACATAATTTGGTCTCTATCAGTGTAGTCGGAGCTGTGGAAGTTGAATTTACGTTTCTCTAATTTAGTTTTTATCATTGGGTATCTTGTACCTCTCCCTTCACCATTTTATTCTCTTTTTTCACACAGGGTATAGATATTTCATTACAGTTAAAAAATATATCCTATTATTGTTATAATTTCCAAAATTGTACAAATCGAGTGATCAAGCAGTGAAGTTGTTCAAGGTGCAAAAATTGCCATATAAATTGATAGGCAAATATTTATATTTTATCACATCTAAGTCAGAAAATGAAAAGAAATGATGATGAAAACATGTTAAAATAAATTTATATTTTCATGTTAAAATGATTGTCTATTGAAAGAGCATATGGGAAAAAGCAGAGAAGAAAGATACAAAGAAGCTTTCATTGTTTTCTTGATCATGAAAGAAACACATCTGTATTCTAACAAAAAAGGAAGAATTAAATATATATATATCTAAACCCTCTATCCAGATTTAACCCCTAATTACATTTTTTCTCCCTCCCCCTTTCTTTCTCTCCAGTTATGTTCTTATTGTGCAGCGTACTTATGTCTGTTTTTCATTTCATTTCTAAGAAAATGTGATTTTTTTCCCATGGCACTATTCTTTTACAAATGGATATAGACTATTCCATTATACTGAATGGATCTTAATGTATTATTCTCAGTCTTAATGCTGGATATCTCACCCCTCATTCTTCTACAGTAATGAGATTTTTAGTTGCATATGCTGGTACTTTGCACCCTTCTTGAGGCCTGCAATATGGATTTAGAATTGGCCATGCCAATTAGCATAGCCTTTTAGAGCAGGTAGAGTGACAGTCTGGAGGGAGCTTGAAACCCTGTAGGTTTGTGGAGAGAGTGATCATAGCAGATCTAAATTTCCTAGCCCAAATATTTCTATTTCCATCTATTAAGTTGCAATATTTCAACCCAATCCAAAAGTTTCTTCCTCTTTTTTCTGTTGTTAGCCTGTGTACTTCTCAGCTTTTAATGTCACTCATTCTCATATGAAAGAAAGCAAACTTTGCCTTCTTTGACAATTAATAAGACATTTGCCTTCTTCGACCATTAATAAGAAGACATTGGCCTTCTTTGACTATTAATGAGAGATCCTCATAGTTCCTGCTTCCTCATTATCTTGTACTCATCTCTCTTTATGACTAGAAAGGACAAGATCTTCCTCTTTAAATGCCTCACCTTTCAGCAGAGGCCGCTAATATAAGTCAGCTTTTAACTCAGACTCTGGGAAGAAGCAGTGAAAATTCAGCAGCAACTAAGCTGGATAGTAAACCTCTTTAATTTTCATCACAAACATAAATCATTCTTAGAGTGCTGCATTGCTCCAGGACTTGATCTAGTGAAAGATTCAAAGACAAATTCACTATATCTTCGAAACAGCCCTTCTTCTAACACTCAGGGTACGGCTATCTCTAGACAAGTTGTCAGAATGGACTGTTTATGGATATTAATGACAAAAGGTTCCATGGTCTCTTCTTTGATTCCAGTTGGTTCTGTATCAAATTCATTCAAAATGTTTTTCCAGTGGGTTTCCATGACTCTATAATAAAAAGGATTAAGACTGAACATCCGCTTGGATGACCTCAGGCTTTCTATCAGGGTTAAAGAAGCTTCTCTTCTCCTACAAAAAAACAGACACTTCAGAGGTAGATTGGGTGATGGTTAAGCTCATGTGTCTACGTGGTTAGGTTATGTGTCCTGTTGCGTGGTCATTACAGCACTGGCCTGATTGTTACTGTGAGGATATTTCATGGATTTAAGTAATCAGTTAGGGATTGCACCTACAATCAACTATTGATTGTTTTCAATAATGAGAGAAGTCTCATCCAATCAGTTGAGGGTTTAAAAGGAGAGCTGATGATTTCAATAGCCAGAAGAGAGAATTTCCATCTCTGATTCAAACAACCAGTTTTTCCTAGGCAATTCATCCTCATATTCACTGGAGTTTCCAGCTTGTGGCCTGTCCTGTGGAGTTTGTATTTGTCCATACCCACTATCACATGAGACAATTTATATAATAAATCTCATAAGTTTTGGCCAAAATGTGCACAAATGTTATGTCTATACTAAAAAATAAAACTACTGATTCTGAGTTCAAATTAAACAGCAGCCTGATTAAACAACATAAATTAGTTCATTCTATATATACTAAGTTCTCGCAGCTTAATATTTTTTAGTAGCAGATTTGGCTAAAATTCTTATAGCTTTACTCTTTAAATAGTAGAACTCAGAAGTTAAACTCTGGCACGCCAACTGCCCATCTAGAAATTACATTTTTCAACTGCTTTTGTAGCTAAGAGTTTATAAATGTAGCTAAGCATTGAATAAGTTTTGGCCAACAGAGCAGAAAGGGTAAGCCTGAGTCCTGGATCATCTTCTCGTAGATAAGGTTTGATGTAGCTGTTCACCAATAGTACAAGCCACAGCCCCTTCAGAGTGAATGTCACTTCTCTCTTCCACTAGGCTTACAGTCACAACACCAGCTTATTTTCACCTTTCTGTAAAGAGTTTCATGGAGACATCCTCACCCTCACCTCCCTAATAAAATGATGCTACATTTTTCTCATGCCTTGTCATGGATATTTGCTGGAACTCCCTGCCTCCAACATTTTACAGGAGAAAATAGTATACTCTCTTCTGAGATTTTGCCTAAGTGAGTCTGAAAAATAAAGATTCCACCCAGTTGCACTCATTCTTCTTAAAAACTATTTGATCTCTTCATCTTGGAGCTTGTGAATAGCATATTTAATGCACAATCAGTGAGAGCAAAATGGGAGGAAAGTTACATATATTCCCTAATCCTTTTTTCTCACACACTTCATCCAGTATCTGTCCTAGTTTGTCAACGTAAGATGATCCAAACCTTAAACAATGAGACTGTATTAGCTCATCATTTTGAGGCTAGAGGTTCAAAATCTAGATATCATCAAGGCCTGGATCTCCCTGGAGACTGTAGCATTCCAAGGCTGGCTATTGGCAATCTTTGGGGTTCCTTGGTTTTCTCATCATATGGCCCTTTCTTCTCTTTTACTTACCAGGTTTTGCTGATTTCCTGCTTCTCTATGTGGCCTTCCCTGACTTTGGCTTCCTGTTTCTTCTCTTAAAAGGGCCTCTTTCTAAGGTGTTTATATATTAGGGAACACCTGCTTCAGTTGACCATATTTTACAACCAAAGTAACAACTTCAAGCCTTATTTACAATGGGAACTCACGTTCAGTAATTCAAATTAAAATTAAGATCACATCTAAATCAGGGTAAATAATTGAGTCTACACCAGTAGTCCTTGACCTTCCATTTCAGAATATCTCACATATTTTTTTCCAGAGGTCCATGTATGGGGTGGTTATGAGAGAGAATAAATTACCTTTTTATCTCTCAAGTTGTTAAATTGCTATAAATTATTTCTTCATGCTGCATAGAAACAATGTAAAATGACAGACTAAAAATAAAAGAAAAAATAATGAAAGAATGAATAACAAAGAAAGAAAGTGTAGAGAATGATAGAAGGGAAGAAAGAAAGAAAAGAGGGAAGGAAGGAGGGAGGGAGGGAGGGAGGGAGGGAAGGAAAGAAGGAAAGAAAGATTAAAAAAATGTATCCACTATATCTCCCACCACTGGGTAAAGAAAAGGTTGTCTATTTTCCTGCCCTTTCTTCTTTACATTTCTCAACTCTTTCTTACCTCCAACTGGAAGTCATGTCTTTGTGTGCATGCTCTCTTTTTTATTTTTTGCAGAAAAGCAGAATCAACAAATACAAAGGAACCATAAAGTAAGAGGGCAGGAGAAAGGGAAAATACTTGGTGAAAGGAGCTGCATCCATTTGTGTAGTACAGAGTTGACGGAGGAGAAGGGAGAGCAAAAGTGAGAATATACTTAGGCTGGTAGCAGTGAAAGAGAATTTTGAGAGTTAGAATGTGTGGCTCCTGAGCGTTGCAAATATGATTAAATTTGAAAGGAAAGAAAAGAAAATATGAGAAAAGATGCTGGGGCCATTATTGTTTTTAACTTTTAAAATTTATTTGAAATCATTCAGGGTATATAGTAATCACTTTTTATTATTTTTGGCCTGATGGGATGATGTTTCTTTGAATGGGCATTAGAACAGAGAACGGATATCATGGGTCTGGCATGCACGGGGATGCAAGGCCTGGAGGATGCCCATTTGGTATTTGGGTATGAAGGCACAACACTCAACTCGACTTTTCGAGATTGAGATCATGTCTTAAATCTGAACCAGTAACCTTCAGCTTCTACCTAGATCCTCACCAGTGTTACTTTATCTTCTATTTCACCCTCCATTCCCACCCAGATACTATCACCTCTCTCTTTGGTTATTGCTATAGACTGATAACTGTCTCCTGCTCTGCTTACCTTCTGCTCTAGCCTTCTTAAAATGCATTCACCAAGAACTGCTAGATATCCTTTTATGATACATAAGCTAAATCATGGCATCCATCTGCTCAAAGCTCTGGACTGCCTTCCCCACCTCGCACAGAAAAGCATCCAAATTCTTTGTAATGACCTACAAGAAACTGCATGATTTACACAATGACATCTCTGACTTTACCTCCTACCCCTCTGGCCCTCACACACTTTTCATCATCCACACTGGACTTTCTGCTGTTCTGTTCTCCCACAAGCGTGCAGCAGTCTCAGACACTTTTCACTTCCTCTTTCCTCTGTCTGGGCTTTTAAATCACTGTGCGTCCACAAAGCTACAGGATTCATTTTCTCACTTTTCTCAAGTCTGTTTAAATATCAATTTTCATGGACATCTTCCTGTCTATCCTATTTAAAATAGCAAGCCCCCTCTCTCCCTGTATTTGTAGTGCTTCATACTCAATACGGTTTGTTATTCATTGGACTTGCCACTCTCTGACATATTCTACAAGTGCTTGTCTATTTTCTTGTTTGCTAGCTCCTACTATTGGAATATAAGCTTTACGAGTAGGACTCTCTCCTATATCTCCTATGCCTAAAAATCCCTGGCACTCAATAAATATTTGTTAAGTAAGTGAACAAATAAATGCTGTATTCTCAGAAAAGAATGTGAAAAGAAAGTTATCTACTTTGTGCCATATCGTATCTAGAAAAATATTTAAAAGCCTATGGATGAATTCTGGAAAGAAAGATGGCTAAGATGACATAGTACTTGTTAATCCTCCAGTAAAAACTGTCTAGTTGTTTGTTTGTCTTTTTTTTTTTTACTATTATTATTACTTTTATTTTTTTCTCTATATTAACATTCTATATCTTTTTCTGTTGTGTTGCTAGTTCTTCTAAACCCATGCAAATGTACTAAGAAACGATGATCATGCATCTATGTGATGATGTTAAGAATTACTGATTGCATATGTAGAATGGTATGATTTCTAAATGTTGGGTTAATTTCTCTTTTTCCGTTAAATAAAAAAAAAAAAAAAAAACTGGCTGAAAAACTCCATTAGGAAGGCTAGAAACATTCAATGATGGTACTTATAGTAACACCTGATGATAATTTATGAATAGGTAGCCACAATAAAAAGCAGCTATGAGACCCACATGCTATGAAACTGTGTGCATGGGAAAAACAGAGGGAAAGCAAAGGGACATCTTATGGAACTGAGAAGAGGAGAAGCCCTCTGCTAGTAAGCACGGCAGGAGTTTTGCAGAAAAGTAGCTGAAAATAGGAAGGTTTCTGGAAAATCCAGCTGGGAAATCGAGAACAAGGGGATCACAGCAAATTCTAAAAGTAGTTTGGGCTCCAGGAACTCTTGAAACAGTATGAAATTTTCTCCCAGGATAAAGCCCTGTCCTAAAGAGAAAATGATATGCAAAAACACACAGCACAAAGAAAACATAAGATCCAGAGAAAAAGAAGGAGAAAGCAGGATTCAGAAAGTACGGAAAGCCTTGTGTTTTTTTTGGTATCATTTAATAAAAACAGTACATGAAAGAGTCCTAGAGAATTGGAAATGTAAGTTATATCGTCCCCCTTTCCTCTTTTCTAAAAGTACATAGACACTTAACTTTTACTTAAAATTCTTAACAGAAAGAAATGCTGTCATCTATAAATGAGCCATAATAAGGCCTCTATAGATTATGAAAAAACTGAAAAGGTCAAACCATTATAACAAAAGAAGTTGTAAACTAAATTTTGAAATAAGCCAGAGACAAGAAACTGAGGGAAATAGTGAAAGAATAAGACAAACCAAAATTTAAAAAAAATGAGGCGAATGGGCTAATAATTATTTTTAAAGAGAGATCATAAACCTGAGGAAAAAATAAAAGGAAAGAGAATAATTTCAGAATCGAAGACAAAAATAGAAGAAACACAAGAGCAAATAAATATAAATGGTTACTGATTTAATATTTATATAACATGAAAAGAATAACTTTTAAAGTTTAAAAATAAATGAAGAGAGGCATAACAATGGATTGACAAGATCTCACCATCGAGTCTGAGTTATCTCTCCAGTGGTGCTGTGTTGAGAGGACTACAGGTTCTGGGAGTGTACTTTGAAATTGCTCAAAATTGCTTGGTTTATGGCATTAATAAAAAGTAGACTGATTACTGTTGGCTTTATTATATTTACATTCTCTATAAATAATGCATCCCCTTGTATTATGCCCATGGTGACTGCTCCCACCAACCCACCTTGATATCCTTTGTAAAGCAGTCAGTCATCTGTAAACAGAAAACAACAATACATTTAAAGAGAAACCTAGCATACTCATTATCCTGAGAGAGAAATTCCCCTTTACTATATGGGCACTGCTCCCAAAAGTCAGATTCCTACTTTGAGCCCTCTAAAAATGGAGGGTGAAAAAAGTACACTGTGCTCTATCCAAGCTGTTGCCTTCAGGTCCTATTGTATTTTTAATAGACTAAAGGCTGCAACCTCTAACCAACTAACAAATTCTTATGAGAAAAAGCAGGATACTTATTTAAAACAACAACAATAAAAAAAACGAGATATCTTGGAAAAAGCGGCAGTAGTGGGGGATAAAAATATTTCTTCCCTTCATATTTCAAGAAAGTTATCTATAACATCTATAGAATACTCCCAAAATATAGATATGAAGCAAATATTATTTTGGTCTTTGTCATCTTCCTAGTCTTGTTTTTCCACTGCCCAAGATGAACACATACAAACACACACACACACTTGTAAAAACCAATGAAAAAGACATCAGATCACTCCAATGTTTTGTTCTGAACTCTATAACTAATTGGCTACATGCTTGTAGGACACTACGTGTAAGAGCTCAATTTTATTTGTCTATCATTTGGTACATTAATGAGGCTTGGAATAGATGATTTCCAGGATATCTATATGAGCTAAGTAGAAATAATGGGATGAGAGAGCTTGATAAGAAAAAGAATGAGTCAATAGAAGATAGAGGATATTAGTAAAATGTAGTAGAGAGAGGTTGAATATTGGTCAAAGATCAGTGTTTAAGGCATAAAATCTGGAACCATCCTCTTTATATTTCCAAGTTTAGTTATAAAGTGAGGAAAAATTACTTCACAGAGCTTTTGTGAAATAAATTAGATGACATTTCCTTCTGAATATTAGAAATATTTTAAACCAAATATATATATTTGTATATATATATATATATATATATGTATATATATATATACACACAACATTTTAAAAAATGTCTTCTCACCATTTTGGAGAAGATGATGAAGTTGGAGCTGTAAAATTTTGAAATATGCAGAGTTTCAAACTTGAGAGTCTGGTTAAAATACCAAACCTTTTCAGTACTGTATGATTTCACTCAGTTACAAAACCTTTAATTATCTTCTTGTCTTCCTTCCTGTTTCTCCCATCCCAAATTGAGAAAATCAGGGTTTTTATTTTGCCCTGCCAAAATCTAAGGAAAGTTTGTTTCTTGAGAAAATGTTGTCTTCTGATCAAGATCTCACATACTCTAATTTAGTTCAAAGCTTCCCTTCTAGCATCACAATCTAAAACAAGATATTTATTCTATTGTGGTAAACTTGGATGGACCATGCAAAAATTTAAAGCTCCATCTACTTTGTGGGTAGATGTACAGACAAGATCCTGGAGCAAGTGAGCATCTTGTCATTTCTTATACATCAAGGATAACCTTCCAACAGAAAACACAGCTGCCACAATGTGTCATGACTCAGAAAATACAGAAAACTGGTGAAGGGTTCTAAGATGGGTGAGTAGGGAAATCAAGGCGAAGGCCACTGATTTTATCTTGATTATCAACATTTGAGCTTTGTTGCATATCAGGCTCCATCCTAACTGAAGAGGTTGGTTTTATTCAATAAGTCAAGTCCTACCAGGGACTACCACATTTAAGTTTCGAAGGGCAAAACTACAGGTTAGTAAAATGTGTCTCTGGTTCCAGAAGCTGAATGTAAGCTATATGTAGTAATCTGGCAACTGTCTCTGTTCATCACCATGGAAACCAGAATGGAAACAAAATCTATAACCCAGTCACTTCTATAACTTCCATATCCCAGGCAGAAGGAAAAATTCAAATTTTGAAATGTCCTCAATAGGAACTATGTTTTAAGAGGGGATATATGAATATGTGTGTGTGAAAAAAAGAAAAGGTAAAGGGATAGCATCACACACCATAAAGTAAGTTAATTCAGATATTACACTGATTTCACTTATAGAGATTAAAATTTATGTGAGTTAAAGAATTATTCCCAGATAGGGGCTTTAAAGCTGGGAGTTTCAAATGTATTTTTCTTCGCTAGATTTCTTCATGAAATTAGTTTCTTCATGAAGAACTCCCTACCTCGTTATATCTCAGCATATCTTGTCTTCAAATATTTCTGAGATAAAAAGCAAGACTTCTAAATTATCAGTCATTAAGTAATCATTCTGTAATATGATGACTCAAACCATGTACATATCCTGTGAAAATTGTGAAAACAAAGAAAAACTCTGTATAACTCCACGGCAGTATTTTATATTCTATCCTTAAAGGTGCCAGAGTAAAAACAGCACAATATAGACAGCCAGTGTGCAATGCTTGTGATTGAGACGGAAGGACTTTTTGGATTTAGTAACTACCTCAGTTCTTTGTGCTGCTGTTGTTTGTCATTAGGAAAGTTGTGAGTTTACAAAACAAAGATGCATAAACTCCAGGATTCCTGTACAACAACCCACCACCAACACCTTAGATTCGTATCAGACATTTGTTACTATTGATGATAGCGCTTTTAAAAATGATGGCAATTTTTTTACATTAGATTTTTAATATTTTTAATTGAGAAATATCCACACATGCACAGTCCAACCATACTATACAATCAGTGGGTCACAATATCATCACATAGTTGTATATCCTTTACCATGAACATTTTCAGAACATTTGATTCACTCCAGAAAAAGTAACAAAAGAAAAAATAAAAATAACTCATACATGCCATACCCCTCACTCCTCCATCTCATTGACCCACAGTCTCCCAATCAACCCAATTCTTACCCTTTATCTCTCTCTATGATTTATTTATTATCCTTTATTTATTTATCTATTTATTTATTTATTTATTTTTTACTCATCTGTCCATACCCTAGATGGAAGGACCATCAGACACAATGTTTCCACAATCACACATTCACATTGTAAATGTGATATAGTTATACAGTCTTCTTCGAGAATCAAGGCTACTGGAGTACAGTTCGACAGTTTCAGGTACTTCCCTCTAGCCACTCTAATACAACATAAACTAAAAAAGGATATCTATACAATGCATAAGAATAACCTCCAAGATAACTTCCTGACTGTTTGAAATCTCTCAGCCACTGAGATTTTATTTTGTCTCATTTCTCTCTTCCCTCTTTGGTCAAGAAGGCTTTCTCATTCCTATAATATTAGGTCCTGGCTCAGGTCCCGTGTTGACAGGGTTATATAAACCCTTGAGAGTCACATCCCACATAAGGGGAGGGCAGTGAGTTCTCTTGCTGCTTTCAAAATTCTCACTTTCTCTTTGACATCTGGCAATCTGATTAGTAAGTGTACTGGAATACATCTATTTGGATCTATTCTGTTTGGGGTAACTGTACTTCTTGGATCTGTAATTTTATGTCTTTCATAAGAAATGGGAAATTTTCAGTGATTATTTCCCCATTAGTCTTTCTCCTCCTTTTCCCCTCTCCTCCTTCTGGGATGCCCACAACACGCATATTCATGTTTCATGTTGTCATTCAATTCCCTGAGACCTCGCTCATATTTTTCCTTTCTTTCCTCTACATTTTTTTGTGTGTGTGTCAAGTTTCAGATGTCCAGACTGCTAGTCACTAATCCTTTCTTCTGCTTCTTCAAATCTATTGCTGTAGGTTTCCATTGTTGTTTTTTTCCCCATCTTTTCTATTGTGCTTTTCATTCCCCTAAGTTCTGCGATTTGTTTTTTCAAATTTTCAACTTCATCTTTATGTTCACCCAATGTCTTATTGAGATCTTCTTTTAACTCATTGATTTGATTTTTGATGAAATTTTGCATGTCTATTTGAACATCCTGATAGGTGTTTCAACTCCTTTATCTCATCTGAAGTGTTGGTTTGTGCCTTTGACTGGGCCACATTTTAAATTCTCTTAGCATTCTTTATACTCATTATTTTATATTATATATATTATATTATCTATAGTATATATTTAAAATATACATAATATGTTTATATATTATAACCTTATTTTTTGCTGGCATCTAGACATTTGATTTCTGTAAATAGTGTATTCTGGAGGTTGTTTTCACCCTTACCTAGGTTTTCCTGTTGGATGGCTTTTGTGGTGGTTTGAAAAGATGTCCCCTAGAAAAGCCATGTTTTAATCTAAATCCCATTTCATCAAGGCAGAATAATCCCTATTCAATACTGTATGTTTGAAACTATAATCAGATCATCTCCCTGGAGCTGTGATTTAATCAAGAGTAGTTGTTAAACTGGATTAGGTGACGACATGTCTCCATCCATTTGGGCAGGTCTTGATAAGTGTCTGGGGTCCTATAAAAGAGGAAACATTTTGGAGAATGAAAGAGATTCGGAGAGAGCAGAGAATGCTGTAGCACCATGAAGCAGAGAGTCCATGAGCCAGTGACCTTTAGAGATGAAGAAGGAAAATGCCTCCCAGGGAGCTTCATGAAATAGGAATCCAGGAGAGAAAGCTAGCAGATGACATCGTGTTTGCCTTTTCAGCTGAGAGAGAAGCCCTGACTATGTTCACCATGTGCCTTTTCACTTGAGAGAGAAATCTTGAATTTCATTGGCCTTCTTGAACCAAGGTATCTTTCCATGGATGCCTTTGATTGGATATTTCTATAGACTTGTTTTAATTGGGACATTTTCTTGGCCTTAGCCAATAAGCTGTAAACTAGCAACTTATTAAATTCCCCTTTTCAAAAGCCATTCTGTTTCTGGTATATTGCATTCCAGCAGCTAGCAAGCTAGAACAGCTGTTTTCTCTATTTGTTCTTTGACATTCAGTTCAACTTATTCTAAAACCTGTAGCATAGGTTCTGATTAACTGATCATAATTTTTCAGTTCTTGTTTAGAAAAACAAGTTCTTGTTTCTTGCCTTGCCTATGTGAACCCCCATTTTGTTCTTTTCAGGAGGGTCTCCTCAGATATTATTGACTCCAGTCAGATTTTCCCAGACCAGAGACCAGACAAGCTCATGTCTCAGGAGGAGGGGGAAGCCAGAAGCAATTTTCCCCATGGATGAGACCCAGCAAGTTGTCAGAGTTTCCTATGAGGACTCAGACTCTGTGTTTTTCTTATCCTGCCCAGCTTGTGGCCCTTGTCTACCCACAGCTTCCCACCTTCAAGTGGGAAACTTTAACTTTAAACTTCCCAAGTTTAAAGTGATGCAGTGCCTTTAATTTCAGCAGACTCTCCCTGCCAGGGATGCGGTTGATACAGAGACTATGGTAGTAGGTGGACTTTGATTGCTCCTATTTTCCAGCCCATGGGGCCTGAGTTCCTTGAAGGAGGAATTCTACTTGAGCTGGGCCCTACCCCCATTTTCTTAGGGAAGATATGCCCTTTAGGGAGTTAATCCCATTCACCTGACTAGCTACTTTGTCTTTCAGATATGCCTAAATTCCACCCTTGCCTGGGGCAGTTCTGGAACCTGAGAGTGCTTGCATTTCTATTGAATGAGCTGTTTAAGAAGTTAAAAACAGCAAAAAAAAAAAAAAAAAAAAAAAAGCCTTTTTAGAGGAGGACCCCCACTCCTCCATTTTGCTAATCAAGAGCTTAAGTGTTTCCATTTCTTAATATAATGAAAATATGTTTACAGGATGAGAAAAATGTAAACAGGAATGATTCTGATATAAACTTCACTGTTTAAAGTCAACATTACCTCCTTACGATACTGGAAATTTAGGAAAGCTGAATATTTGAACATTCAAACTCAAATATTGACAAACCTATGATACATTCCAAATTAATTGCAACACTCTAAGAAGCAGTTGAGTTCCTATAAGAAACATATGGCAAGAAGCAGAGATAAGCTGATGAAAGGTGAGTATCCACAGGTCCCTAATGAATTTAAAAGAATGGACTTCATGAAGATAAGAGAGTGCTGTGCATGAGCTATATGTGGGGTCTACAAATCTGGTATGGAAAGTAGGGGAGAATCAGAAGCAATCTCAGACAATATATTTTAGAAACACAGAAAAGTTGGTGCTATACTATTGTGTACAATTCTTATATTTTTAGGATGCAGCCTGTCACTGTAGCAGCTGGGAGGAAAAGACTCTGTTTGTGAAAGTTAATTAGTTTGAAATAGTTTCCTGTCCCCTTCATTACAGCAAGAACTTCTGAAAATAGCTATTCCAGAAAATCCAGTCCATTCAATAATGGATAGGGAAAGAAACTGATAAAGAACCTAAATAAAGATGTTTTTATGAACAGGAAGAGATAATTAAAATAACGTGTTTATAAATGAAATATTTTAAAAAGCAATTTGGCCATCAACTCTATGATGCAAGAACACAAACTAGACATCTATGGACTACTGGAAGAGTTGGAAGGCACCAGAATTTATTCAGATTGAGCTGACTGAAGAAAGGAAAGAAGTAGAAGAAAAAATTAAATTATCACAGAAACAAAGATAAAATTGAAGGAACCACAGAAGAAAATACACTGAGGAAATAAGAAGAAATATAGAAATTACAAATGAGATTGTCAAACAAACCCTTGGAAATAAAGTTCTTTTAAAAAAAGCTGGAGTGGGAAAAAGATATAAAACACAATGTTGATTCAACATGTGCATACTTGTAATGCCTGAAATGAATTTCAACTATTGCAACAAATTTTTATAATTCAAGGACATTTTCTGAAATAAAACATACCTTGAATCTACACATAAGAGGATCAACTTTACAAAGGAAAATTGGCCTGGAGTTGTCCAAAGTAAAACATGTATTACTTAAGATACTGAATCTCAAAAATAAAGAAAATATCTTATGGATGGGCAAAGAGCCAAATATATCAAGTCATTCTAATTGGAAACAAATCAGACAAGTTCTGAAATCCCCAAAGTAATATTCAAGAACAGATATAAAAACCCTTAGAAAATTAGGAGTAAAAAAGAAACTTCCTTAATATGATAAGGACCATATTAAAAACACAGAGCTATCATCATACTTAATGATGAAAGACTGAAATCATTCCTTCTAAGATCAGGAACAAGACAAGGATTCCCACTGTCACCACTGTTATTCAACATTGTAATGGAAGTCCAGGCCAGAATAGTTAAGCAAGAAAAATAAATGAAAGCCATCCACATTGAGAAGCAAGAAGCAATTTTTTTCTGTATTTGCAGATGACATAACACTATAAGGAGAAAATCCTGAAAATCCACAACAAAGCAACTAGAGCTAATAAATGAATTCAGCAAACTACAAGGGTAAAATCAGCACCTTCAATCATTAGTGTTTCTACATGCTAGCAATGAACAATTGTTAGAAGAAAACGATAAAGCAATTCCATTTGCAATAGCAACTAAAAGAATCTAATCGCTAGAAATAAATCTAACCAGGAATGTAAAAGTCTTGCAGGCAAAAAAACATACAACATTGCTAAAAGAAATCAAATAGGATCTTAATAAATGGAAAGACATCTCATGTTCGTGGATTGGAAGACTGAATATTAACATGTCAATTCTACCAAAAGCAATTTACTGATTCAACTCAGACTTAATAAAAATTCCAACATTCTTTGCAGATATATAGAAGTCAATCATCAAATTTATATCGAAGGATAAGGGACCCCAAATAGAAAAAGCCATCTTAAAATGAGGAATAAAGCTAGAGAACTCACACTTCTTGATTTTAAAACTTATTACAAAGTCACAATAATCAAAACAGCATGCCACTGCTTTTTCTTTTGCCCAACAAAAGTAGTAGGCTGCAGTGGTATCAACTGCTGTCTGAGCTTCACAATGCCACTTCAAGGATGACAACAAGAAGATGCCAGAAAGTCAACCAAGAAAGATAAAACCCCAGTGAACAAATGTGGGAGCAAACCAAAAGGAAGATGTGGTCCAAAGGCAAAGTTTAGGACAAGCTCAATAACCTAGTCTTGTTTGACAAAGCCACTTATAGCAAACTCTGTAAGGAAATTCACAATTACAAGCTTATTACTATGGCTATAGTTTCTGAAAGACTGAAGATTTGAGGTTCCCTGACCAGGACAGCCCTTCAGGAGCTGCTTAGTAAAGGACTTATCAAGCTGCTTTCAACACAGGGCTTAAGTAATTTACATCAGAAACACCAAGGGTGGAGATGCTCCAGCTACAGGTGATGATACATGAATGGGTCCAAACAACTGAACATTCTGAAAAATGAAACTTTATTGAATAAAAAACAAACAGCATGCTACTGACACAAAGACAAACATATACCAATAGAATTGAACTGAGAGCTCAGAAATCAACCCTCACATTTATGGCCAATTGCTTTTTGACAAAGGTGCCAAGTTCGCTCAATGGGGAAAGAATAGTCTCTTCAATAAATGGACCTTCAGTTGCAAAAGGATGAAGATGGACCCCTATCTCATGCCATGATTTATAAAAACAATCATCTCAAAGTGGACAACAGACTTAATTATAAGAGCCAGAACTATCAAACTCCTGGAGAAAAATGTAGGAAAGCTCCTTAAGAACTTTGTGTCAGGCCATGGTTTCTTAGGCTTTATATCTAAAACACAAGCAAGAAAAAAAAAATAGATACATGGGACTTCATCAATATTAAAAATTTTGTGCCTCAGAGGACTTTTTCATGGCAGTACTATTACAACCTATGGAATGGGAGAAAATATTTGGAAACAACATTTCCAATAAGGGTGTAATATCTACAGTATATAAAAAAGAATGCTACTAGTCAATAACAAAAAAGGTAAGCAACCCAATTTAAAAATGGGCGAATGAACTTGAATAAACATTTCTCCAAATGTGGCATGAAAACAGTAAATAAGCACTTATCATTAGGGAAATTCAAATTATAAAAATGTGCTTTCATCAATTGTAACAAATATTCCACACTAATGCTACATGTTAAAAATAAGAAATTTTATACAGAAAATCTGTATTTTATGCATGATTGTTTTGTAAGCCTACAATTTCTCTAATTACAAAGAAAAATGAAAGCGGAAGGCAAACAAAATTAAAAAAAATAAATAAAAGTAGAAGAACAGATGACAATAGAGCAACAGTTATTAGATCCTTGAGAAAAGAAAGTGTGAGATGAGGACAAACTTAACAGTCCTCAAAAATAAATGCTGTAGTTAAATAGATTTTATCCTCCAAGTTTTCTTTGGGAAAAACTACTAAAGAACAACCTGAGCCAATCCAAATTTCATTGCTGAAATTATAAAAAAATTTAGTGCCAAAAGATCTGTATATGGAAAATGTTAAAGGAAGTTCTTCATACACATGAAAAATAGCATCAGATGGAATCATAGAATAAATAACCCCAAGCGTAGCAAATTCATGGGTAAGGATAAAGGATATACTTTTTTCCTAATATTTAAATTTACTTAAAATATAAATGAAAATTTGAAACAAAAATAACATATTTTGGGCATTTATAGCATGTGAAGAAGTAAAAGGGAAAATAAAAACAATATGAAATGATAAGAGATCAATGGAAGTATATTGTTTTAGTTTTCCTGGCTACTAAAGCAAATACCATGTAATGGGTTGGCTTAAACAACAGGAATTTATTAGCTCACGATTTGTGGTAGGTGAAGTACACATCAATGCATCATCAAAGTATTGTTTTGTTCCCAAAGACTGACATTCTTGGGATGGCTTCCAGTGATCCTTGGGTCTGGGCTCCTTTGTCGCATGACGATGCACATGGTGACCTCTCCTGGCCTCTCCCTTCTCTTCTGGGTTCCACTGATGGTCAGCTTAGAGCTGTTCCCTCTTTAGCTTTCCCTATATATTTCTGAATTTATTTTTGCTTATAAAGGACTCCAGTAATAGGATTAAGACCCATCTTCATTGAATTGGGCCACATTTTAACAGATGTAACCTCATCAAAAGTCCCACTTACAATGGATTCATAGGAATGGGTTGAGTTTAAGAACATGTTTTTCTGGGGTACATAGCTACAAACCACCATAATAATGTTCTATCATTTTATATTATATATGAAGAAGTATGTTATTATTGAAGGCAGATTATATGAATTAAAATGCTTAATATTAACCCAAGAATAACCACTAAAATTTAAAACAGAGAGAGAGGTTAATGTGAAAATAGTGGAGACATAAAAGAACATTAAATGCACTCAGTTTGATCCAAAATAAAACAAAGAAAGAGTGGATAAAAAGGGAAAACAGGCAGATGAAAGTCAAATAGCAAGATGATATATTAAAATCCAGCCACATGATACATATAGTAAGTGTACCTGGAATAAATGCTCTGACTAAAAGGCAGACATTTTCTAACTGGATAGAGCATATTTTAATTTAAAGAGATAGGTTAAAATAAAAAGAATAAAAATGGTTTAGGACTCAAGCATTAATCATAATAAATTCAGATAACTATATTAACATCAGGAAAAATGCAATATTATCATAAATAAGGAGGGCAATTTCATAAATATAAATGGTTAACTATTTATATTAATATAGTGCATAATTTCAAACATTTATGCACTTAACAATAGGTTCGAGATTCATAATGTAAGAATTGATGAAACTGAAGTTAGAGGAAATAAATCACAATTTGAGATGGAGATGTAAACACTTTCTAGTAATTGATAGCAAAAGTAAACAATAAGGATATATGATGCAGTCCACAATATCAACTAGCTTGGCCTAATTGACATTTGTAGAACACTTCACCCCAAAATCATAGACTAGACATTATTTTCAAGTGCACAAGGTCCATTCACCAAAGCAGACAAAAAGTAAGAATGCAAAACGAGTCTCAATTAATTTAAAAGTTTTATATTATCAAATTATGTTTTCAGACCACAATAGAGTTGAATTATTTGACTATAAATACTTGGAGTAGCCCTAAGTATTAAATGTTAAGTAACACACTTCTAAATCACTTATAAGTTAATATGGGAAAATTTTAAATATTGTGAACTGAATGAAAATGGAAATGCGACATATTAATAATTGTAGTTTCAGTGCTTTGCAATGAATATATTGTATTAAATGCTTAAATTAGAAAAAAGGAAAGATCTAAAACCAATAATCTATTTCTACCCTCAGGAACCAGAAATAGAACACCAAATAAATCCAAACTAAGGGGAAGGAAAAAAATGAAAATAAAATAAAAATCAATGAAAGAAAATGGAAAAAGTAGTAGAAAGGGCAATAAAATGAAAAGGTCATTCTTCCCAATGAATAAGAAAATTAATAATCTTTGTGTAGATTTATCAAGAGAAAAAGAAGCAGTTCTTTTCATTTCCACATGGAATACTGTTTTGTTTTTTTAAAATCTCTGGTGCAATATCTGTAAGTATGTTCAATTAGGGAAAAAATGTAGGTTGCCAAGAACCACATTTCCTTGGTGTAAAAGATAAAGTGAATTGGTGGGAAAACTGTATATCCGTTGGTTCTGGAAAGCTATCTCTCTGTGTGCTAAATGGTTAAGTATTAAAAAAGAGGAAAATATTATAAATAAAACAAAAAAGAAAGAGAGGAAAGGAGAAAAGACATAAATTACTGATAAGTGTCAAAGAGGAGACACAACTACGGATATGAAATGGATAATAATATAAACAACATTATGCTAATAAATTAAATATATGCCCATTGCAATTCAGCTTGTAAGAGGGGATGTGATTTAACATTGGATGTCTAATATTATAACACATGCTTTTAACCACTACAGTAGTTACTGTCATGTTTTCCTTGCTTTCTTTCCAATATTTGCATTTTTTTTATAATTCATAGAATCACAGACATGGTAGGCAACTTAGATATTACCTTGTCCCAATACTTGTTTTCACTTATATCTACAAGCTGCTTTTATTATTTATGTAATATTTCAATAATCAAATTATCAGAAAATATACATGCCTTATAACATTTTGTATTATTTCATACTTAGATCTTTCTGCCAAATGAAAAAGATGTAGAGTGGGGAAGAAGGAAGAGGTCAAGAGAACAATAGGTACAAAGATGAGAATTGTCTAAGCATAGAGATGATTTTTATCCGTGAAATTAAATTATTGTTACATAGATGGTTATGACTTCCTAAATCTAAAAAGGCTTTGAAAATATTCTGTGTATCCTTACATTATATCCAAAATGAAGTAACAGAATTTCCTTCATAGAGGCCCTTTGACTCATTCCAATGGCAGAGTTAAAAAGCATTGATTTTTAGGCCATATGATGAATGGGATAGCTTGTGCTCCATTTAATCATGGCCTAAAATTGACTAATTTATTGAATACCTTGCTCCTAGGGGCAGAAACTCTTTTTTTCTCTTTCTCATCTGTCTATCAATAAACTAACTAGGACTAATAACTACTTCTCACATAGGAAGATTCAATTAGAACAAGAACAAGTAACTGAGAGAGGAAAAGTAACGCAGAGAGAGAAGTCAGTGTAGTTGAATCATCTTCCTTCTTTGAACTAATAGAGCATTTTACCAACTGAGCATCTACCAAGTCCTGTGATATGTACTTTGATGTCAAAACTGCTTAAAATGAGCTCATAGGAAAGATGATTTACCAGCAAATAGCCACAATATGTGATACAATGCTCTGAGCATTCTAAAATGCCATATATGTTGAAAATAAGATTAGGAATCTTGAAGTAGGAATCATTGTTTACTCTAGGTAGAGCCTCTAAATAAAGGAAATGGTTCATCTACCCGTAGGCACGGAGAAACAGGGTACATCAGGTAAACAAGTGCTGTATAAATAAAGGCACCCAAGCACAGAGGAGCAGATGATTTTATGCTTAGTGTATTCATGCTTTGGCAATGTAGAGGGCAGTAAAATAGGTGAAATATTCTGAGGCCAGATGCAGAGCACTTTGACCATTATGCTAATGAGTTTTCTCTTAGGGCTAAGATTCCCCAAAAGGTTTAGTATTGGATGTCCACGGCTGTAAATAAGGAAATATAATAATCCATCATTATATAAGTTTGAGAAATGCTTGGTGAACTCAATTCTCTACTGCAAGAATCCTCAGAGCTTTGACTGTGACTTGTGAACCTCCCAGGGGATGGTGGGGATTGAGATAGAGAACAGAAATAATACGCAGCATTTCCTCAATCTGATGATAGAACTCATTTATTGTGTTTACTTGGTTTTTGTGAGATACTGCAGTAGCATTTGAGGACAGTAAATTTAAATATATGTAAGGGACTACTGAAGAAATAATCAGATATTCCATGAATATTAATAAATAAGTGATATGAAACTTTGAAGTAAATCCATCCAAATAATCACATATAGAAGGCATTGCTTAGAAAAGATATTCAAAAGCAGTTATGGGGATTCAACAACTGAAAACTTGGACTGAAGACCGTAAAGGTCATTACCATAGTTAGAAGGAATGAAGGATTAACAGATAACAGGTGGAAATAGTATTCAGAAATCTTGTAGGAAAATAATTTATTTTAATGCTTCCTTAAGACTGCTCTCTGCTACCTCTCTTTCTAAATGCATTTGGTTTATATCATTTGGTTTTATATATCATTGCTTTCATGTTTTGAAATCTCAACTTCTTATTAGGAAATCATATTAAAATGTAATTTTGGCAGTATGTTTGAAAGGCTAAAAGGCTTTACCCACTGTTATAAAAATTAAAGATTACAGTGGTTGAAGGATACAGATGGCTTATATGAACACTACATTCATATTTTTTATAGAATCACTTTCTGCCTAAGATAATGTTCATTTATTTCAAACTACATAGAAGATGGGTTTTGTATAATGCAAAGTTTGGCAAATGTGACTGCATCTGATTTTAAGAGATTGTTATATATCCTCAATTTTCCTGGCAATATTTTTGTTTTGTTCTCCAAGACTTGCCATTGTGGTTGAAAATGGTCACAATACAAATATTTTTTGTTGCATTCAAGATCCTGGGAAGCTTATAAGGGCGGCTGTTCTCTTTTTATTCATGATGAAAATGATATAATTTGTTTCAGCAAAATTAATTTAGTAAGTAGTAAAGGAAACTTAAGAATTATTATCTCTTACCTAAAGGGTGTTTACCTTTACATCATTGTGTGTCCAGTTAAAAAAACGAAAGAAGTCCAAGTATTATACCACCCTAGAGAAGATTTCTAATCCCAGGATGAGTCCAACTTTGGCAAGCCATTAACTTTCAGTCCCCTCACCTGTGAAGTGTGAACTGACTAGGTAATCATTAATTCTTACCCAGATCTACATCCCTTCATATATAACTTACTTTATATGCCTCTCTGAATATAAAACTCAATTGTGCATAACCAATGGCAAATCCTTACTAAAATTGTGTAGAGATTTCCTTGAGTCAATGATTAATAGATTATATTCAATAAAAAAATTTTATAAAAGCAATTTTATTCACCTTGAATATTGTGACAATTTCGAAAAATTTGTATTTTCCCCTCCACAGTAGTTCAAATTAAACTTCCTCGTAATATTTTCACATTAGTCAAATCATATTAAGCATGATTCTTCTCTCCTGTAATTCCTATATTATATAAGTGTACAAATCACTCATATAGAATGTTACAGACACTGCTTCTTTTGTCTGTATAAATGTCTTATTTCACCATCTAACTGAAAAAGCTTAGACAATGGATGTGTCATTTTTTTCTTTGGGTTTGCCATTCACCCAGAACCTCTGTCCACAGTTGGTATTTAATGAACCATTTTTAAATAAGCACAATTAGTAGTAACTAAAGATATTGAATCTGAATTACCTCAATGAATTAAATTTCAAATATATTCATGGAATAATTAGATCATAGCAAGTTTTAGCTTACAGCTTAAAAAAAGATTCTCAAACTTATTTTAAAATAGCAATAGAAAGTTACCTCAGTGGTTTCTTAATAGAAAACATTATTTTTTTGACAAATGCTTGTTGTGTACATCAGAAGTCTAAGTCATTCTTTTCTTGAAAAGAATGAAAGATAAGAGATGCAGGAATCATTCAGACATTGATTTGAACGTCAAGACACTTTCAGTCTATTATGAAAAATAAAACATGTATAGTTTTAAAATGATATAATACAGATATATACAAACTGCAAGAGATTTTAGAGGATAGAGTGCTAACTCCCACCTAAAGGAATCAAAAGCAAATGTATTTTGAAATCACCATTAAACTTCCCTATTCAGAAGTATAATACCTTTACAATTTTATACTATATACATCATGAGTTAGGGAGTTACCTACTTCATTTTTGTTTGGACTTATTTTCTGTCCAAAATATTAACATAACCTTGTTAATTGCTGCATTTCAAAGGTAAAAATACATATGAATAATTATACACAATTTTCATTTTACATTTGTATGTATATACATCTGTTCCCTAAAACATTCCATATATATGGAACTTACATGCGAACTGTGTATGTGTGTGTTATATGATAGTCTTATGAAAAATAAAAATCAATATCATTAAATAAATCATAAAATATAAAGTTATTTTGTTGAATTTATTATATGATTCAAAAGGTTATGTATAGCTAATGAAAACTTTCTTCAATAATAATGACCCACAGACGTGATTACAATGAGCCACATCACCTGCGTATAATGTTTGGTGGTAGCTATGTTTTCCACTTTTCATAGTTGTGGTTTCTGTTAATCAATGTGAAGCAGCATCTTTCTAGAGCTGGTTCTAATAGAACCTCATTATTTCAGCCATTGTGGAAGCCTCCAGGATGGCTGCCAATGACCCTTGTCTCCTGGAACTTGCATCCTTAGTAGTGTTCTCCCACAGTATGTCAGAGTAAGTCTGTGTGACCATTCAAACATACAGAATTGATTGTGTATGACTTCTGATATTGAGTCATCAAAGAGCTCACCTCTCGGATTTGCTCCCTAAGATCATTTGCTCTGGGAGAAGTCAGTCACCATGTCTTGAGTGTGGACACTCAAGCAGTCCTAGGAAAAGGTTCTCTTAGAGAGAAATTGAAACTTCTCCCAGCATCATCACCAAGTTGCAAGCTGTGTACAAGAACTGTTTTGGAAACAGATTATCCAGCCGAGTCAAGCCTTCAGATGGCTGCACGCCAGCTGCCATCTTAACTGCAAACTCCTGAGTGACCCTGAGCCAGAACTGTATAGCCTGGGCGCTCCAAAATTCCTGCCCCACCAAAACTGTATGAAATGATAAATGTTTACTGTTGTTTTAAGCTATTCAATTTTAGTGTTAATTTGTTACATGATAGTAGATAACTAATATTATCCCTAACATTTTCTTTGAAAATATATGCATTATTATATGAAAACTATAAGAAATTTAGTTTACTTCTTACATATTCTTGATGTATTTTATAAGGAAAAATGAATCTTCTGAGAGAAAAGTACCACCATCAACACCTCCCCTTTTTGGCAGTATCATAGATCAACTAAAATCTGTTGTTCATTTTTGCTTATGCCATGCACAGCTAATGTCTTTGAATGATATTAGTTACAATCTGACACTGATCTTTATTATATTAAATTAATAAACCCTTGCTTATGGGAAGATTTTATAAGAATATAAAATATACTTTATATGTTAAACTACTGAAAAGGTGTACCTTTGAAGGAAAGGCCACTTTATTATGCTATTACTTATACCACTTAAAAATCTTATCACAATTAAAGATAATCTGATTTTCTAAAGCTTAGAATTAAATACCTGTCCTTTTTGTTCAAAATCTAAAACAAATTTTCATATAGTTTCTGAAACATGTGAAAGGAAACATTTGACCAGAGGTATTAATTATTCTATCAACTCTGTCAAATTTGGTGAAAACCAACAGGGCAAGAGAATATTGCAAGTGAAATTCCTCTGGTCCCAAGAATTTTCAGAATATTATTAGAAAGGATTATGGGCAGCCCATAGTGTAATTCCCTGTTATTGTATGGAGGAGAAAATGGCATCACACTGTAGCTCATTTGGAAGAACCATGGACTGTTAGACAAGAGGCTTTTCACAAGTGCATAACTTTTATAGGCAATAATTTGAATGAATGAAGAGAAAAAAAATGTCTCAAATTTAGAGAAAGGATAGGCTTTTCACATTAGATAAGCCAAATAAACTGAAGCAAAGAAAGTGAAGGAGATTTTCGCTGTTGGGTTGCATATCCCAAGAGGTACAGAATTCCCTTGGATGACACTGTTGAGCAGGAGATGATGAGACCAAGTTCTAATCTCAACTGCCAGGAGTTTCTCCATTCCCTTTCTTGTGTGTTATTTCATGTTCACAGGAAAGCACTTGAGATGTGCTTTTTTTTATTTATATGCTATATGCCAAGGGTCACATTTCATTATTTTTCCATGTGAGTATCCCATTACTGCAGCACCATTTGTTGAATTTGGTGCTGCAATTTGTTTGTTCCTTCATCTTTGTTTTGCTTGATGGTTTCTGGGAAGTGTGTGGGCCAGGAATGGTACCCGGGTCTCCTGCATAGCAGGCAAGAATTCTACCACTGAACTACCCTTGCACCCCCTTGAGATGTGCTTTTAACCAAAGAATGTAGATAGGGTTCTCCTGATTACTGTGAAAGCTAACGATTGAATTTCAGGAGATTATTACAGAATTAATGGATGCTTTATTGTCTTGCTGAGAGTATTTAATTTCTGTTCACATCTTAAAAACTAGCATGGTTTTCTCTATCATTAGAAAGTATTATCCATATTTTTTCAAATCTTGTTCCTGACTAAAGGTACATACATGAGAAGAGAGAAGAATTTGGGAAAGGAAACATAGTTTCTCCTCAAAATATTGGAGTTGTGATATAAAGAATTTGCAAAGGCTATTTAATAATGTTCTGAAAGGATTTTCTTTTATTTTTCAAAGTTTATTTTGCTTATTTAAAAATCAAAAGTCATCCTATACCTCATCTAGTGCCCAATTCTAAAATATAATGCTTTATTTCTCTCTTATCATTGCTTCCCCAATATTTCTGTTCCCTGTTTAGAACATAATTAAGCACTGTTGCCATTTTGCCTATCTCTAGTAAATGTAAAGATTAGCAGCTGAATAGGCAGTATTTTCTAGCAAAGGTGACTTACATTAATGTCATTGCACCCTGAAGTATGAAAAATTGTGCTTGATCTTCCTCTATATTCTGTATTGATAAAAAGCAAATACCACATTTTTTGTCTTACTAGTTATATTTACAGTACACTAACACTAGAAGTACTTATTCATGTTGATTAATGTTAAGCACATGAGGTAACTGAGGCCAATCTGTATTGAATTGGCACTACATATCCTTCAACAGTGAACCAATTAATTAATTTAGTAAATGCATATGGAAAACCTACCCTATTCCAGATGCTGGTCTGTAATAGAAATGTGGTATAGCTTGTTTCTTTTCTTTCTAATTCATATTCATCCTCTAGGATGACTATCATTTCTTATAGGACAATTTTCTCAACACTGTAGATTAGACTATTCACTGATCTTGAAAAATCCCTTATTCACTTATCACATTGGTAAATATAAATGCAAGTATGATAGTGACAGTGGTTTTGTCTATCTTCTTCCATACTGGATATTCAGACCCAGAATAGTTCCTGGAAAACAGTTGGTGCTTAATGGATATCTGTTGAAGTATATCAAATGAGGCATTATTTATCTCTTTTCCTAGACTAGGAGTTACCATTTCTTTGTTGGTCATTGCTGTGGTTCATATAGAGTATGACACATAGGTGGTGCCCAATAGGCATTTATTTTCATGAGCACTTTACTTTGTTACAATGGATACATTCTGTAGCATTTAAGTGGGCAAAATTAAAATGGAACTTGCAAATCAATATTTCTTCAAATGTAGGCTATGGTAATAAGATGACAATTTTTTAAAAAGACAACAGAAGAATCATATGCAAGTGTTTTCATTTGCCAGGACTTTGGCAGCATAGTACAGCAGACTGATTAGCTTGAACAGGAATTTATTCTCTTACAGTTTTGGAGGCTAAAAGTCCAAACCCAAGGTGTCAGAAGGGTCGTGTATTCTCTGAAGTCTCTAGCATTCTGGTGGCACTTGCAGGCAATCCATAACTCAATCTTTACCTTCATCACGTGTTCATCTGTCTCCTTCTGTCACCTACAACAACTACTGTTTCTAAATTCCTTCTGCTTGTAAAGACTCTAGTCACATTGGGTTAAGATCCACCTTCATACAATTTGACCACAGCCTAATGTGATACTCAAAGACACTGTCTATAAATGAGTCCATATCCACAGGACTAGGGGTTAGACTTGAACATGTCCTTTGGAGGATATGATCTAATCCATAACACCCAGGATAATGTGTAGTATGGAAGAGAACCCACTTGCAATGTTGTAGTGTGTTTTATTCATTCACAATAAGGCCTTCAATAGCCCTAAAACTCAGGACCATTGGTCACTTTGTTCTTAATCATCTCTAAAGCTTCAGGTCAGGTATACTGTTTAATTAAAAAAAAATCTCTGCTTAATAAATGCTTTTAAATCTGAACTGTTTGAATAAACTGAATTATTACATGGCTTTATTTTATAGAAAAGTTAGAAGCAAATGTTCACTGTAAATGGGCTATGTATTAAAAATCAACAATACAGATTTTTGGCCAACTTTTCAGAAACATTCTTTTAAATACCAATGTTTAAAAGCTTTTCCTAAATATTTAAATTCCATGATAAAAATGTATAATTTCCTAATTAATCATATGACTTAAATAATGCCAGTTATTTTGGTATTTGATCATGTGGGAAGACTGTGATTAGAAACATTCATATTTTAACATTGTAATATACATTTACAATCAAACCTTCCTGGGTTTGTACAGCATCTTGTAACTTTCCTATCTCTTGGTTTACTTATCTCTTACTTGTCATATTTAGAACTATCAATTGACAATCTACACAAATGCCATGAGTAATTTAATTATACTTTTCCTGATTTTTTTTCAGTTGGAAAGGAAAAGAAAGAAAGGAAAAACAAGTAGCTGATATAATGTCTCTTTGCTGTGAGACATAAAGTCTGTTTACCCTCAATGGAATGAAATACTTTTGTATTTTGTGCTTATTTTTTTCCTGAGCAGGTCTCTCTATAAGTAGCCTGCATACATCAATATAGTGACCAATTACTAGGGATATGAGATGGAGAAGGAAGAGCATGCTTGTGGGAAAATAATGAGTTTAGTTTTAGAGATGTCCCATCAAAAATGTGTAAGTTACCTTGAAACATGAAGAAGAAATTTCTAATAGGCGTTAAGATATACCAGTCTGGAGGCTTGCTTGTGGTTCTGGTTTTGAGATATAAACTTCATATTAGTTATTATGCAGATGTTAATTGAAGTCACTAGGTTAGATGATAATGTCCAATCAAGGGAACGCATGCTGGAGAACAGTGTCTGCAACAGACCCCAGAGAAACCCCAGCCTCCAGCATTTAATGAGGTGGTTGAGGAGATGGAAAGAAGAAACTCAGTGTTGGAAGCTGGGGAGTGGTTATATGCTTGAATGCTACTGAAAGTTAAAACACTTAAGTATTTACCATGGTGCTTGGCATGTGCTGAATGCTCACTGCATTGGAAACAAGGTTGACCTTATGGGTTAGAGGAATGAAGCGGGTTGATGTTCTTGGAGAGATTGGTATCTCTAGGTTTCAGGGCTTTTCTGTCATAGGAACAATCTGGAGGCCTTAATTTTCTGAAAAAATCAGCTTACTAAGAAAAACTTTTGTAGAGTCTTAGATAGAGTCCAGGGAATTCTTTGGGGTTTTCAGGTACTATTAATTGGGGCTTGATATACTATGGCAATTGTGCAGTATCTGGCTGAAATTTTCATAAGAGTAACATCCAAAATGATCTCCAAATTCTATTTGAAATCTTTCAGCGTCTGAAACTTTAGTTTGCATCATTTACTTTCCCCCTTTTGGTCAAGAAGGCATTTTTAATAACATGATGCCATGGCCAGGCTCATTCCTAGGAGTCATGTCCCACATTGCCAAGAAAACATACACCCTTGGAGTCATGTCCCATGTAGGGGAGAGGGCAGTGGGATTATTTCAAGGGTTGGCTTAGAGAGAGAGGCCACATCTGAGCGAAAAAGGAGGTTCTCTGGAGGGTGACTCTTAAGTCATAAGTAGGCTTAGCTTCACCATTGCAGGAATAAGTTTCAAAAAAGGCAAGCCTCAAGAGTGAGTACTCGGTTTAATAAATTGGGGGTTCTTAATTCTTAAAAGAATATTAGGAATGCCCCAGGTGGGGAGTTGAATATTTCCACATTCTTCCCCAGTCCCACAAGGAGTTTTGCAATACTTTTTAAATTTTCTGCCCAAAATACTCTAGAATGTATTGAAGTATTATATTAATCTGTACAAAATAGCAAGATCTCATTCCTTATTTTAAGTTCCACGTAATTAAGTTGTTTAAATAAACTGACCAGATAGGTTAAATTAGGTAGTGTGCTATACAAAATTAAGGTTAAATTAGATAGTGTGCCGCACAAAATTTAAATTTTGGACCAAAAAAAATCTCTTTCTTTGGTCCCACAGAGAAGATAAAGTTTAAAATATATGTGATATCATCTTCTATCCTGTATTCTGATTTACCTTATATCCTAACTAGACCTGTATCATTCATATTTCTAATTGAAGTCTGATCTCTTTTGCAGCTACTTTAACAATTGTTGTATGTAGTAATTCTGACGTCCAGAGCTGCGGAACTCTAACTCTGAATTTCAGGTGTCACACAGATAACCAAAGTTCCAGAGAACTACCCAGTTGTATACAAAGAGCACAGCATCTCAGACTTAATAAAAGAAGTTAACATTCAGGAATAAAAGTGACTGTTGTAAAAGTTTACAAGCTAAGAACCTTTACAATAAACCTTATTGAACATTCTGTACTTCTTAATTATCAATAGCCCAATCTCTGCCCACTTACTATCCCCTGATAATCTATGCTCTAGAATTCAATTCTCAGAGTTTGCTCAATATGGTTAGTTTATATTAGTGAAACCATACGATATTTGTCTTATTTGTTTCTGGTTTATTTCATTTAACATAATGCCTTCAAGGTTCACCTCGTTGCATGCCTCACAACCTTATTCCTTCCTGCAGCTGCTCAATAGTCCATCATATATATATGCACCACACTTTGCCCTTCTATTCATCAACTGATGTACCCTTAGGCACCTCCACAAATTGTGAATACTGCTGCCAGACACACCAGTGTGCAGGGATAAACTTTAATGAGTTATTTCAGATACATTATGTCCTCATTAGAGCCACTTTAACAAAAGAAAATTTACTAAAAATAAACATTTTGCAAATAAGAAAAGAATTAATTCTTGTCTACTGAAGTTATATAGTTTATTCTTTTTTTATTGAAATTGACATGGCACAATGTTTCTCTACTGTTGTTAATTCAGTAAGAGTACTTTATATACATGGTCACCGAGATTGACCCAAGGAGCTCTCATATTCCTAAAACCAGGCACAGATTACCGTACCTTTCCCAGAATTATTTCAGTTTGAATTAGAAGCAGTGGTACTTTTTCTTTTGTCTAGTTAAAGAGATCTGGTAGGGCAGTGCGATGGTGGTACAGTGGCAGATTTCTTGCCTGCCATGCCTGAGACCCGGGCTCGATTCCCGGTGCCTGCCCATGGGGGGAAAAAAAAAATCTGGTAATGTGAGCCTGGACCTGGAGGCAGCTAGCTGTTTCTTTGTCATGTGATAAGATTCCTAAACAAGAGGCAAAACGATTTCTCTGTTCAGCTGAATTCAGGAACATCATTATCTCTTGCACTTGTTTGAGACAATACAATTCACTTTCTACGCAAGAAAATTTGCTGGACTTTTATTTTTATCAACCAAAGAACTATACAGAATATAATAAAAGACCTATAATAAGACAAGAAAATTATATATTTTCCATGTATTAAAGAATCTATCCAGTTTTATTTGTCATCTTATTTTCTACAAAATAAAAAAAAAAATAGTTATTGATACCCAAGTTGCATTTTGAAAATCTGGCATTTTAGATAACTGAAAGAAGAAAACCTTACGTTCAATTCTGTGACATTAGAATTTGAAATGTACATATCTTCCTCAGGTTTTCCCCTTGGTAATCAGCCAATCAAAAACTTCAGTACAAGGGTCTGGTAGGTTGAATTTTGTACTTTAGAAAAACATGTTCTTGATCTTAATCCATACTTGTAGGTGCGAACCAATTATAAACAGAACCTTTTGGAGATGTTGTTTTTGTTTAAGGTGTGGGCAAATGAATCAGGATGGATCTTAGTCCTCTTACTAGAGGCTATATGGAGGGTCACAGGGAGAAAATCATGAGGGAGGAGAAGATGCTGGATGTCAGCAGAAACCAGAGAGAAAGAAAAGATATTGCCATGTGACAGAAAAGCCCAGGACACAAGGATTAGCAATAGTCAGCCTCAGAATGCCATAGTATTTGGGGACAGAGCATCACCTTGCTGATGGCCTCAGTTTTGGAATTCTCCTAGCTTCAATATTGTGAGCCAATAAATTCCCATTATTTAAGCTATACAATTGCAAGGTATATGTTTAGCGGCTGGGAAGCTAAGACACAGTAAGCATTGGTTAGCAATTCTGAAATCACTATACTTGTATATTACAACTGACATTTAAGCAAATGAATGACAATGGAAGACAGTTTTTCACCGTTGGAGTGGGAGATTATAGACATGCAAGGGGGGAATGTTAGAATGAAAGACTGAAGTTAGAAACAGTGAATTCCCATTAATTCACTGTTACAAGTATTTATAGATATGTGTATATACATGGGTTAATATGCACATACATAAGAGATGTTACCAAGGATATTCCAACAGCAATGAACACCCACAGTGCCCAGATCTTATTCTCTAATACCATTCTTTTGAAAAATAGGATCAGTTTTCCTTGGAGAAAAAATTTATTCTTGGACTGGGGTAGAAAATAAATTATATGGACCCTGAATATCTTGCAGTGATCAAAATCAAAGAAGTTCTCCATACTAACCAAATGGAAAGTCTGCCTGCTGCAGCACAGCATTTTTAATACCAGCCCTCTGAATGCAGAAAGGCATGTAATTCTCAGACCAGTATTCTATATACAAGATCCAACAGCTAAAGTCACTGCATCTTAAAGAGCTGTTGAAATGCCTACTATAGAAGTACAAGTGATATTCCCAAGCCTTCTTGTTACATTGATGGGTCTGCTAGTGCGCAGCCTCCCACATGGACAGTATGGCAGTACAACCCAGTACTGACACTATATGGTAGGAGACTGGCACTATTCAAAGCAGTAAGTGGGCTAAGGTAAGAATAGTACGGACGGTAATAGTACATGAACCAGGAGACGTGATAACTATCTACTGACAGCTGGGCTGCTTGCAAAGGCTTTATGACCTGGATGGCAACCTGGAAGCAGGCACAATGGATCGTCTTAAGTCACCCCCTCTAGGAACAAGAATTGTGGAAAGACATCTAGGATGTCTGCCAATGATGAAATTTCCAGCTGCCAGTCATGTGTCAGCAGCCAGTGAACATCACGAGATAGTGCCTTTCATGTTCCTTGTGTCGACCAAGTAAGCTACCAAGCCAGATAAGACACATCAGCCTGTCACAATCCTGTGACCCAGTGGCAATTGGATCACATTAGTACCTTTCCCTCTCAGAGGGTGTGAAGTATGCTTTTACTGTTGTGGATACAGCTACAGGACACTTGTTACTTTCCCAGTGGGAAAGGTAAACCGGAGGGCCACCATCTGAGGTTTGAAAACAGTGAGCATTCTGTATGGAGTGCCTACACAAAACAGTGATTGGGGTCCCCTTTCACTGGGCAGGTAGCCCAATCCTGGGCCATGGATCAGGACATCATGTGGACAGTCCATCTGCCCTAAAATTCTTCAGGTGCAGGCCTTATTAAAAGAATGAATGGTTTGTTAAAGGAATAGCTAAAAGAAGGTAAAAGAGGTCCTTGCAAAAGTGGACTAAGACATGTTATCAAACCTTAATTTCCTTGAGTGCAATGCCCAGGCTGTGGCCGCTGTTTACTGAAATACTAATGGAAGGACCCAATGCAGGCTCTGAGAACAAAAATTAAAGGGCCAGGTACTTTACAGCCTAAAAGGTGGAATAATAATAATTTGTTTTTGACTATGCCTCAGATGGTACAAATGGGTGGGAGTGAGATTCTTTAGCCTTATTGCTGGTCTGTGTAACTGCACTGGTTGGAAATCTTGAGTCCATGGGGCATAGGAGTCACCCCAAATATTGTCACCAATATGAGGTCTCCTCTTCCCATAAGAACCCTATATGAATCCTTCTTATGCCTTAAATAATGATTGATATCACAGTAGAGGATCTCAAAATTTGTAGAGGAAAATATTTGATATTTAAAACCTTCTCCTAATGTTCCTCTGCCTAATACCTTATTGTTGATCAATGGAACCCTAGTATGTATATTGTTAGACCCCTAATTGTTCCTCATAAACATCTTTCTTTTTGCCCTTAGCACCCTAGCAAACACCTTCCCTACAGTGAGCTTCAGAGGTAACTCATGCCCACAATCAGGGTTAATGTTGGGTTTGCACCAACTTGCCATCTTCAGGCACTATTGGCATTCCTTGGTGGGTCGCCTCTGCAAATTGGATTGTGTGAAACATCCTGCTGACCTGGCAGAATTCAAGGTATCAGAAAATCCCATACTCTTAGTAACTGGCAATGATGTAATTCGCTTTCTTGGCCATGGTGGCATCTCTTTTGGGGGTTGTTATCTGTGCATGTGGGGACTACTAAATGTTTCTGTTGTCACTTACATTGTTGTAAAATGTGGATGCAATGTCTGTCATATGATCAATGTAGTATGTTGTGTGTGTGGTGGATTGTGGAGACCCAGGGCCCAAGCCCCTCCTCTATATTGAGAATACGTTGCTGCACATAGCTGCCTACAATGACCAGGACGGAAATTAATGCATCAAATCTCCTGGGAAGGGAGTGGAAGAATGCATAGATGGTATCATAAACAAACCATTAAAACTCTCTTCCTTAATCAGTATTGATACCAAACTCTAAACTCCTGTGTCACAAGACCCTGCTGCTCACACCTTTGTCCTAAACCTTGCACTCTTCCTGCACCTTTTGAGGAACAGTTACTTCCACTTTCCATGGCTCCAAACAAAGAAACAGAAACAAGAAAAATACATGAAAATACATGTCAAATGTACACAGGAGCCAGCTGATGGAGCTCCCAATGTCCAAAGCTGGAAAAATCTGAGCAACAAAATAAGTAAAGCCATAGTGAGTCATAATCAATGTGTAAGATAAATACCCACTAGTTCATATTAATATGAAAAAATGATTAAATAAATAAATGTATTAATTAGAATAATTCCAAGTAACTCCTTGGACCTCAAGGAGTTGGAAAAAAACTCCCCACTTTTTAAGTGTGTGCTGAACAGTGAAACTTTTAAAGAGTACAGTATGAAAAGGGAGGAAAAAGAAAATTATCCCAGTAGATTTATCTTGGAAACACTATCTCAACCCATGGTTAAGATTCACATCAACAGTAACAGCTCATGTAGATCACGTGCGCCCTTGACATGATGTGATGAGAATAGCACCCCAGGTGCTCTTCATCCCCTAAACATATAAGTCCAGATTAACTACGAGGAAAGCATCATATAAATCCAAAGTTAGGGACTTTCTGCAAAGTACCTTACAGTACTCCTAAAAACTGTCAAGGTCATAAAGAAAAGGAAAGTCTGAGACTCTCACATTCTAGAAGAATCAAAGGACATATGATGACTGAGTGTACTGTAGTATCATGGATGAGATCTTGGAACAGAAAGACATGGAATTAAGTTAAAAAGAACACTAAGGAAATCTAAATAAACTATGGAGATTACTGAGCAATAAAGAGCTGATATTGGCTCATTAAGTTTGAAAAATATATTATACTATTATAAAATTTTAATAATAGGGGAAACTGTATGAGGCACACGGGAGCGCTCTATATGCTCTTCTTAATTTTTCTGTAAACCTAAAACTATTCTAAAATGAAAAATTTATTTTTTTAATTCATTGCTTACTTTTTGACTGTTTTATGAAAATACGTTACCTGAAAATGATCCCACACCAAAGAGACGAAGTCAGAGTAATATATCCATATAACTTTGCTTCCCTCATAGGTAGTTTCTCTCCATTCTTACTTCTATCTTCGACAATAGGCATTACTAGTGTTTTCCTTGTTCCACATGACCTTGGTTTCTGCTTTGTTATTGATCTTTTTTATCGGAACCCAATAACAACCATAAATTTTGAATGTATAACTGAATGAACAGCTCCTAGCATCTATCTTACCTATTACTTCTACATTCTTTTAAAACTATCAGGAGTCTTAGATCCTGATTTCCTCCAGTGAAATAAAGTACAAGGATAAATGCTGGATTTCAGCATTGCCCCTTGATTTCCCTGTATGACAAAAATATCTGGGATTCACAAATATGAAGACTATGGTTGGGGTATATCTGCAGTCCCTAAGATATAACATGCTCCCTCTCCCTTCGTTAGGCAAGTTCTCATGATTGTCTTTCTGTATAAGTTCCTAATTTTAGACTAGTAGTTTTCAACCCTGACCACAATTATATTAATATGCAAATTTTTAAAATTGTTGCTGCTTGGCCTGAATCCCCAGATGTTTGGGGGATTGGACTAAAAATTGATCATTTTAAAACTCTGTAGGTGATTCTACTGTGCCATCAGATTTGAGAGTTTTTCATTTAGGCTCTTCCAAATACAGGCATGCAGGGCCTGACTTAAGAACTAGGACCCCAGTTTGAATATCAGTTTCTCTTGAATTATTTGGTTTTTTACCTGTCTTATTTTTCAAATTCTGGAAATTCTTCATTTATCCCAGCCAGATGGAAGTATCTGGCCACATATGGATATATAATGAATTACTGAACTCTATCAGTGACCATCTATGATGGTTCAGATCATCTTGATATAAGCACATGGATCTAGAGAACCATCGTGTACTAGTGTCTTTGCACTAGCAAGAACTGCATATTGTATCACCTTGACGTTTTATCACAAACACATTTAATATAAAAGCAAGGAAATTCTTATCTCCAGCTAAATCCCTTCCACAGTCCCACTATGCCTATGCTTTTTATCTCTTAATGCTACTTTAAAGGAATTTCCAGCCTTGGATTTTATTTAAGATGCAGAAAAGTCAAAGTGCTAAGATGGAAAAGTCCATTTTTGCATCTGGAGACCTCAAAATAAACGCAGTATCTATAAATCTAAGGTCGTCAGCATAAATTCTGTACTACAGGTTAACAGAGTTTGCAAACATTCTGTATAATAAATTTTCATGAAATGGTTCATTAGTTATTTGAATTATTTTAACATCCAAATATTAGATGTGTATCTGATAATTTTCTTTAGTTTTAAATAATATTATTTTTTGGTTCTAAATCATACACACTCATTTAAAATGTGTGAAAAAATACAGAGAATTAAAATAAACATAATGAATGGCCTGATTTCCAGAAGGCTATTGAATTGGATGCAAATAGAGTAAATTTTCCTGGGTATAATTAGACACTCCATACAAATGACCTATAATAAGCTCCATGTTCCATCAAGCACAGGATCTTTATAACATTACAAATACACAGCTAATCTTTCACAGAACACTTTTGTTCTATGTCCAGACAAAGAAGGATAGATTCTGAAAAATGTTTCATAGGCAGAACTGTGTTTTCAAAGTTATGCTGAGATAATAATAGAAAACAAAAATGTGATCCAATATATTGATACCATTTTGGTCTGACTTTAGGGCAGTTACTTTATTACTTGTAAAAATTGATAACAATGATAGCAATTATTTAATGGATAGAAAAAAAGCAAAATTGTGAATTATAGTTGGTTAAAAAAATATAAGAGTAGTAGCATTACAGGGACATAATATAATCACATTCTTAGCTAATACCCCAAGAATCACAAAAAGAAAAAAGTCTTTGCTGACATTGCACCCAGTGTTTATCTTGTTGAATATGGGTAAATGTGCATATAAATAACCAGGCTATACCTCCAATTTTATATTCGATAATAGAATATCCTAGATTTCTAATGTAATAACCTGTGTCTTTTCATTTGCCCTCATCTGTGACTTTTCATTTTAATTACATTTCTTGGGTTTTATCATTTATTTTATTGTTGAATTGAAGAAATATCATATTATATAATACATATACTTATATTGTATATAATGTTCATATACATATTATTTTATATATAAATATTTCAGAAATATGCCAACATATGAATTAAAATAGAGTATCTTTCCATTTATTAGTGTATGTGTTTTCTCTTTAACAAGTATTTTTTAATATAATAGAGAAGTAGCTGTCTATGTAGTATATGTTTATAGGGCATTTGAGCTTCTAGTTGCAACCAAGACCTAAAAATGTACTAAATTTTGAAATTTTAACACCTTGAAAATCATTTTAGTTTTGTTTTTTTATTAACGGAAAGAAAAAAAAAGAAATTGACACAACATTTAGAAATCATACCATTCTACATATGCACTCAGTAATTCTTAACATCATCACCTAGATGCATGATCATCGTTTCTTAGTACATTTGCATCGGTTTAGAGGAACTAGCAACACAACAGAAAAAGATATAAAATGTTAATATAGAGAAAAGAAATAAAAGTAGTAATAATAGTAAAAAAAAAAAAAACCCTATAGCTCAGATGCAGCTTCATTCAGTGTTTTAACATGATTACTTTACAATTAGGTATTATTGTGCTGTCCATTTTTGAGTTTTTGTATCTAGTGCTGTTGCACAGTCTGTATCCCTTCAGCTCCAATTACCCATTATCTTACCCTGTTTCTAACTCCTGCTGGACTCTGTTACCAATGACATATTCCAAGTTTATTCTCGAATGTCCGTTCACATCAGTGGGACCATACAGTATTTGTCCTTTAGTTTTTGGCTGGACTCACTCAGCATAATATTCTCTAGGTCCATCCATGTTATTACATGCTTCATAAGTTTATCTTGTCTTAAAGCTGCATAATATTCCATCGTATGTATATACCACAGTTTGTTTAGCCATTCTTCTGTTGATGGACATTTTGGCTGTTTCCATCTCTTTGCAATTGTAAATAACGCTGCTATAAACATTGGTGTGCAAATGTCCGTTTGTGTCTTTGCCCTTAAGTCCTTTGAGTAGATACCTAGCAATGGTATTGCTGGGTCGTATGGCAATTCTATATTCAGCTTTTTGAGGAACTGCCAAACTGCCTTCCACAGTGGTTGCACCATTTGACATTCCCACCAACAGTGGATAAGTGTGCTTCTTTCTCCGCATCCTCTCCAGCACTTGTCATTTTCTGTTTTGTTGATAATGGCCATTCTGGTGGGTGTGAGATGATATCTCATTGTGGTTTTGATTTGCATTTCTCTAATGGCCAGGGACATTGAGCATCTCTTCATGTGCCTCTTGGCCATCCATATTTCCTCTTCTGGTAGGTGTCTGTTCAAGTCTTTTTCCCATTTTGTAATTGGGTTGGCTGTCTTTTTGTTGTTGAGTTGAACAATTTCTTTATAAATTCTGTATACTAGACCTTTATCTGATATGTCATTTCCAAATATTATCTCCCATTGTGGAGGCTGTCTTTCTACTTTCTTGGTGAAGTTCTTTGATGCACGAAAGTATTTAAGTTTGAGGAGCTCCCATTTATTTATTTATTTCTTCAGTGCTCTTGCTTTAGGTTTAAGGTCCATAAAACCACCTCCAGTTGTAAGATTCATAAGATATCTCCCTATATTTTCCTCTAACTGTTTTATGGTCTTAGACCTAATGTTTAGATCTTTGATCCATTTTGAGTTAACTTTTGTATAAGGTGTGAGATACGGGTCTTCTTTCATTCTTTTACATATGGATATCCAGTTCTCTAGGCACCATTTATTGAAGAGACTGTTCTGTCCCAGGTGAGTTGGCTTGACTGCCTTATCAAAGATCAAATGTCCATAGATGAGAGGGTCTATATCTGAGCACTCTATTCAATTCCATTGGTCGATATATCTATCTTTATGCCAATACCATGCTGTTTTGACCACTGTGGCTTCATAATATGCCTTAAAGTCCGGCATCGCGAGACCTCCAGCTTCGTTTTTTTTCCTCAAGATGTTTTTAGCAATTCGGGGCAACCTGCCCTTCCAGATAAATTTGCTTATTGGTTTTTCTAATTCTGAAAAATAAGTTGTTGGGATTTTGATTGGTATTGCATTGAATCTGTAGATCAGTTTAGGTAGGATTGACATCTTAATTATATTTAGTCTTCCAATCCATGAACACAGTATGCCCTTCCATCTATTTAGGTCTTCTGTGATTTCTTTTAGCAGTTTTTTGTAGTTTTCTTTATATAGGTTTTTTGCCTCTTTGGTTAAGTTTATTCCTAGGTATTTTATTCTTTTAGTTGCGATTGTAAATGGCATTCGTTTCTTGATTTCCTCCTCAGCTTGTTCATTACTAGTGAATAGAAAAGCTACAGATTTTTGAATGTTGATCTTGTAGCCTGGTACTTTGCTGTACTCATTTATTAGCTCTAGTAATTTTGTTGTGGATTTTTCTGGGTTTTCTACGTATAGTATCATATCGTCTGCAAACAGTGATAGTTTTACTTCTTCCTTTCCAATTTTGATGCCTTGTATTTCTTTTCCTTGTCTAATTGCTTTGGGTAGAACTTCCAACACAATGTTGAATAATAGTGGTGATAGTGGACATCCTTGTCTTGTTCCTGATCTTAGGGGGAAAGTTTTCAATTCTTCCCCATTGAGGATGATATTAGCTGTGGGTTTTTCCTATATTCCCTCTATCATTTTAAGGAAGTTCCCTTGTATTCCTATCTTTTGAAGTGTTTCCAACAGGAAAGGATGTTGAATCTTGTCAAATGCCTTCTCTGCATCAATTGAGATGATCATGTGATTTTTCTGCTTTGATTTGTTGATGTGGTGTATTACATTAATTGATTTTCTTATGTTGAATCATCCTTGCATACCTGGGATGAATCCTACTTGGTCATGATGTATAATTCTTTTAATGTGTTGTTGGATACGATTTGCTAGAATTTTATTGAGGATTTTTGCATCTATATTCATTACAGAAATTGGTCTGTAGTTTTCTTTTTTTGTAATATCTTTGCCTGGTTTTGGTATGAGGGTGATGTTGGCTTCATAGAATGAATTAGGTAGTTTTCCCTCCACTTCAATTATTTTGAAGAATTTGAGGAGAGTTGGTACTAATTCTTTCTGGAATGTTTGATAGAATTCACATGTGAAGCCGTCTGGTCCTGGACTTTTCTTTTTAGGGAGCTTTTGAATGACTAATTCAATTTCTTTACTTGTGATTGGTTTGTTGAGGTCATCTATTTCTTCTTGAGTCAAAGTTGGTTGTTCATGTCTTTCCAGGAACCCGTCCATTTCATCTAAATTGTTGTATTTATTAGCGTAAAGTTGTTCATAGTATCCTGTTATTACCTCCTTTATTTCTGTGAGGTCAGTAGTTATGTCTCCTCTTCCATTTCTGATCTTATTTATTTGCATCCTCTCTCTTCTTCTTTTTGTCAATCTTGCCTAGGGCCCATCAATCTTATTAATTTTCTCATAGAATCAACTTCTGTTCTTATTGATTTTCTCTATTGTTTTCATGTTTTCAATTTCATTTATTTCTGCTCTAATCTTTGTTATTTCTTTCCTTTTGCTTGCTTTGGGATTAGTTTGCTGTTCTTTCCCCAGTTCTTCCAAGTGGACAGTTAATTCCTGCATTTTTGCCTTTTCTTCTTTTCTGATAAAGGCATTTAGGGCAATAAATTTCCCTCTTAGCACTGCCTTTGCTGCGTCCCATAAGTTTTGATATGTTGTGTTTTCATTTTCATTCGCCTCCAGGTATTTACTAATTTCTCTTGCAATTTCTTCTTTGACCCACTGGTTGTTTAAGAGTGCGTTGTTGAGCCTCCATGTATTTGTGAATTTTCTGGCACTCCGCCTATTATTGATTTCCAACTTCATTCCTTTATGATCCAAGAAAGTGTTGTGTATGATTTTAATCTTTTTAAATTTGTTAAGACTTGCTTTGTGACCCAGCATGTGGTCTATCTTTGAGAATGATCCATGAGCACTTGAGAAAAAGGTGTATCCTGCTGTTGCGGGATGTAATGTCCTATAAATGTCTGTTAAGTCTAGCTCATTTATAGTAATATTCAGATTCTCTATTTCTTTATTGATCCTCTGTCTAGGTGTTCTGTCCATTGATGAGAGTGGTGAATTGAAGTCTCCAACTTTTATGGTATATATGTCTATTTCCCTTTTCAGTGTTTGCAGTGTATTCCTCACGTATTTTGGGGCATTCTGGTTTGGAGCGTAAATATTTATGATTGTTATGTCTTCTTGTTTAATTGTTCCTTTTATTAGTATATAGTGTCCTTCTTTGTCTCTTTTAACTGTTTTACATTTGAAGTCTAACTTGTTGGATATTAGTATAGCTACTCCTGCTCTTTTCTGGTTGTTGTTTGCATGAAATATCTTTTCCCAACCTTTCACTTTCAACCTATATTTATCTTTGGGTCTAAGATGTGTTTCCTGTAGACAGCATATAGAAGGATCCTGTTTTTTAATCCATTCTGCCAGTCTATGTCTTTTTTTTTTTTTTTTTTTTTTTAAGACAGAGAGAAGGAAGGAAGGATAGAAGGAAGGAAGGAAGGAAGAAAGGGAAACATCTTTAAACATTTTCTTGTTTTGTTGTATTTTGTTTTTCCGTTTTTTGTTACATGGGCTAGGGCCGGGAATCGAACCGAGGTCCTCCGGCATAGCAGGCAAGCACTTTGCCCGCTGAGCCACCGCGGCCCGCCCCAGTCTATGTCTTTTGATTGGGAAGTTCAGTCCATTAACATTTAGAGTTATTACTGTTTGGATAATATTTTCCTCTACCATTTTGCCTTTTGTATTATGAATATCATATCTGACTTTCCTTCTTTCTACACTCTTCTCCATACCTCTCTCTTCTGTCTTTTTGTGTCTGACTCTAGTGCTCCCTTTAGTATTTCTTGCAGAGCTGGTCTCTTGGTCACAAATTCTCTCAGTGACTTTTTGTCTGAGAATGTTTTAATTTCTCCCTCATTTTTGAAGGACAATTTTGCTGGATATAGGAGTCTTGGTTGGCAGTTTTTCTCTTTTAGTAACTTAAATATATCATTCCACTGTCTTCTAGCTTCCATGGTTTCTGCTGAGAAATCTACACATAGTCTTATTGGGTTTCCCTTGTATGTGTTGGATTGCTTCTCTCTCGCTGCTTTCAAGATCCTCTCTTTCTCTTTGACCTCTGACATTCTAACTAGTAAGTGTCTTGGAGAACGCCTATTTGGGTCTAATCTCTTTGGGGTGCGCTGCACTTCTTGGATCTGTAATTTTAGGTCTTTCATAAGAGTTGGGAAATTTTCAGTGATAATTTCTTCCCTTAGTTTTTCTCCTCCTTTTCCCTTCTCTTCTCCTTCTGGGACACCCACAACACGTATATTTGTGCGATTCACATTGTCCTTGAGTTCCCTGATACCCTGTTCAAATTTTTCCATTCTTTTCTGGATAGTTTCAGTTTCTTTTTGGAATTCAGATGTTCCATCCTCCAAATCACTAATTCTATCTTCTGTCTCTTTAAATCTATCATTGTAGGTATCCATTGTTTTTTCCATCTTTTCTACTTTATCCTTCACTTCCATAAGCTCTGTGATTTGTTTTTTCAGTTTTTCTATTTCTTCTTTTTGTTCAGCCCATGTCTTCTTCATGTCCTCCCTCAATTGATCGATTTCGTTTTTGAAGAAGTTTTCCATTTCTGTTCGTATATTCAGCATTAGTTGTCTCAGCTCCTGTATCTCATTTGAACTATTGGTTTGTTCCTTTGACAGGGCCATATTTTCAATTTTCTGAGCATGATCCGTTATCTTCTGCTGGTGTCTGGGCATTTAGTCAGATTTCCCTGGGTGTTGGACCCCACAGGTTGAAAGATTTTTCTGTGAAATCTGTGGGTTCTGTTTCTCTTATCCTGCCCAGTAGGTGGCGCTCGTGGCACACGTTTGTCTACGGGTTCCACCAGTGAAAGTTGCTGTGGGTCCTTTAACTCTGGAAAACTCTCGCCGTAGGGGAGGTTCAGCAGCTGAAGCGTCTTTGAAGAGTGCCAGCCGGCCCGGGAGTCCGAACGCGGGGAGAGTCGCCAGCCACCGCAGTACGGGAGAGCACCCGACCGAATTTCCTAGTTGGCCCGGGGCGCCAAGCGTGGCGGGAGGGCGCCAGCTGTCGCAGCCTGGGAGAGTGCACTGTTCCCAGCCGGACCGGGGAGTCACGTGTTTAGAAGGGACCCCCCGGTCACCGTTCTCCACAGTCTGGGGATTTCCGACCCAACTCTCTCAGTTGGTCCGGGGGGCCTCACGTGGTGGGGGCACCAGCCGCCGCGGCCCAGGGGGACCGCCTGCCCAATTCTGCCAGCTGGCCTGGGAAGGAGGAAGGGAGGGACTCTGGCCGCTTGCTGTCCCGCCCAGGAAAGCCCGCACCCCTCGGTGATCTCACCAGAGCTGGTTCTCCCAGACAGTCAGCCGTTCCAGGATGGGGTACGCCATCCCTTTGATCTCCGTCGTGGCTCCGGGAGCTGCTCTGTATTGTCTCCACTCCCCCAGTAGCTGTTCTGGAGGAGGAAAGGTGAGGGTGGCAAGGCTGTCGAGGCCGGTGGCGGAGGAGCCAGTGAAGGCGGAAGAGGGCACGGTGGTGGTTGGAGAGCCGCCGGAGCAGGAGGGGGAAGAGAGGAGAGGAGGGCGGGCGGGCCGGCTCACATTTTAGTTTTTAAAACTAATATAAATATATTTCCAGAATTTAAATAGCTTAATAGCAACTGTTATATGATAAATATTGACCCTTACTTATGTAAACTATAGGAAAGGTCAATTTTGAAGTATGAAAAAGCATGAATATTTGACACCTTCTTAAATGACATTGGATACTTTGAATGATTAATTCACTGTGTTACATTAGAATATTCCCTTAAAAACATCTTTGTGATAGTTTAAAATGACTTCTAATTTAATTATTGCTGTTAATGGTTTGCATGCTGTTCTAGTTTGCTAGCTGCCAGAATGCAATATACCACAAACAGAATGGCTTTTAAAAAGGGGAATTTGATAACTTGCTGGTTTACAGTTCTAAGGCTGAGAAAATGTCCCAGTTAAAGCAAGTCTATAGAAATGTTCCATCAAAGGCATCCAGGGAAAGATACCTTGGTTCAAGAAGGCTGGTGAAATTCAGGGTCTTTCTCTCCAGTGGAAGGGGCCATGGCGAATGCAGTCAGAGTTTCTCTTGCATCTGGAAAGTCACGTGATGAACACGGTATCATCTGCTAGCTTCTTCTCCTGACTTCCTGTTTCATGAACCTACCTGGGAGGCATTTTCCTTTTTCATCTCCAAAAGTCGCTGGCTGGTGGACTCTGCTTCTCATGGCTATGTTATTCTGCTCTGCTCTCTCTCTGAGTCTCTTTCTTCCTCCAAAATGTTTCTTTTTATCGGACTCCAGAAATTAATCAAGACCCACCCAAATGGATGGAGACACATCTCCAGTTAATCCAGTTTAACAGCCACTCTTGATTAAATCACATCTCCGGGGAGATGATCTAATTACAGTGTCAAACATTTAATACTGAATTAGAACAAATGGCTGCCTTTACAAAATGGGGTTAGGATTAAAACATGGCTTTTCTAGGGTACATACATCATTTCAAACTAGCACACATGCATAAAGTGATTAAGAAATCTATAACCAAATAAGATGATTTGCAGTCAGAATTTAGACATAGATCTCTTTGGTAATTTTTGTAATTTTAATGTGTATGGCCAAGGTATGTAACTAGAATCATTGTTTCTCTGCTCTGTACATTGACATCTAGCAAACTAATTGCCACATAGTAGGAATTTAAAAAAAGATTGATAAATGGATGAACATTTGATCATATAAGTTTTAAACCACCTAAAACTTTCCACTTAATAACTGTTTTTCATAGATTTTATATATTTCTGAACTACTACCTATATATTATTTAGTATATTTTATAGCAATTAAGTGTATGTTGCTTTATACCAAACACTGTTCCTTTAATAGCACTGGAAAATTTTGTATTTATATATAAAGACACCTTAGAAATATATAGAAGTTAACCTCTACATTATCCTTCAAATTGTGTTGTGAAGCCCATGCAAAATACATTTTTCATATTATTTCCAAATTCTTCATTGGAAGGTAATATTTTTAAATATCCTCAACAGAAATAATATCTAAAAAAATAAGAAACTAAATGATTAAAATATAACTAACAAGAGAAATGAACTTGAAACTTTCAAAAGAAATAGAGTGGTTTTAACTGAAGAACTAACATAAGTTCTCAGAAACAGACCATATGTTGTAGATATTTTTATTTGTTTATAAAGCAATGCATGTTTTTTTAATTACACATAGTGTGCATTAGTGCATATAGGAGGCTGTATGGGAACATGGTAATTTTTACAGGACTTTTCTGTGAACCCATAACTTCTGCAACTAAAAAAAAATGATAATAAAAAAAAAAAGCACATTTGCTAAATGAAAGAAACCAGACTCAAAGTACTACATATTGTATGATTCCATTTATATCAAATGTAAATGTAAATAAAGTTGTAGAGATGAAATCAGATTAGTAGTTATGTGGGATTATGAAAGGACAGAGGGATTGAGAGATGACTCCTAAGAAGTAACAGATTTTCCTTTTTGGGGTATAGAAAATGTTCTAAAATTGGTTGTGATGATGAATGCACAACTCTGTAATTATACTAAAAACCACTGATGGTATACCTCAGAAAGATTGTATCATATGAATATATGTCAAGAAAGTATTTTAGGAGATGAACAGTAAAATGTAACTGTACAATATGTATAGTGAGCATATGGGTGTTCGTTGCACAGTTATTTACTTTTATATATGATTGAAAATTTTCATAGTGAAATCTTGGAGGATAAAAGTAAATAGCAAGGGAATATATTTAGAATGATGGAGAATAATATCAAAGGAGAAGTGATACCTATGGAAAGATATAAAGAGTATCAAAAGAGGTAAATATTTGTATAAATATGAAATGTTTGATTTCTTTAAAATCTTTACAAGATAATTGTTTTTAGAGTAAAAATTATGAACAATAATTTATAGTTGTCTTATTTTATAGAAATAATAGTAATACAAAAAATGAGAGGAAAAAGTTTAAGTTTAATGCTGATAGGTTCTCATATTATGGGTGAAGTCACGTAATATTTTTAGACTTACCCCACAATGAAAGATGCCTCTTATAAGCATTAGGTCAACTTTCAGGGAGAAAGCATTGCCTTGATGACACACTGGTTTGGCCTATCTTCCTAACCTCAAAATCATAAGCCATTAAATTCCCATTATTTAAGCCAACACATTGTAAGGCATTTGCTTGAGTAGCCAAGGAAACTAAAACAATTATATACACATGTCTTATCACAAGCTAATGGTGTCATCTTTTTACTAGAGAGAGTGAAATATATAGTCACTTTATGTACCTTTACTCTTCCCAATTATAGTGTAATCATCCAAAATTTATCCTCTGCAAACATTTAGAACCACATGAGAGTGCAAAAATGTTTGCTTCAACACTCAGACATAATTTGGAAAACTCAAGAGGAGGAAGAAATTTTATTGTAATTACTCATATTTTTTGCTGACTGTGCTCCATCCTTTCTTATGGTAGTCCCAGATTCCTTCTTTTACCATGTTCCCAAGAACTCACCACTGTATTGTCCCTCAGTTATAAATTTACTAGCCTGTCTTTCTCCTTTCCACTTTCCAGAATCTTTTTTATACTTGTTTTATACATAATGTCCAAAGACATTTAGCTGTGCTTAATGGAATGAATACATTAAAATGTATCTAATCATTCTTCTTAGAGCAGAAATCATAGACCTTATTTTACCATCTCAGATGTACAGTTGAATTGGGATGTGTTTTTTAACTCCTATTTTGTTCAGCACATCTAAGTGTTTTAGTGGGAAAATTTATACACCGTAATTCTGTCTGATATATTGCTAGAAACATCCCACTTAATTCTCATGGAAAAAAAGACATAAAAATTGCCTTTACTTGTACTATATCATTCTATCAGTCGCCGGTTTCATTTTCTATGATTCCCTTTCACTAGCACAGTGTCTGGCTAGCACAATACAGGCGAATTGTAGATGCTTAATGAACATCTTTTTGAAGAGTAAAGAAATTAGTGCTTACATCAAAACAATGGCACCTAGCCACATGGTAGCTTTCTAAAATCAATTATTCACTATATTAAGCAAATCACTTCTTTTTACATTGTATTGAGATCATCTGATATTCAAATAATCCATTATTAATATTTAAGATTAAGTAAAGTCTAATGGATATTTAGCAAACTTTTTATAGACTAAAACATAGTATCAGCTCTTTTGAAGTGCCAGTATTATCCCCAACTTCCTACTTTTTGTTCCTTCCATGCCTCTCTAAACTGTATATTAATCCTTAATTTGATCAATCTTAGAGTATCTATGCTCTTCTAACAAACTTTCCATTTTCCATGTTACCTGCATGATGACAGACTCAGCAGCTGACCTTCAAGGCCCTCCAAAGCCTAGCTTTCACATACCTTTCTGCCATCTCTTATACTAATGCAAGTAAATTGACCCCAAAATCATATCTTATGTTAACTCCAAATCTGTTCCCATCATCTTCAGCCAAAAACTAAAGTCCCACTCCCTTTTTATGCCAAAAATGGTATAGAACCATTTGACGTTTACAAATCAGTAGCCTACATTTTCTAATTTTTCAGTTACAGTTTCTTAGAAGACCGTTTCACAAATATTTTTAAACATTCTTAGCTGCTGCTCAAGCCTCCTTGCCTTGCCCAAATGTCCATGTTCATGCAGTGCCGCCCACTCCAACATTCCCATTTTACTTACAGATTTTCTCAGCCTCTGATACCCAGTGCCATCTTCTGCCCCACTAGACTGGGAAAAAGATACAGTTCATTCTATTGGTTCTCACCAATCAAATAATTCTTCCTTTTAAAGCATTTTTCTCAACACAACTGAAATTAAATAATGTTTACAAATATTTTACTAAAATATTAGGATTGATAATAAGGTGTACACCACAAAAGGCATCTTAAATATTACATCTCTAGTAAAAGCCTGTACTAGGCTTTCTTCTGAGATTAAACCGCATCAAAGAGTGAAGATTTGTTTTGCATTTCCAAAATGACCAATAATGTTGAGCATTTTTTTCTGTGCTTATTGATCACTTGTTCATCTTTGGAGAAATGTCTTATCAATTTTTTCCCCATTTTCAATTGGATATTTTTTGCCTTTCTCTTGTTGAGTTGTAGAATTTCTTTATATATTATGGATATTAAACTCTTAACAGATATGTGGTTTCCAAATAGTTTCTTCCATTCTATTAGATTGTCTTTTTCCTTTCATGCTGAAGCCCTTGATGCACATACATTTTCAATTTTGATGAGGTTAAACTTATCTGGTTTTTCTTTTGTTGCTTGTGATTTTGGTAGAAAGTAAACTTGAATTTTTAATGAGACAGAAATGATATATATGAAATCAGTGATATGCTGAATGATAAAAATTCAACACTTTCTTCTCATAATCTCCCAATACAGCAGTCCCAAGCTAAAATATCAGTCAATACTTCATATATTAGCATTTTAATTTTTTCAAATAATATGTATTCCATCTGGTAGAGGATTATGTTTTTCCTTCTACATTGAAGATATAACAATCTGCATAATTCTAACTCCAACAATTTTCTTCCTACTTCATAATGCATGTAAGTATCTTTCACGTTAGTAGCAGAAATGTCAGCACAAATCTTGACATTGTGAAAATTGGTGTTGTATATATTTTTCAATGTCAAGTACTAATAATAACTCTTTTTTGAGATGAATGCATTTGCTATCTTTTTTTCAAACAGTGCTTTTATCGTATCTTGAATTACCATCCAAAATTAAGTTCTGAATCCTTATGTTTTTCACATTTTCACCTCCACAAAAGGATGCTATGTCCTACATCATCACTCTTTTGCTAATGTCACAGAGTTCTTCCATCCTCTATATTCCAGTAATTCACTATATATTTAGTGGTTGAAGTTGCAAAACAAGTTCACCTCCAGTGGGAAGTAGTATTTGGTCATCTTCAAATTTTTAAATTTGTTTTCACTATTTGCTTCTAAACTTTTAGACTTATGAATTGGCTTTTGTTTTCTAGACCACTTTCTAGTAGCAAATGTCCATAAAATGACCTTAGAGGTGTGGCTAAGACATGGTCAAGAGCACTTAAGTGATGGCACACCATAAAGATCACTACGAGGTTATAACCACAAAGAAAAAAGGAAAATATGAATGATAAAAGCAGAGGATAAAGAAATTTTCTATTTAAATAGTTAGTGAAGGTAATTAGCTTGCTCATGTGTGACAGGTACAGAACTTCAATTAAAAATCAGGTTTCTGAAAGGTGTACACTTACTGACTTTGAAAGGCACACATTTCCTCTCCTCAGGTTTCTATAGATGAGAGAGAACATCCACTCTGACTCACGGGATGAACAATATATACAAAAATAATTTGTAGAGAACCTTTCCCGCTTTGTTCAGCCTTAGACACTCTCTTCCATATTTGGGGTGTGATGTCTGATTGCATTCGGGGAGCAACTTTTGAGCTAGCTTCTGGATTCTCTTTTCGAGTTGCACCCTGTAGCAAGGATGCATCCTCTCAGATGTAGTAAACCTCTGTTCCCTAAAGGAAATCTTCAGATTGTCTAGTTTGCTATTGATTGCATCAGTGTATCTGTCAAATTCAATAGTGAAGTATTAGCAACCAAAATTGCCTATTAGATGTAGATCCAAAACCTTTTTCTCCAATCACCTTTATCAGAATGAAGTAGATATTTTATGTCTTTATACCACATGCATTGTATGCCCATGATTGTTCTAAGCTCAGATTTCATTTCATAGGAATTCATCTAGATTATTTAGTAAATTACATTTAAAAATCAGAAAAGAGGTGGAAAAATCCATGAATTATGTTGAAGTCATTTGCTGAATTTTCTAGGATGGTTTAGGTAAACTTTATTTTTTACATATATATCGCGACACTAAAAGCATAGTAGTAACAAAAATGTTGTAATTATAGATTTCCTCTGTGTCTTGAATATAGATTACATTACATTTATGAAAATAATTGTGATAATGAGAATTAAGCAATTTAAAAATTAGAAGTGATTATGACTTTCCTCAGCAGTCAGAATATATCAGATTACTGAGAAGTTCAGGATACGTATCTTCTAATAAGTAAGATTCTAATCATAAAAGTCAAGCTGCACTATTTGAAATATAATTCATCTATGGTCATAAAAGTATATATTTAAATATTTTGAGATATTCAATTTGTATCTTTCCATCATAAAGCATGAGATAGAAAGTCTTAATTCAAATAGACAATTAATAGTCTATTTCTTTTCATTTTATGCAAATAACACAGCTTGGTAAATGAACTAAGTAACACACAGCATAGTTTTGGAACCAAGAAAGATACTTTGGAGGACTTTTGTCTAACATAAGAATACAAAATAAACATTGTCTAAGAAGAGTTTTATTCAGATCCTCACTCATTTAATCATCCCAATGAATCCCTGAACTCACCATTCCTATTGAGCAACACACACACACACACACACACACACACACACTCAAGTCAAGGTGATCCCTACGATGCCTAGGCTGTGTGAAGCACTAAACATAAAAAATACATAGAAGATACAGTTCTTGGAATTAAGCAGCTTTCAAACAGTGGAAGAAAAATAAACACTTGAATCCAATTTAGAGGAACAAATATTATGTTTCATAACTATGCAACATGCTCTCTCATTGGACTGACATTACTGAAGAGAGTCAAACCTCAGTATGTACAAACCTATAAATTGTTCCTTCAGATTCCTTGAGTTCTAACAACAGCATATCATCCAAGCACCCTATATGTTCATTTGTATTCCAGTCTAGATTTTATTGTTGAGCCATTTTTTTTTCTCAACAGAATGAGAAAATAAAAAGGCTTTCATAGAACCAACACTGGTATAATCTTTTAATCTTCTGAAGTCAGGATTTAGGTAATTCTAGGTCAGACTATAAATCAAATTAAATTAATCATGTATTTGTCTTGAGAAATTTAATAAGAAATTCCAATTAAATGGAAGCTTAAATCTCTGCCTCCAGAAAACTGAAACACATATTGCTTTAGCATTTGTAGTTATTTTTAGCCCTTTCTCTGGGATGTGGAACCAGGAAGATGGTGGGAAAGGTTGTATTAGCCTTTGAAATTTAAGTGAATCTATAGATTTAGGTTCTAATTTCTTTCGGTTGTCTCTCTGTGTCTTTGTACACAAATGCAGAAAGAAATAGGTTAAAATTGCAGGTTGACTGGTTCAACAGGTTCACACTTTTAAATGACCTAAATAAAATGCTTTTATACTTTTATTCATCCTTTCACATATTCCCTCCAATCCTTTACCACTGAGCTGGGATTGAGTAACTGTGAACTTCAAATCTAAAAGCAATGCAAGCTGTCATAGTGCTTTAAAAACCAGCTGAAGATGGTACTTTGAAGGATTTCTTTCTCTGCTGCTTTTGCCCTAGGCAAGAGGATTTTACCACCACTTTGAGAATGAAATTAAGTAGCTATGAATTTCAAAGCTAATTGCTATCTATATGTGATTAATATATCAAAACTGTCAAAGTTTCTTTAAAAACTTTTGGACTTTTAATTTCAATTTTTATGTGAGATTTCTTTCCCTAAACTGATGTCTGATGATTATATAAAATTTAATGAAATAAGTATAAGTTCTTGTGAAATTGCCTTAGAATCTCTCCTGAATAAAATTACCATGATATGTGGTTTCTGAGTAAGCTTAACATTCAATGTATATAGTACAAAGATGTAAAGGGCATTTACTGTAAGTATTCATGTGGAAATGAAACAATGGAAGAGAAAACAGATACATGCTTAATTTAGTTCAGTATATAAATAAGAATTTATTTTTACCTACAATGTACAATTAAATGAATACAAGGGAATCATACACTCACATTTTTAGGTGGAGAAAAGCAGTAGGAAATGAAAAATTCTCCTTTTTCCAACCTATTCGAAGGCTCAGGTCAGGAAAGCTGCAAGACCAAAGAACACGCTAGGCACAAAGTTAGACGTGAGTTTTATTAGGATTTACAAACAGGAGAGTGTTTCTGGTGGTGACCATCTGGAAAGTGCAAGTAGCATGCTGCAAAGGCGGGAGTGCAAAGGCAACTTATAAAGGTTTAAGACAAGTACATTCCACAGGATATGAGAACAGAGTTTTATCAGGATCTCATGAAACAGGGGGCTGGAGATTTGTTATTAACATATATATCAGGGGAGAGGAGTTTTAATGCTTTACAAGATAAACGGTTTACGATACCATCTGTACATTTTTTCTCTCTAAGGAAGTATGTTGACCTTTAACTTCTGTCCCTGGCATGTAGGCAGCTTTGTGCAACAACTTACTCTCTATATAGAGATGGAGTCCAGGCCCTAGTTTCCACACTCCTGTGGTTACTAAAAGGCTTTTTCAACAGTGTATTTTAATGTATTAATTAGGAGTAGAAAAGATTGAGAGTAAACGGTTTATGACAAGTGGTGGCCATGAAAAACATATGACTTTGAATAGCCATAGAAAAAAGTGTTATGATTATATAAATCTAAATGGGTCTTTTCATGTATAATTGAAATTCCTGTTCATTGCAATCAGTTGGTTATAATGTTCTCTATGTTCTGAGCTCTTATTTACTTTGTCTGGCTTCTTTTCATCTGATTTTATTCAGTCTTGATTTTTCTGCCCAGATTTTCTCCCTTACTTTTTAGGGAGCTGTTCCTTCCCCAACACTCATTTTAATTTATAGTTTCAAAGGAAGTTGTCATCTTCATGCAGGAGTCTAAGGATCCTGGATAGTGATTGGTCTAAGCATAAGCAGGTGAATGAAGTACGTCCAATCAGCATCCGACCCTGGGATTTTTGACATGAAGAACCTATTCTTCTAAAGGTGAATTTGGAAAAGGGAAACCCACATTCTTGATAGCTACTGTTCCAGCACTTGGGAGAAAGCATTTTTTATACTGTCAAGACTTCCCATGGAAAGAGTAACTATAATTACAACTAAAACATACACATTTTATATCTTGGTGAGCATGCATTTTGTCATATAGAATGAATCCTGTTAAACTGAATGTGTAAAGATATGACCTATTAACTTGGTATACTGTTCCTATGAATTACATAGAGAGGAGGGAAGTTGAGGAGTTAAGGCTCAAATTTTCTAGGTTGATAAGGGTTCCCTAGGATCAATGATTACAGACTTAATCAAGGCTCTTCAGATTTCATGCAGGTCCTCTGGCCACGGTTTCCCCCAGAGTTATAAAGGGCTATGGAAACTGTATAAATTATTTCAGCATCTATGTTCTTGAAGCTGGGTCAACCATTCCTGTGATTATTTCAATTTTTACGCAGGCCTGATAAATTTGTATGCAAAACACTAATATTAATTACTGAGGATAAAACCAAAATCAAAGAGTGGTAAATCAGAAATGGAGAGTGCCCTGAACAAGTATTTGAGTATCTGAGGTCCCTGAAGTTGTTCTTGTCCCCATATTTCTTACAACTGAACAGTTCAGTTATTACTTTCAAGAAACAACCTTAGTATCTTCCTGGATATCTTCCTTCTTTGCTTAGTTTGAGTTGTGCATCTTTAAAAATCAAAAGAGCCCTAATTGATATAGAAATTGTCAACAGGACTGGGATACTGCAAGTAACAGACCCTAGAGCGTGAAAATGGATACATACTGGATGGGAAAAAAGAACTCTTTTGACCATAGAAAAGCAATACAATTACACTACTACATATTGGCCTTGGGAACCTCAAACATGCATTCCCAAAGGATGGCTTTTTAGGTGACCCATCCAAAATATGTTAGGTATGCATTGGCTACTTATTAAGTAAGGGGCAGCTAAAGTGAGACAGGTTTTGGTTCAAACGTGTCTAACCCAAGGCAGATAAAAGAACTGAGCAGATGTATTATAGATGGATAAACTGACAGATATTTGATAGGACCATAGTTACCTGTGGAATTGGCCAAAAGATTAGTTTTTTAAAAATACATATATTTAACATTTTAATTAATTTATTTTAATGTATTACATTTTAACAGATATTATTCTAAGTATTTTATTTTAACTTAATCTTATATTTTATTTTAATAAAATATTTTAATTTAAATATACTTTCTGGGCGGTGCAACAGTGACTCAGTGGCAGAATTCTCACCTGCCTTGCAGGAGACCTGGGTTCAGTTCTGGGAGCCTGCCCATGTCAAAAAAAAAAAAAAAAAAAATCAAATATTCTTTTTGTATGCATGAGTCAACTGATAAAATTTCAGCATCATTTTTTTACATAAACCAAATCCAAAATGTAGCAATTACTGTTTCCAGTTTCTCCAAAATGGAATATAAATGTAAATATACTTTTAAACTGAGTGGGAAATGCAAGGACATTTTTTAGTAACTTTAATTTGGCAAGTTTTCTAATCACGTAACAGTATTTTTTTATAGAAAGAACAATCCTCCTTTCTTTTTATACTCATGTTTCCTTATGTGTGCATATACAAATCATTCATTACAATAGCATATGAACTGACAAACAATGGTTGGGGTGCAAAACAATAAGCTCTCGATCAAACCCCACTGAGAAGAGGCCTATGTCAGATCGCGCAGTAAACTGAGGCACTGGTTCTAGGATTTTACAGGGAAAGGGGAGCATGAGGGATGATATAATGTGTCTCAGGCACAGCTTCTATCATGTGGCTTCAGTAAAAGAGTCTCTTTCTCTCTGTGGCTGAAAAGACTCAGAGCCTAGCTCTACATGCTGACTTAAACACAGCTTTGATGTACTTGTAGCTGTGTACTTAACACTTGCATCATGGGAGGTGGGGCATTTTGAGAGCAGTAAACCTAAGAAAGCAATACTGTGTGTATGATTTAAACATGTGGTCCCTTCAAACAGAAGCTGCCATGTCCTCCTAGAGCACTGACCCCCCTGGGCTGGCCATAGACATGTAACTCAAGGCAAACCTATAATATCCTCACCAACCCACTGTCCCCTAGAAGACAAAGTGATGGCTTCAGTAAAAGGCGTATGACATAGCAGAGCCAATCAGAAAAAATCCTTGGGAAGTATTGTTTTTTATTAAAGAGAAAACAGAAATGTTTATGGATGAATCCTTATTCAATCTGCCATCAGTCATGTGTAACATCATGTGGAAAGATATTTGAGAGAATGATGCAGTCACAGTTTTGTAGTTTGCCAGGTCTGTGATGACATATACACACAATGAGTTGGCTTAACTGCAGGAATATATTTGCTTATGGTTTGAAAGGCTAGAAGTCCAAAATGAAGGCATCAGCAAGGCAATGCTTTCTCCCTGAAGTCTGCAGGGTTCTGGTTCTTGCTTGCTGTAATTATTGGGCTTCCTTTGCTTGCATCCCTTCACATGGCCATCTCTCTCTCCTTGTGTCTGGTCTTCAGGTGTCCACTGACTCTTGACTTCTTCCTAATTTTCCTTAACTTCTGATTTCTTATTATAAAGCCTACAATATTACGCCCTGATTCAGTTGGCCAATCCACACCCTGAGGTACCATGACAGATTCAAGGATACTATTTACAAATGGGTTCATACACACAGGAATTTAGATTAAGAACATGTCTTTTGTTGGGGTACATGCCACAATCTACCATATGCACACAGAGAAAAGAAGAAAGAAAGCATCTCTGCTTCCAATTTTGGAATTTCCCGGAAGTGTATTTCCCAAACCATAGCTATTCACTTGTTCCCGCAGCTTGGTGAGCCATCCTGGAATCATTCCAATAAATTTCCCTTTTTGCTAATTTGTTTTGAAAACATCTTTTTCACATGTGTTCAGAAGTATTCCGATTTACCTTTCCTTTTGAAAGCAGCAAAACTTGCATTACATGTCACCATATTTCAAATGCCATTGTACATAAGTTATGGATTTAAAAAAAAACTTCTTATTTGTAACTCATACATTTGAAAAAAGTTACCTTTCAAAAATTCTTAACTTTTTAAATCATAAAAGTCATATATGTTAATTTTAAGAAATAAAAAAATGCATACAGGTATAAATTAAAAAGCAGTAGCTTTATATTTCATACCTATTCCATTTCAAAGATAGAAAAATAGTTCCAGATGCAATTAGCAGACTTTTTTTTATGATTTTCTCTGGCAGACAATCACTCTCAACATTTTTTCTCCCTTTCTCTCTCTTTTTCTCATACACACACATACACGGATTTTTGATTTTCAAGACAGAGGATCACACATGACATATTGTTCTGTACCTAGCTTTGATAAATTAACAGCAGTTTGAAAATGTCCTAAAAGAAGGCACAGAAGTTTTCCTTGTGTTTGTTAATCACTGCTTCGTGTGCAAATACTCTGGTATATCAAATTTATTTATTGGTTCATATTTGTCATGTTCCCAAGTTTTTTGTTTTCCTTTGTTTTTGTTTTTGCTATTACAAATTAATGAACATAAGTGTACTTACATCTTTAATCATTTATGCAAGCATTAGTGTTGGAAAAATAAATAGAAGTGCAATTACTCATAAAAGGAATGTGCATTTATAATTTCAAAACATATTTTCAAACTGCCCTCCAAAAAGTCATAAAAATTTCCCTTCCCAGTGAAGTGTGTAAGCTGTCCCATTGCTCTTGCCAACATCATGTGCTATTAATCTTTTCTTTTAAAATCTAAAAGGCAAACTTTTAATCTAATTACAGTTTCAATGTACATCTCCTGCTCTCTAATGAACCTTGAATCATTTTGTGTTTGTATTGACTTCTTTGATATTTTTTTCTTATATGAATTATCTATTAATATGCTTGGCCATTTTTAGTATAATCTTGGAATCAGTAAATGTAGTTATACCTTTATGAAGTTTATGAAGGGAGAAAAGAGAAATAAAGAAGTAGCTATATAGCATTGTGTGATTAGGAAGTTTTGATCTTTTTTTTTTTAATTTGTCTTCATTTTATTTTTAAATCCAAACATCCATGAATACCTCCAATTACAGTACAGTGTGCTACGCAGAAACAAAAATAAATAGCAATAGTGAACATTTCCTGAGAAAACAAGAAATAAAGAGGTCCAAAATATAGGTTAAGATTATTTTTCCCTAATCCTGCATCCCTAAACACAGAAGGCTTGATAGAATTTTCTAGAATTATACTTATAGAATTTTATTTTCTTTTAAATGTATTATATGCCTTCTGCTTATAGTCACATTATGACTATATTATGAGGGTTATCATTACTTTAAGGCATGCAATGTTACCAACTCTTCCATATTTTATGTTTTCCATATTTTCATTTTCATCATGTGTGTTGTTAAAGTGGGTCCTTAAAGGTCGAAAAAGGTAATATGTAGGTAGTGTACTTTCTGAATGCCTGCGTGTCTCAATATATTTATATCTTTTTTTTGGCATGGGCAGACTCCGGGAGTTGAGCCTGGGTCTCCGGCATGACAGGTGAGAACTCTGTCACTGAGTCACCGTTGTCCACCCTCAATATATTTTTATTTAGAGTTTTCACTTGAATGATACTAGCCTGAATATAGATGCTACCTTGATTTACTCTTTCATTACAGAGTTTAAAATATAAGCAATGTCATTTGCATTTTCTTCTTTTAATATTAGACAACAGACTCAAAATGGTTAAATTAATTGGTAGGAAAAAGCCGGTAGACAGCTGAACCTGGAATTGGTGTATCCTCCATTTAGCTATCTCTACTAAAACATACAGAAAAATACTGTTTTTATAGAACTATAGACATCTTATGGTCCAGCTACAGAAGCTGACTGTAACATTTACCTCTAGATATTTTGTAGCACACGGACACAGGTACAACTCAAGCTCCCTGAGGTGGGGGGAGGTAAATAAGAATTTATCCCTGATAAATTGGTCTCTTCTGCTGCCAAAAGGCAAGTCATATTTAGCTTTCATGTTTTGTTTTCAAATAAACCACACATCTACCTCCATATAGCTTACTGTGAAGCAGAAGTTACCTACTTAAGCCAACCCTGTCTTGTCATTCTGCTTAGAAAACTTACCTGTTTGACATATCTATCTCTGTAAACCTCATCTTTTAAACAGAGTATAAATGGATAGCACTCACATATATTTGTTTTCATTCTATGCCCCTGTTTCTCTAAAACAAAATACAACATTTCCCAACACCTTACCTTGACTTAAGTCAGACATAGAATCAAAAAATTTATACCTTTTGTGTATATAGTAGATGGTTGCATTTGTAAATAGTAGATAAAGCACATTTATTTTGTTTCTAATTTATAGCAATAGCAGTTTCAACAAATGCGTTTTCTGGAGTGCTGATTGGATGACAGATTCTAAAATCTGGGAAGATTTCCAGATGCATTTCAGGAAAGTTAGTTTCTCAATGTAGTGGATAAAGATTCTTTCCCCCTGAATGAATATCATTAGCTACCGTCAATATAATACTTTGTTTATGATATTAAAGTACTCAGGTAGAAAGCAATCCTTCAAATCATACATTTAACAATTTTAAAGCTGATGAATTCTTCTTCTGTCAGAAGACTTCTGTTTCTAAAATAGGTTGCCAGGGGATGAGTGAAGAATGGGGAATGGTAAATTAAGGCTTAAAATATACAGGATTCCTGTTTGGAAACTGGGAATATTTTGGTGGTGATGGTGACACCTTTGTGAACATAATTAACAGCATTGAAATACGTATTTGAATATGATCAAAAAGAGGAAATGTTGAATTGTGTATATGGTAAAATAATTTTTTTAAAATCCATGGAATTGTACTACACAAACAGTGAACTTTATGTCAAACCACGGACTTTCTATATAGTCAATTATAAAAATGTGCTATCCTAGATTGTAACAAATGTTTCACTCCAATGCAATGTGTTGGTGGTGGGGAGGTATATGGAAATCCTGTATTTTATGTGTGATTGTTCTAGAAGCCCACAACTTCTCTAATAAAAAAAAAGTTTCTAATTACTTACACTATTTTCAACTAAGGATAAACAATAATAAAAAATACTACAAAATAAACTTTCCTATCATAGAATATGGGCTAGAGAAGGAATTCCTATGATCTCAGGAAAATAGATGAGTTAATTGACCTGCCCGAATTTAACATTGTGATGCATAAGTTTGTTTTGAATTTTCGAATCTAAGTGTATAATATATATAAAAAAGAGAGCAATTTTTATTAACTTAAAGCATAGAAAGAGTGTCTTTGGAAATTGCTGGATAAGTACTAGATTAGCAAGTACCTGGAGAACTACCCTGATAAAAGCACAATAATTCAGAGGAGACGAGTTTTTGGAATAGCCATGAGAATAGCCTAATCTGTACCACTGCTCTGGAAGAAACTGCTGGGACTACAGGATGCTGTTGCCATGGCAATGGATGATCAATCAGTTCCTGCTTCTCTTTCTCACTCAAATTCAATTATACATCCCTGATGGGATCATTCAATTGGTCAATCTCAGGTGAGTGATTTTGTGTTATATACCCTTGGGCATGGAAGACAAATGTTTAGTATTCACAGCTTTCATAACGGAAATGAGACAAGCTTCTACTGAAAACTCACACAATGGTATAATCTACAAATACAGAAAGCAGAACAGAAGATGCTTAGATCAGGTTTATCTCAAAAATCTACTTTGAAGATAGCCACATCCACATACATCTCATATTTCTGCTTCCCAAAGAAATGGTCCTGCCTATCACAACACAACTCTCCCTCATATATCCCAAATCACACTCATGGCTTCCCTTGAGGAGACAACCCAAATCTCATAAGTTACTGCATCCCCTCCAAATCTAAAATTTTACATCATTAATCTTTTTTCCTTGAAATCCATCAAATCTGGGCTCTGTGTTCTACCATCTTTCAACTAAATTCTGAAATTAACTACTCCCACATACACTAGCCAGAATGTGCAACCTTAGCTGGTTCCAGGGCTATAGACAGTAGCTATATACTTAAGCGTACAAAATCTATTCCAGGGACCCTTTGCATCTTGCAAAGAAAACAGCTGTTTCCCCGTTGTTACCTGCTGTGATATTTTGAGTCTGCCAGTGACCCCAGTTTCTATTGCTGGTGATTCTAACCCTTTATATGTCCTGCTGGTGTTGGTTGCATGAACTCCATTGTGCAGCAGCAATCCTATTATTTCCCTTTGATAGCCAGAATCATTAAACCAAATATTCATGACAATTTTTAAGGTACATTAGGAACTTAAATTGTCCAAGTTGCAGTGTTAAATCTGGATTTAATAAAACCACTGTTGTACTGCCAAGTAGAAACATGTTTTCTTTTGTTGTAAACTCTTTAATTAAGAAGATCCCAGGGGAATGAGAGCAGCCAAAAGAACTTCTCAAATGGGACAATATATTTAAGTGAGAAATATTGTTCAGTAACTTGAAGCATACATCGTACCCTATACAATAGCATCCCAGCCCACTACATTTGAATTGTTCAGCTAGCTCTGTATTTGAGTCTTCATAGACCATCCTACTGTTCTTTATAAGGAGAATTACTTCTATTTAATGAATTATATTATAGGACCCACTGATAATAACATGGGTCTTAGACCATTTCCTTTTTTTAGTTAGAAAGTAACATCTTGACTAGTAGCGAGATTGTGTGGCAAGAACTCAGGGAATATTGACTGAGGTTGATGGGAAAAGGAGGGATTTGTCTAAAACAGAGAAAACTTAATACATTCATAAATAGCAAAGAATTCAAACAAAGGAAAAAAAAGTATGAATTTTGGAAAGGAACATTCAGGCATGGAGAGGACACTGATGATCTACCAGAAGTGTTCATGGGAAAATAAGAAAATTGTACAGCAAAGGCAGTCTCACTCAGTTATGTGGTGCTAGCCAGCATTCCTCCAGCCCAACAATCCATTGCCCACAAGTGACCAGGGCCTCTTTAGTCTAACCTCAACTTTAACCATCCCACCTTTTATTAAGGAGTCATTTATATTGTAAACAATGCAATATCTAAATATTTTTCTAATGATATTAAAACTAAAAATTAGCATAAAATTTAAAATTAAATTTCTGCTTAAGAAAAACAGATCGAATGTCTTTATTTAACACATAAGCTTCCTCCTTATGTCAAGAATATGGAAATACTACTATGAGAAGTTAGACTAACTTTTATCCTGTTATATATTACCAGTGATTTCCTAAGGTGTCTAAGGGTTACATTCAGAAATATGTATGGAAATTGGCAGTAACATTTTCAAAAGGGTATAGGATAATATTAATTCCGCAAAAGTCAATTTCATAATTGTTCATTGGATTCGGTATTTCAAATGATGGATATTACCTGAAGAAAAGTTTTACTTTGTTTGTCTTTTTGTTTTTGTTTTTTTAATCAACCACTTGTATGAGATGAGAATGTGCCATAATTGATCCCCAGTTGTTTCTTGTTATGCTTCTAGTGAATTGGTTATAATTTAATAAAATAAATTTAATGCATATTTTCTAGTTGCTGAAGTCTTATCATTGGAAACATGAAGCGTTTGAGTTTGGAGCTGGAAGTTATATAAATTGCATTCAAATAAATAATAATAGTTCTGAAAATTTCACATCATTGTCCTTATGCAAGTGTCTCTGAAAGATAAATTCATTCATTATTTGGAGTAATACTTTTCCTGCAGCAAACAAACCACAAATTTCAGCAGCAATAAATTTTATTTAAAATCCACAACTGGGGGGGAGTGCACAGGTGGTTCAGTGGTAGAGTGCTCGCCTTCCCTGTGGGAGACCCGGGTTTAATTCCTGGACTATTCACTTCACCCCCCACAAAAAAATCCACAATTTTGTTTCTTATTGGAGGGTGCTGTCCTGTAAGTAATGATTTAGGGACCCAGGTGCCACATGTTGTGGCTCAATTACTATCCATTTATTTGTTTTATGATCTAGAATGTGGATTATCTTGGTGTATGTTCTCTGTTCAATTGAAACGAATATGTGCGTTACTCATGTTGGGTAGAGAATCCTGTGTCAACTAAGTCAACTTGACTGGTGGTGTCATTTATATTTTTCACATATTTACTAATTTTCTGACTTCATATTCTATAAATTACTAAGAAGAGGTTTGAAGGCCTCGAACTATTTCTCTGGATATGTCTTTTCCCCACCTCAATTTTATGTTTTAACAATATGTATTTTGAAACTCCGTTGTTGGGTGAATTCACATTTGGGATCCTTTATCATTTGTATCTTCCCTCTCTAGCCCTAGAAATTTAATTATTCTGAAGTCTATTTTGTCAGAAATTAATATAGTCACTCCAGTATTTGCATGGTATGTCTCTCTCAACTTTTTTATGTCTGACTATATAAAGTGGATTTTTTGTAGACAACTTTTAATTGGATCTTCCTCATTTTTTCCTGACATTCTCTGCCTTGTAAATATAGATATTAGACAACTTAGATTTAATGGAGTTATTGGTACAGTTTGGTTTAGATATATCATACTGCTGATTGTTTTTTCTTTGTCTCCTAGGTCCTTTTCCCCTATTTATAATCTGTTTGGGAGTGAGAACTCATGATTTCCCTTCCCCTCCATTCTTTATGGATTAGTTTTACCTATTTTAAATGGTCATTCTAGGATTTACCATTTTTAACTTATCACTGGCTATTTCAAATTATACTGTACTATTTCTTCTATAATTTAAAAATCTTCTTGCTATATAATTCTATTTATTCCTTCCCTTTCTTTGGGCTGTTGTTGCCATATATTTTATTTGTATTTATGCTATAAAACTCATATTGTTAGTATTTTTGTACTTTTTAGACAACAGATTACTTTTATAGTGAATAAAAAGAAAAAGTGTATAGCTCCAAATTTCTTTCTCATATCCTACTCTCCTGGTCTGATCATTCTGAATTATCCAGGTGTGTCTTAAATCCAATGACATTTGTCTTTATAAGAGAAAGAAGAAGGGAGGCTTGAGACTGACAGAGTGAAAGCATGGAAATATAGAATTAAAGTGATGTGAAGAAGGAGGAAGAGACTGAAATAATGCAGCTACAAGCTAAGAAAATCCAGAGCTTGCTGGCCACATCCAGAAGCTAGGAATAAGGCATGGGATAGACTCCTCCTCAGAACTTCCAGAAGAAACCAATCTTGCTGATTCCTTGATTCTGGACTTCTGGCTTCCAGATCCGGGAGATAAATTTCTCTTGTTTTAAGTCAATCAGTTTGTGGTGATTTGTTACTTCAACCCTAGAAAAGCAATGCACCATCCATACATGACCTTTGAGAATTCATAAATGTTTTAGCTAATTTCATCTTACATAGTTCAATGGTAGGCATCTCTTCTCGTGCTCTGCCAAAGACATCCTGGTCCTCCTCTATGGAGACTGATGCTCTTTGGAATTCTACCAGTTTGGTTGCCTTCTAATATCAGTTATTTTATGGGTTAAGGAAAACTTATCATTTTGTAGTTTATTGCCGATTTTCATTTTGTTAGGATAAAAGACACCTTCTCTTGTTGATTTCTACATCCTTTTAACAATTTTCCTTTTAATGGAATTCCCATATATAATCTCTAAAAGATACCCAAGTCAGAAATCATACCTATGATAAGGTGTGGGTTTGAATAGGAATTAGTAAAATATTGGTGCATTATATTTTCCCTTCTATGTTACAAATGCAAAACTCCAAATTCACTGACCTTCAAGGAAAAAGAAGAGACAATATGCCTTTCAGAGGAAATTCTGAATGATCTTTGAAAGCAAGTGTTCACCATAACTATAGATGCATCCTTCACCTGTGCACTGGAACCAAAGTCTGTACTACTTTCTATTTCATAGCGCACCTCCTCCCATTAAATTGAGATTTCTTATAAAAAAATAAACATCCAAGTTGGAAATTAACCAAAACAGTTCAAGCTCATAGAGGTCAGCATTTCCACCAATGAGAATCAATTCCTCCCCACTGTGTAACTGACAGAAGCAAACCTTGGGCTGCGTGAGCTGCTGAGTGTGGAGGGTGGGAGGTCAGAGAGTCTGAACACTCAGAAACGCCACAAAGGACAACCCAAAAAGCCTTTTGTAAAATCCTGTAGCCTGGGTCTCACAGAAGAGCCTCTGGCAAGGACTCCTACAGTGCAAGGCTAAAAATGGATTCTACTTCCTCTTCCTAAAAATAGAAAATATGTGCACTAATTTGGCATTTCACACAGATACTTTTAACTTTGTTTTCAAAGATTAAGAGCAATGCTGAGGTCAAACAGGAAAAGCTATAGATTATGATTGCCTTCCTGCCTATCTAGAAATACTCTACTCTGTGGCTCACAGAGAGGTTTATACCTGTGTGTGTACTTTTGCCTACAATGGTAGTTGTATGAAAAATCAATATCACAGACTACCTGCAGAGGTATTCATTTTGTTTTAAAATATGTTTCTGTTTGGCTCCTGTTTTGCAATATAAACTGAAGAAACTTCATTATTATAATAAGAAATGGGAGTATAAAATCAATGAATTTAATACTTATTAGTGGCCTCCAAATGGTGGTAACCACATTGAATGAATTTGTGATTAAAATAAGTATTTAAATATTTATAATCACTTGGGAGCATGAAAAGGCAAATTTTTCCATAATTAAAAATATTAATATTCCAATAAAAGTTGATTGCAGCAAGATGTGAGCAAAGACACAACTAAATTTCACTGCTGAGGTATAAGAGAAATCATCAGAGAATATGAAAAATTTCTTCTTTTGATGTATAGGTTAAGTAAATAAAGAAAAGTACCAACAGGTTCTAAAACACAAACTAGGACCTGTGCAGGGAATGTAAATACTGAGACAACAAGCTTCTTCTTTTTTCATTTTTAAACAGTTTTATTCACCTATCGTACAATCCTACCCAAGTAAACAGACATGCCTTCACCACCATAACCTAATGAAGATATTTCCTTTTCTTCTGCAAAGAATACACCCCTCCTCCATAGCCATTGCTTGTTAATATTTCATTTGGCATATGCCTTTCTTACATTCAGTGGAAGTATATTACATTGCTATTGCTGGCTATAGACCCTAGTTTGCATTAACTGTATTTTTTTCTATATACCATCCCCATCCAATTTTCAACACTTTTCAATGTTGACAAATTCATTTGTTCTCCCTAATGCAAAAATGTTTTTATATTTGTACATTTAATCACCATCATTGTCCACTCTAGGCACTCCTAAGCTATACCATCTCAGTCTTTATCCTCTATCTTTCCTTCTGGTTTCATACATGTCCCCCAGCCTTTCTTTCTCAATCATACCCACATTCAGTTTCATTCGGTACTTATATTATTGTGCTACAATCAGGTAGCATTGTGCTGTCAATGTCTGAATTTTTACAATTAGTTCTGTTGCACAATCTGTATTTCTTCAGCACCAAATGCCCAATCTCTATCTTATTTCTATCTCTTGACAACCTGTGTTCTCAACTTCAATTCTCTCAGTTCACTCATTAATGGTAGTCCATATTAGTGAGGCCATACAGTATCTGTTCTTATGTTTCTGGCTAATTTCACTCTGCATAATGTCCTCAAGTTTCATCCAAGTTGTTACTGATTCATGACTTTATTTTGTGTTACAGCTGTGCAATATTCCAACATATGTATGTACCACAGCTTATTTAGCCACTCTTCCGTTGGTGGATATTTGGGCTGTTTCCATCTCTTGGCACTCATAAATAATGCTTCTATAAACACTGATGTGCAAATGTCTGTTTGTGTCTTTGCCTTCAATTCCTCTGAATATATACCTAGTAATGAGATTGCTGGATAATATGTCAAGTCTATATATACTTAGCTTCCTGAGGAACCACCAAATTGCCTTCCAGAGCAGCAATACCATTTTACATTCCCACCAACAGTGGATAAACGTGCTTCTTTCTCCACATCCTCTCTAGCACTTATTGTTTTCTGTTTTGTTTTTTATAGTGCCATTCTAGTGGGTGTGAGATGATATCTCACTGTGTTTTTGTTTATATTTCCCTAATAACTAGTGAAATTGAGCATCTTTTCATGTGCCTTTTAGCTATTTGCATTTCCTCTTCTGAAAAGTGTCTGCTCATGTGTTTTGCCCATTTTTTAATTGGGTTATTTGTCTCTTTGTTGTTGAGTTGAAGAATCTCTTTATATACTCTGGATTCTAGAACTTTATCTGATATGTGGTTTCCAAATATTGTTTCCCATTGTGAAGGCTGCCTTTATAGTTTCCTGACAAAGATCTTTGATGTATGGGAGTATTTAATTTTGAAGAGATCCCAATTATCTATTTCTTTTTTCACAGCTCATGCTTTGGGTGTAAGGTCTAGGAAACCCCCTCCTACCACAAGATTTATATTTCCTTACATTTTCCTGTAAAAGTTTTATGTTCTGAACTTTAATGTTTAGGTCTTTGATCCATTTTGAGTTAACTTTTGTATGGAGTAGGCCAATGAACTTTATGAGGGTTGCACCATATTTCATGCATTACCCTTCAGCAATTTGCAGGTAGAACAATATTATATTCAATATATGTATTTCTCCATAAGGGTTTTTTTTTTTAATTTTCACTTTTTTTTTCATTTTACTTTTCCCCTTCAACCTCCATGGGCATTGCTTGTATTCATTACTATTCAGTAAAGTTGGAAATGATTTCTTGACTCATATACTTCAGAATCATGCTGTGTCAGAGAGGATAGAGGTGATGAGGTAGAAACAAGAACTATCTACTAAGTTTTATACTTTAGACTAAGGCTGGCCTAAGCTGAAACATGATGGTTGATTTCATTGTCTCACTCTTCATTTAATAACTGTTTTCTTTCTCTGTGTCTTCTCTGCTACCTAATCCAACCAGGAACTATGATTGATGTTGAATCATCTCACATTTAAAAACTCTTTTCCTGGGCAGGCCACAGTGGCTCAGAAGGCAGTTTTCGCCTGCCATACCAAGAGACCAGGGTTCGATTACCGGTGCCTGCCCATGCAAAAAAAACAACTCTTCCTCATCTTCATTAATATCAAATTATTCTCAATACACCAACTTGAAATAAGTATTACATTTATAAAGTGTAAGAATAAATATTTGATTATTAAGATTTCAAAATAAAATAAACTCAGTCAACAGAGGGATAAAAATTTAACCCTTAGAATTTCTGTGGCTAGAGGATTTGAAAGACAGATAAATTTAATAGTTTAAATTCTCTCTGAATCATATAAACTTCTTCCTCTACTTCAAAATGTAATCTTGCCTCTATCCTTTACAAAAGTTCTTCTCATTCTACATATAATAAAACATCACAATCTCGGACGCTTTTTCCAATATTTGACAACAATGAAAACATATCATGCTTGCTTATGGCTTAAGATATATGGTTATTTTAAATAAGTATTTTAACTAAGAAACACTGGAGTACAGCAAAAGCTTCATCCTTCATGTGGCACTTGGACACGTAAACTGTTTTAGAAAAATGCCAACAAACTCTCATCCCATGTTTAACTGTCAAACACATTTACAAAGGTCCTTGAAGATTCTGGGATTCAGTCATTTCTCAAAAGTACAAGTAGATTCTTGACATGATAATTTTCTCAGTAGTACTCTTAAGAGAAATGGTGGATAGCTAAGCCCCCCGTCCTTGCTCGAGTGACCTGAAAAACAATAGCTGTCAAATTGACTCTGTGAAATATTGGCTGAGAAAGTGAACCACGCTGATGTGACTGTGAGGGTGAACTTTAACTGATAGCAAATATTGGCGAGCCATTACATAGCGACTGTCCTTCAGGGAAATGGATGCACCATCTGCAAGGCTAAACTGAAATGACAAGCCTTTGAGGCAGAGAGAGTAAATGTTCAATCCATTTGGCAGATAAAACAGGTCCTAGATTGGTTTATTTAGCTCCATTTTCACATAAACAATACACAAGCAGAAGCAATGAACCATTGCTAAATTCAACAGAAAATTCCATTTGAGGATACATCTATGCTCAAGCTTCAAATGGTCACCATCCTCCCACTCCATCTTTGTCATGTTTGTTTCTGCTACAGCTGCCAATATCTTTTGGTAGTTTAGAAAGAAGAATCTATTTAAGCATTGTATATTCTCTCTTCAGGGAATAATCTGAACCCTCACCATTCTACCACCTACCTAATGATTTTTGAAACAATAGAAATGTAAGTGTAGAGATAAAAATATAAAGAACAGTTTTCACATTCCTGGAAAAAATAATAGTTGCCATATATCTAACCATGCTAAAAATGTACTCTTCTAGCGTTACATGGCCTTGTGCACATAGTAACCTTAAGTAGTCCCTTCAATGCCCCAACAGCTAATCATCCATAGACAGCGGCCATGCTTGGCTTGTTCTTACCTTTGCTTCTTAAGCAAATTTTTCTTTGCATCGGCTAGCCTAATGAAATACTAGGCTCTAGTTCTGCTTGACCTCTTGTATCTATTTTATACAATTTCATGCTAATTCTAGAAAGCAAAGACATTCTCTTTCTCCGTTTTGATGAAAGAATATGAACTGCATTTCACCTTCATTCTCTTTTTCAAGATCAAGTTCTAACATGATAGAGAATTAAGGTCCAAGTTCTTCCAGTTTCTTATGATCCAAAGCAATAAATTCTGGGTAAAGACTTCATTAAAATGGTTCTTTTTGTCTTTGTACTATAAGAATGTTTCATACTAGTTAGATTATAAGAAAGCAATGTCTTATAGAGGGGAAAATGTTCTCTTTCTATTTTAAATGCAGAAATATGAAAATAAATTACATGATACTCAATTTCCCCTTATTTTGAACAACAAATGAGTTCACTTCCCTTTTCCTTACAATTATTTCAATATTTTGTTTTGTCTTGCTTTTACTATGGAACCTTCCCAGGCAATAATAAGATTTGTAAAAACCTCAATTTATTGCTCATCTGGTTTTGCCAAATTTTAGCAGTAAAACTTTTACTGCAATAGGTAGGATGAGTTCACACAGGTCTCTCTATATCTATGTACCATTTATCTACCTATATATGCACATATATATTTATTGCACATGTATTACATAGATTCATATATGTATGTATCTAGACATATGTAACTAATATTTTAAAGGCATTGTAAGTAGATTAAATGCAAAATCATTTTAAAATGCTTTTCTGAGAATGACAGAGAACTATTGGTGAAGACAAATTCCTGCCTCTGTGCTTGCTGAGGGGTGATTTCAGGCTTTATCATGACTATATTGAGGTCTAAATTCTACCTCTGCAACACCCAGCTTTCTTCTCTTCCTCCGAATGTGCTAACTTTGAGAATACTATCAAATAAGTTTCCTGCATTCTAGTCTCTAGCGCAAGTTATGCATTTATCTGTAAGAGTTTGTGTCAGGATAAGCCCAGGAAAGCAGATGCTACCTTGGGTTATTTGAGCTGGAGTACCTGCCACCCTGTTGGCAATGAGGACTAAATCACTTGTATGTGGAGCTCAGGAGTCCTTGGCAGAAGAAAGTGCAGTTGTTAAATTTCCACTGGTGATGAATTGGTATAGGTACTTATGAATGAAATAAACTAATATATTTGATGTGAAATATAGTGGAAATTAGTTCTAAGACAATTGAGTTGGCTAATTCTATTTTAGGGGATTGCAAGATCCGACAGAGCAAACACACACACAGAGTTCCTTCTGTCAGGTTTATTCAGCAGCAACCCTCTGCCCAGCTGAGGCCATGAAAATGGCTGGATAGGGGGAACTATTGCAAGATTGTAGTTGCTGGAACTGGAACTGTTGGGGGTGGGTGGAGCAAAGGTTTGATAAGGGGAGTTAGAGCAGAAATGAGCTGCCAGCATGGGTTGCAAGGACTCTCATGCGACTGCTCTGTGGGCTGGGGCAGGTTTGGTTTTGCAAGGGGATTCCTGGAAATTGAGTGGGGGAAGTTTCCTGGAATGCTTGCTAAGAGCATTATTTCAAGGAGAAAGGGGTTCTGCCTAACAGGGATTAAGTATGATTTTAACAATATAGGTGTAAAAGCCAGAAAGCCCTGTTCAACAAACAGGGGGCCCATTTTCTGAAGCTGAAAAGTAAATAAAATTGAAGAGAAAACACAAACCTTAATCTTAAGAGCTCCAAAGGAGGATAAATGATCAAACCAGACAGGTCCACTACTGTGAGGTCAGGACCATGATAGAAAAGAACGGGGCCTTGATACATGGGATGGTGACACCTGGATAGACGCAGCTGAAAATCTTGCATTTCCAAACCTATGCTCTCTCTGTCGAGGGATAATGAACTCACCCTTCTCTGAAAATTATGCAAAGAGTCATGCAATGAAACCAGACTTCCTTCAGGATGTGCCCTTACAATTCTCCTTGTGTTCACGGCAAACCAGGCAAGGGAAGCACTGGGCCTACTATGGGAGCAAAATAACTTTGCATGGAAGGAACTAGCCAATTTACACCAGTAGGAGATGGACAAGTATTTTAGGGACTAATTCCTGAGGATACCGGATCAAGAAAGGGTGCAAAAGCATCGTATTCTCCCTGCTCTATATAAGAATCCCTGGGGAAACAAGCTGTTTTCTAAAGGGGACTGTATTAATCCACCATAACTTGGTCCTTGAAAAGTTATGCTTTATCATGGAACAATGGTAACAAAAATTAGATTATTCAAAGAGTTTTCTAAATTTCACTCTTTGCAAGAATCTTCAGTCATGTAGGAGATATAGAGGAAGATATATGGAGAAAAAGATGAAAGTAGATTCAAACAAGAAAATTAGCTACATATTTTCAATCAATATACTGAAATTACTTATTATTTAACGCATAAGCTCATTGAAGAGTAAGTTATCCAGAGAATTATGTTATTTTGAGGAACATTTTTAATTTAAACATTCATCAGTAATGCGTAAGTTTGTCTTATCGCAGTCAAACCCAAGTAGTAAAAATGCACTGAGAAGAAAATAAACTAAATTAAAGAACCCAGGATCTTGAATCCCACAATGATTTATTTATGGACCATTTGGCCATAATGAATATAGACGCAAAAATCATAATCTACTACTAGCTAATCAAACCTGATATCATGGTCAAATGTACTCTATATTCTTGGAATAAAGGAAGTATTCTGATAAAAATAATTACATTTTATGAATGAAATCCCAATCAAGCTGAAAGATTTAGAGAATAGACTTTTCTCGAGGGAAAAAAAATTACATAAAATATAACATAACTTCAATATAACTTTAACATGAGGAAGAATTAAAACCTTCCCTAGGAGATTATAAATGTGAACAGATACAGTGAATGTGATTTTCACTTTCTAGAGTCTTAAGGGATGTGAAGAGCACCCAAGGGTGTATTGCCTTCCATTTTTGCTGTTGCCACTATTAATCATTTTGTTTACCTCCCCATCTGTCACATGTCTTTAGTGGACAGACACAAATACATATACAGGGTTAGAAATGAGAGGACATGAGGAGAGTACAAAAATATTTTGTTTTTTTCCCCCACAAATTTTTGAAGTGCTGCTTGTTGTTGGCTAAAATAAATTAAATTTTCCCAAGTGTTGCTATTGTAAAGATCAATTTAAACCTGAGATTACATACAGTGTCATATTTTCTATTAAAGTTACATGTATACTCATGTCTACTTTTGCTTTAATACTTTTTTCCTTTTGAATTTACTTTTGTTTGTTTGTTTTTGGTTTGTTTGTTTTTACATGGGCAGGCACCAGGAATTGAATCTGGGTCTCCAGCATGGCAGGCGAGAACTCTGCCACTGAGCTACCATTGCTTGCCCTAGACTCACTTTCAATTTATTTACTTTCGAATCTGTGTTCATGTTGATAGGAAACTAAGGATAAATTTTCCAGCTGCAAAACTTCATTATTTGTAACTAGGGCATCATAATTTACTTCTTTGACTTGTGTCAAATTCTCACCAATGGTTTCTAAAGCATATAGAGGAGATATATAGCAAGCTCAATTTTTTTTCATATTTAATAATATGACACTTTTGATTCTAGCCAAAACTCGAAATGAATAGTGTTCTCTCATATGTAATCAGTCACATAAGACAAAGTAATTAAAATAAAAAGCAAAGGGAGAACTTCAGGACATCATGGACACAAACCTGAGAAGTTGGAAATAAATCATATCAAAGGCTATCACATATAGTCATATATGCTGAAGATTGCATATTCAAGGATGGCATTTACCTATACTATGATTTAAATGGTGTCCTTCACCATATAAATGGTAACATTGACCACATATTTGTTATGGATGTATATTGTACCCATAACACTGAAAGCAAAGACTTACTAAGTGCCATTCAGATACTTCTGGTTTATGCAATTACAAATACCATTCATTTTTGTTTTCATCTGTATACTTACTATGCAAATGAATGATTTTACCATACGTTGAATAATATAGATTGGAGGGGAAAGAAATGAAACAGAGGAAAAATATTAAAAAATAAACAAAATCAGGGGGTGCAACTATAGTTCAGTGGTAGAATTCTCGCCTGCCATGAGGGAGAGCAGGATTCAATTCCTCGTCTATGAACGTCCCCAAAAAACAAAAAAAGCAAGTGAAATAAACAAACAAACAAACAAAAATCAAAATTCAACAAATGGTGCTGCAATAATGGATACTCACAAAGAAAAATAATACTCACAAAGAAAAATAATGTGACCTCACCATACAGCATACAAAAAAAAAATCATAAATGGTTCTTTACAAAGATCAATAAAATTGATACAATTTTACAGAGACTGAGGCCCTTCCCCATAAAAAGGCAGAAGATTAAAATTGCTAAAATCAAGAATGAGGATAATACTACTAATTATGTAGAGAGAAAAATAATTATTAGTCAATACAATGAAAAATTGTATGCCAAAAATTAGATACCTTAATTTAAATGTACAAATTCCTAGAAAGACACGAACTACCAACTACTCAAGAAGAAATAGAAAAGCTGAATAGATGCATTACAAGTTAAGGGACTGTATTGGTAACCAAAAAAATTCCCACAAAGAAAAGGCCAGGCCCAGATAGCTTCACTTGTGAATTCTACCAAACGTTTAAAGTTGAATAGTACCAACCCTTCACAAACTCCAAAGTTAGAACCAGAGGAAACACTTCTGAACTGTCATATGAGGCCACTATCATCCTGAGACTAAAACCAGAAAAGCCATCATAAGAACGAAACTTAGAGATCAATATGCCTTATGAATATAGACACAAAAATTATCATCTACTACTAGCTAATCAAGCAAAACAAGATTATAAACCAATTCTACGTGGGATTCATTCTAGGAAGACAAGGTTGGTTTAGCATAGAAAAATCTATCCGTATAATTCCATGTGTAAGTAGAATAAAGGAAACAAAAAACATGATCATATCATTAGATGCACACAAATGATTTGATAGAATTCACAAAATTTCATCATAAAAACTCTCCACAAAGTAGGATTTAAAAGAAAATTTTCAACCTTATTCAAGTCCTGGAGGAAAAAACCCAGAGCTGAAATTATACTTAATGGTGAAAGACTAAGTGCTTTTCCCCAATATTCAGAAACAAGATGAGAATGCCTGCTCTCACCACTCCTATCAAATTCCTATTGTACTGGAGTTCTATCCAAGTCAAACTGAGACTTTCTTTGCCTTACTTTGGTCAGAGGCCACCATCATCTCTGATAAAACTACCTGCTTTTCTTTGCTATGTGGGGGTTCCCAAAAATGATTGCTCATTTTCTCCCAGCTAGCAAGGGAGAAGGGGACTCTAGCAAGACCCAAACTAAAATCTTGTAAGATAAGCATGCATATATATAACCACCCATATCCTGTCATCTTTGCCATACTCTATTGGTTAGAAGCGATTCACAGGTCCTGCCCACAAAGGGAAAGGATCAGACAAGGGTGTTACCACCAGGAGGCACGTATCTTGGAGTCCACCTTAAAAGTTTGTCCATCAACATGTCTGTAAGGAGAAACCTAGAGTTATTTACAAATACACATTGATATACTAAAAGTTAGAAAAATAAGAGGAACCAACAAGCATTCCTGCTTTTGAAGGAAAACTGATCTTGTCTATCTTGGAAATAACAGCTTATCTTAGCATAAAAATGAAAAAAAAAAGATAGAAAAAGAATGTTGTGATAAGTTTGGCAGAACTTTTGGCAGATTTTGAAAGAATTATTTTGAAAAACCAAAAAGTGGAATTAGCCCAGATAATTAGAAGCTGAAAAGGGAGATAATTATTTTACTTCTTTCAGCTCCCAGTTGACTCATTTCCCAAGGAGGATGAATAGATACCCATTGAAAATTTAATCAATAGAGTGAGGACGAGAAGGAGTACAACATGTTGCAGAATGAACACGTTAGGATTTAGCCAAGGCTTGAATTACAAATTATAGGGGGAAATTGCCCAAGAGAAAAGGGAGAAAAGTTAGTCAACACCAATAGACAGACTAAAATAACTGAAATTAGAACTTCAGGTGATCTCCCACTTTATGAAAGATGCATGTTTTAGTTCCCAAGGACTGCTGTAACAAAGTAAAACAAATTGGATGGCTCAAAGCAACAGAAGTTCATTGTCCCATAGTTCTGCAGGCTAGAAGCAAGAAATCTGGTAGTGAGAATCCTTCTTTGCCTGTTACTACCTTCTGGTAGTTTGCCAGCAATCCTTGGGCTTCAGTCACATGCTGTTCTCCCTTATATCTGTCAATGTGTCCAGATTTCCTCCTCTCATGAGGACACCAGTCATATTGGATCAGGGCTCACCCTAAATACAGTTTGACCTCATTGTAACTAATCGTATCTTCAATGACTGTATTTCCAAATAAGGTTACATGCATGGCCCAGGGATTAAGACTTGAACGTATTTCTTTGGGGACACAATTCAACCTACAACAGTGCAGAGTATACTTCTGGGAGCCTAAGGTCTGGTTAAAAAAGTCTCCATGTTTACATGGGTCTTTGCTGCTCACAGGAAATGTTGGCCAACAGGTGATAGGTGATTCTCACTTGGGGGAGAAGCCGGGAGGGGAGGCAGAAGGCAGTGGTTGGTCAAGGGCATCCTTTGAAGAAGATGACTGATTGTGATTCCAAGCCCATTTGATAATTTAGAAGGATTGAGTTTGAGTTTATAAAATCAAGGGATTGAAAGTACTTAAAAGGAAAGTAAATATTTTGAATGTGAAAGTAATTTAAGCTGTTTGGAGGAATCGATTTAAAGGGAAATTATAAGTGGAATTAATCATTAATCTAAGGCCTCTTGAATGTAGTTAAATTTTAATGTATATAAATAGGACAATAGTTGTAAACTGAATATTAAATTTTAAGGAAAGACAAATATTGAACTTATAAATATAATAAATTTAATGTTGAATAATACAAAACATGTTGAATAATACAAAACATAATGCTGACAACAAAACTCAAAATAATTTTTTTCTGAAATTTCCAAATTCTTAATTAAAAGCTTATAGTTTGAGTCACTGAAAATTAAATGAAAAGGAGCAATTCTCTCTCTCTAGATTAAATTGTGGTTCATTTTCTTTGATCAGTTTTCTATGTCATAGTGACAAAATTATATATACGATTATATGGACATGAGTATAGATATAGGTTTAAAGATAGATATAGATAATAGAAAATCTTCAAATGTCCTTTTTGTCAAAATCATGGAAATATTCCTCAAATTTTCTATGGAACTCTTTTTACCATTACCAATAAAAAAAATTGAAATAATAATTTGCATTTCACTCCTTTGTGGTTTTCACTTAATTCTCAGATGCTGTTAGTTTCAAATGTCATTAGAAAAACAATAACAGCATTGTAAAATACCTTAACAGTCCATGTAGTCCCTCACAGTGAAAAGTTTAATGCTGAAATACCATCAGTTAGGATCTCCTCTAAGATGTCACTACTAGGTCCTTTAAGTTTTTGCTGAGATGTTTCCTGCTTTTTGAGCTATTCACTGAACATTCTATTTCAAATTCATTCTGCCCTGGACATTCCAATCACCTTTATCACACTTTCTAACATGGTATACAATTTACATATTGTTTTCCTTTATAAAAGCTACTAGAATGCAATATACAGAAATGGAATGGCTTTTTAAAAAGGGAATCTACTAAGTTGCAAGTTTATAGTTCTAAGGCTGTGAAAGTATCCAAAGTAAGGCACCAACAAAGGCATTCAAAAAGACTGATGCCATCTGGAATCACAAAAACAGCTACAGGCAATGAGTTTTCCCAAAGACACAAGAGCAGGGTTAGTTTATATGACATCCCAGTCTCTTCTTGTCCTTCTTTACACCTACACAACTATCTTTCCAGCCTTGTGGGAGAAAAAGTAAGCCATCCCGATCCCTACCAGAGCAGCAGCATTTTGTTTTTAGGTTCCTGAGAGGTTGATTAAAGTGAGAATATTATCTACGTATGTGCTTGATATTTAGTTGGCTCAAAAGCTCTAACACCACCATGATGGTACAATTGAAGAAAACAGCAACTTTCTTCTTTTGGAAAGGAATAAGGAGGACAGGAATTGATTGGAAGTTATTTAATTGCCTCTCTAATGCTGGATTCTGGTCTTGGCTCAACAATTTCACATCCAATTTTATAAATTTCACATTAATACTGACTCATTTTTCTCATTTGATAAATAAGTATCCATTAAGTGAATGGTAATGCTAGTTCTAATTTTACATCTTATAATTATTTGGTTGCTGTATTAAACAGGGTTATCCAGGGAAACAGAACTAAAAGGAAGTATCTGTAAGTATGAGATCTTCTCAAAGTGTCTCACAGAAACGTGGGGATGCATGGGGCATGCTGCAAGTTGGCAACTCCAATTTAGGCTTTCAATGAATTCCCCAGGAGAGGCTGACTGGCTGAAGTAGAGATGAAAGTTCTCTCTTCTGACTTCTGAATTTATCACCTCTCCCTGAAAAGTTTAACACAATTGCTTATATTAAACATCTTTTATTGTGGAAGACACTCCCCTTAGTTGGCTGCAGATGCAATCAACCATGTAGCAACCAACATACTGATGATTCCTCTATGAAATGTCCATGCAGAAACAGTAAGGCCAGTGCTCACCTGACCAGATAACTAGGCACCATCACCTGGCCAAGTTGATACATGAACCTACCTATCATAGAGCAACTCTTGTCAACTTGGCATCTATACGCATCACCTTATACCACACTTATGGTCTAAATATTAAAAATTAACAGACATATTTTTCACCTAAAAATACTCAACTGACATGTACAACCGGACACACTAAATCATTCCTGAATAGGGTGCAAGTCCTTGTGTGATATCCACTCTTAAACTTAATATCCTATAACTTAAATAACACAACGTGAACAATACAACTTATATTATATGATAAGGAAACAAGATAGAGAAGAAAACAAATATATTTGCTTTATGCACAAATACAAACATACTCATAACAAAACAAATAAGAAATGTTCATAACATTATAGTCTTCATTCCTGTAACTGGTCACGTGGTCATAGGTCATATTTATTACTACTTTTTTCTACTTCTCCATTCTGTGTTCCTTTTTCTTTCAGTAAGTACCTCTACTGGCCATGTTTCTTTGTTGGGTAGGGTGACCCAAACCTTCCTGTCTGAAGCATCTGGGTCATTGGTGTCCTGCCTGTTTTGGGTTGTTGCAGTTTTCCCTTAAGTTTAATCACAGGGCATGGCAGTATTGAGGGACAACCTAGGGGATCTCCTGTATTCCAAAAATTTTTCTTTACCTTCATTGTGTAGTTACAGTCCTATTTCCCCTGGATAATCAGGATCAATCATCCCAGACAGAACAGTCATCTACTTCTTTGCTTGTTGATTCAGAGGCGTGAAAAACCCAAGGTTGTCAGTTTGTCAATCTTAACTTCCAGTTCAGTGGAATCATGGTTGTGTCTCCCAGTAGAAGCACTCCTTGTTTTAGAATTGTGACCTGTAGCCCAGCAGAACTTAAGGTTCAGGGAAAGGAAGAAAACATTTTTTTAGTGGATCACTAGGGGTAATAGTGGGTGGTGCCACTCCCATTTCCACCCTTGATTCCTGAACCCATGAATCCTGGCTATGGAAGAAACAACACCATAGGGTGGACATTGATTCAGTACATAAACAGCATCCTGGAGAACAATGCTCCAGTCCTAAAAGGTATTGTCACCTAGTTGGCTCCATAATTGAATCTTGAAAAGGTCATTCCATTGTTCTATCAATCCAGCTTCTTCAGGATGATGGGGAACATGTAAGACTAGAGAATTCCATGATCAAGTGCCCATTCCTGCATGTCATTTTCTTGGAAGTGTGTTCTTTGATCAGAAGCAACGCTGTGTGGAATATCATGTTGGTGGATAAGGCATTCTGTAAGTCCACAGATGGTAGTTTTGGCAGAAAAATTGCATGCAAGGAAATAAAAATCATATATGGAGTGTGTGTCTATTCCAGTTAGAAAAACTTGCTGCCCTTTTCATGATGGAAGTGGTCCAGTGTAATCAATCTGCTATTAAGTAGCAGGCTGATCACCCTAGGGAATGACGCTATATCAGGGAGTATGTGTGCATTTCTGTTCCTGGCAGATTGGGCACACAGCAGTAGCCATAGCCAGGTCGCATTGGTAAGTGGAAGTCCATGTTACTAAGTCCCTGCATAAGCTCCATCTCTACCACTGTGACCACCATGACCACTTTGCTCATGGGCCCACTGGGCAATCACAGGAGTGCTGGGGAAAGAGGCCAACTGGTATCCATAGAATGGGTCAACTTATTCAGTTGAATATTAAAACTTTCTTCTGCTATAGTCAACCTTTGGTGACTTTTGCCGATTGAGAAAGGTCTATCCACAAACCTTTTTTCCAGACTTCTTTGGCACCAATTTTCTAATCCTGTTCCTTCCAAAGCCTCACCATCAAGCCAACTATTAGCAGCAACCCATGGATAAGTATACAGACACACCTCCAGTCAGATCCTCTTCCAAGCAAAACAAGCAACCTAGGGCACTGCTCAAAGTTTCATACATTGGGAGGATTTCCCTTCTTCAGGGACATCCCAGAAAGGGGCTGCACTGCTGTAGCTGTCCAGTTTTGGGGGCTACCTGAATATTGTGCAGAACCATCTGTAAACCAGGCCCAAGCTTTGGCTTCTTCTGTCAACTGATTTTAAGGAACTTCCCAAGAGGCCATAGCTTTGGGCTGGGAATGAGAAGGTAATGTGGTAATGTGGGGGCTGTGCGCATTTGGGCCACTTCCTCATGTAACATACTTGTACCTCCAGGATGCTACTGTGCCCTGGTTCTTATATAACATTTCCATTTTATGATGGACTGCTGCTGTGCATGCCCAACTTTATGGTTTTTTGGGTCAGATAACACCCAGCTCATGATAGGCAACTTAGGTCTCATGGTAACTTGGTGTCCCATGGTTAAGTGTTCAGTCTCTAGTAAGGCCCAGTAGCAAGGCAAAAGTTGATTACCAAAAGGAAGATAATTATTTATAGAGTATTACAAGGCTTTGTGCCTAACTTCCAAGAGCCTGTATTGGATTCTCTTACCGGGGCCTGCCAAAGGCTCCAGACAGCATATTTTTCTTGCCACTGACAATTTCAGCACTATTGGATTTGGTGGATCATATGGCCCAAGTGGCAAAGCAGCTTGTTCAGCAACCTGGACCTATGCAAAGCCTTCTCTTATTTCAGCTTTCACTCAGAACTGAAAGCTTTTCTGGTTACTCAAACTTATATACTCAGTAAATAAGCCAGAGTAGTATACCCAAATGAAGAATATGTAGTCTCCAAAATGCAAAGAATCCAACAAGGCATTGTGCCTCATTTTGGGGCTGTAAGAGGGGCCAGATGCAACTTATCTATTACCTTAGAAGGTATATTTTGACAAGCCCCACTCCATTGGACACCTAGAAATTTCACTGAGGTGGAAGGCCCCCTTATTTTTATTTGATTTATCTCAAATCCCCTGACATTGAAAGCCTCATCAATAAGTCCAGAGTAGTTGCTACTTCTTGCTCACCAGATCCAATCAACATGATACCAATACAATGGACCAGTGTGGTTTCTTGTGGAAGAGAGAAATGATCACATTTCCTGCTGACAAAATTATGACATAAGGCTAAAGAGTTGATGTACTCCTGAGGTAAGACAGTGGAAGTATACAGCTGGCCTTGCTAGCTGAAAGCAAACTGTTTTTGGTGTTCTTTACTAATAGCTATTGAGAAAAAAGCATTTTCCAGATGAATAACTACATAACAAATACCAGGCATGTGTTGATTTGCTCAAGCAATGATACCACATCTGGAAGAGCAGCAGCTGCTGAGGTAACTACCTGGTAAATTTTATGACAACCCACTGTCATCCTCCAAGACCCATTTGTTTTCTGTACAGGCCAAATAGGAAAGTTGAATGGGGATGTGGTGAGAATCACCACCCCTGCATCCTTCATGTCCTAAGAGTGGCACTAATCTCTGAAATGCTTCCAGTAATCTGGCTTTGCTTCTGATATGGTATTTTGCTAGGTAGGTGCATGAGATACTTTCATAAAATCTCATATTTACAGATATTTCCCTTTGTTTCTGTTCCTTAGAGAACCCTGAGTAATACAACTTTGGTACTAGGAGTGTTTCTTGAGAAACAGAATCTTAAAAATGGGTTTTGCAATTGATTTTCTTTTCTAATTAAATTCAAGGGTATTAATGACTCTGCTTCCAGAAGTCAAGATGGCACTGACAATCCATGGCATACGTTAGCAATTGAAATATGTAAAATATCAGCATTTTATTCTGCTAATCATAAAATTATATGAGGCAAGGCTCTTAGTGACAGTATTTTTGAAACCTTATCAGAGATTTGTGAAATTAAAATGATATAGTGATGTTTGCTAGTTGCTCTTAGATAACTAGATACAGTTATAAAAGAAAGAGATAAGCTCAAGTCTTCAAATTTGCAACTTATGCACTGTATGAAAGATGTAAAATTTCTATGTGTGCTCTGAAAGAAATCTTATTTCCTGCAGCCACAGACTTGAAATCTATGAAAACCAAATTCAGAGTCTTATTGTTCAAGTAGCAGATTTACAACATAAACTAAATTCTCAACTTTGCAGGGTATCTGCTATTAAAGCAATGGCATTGATTGGAAAGGAATGGGATCCTGAAAATGGGGATGGGGGCATATGTGTTGATAATGATGTCAGTGGGGACATTGTAACCCTAGTTTCTGCTGAATCTTTGCTAGATAAACTTGTAATGGTCTTCCTTGAGGAAATGATTACCTGGTCTCAACCTTGAGGATATGACTATCTGACCTCCAGCCTGCCTTCAAGAGGTAGCTTCCCAACCTCCAGTCTGTCCTGAGGATTCTGCCACCCAAGTTCCAGCTGAAGCGATTAACCCTTTAGTGCCTGCTAAACCTGTAACCACCTGCCCTAAAGAAGCAGTCCTCACTACTATCTCCAGACAAAACTGTGTTTCACTGGATGAAGCGGCCACAGAACGCCCTGAGGTTATTGGCTTCAAAGACACTTTAATTCTTTTCATGACCCACACCCACCACCCCACTCTTCATAGCAAAGTTGAACCAGAGATTTCTATAGGAAAACAGATCCAATTCAGATTTTGGCAAGATTTTTCTGCAAATGGCAATATAGTAAATACTTTATCTTCTTTGGGTCATATGGTCTCTGTCACAACCACTCAACTCTTCCATAGCAGCACTAAAAGAGCCAAAGACAACATGCAAAAGAATGGGTGTGACTTTGTTACAATAAAATTTTATTTACAAAAAATAGGCAGCAGGCTTGGTTTGGCCCTTTGCTCAAACAGTCTTTCATGTAGGGTAGAGAATTTGACTTTCCCTATTCTCTATGTGCATTATCCTCTCAATTTCTGCATGGAAGAAATTAATGATAGGCATGAAGGACACCTTGACTTTCAAATGAGTCATTATGAATTCTCTTAATTCTGAGAAAAATAATCTAATTATTAGATGGTGAATTCTAGGTACTAGAGTGCTTGCCCCAGTTTGATTGGAGGTTAAAGGAGTGCATCCTTTTGTTAGTTTGTTTCTTTTGGTCATTTGAACTAAAATCAGTCATCCTCAATTTCTTGACACATGAGCAGAAGCTGATAAAACTTCTTCTATTTCATGAAATTTGATAGTTTCTTCATCTGTCATTCTTAGTAAGATCCTTTTCATGATTTAGCTACTATATATGTTTCTGAAATATGTTTGGATAATTATATAAGCTATAAAATTATAGTAAATATTAAAATTAGTGATGGGGAATGCAAGGGTAGTTCAGTGGTAGAATTCTCGCCTCCAGGTTTGATTCATGGCCCCTGCACTTCCCAAACAAACAAGCAAAGCAAACAAACAAAAAGTCAAACAGAAACAAAAAGTTAACAAATAGTCCTGCAATAAGGGGATACTCATATGGAAAAGGAATGAAATGTGACCCCCGCCATACAGCATACAAATAAAAAAATTAATGATGATTTTTGTTAATACAGCAAATGATATAGAACATTCAGTATTAACTTAAAAGGTTTTCTTAAATTTACAGTTTCTAAAATCCCAACTTTGCATCTTTCGCAAGATGCAAAATTCTTCAAGATAAGAACATAAATTTGCTTCCTCCTCTTCCTGAAATTGGAACCATTGGAAATAGAAGTAACTCTGGGTTCTCTTAACCCTTAAACACATCAAGAAGCTAGCTTTGAAAAATTAACTTTAATACCCTGTTTGGATTGAAATGTGACCACTTATAGCAGGAATTAAATGAAGGCAAAAAAGAAGTAGGAAAGAATTATAAAATCCTGAAACCTTCTATTTTGTTATCTAAAGCTCCTGCCTGGTTAGGGAATATGCCCAGAGTTAAGATTTATTTAAATGAAGTTCTTTGGTACCACATAAGAAAATTAATAATTTCCAATGTGGAAATTGGAGATTTATTACTGCTCAACACTCCTTCTTGACTAGAAAATTCCACACACTTTGATTATCATTTTTAGCATACTCCTTTCCACTAAACACTTCCACTCACAACATTCCCACCAAGCCCCTAAATAAAAAAAACTTTCAAGCTTTCAACTTTTGTATTCACTGGGGTTATCTAATTGCAAATGAGTGAAGATTGGCTGAAATCAGGTTAAGGAAATAATAATTGGGAAACTCATGATACTGAATAGTCCAAGGTATAGGTGATTTTATGCATTTTCAGACACCAGAACTCTGATGAAATTAACAAAATTTTATCTCTTTATACATTTCATGTAGTCCCTGAATCATGCACAAATATTTCAGCTACAACTAAAAGAATATTGATCTTGAGACCCTGAAGGAGTTCAATCACTGAAGACATGGCACATGACATCTCATGTGACAACAAGGAGGTCATGAGTTCAGTGGCTTCAAAATATCAAGGACAAAACTTTTACTGTTTTTTCTCATGATAACAAGATGGAAGCCATGCTCTGGGTATTGCCTCTATATTCTAGGAGAAGATAGAAGATGTGGGAGAAAATGTACAGTGACATGAGATCTGTTTAATAAGAATTAAAAGCTTTCTCAGAAGTTTCCTAATAATTATATATTAATAGCTAGTTTGCTAGAACTATGTCACACAGTTTTACATAATGCTCAGGGACATTATGAAAGGAAGAATTAAGATTTTCAGCATCTTTTAAAAAGAAGGAACTTGGGAATTGCTGTTAATTAGCCATCCAACAGTGCATATGACAGGCTCTAAGAATTTGGTAGACCAGATGGATATTGCCAGTCAAAGTTTACATTATAACAGAGGAGATAGGAAGAGAGATTCCTCTGTAACATGATTGTCAGAAAATGCCTGGGAGGATGCTGATTGGTAAAGCTTTATTATTTGTGTACCTCTAAATCAATCCCTATACTCAGAGGACTGGGGTACACTGACCAGGATCAGCTTCAGGTCATCTCCAACTGAATAGTATCAAATGGTCTCTGGATGGGAAAGCAGGAACCTGTCACCTAAAATAAGAGGGAGGGATACAAAGTTGCATTAGTCTTATGTTTTGTTGCATAACAAAATATTACAAATTTAGCAGATTAAAAGAATACCCATTAATTATTTCACAGTTTCCATGGGTTAAAAGTTCAGACAAAATTTAGTGATTCCTCTGTACAGTGTCTCATTAGACCACAACCAAGGTCTTTTTTGAGATTGCTACCTCATCTAAGGTTTCCTCTTACAATTTCACATGATGACTGGCAGAATTCACTCCCATACAATTGTAGAACTCTTCTTCAAGGGCATGGTTGTAGAGCTTCTTCAACAGGAAAGGGGTGTCTCTGATATGTAGACCCAGGATAATCTCCCCTTTGATTAACTCAAAGGCAACTGATTAGGGACCTTAATTACCTTTGCAAAAAGGTCTTCAGCTTTGTCATACAACAGGTACTCAAATGGGAGTGGCATCCATCATCTTCATAAAACCAGCCTACACTCAAGTGGAGAGGACTACATGTGACATTTGTACCAGGTGGTGGGTCTCCTAGGGACACTTACAATTCCGTCTACCACAAAGGGTCTCCCTGTGAAAATGAACATCACTAAAGTAATGTGAATGAAAAACATCAATCCTTTACATTCATCAGTTTCAGTATTGGTTACTTAAAAGTTGAAAATTTGAATTTGTTTGACAACTCAGTCTACTTCATCATTTTTTAAATGTCATAGAAAAATTAGAAAAGTTTCTCAGAAAACAATGTTTCTGGAATATCTTGGTCTTTTTGTTTTATTGCTACTTACTTTAAGCATAAGTGGAAAAAACAAAAGAAATTTTAGTTGGTTTTTACTTGATTTTTTTTGTATAACTAGTATTTCTTATGTTGATTATACAGATTTTGTATCATAGTTAGTAACAGTCTATTTGTGCCTAAGGCATAGTGGAAATTGTTACAGTGGTATGAATTTCAATGTGAAAAAACAAGCTAATCTGATTAAATATGCTATTGTCTCTTATCAGGAATAAGCTCAGAAATAGTCCATATGTTGGAAAACACAAAATCTAAAATAGAATCTATTTTTAAATTTAATTGCAAACTATACATTTCTATTTCTATTTTTAAAAGCTCACTGTTGAAATGAGCATAAAAATCTAAAAAAAAAAAAAAAAAAGAACAGCTGTTCCTAATATCATACAACATCATATTACAAAGATACTGGAGAAAATATGTAAAGATATTGAAGGAGAACATTTAATTACAATGCTATGTCCATGGAAATTTGGTGAGGAAAATCCCAGAAAGCAGAATTTCTATCCAGTCAAAGGACTTGCAGTGTCCCAATTCATATATGCAGTTCTACAATAGAGGCCAAACAAGTTTAAAAGTATTATCATAGATCATTTAATAACCTTAGCTTAACAAAAAGTCATCTCTGACAATCTAGTAACACTTTGCCTATGATTAGAAGCAATGATTTGCATTTCATTGTGAACTCTTATTTTTAACATAGCCTGGCTCTGCATATTACTCATGAAGAAGGAGAATGTTGTCACAATAAAGGAAATTTCTAGGCCTGGGCATGAACAATTAATGATAAATGAAGAGCCACAAAGAACTTTTTATTATACCTAACAAATAAGCAAATGAAAAAAAAAGTAATGGAAGTGTTAAAAATTTCTAATTGATAAAATTCATAGAAAGCAAAGTGTTTAAGGAGTCTCAACCCCTAAAATAAAATTAAAGACGAATAGAACTTCTACAAAAGAAAAATAAAGCTTCTCCCATATATTATGTTCAGTGGAATTCGTAATGACAGCCTAATCCTTTCTGCTGCGTTAAGCCATTTATTCACTTTCATTTCAAGTCATATTCCTTTAACTGATGTGGAATTTACATATGTCTCATTCAAATGTGCCATTAAGATGCAGGCTACGTTATAGTGTTTGGAAATGATCTTCAGACATCTGTCTCTGGAACACTTGAGGAGCTAGCTACTCAAAACAGACCCTCAGCTCTTCTCATCAGGATATGTTCCTGATGCTCAGCATTTACATGAGGAATAATTTAAAACAGAATTTTAATATGTGTGGGTGAGGTCAGTTGTATCAAGTTTATCTAATCCATAGAACACCCATCCAGCAGCTCTTGGGAACAGTGTTCCTATTTTGCCTTGTCATGGCTACCAAGAAACATTCAGAAAAGAGAGAATGAGAGCTATTTTAATCTAAACTTGATATAGGATGATTTTTATTAGGCTCCAATCTAGACTCCCCTTATTGCCTGATCTGACTAGCTAGAGAGGAAGAGGCAAAATGTGGAGGAAAGGAAGCAGGGTTTAAAATTTCTGAAAATCTCCTTTAAAATAAGTATATTTTCAAAAGGGCAAGTTATTTATAAATTTTAGATACAAAGGATTCTTGTGCATTTGTGTGCTGAATTACTGATTTTCAAATCAAGTTAAAAGTCGACAGATTTGCCTTAAATTGGTGGATTAACACCCTGAAGTAGATTATCTCTTGTATTAGTTTTCTATTGCTAATGTAACAAATTACAACAAAATTAATGGTTTAAAACTAGACCCATTTATTATCTCCTGGTACTGTATGTCATATGTTCATGTCCACAAATCCGCAGTCACAGTGTCGGCTGGACTGGGCTCCTTGTTTTAGCCTCTGGAGGAAAGTTCAGCTTCCAAGCTCACTCAGATTTTTGGTGGAATTCAATTCCTTGCAGTTGTATGATAGAAGATCCAGTTTGCTTGGGGTGTGAGCTGGGAACTGCCTGCATTCTTTCTCATGCAGCCTTTTCATCTTTAAATCCAGTATCAATATAGCGAGTCCTTGTCAGGCATGAAATCTCCTTGACTTCGTCTACCATCAGCTGGAGAAAGCTCTCTGCTTTTGAGGACTCAATGGATTAGATGTGGCCCACACTGAAAATCGCCCTATCTTCAAGTCAACTGGATCAAATAACCTAACCTAATCATAGGAGTGATGTTTTCTTATCCTTAGGTTCTGGGGATTAGAGCTGGACATCATGGGGAACCATTTTATAAAATCTGCCTACCGCATTGCTCTTTGAGGAAATCAGTAGCACACCATGACAGCACCCTTATTCCATAGTCCTCTATTTTCCTCATTTGAATTCAGTGACTATCTTTCCAGTCAATGAATCCCCTTCTGCAAGCATCACATCCCAGTGATCCACTGGTGAAGGTTTAGCAATTGCACTCTTATAATATGTAATACAACTACTAACAATGTATCTACCATCATTGAGCAGATCCTCATTGCTGGTTGGTCAGTGAATGCTCTCATAATAAAATCCCAATTTATGGTCTGTTTCTTAAGCCATTTTCTGATATCAAGTGTCTTAAAAGGACTTCACTGGAAATAGACTCTGGTAAGAAGATTGAATGTAAAGATTTTATTGGGAAATGCTCTCAAGAGATGTACCTCTAAGGATATGAGGGATATAGGTTCAGGTAGAGGGAGAAGCTACTCCACAATGCTATTGCAAATGAGTCCCAGTTAATCTTAGAGCAAGTTCTGGAGGTGGTGTGGCCCTTCAAAGACATGATGACCAGGTCTCTGTCCCCTCATCAGCCAGCCTAGGATGATGTTTTGTAGCTGGAAGACTACAGTATCTACTAAAGTACCCTTAAAAGGGAGAGACTATCTTTTCTGATCAAGTGGAAGTAAGATTCCTGGGTTCTATTTTAAATTCTATGCAATATCTCTCAGACAAAGTTTTCTTGGTATTAAAATGGTTACTTTATAAGACAACAAATGTGTATCACACTTGGTCACTGCCGAGATAGGCAAAGCACAAATAACAAAATATATAATTTTAAAACTTACATCCTTCTTGGTAAGAATTTGAGATTTAAATACTCTACTTTTACTGCTAAGTGGTAAACTTGTTCTTTCTCCTACCCCTGCATGTGAAACTAAATCAATACTACTTTCCAATAGAACTCGTGTTTGTTTAGTATCTAAAATAGGTGGAACTGACTGACTTAGTGGAGGGAGGACTCTCAGTGTGGAGACGCTTAAGCCCTTCCCCTTCGGTGTGACCATAACGAGCTCATTTATCCTCATCCCTTTTCTCATTTTGTAAATTGAAAATATTGGAATAGCTCATCTTTAATGTTCTTTCTAAGCCGGAAACCATAAGCTAGATCATTGCTTTTATTTCCTTTGTGAAAAATTCTTCTTACTTGAACTTAGATTTCGCAATCTGCTTTCCTCATTTGTCATCATCTCCATTTGAGCAGCTTTGACTCGAAATAGAAGGCCACCCCCGTACAAGCTGTTCTGCTCTGCCAAACTGTCCACTCACCACCCTACCCCTGAGCACGTGTGTGTGTGTGTGTGTGTGTGTGTGTGTGTGTGTGTGTGTGTGTGTGTGTGTGCATGTGGTGTGCATATCCTGGCAATAGAAACCACAGCATTCCTTCATTTAAAAAATTGTATGTATGAGCTATCACCTCTAGTAGGCATTGGAAGATGTAGCAGCACTAAAAAGAGAGATCTTCTGATAGTGAATATAAAGAATGTTTTTTTAATTAAAAAAAACGAGAAATTTCTTTTCTAAAAGGAACCTTTTTTGAGATCCTAGGAATTTGACTAATATTTATAGATTACCAATTTTGCAGGAATTCACTGACTCCCAAAGAAAGGGCTTGCAATGGCTTGTGGGCCAACATTCCAGGCTTGGGAAGTTCAACACACTGTCGTGGAGGTGTGCCTTTCTCTGTGTTGCGCCAGTCCCCCTCACTTCAGTGATTTGTTGTTTTCCCTTATTACAGCACATGCACAATGACTGGAAAACACATCTACAACGAAGAAATAGTTTGACTACCTAGAAGTGAACACTGATAACACTTCACCATATTTTAATGTTATTTATAATGCTTTGGCATCCACTGAGGCTGTGCCGTCAAATATCTGAGCCTGACTTGAGATATGGATCTTTTAATTTGGAAATATTTTTAATGTTTCAGGAAGAAATTGTTGTGGGGTAAGATTAAGAAATGTAGCTTAAACAAATATGCATAGGAAATATCTAAGATAACTAGAACAAGTCTGTATCCAAGGGAATTTGAGAGATATTAAGTCACGCCGTGTTATTTATTTGAAAGGCCAAATATCATAACTAGTAAGATCACAAACTTTGGAATCAGAGAATAATGGCTTCACGTTCTGACTTTGCTACTTTCAAAGTATCTCACTTTTGGCAAATTGCTTAACTTTGCCATATAATTTCCATGTTTATGAAAATAAAATACATAGTTCTTAAATATCTTAAATTTTATTTTAATATTTGTAAAGCTTTTATTATACAATTTAGGAAATAAAACATGACAAAAATATAATTTTCATCATGAGGATGCCTAGCACTGATTGAACACTTGCTAGGAGCCAGGTACTGTTCTAGGCACTTTAGAAATATTTTCTCTTTTAGTTCACACAACATTTCTGTGAAACAGACACCCCCATTTACAAGTTAGGAAAGTAAAGAACACAGATATTCAGTAATTTGCTAAAGATCAAGCAACTTATAACTTGTAAACTAGGATTTAAACCCAGAAGTCTGGTTCCAAAGACTGTGCCCCTCAACCACTAGACCAAATAGTTTAAAATGTTGAATTAATTTTATTAGCTTCAAATTTAAAGGTAAGTATAGCTTATTTAAGGTCAAAAGATATTACCTAGTAAGTGCTGTTTAAGTTTATCCACTTTGATGACTAAATAAGATCAGTGCACAGATTTATTTGTGATTGGCTAATAAATATTTATCTTTTTTTTTTTTTTTTTTTTTTTTGATGGGCAGGCAGTGGGAATCAGACCTAGGTCTCCAGAATGGCAGGTGAGAACTTTGCCTGCTGAGCCAGGCGGCCCAACCACCGTGGCTAATCAATTTTATCATTTGCTTTGAGAATGTTTAAAAAATATAAATGTTTATGTACTATTATCTTGATTGTTAATTATTATGCTAATGATGTGCAGTTTTATAAAGAACATGCCTTTACTATTATCAGCTCCATCTCATCAAGTCCCACATTAGTAAAGGTTTGAGAACCAAATTCTAACCTCAGGGTACATATTCAATTCAGTGGGTCTCTGGGCGTTTTGGTAGTAGTTCAAGATCCATTCACTTGTTTCTAGTAGCAGCATCTTGACTTTTCTTTAGGGAACAACTTCTACTTCTACTTGTGGTTTAGGGGGTCAAGCCTACCTTCTATACTTGAAAGTGGGCCGTAACCCATAGAGTATCAGACAATATCTTCTTCCCCTCCTTCATGCCACACTCCTGCCCCAAAGACACAGTGATTTGTTAAGGAATGGGCCCATGACCCAAGGCAGGCAGTAAGACTTGATGCCAGGACATTTTGTTGAATTTATTAAGAAAGATTTTTTTTTTTATGTCTGGAGTTGCCAAAGTGAGAATCATGTGTGCTGGGAGATCTGGGAGGTTACTACTTGGAGATGAAGGCAGAGATGAGACATAGAATAACTGTAAATGAATCCTGGTGACCTTGCATATACTAAAATGATATTTTAAGGGATACATGAGCAAATGATTGAATGAAAAAAAACATTATTAGTATTTACAGATGGGAAGAATAAGATCAAGAAGGAGAAGAGAACTCTGATGATGGGATAAATCACTAGCTAGTATAAAGGAATTCTGTTAATATTCTTGCAATGACATATAAAATGTCATGAGCTTAATTTATTGTATAGTAAGCACCCACAAAAGGATACACCCAATCAGTCTTCGTAGCCATTATTTGGAAAAATAATGTTTTACTTATTTATTGCCAAAAGGACACATACTGATAGATATATTTCTGAAGTTTATTTTATGTAAGAAAATGCTGAGTTCAATGTATTGTCTGACACTTTCTAAAAACAGTTTAAATTATCACATAAATCATAACTGTGAAATTCATTATATAATAACCATGGGCATATCATGATAAGTATTAGAAAGATAATTTTCTTGTTTACCAATAAAAGATAATAAAAATGAAATTAAAATAATTCAAAATATTTTACTGCATTATCTGTGTGGCAATTCCTGAAATCTTAGAGAAAGAGAGCAAGAACATCTTGAAATAAAATAAAATTTCCATATAATTATGCTTATTTACTACTGCAACAATTTTTATATTAAAGCAATACTTCTTAATGAAATCTCACTGCGTATGCAAGTGGTGGATAAACATCAGTAATAAAACTGAACATGTTTCTATTTCACAGAGAAAGAACATTTCCACCTAAATGACTTCCCTAACGCTTTTCCCCACCTATTCTATACTCCTCACGGTTGAGTTGCTTGAATCACAAACAGGACTTCAGGCCAACCTGAAGCTTCCAGTCACTTTTGCCCTGGGGTTGGAAGAATTAGAAAAGTAGTGGTTTGGCTGGAGAGTCAGAGACCCAGCGTCTGTCAACTTTACTGCTGTGTCTGATGTGGCCTAGTTCTCCAATTCTAAAGAGTATCCACCACCTTGCCCTGGAAAAATATCTGTTTTTCTCCATCTATTACACCAATTCCAGGCACTTGGCCCTGCCTTACTGTTTGTTAGCAAGTCTCTGACTTAACTACCTGTGAATAATCCGGTTCCTGATAATGAATTTGCTAGTGCATCTAGGACAAAATTATCTACCTGGAATTCTTAATAATATTTCATTTTTTTAAGAATACCATCTATCTTAATAATTTTATTCAGCGCTTCATATGAGCCAGTTGCTGTGCCAAAAAAAAATAGCTATATTAATTAAAATAAACGTAAATTATTTCTGTTCTCAAGAACCTCATGATTTATTGGGGAACAAAAACATGTTATAAAATGAGACACCCTAAACAATGAGGACAGTTAGAAGTATCCATCATGGATCTATCTTCCAAACTAAATTAATTGGCGACCGCAGAGGATTAATCATATTTGTAGAAGAGAGTTCTTTAAAGCCAGATAATATAAAAATGATGGTATGGAATATAAAGTTCAAATGAGGAGAAAGGGGAAGTGAGATAGAAACATATGAATGCTAAATACTTCTTCTAAATACTTCTTTCTAAATACTGGCAAGTTGAGAGATCATGCCTAAGGTTCATGAGTATGGAAATAGAGGTTCAAATGTATCAAGTGAATCTATGAATTTAAGCAAGACAGGAACTAAAAGTTAAAAAATGCAACTTCAGAGAGCATAGTATATGGTGGAAGGAATGAGTTTATGTGAAGGAGAGTTTTCATCTTTCATACATAGAGACACAGGAAATGGGAACATAGGAATATTATTTACAGCAAGGAAGGCAACCACTGGAAAAAGATAGAACAAAAATTATTGCAACTGAAATCCCCTGAGGATTGGGACTAGGGTTGGGTGAGGGAAAAGAGACTTTTACTTTTTAATTTGCTATCTTCCTCTAGTATAATTATTACCAAATGTATATATTACTCTTAAAATATTAACTTCTAAAATTAAATTAGAAAAATAATTATTGAATTGTTAAATTATGTAAATAGTTTAGAAACACAAATACATCAATTTGAAATGAACTTCCTTGAAAAGGAAGTTTTTCCAGTCCCTGCCATAGATGCTCTCATTTTACGTTTTGAGGAATGGAGGCTCAGTGATTTCACATAAGTTGGTCAAGGCTTAAAAGGTAATAAGGAGATCATTCCATTCTACATATGCAATCAGTAATTCTTAATATCATCACATAGCTCCTACAAGCCAAGAGTAGCCAGACATGGCCACTCTCAGCTAGTGATAACAGGACTCAGAAGCTTACTGAGAATGATTTGGGTGCGAACACCCCTGCAGGCGAAACCACCCTGCCTATCTGTATCCCCCACCCCCACTACCGATTGTTGAGCCCCAGACTGTGAGTGACCCACAGCAGGTGGGCAGTTTTCCCATCCTCCACTCCAGACACCTACATGGTCCCCATTCCTTTGCCTTCACCAAGCAACTACTCTAGGCCAAGCCCCACGCTAAGCACTGAGGGTGCAGACAAGTTCCCCTCCTCAGGGAGTCTGCAGACCAGTGGGAGAGACAAGTCGCAAATTCATTGTCCCAGAGTGGGACTGTACCTTCTTCTAACTCCACCCCAAGAAAAGCAAAGCTGGGCACACAACCCGATGGATCCTTCTTGAATTGATGTCATGAAAGCAATATTGCTTTACTGCAGGAAAGTCTTGGATTCCATCAACGTCACACTCACCGTTTGCTTATAATCATCTTGACTGTTAGAGTTAGCTGGGAAAATGACCGATTTACGCAAAATCAGAACCACAGGAGGGCAGTTATAGCAAACAGGCTCATTCTATGTAATATCGTTATTGGTGAACTGAAATAATGGAATCAAGAATATTTTAATCTAATCTGCAAGTAGATCTAAATTAGACAACACTTCTCTAAGGTGCTCACGGATTGGAGTACCTCAGAAATTTAGGATGATAGGAAGTATTGCAAAAAAAAAAAAAAGGTAATAAGGAGAATTTGCTGTTAGTCCTCTCTGAGTTAACAAATCAATGTTTCTGATCCAAACCTCTTACTTCCAAAACCTACACTTTTCCCACTAGTTTCAATGCCAACCACCAAGGGTCCTAATTGCAGCCATCTCTCTCATTCAGAATTTTTGGTTAATGTCAGTTTTGGTAAAACTGATTAGGTTATTCATTTAGTGTGCAATCCTCCCAAGGTACTTTATTTTACTTTTACATTTATTTCCTTTAAAAATATTTAATGAATGCCATCTGTGAACTAAGTCTGTTAGATTCATATTGGAAAATAAAAATGAGTGAGATATCACTCCAGTAATTCAGAATAGAAGTCCATTCTATGCAGGTAGCAGTGTACACCAAAGAAGGAGAAATCAGCATGATGTGTTGCCTATTTTCTCATGTGGTTCATTTCTGTAAACATGACCTAACTTTAAACTCCAAGAGCTCAAAAATGCTTGCAGGTTATGAAAACAGTTTTTGTCCCAAAAAGGTACAAATATCATTAAAACTCTAATTATGTCTGAATTTTTACATTCAGATACTATCAAAACATTTCCAACCCTTTGAAGATATTCTTTAATTTTATACATTGTCTTGGCAAGAACACCGTTAACTAGTTTAAATCTATTGACCATTCTAATGAGGATAAAATTTCCTATTTTCAGCAGGCTTAATGATTTCCAAGTTTTCTTCTATTGACATCAGTGTGGGAATCATCTTTTTAATCTTATCAGCATTTTAAGTGTTTCATCCTTCATTTATTTTCATAAAATAATAAAGTCAAAATATGCTCGAAAATTACCCAGTTCTTTAGTAAAATGCATTTTCAAGTCATCCATGATTTGGAGTGGTTTATATGCATATATAGATATCTGTGTCATCTGTTTATATGCATATATAGCTTATCTGTGTCATCTAACACATATAGATAGATATAAGTGAAATCACTGCCTCCTTCACTCCATGTCCCCTTGATGACTTTGAGGTCCTTTGAAGAAACCTTAGGCTACAGGCACCCAGCACTGAAATGTGAGCTCACAGAAACCTTGCTATTTAAACTTGGCAAGTACCTCTACGTGGAGCCATTGGGCTGCTGGAGCAAGTCACCTCAGTATACATAAAAATAGCTTGAATAAGGCATACTAAAAACAATTTGATTGCCATGTGGGAGACCTGGGTTCACTTCCCCGACCATGCACAACGGCCACCTCCCAAAAAATTGAGCATCAGTGTTTAATATCTTAATGTTCTAATTGCTTGAAGACTAAATGGATACAATTCAAGAACCACCTCTATGTGGGAAGCGAGCTACACCCTCTGGTGAGGGGCCGACACTCAAGGACAATTCGAATGTAGATGGGCGAACTGAAACCAGGGAGATAGGCATTTCTGCATTTCTTGATTATCTTCCATTTTTTCATCTTCAATCATTATTTTCCTGTTTCCATTTTTTTCCCTCCTCCTTCCTATGCCATATAGCCTGTATTTCTTTACTTTTAGAGTGGCAATGGTTGAAGTTTCATTTATATCCATTGCCATAAAAAGAGGAAGTGCTTATCTTTCTTGGTCAGTAAGCTAAAGAATTATTCTCTTGCTTTTGAGACATCAATTATTTTCACCATTACTTTCTATAATATTGACCCTCAAACCCTTTCTCCGTTCCAGATAATTTAAATTATAAGAGCTTATTTACTGCAATATGGATGCTTACTGTTGAAAATTTGTCAGTGTAATCCCACAAAGTACAAGGAAAATAAGGATTCATTAATCTTTCCTATTTTTCCAGTTGTTCTGATGGAAGCAGTGTGATGTATTGGACAGTAAGGGAGCATGGGACCTATTTTGGAGTTTACTTGTCTGAAAATGCATTTATTTATTCATTTATTTATCAGTCAGAAATTTTCCCTAGCCTTTGACATAACTTATCTTATTAACCATCACAACACTTAAGAGATGCTTTATTTTCTGGGATTTTAGTTGAGAGTAACAGACAGAACCAATGTTTAAGGACACCCAGTAATTCACAAAACTCTTCAGAAAGCTGGAAAGCAGAAGCAGGGTCTAAGCTCTCAGGAATAATTTCCAAAACTATGAACAGATCTCACAGATTAAGAAACAAACTTCTGTAGCCAGGTATTAGAGGTTACAGTTTATGTACTTCAGCAACTTTAGGACCAGGAACACAATTTTTCTGCAAATTCTCCCCATGCCAGCGCTCAAATCCCTTCATTCTGTGCTAGGAGCTTACAGTTTCATGGCTAGCATTGCCTTGTCTATCCCAGGGTGAGCTCTCCCACTCCTTTTCTATTGTCACTAGCTGTAGAGTCAAAATCTGGCATAGGATGGTGATTGGGAGGCTATAAGTTAAATGCTTCTGGTCTATCTGAAAGGAAGCTTCTGTGGGTAGCAAAGCAAATGCCTAGCATTTCAGGGTATTAGACAGAAAGGCACTCTTTTCTCCCCAGGAAAACATATAAATGGGGGATTTCTTCATCATAAAAAAGGGGTTAAGATGCCAGAAGCCAAGTGAAAGACATAAGGGCAGTACACATAGATTCTATGCTTATTCCCATTTTTCAAACTGAGTAACTGTGTCTTAGATATAGAAAAATCTGCCAAAGGTCACAGTTACTAAGACATAGGTAACACAGGGTAGTATTTATATCCAAGTTTTGTCTCATCCTAGAGTCTATATTCTTAAGCAGCATTTTTATTATCCATGTGACCTTTAACTAATCACTTGCCCAGAGTTTAGAATCCCTAAACTTTGAGCATCCATACATGATCTGAGGTCTTGGGGGTTCTCAAGACACTCTCATGGTAATTGCAAGGTAAAAACTATCTACATAGTAAAACTAACCATAAATATCATTGTACTGACATTTGTACTGATGGTTCAAAAGCAATGGCAGGTAAAACATCTGGCACATCATCACATATCAAGTAGAGATACCAATCTGATGTAGTAGTTGCTGTATTCTCCACTGCTTCTCATTCGCAGGAGGAAAAAAATTCACTTAGGTATGTACATAACGAAGCAGAAAAGTTGTTAATTTGATTAAATCTCTACTCATGAGTGCACACAGTTTTAATATTCTGCATAAAGAAGTGGAAAGTATACCTAAAGTACTTGTACCACATACTAAATTACATGGTGGGCTCCAGAAAAGCACTGGGACAATTGTTTGAGTTCTGAGTTAAACTAGCCCTTTTCTTCATGAGACACCATTTTCATTGAAAGAACAAATGATAGAGCAATAACTAATAAATGGTTATTCAGACTTGGGTATATGGTAGATATTTCCTCAAAAATTAATGAAATGAGGGTGGGCCACAGTGGCTCAGCAGGCAAGAATGCTTGCCTGCATGCCAGAGGACCCGGGTTCAATTCCCGGTGCCTGCCCATGTAAAAAAATAAAATAAAATAAAAATTAATGAAATGACCATTTCTTTTCAAGGGAAATGACTTATGTATCTTGTCATCAATGATAACATTCAAGCTTCCAATTGAAAACCAAAAGTGGGCGGGCCGCGGTGGCTCAGCGGGCAAGAGTGCTTGCCTGCCGTGCCGGAGGACCCCGGTTCGATTCCCGGCCCCAGCCCATGTAAAAAACAAACAAACAAACAAAATATAATAAAACAAGAAAATGTTTAAAAAATGTTTCCCTTTCTTCATCCTTCCTTCCTTCTCTGTCTTTCCTTCCTTTAAAAAAAAAAAAAAAAAAAAAAAAAGAAAACCAAAAGTTTTGGAAACTTTTATTCACTACTGTGGGCATCATGCTTCCAAATACTAAATCGGTATATCTCAATATTTTCAAAATAATCAATTCAGGATGGTTCAAAATCACAGATGGGTAAATCCATTCAATGTGCAAAATTGGTATACCAATTTTGCACAACTTTGCAATTTTAATGTATTATGAGCACAAAATATTAATCTCTGTAATGTTATATTCTGCATTGCAGGTAAGCTTTAAGAAGCTACGAGAGTCAAGTTTTGGTGTAGCATCAAAAAAAGAATATGCACAGTAATCCTTGAGGATATGAATATGAAATATGAAATATTTTTCCGATGACATACTTGTAGAAGCCTGGAATGTCTTCATATCTTTACACAAAACAACTCATTGCAATAAATGCAATGAAGAACATATGAGAACCCAGTTGCCTTCTATTAGGCCAGATGTTGAAGAGATTTGCAAAGTGTAAAATAATGCCAGTCTTCTCACTATTATTTTGTATTTGAAATAATATATTTTCTTATATTATTTATGGCAAAAGTAATGCATTTTTAATAACTTAATAGATATGAGTATTATAAAATATCTTTTTAAATATCTAATGTGGTAAATTGAGCCAGAGAGGCAATAAAAGCAGAATTGTTTTTTTGTTCTCAATAATGTTTAATTGTGTAAATGTTTCCTGAGAACAAAGTGCTTGTGAACAATATACTGTGTAAAATATCCTTCCTTATAAAATGCTCCTTTCTGGTCTTGAATGAATTCTGCTTTGTTTGTTCCTACCTCTTTAAATGGTTTATTTATTTCTGGCATTTCTCAAGTCCAGACTTCTTTTAGGAGACACTATCATTTGGGCATCTCAGTTGATCATTTTCACTTTTGAAGTTTTCATTTTGTTCCCTTGAAATCTGTTGTTTTTTTTTTCCTAGTGTTGCCTAACCTGCAGAAATGGCTTTCCCAAGTATCCAGATTAGACAGTTGATTCATTTTGACTATCTTTCTTATATATCCCCCATTCAATATTGGTCTTTATGTCCAATTTATTTTACTTCTGGTATTTCTTAGATGTATCAGCTACACACAATTTACTTTCAGAACTATATTTAGTTATATAGACTACAAACAGGTCTCCATTCCTTTAACTTTAATTCTTTCCCTTCCTTCCATGATACTACAACCAGTTTTATCTTATTACCTTGCAAATTTGATATTATTCCATTACTTAAAATTCAACAATAGGAGTACAGCATTTAATATTCTGCCTTCTCTTCACCATCATCTCCAGATTTACTTGCTGTGTCTTGTCTCCACACCTTCGCACAAATAATTCACACTCTCTGGAATGTTTTCCTCCCATTCAGCAATCTCCTATTCTTTTTTCAAGAGTTAGTTCTAATATCAGCCACTCTGTAAAAGCTTTACATCACTTCTATGCAATTTTTGGACCCGTGCCCTATTTTCATTATCTCTTACACACATCTTTTTTTATGGCAAATTGTTCATGATTCATGATTTTATCACATTTTTGTTTCTTCACTGTTCTATTAGCTTCTCAAGAATTGAGACCTTGTTTTTCCATTTGTGTATTCTCAGAGACTACTACCGTCATGCCTAGCACAAGATAACATTAAGAAGCAAACAAACAATGGGCTCATTGAACATCTTATGTTCTCATTTCATTTACATATAATTTAACTTTTATGAAAGCTAAAACAATGTAACAGTTAAGAGTGTGAATTCCAGAGCCCCTAGCCTTAATCCATTTTCTGGCTCTACCACTTACCAGATCCATAACCTTAGACAGAAGACAAACTCCCTGTGTTTCACTTTCTCTATACATCAAATCGAAATGACAAAAACATTCATCTCATAGGATTCATGGAAAGATTATATAACATATTAAATACAAAGCACTTGGAATAGTGCCTGGCATCTAGTAAGGACTATATAAGAGTTTACTACTTGTTATTGTTATTTTCACTATTCCTAATGTTTACTTCATTAGTAAGAACACATATTTATGCAAATATGACACATTATAAAATACAAGTTAACATTCACATATATTTTCATTTTATATATGTGAGTTAGGATTGGGATTTAGTCAAGGAGTTATTTTTGTGAAATGGATTTTCATTCATTCATCAATAAACATTTCTTAAGCTCTCATTTTGTGATAAAGACCTTCCCAGATATTAAAGAAACAAAGACTTACAGAACATAGTTCCTAACATCAAGGCTTTCAATTTAGCCAGGGGAGACCGAAAAGAAACTGGACAATGAGCATCTGATGCGCTAAGACAGTTACTGAAATGGAAAGGCAACTGCTAGATGAAAGAAGACAAAGATTCCATTTTCCTATTCTATAACGTATAAATGAAAAACAAGCAAACAAACCTAGCTCCCTGAGCAGCAACAATTATAAATTTGAGTTTGATTTATTATCGCTTACGCTGTTTACATAGTTATGGAGGTGTCAGCACCCAAAAAGCAGACAGAAGAAGGTAAGCTAAGATGTCAATGAAGGTGATAATTAAAACCATTAAAAATTTAAGGATCTCAGAAATAATTTGGTACAGATCCTTAGTGTTAAAGGTGAAAGCACCGACGCCCCACATGGGCTTGAATCAGTGTCACTCAGCTGGCTGGTGGCAGAGCAGGAACTGTAACCCAGGTATCTAAACAGCAATTCTGATTACTTTATCCTGAAGGAAATGACAGCTGTGCAGCTATTTGGGCCACATAAGCTTTTCTCTCATTTTCTAATGCATTCCACAGTTCAAGGTCAGTAATTAAAGGAAAGCCTTTCCACTAATGTATTCATTCCTGAAGAAGATAGCATAGAAGACTGGAGGGAAACAAATGGTAAAAACCCACGAGGTAAGTAATTGGCTCTATAATATTCAGAGAAATAACACTGCAGGTATTAAATTATGTTACGGTAAAAGAAATGGCATAAGATTTTAAGAAAGAACTAAGGGACAAGAATGATTCAAATTGTGAATATATTTTCACAGCTAATATGAACTAATCTTTATTAAAATAAATCCACAGTTTAATAGTAAAAGTATCAATTGCTCAGAAAGATTATCTAATACAATTTTACAAATATCAAATATCTATATATTCAGAACTCTTCTTCCTTTGAGATTGGTTACAGTGTTACTTGTATGTTTACATAAAATTATACTTTACTTCAAGCAAGTAAAATCATTTGTCTTCTATGCTCACATTCAAAGGGTTTCACTTTTTTTTCTCAAAGACCTAAAATACTTTGTTTAAAAGATATACAGAAGTATAAAGGAGAAAAGGTTTTTCTTGGTACTTTTCCAGTTTATTATTGATGACATGCCTAATTAATTTCATTTTACTATTTTGTTGCCAGTTATTAGATTACTTTCACGTTGCATTTCTTAAAGTTGAATATCTAGGAGGCATTTCCATGGATTCTTATGTATTTGAGGAAAACGCTCTTTGAGATGGTGAGGTGCTGAGGCAACACCTAACTTCTTTGTTCAAAACCATTCCCCTGAATGTGATGGTTATTTTCATGGCAATCGCACATGACTCTTTTCTATCTTATCAATAGTTATTGAGAAATTGTTCTTTGTATATGATTGGTACTATCTAGGAAATGCTCTATAAATCATTTTGCTGTGTTAAATTTGTGTCTTATGCTACCAGTTTCATAATTTTACAATTAAGCACAATGAAAACTAACAACGACTAAGAAAATAGATCAAGCATAAAGAAAAAGTTGGGTCATCCTAGGAATTTAAGTTACCATTTACATCTTAGACAATTCAACACATTAAATTAAAGTAAAATAGGATCAACTAATAAATGTGCAAGTCTTACCATTACATTCAACAGCAATTCATGATAACATTTGTAGGAAATTAGGAATATAAAGATCTTTTCTTGACCTGATAAAGGCTATCAACTGAAATCCTTCATCAAACATATAATGAAACAACAAATCTATTTTCTTTAAAATGAGAAACATGACAGGTATGCCTACATTTATTGTAACTGCACTGTAGATTCTAGCCAGTACAAATGGAAATGAATCAAAGCTTTAAAGTATGATTTAGAAGAATCAAATATTAGTGTTCACAGAATATATGATTTTTTTGACGATATAAGAAAAATAATTATAATTAATAAAAAAATTAGCAAAGTTTCTAGATGTAAAATCAATGCAATAACTTCATTGCAATATATTCACAGTACCAAAATTTTGTGTGCTTGGAGATATTGGTCTAAACTTTGATACTTGATTTAAACATGTTATATTTTCAGGAGCAATGGTTATCAATAAGGTCATATTTCAGTGAATTAAATTCCAGCTTTTTATTTATCCAAAGATTTCCACGATGATCCTATCCTGCCATTTAGCCATGTGATTCCAAGCACATAATGTTGCATGATTTTCTGTCCAGTTTGGTCAGTTCTTTAAGCTGCTGCCAAATGTCACAAAATTCATTGGACTCCATGGAAGAGGAGTTCCCAGTGTTTATTTTTATGCTTTTAATTATGAACATTTCATATTGAACTGTTTCTCCTAGCTATACTTGTCCCAAGCACTAATTTATCTCATCACCTTCTGTCCATTCATTCTATCCGCAACTCATCACATTCACTTATTCATCCATTCATTCTTCCATCCATCATTCATTCAAAAATATACATTGATTTCTTACTATATATTAGACAATGGGTTATTTGTTCCATACATAGTGAATAGGATGGATGGAAGCTTTATTTCCTAGAAACTGAAGCAGGGATAGACAGATGAAAACAATTATTGCAAATTATGGCAAATGCTACAAAAGATAAGAACAAGGCTGAAATAAAACAATAGGGAACTATATGATGGATATGATGCTCAGCAATACTTGATTTTTAAAAAAATGACATTGTGACCTGAAAGATGAACAAGATAGAAGAATATGGCAGGGCAAACCGTTTTCTAACATTTTTTTTGTGTTTTCTTTTTGCATTATTGCTGGTTCTTAATTTCTACAATGCTACCTTAGATTGCTTTACATGATGTCCCATTTTAGTTCTATCTATAGCCCCAAGAACTTTATATGGCTTCTGGTGACTCTCAGCTTCACCTGGTCTGGTCTATGTTTAAGGGTAGCATGCAGGTAAGTAGGTCTTTGTTTACGAGGATACTTTCCTTTTATTTTTATCCCACATTGTTAAAAGTAATGTTATTCCTCTGTAAAAAAATGAGAAATGTAACAGGTAAACAAAAAATATCAAAATAGAAATCACCCTCTCCATTGAAGAGAACCTCCATTAATATTTTGCTATATATCTTTCACAAAACTTTTTTTCCTATGAGCTCATATACGATAAGAGTGTTGTTATAAATGCATTTTCATTTGACAATGTACATTTGTTTCAATCTTAATGCATTTACACATTTTTATACACATTATTTTAATAGTCAAATATGGATGTAGTTTTTTTAAACTAATTTTCAATCATTACCTTTTTCCCAATGGTCAACATTTTTAATTAGATTGCAAAATAAATCCTTCCACATATATATTTGTATAATCTATGATTATTTTCTTAGATTTGGAATTTTGAATCCAAGACTACAGTAAGCCATGGCTGTAAAATATTGACAAATTGAATTTCAGAAAACTCATAAGAACTTAAATTTTGAATACCATAGCATGAGTTTACTTATTTCTCCACAACCATACTCATCATAGAGATTACCATTATTTTTAATTTTCCTATCAAACATGCAAATATATACTTTCTAATATTACATAAAATTGGAGGTTATCTCTTAAAATTCCTGGTTAATATGGATATTTTATTTGCTTTATAATCTGTCTATTTATTTTTAAATATCCATTTTATATTAACTTTCCATTTTTTAGGTTATCCATCTGTTTTAGTTTGTTAAGCTGCCAGTATGCACTATACCAGAAACAAAAATACTGCTTTTTTTTTTTTTTTTTGCTTTTAGGAGAATGTATTGAGTAGACTGAAATACTAGTGAACAATGAAAGGGAGTGGTAAGGCATATAGAAAAAAAATAGCAGAAACAAAGGTTAAAATCTATTGAGCAGATGGAAATACTAGTGGTCAGTGAGAGGGAGGGGTAAGGGGTATGGTATGTATGAGTTTTTTCTTTTTTCTTTGTATTTCTTTTTCTGGAATGATGCAAATGTTCTAAAATATGATCATGGTGATGAATATACTACTATGTGATGATATTGTGAGTCATTGATTACACACCATACACAAAACGTTTGTATGTTAAGAATGTTCATGTTTTCATGTTATTTCGGTTTGATAATACGAAATAAATTAAATTAAAATTAAAATATTTAAAAAAACAGTTTAACAAGTGAGTATGAGTGCTGAATCATTATACTGATATTTCTTTTAGCATCCAGTACCTTAGAGCAGCCAGAAATAAAAAACTAAAATTGTGGAATTGTGACCCATACCAAGTCTGAAATCTGTTCTACAACTATATGACGTACTTAGAAATTTATTACTTCTATGTATACATATTATTTAAAGAGGAGTAACAGTCAGTCTCTGCCACGGTGTCAGTCTCTGCCACAGTGATGGTGGAAGAGCTGGTGAACTGTGAAGGAGCACCATAGCTCGCACCTTACTCTCAAAGCCCTTTGCCAGTTGCTTTTGCTTATTTCACAGCCGTTGTCTTTTGATTTCTAGTCTTCCCATGTAAATGTAAATAAGTCCTTCAGATTATCTTAATCCTAGCTGCCAGTCTTTCTTCAAATATATTTGATGCCCCGATCAATCTCCTCCAACTCTCAGCACAATAGTCCATTTGCTTGCCCAGCTCAGCCTGTTTTACAGGAAGTGTCCAACCCTACTGGTCAATTGAGGTAACTGAAAATGCTAATTGGCGAATCAGTAGGTGGTACCCTGTGTCAGTAAGACGACAATTCCAAAGCAACACACACATAATGAGCGCAAGGATTTAGTCACGCTCAGGAGAACACAATAACATTGGCTCATTTGACCTACTTCCTTAAAACTAAACTTTCAAAAAGAGCAACCACACCCAGACTGACCAAAGGATTGTTGAAAACAAGGATGTCAAAATGCTCTGAACTGACTGCCAACAGAAATATTTCCCTTGCACTGATGCTTTCTTCATATTGCATTTAAGAAGGGTAAAGGGGTTTGACCTGTCTGCTTTGGAGAGCGCCATGAACTGCTCTCCCCAGGGAAATAAATAAATAAATAAATAAATAAAATAAAGAGAAGGAGTAATATAACAGGGAAGGTAGGATTTAACAAATGCGTATGACTGCTCAATCATTATATTGATATTTCTGTTGGTCTCCAGTGTCTTGGAGCAGCTGGAAGAAAAAACAAAATTCGTGGAACTGCAATCCATACTAAAGTTTAAAATCTGTTTTAAACTACTTGTTGAAATGTACTTGGAAATGTATTGCTTTTTTGTGCATACATTATAATTCACAATAAAAAAACGGGAATATATTAAGTTGCAAGTTTGCAGTTCTAAGACGATAGAAATGTCCATTCCAAGTCATTCAGGAAAAGATACCTTGATTCAAGAAAGGCGGATGGGTCTGTCACTTCTGTCAGCTGGAAAGGTGCATGGCTGGCATCTGCTGGGGTCTCTGCTTCTTGATACCTCTCTCAGTTGGGAAGGCACATGGCAATGTCTGCTAGCTTTCTCTTCTCATTTCAAAAGACTTCCCCAGGAGCATTGTCCTTCTCCTTCTCCAAAGGTCTCTGGCTGGGTGGGCTCTGTCAGCCCTAAAGCTTTTTCAAAAATGGTTCCTTCTTCAAGGGCTCCAGAAATAACCCCACTTTGAATGAATGGAGGCATATCTCCATGGAAACCAGCTAATCAAAAGTCACCAGCCACAGCTGAGTGGGTCACATCTCCAAGGAAACAGCAAAAAAGATCCCACCCAGCAATATTGAATGAGGATTAAAGAATATGGCATTTCTGGGGTACATAACAGTTTCAAACTGGTACACCAACCTTTCTCATATTATAAACATTATAAATATTATGAATATTGTCATATCTTCATTCATAAATTAAGATCAACTCATTACATTGTGCATTTTAAATTATCTTCCAGAATTCTTTTTTCCTTTAATTTTGTTCATCCAATTTTTCATACACTTTATTTCTAAAATCTACAATTTCAAATCTACAAATCTTCTTTTCCTGCATTTTTGTCTTGGGAACCATTCAAAGAATTAACACAGATGTTAATTCATCTAAGTTTCTTTTTTTCACTTTTAATAAACTCTAAAGCTCCTAGAATTTATTTTTCAATTAAGTGTGGCCAAGGGAAATAATTTCATTTATTTATTTTTCTCGAAATAGTTGGTCATTTGTTTTAACACCATTTAATTAACAATCTGTTCCTACTGATCAAAATACTACCCTAATTATATACAAAATGCATGTGTGTACAAGTATACATATGAACACATACACCTAAATACACATGTATTCATATATATATATAAGTATATTATATTATCTTCCACTGATTTGTTTATTCTCTTGTCATTGCAATAGTATATTAATTATTAAAGATGTAAAGCCTATTTTATAAATGCTTTAGGTAACTTTATCCTCATTCTCTTTATTTTTCAAAGATTTAGTGGCTCATAATACACATTTAGGCTGGCAGATGAATTTATGGATAACTTTTACATGACCGCTTACCTCATACTAAGTACTAATTAAATTTTTCTTAGAATTTTATTAAGTATGTAGATAGATTTGGATAAGATTTACATATTTAAAATTTGATTTTCCAATACATGAATATGGTATGTTAACATTTACTGTTTATTCAAATTTTCTTTTAAAGTTCCTCAGTAATTATGGATATAAATGAATGAGTATGTGCATATGCATGATTGTGTGTGTGCATATGTACTTTCTACAGGTTTCTTCTTAAGTTGATTCAAGGGAGATGACATTTTATATTCATATTATCAATCTCTTATCCCCCTTTTGTTATTGGCCTGGCTATTAATATAAAAGAAGAAAGATATTGACTGCAAAGTTTATTTTGTACTCAGACACTTTATTGTCATCTGTGTTTATTAAAAGTTGTTCAGTTGATTCTCCATTCCAACCTTTCAGATTATTGTCCTTGGGAGTTACCTGGCTAGCACTGCCGGAACATACTTTAAAAATTAATAGTGATACTAGTTCCCCCTAGGATTGTTTGTTATTTTAATGGGGGTTTGCTTATTTTTTTTCGTCATAAACTTAATGCTGGCAATTGTATGAGGCAAATATTTTCGTGATATGTTGGAAATATTTTATTTTACTTAAAGAATGACTGTTGAACTTTATTAAATGCCTTTTAATCTCTTAATGAGATGAGGATATTCTTCATTTTTTTCTTATGACCAAATTCCTAAAAATTCAATTAATAAGCGTAATAGTATTAAACTATTAAATAGTCATGTATCTAAGGAAAAATTTTCTTTGGTCATGATGGAATTGACTTGCAAAGACTTTATGTAGCCCTTTTGAACTTATTTAATAAGACAGAATCACTCACTTGTAGTGACTGAATGAAGGCTACATTTATCAACATTTGGTCCTTAGTTATACTAACTAAAACAGCTGTTATGATTTCATTCTTTCTTTGAAATCTGTAGAGCTTCAGTTCATCGAAAACATTTTTTTCTTAGTGACAGGAATTTTTGTTAAGATATATTTTTCTTACCAAACATGAAGCAAATCCCCAGTGTCTCCTTTTCCCCCTTTCTCTAGAAAAGGGTGACTTAACAGAAAGCCCACATACCCCATCTATCTCTAGACACTTATGGAAATTTCAAGCCATGCAGTCCCCTGACAGAAGCCCTTTACTGTTACTTCCTGAGTAACCACTATCTTTCCTGACATTGGTGCCTGGGTATCATTCATCCCAGCATCCGTAAAGTCTTGAGTGCTGGGGGATGGAGAATATATATATATACGAGTACATATATATATGAATGAAATGGTGATTTCATTCAAGAAAAAATATTTTCTCTGTTGAGTTAGAGAAAAAAATTGTAACTAGGCCTAATGGTCTTTCTACCCTCCTAAACCTGAACAGATTTGGTTTGTTCTATCTTCCCCCTGACACCTATCAACTGAAATTGTATACTAGCATTAAACATCGACCCAAGCACTGCTTACCCAATATTCCTGTGTTTTAATTTGGTCTCAACACTAATTAGATATATGATTCGACATATTATTTTGAGCATGATATTTATCTTTTTGAATCTTCGTGTTTATGTACATATCATTCGAAAACAAAGCTAAATAATCTCTGTAGCTATTTGTGCATTCGTATATTCTTTATTTTACAAAGCATTTAACTGTTTCATAAGAAATGTCTTTCTAGTAAACTTTAAATAGGCCTTGAACTTCAGTGATTCTGAGGTATAAATAGATGGCATAAATCTAGGATGTTTGATTACTAAAAGGCAGACCAGGATTGAGGGCTAAAGTCCTTTCATGAAAATTGCTTGGCCCATCCATGCCTGTGACTGAAAGAATGATGACTCATCTCAGCTTGTTGGCCAAGATATTCCCTTCCTTTCAGGGCAAATCCTCAATTTAGAATTAGCTATGGTGGCCCACCAAAGTGAAAATTGGAAATGATCTTTATGTTTCATTACAGCTATAAAGCTTTATGTCTCTCTTATTTATGAAATGATTCCTAGACCTCCCTTTCAAGTAGAAATTCTTCTTTGGATCTCTTAATAATGTCTTTTTACTTTTATATCAGTTATATTATTTCACTTTGAATCACAGGTTGGGGAACAGTATGATGCAACAAAAAACAGACTTTGATGGTAGAAAAAAAGGCTTCAGTTCAAACAGCTCAGGTTGTCTGTGTGACTTTTTGCCTTAAAGTCTCAGGTTGCAAGGGAACCCCCCACCAAAAGGAATAGGTGAGAAACAACATGTATTTTTGAAAATCTTATTTTCCCGAGAAAAGTTTTGATTAACATTGATTTAAGTTAGCATATCTTGGCTAATATTTAGACCTGCAAAAATATCTGTCTTACCTTTAATCTGATCATCAGTAATGATATCATTTGTACATTTTTTGCTTTGTTAACCCACTATAGAACATGCTATTTCTGCATCACACTTGGAATGTGAAAGTTATTAAAAATTAATACACGTAAACTTAAAAGTACACAAAACCACATCATGCCATCTTCTCCTCCTTGGTTTAAGGTTGAGCCTCTCTTTAGAGAAATAATAGCTATTCCTTATTAGTCAATTTTTTAGACAGGTTAAATATGAACTATAATATACAAAATCTATTATTTTTAAAAGCAAAATGACAATTGATTTTCCTTATACCCACAGAAAGTAGATGATCTCCTGAAATATTCCTATCTGGGAAATCTTTTCTACCATTATCAGGTATTGCTGACTCCCCACATTGGTGTTCTCAACATAGCATGACTGCACCTCCACCTAAGCCCCCATTATATTGTTTTGCTTTAGTGCTGTTATGTATGTGTCCCTCCAACTAGAATGTAAGCATCTGAAGAATAGAAAACTTGCATTCTTCATCTTTCTATCTTGAGAGAATGATAGAATGACTGTAAGAATGAAGTAAATATCTTGACCCAATGGTCTTCATGGTTGATGTAGAAGGGAAAGTAATAAAATACCATAAGAAAGCATTTAATTTCATACTGCAACATTGCAGAATGTTCCTGTCTGCAGCATTAGGGAAGAGTAAACACAAGTGAGATCTCAAAAAAGCATTGTTGGTTATTCAATGTAATTATAAATCTAAAATTGTGTATGCTTTTCTAAATATTTTTTTTTAGAACCTAAAATTTAACACTCATCATTGAAATTATAATTGTTGCAGCTATGATTTTCTATTCCTGGCATTTAAAGTGACCTACGTTTCATATGTTACAGACAAAAGCATTTAAATATCACAACTTAATTCATCTTGCCCATTTAATGTAACTATCCAGGAATATTTTTTCAGTGAAATCTAAAATATATGATAAGAATTGTGCAGCGCATAGTCCACGTTTCATGTTTTAACCACAATATTATGTGTATTTATAGTTCAGAAAGCACAGAAAGCCCTCAAGTAAGGCTCATTTCCAGAGAAAGGGTTTAGTGCAAATGCTAGAAGAAAGAATTCCTTGATTTATCAGAATTTATGAATCGCAATACATTTATGTAGCATGTGAAAATCTTTCTAAGCTACTTCATATCTGTCACACACTATTTTCACAGACTAGGTGATAATAAAGTTATCTGAAAAATACAGTAATTTGTTCACTGTATAATGATGAAATCAGAACAAAAGCCCTATTAGCCAGCTCTGTGTTCTGCATATCCTGATGCTATTAGAAAAGAATAAACAAATTACAAATGTATCAAATAATACAGATTGTACTCTATGTAGTATGGATGGCCATTATTGTTGAAAACTTTGATTTTTTTTCAATTTAACTAACTTCAATAATAATATTTTAATGACATTCATAGCAATTCAAGTTTGCCTGTCAAATGTGTTGTCATTCAACACAATTGTATTAGAAACTTGGTATGTCCCAACCGTACCCTTAGATGCTTGGGACACACCAGTAATAAAGCAGTCATGGATCTCATGAAGCACATATATTCAAGAGTGTATATTTGTGGGTATGTGGGATGTTAGGAAATAGGCAAAGAAATATAAACTATAAACTTGAAGCAAATACTAAAATAGCAAGAAAACATTAACTTTAATAAGCCAACAAAGGAAAATTTAATTAAAAATTAGTCAATTCATTCAAAAGAAGGTAGAAAAGAGAGAAAAAGAGCAGATGGGACAAAGGGAAAGCAAATAACAAGATAATAGGTTTAATTCTAATAATATCAGGAAATTCATTAAATATGAATGGTCTAATTAGAAACATAGCAAAATATTTCAGTTTGGATTTAAAAACAAGACCCAACGATATGCTGCCTATAAGAAATTCACTTATCAGTCTTTAGCCAATTGATTTTTGACAAGGGTGCCAAATCTACTTAATGGGAAAAGAATAACTTTTTCAACAAATGGTGCTGTGAAAACTGGACAAGCTACAGAATGGGAGACAATATTTAGAAATCGCATATCTAACAAGGCTATAACATCCAGAACATATAAATAATTCCTTCTACTCAACAACAAAGAGACAAACAACTCAATTTAAAATGGGCAAAAATGGCTTCTTTTTTTATATTAATATAGCCACATCCACTATTTTGATGAATGCTAGTGTGAACAAAGTTAAATTGGAAAAAATATATAAAAGGTTTTGTGCTCTATTGTGAAATTCCCTAAATAGTTTAGTGCTATTTACGGAGACATTTATAGGACTTAGCACCTCAAACAAATGACCTTTCCACCTTAAGAAGTTAGATGAAGAGTCAATTAAACACAAAGTAAGAAAAGTAAATAAACCCTAGAGAAGGGAATGAAAATGAACTATATAGAAGCAAAGAAAATTAATGAAATCAAATAATAGTTCTTTGACAAAATCAATAAAATTAGCAAACCTATAGCCAAGAGAAAATAAAGAAAAAAAGAGAAAAGCCAAGATACCAATATAAGGAGTGACACAAGTGGCACCATTACAAATACTACAGATATTAAGGCAATGCAAATAAAATGGCAAATTCTTTAAAAGAAACAAAATACAAAAATACCAAAACTGCTTCAAGGAACAATAGATAAACTCAATCACTATATGTACATATCATTTAAAGAAGTTGAAATTATTGTTGAAAACCTTCCCACAAAGAAAACTCCAAGCTCAGAAGTCTTTTCTAGGAAATTATGCTAAATATTTATTGAAGAAATAATAACAATTCTACAGAAACTTTTCCATAAAATTGAAAAGGAGAAATTAACATAAGCACCAGCATTGCTTTGATATTGGAATTAAGCAGGGATATTTTAAGAAAAGAAGCAACAGACCAATATCTTTCATAAATATAAATGTAAACGCAAAAATTCAAAACAAGACTATTTTAGTGCAATATCTATGTGCAAAAATAAATGGTATTTCTATAGTCTAGCAACAATCAAAATTTTAAGTTACAAAAGTACCATTTCCTGTAGCATTAAAACTATGAAACACTTAGGGATTAATCTTACAAAAGATGTAGAAAAACTGTGCACAGAATGCAATAAAATCTTGCTGCAACTAAAGAAGATGCATTTAAATGCAGAGTATACTGTGTCCAGTGGTTTGAAGTTTCAGTATTGATAAGAAGTCAATTTACCCCAGTTTAATCCATTTGTTGAAGACAAGTCTATTAAAAAATCCAGCTGCTTTTTTGTGGAAACTGATACACTGATTCTAAAATGCACATGGACATGTAAAGGGCCTACAACAGAGCATAAACAACAAAATATTAAAGGGACAAACTTTGAGGGCATGATCTCCAGACTTACTATAAAGTCAGTGTAATCAAAATAGTGTGATATTAGCACTTTTGTTTTCCACAAAACAGAGTTCAGAAATAGATTCACACTTACATGGACAGCTAATTTTCAACAGAATTGCCATCAATGGAGTGGAGAAAGCATAGACTTTTCAACAAGTGTTGCTGGATCAATTGGATATCTATATGCAAAGCTAATAAAATTTCATCCCCATCTCCTACTGTATAGAAAATTTTCTCAAAATGGATCATAAACCTAAAATTAAAACCTAAAACAACAAAAGTTATAACAAAAAGGAGAAAACCTTCATGACTTTGGGTTAAGCAAAAGATACAAAAAAGAATAAGCAGATAAATTGGACTCCATAAAATTAAAAGTAAAAATCTGCTCTTCAGGAGTCACTTTTAAGAGAATAAAAAGATAAGCCACAGATTTAGAAAAATATTTGCAAAACTTATTTCTGATATAGGATTTGTAACCAGAATATATAAGGAACTCTCCAATCAATAGTAAGAAAACATTCAACCATAATAAAATGTGTAAAACAGACACTTCAACAAAGAAAATACACAGATGACCAATAACAGTTCAACATCATCAGCTACTAAAGAAATAGTCACTAAACCCACAGAGATCATTTAAAACTGACTAAACCAGGGTGCACAGGTAGTTCAGTAGTAGAATGCTTACTTCTCATGTGTGAGAACCAGGTTTGATTCACAGACCATGTACCCCACCCCACCCCACCACACCACACCGAAAAAATTGACTAAACCACATGTTTTAGCTTGGTAATGCAATATACCAGAATGTAGAATGCCAGAATGCAATATACCAGAAAAGCATTGGCTTTTATAAAGGGGATTTATTAAGTTACAAGTTTACAGTTAAAAGGCCATAAAAATGTCCAAACTAAGGCATCTGGGTAAAGATACCATGATTCAAAAAAACCCAGTGTCTGTCCCATTGGAAGACATGTGACTGGCCTCTGCTGGTTCTTGTTTGCGGTTCCATTGCTTCAAACTTCTGATTCTAGTTGCTACCTGTTCTAGTTTGCTAGCTGCTGGAATGCAATATACCAGAAACGGAATGGCTTTTAACAAGGGGAATTTAATGAGTTGCTAGTTTACAGTTCTAAGGCCGAGAAAATGTTCCAATTAAAACAAGTCTATAGAAATGTCCAATCTAAGGCATCCAGGGAAAGATACCTTGGTTCAAGAAGGCCGATGAAGTTCAGGGTTTCTCTCTCATCTGGAAAGGCACATGGCAAACGCAGTCAGGGCTTCTCTCTCGGCTGGAAGGGCACATAGCAGACACGGCATCATCTGCTAGCTTACTCTCCTGGCTTCTGGTTCCATGAAGCTCTCCGGGAGGCATTTCCCTTCTTCATCTCCAAAGGTCGCTGGCTGGTGGACTCTCTGCTTTGTAGTGTTGCAGCATTCTCTGCTCTCTCTGAATCTCTCATTCTCCAAAATGTTTCCTCTTTTATAGGACTTCAGAAACTAATCAAGACCCACTCAGATGGGTGGAGACATGTCATCCCCTAATCCAGTTTAACAACCGTTCTTAACTAAATCTCATCAACCAGGGAGATGATCCCATCACAGTCCCAAATACACAGCATTGAATAGAGACTATTTTACCTTTAAGAAATGGGATCCATATTAAAACATGGCTTTTCTTAGGGGGCATACTTCCCTTCAAACCAGCACATTCCACCCTCTGGCCCCTAAAAAAGACATGTTTTTCCCAAATACAAAATACATTAATTTCATAACAATATCAGAAATCCTTAAACCTATCAGTAGCAATACAATGAAGTAAAAAATTAGAGATAGTATAAAATCTCATCAAGTCAGTTACAGGCATGGTCTGTCCTAAGGCAAAATTCTCTCCATTTGCTCTGGACCTTTGAAAACTCACAACAAGTTATTTGCTGCCAACATACAAAGGAGGAACATTCATAGGATATATATATACATTTCCATAGGGAGGAAGGAACACAGGGGTCACCGGACCCATACAGTTTCGAAAACCCGCAGGGCAAAGTCCATTAGATTTCAAAGTCTGAGACTCATTTATCCTCAGGGCTTTAGAAAGTGGCAGTCCCACCCTTTCCAAATGCCTACGCCTGCCTCTCTCTGAATGCAGCCTTGGGGGATATTGGGGAGACCACCTTTCTCTCGGCTCCACCCTCTCCAAGCATTGGAGCCGCACCCAGGCTCTCTGCCATCTCCGGGGCACACGCTCAACCCCTCCATGTGGTGGCAGCCAGGCTCTCCCCCAACCCCAAGAAACGTGCTTCGCCCTCTCCAAGGCCTGAGGCAGCATGACTCTTCCACTGCAATGAGGTGGAAGGCCCATCCTCTGCCTTTGGGGCAAACTCACCCTCTCCACGGGCTTGGGTGGGTCCATTCTCCTGGCCTGAGGCTTCTTGACTTCAGACCTCAGCCTCCACGGTTTTGCCTCGGAAGTTATTTTTCCTCCAATGTGTCCCTTCTCTGAACCCCTCAGTCCAGACTGGCAGCGGCTCTGTTTATACAGGTCCCACAGCACTCTCGTTGGCTTTCTATGCAGTAGCCTTGGATCATGCCCATTAGACATAAGGAGTTTCCACAAATCTTTCCTGGATAACTCCATGTCTGATCCTGACTTTCTCTGAAATGGCTGGCTAGTTCCACATTTGGTTAAATCCACACTATACTCTGTAGTCTCCCTTTCTGTAGGCCCAGAATTTTCCGGGACCTCAATTTCTGGTTTCTTTTTACTCAAGAGTTCAGTTCTCAGCTTATCTCTTTCCTTTCGCATTTCACTATAAGCTGTGAGGAGAAACCAGACTGCACCTTCGACATTTAATTTGGACATCTCTTCTGCTAAATATCCAAGTTCATGGCTTTTAAAATCTGCCTTCCAGCCAAAACTACCAGTCAATTTTGCCAGATTATCTGCCATTTTAAAACAAGGATCGCCTTCCTTCCGGTCTACAATAACACGGACCTCATTTCTGTCTAGGGCCTCATCAGAGGTATCTTTAGAGTCCACATTTCTCCCAACAGTCTCTCCAAAGCATTCTAGGCCTTCTCTATCAAGCTTCTCACAACTCTTCCAAAATCTTCCCTTTATCCATTTAAAAAGCCGTTCCAACATATTTGGTATTTGCGAACTGCAGCAGCAGCACCCCACTCTCCGGTACCAAAATCTGTTCTAGTTTGCTAGCTGCTGGAATGCAATATACCAGAAACGGAATGGCTTTTAACAAGGGGAATTTAATGAGTTGCTAGTTTACAGTTCTAAGGCCGAGAAAATGTTCCAATTAAAACAAGTCTATAGAAATGTCCAATCTAAGGCATCCAGGGAAAGATACCTTGGTTCAAGAAGGCCGATGAAGTTCAGGGTTTCTCTCTCATCTGGAAAGGCACATGGCAAACGCAGTCAGGGCTTCTCTCTCGGCTGGAAGGGCACATAGCAGACACGGCATCATCTGCTAGCTTACTCTCCTGGCTTCTGGTTCCATGAAGCTCTCCGGGAGGCATTTCCCTTCTTCATCTCCAAAGGTCGCTGGCTGGTGGACTCTCTGCTTTGTAGTGTTGCAGCATTCTCTGCTCTCTCTGAATCTCTCATTCTCCAAAATGTTTCCTCTTTTATAGGACTTCAGAAACTAATCAAGACCCACTCAGATGGGTGGAGACATGTCATCCCCTAATCCAGTTTAACAACCGTTCTTAACTAAATCTCATCAACCAGGGAGATGATCCCATCACAGTCCCAAATACACAGCATTGAATAGAGACTATTTTACCTTTAAGAAATGGGATCCATATTAAAACATGGCTTTTCTTAGGGGGCATACTTCCCTTCAAACCAGCACACTACCTCTCTAAGTATCTGTGGAAACTGGCTTAGCTTCTCTGGGGCAAAACTTTGGGTTTCGTCTTTTAGTTTAGCATCTCTCCTGGGGCCAGAGAATTCTTTTCTTCAGAGTCTGCCTATTTCTGTGGGTCTTTGCTAAAACCCGGGCTATGTGTGTCTTATGCTTCACATCATATGACTCTACGTTTCTTCTGAAGAAACTCCAAAATGTTTCCCCTTTTAAAGGTCACCACCTTGAATAGGCATGGCCACACCTCCATCTAATTAAAATGTCACATCCACACTTGGGTGTGTCACATCTCCATGTTAACAAACTAATGAAGAGTTTCACCCTAAACAATAGGTCTAGCCCCACAAGAGTGGCTCAAGATTGAAAGCACATGGCTTTTCTGGGGTACTTAACAGTTTCAAACCACCACACCACATTAGTGAGGATGTGAAGGAAATGTAACTCTCAAATGCTGCTAAAATAGAAGAGTTCATCAGTTTATTAAATTAGTAAATATCAACCTCCTATATGATACATCCTTTCCCCTTGTAAACATTTATCCAGGAGATATGAAAACAGACCACATAAACAAGTGTATGAACATTTTCATAGCAACCTTGTAAAAGCCCAAAACTGGAAACAACTCAAATGTCATCAACAGGTGAACAAATTGTAGTATATCCATACCACAGAATACTACTCAGTATTTAAAAGGAATACATTATTGACGTATGATACAAAATAGATAAATCTTAAAATAATTATATTAAGTGAAAAAATTAGACAAAACAATAAATACTGCATGAGTCCATTTATTTAAAATTATAGGAAATGAAAACTAATGTAAGTGAAAAATAAAAGGAGATCAGTGGTGGGAGATAGAGATTATGAAGTGGTGCAGGGAAATTTTGAGACAATAGATATTGCATTGGTTTTAAGCTATATCTATCCTAGAAAAATCTGTTCTTTAATTTAATGCATTCCTGTGGGTACGGACCCATTGTAAGTAGGACCTTTTGGTGACACTACTTTAGATAAAATGTGACCTACCTTATTCAGAATGGTTTTAATCTTCTTGCTGGAGTCCTTATAAGAAAATGAAATTCAGACAAAGAGTGAGAAAGTCACAGAAGCAAGAAGTTAAAATCAGTGAAACCCAGAAAAGAAGGGAGAGAGCAGAAGATGCTGCCATGTACCTCACCATATGGCAGACAAGCCAGGATTGCCAGCGACCAGTTTTCAGGAACAAAATATTGCCTTGATAATACTTGGTTTGGAAATGTTCTCAGCCTCAAAACTGTGAGCTAATAAATCCCTCTTACTCAAGACAAACTATTTCATCGTATTTGCTTTACGTAGCCTGGGAAACTAAATCAGATGCATTTGATGTCTTAATTGTGGTGATGGTTGTATAGGTATATATTCATGTCAAACCTCAAAATTACATTTGAAATAATGCTGAAGTATTGTATGTCAATTATACATAAATAAAGCCATTTGAATTATGTAATGTAAGGCAATGGAAAGTGAGAAAAATAAATTTTGCAAGAGGATATACAATGATGGTGGGATTATCACCATTTTGGAAGATGAAACCATAAAATAACACATCATTAATCAATCGGTAATTAGGTTCAGTTTTATAGGAGATAGTTCTGTGTATTTCTAAACCATGTTTATAGCATCAGACTTATTTGTATCTGTAACAGCTCTGCATGAAATAATAAGAAGAAAATAGGTAATAATTTCTCTTACACTAGTCTTTTACTCATTTATGGAATGCTTAGGTACCAGTATATGTACATGTATATGTTTATTTTTTATGTATACTCATTTTAAACATATGGAGGATACTTAATGCCCTTAACCTATATGGTACTTCTAATTAGGCTTCAATTCACCAGTAAAAGTGTAGACTGTGTCTATATCTCTGTTTTGAATACTTTCTATACAAAAATTTTATCCAATTAATACCAAATGAAGATAGAAAGACTTTCAAGCATCATTAACACTAAACCCACTAAGACATATTTCCTATACCAGGTATTTAGAAGACTACATTAGTTCCCTCACTTAAAGTATGCACATAATAGAGTTTAATTATACCTCTCAGTTTCAATAAACTGTGATCATTCATAACTTTCTTCACTGCTTCATTTAAGGAAAAACTTTTCAAAGATTATTATGAATCAGACATTAACGATGACAGGTGGGAGAGGATGGTCAGACAATCAATTAGGTTCACTTCGCTGTGATAAATGCTAAAGAGCAATATACCAAGGGCAACAAAAGTACCAAGAAAAGGGTTTAATTATTTCCTCTAGGGATTTGGGCATTCATCATTGAGAACAATAATCCATCAAAAAAGGAAAACAGTTATAATATTTCAATTTAAACTATATTTTTTAGAATATTAATCCATGGAATTAGAAACATTACCAGCTTCTACACACCTAGTGACAATGAAATGGGAAAGTGCCCAACAGATCCACTTTATTCATGAGTAAAGCTCCCATGTAATAGATAAAAGTGAAAGCAATTCTGAAAGAACTTATAAAAGAGGGGAAAGGGGACAAAATTTCCTTCACAGGTGTTTGGAAAGTACTAGCGAATGTGAAAAGAGAAGCTAGACAAATTAAGGGTTGTACAGAATAACCAAATATCTTTTACACATTTGGAAGTCAGCAGACTATTTATGAAAATGAATTTCTCACTTATTGCTGATGTAGAAGTGTGTTAATGCTACTCCGAGGTACGAAGAAGTGCAACTTCATTACTGCACACCAAATGGCAAGGTAGCTGACCTCTTCTCAGAATATCTTCTACTTCTCCTTGCAAATCTGTTTCAGAATTATATTGAAGTCTATGCTAAGGAATTTGTGCTTTCTTCATATTGGGAAAATTTTATATATTCTTTGATGTAGGAAGTGATGTGATTATAGAAAGACCTAGAGAATTCAGTCTGAGAGATTTGAAGAGAGGAATTGGAAAGAAAATGTTTGGAGCTCCAAAGAACATTCACCAGGGTATTTCAGCAGAGCATCATGTCTTATATGATACATAGAGGCCAAATAGGAAGAGATAAAATGTCTTGCAGTTTTATGAGTTTGCATTAATTGTCAAATAATAGTAATTTTGGAAAAAAAATGTAAATTTAGAAGAAAAGCTGAAGTTGCCTAGATTTTGTTTCTCTGAAGATAAAATGAATTCAAGGTTGGATTTGAAATGATAGCTACAAGAATACCGAAGTAGTATAGATAATGAGAGTTAATATTTTTAGCTGCTTATTATGTTCCAAGTATTAATATGTGTTTATCTATTGCCTGCCATAAAGCCATTATTTAGATGAGGCAACTGGGGCCCATAGGAGTAATAACAATAGAGTTAGCTTAGTAGTTGGCAGAACCAGGATTTGAACCCAAGCATTCTGGGTACAAGAGGTTATGTTTTTATCCAATTTACCATCCACAAATAAATGTCTAAAATAAGGCTTAGAAAAGAACTCAGGGCTGATTAACAGACACTGGATAGAGAAGAAGCCACAGGAGTGTAAGAGAATGCAGAATGTTGGTTCTTAGTCGTGGCCAATGGCACAGGTAACTTTACATAGGATCAGATTCCTTAGTCCATATCTAAGGACCCTGCATCATTAAGTTTGAGGAAATACTGGCATTGCTATTTAAAAGATCTACAAATGATTTTGATTCATAAGCAGAGTATGAACCTCTAATATAAAAAGACAATTTCACATCAAAGCTGAACTTTCAAAGCCAAAATTTTCACCTTTAATTGTATGTTTCACTCTTTAATAGTATGTTTTCAGAGCAGTAGGGTTCTAGAGAGTTGTCCTGGGGCCATCTTGGTGGAGGCTAGCAGAATAGATTAAAAGGATGTGGAGCAAAGATGTCTTTGAGGCCTCCATTCCCTTTATATGTCTCAATCACAGACTATTATTAGACAGTGGGGTTCTGTCTAATATTTCATTTAGATGATGGTTCCAATCATTAAGAAGAGTTAAAAATTACTGAACTGAGCTAAGAAGGAAAATGGGAGTAACGATGACAGATAGGACTGTTCAGAAGCTATTAGCAAAGTAGACATACGGGAAAAAATGGGTTTAACCAATTTATGGAAATCATGAAAAAATAGAAAAACAAATATAACTAAAGGAATAATTGAAAAATTGAATAAAGTATTGCCAGTGGAACAATACTTTTAAATCATTTTTCTTTATCAGACAAGAAGGTATTAATTTTTCACAAGAATTAAAATGTTCATGGAATACTTAATTTGGGGGATGAGATTTTTATCTAACCTATCCTAGATCATCACCCTCTGCATGGAAGTCTTCGCATCAGAGATTCCAAACTGTTACGCAGACCAAAAAGTATTCCTTAGCTATGTTGTGTGAGAAGGATGACCATGTGATCTGACATCTAAAGTGAGATACTTTTGAGAGTGAAATTCCGGACCCACAAAGATGTACGTCCATGCTACTTATCAGCTACTACCAAGGTGGACAATTATCAATATGAACACTGTAATCTGGATTAGGTCCTCCAGTTCACTCAAGTCCTTAGTACACTTCTCATATTTTTGTTACCTACCTGAAATCTGTTTTTACACAAAGGAAGAAATACAGATATAAAAATAACTTCCTTTCTAAATAAAAGCTGGAAGAACTGTATTGTGTGTGTGTGCATGTGTGTGATTTATAAACTGTTCATGGCTTTCCCACACAACTGACAACCTTCCTTCTGCTTCTCACCACAAGAATTCTCACTTTTATTCCCCTCATCTCAGAATCAATATATTTTGTTTGTCCCCAAAGAAGCAGATTCTGGCTGACCATAACATCCATGCAGTTATTATTACAATTTCCCTTAGTCTCTTTTACTGGGTGTAATAAAAGCCATCAACATATTTTTAGCTGGTAAACAATGAGAACCATATGCCAGGAGAGTACATAGTAGTTCGTCAAATTTCTACCATCTGACTTAGTTTGGACTTTTTAACTGAGGTCAAATAAAATGCTAAGTTTTCTGAGTATATTCATCATAAAATAAATGGAGTGCTAATGGCAAAGTAGCCAGCTTAGAAAATTCATGGTATACCGAACTGTTAAATTTTATATTACCAAAACCTGTCTCCTAATATGAAGTATTTAACATAAGCACAAAGTCACAAACAAGGAAATAAGATAAAGAATAATAAATTATGGAATTCAGAACTAATGGTGCTTTCAAGCGGTTGATAGATTATTTAAAAGGAGAGAAATGAGCCATTTCTGCATGTGTGTGCAGTGCCAAGATGATTTACCCATGGCCTCATGTAAACAGAAAGCTTGTATTGACCTGTTGAAATGGGAAAGCTTGTAACCATGGCAACGAAAGAGATGTAAAATAGGTTTTGGCTGCAGTTATAAAGAAGGTGGAGAAACCAGTGGGCTTTTCCTCCCTCAATCTGTGATAAAGCTAACAGAGAAAACAAAAACCATCCTTTTTCTGTCTACTATTTTTGTAGCTATAAAATGTACATGATGTTTTGGATAAAAATCTCCATAGAGGCAGGCTGTAATCTACAACTGGAGATGGGGAAGTGGGGGCTGGGAGGATGTGGGAAATGAAGAGGAACCATAGAGATGTGAAAGATCTTAAATGGCATCACTGTTCAAAGCATTCATTTTTTTAGGAGCATACTGAAGCATATTTGCAGTTCAGGATTGTAGATTTCAGATTGCCTAAATATATTTGCCCCAAGGTAAAGGAGAAAAACTCATCAAGCCCTTCCAAATTTTTGTGCCACATATATCATCTAGCTAGATGACAAAGGTTATTAAGTAAGTGTAGTTTATTTATAATTATATCCATTTTGACTATGTTCTAAAATCTATCATCAAGAAAGTTTTGTAACTAACCCATGCAGCTTAATGGCCACCATTGTTAATTCTGTTAATTTATTTAAACCAGAATTGCCATCGAATTCTTTCAAAAATCTGAACCTCTTTCACCCAACATTTGGTGGCATTACTACTTCATAAGGCAAGTCCAGCAATAGATTCCCAAATCTATACTTCAGGGCTTTGGAAAACACTTAGGGAACTGCCAACCTACAATACTATTCTTTGGCTGCAGTGCCTTCAGTACACTACACAAGGCATCTATAAGCCCTCTGCTCCTCTCACAGAGGGCTTTGATATTAAATACTGTGGTATATCATCACTCTGGAGCTAATGGCAATTCGCAGCAAGCTGCATAGTGACAAGAACACTCTTTAAGAAGGTTTATCAGGGAATGTTCTAGAGTCTCCAGCAGCACTGTCCAGTGCAACTTTCTGCCCTGGTGGAAGTGTTCTATCTGTGCTAACATGTATCTACTAGCAACACATGGCTATTGAATGCTTGGAATTTACCCAGTACATCCCAGAAAGTAAGAGAGGTTTTTTAAGCTAATTTCAGCTTAAATTTCAATAATCACAAATGTCTGGTGGCTGCCATATAGGCTCATCTAGCACAGGCCTGGAACTATTCATAGACCTAACCTATGGGCACAAGAAAATTGAATAAAGAGGAGAGGAGGGAAGGTAAAATATGATAAGAAAAGTGATGACACCATCCTGCTCCCAAATTTATGGGGAAAACAACAAAACAAAATCAAATGAACTAGTCACTCTTGAAATAAAATTAGCTCACTCTCCTTCCCATCTTCCCCTAAGTAAAAGAAAACATTTTCTTTGCAGTCATTCATAAACCACTAATGCCCCATCCTAAAAAATCACTTTCTTTCAGTATTTACTTTCACCTTCATAAGGTTGGGGAAAAAAGAGCATTTAGAGAAGATGCTCTGAATTTTGGGGTCCTTGAGGGAGTCGCAGAGAGTACTTTATTTCTCAGTCTCTTTCCAATGACCTAACCTAAAGAGCAGAATGAGACTTCCCAAATTCATTCTTTCTTATCCCATTGACTACTGGACAATGTGAAAAGGATGGATGTTACTCAGAGAATTGCAATAACGGGAGGGATGACTCCAAGATGAAAATGTGTCTTAAGAAGGAGGGCACATCTGAAAGGAGGATGGAAAAGGTGATGCTCGTATTACTGCTATTTGTGGGCCTTGGTTTTCACCAGTCTTGTCCTTTGGTCTCCTTACGGGGTTTATGCCATTTTTATCAAATTCCATTCTGTCACCCTTACTAGGTGCTGAACTCTCAGAGAAAACAGTCTGCTTTTTTTACCCTCTCATTTTTGGCGACCTCTTCTCCCTAACCCAGTACATCCATAGTGAACCTTTTCCCATTGGCAGAGAAATGAAGAGATTAGGAGAACTGAGATGTTGCAAATGGCTGTTCCTCTATTATAAAAGAAATGTGCCGATAACAACCTCCTCATAGTGACAGTGCAATTACTTTGCTGACAGTTATGGATGTGGAGGGATTACTGCCAAAATCTTGTAAGAAATCATTCTGGGTTCTGAGCTGGAGCAACTGTGTTGGTTTGTTATTAAATACCACAGTATATCAAAAGTGACTTTACATGTAACTTTTCTCATTTTGTAAAATGTATTCTGCAGCCCAATTACTTGAATTTATAAGCAAATAAATCTTTGTGAAACAATATTGTTTTTTTTCACTCATCTGCTTCCTGTTTCCTTCAGCTGGTCAAAATCTGCATTCAATTCCTACGGACCATATGCCATTACTACTCTCCCCACTTCTATCACATAAGAATTTTCATTTTTTTCTTCCAATTCCCTATAAATAATCACTTCTGTTTGTAATCCAGTTACAGCTCTAAAAAGGTATAGAAGGGACTTGATTATTTCACATGTTCATAATTATCTTCTCACATTTTTGTTAATATTTCCCTTCATCATTTTCTTTCTTTATCATTTTCCCCAGTCATATATCTCTGTGAATCACATAATCATAGAGCTTACAGAAGTTTAGAGTTTCACTGGCTAAGTATTTTTAAACTTTTAATCAGTTAACCTACTGAAAATTGTAGATAATTTTTAAATATATCACTCAGGGTCCAGTTGAATGAAACTGCACCAGCTATTTGAATGGAGAGAAGGTGACATAAAGAATTACTGGTTAAGTATAAAGAATTTTTTTTAATGCTAAGGTATCATGGAGGTGGCAACTGTAGAAAAATGCCACTACTCATGCATAGGACACAAGAGCTCAAATGCAAACACTTCTAAACTTAGCGCTGGGTTTAGGGGTGGAGGGTGGGGAGGTCCCTGGGAGCTGAAGCTCAGATCTCCCAGGAGGAGCCAGGCTGATGCCCCTTCATGGGAAGTAAGATGAGGTTGACTCTACAAATGTTGGAAAAACTACTAACTAGATTCACCCGCTACTATGGAAAGAACTGCTGCCAACCGAGAGAAAGAGCGTTGCGATGATGCTCACAGGAACTACAGGAAGCCTGCATAAGGCAGACAGGAAGCACGAAGTTGATTCTTCCTCCTCCAGCCTTACCACCTCCCTCCAATAACTTGTATTGGCAGACCCTAATGGGAAGACAGCCAGCAGAGAAAAAATAAAGAAAAAATAGTTTGAGCTCCACAATTACTAAGCAGAGTGTAGAAGGGTGGGCTTGAAGTTGAAAGATAATAAATACAACTACAGAGTATATACATTTTTATAGGGATGGAACCCATTATTTAATTAGTTTCTAAAAGGAATATGTAAACTTCTCCCTCCCTACTAAATTATGAACAGTCATGGAATAGTCAGGAAGGATAAAAGAACCTTTAGATAACAGGTCAGTTTGCTTTCTACTGCTTCTTCCATTCATTGTTTAGTAACATTCTCACCAACAAGGCAACTTAATGTTAATTTCAGAGCATCATTAGTGCTCAGAAAACATTAGATATGAGGATTTGGTAGTAAAAAAAAAAAAAAGCCAACAAATCTTAGCCACAATTTGACTGATTTTTATGTCCAAAAGTTCTACAAACTTTCCCAAAAGTCATATCATTATTTTCATTATAACAAAGTCTACAGTTTGTCTCTTTATTCAAGCATTTTTTGAGTAAATAAACTAAAAGTATATTGAACACATGAATCATTTAATATAGCTTGGCATATTAGAAGGAATTTTAAATTAATGATCAAAATATACGCTTGTTTTTCCTTCCTGTTAATGCCTGATGCTCCTTTGGAATGTTTGTTTTTACTCATGCATCTATAGTCACTTGGATGTGTTGGAACCTGATATAGGTCAGACTACAAAGAGAGAAAGCCAACACTGGTGAGGTTTTGGCTTCTCACTGAGCTTAGTTCATGAAAGAGAATGAGCCTTCAGGTAAACAATGAATAGAACTGGAGGTGAAAGGGGATGATTGTAATAGTCTCAGATCCTTGGAAAAGATAATAGATAGTTAGATCTGATTAACTGAATTGAGAAGTGAAGCACCTTGGCGATTAGAATTAGAATATTACTTAGTATTACTGCATTAGGTAAATATGTCTGATAATACTTTACAACTTCACAGCTAGAGTAATTCCACATGGATATCTTTTATATATTATGTCTGATCCTTAAATGTTCTTCACGATATGGATATACTGCATATAGTTTTTAAGCATTTTTTATCACTTTAAAGTATTGCAAAATGCCTCAGGGAAGTATATCCAAAAATTTGGATGTTAATTCCTTTATCTTGGAATCCTCATTGGCACACAACCCACATCCATACTGTTGGGTGAGTTTGTTGGATTTCAGTCTGTTTCAAAACAAATTCAGTTGACTTCAGCAAGTCAGAGTGTTCACTTGGCTTTCAGTAATTTCTTGTCACTCTTATAAAACAGATCCAACTGATCAAATATTGAATTTCACTGTTTGAAAGGATCTGAAAAGTCATCTATTTTACCAGCACTTTAAATCTTTATTCTATTTTTTCATAGGTGTGTATGTATATATACAAATATGGATGCAGATTAAATGTGTATACATGCACATACACCTGAATATACATATGTATATACATTTGTATTTTGTTGTATGACTTCTTTCTCTAAGTATTCAATGATTTGTTTTAGTCATTTGTTTAACACAGCAGGCTTGCACTCATATTCATGTTTAAGTCATAAAAAGTGAACAAGAGTAGTAATATTCATTAGGTTTAAAGAAATATCATAAACATCTAATTGCTTCCAAAGAAAGGACAATAGTTAATATTAAGATATTTTATTGCACTTTTTAATCTAAAATGTATATGATACATTTTATATTCTATATTCATTTATAAAGGCTTTGACAACAAAGTACTACCAGGAACAACAAATGGATGAGCAATAGAATAACACATTAAGATAAAAGTGCTACTTTAAAAGTAAAATGCTATATAGACTGAGAATACAAATGAATATGTACATTAAATATTTATGTATTTACTGTATATTTAATATGTAAAATAGTAACTGGTTAAGCATTTATATAGTTTTAATTTTTAAAAAAATAATTAAAATATTAACTGCAAATTCATGCAACTATAAGAAACTGCCTGAACAACAAACATTCATCTATTCACGAAATGTTGATTAACCACCTACCAAAGAATTTTGGGGGCTCTACGGATACAGTGATAAATGAGACTGGACAGGGTCACTGCACTTATTCATTGGCTTACAGTTCAGTAGTGAAAGTGTACAAGTTAGCCTTATATGAATTAAGTTCTGAAAAATGATAAGCACTACAAAGGAAGTAAACCAGGGACTATAATAATGGACAAAGGCTTGTTTAACTCCAGGCCCAGGGAGCAGCAAAAACCCTTTAGTGGGAAAGAATTTGGGAGACTCCTTGTATCTGGAACTTGGAGGGAAATGTGGGAAATGCTTTGAGTTGAGGGTGGAGCAAGATCAAATAGAGCATGAGAGATATTAAAGTGGGCTTTAGGTTTAATTCAAAGAGGAAACAATATGGAAGTTTTAAAACCAGAGTATGACACAATCTGATGGATTTTTTAAAATATGACAGCATTTTGTGGAGGATAAATCATGGAAGAAAGGGGGTAGATCTAAGGAGATTACATAGAAAGCCATTTCAGGAGTCCTAGTGAAAAAAAAATTGGTCATCAATAATTTTCTAAAGGTGGGGAAAATAAATTAATAAAACTGAGATACATTTTAGATGCAAACTGAGAAATTGTTAATTCAACATGGAGTTAAGGAAAATGAGGAATCAAAGATAATTCCTGAGTTTTAACTTGAGTATCTATGTAAGAAGAACATTGTAAGTAAATATTGGTGAAATGAATATATAAGAAGTTGGACATAAAAGTCGAGAGTGGCAACGTTTGAGCTGAAACATACATTTAGGACATTTTAGCCCAGAGAAGAAAGGGATGAGGGTCGGAATAAAAGATAATATTGTCCTAAACTTGGCCCTGGAAATTCCAACATTTGAAAGTGAGGCAGTAGAAAATGTTACATCACAGAGACTAGGGAATGGAGAGATCATTGAACTACATACCTATGCTCTCAAATTCAATTCTCAAAGTTTGCACATATAGTTAGTCCATATTAACGAGGCATTATAATATCTGTCTTTTAATTTCTGGCTTATTTCACTCAACATACTGTCCTCAAGGTTCATTCACCTATTTCCATTCATCACTACCTCTTTCCTCCTTGTAGCCACTCAGTACTCCATTTCATGTTTACACCACAGTTTTCCCTTCAATTCATCAGTTCATGTACACTTAGACCACCTCCATCCTTTGAAAATTGTGAATAATGCTACCACAAACACCAGTGTGCAAATGACATTCATGTCCTTCCTTTTACTTCTTTCAATGATGGGATTGCAGGTTCATATGGAAACCCTGTACTTAGCCTCCTGTGGAACCACCACACTGCCCTGCAGAGGGGATGCACCATTCTACGGCTGTTATAACAGTATCCTGCATCTTTCTGTTTATTTTCAAACAGTTTTATTCACATGCCATACAACCCATCCTGAATAAATAACCAATGGTTCCTGTTATAATCACATGGTTAGGCACTCATCACTGCAATCTATATGAGGACATTTCTATTTACTCCCTAAGAAAGAAGAAGAGGAAAAGAAAATGAAGAATAAAAGATTTAAAAATAAAACAAAATAAAAGGAGAAACCACAAATCACCAAGAATCCCATACTCTTCCCTTATATCCCCCTCTTACTGACATTTACCTTTGGCACGTTGCCTTGCTACATTTAATGGAAGCAAATTACAATGTTACTGTTAATTACAGACCCTAGTTTGCATTGATCGTATTTTTTCCATATACCATCCCATTTTCAACACCTTGCAAAGTTGGCATTCATTTATTCTCTCTCATGTGGAAACATTCTTATATTTGTACATTTAATCACCATCATTGCTCATTCTAGGTTTCACTAAGGACTACAGTCTCAGTCTTTATCTTCTATCTTTCCTTCTGGTGTCATACATGCCCTCAGACCTCCTCCTTCAACCACACTCACACTCAGTCTTGTTCAGTGTACTTACAATATTGCACAACCATCAGACAGCATTGAACTATCATTTCTGGATCTTTACAATCAATCCTGTTGAACATTCTGTATTCCTTCAGCATCAAATGCTCCATCTCTACCCTGGTTTCTTTCTCCTGTTAACCTATGCTCTCAACTTTATTTTAGTTCATATTAGTGAGACCATACAGCATTTTCCTTTTATTTCTGGCTAATTTCACTCATGGTTCTTTCACATTGCTGCATGCAATGTATCTTCAAGCTTCATCCATATTGCTACATGCATTATAACTTTATTTGGATATTTTCTCTCATTTTACCCTTACTGATAGTCTTCACTTCTACACTCTTCTCCAGAGCTCTCTCTCCTATATTTTCTTATCTGCCTGTAGTGCTCCTTTTAAGTATTTCTTGCAGAGCAGGTCTCTTGCTCACGAACTCTCTCACTGTCTATTTGTATGAAAATATTTTAAATTCTCCCTCATTTTTCAAGGACAATTTTGTTGGATAAAGAATCCTTGGTTAGCAATTTTTCTTAAATTGTATCTTAAATATAGCATACTACTGCCTTCCAGCCTCCATGGTTTCAGCTGAGAAATTCCCATATAGTCTTATTGAGCTTCCCTTGTACCTTATAGATCACTTTTATCTTGCTGCTTTCATAATCCTCTGTCTGTCTTTGACATTGACACTGATTAGTGTTTTGGAGTATGTCTATGTGTATCTATTCTGTTGGGGTATGCAGCCCTTCCTGGACCTGTGATTTTATGTCCTTCATAAGTGTTAGGGAAATCATCAGTGATTATTTCCTCCATTATTCTTTCTGCCCCTTTTCCCTACTCTTCTCCTTCTGGGACACCCGTACTATGCATATTCATATGCTTCATGTTGTCATTAAATTCCCAGAGCTTCTGCTCATATTTTTCCATTATTTTCCCTATCTGTTATTTTGTGTGTAAGATGTCAGATGTCCTGCCCTCTAAGTTATAAAAATGGTTCACTAATCCTTTCTTCTGCTTCTTCAAACCTGCTGTTGTATGTCTCCATTGTGTTTTTAATATCTTCTATTGTGCCTTTCATTCCCATAAGTTCTGCCATTTGTTTTTTCAGGCTTTTGAGTTCTTCTTTATGGTTGCCCAATGTCTTTTTTATATCCTTCATCTCTTTTGCCATATTTTCCTTCAACTCATTTATGTGATTTTTGACTTGATTTAGCATCTTTGAACATTAATTAATACCTTGATTAGTTTATTTTGGGGTTATTTTTGCTCTTTTACCTAGGGTTTTCTTGTTGGCTAGCTTTGTTCTCTATCTCTTTTTTGGCTTTCTGTTTAGTTATTCTAGACCTCTAGTATAGCTTCTAACTGATTGGAATTTTTGCAGCTGTTGTTTTTCTGGTTCTTGCCCTGCCTATGCGGAACATTTTTTGGAGGAGTGTCTCCCCAGTTATTACTGACCCCTATCAGATTTTCTCTGACAAAGCAAGCCCAGATGTCAGGAGGAAGGTGTAATCAGTATCAAGTTTCCCTGAAGATGAGACTCAGCATATTGTCTGACTCTTCTGTGTACTCTTGACTGTGCTTTGCCTATCCTGCCCTGCAGGTGCTGCTTGTCAGCCTACAGCTCCCTACCAGCGTAAACCTTTAACTTTTAGCCTCCCAAGGTCATTGTTGAGAGGATGAGATGGAAGGCAAATGTAAGCTGTTTCTAATTTCCAACCCCCAGGGTCTGAGTTCTCTGAAGCAGGAAACCCACTTTAGCTGCCCCCCTCCCATTTTCTTGGGGAAGATTTGCCCTTAAGGCAATTATCTCCTAAACTTTACTCATTACTTTGTCCTTCCAACCTACCTGAACCCTGTGCTTGCTTTGGCCAGTGCTAACAATTGAAAATGCCTGAGGCTTTCTCTAATGAGCTACTTAGAATACTTTGAAAAAAGAAAAAATAATAAAATGAAATCCCTTCTCAGAGTCACACCCCAGCCCCCAAGGCTCATCAGTCAAGAGCCAGATTGGTACCTGACTCTATGTACCCCCTTAGTTCACTAATCCTTTTTTCTGCTTCTTCAAAATTGCTGCATTTCATATGAAAAAGATCACAGCCTTTTTCCAGTATTCTGAATTCAATTGACTCCAAAGGAATCCTTTTTTTTTTCCTTCATCAGCCTGTCACCACTTCTCCAGGAGAGACCTCAGGGTTACTTTCCTGCTTTCTCTGGGTTTATCTATGCTCAGATCTTGCATCCAGTAGTTCAAATTTGTTAATAAAAACCACAGTTGGAACTTGTTAGAGCTACCTCCCCTTGTTCCCAGCAGAGACCACCTCTTTTTCTCCCTACTATGCCAATGGGTAAGAAGCATCAGCTGCCACAGTTTTGGAGCTTTACTTACAGTACCCTGCTGTGATCTTGGCCCTTCCATCCTTTCCAGACTGGTTTACGATGCGTGTTCAATCACAAATGACCTCCAAAGAGTTGTTTCAGATAGTTCCCAACTATTTACTAGCTGCTCTAGAGGGCTTGCTAAATTCCATACTTCCCTATGCTGCCATCTGCCTCACCTGCTATGTAAGTATTCTTGCCCATTTCTTTTTAAATTTGGGGGGGCTTCATAAATTGAGCATCAATGTGATCCATCAACACAGCTATAAAATGAGTCACTACATAATTAGCAACCAGAGGGACACATTCATTATTCAAGAATAATTTCCACTACAGTTCTGGATTTCCAAAGACTAGACTTAATCAAGAGCCTGTCATTGATCTCAGTTACTTCCATGGAACATCCGGAGAAGGAATTTAGCATTCTCTATTTCTGTAAGCTAGTAACCCAATCTGTCAGTAAAGATGCATGGATTGATGGATGGATTGATATTCTCCCCTAAGTAGGTTAGATCTCCAGAGAGAATATTTAAATATGGCAGCTAGCCATATATCTTTCTCCCCTGTCTCATCATCTCTTTCTGGATAGATACATTTATCTAGTGATTTTTTGTTTGTTTGTTTATTTGTTTAAGAACAGGTAATTATGAACTGTGGACTGTGGTTATAGTGTCTCAATCAATTAAACCCAACATAAAGATGAAATGAAATTTATGGGCGGGCAATGGTGGCGCAATTGCAGAGTTCTCACCTGCCATGCCAGAGACCTGGGTTCATTTCCCAGTGCCTGCCCATGCCAAAAATAAATAGATACATAAATAAATAAATGAAATGAAATTTAGAAACACATTTCCCAAATAGTATTTCTGAAGATGTGAGGTATTTCCATGAAAATAAGAAAGCTGCAAATAAAAGCCTGCATTAATTAAACTTACAATGTCGTTAGCATATTGCATCCTTTGTGAAGTCCTTTAAAAAGAAAGTTTGAGTTAGAAAAATTACATTTGAAAAATCTCTTCCTCTGAATTTTAGTCAGGGTGTACTTATTCATTCTCATCCTGAAGAATATGCTCACACTGCTCTCTGCATCTACTCCCTCCTCTCTATCTCTGTGACTGTCAGGAGCATCTAGGCTATTTCAGTGTCTTGGTACAATAATTCCACGGACAGAAGAGGTGATTCTTTAGGACTGCAACCCCCTTGCAATGCAACTGCTTCTTTCTGCTCAGCCATTTAAACATGAGATCTTCATTTTTTGCCATGGCATTGCAAGAAACAGCCTGGAAAATTGCTTGGGGATTTTTAATTGCCTCAGCTTGGAAGACACATATATATCTCTTCCTCTCACTTTTCTTTTGACAGGATTATTCATGTGGCCTTACCTTACTCAACGGAGCCTGGGAACGCACTTCCTCATATAGCAAGGGAGAAAGGGAGATCCAGATATTGGTGAGAACTCAAAATGTTTACTACCCTCTACAAATTTTAGCCACCTTTCCATGTTTAAGTTATCTATATGGGCAACTATTAAAGCAGTAATGTCAGTGGCATTCTGTCACTATTCAAAGTTTTTTGCATCATAGTTCTAGAACCCACTGCATCCATTCTCCTCTAATTGAGCATCAAACTATCAGGACTCACATACTTAGGTTACTACCCTAAAGGATAAACCTCTCCATTCAGCCATGATCACCTTCTATTTGTAGTGTATACCTCAAATCAAAGTGAGAATTCCATTCTTCTGGACCATATGGACTTGCAGCTCAGAATACGGAGTCAGATATACTGATTTTAACACAAATCCAATACTTACTAGATATGAGACTTTGGATAAGTTATTCAGTATTTTGGTGCTCAAGTTCCTTACTTGTAAAATAGAGAAAATCCTAACATCTACCTTATGGGTAGTTTTGAGAAATAAAATACATGCAAATATCAACTGTCTCAGTTAAGTGTCCTCATATCTTCAACTCTGTCTTCAGAAATTCCCTCCAGCATTGTACCATCACTGAAAACTGGATTTCAATATATGAAACTGGGTTTTCTGTTTGTTTTCTTTACTTACATATTCTTCTATTACACCAGACCAGAAAATGTGAAAGATACTGTTCTTGCTTGGCATTACCTCTTCCAAACAATTTCTTCCTCTTCCTCTATGGAAAAAAAATTTTATTCTTTTGAGCCATATGCTTTCAAGCATACTATAATCTTATTTCATGTCAATATCCTCACTTATACCCTCACTTACATCAAATACTCTACTGAATCCTGATTTTTTTTTGGTGATTTCAATACCCATGTAGGTGGCTTCTCTGGCATGTACTTCTTCTCACTGCTATACTTATAAATGCTAAACTACTGCATTTCCTCTCAAACTCAGGCTCTGCTTTCATATTAATACCTTAAAAATATTCAGCACAAAATATCTTAATCTGAAACATTCCATTTCTCTACTACCATCACTTATCTTCCAACTGACTTGTTCGTGTATCCACACATCAGTAATTTCATCTCATCAAGATACCCAATCCACTGATCTTATCACTTGCTTTCTCTTAAGCCTTATTCTATCTTATTGTCTCTCTTTGATCTGGTTATTTCATGGTAAATTATTACCATTGTTCTGCTCCAAAATCCTTAACTCCCTTTCTCCTTTCTTCAACAACAACAACAAAAACCCAGATGAGACCAAATATCCCCAATCTCCTTTGCTGCATAAGAGCATCTGTTTTAGTTAGGGTTCTCTGCAGAGATCACCCTGCACCTTTCCATGTAAGAAAGACCCTCAGTTGAAAGATAGTTGCCTTTCCTCTGAAGAACTATATATTTTTAACTAAATAAATCCCCTCTTATTAAAAGCCAGTTCATCTCTGGTGTGTTGCATTCTGGCAGCTTTGGTAGAGTAGAACAACAACCAAATGTTTCTAAGGAATATAAAAAAAAACCTGGGAAGCAGGTTTATTTTAATTTTTGATCACAGAGATAAAATATGTTCTCGTATTTGGAAATGTCTTCTTATATATAAGGCACTTATTTCCAAGAACTTATTTCCAGTTCTTGGGAATGCCTTATATATAGTTTATATATATCTATATATAATTTATATATGTATAGTTTATATATATATATATAGTTTATATATTTATATATAATATGTGGCTTCTTTACTATACTCACTTCCTATTTACCTGTAAATTCCTGCAATGACCACCACCCCATCTCAGATATACACACACACAGACTCAATAACTTATTTATCCTCAGTCCATACAACACAGGAGGTGCCTGTTCTCTTAATCTTGTCCAACCCTCACTCTTGGCAGGAGTGGATTAAAAGTGCCCTATCCTTTGTAACTTTCTCAAGAATTTTTCTATTTCAATGCATTTTCAATCTTCTTCTTTTCTGAATTATTCATATTGAAGCAAGACTATGCTCTATTATTCCCTATTCTAGCAATACCTTGTCATGGCCCCATATCTTTCTTCCAGCATCTGCATCTTTTACATTTTACTGCATCTCTTCAAAACCAGTCTGATGGGAACAGTTGTCTATACACAAAATGCCCAAGTTCTTGTTTCCAATTACTCTTCAAAATATTCTAATCTGACTCCCACACAAAACGTACCATAAAAGTCAAGGACAAAAAAAAAAAAAAATCAAGGCCATGGTATCAAGATCTCTACAAATCTCCATGTTCTGTATTTTACACATCAAGTGAAAACTTTCTTTTGTTTTCTCTCCTTTTCTATTTCTCAATAGTCTTTGACTCCATTGTTCACCTCTGCTCAAAACCCTCTTGTCTCTTGGCTTTCATGATGCATTCCAAGCTTTCCTCCTACCTCATTGTCCCTTTCTCAATATACTACATTTGCTCTTCTTTCTTTTTTTAATGCAATTTTTTTGAGACATGTTATATATTCACATACCATAAAATCATCCAAATTGTACAATCAGTGCTTCACAGTTTCATCATATAGTTATGCATTTGTCATCAGAATCAATTTTTATATCTTTTGTAAGAGATGAAAAATTTTCAGTTATTGTTTCTTCCTTTGTTCTTTCTGCCCCTTTTCCATTATTTTCTCCTTCTGGAACACCTATAATACATATATTCATGTGCTTCATGTTGTCATTTAATTCCCTGAGACCATGCTCATATTTTTCCATTCTTTTCCCTAAATGTTCTTTTGTGTGTAGGATTTCAGATGTCCTGTCCTCTAGTTCACTAATCCTACATTCTGCCTCTTCAAATTTATTGTCATGTCTCTATTGTGTGTTTAATCTCTTCTATTGTGCCTTTCATTCCCTTAAATTCTGCCATTTGTTTTTTCAAACCTTCGTATTTTATGGTTGCCCAATGCCTTCTTTATATCTGTCATGGTCAGGTTCATCTGTCAACTTGGCCAGATGGTGGTACCAGGTAGTCTAGTCAGGCAAGCACTGGCCTGTCTATGCTATGAGGACATTTCATGGACTTAAATCATGACCACATGATTTAAGCTGTGGACTGTGTCCACAGCTGATTGGAGTGTCTTCTGCAATGAGTGATGTTTAATCTAATCATGGAAGGCTTTTAAGGAGGGTTCAGAAGAGACAACCACTCTTCCTACTTCAGCCAGCCAACCTCTCCTGAGAGTTCATTGAGGACCTTCATTGGAACTGCCAGCTCACAGTCTGTGCTACAGATCTTAGATTCTTAAATCCGCACAGTTGCCCACTTAGCCTCTCCTGAGAGTGCATTGAAGACCTTCACTGGAGCTACCAGCTAGTGGCCTGACCTACAGATTTTGAACTCTACATCCTTGTGGCTACATGAGACATTTTTATAAATTTTATATTTGCAAATATCTTCTGCTGATTTTGTTTCTCTAAATAACCCTAGCTAATACAATATCCCTCATGTCTTTTGCTAGTTCTTCCTTCAGCTCATTGATTTGAATTTTGACTTGATTTAGCATGTTTGATTGAACATTAAATAGCTGTTTCAACTCCTGTATCTCATTTAAAGTGTTAGTTTGTTCCTTTGATTGATACAGGGACATATCTTCAGTTTTCCTAGTATGACTCTTAATTTTTTGTTGTGGCTCAGCATCTGATTTTCTTGATTAATTTATTCTGGAGGTCATTTTCACACTTTTACCTAGGGTTTTCTTGTTGGTTGACTTTATTCTTTTTATGTATTTTGGTGTTCAGTTCAACTTATTCTAGTTTTAGCATAGTTTCTATTTATCTGAGCAGAATTTTTGCAGCTCTTGTTTTTCTGATTCTTGCCCAGCCTAAGTGGAACTTTTGTTTTTTTAGAATGGTCTCCCCAGATATCATCAACCTCCATCAGAGTTTCCCAGACAAGCCAGACCCAGGTCTCAGAAGAAGTCTGTAATCAGTATCAAGTTTCCCTGGGGAAAAACCCAGTAGGTTGTTAAATATCCCTGTGAAGTCTCTAGACTCTGTGCTTTTCCTATTGTTCCCAGCAGATAGTGTTTGTCGGTCTGCAACTCTTCGCTGGCACATAGTAGTGTGGTACCTTTAATTCTAAGCTGACCTTGCAGCTGCCAGGGGTGTGGTTGAGTCAGAGGCTGATTTAGAAGGTGGGTTTAGGGCTTGGCATTGGGGTCTGAATTCCCTGATGAGGGCCCCACTTTAGCTGGGCCCTGCTTCTCCTTTTCCTGGGGATTAAAAGACCTTAAAAGAATCAACTTCTTCACTTGCTTTGTTGCTTTGACTATCAGACCTATCTTAATGCCACCCTTGCCTGGATCAGGGCTGACAATTGAAAATGCCTGAGGCTTTCTTTAATAAGCTACTTAGAAGAGTTTAAGAAACAATACCCATTTCAGAGCCAGTTTCCAGCTCCCAAGAGTCCCATGTTAAGAGCTGGAGTTGGTACCTAACTGAATGTGCTTTGTAGTATAGCCCTTTTCCACTATTCTGAGCTGGGCCGAGTCCAAAAGTTCTGTGTTTTTTGTTTGTTTGTTTGTTTTTGTTGTTCCCATCAGCCCCGTTTCTTGTCTGTCTGGAGAAACTTCAGGATTCCTTCCCTGCTTGCTCTCAGTTTTTCTGTGCTTGGAGTTTGTATTCAGCAATCCAAACTTGTCAATTAAAACTGCAATCAGAGCTTGACTGCTTGCTCTCCCTTGCTCCCAGAAGAGACCTCTTCTTTTTCCTGCAAGGAAGTATTTCTGAGTGAGCCTGCCAAGCCAGTGGGGGAGGGGAATCAGCCTTCAGTTTTAGGGGGTGTGCTGGTTTGAAAGGAAGTATGCTCCCTGAGAAAAGCCATGTTTTAATGTAAGTCCCATTTCATAAAGGTAGAATAATCTCTATTCAATACTGTATGTTTGAAACTGTAATCAGATCATCTCCCTGGATGATGCGATTTAGTCAAGAATGGTTGTTAAATTGGATTAGGGGACGACATGTCTCCACCCATTTGGGTGGGTCTTGATTGGTTTATTGGAGTCCTATAAAAGAGGAAATACTTTGGAGAAAGAGCCTCAGAGCGAGCAGAGAATGCTGCAGCACCACGAAGCAGAGAGTCCACCAGTCAGCAACCTTTGGAGATAAAGAGGGAAAACACCTCCCAGGGAGCTTCATGAAACTGGAAGCTAGGAGAGATAGCTAGCAGATGGTGCTGTATTCACCATGTGCCCTTCCAGCTGAGAGAGAAGCCCTGACTGTGTTCGCCATGTGCCGTCTTACCTGAGAGAGAAACTCTGAACTTCATCGGCCTTCTTGAACCAAGGTATCTTTCCATGGATGCCTTTGATTGGACATTTCTATAGACTTGTTTTAATTGGGACATTTTCTTGGCCTTAGAACTGTAAACTAGCAACTCATTAAATTCCCCCTTTTTAAAAGCTACTCCGTTTCTGGTATATTGCATTCTGGCAGCTAGCAGACTAGAACACGGGGCTTTACTGACAGTTCTGTGTGTGATCTTGGTCCTCCCAGCCATTCCAGACTGTTGTACAATGTGTGTCCTGTCACGGATATCCCCTAAACAGTTGTTTCAGACAGTTCCGGGTTATCTACTGGCTGGTCTAGAGGACAAACTAAATTGAACACCTCCCTATGCCAACATCTCGTCCTGCCTCTTCTGCTCCTCCAGTTTTGCCCCATTCATTCACATAGCTTCAGTACACATCTGTATTGTTTATGACTCCTAATTCAATCTATCCAACCTAAGCATTTCAGTGTGAAATTCAGACTCACACACCCAACAGCCTTTTTGTTATCTCAGCCTAAATATCTTACAAGCAATTCAACTTTATTACGTTCAGAATAAAACCCTTGGTTTCTCCTCGAAATCCTAATCACCCCCAATTTTTCCCTTTTCAGGCCCTTACTCAAACCTGAAGGATTTGAGTCATCTCATTTGTCCCTTCTCTTGCATTTCATCCATCAGTGAGTCCTATTAACTCTCCTTCTATAACATATCTTAAATCTTGACTCTTCTTTCTAGCTCCACTGTTGCCTTCCCAGTTCCAAACCCCATTCTCAGCCCTGAAATAGGCTCCTTATTCATGCGTATGATTCCATTTTTATCCCTGTCTCATCCATCTTCCTCCAAATAAACTGTTGCATTTTGAATATGTAAATCAGATTTCACTATTCTACTATTTAAAAGCTTTCTTTTCCTTATTACTATCCATAGAATAAAAGCCAAACTTCCTAATAGTCTATAAAGATCTGTTGAAATGGCCCTCGTGTACATCCCCAGCCTCCTGTGGTGACATTATCCACCTTGCTTAGCTCACTCCTGCTGCACTGGCCTTTTATCAACTCCATATCTCTGATCTGCTCTTCTACAACTCTAGACATTGCTCATATCTTCTAACCCTCACTCTTTCATCAGGTCTCAGTTTAGATGTTACTTCCCTAGTAGAAGGCAAGGCAAATGAATTTCCATGTGATTTTAGAGATCCATGTAATGATCTAGTTGGAATGATCAGTTCAACATTGTGAATACGGACTATGCAATAGATTTCTCAGCTAAGATGTTGTTTCCAGATTATATAGCAATTGTGTGCTTTAAAACCCAATATTCCAACAGTTTCCCCATAAAAACTACATGAAAACCTCTACCTGGTGTCTATTTTGGTAACATGACCATTTTAAACCCCACTGCAACATGAGCACTGGCAGAACTCAGATATAAGACACCCATAGATGAAGAAATGTGATAATCACATAGATTACCTAGGTTACCTAGGTGACTTATTTTTAACTTAATTCGTAGAATTTTCAGACCTCTTGTAATAAATCCCAAACATATACCAATACTTTTCATTGCCATTTATTTGCTACATCACTGAAATAAATGGGAAAAAACACGTAGTCAGAAAGCTTCTTTGAAATCTTGGCAGACAAAATCTTCCTTAAACTTTGAATCTTACATAATAATTAAAAAAGGAATCTTCTTTAATATGCACTAACCCAAAAGTTATTATTTGGGATATAAGTAAAATACTCCATTATTTCACAGCACTTCAAGCCTGAGGATGTGTTTGCATGGTGAGAGAATATCCTTGTCAGTATAAAGCATAATTTCTACATACCACATAGAAAGAGACATTAAGAGACCCCAAATCAGGAAAAGTGTTTATTTGAATGAGTCTTTGCCCCAACTGTTAATTTTTGGCTGTTCCTGTTGAAAGGTAGTGGCAGATAATGATGAATGAAGAATGCTCAGAAGGAAAGCAGTGCTTGTGATTTAAGCATCTAAGTAAGTAGTGAAGGAAGAGAATAGGGCAAAGTTATTCAGTAATTATGACAGAGCAATCCAAGACATGCCACTAATAGCTTGTGGCATGAAAAGGGATGGGTAGGGTAGAAAGTGATGATGTAATAGAAACACCAGATGAACTGTCATTCCAGCACTTTCCTGACAAGGGAAACAGAATCAGTTTGATCACAAAAGTTTAAAGAAACTCTTCAGAAAATAACAGGAAGATATGAAATGACAGAGTTTTATTTCTCACTACTTGTTAAAAAAGATTCCCAAATTTCAAGGAAGTTTAAAAGGTTGGATAGGAAAAATTATGTAATTAGGAAAATGATTGCTAAGGTGCCAAAGAAGTTAAATGTAATTGTGCAGTTACCAGTTTCCATCCACTAACTTTTGTCCATCCCTTATAGAGTGCCAGTGACAGGCTGTATTTTTGTAATATCAAATATGTAAAGTAGGTTGATTTTTGAAGCATTACCATTGCATAAAAATTTAATTTATACAAAATATTTTGGACAACAAAATAATTAAACTGTCAAGGGGACAACTGCATAAAAGATAGAAGAAAGGACAGTGAATAAAGATAAATTCAGCAAAAGTTCAAAATTTCTATATGAAATAGCTTGATATAGATAAGCTAGACATCAAATGAAGACATTTTGCTGCTATTCTATAATGAAAAATGATAACCAGCTGCTTTTATAGCATTTTTCACTTTGTTATAATCAATCATCTTTTTGTTATCTCTGGCATTTATTTTAGCTTTTCCCTGTGGCGTATGAGGGCATGTCAATTCTTGTTTTTGTTTATTCAGGGATTTCATATCATTAAACATTTGAATATTTGAAGTCATTCAGATGCCAAATGATAATGATAGCATTTTGCTGTTAATAGTAAATGGATTAGGAAAGAGGAACTGCCTCACTAGGATAGCTTTGTAAAAAGACATCTATAATAAATGAAATGGTCTCTTGAATTAAAACTAATTATGTAAGAATCTAGCATGTAGCAAGACACTATAATGTCCAAATGGAAAAACACTAGCAAGACTCTAATTCAGTAACTAAACTGGTATTAGTTTTTCATGCAGCTTTACTGAACATCCCATTGAACAGCTATTTTTTGCAAGCAATCGATGCTTGAAAGTGTGAGCTATAACAGAGGAAATGACTTTGGTTACCAAGGAAACCACTTCATAGACATTCACATAAATAAACCTCAGACAGTGGAAGGAACCACCATAAAAATAGAAACAGTTTGACTTAATGTTGTATTGCTATTAGAAAAGCACTCTTTCTCTATAGACATATATACTTTAAGAAAAAAAGTGTGATAGCAATACCTTGTACATGACAGATGCAAGCAGATTAATTATTACTTTAATCTGATAATTAACAGTGGGAAGGTCATTGTGGTGGTTTGAAAGGATGTATGTCCCCTAGAAAAGCCATGTTTCAATCAAAATCACATTTCATAAAGGCAGAATAATCCCTATTCAATACTGTATTTTGAAACTGTAATCAAATCATCTCCCTGGAGATGTGATTTAATCAAGAGTTGGTTGTTTAATCAAGCTGGATTAAGTGATGACATGTCTCCACCCATTTGGGTGGGTCTTGATAAATTTCTGGAGTCCTATAAAACAGGAAACATTTTGGAGAGTAAGAGATTCAGAGGAGATTCAGAGAAAGCAGAGCAGAACGACATAGCCACGAGAAGCAGAGTCCATCAGACAGTGACCTTTGGAGATAAAGAAAGAAAATGCCTCCCGGGGAGCTTCCTGAAACAGGAAGCCAGCAGAAGAAGCTAGCAGACAATGCTGTGTTTGCCATGTGCTCTTCCAGATGAGAGAGGAGCCCTGACTGTGTTCACCATGTGCCTTTCCAGATGAGAGAGAAACTCTGTTCATCATGTGCCCTTCCAGCCAAGAGAGAAACTGTGACTGTGTTTGCCATGTGCCTTTTTACTTGAGAGAGAAACCCTGAACTTCACTGGCCTTCTTGAACAAAGGCATCTTTCCCTGGATGCCTTTGATTAGACATTTCTATGGATTTGTAATTGGGACATTTTCTCAGCCTTAGAACTGTAAACTAACAACTTATTAAATTCCCCTTTTTAAAAGCCATTCCATTTCTGGTATATTGCATTCCAGCAACTAGCAATCTAGAACAGTCATTAAAATTGTCAAAATCTCCAAAGCCTCAGAGACAAACACCAGGAAGGCCTATTTTCATTTGGATTTTTAATGGGATGCTCGCACACCCACACAAACGGTTCCATACATTTTACCTCCTTTATCACCCATACCTCAGATAAAACAAGGAGAGACAACTTTTCTCTTGAAAGGTTTATAGCATCAGCCTACTGAAAAAGAGGTCAGGAATATCATAAATATATTCTCAAATTCTTGTCTGAGTTGGCTGTAAGAGAGCTCAGGCTTTGATTATAAGAACAGATATTTCTATCTGAATTCTGGAAATTATCAGACATCTGAACACAAACCAAGCCAAAGCCAAACAAAATAAAAATTCAATGCTTTTGAGGCATCATCACACCAATTACATAAATCTGTATTTTATTTGTCTTTTCAAAGATTACTTGGCAGCAGATAGGTCAACCTATCTAATCAAATGGTTGAGCAGGCTCTGGTTTCGCGGCCTTATCATGCTACCCATTTCCTGCTAATATTGTCCTACCTTTGGCCTTGTAGCACAAGCCTCATTGTAAGCATCAAGCACTGCCAATCAATCACAATGTCCCAATGACTCCCAAAGGGTGTAAAGGGAGTATCTAGGCCAGTCTGATTCTTTATCAGAGTAACACAGAAGTTGATGGAAGCCAAGTTCCTGCTGCAAAAATCCCTGAGGTTGTCTTAGTATTTATCCTTCCCAAGGTCTAGTGTTTCAGACTTTCTTTTAATTCTACAGCCCTTACTACTCTTCTAATTTATTCACTTTTATTTTTCCTTAAATTAACAAGAACAGGTTTCATTTTGCGTTGTGCCAAAGAGCTTCAAAGGATAATCCAGTAATCTACTTCCAATCATTGCAGCAACAACTATTTCATTTTAATAACAATTACCCTAGCTTTTTCATAATAATGGAGTAAAAGTATCCTAAATATAGAAAAAATGTCTTAAAACTAAGCTGTCTTAACTCACTTTATTCTAAGTCAATACATTATTTATAATTATCATTTTATGCAGAACTAAAAAGACTCCTTTATTTAAATTTTAAAGGATTTGCCTTAGATATCTAGTTTAGAAATTAAAGTATGATTCAGTCTCTTATGTCCTTTATCGATTCAGTCTCTTATGTCCTTTATCAACACTAAAATTTCACTTACTATCAATAATGAACAGAGTGATAGATACACAGTAACCTTCAGATGTGACCCAAGAGGATTTCAGTAATGGAAAGCAGCATTTTTAGAAAACATTCGAAAATCTAGGAAAACGCCAGTTCTTAAGCATATGTAGCTGTGCTGTGTGATACATTTGCCGAGTATTTGAAACAAATTTATGCTCACTTCCATTAAAACCATTTATAATTTTAACAAAAATTGGCTTGCATTATGGCAATTACCTTAGGCTCTCATTCATTCATTGATCAAGTATTTATTGTGGGTTATTTTGGGCCAGGCATTGCTTAGGTGCTGAATGACAGAGCAGTGAACAAAATAGACAAAATCCCCCTTCAAAAGAGGTGATTCCTGACAGAGGGAAAAGAAGTGCAAAGGCCCTGGAGCCACCGAAGTTATGATATATTCAATAGCAAAGAGGATCTGAATGAGGATTTCATGCTGGTGGCATTTTAGTGAAACAGAAGGAAGACCAGCAAGAGATTAAGTTGGGGAGAAAGGAAAGCCCACATAGCCAAGGGCATTGGAGAACTTTTTAGGATTAGTGTATTATCTTTTAAAGAAGTCAACAAAAGATTTTAAAGCGGGGGAATGATATAACTCAATTTCAATTTTTCAAAAGATCAAAATTGATCTTTCAAAAATTGGAAATGAATAGGAAACAAAGCAGCATGATCAATTAGAAGCTGTTCTCTTTAAATCAGATTTACTCAAATTTATGTTGGGAATGCAGCTTTGAGAAAAACTCCTGGATGATAGTTTGTATTCTGAGAAACAGCTCATTTTAGGTCAAATGTAAACACGTCAGGGAGGTGTTTTTCAGAAGTCATAGTTCAACATCATACTATTAGCTATCTAGATATAGTACTTATTTCTTCAATTCTCATAGCACTTATCACCATCTGTATTAGCATTTTCTTCATTGTTTTCCTCCTTCACCATAGTGTAGATACCATTGTTGCAGAATGATTTATCATGTTCACTTTTAATTCCCCAATATCCAGAATGCCTGACAGAAAAGAGGCAGCTATGGACATGTTGGTTACAATATATATGCACACAAATCAACAATTTTACTATATACAACATTGTTTACTAAACGCAATTTAAAAATTTGACTGAAAATGTATCTATTATACTGAGAAGAATAAAATAATATTTGAATACATGGACAAAAATATAGCTCCACAACTCAAAGTTTTAGAGAACTCTCAAATGAAATTTATTATATATATATTGTTTTAATAAAAATGCCAAAACTTTTGTTTTTATGACATTGACATTGAAGTTATAATCAATTGGAATAATACGGTAAGAAGAATATCCTAACAGTGTAAATCATTTTCTCTCTCTTAAGCATACACTGACTTCCTTGAAGGGAGAGTAGCTTAGTCTCAATTCAAATTGCTTCTTCTTCCAAAGTTCAAGCAATATTTTCAACCACATCTTTGACACTATGTAAGTGCAATCTCACTTTTCACCCATTTTGAGGCTTCTTATTGACATGAAAATTATTTTGTGTCAAATACCATTTTACTGAAGTTAAAAAAATGTATTAGTTTCAAACTATTCTACTTTTAAAGACAGTTTTCTTTCACAAACAACATTCCTAGTATTAGAGAGTTATCAAATAATTTGAACTTATGGATGACTCTTTTATCTAGTGGGTGGGAGTGTTTCAACTCCATTTTCTGATTTAATCTACACAATAATCCATTATCTCAACTAATCTTCACAAATCTCCTTCACAATTTTCCTATTTTATATGTAATAAAATCAAGGCCTGGAGAGTTTAAATAACTTCCACAGAGGTGCACATAACCAGAATTTGTTACAATCAGAATTTAAGATTAGTTCTGTGGACAATACTAATAGGCTTTAGAACGAAAGCCCATAATACATGCACTGAAACACACAGAACGTTTTTGGACATGAGACGTCGCAAGAACTTCCCAAATGCTACCCCTGTGAACAGCCTGTTTTGGTAATCAAGGACAGAAAGTTCATTTGTCAAAATCATCTATCAAGAAGTTATACATTAGGATTATTTGCCTTCCAGGAATCCTTTCATACAATTCCAAAAAAAAGAAAAAATGTCATACTGCCAAAACTATGACTGGGCCAGGCAAATCCAAGAGCAGCTGCTTCTATTTTCTTGAGCCACATCTGTGTCTAATAATTCATGCTTGACTTTGATGTAGTCACTGACAAGTAACATTTTGAAAAACCCAGGGTTTAGCCCAAGAATAAAGCTTCATGCTTTGTATCTTTAAGTACTTAACTCATTTCTCCACTTAAACCCCATTATCTCTCATAATAGAGCTACATATGGCTGATTTGACCCAGCATCCCTAATATCAATGTACATCATGTATGCACATGATTCTCATGCTCTCCATCCTATATTGTTTCCATTTGCTTTTGAACACTCATAGAGATGCTTAAATTTACTCTTAGTGTGTTTTACCCCCTTAGCTCCATCCTAATACATAATAATTAATAAGCATGTTCTTTATCCAAAATAGCTACTCTCCTCTGAGCTTCATGTCATCCAAAACTATGGGAAATGCTCTTATTCATGTATTCACTCAGCAACACTTTATTGAAAATACAGCTTTTTTCAGGCACTGGGTCAGGTGCTAGAGATGAAAAAGTGAATGATTCCAGTCCCTAAATGTGTGCCAAGTAGAAAAATAAAATATTAAATTTAGCAGTTGTTTTAGTTTCCCTGAGCTATTATCACAAATACCACATGATGGGTTGGCATAAACAAGAGGAATTAATTGGCTCATGGTTTTGAGGCTAAGCCCAAAATCAAGGTGTCCGCAAGGCAATGGCTCTTCCCCAAAGTCTGTAGCATTCTGATGCCAGCGGCTGGAAATCTTTGGGGTTCCTTGGATTGTATCCCCGCCTCCAGTCACATGGCAATATTCTCTCCTTTCTTTTTTGATTCTACTAACTTTCTCTCACCTCTGGACTTTGGTTTCTTTCTCTTTATAAGGCCTCTAGTAATCCAGATTAAGACCCAACCTCATTCAGTTGGGCCTCACCTTATTTAAAAATAACATCTTCCAAGAGATCCTACTTACAATAGGGTCATACCCAAAAATATGCCATAAGAAAAAGAAAATTTCTAAATTGTGGTATATAATTCAATGAACCACAGTAGAAATAATACTAATATTAGTAACTATAAATATGCAAAAATAACAAATTATCACTTCTATTATCTCTCAAATAGGTGGAAGAAGTTAGAATTTCAAATCAGATCTGACAGAATCTAAAAGTAGTTCCTGAAAACCTCTATGATTTACTGATTGTTCAGCAAACACAGAAACTGAGTGGTTATAGAAAAGTATTCAGCAACTAGGACAATGTTATCAAGAGATGGACATGGAGACATTGAGGTCAATGTGTAAAACTTCTCATATGTACAGAGTGTATTTTAAATTTATTATTTTCCAAGATGACTTCTGTATATAACTTTAATCTATCTCAATATTTATGATTTTAATGCACTGCATTACCATTCCTTTTCCAACTTTTAAGATAATAAACTATGCATTAAAATAGCTGCAAAATATTTGGTTAACAAGGTTTTCAAGATGCCATTGGAAATTTCTGTTATCAATTTATCAGTTATTTTCTCTAACTAAATATTATACCAACTGCACAGCATATTAGTATTTATTTCTCCATTTTCTAAATACGGTAAGAAGTCCTGACAAGTCAATTATTTGCAACTTTGACAATCCTCTGATCTACAGATATAATAAAATAAAAGTTGGGAACTTTATATATGCATAAAATATTTCTCGTTTTATACGCATGAAATATTTTCTTACTAATGCTTAGAATTCAAGTTCAATGAAGACGTTTGTGTTTGGTTCAATGCTCTATCCCCATACACAGAATAATTACTCCCACATGATGAGTGCTCAATTAATATGTGTTAAAATAAATGAAGCAATTACATCTTGCAATAATTCGTTTGCAGATCAAAAAATACTAACCGATATTATGTTTCTAAGATGTACCTTCTTGTTTTACTAAACAGGATTAAATACATCTATGCAGCAGGCACTGTTTCAGAGGAATAAGAGAGGTAATCCAAGATTTGAATTCCAGCTGATACAGTAGCTGAGCGGTCAATAAAAGCCCTGTTGAGAGAAAACCTGTGTGCTGATAGACAAGCTGAGGAAATCCAGACTGCCTACTTGCCGCTAGGGGTGGGTCCAATCGCAGTAGTAATGATAGTTCTCATTCCTCCTTTATCCACATAAACCATAAACAAATCAAATTTTTAGTCTTAGCATGCATATATTTGAAGCAAAGTTCTTTATTTTGGTGAACTGAAAAAAGAAGAGAGGAAGCAGCAGAAAAAAAGTTCCTGTCAAACCTATGATTTTCTGAATTTTTGAAGCAGGCTACTGGGCTGGTCAGCCATATTGCATATAACCGACAACAGATGATAAATCAGACTTTAAGATCTGGCCTCATGTACTTACTCGAGGGAAGTCAGAGTGTCAAGTTGTCTCAAGCCATCATCTAAATCAGCAATATGTACATTCAACCAGCCTAACCTGTAATGAGGGCTCAACCTTTTTTCTTGCATTAGCAGAAGTATAATTTTATATCTCAATGACCCACTGCCTAAAAGATTGCAGCAACAGAAGTGGATCTTCCTCTCTTTCTAGTAAAACTAAGTCTGGAAATATCATACACTAATATATTTTGCAATTGCTTCCCTACTACTTAAAAAAGTACCAGAAGTACTTGGAGAATACTGAGAGGAAATGCTCACATGCGATTTTTGCCCTCTCTACCTCATTTCTAATGGATAGATGACCTCATAAAGAAATCCTCTCCATCTTTGTTCACTTACAAGTATCCTAGATTTCAAAATTCTTTAACGAGTGCTGATATTGGTTAGCTTACCTTTATATGATTTGATTCAAAATATATGATTATATTATATCAGTAATTAAGGATATAATCTTGACCGGTGAACAAATTAGTTCCTCACATAATCCCTTCAAGGTTTATAGGCTTTGGTACAGAATGACCACTATTCATCTCCCTTTTTCAGTCTGAGGACTTCTTTCCTTCAAGTAGAAGACAGAATATCAGTAGGAGCTAAAGAATATTTCTGTCTCTTGCCCAACGTGTGACATGGTTTGACATTTCCATTAAAATGTTTAAAATGTGTTTGTTTTGTTTTCAGTAGGTTTAAAACCTTTTTTTTTAATCCCAACTAATTTTTTAAGCATCAGCTCATTTTGAGCTTTAGTGTTCCTGATACACTTAGAAATAGATAACCATATTTTTATTTTTCCTTGACTCATTGAGCCCTACTTTCCACATATACATGGAAGCCCCACAATGAACTAATTTATCTCAGACTCTGGGAACTTCTGGTGACTCCTTTCCCATCTCAGTGAACACTTTCACTGCTAGAGTGTCACCGTCAGCTATAAAATGATACATTCTAACCCTTTCCTGAAAGTCTGCCCCATGCTCTGAAATTTGAAATAGCTTTAGTCAATGTTTTACATTTCTTCTTGAAAAAAAAGGATCAATTAGAAGACACAATAAATTGATGAATTCAGAGAAAAAAATATATAAGAATAATTATTTAAAATCCCATAACCAAAAGTGCTCTTTGAAAAATTCATCTTAGAAAACTTTCCAAACACTTGATATTATCTATTAAACTATATCTTTAGTCTATTTGCATGGTTCCAAAACACAGTTTTGTAAATAATACTTCAAACTCAGAGAGTCATCTTGATAAAGTTGAGAGCTTGGACATAGTACAAAGTGAAACATTTTGATATCAGAATTTCTGGTTTGAATATTAGTGCCTGTACTTAATTATGTATTTGTCTCCAAGCAATACAGTTCTCTGGGTTTCATTTTCTTCATATATAAAAAATGTCTTACCAAGTTCCTATGAGGAGATAAAGTACATTAATGTTGTTTACTGCATTGTAGAGTACTATGTAATTGCTCTTTCTGTTTTCTAAGGAAATTTATCCCCTTAAGTCCAGCATGTCTCCTTATCTTCAACCTCATATATCAATTATTTTTTTCCATTTTTGCCTGAAAAAGATTACCTACAGTAAAATTTATGTTTTACAATGTATAGTTGATTTTTGTTAAACTGGACAGTTGCATAACCAACCTCAAAATCGATTTAGAACAATTCCATCCTCCCCTAAACTTCCCAGCCTTTTTATCATACCCCTTCCCCCAACTTTCAGCCCCTGGCAACCACTGATCTCTTTTCTGTCCTTATATTTTTTGCCTTTGCAAGAATTTTATATAAATAGAATCATTTCACATGAGACTTTTGAATCTTGCTCATTTCACTTAGATTAAAGAATTCAAGATCCATTGATGTTGGGTATATCACTCATTTCCTCTTTTTATTGCTGAGTATAGATGCTAAAATTGATCTATTCCTCAGCTGAGAGACATTTGGGTTGTTTCAAACATTTGGTCATTATGATTCAATTTGCTATAAACATTTGAGTTCAGGACTTTAAGTGAACAGTTATTCTCATTTACTTGGGTAATTACATAGAAATGCAATTGTCGAGTCATATACATAATGTATACATTTAATTCCATAAGAAATTACAAAATCAGTATTCCACTCTACTACACTGTGCTCATTTATCTGCTTATCTTATTTGGTGATGAATCTGTTCAAATCTTTTGCCCATTTTTTAAAAATTGGTTTTCCTTATTATTGAATTATGTGAGTTGCTTATACATTCAGGATAAAATTCTTTTTCGGCTATATTCTGTAGCTTTCACATATTGTACATATTTTCACCCAGTTTGTAGCTTGTATTTTCATTTTCTCAAGTATGTCTAGCAACAGAAATTGATTTCCAGGAAGATGGTGGAATAGAGGGAAGCAGAACTCACTCCTCCACCAAAAACACCTACAGAACAGGCAAAAACTGTGCAAAGCAGCAGTTCTGGAGCCTGGGAAAACAAAGAAGGACCATTAAAGCATATAAAGAAGAGCTGGATGAAGAAATGGAGAAACTATGGCTGAGAAATTGTGATGAGTGAACTCAACCATGGCTTCCAGCACCCATCCTCCAACCCCAAGGCTGGCAGCTATAGGTAGTCCTCATTCTCACCTAGCTAGTAAGATGCAGCACAGACCTGATCCAAGTGTTGGCAGGTAAAGTTAGTCCTCTGGGTCCTAGAGCCTTAAGTCTTTGCACACAGGATTCCAGAATGCTTGCAGCTCCCTCTCTTATTTCTACAAACAAAGAAATGGTAGTAAGTGATTGAACTCTACCGCATTTCCTCAAGCACATCCCCCACCCCAAAGCCAGCAGCTTTGTATCTGCCTGGTTCTTACGCAGCTGGCTGCTGTGGTATGACAGAGTCAAGGTGTTCCTACTTCCAGAAAAAGGAGGAGATGCTACACAGTCCTGATCCGACTGTTGGCCAGCAAAGGTGAACCCCTGGGTCCCGCAATGGGGCACTGGTGGCTCCATTATTTCCACGCACAGAGAAACTGTGGTGAGTGACTGAGCTCCATCACAGCTCTCCCATCACCCCCCTCCACCCCAAATCTGGTTGTTGCAGACTGGAAGAAACTGGGAGCACCCACATATCAGGAAAAGAGGGGGGTGCAGCACAGTTCTTACCCAGCTGTTACCTAGTGAAGTTGACTCTCATTGTCCTGTAGCTTGGATCACATCCAGATAGGAGCCCAGGATGCCTGCAGCACCATTATTTCCACAATCAGAAAATGCAGTGAGAGACTCAACTCCTCCCTAGCTCCTGGCACACACCACCACACTCAAAGATAGAAGCTGGCCAACCCATTTGGCTGCTGTGGATTCAGACCATTGGGTAAGCACTGCCACCTAGGAACAGAACAGGATGTGGGATAGTTATGATCCAGCTGTTGGCTGGTGAAATTGTACCATGGAGTCCCACAACCTTCATCTTTTCTGGACAGGCACACAAAGCACTGCAGGGTCATGAATTCCACCTGCCTCAGAAAAAGAGGGTCAGAGACTGAAAAATAACATCTTTGTACAGCTGTGGAAAGAGGTTGTCAAAGAACACCATCTGCTGGGAAAGCTGGGAAAGTGCAGTCTTGGGGAGCTGTTTTCCTGACCCTCTCTCCAGGGCCCACTGGAACTATATGTGTGCAACCCTGATTTGGCTTGGAAATACTGACAAACCAAGGCTCAAAGAAAACCTTTAGCATGCATCCAATCACTAACAAAATCTTAGACAAAGGAGGGAAATCAACTTTTAAAATAATCTTATCAAGATAATCAGATGCCCAGATATCAGCAAAAAATTATAAGGCACACTAAGAAATACAAAAATATGGCCAAGCCAAATGATCAAATTAAAAATCAGAGGAGATACAGCTTTTGAAACAATTAATCAAAGATGTTCAAACAAATCTCCTGAATAATTTCAATGAGATGGCTAAAGAAGATGCTAGAGAAATTTAAAAGAATTTAAAAAAGAGGAATTTAAAAGAATACATCAAAGAATAGCAGATCTTACAGTAATTTCACTGTAGCTGAAATTAAAAATACACTAGAGACACAATAGAAGATTTGAAGAGGCAGAAGAAAAGATCAGCAAACTAGAAGACAAAGCAACGTAATTCAAATACACAAAAGAAGAAACGGAGAGGAAAAAAAAAAGGAAAAGTTTGATCTGGACCTAGGGGAAATGTTTGACACCATGAAGTGCTAATGTGTGCATCATAGATGTCCCAGAATGAGAAGAGAAGGGAAAAGGGTCAGGAAGAATGGCTGAAAATTTCCCAACCCTTATAAAAGACATAAATATGCAGATCAAAGGAGTCCAATAGACTCCAAATAGGGTAAATCTGAATAGACCTCTTCCAAGACAAAACTAGTCAGACTTTCAAATGCCAGAAAGAAGGGGAATTTCCTGAAAGGAGCAAGAGTAAAGTGGTTCACATAAGGCTAAGTGCTGACTTCTCATTACCACCATGGAAGTGAGAAGGCAGTGATATGATATAGTTACGATATTGTGAGAGAAAAGTTAGCAGCCAGTAATTCTTTTCCTAGCAAAGCTGTCCTTCACATGTGAGAGAGAGTTTAAAATATTCACAGGTAAATGAAAGCTGAGAGAGTTTATTAATAAGAGACCAGCTCTGCAAGAAGTAGTAAAGGGAGTTTTGCTGGCTGAAAAAAAATAAAAGACAGGAGAGAGAGGCTTGGAGGAGAGTATAGAAATGGTGATTATTAGTAAGGATAACTAAAAGGATGAAATGAGAGGAAAAAAAATCCGACAAATAAAAGCCCAAGTATTAAGTGGCTGAAGTACGAACTGCTTTTATAGTAATAACATTGAGTGCTAATGGATTAAACTTCCCAATTAAAGAACACAGACTGACAGAATGGATGAAAACATATGATTTATCTATATGCTGTTTATAAGAGACTCATGTTAGACACAAAGATACAAATAGGTTAAAAATGAAGGAATGAATAAAGATATTCCATGAAAGCAGCAACAAAAGAATGCTTAACAACAAACACTTGTTTTTTAGGAATTCAAATTTATACCTTCTTTGGGGGTTGATAAGATTAGGGAGGTGATGTTATTGGTGTATACCTAAGAAATGTTTGTGTAACACAGGATGATGATTTTCTCCTATGTTCATTCTTAATGTTTCATAATTTTATGTTTACATTTAAGTCTATGATCCATTTTGAGTAAATTTTTGCGTCATTAAATATTGCTGGGTGGGATCCTTTTTGATAGTTTCTATGGAGATGTGTCCCATCTGATTGTGGGTGGTTACTTTTAATTAAATGGTTTCCATGGAGATGTGTCTCCACCCATTCAAGGTAGGGTGCTTACTGAAGCCCTTTAAGAGTCAACCATTTTGGAATCATTTTGGAAAACCTTCAGAACCAACAGAGCCCACAGAACCAACAAAGCCCACAGAGCCAGAGATCTTTGGCAATAACTCTGGGGAAGCCTTATGAAATGAGGAGAGAAAGATAGCAGATGTTGCCATGTGTCTTTCCAGTAGAGAAAAAAATGCAGTATAGCCTCGGCCTTCTTGAGCCAAGATATCTTTCCTTGGATGCCTTGGTTTGGACATTTTCATGGTCTTAGAACTGTAAATTTGCAACTTAATGAATTCTCCCTTTTAAAATCCTTTCCATTTCTAGTGTATTACATTCTAGCAGCTTTAACTAACTAAATCACAAACCATCTTAGCTTGAATTACCCCAAAACAGACAGTAAGTTGTAGAGTTTCATGCAGGAGTTACTGAGGAGTGCTCCTGGGATATGCACCATTTAAGGGATGACAACATCAGGATTAGTAGGAGAGGAAAATTGTTAGCTAAGGGTGCCCCTTAGAGGGATATAACCTTGATGAAGACAGTTCTCAAGGCTTAGGGAAATTTCTAGTGAGGCACAGATTTATGAGACATAAAAACATGGTTCCAGCAGGTGGGGTAAGTGTTTTGCTCATTTTGAGGAGGGATGTAGGTAAGTGTTGGGGATTTTAATGCACCCCACCCACAAAAGACATTCTCAGATCCCAACTCCTGGTCCTGTGGGTGTGGAACAAATTGTAAGTAGGACCATTGAAGATGTCATTAGCTAGGGTGTGTCCAGACTGAATGAAGGTGAGCCTTAATCCAATATAGCTGAAGAATTTATAAGCAAAAGCAAGCCAATGGGGCACAGCCAGAAACTGAAAGTCAACAGAACCTGGAAAATAAAGGAGAAGGTGCCAGCATGTGCATTGCCATGTGACAGAATAGCCAATGAAGACCAAACATTTCTGGCTAGCCTGAAGATACTAATCCAGAAAGATACAAGGCTTCTAGCCTCTGAAACCATGAACTGATAAAAACATGTTGTTAAGCTAACTTATTTTATGGTATTTGTTTTAGCAGCCAGGAAACTAAACCAGTAGGTGTCAAAATTAATTTCATGAACTCTTTTGTCTGACCCACCAAGCCATAAAATTGAGTATGTGCAGAAGCAATCCATCATCAAATGTAAGTATTATATGCAAAGATTAGGCTCGAGCAGACCCTGAAGGCACAAGTCGTTATAAGAAAAGGTAGTCCAAATGCCTATGGCTCCCATTCTTGCCACAAAATCTTTTCTTTCTTAGCCCTCAGGTATATCCTCTTGGGAAGTTACCTACAATCAGTTGGTTGAAGAAGAGAAAACTTGGGTTTGGTTTGCAGGTGGTTTTGCTTATACAGGTGCCAACCCAGAGTGGACATCTGTAGCCCTAGAGCCCCTTTCTGGGATATTCCTGAAGGACACTGGTGAAGGAAAATCCTCATAATGGTCAGAACATTGAGAAGTACACCCGGATGTTCTTTCACTTGAAAAGAGAAATGACCAGATATATGTGTGTATATTGATTCATGGACACTGGTCTATGATTTAGCTGAATGGTGAGAAACTTGGAAAAAATATTATTGGAAAAATAGTGACAAAGAAATATGGGAGAAAGTTTTATGTGAAATAGACCTTTCAAAATGTATGGAAATCATGCATATATTTGTGTCACATGTAATCAAGTGGATAGGATGCCCATCCCACTCTTTTGATACCAGTTGGTCTCTTTCCCCAACCACTTCTGTCATCATTCCACAGGCTCATGAAAAAAGTAACTGTGGTGGTGGTAGACATAGAAATGGAATTTATGGATGGGCTCAACAGTGTGGACATCCAGTCATCAACGCCAACCTGGGTGCAGCCACTGCTGAATACCGAATCTGCCAGCAGCAGATTCTGCCTCCAACATAGCACCATTTTCCAAGGTGATCAGCCTACTACCTGGTAATATGTTGATTACATTGGACAGTTCCATCTTAGAAGGGGCACCAGTTTGTCCTTATTGGGATAGACACATATTCCAGATACAGATTTACCTTCACTTGTACACAGTGCTTCTGCCTAAGCTACTATCTATGGACTTACAGAATACCTTGTCTACCATCATGGAACTCTACACAGCATTAAGGAACCTACTTCACAGGAAATGAAGTGTGAGAATGGACACATGTTCATGGAATTCGCTGGTCTTACCATGTTTCCCATTCTCCTGAAACAGCTGCATTGAAAGGAAGACTTGATTGGTGCCAACTGGATTTTGAACACTTGATTGGTGCCAACTGGATTGCAATACCTTATAGGATTCAGGGGATATTCTCCAAGAGGTGGTGTATGCTCTAAATCTGTGTCCAATCTAAGATGCTATTTCTCTTATAGCTAAGATTCATGGCTCCAGGAATCAATGGCTGGAAATGGGAGAAACACCCATTTAGGCAAGTGTTGGAGATTTTAATGCATCCCCAACATTAATAGTACTTTTAACAATAAGTACTATTATTCTCTAGTAAAAAATTTTCTTCCAGTCCCTGGAATCTTATGTTCTAATGTTCAGCAGAGTTTAGTTCCAAAAGGAGTTTTCCACTAAGAAACACAACAATGACTGCATTGAACTGGAAGTTAAGACTGCTACCTGGCCACTTTGGGGTCCTCATGTCTCTGAATTACAGGCAAAGAAGGGAGTCATTCTACTAGCTGAAGTGATTGATTCTGATTGTTAAAAGGAAAAATAGGATTGCTACTACACAATGAAGGAAAAGTATACTATGCCTGGAAAATAGAAGATTTCTTACAGTGTATCCCTCTTAATGCTACCATGCCTTTGTGATTAAAGTCAATGGAAAACTGCATCAACCTAATCTAGGATGGATAGCCAATAGCCCAGAACCTTCAGGAATGAAGGTTTGAGCTATTCCAGCAAATAAAAAACCATAATCTGCTGAACTGCTTGCTGAGGACAAAGGGAGAATGGAATGGGTAGTGGAAGAAATTAGTTACAAATATGGACTATGATCACATGACCAGTCACAGAAATGAGGACTGTAATGGTTATGAGTATTTCTTCCTTGTTTTGTTATGAATTTACTTGTACATACACATAAAGTGAATACTTTTGTTTTTTTCCTTCTCCTCTCCTCTTATAATATTATACAATTTTTATTAACTTTATGTCATATCATTTAAGTTACAGGGTATCTAGTTTTAGAGTGAATATTACTCAAGGACTTTGTCCTATTTTCTGGGTAAAGTGCTAGTGCGTTTATGGTTGTGTGCAAGACAGTTAAATTATGTTAAGCAAAACTATGACTGTATAATTGCCTTTACCTAGAGATTAATTCTAGTTTAAGGAGATGTATAGGGGTGCCAAATTGATAAGGGATGGACTGTGATGTTAAATTCCCTGTGTCAACTTGGATAGGTTATGATGTCTAGTTGTTTTGTCAAGCAATCACTGGATTGTTACTGTGAGGGTATTTTGTGGATTTAAATAGTAAATTGCTTGTATCTATAGCTAATTATATGTACAATCAATTAAGGAAATTACCTTTAGAATTGAGAGAAGATTCCTCCAAATAGTTTAAGGCCAACAAGAGAGAATTAAAAATTTTAGCAGTAAGAAAGAAGAGTCTCTATCTCTACATCAACCAGCCAGTTTTTTCTAATGATTTCAATGTTATTGAATTCCCCACTTGCAGCCTGCCCACAGAATTTGGACTTCTAATCCATAGGAGCACATGAGCTAATTCCTTTAATAAATCTATTTCTCTCTCTCTCTTTTTCTCTCTCTCTCTCTCTTCCTTTCACACCCACACATGCACACAATATTTCCTTTCAGTTTTTTTTCTCTGGAGAACTCTGACTAATAGAGTTTCCATTGCAGATTATACTTCACTGTATTTAAGCTGATTGTCACATTCAGAATTTATGGCGACAAATCACATTTTGAATAATTTCGCATTTCTTCTGGGAAAAATGGATTCTTATTCAAATGCAACAAAATGTAAAACTCTGCATATCTTAAGGCAAGCATGAATAAAAGAAAAACATTTTTCTAAGTATCAAGAGATGCAACTTTTGACTACACAAGATGGCTTTGGGCACAGTAGGGTAGATGTGTTTGTGAAATTTTGAGTAGGTTTTGCACTTTCTACCTCTTTCAGATGATCATGTCACACTGTGTTCCAAAGAAATGAAATACCTGCATGGAATGTGAAGCAATAATTCTGCTTTATCCTCCTCCATCATAGCAGATCTGCATCTCACTGAATAAATATCACCCTAACTATTTTCTAATTTTGCCCGATTCAAAGTTTTTTCAATCTAGTATAGTTCACACTGAGCATATACAGCTACACTTCTGTGAGAACAGAGGTCCAAATATGAGAGAAATTCAAAGCATTCTGTCTTGGGCATTTCACCTTCAATTACAACAATTATTACTACCAATATATCCAATTTTTTAAGCAAACGTGGATCAGAGTCATGGGGAAATGCTATGTTGATTTGTGGAAAAGTTTTTGGTTTACTTGAATTTTTTTTGTGGGGGCGGTGCATGGTCTGGGTACTTGATTTTTTTTTTTTTTTGAGCCCTTCATAAGCCCTATATTTGGGGAAGGAAATGCTTGAATAATTCTAGAGCTAAAACCTTAGGAACCTCATCTGTGAAACCTTTTTCTCACCAATATTCCATGAGATTAAAAAAAAAAATTGCTGACATGATTTTTAGCATATACAATGGGACAAATAAATATAAGAACTCCCCCCTTAATAAATACTTGCTTTCTAAATGACGTGTTAGTTATTTCTAATTGCGTTAAAAGCTTCTGGAATTGAATCATTGCCCTTCTTTCTCTGAATTGAGAACTGATTAAGAAGCATCAGATGTAGATCAAAAATATCAGTTTTACTGAGAAACTTATGATTTGGAGATGCAGCTTGGATCAGTGCCCACATGGGTTTCCTGTTGCACCATCCCTGGTTTGAATTCATTCATGACCTAGTTTTAGACCCATCCTGCAAGCATGGAGAGCAGACGCCTTCCAGTAGTAGGAAGTCTCAGAAAGAGGAAAACTACAAGTCATAATAGCACAGCAAACACCGTGCCTCCACCTTGACTAGGAGAAACTGTACCAGTGAATGTTGACTTGTGGCCAAGAAGGAGAAGCGCATATGGGAATGTGGAATATCGAAATGTTGCTCCAATACTGTTCTGTCTTAGAAAGAATAGTTTCCTCATGAAACCACAAGAGAAGATAAATAAGATTTTCCCTTAAAAAATTATCTGAAAAATAGAATTGTTGTATTTTTTCTGATGCTGAGACAATATGTTTTTTTTTTTTTTTTGACATGCGCAGGCACCGGGAATTGAACCCGGGTCCTCTGGCATCGCAGGCAAGCATTCCTGCCTGCTGAGCCACCATGGCCTGCCTTGAGACAATGTGTCTTTAATCATCCATGCAGTAATATATCACAGAGTTATTCCAAAGTATGAGATGTACAGTCAATGGTAGAAAAATAAAATTTCCATATATGAAACCAAATTAACTATTGCCATTCTAATAGCTAGGCTACTTGTGTTATTTATTTTACATAGTTCATGTTTTAAAAAAATATTTCCAAGAAAAAAATGTGTGGCAAATTTAACATTAAAAGCTTCAGATACATATTTATAAATCATCCTGTTGGGAAAACAACAATACAAATAATACAATATTATATAGTGTATGATGGCAAATTATAAGTATATCCCCAACACAATATTAGTAATATAGAAAATTCTACAGTTTATTGAAAAATTTGCCAATGTATCAGACTTGGCAGATCTTAAAGTTGTGAACCATAGGCTCAAGTAAGATTAAAACTAAATAATCCAAACTAATAAAAATACTTCTTTAAAGCTAACTTTAAAAAATAGAATATTTCATAATAAATGTCTAGAAAGCTGATATTCCAATATAGTCAAAATGATTTTAAGTAAAGTTGCAGTGGGAGGTAATAAGGAAAAGATATTGCTCTAGTTTGTTAGCTGCTGGAATGCAATATACCAGAAACAGAATGGCTTTCAAAAGGGGGAATTTAATAAGTTGCTAGTTTGCAGTTCTAAGGCCAAGCAAATATCCCAATTAAAACAAGTCTATAGAAATGTCCAATCAAAGGCATCCAGAGAAATATACCTTGGTTCAAGAAGGCCAATGAAGTTCAGGGTTCCCTCTCAAGTGAGAAAGCACATGGCGAACATAGGGCTTCTCTCTCAGCTGGAAGGGCACATGGCGAGCATAGCATAATCTGCCAGCTTTCTCTCCTGGCTTCCAGTTTTATGAAGCTCCCCAAGAGGTGTTTTCCTTCTTCATCTCCAAAGGTCACTGGCTCATGGACTCTCTGCTTCGTGGTGCTGCAGCATTCTCTGCTCTCTCCAAATCTCTCTCATTCTCCAAAATGTTTCCTCTTTTATAAGACTTCAGAAACTAATCAAGATCCACCCAAATGGGTGGAAACATGTCGCCACCTAATACAGTTTAACAACCTGTCTTGATTAAATCTCCTCTCCAGGGAAATGATCTGATTACAGTTTCAAATATACAGTATTGAATAAGGATTATTCTGCCTTTATGAAATGGGATTTAAATTAAAACATGGCTTTTCTAGGGCACATACATCCTTTCAAACCAGCACAGATATCAGTAAAGACCAAATGTAATAAAGTAATATATCACAGAGTTATTCCAAAGTACAAGATGTACTGTCAATCTTGTACATCTTCGGGAGGTCAGGATTTCAATGTAGATTTCAAGAGACATGTAATGGAAGTATTTTGATCAAAGACCCAAATATTCCCTCCAAAATGAAGCAAGGTAAATTTTGTTAAGTTGAACCTTACCTAGGATAACCATCCTCCAAAGTTTTATGATCTGCCACTATGTAAACATTTGAATCATTATTTCTTAAACATTTTTTTTTCTGGGTTAAAATTCCAAATGTAGTCGATGAAACATTCCACCGCAGCTCTCTATTTTCCTTTTTCAAAGAAATAGAGATAACTTTTCACATCTTTTATAGATATTATCTTGATCTAATATTCTTTCCATTTATTAAATCCAAGTTGTAATAATGTTCTGCTTACATTCATAAGGATAAATAATACAAACATAATAGGGTGTTACCCCCAGTTGGAAATTAATTTATTTTTCTTCTCCAGCCAAGGCACTGTCATCTGCTCTCGATAAAAATATGAAAGTCTCTTGAGCTGTTCTTGAGTACTCCTCAGTTGTGCAGATAAAATATGTAAATCAACCTTATTTTTCTATCTAGGGGAAGTTCAGCACAGCCATGGAATGAAGCGCTTTGGGTGGGATATGGGCTGATTAGCTTACTAAAGAAGTCATAAATGAAATAGATATCAAGAACTCCATACACCTTATCCAGAGATGTGTCATTGGAATGTAATGCTATGGCTCCTATGAGACCCATGAAAACAGAGGACTCTGAAATAACTTCCACATTATGATTCAGAAATATAGGACCAAAGGATGAACCTGGATTTGAGTAACAAGTGGGAAAGGAAACTATGGTTTGGGTCTATGATGTGCTTTGATGCCTTGGAACTAGTCCTTCCTTACTAACCATTCTAAAATTGACTTCTACCCTTGAATGTAAAATTTTAAAGAGCTGGTTAATAAATTAGCCTAGCTGGCTAGCTCAAGCCACCTAGGATATTGATTTCCGTAAAGTAGTTATTACATGAGAATTGTTCTCACTTGATAGATTCCTGCAACTGGAAGAATTAGCAGCCACATAGTAGTCTTTCTTCATTCTAGCCAGAATTCTTGCCAACAAAAACCCATCAGGAGACAGATGGCCAACACATACCACCTTGATCATTCACCTTTTAAATATGATTGGTTGAGTTATTAAAAAGCATTAACTTTGACAGCCTTCACCAATTCAGCAGGGAGCTATTTCTTCACTGGGACATAGCATTGAAAAATTAATACCTGTAAAAAAAATGCTACAAATAAGGCAAGACTTTTCCCTACAAACCATGATTTTTCCTGGAAAATGGAGCATATCCAAAGGTTCAAACCACAGTCCATGGAAAACTACAAATACTAAGCAAAGATATTCTTCAGGAGTGAGTACATTGAAGACCAGATAGGGCTGGATTCTACTCTTTCTCTCCACGTGCTAAGAAGCCAGAGATTGCAGGGCATTTAATGTTGAGAAGATTGGGGCCTTGAAAATTCTTAAAAGGAGTTACCGATACAACACTTAGTGACAGCTCAAGGTTTCCATCTTGGCTTGGACTAGGGCACATGTTTGCACTCCAAACTTTAAAAAACGACACTCCATGATGTACATGAATGGAAACATGAATCAGCATATAGTTATAATAAATTTAGGACAGACCTTATTCATTGTACAGATTTCCTATTATATTCCCTAATTATTTAGAGTACAAAATAAGTAACACTGGTTTTAGAGGGTTTTAATTTTTAAATTCCTATTATCTATGATTGATTTTTTTCCCTCTAACCATACAAGGGACCAACACAACTTGATAAATCAATAGGCTAAGTGTTGCTGTAAAATTTAGACTGAAGTATAAGAAAATATGTCAGTGAGGAGTAATTGAGCTCAAAAAGTCCTCAGTGGACTGAAAGCTCCAAGGTAGAGAAAAAAACTTAGGAGATGCATGCCAGAGTGAGAAACCTGGTACAGATCCTTGTACTGAAAAGTGCTGGAAAGAAATAAAGTGAAAGTAAAGTTCAATGCTTTACTTTTGTTCTAAGGACAGCCCTGAACTTAATTCTCCAGTTCTCCATGATTATTCATGAAACTTAAGGGCCTATTCTAAAATTCTCAACCTATCTGGATGGTGGTCTAAACAGCGAAAGTTCAACTTCTGTCATAAACTTTATTCCTCTGAATAACACCTGAGGTAGTCAGTTAATCCCAGCACTATGAATGCATATCACAAACTTTCTTACTTTAAACCAGGACATGCATGCATATGCAGGGGTGGGGTGTGGGGTAGGGGTGGGGTGTTGAGAAAACACGTGTACTGCCAAATCTAATTGTTTGGGGCCATGCAATAGAATAAAGCAGAGCTATATCTGGCTAGCTAAGAAGCCTTAAACATGTTACCAATTCTCTCTGGGTTTCAAGTTCCTCATCTATTAAATGAAGGGATTGAACTGGAAAAATGATTTATAAGATAATTTCCAGTTTTAACATTCTATGATATTTTGAATACTACCCAGGCCTCTGAATCTGCCAGGAAATAATTTTTTTTAAAACTATGAAATCAATCCAGATTTCTCTTTCCCACTATGCTCCCAAACTTTGTTTTCCTTTGCTGGCTGAGCTACTGAGGAGATACAGCATATGTACAATTTGGTTTTGGAGACAGTGATTCCAATTTTCCAATAACAGTTTCATGTTTCAATGTAAAAAATGATTTTGCAACAAAAAATTCCAGATATTAATCTGGAAAACTGGCAGACTAGCTATTGATAGAGAAATTTAAAAGATTTCAAAGTAAAAATTATTAACCTATTCATAAGAGAAATAAATCAATTTATATATTTCAGATTCAAGAATGTCATAGCCTACCCACAAATGAATACAATTACTCGTATAAGTGTCACTTATCAAATGACAAGAAAGCAAATTTATTTTGAAGTCCAATGTTGGCGCTAATTTAATGGGTAAAACGGTAGGTATAACCAGAAAAAAAGAATATTCAGGTTGTAAAATTGCTACCCACAAATGAAACATTTTGGGGCTTGCCATTTTGACCAGTTAATTTTTAAAGAGTTAGATTAGGTTGTTCCCACTTATAAGATTTCATGATTATTGGAACCAATCTCTGTTCTAGGTTTAGGTGTTGCAAAGATAAACATAATTCTGATTCTAATTCTCAATTTTAAATCCTATCATTTTGATTTCATTTCCATGGAGAAACTGAGTTTCCATAAAAGCTCTTCCTCAAGCAGATCATCTTGCTTTCTTTAGCTTTAGCTTCAGGAATGTGAGTTTCCTTGGATTGGATGGCTCAGAACCTCCTGTTCCAATGATCAAGTGACAATCATCAATTAAACCATATTTATAGACCATAATTATACCTGTTTATAACCCATAATTATAACTTACAAATTTATTGAACTACATGCGCTCTTACTCCATAAATTAGTAAACTCCAAACTATCCAATTTTGTATTTCTTATTTAACAGTTGTAACATATACACAAAGAGAATATGTTCAAAACATAGGAAACACAAAACATCTATGAATAAAAAAATACTACAGGATATATAAAGTGAATAGTAGTCAACTAACCACTAGATTTTTAAAAATGGAATTTTGCCAGCAATTTGTAAATTTCTCAAACAATTCTTCTCAATCAAACCTCAGTCTTCCCCAGATAAAACTATTGTTGTGAATGTAATGTAAATTATTTATTTGATGTTATTAGCTTAATTCCTAGGTATGTATTGCTACAAAATTCACTTTAATTATGCCTCTTTCTTTGACTTCATATAATTGGAATCATGAATTGTCTAAATGCATGTATATGTGTGCATTTAGTTTTAGTTGACCAGCTTTAAAACTTTATCACATTGTGATATATTAATTTTAAATACTATACTATATATTCTAATAAATATTCTACAATTTGATTATTCTTTCCACTGCTAATGAGCATTTGGGTTGTTTTCAGATTAGAGGATTGTAAATAACACTATCATGAACATATTATATATGTAGGAACACATTATTCTAAAATATGTACCTAAATTGAAATTGATCTGTCTGAAGATGTGCATAATTTAAAATTGTTCTCCAAAACTTCAGTACTAATTTGCATTCTGATTAGCAGTATATGAGTATCCATTGCTCCATAATTTTCAGACATTTCATGCTGTTAAGATACTTTAATTTTGCCAATGTGGTGGGCATGCAATGGCAAATGGTATCTCATTGTGATTTTAATTTACATATCTTGATTATAAATGATAATAAGCACAATTTTATGTATATATACAATTTTATTGGCCACTTTGGGTTTCCTTATTCATGATATTTGTCCATTTTCTTTCTATTGCATTTTCTGTGTTTCTCTTAATGACAGATAGGACTTATTTCCACATTTGAAATACTAGTTCTTTATTATTTACCGCAAATATTTTCTCCCATAATATGTGAAGTCATCACATACAGTTATATATATTATGTGAAGCACCAGAGCACTCAGACAAAGAAGTACTTGGGGACTGAAACACAATTTAAAACAGTCACAGAATCATTGTAGCATCCTAGTGAGGCTGCTTTTTACCAAACTACACAGTCCATACATTATGGCTCTCCTTTCATACTTTATGTTCTGTAACAAACAGAAGTTCTTTATTAAAGCACAGCAGATTTTGTCAGTAATTTTCTTTATGGTTAGTGCTTTTTTAAATCCAGCTTAAGACATTCTTCAGTATCCTAAGTTCTCATTGAGCTTCTTCTGTATTATCTAAATGTTTTTATTCTACTTTTGTGTCTTCAATAATTAAAATGGAATTTTAATTTTATTTCAATAAGGGTATCCAAGTTACCCTCATTGGAAACTTTTTGGGAAAAAAATTCTTTGTCTTTTACTCTATAATGAAACAATTGCCACAACTCAATGCCAATACATGTATGTATTGGTTCTGTTACTCTCTATTCCCATCTCTTGGTATGTTTGTCTATTGTTTTGGTTTGTTAAAGCCTTCAGAATGCAATACATCAGAAATGGATTGGATTTTACAAAGGGGGTTTATTAAGTTGCAAATGTACAGTTCTAAGGCCATGAAAATGTCCAAATTAAGGCATCGACAAGCAGACATCTTCACTCAAAAAAGGCCAGTTGCATCCAGAGTGTTCTTTGTCACATGGGAAGGAACATGGCAACATTTGCTCACCATTTTTCTCCTGGGTTGGTTTCCAAAATTGCTCTCTCAGCTCCTGTGGGTCCTTCTGTCTTCTGCTGGGTCACTTGCTTTCTCCAAGCATCTTTCACTTGATTTCATCACTTGGTTTCATTTCTCTGTCCTCTGTGTTGGCTCTGAGCTCTTTCTATGTTTTCTGCCTTTTATTCTCTTCAGAGAGGAATCCAGTAAAATGATAAAAACCTACCTTGAATTGAGTGGGTCACATCGCCATGGAAACAACCTAATCAAAAGTTTCTACCCACAGTAGGTCTGTACCCACAAGATTGGATTAGAAGAAAATGGCTTTTCTTGGGTACATAACAGTTTTAGCCAGTCTGTCCATCTATGAACCAATCACTAAATAGCATTATTACCATTACTTTATAATATGTTTTGATCTGTTACAGCAAGTTCTTTCAACTTTAACTTCTTCACCAAGAGTGTAATGGCCATATTTGTTCCTTTGCATTCCATATTTACTAGAGACCAAGCTTGTTAGATTAAACACACACACACATTAATAAACCGAGCTGAAATTTTTATAGGTATGGTGTTAAAACCACTTATGAATTTGGGAAAAATTGATATCATTCAAATACAAAGTTTTATTCCATGAACATAGCATATCTGTTCATTTATGTGTCTCCTTTAATGAATCTTCTTTCCAGGACTGTGAGTCAGAAGAAGTAGAGGAAAGAGAGAAGGGTTTGCTTTCAGTTCATGCTTTCTCTGAGCAGCCTTCAATTTTTCAGATAAATGTGGTGAAAAACGCCTCTAAGCCTCCTAGTTTAATGGTCCTGGGCTTGATTCATTTCCACCTCTTCCCAGTTGAAAGCCAACTATGACTTATTAGAAATTGGTTTTGGGAAAAAGGCATCTATGGCACTCTAAATTCCCAAAATTTTGCTACTTCCCACTGTTTTTAAGTTCTGTAAGAAAATATAATGAACATTTATAAATAAGGAGAATTTATCTTAATAAGCTATCTCACTATTATAGAAAATAGAAATCAAGTGTACATTTTATAAAGATCTATTTTAGGCATTTATTTCAAAATGACTGCATGTGGAGCACAAATAACATAAAGAATTCATGAGAAGTCTAAATTAAATATGCTAGTGACACAAGCACAGACTTAAAATGAAGTTAAACCTTCCTGCATTGTTTTTAAACTTTACACTTTGGACTCTGTCATTTCTCTGAACATGCTTCATACATTGCTTTACAGGGAGAGGGGAAAGCTAAATCGGCCCAAGAAAAGCCCTCCAAATCTCACTTTAATAGGAATCATTCTGTGTTTTTGCCCTATTGAGTCTGTATTTCTCATGCAAATTTATTTGAAGGAATAATTTTTATGAATAAGAATTATTTAGAAATTACTGTTGTGTCAACAGTGAGGAGATTCTCAAATATATTATGTTGATCAAACATTACTGGGGTATTGTGCTAGAGCTTGAGCCATTTGAGTATTTACTTCATGAAATGTATCCAGTGGACAATTATCTCAGTTAATTCTAAAGAAGTCTAAATCGCATTATCTAAGGAACAGTTTATTATTTATTCAGCAAGTATTGACTGGGTGTTGAATAATCCACAGGACAATGCTGACACAATAGTGAAAAAGAGGTGACGTGGTTCCTTGGCTGGTGGTTCTGGTGTCCAAGTGGGTAAGACAGGAAAAATACATAATAAAATAATGATAAATATAGTGCTTATAATAACATCAATGATCAATGTTATTCAAACTGATGAAACAAGAAAATGTCCCAGTGAAGGAGGCAGAAGATACAAAATACAAATGCAATTCAAGTGTATCTGAGTATACTGAAAAACGAGCGGTCAGTTCCTTATTTAACTTACTAAGAATATAAACTCTATTTAGGCGGTGAAACTTAAATGTGCAACCATCTCAGAAGTTAAGGTCCACCTACTGCTAGCAGAAGGTAATCTTCATCTCTGTATTCCTTCTTTACCTTTATATTCACGTATCTTTTTTGTTTGTTTGTTTTATTTTTTTTCCTCCCTTTAAAAATTTTTTATATTTATCTCTTTTTATCTATAATGCCCTTAAAGGTTAAAAAGAAATAATTGGTGAAAGGGTAGGGGCCATGAACCTCATTAAAATCAACCACTTTTGTCTTTTCATTTTTCAATTCACAGAGTATAAGGAAGTCCTTTGCGAAATTTAACACAGCTGCCTCTTTTCACTTTATGAGATCTTGCCTCCGGCCAGCAACAAAAGTAGAAGACACCAGAGAACTGGTAAAAGAACTCTCCACTGTAAAGCCAATGAACTCATTCCCGACCTGGGAATAGCATGTCAGGACAAGCTGATACTGGCATCTGTTGCTGTATTGATTTTCAGGATTTGTTCAAAAGCAGTGTCCAGCTGAACCGGTGTCTCCTTTCTCCTTACCTGTCTATAGGTGTTCCCCAAAGACTTCTTCCAGCTGAAGACACAGGAAAGTAGCACCATACATCCAATGCCAGGACATGAGTAGCAGAAGGTCTCAGCACCACAATCGCAAACATAACCAAAAAGAGATCAGTTTTGTAGGGACAGGAGGGACTGGCATAGGAGGAAAATATCAGATAATGCGCTGATGCACCAAAGGAAGCAAACTGCTATGTTTAAAATTGGGACCAGTTTTCATTTTGTTTCAGTTCTTTTAATAGGCAAATGAACAGAAAGGAATTTATTCCTCCCTTTATACCACTTCTGTCCTATCACTTATCATTTTACTTCAGAAATCAGAAAAGGTTTGTCAAGTTTTATAAACTATTTGGGGTGTGCATAAAGTACTTTAAATAATGTAGAAAGGTACAAATATAAAGCATTATTGTCATTAAGAAAGTCTTGTGAATAGAAGTAAAAAATCATAGTTCTATGAATGAAGATTTGAAATAAAATATGTACATATTCAAATATAACCTCTATAATTTAAATTTTGATTTTCCCTTAGCAACTGCATATTTTTAATATAAAAAACACACATTTTCGTAATACCTTGGGATAATGTTTTATCACCCAGAACTATAACAGAGTTTTAACATGATCATTTCCAGATTAAATTTTTTCTTAAAAAGTGATATAGTCATGCTCGCTTCGGCAGCACATAGACTAAAATTGGAATGGTACAGAGATTAGCATGGCCACTGTGCAAGGAAGACACGCAAATTTGTGAAGCGTTCCATACAAAAAAGAAGTGGTATAGCCTACATGAGTTTATGTTTTAAATATTATTTTGTCTTACTTTATGCTTTTAAAATTTGATTACAAATTGTGCTATTGAACAGCTCTTCTATCTTTGAAATTCTATTTCATTTCTTATTTAAAAAATAAAAAAAATTTCATAGAAGATAAGTTCATAAAGACATCAATATAAAAATATTCTGTGATAAAGCATATAGTCTGATGAGATTGTTTTTTATTCATTTGATTACAATAAGCATGATACTGATTTAATCTAATATCATTATTCAAAATATATTTGCATATACCTATACAGATACAGATATATAAATAATTTCAAATAGCTTTCAGAAATTTAATGACAAATGTGTTTTCCTTTCATTTCTACAAATATATTTTAAAATAATTTTAATTCTTTACTACAGAAATATATTATCAAAGATTTTACTCTGTACCAAAATACGTGAGATGCATTTACTAGATAGATTTTATTGGGGTTTATGGTAGTTGGATTCAGTTGTCAACTTGGCCAGGTGAAGGCACCTAGTTCTGTTGCTATGGACATGAGCCAATGGTACTTGAACCTCATCTGTTGCTCATTATATCTGCCGTCGGCTAAGAAGCGTGCCTGCTGTAATGAATGATGTTTGATTTAATTGACTGGTGCTTAAATGAGAGAGCTCAGCATAGCACAGCAAAAGCAGCTCAGCATACCTCATCTCAGCACTTGCAGCTCAGCCCAGGCCTTTGGAGATGCAGAAAGAAATCACTCTGGGGTAAGTTGTTGGAACTCAGGGGACTGGAAAGAAGGCCAGCAGAGATCACCCTGTGCCTTCCCACGTAAGAAAAGAACCTCAGTTGAAAGTTAGCTGCCTTTCATCTGAAGAACTAATGAAATAAATCCCCTTTTATTAAAAGTCAATCCATTTCTGGTGTGTTGCATTCCAGCAGCTTGCAAACTAGAACAGAGTTTCAATGTTATTTCAGTCTTGGAAGCTTTATTGTGGGTTAGTTCTCAATAATTATTTTATTTTAATCCAGATTTCTTTGTTGATTATGAGATAGAATAGATACTATTGTAGTCTCTACAGATGAGTGTCACTATTTTTTAACCCTTCCCTAATAAGACAATAGACTGCATAGGTGAGGTGAATCCATTTCATCAAGCCCAGTGGTCAATGACAAAAGGACACGAGTTCAAGATAGTGTTATAGAATATTTGTCCTGGAAGAAAATTCTCATCAATTTACAGATAGAAAAACTGTCTGAGAAAAACTGAGACTGGAAAGTTTACTCATTTAGCTGTGGGCTGAGACTGGAAACCAAACCCCTAGATACCCAGCCATGGGATGTTATTGCATCATTCAGGAGGGGACTGTGCCCTGGGCAAGGCATCTGACAATTGAAATAGTGTCCTCATTGCTTTTTAAGTTAGAATTAGTTTGGTGAACTTCTTGACTAACCCTTTCATATTTATAGGGTCCCTCCATACTTTATCATTTATTTCATTTCAACATATATTTTTGGACTAAGAAATATACAAATATGTTTGAAAAACTTCTCTCTTCAGGAGCATATACTTCACTGAGAGATAAATAAATTACCATAACCTGGTAATAGCAAAAGGCTACATGCAAAGCATTAAATCTACCATATCTATCCACTCCAGATGCAAGATTATGAATCCTTGTTTTGGTTTTTATTTTCATTTTAATAATAGTCCTTGTTGTCTAGAGTGGTGATTATTATTTCTGAATTGTGAGTGGTTATTTTATATATATAACCTCATACTTAGAGATAAGAATGAAGCTGAACAGGTTGGGGTTCAAGTATTTCAGAACATAGGGGTAAGGAAAGAAGTGTCTATATTTTAGAACCACACATACTCTTTGAAACCAATGGAAGATAGATTTATTTGGTCTGGAACTGAAATTTTCTGTAGTGTATAATCTAATTCAACCTATTTGGAGAGCTTATTTGAATAATTGAAACACAGGGAGCCCAGAATAAGAAAGAGGTCCTTTAATCCTGTATAGATTATTGTAATGCCTGGATACATCCTAGAATATATTAAGCAGATAATCAAAAAGAATTGTCAAAGTCCCTTGAGGAATGGGATAAAGAACATGGAACTATTAAACTTTACCCTTGATACTGTGACAAACTTTGGGGACACCAAAATCAATAGGCCATGCCCTCAAACATGAGACTTACTCTTATGAAGCTTATGTAGGTAGTGGAGAAGCTTAGACTACCTATAGGCATGCCTAAGAGTTACTTCTGGAGGACCTTTTTTGTCACTCAGATGTGGCCTCACTCTCTTTAAGCCCAACTATGCAATTGAAATCATTGCCCTCCCCCTTATGTGGGACATGACATCCAGGAGTGAAAGTCTCCCTGGTAACATGGGAGATGCGTAGAGAACCACCTACACTACTATCTATTCTTTAATTGGAGTTCAACCTCACTAGCTAATGGTTCACCCATCTCTAACTTCTATGTATCTCTAAGTCCCCTATATTCTGTATTATAAGTCTCTGATTATACCTTTATGCTGGTCATAAAACTGGAGTCATACAGTAACTATCCTTTTGTGTCTGGCTAATTTCACTCGGCATTATGTCCTCAAGGCTCATCCATCTTGTCATGTGCTTTCAGGATGGCATTTTGCCTTACTGCTACATAATATTCCATTGTATGTTATGCACAACATTTTGTTGATCCACTCGTCTGTTGATGGGCATTTGGTTTGTTTCCATCTTTTGGTGATTGTGAATAATGCTGCTGTGAACATGGATGTGCAAATGTCTGTGTCATTGCTTTCAGCTCTTCTGATATATCAAGTAGTGCTATCGCTGGGTCATAGGGCAACTTGATATTTAGTTTTCTAAGGAACCGCCAAACAGTCTTCCATAGTGGCTACACCATTATACATTCACACTAGCAGTGCATAAGTGTCCCAGTTTCTCTACACCCTCTCCAGCATTTATAGTTTCCTGTTTGTTTAATAGCAGCCATTCGTATAGGTTTGAGGTTGTATCTCATTGTAGTTTTAATATGCATTTCCCTTATAGCCAATGAAAATGAGGATCTCTTCATGTGTTTTTGAGCCATCTGTATTTGCTCTTAAGAAAAATGTCTATTCAAATCCTTAGCCCATTTTATAATTGGATTGTTTGTTCTTTTGTTGTTGGGTTGTATGATTACTTTGTATATACAGGAAATCAAACCTTTGTCTGATATGTGATTTCCAACTATTTTCTCTCACTGAGTTGCTGCCTCTTCACTTTTTTGACAAAGTCTTTTGAGGTACAGAGGCATTTGATTTTGAGAAGTTCCCATTTATCTTTTTTTCTTTTGTTGCTTGTGCTTTGGGTATAAAGTTAGGAAGTTATCTCCTATTACTAGGTCTTGAAGATGTTTCCCTACATTTTCTTCCAGAAGCTTTATGGTGCTAGTTCTTATATTTAGGTGCTTGATCACTTGGAGTTAATTTTTGTGTAGGGTTTAAGATGGGGTCCTCTTTCATTCTTTTGTCTATTTATATCCAGTTCTTTCATGCCCGATTATTGAAAAGACTATTTTTTTCCTAGTTCAGAGGATTTGGAGTCCCTATCAAAAATCAGTTGACCATAGATTTTGTGGTTTATTTCTGCACTCTCCATTCAATTCCATTGGTCAATGTTTCTGTCTTTGTGCCAGTCCTATGCTGTTTTGATCACTGCGGCTTTGTAATAGATTTTAAAGTCAGGGAGCGTTAATCCTCCCACTTTGTTCTTCTTTTTAAGGATGCTTTTAGCTATTCCGGGTCTCTTTCCCTTCCAGATGAATTTGGTAATTAGCTTTTCCAAACCTTCACAGTAGGTTGTTGGAATTTTGATAGGTACTGTATGGAATCTGTAGATCAGTTTGGGTAGAAATGACATCTTAACTGTATTTAGCCTTCCTGTCCATGAGCAGAGAATGTCTTTCCACCTATTTAGATCTCCTTTAATTTCTTTTAGCAATGTTATATAGTTTTCTTTGTACAAGTTCTTTACGTCCCTAGTTAAGTTTATTTCTAAGTACTCAATTCTTTTAGTTACTATTTTGAATGGAACTTTTTCTTTAACTGATTCCTCAGCTAGCTCATTGCTTGTGTACAGAAATGCTACTGATTTTTGCACATTAATTTTATATCCCACCACCTTGATGAATTTATTTATTAGCTCAAGTAACTGCTATAGATGTCTCAAGATCCTCCAAGTATAGAACTATATCATCTGCAAATAATGAGTTTTCCTTCTTTTTTTCCAATTTGGATGCCTTTTATTTCTTTGTCCTGCCTGATTGCTCTAGCTAGAACTTCTAGCACACTGTTGAGTAATAGTGGTGACAGTGGGCATCCTTGTCTTGTACCTAATCTTAGGGGGAAGGCTTTCAGTCTCTCTCCATTAAGTATTATGATGGCTATTGGGTTTTCATATAGCCCTTTATCATATTAAGATAATTACTTTTGATTCCTATCTTTTGGAGTACTTTTAGCAGAAAAGGATGCTGAATTTTGTCGAATGCTTTTTCAGGGTCAATCAGGGTGATTTTTCGTTTTCAATCTGTTAATGTGCTGTATTACATTAATTAATTGATTTTCTTGTGTTGAAGCATCCTTGCATTCCTGGTATAAACCCCACTTGGTCATGTTGTATAATTCTTTTTATGAGTTGTTAGATTTGATTTGCTAATATTTTATTGAGAATTTTTGCATCTGTGTTCATTAGGGAGATTGGCCTGTAGTTTTTCTTTCTAATAGCATCTTTAGCTGGTATTAAAATGATATTAGCCTCATAATATGAGTTAGGTAGAGTTCCTTTTTCCTCAATTGTTTGGAAAAGTTTGAGCAGGATTGGTGCTAGTTCTTTTTAGAATGTTTGATAAAATTCTCCTGTGAGGCCATCTGGCCCTGTGCTTTTCTTTGTAGGAAGATTTTTGATGACTTATTGAATATCTTTACTTGTGATTGGCTTGTTGACTTCTTCTATTTCTTCCTGAGTCAGTGTAGCTTGTTTGTGTGTTTCCAGGAATTTGCCCATTTCATGTAAGCTGTCTAGTTTGTTGGCATATAGTTGTTCATAGTATCCTCTGATGATTTCTTCTATTTTTTCAGTTTTTGGTAATGCACCCTTCTCATTTGGTCTTGTTTATTTGCATGCTCTCTCTGTTTTTCTTTGTCAGTCTTGCTAATGGCCCATCAATTTTATTGATTTTCTCGAAGAACCAACTTTTGGTTTCACTGATTCTTTCTAATGTTTTTTGTTCTCCCATTCATTTATCTCTGCTTTAATCTTTGTTATTTCTCTTCTTCTATTTGTTTTGGGATTAGTTTGTTGTTTTGTTCTCATGTTCTTCCAGGTGTGCTCTTAAGTCCTCGAATTTTCCTCTTTCTTTTTTAATATGAGCATTCAGAGCAATAAATTTCCCAATCAGCACAACCTTTGCCACATCCCGTAAGTACTGATAAGTTGTGTTCTCACTTTCATTCATTTCCAGATAGTTATTGATTTCTCTAGCAATTTCTTCTTTGGTCCATTGGTTGTTTAAGAATGTGTTATTTAATTTCCATATATTTGTGAATTTCTCATTCTTTGGTGGTTATTGAGATCCAGTTTCATCCAATTGTAATCAGAGAAGGTGCTTTGAATAATTTCAGTGTTTTTAAATCTATAAAGATGTTTTGTACCCTAGCATATGATCTATCCTAGAGAATGTTCCATAAGCATTAAAGAAGAATGTATGCCCTTGTGCTTGGGGTGTGTGCTGGTTTGAAAGGATGTGTGTCCCCTAGAAAAGCCATGTTTTAATTCTAACCCCATTTTGTAAAGGTAGCCATTTCTTCTAATCCCTATTCATCATTGTATGTTTGAAACTGTAATTAGATCATCTCCCTGGAGATGCAATGTAATTGAGAATGGTTGTTAAACTGGATTAGGTGTTGTTAGTTGTTAATCCAGTTTAACAACCACTCTTGATTATATCGCATCTCCAGGGAGATGATCGGGTGGGTCTTGATTAGTTTCTGAAGTCCTATAAAAGAGGAAACATTTTGGAGATAGGAGATTCAGAGAGAGCATAGAATGCTGCAGCACCACAAAGCAGAGAGTCCACGAGCCAGCGACCTTTGGAGATGAAGAAGGAAAATGCCTCCCAGGGAGCTTAATGAAACTGGAAGCCAGGAGAAGAAGCTAGCAGATGATGCCATGTCCACCATGTGCCCTTCTAGATGAGAGAGGAACCCTGATCATGTTCACCATGTGCTTTTCCAGATGAGAGGGAAACTGACTGTGTTCACCATGTGCCTTCCCACTTGAGAGAGAGACTCATCGGCCTTCTTGAACCAAGGTATTTTTCCCTGGATTCCTTTGATGAGACATTTCTATAGACTTGTTTAGACATTTTCTTGGCCTTAGAACTGTAAACTAGCAACTCATTAAATTCCCCTTTTAAAAGCCATTCTATTTCTGCTATATTGCATTCCAGCAGCTAGCAAACTAGAACAGGGTGCAATGACCTATTATAGGTCATTAGTCTGTTAGGTCTAATTCATTTATCAAGTTATTTAACTTCTCTTTTTCCTTGTTGATCTTCTGTCTGGTTGTTCTATCTATGGAGGAGAGTTGTGTATTAAAGTCTACTATTATTGTTGAAACATTTGCTCCCTTCAGTTTTGCCAACGTCCGTCTCATGTATTTTGGAGCTCCTTAATTGGGAGCATAAACATTTATGACTAATCTATCTTCTTGGTGAATTGATCCTTTAATTAGTATATAGTGTCCTTCTTTGTCTTTTATGATGTCTTTACCTTTAAAGTCTATTCTGTCTGATATTAGTATAGCTACTACTGCTTTCTTTTGGTTACAACTCGCATGGAAAATCTTTTTCCATCCTTTCACTTTCAATTTATTTGTATCCTTGTGTCTAAGATGAGTCTCTTCTAAGCAGCATATAGCTGGATTATGTTCCTTAATCCATTCTGCCAATCTGTATATTTTAATTGGTAAATTTAGTCTGTTAACATTCAAAGTTATTACTGAAAAGGCATTCCTTAAATCCATCATCTTATCTTTTCTATTTTATTTGTCAGATCTGTATATTCTTTTCCCTCTTTCTCTTTGTGTTCCTTAAATTATCCTTAGTGGTACTCTTCAGTTCTGTGCCCTCCAGACCTCCCTCTCCTGTCTTTTTTTTTTTTTTCAGCCAGCAGAACTCCTTTTAGTATTTCTTGCAGGGCTGGTCTCTTATTGACAAATTCTTTCAGTACTTCTTTGTCTGTGAAAACTTTAATCTCTCCCTCATGTTTGAAGGACAGTTTGGTTGGGTACAGAATTCTTGGCTGGAAGTCTTTCTTTTTCAGGATCTTGAATATATCATACCACTGCCTTCTCACCTCAGAGTGCTAGTTGAGTAATCTGAACTCAGTCTTATTTGGTTTCCCTTGTATGTAGTAGATTGTTTTTCTCTTGCCACTTTCAGGATTTTCTGCTTCTCTTCAACATTTGACAGACTAATTAGTATGTGCTTTGGGAAAAGCCAATTTGGATTTATTCTGTTTGGAGTTCACTGGGCTTCTTTGACTTGTATATTTATGTCTTTTTTGAGGGTTGAGAAATTTTCCCCCATTATATCCTCAACTACTCTTCTTGGCCTTTACTCCTTTCTTCTCCTTCTGGGACACCAATGATTTTTATATTTGCTTGCTTTGTTTTGTCTACCATTTCCCTAAGATCCAATTTAAGTTTTGCATCTTTTTTTTTTTTCCTTTTGCTATTTTGAGTCTTCAAAGTCAGTTATTCTGTCCTCTATATCACTTATTCTTTCTTCTGTCTCTTCAAATCTGGTGTTGTATGCCTCTAGTATGTTTTTCATTTGGTCAACAGAATCTTTAATCTCTGTGATATCCACTATTTTTCTATTTACTCTTTCAAATTCCTCTTTATGCTCTTTTGCTGTCTTCTTGATCTCCTTTATATCATTTGGTATCCCACTTATTTTATTAAGTAGAGTTGTATAACCATGTTTGATTAGTTGTTCCAATGTCTGTGACTCCTCTGGTGTTTTAATTTACTCATTAAGCAGGGCTATATATGTCTGCATTGTGATGTGCTTAGCAATATTCTTCTGTCTTTGTGGCATGTAAATATCTTGATAGATTTACTTTGGGAGTTGATTTCTTTCAGTAGTCTAAGGACTTGTGTTTGCGGGATGGATGTACCCCAGGAAACAGGGTGGGGCACTCAGTGTGGTGATTTGTTTCACGGCAGGTATAAGCACAAGTTGGGATGTTATGCTGATGCTTGTGGATGTGAGTGCCCAGCAGCCAGAGAGGATGTAGCTGTGTGGGTGCACTGGGCTGGGGGACATAACCCTGGTGTGTGCTGGTCTAAGGCATGGAGCCCTTTGTGCCCATGCATAGAGCTGTGGCAGCAGGTCAGCGTTATGACTTTGTGGATTGGGGGCAGATGTGACCCGGCTGTGCAGATCGGCACTTTCTCAGAGCTGGGAAGTGTGGCAGAGGGTCGTGCACATGTGCGGTTCTAGGACTGCTGTAAAATGCGGTTCCCAGAGCTGACTGATGTGATTGGGGCCTGGTGAGCATGCATACATCTAGGAATGCCATAAACTGATACATAGAGCTCAGGAGGGGCGGGGTGAGGCTGTGCGACACTATGGGCAGGGAGCAGGGGTAGCCTGGGAATGGAGGTTAGTGCCCTGAGCCTTTATGCGCTGGCAATAGACTGCAGGGAACAGACAGTAGTGCTCGGGAAGGGCCCAGGAGAGGTGGGTTGGGGTGCACTTGGGATGGGAGTGTGGGGCAGGTATGTGCACTGGAGGCTGGTGGGGTGGGGGCTCCTGGAGCATGGGGAATGGGAGTGGATGATGGGGTTCAGGTGTGTGGGGTGTGGGGTGAGTTGCTGGTCATGGGTATGTGCTGGTGAGGGTAGCACACTCAGGGAACACAGCCTGGCTTATTTCCTAGTCCCTGGCTCCCATCCTTGCACTCCCACAGGCTCCATGCCTTTACGCCACGCTCCAGCTTTTTGCCTCTCAGTTTCTCAGCCTCTGCAACCAGGGCTGCCCCGTGTGGTGCAGAAGGCTCTCCTAGTTCAACCACACTCCCAGATTGCTGCCTCTGTCACCCTCCTGTCCCTTCTCTAACTTTTCCATGGAGCAGGCCAATCTTGAGCTACTCTATTAGGCCATCTTTGTGGAAGTCTGTCCCAAGTAATTTTTCAGAGCTCACAGGAGAAAAATTCTCTGACTCCTAAAACATCTACATATGAACCTCAAAGTTAATATTTTGACTAGTTGAAGAATTACAGGGTGACAGTATAGGATTGAAGGCATTCTATTATATACATTTCTTAAAAAGAAATCAAGGGTCAATCTGATTCTTTTTGGTAAGGATTGGGTAATCCTTCTTTCTTACCTTCTACCCCAATGCTTTTATCATTTATCCATAAAGTGTTAAATCTCCAAATGATATGTCTCAAATGGTGGTTGTTTTCTTCTGCCCATCTTCCTTGAAAGTTAAAATGTATCTCTCTTTAGCTCTAGAAAATTTCTGTTGCTATTTTATAATGGTTCCCTTCCACTGTCACTGCTTCTTCTGTTTGGTTTGCTCATTAGTTGGTTATTACACCTTATGGGAGAGCTATGCTGCTGTTCCAATTACTTATTGCTGCATAAGAAATCACCCGAAACCATCTGTCCTAGTTTGCTAGCTGCCAGAATGCAACACACCAGAAACGGATTGGCTTTTAATAAAAGGGGATTTATTTTGTTAGTTCTTCAGAGGAAAGGCAGTTAACTTTCCACTGAGGTTCTTTCTTACCTGGGAAGGCACAGGATGGTCTCTGTTGGCCTTCTCTCCAGGCTCCTGGGTTCTAACAACTTTCCCTGGGGTGACTTCTTTCTGCATCTCCAAAGGCCTGGGCTGAGCTGCGAGTGCTGAAATGAAGAATGCTGAGCTGCTTAGGCTGTGCTACATTGCGGTCTCTCATTTAAGCATCAGCCAATTAAGTCAAACGTCGTTCACTGCACCAGGCACGCCTCCTAGAGAACTGCAGATGTAAATCAGCAACAGGTGAGGTTCACGTACCATTGGCTCATGTCCACAGCAACAAAACTAGATACACCGCTCACCTGGCCAAGTTGACAACTGACTCTAACTACCACACCATCACACAGTTTGTGAGGCTGGGAAGAAACAGGAACTTGCACACAATGCTAATGGGAATTTTAATTGGCACATTATTTTTAGAATGCAGTTTGATAATTTAAAATTACATGCCCTTTGATTACTATTTTACATGTTTATTCTGCAAATATATTTTCACAAGTCCTCAATACAGTTATGACGATTCATGTTAACTGAAGAAAAATTTGTGATATTTAAAAATTAATATCACAATAATAGAATAATAGAAATTTTATTTTAAATTCTCTAATAGAAGTCTAATTAATTAAGATAAAACACATCCAATCAATGGAATGTTTTACAGATATTAGAAGGAAAGAACTTAGCTGTGATGTACTAAAAATTTGGCAAAAGTAAAATTGCAAAACAAACTTCGTAATATTTTGAAGAATATGCTGGTATGTATGCATACACTGTGTTTGTATATATCTAACCAACCTAGTTATCATCCTGTAATTTAAATGTACATAGAAAATATATTCAAGGGTAATTTTTAGCAGATTTCTTTTTAAAAATACAGGATTGTAAAGAGATAGGAGAGGTATAGGAAGTCATTATTTTATTTTTTTATATGCTGAAGTATGTTAACCATTTTGCACTTCATTTATGAAATTAAAAATACTAGACAGCATTTTTTTTAAAAGAAATGGCTTTTTCAGATGATGAGAGGTGAGAAAGCACTGTGAGTAGGGAGCTGTGTTGACATGAAACAGTATGTAGTCCAGAAAAACATTTACTGAAATTGAAACCATTCCTGTAGGTGTGAACCCACTGTAAGAAGGAGATTTTGATGAGGTTATTGTAGTCAAGTTGTGGCCAAGCTCAGTCAGGGGGGATCTTAGTCCTAATAGTGAGTCCTGTGTGAACAGAATGAAATTCAGATAAATAGGAAGCCACAAAGGAGCAGCCAGAAGCTGAAAGTCAACCGTACCCAGAAGAGAAGGGAGAGACAAGAAGACGCCACCATAGGCATTGCCATGTGACAGAAGGCCCCAGGACCAAGTATCACCAGCAGCCAACCTGAGAACACCAGTTTTCAGGAAGAAAGTATCAAGGTAATGACCACTTCACTCAGACTTCTCTTAGCCTCAAAACCAGGAACTAAAAAAATTCACATTGTTTAAACCAATCCTTTTCATGGTATTTGATTTAGCAACCAAGAAACTAAAGCAGGAACCATGGAAGAGAAGAAGAGGGGCCGTTGACCTGCTGAGGGATTCTACCATAGACAGTAACAGTTTGCAAAGGTTACTGTAAGAAAATACAAGAGACTGGTTGCCTTAAACAACAGGGTGTTTTGCCTCACGATTTTGGAACCTAGATATCTAAGATCAAGATGTCAGTAGGATTGTACTTTCCCTGAAGTCTGTAAGGTTCTGGTGGTGGCTTGCCAGCAATCCATAATTCAATCCCTGCCTCAGTCACATTGACATCTGCCTCCTTCCCTCCCACTGTGTCCAACTTCCTCTGCTTATAAGGAGTTCAGTTACTTTGTATTCAGTTTGGCCCTACCTTAAATAGTTACATCTTCAAAGGTTTTATTTATAAATGGGTTCATATGCACATGACTGAGGGTTAGGATTTGAATATGTCCTTGTGGGGGACCTGATTCAATCCATAAAAAAGGCTTCTTGAAAGAAAGGGTGCCTGAGCTGTCTTCATTGACAGAAAGCGCTTAGTCACACAAAGAGAGAATGTCTTGATCAGATTTGCATTTTAGAAAGGTGACTCTCATTTAATGTAGGTGATACAATATAAGGTAAGATGGGAGTTGGGGAATTTCAGTGATCATCAAATTCAAACTGATTGCATTTGGCATGGGAAATATGGATATTATATTAATTTCTACTGCTTGAGTAACAAATTACCACAAAATCTGTAGCTTAAAACAATACCTATCTGTAACCTTGGGGTTCTATAGCTCAGAAATCAAACTTAACTGTGTCCTCTGCTTAGAATCTCAAAAGGAAAAATCCAAGGTGTTGGCAAGCCTACACTACTTTCTAGAGGCTCCTGGTATGAATCTACTTCCATGCTCATTTAGGTGGTTTGCAAAATTCACTTCCTTATGGTTATAAGACTGAAGTACCTGTTTTTGTGTTGGCTGTCAGCAGGGACTTGCTTTTGCTATTAGAGGGAGATCACATTCCTTTCCATGCTTTCCACATGCTCCTTCTACAGCAATGGTGAGTCAACTCTTTCTCTGGCCTTTAATCTCTCCAACTTTTCCTTCTGAATCATCTTTCTTACTCTAGCCATAAAATGATCTCTGGTTTTAAGGACCCATACAATTAAATTGGACCCATCCAGATACCCCAGAATAATATCCCTATTTTAATGTACATAACCTTAATTACAGTTGCAAAATCCCGTTTGCCAGGGTATATTATATTGACAGGGTCCAGGAATTAGGACATGGGAATTTTGGAGGGAACCATTATTTGGTGTAATGTTCTTGATACAGAGTAGGTCATTGATAAATCTATTTCAAGGCCAACCATTTCTCACAATCTCTGCTACTGTCCATTCTGGTCTAAATCACCATGGACTCTTGCCTAGACTAATTTAGTAGCCTCTAAACTGACTTCTGGTTTTTCCACTTCTGGTTTCCCAAATTTCAGCTTTCGTGCGACAGCCAGAAAGATTTTTCTAAAATGTAAAGTAAATACTAATCTCAGTTTAAAACCATCTACTAATTTCCTATTGCAATTAAGAGATAACCCAACCTTTTTATCATTGGTGTGTAAGATCTGACTGCTTCAACCTGTCTGACATCATCTGATACATTTTATTCATGGCCTCTAACCTCCAATTGCAGAAGATTTCTTCTTTTCTTTACCCCATAGATATCAAAGTTTTCCATTTCCTTTTCCTTTTGCCTAGAATGGCCCTTTACTAAAGGTTTCTTCATTTGGGTCTCAGTTTATTCCCTGCCCAGTGAGCTCTTTCCTGACCACCTTACTAAAGAAAACGCCTTCTCTCCCTGAGTCACTATATATCCCATTGCTTGCTCTGTTTTTATAATAACTTTCCACTATCAAATACCTTTTTACTCATCTGTCTGTTTATAAGTTTATTGCAGATACACTACAATTAGAATATAAGCTTTGAAGAAGTAAGATGCTTGCCTGTGTTGTTCATAGATTCACAAAAATGATTGACAAAAAGTACATGCTGATTATTGTCTGTTGTATGAATGGGTGAATAGATGAATGAAGTATTATTTATTTAGGTTAAAGAAGAATTAAAAACAAAAATAACTTAGGAATTTAAAGACTGTTGATCGATATGCATGTTTGGAGGTTTGATAAAATCATCCCAGTTTTTAATATGCTAACTTTAATAAACTTGTATCAAATCATAACTTGGAATATCAAAAAGCATTGACTTGTAAAAGCAGACTCATTGAAATCATCCAACACCAATAGGAATAGCAAAATCTAGGCACAGATGCAAAGTAACTCTTTGGAAAAACCCTGAACCTATGAGATGCACATCCCTGATGGCTTTTTCCTACATGGGCACATTTCAATATTGACATGACAATGTGTATATGAGGTGTAGAGAACAATGTTCAAGTTTGAGATTTCTTAGCGTTTTATTTTGGTTTAGTTTCATTTGGTTAGTGTAAAGTTACTACATAACTAACTTCCATTCTCCAGCTAATTGCATCTTATATGTTCTAAATGGATTGATAACAAGAAATATTGATATTGAATATGTTTTCAAGGGCAAATAGTCAAGGTCATCACTGACCCCTGCATCTGGAGAAGTGCAGGGACTTACAGGTCTACTGTCAACTCTGTCCTCTGCAACCTCTCAAGAGGAAAGGACCATAGGTGGTTTGATAGGAGGATTTGAAGTTTAGGGAGGAGATCCAAGTTGAAGACACAGACTTGAGAGTCACAGCACCTTTGTGGAGGTAAAGCTATAGACATGGAAAAGCTCTTTCAGAGAATCTGTCTGAAAAATGCATACTATGTACAATAGCTGGTACATAGTAGGCACTTTAAAAGTGTTGACTGAATGGACTCCAATGAAGTTCTATTTAAAATTGCTAAATTGTCAACAAATCTAGAGAACTAACTTTCAAATAATACTGGAAATAAAATGTTGAAGCTAGTCCAAAAAAAATGAAATTTGGTGGAGATAGAAGGAGATTGGTTTTTTTAGTAGGGTTAAATGCGACAGCCCAATGTGATGGGAAATGAAAATTAAACTGTAGAAATTTTCTTTTGTTTGTTTGTTTGTTTGTACATAGAGAGCCATATCATATTACTATGTACCACAATATATTTTGGAATTTTCCCTATTTTTTTCTGAAAATTTTAACTAACTTCAAACAATAAACTGAAGGATCTTCACATTCTAAAGAATGTACAAAGGAGCTAAGAAACACATACTCAAGGGTTTACTAAAGGAGGGAATATTTGACCCCATGGCTCCAACACAATCAATATTAAAGAAAAGGGCAGGAAAACAAAGAGTTTATTAAAGTCAACAGAGAAAGAAATATAGATGTAGTGATCTGAGCTACTACACCTGCAAGTTAGAAGATAGTCCTTAAGGATTCCTTCTTCCCTTACTCTAAAAGTTACAGAAACAGCAAAAGTAAGATAGAAAAAGAAATCTTGTATCTTCCCCATGAAGCAAGGAGGTTGGAGGGAGGAGAGAAACTTCAAATGGATTAAGGGGCCATGTAGAAGAGTGAAATTGTGCTAAAAGAAATTGGGAAGCTGAGGAATCTAGCAATGTGTTTGGTACGGAGTGGTGGGCATATTACCAGAAGACTATTGTTTATAGTAACAAATTATTTTGTATTATTTAGTATTTGTATAAACAAATACTAACAGAACAATTTGTTAGTATAAACAAATGCTAACAAAAGAATATGTGCTTATACTAACAAAATAATTTGTAAATGGAAAATATTACAAACCAATTACGTAAATATTATAGATATATACATATATGCAAACATAAATATGCATCTATTTATACATTTATGTCCATGAAAATACATTTAACACATATAACCATTTTAAGACAAATCTAGCAGTGTCTATCCATTATTTTTAGTTTTTCTTTCAGAATTTAATTAAACTCAAGCAATATTTGAATAACTTATGAGCAAAGACATTTCCTATGTATTGTCATATACAAAGAAAAGTGAGACTAGCTTTTCCTTCAGGGAGTCAGCTGTGGAATGAAAGCAGTCATACAACTTTTTACAATTCAATAGTAATGGGCAGGCCATGGTGGCTCAGTGGCAGAGTTCTTGCCTGCCATGCCAGAGACCTAGGTTCATTTCCTGGTGCTTGCCCATGTATTTAAAAAAAAAAATTCAATAGAAGTGTCATAAAGGTACAGATCAATGTGCAAAAGTCAAAAACCACACCAAATTGTTTGAATTACCAAGAGCTTAGCTAAGGAGGAGGAGAAAGTCTGGAAGCAAGGAAGACAAAGATAGCACTGGAGGAAAGAGTTACTGCATAAAGGTCTGCAATCAGAGAGGAAGGTGGTTTATGCCTCTAAAAAAATAGTTTCAAAATATTCTGGGCTACTAGAATTTAATTCTAGCTGATTTTAAACTGCACCATTCTGAAATCAAAAGCAAAGAATTTTCAGGAATTTTTTTTTTAAGTCTTATCTGGGGTCTGGAATTTAATAACTGGGTTAACTTGATTATATTTGGAATTAATTAATAAATGTAATAATTGAAATAAGTTCCATCATGGCAATTTACAAAAGAACTCATTAATTTTCTGATGGTCCAAGTTCAAATATACGATATACTCTCCCCAAGTTCCACAACTTTAATGAACTAAAGGAAAGTAGAAAGGCAAAAAAATGTATTCATATTCAACTGTTTCTAATAAGGAGCTCAATTTTTATGGCTTAGTCCTCATGAAATTTTTGACATTTAAACATATACCAAAACCAATTTCACATGGCTCAACCTAATAAACAAAATTTCATTTTGAAATTACAGCTCTGATTTAAAAAGTATTGCATTTAGGATATACTGTAACTTTGATATGCTTTTAATCTTGTAAATCATCCAAGTCAATGACAGAACATGCATGTTCAAAGCAGTTTTACAATTCTAATATGCTGAAGTTTAAGTCATCATATTGTGCATTTAATGGTGGGTAATATTGAGTTAGATATATATTGTTCTCTGAAGGATAAAATATGGGTATAATGAAGAAAAAATGAATTTTAATAAAAACAGCATTTGCTCTCTACCATCTCTGGTTATATTTTTAGCCAGCCCATGTAATAAGTGACGACATCTCAATATAAATATCAGACATGGCATTCAAAATGCATTAGCGTTGTGACTGTTATAATACCAGTCTCCTTCCTGGGTACACATTAGTCTTTCAGGATCACGCAGCTGGTAAAGGATAAGATGCTATGAAACAGCTATTTAAATGTGAATTGCTCCTCAAGCTGCCACTGGTAATAGCGGACTCTCAAAGAAATTTTCTCCATTTCAGAAAATTAACAATCTCTGGGGAGAAATATTCTCAAAGAGTCATGTAAGACTTAGGGCACTTTTCTTAGGTTAATAAAAATTACCACACCTATCAAAGTACACTATCTCAGGGATGTGTCCTTGACCTTTATGCTCTCACTTTTTTTAACTCACTGATTTCAAGATCTGTTCCACCTTGTAGACTTAAAACAAAGAAAGTGATTTGTTTTCTTCCAACACACATCCAAGCCTGGATACAGAAATTTTAGTAGATGTAGTAACCCTGAAAATTGCATGTGATTTTTAAGTCTTTATATTTTATGCCTCCAAAACAGGTCATTGTTAAAAGAGATCAAACTCAATTACAGATTTTGAAAATTGAAGATGTGACTTTAAAAATGCAAAACTATTTGAATGCTGGTGATTTATTCACCATAGGGGTAAAAGAAATTATGTAAAAGGTGAATTATATAAACTAGATGTGTTATGGAAGTCATTTCTATATAACCATTTAATACTAATTGAAAAGTGTTCTTTTTGTTTTTTTTGGTTCAAGATGTTAAAAGTCATGCTTGAGGTAGAAAAGTAAAGTCCCCAGTAGAAAATGGATGCTCTGTATGTTTTGTTTTCACTATTATATATATTCCCTGGGATATTCTCTAAAACCCTATTTCTTAATAGTATGAATATAGCATTTTGACTTTTGAAGTAAGGATATAAATATATGTAATTTATTTAATATATCCATATATGCGTAATGCTGAATGTTATGAGAATAACTGTTAAAGTTTCATCTATTGCCCTTCAGATGTTTTTTTTCCCCATTTTGTTTTTGTTTTAATATAAAACTGAATCATGATCCTCAATAATCAATAACTTTTTGTTTCAATTAATATATTTTTAAGAACCTTTCCATTATAATACATAGATAGTGCTGGGGATTGAATCATGTCCACACAAAAGACATGTTCGGGTCCCAACCTGGTTGTGTGGGTGCGGACACTTTTGTAAGTAGACTTTTGAAGATGTTACCAGTCAAGGTGTGCCCAATCTGATGAGGATGGGCCTTAATCCAAATAGCTGAAGTCCTTCTAATCAAAGGAAATTTGACACAAAAAAAGAAAAGCCACATGGAAAAACCAGAAGTTGATAGTCCATGAAACCTGGAAGAGAAAGGAAAAGTTGCTGACATATGCAGTCATGAGGCAGAAAAGTTAAGAGACCCCAAACATTGCTGGCCATCCAGAAGGTAACTACCTGGGATGAAGGAAGCTCGTAGCTTCTGAAACCATGAGCCAGTACATTCCTGTTGTTAAGAGAATCCATTGTACGGCTGTTGTTGGCAGCTGTAAAAACAAAAATGCACAGGGTCCTGGCTCATTTGTTTTAATAGCTTGAAAGTGTTCCAAATAAGTGTCAGAGTAACACAACTATTTAACGAGAGCATGAGTATTCCATCCTCCCTAGATTCTAACAAATAAAATAATTTTTAGGACATTTGCTTATTTGATGAGTAAAATGTGTCATGGTCGTTGTTGTAATTTATATTTTCCCAGGCTATTATAAAGTTGAACACCTTTCAGTGTATTTGGCATTCTATTTCTTTGGATGTGTCTTGTCTATTCATTGCCTTTGACTCATTCTATTTTTTCCTTTGCTTGCCTGCCTTTCTTTTTATATACTATTTAAAATTATGAATAAAATCCATGAGAGTCTGGAAAATTGAAAATCTTTTCAGTAATTGACCATGCTTTTGCTTTATAAGACTTATAAATCATGAGATTGTCATATTTATCTTTTCCTTAATGTCTTCTGGATTTTGAAATTTTTCTTAGAAAGACACTTCAGTAACTAGAGTTAAAGATATTTTCCTATATTCTCATCTACTACAATTACAGGATTAACAACATTTTATTACTTTAATCCATTGTGAATATATTATAATGATTAATAAAAGGTAGGAATTGTTTTATTCAAAAGGATAGTAAATTATCCCAAGAACTTTATCAAAGGGCCTATTATTTCTTTATTCATTAAGGATGTCCATTTTTCACACACTACATTCATATTATATATTAAATTCTATATATGGGACTATCTATTCTCTTTCATTGATAATTTTTATCCCCTCCTGCACCAGTACTATCTACATTAACTATTATATAGTTCAGCATAATTTTTTAAAGTGTTCTTTTTCACTAACACACTAAATGTAATTTTGGTAATTTGTTCACCAAATATTACGTATCTAATTTGTATATATGAGAAACCAGGATAAAATAGTTACCAGACATACCTTTTGCTCCACCAGCTTACTTTAAGATAGTTACTTTTAAATCATTCACTCATTCATTTATTAATTTATTTCTTTTTCTTTTTCTTTCTCCTTTTCTCACTCTCCCCCTCCCTCTCGCCTCTCTTTCTCTTTTTCTTTTAATCGTCTACATGTTCCCATGCACGGAGAATAGTTTATGGAGGGCATTCAAGGCTAGGCTAAAGAAACAAAGGCAGTGGAGAGACACAGGCAGCTCTATTTGAAAAAGAAAAAAAAAACATAAGGTCAACATGGGACATACTGTTATGTCTGAAACTTTGGAAAGGGACAAAAGTATAGTCTATGTTTGGGTTAAAGGGAGAAAAATACACAAACTTGTTTTTTTTTCATTTGGCTGACAATGTAATTTTAAGAAATTGAAATTAGTGCCAGATAAAAATTAATGTATTACTGGGTACAGAATGTTTACCATGATCATTGAAAAAGGTGTAATAGTCTCAATATTGAGTGTACTCACACATCTTAAAGTAATACTGCAAGTATAAAACAAACCTCTGTGCTTTTCCCTTCATGCATACATGCACACATCCCCGAATACACTATGAAAATGCTATTTTATAAATATGAATTTTATAAATAGAATACGTGGATAAGGGAAGGATACAGCGGTCTAGAAAAAACATAATTTTCCTTTTTTGACCAGCTCTGTGAGCCCTGAACTGTGCCCAGCTCCGCCCAACCCCATTGCCCAGGGCATCAGCTTTCCCTTCATAATATGAAAGGGACAGTAGTTCCTGACCATGATCTTAATTAGATTTCCTAAGGGTCATCACAGGGAAAATGAGCTATTTCTTTTTATTTGGTTTATTTATTTATTTTTATATTAAAAAAAAATTTTCCTTTCCCCCTTCCTCCATTCCCTCTCTTCCCCATAACCTCTAACCTGCTTTCTATCTCTGTGAATTTACTATTTCTGGTCATCTCTTATGTTGCAGCCTGTTTTCATAACTTCATTTTTTTTCTATATACAAATAATACTCTACTGCATGCATATACCAAATTTCATTTGTCTATTCATTTGTTGATGGACATTAGGGCTGATAACAGCTTTTGAATATTGCGATAAATGTTGCTATAAATGTTCATGTACAAGTATCTGTTCATGACTCTTCACTCTCTTTGGTTATAAACCTAGAAGTGTGGTTGAAACTATGGATTGCAGTGACATCAGAGATTGTGTTAGGGTTTTATATGAAAAGGGAAAGAGATGACTTGGACCCCATCTCAAGACTGACAATATATTGCAAACATTTTGCTTATTTCATTGAATTGTTGCTGTATGGTTTGAATTGTGAAGTGGAGAATTTAGCTTCCTTTGGTACTGCTTTTAGAGTGGCAAATTGTGAAAGCTAGTTTAAGGAATTTGAATGGAGCAGACTGCTTAAACATTGTGCCCATAGGAGAGATATAAGCAACATTTCTGAAATTTTTATTTGGTTTAGCGTGCAGGAGTTAAAGGGAAAAAATAACTTACTTTGAACTTTCATTTAAGAAGTTACAAAAATATTATGAATATGAGATAAAAGAGTCTGAATTGAGAGCAGGGCAATGAACAGGAAAAACAGTGGGAATGAGACCGAATGAAAAATAAGTATCAACTAAAATTGATAGTCTAGCAATGTGGACAAAGTATAGAAAGGTTTCTAAGATTGCCTCCATGTTTTCAGAAAAAGAGTACCTCAAAAACATTTATGCCATTAAGAGAAATTTTTCAATCAATAATGAGAGCCATTATTAGGGGAAAAAATCTAGTTATTAATCTATGAAGCTTTGGATGATAGCACACAGCAAAACGCCGACCTGAAACATGGAAATATGGGACTGATACCTAGGAAAGAAGACAAAAATTGGAGAAATAAATTTGGATGTACTTTCGAAGGATTATATTTTCAGTGATTACATTTAACTATGCAATTTCCATAAGGTAAAACCATTGATGAGCGTTTAACATACTGAACTGTTCCAACACTAGACAAAGTAGCGCCGAGTGTTGCAATGGGTCCCTGAAGAAAAATGGTCACCTATGCAAATAAAATTGTATGCTCAAGATTCTTCCAAGTGCCAAAATGAAGTGCAAAAATCAACCCCACCATAATCAAAATACTGTTATGCCACACATAGTTAAAAATTAAAATTCAACCAAAAAATATCCTCAGTATTCTCTTCCTTGAGCCAAAACTGTTACCTTTTCACACATCTTTAAAGTCATAAACTCTTCCTTGTTTGCCTGAACAATGCCTGATTTTTCTTTGCAAATTTATAATGAAATATTATTTAAAATATATGTTTAGCCTCCTTTTTCTCTACTTGTTATGAAGATTTACATTTGAATAATCTTCTTAAATGTACTAAATTTTCGAAGCTTATTTAAACGTGAGTACAGGGATCCGATTCTTGTGTAAAACTTAAGTTCCTAGAAAGTGTTTCAAATACATTTGAAAGAGAACGTGGAAATCTTAGGTCGTTCTCCTGTACAAAGGAGAAAAGATAATATTGATCTATTGAGGACAAAATCGTCAAGGTGTCAGGCTTCTGCTTTAGTTTCTTCATTTCTTCCTGCATGAAGATTTTCAATAAAGGATGAAAGCCATATTTCCAAATTGTGAGTTCAATTTTTTCCACATAAGCAACAACCAAAAGTATCCTTTCTTCTTACTGTCCATGAATTACTAAATGAATGTCATATTTTATTTGAATATTGGCTTTCTTATATTTCCTATATGTTGTTGTTGACTTTGTTTTTATGTTGGAAAAATAAAGCATATGCCTTTTTCATGACTTCTTTAAAGTCTTCCTTTTCCCTAATGTTACTGAAGCCCTAGCTCCTAAGGCATCTGTCACTGAGCTCTTTAATTTGGACTGATTGCTTTCTCGGATGGCAGCACAGCTGCCATTGTGTCATTTATTTTCATTGCACATCTTAGTTCATCTTTGCTTTGATTCCATGTCTTGCTCTTTCAAGGATTTACACTTCTCCTTTTCTGGTTAACATTTTTGGATTATTTTCTTTGTTTCCTGAGCTTTTAAAATGTACTCTCGTGGAGATTTGGCATTTCTGAAAATGCTTTTTTTCTGCCCTTTTATTAAATGGATAGTTTGCCTGACAGGGAATTCTATGTTCAAATTTTTCTCTCTCAGAATTTGGAAGCTTATTTATTAATAATAGTCTAATAATGAACTGAATCTTGATCCATTAAAGGTGATGGTTTTAATTGGCTGTCTCTTTGGTTATTATGCTCTGAAATTTTATGAGGCTATGTCTCAGTGACAGTATTTTTATTTCATTTTGCTTTGTTTTTTGGTACTCATAATGTGAAAACTCATGTCTTCTTTTCAATGCTCAAAATATTCATTTTCCTTACTTCTTGATATTTTTTTTGTTACATTTAGGGTTTCTGATGTTGATAAACTTTATTCTCATTTTTCCTGTATTTGACTTTTTGTTAAACATTCTGAGAGATTTTTTTCTAAATTTTCATTTCAGACATTGTATTTGTTACTTTTCCCTTGGAATTCCTATTTATAATTTCATAACTCTTTCCTGTTCTCAAAATCTTTTTTTTTTCAACTGGCCCATATTTGTTTTATCATCTTGAATTCTTCTGAGTTTCCTAATTAGTTAAAAAAATAGATTATATATCCATGACATACCTACTTCATTTCGATATTTTTCTCTTCTTGTTTACCTTTAGTTGACACTTTTAAACTGCTAGTTTTTCTTAAAAGTCTGCTTATTCTTGGCCGACTGTCCACTTACAAGAATAAAGATCTAAGTTGATTAATATTGCCCTGTATTGGTTTGTTTCCCTACAGTACTCTCCCCTGAAAGAGGGTGGACATAAACTGTGCAAATGGATGTGCTAAGTCAATGGGCATGCCTTACTTTTGAATGTACAACAAGAATCAGACTAATAGGAGGTGCTCCCTATAAATGTCAAATCAATGATGGTCTGACTTTGGAGTGCCAGCCTCCATATTATGTTTCCTAGAAAGTTGGTTCAATTTCTTTCTGCAACAATTCTCAAGCTATCATGATGGGGATGAATGCTGGTGATAGACAATCACTCTTTGTGCCTGAGGCAGATGGTGATGAGGGACCAGCTGGCGCCACCTTTCCTTAGACTGTCCTTCAATTAAATATCATGATTATGTGCCATGTCCCAAACTTGCTTACAGTATCTTCCACTCTGACCCTGGTTCTTCCTATAAGAATATCTCCAACATCTGCTATAGCCTTCTCCTATGAATAAAGATAGCTCTGCTGCCTTAGATATTTTGCCATCTGGTCTCCCTCTTTCTGTTTTATGTTGCAATAACTTCAATTTTTTCTGTCATTTTAATGCATTTTGGGAAAATATGGAAGATGAACATTATGCTTAATTTGTCATCTTCAGTAGAAGATAGTAAAGGTAGTTTGGAAAATCATGGCAAAAGGTATCCCTCTGAAGGTAACTGGTATTTTGAATGAACGTGATTCCTAGTAAAATAACAGAAAGCAGAGTGGGTTGTATTTCAGAAAAGGAGCCCAAGCTTAGGGAACCTGAAGTTTTAGCAATGAACTATGACCATGATTGGCCATTGTCTTGGTGGGAGATATTATCAATATTATTATTGATAATAATAATGTTGGTGGGAAATAATAAAATATTATTAATATCGTAAGCTAATAATATTAAAACCTAACCTACACTTTGCTCCTTTGGAGCCACCATCTCTGTCTTCCAAAGCTGCTCATTATAGAATCATTTTTGAAGAAGTAGTCTGGAACACAGGCACTCAAAAACTCTTGAAGTTAAGACTTGCAGAAATACATAAATTGTCTTTCAACAGCCTTTTGACCTAAACACTAATATAGATTTTTTATTGAAATAGGTCAGACACAAATATCTGCAGGGACTTTTTGTCCTGGACAAAAAGGCCTGGACTTAGTACCAGCATGTGCTTACAACCTATTGGGCCTCCTCTCCTAGGCCAAGGCTTTCTTCGTTACATAGTTACGACCTCAATAAGGTCAAAAGTTGGTTTCTAACAGAAGCAGCCTAAGAGAAGAGGAGAGGGAATAGGCTATATGCCCTAAGTAATGTTCCATCATCTTAAGCCTAAACTGTACCTAAGAATATTATCTACAATAGGGCCTGGGAAGGAATGGGAAGGAAAGATAATTCCCCCTTAAACTAATACACTTTTCTTTTTGCATCATCTTTAAAAAACATAGCAAATGTGTCTTTGCATCTTAATATCTGGATTGATGCCTTTTGTCCTCTGAATTCTAAATGTCTTAAAAGCAGAAACCTTGCTTAATTTTATTACTATCAGAGATACTTCTCAAGAGAATAATTTGCAAATAATTTGTTAAATAAATAATATAAAAAATATGCCTCAAAACACCTACTGACCTGTCTGTAGTAAAAAAACAATTTTTTAAACTTATATTGGAAATCATAATATAAAAAAATACATTCTTCTCTCTTTGAAATATGAATTTAAAATATGCAAAATGACATCAAAATATCATTTTCTTCTGCCTATTGAGCCTTTCATTAAGCTACGACAACCATACATCTTTGTTGCAGTTCCATCTTCTTGATTTATATATACAAAAAGTGAAATTTTATGGAAATTCTGTAACCTAGGAAGCATGTTAGAATAGAAGATTGATTTTTCATCAGTGTATTTCAAGTATGTAATATATTATGTTTTGGTTAATAGTATTGCACAGTTTGAGAAGTGATGAAATCTAATACAATTCTCTGAATATGACATACAATAATTCAATATTTTGATTTAGTGTTTATGCATAAAGTACTTTTTATAACATCCATTAATATAATTCACTAATAAAACAGTAAAACCAACTGTGTCAGGGGACCCCAAGTGTCCTCTCAAAATCAGTGATTCACTAGGACTCAGAGAACTCAAACAGCTGTTACACTTATGGCTATGACTTATTGTGAAAGGATGTACATACAAATTGCAAAGGGAAAAGGCACATAGGGTGGATTCCAGTGGAGCCAAGTATGAGTTTCTAATTGTCCAATCAAAGTGGAATTACATAAATGGTGCTTAATTCTGCCCCCCCCCCCCCATTACGTGTGACAGCACTATTCAGTATTGCTATGGAATACTGGAAGTATTGGAAGTTCACCTGGGCCTGCTGTCCAGCGCTTTACTGGGAGTTGATCACACAGGCATGGAGCATCCACATGACTGACCTAATCTACTCAATCTCCAGCCCTCCCAAAAGTCAAACTTCTACAGTCCAGGACCAAAAATAGGCATTCCCCATAAATCATATTGCTGCAAACTATTCGATATGGCCCCAAACTCCAAGGGTACAAAGACACTGCTATCAGACAGATGGTCTAAGCGTTTATAGATTATCTCGCCAAAGCTGGTCAAGGGCCTTCCTTTCTTTGGAATGTGTAGGGTTTGAGGGCCCCAAGTGAGCTGATTCAAACTCTTCTAAATACCAACCTAGCAGAGCCAAAAAACTTTAGAAATAGATATTAGAGAAGCGTTTCAGTTTGCCTAATCCAGCCACCTTTCTTCGCAAATTAGGGGCAAAAGGACTAGGGAAGCCACATGACTTGAGCATAGACCTCTACAAAGACCAAGAAAAATTAATTCAACCTAGATCTTTTAATTCTTTATTAAATTCTCTTTTCATTATCTCAAAATGTCTCTTTTTCATATTGATGAATTTTAAGTAGATTTTGTCCTTTCTTTTGAAGATAGATGTGCAAAAGACAAATTTTATAATTTACAAATATTACTAGGCCAAATAATAACAAAGGCAACAGATCAAAAACAGAAAACAAGATATTTGCATGGTTTTTTAAATAGTATATCATTAGGTTCCAAAACAGGACCTTTAGAAAATACTGGGTTTTTCACTGCACTCACTTGTAGCAATATGTGAGAATTGTCAACAGGCACCTTTATTTTTTTTTTACTTAAGGAGTTTTGATTGATATTCTTTTTCTAGATTCTTCAGTTGTGAGATCTTTCTTCTTACTTTTTCTCCACTTTATTGAGATATGGTCACACATCATACAAGCCATAGAAAATATACACTCAATGACTCACAGAATCATTACATAGTTGTGAATTCATCACCACAATCAATTCTAGAACATTTTAATTATTCAAAAAAAAAATTCAGAATGTCCCATTCCCCTACCTCCACCCATTTTTGACCACTAGCATTCATGTGGTACATTTGTTACTGTTGCTGAACGAATATTAAAATACTATTGTTAACTATGGTAAATAGTTTGGAATAGGTGCACTTCCCCCATGTACCACCTTATATTACCTCCTTGTAATAGAGAAGTACTTTTATTCTAGTTCATGAAAGAAAATTCTTATATTGATACTATTAATCACAGTCATTGTATATCACAGGGTTCACTGTGTTATAGAATCCCATGTTTTATCCTCTGGCTTTCCTTCAAGTGCCTTACAGAACCTTAAACTTCCCCTTTCAACCACAGTCGCACCCATATTTCTGTGCGTTAATCACACTCACAATAATGTGCGACCTTCATCTTTTCCCATTTCTAAAAATTTAATTTCAACTTAGTTAAACAATTCTGCACACATTAAGCATCCACTCCCCATTCTCTGCCACCATTCTAACTCCTAATAACTATGTTCTAGATGCTATCTTCTGAGTTTACCTGCTCGAATTACCTTATATTAATGAGATCATGCTCTATTTGTCTTGTTATGTCTGACTTATCTCACTCAACATAATGTCCTCAAGGTTTATCCATGTTGTGGCATGATTCAGGGTTTCATTCCTTCTTCCTGCTGAATAATATTCCATTGCATGTATATACCACATTTCACTTGTCCATTCATTGGTTGATGGACTCTTGGGTTATTGGGTAATTGTGAATAACACTGCTATGAACATTGCTGTGCAAAGCCAGCCTACCAAATATGAATCATTAAAATTGTAAATGCAATCACTTTTCCTATGAAAACAACTATTTTTTTAAACTCGTATTATTGAGATACATTTGAATAAAAATAAGTAAAAAAAACAGAGTCCTTTTTGTCCTACTCTCAGCATTCATCATTAGTTGTTTCAATTACTTTGGTTTCACCTCCTCCTGTTTGCTATCTGGACACTTCATAAAAATCCTACTCTAATCACAAGGCCAGTGATCTTTGCCACTTTTCAAAACTACCAGTAAAGAGTCCAATCTCAATTTTCATTTGCCAAAAGGAAATCTCCCTAGCTGATATCCACCATTTAACTGGTCTTTAATCTGAAAGCCACATTGTCCCTCATTGTTTTTGCTCTATCACAGTCCACTTCTACCTGGGCTATGCATTAGCACAACCTGGGAGCTTTAAAAACTACTGATGCTAGAGCCCAAAGCCAGAAATGTCAGATCTCTGTGGATATTTTTAAACCTCCCCATCTGATTCTGATGCACAGTGAGGACTCAAGAACTGAGGTGATTGGGAACTGCTGGGCGTTCTTTTCAAGAAAAGTAGAGAAAAATCCGCTGCATTTTTAACTTTCTGGCTCCTCATGCAAAAAGATACCTGTGAGTTCATCTGTCCAACAAAGATAAGATTCTGGCCCTAGCCTCCTGAATCTCTTATCTCTTCATTCGTTCACCATAAACTTGATCTTCAAATCACAAACACACACCAAGCCCCTTATTCAACAATCACGTGTTCCAGGTCAGATGCTTTGGTGGTAACTGTTATTCTTTACAAGGTATCTTGATTCTTTTTAATAAAGATGGAGGAATAAACCATTCATATGTATTTCCCTAGTACAGAGTAGGCATTTAAAAAATCAATGCTTGATAAAAGAAGGGATAAATTTACTAACAAATGAGAACCAGAATAAATTACAAATCAATAAAGAATCCTTAAAGTAAGTGAGTTTAGAAGGACGCCTTATTTGGTGAGGGACATGATGCCAGATCAGGGAAATGGCTTGATGGGAAGAGTCTCATTAGCAAAACTTCTAATAGATTGCATCATAAGAAATTAATATTTGACTGTTTTGAATTACAAAATGGCAGTTTTATGTGCAACTTTTTACAACATTGCTATAATTTCTTATTAGCAGTTCATAGATATTTCATGCTATTCATCATTTTAACATATTTGATTTACTGAGAGTTATTCCTAGTTTTATTTGTCAAAGTCCTATGAAAATCCCACTAAGGAATGGAGCTTAAAATACGGTGATGAAATTTTTATTCTACAAATGATACACCTTTAATTTAATAAAGTCAAGGTTATGTTCCTCAAAACTGTGTACTTTTAATATAAGCTAGTGGCACAGCCTTAGGGTATTTTAGGATCACATTTTTCTACGACTAATAGGAATTTCCCAAACCCATTTGCTACAGTATCTCCAAATGCACATGTAGGCAATAAGAAAAAAAGGGCTACTTCCCTTAGAGGATGTAACTTTAACAAGGGCAAAAGGCTTGAAGAATAGTCCAGGATTAATTTCAGCCCTTTCCAACCTCCCTGCTCTGGTACACTTTTGCAGTGAGCAACCATACGTAGAGGACCTATCTGTTTTGTTAGGTACTTGCCTAATAAATCAAGGATGACGTTCTTTTCCTATCTAGTTATAAGTTTAGCTCTTAAAATAAAAACAGCGAAGCAGACATTATAGGGCAAGAATATATGATAAAAATCAGTCAAAGAATTGCTCAGGTGTTAAGTATTTAATATATAAAATTACATGAAATAGCATAGTATCGCAGTGGATTTAGGTGATGGGTTTTTGCTTGTCAAATGTCCAAACATATCCAGAATCACCACTTTTTTATATATGTTTGGCAGATAAACAGATAGGGCTTTATCTGCAACTTGGAATCTGCTTCTGGTAAGGCTCCCTTTACAACCTCTCAGGGTAGAATTAATTGACCATGCTAAGGTGAAAAATTAGTTAAAATTTTTAATTTAAAAAATTAAAATGGGCACATCTATGAATGAAATTGAAGAGAAATCTGGCAGTTGGTTTTGAACAGAGATGCTTCACACGAATTCTGTGGGACTTGTATGAAATTTATCACAGAGTTTTTGGTGGCACATACTGTTATTGCCCAAAGTGGTCAATACTGTCATATCAGGACTATGAGAAAAGAAAGAGTTTATTGTGAGCAACTCATCAAGGAGACAGGAGATAAACCTCAGATCTGTCTCCCTGAGGTGAAGAGACTTGAGATGTTTATGCAGTTTCAGGTAGATGGGTTTAGGGGAGGGGGTTAGCATAAGGTAGGATGATGCAAGTTAAGAGCTAAACTTAGGTGGAACATGTGTAGTCCCAAATCATGCTATTTCATGCAATGCTGGTGGGTACGATTTTTACCATTATAATTAGGCAAAGGTGACTTAAGGTCCGAGCTTCTTCTGACTGCGCGTGCCCTACGGCTAGAGTTGGTCAGAACCGGCTTTAGCAGGTGCTGCAAAGGGAGAGGAAACAATAACTTTTCTTGCAGTGTAGCATGTTTCTCTTGAATAACCATGAGGAGGTGGGAGCTCAAATATAGGAAACAGAAATTTCTGAGAGGCCAGTAAAGAAAGGGGCTGTTCAGTGGGAAATTGAGTGCAGCTTCAATACCTGATGACAATAGTAAATGGACACAATTTGACACTTCCATATTTTCTCCGAGAAAGGAAAAAAAATAACTAAATAGATAAGCACATACTTAGTTTACAATAAGTATGAGGAATCTTCAGGTAAAAAGAGAGAAAGAAAAAGACTCACTCAAAACACCGTACAGCAAGGATTCATATCTACAATTTTGAATGTTGAAATGGGCTCTCTAATTTTGGAAAATTATTTGTTTTCAATTTTATTAAAAGCCATATATCATTTTGAAACCATAAACACTTGCCTCCTGATAGTGATGGTAATTTATATCCTTAATGATACTTAATAGGTCGATTTCTCATACAGCTAAATGAGCTCTGAAAATGTAAATAGTTTAAAAAGGTTTATGCTATTTAAGGAAATATTAATATCCAGAGAAGCATCCAGCAAATCATTGCAATTTTAATTATTGTATTTTATGTTTATAATATTGTCATAGACATTCATAAGAGATAAACCGTAATCTTTATTTTAAGACCCAGTAAAATGCACCTGCTTTTCTGCAAGGGCATAGCAACACAGGCCTGCTTTAATCCTGGAGGTGTTTCTATGTTTAAGTTATCTTTTATTATAAATCCAAACATTTTCAAATGGTTAAATAATATATATCTTGCCAATCAAAAGATGTGTAGGGCAAAAACTAACTACCTTTGAGTATGAATTTCTGGTTTAATAAATCCCAGATATTTTAGAAAAGTTATAGCCTAGCCTCAAAGTACTGTTACAAAACTAACTTCATAAATAAGTAGATTGTCTTTGGTCTTTCCTGGAATTATCTTTTAAGGGACCAACTACCAGTATAGAAAAATCGTTAAATATGAAGACATGATGGGTGGGTCTTATCTACAGGTTAGAAAAATGGTCATGACTAAGAGGTGATTTCAAATTTTTGCTCAAGAGAAACAGGTTACTTAAATGTGCATATTTCTATGTCTAGGTCAGTAAAGCAAGGAGGAAGCCTAAAATGACTGCAATATTGTACAAATTCAGTCAAATGTTTATAAAACTGAATATAGAAAGAGGAATCTAATCTCCACAGTAGCTTACATATTAGGTAAGTGATGTCGTTACTGTATTTTAATTTTCCTTCACAAGAAGAAAATGGTTGGCTCACATAAGTTTTTACTGAAACTCTTAAGACCTCACTTAAATTTTGTTCATAACATATTTATCCATTTTAGGAGCTGGGCATTTGTAATATAGATACAATTTGCCTAGTCCTTCTACATAGTCCTCAGGAATTCTGGGTACTTCCTGCCCCCCACTTAACCACTCCGAAAGCTGACCCCTGCCCTTGTGGTCTAATACTATAGCTTCTGCAGTCCAAACTGCTGGAGAGGAGATAGGTGTGCAGGAGTGGTGCAGAAATTTCCCTGGATAGCCATAGGAAATTTCCTTTGGCATCCCACTGACCGTAATTCAATCACATGGCCAAAACTAGCTGTAAGGAAGACTGAGAAATGTAATTTTTACTTCTGTCACTTATGTGCTTAGCCAAAAATTTTATTAAATTGAAAGGAGGGAAGAATTAGTATTAGAGGCAATTATCAACCACCTCATTGATCCACTTTTCTTTCATTTACAATTAAGTCAACCTACCAATTTAATGATTCCACCTGTCTTGTTTTGTCATTTCTCATTTATTTCAGTCCTGTGTGGCCTGATACGTATGGTTCAAAATAGGTGTTCTTGAACCTTTTTTAGTTCTTGACTTGCACCCTAAATCTGATGAATCAAAATTTTGCCGTTTTTGGCGGGCCGCGGTGGCTCAGCGGGCAAAGTGCTTGCCTGCTATGCCGGAGGACCTCGGTTCGATTCCCGGCCCCAGCCCATGTAACGAAAACGGAGAAACAAAATACAATAAAAACAAGAAAAATGTTTAAAAGATGTTTCCCTTTCTTCCTCTCTTCCTTCCTTCTATCCTTCCTTCCTTCTCTCTGTCTTTCCTTTAAAAAAAAAAAAAAAAAAAAAAATTTTGCCGTTTTAAAAGGCAACCCAGATGATTCTGAGGTGGCTTGCTCGGCACTTATGCATATAATAAACCCTGGTCTAGACTCCAAGGAGTTAGGCTGAGCGTCATATACAAATCACACATGCTCATCACAATATTAAAGCAGGTAAAGTCTTGCATTACCAGCTTGGTACCTGTAAATGAGGGTTAATTTGACTTATAGGCTATCCTACCTCCCTTTACCTCTAGCAGTTTCCCATTCTTCCACTTCCGACTACATCAGAACTTGAATCCTAAGAATATTCTTCTGGCAGTATGAGTTTCTGCTCTTAAGACCTTTGTTTCTAAACTTTTCTCTGGTTCACTAGTTTTCCAAGGCTGGCCTCTTTGGAAATTATCACAGGTATTGACCAGAACATGAGGAAACACTGAGATGTGGGCTCACGAAACCTTAGTAGAAATTATGTCTGTAGGTCATGTTGAGGAGGAATAACACTTTGCTCACTCGTTACTCTGGGACTAATTTCCCTAACTAGATCATGGATTTAGGTAAATTTTAATATGACCACTCCCAACTCAAGGAAATGCCATCAGATTAAAGTCAACTGTTTATTATAAAGTAAGGGTCCTGCAGAGTAGACTTTTTTATCTTGTTCTCTGCCTTAAAAGATTCAGGCAAAAGGGAATGGCTTTCTGAAGATTGAACAGACTTTCACCAAGTTGCAACAATTTGTTTTGGTTTGCTAAGGTTTCTGGAATGCTATATACCAGAAATAGATTGCTTTTATAAAGGGGATTTATTAAGTTACAAGTTTACAGTTCTAAGGGCATAAAAATGTCCAAATTAAGGCACCAACAAGAAGATACCATCTCAGAAAATAGGCAGCTGGCATCCTGGGCTTCTCTGTCACATGGAACGGCACATGGTGATGTCTGCTGATCTTCTCTCCTGGCTTCCGGTTTCAAACAGCTCTCTCAGCTCCTGTGAGTTCTTCTGGCTTCCCCTGGGGCAATTTCTTTCTGTATCTGCGAATGTTTCATCTCTTTGCTCTCTGTGTTGGCTCTGACCTCTCTCTTTCCATGAGCTCTTTTAAGGCCTCCAGTAAACTAATTCAGGTACACCTTGAATGGGAGGGTCATATCTCCATGAAATAATCTACTCAAGAGTTCCTGCCCACACTTGGGTGGATCACATCTCCATGGGAACAGCCTAATCAAAGGATCCCACCAATAATAAGTTTGCCCCCTTAAGACTAGATTACAAGAACATGGCTTTTCTGGGTTACATAACAATGCCAAATTAGCAAATAATTCACCATTTATAATTCAATCTGCAGGTAAATAAATGTACATGGAGAGCAGATACCCTCTAATACACCACTACCATAGGGCAAAAGAAATAATTTAGTAGTTTTTTTAAATTTTATCCTTTCCTATGAATGGACTTATTCTCAAACCCAAGGGAGAAACAACTCTAGTTTCTATGAAATTATTAAATTTCACTGTCCTTCTACTCCTGCTGAGTTTTGCCATCTCCTTGATTGAAGAAGCCATAGGAATAAAGAAAAAAGTTGAAAAAGAAGTTTTAAATAGGTCAAGAAATACATTTTCTTCATTTTATTCATACCCCATGTTGAGGTTTACACAAAGCCCTTTGTGGTCCTCTTGCTACTTTGTGATTATCAGAAAAAAAGCAGCAGGGAAGCATCTTCACTTTATTTATGTTCATTTAAATTTTTAAAATTACACTTTTCAATGAATTGCAGGACCCAGTTTCTTAGGTAAGCACAAATACAGTAACCTATTAAAATAATATTTTTCAAATAATGGTTTTAATATCTATTGAAATTAATTTATCAGCAATACATAAGAGCTCATTTTGATTTAAGCAACTCAACATTGGTATTCTAAACCTCTACTCAACACAATATAAGCATTTTTGCTATATTTAACTTCCCCATAGCTTACATTCATATTTTCCTTCTATGTCACTTTCCTTTCTAATTAAAAAAAGAAGAAGCTATTAAAAACAAAGGAAGAAAGTGCAATCATGTAGCTATAAGTTATAGGTAAGGCAAGAAAACTTGAATTTTAACAAAATAGATTGTGTAACAGAAGGAATCTGAGCTTCTTTGGAAAGAACACAAGATGTGAGATCCAACCAATTTAGGAAACACAAAATACTATATTCTTTCACTGAAGACTGTCGGTGGCATTAGCTGGTGAGGAGAGGTGAGATACCACCAAGTAATTTTGAGTTCACTTTGCTTTGACCTGCTTTGGTCCAAACATCTCCCTATACCTACTGACCATTGAAGCTAAGGCAAATTGCTTAGCCGTTTGAACTCTCAGCATCTTCATCTACAGGTGAAGGATAATAATAATATCTACCTTATAGTATTGTTGTAATGATCCTGTGCAGATCTTGTCATAGTACCCAGAGCAAACATCCAATAGTGTAGGTATCATTTATTAAAGGCATTTGAGACATCTTGCAGTTTAAAAAACAATTTTTTTGGTTAATCTATTATTTCCCACACTTAGAAAAATTAACGTCTTGTTTGCATAGCATGTCAATAGCAACAAGCAGGACGCCCTTTAGATTGTTCTGGATAAACCTAATCCCTGGACACTTGGAAATTCATTCAGCACAATGTCATAATAAATATTCCCAAAATAAAATGATTTTAATCTTTCACTCTAATAGTTCCAGAATATCTGTATACATTTTTCCTCTGAATATCAAGTATTAGACACTAGTACATCATTGTCAGAGAAAAGGAAAATTCCATTTATATCTTCTAATCTATATTTGGCATTTGGGCATCCAGACTCTCTAGACAGCAGCATATGCAAACTTGATTGAATCCCACATATTTTTCTCTCTCCTTCTCTAAACCAAATGTCACATCTTTGTGCTATGAGTTTTTAGAAATGCAGCCTGCATCTTCAAAAATACCTGTTTTCTTATCTAAGAAAGAACACTAACGTCTTTAATTAATTCCAGTGGTCTTCCTAAAAAGGTGAGTTTGTGACATGTAAAGGGTGTTTCTCAGTGCTGCAATCCGATACATGCCTATTCTTGACACATGCAGAATCAAAAACTTATTTAAACTGCAACTAAATGAATGAGCATACTGCATCTATTTTTAATATACATGGTCACCTTCTTTTGCTTAATCTATATACAGAGCATAAATGCTACATATTCACAAAAATTTTAAAGAAGGAAAAAAATATTCATATATTCATTTGTGACTACATGAATGCTACAATATAACTTGAAATATTTTTTCCATTCAAACAAAATTGCAATTAACATCATGATATAGTTTGTTGTTTTTATTATGCAAATATGTGTTTGCATATACACAAAAAGGAAGTTAAATCTTACAATGCATGTTGAAATAAATTTATACTACCATTGGCACTAAAAAGCAATTCTCCTCTTTATAAATATTGAGTAAAATAATATCCATCCTCTTTAATGGTTTGTGACTAAAGAAAATTCTCATTATCCTTTTGATTTTCATTTTCTACTACCACTACATTAAATATGTTTTATTATTTTGTGCTCTTTCTTTTGTAATTTCCAATTTATATGCCTGTCTTTTTGGAGGGTGGGTGGGAGAGGCTTTGGTTTCTCTTTTTCATTTGTGTGAGTTCTTCTAAACATCAAATTTGGGGCCATATTTACCACATATTTTTACCCAGCTATATTGTCTTGTTTTTTCAACATGATATGATTTTTATGGCAATTTTTTTTGTTTCCTTCTTAAAGAGTTTTGTTGTCCTTTACTGTTGTCTTCTTTTATTCCAGTCTATGAGTCTTCCTCATAAAACAACCATAATGTGTTCCTACGTAAATATATAGAAGGTTGTTGGTAATCCTTGGCTCAAACTTGACTCAGAAAATGTCTCAAGTTTGGACTGTGATACCCCAAGCACCTTAGTCAAGATTTAATGCTGATTTCAGCAATTAAGTACTAAATGAGAATCCAGAAGCCCTATCTAGGCACAAAATGAGAATACAGAAAAGTTAAACCTACATTTAAAAAAATATGAACTCTGGTATCAGTTATAAAATATCTTCTAAAAGATACAGACCTTCACCCCCAGTTTTCCTTTACTGGGTCACTTATAATTTATGCGGATTGAAGGAAGGGTAGTTCTCAAGATGACCAGGGGAAATTTAGTATTTCTCAAAAACTGATTTTCAATTATTTATTCTGATGCTGAGAACAAACCAAAACCAGTTTTTAGAATTAGAAATGGTCTCCCTTCCCTGTTTGTTAGTCTATTTTCCTTATTTTGCACATTGTTATTAACAATGAGGCTTATTTGTTTAGATCTTTAGCTGAATTTTAAAGTTTTTACTGTTTTATTCTATAGTGGGCATGCTTTTCACTTGAGCCTAAAATTTTGCCTTTATATCTAAGACTGGATTTCTCATCTACTTGATCATGGAGTCAACTTTTCCAATTTTCAAAATCTCAAAAAAAAAAAAAACAACCCAGTAATGACTGAAGTCTTTCTGTTTCCTGAAGCAGCCTTTCTCTGAAGTATTCCATATTTATATTTTCTGTTCCTCCTGCTCTGGAAGACAGAGTATTTTAACATGTAGAGAGTTGTTCATCCCAGGAAGGGTGGAGAAGAGCAAGTCTGGATCTGAAAAAAAGGTCTTCTGGAAACTCAAAGGACACCAACCACAATAGTCTTACTTGGCTGACTTGGCAAAAATCACCTTTATGTTTTTACTTTTCCTTCCTAATATTGTAACTGAGAAACTCAGATTTAAGTGATGATTTTGATTACCGAATTATTGTGTAGGTGCTCCTTTTTTACATTCTGGGATATTAGAGTAGACAAAGGGACATACCTGAAATCTTTGAATTGTAATCCAGCTGCCTTGATCTCTGATAATGATTGTATAGCCTTTATCCTATGCCCTGTGATTGTAAAAACCTTGTGACTAACTTCACTTCTACTCATCTATCCAGTTTTTCAACTTTAGAGTTTGTGATCACTAAAGACAGCCAGCCCCTAATGCTTATTAATGAGGGGGCTTAAGTCAGCCCACCCCAAGTCCAAAGTTATCTTGATAATTGAAAATAGATCCAACCAAAATGGGCCCACCTGACATACACAATAGCTTCGACTTGAATCTATGTCACCTATATTTCATTGTAATACTAAATATCATGCGCATCATCATATTAAGCCCACCATTTTCTTACATATGTCTGTGACTAAGCATGTAATCAATCTGTGCATGCTCAGTAATTAAATCACTTCTAATTATATCACCTGGAGTCACTGCGCTCTTTACACTAAAACTTTCCTGTCTTTTAATGCTACAAAACTATCAAACTTACTGCCATGTGGCAGGCAGATTTTTGGGCCAGTAGGCCATCTGATCTCCTGCTACATGCTTAGTAATAAACTTTTTCTCTCTTTGAAACCCCTGCATCTCAGAAATAGGCCATTTGAGCACACAAACAAGAATCCACCACTATCTCTAAATTATATCTCAAGAATAAGAAAAGTAAGAGGTGTGGTTCATAGTAGTTGATGATTGGGAGTGAGTACTTCTTGATAGTTTCAATTTTAACCCCTAATAATCTTAAAAAATAAAAGGAAAATACTTTACTAGGTAAGTACCCACTAAAAGCAAGTTTTCAGGGAGTAATGTATATTCTTGCAGCTGAATAATAGATTTCTCTGTTTACAGGAGACAGATGTGTAGAAAACTAATAAGAAATTATATTGGAAAGGTATAGGATCAACATATGGCATGTTGTGAGTACCAGTATAAGAAGTTAGGACTTTATTTTCCTAAGGGAAAATGTTTTTGTCTTTTGTCCATTTGGGATTATTAAGATGCAAGAAAAATTCTCTCAGAAACAAGTGGCAGGTAGAGTAGCAACTGGATACATGGGATAAAGTTATAAAAATGGGTAATATTTGTCTCCATATGAAAGAATTTACGTTGGATGAAACAAACTAAGATGACATCATATATACATTGATAGGATTTTTACAGCATATCACTTTAATGGCAGTTTAATGGTAGTGCTCTTTGAATTATTTTAGCACATAGTTATATTTCTCTTGCGGAACTTATTTTATGAATTAATTATTCTATTTGAGTGCAAGTGATCTCTTCATAAAGATAACTCCTCATGGGGCAAGGCTGTAGCTAAATCATCTTTTTATCTTCCAAATTTAACAAGATGACTTATGGCTCAAAAAGGGACAGAAATATACAGCCTTAGGATGGATTTAGGAGTCTGTTAGCAATGATCTAATCTAGCCACTCTGACTAAAATGAGGTAACTGAGATTCAGGGAGTCTCGATGTCTTGCTCAATAGTAACAGAACAAAAATAGTTACTGAGCTAGAATTTGATGTCAAGTTTTCTCATTCCTTTAAAAATCTATTCTCATTGAAGCATGTTGGGATGTTTATTGAACGACCAATGAAGCAATTGAAAAACAAAATTTGAATTTGAGTAAAACTATGATTTTAAAACATTTTTATACTTTTGATGCTTATTAAAGCAAACAGCATTATAAAGAGTTGTAGCAGTGATATATCCATAAATATTAGAGCTGTAGGTGATCCCAATTCACATGATTAAGAATCTATTGATAGGTAAATCTTAATTATGGTTTAAAAAATATCTCCATGATTATAATTGGGAAAATGTCCAAATTGAAGGTTTACAGGCAAAATTACTTATGGCAAAATACCACTACTGCTCTCACATTTATCCATTTAAGTTTTTCAAAATATGGCACAGCACATAAGAGGGAATGAAAACCATCAGTCACCCACTGAGAAATTACTCAATTTAAAAAGGAGAGGATGCACTGCCCTTCCATCAGGATGGCTGATGAGACATTTCAGGGGTCTCATCCCCCACGACAGAAGCTTTAAACAAACAGCAAGAATCAACAGAAATATTGCTCTCAAAGCTCTAGGAAACAGTAAAAGGACAGCAGGAACAGGATAAATGCTGAATCTAGAAAAAGGCTGCTTCAAAGTGGTAAGGAGTGTTAGAGAAGGTAATGTGGGAAGATGGCAAAGTAGGAGCACCAGGAATCAGTCCCTCCACCAAAACAACTGTTCAACTGGCAGGAACTGTCTGAATCAACTATTTTGAAACTGGAGCCTAGAAGAAATTTGTGCAACATTCAAGTTAGAGCTGGAGGAAGAAGCAGGGAAATTGAGGTAAATACTCATTGATTTCAACCTCCATGCAGCAGCTACCATCCCCTAGCCTTGTGGTAATGAGCAGTGGGGTCTAGAGATCCAGCTCCTGATACAGCTCCTGGTGCAGGTGTGGAACGTAAAGACCTAGTTTTCCCAAATCGAAAGGTGCTGTGATCTGATTGCTGAATAGTGCTTTTCATCGGCTACTTCAGATCACTGGGAACTGGCTCTAAAGGCAGCCACTGTACCAACCCCCTCCTGTAAAAGCAGTAGATAAGTCTTAAAGATAGTACCCTTTCTGAAAATTATGGAAAACAAAGTGTTGTAGTAAGTGGGAAAGTACTGAATCAAGAAACACAGCTTCCAAAGCCTGTAGAAACTTACAACACCCATCCTGCCCCCCGCGCCCCGCCATCCTTTCCCCAGATTGGTGGAGAGTAGCGTTCATTTATGGGTCCCTGGCCCTGTTCCAGCAAGAGCAGAATAACTCTTATAGGCATATTGTTGTGCCTTTGTGTTGGTGCCAATCAATGGGGGTGAGGAGCCTAAAAGACTGACCTAGGTAACTCTTCTGATTGCCCTCCAAACAGTAGCAGCTTGGGACTGCTAAAGCAGTGTTCCAAACATTTAAGTCAAAATAGACTGCTGTAAAAATTTGCCTGTTTTAAGTTATACAACAGAAAAGCCAGGAGAAGGAAAAAGTATATTTCACTGTGAGTAGAGTGGGAATTCAAATTCCTATAAACAAAGGATTCCTAAGGTTACTAGCAAGCACAAGCTCAGGACAAGATACAGGCTCAAAAATATAGGAAGGACATGGCACTTCACATTTGCCCTGGGCTGATCTTCTTAATAGGAGTGCTCAACTCTGAAAGAGAGCACCAGCCAATGAAATTTTCAAAGACTATAAAAGGTTTCTCAGGTTTGTTTATTTTTATTTTTTTGCATTGGTTGTTTTGGTTTGGCTAGCTTCAGGCACTCAAAGTAATCTCAACCATAACATGAGCTGCATACAAACTCAAGGAGGAGAATGCTCAGGATTAAATTCCAGAGTTAATACTCTAAGATGTTAAAATATATGAAGAGTAACAAAAGATTACAATACAAAGAAGCAGGAAATGATATCCCATCCAAAGAGACAGGATAAAAAATCCATAAAGCATCAACAAAGAAGACCAGTATGTGCACATACTGGAAAAAAAGACTTTAAGAGGATAAACCTCAATATGCTTAAGGAGATAAATGAAAATCCATAGAAATAGCTAAAGAATACCAACAATACAATGAAAGAACGATATCAGAGTCTCGGTAAATATATAAATGCTTTAAGGGGGAACCAGAAAGAAAAACTAGAATTGAAGACCACACTAACTAATTTCCTAGAGGCTTTCAAAGGCAGACTGCAGGGCAAAAGGAAGAATTGATGAACTTGAAGGCAAGACAATTGAAAGTTGAGAAGCAGGAAAAAACATAATTGTAAAGAAGTGAAAATAGCCTGAAACCTATGTACACATATATGCATAGTGGAAGTCCCAGAACCAGAAGAAAATGAGAAAAGGACAGAAGGGATATTCAAACAAATAATGGCAGAGTTCTTCCCAACATAGTGTAAAATGAATATGCACCTTCAAGAATCCCAATGAACCTCAAATAAGGTAATTTCAAAAAAAAGTATGTTCAGAAACATAACAGTCAAGCTGTCAAGTGCAAAGGACAAGGAAAGAATTCTGAAAACTATGAGAAAAGACAATGCATGCAGGAGTCCTATAATAAACCATGGTGACAGAAAGGCAGTGGGATGAAATAAAGTACTATAAGAAAACAATTAACAACTAAGAATATTGTCCCACAAGTCTGTCTTTCAAAGATGAGGGAGAGATTAACACATTCACAGAAAAGCAAAAGTGGAGGGATTTTATCACCACCAGACCTGCCCTACAGGCAATGCTAAGGATTTCTTAAGGTTAAAGGGAAAGGACACTAGACAGGGGACTGATGGAACAGAAAGAAATAAGAACCTCTGGTAGTATTAATCATATGGGTAACTGTAAGTACCAATGCTATTGTATTGTACTTTTGCTATGTAATTCCATACATATTTTTATATTTATTTCTCAAAAATGAAAATGCATAAAAAGTAACGATAAATCTATGTTCTGGGGGAAACAATGTAAAAAGATTCAATTTGAAACAAGTACAACAAAAAGATTAGGGGGCAGAAGAGAAAAGGAATGGATCTATGTATGCTATTAAAGTTAACTTGGTATCAAATAAAAACTTATGGTTATACATTTAAGATGTTAGCTTTTAGCCTTCTTGTAGCCACAAAGAAAATGTGAAAATATGAAAAAAGATAATGAAAAATATGAGAAAGAAATAAAAAGTGACTCAAAATGTTAAAACACACTGAGAAAAATGAAATAGGGAATGATGGATTAATTGAAGAAAAAAAAGATATGTCTTACAAAGACTTAATAGCAAAATGTTAGAATAAAGTCCTGTATTACCAGTAGTTATTCAAATGCAAATGTATTAAACTTTCTAATAAAAAGCAGAGATTGGTAGAATAGATAAAAAAGCATGACCCAACTATATGTTGCTTACTAGAAAACACCTTAAATTCAAAGACATAATAAGTAGGTTGAAAGCGTAAGAACAGAAAGAAATATATTATGCAAGTAGTAACCAAAAGAGAGTCGGGTAGCTATCTTAATATCAGATAATAGAGACTTTAAGTCAAATATTGTTATAAGAGACAAAGCCAGGCATTACATGTAGATAAAGAGGTCAAGTCAACAAAAAGGTAAAACAATTATAAATATATGTGTGCCTAATGGCAGAATATCAAAATATATGAAGCAAATATTTGATAGGTTATAAGGGAAAAATAGACAGTTTTACATTAATAGTAGAAGACTTCAATACACCACTTTCAATATTGAATAGACATCTATACTGAAGCACAATAAAGAAATAGAAGACATGAATAATACTATCAATCAACTATATATATATATAACTTACAAGTGCAGCAGAATACACATTGTTCTCTAGTGCACATAAATAATTCCCAGGATAGACCATATGTTGGATCATAAATGAGTCTTAATAAATTCAAAATAAGGCAAAAATTATTCAACAGTAATACAACATTTTCTCCAAATACAATGAAATGAAGGCAGAAATTAATGACAGAGGGAAGGGAAAATTCACAAATATGTGGAAATTAAGCAACACACTTTAGAACAATCAATGGATCAAATAACACATCACAAGGGAAATTAGAAATATCTTAAGTGAACATGAAAATATAATAAACCAAAGTTTATGGGACATAGCAAAGACAAAGATGAAAGGAACATTTATAACTCTAAATGTTATATAACAATGATGACAGAAGACATTCTTGTCTTGTTCCTGATCTGAAAGGGAACGTTTTCAGACCTTTACCATTAAATATCGTGTTAGCTGTGAGTTCTTCATATATACTCTTTATCATGTTGAAGAAGTTTCCCTCTATTCCTAGCAAATATGAAAGAAAAAGAAATAAAATGCATTCAAGTTGGAAAGGGAAAGTAAAACTTACCTTATTCATAAATGGCATGATCCAACATATAGAAAATATGGAAAATATCTACGACAAATCTATTAGGGCTAAAAAATGAAATCAGCGAAGACAGCAGCATGCAAGGTCAAAACAAAGATATCAGTAGTGTTTTTGTGCACTAGAAATGAACAGTCTGAAAAGGAATTCAATTTTAAAACTCCATTTACAACAGCAACTAGGAAAATCAAGTAACCAAAAATAAATTTAAACAAGGATGTAAATAAAGGACTTATATATGATAACTACAAAACATTATGAAAAGATACTTAAAAAGAACTAAATAAATGGAAGAAAACTTCATACTCATGAGTTGGAAGATTAAATATTAAGATGTCAATTCTACCCAAAGCAGTTTACAGATAAATACAATTTCAGTTAAAATTTCAAAAACCTTCCTTACTGATTAAATAATATGAAGAATATGGTGGCAGGAATCAAAATCATCAAATTTATATTAAAGCAAACTGCCTTGAAAAAGGCACTTAACTGGGATAGAATAGTCTCCTTAACAAACAGCAGTGGGAAAAATAGATATCCATATGTAAAAGAATGAAGGTGGAACCCTACTTCACACCATATACAAAGTTAACCCAAAACGTATGGAAGACTTAAATTTAAGAACCAGGGCTATATAAACCCTAAAAGAAAATCTGGGGAAGCAACTTCAAGACCTTGTGTTACTCAATGGCTTCTTAGACTTTACATCCAAAGAATTAGCAACAACAACAAAAATACCCAAAAGAATTGAAAGTAGGGACTCAAGCAGATATTTTCGCATTAATGTTCATAGCAGTATTATTCACAATTTCCCAAAAGTGGAAACAATGCAAATATCCATCAACAAATAAATGGATAAACAATAAGTGGTGTATATATATATATATATGTGTGCGTGTGTAATATATGATATATATATAATGTACATATTATACACACACACACATATACACACAATGGAATATTATTCAGCCATGAAAAGGAATGAAGTTCTGATACTTGTGACCATATGGATTAGCCTTGAAAACATAATATTGAGTGAAATAATCTAGCACAAAAAGACAAATATTATATGATTTCATTGATATACAATTATTAGAATTGTAAATGCATAGAGTCCTAATGTAGAACGCATGTTACCTGGGGTTGATGTGATGGTGGATTGGGAAGCTTACGCCTAACTGGTGCAGAATTTCTGTTTGGGGTTGTGATGGGAAAGTTTTAGTAATGGGTGCTGTTAATGATAGCAACATGGTTAATATAATCAACACCACTAAATTATAGAAATGAAAATGGTTAAAATGGGAAAATTTTCATTTTGTATATGTCAATAGAATAAGGTTTCTAAAAAGCAATATCAGCGGTTTGTATGTAGTTAGAAAAGAAAGATATCTTGGTTCCCTCAAAATACATATAATTCGCTCAAAAAATAAAATAGTGGTAGGGTCTTACGGCACCTTGACTGGTCCTTCCTCTCTCCTCATTGGCTCAGGACAGAGTAGATCCCTGGTGCCAGTAAAGAAGAGAATAAACATCCATTTAATACACATAAACACCATTTCAATATGTTTCTGTTTTATTATTAAAAAAAATCTTTCAAACTTTGCAATTAATGTCATCCTTGTTTTGGTGTCTTGTTTAATATAATATTTATGTTTAATATTATATTTTATATTTTAATTTTATATAACAATTTTATATTATATATTTATATTATAATGTTTATATTATTTATATTATAAATAATTATTTAATTATTAATGTTATAATAATTTATGTATAAATATATAATATATTATAATATAATAATTATATTATATTATTTAATATAATATTTATTTTTAAGCCACATTTTTATAGTGAGAGCTTAAATGCACTGAATCTACAACTACATTTGTGAGTTCACAATGATTATGTTTGACTTGCATTTATGAGTAATGCTACAGAAATATGGTGGCAGGAATCAAAATACCACATTTTTAAGTTTATTACCAGTGTCTGTAAATGTATACAGGATACAAGTATTTTAAAATGGTCAAATTAGTTGGAAATATTAATCCCATAACTTTCCAGGCAGAAAATCTTGAAAATGTTTACTATAGCTTTCATATAAGATCCACTTTAAATGCTATAATCGATCCTGGTAAAATTTTATGGCAATTATGCATGTATCCATTCCAGTTTAAAACACCTGAAGACTATATATTTGAATAAAATGATTAGATAATAAAAAAAATTATAACTCAGCCTAGTAAAATCAACCTGCTATTCCTCAAAAGGGCCAAGAGAGAAGGCTGATGATTTTGGCCCAGAACCCATTCTCCACTTTTTACAAAAGAAATTGCTTACCTCCCATTTCCCTCTTTCTTCTGCCACAAGCTAAAATGTGTAAATGGAGTAATACTCTAGGAAACCGAAGAACAGCCAGATAGAAGGAGCCAATTTTCTGAAACATCATGTGGAGCATAACTATTTACCCTTTCTAGAAGAGTTACCCAGCTTTGGACTCTTGCATAAAAGGAAAATAATCTTCTGCATTATATGAGATTCTACAGGTAGTGATCTTTTAAGTTTTTGCTGCTGAAGTGTGGCCTCTCCCCTAAATTATAGTAGATAAAAATGCATAAAGTTGGAATGGCCAGGAAGCTTGGCCAAAGTAGACTATGAAATATCTAGTATCATAAAAGATTTCAGGTGTAACTATTTCCTTATAAGCAGGTAATAGATCAAACATATCTACACTGTTTCTTCAAAATTGGTCATATGTTTCAAGTCAAGTCTTATTCATATTAAAACTTCTTCAAACAAGAGAATACTCACATTGAATATATTCAAACTTATCAGGAATATTGCTCCAGAAAATTTAACAAAAGCTAAATTTTTATTCACATGGGCCAACTATAATGTGTTGCTGCTGCAAAATTCAAGGCAGATCCATCTGTGAGCACCATTATAAGCTGCATAATAGCAATGTAGGTGACTAAGTGAAATTCATTATTTCCTCCCTGAGCTCCAGTCATGAGAGATAGGGGGAGGAAATGTCAAACTTTCATAATAAGTATAGTCACAGTAAACTTTCTAGATAAAATTTTGAATAATTTGGAAGTCCCCAAACTAGTTTCATATTACTGTAACTGGCAAAATGTGCACCATAAAATGTGTAATAATTTATTCATTGTCATTTTTATTAGTTCTAACATATATTTTGAGCAACTAGCATACCCATGCTGCCTGTAAATTGAAATGAACTCTGTTATAAAGCCATTCATTTGCAGAAAATTTATTATAATAGAAATAGAAAGACATGAAAACAATTCAACATATCCTCCCAGAACTCTAACAGATTCAAACTAATCCATTCAATTAAAAAATTAGCTTCAGTTCATAAAATACAGAGTGTTAATCAATTTATTTTTGGCCAATATATCATTTTAGATGAGCAAATCTGAATCAATAGTATTGTCAAATATGCCTAACAGCTCTATGGAATGCTTTATGATGTCATAATTTGCATAAAGGATAAACAGAATGTGTAAGGTGAATGGATGAATAAATATTGGCCCTTGAGGACTGAAGTTACCTAAAGTACAGCAAATAAGAAATGGTTTGTTTGTATCAAAGTTTCTGCATTTGCCACTAAAGATATATTGAAAGCCATTTAAAAATTAAAATAAGGATGTTAAGGAAAGCATACTGATAAAAGTGAAGGGTGAGGCATGGTCATATGTACTTTGTGTTTATTAGTTTGGATATTATATATGACAATGAGTATGTGTTGCTCATATAAAAGTGAATATATATTGTTTAGATACTAATATACTTGAATTGCTGCAACCAAAGGACTCGTTACAAAATGTCATCAACTCATTGTTTCTGCTCAGTAAGGGTGTAGGTTTCAGTTTGGGCCGTTGTTGCTACTAAAGAATGAGAACAACAAAATGGCCCAGCCAACAGCTTGGCTGGTACTTAAAATGTATAGAAATAGGAAACAGAAAGCTGGAAAGCCGAAATCAATAGAGATATAAGCTATATCCAAGTTTTAGTTCTTCAGGGATATGCTATTGAGAAACACTTCAGAGATCTTCCTTAGCAATTCTTTGTTAAAGTCTCAAATTGATAGTAGACATAGAACAACTCCAAACAAAGATATGAAAATTGCTGTGACAACCTTAATTATAGCTCACATACTAAACTCTCTAGCATGTTGGATATTGAGGAATGCATTTTATGTAGACTGGAAGCCAGAGCTGTTTGCTATGATGGTTAAGACTACACTGCAGTTTAATAATAAAAAGAACACCATTCAAGGGAAAAGTAGATCGAAAGCAAAACCAGTTCCTAGGTAAGGGGACAAATATCACTGATTAACGTAGTAGCATTGAAACCTTGCAAAGTTCTCCTGAAGTGTACAAATATAAAAGCAGGAATCATTTTATTGGGTTTCCAGCTCACCGTTGCTAGGTTGGAATTTTAAAGATCTCTAATCAGTTCAGACAAGAAAGGCACACCACAGCCTTCTTGGGATAGAGCAGGACACAAAAAGATTAGCAGAAGTTGAACTACCAAAAAAAATAAGAATTAAAGAAAAAAGTCAAATCATCCAGGTTTAGTTTCTTGGCTGCTGAAACAAATACAATACAACAAATACCATACAACAGGTTGGCTAAGCAACTGGAATTTATGGCTCACCATTTTGGGACTAGGTGCAGGCCAAAACTCAAGCATCAGCAAGACAATGCTTTCTCTTGAAGAGTGTGGTTTTCTGGGGCTAGCCAGCAATCTTTGAATTCCTTGGCTTTTCTGTCACATGGCAATGCAAAAGGTGACTTCTTTCTCTTCCAGGTTCTATTGATCTCCGCTTCTGACTGCTCTCTGTGGCAGCTTCTTGCATGCCCAATTTATTTTGCTAATAAAGACTTCTGCCATATTGGATTAAGACCACTCTCATTGTAACATGTCCAAGGTCCTAGTTACAAGTGGGCTCATACCCCCAGGAACAGGGGTTGGGATCTTTTGTGCAGGACATGGTCCTATTTCCAACAAATACCCCAAATCATTCTATTGTCTTAAATTTATTTGCTAGTGAACTCTAAACAAATAATTTGTAGAGAGAAGAACATTGTGAATGGCTCAATCCACTGAAATAAGGGGCACAGAGTCTGGAAAAGACAAATTAGGAAATCAATATCCTCCCAACAGTGGTTTTAGAAAGTGTACTAGCATGCCCATGCTGCCTATAAATTGAAACGAATTCTGTTATAAAGCCGTGTCCCAGGAGGACAGCAGCAGCAGCAGCACCGGAAACTTTTAACATCGCAAATCTCAGCCCTAACGGCCCATGACTAAATCAGAAACTGGGGTGGGCACTACAATCTATATTTTACCAAACATTTCAATTGATTCTGGTACATGCTAAAATGTAAGAACCACCACTGTACAGAATAATGCTTTACTTCTTTTGGATTTGTAACACTCTAAAATGCACGAACGGCTTCATTTCAGACCTCTATATAAAAGTGTTTTACTCTCATTAAAATGTAATGTTTATTTAATGAAAATTAGTCAGAAAAAAAATGAAATAGTTAAAATATAGTTTCTGATAATTGCCCAGAAATATTTGAAGTCTTTAATGAATCGGGGGGCTCCCATTTGGGGACGATTGGTACTTTGACATGATGTGGATGACATGGAGGAGAAATGACCAATTTAGGACTTGTTTATCCAACAGCATGGATTCCCCCTCCTTACAGCATATCTTGCAATTGCTGTTGAACAACCAACTTGCCAGCCACAGAGACCAAAACTAAGTCTCTACTATTATGACACCATTCTTCAAGGAGACCAAAAAGCCACTTGGTGTCTAGTTAGCAGCTGAAGTGCAAGTGGAGAGACAATATTGTGTGACCATAAGATGTCATTATCAGAGGATGAAATATATGCACTGAATTAGAGGTCTCTATTTGGCATTGTCTCCCCGCAATGAATAATTCATGGACCTACAAACCAAAGAGGGAAGGTAGAAGATGTCCCACTTACCATGTATTCTAAGCCCAGAGGGAAGTTTCACAGACAACTCCTTTGTTCCTTAGTTTTATACACATCCATAGATTACATGAAAAAAATCCAATCATATCTGATCACTGCCTATAAATATTGAAATGAAAGGCATATTTGATATTAAAGGATGCTTTCTGGAGATCTTCAGAAATCCAAATTTCAAAGTCAAGCCGTGACCCAGGCTCTTTCTTTTTTATTAGAAAGCTTTTAAACCACACTCCTTTTTCTACCAGTGGACTTGGAATTATGTTGTATAAGGAAAACAGTAATTTCCACAATGGTCTTTTTTTTCTGATTCACAAGGAAATGCACCTATATGGAGAGAAAGAAGGTATATGTAATGAGGATACTGAGTGACCTGCCAAGCTGTCTGTCAAAAACAAGCCTTGGCAAAACGATAAAGGGATGCATCATCAACATCTTCACTTGTGAAAAACTGAAGCCCCAAATATGAAACCTGTAAATGTCTTAGGCTATTATAACATCATTTTGGATTTTAAAAGGAAAACTGTCATTATTTATAATAATAAATAAAAGATCTGAGACTATTTCAGAAGGAAAGCAAGAGAAAATGAGAAATAAAACCTCACATTTGCTAACCAGGGAAAATTAACATTTGTATCCTCTATGATAGATGTTTGTGCTTAGCAGCATTCCAACAATGATTATGTAAAATTACTTCACTGCATATTACTTATCAATTTTATTGAAGTAATGACTGTGAGAAAAGACAATATATAGCTATAAGGCTGTGACTGTCTTGCATTGGCTAGGAATATGTGCAAATATAGATCTGCAGAGACAAAACTACTGACCTTTCTTTTGTGCATCTAAAGTGCATAAAAGATCTTTGGTTATTTTGGCATTACTCATGAAATTGGATAGCTCTCTAGACATGGAAATTTTATTGTAATGTTTTTTAGTGCATACAGTAAATGAGCCAAGGAATCCATTGTCTCTCAGGAAAAAATAAAACAAAATCAGTTATTAAAAATTGGTGTCCCTCACTACTATTTCAGTAACATATCTGAACTTAAGAATTATGTGTTACACTATGAAGAGTGAGAAGTGCATCTACAATATAAATTCTTAAGAAAGAATAATGGATTAATGATATTCTACTATTCTATGAGAGTATATGGGTTTACGAACTTTTCTAGAAAACTGAAAGATCAGAGAAAAGTCTTGGCTACAAATTGGATGATGTGATACTTAGTCATTCTGCTCGGAAAATCAGCTGCTGCTTCATGCACAGCTGATAGAAATGTGAAGCAGTTCAACACCTATGACAGTCATTTAACTGTGTCTGGTAAAATTGAAGACATATGGGTGGGTCACTGTGGCTCAGCAGGCAAGAATGCTCACCTGCCGTGCCAGAGGACCTGGGTTCGATTCCTGGTACCTGCCCATGCAAAAAAAAAAAAAAAAAAAAAAAAAAATTGAAGACAAATGCATCCTACAAATAAGCTAAAACAGTCCTAGTTACATCTTCTAGAGAAATGCCTATGCATGAGCACAAGGAAATATCTATGGAAATTTTTATACCTCCTGGTATTAGTTTCTATTGCTGTGTAAGAAATTACCCCAAATTTCTGGCTTAAATGAACAAAAATCAGTGTTAAAAGCCAGGGCAGAAGTGAGCTGAGTGCTCTGCTTAGGGTCTGCCAAGGTCAAATTCCAGTTGTTGATCAGTGTTGTGATCTTATCAGACTCGAGGTCTCAGCATATTCATTTTATTGCTGAAACTCAGGGCACTCAGCTCTTAGAGATGCTGCTTCTCCATAGGCAGCAACATAGCTGCCTCTCCATAGGCATCAACAGCATAACTGCTTGCTTCCTTAAGGACAGCAAGAAAATTTCCTTCATGCTTTGTATCTCTTCCTTCAGGAAACATGCCACCCATTTTAAAAGCTTACCTGATTTTATCAGGTTCCCCTGGGATACTCTCCCTTCAGTTTGACTTAAAATCAACTGAATTACCACCTCAGTATTTCTGTATCTTTGTCTCATAATGTTACCTAATTATGAGAGTGAAATCCATTATATACATATTTCTATCTGCACTTATGGGTCGAGGATTATACAATGTATGTACACTAGGGGTGGCAAATATTTGGGGCCATCCCAGAATTCTGTTTGCCCTATTGCATCATTAAAACTAGATAAAAATATATATGAGATCAACAGGAGAGTGAATAATAAAGGATGGAAGATGCATTGGTTAGGGTTCTCTAGAGAAATAGGATCAACAAGAAATATTAGTAAATATAAAATTTATAAAAATGTCTCATGTAACCAGGGGAACATAGAGTCCAAAGATCCGCAGGGCAGGCCATGAAGCTGATGACTCTGATGGAGGGTCTGGGCGAACTCCACAGGAGAGGCTCACCGGCTGAAGCAGGAATAGAGCCTGTCTCTTCTGAATCCTCCTGAAAAGCCTTCCAGTGATTAGATTAAGCATCACTTATTGCAGAAGACACTCCCCTTGACTGATTACAAATGGAATTGGCTGTGGTTGCAGCTGACGGATCATGATTTAACTCTATGAAATGTCCTCATAGCAACAGACAGGCCAGCACTTGCCCAACCAGACAAATAGGTACCACCACCTGGCCAAGTTGACACATGAACCTGACCGTGACAGAAAATTCAAACAAGGCAACACTATCCAACAAAGATGATGAATCAGAGTTTTTTGTCAACATGGATGGATCCGATAGAATAAATTGATTGAAAACAACAAGATGCAGGAAAAACAAACAAACAGCATGGTACCATTTACGTAGAGTTAATCTCAGTAAAACCATACCATTTATTATATACCCCTATTGTTACCGGTAAACACATGGAAATGATCATCTTCAAATTCAATTTAATTGTTGTCTCTGGAGGACAGTTGGGGATGAAATGAAAAAAGGGTAAGTTGATCTCAGACTGGAATGGTAACAATTTCTCTCTTAAGCTGGGTGATAGATAGATTGGGTGCATATTTTATATTCATATTTGCTCATCAGACATGGTTTTCAAAGTAAATATTAAATATATATAAACATAATATTAGTCATGGAAACCTTTCTTGGTCTATATCCATAACACTCAGACAGAGTCATTGCTTCTTTTAGCTGTGCAATCTTGAAACAATAGGGCTTTCAATTTTTGTTACCTATTTATTGAATCCTTTCCTCAAACAAATTGAGTGTAAAATTTGAATGTGGATTTTTAAACTGATAAAAGCACACTCTTTTCTGACTGAACCAGTAGAAACAATAAGGGACAGAGAGACGGGTGTGGGAGAGTGTCCTGGAGTTCTACCCTTACGCTCCCTCCACAAACAGCATATAAGCATGAATATTCAACTTCAGTAATATTGAAGTTATCAAATGTGCCAGTATGCCAACCACTGCTCTGTTACTTTATTTATCACCTTACATATGCCTCTACTATAGCACTAACCACACTTAAGAAATAGTTTTTCCACACATGAACTCTTTTTCTATTCATCTTTCTAATTCTAGCACTAAACACAATTTTTTTCATATACTTTGTGTCAGTGAATGTTTTTTAGATATATTACCAATAGCTTCTCAGTGGAATTAGACCTCAAAACACAAAAAAACACCTTAGACAGTTCAAAAGGAAAATAAATGATTAACTAATTAATTTAACATTATCCAGTTCAGTTTATTCATGGTTGGGCAGGGGTGTACCCTCAAAATGTTCAAAAAGAAGATGTTTAGTAAGAGTTGCCCATTTCAATGATCATTCAGCTGAACACAAGTCCAGGAAAACTACATTTTGAAGCACATCATGACCAGCGTGACTTTTCTCTCACCTCAACTCAGCTCCTCTATTTTTAATTGTATTGCATCAGTATTTCCTGTCCCTTCCAGGGTTTGATTCTATCTGCTTCATCATTCTCTCTCCCCAATCTTCACTTCTATTGATTTCAAACAACTATTTTGTTGCCAATAAGAGTAAATAAATGAGGGGCTATGGATATTTATATAAGGGTAATTTTTTTTAGTTAAATAACTTAAAGATCATACTTTTACTATCACTATTTCAGTATGCTAGACCCAAAACCATACCCTAAGGAAGCATCAAAATTGACAGCATGAGACTTTAAAAAGTTAGAAAGAACAACACAGATATTAAATTCCCACAGAATATACCATTTAGCATCAGTCAATAAAAGGAAAACATTTAATATGTTGGTTTGTCAACATTGTAAAATACTAATAGAAGTTAGTAAGGATGAGGACCAAGGATGTTCCTTACTTCAAAATGCTCATTCATCCATGTTCTCATTGTGAATCATTCATCTTCTCATCATACTATTTACAATGTTATATCTTAAAATGTTTGGTTTTTCTCCTAGACTCCTGCCTCCCCAGCCAACCTATATCACTATATCCCAACCATGTGATTCAGTTCTGAACCATGGAAGGAGAGCAGAAGAGACTCATGCAACTTCAGTATCACCTTTCTTCTCACCCATGGGCTGGGTCATAGTGTGGTGCTGTAAAGCTGTCTCTATATGTGGTCAAACCCAGGGGCTAAAGCCCAGAAGATGCTCAGTCCCTAATTGAATCACCCACCTGCCCTAGACTCTTCTTTGTGTCAATGGAGTCACAATAGCTTGAGCTGTGGTGTCAGTAAAACAGATTCTAAAATATTTCTTTTTCCATGCTGTTTCTTATTTCCTTTACGAATTTTTCTAGTGGTTGCTATAATAATAAATATCAGGAATATTTGGAAGTTATTCCAATTCTCAAAATTGGAATCAGCCACTTAACATCCACAGCCACTTGGGCAAAGCTCAATCATAGTATCCGCAAATCATTCTTAGTTATCTCTTGTTTAGCTCTATTGAAAGGTGCAATGAGGTCTATGGACTCTTTCTGATCAATCTAGTGTTCAGATGTGGGCATCCCTGTAGCAATTTGACACTTTGGAAAGAAAAATGCACTTATACTTCTGACCCAAAATATTTATTTGATATTTGGGAAAAATATCAAATTATACTAACAATAAGTTACTGTTCCTTTGTCTACTCTGAAGGTCTAAAATTTCTATCACCTGAAAACCCCATCGTTATTCTTGGTCAACTGCAAAATAAGTAGCTATTTTCTTATTTGTTCTCCCCTCCACCCATCCATATTCTGTTCCTGGCCTTCAGTGTGTCCTACTCCACTCTAGAAGCCATTCCTTTTTCTCTTCCACAGTTGATTTACACAACCCCAATTCTCTAACAATTGAGAGCTAAATCATCACTCCTTGTAAATGCACCAATTAGTTCTTTTCTAAATAAATGAAGCATACCTTGTTCCTTTAAGCTCAAGTATAAAACTAGTTTCACTGATATCTGCGTTCATTCTGAAGGTCTTTCATGATAAAGGCAGTAAAGTCCTATAACCAGATGATATTTCTTCAAATCCTGGCTCTTCCAGTTATTAGGTGTGTTACCCTGGGCAAGTACACACCTGGTGACTCAGCTTCCGCACCTGTAAAGTGGGGTAATAAAATTGCATCAAGCTAATAGCATTTAGTAAGGAACAAACTGATCGATTCAAGGAGAGTACTTAATTAGTGTTACATATTATTATTGCATTAACTCCTTTAACAACTCCAAGCAAATTTTATGTTCTACCTACTCCAAAACAGCTCCTTACTGGATCCCATATTCTCAGCTCACTTTTATATTTCCCTTAGTCATTTTTATCCACTTGTTGGTAGATTTTCTTCATTTTCCAATTTCTCTGTTATTCATCATTCAGTTTTAAAAATCCTTCCAGAAAGAATAATCATTATTTCAAGCAACCTAAAATATACTGAAAAAAAAAAACAAAACAATGAAAACTGTAATTTCCACCTCTGGAAGTGCAGTGTCATTCTCTCATAACAGTCTTATAGCAAATTTAAAGTCTTTCCTTAATCAATGCTGCTGGCATCAGTTCTCACAGCTTATATTCTACCCAAACCTATCTTTGAAAAAGAGCAAGCAGAAAATCATTAGATATCCATTTAATTTACTTTGTCTCCTCTTTCAAGTTCCAGAGTTCCCAATGCTCCCTGGACACAGCTGTCTTTATCCTCTAATGGCAGACGGTGGTACCTGGTCTGCAACAGTATTTTAAAGTGAGTTTAAAATTAATCCCAAGCGAGTTTACTTTTGAGTATTTGTTTAATTGTTATCCTCTTGGTTTTCTTGAAAACACATACAATATATCAACGCTACCTTACTCTGTGTGACTCAGAAACTGTTTTTTAATTCTTATGCATTCGCAGAAGTTTAAATAGCCAGAAGCTAATTCAATCTTTTATGACCCATAATTATCAAAAAGACAGTGATACTAAACAGATTGATTTCACACTAAAAGCAGAATGTAAACATTGAATTTATAGTAATTGGCATCTTAGTGAAATCAAAACTGTCAAATAACTTAAACTGCAATTTAAGATGTAATATATAATTAGTATTACAGTTTCTTCTCAGACTGAATATACCCACATAGCTCAGAATCACAACCTGATGCTATTTTTAAAGTCTATAAATCATGCATATGATTACTTAGTGATTTTTCCCGCATGGTAGACATTTTGTTAAATATCAGATACTAATGATGGTCAATAAAAGCAGAGAATCCTGATGAAGCAATATACAACTTCATGAAATTTACTTTGGAATTTCTCATAAGTTAATTTCTTCATAGCCTCATCAAATACATATTTTATTGTTAGTAGCACCTTTATACACTGTAATCATTCCTAGAAAGTTACCAAAATTAATATGCTATATAAATGAATAAAAATATGTCAAAACATATACCTTATCCATATTTTAAAGGCCATGCATGGTATCTTTTAACCAATATGAACATAATAGTTTTTCAATTGCAATTATCAAAATTTCCCTGTAAATTTAAAACAAGTCTAAGAAAACACAGACTAACTATAAATAATAGATGGAAACATGGTCATGGGGGTAGACTGTATGTTACTAATGTGGTAGAAATTAGTAACTGTCACCTGATACCAATTCTCCACTTTTTCATATTGATTGGCACTACTGTTTCTCTAAACATATGGCTCCCTAAAATAAAGAACACATATCCCAGACTCTCTGGCACCTAGACATGATCAATTGAGCAATTTTTGCCAAAAGTAGAAAATAGAAATTATGTGAACAGCTTCTTAAAAATGCCCTTGAAAGACACTGCTTAGTAACGTGAATGAAAATGGTGGGGAAAGGAACTCCACAAGTCCATCCCTTCACAAAAGTAATGGGTAAACTGGCAAAAACTGTCAGAACCAACGTTTTCAGAATTCCAGAAACTCATCAAACCTTTATAGCAACAGGGGAATGCTTATTCCAGAGGGGAAAAAACCAACAACAGTTGAATCTCACTGAGAGCTTTGTAGCATTTTATTTTAGCATGGTCCATCTCCCACTCCTCAGCTTGACAGTGACCTGGAAGACAAAAACCTATATTCCTGGCACAGAAACTGGTAGACAGTTTGTTAAATATCAGATACTAATGATGGTCAATAAAAGCAGGGAATCCTGATGGGTACCAAAAGGATCTCATTTTCAAAGAATGTCGGTTGCTTGTCTTGACTGGCTGGTCGCTCCCTGAAAGATTTTTTTTTCCTTAACTGGTAAATCTCCAAGGGCCAAGGTGGCTGCCAAGGGGGGACATTTTTCCAAAACAATTAACGGCAAACAATTAGTCACTGTCGCCTGTGGCAAAGTGTTAATGTTGGAGTAAACATCATTCTAACCAAAAAGCTTGGCAAGAAAGCCTGGGGAATGTGATGCTTGGGGAACAAGGCTTTGAAAAGTTCCCACATATTCCTGGGACTCTAGAAGTCCCAAGAATGTCCAGGCTAGGCTAAGTCTAAGGTTGCAGGATATAAAATTAACATACAAAAATCAGTTGTATTTCTTTACACTAGCAATAAATAATGAAATTAAGAAAAATAAATCATGATTTAGGAGTGTCAAAAAATAAAAGATTTAGTAACAAATTTAACCAAAGAATTGCTGAGCAACTGGATATCCACAGTCAAAACAAATCATTTTGACTGCTAACCCATGTAATATGAAAAAATTAATTCAAAATGGATAAAGAAACAAATGTAAGAGCTAAAACTATAAATTCTTACGAAGAAACATGATAGGTATAAATCTTCACAACCTTGAATTAGGTGGTGCTTTCTAAAATGTGACACAAAAACATACAAATAATAAAATAAAAAAATAGATATATTGGACCTCATCAAAATTTAAAGCTTTTGTGTATCAAGGGACACTATCAAAGAAATTTTAAAAAGCAATGGAATAAGAGATAATACTTGCAAACCATATATCAGAGAAAGGAATATATAAAGAAATCTTACAACTCGAGAACAATTGTTCTTGATTTGTTATAAGATTTGTTGTAAGATTTCTTTATATATTGAAAAATTGAAAAATGGGCAAAATATTTAAATAGATATTTTTCCAAAGATTCTCAACATCACTCATCATCAGGAAAATGCAAAAGTCAAAACCAAATAAAATGCCACTAACTATGCAGAAGCATGACTATGGATTTAAAAACGTAACATAACAAATATTGCAAAGGACAAAAAAAAAATTTGGCACCTTCTTGCATTGCTAATGGGAATGTAAAATGGTACAGCTGCTGTGAAAGACATTTTGGCAGTTCCTCAAAAGTTATATGTAGAATTGCCATATGACCCAGCAATTCCTTTCCTAGATATATGCCCAAAAGAATTGAAATAATCTTCAAACAAAAATTTGTACATGAATGTTCATAGCAACATTATTAATAACAACCAAAAGAGTGGAAACAACCCAAATGTCCATCAATTGATGGATGGATGAGTGATGTGTGGTGTATCCCTACAATGGAATATTATTCAGACTTAAAAAAGAATGAAGTACTGATACATGCTACAAATGGATGATCCTTAAGTGAAAGAGTCCGGGAAGAAAGGTAGCATCATCACATGAAATGCTCAGAATAGGCAAATTCATAGAGAAAAATGTAAGATTAGTGGTTGCCTGAATTGGGGGCAGGATGGGATGGAGGGTGGGCAGGGGAGAATAGGGTGTGACTGCAAGTGGTTACAGGGTTTCCTTTTGGGGTAATGAAAATGCTCTGAAATTAGATAGTGATAATAGCTACACAGCAGTTTGTACTAAAAGTCAGTAGGTTGTACACGTTAAGATTGTTAGAATGATGGATTTCATGTTCATGAATTTTACCTCAATAAAAATCAAAGAGAATACTTTTTTCTAATTTTCACCTTTTCTGCTCCCTAGAGTTGAATGAAATGGTTGTTGCTGAAGTAATCATGTGATACCATGAGGTAAATTTGGGAAGGCAATGATATATGACAAAACAACAAAAAAGAAGTCAAGATCTTTGATCTGAAGTGTCACATTACCTAACTCTGTTCTTCTTTATATTACCAACCTCAATAGACAATGCAAAGAAATTTTGATAAGGGTCATAACTGGAATCCTTTGTAATAATGAACTATAACTACATGTGAAAACAGATTTTTTTTTCATTAACCTCAGTTTAGCATAACAAGAAAAAAAAACAGTAATGGCAAATGATTTCATATATGTAAAATTCTAAAAGATATAAACTGAAAAGCATTAGGATTACTAACATATATAACAAACACTAAGCAAAGTAAGAGGTAACTTAACTATAGAAAAATTCTGAAAATAGTGATGTACCACCATTTCTAAGTAATATATACATGTAAAGGCCAATTTTATCAGTGAAATTATTAGACAAAAATTGTTAAAAGATATATTGTACAGATGCCAGAGACCTATGGAAGCAATAAAGATGAGAAAAACTAAGATTCCAAAAAGAGAAGAGTATTTTCTGAGGCAATGACATCATTGGCTGTTTTCCTCCCTTGGAACATTTGCCATTTTTGTGCACAAGGTAGGGATTCGGCTTATCCCTGACATAGAGCTTCTCAGAGGGAAAATGCAAGACCAGTAGAACCACTGATAGTCTCAAGCGGTTGACATTGGACACTAGAGAAACTCCCCCATGGCACATGGGCTCAATGGGGAAGGTGAGGTATGAGGGTTTGGCCATAGGTTGTTTTTCATTTTATTATGTTTTTTGTTTTGGCCATAGCTTTTTAAAGGAAGATTATAATATCTTACATTATCACATGTCTTAGTAGAAAGGTTGCACGAGACTGTGGAAGTCCACCAAAATACAATACATATACAACAATTGGAAGCTGTCTAATATATTAACTTTATAGGGCTGCTGTAACAAATTATCACTAACTGGGTGGCTTAGAACAAAAATCATTTTATCCCATAGTTCTGGAGGCTACAAATCCAAAATCAAGTTATCAGCAGGGCTATCCACCCTTGGGAGGTATAAGGAAAGAGTCCTTCCATGTCTCTTTCTAGCTTCTGACAGTGGCTACAACCCTTGGTTTGTGCCTAGATCACTCTAGCTTCTGCCTCCGTCTTCATGTAATCATCTTCCTTCTGTATGTGTTGTCTTCACATGGCTTACTTATAAGGACACAAGTCATTGAATTTAGGACCCACCCATCCCAATCTGATATGACTCATTTTAACTTTATTACTTCTGCAAAGACCTTATTTCCAATTAAGGTCATATTCACAGGTTCTGGAAGTTAGGTCTTGAAATTCTATTCTTTAGGGACACAATTTAACCCAAATCCGTTGAAAGGGAGGCTAAATAAAAGTTGAAACCTCACACAGGGAAGAACCAAATTTTCCGCAGTCATTCAAATCTGAGGAGAAAAAGGACAGCCAGGCTTTTAATCAAAATCTGGATGGCTACATCTGAGGAAGAACCAGAGGCGAGTTGAGTTTGATTGAGATGAGATTGCAAACAAAACCCAATACTAGCCCAGTCTGAGATCTTCAGTGATTCTTTCAACCTACTGTTGAGGAAACAAAAATTATTAGACATATGAAACTACAAAAAAATGCAACCAATAATTAAGAATATGAATAATGAATAATAAAAATAGACCCACCAATGATCCAGCTGTTGTCCAGACAATAAATTTAATATGATTACAAATGAGAGAAGGGAATTAAAAATGGATGAGAGGACGGACGTTTTAGCAGAGATTTTGAGTCCATACAAAAGAATCATACAGGTATTATATATCCTATGGACAAATTCTAAAAATCTGCATTCTCCAATTAAAAGGTAGATTGACAATCTGAATAAAAAAGACCCAACTATATATTATCTATAGTAGACACATTTTAATACAATTCAGATACAAAAATAGTGTGATAAATTATGGAAAGCAATATACCGTGCAATTTTATCAACAACAATAACAACAAAAAGCTGATTATATCTTTATCAGGCAAATTAGATTTATAGCAAAAGAGTGTTAGAAAAAGACATAGAGAAATATTACGTAGTGATAAAATCAATCATTCAGGAGGGCATCAGAATTCTAAGTAGGTATGTACCTATTAATATAACTTCCCAATTCATGAGGCAAAAACTGACAAATCCAAAAATAGAAATAGAAAAACATACTATCAAAGTTGAGATTTTAACACTCATTTCTCAGTATGTTAGAATATGTAAACAAAACTCCATTAGATGTATGACATTTTGCCATTTTGACTTATAAGATACATATAGAACCCTGCATCCAACATCCATGGAACACAAATTTTTAAGTGAAGAAAGAACATTTACCAAAATAGAACATACGCTGGGCCATAAGCCAACCATCAACAAATTTCGAAGACCTGAAATCATGTTGAATATGTTCCCTGACTATAGTAGAGTGACACTAGAAACCTATATCTGAAAAAATAACTGTATAATCCCCAAATATTTATAAATTATGCAAACTCCTTCTAAAAAACCCATGGGTCATAATCAAAATTAAAAGCTATATTGATTGAATGCTGTTTTAATTTGCGGGTCTGCTCAAGCAAGTGTAATGAAATGCGTCCATTAAACAATGGGAATTTATTTGCTGACTGCTTTGAGGCTAAAAGGAAGAGTCCAAATCAATGCATCATCAAGTCTATGCTTTATTTCTGAAGATGGTGTTTGGAACTGGCTTAGTCCTTGATCCTCTGTCACCCGGTAATGCATATGGCAGCCTCTGCTGTCCTCTCTGTTCTATTCTGGGTTCCACTGACCTTCAGCTACTTACTTCCATGGCTTGCTTTCTCTGTCTGAATTTCATCCTGTTTATGAAGGAATTTACTAAAAGGATTAAGACCCACCTGATTGAGGTGGGCTGCTACTTAACTGAAGTAACCTCATTTAAAAATGTCCTTTTTATAATAAGTTCCTATGCACAGGAACAGATTAGATTTAAGAATATGTCTAGGTACATACAGCTTCAAACCACCACAAATGTTAAACAAATATAACATATCCAAATTTGGCACCATATTTAAATAATATTGGAGAGAAGTGTTTAGTTTAAAATGCAAAACTTCCAGGAGAAGAAATGTGAAAGTTGATGATAGAAGTTTCCATTTTGAAGAAATTACCAAAAAAAGCAACCATTTATTCCCAAAGAACTAAGAAAGACATATAAATTAAAAAGCAGAAATCAATGAAATATAAAGTAGATGTATAATAGAAAAATTTAATAAAATCAAATACCACTTCTTTAAAATTATAAATAAAACTGGAAAACAAACAGCAAGATGAATCATGGGGGAGAAAGAAAGAAAGAAAACACAAGAGAATTAAGAATGAAAAATTGGATGTCACTAGAGGTCTGTTATTAAAAAGACAGTGAAAGGATAATGTTCCATAGTTGATTTCATAGATAATCTAAAAAAAGCTCTTGAAAAACACAATCTACTAAGCCTTACATAGGAAGAAATACACACACACACATAGGCACAGACACACTAGCATACCCATGCACAATTTCTTCTGTTAAAGCATTGAAAAGTAACAGGCAAACACCATGACTAAATATAAATATAAACACACACCTCCTAAGAGCCAGCACATTCTCCTACATAATCACAATAATACCATTGAGTTCCAGAACTGTAATATAAATTCAACCAATTATTCAACAATTATTGAATAAATATTGTTGATTATTTGAGATGTGTTTGAAACAATACTATCAAATTAATTCACTTATCTCTATGATTTCCCCATTTAGCTCTTTTACCCTTCCTAATATTCAAAGAAGGATCATACCTTATATTTAAGTTTTATGTTCATTTAGTCTGCTTTGATCTAGAATACATTGTCCTACCTTTGCATTTTACACAACTCAGTTATTTTGATGTGTCCGTATTTCTTGTAGAATGTCCTTCAAACAGGACATTTTCCTTATAATTTCAATGGAGTTGAGCATTTCTGTCATGTTGCTACATAAGTGGTAATGCTTGTCATAATATTATGCATTATCTCACACTATGAAGCATATAATATCAGCAGGGCACATTATTGTGAGGCTAAGCTGAGTCACTTGTTTAAGATGTTGTCTTGCCAAATTTCTCTTTTATTAAGGAGCCTATCTCTTTTGAAAATGTTAAATACTCTGTGAGTTGATATTTTCAGATTCTCCATCAACTTTTCACCCAGTGGTTTTAGAAAACATTGCTATGACCTGCCAGAATCAATTAATACAATAGTATTTTCAAAATGGCAACTCTTCCAAACAACAAAATAGAAAAATAAAGATAAAAAATTTAAAAGTCAACTCTTCTAGACACATAGAGACCTATCATCCCTTTCAAATATTCTAGCTGAGTTCCATCATAAATAAGAGCATTTTCCACAGATTGCTGTTTTTTGAGAACCAAGAGGAACATATGGATTCATTTTATTCAAGTGAATGCTGTAACTCATTACCATCATTTCTCTTTGTTTCCGCCAAAATTAGATGGTCAAAGTGCGAACCCATTAAAACCAAATCTGCTTTCCATTTTAACATGCTCTCATCATTTCTCTTCTTCTTCCTTTTTAGGTCCTTAATGAAATATGGCTTCTTAAAACACTTTTAAAAAATTGTTTATTTATATTTTTTATTAGACCAGTGGTAGGTTTACATAAAAATAATGCAGAAAATACAGAGTTCACACATATGCCCCTCACCCATGCAGTTTTCCCTGTTGCTAGCACTTTGCATTAGTGTGTACCTTTGCTACTACTGATGAAAAAATATTATTATAATTATACTAGTTATTAAAATCCATAGTTTACATGAAGGATCATTGTGCTATGTAGTCCCATGCACTTTTTAAAATTTTTATTCTAGTAACACGCATTAAACCTAAATATTTCTCCCTTTTAACCACATTTGAGTATATAATTCAGTGGTATAAACAGCATTCACAGTGTTGTGCTACCATCACCACCATAAATTACTGACGCATTACCATCACTTCAAACACACACTCTTATATCCATTAAAAAATTAACACGTCATTCCCTGTCCCCACCTCAACCCTGGTAACCTGTATACTAGTTTCTGATTCTATGAATTTGCTTATTCTGATAGTTCATACCAATAAGATCATATAATATTTTACTTTTTGTGTCTGGCTTATTTCATTCAACAAGATGTTTTCAAGGTTAATCTATGCTGTTGCATATATTAGAACTTTATATTTTTATGGCTGAATAATATGCTATTGTTGTATATATTACATTTGTTCATTCATTCATTGCTTCTATCTTTTATCAATTGTGACCAATGCTGCTAAAAATATTGGTGCACAAATATTGGTATGAGTGCCTTCTTTCAATTATTTAGGGGTTTATACCTACAAGTGGAATTGCCAGGTCATATAATAATTCTATGTTTCACTTTCTGAGGAACTACCAAACAGTTTTCCACAGTGGCTGTGCCATTTTACATTCTTATGAACAATGAATGAGTGTCCCTATTTCTTCACATTCTCTCCAAAAATTTTATTTTATATTTTTAAATAGAAGCAATTCAGATGCATGTGAAATGGCATCTCATCATGGTTTTGATGTACATTTCCCTAATTGTTAGTGATGTTGAGCATATTTTCATGTGCATTTTGGCCATTTACATATCTCTGTCAGGGAAATATCTATTCAAATCTTTGCCCAGTTTTTAATAATGTTATTTGTCTTTTTGTTGTTAAAGATTTCTTTATATATCCTGAATATTAAACCCTTATCAGGTATATGGTTTCCAAATATTTTCTTCCATTGTGTAAGCTGCCTTTTCATTTTCACGATGAAGTGCTCTGATGCACAAATTTTTTTAATTTTGATGAGATCTTGTTAATCTGTTTTTCTTTTGTTGCTTGTGTTTTGGTGTAAAGCAAAGAAACCATTGCTAACAAACCCCTGAAGAAGCCTCCCTATATTTTCTTCTAGGAGTTTTATAGTTTCTGTTATTAAATTTAGGTCTTTGATCCATTTTCAGTTAATTTCTGCATATGATATGACATAAGAGTCCACCTTTATTCTTTTGCATATGGATATTCTATTTTCCCAATACCATATGGTGAAAATACTATTCTTTCCCCACAGAGTGGATTGGGCCTTTGTCAAAGCAACTGGCCATAGATGTGAGGGTTTATATCTCAACTATGAATTAAGTTGCATGTCTGTCCTTGTGCCAGTACTTCACTGTTAGATTACCTTGTAAGGTTAAAAGTTAGAATGTGTGTGTCTTCAAATTTCATTCTTCTTTTTCAAGATAATTTTGCTTATCCGGGGCCCTTTGCCCTGCCCTATAAAGTTGATGATTGGCTTTTCCATTTCTGCAAAGGTGGAAATTTGAATGTGATTGTATTGAACTTGTAAATCACTTTGGAGAAAATTGACATCTTAATGGCATTTATGCTTGCATTCCAAGAACACAGAATGCCCTTCTGTTCATTTAGGACTTCTTTGATTTCTTTAAGCATTGTTTTATAGTTTTCCACTTATAAGTTCTTGTCATTCTGGGTTAAATTATTTGATTCTTTGAGTTTCTGTTGTAAATGAAATTTTTTCTTGATTTCTTTTTCAGATTCTTCATTGCTAGTGCATAAAAACATTACTGCAATTTTCATGTTGATTGTATATCCTGGTGATTTACTGGATTTGCTTATTAGCTCTATTAGCTTTGTCATGGATTATTCAGGATTTTCCCTCTATAGGATTATGTCACCTGCAAGTGAGGAAATTTTACTTCTCCTTTCCAATTTAGATACCTTTTATTTCTATTTTTGTGCGTAGTTTCTTTGTTTAGCACTTCTGTCACATATTGATGAAACTGTCAAACACAAAGGTAAAGGAGAGAGTTATGAAAACTGAAAAAGAACAGCAGCATGCTATGTGCAAGAGAATCCCAATTAGATTAAGTAATGATTTCTCACCAGAAATCATGGAGACATGAAGCCAGTGGGTTGAAATATTTAAAGTGCTGAAAGAAAACAATTACCAACTGAAAACTTATATCCATTGATACTCTCTTTCAAAAATGAAGAAAAAATTAAGATATTAATGGCGAGGATATTCATCACCATTAGATCTGTCCTACAAGCAATGCCAAAGTTAGTTCTTCAGGCTGAAAGAAAAGAACACACTAGGCAGTGGTTCAACGTGGCAAAAAGAAATAGAGATCTCTGGTAAAGGTAACTATTTGGGTAAATACAAATGTCAATGCTATTATATTGGTATGTGAACTCCACTTCTTACATTCTACAAGTGCTAAAATGCAAATGCATAAAAAGTAATGGTAAATCTATGTTTTTTGACATATCACATGCAAAGATATAATTTATAGGTACATTTTTAAAAGGCAACAGGAAAGAAGGATATAGGAACACAATGTATGTATACTATTGAAGTCATGTTGGTATCAAATCAAATATATTATAATATAATTAGGGCATTAAATTTCACCCCCATGCCAACCACAAAATACATATCTAGATGGAAATAACAAGGGACTCAATATGGCCAAATACAGAAAATCAAACAAATATAAAAGTAGCATTAATACTGGAGTTGAAAGAAAAAAAAAGATATAAGACTTACAAAGGTTAAATAGCACAATGGTAGAAGAAAATCCTGCATTATCAGCAATTATTTTAAACTCTCCAGTATGCAGAGATTGACAGAATGGATAAAAAAGTATAATCCAACTATATCATATTTATAAGAGAATCACCTCAAATTCAAAGGTAGAAATAGTTTGAAAGTGAAAGGATAGAAAAACTATTTAGTGCAAGTAGTAACCAAAAGAGAGCTGGAGTATCAATACTAATGTCAGATAACATTGACTTTAAGTACCAAAGAACTGGTATGAAGGATGAAGATGGACGTTAGAAGCTGATAAGGGTATCAACTTAACAAGAAGATGTAACAATTTTAAATATATTTGCACTTAATAAGCAGAGCCCCAAAACATATGAAGGACATATTGACAAATTTGAAGGGAGAAGTAGATGGTTCTACAATAATAGCAGGGGATTTTAAGACATCACTTTTAATGATGGAGAAAACATCTAGACAGAAGATCAATAAAGAAATAGAAGATGTAAATAATACTTTAAATCAGCTAGACCAGACACACACACAGCTAGACACAGTACACTCAACCATAACAGAATACATATTTCTCTTGAGTGCACATAGCTAATTCACCAGAATAGACCATATATTAGGTCCAAAACAAGCCTCAAAAATTTCAAAAATACTTAAATCATATAATGTTCCTTCTCTAACCAAAATGGAATGAAGCTAGAAATCAACAAAAAAGAGAGAAATGGAAATTCACAAGTATATGGAAAATAAACAAGCCACTCAAACAACAAATGGGTTAAAGTGGAAATCACAAGGGAAATAGAAAATATTTTGAGGTGAATTTAAATGTAAATATAACATAATCAAACTTAAAAGATGCAAGAAATGTCATGCTGAGAACGGAATTTATACATGTACAGATATAGACGTATAGATGCTTACATTGAAAAAAGGAACATTTCAAATCAGAGACCTAGCTTCAAAAGTAAATGAAGCCAAAAAAGAAGAGCAAACTAAAGCCAAAGCAAGTAGAAGGAAGGAAATAAATATTAGAAAAGAGATAAATGAATTAGAAACTTAAAAAATAGAAGGAAATAAAAATAATAAAAATTTGGTTCTTTGAAAAGATCAATAAAATTTACAAAGTTTAAGCTTAACTGACAAAGAAAAGGAGAGAAGAAACTGAAATCAGAAATGAAAAAGGGGATTAATGCCAAGTACACTCAAATAGAAAGACTATAAAAGATAAAACTGTAGAACAGCGTATTGCATAACCTAGATAAATTGGACAAATGCTTAGAAACATACATTGTTTCTGATCAGCACTGACTCAAGAAGTGGAAGATTTTAACAAGCCAATAACTGTTAAAGAGATTGAATCAGTAATCAAAAACCTCCCCACAAAGAAAAACCTATGACAAGACAGCTTCACAGGGTAGTTTTTACCAACATTCCAAAAATTAACACCAATCCTGTTCAAATTCTTCCAAAAATTAAAGATGATGTACCCCCTAAAACCCATTCTATGAGACCAGCATCTGCCTTATAACAAAGCCATATAAAGACACCACATAAAAAAAAAAGTACAGGCCAATTTCTCTTTTGAATATAGATGCAAAAATCTTCAGAAAAATACTAACAAACAGAATACAACAGCATACCTACAGAATTTTACATCATGATCAAGCAGGATTTATCCCTGGTATGCAAGATTGATGCAAGATAATAAAATCAAGTAATGTAATACACTACCCTAACACAATGAAAGAAAGAAAAAAAAAAGACATAATCATTTCAATTGATGCAAAAAGAGCATTTGACAAAATCCAGCGCCCTTCTTGATAATAAACATGTGGAACACTAGGGATAGAGGAAAATTTCTTCAACATGATAATGGGCATATGTGCTACTAGCCCTCTAGTATCAGGAAAAAGAAAAGGATACCCACCATCACCACTGTTACTCATCACTATACTGAATGTTCTCACTAGAGTAATTAGACAAGGAAAAGAAACAAAAGTCATCCATATAGGAAAGGAAGAAGTAAAGCTTTCACTATAATAGATGGCATAAGCCTATATAGGGAAAATACTGAAAAATTCACAATAAAGTACCTACAGCTAATAATTGAAATAAGCAAAGAGGCAGGGTACAAGAACAACACCAAAATATCAGTAATCTTTCTATGAACTAGTGATACCAATCACAAGAAGAAATCAAGATAAAAAGCCATTTAAAACAGCTACTAAAAAAATCAAATATCTAGGAATAAATCTAACAAAGTATGTAAAGACTTGTTCAAATATAACTGCAAAACAGTGCTGGAAGAAATCATTCTGTGTTCATGGATTGGAAGACTAAATATTGTTAAGATGTTGATTCTACCTAAAGCATTTTATAAGTAGAACTCAATCCAATCAAAATTCCAACAATCTTCTTTATAGAAATGAAAAAGCCAAGCATCAAATTTATATGAAAAGGTAAGAGGCCCTGAATAGCCAAAACCATCTTGAAAAGATGAATGAAGTTGGAGGACTAACACTTCCTGATCTTAAAGTTTACTACAAAGCCACAGTACTCAAAAGAGCAAGTTACTGACACAAGGACTGACTTATAGACCAATGGAATAAGTTTGAACATTCAGAAATCAACCCTCACAGCTATAGCCAACTGATTTTTAAAAGGGAGCAAAGACCACTCAACTGACAAATAATAGTCTCTTCAACAAACAGTGCTGGGAAAACTGGATCTCTATTTGAGAAAGATTGAGGGCGGACCCCTATTTCACACCACATACAAAATACAATTCAAATGATGTTAAAGACCTAAATATAAGAGTCAGCTCCATAAAACTCCTGGATGAAAACCTAAGGAAGCATTTTCAGGACCTTGCACTAGAAAACAGTCCCTTACACTATACAACCAAAGTATTAGCAACAAAAGAAAAAATAGACAAACAAATCCTCATCAATATTGAAAAATTTTGTTCCTCAAAAGACTTTATCATGAAAGTAAACAAACAAACAACAACAACAAAAAAAAACAGCTAGGGCTCTCTTAAACCTAAAAATATCACCATTTCCTTCCCTCTTCCCCAGTCTCTCCCACTAATGCCTCTCCTATATCCGTTCACTTCTAGTCTCTTGCTATTAATAAGCCTTTCCATTTTTAAACTTCTCATCAAAGTTATTTCTTCCAGATTAAAAGCCTTTTACACCAAACTAATGCTGACAGAAAAAATTTTCTGCCAATCAACCCATCCCTCTGAATTCCTCCCCTTTCAACTTAAATGAAATAGCCAGATAGTTCTATGCCCTGTCAGGCAGAGCCTACACCCCATATTTCAATTTGCTAAAGCTGCCAGAATGAAATATACCAGAAATTGATTGGTTTTTACAAAGAGGATTTATTAAGTTAGAAATTACAGTTCTAAGGTCAAGAAAATGTTCACATTAAGGCACCAAAAAGAGGAAAGGCAGCTGACTGTTTTCCAGGTTCCTCTATAACATTGGAAGGCATATGGTGGCATCTGATGTCCTTCTCTTCTGGTTTCTGATTTCAAAAGGCTCTTTCAGCTTCTGGCATCCTTCTGGCATTTCCCTTGTTCGTCTCCAAAACATTTGTGTCTAGGTGTCTGCTCTCTGTAACAGCTTTGAGCACTTTCTCTATGAGCTCTTTTAAGGACTCCAGTAAACTAATTAAGACCCACTTGAATGGACAGGGTCACTTCTCCACCCAAACAACAGGTCTCACCTGCAACTGGTGAGTCACATGTCCATGGAAGCAGCCTAATCAAAAGGTCCCACCCAAACAATAGGTTTGTCTCCACAAAATTGGATTAGCATTTTAAAAGCATGGCTTCCTGGGGTACATAATAGTTTCAAACCAGCACATTCCCTGACAAGCAAGAAGCAGCTATGGAAGATAGACCCTTGTCCCTCAGCAACCATTAAGATTAAGAGGCAGAACTTTCTGAGGGGGAAATTGAATCAGACTAGAACAGGGATCTGAGGGGAGAGAAGAGCCTTTGAACAAGGATGGTTAACCAAGGTCAGAAAGGTTCCTGTCTCCAAAAACAGCCTGCCCAGGGGCTACGCACTTATGGGAAATACCCTGCAGTAGCCAAGCCATCTGGAACAAATGGCTCCTACCTGAAAGAGTCATCTACAGAGAAGGGTGGAGTCAACCGACTCAACTGAATGCACTATCTACCACCAGGCACCACTCTGGAAAGAAGGGAGGGAAGACAAAACCCCTGGCAAAGAATGGGAAGAGAGAGTAAGTAAAGCTAGTCTATAAAAGCAATGGCCCCACATTGCTGGAGCCTCTCACTTTTCTCACCTTTGTCATTGGAAGAGCACCCACATGTTCTCTCACCTGTGTACTCAATAAACTTTATATCTACTTACCCTAGAAAAAAAAAGACAACCTACATAATGGGAGAAATTATTTTGAAACCATCCATCTAATAAGAGTTTGAAATCCTGAATGTATAAAGAAATCCTTCAACTTAATAACAAAAAAAGATAAACTACCAATAAAAAAATGGGCAAAACGACTTGAACAGATATTCTCCAAAGAACATCTACAAATGACCTAAACCACATGAAAGGATGCTCTACATCATTAGTCATTAGGGAAATGCAAATCAAAACCATTCGAAGATGCCATTTTACAACCACTAGAATGGCTACTATTTTAAAAAGAGGGAAATTACAAATGTTGAAAGTTTGTGGAGAAAGACACTCATTCATTGCTTGTGGGGATGTAAAATGGTATGGCCACTGTGAAAGACAGCTTGGCAATTCCTCAGAAAGTCAAATATAGAATTACCATATGACCTGGCAATCCCACTTCTAGATATATACCCAAAAGAACTGAAAGCTGGGATTTGAACTGATATTTTCATGGAAGCATTATATGCAGTTGTCCAAAGATGCAAGCAACCCGTGTCCATCATTCAAGGAATGGATAAACAAAATGGAATGGATAAAGAAAACACAATGCAATATTATTCAGCCACAAAAAAGGAGCGAAGTCCTGAATCATGTGACAACATGGATGAAACTCAAACATCATGCTGAGTGAAATAAGCAAGAATCAAAATAACAAATATTATATGGTCTCACTAATATGGAATAATTAGAATAAGTGAAACTGATAGGGTCAGAGTTAGATCTAGAATGTATTTTACCAAGAAATGGGATAGGAGTAGGTTACTGGGAGTTAAGACTTATAATATGCAGAGTTTCTATTTGGGATAATGTAAAAGTTTTGGTAATTAAGGATGTTGATAGTAGCACAACCTTGTGAATTACTAGCAGCACTGAATTATATATTTGAATGTGGTTAAAAGAGGAAATTTTATGTTGTATATATGGTCACTAGAATAAATTTTTTTTAAAAATTCATGGAATCACACAAAGCAACAGTGAACACAAAGTTAAACCTGGATTACAGTTAATAGTGCAATTATAAATAAGTGCTTTCCAATTCTAACACATGTACCATCTCCAAAGCAAGGTGTTACTAATAGGGCAATTTTTTTTTATGCACAATTTTTTTCTGTAAACCCACAACTTCTCTAATGAAAAAAAAGAGAAAGAAACCTATACAAGAATATTCCTTCAAGTGAAGGAAAAATTCATAAATAGCATCTGAGAAATCAGATCCTATCATGAGAGAAAAATGAAGGGAATTTCCAAGATTCCATTCTTGTAGCAGGCTTTGAATAGTCAGTAATGTCAGAGAATCAAAGTTTGAAGATAAAGAAGATAAGGCATGATATTTACAGAAAATCACAGAATCAGATAAATTGTCAAGCAGAGTACTTAACAAATGTGAAAAGCAGTTCACAGGCATGTTAAAAAGTATAGAAATATTCATCTAAATGGCCAAAGAAATTGAAAAATTGTATAACAAGAAGTTCTAAGAGAAAGAAAATAGGGAATCATGTTTCTTTTACCTAGTCATAATAAAAATACTGAGAAATAATTTAACCTTAAATTTAACCAATAAATTATTCGGGAGAAATTAGAAAGTAGCTTACATGTCCACCAATAGAGGAAGATAATAACGTCCAAGCCTTACAAATCTTTAGATTGTACTCGATGAGAAATATTTTCAATGAGGAGGTTTAGTATCAGAAAGAAAAATAATAAATATCTAAAGCATTTTCTAATGAGAATGAGGATTTGGGCCACTGGTTTTCATAATCAGTATGAGATCTTTTTAAACCACACTTCTATTTTAATAAAATTTAAATGATTTTTTTAATTAGATTTTTTTACCTCTCCTGTATTTATTGTTTATTCCTTTCCTTTTTTTTTTTTTTTTTCTGGTTGTGATATAATGACAGTTCGAGCATCATCCACATGAACTTTCCTTTAAATGCCACGTGGATAAAATATGTTTGGCATACTTCTGACCTAATGTACAGCCTATCTGTCCTCCACTTTGAGTTGTTTTAAAGGCTGTGATTATGTTAAGCTATTTTTTTCTCAACCTGAAACTGAGTGCACATAATTAGGGCAGGAAGAAGGATAGATGACTGAAATGGGCTACAGGCAGTCTTTATAGGAGGCTGGAATTTTTGAAATGTAATCAGATGTACTCATTTCTCCTAGTTAGGATTCTATATTTCTACCATTTCGAATATATTTGAACTTCAAGTTGCCCCTGCAAACCAGTTCAGGGAGCCCTGAAAAATTATGAGCTCCTGGTGATTCGTTCTTCTCCCGGGTGATTGTGACACTGCTTATGAGTTTTTACTCTAGAAAATTTCTCTGCTACTTTCCTGGATATCTCTTTGACCCTTCCTCTTGCCTCTGTTCACATTAGAAGGTTTGGGAAACAATAGTACACATTTTGTTAATTCATTGGTCTTTCCCCACTACTTCCTCTGGGAGGTGGAGACAGGGGGAGAAGTTGTGCCATATCATGATTGACTTTTTTTTTTCCTCTTCGGTTGCTCCTTTTTAGAGTCCTGGTGACTGAAGATAGATCCTTTCTCCTTTTATTTTCATTTCTTTTTGTACTTTTCTTTCTGATCCTGACTGTTTGTTATGAGTTCCTCTTAGGTTTTGCTAAAGAAAATTCTGGAATTTGTCTTTCCTCCTTAACCTTTTCCTGGAACTTAAAAATTATTTTTTAATAAAATTAAGCATGAATAAGTCACCATAGGTTGTGATTCGTCATTATATAAAATTTTGTGATAGTTGGAAGGAATTTTACCCTTAGCTAAATATTACTTAACATTTAGCTCAGTTTAGTTAGGATGATCTTTTGGTTTATTGTACAAATTAAGAAACATCTGATAATAAATGTGACATAATTAATAAATACACTAGGATGACATGTATGAACGAGGATTGTCCTGGGCACAGCAGGATGAATGGTCAAGCAAGGCTTAGTGGAATATATTTAAATGGTTTGCAGGTACTTCCATGTGTACTTAAAGAATTTCCAGTTCTCCCAGAGGCTCCTGGAAAATTCCTATTGCTCGCTGTGCCAACTCACTCAGCATCATGCTGTGAAGGTGCAAGGCCAGAGGTCATGATATATTGTGAAATAGGCAATGGCACCTGGCTCCAGAAGTATGTGGGTACTGGTGGGGAAAAAAAGATGCAAAATCTGTGGAGTGAGAAGATAATTTATAGAAATATTTTCATTCATCATATGTGTACAATTGTAAACGGAGAAATTAATTCTTATCCAAGCTTAGTTAAAACAAAAGCTCTCTCCTGTCAGGAATATACTCAGTGCATAAGATTATAAATGAACCATATGGGATTTACATAAAAACGAAATTTGTCAGAAATCCTGTGTCGGTATAGCATTTGACAGAACCGAAAACAGTGAGTATATTTATGAGTAAAATTGCATGTTTTAGGCATCCAAACTGTTAATAAGAAATGAGAAATTTCATGTCAAAAAGAAGACTGAATTATCCTTGTGTCCATAGGAAATAATGCTACAAAACTCCTGTCAATGGTGAGGCATTCAGAGATGGGTGTTGCATTGTTACTTAAAATAGTTTGCAGTCTCTGGTATTGTGATATGTGCAGTATACGTCAGTCTTTTAAAATTTGTAAGTTTCTGTGATCTTTTTAATGTTCTAAATACTCATGTTTCCATCTAAATTGTTATTTTGTGATTCTGGTATTCTTTTTTATTTTAGTATTCTACCAAATTCTTAAAGCTTCAGGTTTTATAGAACCTGAAACTATCCTTAAATATGGTCGAATTTTTCTGGGGACAGTCATAAATTCCAAATCCAGCTCTGCTGTGCACTCATGTAAACCTAGGTGAAATAATTAAGCTATCCAAGATTCAGTTTTCTCATCTGCAGAGTGGGGATTGAAATACCACCTCATGGGGCTGTGCAGATTCAATATATTTAATATACTTATCTCAATCCTAGCTTAATCATTAGTTATTTTAAGCGTTTCAAAGCAAATAAGGACACTAATATATGTGAAGTCGAATCCTCTACCATCAGCTGAAAAGGCCAAAAGTAAAGAGGTAGGGATGGGGATTTAGGAGAGATGGTGTACTAACAGACAAGTTAAATCCATCAACTTTTATCTTCCTTGCTGCCTTTTAGTTTCTCCTGCCAAACTATGGCTTCTTCCAAACTCTGAAAATCATCCATGATCCTGGGTAATGGAACTTGATCACATCTGTCTAGGGCTAGACTAAGAAAAGTGAGTGATACCATCGAGAAAGCCATTTAGAGCCCTTCCACACACATGATATACTCATCATAAATATACTCACTGTTTTAGGTAAAGACAGACTTTGTTGCTCTGGACATGTAAAAATACATCACCATACTGAAAGAGATACATGTATCGGCTTTCACTGGCTGAGACATGTCCAACGGTCACAAAGATTGGAAAAGTATTTCCTATTATTTTGTACAACTGACTCTTCAGTTTTCCTCTGTGATATTTCTAAAACTAAACAAAACAAAAATGAAACAACAGTTGTAGAAAGCTATGAAAGGTCTTGAAATTCCAACTATTCAAAGAAATTCATTCCTTTTCAATGTGCAATCCAAAGCATTATTTGTTCCAGAATTTTAGTTTCTTATAGAATATTTATTTATTATCTCTTTCAACAGGGCCAATTGAATTTCAGCAATTCTGAGAGAAGTTGTACTCTAAAACCCGGCAGAGAGTTGGTTCAGATTATTCATCAAATGAATCAATATGATCTTTAATGACTGGATTAACAAATAAATAGAATAAGTTATTTCAGTCATACTTTTCATGAAACTAGATCAAATGACAATTTTACCCTCCCACACTCTTCTCTGAAATATTTTGTTCAAATATTCTTTATTTCTGCCATTTTGCAAAATATTTTAGGTCTATTTTCATACTGAAAGGAAATCATGCAAATCACACTTAATCGCTCTATAAAACAGTTCTGAATGAAGAATTTCCAGTTATTCACAATTAGTTTGATAACTAAGACTATTAAACCCATTTTCATAATTATTCTGCCTTCCTAGTTTATCTATTCATTTGCAATTTTTGAGGTTTTCATAGTAATTATAGGGGAGGAAACTTGTGTATAATATATTGAAATAGTCTTAGATACAATAATTCCTTGCTGTTGTTCATATTTGCCAGACATACAAATAAGATCTCAATGGAGAATTTTAATCAGTGTCATTTGAGAATCTGATAAATATCTAATTCACAGAGCTTTTGACCAAAAAATTAGAAGAATAATTAGTTATTTTGTTGACCTCATGGTATTTTATGAATTTGACTATAAATTATAATACCTGCATACCTATAGTATAATTGGTCTATAATTTATGTCACTAAAGGTTTCTTTAACATTTATAGAGAGAATGAAATAAATCCTGTTTACTTTTCTGATTCTTTATTTTCATGATTTTATAACATGAACACTTGACGCCTGTATTTCTAAATGCCAGTATCAATTCTCACTGACTCTTTTTATCATTTCATTTCTTCAGCAAATATTTATTGAGGGTTTCCTATATACCAGATCCTGTTCTATTCATCCCAAATACAGCAAGGTATGAGACAGCACAAAAGAAGATCAACATAAATGTTTAAGTCTACATCTCAGGATGAGGGTCAGAGTGAGAGATGGAAATTTCTTGTTAAAAAAGAAATCACCAATATGAAATGTAGTATGTAATGTATCATATATGTTAACATATGGTTTGAATGTATAATGCATATGCAATGTTTAAAATATGCATTCTATACATAAAATATATAATGTAGAAATATAATTTTATAATAGATAATGTTTCTGAGTATTCTAATTTCAGTTTACCATTTCCTCTCAACTATCATCTTTCAATACACACACACACACACACACACACAAACACAGACACATGTTCTTTGGGGCTAAGGAACTCTTTTTGGCTGCTTTCAAAATAAAAATGTGCCAGTCATACCTGCACTCCTGTTACATCCAAAACCTGGTGAATACTCACTAAATATTTATTGAATGAATTAATGAAGTACTTTGTCATGGTTGAAAAATGATGACTGAGGACAAAGAAATCAAGAATAGTACCTAAGATTAACCTGTATTAGATATATTTGAGACCTCTCTTTATTACATACAAATTCTTTACAGTCCGGGGCCCAGTGTTTTGGGAAAATGAAATTTTCACATAGTTTTAAGCTCCAAATTTTAACAAATTCTTAAGTAGTCTTTTAATAGCTCTATCTTTCTCCAAACACCAAATAATTAACCTTTTGTAAACAAATGACAATAAAGAGAAAGGGTAAATATACACTGACAGTTTGAAACTGTCGTGTATATGCTCTTTATACCTAATTCAGTATTGCTGTGTGGGATCTTTTTGATTCTTTCCATGGAGATGTGACCCACCTAACTATGGGTGGTAATTTTTGATTAGATGGTTTCCATGGAGATGCCTCTCAACCCATTGAAGGTGGCACTGCTTACTGGAGCCCTTCAAGAGGGAGCCTTTTTTTTAAAAAAAGCTTTAGAGTCAACAGAGCCCACATAGCCAGAGACATTTGGAGATGCAGAAAGTAAATGCTCCTGGGGTGGCCCTATGAAATGAGGAGAGAATGCTAGTGTATTACCATGTGCCTTTCCAGCTGGGAGAGAAACCCTGATGTCATCAGCTCTTTCTGTGAATTAAAATATCTTTCTCTGGATGCCTTAGTTTGGACATTTCTATGGCCTTAGAACTGTAAATTTGCAACTTAATAAATTCCCTTCATAAAAGCCATTCTGTTTCTGGTATATTGCACTCTGGCAGCTTTAACAAACTAAAATACATATATATGAAGAGGAAATGGTTCAGACTTAGGACACCTGGGATTCTTATTCTATTTCTGGTATAGTTTTGAAAAAATGCTTAACTTCCATCTGGATGCTACAACATAAACAAGCAAACACACAAAGCAGTTTAATATTGCTGCTCTAGTTTGTGGATTATATTGAAAAGACAAAAAAAGGTATAAAGCATACATTACAAAGTAGAAAGACTATAAACTATGTGCACAATAGGTTTTTAATATTCTTCAAATGTCTATCACATTATATTTTATTTCAGATATATAACTATAAATCAATAATTTCTGGGCAGTTTTTATAATAATGTAAAAGTTCTTAGAACTAAGTTCTCCACAGTAATAATCAAAGAATATAGTCAAAAGCTTTTCTATCTTACTATAAATCATTTCTTAGTGACCTGTACGGGTCACTACTGTAAGTAAAAGGCTTTGCTTGTGTTACCCCACTATCTTCCCATTAAAATGATTGTAACCTGCAAAAGTTATCATCTCTTTGTGTATTTATTAAACCTAAGGTTCATGAAATAGACCTTTATGACAATAAAAATATTAAAAATAAATCTGTGCAAAGAGAACTCTAAATGCAAAAGCAAATAAAGGCCAACTTTAATATTACAAGATGCCCTATAAATCTTAAAATTACTTTTCTTATATCTTCTAATAATATTCTTCTTTGCAATAGATGAGTACATTTTCACTGAAGTGTATATGTACTCTTTTTGTCATCCAGCCAAACATTTAAGGATTCCTAGATCTTGTATATTCATATCATTATTGCCATCTTTAAAAATAGGGTCACTTTTAATATTCTGTATTCTGGAGGTGGGGCAGCTATGACCTCAAGACAGACTATTACAGGGTTTTCTAGAGAAGATTCAGCATGACCTAGGGTTTCAACCTCTCCACCGATATCATTATCAAGCTATATGTTGCCATCCCATTTTTCAGGGTCCCATTCCTTTCCGAACAATGCCTCACTTTAATGGCAGACAGCATGCAAGATTGAGATTTCAGTTTATGTTGTAAAGTTGCTACTCTAACAACAAGATTCTGGGTCTGATTTTCAGAGATCTCAAGTCTACAGCTACAGGATTTAAGATTTTTGTTTAGGACACTCATAGAAACATTTACATCTGTCAGATGGCACGTAAGCTTCTCATTTAAAGCCTAAAGCTCATCCCTTTCACTCATTAATGTATACGATGTTTCTAAAAACATCCAGCCAGCATCTCTGTACCTCTTATTTCCACAAAATTCCACGAACGTGTCAAAAACATTATCCCCCAGAGCCTGGCTTCATACATGTGAAGCATTAGAAGAATCCAATGGTGATATTTTGACTATCTCTTTTGCCAACTCACCTATGGATTGGCAGTATCATTCTGATTATGGGAATGAGAATTCTTAGTGCCTATGAGCCCAGTCAGAGTAGAAAACCAATCATAAAAAACATTTTTAAGCTTCTGTTTCTTAAGAACCACTCCTGGTACCAAGCTGTATTAGCTAGGGTTCTCTAGAGAAATAGAATCAGCAGGAAATATCTATAGATATAAAATTTATAAAACTGTCTCATGTAACCATGGGAAGATAGAGTCCCAAATCTGTAGAGCAGGCTGTGAAGGTGACAACTCCAATGAAGGGTCTGGATGAACTTCACAGGAAAGGCTCGCTGGCTGAAACAGGAAGAGAGACTGTCTCTTCTGAACCCTCCTTAATAGACTTTCAGTGATTAGATGAAACATCACCCATTGCAGAAGACACTCCCCTTGGCTGATTACAAATACAATCAGCTGTGGATGTAGCCAACGTGATTATGATTTAATTCTATGAAATGTCCTCATAGCAACAAACAGATGGGCCAGCACTTGCCCAACTAGACAAACAGGCACCACCACCTGGCCAAGTTGACACATGAACCTGACCATGACAGTCCACCCTTTCTCAACTTGACAGCTATACACATCACCTTAAATCATACTTAGTCTCAAAATAGAAAACAATAAAAGGCACACTTTTTTCTTTTTTACTAAACAATACTCAACTGTCCTGTGTACAACTGGAAATGCATTAAATCTCCCCAGAATAGGGTGCAAGTCCTTGGTTAAAATTCATTTTTAAACTAAACTTGATATTTTACAACTTAAATACTAAAACGTGAACAAAGCAGCATCACAGTCCTCATTTCTGTAACTGATCACATGGTTGTAGTTCATATTTTTCACTACCGTCTTCCACTTCCATTTTCCCTTAACCCTCAGCAAGCACTTCAGCTGACTGTGGTTCTTTGCCTGGTGGGGTGACCCAAACCATTATCCTGAAATTTCAGAGTGATTGGTAGTCCTGCCTGGATTGGGTTGCTGCAGTTTTCCATTGATTTTAATTACAGGGCATTGCAGTACTAAAAGATGCCCTAGGGGATCTCCTATATTCCAGGAAAACTTCTCTTTACTTCCATTGCATAGTTGCAGTCTTATTTCCCCGATAGTCAGAGTCAAACACCCCAACCAGTAAAGTAATTCCCTTTTTGGCTTGATGAACCAGGGGCATGAGTAGCCCAAAGTGACCAGGTGGCAGCCTTAGATTCTGGTTCAATGCAATAATTGTTGTTTCTTCTGGTGGAAGCCCTCCCCCTTCTAGCACTAAAACCTGTAGACTAGCAGAGCTCAAGGTCGCAGGGAAAGGAAGCAAAAATTTTCCTACTTGCTTGCTAGGGGTGATAGTGCATGGTATCACTTCCATTTCCACCCCTTGGTGGACCCATGTATCCTGTTTATGGGAGAAACAGTACTATACAGTGGACACTGATTCAGAGCATACACAGCTTCTTGGAGAACACTATACAAGCCCTGCAAGGTATTACCACTTAGTTGGCACCATAATTGAGTTTTCTTTCTTTCTCTCTCTTTCTTTCTTTCTTTACTTATTTAACACAACCACGTACAAGCACAAACATTCTTACCATATGATCATTCCATTCTTGATATATAATCAGTAACTCACAATATCATCACGTAGTTGTATATTCATCATCATGATTTTTATAGAACATTTGTATCAATTCAAAAAAAGAAATAGAAAGAAAACAGAAAAAAATTAATACATACCATACCCCTTGCCCCTTCCTTTCTTTGATCACCAGCATTTCAATCTACTAAATTTATTTTAACATTTGTCTCCCCTATTATTTACTTAATCCATATGTTTTACTCATCTGTCAATAAGGTAGACAAAAGGAGTGTCAGACACAAGATTTTCACAATCACACAGTCACTTTGTGAAAGCTGTATCATTATACAATCATCTTCAAGAAACATGGCTACTGGAACACAGCTCTACATTTTCAGGCACTTCCCTTCAGCCTCTCCATTACACCTTAACTAAAAAGGTGATATCTATTTAATGCATAAGAATAACCTCCAGGATAACCTCTTGACTCTATTTGGAATCTCTCAGCCATTGACACTTTGTCTCAATTCACTCTTCCCCTTTTGGATCAAGAAGGTTTTCTCAGTCCCTTGATGATGAGTCCCAGCTCATGCTAGTATTTCTGTCCCACATTGCCAAGAAGGTACACACCCCTGGGAGTCATGTCCCATGCAGACAGGGAGAGGGCAGTGAGTTTGTTTGTCATGTTGACTGAGAGAGAGAGGCCACATCTGAGCAAAAAAAGAGTTTCTCTTGGGGGTGACTTCTAAGCCTAAGTTTAAGTAGGCTTATTCTATCCTTTGTGAGGTTCAGTTTCATATGAAAAACCCCAAGATTGGGGGCTCAGCTTATTGCTTTGGTTATACCCACTGCTTGTGTGTAATTAAGTTTTCAAAAGGCCATTCCACTGTTCTATCAATCCAGCTACTTCTGAATGATGGGGAACATGGTAAGACCAGAGAATTCCATGAACATGTGTCAATTCCCTCACTTCATTTGCTGTGAAGTGTGTTCCTTAATCAGAAGCAATGCTGTGTGGAATACCATGACGATGGATAAGGCATTCTGTAAATCCATGGATAGTAGTTTTGGCAGAAGCATTGCATGCAGGGAAAGCAAACCCATATCCAGAGTATATGTCTATTCCAGTAAGAACAAATCACTGCTCCTTCTATGAAGGGAGTAGTCCAATGTAATCAACCTGCCACCATGTAGCTGGATGGTCACCTCAGGGAATGGTGCCATATCAGGGGCTGAGTGTAAGTCTCTGCTACTGATGGATTGGGCACTCAGCAGTGGCTGTAGCCAGGTCAGCCTTGGTGAATGGAAGACCATGTTGCTAAGCCCATGCATAACCTCCATCCCTATCACGATGACCACTTTGTTCATGAGCCCATTGGGCAATGACAGGAGTTGCTGGGAAAGAAGCTGACCAGTATCCACAGAACAGGCCATCTTATCCACTTGATTATTAAAACCTTCTTCTGCTGAAGTCACCCTCTGGTTTGCATTCACATGGGACACAAATATCTTCATGTTTTAGCCCACTCAGAAAGTTAATCCATATTGTAACATGTATCAGATCTTCATCCCTTTTCACAGCTGAATAATATTTCATTGTATGTCTTTACTACATAATGTTTATCTATTCGTGGGTTGATGGGTACATGGGCTGTTTCCATCTTTTGGCAATTGTGAGTAATGCTGTTATAAACATCTTTGTGCAAATGTCTATGTCCCCACTTTCAACTACTGGGATTGCTGGGTCACATGGTAATTCTATACTTAGCTTTTGAAGAGCTGCCAAACTATGTTCTTAATGGCTGCACCTTATTATATTCCCATCAGCAGTGAACAAGTGTTCCTATTTCTCCACATCCTCTCTGTGGTGATTTGAAACTGTATGTACCATAGGAAAATATGATCTTAAATCTAATCCATTCCTGTGGGCATGAACCCATTGTGAGTAGGACCTTCTGATGCGCTCACTTCAGTTGAAGTGTGACCACCATCCATTAGCATGAGTTGTAATCCTATTACTGGCGTCTTTCGTAAACAGAATGAATACGGATATGAAGGAAAATGCTGTGGAAGCAAGAAGCTGAAATCAACAAAACCCAGGAAAAAAAGGGAGAACCATAGACTCCACCATGTTTCTTGCCATGTAACAGAGGAGCCAAGGACTACTGGCAGCTATTTTTTGGGAAGAATACATACCTTTTATTATGCCTTGATTTGGATATTTCCCTAGCCTCAAAACCATAAGCAAATAAATTCCCATTATTTACCTCAACCCATTTCATGGTATTTGCTTTGAGCAGCCTAGGAAACTAAAACACTCTCCAATATTTATTTTCCATTTTTTAAATATTAACCATTCTAACGGGTAGGAAATGTTATCTCACATTGGCTTTGACTTGCATGTCCTAGTAAATATCGATGGTGAGTATTTTTTTCATGTGCTTTTCTAGTCATTTGTACATTTTCTTTTGAGAAATATCTATTCAAGTATTTCACCTATTTTTAATTTTTTTCTTTTTCTGTGTGTGTTGTTTTTATACATTCTTGTATTAAACTCTTATGAGTTATGTTTCCAAATATTTCTCCCATTCTGTCAGTTGTCTTTTTACTTTCGTGATGAGGCCCTTTGATGACAAAAGTTTTTAATTTTAATGAAGTTCCAATTGTCTTTATTTTCTTTTATTACCCTTGCTTTTGACATAAAGTCTAGGAAATCACTATCTAACATTAGGTCTTGCTGATGTTTCCTAACGTTTTCTTCTAGGAGCTCTTATTTTAAAATCTTTGATCCATTTTGGGTTGATTTTTTGTCTGTGGTGAGGTAGGTGTCCGCTTTCATTGTTTTGCATATGGATATCCAGTTTTCCCAGTACCATTTGTTAAACACTGTTCTATTCCAATTGAGTGGAATTGGCAAGTTTGTCAAAAATCAAATAGTCAAGATGTGAAGGCTTATTTATGAAATCTTAATTCAATTCCATTCCCAGATGTCTATTCTTATGCCAGTCCCTCACTGTTTTTTTTAGTGTGGCTTTGAAATAAGTTTTAAAATCAGGCATTGTGAGTCCTCCAACTTTGTCCTTTTTCAAGATGTTTTGGCTATTTGAAGCCCCTTAATTTTCAATATAAATTTGATGATTAGCTTTTTCCTTCTTGCAAAGAAAATGGTTGAAATTCTTATTACGATTGCATGGAAATGTATGACGACACCCACTTTCTCACACATTTTAGGAAGGCAATTGCCATCCAGATTCTTAAAATGTCCATAATTCTTAACCCAGAAACTCTACATCTCTTTCCAATGGGAGTAATAATGGTTATGTCAAATAAGAAGAACTATATTCACTTATAAATTTAATTAATTGCATATTAGTGAAAATTGGAGTAAAGATTATATAATCCTCATTCATACATTGGGCTGCCTGGTGGCCCTTAAAATTTGTTCTTCTAAAGATTGTTTCAGGAAAGTGAAAACATTTATCATTATTATTATATGATTATGTATGTTACATATTACATATGAACCAGATTATTAACAGGAAAAACTGTGACATGAAAATCAGAGTACCGTGTTAATAAATGTGGAATAACTAGATACACGCAAGTATAAATGAACCTATATAAGGGCACATAGAAATATGAGCCCACATCTATGTGTTGATGAGGTCCTGAACCACACATATTGTTTTGTAATCTGCTTTTTCAGAACCACTGAAAGATCTTTTCTATTGAGTGCTTTATTTTACTCTGTGTGCTGATTGCACTGTGCAATGTATCACAGAGTATGCACTATGTTGAAGTTTGATGATTGCATGAAGTATTTGCAATGAACGTGTCATTTCTCTAAACTAATCTAGTTCTCCTCTGTTCACCAGCCTGGACTTCAGCCTGGCCTACCTTTTCTTTGTAACATTGTTGATAAGACCTTTAGGGCAAGATGCTACCCCTCCCACCTCCTGCATCCAGTGGGAAAGGTGAAGAATTCAAACCTTGACATTAATGTTCTTTCTTTCAGATTTCCTTTCTCTATCCAACTGATTGAGTCAAGTTCAGTATCCCTTTACTGCTATATCCAATGGAATGCTATTTTTCTATTGGTTTAAAACTGGCTTAAATTTTGGCTTAAAAAAAGTCTTACCCCGATTGTTGGAAAATCCTTACTATAACTGTCTTAAAAAATCAGAGCATATCTCAGCTGCTTGTGTGGACATGAGTCTCATAGTCTCTGGCCCTGACTGGGTGAAAAGGAGAGCTTTGTTGCTGGTAAGCTGTGTGGCCTTTGCAGGTTACTTCCACCTCTCCGAAAAATGGTGAAAATAATAGTGGCAATGGAGTTTTGTACAGGATTAACTGCAATTAAGGTACCTAGAACACATAAGGGCTCAATAATACAGCCGTTAAGTTTATGATTATTACTACCATGAGTTTTATGAGATATGTGGAGCAAGAGTAGGCCCCAAATAAAATTAGACTTCTATTAGGAAGGAGGAAATGAATACTAGGGAGTTAACAAACAGTGACTATTACAAATAATTACCTCCTAAGATAAACTGTTGAAAAGTAAGAGATTGATGTATTATTTTAAAAGTTATACTAAGACGGCCTCTTAGCTGTATAACTTGTAAAAACTGTTTTGAGGAAATTAACAACCAATGCCTGGTTAGTCATTCAGCTACTTGGTGCAAATGCTCATATGTCTTTCCCCGTTGTTATTATTTATAAAAGGGCAAAGTGGTAATTAGCAATTTTAAGTGTGAGTCACACAAAGTGATAAAATAAATTCTTACAGTCCCATCTGGATTTCTCAGTTGATCATTTTAAAGAAAAAATATGAAGTCGTTGGAAGAATGAAAGAAAAACATTACTTTTAGTATATATGGTTGACTTTATTAAAGTATACTTATGGCTCACATTCAGCTATCATTTTAAATAAATTAATTTGTTAATTAAAACTTGGTAAAAAATATGAAGATATAGACATGAAGAATTTTCAGTCACTTATTTTGCACTCCTAAATTATATTCATTTGCATAAAGTTTCATTCACTGGAAAAATAAATATCCATCGAAGGATAATGGGATGACTTCCTAGGTTGCAGCACAACAGTCATAATTAATCCCCAGGAACTGGGCACATTGGGTTGGAAAGTTTCAGCTAATAATATTTCCCACGATGTACTTCTAATTATATAACTAAATACCATTTCATTCATAAGGGTAATTCTATAATTTAACATTCTTCTTCCTTTGAATGATCTTTTTGTTTGTACAGTTGCTCATTTGAAAGGTCTTAATGTAAAATGAATATACTATTTTTTAAAGTTTTCAATAGACTTACGTAATTCATTATGACAATATTGGGCTTACCAGTCATTTTGCTATATTTAAGTAAGTCACATTTTATCCAATGACCAAACATAGGTTATCTTGGTAAATATCTGAATTCTCATGAACAGTATTTTTGGGGTATAGTTTGTACATAAAGGATGTAAATTACAAATCAATTAGCATATCAATAAATGTGTATTAATGATAAAAATTTAATAATTCAAAAACTGTTTTAGCTGAATAAATTTATTAGGTAAATGGTTTTTATATTAACTTAACTCTTCTTAATAAAACACACACTTAATGTCTATTTCTTAAGACATAGTACACTTTAAAAGCTCTCTTATCTGAATGAGGTCAACTGAAATAATCAATTTGCTGAAAGCTGGTCATTTATTTAGTAAGTGTGAATACACCAGTTACCAGTTTTATGTTTGCTTTGAGAATACAAACATAAAAAATGTTCAGTTCCTTAAATGATTTCAAATTTAATGTGGGGATTAAAATTGTTCAATGAACTATCACAATAAACCTTACCAAGATGCCTTTCTTTTTCCTTTACTGAGGAGGGAAAAAAATCTATCAAGGTGGGAAAGATCAAAATGATTTTTTAATGTGGTAAAATAAAATCAAATTGATGGTTCAGAGAATTTATTTTGATGAAGCTGACTAGGTATTCCATCCAGTTTGCTAAAGCTGCCAGAATGCAATATACCAGAAATGGATTGGCTTTTACAAAGGGTATTCATTAGTTTCCAAACTTACAGTTCTAGGTCCATGAAAGTGTCCAAATTAAGGCTTCAAACAAGAGCATACCTTCAATTAGGAATGGACAATCAAATTCAGGATTTCTGACAGCTGAAGGCATGTGGCTGGCATCTCCTGGTCCTTTGCTTCCTAGTTGCTTTCTTTTAGCTTCTGATTCCAGCGATTTTCTCTATCAGCTCTCCAAATACCTGTGTCTAGACCTTTGCTCTGTGTATCGTCTCTGGGTTCTCTTTCTCTCTGTGAGTTCTTTTAAGGACTTCAGCAAACTAATTAAGACCCACCTTGAAAGATCAGAGCCTAGTCACAAGATCCCACCCACAATAAGTCTAAATGCACAAGATTGGATTGAAAGAGCATGGTTTATCTGGGAGTGCATAACAGTTTCAAACTAGCACACCAGGCTAGCTAATTCTTAAAATGGGTTGAAAATATATATATATATATTTTTAATTAGAGGAGGCATTTTCTTCTCCACATTCTGCAAGCATTATTTCCCATTTAGAAGTAGTCAAGGACAAAACAGAACCCTGGTACTCAATTTTGTTGAGATCTCTTTCCTATTCAGTTGGTAATCCCATACATCTGGATTTCTCCCTTGACTCTATTATCTCCTTAAAATGTGTACATTCAAGCAAACATCATTTCATATTTTTTTCTCCATGTGCTCTATCACTCATCTAGCTTTGAAATGTAACCCCTAGATTTCTGCTTCAGCCTTTACTTTCATTTCCATTGCTCCTGGTTGTCTCTGCCTGTTTCACTGTCTATTCTACAGTTAGTGGGAGTGTTTGTAAACACAGAACTAAGACTGCCTAAACTTCTTTGATTACTATGAACCTTCAGGGTGGCATCCGCATTTCCCAGCGTTGCCTGCAGGACCTCATGACCACAGCTCCTGCTTCTGCTCTTAGAAATCTCTGTCAAAGTGTCGACCACAATGCATGTCATTATGAAGCTTGGACACTAGATGGTGAGCTCTTTAAGAGGTTATGTTTGGTTTATTTATTTATTTGTTCAACTTTGCTTATTTTCTTTTGGTGGGTGTGCGTTCCCAGCAAAACGTGTTTCTATAAATTTGTTTTATATTAAAGTTTTTAGCATTGGCAGAATATTTTGGAAAACGTAATTACAGATAAATTTGCACCCATCACCATGATTAACAAATTTACAAATCAACCAAAATAAACACTTCTCAATATTAGATATTCTATCTATGGTTGAAGTCCCTTTTTATTCTCCTGTCTAATCTCATTTTTATATTTCTTTCAGAGTCAACCACTAACTATTCTGAAGTCACCATATCTTTTATATGTACGCTTTTAAGTTCTACTACATATTTATACACCCATATACAGTATATAGAATGAATACTCCAGAAGAATAGAGATTCCATATCTTGTGCATTGAACACATAAATGAGTGTAATACATGAAATATACAAGAAATATGTTGTCATATATAATGCATATATGGGTAAATATTTTCCCTTTTAATGAAGTCCAAAACACTTTCAGAAAAGTGCACAATATATATTCGTACAGTTCAATTGACTATTACAGAGTGAACACATTTGTTTGACCACCACCCAGATCAAGAAATAAAACAGCAACATTTTTGCCTTTCTTGGGATATCACAACCATGCTGATTTCTTAAACCATATATAAGTTTTGTCTGTTCTTGAACTTTCAAAAGCATACCAATTTTTTTTAATCTTTTCTAATATTGAAGTAATTTGGAGCTGTTTTTAATATTTGACTAAAGTAATTAAAGCTGCTGTTCTTCCTCATGGGTTTTGGTGTATATGCATGTACATCTATGCCAGTTTGAATTTGTGGATCCTAGAAAAGCCATCCATGTTCTTTAATCCTCATTTAATACTGCTAGGTGAGAGCTTTTGGATTATCTCCATGGAGATGTGGTCCACACAATGGTGGGTGGTAATTTTTGATTATATCGCTTCCATGAAGCTGCGAATCCCCCTGTTCTAGGGAGGTCTTGATTAGTTTACTGGAATCCTTTAAAAAAGGGGGCATTTCGGAGAGAGCAACAGAGCTTTGAGAAAGCCATGAGAGATCCATGAGAACTACCAGAGCCCTCGCAACCAGAGACCTTTGGAGATGGTGAAGGAAATGCCCCTGAGGGAGCGTCATGAAGCAAGAAACCTGGAGAGAAAGCTAGCAGATGTTGCCATGTTTGCCATGTACCTTTCCAGTTGAAAGAGAAACCCTGAACTTCATCTGCATTTCTTGAGTGAAGGTAATCTCTTTTTAGTGACTTAATTGGCCATTTTTATAGACTTGCTTTAATTGAGACATTTTCATGGCCATAGAACTGTAAACTCACAATTTATTAAATTCCCCATTTCAAAAGCCTTTCTGTTTCTGGTATACTGTATTGAGGCAGCTAGCAAACTAGAGCAGTATCTATTAGATAAATATCAATGAATGGGATCCTTGGACTTTAGGGATTGTGTATATTCAACTCTAGTAGATAATATCTGTTATGAGTTTCATCATGTCTCTGCAAAAGTTATGCTCAAATCCTAAGCCCCAGTCCCAGGAATGTGGCTTTATTTGGAAATAGGCTTTAAAGATGTGATTAGTTAGTGCCCCAGTTTGAAAGGATGTATGAACCCTAGAAAAGCCATGTTTTAATCCTAATCCCATTTTATAAATCCAGCCATTTCTTCTAATCCCTAGTCAGCATTGCATGTTTGAAACTGTAATTATAGCATCTCCCTGGAGATGTGATTTAATCAAGAGTGGTTGTTAAGCTGAATTAGGTGATGACATGTCTCCACCCATTTGGGTAGGTCTTGATAAGTTTCTGGAATCCTATAAAAGAGGAAAAATTTTGGACAATGAAAGAGATTCTGAGAGAGCAGAACATTGTAGCCACAAAAAGCAGAGAGTCTACAAGCCAGTGGCCTTTGGAGATGGAGAAAGAAAATGCCTCCTAGGGAGCTTCATAAAACAGAAGGCCAGGAGAGAAAGCTAGTAGATGATGCCGTGCTTGCCATGTGCCCTTCCAGCTGAGAGAGAAGCCCTGACTGTGTTCACCATGAGCGTTCACACTTGAGAGAGAAACCCTGAACTTCATTGGCCTTCTTGAACCAAAGTATCTTTCCCTGGATGCCTTTGATTGGACATTTCTATAGACTTGTTTTAATTGGGACATTTTCTCAGCCTTAGAACTGTAAATTAGCAACTTATTAAATCCCCCTTTTTAAAAGCCATTCTGTTTCTGGTATATTGCATTCCGGCAGCTAGCAAACTAGAACAATTAAGATGAGGCCTAACTGGATTATAATGTGCCCTAAACTATTATGATGGCTGTCTTTATAAGAAGAGGGAAATTTGGACACAATGGCAGTCAGATGCACAGGGAGAAAGCCACGCGAAGATGGAGTCAAAGATTAGAGTGATGCATCTACAAGACAAGGTATGCCAAGGATTGCCCACCAACACCAGAAGATAGAGGAGGCAGAGTGAGATTTTCCCCCAGAGTAAAATCCAGAGGGATCTCAGCTCTACTAAAACCTTGATTTTAGACTTCTAGCCTCCAGAACTATGAAGGAATAAACATCTTTTGTTTGAAGCAACATTGTTTGTGATATTTTGATATGGAAGCCCCAGGAAACTAACATAATGTCAAACAGTTTACTAATGTGGCTTTAATAGTATAAATTCCCATCAGTTGCGTATAACAGAGTTCTTGTAACTCCACATCTTTATCAATACGTGATGCTAACATTCTTTTTAATTTTAATTATTCTAATAAATATGAAATTACTTTATTTTGCTTTACCATGACGAGCACTTTTTCATATATTTATTGGACATTTGTATATCCCCTTTTGTAGACGTGTATTTAAAATGTCATTTCCTTTTGAGTTGTAAATGTTATTGATTTAAAAGACTTACTTATATACTCTGAGTGTAAGCCCTTTGTTTATAATATGTCTTTATAATATTTTCTCCCAACTTTTCATACTTAATGATGTATTTTTTTTACATGGGCAGGCACTGGGAATCGAACCCGGGTCTTCTGGCATGACAGGCAAGCATTCTTGCCTGCTGAGCCACCGTGGCCCGCCCATTAATGATGTATTTTGATGAAAGAATTTAAAATTCCATAGGATTCAATGCAGGATTTTCTCTTTCTTTTAGTGTTTTCAGTGCCCTGTTTAAAAACTGTTTCTGCACCCCACTTTTTTCATCTCTAGGTCAAAATATAGCCACAATTATTACTTTTAGAAACTTGAATATTTGCATCCAGAATTAGTTTCATGTATAGTGTGAGGTAGATGCCAAAGTTCCTATTTGTCCATACAGCTATTTAATTTACCCAGAATCATAATTTACTTAAATAATTATCACTTTCTCATTGCCTAGAAGTACCACCATTGTCATGAATAAAGTATGGTGTGTGTGTGTGTGTGCATTTCTGGATTCTTTATGTTTTCCTCTTGCTTTTAGTGTATCCTTAAACCAACACCATGCTCTTGTAGTTAGTGAAACTTTATGATAACCCTTGATATATGGTAGTGAGCAAACCAAATCTATCTGCACAAGCCCTCACTGACAGATAATGATATGATCTAGCATCTCTGTAATTTGTCATGTACAATGGACAGAATGCAATGAAAAATTACCAGATGTGTTAGGTTACAAAAATGACCTTAAAAGCTTTTCCTCCCAGAATTCATGCCCTTATAGCTCTTTCCATCAAGAGGTAGAGTCTCCTTATCCACTCCTTTACCTTATCCCTATGTTTTATTTGGCCAACAAAATCAGCTTTTGTTTAACACTGGATCAAAGGCAAACCTATACTTCAAAATGCCTTGAACACTTCTGCTCTCATTCTTGGGCATTGATGAGACACCATGGAAAAAGACCCAAGCTAAACTACTACTACATTAGTCTCAATAAAAGAAGGAAAATGATTATATTAAATGCAACACTATTTTTTGATACATTTATTATACTAGGAAGAGAAGCCAACTACCATAATATGATACAAAGCATCAATAGATAAAGAAAAATTCCAAAATCTACAAAAAAACACTCTCATATGTAATATGATTTGTTGAAAGCTTTATCTCTGAGATCACGGGGACAAAAATGCTTACAATCATCATTACTATTCAATGGCATTCCCAGCCAGTAAAATACAGCAACAAAAAGAAATCTAAAACATAAACAGCCAGTAAAATACAGCAACAAAAAGAAATCTAAAACATAAAGATCTGGAAGTAAAAAGTAAACTATAACCATTTAGAGGTGACATTATTGTGAGTATAAAAAATCCAAGAGTATAATGAACTATGAAAATAAATGAATTTAGCATGATGTAGAACATAAGGCTAATATGAGAAAATCAATTGCATTTCAGCATCAGCAACAAAAAATAGAAGCAATTCAAAATATTTCATTTATAATTGCATAAAAAAATCTAATGCCCATGAAAAAGCTAAAGATGTAAAGATTTCTGTCCTAAAGCCACAAAACCCTAGTGAAGGAAATAAACGTAGACAATTGTTAAATAAATAAAATATGCAAAATACTCATGTGTTGTAAAGATATCAGTTCTTCTCAGATTCATCTTGGTAATTGAAGACAACCCAACTTAATACTCCAGATTTGCTTAGCATTTTGGAAAACTATTCAGTAGCATTACTAAAACTAAACCTACCAACTCTGTAACCCCAGGCGTGTACCCAACAGAAATGAATAGAATATTCATAGCTGTGCAAAACAGGAAAGAGCAACAGTCTACAGAAGCACAAGTGATTCAATAGAGGTATCCTCACATGATGGCGTAATATACCATAATAGAAATGAAAAACTACAACTAATCATAAAAGCATGAATGACTCACAAATATAGTAATGAGTAAAAGAAGCCAAACACATATAAGCACAAATATATGACAGTATAAAGTTCAGAATTGGGCAAAACTAATGTAAGGTGTTAGGAGACAGAATAGTGATTACTTTTAGTGGTTGGTGGTTGATGACGACAGGAGGGAGCTCAAACCTCAAAATTGATGATAATGTTTTATTTACTCCTTGGTTGGTTACACAAGTTGTTCAATTTTTAAAACCCACTAAGCTATACACTGTGATCTCTGCACTTTCCAGTAATAATTATAGGCCTTATTAAAAGGTTACTATACAAAAATAGATACAGCCTACTTCAAGTTCTACACTAGCTTCTTTGGCATTTATTTTATCATTAGTGTAAAACCTTTGACAACCAAACTATTTTCATTCTAGGCCAGGGTACCCATTCTAAAAATTCAGAGGGGTAACTATAGAAAACTCTGGATGCTTCCTGCTTTGGTCAGACTCCCACCAAACCAAAGGACAATTAAACACCTATATGTTCCACCTTGACATGCCTGTGACCTCAGAGAGGATCTAAAGCTTTATTAACTCTCTATATTGCAAAACTTAAGAGAGTAGGCATTGAAATAATTTAAAAATAGATCCCCCCTCCTCTTTCTTTCTTTTTGGGATATAACTACTTAACCAATGATTTGTGGAAAAGGAGAAACTTCGCATTTGACAACAACAAAAAAGAACTCATATAATATTTCCAAAGTGGATATAATGAAGACATTGATTATACATTGAGCATCGTAATTTTTATTTGACAGAAGCATAAAGTATGTCCTTTAAGAAAGACTCTGTATTAAATAGCGTGAAACCAACATACTCCAGCAGGCAGGGATTTGGCGAGGCAGCCCTTTAGCAGCATGCAGCCAGCCTCAGCGTGCTGTGAACATATTCACAGAAGCCTCTTGAGAGTCCCTGGACTGCTGGGCCAGCAGCTGTTCACTACCAACGAAGCTCCTCTTATTATAGAGTGATCTTTTCCCTACTTGTCCATACAATCTTTTTGTAGCATGGGGCTCCACTGCCCCAAGGGCTCATAGCCAGTAAGGGATTGATTGAGGAAAGAAGCTATTAAACATAAATAGCACCTAGTTAAGTGGACACATTTTATATACAATATAAAATGTTTATTTATACAATATAACAATTCTCTATATCAAATTGCAGGCATGTTACGATTTGGATATATATAAAATCATGGCCAATACCCCTGAAGATTGTGAATTAAACAAACTTCCTTTAAACCTGTAAGAAAAAATTTATACTATAAGAGATTAGAAAAACAGTATCTTAGTTTCAAAGTGCATCTCATCACACACTTCACACACACTACATACATCACACACCCTAACACAGTGTAAATCTGAAGAGAAGTTAAATTGTACTCCTAAATACTTCATAATACTTCTTCAGTGAATCAAGCAATAACAATATGTGTTGCAAATTTAACCTGACTTTAAATAATAACTCCAGGAAGTTGAAAGATCATAAGACTAAATGTCAGGAGATAGAGATTCCCCATGTTTCAGTGATTGCCTGGCCAACTTGGGCAAGTTTTTATATGTGAATGGAGATAATCACTGCTCTGTACAGATTACTGCAGAATTTTTCAAATAGCACATGTATGGCACATGGGATGTCCTTTATATATTGTAAAGAGCTACAAAAATTGAGGTTTTGAACATATGGCTATAACCAAATTGATACCCTTTGAATATAATTATCTACATTTATATAACAACTTAATTGATTCATAAGACTAAACATTTCAACCTTTTCTTCATTCAGAAGCTAAGGAATATCAGTTCTTTATGTATAAAATACAATTATTTGTGAAGTTTTAATATAGTTTACATTTTGCTTCCATTGCATAAAATCCTCTTTATTTTAGTGGTCTCACCTGTATATACTCCTATTGTTGTAATGGCCTGGATTTCAAGATCCTGACTGTATTTCCACCTCATATTTTCATTAATTTGCCTTAAAAGATTCTTTAAAATTCTACACAATACAATTTTGTCATTTTGTCTCAGCATAATTCTTGTCTCTTGATGTTAGTTTTTAACCTACAAAAAAATCCAAACTTATATTTTTCTTTTTATAGCTACACATATGTTTGTCAAGTCTTCCAGAATGTTCTAGGTGGAACAGGGTTTTTAAATTATTATTATTATTTTAATAACCTGATGGATCACGGGTCTCTCTTTCACACAGACAGCTAATAGAAATAACATGCAAGTGTACAAGCCTTTTCTCTTTCCAAAATGCATGTCCAGTCACCCTTGCATGTAGCAATGCCCTCCCTTAAGCTTTATTGTACACATAGGACAATCCAGAAAATGTAATTTAATTTTTTAATTAAACCTTCATTTCTATTTAATTGCACACTACACCTTCTTTGGTGCTGAAACATAATGACAAGGAAGCAATTTCAAACGTGCTTAAAGGTCTTGCAATGCTCTAAAGTAGAACTAGTTTCCATAGCAACTGGCATACCACCCTCTATTTATTCCAAATAAATGACAAATCAAAAGTGCAGCTGTAATATCAGGGGATTCTATTTTGCCCAACACAATAAAAAGCTACAAATACCTCTACTAGCATGGTTACTGCTTGCTATAACCTAATAAATAAATAAAGGAGACTTTCAATATGTAGTCTGTGGCTGCAGTTTCCTTTCCTGCCTATGATGGCTGTCACGGTAACCTTGACTTCTAATTCAGTAAAATGCCCTTGGGGGAGAAAGCAAAGCAGAAGGCACTATTTTCATGATGCTAAGTATTTTACGTTGCAAATGAGATTTGTTTTTCTTAACCTAAGAAGCAAATCAAATTCCAAATTACATCATCTAATAGTTACTGCTGCTAGATGCTTTCAACAGGATTATCAATTTGGAAACCCAACATCTGCAAAATGCTAACCTGGTCTATTAAGCTGAGCAAAGGCTTTAAGGCTCAGCTGGTCCCTTTTTTTGCCATATTCATCACGCTTTGGGTTAAATGAGCTACAGCCCAGGAAACAAGCAAAGAGGCTGCTGAGAGTACATCAAGCTATTTAGTGACCCGAATGGGTCAGCATTAAATTCTACCTAATACAAAGCCTCAACTTTCTCACACATGAACACACAATATCCTTATCTTGCATGTGCATTCTAGTACACACACATACACACATACATGCATACTTTTCCTAAGGAACACGAGAGCTATGGTGCCTGAAAAAAATAGTCGTAGTTTTTACTCTTTAACTTAAAAATCTTCTTGTAAAATGTAAATATTACCAGAAAATTAAGTAAACTTTTGAATGGAGACAAAAATTATAGTCATTTTTCAATGAAAGCTTGCTATTAAATTATAGTAAAAAATATTGAAGTTATTATTTATCAGTTCTTTAAAATATGCTTAAAAATTTAGGCATAAGCCACAAGGGTATGTCCAATGAGATTTTTTGTGATCAGTAACCACCATAAATATGTATATATATATATTTCATTTATAAATTTAAAAATTAAAATTGCCAATTAAAATACACCATACTTTTGTTGCAGTTCTTAGGCTCTGTGAGAAAGACTAGGGGCCTCAGGAAAACTAGAAGCCACAGTCTGTTCTTATCTTCTTCCTGCTGTTACACTGTGAAAATGTGACACGTACTTATGTCAGCCACATGTTCCTTTTGTCCATTGTCTGCCTGCAAGACTCTTCTTTATGTACATGAACTGACTAGTGAATAGAACCATTTCACCACTGGACAATTGGGAATGTTGAAAGCCCCTTTACAATCTTTCAGCATTACTGTTCTAATTTGTGATCCCAACTTGTTTTTATCACAGCCATAAGTGAAGAGGATCAACGGAAAACACAGCCAATTTTGAAATTCTTCTATAATATTCACCTAAAGTCCTAAATATACTAAAAATATATATATGGATTTCCTCATGAACATTAGTTAAAACAAAATCTCCCTACTTAAAAATATGCATACTACATCATGACCAGCCATAGATCTATTTAAAGTCATATTTAGAAAAGTTTCTCACAGAGATTTAGCGAAATATCAACTGTATGCTAATCAGTCTTTTACATTGATTCATTGCTAAAATCATGTTAACATTTAATCAAATAGCAACAGATAAATCAAGTTGTCATAAATTTAATTAAAATTACATGCAAATCCAACACTTGCATTTAGAAAAATTGTTTGTTTTAAATTAACCACTTATCCTCAATATAATACAGTTGTACTGTTTAAACATATCACATATAATGAAAACAGACGTAAAATTCAGTGCATGAATCTTTTACGAAAACAAAACTGAAATTTACCTTTGAGTTGGCTATTTTTTCTTATTTATGTATTAACTTTTTATTGTGAAAGATAACATACACAAAAAAGCAATAAATTTCCAAGTACATTTTAACAAGTTGTTATAAATTAGACTTTAAACTTGGGTATAGGCTACAGTGCCATGATTTTTCATTTTTTCTTCTAGCTGCTCAAAGACACTGGAGACCAAACAGAAATATCAATATAATCGTTCAGCAGTCGTACTCAGGTGTTAAATTCTATCTTCTCTGTTATACTTCTCCCTTCTCTTTACATAACACATATACAAAAAAAAAAAAAAAACAATAAATTTCAAGGTACATCCCAACAATCAGTTGTAGAACAGATTTCAGAGTTTGGCGTGGGTTACAATTCCATACTTTTAGGTTTTTATTTCTAGCTGCTCTAAGGTACTGGAGGCTAAATGAAATATCACCATAATGATTCAGCACTCACACTCATTTATTAAACCCGACCTTCTCTGTATAACTCCACCATCACCTGAGTTGGCTATTTTTAAATGAATTTTCCAGTTAATCATGTAAACAAGACTGTAGAGGGCATATGTAATTAACATAATGAAGGTGCTCTGCAATTAATAAATGAAGCAGGTTTTGCATGCAAAGGATTGATGCTTAGCAGAGCTTCATTTCAGAGTCATCTGTAGCTGAGGCTTTGAGTCAGAGAGCTTTTGTTTTCAGTTCTTGCTCTAGCTCTACAGTGCTTGGTTTGCTTGGACAGGTTCTCTAACTTCTCCACCTTAGTCCCTTCATTTGTGGAATGGGGTAAGTAATATCAGTCTCCCAGTGTTATATGAGGAGTTAGCAAGGAAATATAAATAAAACTTCCCTGCAGTGCCAGGTGAGAATCCTTTGCCTTCCTCTCACCGTTTTTTTAACGTCAACAATGGAATTAGGCAATACTGTAAAGTTAGTACAGTTTATTCTTCCCAATAGTATGTCAACTTTCTTCCCCACTTCCTGAATTCCATCCTACCCTTAGAGGAGTTTCTCTCTTTCTCTTCAGATTTCATTAAACCTCATGGTTTTTATAGGGTATAGGAGGGAAAGGGAGACGTCATGGATTTTTAATAAAAAAATTTAATACTTAAATAAGCTTTTCTCATTATGCTTGTTCTTAAATTAAGTTTTATTTTTTATCATGGTCATACACATACAAAATTTAAAAATTTAAATAGCCCAGGAAGTGTGTAACTAAAAACAGAACTTCTTGGCCCTCAGTAAATTTTTCTACTTCTTGTCATAGGTAATGCTTCTCAGATTTTTAGTCAATCTATTTAATTCCATATCTTAAAATACTGTGCTTAGAATACCATTATTTTTTCTTTTTTTAAGTTACACGTATTAATCTCTTGATTTCCTACTATACAATACAAAGTTTTAGCCATATATTCACCTTCCTTTATTGGTCTTGAAAAGGTAGACAAAATTCTGATTTCCTATTATATTTAAGGGATCTATTTTTTCCACAATTGAAAGTTTTAGGGATTTTTTCTTTACTTCTTATGTCCTGGAAGTTTAAAATGATTACTTAGATCTGAGTGTTTTTTCAACTTTATGTTGGAAAGTTACTGGGATTTTCAAGAGAAAAATCATGCCCATATGTTTTGTGGTATTTTCTTGAATTTCTTTCTGTATTTTCTCCCTTCCATTTTCTGCTTTCTCTTTTTAAAATGACTAATATTCAAATGTTGGATTTATGGATTAATGTAGAAATTTTTGCAACTTTTATTTTCTTATTTCTTATCTCTTCATTTTTTTACTTTTCTACTTCCTGAAGATTTTCATTAAATGTATTCAAGCAATGTGTTTAAGGTATGGCTTAGTTCCTTCTTGCTTATTGTAAAATAAGAGAAAAGAGAGATAAATTGAGGGGAAAAACAACTGTTCAACAAAAAGAAACTGGGATTTATTTCAGCTTTCCCAGATAACAAAAGACAATGAAATTAAGAGATAATCAAGAAAGCACACTCCAGGGGAAAAGCCAAGGATGTGATTATACAAAGTTTTGTTAAAAATGCAAAGACATCAAAGGATCAGGGTAGTATTTGGTCATACAAAGGGTATTTTCAAGAGATGAATGGTGTGCCTCAAAGATCCTCTCAGGAATTTTAAGGGGTATCAGCAGTATCAGCAAGGAGTAAAGGTAGGTAAAATTTTATCTCAAAGAGATCTATGGATCTATCTTTTTTCTAATACAGTCAAATCCTACAAAGGCCTATAAAGATTTTGAGAAATTTATTTCAACAAAAAAACACTGCCAATATGACTTGAAACAGAGTACAAAAGGAGAGGAAAATATCACAGTCCTAAAATTCTACTCACAGGAAGTGGGCTGATAAAACTATTCAGCTGCAAGCATGTGCTACCTTCCCTTAAAAAATGGAAAAATGACTTGGAGGGTGGAAGCAAGAACCAAGAAGGCAAAGCTGAGAGCCTCAGAGTATTAGTCCCTCCGTAAAAACTAATCAAGGAACTCCCAACATTGGCCCAACTGGATTTCAGAACTGTTATGACCTGGTGATTCTTTTATACCTTCTGTTTTCTTCCTCTTTGAACCAGAATATCTATGGCTGTTCTATGCCTGTCCCAACATTATATGTTCCGTGAATGAGGGCACAGAACTTGTTCTTTAGTTTCACAGGTCTACAGATAAAGAGGAATTGTATCCCAGGAGCTGTACTTAGTGAACTATACCCCAGGAACCTCATGATGAAATCTTCATCTTGGTGTTGATGCTGTAATGGGATGAGGCTTTCGAGAGAGTTTAGGAGAGGGTGAACACATTTTGCATGTGGCAGGGATATGAAGTTGAATCATTGGTAGCCAGAGGGTGAGACAGGTCAGACAAAAAGTAGTGAGCCGCTGTATGATCCCTGCTTCCTGATCTTCGCAGTTTTATGTGGTCTGGACTTGTAACTTGCTTCTAAATAATAGAATCAGGCAAAAATGACGACATGACACTGCCATAATTCTGTACATTACACAGGACCCCTTTTTGCTGGAAGACTCTCCTAGGGAATCTCCTTGCTGGTTTGATGAAGTACATGGCCATGTTGGGAAAGCCACTTAGGTAGCCTCTAAGAACTATTGGCAGGGAAGATAGCGGAATGGGAGAGGCAGAGTTCAACCCCGCTCCAAGGAATAGCTAGAAAAGTGACAGACAAGGACAGGGACAGCAATTCCAGGGTACAAAGGACCTGAGAGGGTCTTTTACACCACGTAGAAAGGTCCTGGTTGAAAAAGCTGAGGGAACTGAGAAACAGAGAACCAGAGACCATCCAGCTAGTGTAAAGAGCCTACATCTTCATACACTTTGTGGTTTTCTCTTGATTTCCAGGATGTAATTATCTTGATCTGTCCCTTTTCAAAAGGAGCACCCGAGCCCTCAGGAGTTCAGGGACAGGGAAGCAGCGACGAAGAAGTAAGTCAAGCTGTATTCTTTGAACACACCACACCCATGCACCCCATGTGCATGAGCCCAGCCCCCCCCAGCCCCCGTGACCTCCCCACCCCTCCCCGCCACACACAATTCCGCCCACTAGCACCCTATGCAACACTGTCCTGATCCCCAGGACACACGCATCGTCAACCCGCACCCTTGATCTGTGCACGTGTACACCTGCTTACCACACACCCTGCACCCAGACACCCCATTCTGCCCTTCAACCCCTGTACCCCAACCCCTCCCCATGCACATGCACACCCTGCCCTGACCCCACCCCCTCTGCCATGCAGATGCACGCACCCTCACACTGCTACCCCCACACCTGTGCACCCATTACCTGCTCTCCTTCACAGAAGCTCACATGAACATCCTTGCCACACCCTCTTACCCCATGCATGTGCACACACCCACCTCGGCCTACCTTGCACCCCGCAAGTGCACACCCACTCCCCGCCACCGCCACCCCATGCACATGCACCCCCTATCCCCTGGCCTTCTCTATGTCTCCCCGCCCCACACAACCCAGCACCGCAATCACCACATCCTGCATACCCACACAATGCCCTCCCCATCAGCCCAGACCCCTACACAGATGCACACCCATACCCCACCCCCTGCACCCTGATCTCCATGTCCTGAACCCTGCACCCCAATCCTCCCCAGGCTGTATACACACCAGTGTCCTGCCTGTGCACCTGCCCCAGCCTCCTGTGCCAAAGCTCCAATACCTAATGCCTGACTCTTTCGCGAAGCATGCCCCTATACCTGCACACCCACAAAACTCCCCTGGCCCACCTCCTGCTGTGCCCTAACTCCATGCTCCCCATGTTATGCCCTACTCCTGCACTTCAAGGTTTGTCTGAGCTGCACCCTGCAAGCATGGGCTCTGTGCTGCTTCCCCACAACCCAAACACACCACATTCCACACTCCGGGGCACCAGTGTAGCACCCCCACCCCAATCCTAGACCTGCTCCATGCCCTACATCTTGCCCCATGCCCACCTAACAAATAGAAAACGTTAGACTACTTGGGAGAAATCAACTTCCAAAGAAAATTGCAAAGTATATGAAGATGCAGGCAGATATAGCCTAGCTTAATGATCAAATTAAACACTGGAAAAGACACAGACTTTGGAATTAAATGTGTTCGTACAACTGTACTAAATAAAATCAATAGGTGGAGGGTGGGCAACAGTGGCTCAGTGGCAGAGTTCTCGCCTGCCATGCTGGGGACCTGGGTTCAATTCCTGGTGCCTGCTCATGCAAAATAATAATAATAATAATAAAAGTAAAAATTAAAAAATCAGTGATGACTAGTGATATTGAGAAGATCAAGAAGACACTAGAAGAGCATAAAGAAGAATTTGAAAGAATAAATAGGAAAATAAAAGATATCACAAGGACGAAAGATACTCCAGACCAAATAATGGCAGATTTGAAGAGTCAGAAAAAAGAGTAAGTGAACTAGAGATCAAGACCACTGATTTCAAATGCACAAAAGAGCAAATGGCAAAAACATAGAAAGATTTGGACTGTATTACAGGGAAATGATGAACAACATGAAGAGCATAAATATAAGAATCATTGATGTCCCAGAAGGAGGAGGAAAGAGCAAAAGGGATAGGAAAATTAGTTGAGAAGAAAGTGGAGGAAAATTTCCCAACCCTTATAAAAGACACAAATATGAAAATCAAAGAAGCTCAGTGAACCTCAAATAGGATAAATCAAATAAGCCTACTACTCCAAGACAAATACTAATCAGTTTGTCAAATGTTGAAGAGAAGCAGAAAATCCTGAAAGTGGCAAGAGAAAGCAATTTAGTACATAGAAGGGAAATCACAGAAAATTGGTTTCAGACTGCTCAGCAGGCACCATGGAGGTGAGAAAGCAGGGCCCTGATATGTTTAAGACCTTAAAGGAGAAGGAATTCCAGCCAAGAATTCTGTACACAGTCAAAATGTCCTTCAAAAGTGAAGGGGAAAAAAAGTAAGGGAGGGAGAGATTAAAATTTTCACAGAGAAGCAAATGTTGAGAGAATTTGTCAACAACAGATGGGCTCTACAAGAAATACTAAAGGGATTTCTGTTGGATGAAAAAAAAAAAACAGCACAGGACAGAGGGACCTAAAGGAAGGCACAGAACTAAGGAGTATCAATAAAAAGAGAAAAAAGAAAAAGAATATATTGATCTGTCAAATAAAATCCAAAGGATAAGACAGTAGATTCAGAAATGCTTTTACAGTAATAACTTTGGATGTCAATGGACTAAATCCACCAATTAAAAGATTCAGATTGGCAGAATGGATTAAGAAATATGATCCTTCTATATGCTGCTTACAAGAGACTCATCTTAGACCTAAGGATACAAATAGATTGAAAGAGTGAGAGAATGGAAAAAGATGCTCCATGCAAGCTGCAACCAAAAGAAAGCAGAAGTAGTTATACTAATATCAGACAAAATAGACTTTAAATGTAAAGAAGTCTTAAGAGACAAAGGACACTTCATACTAATAAAAGGGACAATTAACCAAGAAAAGATAACAATTATAAATGTCTATGTTCTCAGTCAAGGCACTCCAAGGTACTGGGGCAAATGTTGGTAAAACCGAAGGAAGCGATAGACATTTCAACAATAAAAATGGGAAAACTTCAATACACCACTCTCCTCTATGGGTAGAACAACCAGAAAGAGGATCAACAAGGAATTAGAGAACTGAAACTATTTGATAAACTTAAACAACATTGTGCTAGAAGCTCTAACTAGAGCAATCAGGAAGGAAAAAGAAATTAAAGACATCCAAATCAGAAAGGAAGGAGTAAAACTAAGCTGGGGATATATTAGGAAAGAGAATCCTCCCCAGCTAAGCATACAGTTGAAAAGGCAGCCCCAATAATACCTTGATTGCTGACATGTCAGACCCTAAACTGAAGACCCAACCATGTGATCCTGAGACTTGTGACACAAAGAAAATATGTGGCACAACACATTATTTGAAATAATAAATATGTGTTGCTTTAAGTCACTAAGTTTGTGTAATTTGTTTGAAACATAGAAAACAAATGCTTGTTTTCTTTCCAAATACTTTTTTTATTTGTTTGCTTGTTTTGCTGTCATTTAGATTTAAGGGTTTGTTTGAATATCACTTGGTTGTCCACTATCTCCTTGCATGTAAGGATTCCCTAAAAAGATGATTAGAAGTTTTGCATTTGTGGCAGATTTTACAATTTTAGCATAATTTCTGTACCACCTGATTACATTTCCCTGGAGCTCGGGATATAGATCTATCAGGAATAAAATCTCTGTTCACTAAGCAGAATATGGTACAGTATTAGTATCTCACCTCTCATGATAGTATGATGTTAACCAAAAAATAGACTTATACATTAATGAAACAAAAATAAACCTTCACAGTTATATTTCACTGATTTTCAACAAAAAAACTAAGGTAACGCAATGGTGAAAAGAATGGCTAAGCATAAAAGTATGGTTAAACATACTTCTATTGTATGACCCAACAAACACATTCCTAAGAGCTAACTCAAGAAAAATGAATAGCACATTTCCACAAAAAGGCTTGTACATGAATGATCAGAGAAGGATTGTTCATGCTTGTCACAACTGGAAACAAATGAAATGTCCTTCAACTGATGAATAGATTAGAAAACTTTGGGTAAATTCATACAGCAAAATTCTACCCGCCAATAAAAAAAATGCTTCAGATGCATGCAATGTGTGGTGAGTACTTGCAAATATGGATGAATTTTATAATAATTATAAAAAATAAATTAAGCTAAGTACAAAAAATTATAAAATGTATGATTCTACTTCATTTGAAGTTCTAGAAAAGCCAAAAATATATTGGTACCAAATTAGTGGTGGCCTGGGGCCATGGATGAGGGAAGGGATTGACAACAAAGGAACACAAGAAATTCTTTGGCTTGATAAAAATTGGCTAAATCTTGATAGTTATGATGGGTACATGGCTGCAGACATATAAAAATTTAATGAGTTTTACATTTAAAACTATTGATTTTCTGGGTCAAAGACTTGAATGATAGCCTATTTTTGTGATTTTTTTTCCTATTCTAAAAGCTCACCCTTATATATGTAGACCCAGGCAACAGGGTGGACACGGAACTGACTTCACTAAGCACACGCTTTCCCTAAAGTAATAAAGGAGTAAGAAATGAATTTAGATTCACAAATTTCCTATGATGACAACATCTGGGAAAGAAATAATTTATCTTAAGGTTATCCTGGAATGGTGACACTCAGATACTCTTTCAGTGGAGAACTTTGGATCAATTCCTGAGCCCTCCAAAGAAAAGAACAATAATAAAGGGAAAAGATTTGGAAATGGATGAAGTTCCAGGACATTATAAGTAGGCAGAGTAAAGAAAGGAGCATTTTGTTACTATAGCACTGGTTGCTCCCAAGTGGGTGAAGCTCTGGAAACAAAAATTTATTAAATTATATTTGCTGACTTTTTTAAATTAATAAATGAGAATTTCTCTTTTAACTCTTGGAATATAAACTAATTATATAAAAGTAAGTTTAATCACAGCACTGACCACCACAGCCGAGTGCAACTATAAGCAAAAAATATGGTATATTCAGCATGAGTTGTCTTGTTTGGGAAAAAATATCTCAGATCACAATCTCACAAAAAGGGGTGCTAGAGTGTCATTATCTGGTGATTATTGTAATCAATGCTTCTTCCAAACCTTCCCAATTAAGAAGAATTTTCATTAAGAAATTTTAAACTTTCAATTAGCATTTCAGAGCATACTTAGCATGGAGTTCTGTATGTATACTCAATAATTGATTCAAAAACTTTAAGATATTCCATGAAGAAAGAATAATGAGGCAAGAAAACATGGGGAATTTCTGGGGAAGATGGCAGAGTAGGGAGTTCCAGGACTCAGTCCTCTTCCATTAATAAGCTAACGGACAAGTAGGGACTCCCTGAAACAACTCTTCAGGCCAAGAAAATACAGCATCCTGGGAAGAGTGGACAAAGAGGCTGAGAAACTGCAGTTAAGAACTGTGAGTAACTCATTCCAGACTGACTGCTGGGGCCCACCCCTCACTCTCAAGACAAGTGGCCTCAGGTCCAGTACTGATCACAGCTTTTGGTTGGTGATCTAAATTCACAGCTTTATGCTCCCATGGACAGAGACAGCCAGACCATTGGTTCAAACCTGTCCACAACAGGGGTGAAAGCAGTGCATGTTTAAAGATTCATGGCCTACTTAAGGTTCGGGGAATAGTTTTCCAAATAGCATCATCTGCTGAGCATGCCAGCAAAGCACAGCTTCCAGGAGCTGTCAAAAAGACTTTTTGGTGCCTTCATAACCCTCTCCCCAGGACCATTTGGAACTGGTCCTATTTGAACTATTAAATACTGACTTGGGAAAGTCCTCTTATAGGTAACCTTCCTCCCAGAATTTGGGAATAGCAGCTAGAGGTGATGAAAAAAATTAGAAATAGGTTTTACAAGCAAAACAAGAACAAACAGAAGAAATCAAGATTCCTGGAGAAGGAACAACAGAAAGGAAGCTTTCTCCTAAGGAACAAACAATTGTACAAATAGGGCATCCTTAAAACATTACTACATACCCAGGGCAAGAATCAGACGAACAAAAGCTACAAAAAAATCTACACAGCAATTCTAAACATGGGCAATTCTAAAGATATAGAATAAATTGAACCAAGTATCAAAGATAATAATTAATACAAAGCCAAACAACAATAAAACACAAGGCAAGAAAGAGAAACTGAGGTTCAGATTTACTCAGCAAGGTAATCAGATGCCTAGATATCATAAAAAAAAGATAAACTATAGTAAGAAAGAGAAATATATGGCCCAGTCAAAATAACAAGTTAAAACTTAGCAATTGACGTAGAATTTGGAATAGGTAAACAAAGATGTTCAAACAAATCTCCCAAATCAATTAAAGGAGATAAAATATGGCTAAAGAGATAAAGGATGCTAAAAAGACACTGTGTAAGCATAAAGAATAATTTGGGGATATGAAAAGACCCATGAAAGAACTTAAGGGAGTGAAAGGCATAATATAAGATTAAAAATGCACTGGAGACAAACGACATAAGATTTAAACAGGCAGTAAAAAAAAATCAGTGAGCTAGAAGATAGGACAATTGAGATCTTACAGGCAGAGAAACAAACAGAGAAAAGAATGGACAAAATTGAGCAGGATATTATGAATTAAATGATAGTGCAAAATGCAAAAACACATGCATTATGGGTGTCCCTAGGGAGATGAGAAGGGAAAAGGGACAGAAAAAATACTTGAAGAAATAATGGCTGAAAATTTCCCAAATCTTATAAAAGACATACATATCCAAGAAGTGCAACATACTTCAAACAGAATAAATTTGAAGAGACCTACTATGAAACACTTAATCATGATGTCAGATGCCAAGAGAATTCTGCAAGTAGCCAGAGGAAAGTGATTCATCATAACATGCGATTAATGATTTCTCATCAGAAGCCTTGGAGATGAGAAAGCAGTGGTATTACATATTTAAGGTACTGAAAGAGAAAAACTGCCAACCAACAATTCTTTATGCAGCAAAACTGTCCTTCAGAAATGAAAAGTTTAAAATAGTCACTGAAAAATAGAAATGGAGAGACTTCCTCAATCAGAGATTTGCCCTAAAAGAAATACTAAAGGGAGTCCTGCAAGTTAAAAGGAAAAATCAGGAAAGAAGCTTGGAGGAGAGTGTAGAAATGAAGAATATCAGTAAGGGTAAATCAAAGATTAAAAGAGAGACAAAAATAAAATATGACATATAAACACCAAAAGATAAAATGGTTGAAGTAAAAGTGCTGCCTTTACAGTAATAGCATTAAATGTTAATGGACTAAACCCAACAATCAAAAGACACAAATTGGCAGAATGGATAAAAAAGTATGATTCATCTATATGTTGTTTGCAAGAGACTCAATTTAGACCCAAGAATGCACATAGATAGAAAGTGGAAGTTGGAAAAAGATATTCCACAGAAATAATAACCAAGAAAGAGCTAAAATGCCTATATTGATATCATGCAAAATAGACTTTAAATGCAAAACTGGTATAAAAGACAAAGAAGGATGCCTAATATTAATAAAAAGGGCAATGCACCAACAAGAAAGCATTATCATTAATATGTAGGCACCTAACCATGTTTTGCCAAAATACATGAGGCAAACTCTGGCAAAAGTGAAAAGAGAAATAGATGTCTCTAAAATAACGTTGGAGACTTTGATATAACACTCGAATCAATTGGTTGAACATCTAAAAGATCAATAAGAAAATATAGAACTTGAATAATATGATAAAACAACTAGACTTAGCAGAAATATGCAAAACATTGTGCATAAAAAATGGCAGGATATATATTATTTTCAAGTGCTTGTAGCTCATTCCCCAGGATAGATCACATTCTTAGGTGCTTTCTCTGACAATAAAGAAATGAATCTGGAAATCAATTATAGGCAGAGAACTGGAAAATTCACAAAGATGTATGGAGAATAAACAGCACATGTTTAAACAATCAGTGTATCAAAGAAGAAATTGCAAGAGAAATAAGTAAATATTTTAAGACAAATGAAACAAAAACACAACATATCCAAATTTATGGGATGCAGCAAAGACAATGTAAACAGGGAACTTCATACTCCCATATACTTACACTAAAAAAGAAGAAAGAGCTAAAATCAAAGACCTAACTACACAGCTGAAGGAACTGGAAATAGAACAACAAATTATTCCCAAAGGAAGCAGAAGAGAAGAAATAGCAAAGATCAGAGTACAAATAAATGAAATTGAGAGTAAAAGCAATAAAGACAACTAAAGTCAAGTATTGTTTTGTGTGATAGTACCAATAAAATTGACAGACACTTAGCTAGATTGACAAAGGAAAAAGAAAAGAAAGAAGATGCAAATAAATAAAATCAGAAATGAGAGGGGGGACACTATTAGTGACCCCCACAGAACTAAAAAATTTCATAAGAGGATATTATGATGAACTTAGATGAAATGGACACAATCTTAAAAATTCACAAACAACTTACATTGACTCTAGAATAAATAGAATACCTCACTCAACAGACCTATTCTGACTAAAGAGATTGAATCAATCATCAAAAGCCTCCCAATAGCAATAAAAGCCCAGGACCAGATGACTTCAAAGGTGAATTCTACCAGAAATTCCAAGAATTAATACCAATCCTGCTCAAACTGTCACCACAAATTGAAGCGGCAGGAACACTACCTAACTCATTCTATGATGCCAACATCACCCAACACCAAAGCCAAATAAAGACACTATAAGAAAAGAAAATTACAGACCTATTTCTCTAATGAACATAAACAAAAATATTCTCAGCAAAATACTTGCAAATCATATCCAACAGCACATTAAAAGAATTATACACTATAGTCAAATTTGTTTTATCCCAGGTAGACAAGGATGGTTCAACACAAGAAAATCAATTAATATAGTACACCACGTTAACAAATTGAAGGGGAAAAATAACATGATCTTCTTGATTGACACAGAAATGGCATTTGACAAAATCCATCATCCTTTAAAAAAAAAAAAACACTTAAGGAAGTAGGAATAGAAGAAAGTTTGCCAACTTGATAAGGGATATATATGAAAACCCCGCAGCTAACAATATACTCCATGTTGAAAGACTGAAAGCTTTCCCTCCAAGATCTGGAAAAAGATGAGTATGCCCACTGTCACCATTGTTATACAACATTGTGCTGGAACGTCTAGCTAGAGCAGTTAGGCAGGAAAAAGAAATAAATTGCACCTAAATTGGAAAGGAAGAAGTAAAACTTTCACGATCCACACATGACATGATCCCATTTATACTAAGTCCTGAAAAATATACAACAAATCTCCTAGAGCTAATAAATGAGTTCATCAAAGTAGTGAGGTACAAGATCAACAAGCAAAATTCAGTAGTGTTTCTATACATTACCAATGAACATTCAGAGATTGAGATCAAGAAAAATTCTATTTACAATACCAACTAAAAGAATCAAATATCTAGGAATAAATTTAACTACAGATATAAAGGACTAGTACACAGAAAATTTCAAAACATTGCTGAAAGAAAAAAGACAACCTAAATAATTGGAAGGACACTCTATATTCATGAATTAGAATACTAAATATAGTTAAGATGTCATTTCTACCCAAATTGATTTACAGATTCAATGCAATCACAATCAAAATTCCAACAGTTTACTTTGTAAAAATGGAAAAGTCGATTATGAAATATATTTGGAAGATAAGGAGACCAGAATAACCACAAACTCTTGAAAAGAAAGAATGAACTTAAAGGACTCACACTTCCAGATTTTAAAACATATTACAAAGCTACAGTGGTCAAACATGATGCTGAAATAAAGATAGATATACTAACAAATGGAATCTAATAGAGAGTTCAGAAATAGATCCTCACATCTATGGCCAAGTAATATATGACAAGGATGCCTAATGCACTCAACTGGGACAGAATTATTTCTTCCAAAAATGGTGCTGGGAGAACTGGATATACATGTACAAATGAATGAAAGAAGATCCCTACCTCATACCTTATACAAAAATTATCTCAAAATGGACCAAAGACCAAAATATAAGAACCAGGATCATAAAACTCCTAGAAGAAAAACTAGGGAAATATCTTCAAGATCTTGTGGAAGGCATTGCTCTCTTAGACTTTACACCCAATGCACAAGTCATGAAAGAAAAAAATGGAACTTCCTCAAAATTAAAAACTTCTGTGTTTCAAAGGACTTTGTCAAGAAAATGGAAAAGTAGTCTATGCAATAGGAGAAAATATTTGGAAACCACACATTCGATGAGGGTTTAATATCCAAAATATGTAAAGAAATCCTACAACACAACAATAAAAAACCAAACAACCCAATTAAAAAATGAGAAAAAAACTTTAATAGACATTTTCCAAAAAAGAAATACAAATGGCCAAAACACATACACACACACACACACACACACGAAAAAAATGGCAACTTCACTAGCTATTAGGGATATAGGGAAATACAAATCAAAACTACAATAAGGTAAAATTTCACACCTACTAGAATAGCCACAATTAAAAAATGCATAAAGCTACAAATTTTGGAGGTGATGTAGAGAAAGAGGAACACTCATTCACTGTGAGTGAGTATGTAAAATGGTGCAGCTGCTGTGGGTGACAGTTTGGCAGTTCCTCAGGAAGCTAAGTATAGAATTGCCATATGATCCAGTAATCCCACTGCTATGTATATACGTGGAAGAAATGAAAGCAGAAACTCAAAACAGACATTTTCACATTAGTGTTCACAGAGGCATTACTCATAATTGCCAAAACAAGAAAGTTTTCATCAACTGATAAATGGATAAGCAAAGTGTGGCATGTATATGGTGGAATATTAGACAGCTGTAATAAGGAATGAAGTCCTGATGCATGTGACAACATGATTGTCACATGTTGACTCAACATCGTTGAGTGAAATAAGCCAGACACAGAAGATCAGAGGTCAGATATAGTATGTTCTCACTGATAAAAAACTATTGATAAAACTATTGATAAAAAACAAACTCACAGAGGCAGAATCTAGAATACAGGTTACCAGGGGATAGACTGGGGGTACAGAAAGGTGATCTGATGCTTAATTTGTACAGAATTTCTAATTCAGTTTATTGTAAATATTTGGAAATATATAGTAGAGATGGTAGCACATTATAATTAACAGCGTTGAATTATGTATGCCAATGTGATTGAAAGGAGTTTGGAGACATGTATGTCACTAGAAGGAAAGTTAGAAGATAAAACACGGGACTGTCTAACACACTGAACCCTATGTGGATGGTGACTGTGGTCAATAGTAGAAATAAAAGAAGGTTCTTTCATGAATTATAACAAATGTACAACTCTGTTATAAGGTATTGATAATAGGGTGGTATATGTGAAAAATATACCTAATGCAAACTATTGATTACAATTAACAGTAATAATTTAATATTCCTCAGCAATGATAACAAGCAAACCACACTAATACAAAATATCAACAAGATGGTGGTAAATAAGAACATAGTATTTTTTACAAGGGTTTATGGAAACTTCCAATTTCTATAATTAAAAAAACATAATTCTAAGTGAAAGAAATCAGACACAGAATACTACGTATTGTACTATACCATGTATATAAAATGTAAGTATAAATAAATACGTAGAGGCAGAATTAGATTAGTAGTATGGGGGCATGGGGTTTTCTTTCTGGAGTAAAGAAAATGTTCCAAAATTGATGATTGCGGCGATGGATGCACACCTCTGTGACTATACTAAAAGCCATTAATTGTTCACACTTTGCATGGATTGTACATTAAGTGAATTTATTTCAGTAAAAGTACATATATATATTTAAACTCTTCTGGCTACCCTCAGAGAGAGAGAAGGCAACAGAAAAAGAAGAGAAATTTGAAGGCTGAAAAAACCAACTTGCCACTGCTGGCTTTGAAAATGGAGGAAGGAGACCAAGTGTCAAAGAATGTGAGTGGCCTCTAGAAGCTGGTAATGGTAGGGCAATGGCTTCTGCCTTAGACTCTAGAATGAATGTACACAGCTTTGTCAGCACCTTGATTTTGGTCCAGTGAGACCTGTGTTAAACTGCTGACCTACAAAATCATAAAATTATAAATTTGTGTTTTTCTAAGCATTAAACAAAATGTGGCATTTATCATGTCATACTATTTAGCCCGATGATATAAATAATTATTTATGCAGGGAGAGAAGATGATTAATAGAGAAGATAAATTTTATGCAACATTTATGTAATGTATAAAATTACTCAAATTTCCATAGGAACAAGAATAAAACAGATATCTTCTTTAAAATTATTAAATAAGAGCTTCTTAACCCAATCTCCTTGAATCTCTTGACATTGATTGCAAATTATATACATAAATACATTTTTCTGGAGAAAAATACATCAATAACTCATGTGATTCTTGAAGGAGTCTGTGCCCTATAAAACATTGAGAACCAATATACAAGATAATTGGCATTTGCTAATCATGAAATGAGAATCTACTTTAAATTACATTTTTTTGCCTCTATCATTCTGTGTCTTTGTACTAAAGTAACTTTGAACATTAAGGATATTATAAGTAATTCTGATTTTAATATCAATTTAAACCTATTTATTGTTCTTGATAATAAAAAGTAATCATAATATTAGCAAACACTTTATAGCAACTGCCAACTGCCAAACACTGTTCCAAATGTTCTACACATATTATTTCATCTACTTGTCAAGATAACCTTATAAGCAAGGTACCATAAACTCTCCCTTTACAGATGAGGACATGAGCATTGAAATGCCTTGATAAGACCACATGGCCATCAAGTGTCACAGCCATAGTGTCGGATCCAGGATTCAAATCCATCCAGTCTTGCCTCACAGGCTGCTCTGAACCACCACATTGTCAACTTTAATACTCTATGTGCTTTAAAATTAATACCTAATTTTTAAAACAATTTGGTCATTAAAATGCAATCTACTTTGATTAATATCAGAACAGATGTTAGCACTGGTACACACAAGCATTTCCAGCTTCGTAATCAACTTCATTGTTGAAGAATTTTAAAATATATATTTACATTGATTTTTCAGTGTATCTTCTGTCAGACAATTTAAATGGTGTGATTTGTTTATGTGACCATTATCCTGCTTTGCATGGTAGCATAGCTCTAAGCATAATATGGATTGATCCTTTATTATATGTAATTGGCTACATTTTTGAGCCTAAGGAAATGATTATATAAGTTATTTCATTGCCTTTTATGAATATGTGTCTTGGACTAATGTATTGTTTTTTTTCATTTGTTCTGTCAAAAGCCAATATATTTAATTCCCTCTACATATTGTTCAGATGATGGCCCATATCCTTAAATTGATAATAGTATCATAAAGATGCTAAATAGAATTTCAAATGCCATTATACACCATGAGAAAAGGTTTGGGAAAAGCTCTCTTTTTAGGTTTTAGTTGCTTCCTGAAATCAAAATTTTTTCATATGTTAGGTCTCCAGTTAAATTATGGTAATATTTTATGTGATTGATATTCTCTGCATTAGAATTTTTTTTAAAGACTGTTCGCTTTTATTTCATTTTCTGAAAGATGAGCAATAATATCTTGAGGATTTCCTTGTGTTCACGACACAATACAGGTCAATTCCTTACCACTGAACAAGACTCAATATTTTACAGAGCTTGAATTTAGAGAGCATTTGGTTAGTCCCAAAACGCCTTTTAAAAAATCACCATTTTAATTTATTTGAGTTCCCTAATTGAAGGCAAAATATGTTAGTTCTAGTCCTTAAATAGTCAAAAATAATCATCTTAAAAGGTAAAATTTGTTAAAAAAAAAAAAAACCCTAATAGAAATCTATAAAAGTGCAAGATGTGGGAGCCCTAATTTATAAAACTAAAGAAGTTGGAAGATGGAAGACACCTCATGATTTCTTCTAGTAAATCAGTCTGGAAATTAATTCCAAATATGTGTCAGTTCTAGTAGTGATAGTATCAGATTTTAAAAGGAATGTAAAAGATTATTTATACATATACTCATTTTGTTTGTTTTTTTTTTTTTTGAACAACTGTGGCCTACAAAACTAGTTGAGAGCCATGAAGCAAGATATCTGGTTTTCTAATAATGAAATGAGAAACTAATTTGGATCACATTTTTATTTCTATCAGTCAGAAATGAGTCTTCTCATATAGATAAAAAAAAATGGTCCAGAGAAGTTAAATGACTCTATCTGATAAGCACAGAAGGACTAGGACCAAGTTTTTGTTTTTTCTCAAATTCTTAGTTCCATGTCTATATTTAAGTACAGATTTAAATTAACTTCTCATTTGTATATTTTAAATTTCTAGATATATTACTTGGACCTCCACTTTCTGCTGAATTCTGCAATTTGATATCCTTGATCCCACAAATAATTGTAATCACATTATTGTATGAGTCAGCTTTATTGAAAATATTTTTGTTGTGATGAAAATTTTATAACTATTTGGATTTTGTGAAATATTATTCCCTTAGTTTTTCTTGGATGTGATATTTTAAAAGGGAATAAGAGAGTTTTATTCAGCATAGGAGAAAATTGTAGGTGGGGAAAATTACCCAGTAAAACTCTTCGACTTCTTACAAGTTTCAATCATTCTTGAAAATTGAGATTGCTTTTCTTAATCCCAGGCAATACAAAGCCTTCCTAGGTTGTGTTGATGAAGTAAGTCTTTAATATGAGTCTCACTTTTCCATTTCAGCTTATTTAGTCTCACTATTGCTAAAAATGTAGCCTTGGAAAATTCTCATCTTTACCACCTAATTAATTTTTGTTCATTTAAATGTTATACTATATGAAAACTTTAAGCAGGCTTTGATACATTAAAAAAAGAAAGAGTTCAAAAAAAAGTTTATTTAAAAACATACTAACAGCAAGTAAAATAAAAAAAAAAACATATAGTTAAGCCATCTCTGGAGAATTAAACACAGTGCAGAATCAAAGATCCATCGATAATACTGCCCTTAAGGCATCTGCAGTGAAGTAACAGAGTTTACAGTAGTACAATGTGCAAGGGAGAGTTTGAAAAACATCCCAAACTCCATAGAATGGCACACACACAGCTCTTCAATCACTTGGTACTGACCCCTCTTCCTTCTTAATCCCTTGTCACTCAAATCTTTTCAATATTTTGGACTTTCAGCTTTTAGTTAATTCACAAATCTGTCATAGTGTCTCACAGTTCTTGCCATTGGCATGATGCTTCTACACACTGTGTCGTAATCTTCTATTTAGTTGTTAATGTCTGTGTGAGAAATGATCTCCTTAAGTCATGAGGCCTAACTGATTATAGGTCACTCCTGTAAGATCATAGATAGGGACTTTCAAAAATTTATCTAGAAACCAAAAATTCTCGTAGGAAACTGTAAAGAAAATGTCCTCAGAATTCACAGTAAGGAAAGATTACTTAGGGTGAGGAGGTAGAATAGGACAGAAGCTGGAGAATCAGGAAAAGCCTTGTAGAAAATGACAGTTGAGTTATGTTGATAGGGATGATGGGTTAAAATGCTGAAAAGTGAATCTGTAGAGAGAAAAGAATGAGTAAAGGCAAATAATCAGCAAAGTGTGTATAGGAAAGAAGATTTACTACTACCTGGCTAGAATGGTGGGAGGAAAGTTTGGGAAAAAAGGTTGAGAACAGATTTTTGGATAATGGAGTTTAAGAGTAAGAATTTATTTTATAGGCAATGTCATAATGGTATTCATTTAATGTATAAACATAAATGAAAAACCATTGAAGAATCAGTCTGAAATGTTTTGAATACAAAAGCAAGATAATTAAAACAGCACCTAACAGAATGCCTTGCATGTAACAGACAATACACTTTTTTTGAACAGCGAGTCAATTAATGTATTGTATTTCAGGGAAATAAATTTTGCAGAATTTTGTAAAATACAATGGAAGGATGGAGGTTAAGAGATTATTAGCAATAACCAAACTGTGCTTCTGTCCCTGTGCTAAAGGAGCTAATAGCTGAACGAACTGCACATTTTCAGTAATTAGCACAAGTCTATTCCCACTAACTCAAGGATTACCCAGCAAGACCATGTTACTGGATTTTGATAAACTCTGAACTTGTGTGGAGATATTTCACCCTGTTGGCCCCATGAAATCAATGCCACATCTGAATATGAGTATATTTGAATGACTTGCTACCTCTTCATCCTTTGGGATATGCAATGCTTACACGCAAAATGAAGAGAATTATTACATATTGTTTTGGTCTTCTCTCACTTCAGAGGATTCAACATCTCTTCAATAAAATTTAGGTACAACTTCAGTAATATAATAATGTGTATCTGTTTTTTATCTAACTGCCATTTTTTCATGCACTGGAAATCAGTTGCAGTTGCATTCATTCTCTTTGTCATTTTTCTTTGGCACGTCCCCAAATTAGTTGGACTAAATCTGAAATCACTTCACTTCAGAATTGATGGACTAGGAAAGTATTCTTCCTTTATGTGTTAGCTCTATCTTTTAAGTGTCATCATCTTTTAGGAAGCTGGTTTTCATAATTGGCAATTTGATCAATTTGACCTACTCTTTCCCATTCCTTTCTCTTTTACTTTTGCTGAGACGTCAATAGGGAAATATGATCCCATTCTCAGACCTTAAAATGTTCTCCTGTGTTTGTAATGTTTGCTTTATTGTGCAAACTGTGCATCCACAGTAGGTGGTCAGTAAAGGAATAAATTGTCCAAAGATACTATAAATTTGTTCCTGAATTTCCTAGAACTTAGTTCCCCTAGTTCTTTATCCCAGTACTGACAAGAGCAATAGGCTTCTCCCTTAGTTCCCCTTTCTCATTAATTTTCATAACTGAGGCAGAAGACTCAAGTAGAGTATCAAGAACATGGGCTCTTAAACCAGCTCTCCTGGGTTTGAATTCTGGTTCTGCCACTTTCAACTTCTGACATCTTAGGCAGTTAGTATACCTCTTTGGACCTATTTATTTGTAACAGGTAGTTACAATAGTCCCATTCCCATACCATTTTTGTGCAGATTAAAATGGTTACTTTACATCAAATGTATAAAAGAATTTTCTGTAAATGTTCACTATCCACTGATGCCTCTACTGAAGACTTCTTTTCATCAATATTCGGTCTCATTTTTTTGTTAATTTTTTTAGATAGTTCTTATACTTTCATTGTTTCAACTATCATCTTTGCATGAATAATTCTCAAAGCAATTTTCTAACTCCATCTTGTATTTTTGCTGCAATCTATATTTCTAACTAGGAGTTCTTGACTGGATCCTAAAATTTAAAATGGCTGCAATTGGCAGGTTATTTTTATCCCAAGAAGTTGATCTTCCCGTTGATTCTTCCACCGAGTGTTTTATTACCAGTTTGAAAACATGTTGTTTGCTTTTGTGTATCATACTCAATCTATGATTATTCTTCCAAGTGTCTCTTATAAGTTCTATTTTTTTATTTGCTATTTTCATTAATCTTATCCTATTTTATACCTACACCATTTTATGACCAATTTGTGGAGTGCCCTCCTAAATCTAATTTATGAAATGCCCTTCCAAATCTCATCTTGCATTGATTTTCTTTCTACCTTAGGCTATCTTGCACTACATTATTAGGTCAATAATTCTAAAACATAATTTTTATTTCATAACCTTCTTCAGTAAACAATGCATTCGTTACTGCCTAATCATTAAAACCTCAGTGTAGCATTAAAAAGCCATTTACTAAGTAACCACTACTTACCCACCAGTTTTATCATCTTCCTTCACTAGCAAGGTTGTAAGGCAGATGCCAGACTCATCTTCACTAACTTTCTGAACTTCAGCAATCAGACAACCACTCTACATTTTATTCCAAGTAACTTGGGAGGTTAATAAATACTCTGCCTACAATATATGGCTTTTAAGAGAATAATGTAAGAAAAAATATGGAGCGCTATACAAATTATAATTCACTATAAACATCTATTGATTTTGTAATACTAGGATAACAGAACCATGAAAGCCTTTTGAACATGTGGATTCCATAAGATTATAAACTACTTAGGACAAAGACTAGCTCTGTTCAGATACATATCATTTTGTAAAAAATACAATAAATAAATCCATTTTCATGGGCACATGGACACAAACAGCAGGCAACACTATTGTTACAGATGTTTTCATACTTCTAAGTATTATGAAGAATTATAACATCAAACAATAATTAAACATTCATTTTAACAGTCACCATTAGTGTCCTACATTGAATTTTCATTAAAAAATTCATGTTTGTTTAGGAAAATGGACTAAATACTTTGAGGCAATCCAGTAAGTACATAAGAAAAACTTGAAATCCACAGGTCTTATTTGTTCTTGGATGACTTTATTTCCAATGAAAATAATATGACTGATATCTTACCTGGAAGTGAGATTATCATGATTTAAAAGAAAATATTTAAGAAAGCCAAATCTGTTCTCCATCTGTGAGTTGTCGTAATTTTAAAAATTCAAGCTCCATGCCTGGAAAGTTTAATAGAGTTTTGTAATGTTGTTACATCTCTAAAAACCAGAAATAATGAGAAAGATTCAGCTGTAAAACTTAATGCACTACCAGGCAAGTCAAGTATAAAGAAAAATCTCAGAATAACTCAGATTCCACAATTCATCCTCCTATAATTAATTTTAAAGTAAAATTACATTGTCAGTGGATATTTGTGTCAAATTGGTATATCATTATACCATCCACAAAACAAAATCATTGTTACTTGATTTTACAAATCAATAAAAAAGTATTGTTATCTATAAATTTCATATAACTATATACTTAATTGCAAATTTAAAAACCCACAGTAATATAATTTTAATTTCTATTTATGACAAATAATTTATTATTTTCTTTAAGCAATACTCAACACACTTATCCATACATAATATAGAGTATATACTTGGTGCCAGGTACTGTGCTGAGTAGAAGTAACACCATGATAAATAAGATAAAAAAAGGTACCTGTCCTCAAGATGTTTTTATTCCAATGGAAGAGAATATATAGTAGAGTGACCAATATTATAATGAGATACTTCATTTGAGCAATCTCAAATGCAATAAAAAAATTGTATTTTACAGATGTTAACATCTTCAGAACAGTATTCTTAATAAGCTTTCACTTGCATCCTATTTGTATTCCCCCAAATATTTTCTTCTCAGAGCTTGTCTTCCCTGAACCCCACTGCCATATACAGTCAATAAGAAGTCAGGAATGAAACAGTTAAACACTAAATCCCCTATTTTTTGCCAAGGATGTGATTTACGATGTTATGCTGGAATTGTCATAAGCTTAGAACATTCAGCAAACAAATTAATAAGCAAGTCTAAGACACTGAACTCATTTTCCACATCATTTAAAAATATATATCTAAGAAGATATTCACTATTTTAAAACATTGGTGTGAGAAGAGAGAGGGAGTGTGTGTGTATGTGTGTGCGTGTGTAGAGAGAGAGAGAGAGAGAGGCGAGGAAAAACAAGCTGCATAGCTATGGAGAAGAAAGAATTATCCAAACCACATAATATTTATCACATAAAGAGGAATCATCCAGATAGTTGCTACATATTATAGATTCTCTAGAAAGAACCATGAAAATGTCGTAAATTCCATTCTCAGAATTAAATGTCCATGAAAAATTTTGTCTCCAAGAACTGTGTAAGATTACATAATTAAATTGTATTATGATATCCCATAGTAATCAAAGGGAAATGAGTAATATCAGAATTCACTTGAACTCTTTAGTTAGAAAGCTGAACAATGTAAAATACTCTGAGGAACTAAAACCACAAGGACTAAAGCCAAACTGTCATCTATTTTCAAAGTTAGGAAACATATGTTATTTTCCTGTGACCTCACAAAAATGGGCATCCTTTTCTTCACCACCTCTACCTCCAAATAATTATGTAAATATTTTATGCATTGTGGTGGCTTGGAGTTTTTATGTGCCCCAGAAAAGACCATGTTCTTTTCATCCATTCCTGTGGGTATTGTGGGTGGGAAATTTAGGTTAGATTATTTCAATTGAGATGTGACCATGCCCAACCAAATGGGTCTTATCCCTTTTACTGGAGACCTTTGTGAGAGGATTAAAATACAGAAGACCAAAAAGAGTTTAGAGAACAAGTCCGCAGTGAAACTGGGAGAAAGGGGCACACCCACAGAAGCTGAGAGAAGAGCCACTGATGCCAGAAGCTGAAAACAAGGAAACTCAGGAGAGGAGAACCTGCAGATGCCAGCCATGTGCCTTCCCAGATGGCAGCAGCCTTTCTTCAAAAAAGGTATCCTCCCGCTAATGCCTTGAGTTGGACATTTTCTTGGTCTTAGAATTGTAACCAGTAAACTAATAAATCCCAATTGTTAAAAGCTTGTCCATTTCTGGTACATTGATTTTGGGCAGCTTTAGCAAACCAAAACACGGATAAAGAGAAGTATAAGAATGGAGTGCAAAGATGGAGGGGGCTATGATTTGTGATATGGCCAAATGAAGGAAAAAATATAGAAAACAAAAATTGCTGAATTCCATTACTAATGTAAGATGGATCTACCATGAATTGCCTATAAATGCATTTAGGAAATCAATTTTTTTTCAATGCCCATAAGAATCTCAAATCATTTAACCACATTCTAGATGGACAAAGATGCACAGTGCAACTGCAAAATAGTGTGCTTCGGCAATCAGAATGCTCAAGCTTGAATCCTAGTCTGACAGCTTGCTAGTCATGCGACCTTGGACAATTTACTAAACCTCAAAGTGCCCAAGTTTTCTCATATTGAGAAAGAGGATAAGGTAGACTGCATTTCCATTCATCCTTGCTCAATGTCTATCTTCTTGTGGCAAAACCACATATTCCCATCCTCTTAAATTTAGTCATCACTGTGTGACGTTTTCCAGCCAATGTTATGTTCATGGAAATGACATGTATGTCACTATCAAACCAAGGCTCAGAGGAGCAGCACATGATTCATAGGGCATCTCTCCCTCTGTGACAATGGCTGGCCATGTCCCCTGGGCAATTTGGAGCACAGCCGCAACAAGCCCACCTTGGAAGGAAAATTTTGCTTCTTAAGTCACTGAGATGTTCATTCCAGTTGTTTGTTAAGGTTGCTTAACCTTGCTTACCCTTGCTTACTGAATGAGTCAGGGGTATTCTGTAGTATCAAATGAGATTGTACAACTAAAGAACTCAGAGGTATCCTACTTACATAGTAAGCATCCAAAAGGATAGTAACATATATGGTTTCCATGAATAAATCTTGAAAAGCTCTAAGAACATAACTTTAAAAACCACAAAATTTATTTGGGACTATTTGTTAAAATTGGTTCCAATTCCTAAAATTCATTTATTAATCCTAACCATTCTTGGGCATTTATCCTTTGTAATAAATATTAGTTCATTTATCTTTTCTTTTATATTGCTCTTCTTGTGTGATTATTATACATGTGATTACTATTATATTATATGTGTGATTACTATTAGTTTTAATATTTATCTTTTGCATTTGAGAAATTGGAACTGTTAGCCACAGGAATTAATTTTCTTCTGAACAATTAGTATTTGATATTTGTCTTTTCATTTAGTTTGAAATAAACAAGTGTTTATTGTAAATCTACTATGTACTTATAACTTTCCTAAATTCTGGATTTAGTGGAGGTCAGAGGAAGAGTAAGTATTAAACCCTATGAACAAAGAAGTGGATAGATAAGTTGCTTTAAACAGCAAATTATTACAGAGTAAGAGTAGGTGTAAAAAATGAAAGGAAAGAAAAATGAAGGAATGGAAAGGAAGGAATTTTTTAAGTTTCTGCCTTGAGAGTTCAACAAAATAAGTACCCCAAATCAGCTGACTTCTTATCAAAAACTGATTCATAGTGATTGACTTTTAAATGTTGCCCTTTGATTTAGGTACCATTTAAATTATTTTTAATGTTTAAACATATCAAACACAAAGAATGATACATGTAAAGGAATGGGAGCAGATAAGTGGACAAAGTGTTTATAAACATCAAGAAGGCAAATCTTAGTAAAGCAAAAGGTCATTGTTGAGAATTACAGTTTTATTCAGAGAATATGGATGGCTCGAAAAAGTAGTCTGAGAAATTCTGACTTGAGACTGGTTAAAATGAGAGTCTCTGAAAGTTTCAAGCAATTGAGACATGTGCCAGTTTGAAGCAATTATGTGCACCAGAAAAGCCATGCTTTAATCCTGATCTAATCTTATGGGGGGCAACCGTTTCTTTTAATCCTAATTCAATGTTGTAAGGTGGAAATTTTGGATTAGATTATCTTCACAAAGATGTGGTGTGCCCAATTGTGAGTGTCATCTTTTGATTAGATGGAGATGTGACTCTACCCATTCAAGGTGGATCTTGATTAGTTTACTGGCATCCTGTAAGAGAGGAAACATTTTTGGAGAAAGCACAGAGCCAACAGAGCAGAGCAGATGCAGATGCTTGGAGAGCTGAGAGCCAACATATCCAGAGACCTTTGAAGATGAAGAAAGTAAACACCACTAGGGAAATTGGTTGAAACCAGGAGCCAAAGATCCAAGTAGATGCAAGCCATGAGACTTTCTAGCTGAAAGAATTGTTCCAGATCCATTGACCTTTCTTGAATTAAGGTATCTTTCCCTGGACACCTTAGTTTGAATATTTTTATAGGCTTAGAGCTGTAAACTTGTAACTTATTAATTTCCTTTTTAGAAAGCCATTTCGTTTCTGGCATATTGCATTCTGGCAGTTTAACAAACTAATACAAGTCACAATGCAAAATAAGGTATTTAAGTATGACCGAATTGATGGAATCTTGCAAGAAATCCAGGAAACAGGTTACCTCTCAGGGATAAGGAAATGAGTTTGGATAATAAAGGCTTCAATATGAAATGGGAGCTAAAAATACAGATACAAGACAAGTCAGAGTATAGACAATGATAGAAAAAAGGAAAGATGGAAAGTTAAATGTAGTGCTTGTGATGGTTAATTTTATACATCAACATGGCTAGGTTCTGGTGTCCAGTGGCTTGGTCAGGCATTGGGCTAGTTGTTACTATGAAGGTTTTCATACTTGGGATTGGCATCCACAATCAGTTGACTTTAAGTAAAAGTTTCCTCTGTAATGCAGGTGGGTCTCAACCAATAAATTGAAGTCTTAACCGAAAAGAATAGAGGGTTTCCAGAGATAAAAAGGAATTCTGCCTAAAAAGAACATCTTCTGCTTGGTTCTGGGTTTCCAGCCAAAGGAATTTGGACTCAAATATTCAACATTACTCTCACCAGAATTTCAGCCTCCAACTAACCGTAACAATTCAGGCTTATCAATCCCCACAGTTGTATTAGCCAATTCCTTACAATAAATTCCTTAACATATACATCCTGTAGGGTCTATTTCTCTGGAGAACACTGACTGAAATGGTGCTAAATAAATTGAATTTTAGATGAAACTAGGCTATCTATAAGCTAAGATAATTAGCTATATAGAACTAGAATTCATCAGCTCAGCAATTAAAGAGTCTATTTTTTGAAATTTGCTACTCATAGAATAAAACATATCTTGCTCCTGGAAAAAATGTACACATATAATATATAAAATATGTATACATGTGTAATATATAATATAATGGTTATATGAGTGTATGTACATTATTATTCTTCTTCCAGGATGTCCAAATCTGAAATATGAGCATATTGCTACATTTGACTTCAGCTATTATAAGAGTATCATTAACCTGTTTTAATTTTACGTGCTAACATGAATAGCCACTTTAACTCTTTGGATTGGAGATGACTTCACAATAATAGGAGTGTTGGTTTAAAAAAAAAAGGCTATGATTTTTAAATTCAAGTCCTTTTACAATTAAATCAGAATAGTTTTAAAGTTTAACTTTTTAAAGATTCTGTCCCTGGAATATCAAGGAAAACAGATATTCTCTCCCCCCTCATGTAAATAATCAGAATTCATATAATCAGATCTTTAGAAGAGAGAAGTGATGACCATGAGACCATTGTGGAAATGTAGAAAACTGGAAAAGTACTGGCTATATAAAAGGAGGAACTTTGGAAAATATGCTAATGTAAAATCTTATTTTTTGAACATTTATAATACAATGTTTCAATAAAATTAAGCACTACATTTTCTGAATTTTTCTTCTTAATCTCTATTTCTCATAAAATGTCATTAGTTATTTTTTCTCATTATGTTTTCTCTACCTTCTATAGACAAGAGATGCCAAACAATTTTTAGAAAAGAAAGACATGAAATGGCAAAAGCTTTCTAAAAATTCTTCAGCCTGTTCAAGTTTTAAACTATTTCAATATTATAAAAATTAATATGATACTTCAAATGACCAAGAAATGTGAAACCCACTTGAGAATCTTAAGGAATTTGCTATTTTTTATTGAAATCATGAATATCATAGATTTAACTAAACTATTTTCTGAATTAATCACAGAGTTTAATGGTGGCAGATGGACAAATCATTGAAGAAAGAGGATTAGTTTTTGAGGATCTACTAAGTATTAAAATCACTCAAATAATATATAAGGTAATTTTAACTGTTTCTTAAAACTAGACTAGGATAATTTCCTAAATTTCTTGACACTCAATAGCATTCCTATAAGAAAAATCGCTGTTATCCATATTAACAATGATGCACTCGTGGGTAAGGACTGTGGGCCAGAATATTAGTGCCATATGGACTCCAAATATTCCCCAAATAAAGTTAAAGTTTTTGAAAAATAACAAAGCCAGTAATTCCCCAGGTATAAGAGAAATAGGTTTTAGAACATTTTTTATACAAGTGTTTGAGAATAAGTTTGTAGAATCAAATTATCTTATTGTCTTTATGCATTTAAAATTCCATATTTTCCCCAGCATTTCAAATTAAAATCCTATGAACCTCATGCTTATTTTTACTTGTAAAACATCCAGTTTCCAAAACTACTGTCTCCTTTATAGTGCAGGGGACAAAGGCTGGACAAAGTACCTATCAGAGATACATTTGGAAATTCCAACTGGCTTAGAATGGGGAGGGCCAGTTTCGTATTAGAGCTGAATACATTGTCAAACTGGAAAAGCATAAATTGTAGAGATGAATAGGGAACCAAGGTCAGCATGCCACATGGGTGATGTGCAAATGGGGGAAGTTTCAAATCTGAAACTGGGAGAAATAAACTAAGCCAAATAATCAGAGATAAAGGGATAAAACAGTGCACAATGTATTAGTCTAGTGATGACTAATCAAAACCAGTCCATTACCTGCCCACTTTGGTAAATTTGTGTGATTTCATGTGTGGAAAGAACCAGAAAATGTAGATATCGATTTCCAGTATAAGCCTCTTCCATTTCCATATGAGTAACCTTTACTCTATTGGTCTTTCACTACTCCTTTTCGTCGAGCCCTTTTAAACCACATTATAGACAAAGTCACTTTTTTCTTCTCTCTTGACCTAATTTAGACTGGCCCTGGGGAGACAACATGCCATTTCCTCTTATGCTCTCCTAGGAACACCTGTCTTAGTTTCAGAAATGGGGGTAACTGTGCTTGCTGCTTTGCAGTGATAGTCCCAGCTACCAACTCTAGTGTTTCCTCTTCTCTGTGGTTCCAATGGATTCAAGTAAGATATTGAGAATTTGAAATAATTACAAGAGTGGTGAGTTTGAAAAGGAAATATTCTTCATCAAGTACATTTTACCTATTCTACAGAGTGAAAGAAGTTGAACTTTTGAAAAATCTTTTAAACTGAGAAGTGAAAAATGAAGAATATTTAGCGAGGTGAGTGAAAAAAAGACTCAAAATCCACTAGAGGAAACAACAATTTCCAAGCTGCCTTATAGTCCCTTGCTATTGAAAATGAATAAAAAACAAAACATTACCAACTATTGGAGGAAAACTTTTCAACATGATGGGTAGATATTTTAGTTTCCTCGACTACTCAAGCAACAATGAAATGGACTGGCTTAAACAATGGTAATTTATCAGCTCATGGTTTTGAAGCTACGAGAAAGGCCAAATCAAAGCATCAACAAAGTGATGCTTTATCCCCAAAGACTGACTACTGGAAATCTTTGTTTCTTCTGTGACATGGCAAGGCAAATGGTAGAGTCTCCTGGTATTTCTCTTCTCTTCCAGATCCTGTTGATGTCCAGCCTCTGGCTTCCTGTGGCTTTCCTTCTGCATGAATTTCATTTGCTTATAAAGGACTCCAGATCCATTAGGCAACTGAGACCTATTCTGATGAACATGGACCACAGCTTCTTAACTGAATGAAGTAACCTCATCAAAAAGTCCTACTTAAAATGAATTCACACCCACAAGAACAGATTAAATTTAAGAACATATTTTTCTGGGATACATACAGCTTCAAGTCATGATTCTTCTCCCTCTGGGCCTCCAAAAGATGATCTTTTATATGCAAAATACATCCATTCCATCACAATATACCAAAAGCCTTAGTCATTTAAGAAACAATGCTTAGTACAAAGTCTCATCAGAATCAATTGTGGTGTTGTTTTAGTTTCTTAAAGCTGCCAGAATGCAATATACTAGAAATAGAATGGCTTCTAAAAAAGGAAATTTATTGCATAACAAGTTTACAGTTCTAAGGCCATGAAAATGTACAAATTAAGGCACCAACAAGTGGTGACCTCCACTCAAAAAAGGCTGATGCCATCCAGAACACCTCTTTCAGCTGGGAAGGCATGTGGCTGGTGTCTGCTAGCTTTCTCTCCCAGCTTCTCACTTCATAAGGCTTCCCCAGGGGCATTTTCCTTCTGCATCTTCAAAGGTTTCCTTCTGTGTCAGCTCTGAAGCTTTTGCCAAAATGATTTCCTCTTAAAGAATTCCAATAAGTTCCCCCACCTTGAATGGGTGGAGATACATCTCCATTGAAACCACCTAATCAATAGGTCCCACACACAGTTGAGTGGGTCACATTTCCATGGAAACAATTTAATAAAAAGATCCCATACAGCAATATTGATACAGTATTAAAGACCCTGGCTTTTCCAGGGTACACAGCAGTTGCAAATCAGTGCAGTTGTGGTCTGTCCTGGAACATAAATTCCTTCCATCTGCGTACCTGTGAGACCTAGAAAACAAGTTATCTGCTTCCAACATACAATATGTTTTTCCAACATACAATACAGCATGGTATAAACATTTTTATTCCAGAAGGGAAAAATTGGAAAGGAAACAGGAATCATGATTTCCACAGAGTTCTGAAATCCTGCAGGGCATACTCCATTAGATTTCAAGATGGAATGATGTTTTGGCCTCCAGGCTCAATTACTGGCAGCCCCACCCACCCCTTCCATGTGCTTTCCCAGAAGCCATGCTCTCCCCAAACCCTGGTGAAGGTTTCACCCTCTCCAGCATCTGGATGGTGACCAGCCTCTTGGAAAATGCTGGGACACAAACTCTAAACTCTCAGAGCACTGGGGAGACAGAACTTTTCCGAACAATGGAGCAGAAGACCTGCCTCTTCAAGTGCCTTGGCATACTTACTCTCTTCCCACACACAGGTGGACCTAGTCTCTAGATCTGAGATGTCTCTAATCCAGAGCCAGGTTTCCCTGGTTTTTCCCCTGAAATGATTCTTCCTTCAATTTATCCCTTCTCAGTCTCAGTTTGAAAATATTGTATACCCCAGAAAAGCCATGTTTTAATCCAGATCCAATCCTGTGGGAGCAACTGTTTCCTTTAATCCTGATTCAATATTGTAGGGTGGAAACTTTTGATTAGATTATCTCCATGGAGGTGTGGCATGCCCAATTGTGGGTGTGACCTTTTGATTAGATGGAGATGTGACTCCATATTCAAGGTGAATCCTGATTAGTTTACTAGAGTCCTTTAAAAAAGGAAACATTTTGAAGAAAGCTCAGAGCTGATGCAGATATGGACACTTGGAGAACAGTCACTTCAGAGTTAACAGGCAGACCTGATGTAGACATTTGGCAATGGAGACAGAAATAGACAGAACCTGAAGAGAAATCTTAAGCCCTAGCAGGTCCTAACTAAGAGATGAAACCCAGAGTTTTGTCCCAGAGCAGCTGAGTGAATGCCTACAGACATCTAGGAGGAAATCACTGGCATCAGAAGCTGGAAGCAATGGAACTGGGAACAAGAATCAGCAGACACCAGCCACATGCTTTTCCATTTCTGGTATATTGCATTCTTGCAGCCTAACAAACTGATACATATTTTGGTACCAGAGTAGTGCAATGATACTGCAGTTTCCAAATACCAACCATGTTGGAACAGTTTTTTAAATGGATAAGGAGAAGATTCTGGAAGAGTTCTGAGGATCTTGATAGAGAAGGTCTAGAATTTTTTTAAGAGACTCTTGGTAGAAATGTGGACTCTAAAGATATCTCTGACAAGATTTTAGACAGAAATGAGGAATGTGTCATTGCAAACTGGAAGGAAGGTGTTTTTTGTGGATGTAGGGCAGAATTTGAGAGTAATGAACTTGGACATTTAGCAGAAGAAACTTCCAAACTAAATGTGGAAAATGCAATCTGGCTGCTTCTTGCAGCTTGTAGTAAAATGTGAGAGGAAAGAGAAAAATTGAGAACTGAACTCTTGGGTACAAAGAAAACAGGAATTGATGGTCTGAAAAATTCTGGGATTCCAGAAAGTGAGACCCTAGAGAGGAGTACCACACATAAGGATTTATCTAAACATGGAAGCAGTTAGCCATTACAGGACAAGTAAGGATTGGAGATTGAGTACCCAAAAAGGATTTGTGGAAGTTCCTATTGTCTAATGCTTTTGATCCTTGTGTACTGCATGAAAAATAAACATATTTTTTGCAAGATCTATATATATGAAACCACTGCCATTCTGGACTAAAATGGACATAAAAGGGACAAATTAAAGGAAAAGTGGCTTCAGAAGCAGAACCATGGAAGCTAAGGTCTGAAACCAAGAAATCTCAGGCCAGGAGAGCAAACTTACCCATACACATGGAGAGGGTGGAAAGCATAAACCAGGGATTGTTGGGGAGCCTGGCTGCCACACCATTTTTCTGGAGGGGTTGAACGAGAGCCCAGGTGCCACCCGGATGTATGGAGAGGGTGGAGCCAAGAAAAAGGTGGTTCCTTAATGAACATCAGTGTTGCAACTCACTACAGCATTTGGAGAGAGAGTAAGTCTGCTGCACACGTCCTTGGAGAGGGTGGTACTCCTGCTTTCTGAAGCCCTGAGGATAAATGACTCTCAGACTTTGAGATCCAATGGAGTTTGCCTTGCAGGTTTTCAGAACTGTTTGGGTCTGGTGACCCCATTCACGTTTCAATTTTCCCTCTGGTAATGGAAACATGTATCCTATGATTGTCACTCCTTTGTATATTGGTAGTAGATAAGTTGTTCTGAGTTTCACAGGTCCAGAGCCAAAGAATTTTTTGCCTTAGAACAGGCCATACCTATAGGTGAATTTGATGAGATTTTATACTGTTTCTGACTTTGTATTACATTTGTATTGTTACTGAAATAGTTTAAGGCTTTTATGTTATTGTGATGGAGTGAATATATTTTGTTTATGGAAAAAATGCTTTTTGGGGGTGTCCAGAGGGTGGAATGTGCCAGTTTGAAAACATTATATACCCCAGAGAAACCATGTTTTAATCCTGACCCACTCTTGTGGGCTCAGCCATTTCTTTTTTTTTTTTAATGTTTTTTTAATTTTATTTTGAAAAATAACATATACACAAGAAAACAATAAATTTCCTAGTACATTTTAACAAGCAGTTATACGACAGATTTTAAAGTTTGATATGGGTTATAGTTTCATAATTTTTTATTCTTTCTCCTAGGGAAATTTTTGATCCTATAATAATATGAATCCAGCCAGGTTTTAGATTTGAAATAGAAAGTTCCATATGGGCTTTTCTGCCACCACACATCAGATCTCCTGCTTGATCCCAAATGGACTTTATCTGCTGTCCCTTTCTTTAGTGGCCACTGTCACCCATCCCACAGGATTTTGTTTCCCTTGTACTTCTGACTATCACCATGGCTGTTCTTGAACATAAGCACACTCTCCCTTTCAGTTTCAAAAGAGTCTCTACATTAGCCTCAAGCCTCCTAAATTTTATATAGGAATTTAAAATTTTCTTTCATAAACAATGTAGTAAATAGAGTTCTTTTAATCCTGATCCAATATCTAGTGTGGAAACTTTTGATTAGATTACCCCCACAGAGATGTGGCATGCCCAATTCTGGGTGTAACCGTTTGACTCCACACATGCAGGGTGGGTCTTGGTTAGTTTACTGCAGTCCTTTAAGAGAGGACATGTTTTGGAGAGAGCTCAGAACAGAGACAAGGATGTTTGGAGATACTTGGAGCCCAGCAGATGTCACCATGGACTTCCCATGTGATATTAAGCAAGCCAGAACCTGGAGACAACAAGGGAAGCCAAAAGATGAAAGCCAGCCCCAGAGAAGAAAAGTGAGGCTCCTCACAGGAACAGAGACTGAAAGCAATGGAGCCTAGGATTCAGAGACCAGTAGATGCCGGCCTCGTGCTTTCCCAGCTAACAGAGGTGTTACAGACCCATCAGCCTTTCTTAAATTAAGGTGGTTTGCCCTGGATGCCTTAGCTTGGACATGTTTATAGGCTAGAACTGTAAACTTATAACTTATTAAATTCCCTTTTTAAAAGCCATCCCTGTTTCTGGTATATTGAACTCTTGTAGCTTAACAAACTAATGCACTGTCCCTTTTATTCCAGGCTAGCAGTGGTTTCCTTTGTACAAATTATACAAAAATCTGGTTGATTTTGCATGTAGTTCACAGGAGTCCAAATCTTCAGACAAAAGAACTCTCCACAGTTTCTTTTTAGATAGCTCATTCCCAATTCTGACTTCCACAGAAATACCTAAATGATTCCATGTTCAGTTAAACCCTCACATGAAGTGTTGTTGTTTGGGGACTTGTTTTCTAGAAACTTAGAAATTTCCCAACCAATAGCACTGGTTTCTTTGTGTCCAGGAGTTTAGTTCTCAACTTATCCTTTTCCTCTCTCATTTCATGATAAGCTGCAAAGAAAAATCAGGTTTAATTCTATGCATTTAGCTGAGAAATTTCCTCAGCTAAATATCCAAGTTCATTGCTTTCAAGTTCTTCCTTCCATCCAACATCAGAACTCAACTTTTTCAAGTTCTGTGCCATTTTTAAAACAAGGATAACCTTTCTGATAGTTTCCAATAACACATTTATAATTTCCTTCAAAGGCATCACTGGACTACCTTTAAAATCTATATTTCTACCAACAATTTCTTCAAAGCAATCTAATCCTTTTCTGTCAAGCACCTCACAATTCTTCAATCCTCTATCAATTACCAATTACCAGTTTCAAAGCTATTTCCCACAGTTTAGTATTTGCAAGAGCAGCATCCCACTCTCCTGGTACCAAAATCTTTTTTTCAGTTACCTAGAGTGTTCAAGCAAATGCCAATGCAATAACTTGACTTAAGCAATGGTATTTATTAGCTCATGGTTTGAGTCTAAACAAAAGTCCTAATCAAGGCACCATCAAGGTGCCCCCTGAAGACTGTGGCATTCTTGGGCTGGCTACTGGTAATTGTTGGCTTCTCTGTCATCTGTTGAAGCATGTGGCAGCATTTTCACAGTTTCTCCCTTCTCCTTTGAGTTTTGTTGAAGTCCTGCATACTTCTTGCTGTGGCTTTCTCTCCCTCTTCTGAATTGCCCTCTGCTTATAAAGGACTCCAGTAATATAACTAAGACCCATCCTGACTGAGGCGGGCCACACCTTCCTAATGGAAGTAATGTCAAAAAGTCCTACTTACAATAGTTTCAAACAAAAAGAATGGATAAAACTTATGAACATGTTTTTCTGTGTACATAGAGCTTCATACCATCGTAGGAGAAATAGGGGTGGACAATAAAGAGGAAATAGAGACGATGCAGAGAGGGGAAAACTTGAAAAATAAATAATTAATATTCTCAGTAAGATAAGATGTTGGAAAGAAAGAAAGAGAAAGAGAGAGGGGGGAGATGAGAGAGAGAGAGAAAGAGAGAGAAAGGAAGGAAGGAAGGAAGGAAGGAAGGAAGGAAGGAAGGAAAGAATGCATCCTATAAAAGGGAACATTCTGGCAACATATGGTCACAATTGTAGCTTCAGAAGTTATGAGAAACAGAATAATGACCCCCAAATATGTCCAAATATTAATACCCAGACCTGGGAATTGGATAAGTTACATGGCAATGGAGAATTGAGGTTGCAGATGGAATTAAGTTTGGTAATCAGCTTACCTTGTGAAGGCTTTGAATGTATTAGATTATTGATGGGACCAGTGTTATCACGAGGGCCTTAAATGTTGAACAGGGAGGCAGAAGAGGTAGTACTGAAATTATATGGTATGAGAAGATTCAACAAGCCATTGCTGGGTTTGAAGATGAAGAGTGGTCCTTGAGCCAAGGAATGTAGGCAGCCTCCAGAAGCTGAAAAGACACACAGACTTAAAAACAAATTCTCTCTGTGGAAGGTTGAACACCCCAGTTTAGACATGTTCTTGGTCTTGGATCACATTGTCGTAGAGATGGGCCCATTATAAATAGGATCTCTTAAAGTTGTTACTTCACTTAAACTGTGGCAAAATGAATTAGGTTGGGATTTAATACTGATTACTAAAGTCCTTTAAAAGCAGAATGAGATTCAGACATAGAAAACACAAAATTCATAGGAAAGAAATCTGAATTCAATGGAACATTGAGGAGAAAATAGAGGACATTTCTGTATGTATTGTCATATGACAGAAAAGCCAAGACTAAGGATCACTGGCAGCCAACCTGAGGATGCCACAGACTTCAAGAACAAAATATTGCCTTGCTGATGTGTCTATTTTGGACTTGTAGCCTCAAAACCATGATCCAACAAATTTCCATTATTTAAGCTCCCCCAATGTATTGTATTTATTTTACCAGCTGGGGTATTAATTTGCTCCCCTAAAGTCTCTAGTAAAGAACACAGTCCTGCTTCGCTGCCACCTTGATTTTGAGCTAGTGCAACTTAATTTGTACTTCTCACCTAAAGAAATTTAAGTAATAGATCTGTGCTGTTTTGAGGTACTAAACTTGTGATAATTTGTTTCATTTCAACAACAAAAAGAAACTAATATAAAAGGCAAATCTGAGGAAATATTCCCAAAATCAGAGAAAATGTAAAGAAGTGAAAATTAAAACAGAAATGATAAGAACATTAGAGAACTAGTTCAGAAGGACCAATATCCAAAATAGGAAATATAAAAATAATAGAAAATAAGGGGGATGAACCTGCCAGAAAAAAAATAATTCTAGAACATTTTTCAGAATTGAAATAAGAGCTTCCTTATTAAGAGGGTTCACCATTTCAGCACAATGGATGAAAACAGACCAGAATCAGGGCACACATTGCAAAATTTTAGAACCCTGACTAGACAGCAAGCCCCTGTCATGTTCAGGTTCATGTGTCAACTTGGCCAAGTGGTGGTACCTGTTTGTCTGGTTGGATAAGTGCTGGCCTGTCTGTTGTGATGAGGACATTTCATCGAATTAAATCATGATCATGTCAGCTGCATCCACAGCTGATTCCATTTGTAATCAACCAAGGGGAGTGTCCTCTGCAATGAATAATGCTTAATTTAATCACTGGAAGCCTTTTAAGGAGAATTCAGAAGAGACAGGCTCTCTTCCTGCTTCAGCTGGCAAGCCTCTCCTGTGGAGTTCAACCAGACCCTCCATTGGAATCAGCTTCACAGCTTGCCCTGTGGATTTTGGACCCTGTGTTTCCACAGTTATGTGAGGCACTTTTATAAATTTTATATTTGCAAGTGTTTCCTGTTGATTCTGTTTCTCTAGAGAACTCTAACTAATACAGTCCCCAAAAGTTTGCAGCAGCAAATGTACAGGTTGCATTCACACAATAGTTCATGATTTCCTCAAAGCTAGATGGCAATAGAATAATACTCTCAAAAATTAATGAAAAAATCTTCATCCTGTAATTCTATAATGATCCAAATTTTAATAAAGTGCAAGAGTGCTCCAAAGAAAGACATTTTTACTCATACAAAATCTCAAAAAATTACCTCATATTTCCCTTTCTCAGAAAGCTACTAAAGGATGAACTTCACCAAAATGAAGGAACAAATGATAGATGAGGTAGGCAAGAGGTGCTGAACATAGTGAATGCATGAGGAATCCCCAACCTGATGATAAAATGAGATCCAATGTGGACAGCTATGGACCGAGAGCAGAAGAACACTGATCCAGACTGCATCAAGAGACATTCAAACCTTATGTTAAAATTTGCATGAGGAAATGCTCATTCAATGAAGAAAGTAATTTATTTTGACTATAAAGACATAATCCCCAAGAGTCAGTGAAAGCAGCCCATATCCTAATAGTCAAAACTTCTCAAACATCTGCACTTGATGTGATGCTGACCACAGTCGCATCTAAATTTCAGATGTTGTTAAGGGGAAAGCCATACTTCGGAGTCAAAAATCAAAAGCATCCTGGTCTTTGTTAATTTTGTTTTACATTTATAGATCCAAGCAAAGATTCCAAAAATAGCAGCTCCAAAGAAAAAGCCCAGCACAATAATACAGTTATTTGTCTGTTTGAATGGATGGACTGATTTATACCATCAGTTTTCTGTGACAATTTAAGGATATCCAGGGGCCCTTCACTGAAACTAATAAATAATTGCCAGATGAAAAAAAGCATTTTGTGAGATAAATTAAATACACAGTAGTATAGGCATAAAATAGATATCACATCATTAAAGAGATTAATTTCTGGGAAAAAACTATAAAAATACTATAAGCAAAAAACAGTTATAAAAAAGATTCTGCTATTTATTTAAAAATGGGGAGATGAGTAGATGTGAATAAATTTATGTATTTTTTTCTCTGGAAACTGGAGACCTTGCGATAAAAGGATATAAGGGAAAGAATCAGAGGTAGGCTTTCTTTTTCTATATACCCATCCATATGCCCATCCATTACATTGTAACCAAAATGAAATATAAAAACTCAATACAGGGGCATAGACACCAATCTTTACGGGCTCAGCTTTCAAGAGAAAAAGAGACATGAACTGAGACTCAGGTTTTGACCATAAATTTCCAAATAAATAGGAAGAGGAAGATACAATTACAACCAGGAAAGATGGTGTCCAGTTTCTGTGGCCAAAGACTGAAAGAAAGCAAAGGATAGAGTGGCAAGAGAGAAAGGTGGTGAAGGAAAACAGGGAGAAACCAGTAAGAAAATCTAAGGCATGAGTAATGGAGTGAAATAATGCTATAATCTTAATTTCAGCAGTTTTCTCAAATCTTAACTATTTTGATTTGAGAAAATAACTTGACAACCAATTGAAACAAAGGTGAGTCCCAAAAGAAATAAGCTAGTAAGAAACAAAAAGAGATTAAAGTAACTGCATTGGAAATACACTGGTATGAATGAGATAAAGAAAGAGGTGGAAAAATGACCAGCATGGAAGACAAAATAGAGAAGAGAGAATGGAATGACTTGGCAACATGGTGAAGTAGCTGAAACAAATTTTAAAGTTTAGTGTCTAGACTTCTGTTTTAAAATGTTTGTATTGCTGCAGTGCTAATCTGTCTGTATCATCAAATGTTCAGTTTATTGACCACACAACTGACACTTTGTAATTATTTTTAATGCATCAATCAAGGAAAAGTAGCTGAGTCCTATGTCTGGCTCTAGATGTGGCACTAAAAAAGGTTATCCTTTATATCTAAAATTAAAACACTTTCAGACAAAAAAATCACTGAGAGAATTTCTGACCAAGAGACCAGCTCTGCAAGAAATATTAAAGGGAGCACTAGAGACAGATATGAAAACACACACAAAAAAAAGAGGTGTGGACAAGAGTGTAGAACGGAGGAAAATTAGATATGACATATAAAATTCAAAAGGCAAAATGATAGAAGAAAGTACTACCCGTACAGTAATAACACTAAATGTTAATGGATTGAACTCCCCAATCAAAAGACATAGACTGGCAGAATGGATTAAAAAACAGTATCTTTGTATATGCTGTCTACAGGAAACACATCTTAGACCCAAAGATAAACATAGGTTGAAAGTGAAAGGTAGGGAAAAGATATTTCATGCACATAACAACCATAAAAGAGCAGGAGTAGCTATACTAATATCCAACAAATTAGACCTCAAATGTAAAACAGTTAAAAGAGACAAAGAAGGATATGATGTACTAATAAAAGGAATAATTCAACATGAAGACATAACAATCATAAATATTTATGCACTGAACCAGAATGCCCCAAAATACATGAGGCAAACACTGCAAACACTGAAAAGGGAAATAGACACATATACCATAATAGTTGGAGACTTCAATTCCCCACTCTCATCAATGGACAGAACATCTAGACAGAGGATCAATAAAGAAACAGAGAATTTGTTTGTTATAATAAACGAGTTAGACTTAACAGACATTTGTAGGACATTACAACCCACCACAGCAGGATACACCTTTTTCTTAAGTGCTCATGGATCATTCTCAAACACAGACCAAATGCTGGGTCACAAAGCAAGTCTCAACAAATTTGAAAAGATTGAAATCATATCAAACACTTACTCGGATCATAAAGGAATGAAGTTGGAAATCAATAATAGGCAGAGTGCCAGAAAATTCACAAATATGTGGAGGTTCATCAACACACTCTTAAACAACCAGTGGGTCAAGGAAGAAATTACAACAGAAATCAGTAAATATCTCAAGGCAAAGGAAAATGAAAACACAACATATCAAAACTTATGGGATGCAGCAAAGGCAGTGTTAAGAGGGAAATTTATTGCCCTAAATGCCTATATCAAAAAATAAGAAAGGGCAAAAATTCGGGAATTAACTGTCCACTTGGAAGAACTGGAGAAAGAACAGCAAACTAAGCCCAAAGCAAGCAAAACAAAAGAAACAACAAAGATTAGAGCAGAAATAAATGAAATTGAGAACATGAAAACAATTGAGAAAATCAATAAAACCAGAAGTTGGTTCTATGAGAAAATCAATAAGATTGATGGGCCCTTAGCAAGACTGACAAAAAAAGAAGAAGAGAGAGGATGCAAATAAATAAGATCAGAAATGGAAGAGGAGACATAACCACTGGCCCCACAGAAATAAAGGAGGTAATAACAGGATACTATGAACAACTTTATGCTAATAAATACAACAATGTAGATGAAATGGACAACTTCCTAGAAAGGCATGAACAACCACCTTTGACTTAAGAACAAATAGATGACCTCAACAAACCAATCACAAGTAAAGAAATTGAATCAGTCATTCAAAAGCTTCCCAAAAAGAAAAGTCCAGGACCAGACGGCTTCACATGGGAATTCTACCAAACATTCCAGAAAGAATTAGTACCAATCCTGCTCAAACTCTTCAAAAAAATTGAAGTGGAGGGAAAGCTACCTAATTCATTCTATGAAACCAACATCACCCTCATATCAAAACCAGACAAAGATATTACAAAAAAAAGAAAACTACAGACCAATCTCTTCAATGAATATAGAGAGATTGGATTGCAAAAATCCTCAAAAAAATTCTTGCAAATCTAATCCAGCAATACATTAAAAGAATTATACATCATGACCAAGTAGGATTCATCCCAGGTATGTAAGGATGGTTCAACATAAGAAAATCAATTAATGTAATACATCATATCAACAAATCAAAGCAGAAAAATCACATGATCATCTCAATTGATGCAGAGAAGGAATTTGACAAGATTCAACATCCTTTCCTGTTGAAAACACTTCAAAAGATAAGAATACAAGGGAACTTCCTTAAAATGATTGAGGGAATATATGAAAAACCCACAGCTAATATCATCCTCAATGGGGAAAAATTGAAAACTTTCCCCCTAAGATCAGGAACAAGACAAGGATGTCCATTATCACCACTGTTATTCAACATCGTGATGGAGGTTCTAGCCAGAGCAATTAGACAAGAAAAAGAAATACAAGGCATCAAAATTGGAAAGGAAGAAGTAAAACTATCACTGTTTGCAGACGAAACGATACTATACGTCGAAAACCCGGAAAAATCAACAACAAAACTACTAGAGCTGATAAATGAGTACAGCAAAGTAGCAGGTTACAAGGTCAACATTCAAAAATCTGTAGCATTTCTATACACTAGGAATGAACAAGCTGAGGGGGAAATCAAGAAACAAATCCCAATTACAATTGCAACTAAAAGAATAAAATACCTAGGAATAAATTTAACTAAAGAGACAAAAAACCTATACAAAGAAAACTGCAAAAAACTGTTAAAAGAAATCACAGAAGACCTAAATAGATGGAAGGGCATACCGTGTTCATGGATTCGAAAACTAAGTATAGTTAAGATGTCAATCCTACCTAAATTGATTGACAGATTCAATGCAATACCAATCAAAATCACAACAACTTATTTTTCAGAAATAGAAAAACCAATAAGCAAATTTATCTGGAAGGGCAGGGTGCCCCGAATTGCCAAAAAGATCTTGAGGAAAAAAAACGAAGCTGGAGGTCTCGCGTTGCCAGGCTTGAAGGCATATTATGAAGCCACAGTGGTCAAAACAGCATGGTATTGGTATAAAGATAGATATATTGACCAATGGAATCTAATAGAGTGCTCAGATATAGACCCTCTCATCTATGGACATTTGATATTTGATAAGGCAGTCAAGCCAACTCACCTGGGACAGAACAGTCTCTTCAATAAATGGTGCCTAGAGAACTGGATATCCATATGTAAAAGAATGAAAGAAGACCCGTATCTCACACCCTATAAAAAAGTTAACTCAAAATGGATCAAAGATCTAAACATTAGGTCTAAGATATAAAACAGTTAGAGGAAAATGTAGGGAGATATCTTATGAAACTTACAATTGGAGGTGGTTTTTTGGACCTTAAACCTAAAGCAAGAGCACTGAAGAAGGAAATAAAGAAATGGGAGCTCCTCAAAATTAAACACTTTTGTGCATCAAAGAACTTCATCAAGAAAGTAGAAAGACAGCCTACACAATGGGAGACAATATTTGGAAACGACATATCAGATAAAGGTCTAGTATCCAGAATTTATAAAGAGATTGTCCAACTCAACAACAAAAAGACAGCCAACCCAATTACAAAATGGGAAAAAGACTTGAACAGACACCTCTCAGAAGAGGAAATACAAATGGCCAAAAGGCACATGAAGAGATGCTCAATGTCACTGGCCATTAGAGAAATGCAAATCAAAACCACAATGAGATATCATCTCACACCCACCAGAATGGCCATTATCAACAAAACAAAAAATGACAAGTGCTGGAGAGGATGTGGAGAAAGAGGCACACTTATCCACTATTGGTGGGAATGTCAAATGGTGCAACCACTGTGGAAGGCAGTTTGGCAGTTTCTCAAAAAGCTGAATATAGATTTGCCATACTACCCAGCAATACCATTGCTAGGTATCTACTCAAAGGACTTAAGGGCAAAGACACAAACGGACATTTGCACACCAATGTTTATAGCAGTGTTATTTACAATTGCAAAGAGATGGAAACAGCCAAAATGTCCATCAACAGACGAGTGGCTAAACAAACTGTGGTATATACATACGATGGAATATTATGCAGCTTTAAGACAGAATAAACTTATGAAGCATGTAATAACATGGATGGACCTAGAGAACATTATGCTGAGTGAGTCTAGCCTAAAACTAAAGGACAAATACTGTGTGATCCCACTGATGTGAACCGACAGTCAAGAATAAACTTGGAACATGTCATTGGTAACAGAGTCCAGCAGGAGTTAGAAACAGGGTAAGATAATGGGTAATTGGAGCTGAAGGGATACAGACTGTGCAACTGGACTAGATACAAAAACTCAAAAATGGACAGCACAATAATACCTACTTGTAAAGTAATCATGTTAAAACACTGAATGAAGCTGCATCTGAGCTATAGGTTTCTTTTTTGTCTGTCTGTTTGTTTGTTTGTCTTTTTTTTCTTTTTCCTTTTCTTTTTTTTCACTATTATTATTATCTTTATTTTTTTCTCTATATTAACATTCTATATCTTTTTCTGTTGTTTTGCTAGTTCTTTTCCTAAATTGATACAAATGTACTAAGAAATGATGATCATGCATCTATGTGATGATGCTAAGAATTACTGATTGCATATGTAGAATGGAATGATTCCTAAATGTTGTGTTAATTCTTTTTATTCTTTAATTAATAAAAAAAATCTCTAGTGTTTCTATACACTATTAATGAACAACCTGAGGGGGAAATCAAGAAACAAATTCCATTTACAATTGCAACTAAAAGAATAAAATACTTATGAATAAATTTAACTAAAGAGACAAAAGACCTATACAAAGAAAACTACAAGAAACTGTTAAAAGAACTCACAGAAGACCTAAATAGATGGAAGGGCATACCGTGTTCATGGATTGGAAGACTAAATATAGTTAAGTTGTTAATTCTACCTAAATTGATTTACAGATTCAACGCAATACCAATCAAAATCCCAACAACTTACTTTTCAGAAACAGAAACACCAATAAGAAAATTTATCTGGAAGGGCAGGGTGCCCCAAATTGCTAAAAGTATCTTGAGGAAAAAAAAACAAAGCTGGAGGTCTCACGCTGCCTGACTTTAAGGCATATTATGAAGCTGCAGTGGTCAAAACAGCGTGGTACTAGCATAAAGATAGACATATTGACCAATGGAATCGAATAGAGTGTTCAGATATAGACCCTCACATCTATGGACATTTGATCTTTGATAAGGCTGTCAAGCCAACTAACCTTGGACAGAACAGTCTCTTCAACAAATGGTGCCTGGAGAACTGGGTATCCATATGCAAAAGAATGAAAGAGGATCCGTATCTCACACCCTATACAAAAGTTAACTCAAAATGGATCAAAGACCCAAACATTAGGTTTAAGACCATAAAACAATTAGAGGAAAATGTAGGGAAATATCTTCTAAATCTTATAACTGGAGGTGGTTTTATAGACCTTACACCCAAAGCAAAAGCACTGAAGAAAGAAATAAATAAATGGGAGCTCCTCAAAATTAAACACTTTTGTGCATCAAAGAACTTCATCAAGAAAGTAAAAAGATAGCCTAGACAATGGGAGACAATATTTGGAAATGACATATCAGATAAAGGTTTAGTATTCAGAATTTATAAAGAGAGTGTTCAACTCAACAACAAAAAACAGCCAATCCAATTAAAAAATGGGGAAAAGACTTGAACAGACACTTTTCAGAAGAAGAAATACAAATGGCCAAAAGGCACATGAAGAGATGTTCAACGTCCCTGGCCATTAGAGAAATGCAAATCAAAACCACAGTGAGATATCATCTCATACCCACCACAGTGGCCACTATCAACAAAACAGAAAATGACAAGTGCTGGAGAGGATGTGGAGAAAGAGGCACACTTATTCACTGTTGGTGGGAATGTCAAATGGTGCAACCGCTGAGGAAGGTAGTTTGGCGGTTCCTCAAAAAGCTGAATATAGAATTGCCATATGACCCAGCAATACCATTGCTAGGTATCTACTCAGAGGACATGAGAGCAAAGACACAAACGGACATTTACACACCAATGTTTATAGCAGCATTATTTACAATTGCAAGGAGATGGAAACAGCCAAAATGTCCATCAACAGACGAGCGGCTAAACAAACTGTGGTATATATATACGATGGAATATTATGCAGCTTTAAGACAGAATAAACTTTTGAAGTATATAACAACATGGATGGACCTTGAGAACATTAAGCTGAGTGAGACTAGCCAAAAACTAAAGGACAAATACTGTATGGTCTCACTGATATGAACTGACATTCGTGAATAAACTTGGAATATTTCGTTGGTAACAGAGACCATCAGGAGATAGAAATAGGGTAAGATATTGGGTAATTGGAGCTGAAGGGATATAGACTGTGAAACAGGACTGGATACAAAAATTCAGAAATGGGCAGCACAATACTACCTAACTGTAATACAATTATGTTAAAGAAATGAATGAAGCTGCATGTGAGAATGATAGAGGAAGGCTGGGGCATAAATGAAATCAGAAAGAAAGATGGATTATAAAGATTGAGATGGTATAATCTAGGAATGCCTAGAGTGTATCATAATAGTTAAATGTAGAATGTACAAATTTTAAAAATGTTTGTGCATGAGGAAAAAAATAAAAATAAAATAAATAAAAGGAGAGTAACAATAAATATTTGGGAGTTGATTGTTTTAATAATTTCGATTAAGTGTTGCTAATGGATTTGTTCAATCTGAGTCTACACATATGGAAACTAAGAGGGTCTTGCAGTAGGGATGAAAGGAAATGTCATTTTTAAGAATTTGGAAACTGGTATCAATACATATGGGACTGATATAAACAGATACAGAAGTGAGAAGTAAAAGGGGAGAAGAAAGTAGAATTGTGTTCAGATTTCCAACTCTTGGGCTATACAGTAGAGACAGCTAATGTCACAATGTCCATTCTCTAACACTAAAACCTGGTGTTCAGCTGAAGCCAGGGACCTCCAGATTAAAGGCTACATTAAACAACTTATCTTGCTGCTCACTGTGGGCATGTGGCTAAGGCATGGCCAGTGGACTATAAGCAGCACTGAAATATGCAACTTTGTGGAAGCATTATTAAATGGAGCAGATGTGTCCTTTTCTTTACTTATTTCTGGTGGCTGGCATGAAGATGTGATATCTGAAGTCCAAGCAGCTATCTGGGACAATGCTAAACAGCGACACAACATATGGTTTTGAGAGGAATATTCTGGAAGAAAATGATTTCTAAAAATGCGTGGGCCTCTCAAACAAGCCTGGTATTTCTGATTTCTGGACTTTTTGCTTGAGGGAATAAAATCTAGTATGTTTAAACCAGCATCGATTTGAATTTTCTATCATATTCATAATCTTAACGATTACAGACATTTCTACTTATGCTGATATCATTTAGCACTAAAAAATATGAAATGAAGGGAAGCGTAAGGAAGAGGAGCTCAATTTTATATGTGTGGAACTTAATGTGCTCATAAAAACATTCAGTTGAGGATATCAATGAGATGAGAAGGGGGCCTAAAATAAAGCCTTAAAAAAGTGTAAACCTGATGTAGAAATAGAAGCCCAGAAGGAGACAAGAAAACCATGAAGATTTGGCATTGCAGAAGCCAAGAGTTTTTTGAAGAATCAAGTTGTCAACAGTGACAGCTGTTGAAATGTCAAGGAAAGTAAGGAATGAATCTTGTCTCTTGAATTAATGGATAAGAAAGCTATTGGCCCTGGTGAAAGCAGATTTGGTAAGGAGGTGGGCATAGGAGGCAGTCTGCAAGTGGGCTGAGGGAAATAGAGAAAGGCAGTACTGTGATGTGGCCCCAGCCTCCTGCTTGCCATTATATGGCACATACCTTCCTCCCAAATAGTTAACTTGTTGTACACTCTTCCCCATAGCTAAAGAACATTAGATGTCATCATCTTGCTTATTCTTGCTTCTGGACATACTAAAATTTGTAGCCACACAGATTTATGCCAACTGGTCTCCATGTCCTTGTTATTATGAGCACTTCCATCATTCCCCTCAGTGGCTGTTCTAAATTTGGTTAGTTCTCTTGCAGGTCCTACCTATTCCTCAAACCTCTAAATCTGCAGATGACATCATCTACTACTTCCTAAGGTATGGCTTCAGAAATTTAACACAATAGACACTCAGAGCTAAATAACCCTTTTTGGTAGATGGGGAGTTGTGCTGTGTATTGTAGGATACTTAGCCACCTCAGTGGTCTCTACCTGCCAGACGACAATAACAGCTCCTGCCTCCAATTGTGAAAACCAAAAATGTCTCCAGATATTACCCAATGTCCCCTGTGAAGGAAAAATGATAGGGAATGGTTCTCTCTCCCTCTGTCTCCTCTCGGCAAGATGTAGCCTTTTGTCTGTATTATCAGCATAAGTGTGGCCAACAAAGATTCTACTAGATGGAGCATTAGATGCTTTGTGAATACACAATTACCTCATCCTCAGTATCCTGCAGCATCACAGCTGTGTTCTCACTTCACACCAAATTTGGAGCATTATATATCCACATTAGTTGGAGTTTCTTCTTTGTTCCACTAGGTAGCTTTTTGTGAGGCTTGGCCAAGAAAGTTCCTACTCTCAGCTAACTCAAGAAACTTACTTGTGGCCCATGGGTAATGCCCAGATAATGTTATACCATATGTTAAACACAGGCAGCATCTCTTCTTGCCCCTTCCTTATCTAGCTGTAGCGCTCTTCTATCCATTTCTCTATGTCTCTGCCATGCCAAGTGGGTTTGTGGTTGAAGTAGCTTAGCAAAGTCCAGGTAAAAAGTGGCACTTTTCTGCTGTGTTTAGAATCATTTGAAAGCTTCAATGAAGTCCTTGTTGAATATCCATTCTTCGTCCCTTACTCCAAGGCCAAAATTATTGAAGAGAAAAGAACACTTAACATGCCATTCTAACTTTTCTTCTAGAAAGCTCTTCTTCAAGTTCCCATATCCAAGTGAACCAGCCAGGAAATAAATCTCTTTCTCTTGTTTTATATGCAGCCTGCAGATACTTTTGCCACACAGATCTACAAAGGAAAAAAATACTTATCACGTATGTTATAATTATTAGTGAAACTCTCAACATTTTCATTTTGAGATCAGAGTAAGAAAACACCACTTCTACTCAAAATTTTATTAGAGGCCCTATCCGGTGTCATAGGGCAAGAAAAATAATAAAGCATAAATGATTGGAAAAACAAGTTCTCAATAGTCACAGAGGATATGACTTAATTCTATAGAAAATACAAGTTTCTACCAATATTTTATTAGATTATTTGTATCAGTATGGCAATTCAGAATCTGTTAGTCATACAAATAAAAAATTGCATTTCTATATGCCATCAACAAACACACACAAAGTGAAAATTTTAAGATATCTTAAAATAGCATAAAATATGAAGTGCCTATGAATAAATCAAACAAAATATGTGCAAGAATAAGATGCCTGATACTTTTAAACTATTGAAAGATATTTTAAAATTTTAAATAAATGTAAAACTATTGGATGTCCATGAAATTGAATAAACTGGTATATTCTCCCAAAATCAATCTGTAGATTCAGTGTATTCCCAATTAAAAATTTTTAACATTTGTGTAGCTGCTTGTTCTTTTATTTTTTAGAACTGATAATTTGGTCTTAAAATTTATATGGAAGTGAAAAAGTCCAGAAATACACAAGAAAGTCTTGATGAATTATAAAACACATTATGAAACTATAATAATTAATATACAGTGGTATTAGCACAGGAATAGTTTTTATAAAGATCAATAAAACAGAGACTTCTGAACTTGACTCATATATACAGATTAGTGAGAAAGACAGACATATTGATAAATGTTACTGTAGTACTAAAATATTCAGGTGGAAAAAATAAATAAATGGGATCCTTACCTCACATGATAAAAACAAATCAATTCCAGATGAAAGATGGAAGGGTGAAGGAAAAATCTGTAATGATCCTGGAAGATAGATAAATAAATAAATAAATAAATATGTATACCTTTGTGACCCAAGTAGGAAACATTATCTTTAGCAAGAAACAGGTAGCTATATTCCTTTTTTATAGATGATATAAGAAACAATCACAAATTTAGGGGCTTTACACAAATTTATCATCTTGCAGTTCTTTGAAATAAGCCTCAATAATGTAAAATCAAGTTCTTGACAAGGCTGCATTCCTTTCTGTAGTCTCTAGGTGAATGTGCTTGAAAAGCTGCCAGAATGTGATATATGAGAAATGGGATGGCTTTTAAAAAGGGAAATTTAATAACTTACCAGTTTATAGTTCAAAGCCTATAAAAAATGTCCAAACTAAGGCATCCAGATAAAGATATTTTAATTCAATGAAGGTTGATGGTTCAGAACACCTTTGTCAACTGTGAAGTGATGTGCTGTCATACGCTAGTACCTTGCTTCTGGGGTCTGTTGCTTTCAGCCTCTGTTCCCATGGGGTGTCCTCACTTTTCTTCTCTGGGACAGGGCTTCATCTTTTGGCTTCCCTTGGATCTCTCCTGGTTCTAATTTGCTTAACATCTCATGGCAATACCTGCTGGGCTCCAAGCATCTCCAAATATCTGTGTCTCTGTTCTCTAAGTGTTGGCATCTATGTCAGCTCTCTCTCTCTGTTGACTCTGTCACTTCTGAGGTTTCTCCAAAACGTTTCCCCTTTGAAAGACTAGTAATCTAATCAAGACTAGTGGGTGGAGTCAACATCTCCATCTAATCAAAAGGTCACACCCACAATTAGCCATGTGACATCTCCACGGAGATGATCTAATCAGAAGTTTCCAACCTACAGTGTTGAATCAGGATTAAGAGAAATAGCTGCTCCCACTATATTGGATTGGAATTAAAACATCACTTTTGTGGGGTGCATAATATTTTCAAACCAGCATAGGGAAAATCCATCTCCTTGCCCTTTCTAGAGGCTTCCCACAGTCTTTACTTTGTGGTCCTATTCCTCCATCTTCAAAGCCATAAAGACTGAGTTGAGCTTTCCTCACATCATATTATTTCAACCTCTAATGCTTCCCTCTTTGACTTTTAAGGGCCCTTGTGATTACATTGAGCCCATCTGGATCATCCAGAATAATCTCTCGGTCTTAAGTCAACTGATCAGCAAACTTAACCCCATCTGCAACCTTTAATTGCCATTTGCCATGTAACATGATATTCACAGGTTCTTGAGATATAGATGCAGACATCTTTGTGGGGCTATCATTTGGTCTACCAGAGAAGCCCTAACCATAAATGCAAATATTACAATTTAGTAATTACATTTATCAAAAGTCAACCAAATGGAGACTCGGATTGAGTCCCGGTACCTGCCCATACAAAAAAAAAGTCAATCAAACAAGGGAGGGAGGGTCAAATATTTCTAAGTATTGTGAATGATCAAAGAGTGTATACAGAATAGTTGTTCTCAAGGAAGTTTCAATACAGGTGGAAAATTAGAGATAATGTTCAAGAAAAAGGCATAGTCATATAGCATCTAAATAATATATAAAAAAAGAAAAGAAAAAGAAATAAATAATATGAAAGACTAAATTAGAAGGAAATTTTCCAAACCAGCATATGACCAAATATCAAATGAATGATTATAATTTAATTACTGGATTGTCTCATGAGTTGGGGAAGACATCACTTTACAAAAGAGATCATTTTAAATAAGTATTCTCTTTGCAGTATTTGTAAACTGAAAGAAGGAAGAAGCATTTACCAGGATGGCAGGGCAGATTTTAAAAAGGGAAATTTAATAAATTGCCAGTTTATAGTTCAAAGCCTATAAAAAATGTCCAAACTAAGGCATCCAGAGAAAGATGCTTTAATTCAAAGAAGGTTGATGGGTTCATCAACCTTAATCCAAACAGAAACACTTCATGGCCTCCCTTCCCATATTCACCTCTCCAGTTCTTCATGCCTGCCCCACTCCCAACCATAATCCATGTCACAACTTTCTACCAGAATAATTTTCTACATCAAATGTCATCCTATCATTCTGCTAAAATACATGAAAGTCCCATTTTCTTTCGACAGAAAAATCAAAGACATAAGCATGGCATACAAGGCCCTTCAAGATTTGATCCTTCTGTGTTTCCCACCTCATTTCTTACTTAGTAACCCTCCAAACCCAAACCCTATACTCTAGCCATTCTAAGCCACATATTTATAATTTTCAATCCTGTCTTGCCTTCCTCTTTTGCTCTTTTCTTCTTTCTACATAAAATGTTATTTTCTTTCTTATTCTATTGCTCAATCCCTATGCATCCTTAAAAACTCAATCCAGGAAGGTTTCTTGTCCCTAATATTGTGAGTTAAGTTCCTCACTAGTATACTTCCAGAGAACACTGGGTTTACTTTTGTCATGATATTTTTCACACTCTTATACTTTTATTGGGCTCTCTGTATTCAAATGTGAGCTCCTTAAGGACAGAGTTATGTTTTCTATTTCTATTGTGATTAGTTTTCAAAACCCAAAATAACATGAGTAGTGCCATATTACTATGCATAAGTAAATTTTTGGTGTTTTGAATTATCCTTACTGTGATCAAATTGAATGGAAGCCATTAGGAATTCGATTTATACTTTGCTGTCTTGTAAATACGTCATCTTCAGCTCTATTTTCATCAACGCATATTTTCTATCCGTTTATCTGCTCATCAGGAGATACAAAAGTAATTGAAATAACATATTCTGTTCAGGGACTGGTTAATAACTGCTTCTTACTGACAATGAAGCAGCAGCTTTCCAATTGGAATCAAGCTGCTTATTCTTTGATTAATGGCCCCCAAATAGAAATTGTTTCCTTTCCTTCACTGGAAAGGTTGGTCACTGTTCTGAAAGGAGCTTTTCAAAACTTGTTCCTGATCACATTACATAAATTTAGTCAATGATAATGAACTTGATTTTACGTGACTATTGAATGTCCTTAAAGACTCATTTCCATTTTTTGTTCAATTGAGACTGTACTGGGTGGCATGGAATTGTAACACTATCAAATAAGCTTGGAATTAGGAAACATCATGCACTGTGCTATTATTGGGCTGCTAGTAAAACAGTTACTCTGTTTAGTTTTTAACTTTAACCCAAAAGTCCAGAAGGTTTAAATGTGGTTTTTTTTTAGCAAAAATGGAAAAAATCAAGTTATATAATTAATATGATTCATGATTCCTGTTATTTCTTATCATAAGGAAAAATGCATAATTTATACAAAGATAGTAGATTTGTCCTATAGTTTTAAGAACTTTATTAAAAATAATACAATCATAGTCCTTAAACAAATGTATTCTAAGTTGTTATAAATTTATCTAGTCAAGAAATTTGTAACTGTTTCTCTGCTTGATATCAGTGAATGTAAACACAGAATGTTTAAGTTCATAAACTGCCAGAATGCAATATACCAGAAATGGAACAGTTTTTAAAAAGAGAATTTAGTAAGCTGCAAGTTTATAGTTCTAAGGCCATGAAAATATTCAAATTAAGGCATCCAGAGAAAGATACCTTAACTCCAAAGAAAGGGCTGATAAAGTTCGGGGCTTCTCTCTCATCTAGGAGAGCACATGGCAATCTCTGCTAGCTTTCTATCCTCATTTCATAAGGCTTCCCTGGGGTCATTTTCCTTCTGTATCACCAAAGGCCTCTATCTATGTGGGCTTTGACCAGTAAGCAACCCCACCTCAAATGTGTGGAGACCCATCTCCATGGAAACCATCTAATCAAAAGTTAACACCCACATTTGGGTAAGTCACATCTACATGGAAACAATAGAAAGCTCCCGCCCAGCAATACTGAATGAGTATTAAAGAACTTGGCTTTTATGGGGTACACAACAGATTCAAACCAGCACACAGAGTAAATAACCCAGCATCTTTACATCCAGAATAGCAATTTTGGATTCTTTGTCCTACTTCTTTGAAACAAGGGATATTCCTTTACACATGAATTTAGACACTGTTTTACTTAAGTTGGTAGAAGGATTAAGATATTGATCAAGGGCGGGCCGCGGTGGCTCAGCGGGCAAAGTGCTTGCCTGCTATGCCGGAGGACCTCGGTTCGATTCCCGGCCCCAGCCCATGTAACAAAAAACGGAAAAACAAAATACAATAAAACAAGAAAATGTTTAAAAGATGTTTCCCTTTCTTCCTTCCTTCCTTCCTTCCTTCCTTCCTTCCTTCTCTCTGTCTTTCCTTTAAAAAAAAAAAAAAAAAAAAAAGATATTGATCAAAACAGTTATGATGAAATCAAACAATGAGGAGTGAAAGATAGTAACTGGTATATTTACAATTGTTTCCTCAAAGTTTTGGTGTGAAGAAATTAATTGTAAACATATACGTGGTCCAGATATCATCCAGTGTTGGTTCTTCCCCCATGAAATGGAGATAACTAGGCCTTTCATTTCCAATCTCATGTATTATGATGCCCAAATCTTCCTGCCAAATTGCCGCTTACTTCCAGGCAATAAAGGGGGACTGTGATACTTCTGTTCTTTTTTGTATATGGCTTCTACATCTGTGCTGGTTTGAAAGGATGTATGGACCCTAGAAAATCCATGTTTTAATTAAAATCCCATTTTGTAAAGGCAGAATAATTCCTATTCAGTATCGTATGTTTGAAACTGTAATCAGATCATCTCCCTGGAGATGTAATTTAATTAAGAGTGGTTGTTAAACTGGATTAGGTGACAACATGTCTCCACCCATTTGAGTGGGTCTTGATAAGTTCCTGGAGTCCTGTAAAAGAGGAAACATTTTGGAGAATGAAAGAGATTCTGAGAGAGTAGAATGTCATAGCCACAAAAAGCAGAGTGTAACAGCCAGTGGCCTTTGGAAATGAAGAAGGAAAACGCCTCCTGGGGCGCTTCATGAAACAGAAAGCCAGGAGAGAAAGCCAGAAGATGACACCATGCTTCCCATGTGTCCATCCAGCTGAGAGAGAAGCCCTGACTGTGTTCACCATGCGCCTTCTCACTTGAGAGAGAAACTCCCAACTTCACTGGCCTCCTTGAACCAAGGTATCTTTCCCTGGATGCCTTTGACTGAACATATCTATAGACTTTTTTTAATTGGGACATTTCCTCGGCCTTAGAACCGTAAATTAGAAACTTATTAAATTCCCCTTTTTAAAAGTCATTCCGTTTCTGGTATATTGATTGCATTCTGGCAGCTAGCAAACTAGAACAACATCTTTAATTGGACATGATCACAAAGGAGCCCCTTCATTGGCTTCTACAAAAAAAAATCTACTAATTCATGAGAGATTTAGTTGATTTTACTGAAAATTGTAAAGGACAGTGATAATGACGGTCTTATTACAGAAGTGAAATCTTTCTCCATACACCAGTCCTTGTCCTTTCTCCTTTCTTTCTCCTTTTCACAACAGTAATGACATCAGATTATAGGGCTGTATGACCAAAGAGGAGATGCATTTTTAGCACTGAGACAAATTTACTCATTGGTTCCTGAAAGGTGTGTTAGAACAATATTTTAAATTTATTTGTTTGGTGTAAAGATAGTCAGCATTGCTTGAAATGCTTTAACACTTTCTGCCCTACTACTTATTTTAATCATGAATTTATTCTTTATTAATTTGCTTATTTGCATTGTATTTCCCCTACCAGAATGTATATTCTACAAGGCCAGGGATTTTGTAGGACTTTGGTAAATATTTCTTGAATAAATGTTTTGGTAAAAATTAGTGTTTTCCTCAATAATTTCATTTAAACTAGAATTATCTGCTCAAGGTATCTATCCCTCTGAGATTATATTAGTAAGGGTTACATAATCTATTCATCAGCTTAAATAAACACCATGCAAAATAAACGCTGTTTGCATTATTGGCATAGTTTTGTCTCAATATTCATATTGTAGCGACCAAATTTTCAAACTTTGAAATGGTTAGTACCTTCATAGAATTGGGATCAACCTAAAATTATGGTCTTTCTTTTGCCAGATTGTAACAATATTTTGGGGTTGCATATATATATATATATATGCCAGCTATTTACATTTGTTGTAATTGCTTCACATTTTACCTAAATTTATCTGGGATGTGGTAAAAGAGCACTTAAAATCAATGAACAATCTAAGAATATGATATGCTCTTAGATTTGTAGACTTTCTTGGTTCTAATACCTGGAAACAATTTCATTTAATATTAAAATAAAGGTTGTAAACATGTAATGACTGATAAAACATGAAAGATTTATATTTGCAATAAAGCTACTGGAATTATCTTTTTGATGTTGATAGTTTATCTTTACAAGATTCAATTGCTGGTAAATGTTTCATTTTATGTACTTCAATGCTTTGTTGTTAGATGCATACATATTCAGCATTACTGTGTCTTCTTGGAGAATTGACTCTTTTGTCAGTATCCCTGATGAGTTTCCTTGTTCTGAAGTCATTGCCTGAAATTAATGTAGCTACCCCATCTTTCCCTTTATTACTGCTGGTATGGTGTAACTTTTTACTTTTCCTTTTAATCAATTTGGGTCTTTTCACTTGAGGTGGATTTCTTGTAGGTAACAAATAGTTGGTTTTCGTTTCATAGCCACTTTGATAATCTTTTGCCTTTTATTTAAACCATTTGGTGCATTTAAACCATTAAATTAGTGCATTTAAAGTATTAAAATGGTGCATTTAAACCATTCATATTTTAAATGATTATTGATATAGTTGAATTAGTATCTCCCATGTTTAAAGCTGTTTTCTAGTCACTGCATCTTTTTCCCCCCACGCTTTCTACCCTGTCTAGTTTTAATTGACATTTTTTATAATTTAATTCTATCTCATTTTTAGTGAAAAAATCATAGTTGCTGCTCTAACACTTTCAATATACATTTTTAACTTATCTAAGCTCACCTTCACATAATACTACACCATTTCACTTATAGTGCAGGTACCATATCACAGAGTATTCCCAGTGTCCACCCTCATCCTTTGCAACATTACTGTCATTCATTTCACTTATTCATCTGCTATAATTACCCGAAGCATTATTATTGCTTTAAACAAAGGCATCTTTCAGGCCATTTAAAAATAAGAAATATGAAAGTTTTTGTTTACCTTCGTTTACCCTTCCTCTGATGTAGATCCAAGTTTCTGCCCTTTATCATTTTTCTTCTGCCTAAAAACTTCTTTGATAGCATTTCTTGCAGAGAAGATCTGCTGGCAGTGAAATCCTTCAGTTTTGTTGGCATCAGAAAATCTTTATTTCTTCTCCGCTATGAGAGGATGATTTTGCTGGATATAGGATTCTAGGTTGCTATTTTTACTTTTTTCCAGCACTTTAAATAATTCACTGCACTCTCTTCTTCTTGTGATTCTAATCTTTGTTCCTCTATAGGTAAGGTGTATTTTTTTCTTCCCTCTAGATTTTAAAGACTTTGTCTTTAGTTCTCTGCAATTTAAATATGATATATCTCACTGTAGGGCTGGTTTTTGTTTGTTCGGGTTTTTTTTCTGGGTGGGGTGAGGGTGTAGGAGGAATTTATTCTGCCTGGTGCTCTCTGAGTTTCCTAGCTTTATGAAAAGTTTTTGGCCATTATTTCTCCAATTTCTTCTATTACATTTTGTTCTCCTTCTGTTATTCTAACTACATATTACACCTTTTGAGATTGCCCAACAATTTTCAGATGTTGTTTTCTGTTTTGCTCCTTTTTTTTTTTTCTTTCAATTTGGGAAATTTCTATTGAACTGTCTTCAAACTCACTCATTCCGTCCTTGACCATGTTGCATCTACTAATGAGCCTGTGAAAATTATTCTTTATTTCTATTACAGTGTTTTCTTTTATTTCTAGTCTTTCTTTTGATTCTTAGCATTTCCATCTCTCTGCTTCCATTACCCACCTATTATTATTGCCTGTTGTCTACTTTTCCCATTAAAGCCTTGGTTATTTATAATTTTCTTTCTGATACCTCCAATACCCATGTTATAGCTGAGTTTAGTTCTAGTATGTGTTTTATCTCTTAAATTTTGTTTTTTCTTACCTTTCAGCATGCTTTGTGATTTTTTTGTCAAAAGCCAGTCATGTTGTATTGGGTAATAGGAACTGAGGAACATAGGTTAGTGTAGTAGTTAGGTTCAGGTGTCAACTTGGCCAGGTGATGGTGCCAAGTTGTTCCATTGCTGTGGACTTAAATCATCAGCATGTGAAATTTCATCTATAGCTGATTACATCTGAAGTTGACTAAGAGGAATGTTTCCTCAATGAGGGAGGCTTAAAAGGAGAAATCAGAAGAGAGAGAATCAGCTCAGTTCAGTCAAACAGACCTCAGCACAGCCCAGTACAATGCATCTCAGAGCTCAGAGCCACTCAGACGCAGACATTTGGAGATGCAGAAAGGGCATGCCCTGGGAAAATCTGTTTGAACACAGAAGCTGGGAGGATAGATCAGCAGACATCACCGTGTGCCTTCTCATGTAAGAGAGGAACTCAGATGAAAGCTACCAGCCTTTCCTCTAAAGAACTATGTACTTGTAACTAAATAAATCCCCTTTGTAAAAACCAGTCCATTTCTTGTGTATTGCATTCCAGCAACATTAGCAAACTAAAACAGTTAGTATGAGAATTTTGTTAATTTGGCTAGGAATTGAAGTATGTTTAGTTTTTCCTATAGCTCAAGTAGCCAAAGCCTTCAAATTCCCCCAGTATCCTTATTTTTGTTTCTCCTCTTATTAAATTTCCCTAAGTACTCCTTAGAGAAAGTCTATATCTTGTGGCTCTTTCAGATATAATTCATTATCATACTGGAGCCCTTTTGGTATAATGGTATACTGTGAGCTTAGGGCATTCTCTAATCATCTGGCTACATCTCATCCCCCCCCACTCCCCTTCTTTATTCCTTTTTGTGGCTGCAGTATTTCTAATCTAGTTCCTTGATGCCCTGAACTTTATTACCTATAATTGTTTGCTTACTTGCTTGTTTGTTTCATTTCCTTTAGGTGAGACAGGAAAGCTAGAAGGGATTGTATCTCAGCTATGACTCTCTGAATATTCCTGACTATCTAGATTTCAGAATGAAGATTTAACCTATGATCTCAGTTCCTGAGATCCAAGAACAGTAGTTATTGGCTTTAAGTTTGTCCAGCCTTTTCTTGTTTCAAGAATGGAGTGATGACTTCCAAGATCTTTGCATGTAGGAGCTGAAATCAGAAATCCCTGCTGGTAAATATTTTATGACGTATTTTTTTCTATCTTTGGTTTTGATAGGTGTAGTTACTGTATTTCCTTTTTAAAGAGTCTAGTGAAAACGGCTACTGCCATGTTCTGAAAGGAAACTATCACTGTCATATTGGCACTTACAAAAGTCAAAGGAAAAGAATTTTCTCTAACCGCAGCATAAATTTATAGGTTTTTTTCCAACAGTTTTATAGGAAATGAGAAGCATGGAAAACAAAATTTCCATTCTCATCAATATAAAAGTTGATATAACAATAATCCAAAGTTTGGGAAAAAGAAAATCTAAATACTTTTAATAATAAAGCCTCCTCCTATTAGCATTGTATAATCACCAAATTATCAAGCAGGGTAGGCTTAAAAGTTCATCTAAACCAGTGGTTTATCCAAGGTTCATGAAACTCCCAGGGATTCAAAATTCAAATAACATCTTGAGAGCATGATGCTTCAGGGTACCCTCCTCACTATAAATTTTGGACCAACATAAGTTAGAATCATGCTTTAGAAAGTAAAGTAGTGCTGAGTTGCTTGCATCAAGTTAGGTGTAATTTATTTTATATCTTCACTTGATATTTTTTTGGTTCACATATCCATGTGGATTCAGATAATTTCTCTTATACAGTGGTAATAATAAGCACACATTTGCTCTCTATTTCACCTCTGTACGTTTTTGTATGAATCTTTTCTTATAGGACTTTCTTCCCAACAAGGAAGAAAAATGGAACACACTTAGGGGCTTACTCACGTAATGGATATAGAAGAAACTGAAATGTCATAGGATGAACTCTCAAACTTGTCAAGCACTAATGCTAAAGAATTGGCCCTCAGCAATACAGACCAACACAGAGACACCGGTTATCATGGTGTCAGCTAGGTCATGATTGAGACCTTGCATTTTGTTTGTTCCACTCAAGAAGACATTGTTGCAGGTGGACAATTCTAACCATAACTCAAATATATCTAGAATCCATAACCCTTGTGATTTCTATTTCTTAGAGATTAATTTGTATTTTGAGCATTGTATTAGTCAGGGTTCTCTAAGGAAAGAGAACTGACAGGAGATAATTGAAAATATTATAAAATTTATATAAGAATTGTCTCACATAAAGTATGGGAATCACAAGTCCAAATTCTGTACAGAAGACCTGAAACTGAGAACTCTGAGATTTCGAATAATTCCCCATGAGAAACTGGATGGAAGTAGAAATGGGAATTCTCTCTTCTGACTGCTGAAAGCATCACTTCTCCTTTTAAACCCTGCAACTGATTGAACAAGATTTCTCTCAGTTGATGGTAGATGTAATCAGTCATAGATGCAATCAACTTACTGATGATTTAAGTCCACAAAATGTCCTCAGAGTAAAAATCAGGCCAGTGCTTGCTTGACCAAATGACTGGACACCAAAGCCTGGACAAGTTGACACATGAACTTAACCATCACAGTCCAGCCCTTGCCAACTTGGAAGCCATACACAACTTAAACAACAGTTAATCTCTAAATAAAAACAAGAACAGTCATATTCTCACCTAACAATATTCAACTGTTCTGCCTACTAGAAAGACACTTAACTTTCTCCTGAATAGGATCCAAGTTCTTGGATAATATTAACTTCAAATGTTAACCTCTTTCCTCAGTGACATCTGTTCCCACAGTAATATCTGACCTCCAGAGAAGAGCCAGGTCTCTTCAGGGAAGGCAGATTAAGTTCACAAATTCATTCCTCACAGTACTGCTGAAAAATGTGTCATCTGGACATTCCTGTGATGGGTAGCAGGTCTGACACAATAAACAGACTCCAATATTCCAATCTCTCTAAACTTTTGAATCCCCTGATCTACATTAAACCAGAGCAGTTCTGGCACTTCAAACTCAGGTAAAGTCAGCTACTTTTTGCTCCGTCTTTCAGCCAACCAACTGAACAAACTCTTAGAGCCCTTTCTAACCCTTCAAGGTACAACACTGAATCCAGAATCTCTGCTCAGTGAGCCCATATCAATAAATTCAGCCTGATCCAACTTTGTCTTCTTTCCTTTCTCACATATATCCCCCTGTTTCTGTTTATATAAATTGGTAAACTCATGCAGTTCTTATGGAGTATAGTATATCTTCTCATGGGTCACACTTTGTACCTCAACTTTTAAGGCCTGTTGGAACTTCAGTCTAACTATATGTCTAGACTGAAGAAGGTGATGAGGGTGAGTCATGAAAACAATTAGAAGTGTTTTAATTAGCAAGCCAATTACCTCAGGACATTCCATTGCAGTTTGATCAGGTGAAACAGGGTTGACCTCTTCAGACAGACAAGTGAGGGTTGCTTACTCAGAGAAGGTAGCTACAGGTTTATCACACACAGCAGGATTAGATTCTTAAGGTATAGGTTGGATGGCACTTTCCTCAGAGAAGACTAGTTTGTGGAGGATGATTCTTCAGGGCAGACAGTTACAGATTTATCTGGCAAAGACTCAGTAGAATCTAGGGTTTCAATATTCCTATCACTGTATTCGTTTGTTAAGCTGCTGGAATGCAATATACCAGAAATGGTGTGACTTTCTAAAAGGGAATTAAATAAGTTACAAGTTTACAGTTCTAAGCCATAAATATGTCCTAACTAAGGCAACCATAGAAACCTTGGCCCAAGGAAGTGTGATCTGGGAAGGCATGTAGCTGTATTTGCTGGTCCTTGTTCCCAGTTCCATTGCTTCCATCTTCTGCTGCCAGTGGTTTACTCTCTAAGTGTCTGTGGGAATTCACTTAGTTTAGCGAATGCTGGAGCCAGAGATTTCTTCTCTTCAGGTTATGGCTATTTCTGTGAGTCCCTGCTTAGTACCTGGGCTATTTCTGTCACACCGGCCAAATGTCTACATCAGCTCTGCTCTGAGCTCTCTCCAAAATGTTTCCTCTTTTAAGGGACTCTTGTTCTCAAGACCAACCTGGGATAGATGGAGTCACATCTCCATCAAATCAAAAGATCACACCCCACAATTAGGCAGGTCAAATCTCCATGGAAATGCTCTAATCAAAAGTTACCACCCTACAATGTTGAATCAGAATTAAAAGAAACGGTTCCCACAAGATTAAATCAGGATTAAAACATGGCTTTTCTGAGGTACATAATAGATTCAAGCCAGCACATATCACCACCATTATCAACCCATACTTCTCCGCTACAATTTTCAAGATCCTATTCCATTCCATTCAATGCCTTCACTTTAAAAGCAGACACCCTGCAAGGTTAGGAATTTAGTTTACATTATAATTCAGCCACTTGCACAATAAGGCTCTGGGTCAGGTTTTCAGATATCTCCAGTCTCTATCTACATGAAATGAGACTTTCTTTCAGGGCACACATAAAAACTTTCATGTCCTTCATGAAATTTCAAGCCTTAAACTCAACACTTTCTTTTATTACTATATCCAGCATTTTTAGGAACAACCAGCCAATATCATTGTATCTTTTAACTCCACAAAACTCAGCTACCACGTCAAAAACACTCTTACCCAGAGCCTTGTTTCTTATCAGCATTTGAGTAGCCATATCCAGTGGTGGTATTTCACATATCTCTATTGCCAACAATTTCTCCAGTTAAAAAACTAAAGGACATCATTGAGACATATGAAAAATTGGAACAGTGACTACAAGCTTTATATCAATGTGAAAGTTTTGACTTTGATAACTGTACTTAAGGTGGTTATGGAAGTGAATATGCTTGTTCTTTGGAACTGTATATGGAAGTATTATGTACCTTGAGGAGCATGATAAAAACAACCTATTCTCAATTGTTTTGAAAATAGACAGAGATGATAGATGAATTAATAAATAGATAGATGGACAGAAGGATATGGTGAAGGTGTCAAAATATTAAGAATTGGTGTATCTAGATACACAGGTAGGGGTATATTAGAGATCTATGTATGGACTTTGAATTGTTTTTTGCAACTGCCTAGTATATTTGAAATTATTTCAAAATAAAGAGTTCAAAGGAAATAAAGTAAAATTCAGTGTCTTCAGGTATATTCTCGAAGTTGTTCAATCTTCATGACTATCTAGTTTTAGAACATTTTATTCACTCCAAAGAGTTAAAGATTTTTTTGACTAATTTAGTCCAGTCTATTGCTTTTAATCAACCTAAGCCATACAGGATTCTTAGCAATACAGATAGAACCAGATTGTTGTATTGCATACAGTATGAAATAGATGCAGTCCTTTTCCTACAATTCATCTTAATTCCTAATTCAAATCCCTGGCTAGAAAAAAAAAATTAATGTTGTTCAATTTTGTTTTGGTCTCTCTTTCCCAGGAGTTTTGCTTAAGTTCAAGGTTGTTTATATATTGGCAAGATTTTTTGAGGTTGAGGGGTATTTCTTGCTCTTAGTCATCATCTAACCCTGATGGTATCTGTTGAAAAAACTGCAATCTCCTCTGGTTCATCTGCCTCAATGTTTATTGCTCTTTTCTTTCTTAAGATGCCTAGGTTGGGAAAAGTTCCTTGCTCCTTTCTCTGGCATACAAAGATTCATCCCTGTGTTTACAATGGACACTAGGTTATAAAAATTTTTCAGGAATATCTAGAAACCTGTTGTGACAGTTTCTATTCTGAGAACTTGTGCATAAATAGATTTTATGCACTGAACCTGGCACAGGCCATTATCCACCCACTTCCCACAAACCAATCTTCTAGAACTTCCAGCACCTTTGCCTTTTGCATCTAGAGCCCAAGACTTGTATTCAGAAGGTATAGAGTCTCTCAAGAGACTCATAAACTTCTCAGATAGTCTCATTTATCCTATGGCACTCTTACTTTTCCCACATCAATCTGAGTAGCTTTTTCTAGACTTCATTCTAATTTGAATTAAAACTTGAATTTATCAAATTTTTTCTATATCCTGATTCTCATCAGGCCCAAGGTTTTTGAAACTTACAGTCTTCTGCTTGTTTCCAATAATCTTTTTGTTTCTCTGAGGCAAATAATGTTCCATTATGTAGCCATTTGAGAGAGGGGAGCACTGAGGAGAAAACAATGGTTAACATTTCATAATCTTTTACCAACACAAAATATTCTCACTTTGTGCCTGCTTAGATGTTAGGAAAAAGGCTGCAAACAACAGCTAAAAAATAAGTGACTCATGCATAGGAAAATGTGAAAAGAACAGTATTGGTGTCAAATGCAAAAGGAAACATCAGTAGTCTCCTTCATCTAATTAGTCGATCTACTCTGGAACTTGAACAGCCAAATTATGTCCTAGAATAGGAAACTCCAATGCCAGTCTTCTCATAATGGGAACTCATCTTCATACAGCCGCTGATGTTGGGACTAAAGTCAGCTGTTTGGTAAAGGTCAGAGAAGAGTTATCATTCTTTGAACTACTCCAATTTATTTTGCATCCTCTTGGCAGAGATTTCTTATGGAATTATATGGGAAACCTAATCTTATAAATCAGCTCTACTAATGAGATACCTAAGGAAAAGTAAATTATAAAGAAAAATGAATCACATATTAGATTGGCATGGCATGGTATATGCTGCATGTTATAGACTTACTATAAAGTTTCCCTTAAAAATTTGAAGAATTTTTTGGTCACTGGTAAGTGTGGAAAACATCCTTGAAGTTGCGAAAAACCATTACCTCTGCTTCCATTATTATGAAGACACTGACACTGTGTATACTACCATTTTTTCATAGAAAAGTGAGTTTGTCTTCCACAGCCAAATATTTATTCAAATTTTTGATAGGCCCTAAAGTGTATTTGTTCTTTTGCAACCGAAGAAGTAATTTATGTGATAATTTAAAATAGAATTTATCTTTACCTTACTAAGAAGAGTAGAAATATCAAAACACCTAAATGAACTTCATATGTTACTGGATCAACACAATAATGACCAGAGTTTATTAGAAAATTTTCACTTTGGATAAAGCAGTTTTAGAAAGGAAATTGTATCAGTCCATTTCATGATAAAACGTTTCCAAAAATAAACACATGAATATTTCAACTGAAGAGATAATGATTGCAACAGTTGAGTGACTCTTTCTATGGGTATCATTCCTCTAGCAATATTCATGAAATGGAAAGAAATGGATGTTAAATTACTACTTTTTTAAATTCCAACAACAATGGTGATTTGATGAAAGATGATCTCTCAGTATAAGGCAATGGCACATCTGATCGGAATTTGAAAGGACGCAGTATGAAATTTTTATATGTTCAACCCGCAATTTTTTCCATATGATGATAACACTGAAGTTTGTTTTGCTTTTGCTTCTACTACATGATGGTATATAAGATTTTTCCTCACTTTTACACTTAGACAAAGTCCAGCACACTCATTAAAAAATAAATGTTGATGTGTATGGCTACTTTATCAAAAGTTTCTCTCTGGGTTACCGAAGAAAACCTACAGAAGAATTTTTATGTAAATACTATGTATTATTATTATTATAAAACCAAAATAGGGTCAAGTTTATCATTTTAAACTATACTTCAACATTAAAAAATACACATCTGCTTTGAGATCAGTGCAACAGACTGAATTTACAGATATGGAAACTAAAGACCTGAAAATGACATAATTTCTCAAAGTGACAGCTTGAATTATTGCTTGAGTAAGAAATAAGTTCCAAATTATTCTTACTCTGAGTGTTGTACTTCTTTTATCATAAAATAATACTTTTTGAAGCATCCCATGATAAATAAAGAATGGTATCCCCAGTATTAATTACAGTGCAAAGAACTAAGATGTTAAAGGAATTCCTATATTGAATGGGAGATCTGGTTTTACAAACCAACTATGTTTTCCCTGGAAAGCAGTCAGATTCAGGTCTGTAGCTCACCTCTTTAAGAAACTTCAGAACTCAAAGCTCAGAGATTTAGTAGTTTCAAATTTATCCAAAGACCAATAAATTCCAAAATAATTATGAACCTAACCAATCATCCTCCTAAATTATGGAAGATACAATGATGGTTCAATGCACAGAAGAACTCAGGATAATTAACCAAATTTATGGAATAACCCCAGTATGCTATCATCTGACACCACATTTTCATATCACCAAATAATTGTGTAGATTATGAATAATCATCTAATCAGTGCTTACTATTTATATTTTTTTCACATTCATATGTTATCCTTAGATAGTTCTGGGTATTATAAAAGATCTCCAATTTATTAAACATGTCTCAGTTTTCATGAACAATTCGGACACAAAATTTGCTTCACCTAGGTATACAGCAATAAACCTTTTCAGGAGTCCTCCTGCCCTGAAACAGGTAGTGTCTTGGGAGTTGTGTTGGAAGGCCAGATACCACTTACTTACTTCTGGTCACATTTGCTGTGGGGGTAATTCAAGGAGCAGCACATGCTGCAGTAGATTGTCCAAAGAACAGCAGACTGTCCACATAGGTAATCAATCTGCTGGGGCCGGGCAGAGAGAGAGTTTCTAAGTAATGGTAGACACATCCAGGAGACATTAGTGAAGAGAGGATTCAAACAGATGGTGATAGTTGTAGCCATCTGGGGTGATTCTTTGAGTCAATTAGTAAGTACCAGTAGTACTTTGTCAATGATTATTTAAGCCATGAAAGATTTTGAAAAGTGTCTATAATTTTAAGAATACAGTTTATACTTAAAAGTGAGGGAGGGTGATTTTTTTGTTCTATCCTTCCTTGTCATCCCTTCCACCAGCTCCAGCTCCCTTCTGTCATTGCCTTATTCTCTGCCCAGCCTGGACTCTATCACGTGATTATTTCAATTTCTCTCAACAAGGAGCACCATCTAACTCGCAGATATTTCTCTATGTTGTAACCATGGAGGAAAATCTCAACTCTGTCTCTACTCCAGAATTCAGGCTACCAACTACTGCTATAGAAAAAGTACAGCCCTAAAGGTTATTGATGGTACTGGTTTTGATCTTCCAATCTTAGCTGGCCCTTACTATAATTTAGCAATCATTTTCTTATCTTTAACCAACTCCTCTAAGCAACAGTTCTAAAGCATCGCTGCTCTATGAACTTTTCTACGAAACTCTCACTACTCTTTCTCATTTAAGGATCTACTTCTTTAATCCATTACTATCCCTCTCATACTTATATATCTTTATATCTAGCCTACCTTTCCAGACTTTCTTCAAGTTTCAAAGCTGATTGTGTGTCTTGTCATATTTGAGATTAGCAATAGTATTGCTGATCTTTAGCCCATCTGCATTCATGTCCTCTAGGAATGGTTGAAACCATCTTCCTTCCTCTCTGCTCCAATGCTTAGTTTTTCCTCTCTTTGTAAATTTTTGTTCAACTCAGAAGTGTGCTACAGCTCTCTCAGACTTAAAAAAAGAAACGAAAAATAAATTTTAAAAACATTTCTCTTGGACTTGGGTTTCCCATCAGCTATATCATTCTCTTTCCCTTTCCCTTTTCATTCCAAAATTTCAAAGAAAAAGTCCTTAGTTCCTCCCACTTTTCAATTAGTTCCTTCTCAGTGTGCAACCAGGATCCTACTCCACTAAAACTGCTCTTGCTTCTAGAATGGATATATAAGATTTGAACTTTTTCATTGCCAAATCCTATAAAGACAATCTAATCCTACCTGTTATGTTTGTCACTGTACATCATTCTGTTAGTCTTAACACTGTCTAACATATTCCTCAACTCACATTCTTTATGTCTCCATGACCAATCCTTCTCAAGTTTCTTCATATGTGATCTTATATTTACCACTAAAGTATTGCTATTGCTCCCATGATTTTATTCTTAATTAATTTTCCTTTTCATGCCACTCTTTTTCCCAAGGCAATCTCTTCCATCTCTTGAAGCTTTGTTTATATTGATTATTATGCCATCTAAGTCTCCCATCCATGCCATTCTACTGAGTTATATGTCACTTAACATCTCCATATGAATGAAGCATAGGCATCTCAAACTCAAGGTATCCACATGGATCTTACCTACTCCTTGTCCTATGTTTTCTGTGTTAGTCAATAATATTGCTCATTATCTAATCTCCCAAGGCAAAAAATGCTTTCACTTTTCTGATCCTGCCCTATAATTTAATCAATCTCAATGTCTTGTCAAAAGATAAGCTTAACTATTTCTTAGCCCTATCCCAAGCTTGCCCCCTATACCATCACTGCCCTAGTTTAAATCATGAAAAGTTTTGACTAAACATTCCAAAATATACTCAGGTGAGCCAAGAATGTCATCCTATATACTCCCTGAAAATACCACTGCTGGACTGAAACTCACTTGGGCTGCTGAGACTTCAGATTTCCAAACCACAGTGACCTCTACCCAAATACAATTGCAATTTCATACTCATTTATCTCAGAGTGCCAACTTCTGCTGCACCAACCATAGATGCCAGCTTAAGCACAAAAAGGAACATCTGAGGGAACAAACCTAAAGATAAAGTATCAGTCATTCAAGTCTCAAGTAATTCTATATGGCCCAAAGATACATGGAACGCCAGCAAATTTTTAGAACACAAATTCTTCATATTTCTCATCTCCATTTAACAGAAGGTTGCATTAGCTATGAGTCTCCATCTGTTCACAACAGAAGAGACTCAGACTACATGGGCTCTGACCCACCACATGTATGGATGACCCAAAAGCACCTAGCCTTATGCCAGCATTACCACTCACTCAAAGGCTTTCCTCTGGGTTTTAGGATGTGAGACCACGCAGAGCTGCCTTGGAAACTTTGAATACATAACAAAGAGTGCAAGAGAGGTGGTAGTTAATGGGTAAATTCTTCACCCTTACTCCTCCCGGATGTTGCCTTGAGATGTGGAAGTCCATGAGACACTCACTCAAGATCAAGCTATCAATTTTACAGTAGCTTTTGTCTCAGGCTCTTCTTTCTGGGGGGAAATAATAAAAGCCCATTTCATTTGCAGTGTATCCCACCAGCATTAATAACTTAGAGAAAAGAAAACAGTGAGTAAAATGCTACTCTACAGAAGCATATGTTTTCCTTCCCACTGCATTTCTCAAATCCTTGGGGAAGGGTAAGTCTTCTGCAGTTTCTCAGGGTAGGTAGGACTTGGAATAATGAGATGGGAAACACGTGACAAACTTAATTCAGACTTTGAAGTCAGGGTTGGTTTGTGTTGTTGTTTAGACTGCCACTCAGTCCTCTAAAAGACATACTACTCTTCACTTAAAATATCATTCCAAGTTCTTCCCATTGCCTTCAAGATGAAATCAAGACTCTTAACCTTCTATTCCAGATTCTCTGATAGCTGACATCTGTGCAGTTCTCCAGCTTTATCTCCTGCTACTTCCAACCTTGTACTTTGGAAGATATTTGCAGTTTTCCCTACAACATCACATGGTATTCTGTTTCTTTGTTCATGCCCATCCTTATTCCTGGACCTCTGGCTCTACATTTTGGCTTCTAGCAAATTCCTCATTCATAAAGACTAAGCATAGTATCACTTTCCTCCAAGAAACAGTCTGACTGCCCTTTGCCCAATCCACAGTACCCTAAAAGATTATGTTATGGTGAAATTATTCTCTTATAATCTTCTATTAAGATTATGTTAGTTTCACTGTTTTCTCCCCAACTGACTACCTTACCTGAGAGCAAGAAGCTAATTTTATTTATCTGTATTCCTAGGACCTTGAATAATGTCAGACATATCAAAATTGTCAAGTAAATATTTGTTAAATTGTTGTCAATGATTTTCCATTAGAAAAAAGTACAAACGACGAGAGGAGAGTATGCAAGGAACAATTTCTTAGTTATACAAAAAAGATACAAGAAGTGATGTGAAAATCAGGCAATAGAGGTCTGGGGTAAAAATGGTAACTGGAAGAGATGCCAGAAGCCTAACGTCTTCCTTACAAACAACATCTGCCCATTCACATTTCCCTGTGAATAAACTCCTTAGTCTCTTTATAAACATTGATCGTCAAAGTGGCTTAACTGCAATTCACCGTCCATTTTACGTATTCATTTACTGCCTGAGAACAATTTATAGCTATGGTCCATGGTTTTTTCCCTCATTCTGATTATGATTATATTATTGTAAAATATCTTTTCTTCTAACAACTTTAGGCACATGGACTTAAATGCTGTTTAGAAATGTTTACAACAAAGGGGTTAGAAAAAATTAAAGCAACTTTTTATTATAATGCTAATATCAGAAACAATTGTATTTTCTATCATCTATGAGATGATTACAACTTTTGGAAAGCCCAGTTTCAGTATTGTACATGGAATTCCCATAATTAAAATATAAGTATCATTTTTCTCCACTTTACATCTAAAGAAAAATAATGCATCTCAGAGAAATTAATAGATTTGATCTGAATACAGGTTGAGGCCAAATCTGTGCTATTAAGGGAATCAATGAACATAATATAATAGAATTAATTTAATCACAATGGGTAGTTTCATGACGGCATTTCTGAAAAAACACACCGGACTCTATTTCTCCTTGCCATTTGCAACTAGCATTCACTCCTTCTTATTTGCTTTAGGTGATAAATTTCCTTTCAAGTTGCTTTCACCATTACTAAAAATGAATTTAGTGTATAAAAGAAAAAAAAACTGACAAATTATTTCCAATTCCTGAGATGAAGTTTCTAGGGCTTCTGTTGATTTTAAAAGCAGAATCTTTTCTTTTTCTACTCCCAGAAAATGTCATAATTAATAATTAAGGCAATTGCGGCTTTTCTTATGTACTGTGAAATTGTCCCTCAAGAGATAGACCCCTTTCAACTCTACCAAGCTCTCAAAATGTTTCAGATGCATTCTAGTAAATAGAAACATTCAAGGGTAATATCTTTCATCTGTGATTAACAAATAATAGATTTTTGAATGGAAAATTCACCTTTTTTTTGTATGCTGTGTGGCGGGCGCCACATTTCATTCTTTTTCTGTGAGTATCCCCTTATCGCAACACCATTTGTTGAATTTTTCTTTGTTTTCATTTGTTTGTTTTACTTGTTTGTTTGTTTGGGAGGTACATGGGCCGGGAATCGAACCCATCTCCCACATGGCAGGCAAGAATCCTACCACTGACCTGCCCTTGCACAGCCCCCCTCCCCCCAGATTCATCTTTTGAAAGGAGCTGAGGTTTTAGTTATTGCTCCTGAATGAAGACCAACATTTAATAACACAGTTGACTATGAGGCTCCGATCTGATAGTGTGAGATTGTCCAAATCAGTGGCAGAAAAAGGCATCAAGGACGCCCCCCCCCCCCAAAGAGAACTTCAACATGAGGTAGGGCTGAGTGACTCGGGCCACACGCCAAGGCTCGTTCTGGGAATATGAGCTGCTGTGGCTGGAAGCCCAGACTGGACTAGCCATCCTGGCTTGGAAACCATGCTTTGGGCAAAATGTCTGAACATGCAAGTTTAAACCAATGAGCTTGACCTGAGAAGTCCAAGCCTGAGTCCTTCACCCTCCAAGCAGGATCTGTGCCAGCTCCTGTGCTGTCTCCACATGAGATAGCAGCAGAGCAAACCCCATGGAGCAGCTTTCAGTGGAGATGCCAAACAGCAACCAAAAGAAAAAATAAATAAATAAAAGGCAGACATCCGAATCTCACTTGTGCATCTAACTTTCTCTAAAAGATATCGCAGGGGTGCGAGGGTAGTTCAGTAGGGTAGTTCAGTGGTGGAATTCTCGCCTGCCATGTAGGAGGCCCAGGCTCAATTCCCAGCCCATGCACTTCCCAAACAAAGAAAGAAACCAACAAAAACAAACAAAAAATTCAACAAATGCTGCTGCAATAATGGGATATTCACATGGAAAAAAAGAATGAAATGTGACCCCACCATGCAGCATACAAAAATAAATAAATAGATAAATTGGGATGTAGGAATGAGTTGTTGATACTAAGTCTCTGAGGTATCTCATCGGTTCAGGATGCAGAGGCATTTCTCTAGAAAGATACTAGACTTCCTTCTAATCTGAACAACGGGGTCTCTACAAGTTTTCATGTTGAAATAAGGAAGATATGGACATATTCATACTCTTAAGCTGGTAATGTAGGCCATACAAACTGAATGTGCCAATTTCTGTTAACTAAGTAAGCTGAATATAGATACCCACTTTTCCACATTGTGTAAGCAATTTTAATCTGTCATATTCAAGGATTTCTTTACAGTGAATGGATCCTCTTTAACCATTAAAATCAAATTTGCAATGTCCAGAATGAGCAAAACCAGGCAGAAGCATACATACAGAACATTCTTTTAGCAACACTTCTTTTGTCTGATTGCGTTCCTCATTATAAATCCATATACATGTCACTCAGAAACTGTTATTTCAAGCAAACTCATGTGGATGATCATAAACTAAATATGCCTTCCTGGGTTAACTCTAGTTAAACCCCACATAAATATTGTTATATTATTGAAAGTTTTATGATTCTGACACATTTCATACCCCTAATTCACAATACAATCTTTTTAAGAGTATGGGTTCATAAGCTTGTGATCTGGTAGCTATAAAGCTGTTTTTAATACCTGAGGTGTTATTTTAGTAATAGTTAATAGTGTAATTGTGCATTTCAATTGCTAAAATTCTCATTAGGGTTTTAGATTTAAATTTAATATCTGAACCTTATTAGGGATTGCACTGTCCTGTCTCCTTAATTACACTCAATATTTTCAGACTACATTACATAATTTCAAGTGTTTCTTCTTGTTATTTAACTCATTCAACCTCACCACTGGTTAATTTTGTAAAGGGTGAGCCTTATTATCTTCAGTTACTAGATGCCAAAATGGAAAACAGCTTCCCCAAGCCCATATAGATATGAATCCATACCTTTACATTTTCGGAGGCCATTGCTGGACTCAAGGAGTAATCTGTATAATTATTCTGCTTGACATCTTGCCTTACATAAAGGTACAAGAGTTAAGAAAGACTGGAGTCTTCTTTATACTGATCAGTTCATCACCCAGTGTCCTTCAGCACCTCTGCTGAGGGAGGCACCAGAAAAGGAGGACCTAATAAATTATCATGTCATGGCCCCTCTTCCTGATGGAACCTGAAGACCATATTGGCCCCTTCATGCTTAGTGAAACTGCAAACATGTGCCTCAGTGGAACCAAATATGGAGCATTTTGCCTGAACAACAGGTTTCCAATATTTAGAATGATTAAGGCCCTTCACTCAACCTTCCAGCCAAATTTGAAGCAGGGAAAACATTCACTACATATTTTTGCTCCCGAGCTACCATTTAGCTCTCAGTAAATGAAATGAGCTATATGTGAAACTTCTCAAGAATCTGTAAGACAGAAGCATCTATGAGAGCGGGCTTTTTGCCTGATGTTTCTGGGGCCTCTCCAATAGCACTTTTCTCAAGTATGCCAACTCACATGTGAAGGTGATAAGCCTGGTACATGAAGAGCTCATTTCCATCTACAGAGTTGCCGTGGGACAAGACGTGGAGCAGAGCTGCCATATCATCCCAAACTTCTCGTCATTGGAAGAATAATTAATCAAAGAAATAAAATCTGCATAAGACTGACTTAGCCTGAGATTGATTTCAGGTGCAACAGGAGGTACAAATACATGACTTTGTGTCTAGAAGTCATATTTTTAAGAAACTATTTATTTTAATTCAGCATTTGCCAATTTCACCTGGGCAATGTTTTTATTTTGTTTCATCTCTCATTTTTCCATTGGGAATAGACGCACACTAGTGCTACCTTTGAAGTTATCAAATTAGCATTTTTCAAAATGGTAGGCATACTTCCAAATTAATCTCTATTTCTATAAGGTCAAATGTCCCACTAACATTATTCAACATGAAAAAGTAGTCTGATATAAATGTTTCTGCAAAAAGAAAAATGAATTCCTCCTTAATTGAAAATTCCCATTACTGCAAATTCCAGCATATATGGAGTTTTCTTTCTAGTTAAGCACATAAGAATTGCTGCTTTTGAGGATAATTAGGAAAATAACTATAAATCTTTGGAATACATAAATGAAAAGAATATAGAGAAATGTAAACAGGAGAAAATTTTCTGCAAAGGAGCCCTGGGAGAGAAAAAAAGATAGTGTCCAGAGATAATTTTCTAAGAATCTGCCATTCTAGCACATCTTTTGAGCACAAGGCACTGACAGCTCTATTTAAGGATGTTTGCAAATCTGTTCCTGGACAGGGAGCATATTTTCTTACATTCCAGGGTAGAAAAGTTAGAGTTGTCCTCTTCTCCCAAATACCACCACCCCCCACCACCATCCCCAACTCCTGAGACATTTCCAGGTGATAAGGATAATGTTCCTGTCTAATTCAAAAGGAAAATTTGCTCCCTGAACAGAATAATAAAGACAATTTCTCACCGTGGAGGAGATGATAGATTTGCTAAGAGTCCCTATAGAATTGCAGACTTTCTTAAGCTCAGGTTCTTCAAGTATAATGCTGGTCTATGTGTGCAGCACTCAATCAGGTCCCCTCCATATTGCCCCCCATGGGATGTAGGGGACAAAGTGACCAATGCAAACCAGAAACTCATACCACCTGCTCCACCATGAGAAGTAAACTATTCAAATCCATTTGTGATCATTGTCTCTTATTGCAGTAGAGGGTGACAGGCTGCCCTAGTAGAGGCAGTAGTAACTGCAACTCAGGAACTGCTTGACAAGTAGATATAGAAAAGTAACCTTGGGACTTGGAATTATATTATTTCCTTTGTTAAAAAGGAGGAAGCGAGAGAGTGTATAATAGGGGCTGCTGTCATGCTCTGGAATGAAGTTTTCATAAGAAAATATCTGGCTACAAGGATGGGGTTAAAATACTCACATTTCTGATGTGAACTTTAAATAAAGGCTATCCAAAGTGTGAGTGTATGTGTTTGCTTTCATCTCAATCATCCAAGTTATTCTTGTCTGTGACTACTGGCAATGGATGAATTGGGAAATGGGAGCCAACAAATATAAATTTTCCACATATAAACAGAAGGAAACAAATGAGCTTTGACAATGCACATTAGCAGAAACTAAAGCACACACATTTATATGTTCTGGGAGAGAACTTCTGAAAGCTCCTATTGCCTGAAGGATGATAAATTAAAATAGTATAATTAAAATAGCATACCACTTATTATTTTTTCTTTATTACAGAAGTTGTGGGTTTACAGTACAAGCATGCATTAAATAAAGGATTACTATATACCAGTCTATGATTAATACCTTCCTTCATTGTGGAGCATTTGTTACTATTGATGATAGGACATTTTTAATAATTTTACTATTAACTATATAGTCCATGGTTTAACTTAGAGTTCATGAATTGTATAGTGTTTTTCCATGTACTTTTAAAACTTTTTATTTTGTTACCGTATATACAACCTAGCATTTCCCCTTTTAACCACACTATGATATATATTTCAGTGCTGTTAATTACATTCACAATGCTGCGCTGCCATCACCACCACCCATTACCCAAACGTTTCCTCCATTCCTGTACAGTAGGAGCCCTCAACATTTTAAGCCTTAACTTCTCATTCTCTATCCCTACCCCATTCCCTGGTTCTCCATAGTCTAGATTCTGACTCCATGGGTTTGCTTATTCTAATTATTTCAAATCAGTGAGATGATACAATATTTATCGTTTTGTGTCTGGCTCATTTCACTCAACGTATGACTTCAAAGTTCATCCATGTTGTCGCATGTATCAGAACTTCATCCCTTTTTACAGTTGGATAACATTCCATGTCGTGTATATTATTTTGAGATATATCAAATATTATTGATAGTCACTTATTTTTATTTCATTATTTTGTTACAATGGAAATCAAAATATTTCTAATTTAGACACTTTTGGCTTTTTATCTCTAAATGTGTTTTCTCAATAGTTTAAGATCTTCAGTAGGGCTCACCTTTGAGAACGTAACTCCGATGTTGGGACTGATTTGCTATACTTCACACTAGAGGAGAAAATGCTATTAGAGTTCATCTTTGGAATATGGTTTTCCATCAGTTTTTTTTTATCTTTTTGTCTACAGGACTCTAAAATACTGAAAGTATACAGTGCTCAATCCTTTAACATTGTTTAGTAAACTGAAATATTGGGGAGTTACAAATAATTTATTTACATCATCATAGGCTATATATGGTAAATAATATTGTTGACAGAAAAAATGGTCCACCAAAGAGATCCTACCTTAATTCCAGGACCTGTAAATATATTATTTTTCATCATCAAAGGGACTTTTGATGTGATTAAGGTTGGGACTTTCAGATGGGAAGATTATTACAAATTATCCAAGGGCTAAGGACTAATCTAATCATTAGTCCTTAAAAAGAGAGATGCTTTCCCACTGTGTTTAAAGGGAGAGATGTGATAGTGGAAGAATTCAGAGGGATGCAATGTGGAGGCACTCTACCTGTTGCTTCTTGCTTTGAAGACAAAAAGGAGCCACAGACCAAGGAATGCATGTGGTTTCTAGGAGCTAGAAAAGTAAACTAAGTAGATTCTCCTTTAGAACCTCCAGAAAGGAATGAAGCCTTGCCAAAACTTTGATTTTAGCCCAGTGAGATTTGTGTCCAACTTCTAATATTCAGAACTGTGATAAATTTATTTTGCTTAATTCACTCAGTTTGTAGTATTTTGTTGCAGCTGCAGTAAAACTCTATTTTTGATATATTTCCATTTTGACAAAAATAAATGTGATCGGAGTACAATTAAATGTTTCCAAATGCCATTCAATTATATTATTGCTTTTATATAGTCCTGCTAAAGCCCAATAATAATCCCTTGTTTTCATGAATAATGTTTCTTTTCCCAATTTTATTATATTTTCAGATATCATAGAGACAGCTCCACATATCTTACAAGCTTCATGTTCCTTTTCCTTCTTTTTTTTTGTCATTATTGTTTTGAAGTGATGGTGGTTGTTATAAAGACTAATTAGAGCAATTTTAACCAAGCTAATTCATTTTCATCCTGATTTTTCAATCCAAATGTTTCTTCACTGATTTGGAGATTGGTGAGAATGTAAAAATGTTGTGTGCTGATTATCTTTCAAACACCAATTGTTATTAAGATATCATAAAGACAATAGTAATAATAGACTGTAAATAATGCTGTCATATGACTTCTTATAGTTTCAAGAGAAGATTAGTTTCTTCAATTAATTAAGGCTAAAATTTAATTTAATAAAATTTGTTTTCAGAATTCTTTGTTTTTAATTTAAATTTAAATTTATGCTAGTAAAAGAAAGCAAGTTAAATAACTAGCTAGTCTATGTAAAAGTGCCTGCAGACATTTCTGCTAATTATTTCTATTTAAATCTAAAATTCAAATCACTGTCTTCAACTCACCAAGGGATCATATTCCAAAAATATCTTGACGCTAATTGAATCTCAGACCACATTTTCCCATGGAAACAAGTATCACAAATTATGCTTAGATTTCTAAAGTGGTGCACAAATCTTATTTCTCCCTGAAATATAGATGTCATAGCATGAAAGGGGTGGAGGCCGCAATCATTTTATCTTCTAAGCTTTGAGGAAATCTATTCATCTAGAGTCTTGTGTTCCCTTGAGTTGGAAGGAAGTTCCCAGTAATGCGGGAGAAGATTTAGAATAGAACAGGAATGAGAAATGTAGCAGAAGAATGGAGGGCAGAACAGTCCAGGAGGCAGAGGTGAGAGTAAACTGCTTTGTCATATTTCAAACAGCAAGTACATTTGCCCCTATCCCAGCCTCTGCCTTCACCCCACTATACAACCCACCACACCTGCTTGCTTCTTTCCACTTCAGGGATTACAAAAAGTCAACTACAAAGAAAATTTGTTCAGAAGTCTGATTATCAACTCTGAAAACAGCTTTAAGTACTTTGAAATAAGAAAATTTATTATTTCCTTTATTCTTTCATTCATTCATTTGCATATGCTCTTGTTCAATAAACGTTAACTGAACATAAACTATTCTCACCAGACACTGTGAAATTTATTCCTTAGTTAAGAGTTATAATTCATGTCTGTATCCCAGTTTATGTCTATGTCTATAAAATTTATTGTTGCTGAACATGGATCTTATAAAGTCAAGATCTTTAATTGCCATAGAATCCCATTATCTGTACACAGTAATGGATCTCCAGACTACATCCTAATGCTTCTCGGACATCTGATACTATTGCATACAAGAAACGTTAAACAGCATAAAATAAAATTTATCTAGGGTAATCTATCAGCACTATTTTTTAATTTTAAAAAATTTTTTAAAAATTTTAATTTTTTAAAATTAAAAAAATTTTAATTTTAAAATTAAAAATGCATGACTTCATTCTATTGAAAATGCTAAGAAAACACTGCTCAAAAGAATCCTACTTGAGTAGTACCAAAAATCTACCATAAGTAGAAAGTTTTGATTTCTGTTAAACATAAATATCCCTAGAGTAAACAAAACTGATAATGATGAATCAATTCCAGATTATTTGGTAGAGGAAGATCTGAGGAGAAAATATTACGATAGACACTGAAATTATTCATGCTTAGCTGAAATTCAGATGGATCAATTGAAATTAGAGTCCATTTTCTAGAAATACTGATTGGCCTTATAGAAGCTGTGCCAAAGAAGTTACATTCTAACTAAACTACTTTGACCTAGAATTTCTGAGAGCCAAAGCTTTCAAACCAATATATTTTTTATATTTCCTTCCCTTTTCCTTTATAAGCCTTATTTTTTTTTCACTATTTAGCTTCCATCCAATCACGTCCTGCCCTTAAAATTTTAAAACTTAACTTCCCCAACCATTATTTACAAACAAAACACACTGAGAAAAGCAATTGAAAAAGGAATTGAACAGATTGGGAATATATTCTGCAAAGTGAAAGCTATGAATTAGAATGAACACGCTAACTGGATATATTTATTTCTGTGCTGATCGCCTATAAAAAACACATGTTTGCCATTGCCAGTATCTGTCATTCTTTAGAATCAATTTTGCCCAATATTTTTATTGAGGAAATAAAAATTTCATTTTGAAGTCAAATGATTGTGTAGTATCAATATAGCCATCATAGAATTTGGGGAAATCATTAAATTCAGGAACATTAGTAATTACTAGCATGAAATTAAAAAGATAAATATTTGAGGCTATAAATGAAAAATATATATATATGCTATTTCAAATCAACACTAGTGTGTAGATTCTAAAATTCCCACAAGTTCATCTATAATTACAGACTAAGTCTTATTTATACTCATTTTTGCAAAGTTGAGCAATTTTAAATGATTAAAATCTTTACATTACTCTCACGTTAGATGAAATAATTGTTACATTCCTACTTTCTTAATTCCAGCATATTTCTCCTGTTTCATATGAGGAGCATGCTTCTAATATATCCAAAATCTAGTGGCTTTATTATTATTGATCAATAAAACACTTACTTGTAATAAACCTTGTAGGTGAAGCAAATTCCCCTCCTCTGGCAGCTAGCATGTGTGCTATGATGATGGCGTCCATGAAAGATCAATTTTTCAATTGGTAAGGGGGAGCTGGCCAGTTGCAGTTAAAAAGAATAGAAAGGGCTGCCCAGAAAACTAATCATGGTACAGAAGTAAGCTCTTTCAAGTATCTCATACACATGAAGCTATAAAGCTGTAAGGATTAAGGATAATATCTGGGATCCCTCCTTAAGAGAAGCAATTGTTTGTAATGGAGAAAAGACATGGAATAAAAACCATGTCTTTAGGTTAAATCTGCTCACAAGAAGGCACCAGGGCAATCTGACTGAGCTCCAAGTACTATCACAACTGTGAAAACCTGCTGTTTTAATTCTCAGGTAAAGCATTTTTCCTTTGTGCAAATTATTCTTAGCAGAACTTAATCAGGAACACTTCTCCTTTCTGTTGTCTCTCAATCTCACTGCCTAAACTAATCCACTGCATGCTTCTCTCCCTAACATCATCGCAATTTCAGGTCTGGGTCTCTATTGACTGGGCTGCCTCTCTACCTTGGTTGCGTCCACCCAAACCCGTTCTAAAAAGTTCTTTCAAACTCTAAATCTTGAAGACAGATGTTACAGGCTATTGATCCCATCCACCCTACAAACAGTAGGCATTTAGGCAGATTGATTCAACCTCCTCTGGAAGCCCTGTATACTTATATCAGAAGGAAGGACTTCATATTAAGTCAAATAGAATGTTGTAAATGGTCCCTGTGTATTTGTTTCCTATCTGTAACATCTAAGAAAGTTCCACAAAGGCCATTCAGAATTGTTTTCTAACTTTGTTCCTTTGTTGAGGAGAAAACAATAAGTTTTAGTAGAAGAAAGAGAAAAACAAATCATTTTGTAGGGCTTCACCTTACAAATTCCTTACTATCATGTGGGCAAGGACACTAAACATTCACTTGAGAATGTAGAGTCAAAACTCCTAAGCAAAAAATAAGCAAATCCAATCAAATACATGTGCATGTTTTAAATCTCACTACATTCCAATAACATGTATCTCAGAATCATAATGGTGACTTAGCAGTAGATTACTTTAATATTACTATATCTTTAAATGGATTTTAAATTTTTGTCAAAGTGATAAATCTTCATTAATATGTTATTGTATACAGTGATACATGAACAAATGAGAAATCCCCCTTCACTACTCTCTAAGTCCAATCACCCATACCAGTTTTACATGTAGTAATGTCTTGTTTTTAAAAACAGCTGACATAGTGTACTATTGTTTAAATCAACTATAATTGATCCAACCAAAAGCCCTTTAATAAGAATTGAAATCAATTCCAAGTTATTATAAAGCTGCATTAAAGTTCCATGTGCACACATCTTTGGGTAAATTTTGGAGTCCTTTGTTAGATAAATTTCTACAATTAGAACTAACCAGTCAAAGATATAGCATTTCTCTCCTTGATCAAAGTGGTCAAAATGATTTTTCGAATAGTATATGCCAATGGTGATACTCCCAAATGTGAAGGAAAGTGGTCATTTCCTCACACTATCTAAATAAAAAGACTGTCTCTGTAATTATCAAATTTACACTATTTTAAATGTGTAAGAGGTTTAGATTATTTTAAAACATGTACTATTTCTTCACCTGTGAACTCTGGGTTCCTATCTTTGCCTAGTTTTTTCTGGAATTGTTTATCTTCTTAATTGTTTATCTTCTTATTAATGATCCATAAGAGATCTTTAATATTAAAAAGCAATATACATATGAAGAAAAATATTAATACTTTATGAAAATTCGACTGCATTTCTGAACATGTGTTCTAACTCCTCTCATATTTTGAAACTTCAACTATGTGTTAGGAACCTATGAGCATTATTGTCCATAAGGCAATTGAAAGCTTTGTGTTAGATTAGTTGCTGATTTTTAATGGAAACTGTGCTGGTTTGAAACTTTTATGTACCCCAGAAAAGCCATGTTCTTCTAATCCATTCCTGTGGGAGCAGACCTATTATGGGAGCAGACTTTTTATGGGTGGGGCCTTTTGATTAGGTTATTTCCATAGAGAAGTGACCCAGACCATTCAAGGGGGGGGGGTCTTAATCTTGTCACTGGACTCCTCTATGAACAGAATAAAAGACAGAAAAACATAGAAAGAGCTCAGAGTCAATACAGACAGCAGAGAAATGAAAGCAAAGTAAAGGACACAGAGGGAGAGAGATGTCCCAGAGAGGCTGAGAGGAGACCCACAGGACACTGACAGACCAGACAATGCTTCGAGGATAAGCAAGAAGGGCCCACAGATGTTCAGAGAGAAAGCCACTGAAAACAGAGGTTGAGAGCATTGGAACCCAGGAGAAAGGACCAGCAGATGTCCTTTCTCATGTGACAGAGGAACCTACCTTTTTCATAGTCAAGGTATCTTCACCTTGATTGCCTTAATTCATACATTTTTCATGGCCTATTAACTGTATATTTGTAACCTAATAAAACCTCTTTATAAAAGCCAATCCATTCATAGTATATTGCATTTTGGCAGCTTTAGCAAACCAAAACAGAATCCATGATGTAGTAAGGTGTGATGGAATACAAGAAGCCCTGAATAGCCAGAAAACAGATGCTCAGTGGGTTGCTACAACCTGTATCAACCAGCAATCAGCAAAAATGTCTTAATGTCATTATCTAAAGAGGAACTTTGGTAACAAAATTAAATTTTATCTCATTCTTATTTTAGCTTGGACAACACATATGAACTGAAAGCCAAGTTCTTAAAAGATCTAAAGCTTCCTTGGTCTCAGTTGCAATAATGGAAAAGCAGAAGGAAGCCACGTTTTAATTTGCCAAAATACAGGTAAATGTAGTGGTAAACACACAGCAGCAAACACAATAATAGGAAGCACTTGTGGTTTGGAAGTTGTTATGCACCATTGAAAAAGCCATATTCTTTTCATTCACCCCTATGGGTAGAGACCTATTGTGGGTGAGACCATTTGATTAGGTTATTTCAATTGAGATGTGACCCACACCATTCAAGGCAGGTCTTAGCAACTTGCTAGAGTCCTCTGTAAGGGGATAAAACATATTCAGAAGCTAAGGGATGAAATTAAGAGACACTAACAGAGAAAAACCCAGAGAAGCTAAGAGAAGACTCACAGAAGCTCAGGAGGAAACTCCTGGAACCCGAAGCTGAACGCAACCAAACCTCGGAGCAAAGGACCAGCAGATGCTGGTGATGTGCCTTCTCAGTGGTGTTCCAGATGCCAGCAGCTTGCTTTGAGAATCCAGTCATCAATCTTTTGATGCCTTGAGTTGAACATTTTAATGGTCTAAGAACTGTAAATTTTAAATTAATAAATCCACATTTCTGGTATATTGCATTCTGGTAGCTTTAGCAAACTGAAATAGCACTTATCTTAAACTCTAGATCAAACAAACCTCCCAAAATGTATACAGAGAACCACTCTTCAATTTTCACAGTTGAATGGAAATCTTAAGTAAGTAGATTTTTGTGTGCCTATTCCAATTTTTCCATGTTATTTCACTTTTAGTGATATTTGTTTATTCTTGTGTCAGTTTTGTTCATTTTTAATATTATATGTTATAATTTTATAATTCTAGAAAAGTGTCTATTTGATCTAGATATTCAATTTTTTTGGAAATATTCCTATTATACTATTTTAAAGCCCTGGTTTTTCATCTCTAATTATGCTCCTTTTTTACAATACTGTTTATTTGAGCCTTTGTGAATGCTTCCTGTCTGTATGAAACTAAAAAACATTCATATATTCACACCCATACATGTGCACACATACATTTCTCTAATTTAAGATAGAGTTTGCTCTATTGATTTTTAAACGTTTTATAGTTTTATTTAATTTCTGTTGTCTTGTTCTATTGGTTTTGAGAAAGAATTGGTAAAATCCCCCACTATGCCAAATATTCCATTTTTTGTAATTCATTCCACTTTTAAAGACACATATTTTAACCTATTTAGTTTACTTATTCACATGTACTTGCTAGAGTATTCCCTTTATTAAAATTTAAAATTTTTCCTTATCCCTTTAAAGATTTGACCTTAGTTTCCAATTTGCCTTATAGCAATATTATTTAATCATTAGTATTTCCTTGCTATATATTTTTATCCTTTCCCCCCAAAAAATTCTGTGTTATTTTGGTTTCAGTATGTCTTTGTGATTACACCACATACCTACATTTTGTTTAGTAATTATTGAACATAAGAATTATTTAATTAGTGAACTTAATTCATTTACATTTATCTTGATCAATGATATATTTTAAATTTTTCTACTACCTTTTATCATTTTTTTTTCCATTTACCTTGTGTTCCTTTCCTCTCCTTTTGGATTTTTTTTTTTTTTTTGATTATCCAAGTTTTCTTTATTCCCTTGTTTTGGTGTTATAAATTCTATTCTTATTCTTTTATGGCAATTACGCTACACAGAGGATCACATTGTCAAATAATAATCACACAAAGCAATATCAAGACTTACCAAAAATGTCAAAAATACTGAATATCAAGGGGTTCAGGTGGATCAGGCAATGGACTGAACATAGAGAACAGCTTACTTCCTCCGTCAGATGCCCTCCGGACCAGTGTAGATAAGCTCCCAAAGCGAGTTATGTGCCTTCTTAACTAACACAGTGGTGAAGATTTATTTTATAGAACATCTGTATTTTTTACTCCAGGATACTTGCCCCATGTGGTAATTTGAAGCTGCATGCACTCCAGAAAAACATGTTCTTAAATCTCATCCATTCCGGTGACTATGAACTCATTGTAAGTAGGACCCTTTAATGAGGTCACTTCAGTTAAGGTGTCCCCCACCTCAATCAAGATGGGTCTTAATCTTAATACTGAAATCCTCTATGAGAGAATGAGATTCAAACAGAGAAAGCCACAATGGGAACTGACAGAAACTGAACATCAATGGAGTCTAGAAGAGAAGGGAGAGACCAGGAGACACAATGTGCCTTGCCACATGACAAGGTTCTCTGGCAACCAGCCTCAGAATGCCATAGTCTTTGGGAATGCCTTCATTTGGACATTTGCCTGGCCTCAAAACCATGAGCAAATAAATTCTCCTTGCTAAGCTAAAGCATTTCATGATATTTGCTTGTGCAGCCTAGGAAACTAAAACATCTAATCTCCATAGATTTTGAGTTTCTTTTCTATAATCTATCTTTAGCTGGGTTAACTTCTTAAGAATAGTCAACAGATAATAACATAAGAAAATACCAAAAATTTAGGTTATCAGATTGACAAGGAAATTAGGGAAGATTATCCCCCCCTCCCCGTTTTCTTTCCCTGAGGCAGTGGTATATTCAAAATATTCAACAACCTGTGCTCTAGGGATAAAGAAAAAAAAAAAGCCTGATGGGCATTTGCCAAGTTCCATGTATTAATTCCCCCACCACCACAAGTTTCAAACTATTACCATGATGTTACCAAAAGCAGAGATGGATAAAGACTTAACATATATAATTATATAATATTTTCACAATACAGATAAGACGGTTTTAAATAACCTCAAAAACATAGCCCATAGTTGAATGTATTAAAATGATTCATAAATTATTAGTTTTGAGTGTTTATTATTAATTATATTTATTTTTTAACAATTTAATTAAACATTTAATGGCTGTATTTAATTACTGGCTCACAAAATTCCTGAAAATTTAACAATCAGTTCTCACAAGCCAGCCAGCCCTAGCACATTACTAAATGAGAGGAATGGTGACCCCACAAAAGAAAGGAAAGAATTGGAGACTGGCTTCTATAATGCCTTGCTTTGCAAATACCCTTTTAACATTGAGACATAAATTCATTTGCTCAATGGCTGGAAAAAAAGTACTTAAATCCTCATCCCAAAAAGGGATATCTCAGCCAATTCCAAGTCCTACCCCAAATTTTCCTCAATGTACTTCTATGTTTTCTAGTGTAATATTTTTGTTCCAGCTTGTTTCTGAATATTCAAAAAAAAAATAGTTTTCATCTCATTTTACTTTCAAATCAACATTTTAAATTTTACCTATTATTTTGTTCCTGTTTCTTTTAGTTCCAGTATATTCCTTCCTGTAACCTATTATATTTTCTGACACACATAATATATGAGTTCTTTCTGGGAAGGCCTGGGAGAAATATACTTTCTAAATCCACTTATCTCAGAAAATGTCTTTATTTACTTGCATACTTGGACTGGTTGTTGAATTTTTACTTCAAAACTTTAACATATGAAATTATCATTAAGTCATATTTCTGAAGCAGCTTTTGTCATTTAAGGTTTTCTCTTTTATTGTTAATATTGATATAATTATGTATAGTTAGGATATTTTGTCATCATTACTAGTAAATTATAACTTTTGGTTCTCACTGAGCATTTTCGATGTAGGAAGCCTTGGTCGTCTTTATTTCTGGAAAATTCTGTCCCATTTAATCTTTGAGTATTGGCAATTTTCCTTTCTCTCTATTCTCCTCTACATTTAGACCTACATTTAGTCCTCTATTGGAGCTTTCATTCTGTTCTGTAAGTCTTGTAACTCAATCTTTGACTGGATTCTGGAAGAATCCCTCTTGTCTATTTTCGTGTTGATTCATTCTCTTCTCTGCTGAATCTTATTTTTAACCCAATTGTTAAGTTTTTATTTGATTGATCTTTTTATTTGTTTCTAAATTTATTTTTTCCTTTCTATTTCTACTTTGTTGTATAACCACATTTTTATTTCATGAATGATATCCACCTATTTATCTCCACAGATGTTTAATATACTTATTCCATTACAGAGATTGTTTACAATCTTTATTTCCTTGAATATGAATTCTTCCATTGTTATGTCTAAGTACTTCCTCATGTGTTTTAGACTACTTTACATGTTTCTAAACTTTGTCTGTGGGTTCATTTCCTATGGTTTTTATATTTAGCAAGCTCTTACTATGCATCACCATTTGGGGGAACAGTTGTCTCTATAGATTGTAGATTCACAGTCACCACCCTCCTTTCTGGGTTCTACTGATAGAAATAACTCCAAACAAGGGGTGAGTTACAATCTTGCTTCCTGAATTTCATACCGCAAATCTAGAGTAAATGAAATGTGGTGAATGTGAACCCTAAACTCATACCTAAGTCAGACTTATGACTCCAATCTTACATTGTGACTCTATTCCCTCCTAGAATAGGAGACAGAAGCACACTTAGATCCCAGACCCAGAGCCAGCGATCTTAAATATCCATATCCTTTCAAGCAGAGAGCAAGTACAGCTCTGAGCCATCACAGGGACTTTGGTTTCAACTCCAACCTCATATAGTTATTAGAACAGAAAGCCCTAAAGCCTGGGTCCAGTCCCTGTGTGTCACGTGCTTCCTATAGATGGTGACTTTTTTTCTATTTATCTACTAATGAGAACAAAATTAAATTTCTGTAATAATTTCTCATATAAATTTTAAGTGACTATTATCTACCGTGACTTGCATTTTGTGACTTCTTTTTACAGTCATTTATTGCTTAATATTTGGGCACAAGGAATTTTATGACCTCTTCTAAATGTCATTGGATAATGAACAGTTTCAAAATAAAAACTATGGAAAAATGCAGTTTTATTAAGCACTACTCAGACATTTCCACTACACTTATGGCCAGTTCTGAGCCTTTGAACTTGAATGGAGCAGGGTTAACTAGAAGATCCTTAAGCGGATTTCATTTTTTTATGCTGTCTTTCTTTTCATCACCAAAGTTGAAAATTCTCATTACCTTTATACTGTTCTCTAACTCTAGTATTATATAGATAGCAATGAACCCAGAGTCCTTTGGAATTAGGAAGGAGATAATTAATTTTCTACTTTTCTCTAGTAATTTAAACCAAGCCTTAAAATTTAGTAAATTACTCCTTAAGTAAATAAGAATCTTTCTAGTCTTTACCTCTCCAGAAATACAGGATAATATTTCTGAGAACATTGTTTCATTTTATCATACTGAGTTTTAAAATTATTTTAATAATGCAGAATATCTATTAATACCTGAGAAGAGAGGTATTTTACTTTTTAGAGATTTTCCATTTTAAAACAGCTCATACTGAATATTTAATCTATCACTTAGAAATAGAGAAAACTAAACTGCATGGTTAGTTTCATGTGTATTTAATGTACGTATAATTATGCAAGGATTTGTGAAGCTCAAGAAAAACTTTGAGTAAAAAAATGTATTTTTAAATAATTCTTAGAGAATTGGAAATTGTCTTAACTTGCATAAACTAAAATTTAGCAAGTCTTGTTTTGTAAACTCAAAAATTTTGGTCAGTTTAAACTTGGCAAAAATTGCTTCCAGTCTTAATGATATGATTCAATGACTCCCTGAAAGTTGGTTGCTGTGTGTGTGTGTGTGTGAGTGTGTGTGCTTGTACCTACTAGATCTGCTTTCTCATTCAGATGCATAAAATTGAATTTTCTTGTATTCCTTCATAGTTTAAATCTTATATTAATATTAGACTAAAACGTTATCATAAAAATTACATAGATATGCTGAGAGTATGGGGAAAGAATTGCACAACAATTTGAAGAGTAAACACATGTCAACTATGCTCATGATTACATATTCTGTTTGAGAAATACACTAGCATATACATATTTAGAAAAAATATTTTTGTAATCACATTTATTTTACCTATTTAATGCTTGTGACATTAAACACTGAAGTGACATATGCTCTTCTTCAATGATCTCTATTTTTTTGTCTTACTCCTTATGCGAATCCATATGTTCTAACTTATATAAATCAACCCATGGCCAAAACTCTGTTGCAATCGTGATTTAAATGCCATATTCCTATAAGGCTAAAAATAGCTAACAAAGAATATCTTTAAAATAAATCCAACAACAATACAGTCTCCCAAAATAAAGTGTGAAACAGAGAAAAAAATGGAGCAGATTTCTCATACATAAAACGACAATCTGCATTTATAATGCGGATTAGGTGAATGAGGAAAATGAAATATTGTTTTCTATGAAATAATTATGTACAAAAATATAAAATTATGAATTATTATACAACTAGTTTTTATTTATTTCACACAGTTCTATTCCATATATATATCCCTTAGATCTACTTTTTTATCTGCAACTTTTATTGTCAAAATCAGATCACTGTACTTCTTAAATTAAACATTAATATACAGTATGTCATCCAGATACCACACAATTCCCCATATGGTGCTATCATCACATTCCACACACTACTCTCTCAGACTTTTGCACATATTCTGTTGCTATGGGCAAAAATGAATAAATTTAGCCTATGGGAAAACAAAGATCCCCTCTCATCAGTCACTTGCATCCCATCCAAACGAGAGGCTTCCTTCTTTCCCAATCTCAAAGGGATATTTACAAAAGAAATCCTGTACCCTTTGAATTTGCAACCAGAAAATCTAATAGATAAGTTATATATATATATAATTCCCCTAATTATAATAATAGTAAACTCTTCATTAAGGGGTAGGATTTTTATTCACCTAGCCATTCTTTATTAAATACCTATAATATGTCAAATATCATTGTAGGCACAAGAAATATAATTGTGAAAAATATTGACCTTTTAAGACAGCACCTAAGAGTTAACTGGGAAAACTTTATGAGAAAGAAATTCTGGTAAATGTTGAATAATTGGATTTTTTTTTTAGTAATTGGATTTTTAGCATTCATAGAAATAGCTGTAGGTATAGGCATACAAATATGCTTATTATATTTTTAGCTGATAGAGAATAAGTAACACAACTTGCAAAGGTACACATTATACTTTATTGTAAGTTCCTTACAACCAATTGACTCCCATTGAAGGTTTTCATTGAAATTTGCCAAATTCTTTTATCTTTAGTTAATCTAGGTTTGCAGTGACAAATAAGTGTCCTACTAACAGGAATGTCAGTTGATTTGAATGTTGTCTTATTGGTAAGATGACACTGAATGAATGTGGAACCTCACTCACTCACCAATGGCGTGAATGGTTTCTTTATTGATTGGATAACTGTTTTTGAAAGGAAAAGAATATTCTCTCAATGTGTGTGCTATTTATAATGTAACAGCTATATACTCAATACAATTTTAAGTTTAACCTGCATTATTAATATTTTCTCCATTACTTTCAGTCAAGACAATAAACAAATGAATCAGGGTCTGTGGTAGCTTGAGACTGTATGTACTCTAGAAAAACATGTTCTTCAATCTAATTCATTCCGGTGGGTATGAATCATTGTAGGCAGGACCTTTTGATGAGTTTACTTCAGTTAAATGGCCCCCACCTCAATTACAATGAGTCCTAATCCTATTGCTGGAATGAATATAAGAGAATGAAGTTCAGACAAATAGAGAGAAAGTCATGGAGCAAGAAGCTGAAATTAACAAAATCCAGAAAAGAAGGGAGAGACCAGCAGAGGCTGCCTCGTGCCTTGCCACGTGACAGAGGAGCCAAGGATCTTTGGTAGCTGATCTTTAGGAAGAAAATATCACCTTGATGATGCCTTGATTTGGACATTTTCCCAGCCTCAAACCATGAGTGAATAAATTCTTATTGTTTAATCCAACTCACTTAATAGCATTTGCTACGAGCAGTCGAGAAAACTAAAACAGACCCTGATATGTAGCATTTACAAATTTCTAGTGCAAATATTTCCAGCACGGTGTTTTCAATCTACCAATCTGATGTCACTGAATGCAAAGTTAGGAAGAGATGCACAGAGAAACCACATTATATAGCACTTCACCATAAAGATATGAGACATAAATAATCTCAAGAGTATGGATAATAGTAAAGTATACTAGAATAATTAGGACGTGACGAATTGGATATTTATTTTGTGTAAATCATTTAATTGTAAGACTTTTAACTTAATTTCTTAAATGACCATATTTAGCAAATGGCTCACACAATTCCTGAATATTTAACAATGAACTCTCATGAACCCATGAGAGCCAGCTTCAGTGCACCGCTGGAAAAAAACTCATCCTGAAAGTAGTGTTTAGTCACATAAGTTTGATCTGAGAATAAGATTGAAAAGGAGATTCTAACCAAGGATAATGTCTGTTATTCCAATTAGCATCAGAACGTTCTCCTGGGTATTTTAGGATGAAGGGAATACAATAAAAGAGTAGAAAGAGTAAACCACTGTAAGCATTGTCACCTTAAAATTTTTAAAAAATTGGTTATTAAACATTTAAATTTGAAAACTGAATCTGGAAAAGCAATGCAGAAGGGCTTCACTATTTCTCTAAGGAAAATATCAGAGTGAGTGTGCATGAAAAATTATCAGAACTGTCTTTCAAATACTAATAAAAGCAGTGGTGAAAGAGCCATCACTCAGAAAATAAGAGTGTATTGGATTTTGAGAACAACTGGTTTCAGAGGGCACCTAAAGCTGACATCAATTAAATGATACTTGTTAATGTTACCAGTGACCTTGAAGTTGCAAACGCAGCTGACAGTTTTTAGTCTTTAGCTGACTTGGTGTTTCATGATTATTTGGCCTGGATCCTTATTTGATGCATTCCATCCCCCATGTTCAATGACATCAATTTTTTGTTGTTCTACTTTTATCTACATGTCATTTCTCCCCTGCTCCTTTTTTGATGCATTTTAGTGCTGGAACTCCCCCCAGGGATCTATCATCAGCTTTCTTCCCTTCTCATTTCATAAAATCCAGCAGTTCTCAATTCGGGCAATTCTGCCCCCAAAGGATTTTTGGGAATATCTGGAAACATTTTTGATTGTCATAACTGGGAGTTACTACTGGCATCTAGTGGATAGAAGCCAGAGATGCTGCTCAACATCCCACAACGCCTAGGACAACCCCCTCACAACAAAATGTCAAAAATGACATCGTTTCCTCTTCCATCGTACATTGATAATCTTTAAATCTGTATATCCAGGCTGGAAATGCGTTTGAAACCTGCTTGTACTTGTAACCATTGCACATTTTCCATTGTAAGACCCACAGACATCTCAAACAGCACATGCCTAAAAGAAAAATACCAACTATTTCCCAAATCTATTTTTCCTCCTGCTGTCTTGAATTTTGCCCTTGACATCTAAATAAAACTGTTTCATTATCATCTACTCCCTTTTTGTCACCTTTTATATCTAATCAGTCATCAAGCTCTATAGCATCTCTCTCCTATACCTCTTTTAAAGGCATTTCTTTGCCTTAGTACTAGTATTGATCATATGATATTAAGAGCCTCTTAAGTGATTACCCATTTCCAATGTGGCCTTATTTAAACCAGATTCCTACACTTCATTCATACAGACCTTTCAAAACTGAATATGTCTTTGCCTCTTTAAATAGCATAATGGCTTTCTTTCCTTTCAAGATTCTGTTTCTTCAGTATAGATGCAAATTCTTCAGGATGAGGTAACTGACAACCCCATGCAGACCATTTCCTTGCTAAATTCTAGATTTTCTGAACAATACAACAATCTATGTACAGTATTTCCTCTGTGCCTCCACATATTTGCCCTTGAATTCACTTTACTCATTCTTCCTGGATGCCCCAGCTTGCATGGCTAGCCTTCATTCATCCATCATGACTCAACTAAAATACTACCTTTTGATCTAACAGAAGGTCAATTTTTGTGTTTAATGACCTTGTCCAGTCTGTTAAAAGTGTTAGTCAAAGAACATTCTAATGTAATGCTGGTAGAGTTATAAATTCCAACAACCACCTGAAGAATAATTTGTCAATTAAAATATTAATGCTCTTACTTTATGGGCATTTCTAAAATCTCATCCTATAATTAAGCTTCACATAAATATGCAGGGAGATATTCGCAAAGATGTGCTTTGCAGCATTATTTGCCAAAACAAAAATAAAAATTAGAAATGACAGAAATGTCTTCATGGAATAATTGTATATATTTACAATTTATTGTAATTGTAAATTAATGGCTTGTTTAAAATGTATTAGATTTGTGTGTATTGACCTGAAAGCCTGCCTTATATTGGTATATAAAGGAAGCAAGTTGCAGAGCAGTATGTTAGTATTATTCCACTATCATAAAAAAGGAAAAGAAGATTTTTTTTCATGTTTTGAAGTAAACTTTTAATTTTGGAGTAACTGTAGGTTTGCTGTAGTATTGCAAAGGCAACCCAGAGATTTATCAGCTAATCCTTCACCCAATTTCCCCTAAGGCTAACATTATACATTCCCATCATTTCCATTATTCAAATTAAAAAAGAAAACAAATAAAACTGAAAAACAATACTAGACATTGCTATGAACTAAACTGTACACTTTAGATTTTATCTGTTTTTCAACTAATATCCTTTTCTTTCTTTCCAAGACGCAACTGAAAATACCACATTGCATTAGTTTCTCTCACTTTGACCTTATACACTTCTGCATTATTTTTATTTTTTTCAATGAATCTATACAACATTAACAGTGTTAATAAAAGCAAGTATCCCAGGTGGTGCAATGGTGGCTCAGTAACAGAATTCTCACCTGCCGTGCCGGAGACCAGTGTTCAATTCCCAGTGCTTACCCATGCAAAAAAAAAAAAAAGACATATATATATATATATGATATACACATATCCACACATATATATATACACATATATCCTTTCCTGGAATCCTTCCCTGTATGAATTGAATGGCCCTCCTCCGTTCCTATGGAATTTTGAGCATATCCCCAAGTTCACATGCATTGCACTGTGTTATAATCATTTATTTTCTTTTCTGTCTCTAAAACTGGTTTTAATTAAGCAACTCTGAAATAAGAGAGTTCTCAGAATTATTATCTTATTTTGTTTCTTCACATCATGGTTCCCCTGAACCAATACACAAGTACATTAATTAAAAACACACAATAAACTAAATAAATAATAAACACCCAACATTGCAATAACAGAACCAAGGGATAAAACTACATAAAATATTTATGCCTGCATCTTTACAAATGGTAATGAAATCAGTTGTGCTAAGAAGAAAGATAGAAACCTTACCAGCCAACTAACAAGATTTCCATTTCAAGTTAATTAGGTTATAAAATGATTTCATAACTACATTTCAATGTCATAAATGGCACCAGTGAAACCTGATTATGGGATTTGATAGCTAGAGATAACCTGTGCTTAACAATGCTTATCACTTGTCAATGAATGACAAACATTAACATCGATTATTGAGAGGTCTTAATAGCAAATTTGAAAATTTTCTACCAAAGAAGAGCTCTCTGGAAATCATTTTACTGACTAGAGTATTATTAAATCCTTCTGGAACACTATGCATCTGACCACTGAAAATATTTCAAATGCACCCAAGAAATATGACGGTCCTCTGTTTGGGGGATCTTTATGGGTTTTATAAAATCCACTTCAATTAGATCTTTTGTTTGGGTACATATAACTGATGTATTGAAAAAAATTGCTTGGAAGAGTCTGATTAGTAGTGCAATTGGTAAGAAAGTTAAATAAAAGACCTGAGGAGTATTATGAGGGCAAATACTATAAAGAAATAACAACAACAAAAGTATTAAAATTTGTAAAATCACAGCTAACATTCCAGTCCATTTTAAATCAAATAAAATCTATTATGGCAAGTGGGTACAAAGCAGCTACCCTTCCTTAGAAAATCTCAGAGCAATAATGAATCAAATTAAAACAATTCTTTTTCAGCTATGAAGAGTCTTATGAGTCATCATTCAATTGAAGAAAATTACTAAATATTACTGAGGATCAAGTTCCCAAAAGAAGGAAGTTAATGTGTCCTGCAGTCAGAGACGTGGACATTGATACTATGTGAACTTCGATAAGGCAAAGTCAATCCAAGATGGTTCCACAGTAATGACCACAGTGTAATTGCTCTAAAAGTTTTGAAGACTTGCAAGTGAGCCAAAGAAGTCACAGAGTTATTTGGTATATAAAGATAGCCATTTGGCAAAGTTTATAAGCAAATTCTTCATTCTTTAAAATAGTGACTTAAAGCAATGGCACAAATAAATAAAGTCTAAAAATTTATAAGAGGGCATGCAAATACCATTATTGATGAACCAGGATATATCATCGTAACAAAATGCCAACCAGGTCCACAATTTTTTTTCACCTTAATATCTAATTTTAATGATGAAATAATGTGCAAACAAAATGCTGGAAATTATTCATCAGTAAACCATTTTCTTGACCTACGTTATCTGTAAAACTCTTTGCAATATATATGTAGGTATGTAGATATATATGCATAACATGGTGTGCTGGTTTGAAAGGATGTATGTACCCTAGAAAAGCCATATTTTCATCCTAATCCCATTTTGTAAAGACAGCCATTTCTTCTAATCCCTATTCAGTACTGTATGTTGGAAACTTTAATTAGATTATCTCCATGGAGCTCTGACTCAATCAAGTATGAGTATTAAATTTGATTAGGTGGAGAATTTCAGGCGGGTCTTGATTACTTTACTGGAATCCTTTAAAAAAGAAAGTATTTTGGAGGAAGCTTCAGAATGACATAGCCATGAGAAGCAGAGAGTCCACCAGCCAGTGATCTTTGGAGATGAAGAAGGAGAAAGCCCATGGGAGGGGCTTCATGAAGCAAGAGGCCTGGAGAGAAAGCCTGCAGATGCTACTATGCTCGCCATGTACCCTTCCAGTTGAAAGAAAAATGTTGAATGTCATCAGCCTTCTTGAACCATGGTGTCTGTCACTGGATGCCTTAGATTGGACATTTCTTTAGACTTGTTTTAATTGGAACATTTTCTCAACCTTAGAACTGTGGACTAGCAACATATTAAATTACCCTTTTTAAAAGACATTCTGTTTCCAGTATATTGCATTCCGGCAGCTAGCAAAGTAGAACATATGTGTATACGTATATATAAAATATAATATCTCATATAATCAATAAAATATAGTACAAATTATATATTTAATATAATATGCGCTGATGGAGAAGCCATAAAATATTGCCAACATGGCTGCCATGGCTGATGCAAGGCAACACAAAATGGCCTAGCCCGCAACTGGCTTTCTTCCCGGAACTGGTGGTGGTTCACACCAAAAGCGCTAACCTTAAATCTGCCCTCCACCCTAGCAACAACAGTGACCAATCCCAGAAATCTGCCCTCCACCCTAGCAGCAACGGTGACCAATCCCAGCCCGACATGTGTCCCTGCATGCTCCCAGCCTATATAAGCCTGTGCATTTCCTCAATAAAGCGGACGCCTTCCACTCACCCCTGAGGGTTGTCTCCTGAGTTGTGTGCTGTGTGCTGTGTGCTGTGTGTCTGTGTGACTGACTCAGTACGGCCGCTTACCCCCAGCCATCAGCTACCCAATAAGGCGCATATTATATATAACTTTATTTATAATAGATAATATGATATAATAAAATATAAATGAAAGAGATTAAAAAGACTTAGTTTTGGTTTAAGTAAATCAATATTTATAGCTGGAGTAGTGAGGGTTTGGTTCATTTTTCTTTTCTTGATATTGGAAACTTGTAATTCCAAAACTTTCTACCCTAATAACTACTTCAAAAATAAGGGAAATGACATTTAAAATGTTTTTTAAAACATAGATCTGCAAAAAAAAAAAAAAAAATAGATCTGACCAATACACCCAATACATACATTGCTCCAACAATAGTTTAGGGACACAGCAGATACAGCAGAAAACATATGAGAGGGAAAAGTTAGTAATATTTGCAATTACTAGACCTTCATTTCAATACTTACAGATATAGCGCACACAATCACTTGGAATCTTATGTAAGTGTAAAGTATACATGTTCCCCTTATTGTATTTCATACTGATGCTTCAGGGAATCATAAAGAAAGCTATTCTTGGGATAAAATAATAAGGAAACAACAATCTAGAAGTCTCTTTCAGATACTGTGTTAGAAATTCACTTAGCTATTTTATTTAGTTCTTATAATAATATCATGTAAAATAGGTTGCATAATTCCAATTTTGCAGATGAGAATAAAAACTTGAGAGATTAATTTTCCATATCACAAGTTAACAAATTAGGAGTCCAAATTTAGTTCTAAATCTTTTCAAGGTATCATGGGTTTTACACAGTGCATAATACTAGTATAACCCAATTGCCAGCTGGCTTGATCCATTAGGAGATGTGTATATTGATGCATCCCTATTCCACGATTCATGGACAGTCCAAAATCCTTCAAGATTTCTGAAAATTTATAGTCCCTCCCCTCCCCATAACTTACCTTCTCATGTCTTCTGTGGCTCTAAAAACCTGTTTCATCTGAATTGCTCAATTACTTTAGTTTATGGATTGCGTACGTGCTGTCCCTGATCTATATGACATCTAACCATGTATATAATTAATTCCCTTATTTTGTGTCTCTTAATTGCCTTCACTAAGGCATTTTATATGACAGAGGGACTAAAAGTTTTAGAAAGCCAGAGAGGGGTTAGACCCCAATACAGTAAATGACTTCATTCTGAGTAATAGGCGTCCAACTTCTTAAAGGTTGGAAGTAGGCTGAACAACATTCCATCAAAGATGTCCCCATCCTTCAGAAATCTGTCAATATGAAACTGTACATGGTAAAAGGAACTTTACAGATGTGATTAACGTAAAAATCTTGAGATGGGGAGATTGTTGGTTTCACCCCGGTGGACCCATTATAATTGCAAGGGTCCTTTATAAGGGGGCAGGCAGAGGATCAGAGGCAGAGGTTGAACTGATACCCTTTGAAGATGGGCAATGTGTCCACAGGTCATTGAATGCAGGCTTCTAGAACCTGGAAAAAACAAGACCAGATCCTTCCCTTGGGCCTCTAGAAGGAACGCAGCCCCGTGAAACCTTGATTGTAGTCCAGTGAGACTGATTCTGAACTTCAGAGCAGTAAAATAATAAATGTTTGTTGTGGTAAGTTGCCAACTCTATGGTAATTTGTTCCAGCAGCAATAGAAAACAAATACAACGTCTTTCAGCCAGCTTGCCTGGAGGCTGCCATATCCTACTTAGCACAAACACTCAGCACACCATTTGTACCATTTTCTTGGCTCTAAATTCTCTCTTTCTTTCCTTCCCTTTCTTGATGAGAGGTGGAACTAGTAGAGTGGGGTAAATGTCCTCCTCCTTTTAATTCAGAAAAAAAATCACTTCTTTTTCTGACCTTGTTTCCAAATCTAAAACATTGCAGCCTTTTAAAAACCAAAGATTCACAAAAAACTTCAACTTTACAAAGACACTGAAATACTTAGTAGAAAGTCACAATTCATTCTGAATTTGACTTTAGAAATGAACTTCCTGACATTTAGTTAATATTGAGTTTCTATGCTCATCTGAAAAGTGAGCATACCATTTGTCTCACAGGAAAATTAATGAAAGGATCATTAAACTATGAGTTAGAAATTTTAAATTATAAGAAGGTATTTTATGTTTTATGATTATTTCCAATATGCAAAGTAACAATGAGTAAGAGGAGAAGGAAGTCGAGCTAACTGGCACCATGAGCCAGGCATGCTGTGTTGGACTTAGCATGCATTTTCACACTTAATTCTCACAACAATGAATTTGCCACAAGTAATATTCTGCTCCTCATTTTATCATAAGGAAAGAATGGCTCACAGAGGTTACAGAAGTTGCTCCGGGTTACATAGCTAGTCAGTGTAGTTTTGAAGCAGTACCTAATTGAAATTAAATAGTGACATTTCATCCCATCTTACCATTGGAGAAACTAAGACTGGGCATGAGGATAAAATTTTAATATATGTGAACATGAAATAAATCAATTTATACCAGGGAAAGTTTGTAAAGTAAAACACTTACTTTATAGAGATAAGCATTTAGTTTGTTTTTGTTATAGAAAAAAATAGCCAAATGCTCAAATGTCATTTATTTTCTCAAATTTATAATGGTGCTGAGAAACACAGTAACCCAGTCTGCATTTAAATTGTGATGCAACATAAATTGGTTAGCTGGTTTGCAGTAAATTTAGATTGAATTGATGTATTGCTAAGCTGGAACTCTGTTTTCCAAGATTCCCTTCCCTGAAAAATTCCAATCTAACATGGGCCAAAACAGGCATTTTGCATGCAATTTGGAAGGTAAGAATGAAGGTGGATGCATACTCATGCTCAGACATGGTGCAGGGCTCAAGGCTCATGCAGTGAGGCTATGCTTTCACTTATCTGCAGCGTGGTCTGTCTCATGTGGGGAAGCCACCGGCCACAGCTCCTTCCTTACCTACCAGATCTATTACATCAGTTTCTCCAACTCTTAGGCCAAGCATGTTTTTGTCACTATGAGAGAGGTACCAGCTTCTCCTGCAGAGCAGCCTATCCATTAAAGTTGGAGGCTTGGAAGTAGTGAGAGACAATATGAAACCCTCCTGAGTTCCATCAGTCCCTCAGGTTATAGATTGTCCATGACTCCTCCACTTCACATCCATTTTTCCTTCTCAACTCTGTCCTGTGGTCTTCAGACCCCAGTGCCAGACAGAGAAACAACAATCTCACATAGACTTTGTAACTAGCCCCATAGTTTTGTAATATCAAATCCCCCACAATATGAATTGAATTCATATCTTATAGATGTTTGTTGTCTGATTAAGGCCTGAATGATCATTAGAAATTTTTGAAGTTTATAAACAATAAACAAAAAAGAGATTTTTTAATGCCAATATTCTTAACTAGATTGAAAATGTGGCCAAAGTAATAGCAGAAGAGAACCAAAGATAAAGTATTGGTCTAAAAGATTCTAAAGCAAATAAGGCAGTCTTAAAACATATTCAAGTACCTTCAAATTGGAAGCATGTCAACACGGATTTGATGTCATTTTATTCTTTAAGAGTTGCATACATTTATCCTGAGGTTTCCTTCTAGCTATTTCAGATGACATGAATATAAACATAAATTTTATTCTTTCTTAATTATAACACAATTTCAATTTTGTGGAATATGATTTATACTTGTTAAATACTGTATAGGAAGTAAATATGTATCAAACTATTCCTTTGTCTTACAGGTATTAGAGGAGCTTGGCCAGTTGTGTGCCTGTTGTATTCCATTTATCAACATCTTATCTATTTTTCAGAATGACAGACCAGAGAAGATCTCTTTGGGTTATGCAATTGATTTACAGTGCTGATTCACCTGAGTTCTAGTCTGTCAATATATTTTACTTAGTGTTTCTACTAAAAACAAAAACTGTGTTAAAAATGAATTGTTGGGAGTGCAAGGGTAGTTCATTGGTAGAATTCTCGGCTGTCATGAGGGAGACCTGGGATCAATTCCCAGTCCATGCACTTTCCAAAAAACAAACGAACAATTCAACAAATGATGCTGCAATAACGGGGTACTTACATGGAAAAGTAATGAAATGTGATCCCGCATACATTGTACAAAAAAAAAAAAAGAATTGTCCAATGTACACTAGTTTCTGAACTTTAGACATACAACCAATCCAATAGCTTTAAAACATGTTACCTTCAAGCGTATAAGCTCGAATGATGGCTCATGGCTATTCAGAGATTTTCGGCGATATATGAAACAGGAGTGATTGTGACTTTGTAATCACATGTTGGCATGTAGAAATTAAGGTTGACTAGCTGCTTTGTCTGATATGTCAAAATAACAAGTTATCTTTAAAACTGTAACTATTTATTGCAAAGCCTATTAAACCAGGGTGAATGAAATAATGGTCGGTAAGGAGGAAATCAATTACTGAGGGCCAATTAAGCCAAAGTTGAAAAGAGAAACAAAAAATACATCATTTGACCTTGAAGAAAAATTTATCAAATACACCACTGGTTACCATACCATGATTAACTATTGATAAGGCTTACATTTTCCTTTCCATTAAAAGAGAGTGCTCGATATAATTATGCACAAATGTGTCTATTGAACAAAGGCCCATGTGTCTTTCCGTCAGGAATCAGACATGTTTGGCAGCCTATATACGTAATGATTTTATCTGCCCACCTGGGAGTTGACCTACCCTAGGAAAGCTTCTGGATGTTGTGCAAACACTCTTTTATTTTATTGGTTCTATCTTCTTTAGAGGAAATTTTATTGGCCATTTTAAAAGATAAGAAATTGACAAATGAGAGATTTGAATGTTTAATTACAAAGAAAGGGATCAATGAGACCTTCTCCCTAAGACCCTTAAATTTCCTTTGTTCTTAGAGAAAGGTCACTATTATATGGTTCTGCTTATTTCATTGAAAATGTCTCAAAAACTGTGAAAGGGCTGAGGCTTTACCCTACTTGCATTATAACAAGTTAACCTGCTACAATTTCATGGATGCTGACCAAAGACACAAGACTTCTAATACAGAAACAAAGGACTTTATTATTCATAGCATAAGCTTCATGGTCAGGTTGGTTCCCTTTGTCTCCCAAAAGCCACAAGGTTGACATAGTGAGGCTCAAGTGGATGACATGCACAGAATAAGTTTGCATTACAGCTGAGCTGCTCCCAGTTTAGGCAACTCCAATCTGTTACCTGATGGGCTGCATGTAAACCCGGCCTTCTCTCTAGAAGGAATACTATATTTGTCATCCAAAGGTTGCTTGCTATACAAATATCCTAGAAAAGATAGCCCAGAGAAAAAACTGTCAATGTCTCTGATTTGCAATATATACAGAATCATAAGAAATCCATGAAGAATCATTTCTCAACCAACATTACTCTGGCTAGTCTTAGTTCTAAATCTTCGTAATGATAAAGAGCAGACACCTGCCTAATCTTATCTTCAAAAAAGTAAGGGAAGGTGAGTTTTCTTTAGTAGGATAGCACCATTTCAGAGAAATTTATTAAGCTTCCAATTATATATGGCATTGTGATAAGACTATCAAGCAAATTGCCTGTTAAAACTTGGTTCATTTCATAACTCTTTCACCTTAAATCTATTAAGAATTATGTTATAGGAATGTATTCATTAGCACTGCTGGAGGATGAAATTCTGTCTTAAAACCTAGAGCATTATGCAGATTTAAAGTGGGAACAGAATAAATAAATAGACCACAGATGGTGGATAATAGCTATACATGAGAAACAGATATAGATAATTTTTTCAGATCTCACAGTTATAGAAAGCGTTCATTAAGAATTTACTGACTATCTAGCACTGTGCTATGTTCTTGGGAGAGGACAGAAAGGGATATGGAAGTAGGAGCTATGATTACTATCAGCCAAGATTCAATTTCTTTATGTCAACAGCCAAAATTGTGCTTATTCTCTAGACTCTGTTCACAGACACGTTTGGAATGACTAAACTCGCCCAAAAGAGAAGGATAGTACTGAATTTAATTAAAGATAGGTTGGACAGTTCTGTTTAAATTGAGCAAAAATAAACAACTTGTCTTTTCAGTAAGATATCTGTGCATTATAGGAATGTGATCTCATCTGTGTTTTTCATATTGGTTGCTATTTTTGCAAATACTAGATTTATGGTCTTTTTACATGCTGGTTCTCTACATCTAAAATAATTATTAAAATTCCAACAATTATAGAGGTATTGCATCTACAAATCTCATAAATATAGATGAAAATATTGAGCCCACTATTGACACTGCTTTGAATAAATCAGCAACAACAGAGCTCAGAGGCAGGCAGCCTCTGAGGCCACGGGAATGCAGAGGTGGGACCTTTGAGGTTTAAGGTTTCACATTTAAGTTAAAGAAATGAGGATAAGGTTAAGGAGCAAAAGTCAAACAGAAAGTGTTATAATGACTGAATGAGAAAGAGGGTGTAATATTTCTTTGCTCTCAGTTGGAAGCCGTTTGCCCTGGGTCTCCATGATCTGAGCAAAACGAGATGTCCATGTGCAAATGGATTCAGAGGCATCTCATTATATTGTACATCTGGCACTAATCCTCTCACATGGCAGTTTCAGAAGGTTTTTGGCTCCTTAAGTCAACATCTAAATTCTTCCTTTCACAGGACAATCCCTCAGAATACAAACATTGCATAGAGTCTTCTCTCTGTATTTGATAATTTCATTAATGACTCTGCAAAACTGTATGTATGAACTAAAAACTTAACTATTCCATACGTTTACTGAATGGCAAAGAGATTTTCACTTTTTATACTGTAACTGGAATTTAAAATTGAATAACAAATATTAAAGTTGAATATTTTGACTTGAATAAACTATATAATTGAGATAGTCCATATTTAAGAAATTTGTAGGATTTAGCAAATGTTTTCCAATGAGTAAAATTCACTTATGAGCATATATATGTATATGTATATGTGAAAAACATTATATACAAATATATATGTATATATAGTGTGTATATATTTAGTTGTGTGTATATAAACACACCCATACATGTATGCAAATGCATGTATCTATCCATGTATATGTATGTATATATAGTGCCTATGTATTGAGTGTGTGTCTGTCTGTATGTATAACTGTGTATTTTTAAACATGTAACATTCTACAAAAAAAAAACTTACAGTTGAAAGTAATAACCTAAATTAAAATTTAACAATTATTTTATTTTTAACAGGACATTTAAAAAGCAAAGAAAAAAAAATGAAAAGAAAAAGTTCACCTTACCTGAAGGTCATCCCTACACATGCATATCCATTCTTAAGTACAAAGTATAGGAAAATAAACAAACATACTGGGAAGATTTTGCTTCACCACCAGAAGAGAGGGAAAAAAATGTGTGATTTGATTTTAAAATCTTCAAGCCAGCACGTTGTTACATTTTAATCATGTAGTCAATACTTTGTGGAGCTTTATGTTGCTAAAGAAAACAAAATGCCGGGAGCATAGTGCAGGCAGCATTTCCTTACCACGTTCTCAGCTGGTTGACAGGGACCAGGGTTCCAGTGATTGACAGCTGGGAGAATCTTTGAGATTGGCAGGAGACAGCAGTTCCCTCCAGGGAGATTGTTTGCATGCTGGCACTAAAAATCTTGCCAGCCTCTCTCTTCTCTTTCTTTTTCCAAAATCTTTTATTAGTAATTTCTCCCACTGTTCCACCTAAACTATTAAACACATTACAGGCTCATACTCCCAGAAAGAAGAACATAATATATTTGCTAAAGTACAGATTTCAAGATCAGCACATCAAAAACTGAACTATGCTGACATGCCAGAGAGCCAAGCCAAGTATTCCAGGTGAAGAAAGTTAAAAAGGACAGTGCTTCAATTTTCCTTTTAGTCTCTCTTTCTGAAGAGATGTGAAATACTCTATATCACTCTCCCACACAATCTATTCGAATCTATCTTGTTTTCTCTGACTCGGGGTGGGTCTTTGGTACTGTTGTTGACGTTGGTAAAGGAGAGAAAACGAATCACCCTTCCAGTCCCAGTTCTTTTTCTAAATAGAATACAGAAGTTCTGAATACAAGATATGTTCATCCTCTCCTTCCCTGCTTTTGTAAAAATAAAAGGATAGGGAACGTATGTAGGGCATGCACTACAATCCATCCAGCCAGGTTGGCCTTCTTTCTCTTCTTCAAAACTCAAAGCTCATTTCTATCTTTCCAACAGCTGCAAGCATCTGTGCTGATTCCTCTTATCCCAAACCTTGACTTGGTGAACCCCTGGACAAAGATTCACAAAGAAATGATTTAAAACAGGATATAAAACTAAATGAAAAAGTTTTAAAGTTACCCAGGGATTTCTTTTTCACGGAAAACCACAACAATCCTTTCCCTATTTTCCAGACAAGGAAGGGTTATGAGTCTTAGATATTTCTTTGAATTTATTTCTAGGTTTCCCTAAATCTTTTTTTGTGTGTGTGGCTAAAAAGAGTTGCCATTTTAAAAGTTAAATGGCCTCCAACAAACCTATTTTTAAACGTATTTTTAATTCTAAACAGACCTGATGTGACCAAATCTGAAAGAGGTAAAGGGGAAGATGGAATTAACTGAATATCTTGATTTCCTAGGACTACCCTAAAAAGTACCAACAGGGTGGGCAACAGTGGCTTAGTGTCAGAGTTCTCATCTGCCATGCCTGAGACCCAGGTTTGATTCCCAGGGCCTGCCCAAGCAAAAAAAAATAGAAAAAGTACAAACAACTGGATGGATTAAAAACAACAGAAATGTTCTCTCAGTTCCAGAGTCCAGATATCCAAAATGAAGGGGTCACAGGTCACACTCCCACTGAAGCCTGCAGGGAAGAATCCTCCATTGCCTCCTGGTATTGGCCAGCAATCCTTGGTATTCCTTGGCTTTAGATTATCACTCTGCCTCCTCCACCTTCACATGGTCTTGGTAGATTCTGGATGCAATTTCCTTTCCCATTCTTGTAAGGATACCAGTCATATTGGATTAGGGCCCATTTTAACCACTTTGACCTCATTTTAACTAATCACATCTTTACAGACCCTACTTCCAAATAGGTCACATTTATGGGACCAGGGTTTAAGACTTAAACACATTTGCTGAGGGGACACAATTCAGCCTCTAACAGTGAACTAAAAGTATTTTCAAAAGAATGTGAAGTAGCATTTCTAACTTAGGAACTGTTAGGAATACGGTTCTCCTCAGTAGGGATACAGGCTCCAGGTGATAGTTAATTCCATCTAGCAACTTGGCCAGGTGATGGTGTTCAGTTTTTAGTCCAGCAACCAGTGGCCTGATTGTTACTGTGACAGTACTTAATAGATTTGATTGCATCCATGGCTTATTGAAACTATAATCAATACAGGAGATTTCCCTTAATGATCTGGGGGTCTCCTCATCCAAACAGTTGGATGAACTGAGGATATCAGAAGTCAGAAGAATTTCTGCCTCTACTTCAGCCAGCCGGCTTCTCCTGGGGAATTCAGCTCCACCTTTTTCAGTGGTGCTTGCAGCCTGCCCTGTGGAATTTGGACTTGCCAGACCCCATGATCATGTGACCCAGTTCCTCCAATGAATGTGTATATGCATAAACATTCCTGGCGGTTCTGTTTCTCTGGAGAATACTGACTAATACACTATATAATATCTGATAATTAACATCTGACTTTGGGAGATGAGATGAAGGGAGAGGAACAGAAGATTCTTCAGTCTGAAAAATAAAGAGTTGGCAATACATATTAGCGAATAAATGGAGAAAGGAATAAAATTTAGGAAATTGAGCCTTATCCTGAACCACATGCAAAACTTGACAGCCCAAATGACACCACTGACTCTCTTGCTGGTGGCCCCCAGTCATTACTCTGTAATAAATAACTCAAACTTTGAACATTGGAAAGCAAGGGATTGGATTCAAGGGCTGTATCTATAGAGAATGAGTGATATTTTGCAAGAGAAGAGTGACGTTTCAATGGTGGCAGTCAGAAAAAGGAGAATATCTCTTTCAAAGGGATGCATGGATGTATTTCAGAAGATTCTGAGGATAAGGATGTTTAAGTTCCAGAATGCTTTTAAGACACTAGAAATCAAATTTCCAGTACACAGTTTAAAATTTTCCCTCCACAGTTCAAATTGCCCGTATTTGCCATTTGGTGAAACCTGATACTTCGTCAGAGCTTCCTGCAGCAGAGTATAGGAAACAGAAGTACCAGGCAGAGGAGAGAGAGGTGGCCCACCCGACACACACGTCTCAGCTGGCTCTGAATGCAGAAAACAACATGAATTGAGGATTCTTTGTCAAGAAGTTCCAGTTGGTGAACAGCAGTGAAGTGAGTGATGGTTCCTGGCAGAGCAGGGAACAGAAGGAAAGGGCAGATAATGTTGAAGAGCAGCCCCTGGCAGGAGTGACAACAGGAACTGTGAGACAACCCTCCTTTTCTTTTTCTAATGTAATAAAGGGAGGCAGTCCTCAATGAGAGAGAAAAAAAAAAACCTGGCACATGGGCTACACACACTTTAAAATCACATGCTTCACAGTTTGAGATTTCTATTAAATACCAGCAATGATATAAATGTGTATCAAGTCTCACCATCTTGATATAATAGATGTGTTAATTGCATTGGACTTAAGTGTACTAAGTCGTGCAGTACACTAATTGCCGACACATATACTAAAACTCACTGCTTTAAATCACTTTTAGGAAAAGACTTGATATTAGCTCATTAATTTTATGTAATATAATGCTAATAAAATCTCCACATTTCCACAGAGTAGCAGTGTTAAACCGAGACTTAAAAAGAATGAACAAAGTGACTAATAGATAAGGTCATTGAACCAATTAATGAAAATTCATATTCATGAAACAGATTTATGAGGAGATAAATATATTTTTCATAAAATGACTCAAGAGCATGTTCGTTAAGAGGCTAAGATCTTTAAAATATGAATAAATCCCCCCCAATCCACCTTATATTTAACTTTTCTAAAACACTATTTCAAAAAAAAGAAATGTTTCGGTAAATAGAAAAATTGTGGACTAAGCCTGTTCATTTGGTACGTGGATCATGCAAATCATTTTTTACTCCTTCCCTGAGGTGTTCCTGCATGCTATTATTTGCCTTAACTTCTTCAAACTCCACATCTATCTACTTTCCCTCTGCCCAGCAAACTTTCACGGTCTTCCAACGCTAATTAAACTTAGATCAAATTTCTTCCCCTGGCGTTTAAACCCTGCCATATTTTTCCAATTATCTACTTCTGCATAACAGATCATCCCAGAATTTAATGGCTTCAAGCAAGAATAATCATTTTATTATCTTTCACAGTCTCTGGAGGCCAGGAATTCTGGAGCTGCTTGGCTGGCTGGTTCTGGCTTGGGTTCTCCAGCAGGTTGGAGTCATGATGGCTAGAGTTGGGATGGTGGGACTGAAGCAGCTGAGGAATCACTTCTCTTTTCATGTAGTGTCAGAGCTTGGTCATGTGGTCTTTCTATGTAAGCTACCTTGGGCTCTTCAAAGCATGGTAGTCTCAGTGTAGTTGGATTTTTTATAGGCAGCCAAGCGCTAAGGAGCCCAGTGTGAGGGCTGCAGAGAAGCACACAGAAGCTCCATGGCTATTTATAAGATAGGCTAGAAAATAATGGTAGCATCATTTTCACTATATGTAGGTTGTCCAGTACTAAGGTGGGCCCACAGTCAAGGGGAGGGAGATATAGCCCTCACCTCTCCATGGGGTGAGTACCAATGTCACGTTGTATCTCTAGAAGAGTGCGTGAAATGTGAAAATTGTCATGACCTTCTTGGAAGATACATGCTGCAAGTCATACTCTGATTTCAACATAAAAATTCAGCCTAAATGATTTTTTCATTTGGTTTTTAATATAGGTCCTCATTTCTCTCTGACTTTATCAGAAATTCCTTTGATATTTTAGAGTATTATTTATAAAATAACCATTCTTTTCCTCTCCAATTGTGAGTGTACTATGTGCCACTACTCTATTGAGACAGTGTTTGACCATGTGACTTACTTGGCTAATGGGAAATTAGCTGATGTGATTTGTGAGAAGAATAGGGAAATGGCTTGTATGGTTTGGATTGGGTCTTACACTATCGACATCTGCTGCTACAAGAAGAGCTTGTCTCCAGTATCGGATGCCCTTAACCTGAGCCCTGGACAAATGATGTGTGGGGCTACAGCCAATCCACAGCCTGGAGCCAGGCTCAGTGATAGCAATTCGAATCAAAATTATTGCCTATCCTAGATCAGCCTAACCACAGCCAATACATACTTGCTATTGGAAGCCACTGAGTTTTGGGGTAGATTTCCATGTGGAATTTTTTTAGCAGGGGCTGACTAATACTATCTCTCTGCTTCAATTAGGCTAGTTTCTTTATTACGTACTTTAACTTCCCATGTATATTCTCACCTTTGCTCATAGTATTCCTGCTTCTTGGAATATTATCTCCCAGGCTCTTTTATCCGTCCTCATATCCTTTCAGTTTTCAAGAACCATCATATTTTCTCTCTCCCTAGAAAAGACTCTGGCTAGCTTACTAAATAATGAGAGACCATGTGGAGAATAACCAAAACCAGTCTAGACCAATTGACAGCCAGCTGATGCCCCACATGACAGAACACAACCGAAATCAGCAGCGACATCTACCCGCCCACAACCCGCTGCAGATGCACGAGTGGGTCCAACCAATCACACAGCTTGCCGTGGATTTATGAGCAACAACGGAGCACTGCTGTTTTAAGTCACTGTGTTTTGGAGTAGTTTGTTACACAGCAATAACAAATACATGGGTGTTAAAAAATATTTTCAAATATACTGAAACATCAGCTAATATCAATCTCTCTGGGCTGTGTTTCATATTCATAAAAACAAAATGCAGAAGCATTTAACTAAATGAAGACCCATATTGCTTGCATAGGTTACAATAAAACTGTGCTAAATAAGAAGCTTGCTATACCCTGAACACTCTTTAAATGCCATCCAATATTACAGTGAGGAATCAGTACTACCCCTGCCTTTTTTGTGTATTAAATTAATTAACTACCTACTAAGGTATTTTAGAGCACGGGTCTTGTCACACCTGCATCAACATTTTTTTTTTTGGAAAGAAGTTGTAGGTTTACAAAAAAAGTTATACATAATATATATAAAATATGGAGTTCTCATATACCTCCCTATTATTAGCACCTTATATTAGTGCGGTATATTTGTTATAACTCATGAAAGAAAGCTTTTATAAATGTAGTATTAACTATAGTCCATATTTTACAATAGGGTTTGCTGTATGTTGTGGTTAAGTTTTATTCTAGTAACCTACATACAATAAAGCATTTCTTTTATACAGTAACCTGAATGTAGAAAACTTCTTTAGCATCACATTCACCACCTCTCCCCTCACATGCTCCTCCTTCAAGTAACAACTACTACTTGCACATTTCTAAATATATCGTTATTTGAAATTATAGCACATTTTTTCATGTTGCTTCCTTTGCTCAGAACTGGGTTCTGCTTTTCTGACTATCCTCTGAAAACTCAGTCCTTGTATCACTTCTCCAAGAAGACTTTCCTGTCCCAAATATGTTGTAATGCCCATTTTTGGTATCTCCACTGCACCCTGAAAATATTTCTATCATAGTTCAATTTTAGGAGAAATGATAACCTGCACTAGTCACAAACAGTGAGAAGTCACATGCCATCCAGCACCTGACCAGTCCTGCAAATTGTCAGTTGCCAAAGACACAAGCAAAAGCATCTTCACTGCCTTTGACTCAAAAAGCGAATGACCTGATGAAGTCCTGCAAGAAATGGTGAGTGCACAGGGCAATTGCTCTGTAGTAACTAGGGTAAAGTACTTTCCAGTTTGCCCCCAAAAGGCCTAATTTATTCTTTTTGACCCATCAAAATTATTAATAGTTTCCCCTTTTACTCCCCAGAGTGCCCTAATTTAGCCAATAAGTCATATTGTTATCATGGTCATAAACTTTAATGCAAATGAATCATTCTGCATAATACTAGCAGTTATTTTAAATTCAGCATCAGCCATTAGCCAACATTAGTACATTCAAATAATAATAGGAAATAGTTTTCTTAATAGTTTCACTCAATTTTTTAATTACAAGTTTTTCAATCCATCCACCTAAAGATGGATGTTTAGGTTGTATCCCGTTTAGGGATACTATAGACTAAAGCTCGCATGAATATTTCAGTACATCATCTTGTGGCCAAATGTTTTAGTTTTTCATAGATAAATACCTAGAAGTAAAATTGCTATATGTGTAGACATATAAATGAATTTATTAAAACACTGCTGAACTGTTTTGCTTCTATCATTCTACGTTTTCAACAGGAATGTACAAAAATCTGTTAGTCCACATCCTCACCAACGTTTGATATTTAAAGTCTATTTTTTGCCATCTTAGCAGATGAAAGTGGTGATCATAATTGTTTGAATATTATTCACAACCAAAAATATCTCCAAAACTATTTTTCAAATATGCAACCTAGCATGAACATTGTAAAACGTATTTTGATTAAACCAACTAACCACAAAAAGAGAGGGTATGATGGGTTGGAGTATGTACCCTAGAAAAAGATGTACTTAATCTTAAACCATCCTTGTGGATGTGAACCCATTGAAAATAAGATCTTTTGATGAGGTTACTCTGGTTAACGTGTGGCCCAGCTGAGTCAGGATGAGTCTTAACCGTCTTAATGAGGACTTGGGAAGGCCACTGATAGGGAAATTGGGCAGAGAGAGAAGCCACCTGGAGCAGCCCGAAGTTAAAAGTTAATGAAATCCCGGGAAGAAAGAAGATGCCACCATGTGCATTGCCATATACAAAAAAGCTAAGGAATCTCAAAGATTGCCAGCCATCCAGAAGATATTGATCCCAAGAGGAAGCAAGCCTTCTAGCCTCCAAAACAGTGAGCCAATAAATTCCTGTTGCTAAGCCAACCCATTGTATGGTATTTGTTTTAGCCACTAGGGAATAAAACAGAGGAGAACCGATTTAATTTACCAATTTATCTTTATTTTGATATTTCAGAATATATTTTTAAAGTAGTATTATATTACCGTTATTTTGAAAAAGAAATGAATAGGTTGGCAGAACACATGATGTATATTTTGAATGTAGTTTTCTTTTTTAGTTAAGAAAATGATTGCAACATTCTGATTTTAGGGGTTATTTTAATTTATAGTTCTTATTAACTAAATACTCAATCATTTCAAAGGAGATTTGGGAATACTTTTTCATGGCCAAGACAGAAAATATGTTAATAATCTTAAAATCCTAAGTTTGAAGTATTTCTTTACAAAGTTAGCAGAAATGCATTCTTCTCGTTTCAGTTAGCTCAGTTTAGAATAGCATGATTCATAAAACTATATTCAGAGGAAATTAAGAATACAAAAATCATGTGTCAAAACACATGGTGCTAATTTTGTTAAATTGTTATATGATCACAGAAGATCCTACAAAATCTTCATTCTTAAAAATGACTGAAAAAAGATATATATAAATGAGACCTCCACAAAATAAGAAACTTACTTCAAAAGACTTTGTCAAGAAAGTGAAAAGGCAACTTACTCAATGGGAAAAAATATTTGGAAACCCCATACATAGTAAGGGTTTAATATCCAGATTATATGAAGAAATCCTACAACTCCACAATAAAAAGATGAACAACTAAATTTTGAAATGTAAGACACTATGACAAGATGTTAATTATAGGGTATTATATGGGAAAAATAAACCTAATGTAAACTATGGACTGTTAGCAATATCTTAATATTCTTTCAACAATTGCAACAAAGGTACAACACCAATGCAAAGTATCAATAATAGGGAGGTATATGGAAGCGTTGTATTTTTTATATGACTTTTTTATAACATCTCTAATTAAATATAATAATAATAGCAATATTTTTAAAAAACATGATGCTAAGTGACAGAAACCAAACGCAAAATACTGCATATACTATGAGTACAGTTATATAAAATGTAAATATAAGTAAATTTATAGAGACAGAATTAGATCAATGGTTATGTAGAGCTGAGGAGAGATAGAGGGATTAAGAGGTAACAATTAAGGAGTATGGGGTTTTCTTTTTGGAGTAATGAAAATGTTCTAAAATGGATTGTGGTGATCCATGCACAAATCTGTGATTATACTAAAAAGCACGGATCATACACATTGGATGGATAGTATGGTATGTGAATAAATTTCAATGAAACTGTTTTTTAAAAAAAAAAAAAGTTTTGAAAACTAATTTATAGTCCAAAAAGGTAGCCTGAATGTATTTGGGTCTTTTTATTTTTAAACATCTGGTTATAGTTTTAAGGAATACTTTTAGTAAAAAAATACAAGAGAAACTTTGTTACAGTGTTAGACTAAGGAAGAATTATCTAAATTCAAGGTAGAAGTCAATATTTGTACCAGTCACCCACGTAGTCAAGGAAGCAAATGACACAAAGGTAATTTACCTATAATCGGTTTAATACCTCAAGTGCTCAGCGGAGCAAGTCAAATTACGCGGTGAAAATTTATTCTAGCTACACTGATTATTTTCAAAAGATAAGTCTCCATGGTACAACTTTGGGGAAGGGTGTTCACTGACTACCTTCAATCATCAATAACTGCATTAGCAGAAATCCATTATCTTGTCAGCCTAGGAGATTTGGATAAAATTCATTCAATGAATCTTAATGAATGATATCCTCTTTTGCTAAGAAAGCAATTAGAAACACAATTTTATATCAAATAGAAAGTTAAACTGAACATTTACCTATCAAAATTGTATGGCAATTCTAACGGCATGTGAATTTATTATATAAATATTAGCGTCTCACTAACCTAGTTTTACTACATAAAATAGATGTTTTTTTTACAAAGCCATTACATGCTGGCATAAATACAAATATAATATATGTAAAATTCTTCTTATATTAATTTTTTTCTATTGTTTATATATTTTTTTATTAATTAACGGAAAAAAAGAAATTAACCCAACATTTAGAAATCATACCATCAAAACAAAAATTAGAATACATTAGCTTGTGGGTAGCTAAACAAAAGCGCATTTGGTGATTCACCACGGCTTCACCAGGCATCATATATTCATAAAATTTCTGAACACTGAGCTCCAGCAGGAAGCTGTAATGTCATCTAAGTTTTAAAAAGAAAAAAATAATAACCTTAAAAATTCTTAATATACTTTGATAACAAAACACAGAGAAGTAAGAAAGCAAGGCAAGCACGTTTCGCGCTATCATGAAATGGCAACTGAAATCAAAGTATGCTCCCATGGCTCAGTGTAGCCAGCCATGGGAACATCTAGTCCTCTATGTGATGCCAGTCACTTTGTGTCCTTTTCTTGGACTCAGATGAGAACTCTGTCTTGGAAGGGCTGTGGCATGGTTTTCTCCAATCTTCATGCATTTTTGCCTTTTTCTCCAAAACTCGGCGGTCTCAACCTGTCCGTCAAGCAATACCACCATACTTACATGGTTGGTTGAAGTTAAAGTCTTAGATTTATTATGTAAGATTAGAAAGTAATTCTCTTTTCAGCTTGTGCTACATATTGTGCTATAGCAGATGTTCCTCGAAGACATGTAAATAAAATCACTTGTAAGTTTTTCAAACATCTTTAACTTGAGAGCAAAATAATATATTGCTAAATCTTTCTTAGCCTATCCTTCTCTCACCACTTTTGCATGCTCAGATACATACATACACACACACGCAACCACGCAGTTACGTTCACTTGACCAGTAAGCGTGATGACCATATAGACCTCTGAATGCCACAAGGTACATTAAGAGGACACGTTCCTAAATTTTGCACAATGGTAGCACTTACATAAGTGAGATAGAACCAACTTATAGGCCTCTGGAGGCTGGGATTTCCAGTAGGGAAATTTCAGTAGGAAATTATTCAAAATAATTGCATCTTATGGGAATTATCACAAAAATTCAGAGGAGTAAAGATCACTGTGGGTCCTAAAATGTTAGTTGAAATCCAATTAAGTACAATTCAGAGTAGCTGAAGAAACTGGAGGATGCCCAATATTCTCAATGATCTACTAAGCATCAAGTTTTCTTAAGATGATTTACAACTTTAATCATACAGTTTTGAAATATGGCTATATGAGGAAGGAAGTCAGGTTCCAACATGCTTGGATGATTTAGAAGAACTTTCTGCGGCAGGATGCTGTGGGCTCTGCCAGACAACCTTTTCCCTCCCCTTTTTCCAATATATGGTTTCACTTCTATTTTATTTTTAAATTAGAAAAAGTCAAACAGTACATTAAGAGTGTATTATGGGGTGCAGGGGTACTTCAGCGACAGAATTCTCATCTGCCATGTGGGAGACCTGAGTTCGATTCCCGGCCCATGCACTTCCCAAAACAAACAAGCAAACAGACAAAAAATATTTCAACAAATAGTGCTACAACAATGGGATACTCACATGGAAAAAGAATGACATTTGGTTCCACCACACTGCATACAAAAAAAAAGAGTGTATTGTACCAAATACTCACATATCCACTATCCACATTGAATATTTGGTCTTACGTGCTTTAAATAACTGCTGATAAATTTAATATAAGGAGTTAAGGTCTTTGTATCCTTACTATGTTGCAATACCCAGAAGATAGTATATATACTTTGTGTGCATGTCTTCATGCTTTTAACTATATATATATATATATATATATATATATATATATATATATATATATATATATATATAGTTAAGGATATATATATATATATATCCTTAAATAATATATAGTATTGCCTTTGATATTTTTCAAAATCTTATACAAGAGATCATTCTACATACCATTGTTCAGATAATTTTTCCACTACTTATTTCTAACAATATTTCAGGTTCATATATTGATCTCTAGGTCATCCATTTTTACTACTGTAAAATATTCCATTGCATGACTACACCAAAATAATTTTATCTCTTCTGCCTTTGACAGATATTTTTTTTTACATGCAATGCATCTAAGAACCTTTTTTGTATGTGTCTCATTTTATATATTGGAAAACACATCTTCTCTAATAGTCTTAGAAGTGGGTATGCCAACTTATGGGTTAGGCACAGTTTCGGCTTTAATAGATATTGCCAAATTTCTCTGCATAATGTTGATAGCAACAGTGGTAGGCATGTGTGCCATTCACCAAATATAGTTGTTTCTTCACCTTCCAGGCATTTGGTGAAATTGCATTTACTTCCCTCTTACCTTTAGGTGGGATAATGTGACTATTTCTAGCCAAGCATTTGTAAACAGAAGTGATGAATGCTCTTTGTTTCTCATTGGGTTTAATTTTAATTCTCTTGATAGCAAAAAAAGAACTTGTGCAAAGTTCTATATGCTTATTGCCCATTAGAGTTCACTGGCCACGAGGGTGTCAGCGTCATTGAATTTATATCATTGACAGTTTTTCTATTGCATTAGTTACATTTCCTTCAGTAGTTGTCATTCGTTCTGGATTCTAGTTGCATGTCAGTTAATGGAATAAATTACCAATTTCATCCTCTAGTCTTTGTCTATTTTTTAACTTTGTGTCAGATATCTTCTGTCATAGTGGCTTTTAAAACTTTAATGGATTCAAACATATTTTGACACTTTGAAAGTATGTACCTCAGAAAAGCCATGTTTTAATCTTGATCAAATCTTGTGGGATCAGCTGTTTCTTTTAATCCTGATTCAATAATGTAGATCAGAATATTTTTATTAGACTTCTCCATGCAGATATAACAGGCCCAATTATGGGTATTAACTTTGATTGGATGGAGATGTGACTCCACCCATTCCAAATGGGTCTTGATTAGGTTACTAAAGTCTTTTAAAAAAGGGAAACATTTTGGAGAAATGACAGACCCTAGAGAAATGACCAAAGTCTCAGAGCTGACAAAACTTCACAGCAGAGCTGACACAGATGCAGACAAATGGAGAACAGAGACATGAATATTTGGAGATGTTTAGAGCCCAGAAGACATCACCATGAGATGTTAGGCAAGCCAGAACCTGGAGAGAGCCAAGAAAAACTGAGAGATGAAAGCCAGCCCCAAAAAAGCAAAGTGAGGAGCCCCCACAGGAACAGAGGCTGAAAGCAATGGAGCCCGAGAAGAAGGAGTCAATGTGCTTTCTCAGCTGACAAAGGTGTTGCAAATGCATCGACCTTCCTTGACTTAAGTTATTTTCCCTGGAAGCCTTAGTTTAGTCATTTCCACAGATTTAGAACTGTAAATTTGTAACTTCTTAAATCCCCCATTTATAAAAGAGGTTCCAGTTCTGGAATATCACATTCCAGCAACTAGCAAACTAACACTCATAACAACTTCTCTCTTTATATTTTATAGTTTCTGTTTATTTAAAATAGATTTTCTCACTTGTCTCATAAACGTGACTTTTTATAATTTTGCTTCTTTTCTTACTTTGTTTCAGTAAAGGTAAAAAAATTTAATTTGAATGTAGACACTATCCTTGTCATAGACATAATTAGACCTAAAGTCAAGAAGACACATGAGATTTATTTTCTCAGGAGATTCATTTCTTTAAAATAATCCAACAGTGACGGATCAAAATATATTTTTAAATATTTGAAGATACTCCATCATTTATGAAATCAGTGTTAAAATACTTTAAATAATGTGGAGACACTTTTCAATTTTTTATCCCAGAAAAATTTTTAATTTCACACTTTCTAAGTTCTATGGAAATGGTTCTAAATAAAACTAATTTCTAATAGAAATAGAAAGAGCAACAGATGATTTTGCTCTGTTGGTAGCAATTGCTGATGTTGTTTCGCATCATACGCTCAGACATGAGCAGACAAAATGCATCAGATGCACTAAGATCAGATTTCTTTGAGAGGCATAAAATGTGTAACTACCAGCATGAGCAATTTTGTTGTGTGTGCTATTGCTGAAGTTTGCACCCCTAAAAAGGGAATTCCAATAAAATGTATTTCACATGATTCCCATTTAAAGGAAAAATTGGTGTTTTTATAATAGTATTTGCTTGGTACATTTTTTAACATTTTGTGCATTAGTACATTTTTGAGGGAAGTACTTCTATTTCAACTAGATATCAAAGAAAAATAAATCTTGCATTTAAGTTTTACACATGTGATGATTAGAGAGATTTTCCAAACACCTCTGTATGTTTCAAGTTGTGTTCTCCTTCATAAACTGCATGTTTTAATCTGCAATGTGCTATATGAAATGATTTGCTGAAATAGGAGATACTAACTGAACACTTTATGAACGTGACTGTGAATCGCTCCGACATATGCCCTAAACCCAAACTTTTGGAATTGAGCTGAGTCCCAAAGGCACGTGAACTACCCTTCCTGAGGGGAAATGTGACAGAGAGAGAGGCAGAATGAAAAAAAATGGTAGTCTTGGACAGTTGCAGCTAAAATATTTTATTTTTTCACACACTGTTAAGGCCTTTCATGAAGCCTACAATAAAATGTGTCAGGCTGGAGTTGGCTCATTCATTCTATGTCTCTGCTAACTCAAGGCTTTTTCGCTGTTGAAATGTATTTAAACAATACTTGGCAGTTTGTGAAAGAGGATCTTTCAAATGTCATTACATCTTAATGTGACTAGAGTAAGAAGAAGCACAAGAAATTACCCAGATCATGATTTATTTGATCTTGCCTTACTTGATTGCAAATTTTAAAGGGAGATTTGGAAATTAAAAATCGTTATTTTGCAAGGCTATAGAGCCTGACTCCTAAATAAAAAACACACAGTGATTCCTGAAAGGAAGAAAAACCCAACCGTCCCAGAAAATTTAAGTCTAAAGTCTATAATCAATAATACATATAAAATCAAACCTTAAAGTGCCGTATGAGGTTGGTACACAGATCTCAGCTATCCAATTTAAATTTAACCAAAAGATCTCAAAAATAAAAATTGATCTGATTCTTATACCTATTTTAAATGTCTTCCAGGTAGATCGTTTCCATGAAGCCATGTTGGTGGCACACTATGGACACAGAAATCACTCTTCTGAAGCTTGATTGCCAGACTGTCAAACCATTACTACATCATAGGGCTTCTAGGCCTGGAAATAGGTGTAAAATCAACATTTCACTTGATCTTTTTTCAACGCTAAAGCCACATCGTTAGAATTGCACATTTGTTTAACTGTAAAAGATCATTTGAGTATTTGATATTTTGAATGGCTCAATTTTACTGTGATTTAAATGGGCAGGTGCCCTACTGTTTTGATACTCGGTCATTGACTTTAGATAACTTTTCTACATAGAAAACTTTGTGTCTACTCTTAAATATATTAGAGCTAAGGCTTCAAGTGAATATGTTGGCATTTAGTATAAATCTACAAATCTTGTGAATCTCTGAGACTATTTACATTTAATACATATTTATTTAATTAGAAATGACTGACAATATGAATATTTTTTAATGTTTTTATTGTATAGTATAACATATATACAAAGCAAAGAAATAAAAAAGCAATCGTTTTCAAAGCACTCTTCAAAAAGTTGTTACAGGACAGATTCCAGAATTTCTTATGGGCTACCATAAGATTGTCTTATATTTTTCCTTCTAGCTGCTCCAGAATATAGGAGGTTAGAGAGCATAAATACTTTTTATCATTACAGTCAACATTTTTTTCCTTCTTTTTTTGTGAACAATAGCATATATATATATATATATATATATATATATATATATATATAACCTATAAATTTCCAAGCACAGCACCACAATTAGTTGTAGAACATATTTCAAACTTTGACATGGGTTACAGTGTCACAGTTTTAGCTTTTTACTTTCAGCTTCTCTAAAACACTGGAGACTAAAACAGCTATCAATTTAATGATTCAGCATTCATATTTATTTGCTAAGTCCTATCTTCTATGTATAATTCCACCATCACGTTTGATCTTTCCATCCTTCTCATTGGGGTTGTTTGGGCTATGGCAATTCTAAATTTTGGAAATTGGAAGGGTCTGTCACTAATATAGGCTAAGGAGATGGAACTATCTGATGTTCTGGAGAGGCTGGACTAGGTTTCAGGATTTATTTGGACCAGGGACCCATCTGGAGATTGTAGGTTTCTGGCAAGTTACTCTAGTGCCTGGAATCCTTGTGAAATCTTATAAATTGCCCTAGGTGTTCTTTAAGATTGGCTAAAATGTTCCTAGTTGGTGGTTGGCAAGTCATGATAGGTAGCAAGGTCTACATGAAGCTTGCATAAAAGCAACCTCCAGAGTGTCTCTCGACTCTATTTAAACTCTCTCTGTCACTGATACTTTATTACACTTCTTTTCTCCCTTTTGGTCAGGATGTAATTGTTGATTCCACGGTGCCAGGTCTGGATTCATCCCTGGGAGTCATCTCCCACGTTGCCAGGGTGACTTTTATCCTTGAATGTCATGTCCCATGTAGGGGGGGAGGGCAATGATTTCACTTGCAGAGTTGGGCTTAGAGAGACTGAGTCCACATCTGAGCAACAAGAGAGGTCCTCTGGAAGTAACTCTTAGGCATGCCTATAGGTAGTCTAAGCTTCTATGCCACCTGCATAAGCGTCACAAGAGTAAACCTCATGATTGAGGGCATGGCCTATTGACTTGGATGTCCCCAAAGTTTGATACAGTATCAGGGGATTCCTTGATGGTAAGGTTTAATAGTTCCATAGTCTTTCTCCCTTCCCTCAGGGGACTTTGCCAATACTTTTTGATTATCTGGGTAATATACTCTAGGATGTTACCAAGCGTTACAATAATCCATACAGGATTAAAAGACCTCTTTCTCATTCTGTGCTCCCTGTGTTTCAGTTGTTCAAATGAGCTATACAGATAGGTTGAATTAGATTATGCACTACAGAAAATTTCAGTTCCAGATCAAATAAAACTTTCTTCCATTGGTCTCAAAGAGTATGTGTGGTTCTAAAATATATACACTGCTTTCCTTACCCTTATGTTATGTTCTGAATTACTTTAACCCCAATCTGTCCGGCTTCATTCTTATCTCTAAATATCAGTTTATATATATAAAACAGTCTCTCAAAATCCTGAAATAATAATCACCACTCCGAATTTAATGTGTCTGCTCTAAAAGCTTACAATCTAAGCCCCTGTTTTCTTATAAGCATTTTATAAGGTTGACCGTAACATTGTTCTTTTTCTGTTTCTGGCTTATTTTGACTCACCAAGTGTCCCACATGTTCATTCCCATTGTTGCATGCCTCACAACATTGTTCCTTTTTTAGCAGCACAGCCTTCGTTCATAAGTATACACGATCAGTCACCATTCTACTTTGCCAGCCACCTGCATTCATCAGGCATCATATAGAGGGCCCAAAGTCCACAGTCCAACATTCTCAATTTTAGATAATTTCATTGTTCTCAAGAGACAAAAAATCAATAAATGCACCCTCACCAAATAGGAAATCTAAGCCTCTTCTTAACTCTTATCCCTCCCCCATTATTTATCTCTGCTGTGGCTGTGGTAGTACTGATGGTTTCCTTTTGAACATAGCTCAGAGCATGCAATAGCAATTTTCTCCCTGTACCCTGGACTTTAACAGTCTTTATACAAGAATCGTATCTTAGAAGTAATTCTTATGAGAACTCATTCATATTTCTAGTGTGAGTCAGTGGGACACGTAGGTCTATACAACTCCTTTCAATCCTGTTCATCTTCAATATGGTAATATTACTTCTAGACCCACTAGAGAATCACCTTTGTTCTTATCTATTTCCTTACATTGGAATTCAACCTCATTAGCTAATGGCTCACCCATCTCTAGCTTCTATGTATCTCTAAGTCCCTTGTATTCTGTATTATAGGACTCTGATTATGCCTTTATGCTGGTCATATAAGGCATCATACAGTATCTGTCATTTTGTGCCTGGCTAATTTCACTCAGCATTATGTCCTCAAGGCTCATCCACCCTATCATGTGCTTCAGGACGTCATTTTGTCTTACTGCTGCATAATATTCCATCGTAAGTATATACCAAATTTTGTTGATCCACTTGTCTGTTGATGGGCATTTGGTTTGTTTCCATCTTTTGGTAATTGTGAATAATGCTGCTATGAACATGGGTGTGCAAATGTCTGTTTGTGTCCTTGCTTTCAGCTCTTCTCGGTATATACCAAGTAGTGCTATTGCTGGGTCATAGGGCAACTCGATACTTAGTTTCCTAACAAATCACCAAATAGTCTTCCATAGTGGCTGCATCATTGTACATTCCCACCAGCAGTGCATAAGTGTCCCTGTTTCTCCACATCCTCTCTGACATTTATAATTTCCCGGTTGTTTGACAGCAGCCATTCTTATAAATGTGCAGTGGTATCTCATTGTAGTCTTGATCTGCATTTCCCTTATCGCCAGTGAAAATGAGCATCTCTTCGTGTGCTTTTGAGCCATCTGTATTTGCTCTTGTGCTTTTGAGCCATCTGTATTTGCTCTTCAGAAAAATGCCTATTCATATCTTTAGCCCATTTTATAATTGACTGTTTGTTCTTTTGTTGTTGTATTGTATGATTTATTTGTATATACAGGAAATCAAACCTTTGTCTGATGTGATTTTCAAATATTTTCTCCCATTGAGTTGGCTGCCTGTTCACCTTTTTGACAAAGTCTTTTGAGGTGCAGAAGCATTTGATTTTGAGGAATTTCCATTTATCTATTTGTTCTTTTGTTGCTTGTGCTTTGGGTGTAAACTTTAGGAAGTTACCTATTACTAGGTCATGAAGATGTGTCCCTACATTTTCTTCTAGAAGGTTTATGGTGCTAGTTCTTATACTCAGGTGTTTGATCCACTTTTTGCATTAATTTTTGTGTAGCATGTCAGACAGGGGTCCTCTTTCATTCTCTTGGCTATTGATGTCCATTTTGTCCATGCCCAACTATTAAAAAGACTATTTTGTCCCACTTCAGAGGATTTGGGGGCCTTGTCAAAAACCAGTTGACCATAGATTTCATTGTCTATTCTGCACTCTCGATTTGATTCCCATTGGTCAATGCTTCTGTCTTTGTGCCAGTACCATGCTGTTTTGACCATTGTGGCTTTAAAATAGGTTTTAAAGTCGGGGAGTGTTAATCCTTCCACTTAATTCTTCTTTAGGATGCTTTTGGCTATTTGGGGTCTCTTTCCCTTCCAGATAAATTTAGTAGTTAGCTTTTCAAATCTTCAAAGTAGGTTGTTGGAACTTTGATTAGTATTGTGTTGAAGCTGTAGATCAATTTGGGGAGAATTGACCTCAACTATATTTAGCCTTCCTATCCATGAGCAGGGAATGTCTTTCCACCTATTTATATCTCCTTTGATTTCCTTCAGCAATGTTGTATAGTTTTCTGTGTACAAGTCCTTCACATCCCTAGTTAAGTTTATTCCTAAGTATTTGATTCTTTTAGTTGCTATTTTGAGTGAAATGTTTTCCTTAACTCACTCCTCAGCTAGCTCATTGCAGGTGTATAAAAATGCTACCAATTAATGATAAATGCACAGTAATTTTATATCCTGCCATCTTGCTGAATTTGTTTATTTGCTCAAGTAAGTTTGCTGTAGATTTCTCAGGATCTTCCAAGTATAGTATTATATCATCTGCAAATAATGAGAGTTTTACTTCTTCCTTTCCAATATGGATACCTTTTATTTCTTTTCCCTGCCTGATTGCTCTAGCTAGAACTTCTAGCATGATGTTGAATAATAGTGGTGACAGTGGGCATCCTTGTCTTGTTCCTGATCTTAAGGGGAAAGCTTTCAGTCTCTCTCCATTAAGTATGTTGCTGGCTATCAGTTTTTGATATATTCCCTTTATCTTATTGAGGTAGCTACCTTTAATTCTTATCTTTTGGAGTGTTTTTATCAGAAAAGGATGCTGAATTTTGTCGAATGCTTTTTCAGCATCAATTCAGGTGATCATGTGATTTTTCCCTTTTGATTTGTTAATATGCTGTAGTACATTATTTGATTTTCTTATGTTGAACCATCCTTGCATTCCTGGTATAAACCCCACTTGGTCATAGTGTATAATTATTTTAATGTGCTGTTGGATTCGATTTCCTAATGTTTTATTGAGAATTGTTGCATCTACATTCATTAGGGAGATTGGCCTGTAATTTTCCTTTCTTATAGCTTTTTTACCCAGTCTTGGTATTAAAATGATGTTATTTCATAAAATAAGTTAGGTAGAGTTCCTTTTTCCTCAATTTTTTGGAAAAGTTTGAGCACAATTGGTGTTAGTTTTTTCTGGAATGTTTGCTAAAATTCACATGTGAAGCCATCTGGCCCTGTGCTTTCCTTTGTGGGAAGATTTTTGATGACTGATTGAATCTCTTTACTTGTGATTGGTTTGTTGAGAGCTTCTATTTCTTCCTGAGTCAATGTAGCTTGTTTGTGTACTTCCAGGAATTTTCCCATTTCATCTAAGTTGTCTAGTTTGTTGGCATGAAGTTGTTCATAATATCTTCTTATGATTTCTTTTACTTCTTCAAGGTCTGTTGTAGCGCACCCCTTCTAACTTTTTATTTAGTTTATTTGCATCTCTTTCTGTTTTACTTTGTCAGTCTTGCAGTGGCTCATCAATTTTATTGATTTTCTCAAAGAACCAACTTTTGGTTTTATTGATTTGTTCTATTGTTCTTTTGTTCTGTTCATTTATCTCTGCTTTAATCTTTGCTATTTCTCTTCTCCTATTTGCTTTGGGGTTAATTTGCTGTTCTTTATCAAGTTCCTCCAGGTGTACTGTTAAGTCCATGATTTTTGCTCTTTCTTGTTTTTTAATATAGGCATTTAGGGCAATAAATTTTCCTCTCAGCATAGCCTTTGCCACATCCCATAAGTTGTGATAAGTTGCATTCTCATTTCCATTCATCTCCAGATAGTTACTGATTTCTGTAGCAATTTCTTCTTTGACTCACTGGTTGTTTAAGAGTGTGTTATTTAATTTCCACATATATATGTGTGTGTGTATATATATATGTGAATGTTCTCATTCTTTGTTGGTTATTGAGATCCAGCTTCATCCTATTGTGATCAGAGAAAGTGCTTTGAATAATTTCAGTGTTTTTAAATTTATAAAGATCTGTTTTGTGCTCTAGCGTATGATCTATCCTGGAGAATGTTCCATAAATACTAGAGAAGAATGTACACCCTTGTGCTTTGGGGTGCAATGACCTATATATGCCTGTCAGGTATAATTCATTTATCAAGTTATTTAACATCTCTATTTCCTTGTTAATCTGTCTGGTTGTTCTATCTATAGAGGAGATGCATTGAAGTCTCCTACTATTATTGCTGAAACATCTATCACTCCCTTCAGTTTTGCCAATGTCTGTCTCATGAACTTTGGAGCTCCTTGATTGGAAGCATAAACATTTATGATTGCTATATTTTCTTGGTGAATTGACCCTTTAATTAGTATATAGTGTCCTTCCTTGTCTCTTATGATGTCTTTACATTTAATGTCTATTTTTTCTGTTATTAGTATAAGTACTACTGCTTTCTTTTGGTAACAACATGCATAGAAAAATCTTTTTCCATCCTTTCACTTTCAATCTATTTGTATCCTTGTGTCTAAGATGAGTCTCTTGTAAGCAGCATATAGCTGGATTATGTTTCTTAATCCATTCTGGCAATTTGTATCTTTTAATTGGTAAGTTTAGTCCATCAACATTCAAAGTTATTACTGAAAAAGCATTTCTTGATTCCACCATCTTATCTTTTTTTAATTTATTTGTCAGATTTATATATTCTTTTCCCTCTCTCTCTTTGTATTCTTTAAGTTATCCTTTGTGGTACTCTTCAATTCTGTGCCCTTTCCCTGATCTCCCTTTCCTATCTTTTTTTTTTTTTCCAGCTGGCAGAATTTCTTTCAGTATTTCTTGTAGGGCCAGTCTCTTTTTGACAAATTCTTTCAGGACTTCCTTGTCTGTGAAAGCTTTAATCTCTTCCTCAGTTGTGAAGGACAATTTGGCTGGGTACAGAATTCTTGACTGGAAGTCTTTCTCTTTCAGGATCTTGAATATATCATACCACTGTCTTCTCACCACCAGGGTGCTAGTTGAGCAGGCTGAAATCAGTCTTATATGATTTCCTCTGTATATAGTAGATTTTTTTTCTCTTGCTGTTTTCAGGATTTTCTGCTTCTCTTTAACATTTAACAGACTGATTAGTATGTGCCTTGGGGAAGGCTTATTTGGATTTATTCTGTTTGGAGTTCTTTCGGTTTCTTTGACTTGTATATTTATGTCTTTTATGAGGGTTGGGAAAATTTTCCCCATTATATTCTCAACTACTCTTCCTAGCCCTTTACTTCTCTCTTCTCCTTCTGGGACACCAATGCTTCTTATATTTGTACACTTTGTTTTGTCTATCATTTCCTTGAGTTCCCATTCAATTTTTCCCATCTTTTTTGCTGTTTACTGTTTTGAGACTTCGAAGTCAATTATCCCTGTCCTCTATATCACTTATTCTTTCTTCTGTCTCTTCACGTATGTTGCTGTGTGCCTCTAGTATGTTTTTATTTGGTCAACAGAGTCTTTAATCTTTGTGATTTCCACTATTTTTTTATTTATTCTTTCAAATTCTTCTTTGTGCTCTTCTACTGTCTTCTTGATCTCCTTTACATCATTTCTTATCCCACTTATTTTATTAAATAGAGTTGTATGAACATCTTTGATTAGTTGTTCCAATGCCTGTGTCTCCTCAGGTATTTTTATTTGGCCATTAGGCAGGGTTATATCTGTCTTCATTGTGATATGCTTAGTGATCTTCTGCTGTCTTCGTCCCAGGTAGATATCTTGATTGATTTACTTTGGGAGTTGATTTTTTTCAGTAGTCTAAGGCCTTTTGTTTGTAGGATGGTTGTACAGCAGGGAGCCAGGCACCGGGTGAAGCACTCAGTATGGTAATTTGTTTCAGGGCAGGTATGGGCGCAGGTTGGGGATGTTAAGCTGGTGCTTGTGAATGTGGGCGCCCAGTGGCCAGGGAAGATGTAGCTGTGCAGGTGCCCTGGTCTGGGGGATGTAACCCTGGTGTGCATTGGTCTAAGGCATGGGACCCTTTGTGCGAATGGGTAGAGTTGTGGCAGCAGGTCGGCCTTACGCCTATGTGGATTGGGGGTAGATGTGACCCAGTTGCACAGGTCGGCACTTTCTCAGGGCTGGGAAGTGAGGCTGAGGGCTGTGCACATGCGCAGTCCTAGGACTGCTGTAACATGTGGCTCCCAGAGCTGAATGATGTGACTGGGGCCTGTGCGCATGCATGGGGCTGGGAGTGCCATAAACAGATGTGCTGAGCTCAGGGAGGATGGTTGAGGCTGTGTGACATTTAAGCAGGGGCAGGGGTAGCCTAGGTATGGAAGTTAGTGCCTGCAACCTTTATGCACTGGTAACAGCCTGCAGGGAACAGAGAAGGGGAGGTAGTTCTCAGGAGGAGTGCAGAGAGGTGGGTTGGGCTGCACTTGGGGTGGGTATGGGGGACAGGTACATGCACTAGGGGCTGGTGGAATGGGAGCACCAGGAGTGCAGGGAATGGGAGCAGGTGAGGGTCCTCAGGTGCTCGGGGATGGGGTAAGTCACTGGTCATGTGGCTGTGCCAGTGAAGATGGCATGCCCAAGGAACGCAGCCTGGCTTACTTCCTAGTACCATGTACCCATCTGTGCACTCCTGTGGGCTCCACCACTCCCGTGGGCTCCACCACTTTGTGCCTCCATACCTGGCTCCAGCTTTCTGCCTCTCAGTTCCTTGGTCTCTGCAACCAGGGCTGCCACATGTGGTGCAGAAGGCTCTCCCAGGTCAGCTGCACTCCTGAATTGCCACCTCAGTCATCCTCCAGTCACTAAGCTCAAGCTGCTCTAGTTGGCCATCTTCCCAGAAGTCCTTGAATTTTCTATATCATATAAATAGAACATACATCATGTAGCTTTTGTACCTAGCTTCTTTCTCTTAGCATCATGCTTTTGACATTCATCCATGTTGTTGAGTGTATCAGTTGTTCTTTTTATTGCATTGTATAAATGTACCACAATTTATTTATCTATTCACCAGTAATAGTTATCTGGGTTATTTCCAGGTTTTACAATTATAAAGCAGTTAAAAACATTCATCCAGAGGACCACATGCAGATACACGCTTTCAATTCTTTGGGGTAAACAGCCAGGAGTGAGAATGCTGGATCATATTGTAAAGATATGATTGATATAAAGAAACTGACAAGCTGTTTTCTAAAGTGACTGAAATATTTATATTTCATATACTTAATCATAAAACCAAAAACTATAAGGCATGGAAGAAAAGCTTTGAAACTTTAGGTTGAACAAAGATTTATTTAGATAGAACAGGAAAAAGCACCAATTTTAAAAAATTATAAATTGTACGTCATCAAAGTTTGAAACTTCTCATCTTTGAAGAACAATGCTGAAATAATGAAAAGAAAAGTCATAATCTGGGAGAAAGTATTTGTAAAACATGTCTTTGATAAAGTATACGTATCTACATTCTTCAAAGAACTCTTTCAACCAAATAATAAGACAACCCAATAAACAATAGGACAAAGATTTGAATAAACATTCACAAAAGAAATTATATGGATGGTAATGATGGAAAATAAGAACATGAAATCATGTTCATCATAACCTTCTTAGAAATTGAACTAACACAACAATTAAATATCACTATACTCCTATTAAAAAGTCTAAAATTAGAAAGAAAAAAACAGAAAACACAAAGTGCAAGTGCACAAAGTGCAAGTGAAGATAAAGTGCAACTGGAACATTCATAAAGCTTGATTTCTTCATATTTTCTTTCAAATAGCAGGTTGATAATTGTGATACAAAATTAGTCTTCATCTGAGTGATAGGCTCTTTTCCTCTATGATGTTGTAAAAGAACCATCTAGAAAAAAAAGCAGACCAAACTCTCCCATTCTTAGCACCCTTGTTTTGTATAAGACATTTCTCTGAAAATATTTACTACAATTAGTCTATCTTAGAAATCAAATTTCTTCTAACCACTGTCTATAATAGATATTTTCACCTTCAAAAAGAAATGAGAGTGAGAGAGAGGGATAGAAGGTATGGAAAAAAGAGGAGAAGAGAAGTGAGAATTCTCATTCTAACCCAGAGGTTTGAATAATATGCAGCTGAATGTGCTCATGGGGATTTTGAATCTGTGTTCCTGAATGATTAAAAATTTACAGGTAAATTTAATTTTTTTCCAATATTTCACTGTTAGAGATTTTTTTATATCTAGAATGATACCATTTGAGATTTCTTATTTTTCAGTTATGTTTTCCACAACAGATACTTGGACTAAAGATCATATTTTAATTGGGTCTTTATTAGTATATCGGTCAATAATTGCATGCTCAAAGGCAAACATAAAGTCCCTTTATTGTGTGGCATTTCAAATGTTGGAGGTACTAAATTAAGAGATCTGATGAAAAGATTCATTTTCTATATACCTAACTTACATCAAAATGAATCCTGCAGACTATACTGAATTCTGACAAGAGTTGTTTATGCATTTATGTGACCTTCTATTTACTTTTCCTCCATATGTCCCCACTGGCACATGCTGCCAGGCTAAGCAGAATTTAGACCAAGAATTTGCAGAGTCAGTATAAAAAAGCAGCAGGTTCAGTACCTGGTCCAAGACCCAGGTCACAGGAATGGGCAGGAGCAATAAGGGGTCAAACAAAATCAAGAGCCAAGTAGGGGAAATGCCAAATACCATGGTCAATAACTGGAGCCAAAAAGCATTCAGGAACCCAGGAATCATCCATAATACCTCAAGTTGGCCAAGAGTTACTAGAGAGATCTGATTCTGCAGGAAGCCCCAGAAAGCTTTTACAGGTAAACATGCCTGAGCCAACTCCTCTTCTATAACATCTCAAAGATACTATCTTGACAATAAAAAACTAGGCAAACTGTAACATATCCATCATTCTCTTTGTTTATAATTGTGATTATCTCTGTCGATGAGCATAGTGATATATTTTCATACCTTCGTTGTTTCTATCTTCAACAAAATGACTACAAACTTTTCAGAATCATACCACATTTGCTTCTTGCATGTCATTTCTAATCATATTGGCATATTTGACATATTAAATACATGGTAAAATATTTATTGACCAAATTTTCACTCAAATTTGGAAAGGTAGTTCTATGTAGAAGGAACTTAACTATGCTAGAGAGGGACAATTTAGATTATGGCCATTTCTCACTATTTATTTTTGAGCACTACTTAAATTTTATGATCCTCAGTTGCCACACATACAAAATATAGCTAAATGCTATTTTACTGACCTGGAAGTAGAAGAGAGGATCAAATATAATGCCTGACATCCACAAAAAAGAAATAATTTTTATGGGACATAGAAGAGACTTGCACCGGGTTTTGGAGTACTTTGGTTCTAGATCCTGATATTCTAACAAGGAGCTGAATAACTGTGGGAAATCTAGAATACAATTGCATAATAACATAAAATTCCTTTTTCAGAATTTGAGAAAAAGGCTTCAATATAAACAAGACATTTAACCTCACCCACTTCAATGAGATATCTAATCAATTGCTCTCCATCAATGTAGATTCACAAATTTTCAGCAAATGTTATCTTAATTGTATAACTTATATTACAAGGTGGCAAAGTATATGGTGAAATATGAGACTTTAAGATGTTCTAGGAAGAAATTGGAAGCAACACATGCAGAAAATTAAAATGAATTGTTAAAGGAATGCAATTTCAGTTTCCAGTTTCATTATAACATTTATCTAGATATATTTCTTCTTTCTTATATTCTGTTTAAGTCACAAAAAATGATTGTATATAAGAAAATAGAAAAGAAAAAAAGCAACTATATGGAAATACATACAATTCGTAGGAGAGAAATTGAAGAATTTCTTAATGATGTCAAACAGAGATCACTCACTACTGAACTCAAACAAAGTAAAGTTGTCCTAAAGAATAAGTGTGAGAGAATTCAGTCAATGAGGATAACTGCATAAGATAGATGCTCCAGGATACCACTGTCCCCACTCAGTCTTTGAACAACAACAAAAACTTGCAGAACCATCTTCTTCAAATAAAATAAAGATGACAAGAAGATCTGAGTGTCAAAAAGAATAAACCTTTTAAAGGTAAAATATTAAAATGGCTGAAGAAGGTTCCTACATTATTATTAATTACTTTAAATGAAAATGTATTAAAATATCAAGTCAAAAGGCAGAGATTTATAGAACTGATAGAAATGCACCACCCAACTATTCATTAAGAATATAATTATACTGTAAAGAATACAGGGATCATCTTTTTCTGTTGTGTTGCTAGTTCTTCTAAACCGATGCAAATGTACTAAGAAATGATGATCATGAGATGATGTGATGATGTTAACAATTACTGATTGCATATGTAGAATGGTATGATTTCTAAATGTTGGGTTAATTTCTTTTTTTCCGTTAATTAATAAAAAAAAAAAAAAAGAATACATGGATCAGGTAGCATTTATCCCAGATATGGAAGAGTGGATCAGCAACACTTATTGTTTAAGCCAACACCTTGTATGGTATTTGTTTTAGCAGCTAGTAAACTAGAATAGAAGTTTTTTTAAGATACCAGATATAAAAATATATATACAAAAATCAATTGTATTTAATTTTACTTATAATAATAAATAATCAATTAATGAAAATTAACCAATTATCATGCATTAAAAACAATAGTATCTTATTCTAAAATGCTTTTAATGATGGGGATTTTTAGCCCACAAGATTACTGCTCTGAGGCTGTGAAAATGTCCAAATCAAGGAATCAACAGGACAATACTTTCTTTCTGAAGAAAAGTTTCTGGTGATCTGGGGCTCCTCTGTCACATAGGAAAGAAAGCACATGGCAGCATCTTCTTGTCCTTCTCTCCTAGGTTTCATTGCCGTCAGCTTTTGGTTGCTTTATCCATGGCTTTCTTTCTGACCTTCTGTGTGTTTCTCTCTTTTAGCTTTCGTCTCTCTTAGCTTCTCTAAACTTTTTCTTTTATAAGGGACTCCAAAAAGATGGTTCAAACCCATGTGGGGCATTCCTCAACTGACATAACTTAATAAAAATGTCTCGCCCACAGTAGGTTTACACCTACAGGAATGAAATAGCTTTAAGACATGATCTTTACTGGGATTCATAAAACCTCCAAACCCCAGCAACTCCACAACCTCTAATCCCAGCTGATCCTGGTGCTACTCATATTTAGACTGTGGCAGTCCCCTCCTCTCCTGTGGTACCCAGAATCAATTACAAATCTACAAAAAGCAGAGCCCAGCCTCTGGCTCAGGCATGCAAGTTTCAATCTACAAAAAGCTGAGTTCATCCTTTATCAAACAATTTCCCAGCTGGAGGCAGGGGGCTGAGTGGGATATTTGAGAGTCATGTAATGTTTCCAGTCTGTAGAGAACAGGAAGTTGAACAGTAACTCCTCAACTCCCTCAGAAAAAAGAGTGTGAGGGCAGGGAAGCAAGGCCCATTACAGATGGTGACTGTTTTTAGAGATATCATACCACAGAATCTAGACATCAGAAAAAGTTTGAGCCCATCTTCAGCCTCAATTTCTGCCACTGGCAGAAAAAGCGTCTGCTGAGAATTAAAGGAACTATACCACTTTATGCCTGTGTGGAGAAGTGGGCTGACGAGCACAGAATTAACAGCCTTCACAGAAAAAACTGACATCCTGCCAGGACTCATTCCCAAGGTAAGTTGATATTGATTAGACCCCTTCATAAGTCCTGGGCCTATCTTGTCTGGGAGAACATGTGGAGCCGATCTTATCAAGGGAAGCCCTCTTTGCAGAGCCAGAAATCAAGGTAAAAATTGCTAGAGTAATGAAAAGAGTGTTAAAAACATATAGAGGCAAAAATATATATGTATAAACCCCCCCCCCCCAGCAGATTAACATTTCATGGAAAGGAAGAAGGAAGAGAGAGTTCTTTCCTGGTGTGAAACAACTGCAGACAGAAAAAAAGGAATATCAAAAAATTCCATATAGGCAGGGCAAGAATCAGAAAAATAAGAGTTAAAAATCCTGATCTTTGGGCAGAGGCTATTCTGGAGGTGTAGAGTGGGTTGAACCAAACGTCAAAGAACAGTTAGAGAACAAAGCCAACCAACACTAAAACCCTAGGCAAAAGAGATAAATGACCTACCAACAAAAACAGTCAAGAAAATCATAAGCCTAGACACCAGAAAGCATAAAGGTATGGCTCAGTCAAAGGAACAAACTAACATTTCTAATGAGATACAGGAGTAGAAATAACTAATTGAAGATGTTCAAACAAATTTTCTAAGTCAATTCAACTAGTTGAAAGAAAATGTGGCAAAAGAAATGAATGATATGAAGAAGTACTGGGCAGCCATAAAGAAGAACTTGAGAACTTGCAAAAACAAATGACAAAACTTACAAGAATGAAAGGCACAACAGATGTGAAAAACACCATGGAGACATACAAAAGCAGACTTGAAGAGATAGAAAAATGATTAGTGAACTAGCGGACAGGACATGTGAAATCCTAGACACCAAAGAGTAGTTAGAGAAAAGAATTGAAGAATATGAACAGGGTTTCATGGAATTTAATGACAACATGAAGTGCATGAATATATGAACTATGGGTGTCCCAAAAGGAGAAGTGAAGTTTGGAAAATGGGCAGATAGAATAATTGATGATATAATCACTGAAAATTTCCTAATTATTATAAAAGACATAAAATTACAGGTCTAAGAAGTGCAAACAGAATACATCCAAAGGACCTGCTCCAAGATACTTACTAATCATAGTGTCAAATATTTTAGACAAAGGGAGAGAATTATGAAAGCAGCAAGAGGAAAAGTGATTCATCAAATGCAAGGGAAGCTCGACAAGATTAAGTGTGGATTTCTCAGCAGAAACCATGAGGTGAGAAAGCAGTGGTATGATATATTTAAGATACTGAAAGAGAAGATCTGCCAACAAACAATTCTATATCCAGTAAAACTGTCTTTTAAAAATGAGGGAAATTTTATTTACAGATAAAGAGACATAGAGAGAGTTCATGAACAAGAGATCTGCTTTACAAGAAATACTAAAGGAGGGCTACACACAGATAGGAAAAGAAGGGAGAGAGATATTTGGAGAAGAGGGTAGAAATGAGCATTAACAGTAAGCATAACTAGGTAAAATCCAAAATACAAAATGGTGGAAGAAAGTATTGCCTTCCCAGTAATAACATTAAATATTAATGGATTAAAATTATCAATCAAAAGACAGACTAGCAGAATGAATTAAAAATTAAAAACAGGCTCAATCTATGTGCTGTCTACAACACACTCACTTTAGACCTAAGAACAAAAATAGGTTGAAAGTGAAAGTTTGGAAAAACATATTTCATACAGACAACAGTGTTGAGAGTGAAATATATTGCCCTAAATGCCTATAATAAAAAAAGAGCAAAAATCAAGGACTTAACTGCACACCTGGAGGAACTAGAGAAAGAACAGCAAACTAATCCCAGATCAAACATAGGGAATAAAATATTAGAGCAAAAATAAATGAAATTGAGAAGAAGAAAACAATAAAGATAGTCAACAAAACCAGAAGTGGGTTATTTGAGAAAATCAATAAAATCAATGGTCCCTTATCTAGGCTGATAAATAAAAACAAGGAAGATGCAAATAAATAAAATTAGAAACAGGAGGAGGGACATAATTCCTGTGGCCACAGAAATAAGGGGATACGACAGGATACTATGAGCAACTAACTATATGCTAACAAATTAGACAACTTATACAAAATGGATACTTTCTGAGAAAAGCATAAAAAACTAACATTTCTTCTCAAGAAGAAGTATAAGACCTCAACAAATGAATCACAAGTAAAGAGACTGAATCAAAAACCTCCCCAAAAAAGAAACGTCCAGACCAGATGGCTTCACATATAAATTCTACCAAACGTTGAAGAAAAATTTGTACCACTCCTGTTAAACTCTTCAAAAATATACAGGAGGAGAGATAGCTACCTAACTTATTCTATGAGGCCTACATCAACCTGATACCAAAGCCAGACAAAGATACTACAAGAAAAAATCACAAACCAATCTCTTTAATGAATATAGATGCAGAAATCCTCAACAAAATACTTGCAAATAAAATCCAGCAGCACATTAAAAGAATTACACACCATGCCCACATGGGTTTCATTCCAGGTATGCAAAACTTGTTCAAAACAAGAATATCTATTTATGTAATATACTACATCAATAAATCAAAGTCAAGAAAGCACATGATCATCTCTATGGATGCAGAAATATCACTTGACAAAGTCCTGCATCCTTTCTTAAGGAAAATACTTCAAAGGATAGGGATAAAAGGAAACTTCCTCAACATGATAAAGGTAATATATGAAAAGTCTATACTAACATCAAACTCAATGAGGAAAAACTGAAAGCTTTCCTTCTAAGATCAGGAACAAGATAAGGATGCTCACTGTCACCATTGTTATGCAACGTTGTACTGGAAGTTCTAGCTAGAGCAATTAGGCAAGAAAATAAAGAAAAGGCATCAAAATTGGAAAGGAAGAAGTAAATTTTTCACTGTTTGTAGATGACATGATCCTATAGGTAAAAATTCCAAAACATCTTCAGCAAAGTCACTAAAGCTAATAAATGAGTACAGCAAAATGGCAGGATACAAGATCAACATGAAAAATTCAGTACTGTTTCTACACTAGTAATGAGCAATCTGGGGAGGTATTCAAGAAAAAAAATTCCGTTTACAGTAGCAGCCAAGAGAATCAAATATTTAGGAATAGATTAAATCAAGGACATAAAAATCTATACCCAGAAAACTACAAAACATTGCTAAAAGGACTCAAGGAAAACCTAATTAGACCATGTTCGTGGATTGGAACACAAAGATGTCCAGTCTAGCCAAATTAATTTATGGATCATTGCAATACCAATTAATTTCCCAACAACTTACTTTGAAGAAATAAAAAAGAAAAAACAATAATCAAATTTATTTGGATGGGCAGAGTGCTTTTAATAGTTAAAAATATCTTGAGAAAGAAAAAATGAACTTGGAGGTTTCATATTGTCTGACTTGAAAGCATATTACAAAGCTACAGTAGTCAAAACAACAGGATACTTGCATAAAGATAGATATATTGACCAATAGAATCGAATTCGGTGTTCACAAATAGACCCTCTCATATATGGACAATTGATTTTTGATAAGGTGGCCAAGTCCACTTAATTTGGGCAGAGCAGCCTCTTCAACAAATGGTGCTTGGAGAACTGGATATTTATATCCAAAAGACTGAAAGAAGACCCCTATCTCACACCTTACAGAAAACTTATCTCAAAATGGACCAAAGACCTAAACATTAACCCAAAGACCATAAAACTTTTAGAAGAAAATGTAGAGAAATATCTTAAAGATCTTGTGGTAGGAGCTGGTTTCTTAGACCTTACACCCAAAGCACAAGAAATGAAAGAAGAAACAGATAAATAAATGGGATCTCCTCAAAATTGGATACTTTTGTGCATTAAAGAATTTCATCAGAAAAGCTTTTTAAAAAAAGTAGTCTACTCAATGTCAATGGGAGACAATATTTGGAAACCACATATCGGATAAGAGTTTAATAATCAGAATATATAAAGAGATCCTACAACTCAAACAAAAGACAGACGACCCAATTGAAAAATGAGCAAGAGACATGGATAGACACTTTTCCCAAGAAGATAAACAAATGGTTCAAAAGTATACGACAAGATGCTTGACTTCACCAGTTATTAGGGAAATGTATATCAAAAGCACAATGTGATATCATCTCACACCTTCCAGAATGACATTTATTAAAAAAAAAAAAAACACAAATACTCGAGAGGATATGGAGAAATAGGTACTCTTATTCACTGTTGGTAAGAATGTAGAATGTGCAGCCACTCTGCATGACAGTTTGGTAGTTTCTCAGGAAGCTAACTAAAGAATTGCTCTATGATCCAGCAATCTCATTACAAGGTATATACTCAGAAGAATTGAAAGCAAGGACACAGACATTTGCACAGTGATGTATAGAGCTGCATTATTCCTGATTGTCAATAGACGGAAATGGCCCAAATGTCAATCAACTGAGAGTGGATAAACAAACTGTGGTGTATTCTTACAATGGAATATTATGCAACTGTAAGAGAGAATAAAGTCATGAAGTGTGCAACAATTTGGATGAAACTTGAGGATATTATGTTAAGCGTAATAAGCCAGAAACAAGAGGACAAATACTGTACGGTCTCACTCATGTGAACTAATTATAATGAACAGACTCTGAAAGTTGAAGTTGAGAACACAGGTTATCAGAAGATAGGAAGATGGTAGAGATTGGGCATTTGATGCTCAAGGAGGATAGAATGTTTAATAGGATTGTAAAGATTCATAAATGGATACACAATAATGTGTAATGGTAGCATGATACTGTAAGTATAATGAACAAAGCTCAGTGTGAATATGGCAAGAAAAAAAAAAAAAACAGAAGCCTGGGGGCATGTATGACACCGGAAAGAAAGATAGAGGATAAAAACTGGAGTTTTATAACCTAGCAAGAACTAGAATGTACAATGATCATGATTAAATGTACAAATATAAGACAATTTTTACGTGAGGGAAAACAAATTAAAGTCACCACTGCAAGGTGTTAAAAATGGGATGGTATATGGAAAAATATATAATTACTCCAAACTAGGTCTATAGTTGAGAAGAACATTGCAATATTCTTTCATGAAGTGTACCCAAGGTGATATACCGAAGCGAAATGTCAGTAAGGGAGGGGTATAAGGGTGTGGTATGGGATTTTTGTTGTTCTTGTTGTTTCTCATTTTTTCTCTTTCTCTTTTTTCTTTGTGGAAGAAATTGAAATGTTCGCACATAGATTGTGGTGGTGAATCACTATGTGATTACATCAGGAGCCATTAATTGTACACTTGGGATGGATTGTATGGAATGTGAACAAAGCTGTTTACCTTGTGACTGATGCTCCTTTTATCTAGGGTATGCACAGATGAGTAAAATGTGAATAAAAATAAACAAATAATAGGGGGAACAAAGGTCAAAATAAATTGAGTAGATTGAATACTAGTGGTCATTGAGAGGGAGTAAGGGGTATGGTATGTATGCGTTTTTTCTTTTTTTATTTCTTTTGCTGGAGTGATGCAAATGTTCAAAGAAACAATCATGGTGATGAATACACAGCTATATGATGATATGTGAACCACTGATTATACGACATGTATGTAATGTATGTCAAGAATGCTTGTATCAGTTTTTATAATAAAAAATTAAAAAAGAACATCAACTAGATCCCCCTACCCTATATTATGGACAGCCCCTTCCAACATGAAAATTTAGAATGGGCATAGCCCAAATACTCCTAAAGAGTGGGAGAAAGATCAAAGGTGATGGTGGAGTTATACAGAGAAGTTTGGGTTCAATAAATGAGTGTGAGTGCTGAATTATTATACTGATATTTCTTTTAGTCTCCAGTACCTTAGAGCAGCTAGAAATGAAAATCTAAAATTATGGAGTTGTAGCCCATACCAAACTCTGAAATCTTTTCTACAACTAATGGTTATGAGGTACTTTGACGTTTATTATTTTTATGTATTTACGTTATTTAAAGAGAAAGAGTATAACAGAGATGATAGGATTTAACAAATGAGTATGACTGCTGAATCATTATAGTGATACTTCTTTTGGTCTCCAGTGTCTTGGGGCAGCTAGAAGAAAAATAGAAAAATTGTGAAACTATGACCCATACCAAACTTTAAAATCTGTTCTATAATCACTTGTTAAGATGTACTTGAAAATTTATTGCTTTTTTGTATATATGCTATATTTCACAATTTATAAAAGTGTTTAAAAATGAAAAAATAAACAAAGAAAAATAAAACTGTTTAAAAAATAAACAGAACGGCACGTGCTGGAGATGTGGAGAGATATACACTTGCTCACTGTGAGTAGGGAAGTAGAATAGTGCAGCCCCTCTGGAGGGCAGTGTGATGGTTCCACAGGAGGCGAAGTATCGATAGCCATATGATCTTGCAACCCCATTATTAAGTATATACTTTGAAGAACAGAAAGCAGGGACACAAATAGCCATTTGAACACTAGTGTTTATTGTGGCATTATCCATGATTGCCAATGGATAGAAGTGGCCTAAGGTTATTGACACGTGGTTGGAAGGGTAACCTGCAGTATATTCCTTCAGTGGAATTTTGTGCAGCTGCAGAAAGGAATGAAGTCATGAGGCACACAAATAGGTGAATGAACCTTGAGGTCATTATGTCGAGTGAAATAAGCCAGAAGTGAAAGGAAAAATATTATATGGTCTGACTAATATAAACTAATTATATTGTGCAAACTCGGAGAATTGAATTTAAGAGAATAGATTATCAGGAGATACAAAATGGGCAGAGATTCAGCAATCTATGATAAAGGAGTAGAGAATGACCAATAACACTCAGTGAATGGTTCCTGGATTGTAAGCTTTTACAGGAGTCACATTTATTCCTGAATTTTAGCTGCTATTTCTAAATTCTGAGATGCTGTGCTCTTTGTGTATAGCCTGGTAGTTCCCTGGAACTTTAGGTATCTATGTGACACCTAAAACTCACAGTTAGAGTTCTGCAGCTCTGAAAATCAGAGCTATTAAAGAAGTGAAGACTTCAATTAGAATCATAAATGAAGTGGATAAGGTAAATGGGGATACAGGGTAAAAAATTATATTGTCTGTTGTGCTGGTTTGAAAGGAAGTGTGCCCCCTAAGAAAAGCCATGTTTTAATATAAGTCCCATTTCATAAGGTAGAATAATCTCTATTCAACACCGTATGTTTGAAACTATGATTGGATCATCTCCCTGGTTGATGTGATTTAGTCAAGAATGGTTGTTAAACTGGATTAGGGAATGACATGTCTCCACCCATTTGAGTGGGTCTTGATTAGTTTCTGAAGTCCTATAAAAGAGGAAATATTTTGGAGAAGGAGAGATTCAGAGAGACTCAGAGAGAGCAGGGAATGCTGCAGCACCACGAAGCAGAGAGTCCACCAGCCAGCGACCTTTGGAGATGAAGAAGGAAAATGCCTCCTGGGGAGCTTCATGAAACAGGAAGCCAGGAGACAAAGCTAGCAGATGACACCGTATTCGCCATGTGCCCTTCCAGCCAAGAGAGAAGCCCTGACTGTGTTTGCCATGTGCCATCTCACTTGAGAGAGAAACCCTGAACTTCATCAGCCTTCTTGAACCAAGGTATCTTTCCCTGGATGCCTTCGATTGGACATTTCTATAGACTTGTTTTTAAATGGGACATTTTCTCGGCCTTAGAACTGTAAACTAGCAACTCACTAAAATCTCCCTTTTTAAAAGCCATTCCATTTCTGGTATATTGCATTCCAGCAGTTAGCAAACTAGAACATCTGTATTTTTAAAATCTAACTTCTGTGTGACACCAAAGGAAGAGTTGTCCATTTTATCCAAAAGTTAAGTTTTCTGTGGCACAGTATCTAATTTAACCTGTCTGATCAGTGCATTTAAACAACCAAATTACATGGAACCTAGAATAGGGAATGAGATCTTGTTATTCTTTTCAGGTTAAAGTTATACCCTCATACATTCTAGAGTATTTGGGGGCAGAAAATAAAAAACAATGTGCACATTCTGCTTGAGGGTCTGGAGAAGAAAATATGGAACTATTAAACTTCACCACTTGAGGAATTCCTGCTATTTTTTCAAGCATTAGGGATTGCAAATTAATAAGCAAAGTCCACAATATTGAGGCTTGCCTTTATAAACCATTTCTGCATAGGTTAGGCCAAGCCTACTTATATTTATGCCTGTGCATCACTCCCAGAGAACCTCTTTTGTTGCACAGATGTGGCTTGTCTCTCTAAGCCAACTTTACAAATAGACTTACTATCCCCTCTCTAAGTGGGACTTGATTCCTAAGGGTGTGTCTCCCTGGCAACATGGGGCATGACTTCTGAGTGATAAGCCTGACCCTGGAATTGTGGGAGTGAGAATTCATTCTTAAACAAAAGGGGGAAAAGAAATGTAACAAAATAAAGTATCAGAGGCTAAGAGATTCCAAACAGAGTTGAGAGGTCATTCTGGAGGTGAATCTTATGCAAGCTTCAGCCAGATATTGTAATTTGCCACAGTACACCAAATTCTAACAGTAGTATTCCTGAAAACTCTAAAAAACATGCCCTATGTTCTACCTAAACTCTATAAATGTTTTGCTTAGTTTATTTTTTCAGAAACCTAAAACCTCCAGATTGTTCCTGTGCCAGAAAGCCCTAAAGCCTAGAGGTACCAGTCACCCTAAGAACATCAACCAGCTTCATTCCTCTACCCCATAAGGTTGACCTCCCTTTCCAGCTCAAAGAAGCAAAACTAGTCATGGCCTAGATATTCCCGAAGATTTGGAGAATGATCAAATAAGAGGGAGAAGGTATATTGTAACTAAGAAATTAAAATTAACCAATGATTATGAATAGGGGCTCATTTTACAAATATTCCTTCTTAGTTTCTAGTGTATCAGAAAAGACTAAAGGAAATACCTGAAATCATTGAACTGTAAACCAGTAGCTTTGATCTTTGATAATGATTGTATAACTATATAGCTTTTATCATGGGGCCATGTGATTGTAAAAGCTTTGTGGTTGATACTCTTTTTATACAGTGTATGGGTAGATGAGTAATAAAGTAAAGACAGGCATGCAAAAATCCACACATATACACACAATAAAAATCTACCATGACAAATAAGCGCTACTTGAGGAAGTAATGAGGTATTTTTCTTGTTGTGATGGTGTAATTGAAACCATTTGAAACAATTATTCCCTGACATTTAAGACATCCTAGGAGGCACTTGACCACTATACATGTTCAATTTGGAATGGTAGAGAAATTAACCTCCAGGGAACCAATCTTAGACCCATAGAAGTGAAAGCTAGTAGAAAGTTGTCTTCCTTTCTTCCCCCTAGCAGATATATCATGAGAAGCAGTAGATTATGAATCTCTACAAAACCAGTCCTCCTAAATCAAACAATCATTGTGTTTGATGTCTAACATGAACCGCTCAGTAATGAGCCCCCTCATGTTTGCTTTCCTTCCTTGCTTGCCTCACTCACTATTTCCTTCTTTCTTGGCTTTCTGAGACTGCACTCTTTGATAAATTCTTCACACACAACATTTTCTGAAGACCCTGCTTGATAGGAAACCCTGGGCAAAGCACATATGATATCTACACAGTTTCAAAAATAAAAACTAAATTTTCACAATTTAATTTTTCAAAAACATGTAAAATCTCAGTTCTATGTCTTGATTACCAAAAGTTAGTTCTCTATTCTTAAACAAGCCAATTAATATATCTGGATTTTAATTTCCTAATTTGTAAAAATCCATTTCCTCCTCAATAAATATTTATTTCTCTTATGCTATGCCCCAGATGTTTCACTAAATTTTAGTGCTATAGTGATAACTACTAGTAGTCAAGGACCTCAGTCTTCAGTCTGCAAATAGACAAATATGTTGGAAATTTTATAAAATTATGATAAAATGTGTTAAATACAATGATAGAATTATTCAAAAGATTATGGGTGCAGGGCAGTGCGACAGTGGCTCAGTGGCAGAATTCTCGCCTGTCATGCTTGAGACCCAGGTTCAATTCCCAGTGCCTGCCCATGCAAAAAAAAAAAAAAAGGAAAAAAGAAAGTAATATGCAAAAAAGAAATTATAGGTGCAAGTCTTTCTTGGTGAATTAATATTTGTAAATCTTCTTAAAATACACGTAATAGTTAGCTTAAAAAACTGTATTAGAAAAGGCATTCTAGCAAAACACAATAATATGAAATAAAAGATGCTGAAAGAATCTGCTGGTGAAATATACAATAGATTCGCATTTTTTTAAATTTTGTTTTGTATGTTGTATGGCTGGGGTCACATTTTATTCATTTTCCATGTGAGTATTCCATTACTGCAGCACCGTTTGTTGAATTTTTCTTTCTTTGTTTTTTCTTTCTTTGTATGTTTGTTTTTTGGTAAGTGCATGGGCTAGGAATCGAACCCAGGTCTTCCCCCATGGCAGCGGGGAATTCTACCACTGAACTACCCTCGCACCCCCTACAATAAATTGTTGAAACAAAAATATAGAGCTATAGATGAGAAATAGAGTGAGAAAAATAGCCAAGGCTTGTGTTTGCATTATTAAGAGCTTGGAATTTCAGTGAATATCAGACAGGTAATGAAGAATTTTAAGTAGAAGAGTGATGTGGTTGTATTAGTCATTCTCAGTAATCTTTTCAAACTCAATTTCTATGATTCTATAAACACTGATTTGTTAATAAGATAACATTAAAACTGTTATGTGATTGCATTTTTAGAGAGTGTATGGTAATATGTTAATGAGTATATTAAATGATGATTATTAATTATTTGATAATGCTAGACTGATACTATACACATGATTTCATCAGCCCATATCTGGAATTATATGTTCACCTAGGAACAGCATGTTTTAGGAAAGGTGTTATTAGTTTGACAATCTCAAAATGTGTCCAATATTTTGAAGGATTTAGAAAACCATATCTGAAGAGAAAATACTATTAAATTTTTCAACAGTTTTCAAATGAAAGAAATATTGATCTATGTTGTAAAGCTAAAGCCTGAAGATTTAAGATAATCTGTGAACAAGTTACAGGAAGCAAAATTACAGCTTAATATATAAAAGCATGAAACAAAAATTTAAGATTTTCAAGAGATAATGAATTGCCTTTTGACATATTACTTTAAGGAAAGGTTAAAACAATCTATTTTTCAAAAACTCGTTCTGGCTTCCTGACATAAAGTAATAACTTTCCCTCTCATCATAAAAAAATCTATAAAACTGTACAAAAATATCTCAGAGAGTTGTCTTTAGACATTGGACAGCAGGCAGAAAAAAGAAGATGAAGTAAGAACTCAATTATCCCAGATTTCTACCTAGAGACATTTTTCAGACTACGGAACAAAGAGAAGGAACCACAGGACAACATATTGTTGTGCTTGGGCTTGAGAAGAACCCACCAGTGAGAAAAGACAAGGACAGAGTTTGAGGATACAGCGATACCTGGAATTTGCAAGGCAGAGTGCAAAAGTGATAGAGTTCTCCAAAGAGAAGGGTTCCAGGAATATGCACTGGAGTTTCCTTGCATG